>NW_027362761.1:1119955670-1122463170 GCF_046119375.1 Phyllobates terribilis | reverse complement strand
CCGCAGTCCGGGCCGGAGTGCGGTCTACACAGCCCGGACCGAGCGGGCGCCCCCTGTCTGCGGATCCAGGCCCCGTACAGGCCGGCGAGATCGGCTCCGGTTGTTGTGCGGGGTCCCGGCTCTCAGCTTGGGAGGTCCGGTCACATTATGTCCCCGGGCAGTAGTGAGGAGGAGGCCCCTTCTCTTCCATACACACAGCTGCTCCAGACTGTCCTCCCCCCAGTCTCCCGGGATGGTCTCCTCCTCCCCCTGTCTCCTCCTCTACGGGCTCAGACATGTCAGCGGGAAGAGGGGGGTCCCGCACCAAGGTACTGCAGACAAAGTACCACAGACTGCGAACAGTGAGGTGGAAGTGCTGCTCATAGCTATAGTGTCCTATATACCGTGTAATGTCATATATATGGTATCTATAGTGGCCTATATATGGTGTAATGTCATATATGGCATCTATAGTGTCCTATATACTGTGTGATGTCATATATATGGTATTTATAGTGGCCTATATACGGTGTGATGTCATATATACAGTGGTGGCCAAAAGTATTGGCACCCCTGCAATTCTGTCAGATAATCCTCAGTTTCTTCCTGAAAATGATTGCAATCACAAATTCTTTGGTATTATTCTCTTCCCTTAATTTGTCTTCAATGAAAAAACACAAAAGAGAATGAAGCAAAAATCAAATCATTGATCATTTCACAGAAAACTCCAAAAATGGGCCGGACAAAAGTATTGGCACCCTCAGCCTAATACTTGGTTGCACAACCTTTAGCCAAAATAACTGCGAACAACCGCTTCCGGTAACCATCAATGAGTTTCTTACAATGCTCTGCTGGAATTGTAGACCATTCTTCTTTGGCAAACTGCTCCAGGTCCCTGATATTTGAAGGGTGCCTTCTCCAAACTGCCATTTTGAGATCTCTCCACAGGTGTTCTATGGGATTTAGGTCTGGACTCATTGCTGGCCACCTTAGAAGTCTCCAGTCCTTTCTCTCAAACCATTTTATAGTGCTTTTGGAAGTGTGTTTTGGGTCATTGTCCTGCTGGAAGACCCATGACCTCTGAGGGAGACCCAGCTTTCTCACACTGGGCCCTACATTATGCTGCAAAATTTGTTGGTAGTCTTCAGACTTCATAATGCCATGCACACGGTCAAGCAGTCCAGTGCCCGAGGCAGTAAAGCAACCCCGAAACAGGGAACCTCCGCCATGTTTGACTGTAGGGACCGTGTTCTTTTCTCTGAATGCCTCTTTTTTTTCCCTGTACAATCTATGTTGATGCTTTTTCCCAAAAAGCTCTACGTTTGTCTCATCTGACCAGAGAACATTCTTCCAAAACGTTTTAGGCTTTCTCAGGTAAGTTTTGGCAAACTCCAGCCTGGCTTTTTTTATGTCTCGGGGTAAGAAGTGGGGTCTTTCTGGGCATCCTACCATACAGTCCCTTTTCAGTCAGACGCCGACGGATAGTACGGGTTGACACTGTTGTACCCTCGGACTGCAGGGCAGCTTGAACTTGTTTGGATGTTAGTCGAGGTTCTTTATCCACCATCCGCACAATCTTGCGTTGAAATCTCTCGTCAATTTTTCTTTTCCGTCCACATCTAGGGAGGTTAGCCACAGTGCCATGGGCTTTAAACTTCTTGAGGACACTGCGTACGGAAGACACAGGAACATTCAGGTCTTTGGAGATGGACTTGTAGCCTTGAGATTGCTCATGCTTCCTCACAATTTGGTTTCTCAAGTCCTCAGACAGTTCTTTGGTCTTCTTTCTTTTCTCCATGCTCAATGTGCTACACACAAGGACACAGGACAGAGGTTAAGTCAACTTTAATCCATGTTAACTGGCTGCAAGTGTGATTTAGTTATTGCCAACACCTGTTAGGTGCCACAGGTAAGTTACAGGTGCTGTTAATTACACGAATTAGTGAAGCATCACATGATTTTTCAAACAGTGCCAATACTTTTGTCCACCCCCTTTTTTTAGGTTTGGTGTGGAATTATATCCAATTTGGCTTTAGGACAATTCTTTTTGTGTTTTTTCATTGAAGACAAATTAAATGAAGATAATAATACCAAAGAATTTGTGATTGCAATCATTTTCAGGAAGAAACTGAGTATTATCTGACAGACTTGCAGGGGTGCCAATACTTTTGGCCACCACTGTATGGTATCTATAGTGGCCTATATACGGTGTGATGTCATATATATGGTATCTATAGTGGCCTATATACGGTGTGATGTCATATATATGGCATCGAAATTACCTTGGAGGGTTCAACCATAGCTCCCAAGCAGCACGCCCGCTGCCTTGGGGTCATATTCGACACTAACCTTTCCTTTATTCCCTATATCCGATCACTCACTCGCTCTTGTCACCTGCATCTTAAAAACATCTCCAGAAGCCGATCTTTTCTCACTTTTGAAACTGCTAAAACTCTTACTGTCGCTCTTATTCACTCTCGTCTGGACTACTGCAACTCTCTTCTGATCGGTCTCCCTCTTACCAAAATTTCCCCTCTCCAATCTGTCCTGAATGCGGCAGCCGGGGTCATATTTCTGTCCAGCCGCTTCACCAATGCCTCCACCTTGTGCCAGTCATTACACTGGTTACCCATTCGCTACAGGATCCAATATAAACTCATTGCTCTCACACACAAAGCTCTCCACAGTAATGCACCACCTTATATCTCCTCTCTCATCTCAGTCTATCATCCTACACGTGCCCTCCGTTCCACAAATGACTTAAGACTAACATCCCCCATAATCCGAACCTCGCACCTCAGTCTCCAAAACTTATCTCGTGCTGCGCCAGTTCTCTGGAATGCTCTACCCCAGACGATCCGATTGATGCCTAAAAACCCATCTCTTTAAACAAGCCTACCACCTCAAATACCCAGTAAACTAACTTTCCCCTGTTCCCCTAAATACTATTCAGAATCTGCTCCCCACTGTTTATCTGTCTCTACACCCTCCATGCACACGATAACTGCACTCGGTAATTGAGTATTGCACTTGAACATACAGGCTGATGACCAGATCATACAGCTTTATATGATAATCCCGACTTATTATAATTGCCAGACCTGAAATAACAAGCACTTTCCACCTATTGTGTCCCCCCATTTCCTTGTAGAATGTAAGCTTGCGAGCAGGGACCTCACTCCTGATGTAACTGTTAAACTGTCTCACCTTGTATTGAATTTATTGTTTGTACATGTCCCCGCTTAATTGTAAAGAGCTGCGGAATATTTTGGCGCTATATAAATAAAAATTATTATTATTATTATCTATAGTGGCCTATATACGGTGTGATGTCATATATATGGTATCTATAGTGGCCTATATACTGTGTGATGTCATATATATGGTATCTATAGTGGCCTATATACCGTGTGAGGTTACATATATGGTATCTATAGTGGCCTATATACCGTGTGATGTCATATTATCTATAGTGTCCTATATACTGTGTAATGGCATATATATTATCTATAATGTCCTATATACTGTGTAATGACATATATATGGTATCTATAGTGTCCTACATACTGTGTAATGTCATATGTATTATCTATAGTGTACTGTGTAATGTGATATGTTATCTATAGTGTCCTACATACTGTGTGACGCGATATATATGGTATATATAGTGTTATATATAGTGTGATTTGATATATATGGTATCTATAGTGTCCTATACACTGTGATGTGATATACAGTTATATGAAAAAGTTTGGGCACCCCTATTAATCTTAAGCTTAATGTTTTATAAAAATTGGTGTTTTTGCAACAGCTATTTCAGTTTGATATATGTAATAACTGTTGGACACAGTAATGTTTCTGCCTTGAAATGAGGTTTATTGTACTAACAGAAAATGTGCAATCTGCATTCAAACTAAATTTGACAGGTGCATAAGTATGGGCACCCTTATCATTTTCTTGTTTTAAATACTCCTACCTACTTTTTACTGACTTACTAAAGCACTTTTTTTGGTTTTGTAACCTCATTGAGCTTTGAACTTCACAGCCAGGTGTATGCAATCATGAGAAAAGCTACTTAAAGTGGCCTCTTGCAAGTTGTTCTCCTGTTTGAATCTCCTCTGAAGAGTGGCATCATGGGCTCCTCAAAACAACTGTCAAATGATCTGAAAACAAAGATTATTCAACATAGTTGTTCAGGGGAAGGATACAAAAAGCTGTCTCAGAGATTTAACCTGTCAGTTTCCACTGTGAGGAACATAGTAAGGAAATGGAAGAACACAGGGACAGTTCTTGTTAATGGCAGAAGTGGCAGGCCAAGAAAAACATAAGAAAGGCAGAGAAGAAGAATGGTGAGATCAGTCAAGGACAATCCTCAGACCACCTCCAGAGAGCTGCAGCATCAACTTGCTGCAGATGGTGTCACTGCGCATCGGTCAACTATACAACGCACTTTGCACAAGGAGAAGCTGTATGGGAGAGTGATGCGAAAGAAGCCGTTTCTGCAAGCACGCCACAAACAGAGTCGGCTGAGGTATGCAAAAGCACATTTGGAGAAGCCAATTTCTTTTTGGAAGAAGGTCCTGTGGACTGATGAAACCAAGATTGAGTTGTTTGGTCATACAAAAAGGCGTTATGCATGGCGGCAAAAAAACACAGCATTCCAAGAAAAACACTTGCTACCCACAGTGAAATTTGGTGGAGGTTCCATCATGCTTTGGGGCTGTGTGGCCAATGCTGGCACCGGGAATCTTGTTAAAGTTGAGGGACGCATGGATTCCACTCAGTATCAGCAGATTCTTGACAATAATGTTCAAGAATCAGTGATAAAGTTGAAGTTACGCAGGGGATGGATCTTTCAGCAAGACAATGATCCAAAACACCGCTCCAAATCTACTCAGGCATTCATGCAGAGGAACAATTACAATGTTCTGGAATGGCCATCCCAGTCCCCAGACCTGAATATCATTGAACATCTGTGGGATCATTTGAAGAGGGCTGTCCATGCTCGGCGACCATCAAACTTAACTGAACTGGAATTGTTTTGTAAAGAGGAATGGTCAAAAATACCTTCATCCAGGATCCAGGAACTCATTAGAAGCTACAGGAAGCGACTAGAGGCTGTTATTTTTGCAAAAGGAGGATCTACTAAATATTAATGTCACTTTTCTGGTGAGGTGCCCATACTTATGCACCTGTCAAATTTTGTTTGAATGCAGATTGCACATTTTCTGTTAGTACAATAAACCTCATTTCAAGGCAGAAACATTACTGTGTCCAACAGTTATTACATATATCAAACTGAAATAGCTGTTGCAAAAACACCAATTGTTATAAAACATTAAGCTTAAGATTAATAGGGGTGCCCAAACTTTTTCATATAACTGTATGTGTATATATATATATATATATATATATATATATATATATATATATATATATATATATATATATATATATATATACAGTACAGACCAAAAGTTTGGACACACCTTCTCATTTAAAGATTTGTCTGTATTTTCATGACTATGAAAATTGTACATTCACACTGAAGGCATCAAAACTATGAATTAACACATGTGGAATTATATACTTAACAAAAAAGTGTGAAACAACTGAAAATATGTCTTATATTCTAGGTTCTTCAAAGTAGTCACCTTTTGCTTTGATGACTGCTTTGCACACTCTTGGCATTCTCTTGCGGTGGCAAGGGGAGGTGATCGCAGATACTCACCTCCTCTTCCGGCTTCCAGCGCTGTCTCACGCGGCTTCCCGGGTGTTGCCATGACAACCCGATGTCGTCATGACAACATCCGGGTCACCAGACAGCAGGAAGATTGTTTGGACATGCGCAGTGCATCTCCAAACAATCCTCTCCCTGTCCAGCGCTGACAGCCTGCATGGCACAGGGATGGTGCTGCATTCCTGTGCCATGCAGGCGATCAGAGAAAAAAAAGTGAAAGCCCCATAGTGGGACAAAGTATATAAACTTTCAGAAAGTGAAAAAAAAAAAAATATATAATAAAAAAAATAAAAAAAATAATCCACCAAAAATAAAAATATAATGTACCCATCAATAAATATTATTATAAAAAAAAAAAAAAACAATAAAAGTACACATATTTGGTATCGCCGCGTCCGGAACAACCTGACCTATAAAACTGTCCCACTAGTTAACCCCTTCAGTGAACACGGTAAAAAAAAAAAAAAAAACGAAGCAAAAAACAATGCTTTATCACCATACCGCCAAACAAAAAATGGATTAACACGCGATCAAAAAGACAACTATAAGTAAAAATGGTACCGCTGAAAACGTCATCTCGTCCCGCAAAAAACAAGCCGCCATACAGCTCCATCAGCCGAAAAATAAAAAAGTTATAGCTCTCAGAATAAAGCTATGCTAAAAAATAATTTTTTCTATAAAATTGCTTTTATTATGTAAAAGTGCAAAACATAAAAAAACGATATAAATGTGGTACCGCTGTAAACGTACTGACCCGAAGACTAAAGGTGCCTTATCAATTTTACCACACGTGGAACAGAATAAAAAAAAACAAAAAAAACAATTCCTGAATTGTTGGTTTTTGTTTTTTCTGCCTCCAAAAAAATCGGAATAGAAAGCGATCAAAAAATGTCACGTGCCTGAAAATGGCACCAATAACAACGTCAACTCATCCCGCAAAAAACGAGCCGTCACATGACTGCCAAAATCTGGAAAAATTATAGCTCTCAAAATATGGCGATGCAAAAACTAGATTTTACAAAAAATGCGTCTTTTAGTGTGTGACAGCTGTCAGTCATAAAAACCCCATATGATTCTGGCATTGCTGTAATCACACCGACCCGAAGAATAAAGTCGTCTAATCACTTATACCGCACGAGGAACGGCGTCAAAAATAAACTCTCGGGTTAGGGTTGGGCTAAGGTTAGTGTTGGGCTAGGGTTAGTGCTAGGGTTAGGGCTGGGTTTGGGGTTAGGGTTGTGATGGGGTTAGGGTTGTGCTACGTTTAGGGTTGTGCTATGGTTAGGGCTGGGGTTGGGGTTAGGGTTGTGATGGGGTTGGGATTTTTTTCAAAAGTAAGGAAAAAAGATGATGATATGGCGACTAGTGTTGAGCGCAAGTGCTCGCTACTTGAGTTTGCATCGGGTGCTCTGGTATGCATTGAGTATCGTGGATATTTGAGTGACATGCTCGAGTCTCCGCCCCATATGCTTCGCGGCCAAAAAAACTTTACGGGGATTGCCTGCCATGCACGAGCGATCCCCGCATGTTTTTTTTGGGTGTCTAATAACCGTGAAACATGCGGGGCAGGGACTCGAGCATGTCACTCGAGCACACACAGTACATGGTGCATACCTGAGTCTCCGATGCAAACTCAAGTTGCGAGCACTTGCGCTCAAGACTAATGACAACTTATTCAATATGATGGCCTAATGTTATCAAATTCTGTGTCGTACCTCTGGGTACAAAATGTTCACTATACACCTTAATAAAATCCTTGAGGGGTCTAGTTTCCAAAATGGGGTCACTTGTGGGGGAGCTCCACTGTTTAGGCACATCACGGGCTCTCCAAACGCGACATGGTGTCCGCTAACAAATTGAATGGAAAATCGTCTCAAATTGTTAGCGGACGCCATGTTGCGTTTGGAGAGTCCCGGTGTGCCCAAACATTGGAGCTCCCCCACAAGTGACCCCATTTTGGTAACTAGACCCCCCAAGGCACCTATCTAGATGCATAGTGAGCACTTGGAACCCCCAGGAGCTTCACAAATTGATTCATAAAAATGAAAAAGTGTTTTTTTTTCACTTTTTCATTTTTATGAATCAATTTGTGAAGCACCTGTGGTTTCCAAGTGCTCACTATGCATCTAGATAGGTGCCTTGGGGGGTCTGGTTTCCAAAATGGGGTCACTTGTGGGGGAGCTCCAATGTTTGGGCACACAGAGGCTCTCCAAACGCAACATGGTGTCCGCTAACAATTTGAGCCGACAATTTGTTAGCAGATACCATGTTGCATTTGGAGAGTCCCTGTGTGCCCAAACATTGAAGCTCCCCCACAAGTGACCCCATTTTGGAAACTAGACCCCCCAAGGCACCTATCTAGATGCATAGTGAGCACTTGGAACCCCCAGGTGCTTCACAAATTGATTCATAAAAATGAAAAAGTGAAAAAAAAAACACTTTCATTTTTATGAATCAATTTGTGAAGCACCTGGGGGTTCCAAGTGCTCACTATGCATCTAGATAGGTGCCTTGGGGGGGTCTAGTTTCCAAAATGGGGTTACTTGTGGGAGAGCTCCAATGTTTGGGCACACAGGGGCTCTCCAAACGCAACATGGCGTCCGCTAATTATTCAAGCAAATTTTACAATCAAAAAGTCAAATGGCTCTCCTTCCCTTCCGAGCCCTGCCGTGCGCCCAAACAGTGTTTTTTCCCCACATATTGGGTATCTGCGTGCCCAGGGGAAATTGCACAACAAATTTTGGGGTTCATTTTTTCTTGTTACCCCGGTGAAAATAAAAAAAATTGGGTCTAAAGTAACATTTTTGTGAAAAAAGTTAAATGTTCATTTTTTTCTTCCACATTCCAAAAATTCCTGTGAAGCACCTGAAGGGTTAATAAAGTTCTTGAATGTGGTTTTGAGCACCTTGAGGGGTGCAGTTTTTAGAATGGTGTCACTTTTGAGTATTTTCTGTCATAAAGACCTCTCAACGTGACTTCAAATGTGATGTGGTCCCTAAAAAAAATGGTTTTGTAAATTTTGTTGGAAAAATGAGAAATCGCTGGTCAACTTTTAACCCTTATAGCTCCCTAACAAAAAAAAATTTTGGTTCCAAAATTGTGCTGATGTAAAGTAGACATGTGGGAAATGTTATTTATTAACTCTTTTGTGTGACATATCTCTCTGATTTAAGGGCATAAAAATTCAAATTTTGAAAATTGCAAAATTTTCAAAATTTTCGCCAAATTTTCATTTTTTTCACAAATATACGCAAGTGGTATCGAAGAAATTTTGCCACAGTCATGAAGTACAATATGTCACGAAAAAACATTCTCAGAATCAGGGGGATCCGTTGAAGCGTTCCAGAGTAATTACCTCATAAAGTGACAGTGGTCAGAATTGTAAAAATTGGCCTGGTTTTTAACGTGCAAACCACCCTCGGGGGTTAAGGGGTTAAATGACAAGGTGTGTCCAAACTTTTGGTCTGCACTGTGTATATATATATATATATATATATATATATATATAGTATTTATAGTGTCCTATATACTATGTAATGTGATATATGGTATCTATGGTGTCCTATATACTGTGATATATAGTGTCTATAGTGTCCTATATTCACTATGCAGTGTGTTACTATATGGTATCTATAGTGTCCTGTATACTATGTAATGTTGTATATATAGTGTCCTATATACAACACAGTGTAGTATATATTATCTATAGTGTCCTATATACAGTACAGTGTGTTATATGGTATCTATAGTCTCCTGCATACTGTGTAATGTGATACATGGTATCTATAGTGTCATAATGCACAGTGTTATATATTATCTACAGTGTTCTATATATGTACAGTGTCCTATATACAGTAGATAGACAGTACAATAATGTTATATATATTGTGTGATATATATGTACAGCAGTAATGTTATATATATATATATATGAACATATATATCACACTACTATACATATACTGTACATATATATACATATATATGTTTTAGATATATATTACCATATATAACACACTATACAGTATATATGCAATCTACAGTATCACATATTTACAGTGCAGTGTGTGTGTGTATGTACAGTATATATATGTATATATAGTGCACTGTTATAGATGGTATGTATACTGTAGTAGTGTCGTCCATGCAGTTTAGTGTTTCTACCGTGCAGTGTTGCCTGTACTGCTCTATATATAACACTATGTACGCCTCATACAGGTCACCTCCTCATTTGCTGTACTATAGTGGCGCCCTCTAATGACAGTGTTAGAAATAACAGTAACAGTTCCCGGAGAGATTCCCCCAGAACCAGTACAATGCCCCCCCACGCAAATACTGACAGTATTAACCCCTTTATGTCTAGGTGTTTTTTTCCACCCCTTCTTTCAAGAAAGGAACTTTTTTCCATGTACACAGCTGTCTGAGGACTTGCTTTTGCAGGACAAGTTGTAGCTTTGAATGACGCCATTATTTTACCATATTATGTACTGAAAAATGGGAAAAAACTGCCGTTCTGTCACTGGTTTGGGTTTGTTTTTGTGCAGGACTGACATGTAGTTTTCTTTGATTCAGTTTTGTGGTACATGCAATGTTTAAAATTTCTTATTGCTTTTTTTCTTAGAGGCTCAATGACCAAAAACATTTAAATTTTGATGTTTTCTATTTATTTGTGTTTAAGACGTTTACCCTTTGTGTTTAATTATTTTATGATTTGAATGGACGATTATAGCTTTTTTAAAATATTTTAAATTTCTTTATTTTTTAATGGGGAAAAAATGGGGGGTGATTCATATTTTATTTATTTTTTAAATCCCCCTTGAATTAGGGCTATGTTCACACCTTGCATTTTTGCTGTGTTTTTTTATGCACATTTTATGTAAATTAAAAGCTGCTTTTACAGTACCAGCAAAAGCTGTGAGATTTCAGAAATCTCATGCACATACGTTGTTTTTTTTCCTGATTGAATTGGAAAACTGCTGCGTTTTTGAAAACTGCAGAATGTAACTTCAGCATTTTTGCAGCGTTTTTTTCAACCATTGAAAGCAATGAGTAAGTGCAAAAAACAGCGAAAAATGCAGGTATCAGGATTTGCTGCATTTTTGTGAAAAAAAATAGGTACAGCAGTATGTGAAACCCATTTATTTTTGTGATTTTTTTTATTTTTATTTTTTCCCCCAAAGCTTAAACCATAATCTCTTTGTGTTCTCACCTGAGATGGCAGTTAGGATTATTACAGTTTAATTAAATTAGTGATATGTACAAATTAAACATTGGCTGACCAAGGTGTGAAATTGAACAATACCTGACCAACTCAAGGGCCAATCAAAATAGTTTCCCACAAACTCAATGAATCTTAGGTAAACTATTCCCGACCAATTCATCTCCCCCCACTGTTACATTTATAATGTGTATTTTTTTTATGAACATTTGTCTTACATTGGTGACCTGTGTTTTGTAGTGGAAGCAAAGCTGAACTTTGGGATCCTGAAAAACACAGCAAAACCTGCTTTTTGTAGGCCCCTTCTTTACTGCCAAGAGAGCAGGTTTTGCCTGCAGAAAAAAACGCAGCAAAAGCGCAACGTGTGAACATAGCCAAGCGGCAAAACAACCCACAATAATGTTTATGTATAATATGAAAGAAGAGATGCACAGTCGAATAATAAATAGAGAATAATAATGTAATATATTCCATTTTGTTAGATATAAAATGCCACGTTTAAAACAAAAATTAAATTAAAAACAAAAATGCTATGGTCTGCCATACTGCACTTGCACCTTAGGCCTGTGGTTCTTTGTAGAGGTTTTCGTCTTTTTCTATTTTTTTTTTTTTTTTTCAAGGTATTATTTATTATATTCATGTTTCCTTATATATACATGGATATAATTTTCCACATTATATTTAGTCTTGAAAGGCTCTATTGATGATTTTCGTGGATGCGGTGTGTTGGGGCATTTTTGTTTTTCATTGTTTTTAACATGGCACTTTATATGTAATAAAATTGAATCTATTACATTCGGGTGTGCATATGTATTCTGGCTAGCTTCTTTCCCTTCTTGCTTCCAATAATATTTGTTTGAACATCAGTAAGTGAGAGGGAAATATAAAACGTAACTTTTACTATAAATGATTGAAGGGCTGCATTAAAGAAGCCCTCCTCCTCCTCACATCAAAGTTTTTCTCCTCTTAATATATTGCAATCATCATATTATATATCACTGTGTTCTTACAATTGCTCATTTTGCCTTTCTACCCAGATAATTCTTCTCTTTTCTCTGATCTATGTAGAAACAGGAAGTCTCTTGTCCCTGCATTTATCATTCCCCTCTTCACCTCCTGCCCCATCTCCTCCCTCCTGCCAGGGACTTTTGCAGTGACTCATGAGTCATACAGGTAAAATTGACCTCCTGTTTCTACATAGAGTTTAGAAGGATTCAGCTAGTCAGTTTTTATTCACGTGATGTTATAGACCTAATGGAAAAGAGAAGAATTAACTGGGAATAAAGGTAAATGAGCAATTGTAAGTAGACAGTGCTATATAATATCATGACTGCAATATATTAAGGGGATAACAATTTTAATAGGAGGAGGAGGAGTGCTTCTTTAATAAAAACAAGGAAAGAGGCCGATCAGGAATACAGTATCGAACCGAAAGAGAATCCAATTGCGCTCTTATAGAACGCCATAATAAACATGACAAAAGAACAATAAACAACAAATAATATTATGTTCTGGTGAATGAATCCGATTGTATGTAAATCCCCTTGTACCTGCGATCAGCTAGACTTCATAGGAGTACCAATATGGCAGCCACAGAGTATTCGGCAGACCCCTGACTGCTATGGCTCCCCAAACTTTCATCTCTGTGGAGCTTTTTGTGTTCTTATAGCGCATCTCTGGGACCACACACCTTAACGGTAACCTGTCATGTCCCCAAACACTATTAACCTGCAGATATGGGGGTAATCCGCAGGTAATAGCGTTCCAAACCTTTGTGGCCTCTGCACTGGAAGTCCCTCTGCCAGGAAGAAATTAATGTTCTTTGTCCCGGCAGTCTTGGGCTTTCAGCCGAATGGGTGGGCCGGCGCAATTTGTCACCGCTCAGTACACAGTGAGCGGCAGTTGTATCCGAGCCCCCAGCACTGACTGACAGCCGGCTCTGCAGTGTATCAGTGCACAGCGAGCTGTCAGTCGTAGTGCGGGCACGGTTACAGCCAGGGCAGTGGAGTTGGAGTCGGAGACCATTTTGATGGAGTCGGTATAAAATGGACTGACTCCAACTCCTACAATATATAATAGATTGGGTACAGTAGTTCAATGCAATTTGTGGGGAATATTTTTTTCATAAGAATTTGGGAAAGTTATGAAATGACCTATAAATGTCTGTCCTATTCCTGATCTAAGGGTCTAGAGTTTTAGCTGAGATGAATCTGTGCTGCAGTGAATTTATCACTTAAACATGAGCCATGTATGAGGGAGTTGGAGTCTGTGTCATGGAAATTGAGGAGTCGGAGTTGGAGGTTTGGCTTATCGACTCCACAGCCCTGGTTACAGCCGCCGTTCTCTGTGTACTGAGCTGCAGAGCTCCCCAATGTACGGACGAGCCTTAGCCGTTACACCACCATTTGTGATTGATGACCCATATAAAGGGTTGGCCATCAATGCTAAAGTCCCAGAGGACTCCTGTGATATGATAGTCATGATTGTGGCGTCTGCTCCAGTGACTATCGTCGTCCTGCGAAGTGCAAATGTAGCATTACATGGTGGCCATGCTCATTAATAGCCTTCTGTATAATACATGGATGACCCAAGATCCGACGTGGAACATAGAGACTCTAACGTCCACAGGCCCCATTAGAGTCAGCAGCTTTATGAAGTAATCAGATGAGAGGTACAGAGAATGGTGTTACATTTTCCTTGTACTCCATAAGGGCTTTTCTTATGATCAATTACGAAAAAATTAACATTTGTGTTAGAAATTCTTGGTATCCAAAGCATCAGCCCATTACTTCAGTGTGAGCCTGTGCAACCCTTTCACTCCCACAGTGAATTACTAAATTACTTCCAAATTTTCAGAATTTCCCATTAATGTACATATGACTACTGACGGGCATGATTGGTCACTTCTCCTCCTGCGCTCCCTCCAGCTGGTGTCACAAATCACTGCCACTAAGCTCCTGCCAGCCATCCTTCAGCAGCGGCTACAGTGCCGAAAGTTTACTGTTAGGATTTAACTACAAAGGAGATTCCCATGGGAAGGAGCACATCTCATTCCTTATTCCAGCCTCAGCTATTAATTAGCACCTCAGACAGAACCAAAAAAAAGTTATTTTGCAAAAAAAGAAAAAAGCGGACCCGTGAAAGTTCGGGTACCAGAACTGTATCTGAACCCAAACCCCATTGCAATCTATGGGAAACTGAACTTTGGAGCTTAAAAGCCCGAAAATTCAATTTCTTTCTCTCTCTCTCGTTCTCTCTCTCTCGCACTCTCTCGTTCTCTCTCTCGTTCTCTCTCTCTCGTTCTCTCTCTCTCTCGTTCTCTCGCTCTCTCTCGTTCTCTCTCTCTCTCGTTCTCTCGCTCTCTCTCGTTCTCTCTCTCGTTCTCTCTCTCGTTCTCTCTCTCGTTCTCTCTCTCGTTCTCTCTCTCGTTCTCTCTCTCGTTCTCTCTCTCATTCTCTCTCTCTCGTTCTCTCTCTCTCGTGTTCTCTCTCTCGTTCTCTCTCTCGTTCTCTCTCGTTCTCTCTCTCTTGTTCTCTCTCTCTCGTGTTCTCTCTCTCGTGTTCTCTCTCTCGTGTTCTCTCTCTCGTGTTCTCTCTCTCGTTCTCTCTCTCGTTCTCTCTCTCGTTCTCTCTCCAGTTCTCTCTCTCGTTCTCTCTCGTTCTCTCTCTCGTTCTCTCTCTCGCTCTCTCGTTTTCTCTCTCGTTCTCTCGTTCTCTCTCTCGTTCTCTCTCTCGTTTTCTCTCTCGTTTTCTCTCTCGTTCTCTCTCTCATTCTCTCTCTCGTTCTCTCGTTCTCTCTCTCGTTCTCTCGTTCTCTCTCTCGTTCTCTCGTTCTCTCGTTCTCTCTCTCGCTCTCTCTCGTTCTCTCTCTCTCGTTCTCTCTCGTTCTCTCTCTCGTTCTCTCTCTCTCTCTCGTTCTCTCTCGTTCTCTCTCTCGTTCTCTCTCTCTCGTTCTCTCTCTCTCGTTCTCTCTCTCTCGTGTTCTCTCTCTCGTGTTCTCTCTCTCGTGTTCTCTCTCTCGTGTTCTCTCTCTCGTTCTCTCTCTCGTTCTCTCTCTCGTTCTCTCTCTCGTTCTCTCGTTCTCTCTCTCGTTCTCTCTCTCGTTCTCTCTCTCGTTCTCTCTCTCGTTCTCTCTCGTTCACTCTCTCGTTCTCTCTCGTTCACTCTCTCGTTCTCTCTCGTTCTCTCTCTCGTTCTCTCGTTCTCTCTCTCGTTCTCTCTCTCTCTCTCGTTCTCTCGTTCTCTCTCTCGTTCTCTCGTTCTCTCTCTCGTTCTCTCGTTCTCTCTCTCGTTCTCTCGTTCTCTCTCTCGTTCTCTCGTTCTCTCTCTCGTTTTCTCTCTCGTTCTCTCTCGTTTTCTCTCTCGTTCTCTCTCGTTTTCTCTCTCGTTCTCTCTCGTTTTCTCTCTCGTTCTCTCTCTCGCTCTCTCTCGTTCTCTCGTTCTCTCTCTCGTTCTCTCGTTCTCTCTCTCGCTCTCTCTCGTTCTCTCTCTCTCGTTCTCTCTCTCTCGTTCTCTCTCTCTCGTTCTCTCTCTCGTTCTCTCTCGTTCTCTCTCGTTCTCTCTCGCTCTCTCTCGCTCTCTCTCGCTCTCTCTCGCTCTCTCTCGCTCTCTCTCGCTCTCTCTCTCTCTCTCTCGTTCTCTCTCTCTCGTTCTCTCTCGTTCTCTCTCTCGTTCTCTCTCTCTCTTTCTCTCTCGCTCTTTCTCTCTCGCTCTTTCTCTCTCTCTCTTTCTCTCTCTCTCTTTCTCTCTCGTTCTCTCTCTCTCTCGTTCTCTCTCTCTCTCGTTCTCTCTCGTTCTCTCTCTCTCGTTCTCTCTCTCTCGTTCTCTCTCTCTCGTTCTCTCTCTCTCGTTCTCTCTCTCTCGTTCTCTCTCTCTCGTTCTCTCTCTCGTTCTCTCGTTCTTTCTCTCGTTCTCTCTCTCTCGTTTTCTCGCTCTCGCTCTCGTTCTCTCGCTCTCGTTCTCTCTCGTTCTCTCTCTCTCGTTCCCTCTCTCGTTCTCTCTCTCTCTCTCGTTCTCTCTCTCTCTCGTTCTCTCTCTCTCTCGTTCTCTCTCTCTCGTTCTCTCTCTCTTGTTCTCTCTCTCTCGTTCTCTCTCTCGTTCTCTCTCTCTCGTTCTCTCTCTCTCGTTCTCTCTCTCTCGTTCTCTCTCTCTCGTTCTCTCTCTCTCGTTCTCTCTCTCTCGTTCTCTCTCTCTCGTTCTCTCTCTCTCGTTCTCTCTCTCGTTCTCTCTCTCGTTCTCTCTCGTTCTCTCTCTGGTTCTCTCTGGTTCTCTCTGGTTCTCTCTCGTTCTCTCTCTCGTTCTCTCTCTCGTTCTCTCTCTCGTTCTCTCTCTCTCTCGTTCTCTCTCTCTCTTGTTCTCTCTCTCTCGTTCTCTCTCTCTCTCGTTCTCTCTCTCTCTCGTTCTCTCTCTCTCGTTCTCTCTCTCTTGTTCTCTCTCTCTCTCGTTCTCTCGCTCTCGTTCTCTCTCTCTCGTTCTCTCTCTCGTTCTCTCTCTCGTTCTCTCTCTCTCGTTCTCTCTCTCTCTCGTTCTCTCTCTCTCTCGTTCTCTCTCTCTCTCGTTCTCTCTCTCTCGTTCTCTCTCTCTCGTTCTCTCTCTCTCTCGTTCTCTCTCTCTCTCTCGTTCTCTCTCTCTCTCGTTCTCTCTCTCTCTCTCGTTCTCTCTCTCTCGTTCTCTCTCTCTCGTTCTCTCTCTCTCGTTCTCTCTCTCTCGTTCTCTCTCTCGTTCTCTCTCTCGTTCTCTCTCTCGTTCTCTCTCGTTCTCTCTCTCGTTTTCTCTCGTTCTCTCTCTCGTTTTCTCTCGTTCTCTCTCTCGTTCTCTCTCGTTCTCTCTCTCTCTCGTTCTCTCTCTGGTTCTCTCTCTGGTTCTCTCTCTCGTTCTCTCTCTCGTTCTCTCTCTCTCGTTCTATCTCTCTCGTTCTCTCTCTCTCGTTCTCTCTCTCTCGTTCTCTCTCGTTCTCTCTCTCTCGTTCTCTCTCTCTCTCGTTCTCTCTCTCTCTCGTTCTCTCTCTCTCTCGTTCTCTCTCTCTCGTTCTCTCTCTCGTTCTCTCTCTCGTTCTCTCTCTCTCGTTCTCTCTCTCTCGTTCTCTCTCTCTTGTTCTCTCTCTCTTGTTCTCTCTCTCTCTCGTTCTCTCTCTCTCGTTCTCTCTCGCTCGCTCGTTCTCGCTCGCTCTCTCATTCTCGCTCGCTCTCTCATTCTCGCTCCCTCTCGTTCTCTCTCTCTCTCGTTCTCGCTTGCTCTCTCCTTTTCAAATCAAATGGGCTTTATTGGCAGGACTAACATATTAACATTGCCAAAGCAAGTGGTAAAATAATGGGGGGATGGGTATAGGGACACATCCAGGGTGAGGTATCTGAGTTCATGGGATATCAGTCTCCTCTGTGATGGTAGGCGCTGGGGCTACTACTTTGTAGATGAGCCTTGAATGATAACACCTCCTGGATCACAAGGTGTAGCGGGAATCTGCCCTTCTCGCAGGCGCTGTTTGATGTGCTCCGATGGCGGTTTGATGTGCTCTGATGGACTTGGAGGAGGTGTTTACAGAACTCTAGGTGGAATATTTCTGTTCGTCCAGCGTCCAGACTTCGCTGCCGTACAGAAAGATTGGGGAAATGATGGTATCAAAGATTTTTAGCCAGACTGTTACAGGTGCCTTGACATGGTACAGACAGACGTCTTCTGATGGCATAGAAGGCTTTGCACGCCTTGTTTTTCAGCCACTGTATGGCTTGCTTTAAGCTCCCTGATTGGCTGAGTTCATGGCCCAGGTATGTGTACTTGTTGGTTTCTGTAAGTGGACAGCTGTCAATTATGCAACTGTTCTAAGTGTAGGAGCTTCGTATGACATCATATGTTTTGCCTCCTATTCCGCTCCCCAGCAGTTTTAGGAATTGTCCTGGATGCCACACTGAGTCGAATGCCTTCTTGAAGTCCACAAAGCAGTAATAGATCCTCCCATGCTTTGTATTGTGGACGTGCTTCTTGATGAGGCTGTGCAGGGTGTAGGTGTGGTCGGTGGTGCGGTGGTTTGGCATGAACCTGCTTGGCTTTTGCTGAGGACGTTGTGTTGGGTGAGGAAGGTGAGGATGGTGAGGATCCTCTTGTTCAGGATGCAGTTGAAGAATTTACCCAGGTTACTGCTGACACATATTCCCCAGTAGTTTGCTGGGTCGTACTTGTCCCCATTTATGTGTATCGGGGTTATGAGTCCTTGGTTCCAGTTTTTGGAGAAATAGCCAGCCTGCAGTACAATATTGAATAGTTTTGCTATTGCAGCCTTGATGTCTGGCGGGCTCTATTTCAGCATTTCGAGGAGGATCCCATCTGGGCCGCTGGCTTTTTTACCTTTTTATCAGTGTGATCCTTTTTGTTATTTCTGGCATTGTAATTGATGTGTCCAGAGGGTTTTGGAAGTCTTTTTGAAATTTTCCTCCATAGCCTTCAGTTTGTTCACAAGCTCTATTTGTGCCGGGTTCAGGTCTTCACTTGGGATGTCTTTGTAAAGGTCCTTGAAGTACTGGAGCCAGATATTGCCACTCTGGATGTGTAGGTTATTGCATTTCCGGTTGGATCCTAGGTGGTTCCATAGTTCCCAAAAGCTGTTGTCTTCAAGGGCATCTTGGAGTTGGAGGAGTTTGGTGGAAATGTGGTTTTGCTTTTTCTTTTTGAGGATGGATTTGTAATTTCGTTGTATGGTGTCTTAGGCTTCTCTCAGGGTGGGCTTGTTTGGGTCTCTGTGTTTTTTATTTGAAGCCGTTCTTAGGACCTTCCTTATAGCTTTACATTCCTTGTCAAACCAGTTGTTGACATTTTGCTTACTCGGCCTCTTGTTGCTGCATCTTTTCAGGTCGGACATTTCTGCCATGGCATAGAGTATGTCATTAAGGTCCCTTACTGCTAGGTGTATTCCTTCTGGGTTAAGTTCATACACATTATTATGGAAGTGTTGGAGCTTATCCTTGATTTCACGTCTGTTGATGGCATCTGTATATTTTGGGGCTGACATCTTGGACCATTTGAAGGATGGAGGCAAGCTAATAAGGCCGGTCTGCTGCGAAGTTTGTGAGGGTGATTTGTTTTTGGATTTGATGTATAGGAGAAGTTGGTTGTGGTCTGACAGATGTGTTTGTAGGGTGACTATAAAGGCGCCAATTCTTGTAGGGTCCATATCTGTGATGGCATAGTCTATCACGCTGCTGCTCACGTGGGAGTTTAGGGTGTGTCTTCCCAATGAGTCTCCCTTGGTGCGGCCGTTAAGGATACGAAGTCCGAGGCTTCGGCATAGGTTCAGCATTGTTCTGCCACTTTTATTCAGTGTGCTGTCATAGCTGTTCCTCTCGGTGTGCACTGGGTTGTCACAGTCTGTATCCGCTCCAAATATATAGACGTTTCCCTCAGTGGTCAGGTAGTCTCTCTCACTTCCTGTTCTTGCATTGAGGTCTCCGTAGATGAGAACGTTGCCCAGAGTCTGGAAGTGGGCAGATTCGCTCTGTAGGGTCTCAAATCTGTCTGGGTTGAAGTATGGAGACTCTGGAGGAGCTATGTATGCTGCAAAAAGGTAGCTATCGGCCCGAGAAATGAGAATGGAGCGGATTATTCTTACCCAGATGTGACTGTCTTCTCTCTTCACTGCTCTGATATGTTCATGAAGCTCCTCTTTGTACCAGTCTAATATTCCTCCTGAGCTTCTGCCCTGTTTGGTGTTTTTGTTTTTTATGGCAGGGACAGAGAGTTCCCAATATCTGGTGGGGACAACAGATTCATTATCTGCTTTAGTCCATGTTTCCAAGAGGATCTGTATATCGATGTTTTTCAGTCTTTGATTAAAATCTGGGTCGTCTGTCTTATGTCCAAAGGCTGAAGTGTTCAGACCCTGGATGTTCCAGCTACTAATGATTAGAGGTGACATTGTATGGCTATACACCTTGTAATGAGCTGCCGTGCATAGGACAGTTTGGATCGCTGACTGGTGGCCATGTTATAGGCAATTGATCCAGTCGCCTGAGTTTTATGCACAGTGAGCTGAGCATGGTCTTTATCTCCTCCAGGTCACTGCTCTGCTTCACTCTGTGTGGGGCGGGTGGTCTCTTCCACGGTTTGTGTCTCTCATGCCCTAATTTTGGGTACAGGGTACCGGTTCCAGTTTCCAGTTTGGTGAGCATATTCAGTGTTAGGTCTATTTGTTAGCGGTGCTCTTTGTACAGGTTTTTGGTTCATGACGGCTTTATGTCCCGGGACTCTATTGAGCACTAGGTCTTTGAGTTCTTTGGCGAGAAGGCTGACTCCTTGGTTGTTGAGATGTTTATGATCATACAGGTGATGGAGGTTTATGGCTGGATGTTGTGCCAGAGTGATGTCTGGCGTTGAGGTGATCTTGGCTGCTAGCTCTCTGTTGACGTCTTGGGTAATGTGTTGGGAGACATCTTTTCTTGGCAGCACAGATGACAGGATGATCTTACTGCCAGGGAACTTCTGTCGCCTTGTGTTAAGGTATTTCCATTGGGGTCTATAATCAGGACTGTATCCGGACATGGTGATTGGCTGCTTCTGTGTGGTCCCTTATTTGCATTCTGCTTGCTGCTCTGTTGTGTTGTAGTGACCAGCTGTTGTTCTAGACTTGGGGTTTTTATAATTTTTGGCTCCGGCACACCCTGCATTTCTTGGTTATTTTCTGCTTTGCTCTCGATATTGAGGCAGTTATTTAAGTTATTTGTGTTGTGGCTGTTGGCTCTCATTTTGTCTGCATCGCTCTTTTTCCCGGGGTCCCACTCCTGAGTTAGAGGTGGCGTCTGGCTCTTTAACTTTACGATCTCTCCTCTTAGTTTTGCATTTTCTTGCTGCAATTCATGTAGTTCATGTTTGATTTACTGCACGACTGAGTCCAGTACACTCTGGACTGTTCTCGCTCTGTCTCCTGTATTCGCGCTCTCTCTCCTGTATTCGCGCTCTCTCTCCTGTATTCGCGCTCTCTCCTGTATTCGCGCTCTCTCTCCTGTTCTCGCGCTCTCTCTCCTGTTCTCGCGCTCTCTCTCCTGTTCTCGCGCTCTCTCTCCTGTTGTCGCGCTCTCTCTCCTGTTGTCGCGCTCTCTCTCCTGTTGTCGCTCTCTCTCTCCTGTTGTCGCTCTCTCTCTCCTGTTGTCGCTCTCTCTCTCCTGTTGTCGCTCTCTCTCTCCTGTTGTCGCTCTCTCTCTCCTGTTGTCGCGCTCTCTCTCCTGTTCTCGCGCTCTCTCTCCTGTTCTCGCGCTCTCTCTCCTGTTCTCGCTCTCTCTCTCCTGTTCTCGCGCTCTCTCTCCTGTTCTCGCGCTCTCTCTCCTGTTCTCGCGCTCTCTCTCCTGTTCTCGCGCTCTCTCTCCTGTTCTCGCGCTCTCTCTCCTGTTCTCGCGCTCTCTCTCCTGTTCTCGCGCTCTCTCTCCTGTTCTCGCGCTCTCTCTCCTGTTCTCGCTCTCTCTCTCCTGTTGTCGCTCTCTCTCTCCTGTTGTCGCTCTCTCTCTCCTGTTGTCGCTCTCTCTCTCCTGTTGTCGCGCTCTCTCTCCTGTTGTCGCGCTCTCTCTCCTGTTCTCGCGCTCTCTCTCCTGTTCTCGCTCTCTCTCTCCTGTTCTCGCGCTCTCTCTCCTGTTGTCGCGCTCTCTCTCCTGTTCTCGCGCTCTCTCTCCTGTTCTCGCTCTCTCTCTCCTGTTCTCGCTCTCTCTCTCCTGTTCTCGCGCTCTCTCTCCTGTTCTCGCGCTCTCTCTCCTGTTCTCGCGCTCTCTCTCCTGTTCTCGCGCTCTCTCTCCTGTTCTCGCGCTCTCTCTCCTGTTCTCGCGCTCTCTCTCCTGTTCTCGCGCTCTCTCTCCTGTTCTCGCGCTCTCTCTCCTGTTCTCGCGCTCTCTCTCCTGTTCTCGCGCTCTCTCTCCTGTTTTCGCGCTCTCTCTCCTGTTTTCGCGCTCTCTCTCCTGTTTTCGCGCTCTCTCTCCTGTTTTCGCGCTCTCTCTCCTGTTTTCGCGCTCTCTCTCCTGTTTTCGCGCTCTCTCTCCTGTTCTCGCGCTCTCTCCTGTTCTCGCGCTCTCTCTCCTGTTCTCGCGCTCTCTCTCCTGTTCTCGCGCTCTCTCTCCTGTTCTCGCGCTCTCTCTCCTGTTCTCGCGCTCTCTCTCCTGTTCTCGCTCTTTCTCTCTCCTGTTCTCGCTCTCTCTCTCTCTCCTGTTCTCGCTCTCTCTCTCTCTCTCCTGTTCTCGCGCTCTCTCTCTCCTGTTCTCGCGCTCTCTCTCTCTCCTGTTCTCGCGCTCTCTCTCTCTCCTGTTCTCGCGCTCTCTCTCTCTCCTGTTCTCGCGCTCTCTCTCTCTCCTGTTCTCGCGCTCTCTCTCTCTCCTGTTCTCGCGCTCTCTCTCTCTCTCCTGTTCTCGCGCTCTCTCTCTCTCCTGTTCTCGCGCTCTCTCTCTCTCTCTCCTGTTCTCGCGCTCTCTCTCTCTCCTCTTCTCGCGCTCTCTCTCTCCTCTTCTCGCGCTCTCTCTCTCTCCTCTTCTCGCGCTCTCTCTCTCCTCTTCTCGCGCTCTCTCTCTCTCTCTCCTCTTCTCGAGCTCTCTCTCTCTCCTCTTCTCGCGCTCTCTCTCTCTCTCCTCTTCTCGCGCTCTCTCTCTCTCTCCTCTTCTCGCGCTCTCTCTCTCTCTCCTGTTCTCGCGCTCTCTCTCTCTCCTGTTCTCGCGCTCTCTATCTCTCTCCTGTTCTCGCGCTCTCTCTCCTGTTCTCGCGCTCTCTCTCTCTCCTGTTCTCGCGCGCTCTCTCTCTCTCTCTCCTGTTCTCGCGCTCTCTCTCTCTCTCCTGTTCTCGCGCTCTCTCTCTCTCTCCTGTTCTCGCGCTCTCTCTCTCTCCTGTTCTCACGCGCTCTCTCTCTCCTGTTCTCACGCGCTCTCTCTCTCTCCTGTTCTCACGCGCTCTCTCTCTCCTGTTCTCACGCGCTCTCTCTCTCTCCTGTTCTCACGCGCTCTCTCTCTCTCCTGTTCTCGCGCTCTCTCTCTCTCCTGTTCTCGCGCTCTCTCTCTCTCCTGTTCTCGCGCTCTCTCTCTCCTGTTCTCGCGCTCTCTCTCTCTCTCCTGTTCTCGCGCTCTCTCTCTCTCTCCTGTTCTCGCGCTCTCTCTCTCTCCTGTTCTCGCGCTCTCTCTCTCCTGTTCTCGCGCTCTCTCTCTCTCCTGTTCTCGCGCTCTCTCTCTCCTGTTCTCGCGCTCTCTCTCTCCTGTTCTCGCGCTCTCTCTCTCTCCTGTTCTCGCGCTCTCTCTCTCCTGTTCTCGCGCTCTCTCTCTCCTGTTCTCGCGCTCTCTCTTTCTCCTGTTCTCGCGCTCTCTCTCTCTTTCTCCTGTTCTCGCGCTCTCTCTCTCTCTCCTGTTCTCGCGCTCTCTCTCCTGTTCTCGCGCTCTCTCTCCTGTTCTCGCGCTCTCTCTCTCCCGTTCTCGCGCTCTCTCTCTCCTGTTCTCGCGCTCTCTCTCCTGTTCTCGCGCTCTCTCTCTCTCCTGTTCTCGCGCTCTCTCTCTCTCTCCTGTTCTCGCGCTCTCTCTCTCTCCTGTTCTCGTGCTCTCTCTCTCTCCTGTTCTCGCGCTCTCTCTCTCCTGTTC
Source organism: Phyllobates terribilis (assembly GCF_046119375.1). NCBI lineage: Eukaryota > Metazoa > Chordata > Amphibia > Anura > Dendrobatidae > Phyllobates > Phyllobates terribilis. Next base: position 1,122,439,656 of record NW_027362761.1, on the reverse strand, counting down.
TCGCGTTCTCTCTCTCTCCTGTTCTCGCGTTCTCTCTCTCTCCTGTTCTCGCGTTCTCTCTCTCTCCTGTTCTCGCGTTCTCTCTCTCTCCTGTTCTCGCGCTCTCTCTCTCCTGTTCTCGCGCTCTCTCTCTCTCTCCTGTTCTCGCGCTCTCTCTCTCCTGTTCTCGCGCTCTCTCTCTCTCTCCTGTTCTCGCGCTCTCTCTCTCTCTCCTGTTCTCGCGCTCTCTCTCTCCTGTTCTCGTGCTCTCTCTCTCTCCTGTTCTCGCGCTCTCTCTCTCTCCTGTTCTCGCGCTCTCTCTCTCTCTCCTGTTCTCGTGCTCTCTCTCTCTCTCCTGTTCTCACGCGCTCTCTCTCTCCTGTTCTCACGCGCTCTCTCTCTCTCCTGTTCTCACGCGCTCTCTCTCTCTCCTGTTCTCGCGCTCTCTCTCTCTCCTGTTCTCGCGCTCTCTCTCTCTCCTGTTCTCGCGCTCTCTCTCTCCTGTTCTCGCGCTCTCTCTCTCTCCTGTTCTCGCGCTCTCTCTCTCCTGTTTATACAGACACATGTAAAGCCTGATAGAATATATTGTGTCCATGCAAACAATGTACAGCACATGAATGACGACATCGACGTCTGAATATAAGGGGAATCTGACGGCCCAGATACAGCAGAACACGACTAACCTCCAGACTAGGGGGATGCTGCAATGGCGCCATCTGGTGGGCATCAGTGTTATCACACGGGCGCATATTTTACATTTCTGTACTTCACACTAAATTGTTATACAAAGTTTTTTTTTTTGCTTCTTTTTATGAAAGTGAATGATCGTTTTTAACCATATGATTTTTATTTTCCAGATCGAGGATCTGGTTTGGACAATAAATATATAAGACATTCCCGGTTATATATGAGAAGAAATGGACAGTTTTAAGTTTCCCGATTCGTTTGCTTGGGGAGCAGCAACAGCGGCCTATCAGATTGAAGGTAAACTGTAAACCATGCACCGTTATTAGTAGAAATGTATTTATTGGTGATTTTGATTAATTTTTCTGTTGGTCATGATGATAGTCCAGTAATGTCCAAAAACCTGAAAATTCTGATCCACTGTATGTTTATTATTTTCATCCGATATCTGATGTTTATTGTACAGTCAGTCTCCGACACCTATTTCTAGGAGTAACAGAACATGGCCCGTGTCACTTGTCTGTTTTCCAAGGTTTATAATGCCATCATGGTTATGTCTTCTGATGGCTGAATCCACGTCATATTACCATGTCTTTCAGCAGACGGTCTGCTAGTTGGCAGTGTCCAGGTGACATCCGGAAGTTACACTTAACCAGCATAATACAAATAAAATTGATGGTAACAATAGAAAATTAAAAAATAATAGATGGGAAACAAGAAGAAATACAATATAATCCCCATAATAATTGCGCATTTATTGTTCTTATCACTGCTACAGAAATTGAACTTTTATCACGTATGCTAATTAGAGTGATTAGTGCACCCTTAGTGTGGCCAAGAGGCTCAGTGCACAGTTCTACCCACTGGTTTTGCATGTCCACGCCTCCCTCACTGATGAATGACTGCACTGACTTGCCTGGAGTCAGCACTATCTGCAGAGGAAGCTCAGGCGAGCCACTGCTGTCAATCACCAGTGAGGGAGGCAGGGACATGCAAAACTAGTGGGTGCAATAGAGCACCGAACCTCTTGGCCACACCCAGGGTGCACCCAGTTCTAATTAGCATATGTCATTAAGCCGAGGGCTGTGCTTCATAGTTGCACTAACATGGTGGCCTTCAGTGGCCTGCTGCTGATAATGTCATTGAAATCATTCATTTGCATTGTGGGGGGCTGATGGGCATTAGAAGGGACTCCACCATATTTGCAGCTACTTAAATGGGGTGCTCTGAAGTTCTTAACCCTTTCTCAAACTTTGACGTTTAAAGGTCATCTCCCTTCCTTTGATGCGGACTCGCACGCCGAGCCCACAATTTTCCCCCGCACATGATGTCTGATATAATCAGCCATCATGTGCCTTTAACAGCCACGGGGTGGATCAGTGCTCCGTCAATCACTGACAGCGGGATTTAAAGAGGTATTCCCATCTCAAGATCCTTTCCCAATATGTAGTAGGTGTAATAATAGTAATAATATTAGCAAATACCTTCAATTAGAAATGTAGTATAGTTCTTCTGATTCACTATTTCTCTTTCCTCGTGTGCAGGGATTGCAGGACCTTAGGTATCCATGGTTACCTCCACAGATATAGTGAGAGTTAGTTAGCTAGTTGCTAGTGGTCGTAACCATGGATACCTAAGGTCCTGCAATCCCTGCACATGAGGAAATATACATAGTGAATCAGAAGAACTATACTACATTTCTAATTGAAGGTATTTGCTAATATTATTATTATTACACCAACTACATATTGGGAGAGGATCTTGGAGATGGGAATACCCCTTTAACACACGCTGGCCGAAAGCTTAATGACAGGCACAGGGGTCTTCAGCAGACTCCCGGCTGTCATGACAACCCATCGGCACCCCGCAATCACATGATGGGCATGCGGATGGCTTGTCATGACAGCCAGGGGTCTGCTGAAGACCCCCGTGCCTGTTATTAAGATCCTCATGTGAAAGCCAGAGTTTAGCTACCATTCATAGGAGGTTGTGATTTCTGTGATACGTAGCAGCGCTGAAGCCCTGCTATATGTAGTATAGGCGATCGGGATGATCACAGCTTCAAGTCTCCTAAGGGAACTATTACATACAGAAAACAGTTTTTAAAAATCTGAAAAAAAAAGCTGGCGGGATTGCTGGATCGTTGGATCTGACCCGTCGCAATCCCTCTGTTCGTCTCCCAAAGCTGCTTCTGCCAGGGGTGAGCTCAGTTCGGCCCGGCGGTGTGACCATGCAGGTTTGCCTGGGGCTGACTCCATCCCTGACTGTACACTGGCTATTTGGGTTTCCCTACATGTGAGTTCCCATATACAGGTTCAGTATAGATCTTACCATATACAGGTTCGGTATAGATCTTACCATATACAGGTTCAGTATAGATCTTACCATATACAGGTTCGGTATAGATCTTACCATATACAGGCTCGGTATAGATCTTACCATATACAGGTTCGGTATAGATCTTATCATATACAGGTCCGGTATAGATCTTACCATATACAGGTTCGGTATAGATCTTACCATATACAGGTTCGGTATAGATCTTACCATATACAGGCTCGGTATAGATTTTACCATATACAGGTTCGGTATAGATCTTACCATATACAGGTTCGGTATAGATCTTACCATATACAGGTTCGGTATAGAACTTACCATATACAGGTTCGGTATAGCTCTTACCATATACAGGTTCGGTATAGATCTTACCATATACAGGCTCGGTATAGATCTTACCATATACAGGCTCGGTATAGATCTTACCATATACAGGTTCGGTATAGATCTTATCATATACAGGCTCGGTATAGATCTTACCATATACAGGCTCGGTATAGATCTTACCATATACAGGCTCGGTATAGATCTTACCATATACAGGTTCGGTATAGAACTTACCATATACAGGTTCGGTATAGCTCTTACCATATACAGGTTCGGTATAGATCTTACCATATACAGACTCGGTATAGATCTTACCATATACAGGCTCGGTATAGATCTTACCATATACAGGTTCGGTATAGAACTTACCATATACAGGTTCGGTATAGCTCTTACCATATACAGGTTCGGTATAGATCTTACCATATACAGGCTCGGTATAGATCTTACCATATACAGGCTCGGTATAGATCTTACCATATACAGGTTCGGTATAGATCTTACCATATACAGGTTCGGTATAGATCTTACCATATACAGGTTCGGTATAGATCTTACCATATACAGGTTCGGTATAGATCTTACCATATACAGGCTCTGTATAGATCTTACCATATACAGGTCCGGTATAGATCTTACCCCTTACCATATACAGGTTCGGTATAGATCTTACCATATACAGGTTCGGTATAGATCTTACCATATACAGGTTCGGTATAGATCTTAACATATACAGGCCCGGTATAGATCTTGCCATATACAGGCCCGATATAGATCTTACCATATACAGGTTCGGTATAGATCTTATCATATACAGGTTCGGTATAGATCTTATCATATACAGGTTCGGTATAGATCTTATCATATACAGGCCCGGTATAGATCTTGCCATATACAGGCCCGATATAGATCTTACCATATACAGGTTCGGTATAGATCTTACCATATACAGGTTCGGTATAGATCTTATCATATACAGGTTCGGTATAGATCTTACCATATACAGGCCCGGTATAGATCTTGCCATATACAGGCCCGATATAGATCTTACCATATACAGGTTCGGTATAGATCTTATCATATACAGGTTCGGTATAGATCTTATCATATACAGGTTCGGTATAGATCTTATCATATACAGGTTCGGTATAGATCTTACCATATACAGGCCCGATATAGATCTTACCATATACAGGTTCGGTATAGATCTTACCATATACAGGTTCGGTATAGATCTTACCATATACAGGTTCGGTATAGATCTTACCATATACAGGTTCGGTATAGATCTTATCATATACAGGTCCGGTATAGATCTTACCATATACAGGCTCTGTATAGATCTTACCATATACAGGTCCGGTATAGATCTTACCCCTTACCATATACAGGTTCGGTATAGATCTTACCATATACAGGTTCGGTATAGACCTTACCATATACAGGTTCGGTATAGATCTTACCATATACAGGCCCGATATAGATCTTACCGTATACAGGTTCGGTATAGATCTTACCGTATACAGGTTCGGTATAGATCTTATCATATACAGGTTCGGTATAGATCTTATCATATATAGGTTCGGTATAACTCTTACCATATACAGGTTTGGTATAGATCTTACCATATACAGGTTCGGTATAGATCTTACCATATACAGGTTCGGTATAGATCTTATCATATACAGGTTCGGTATAGATCTTACCATATACAGGTTCGGTATAGATCTTATCATATACAGGTTCGGTATAGATCTTACCATATACAGGTTCGGTATAGATCTTACCATATACAGGTTCGGTATAGATCTTACCATATACAGGTTCGGTATAGATCTTATCATATACAGGTCCGGTATAGATCTTACCATATACAGGTCCGGTATAGATCTTACCATATACAGGTTCGGTATAGATCTTACCATATACAGGTTCGGTATAGATCTTACTATATACAGGTTCGGTATAGATCTTACCATATACAGGTTCGGTATAGATCTTACCATATACAGGTTCGGTATAGATCTTACCATATACAGGTTCGGTATAGAACTTACCATATACAGGTTCGGTATAGATCTTACCATATACAGGTTCGGTATAGATCTTACCATATACAGGTTCGGTATAGCTCTTACCATATACAGGTTCGGTATAGATCTTACCATATACAGGCTCGGTATAGACCTTACCATATACAGGCTCGGTATAGATCTTACCATATACAGGTTCGGTATAGATCTTACCATATACAGGTTCGGTATAGATCTTGCCATATACAGGTTCGGTATAGATCTTACCATATACAGGTTCGGTATAGATCTTACCATATACAGGCTCTGTATAGATCTTACCATATACAGGTCCGGTATAGATCTTACCCCTTACCATATACAGGTTCGGTATAGATCTTACCATATACAGGTTCGGTATAGATCTTACCATATACAGGTTCGGTATAGATCTTACCATATACAGGCTCGGTATAGATCTTACCATATACAGGCCCGATATAGATCTTACCATATACAGGTTCGGTATAGATCTTACCATATACAGGTTCGGTATAGATCTTACCATATACAGGTTCGGTATAGATCTTACCATATACAGGTTCGGTATAGATCTTACCATATACAGGTTCGGTATAGATCTTACCATATACAGGCTCTGTATAGATCTTACCATATACAGGTCCGGTATAGATCTTACCCCTTACCATATACAGGTTCGGTATAGATCTTACCATATACAGGCTCGGTATAGCTCTTACCATATACAGGTTCGGTATAGATCTTACCATATACAGGTTCGGTATTACTCTTACCATATACAGGTTTGGTATAGATCTTACCATATACAGGTTCGGTATAGATCTTACCATATACAGGCTCGGTATAGATCTTATCATATACAGGTTCGGTATAACTCTTACCATATACAGGTTTGGTATAGATCTTACCATATACAGGTTCGGTATAGATCTTACCATATACAGGTTCGGTATAGATCTTACCATATACAGGTCCGGTATAGATCTTACCATATACAGGTTCGGTATAGATCTTACCATATACAGGTTCGGTATAGATCTTACCATATACAGGCTCTGTATAGATCTTACCATATACAGGTTCGGTATAGATCTTACCATATACAGGCCCGGTATAGCTCTTACCATATACAGGTCCGGTATAGATCTTACCATATACAGGTTCGGTATAGATCTTATAATATACAGGTTCGGTATAGATCTTACCATATACAGGCACGGTATAGATCTTGCCATATACAGGTTCGGTATAGATCTTACCATATACAGGCCCGATATAGATCTTACCATATACAGGTTCGGTATAGATCTTATCATATACAGGTTCGGTATAGATCTTACCATATACAGGCCCGATATAGATCTTACCATATACAGGTTCGGTATAGATCTTACCATATACAGGTTCGGTATAGATCTTACCATATACAGGTTCGGTATAGATCTTATCATATACAGGTCCGGTATAGATCTTACCATATACAGGCTCTGTATAGATCTTACCATATACAGGTCCGGTATAGATCTTACCCCTTACCATATACAGGTTCGGTATAGATCTTACCATATACAGGTTCGGTATAGACCTTACCATATACAGGTCCGGTATAGATCTGATCATATACAGGTCCGGTATAGATCTTACCATATACAGGTTCGGTATAGATCTTATCATATACAGGTTCGGTATAGATCTTACCATATACAGGTTCGGTATAGATCTTACCATATACAGGCCCGATATAGATTTTATCATATACAGGTTCGGTATAGATCTTACCATATACAGGCCCGGTATAGATCTTGCCATATACAGGTTCGGTATAGATCTTACCATATACAGGTTCGGTATAGATCTTATCATATACAGGTTCGGTATAGATCTTACCATATACAGGCCCGATATAGATCTTATCATATACAGGTCCGGTATAGATCTTACCATATACAGGCTCTGTATAGATCTTACCATATACAGGTCCGGTATAGATCTTACCCCTTACCATATACAGGTTCGGTATAGATCTTACCATATACAGGTTCGGTATAGACCTTACCATATACAGGTTCGGTATAGATCTTACCGTATACAGACCCGATATAGATCTTACCGTATACAGGTTCGGTATAGATCTTACCGTATACAGGTTCGGTATAGATCTTATAATATACAGGTTCGGTATAACTCTTACCATATACAGGTTTGGTATAGATCTTACCATATACAGGTTCGGTATAGATCTTACCATATACAGGTTCGGTATAGATCTTATCATATACAGGTCCGGTATAGATCTTACCATATACAGGTCCGGTATAGATCTTACCATATACAGGTTCGGTATAGAACTTACCATACACAGGTCCGGTATAGATCTTACCATATACAGGTTCGGTATAGATCTTACCGTATACAGGTTCGGTATAGATCTTATAATATACAGGTTCGGTATAACTCTTACCATATACAGGTTTGGTATAGATCTTACCATATACAGGTTCGGTATAGATCTTACCATATACAGGTTCGGTATAGATCTTATCATATACAGGTCCGGTATAGATCTTACCATATACAGGCCCGGTATAGCTCTTACCATATACAGGTTTGGTATAGATCTTCTTTGTGGCATAGTGAACACCTTTATATCGGAGGCCACAGAATATCCATTTAGGGTGTATTGAGGTTGGACTTTTTGGGATATGTAATCTCAGCCACCCCATTGGTTATATATTTTTGCTTTATGTGGTTGTAAATGTCTATAATATTATTGTTTTGATAATTCTTCAGTATTTTGTGGGTTGCTTGGATTTGTCTATGATGTATCCGCTGTTCACATTGTCTCTACAATTAGGGAATTTGTTGACTACTCCGCTACTCAGATATTTACCAGCGATCCTGATTGTAGCATTAAATATATTGAAGTCTCCGTCCTGCCCATACTCCTTCTTTAGCTTGAAATTTCATACTACATCCATAGTGAGAACAATGATGGCTAAAGAACAATGTCTGATGAGTAGAACATGTTTCTACGAGTCTACAATAACATTGCTTGTAGGGTTTGTAATGCAGCAGCTTGCTGCATTGCTAGAATGTCCAGGGGGTGTGCTCTAGCTGACCATTTACCTCCCCCTCAGGTGACTGATCACATGACTGTGACATCATCACAGGTCCTGTGTGCACAAAAGGATATATAAACCCTGGTAGTTTTGAAACAGGTAGATGAAGAGTGGCCTGGTGAGGCCTAGAAAGAGAGGCCTGGTGAAGCCTGGAAGGCAGAGACTGGATCCCCCTGTGTTTGAGATACCAGTAGCCTTTGAAGGTATGTGGCCCAGAGGCCCCATCTGGGAAGCCTTAAAGCCACAGCTGTGGCAGAACCGAGTTGACTGAAGCAGCTACGACCCGGCAAAGGTAAAAACGCTGCTTGATGTGGACATTGATATTGTTACCTTGCTGAAGGCTGTGTCTGGAGCCAAGTGGGCATATCTGCCTTTAGAAAGGCTCTGGGATATTATGTGTAACATGTCGGCGAGCCACTGAGATGGACTATGTTATGAGTAGTGTTGAGCCACCTCCGTAGTGTTCGGGTTCGGTTCGGTTCGTCGAACACCGGGATGTTCGAGGAACTGTTCGTCGAACTGTTCGTGGAACACCTTAGAACACCGTCGAACACCGTTAAAACCAATGGCAGGCAAACAAAAACACATAGAAAACAACTTCAAAGGTGTCCAAAAGCTGACAAACTGCTCAGATGACACTCTCTTTAAAAAAGCCGGCCGGCAATTCAGCAGCGGCATACACCGGTACCCGACAATTTAGACAAGAAGGAATAGAGCATCACACATAGATTAGATAGATAGAAACATGTCAGTCACACATATAAGAAGCACAGTGACAGTGTTGGTTACTGCACTTGTCATTTAGTGTAAAGGATTTATTTAAAAAAATATTAGTGTTTTCATGCACCGTCTCTTTAAAAAAGCCGGCCGGCAATTCAGCTTCGGTACCCGACAATTTAGAACAGAAAGAATAGAGCTTCACACATAGATTAGATAGATAGAAACATGTCAGTCACATATATAATAAGTACAGTGACAGTGTTGCTTACTGTACTTGTCATTTAGTGTAAAGGATTTATTTAAAAAAATATTAGTGTTTTCATGCACCGTCTCTTTAAAAAAGCCGGCCGGCAATTCAGCTTCGGTACCCGACAATTTAGAACAGAAAGATAGAGCATCACACATAGATTAGATAGATAGAAACATGTCAGTCAGATATATAATAAGTACAGTGATAGTGTTGGTTACTGTACTTGTCATTTATTGTTAAAATAAAGGATTTATTAAAAAAAAAATTAGCGTGGGGTTCCCCGTAATTTTAGTCTCTAGCGGAGGTTAAGCAGACCGCTGGGGCAGATGTTTGAAGCCTGGGAAGGGGGTAATACCCACGGAGCTACCCATATCAGCCCCCAGCTGAATACCTAGCCTTTACTAGCTATTAAAATGGGGGACCCCCCAAAAAAATGACGTGCGGTCCCCCCTATTTTAATAGCTAGCAAAGGCTAGGCAGACAGCTGGGGGCTGATATTAATAGCTCAGGAAGCGTGCCATGAATATTGGCCCCCTCCCAGGCTAGAAACACCAGCCGTCAGCCGCCCCAGAAATGGCGCATCCATAGGATCCACCAATTCTGGCACTTAGCCTCGCTCTTCCCACTGCCCTGTAGCGGTGGCAGTGGGGTAATAGGGCTGGGGTTGATGTCAGCTTATAATGCCAGCTGACATCAAGCCCAGGTTAGTAATGGAGAGGCGTCTATAAGACACCCCCATTACTAACCCCATAGTGAAAGTTAAAAAAAACACAAACACCCAGAATAAAGTCCTTTAATTGAAATAAACACACAATTCTTTATTGTTCTAAATTAAACCATACTTACCGTCACGCCCATTCCAGCTGAAGCCAACAATCTCCTGCAATAAAAATAAAATAATAAACCAACATCATCCTTACCTTTCGATGGTTCCGAGGACAGCTCCAGCTCTGCTACATCGAGATGACAGGCTGGACCGCAGCAGAACGCTGCCATCCAGCCTGTCAACCCGCAGACACTGAGAAGAGCAGGCTTGCTTGCGCTCCTCAGTGTCTCGCTGTGACGGCATCCAGATGAGCCGAGGTCATGTCCAATGAACTCGGCTCACCTCATGCACGTCACTGACAGCGTGGGAGAATTCTCCTGCTCTCAGCGCGAGAATTTTCCCACGCTGTCAGTGACGTGCATGAGGTGAGCCGAGTTCATTGGACATGAACTCGGCTCATCTGGATGCCGTCACAGAGAGACGCTGAGGAGCGCAAGCAAGCCTGTGCTTCTCAGTGTCTGCGGGATGACAGGCTGGATGGCAGCTTTCTGCTACGGTCCAGCCTGTCATCTCGATGTAGCAGAGCTGAAGCTGTCGTGGGAACCATGGAAAGGTAAGGATTATGTTGCTTTATTATTTTTCTTTTATTGCAGGGTATCGTTGGCTTCAGCTGGAATGGGCGTGATTATAAGTATGGTTTAATTTAGAACAATAAAGAATTGTGTCTTTATTTCAATTAAAGGACTTTATTCTGGGTGTTTATGTTTTTTTTTAACTTTGACTATGGGGTTAGTAATGGGGGTGTCTTATAGACGCCTCTCCATTACTAACCTGGGCTTGATGTCAGCTGGCATTATAAGCTGACATCAACCCCAGCCCTATTACCCCACTGCCACCGCTACAGGGCAGTGGGAAGAGCGAGGCTAAGTGCCAGAATTGGCGCATCCTATGGATGTGCCATTTCTGGGGCGGCTGACGGCTGGTGTTTCTAGCCTGGGAGGGGGCCAATATTCATGGCACCCTTCCTGGGCTATTAATATCAGCCCCCAGCTGTCTGCCTGGCCTTTGCTAGCTATTAAAATAGGGGGGACCCCACGTCAATTTTTTGGGGGGTCCCCCATTTTAATAGCTAGTAAAGGCTAGGCATTCAGCTGGGGGCTGATATTAGTAGCCTGGGAAGCTCCGTGGGTATTATCCCTTCCCAGGCTTCAAACATCTGCCCCAGCTGTCTGCTTAACCTCCGCTAGAGCCTAAAATTACGGGAACCCCACGCCAATTTTTTTTTAAATAAATCCTTTATTTTAACACTAAATGACAAGTACAATAACCAACACTGTCACTGTACTTCATATATATGTGACTGACATGTTTCTATCTATCTAATCTATGTGTGATGCTCTATTCCTTCCATTCTAAATTGTCGGGTACCGCTGCTGAATTGCCGGCCGGCTTTTTTAAAGAGACGGTGCATGAAAACACTAATATTTTTTTTAATAAATCCTTTACACTAAATGGCAAGTACAGTAATCAACACTGTCACTGTGCTTCATAGATATGTGACTGACATGTTTCTATCTATCTAATCTATGTGTGATTCTCTATTCCTTCCATTCTAAATTGTCGGGTACCGCTGCTGAATTGCCGGCCGGCTTTTTTAAAGAGACGGTGCATGAAAACACTAATATATTTTTTTAATAAATCCTTTACACTAAATGACAAGTACAGTAAGCAACACTGTCACTGTACTTCTTATATATGTGACTGACATGTTTCTATCTATCTAATCTATGTGTGAAGCTCTATTCTTTCGGTTCTAATTTGTCGGGTACCTGTGTACGCCGCTGCTGAATTGCCGGCTTTTCATGTTTCACTGTGAGCACAGTTCCCATCGATTTGGGCAATCACTCTAATGCCACAACCACCATGGCTGTGGCATTACAGTGAGTGGCAGACAATCCCTGCATGATTGGTGCTCTAAATAGCGCCAGACATGCAGGACACGCTTTTGGTGCACGAACAGTTATCGAACATAACCTCGAACAGCCGAATTTTTTGCAAATCGTTCGGGTTCGTCGAACAACTCGAACACCGCCCAAAACAGCTCGAATTTGAGATTGGCGAACAGTTCTAGTCGAACACCGCTCATCTCTAGTTATGAGCGGTTTATGATATGTAATAAACTGCTGGACTGCGAATTACCGGAAAAACGTTGCATGTGTGCTTTAATTGACCCGGTGAAGCGAGTGCCCCCCAGCGTGATGAATAGCGCTACCTTACAGGTTATATTCACATTGAGGTTTTTTTTTGGATATTTTGGAACAGAAATGAGTAGACATTTCAAATTCTCCTCAAAAACTTGGAGCTTCTGCTCAATTTCTGCCCCTTAAAGAGGTCGTCCACTACTTTATCATTGATGACTTATCCTTTAGATAAGTCATCAATGTCTGATCCTATCCTAACGATAGGTCATCAATGATAAAGTAGTAGACAACCTCTTAAAGCTCAGTAAAACAACTCTGGGTGTACATACCCATAAAACAGACCAGAATACTGTGATTTTTTTTTTTCCATATGGACCATCGCTCTTGTGCACTAGCATGGAGGCTACAATTGTTCCATCCGTTTCAAACACAGAAAGCATGTGGAATGAAAACCCAGGTAGCTGATCTAAGCCTTAGGCCTGGTTCAGACCGTCATGATGTTAATTGGGCAAATGGCGGATGTGACTATGTGCACTTTATTCCTGCAGTGTCGGCCGTTCAAGACAGGTACAAGCTCCCAAATTATTAATACCAATGGTTTTTATTCCAGCTTTAATGTGCTTGAGTAGGATTCTCCAAATTTGTTATGAGGCGTGCACCTCTTTTATGAGTTTGGTACATCATTCAGCTGCCGTGCACCAACGTGAGAAATGTTACTCCATTCAGGGGCTGTCATACATATCTGTTGTAACTTACGCCACTTTTGTGGCAGCAGACATTATAATGAATTTGTCGGGCGTTCCCACTGCAGAGCTGGACTGGATTGGCGTAAAAATTAGTGATGAGCGAGCACTAAAACGCTCGAGTGCTCGGTACTTGAATTGAGCAGGTTGGATGCTCGGACAGGCTTGACTCAAGTAATGAGTATAATGGAAGTTGATGGGAAACTCGAGCATTTTTCCGCTGAAACTCAAGCATTTTTCCGGAATACCCTAACAGAAGGGCTGGAGGGGGCAGGAAAATGTTTGAAATGGATGGAAGCAGTGCTCAAATGGAATGGGAGCAGCATGGGGAAGACGCCTGGATGCATCTCTGACTCCCAGGTCTCTGACAATAAAACATACAAAACCGAAAGTAAAATGGATTTTCCAGGAAAAAATGTTAGGAAACATTATTGCCTATGTAATGACCTGTATATAAGGCAAAATTTAAAAAAAGAAAAAAAAAAACGCCTCCTCCACCTTAATAGCCGGGCCATCTCTCATCATATTTCCCCGTCGCCTATGACTACAGTAGATGACTTAGTAGAGGAGAAAATAACACTACACCCACATGTAGTCACTGGTAAATGTAATTTTAATATTTTACTACCTTATCTGGGCATGTGGTGTGTGTGACATGGTCAGACACATTCTGTTTAATTTATGAAGAAGGGACTCTGAACCTCACAAAGCCTATGCGGATAATGCAAGAACTGCCAAAAATTAGAAGGTAGAGGGACTCCGATACACCCTGTTTTAGACATAAAGGAGGGTCTCATACACATTCTGTTAAAATTGTTAGATAGTGCGACTTCTAGACTCATAAAGCCTTTGAACTGCAGTGGCTTGTGAAAGTATTCACCCCCCTTGTCATTTTTAGTGTTTTGCTAACTCAGCCTTGAATTTCACAGTTTTTTTTGAGGGTTTGCATCAGTTCATGTGAAGAACATGCCTACCATTGTGAACATGTAATGCTAATTGCCGGCGTCCCTGCAGGGACGCCGGCGTACTCACTGCCCCAGCTGAGCGGCCTAGTCCCCAGCATGCTCCCTGCCTCCTGATGTTGTGCGCGCCACAGTACCCGGCAGACCGGTGCTCCCCTGCTCTTGAAGGGGCAGCGTGCGCACATTTTTAAATCCCCCCAGCCAATGGCTGGGAGGCATTTAGTATGAGTACACCTGCAGGATGGCTCCTAGCCAATAGCTGGTAGGCATCTTGTTTAAAAGGCACACTCCCCAGTAAGGAGGTGCCAAGCAACCACAGTAAATCATTAGCTAGTGTTGTATTCTACCAATGAGTTGTGAGGTCCCCTGGTCCTGGGGTGGCCAGTGTCCTGAACCCATAGTCCCTGGTCTTTGTGTGGCTAGTCTTGAACCCATAATTCCTGGTCCTGGTGCAGCCAGTCCTGAACCTGTAGTCCCTGGTCCTAGTACGGCCAGTGTCTGAACCTCGTGCCCTGGTCCGTGTGTGACCAATCTCTGAATGAATATCCTAGACACGTGTGTCTGAATGTGTGTCTATCAGAGTATCCTGTATATCTGGACTGTTCTAACAGTCTCCGAATTAGCTCCAACACTCCGTAGTAACCATTCGGCAGTGGATCTGAACGTAGTCCGAGTCCGTGTCAGTAACCATTGTGCAGAGGATCCAGAACCTATTAGCCTGAACGGAGCTCTAGTCCTTTCCGTGTCTGTGTACCTGACCCCCGGGGGGTCAGCACCTGCAGTACTGGGGACTGCCTAGGAGTGGTACCTGGCAGCTCCTGCAGCTAAGCCTGACTCCACCATCAGGAGCTGCAGTGAACACTTGGTAGCCGCTTAGCTTTGCCTCTCCTAGGTAAACCTGGCCCCATGGCACAGTGGGTCTGCGAAACCACGTGCGCCACCTGCGTGCGTAATAGTTTGCTTGGCCATGGACCCCGCTGATCCACAGTACTCTCTGTGCTCTGAGCTGTGTCGGCATCTGAGCTACCAGTTAGAAAGCCAGGAAAAAAAATTGTTCCATCTGCAGACATTAGATGCCTGATTGGAAGCCCTGACATCATCTGTGCCAGCCCAAGTTGCCATACCTATGACTGTGCCTATTCCACCTGAAACTTATGCCTCTGGAGTGGAACCTGTCCTGTCTGATCCAACAGGTTACTATGGTGATCCGTTACCGCACTGTGGGTTCCTGGAGCAGTGCATGCAGCACTATCAAGTTATTGGCCATCAGTTTTCTTCTGACCGGGTCAAGGTGGGATTCCTAATGTCCTACCTTGCAGAAGATGCCCTAGCATGGCTCAACCCCTTATGGGAAATAGGGGCTACTATCACCTCGGACCTGCAGGTCTTCCTGGTGGCTTTCCAAAAGGTCTTCAATAAACCAAATCTGGAATCTTCTGTGACGTCTTCCCTTCCCAGCTTCTTGGAGTTCTTCAGAGTGTTGACGCTTGTGAGGAAACCGTCTTGTCTGGTCCTGTCCTTCCAAAAATCACCCGTTCCCCAGCCTGTTGAGGCAGCTACCTGTACAGAATCCATAGAGGTCGACCGTGTTTGGCTGGCTGAGCAGAAGCTGGAACTCAGTCGTGAGAAGGGATTGCGGTATCGCTGCGGTTGTGTGGAACATCCTGACAGTCTTTGTCCTGTGAAGTCTAACAAACTCCAAAGCCTTGGGCCAGTAGGAGAGGCTGTCCTTGGCGGGAGTATTCCCTCTCCACCAGTGAGTGTGACTGTATCTGTGGCAAGTGGAGAGTTCAGTCTGGCGGGAAAGTTTGTGCTGCAAGCGACATATCCAGAATCCGGTGAGGGTGTTGTCTGGGGATGGACGAACCCCACCAAAAGACGATCAAGTCAGTTCCAAGCAACAAGAGCTCCGGATTGGACCATTGTATATGGAGAAGTTCACCTTCCGTGTGCTGTCTGGGTTTCACATAAGTCATCCAGAGCTAAGAACTCAAGTGCCTGTTCTAATCTGTAGACCCCTTGTGATGTTTCGTTGGAGACAGTCGAGTCACAAGAGGTGTCTGATCCCCATACAACCAGGTCAGTCATCAGTGTCATCACCTTCTCCGCTAGGTCTGCTAGTCGTTGACTCGCCGTGTACTGGCGTCTCCGAAAGAAGGTAAGCAGATACGATGTCCCCACACAGTTCCGACGATTGTTCCAATGATCTACTCCCAGGAACCTCCCCGCCTCGAGGACATGCTGTATTGAAGACCAGACTGAAGATGTATCTATAGGAGGAATCTTTAGTTTCTAGGTATGGAAAGCCTCAGTGTCCACAAGCCTAAACGGCAACATTTCCAGGGCAAGCAGTCTGGAAATGTGGCTGTTTAGTGTTTGGGCCTGTGTGTGAGTGGCTCTGTATTTACGGTAAGACCTGGGGTAGGGACAGCTAAATTCTGTGATGGGACCAAGAATTGGACATGGTTGCTGATGGTGCTTGCAAATGTGCAACGACAGGTGCAGGGCGAGAGGCATCTGTGCCTGTGTCCTGGTCAGGGGCTTGACCAGCACTTAGCACAGGAGAAGAGGCAGTAATGTCACCTGCAGAGACTGATTGTAGAATAAGGTGTCTGGTCAACTAGGCGGGTGCTTTGATTACATGTGAATGAGCATGCTGATGGTGGTCAGGCTGGGAGTGGTCAGGACCCTGCTGATCTTAGCATGGCACAGGTTGCAAATGACTTTATTTTAATGTCCTCAATTTCTTTAAAAAATCGCCAGACTGGGGAACACCTAGCCCTTTGCCTGGGAACTTACCCCGTGTGGGTGCTCTGAGAAAACGGTTCCTTATCCCTCTGGACACCCCACTGCTGCCTCTTCCTGGTCTTGTTGCAGTGCTGTGGATCCCTCCCACTTTGCGCTGCTGTCCTCGCTCTGCATGGAACCTTCCCAGATTGGGTCAGTAACTTCATCGTCTACCACCTCATCTTCCACTTCTGCACTTCGGTCCTCCTGACTTGTTCACACAACATCACTTGTTGGTAACTGTGTCTCATCATCATTTACCACACTAATTGCCGTTCCCCACTGTCTTCTTCTTCTGATGGTGGCTGCTCAAATATTGGTGCATCACTGCACACAAGCTCCTTATGTCCCTCTTGAAACTTGCAGGGCAAGAGGCCACAATTAATAAATGGAAATGTAAAGAGCTCCTCTGAGTGTCCGAGTGTGGGATCACTTGTCTACTGGGACTCGCCACAGTGGGTGGAAGGAGGATCAGGGTGAGGATTATATAGTCCAGATTCTTGGCTAGTGAGACTGGACCGTGTGAAAGACAGGGTGATGGGGCAAAACATTCTGGAAGCATAATCTGCCATCCAACTGACCTCCTGTTTGCACTGTTCTGGTTTCAAGATTGGTGTCCCGCGCCCTCCTGCAAAGAGGGACAGGAAGCTAGGTTTTGTGGATGAGCATGTTTGTTGTTCTCCTGCAGCACGCACAGTTTCACCAGTGCCACGGCCTCGGCCTGTATGTGCACCATAAGCAGCAAGTCAACTTCCCCATCCGTTACTGCATGTCTTCCGCATTTTAAATTCGGTATATAATATATGCCTGCAAACTTTCCGGTATTAATAGGGAAAAGAAAATATGTAGCCCTAAAAAGGACTTTTGTTTTTACATTGCAGCAGCAGTATACCTATAAAAGGACTGTAAGGAAAAAAAATGTGCCTATATGCCTCTAATCCAAAACTATCCCTCCTCCACCAGCTATCCCTACACTGAATGCAGGTAACAGTGGGTTTACTAGAGAAAGGAAAATATGTAGCCCTGAAAAGAATTTTTGTTTTAATGGTGCAGCAGCAGTATGCAAGTATTGCAATAGCAATATTAAACACTCCCTATCCTATATGCCTGCTCTAAAATAATCTCTCTCTCCTATAACAACTCTCCCTGCTTCCAGAGGAGAGTGTGCCGAGCATTGCATCACCGAGTCTTATATGAGACCCGATGACATCATGCAGGCAGCCAATCACAGTAATGTAAGTTGCCAACATGGCTATGGCATTACCGTGTATGGTAGGCACTCGAGCCCCCGCGATATTCGATCGAGTAACGATTTTACCCGAACACCCCAATGCTCGATCGAGCACGAGCAGTGGCGAGCACACTCGTTTATCAATAGTAAAAATGCCAAGAGTCGCAAAGTTGTGTAAATGTGAATTATGAAAAGTGTTATTTCTAAAAGGTGCGCACGTTTCTTAAACTTTATTCTACAATTTTCATAAATTTTGCGCAAATAATAGTAACACAGCCTTAAGTAAAAGAGATTTACAACATTCCTCTCTTGATAAGTGCCCCCCAAAATTGACTGGGATTCAGTCACTCTTTCAGGTGTTTTAGTATCTTTTTGTTACTTTTTTTTTACATTTTGCTAAATAAGATATTTTTATTCGCTTTACTTTTGGTGATTCATGAGATTTGTGCACATGGGTATCAACTGTATGCAGAAACTACATGTGCTGAACTATTATTTTTAGTAGGCGTTGTGCCTCTAATTTTTTTTTTTGCTTGGATCAGAATGGTAATTATAAACTGGAACTTTTTTTGTATTTCTTACACAAAAGATTGCATAATGGTGCTTATGGATAGAGTATGTAGAGTGGCAATTTGGCAATATGGTTAGCAGTTGGCGTAGCGAGTCAAATGGGCACCGGTGCAAAATTTGGACCTACCCCCCTGCATGTTGGTCAGATGTATGGGCCCTTGTAGTATTCTAAATCCTATAAGGACATATGGTTTGCCCCTCCCCATTATGTACTAATGTCCCCCATCCTGGGCACCTTCCTGATATTCACTGCTCAAAAAAATAAAGGGAACACTTAACAGAATATAACTCCAAGTAAATCAAACTTCGGTGAAATCAAACTGTCCACTTAGGAAGCAACACTGATTGACAATCAATTTCACATGCTGTTGTGCAAATGGAATAGACAATAGATGGAAATTATTGGCAATTATCAAGACACACTCAATAAAGGAGTGGTTCTGCAGGTGGGGACCACAGACAACATCTCAGTGCCAATGCTTTCTGGCTGATGTTTTGGTCACTTTTGAATGTTGGTTGTGCTTTCACACTCGTGGTAGCATGAGACGGACTCTACAACCCACAGAAGTTGCTCAGGTAGTGCAGCTCATCCAGGATGGCACATCAATGCGAGCTGTGGCAAGAAGGTTTGCTGTGTCTGTCAGCATAGTGTCCAGAGGCTGGAAGCACTACCAGGAGACAGGCCAGTACACCAGGAGATGTGGAGGGGGCCATTGGAGGGCAACAACCCAGCAGCAGGACCGCTACCTCCGCCTTTGTTCAAGGAGGAACAGGAGGAGCACTGCCAGAGCCCTGAAAAATGACCTCCAGCAGGCCACAAATGTGCATGTGTCTGCACAAACGGTTAGAAACCGACTCCATTAGGGTGGTATGAGGGCCCGACGTCCACAGATGGGGGTTGTGCTCACAGCCCAACACCGTGCATGACGCTTGGCATTTGCCACAGAACACCAAGATTGAAAAAGTCGCCACTGGCGCCCTGTGCTCTTCACAGATGAAAGCAGGTTCACACTGAGCACATGTGACAGACGTTACAGAGTCTGGAGACGCCGTGGAGAGCGATCTGCTGCCTGCAACATCTTTCAGCATGACCGGTTTGACAGTGGGTCAGTAATGGTGTGGGGTGGCATTTCTTTGGAGGGCCGCAGAGCCCTCCATGTGCTCGCCAGAGGTAGCCTGACTGCCATTAGGTACCGAGATGAGATCCTCAGACCCCTTGTGAGACCATATGCTGGTGTGGTTGGCCTTGGGTTCCTCCTAATGCAGGACAATGCCAGACCTCATGTGGCTGGAGTGTGTCAGCAGTTCCTGCAAGATGAAGGCATTGAAGCTATGGACTGGCCCGCCCGTTCCCCAGATCTGAATCCGAATGAGCATATCTGGGACATCATGTCTCGCTCCATCCACCAGCGTCACGTTGCACCACAGACTGTCCAGGAGTTGGCGGATGCTTTAGTCCAGGTCTGGGAGGAGATCCCACAGGAGACCATCCACAACCTCATCAGGAGCATGCCCAGGCATTGTAGGAAGGTCATACAGGCACATGGAGGCCACACACAATACTGAGCCTCATTTTGACTTGTTTTAAGGACATTACATCAAAGTTGGATCAGCCTGTAGTGTGTTTTTCCACTTTAATTTTGGGGGTGACACCAAATCCAGGCCTCCATTGGTTAATAGATTTGATTTCCATTGATGATTTTTGTGTGATTTTGTTGTCAGCACATTCAACTTTGTACAGAACAAAGTATTCAATGAGAATATTTCATTCATTCAGATCTAGGATGTGTTATTTCAGTGTTCCCTTTATTTTTTTGAGCAGTGTATATGCCCCCCATCCTGGGCCCCTTCCTGGTATTTGGTATATATGCCCCCCATCCTGAGCACCTTCTTAGTATATATGCCCCCATCCTGGGCCCCTTCCATATATACACTACTGTTCAAAAGTTTGGGGTCACCCAGACAATTTTGTGTTTTCCATTTATCAAATGAGTTGCAAAATGAGTAGAAAATATAGTCCAGACATTGACAAGGTTAGAAATAATGATTTTTATTAGAAAGAATAATTTTCTCCTTCAAACTTTTGTTTCATCAAAGAATGCTCCTTTGCAGCAATTACAGCATTGCAGACCTTTGGCATTCTAGCTGTTAATTTGCTGAGGTAATCTTGAGAAATTTCACCCCATGCTTCCTGAAGCATCTCCCACAAGTTGGATTGGCTTGATGGGCACTTTTTGCGTACCATACGGTCAAGCTGCTCCCATAACAGCTCAATGGGGTTGAGATCTGGTGACTGCGCTGGCCACTCCATTACAGATAGAATACCAGCTGCCTGCTTCTTCCCTAAATAGTTCATGTATAATTTGGAGGTGTGCTTTGGGTCATTGTCCTGTTGTAGGATTAAATTGGCTCCAATCAAGCGCTGTCCACAGGGTATGGCATGGCGTTGCAAAATGCAGTGATAGCCTTCCTTATTCAAAATCCCATTTACCTTGTACAAATCTCCCACTTTATCAACACCAAAGCAACCCCAGACCATCACTCTTCCAGCATCTTTTCAGCCCACACACCTCAAACTTTGATTCTTCTGTTTATAAAACTTTTTTCCAATCTTCCTCTGTCCAGTGTCTGTGTTCTTTTGCCCATATTAATCTTTTCCTTTTATTAGCTAGTATCAGATATGGCTTTTTTTTTTTGCCACTTTGCCCTGAAGGCCAGCATCCCGGAGTCGCCTCTTCACTGTAGACGTTGACACTGGCGTTTTTCATGTACTATTTAATGAAGCTGCCAGTTGAGGAGCTGTGAGGCGTCAATTTCTCAAACTAGAGACTCTAATGTACTTGTCTTGTTGCTCAGTTGTGCAGCGGGGCCTCCCACTTCTCTTTCTACTCTGGTTAGAGCCTGTTTGTGCTCTCCTCTGAAGGGAGTAGTACACACCGTTGTAGGAAATCTTCAGTTTCTTGGCAATTTCTCGCATGGAATAGCCGTCATTTCTAAGAACAAGAATAGACTGTCGAGTTTCACATGAAAGTTCTCTTTTTCTGGCCATTTTGAGAGTTTCAAAGAACAAACAAATGTAATGCTCCTGATTCTCAACTAGCTCAAAGGAAGGTCAATTTTGTAGCTTCTCAAATCAGGCAAACCGTTTTCAGCTGGGCTAACATACTTGTGCAAGGGTTTTCTATGGTTGTATAAACATCCATTAGCCTTCTTACACAGTTAGCAAACACAATGTACCATTAAAACACTGGAGTGGTGGTTGTTGGAAATGGGCCTCTATACACCTATGTAGATATTGCAATAAAAACAAGACGTTTGCAGCTAGAATAGTCATTTACCGCATTAACAATGTATAGAGTGTATTTCTGATTCATTTAATGCTTAACATGCAAACAAATCTTAGCTTTAATTTGAGGGTATTCACATCCTAATTGGAGTAAGGTGGAGTAAGGATTTAGGAATTACAGCTCTTTAATATGTAGCTGCCTTTTTTTAAAGGGACCTAAAGTTATTGGACAATTATCTCACAAGCTCTTTAATGGGCTGTATTGGCTATTCCCTTGTTAATCAGTTAAGCAGGTGAAAAGTTTGGAACTGATTCCAGGTGTGGCACTTGCATTTGGAAGCTGTTACATTGAAATCAAAACATGTGGTCAAAGGAGTTTGGTCTGTTTCTGGAAGAGAAACAGGCCATCATTAGGCTTAAAAAAAGAAGAAATCCATCAGATAGCCGAAATATTGGCAGTGACCAAGTCAACAGTTTGGTACATTCTGCAGGAAAAAGAGCGCACTGGTGAGCTTGGGAACTCAAAAAGGCCTGGATGTCCATGGAAGTTGAACAGTGGTGGATGATCACAAAATCCTTTCCATGGTGAAGAGAAACCTTCACAGCATCTTCCCAAGTGAAGAACGATCTCTAGGAAGTATGTGGTTCAGTATCTAAGTCTACCATAAAGAGAAGACTTCATGAGAGCAAATACTGAGGGTTCACCACAAGGTGCAAACCATTAATCAGCCTTAAAAATTGAAAGGCCTGATTAGACTTTGCCAAAAAACATCTAAAGAACCAACCCAGTTCTGGAAAACCATTCTTTGAACAGATGAAACTAAGATCAACCTGTACCAGAATGATGGGAAGAAGAAAGTATGGAGAAGACTTATAACTGCTATCCAAAGCACACCACGTTCTCTGTAACAGCTGCTGGCATTGGTGGCCCTGTCTCTCACACGGGCCTGGATGCTGTCACACACTTTGCGACCACAATTGTTACGCCTCTGATGGTCAGAGTATGCTTTCAGAAAAAAACCTGGGTATGGTGGAAGTTTTGTGGCTTCCACCATACCCAGTGGAATCCACTAGAAAACTTAACAAAGTTGCTGTCAGTGATTATAGTTGTGACTTACAGGTTGCTAATGCTGCTGGTGGCTCAGTGGTTAGCTGTGTTGCCTTGCAGCACTGGGGTCCTATGTTTGTGTGGGTTTTCTTTGTGTTTTCTTGTTGTTTCCCACACTCTAAAGACATATTGATTGGGAACTTACATTGTGAGCCCCAATAGGAACAATGATGGCAATGTCTGAGGTGGAATTAATGGCGCTATATAAGCTAGCACAATTATAAAAATAAATAAATGACACACCCCTGAAGTATTCTTACCTGTTCCCACATACGGCTGTCCTCAAACCAGGACAGCATAATACCTACACTGTAATGCCTTCTGCAGCTAGGCACCATCATAGTGCCCAAGAGGAAATTGGGCAAACAGCTAACTATTATTTCAGCACAGTAATACCATGATTGCAAAATTGCCCAAATTACAGATTTACCCATAACCGCACCAGCCACATCACATTTTATGGCAATACACACTTGCCCCTTTCTGAACTGTCTATACAGAGCTATGCCTGCATCCTAAAATGCTCTCTAGTCCTTTAACAGGTACTAAAAGTTGTTGTTTGTGACTAATATACTGATGACCTCTTGGTTGGATAGGTCAAGAATGTCAGATCTATGGGGGTGCGACACCTGGTACTCTCACCCATCAGCTATTATAATATCTGTCAGCGGCCCAATGTAAACACCGCTTCTTTATACGCTATGTAGTGGCCATTCCAAGGTACTGCACCTAATCTCTTATTCGCTAGAATAGCTGATCAGTGGGAGTGTTGGGTGTAGGACCCTCACTGATCTTATGGTGGTGATCTATTCAACCAATACGTCTAGAAATTTGTTAGTCCTGGAAAATCCCTTTAATTCAGGATAGTCAATTAACAGCAACTTAAAGGGGACCTTTCACCAGTTTGAGCATAGTAAACTGGCCACATGGAAAAATTGCTGCAGAGCTGAATAAAATATATTTTTTTAGTTTCTCATCGCTGTTGCTGAGGTATTAGCTTGTAAAGTTTTGGTTAGACTTTATGATAATTCCAAGGAAACATTACCAGAAATTTGTCTTTGGAGCCACGTATTTTTTCCCCTGCATGAGGTTGACCAATCATAAGCAGGCAGCAACATATGGAGAAAAAAGAACACACCACAACAGCTTAGAGCATGTTTGAAATATCTAATGGCCGACAGTTGGCCGCTGTGAGTGACCACAGAGTGCCCGGAGTAGAGCAGAGCTGTATATTATTGCAAAGTGCCAGGAGTAGAACAGAGCTGTGTGTGACTGCAAAGTGCTGGGAATAGAGCAGGACTGGATGTGGCTACAGAGTGCTGAGAATAGAGCAGAGCTGTGTGTGACTGCAAAGTGCTGGGAATAGAGCAGGGCTGTGTGTGACCGCAAAGTGCTGGAAATAGAGCAGGGCTGGGTGTAACCACAAAGTGCCAGGCATAGAGCTGTGCTGGTTATGACCACAAAGTACTGGGAGTAGAGCAGAGCTGTGTGTGACCGCAGAGTGCTGGGAGTAGAGCAGAGCTGTGTGTGACCGCAGAGTGCTGGGAATAGAGCAGAGCTGTGTGTGACCGCAGAGTGCTGGGAATAGAGCAGAGCTGTGTGTGACCGCAGAGTGCTGGGAATAGAGCAGAGCTGTGTGTGACCGCAGAGTGCTGGGAATAGAGCAGAGCTGTGTTTGACCGCAGAGTGCTGGAATAGAGCAGAGCTGTGTGTGACCGCAGAGTGCCGGGAATAGAGCAGAGCTGTGTGTGACCGCAGATTGCTGGGAATAGAGCAGAGCTGTGTGTGACCGCAAAGTGCTGGGAATAGAGCAGAGCTGTGTGTGACCGCAGAGTGCTGGGAATAGAGCAGAGCTGTGTGTGACCGCAGAGTGCTGGGAATAGAGCAGAGCTGTTTGTGACCGCAGAGTGCTGGGAATAGAGCAGAGCTGTGTGTGACCGCAGAGTGCTGGGAATAGAGCAGAGCTGTGTGTGACCGCAGAGTGCTGGGAATAGAGCAGGGCTGTGTGTGACCGCAGAGTGCTGGGAATAGAGCAGAGCTGTGTGTGACCGCAGAGTGCCGGGAATAGAGCAGAGCTGTGTGTGACCGCAGAGTGCCGGGAATAGAGCAGGGCTGTGTGTGACCGCAGAGTGCCGGGAATAGAGCAGAGCTGTGTGTGACCGCAGAGTGCCGGGAATAGAGCAGAGCTGTGTGTGACCACAGAGTGCCGGGAATAGAGCAGGGCTGTGTGTGACCGCAGAGTGCCGGGAATAGAGCAGAGCTGTGTGTGACCGCAGAGTGCTGGGAATAGAGCAGAGCTGTGTGTGACCGCAGAGTGCTGGGAATAGAGCAGAGCTGTGTGTGACCGCAGAGTGCTGGGAATAGAGCAGAGCTGTGTGTGACCGCAGAGTGCCAGGAATAGAGCAGAGCTGTGTGTGACCGCAGAGTGCCGGGAATAGAGCAGAGCTGTGTGTGACCGCAAAGTGCCGGGAGTAGAGCAGAGCTGTGTGTGACCGCAGAGTGCCGGGAATAGAGCAGAGCTGTGTGTGACCGCAGAGTGTCGGGAATAGAGCAGAGCCGTGTGTGACCACAGAGTGCCGGGAATAGAGCAGAGCCGTGTGTGACCGCAGAGTGCCGGGAATAGAGCAGAGCCGTGTGTGACCGCAGAGTGCCGGGAATAGAGCAGAGCTGTGTGTGACCGCAGAGTGCCGGGAATAGAGCAGAGCCGTGTGTGACCGCAGAGTGCCGGGAATAGAGCAGAGCCGTGTGTGACCGCAGAGTGCCGGGAATAGAGCAGAGCCGTGTGTGACCGCAGAGTGCCGGGAATAGAGCAGAGCCGTGTGTGACCGCAGAGTGCCGGGAATAGAGCAGAGCTGTGTGTGACCGCAGAGTGCCGGGAATAGAGCAGAGCTGTGTGTGACCACAAAGTGCTGGGAATAGAGCAGAGCTGTGTGTGACCGCAGAGTGCCGGGAATAGAGCAGAGCTGTGTGTGACCGCAGAGTGCCGGGAATAGAGCAGAGCTGTGTGTGACCGCAAAGTGCTGGGAATAGAGCAGAGCTGTGTGTGACCGCTGAGTGCCGGGAATAGAGCAGAGCTGTGTGTGGCCGCAGAGTGCTGGGAATAGAGCAGAACTGTGTGTGATCGCAAAGTGCCGGGAATAGAGCAGAGCTGTGTGTGACCGCAGAGTGCCGGGAATAGAGCAGAGCTGTGTGTGACCGCAGAGTGCCGGGAATAGAGCAGAGCTGTGTGTGACCGCAGAGTGCCGGGAATAGAGCAGAGCTGTGTGTGACCGCAGAGTGCCAGATTATAGTACTTCACTGTATATGTGATAACATATGTAGAAATAAAGGTATAACTATAGCACTAAGACATTGTATTGTAAAAATTAATGCCTCAAATATCATTAAATGTTCAGTTTGCTGAAGGTTAATATATTGAACCCAAGATGAAAATTGAAACAAAAAAAATAGCGCATTTCAAAAAAGGAGGAACGTTGAATTAATTCAGCCAAAAATCAATGTGGGAAAATTCACTTTCAAACCTTTTCTACTGAGAAATCAATAGAATAAATTCTGAAATATACCAATATTACGCACAGCAAACTTTATAGATTATTAAAGCTATGGATTTTTATAACCTATTACAAAACTAATAAAAGAGGATTTATTTACACAGAAAATGCTAGAAAGAGACAAATCAAATTATTTGATTTCATTTGTATTTAATCCATGTCACCGCTTGTCAGAAGCACATTGCTTTCCTATACGCAAGGTTTACATGTGGTAATCTATTTTGGCCACTAGAGGGAGACAACATCACATAAAAGAAGATCATGGTCTAACTATGTAGCAGAACCTGGTCATCCTGTTATTCTGGACTGGCGCGGAGTTGGTGCTTCATGTAGACCTGGTAAATTATTAGCAAGTGTCGGATCTCACTTGTTTCTCAGGGATTCCATAAATGCATTAGCTGTCATTAGGAGCTATTTTTGCTTCATGCATAATATATACTGTCTGAGCTAAATCCCAGTTTGTGACTATATATTTGGCATTGGACTAAACCATACAGCAGAGTGTAAGTGATTATTTACCCTTCACCCCTTCCAAAGGGAACCAAAGTAGTGGTATGGCCTCCATAGGGGTTTGCCCCCATGTAAAATGATACCTTTTTTATAGCAATCCGATGTACTAGTAATGAGAAATCTAGTACATGCAAATCAATCTGAAAGTGCACTGAGGGGTGTCATTGGTTTAAGTGCAGTGATACTCCCCCAGTGCACCTCCAGCCTGGTCTGCATATAGCTTCTATGCTAGATATCTCATGGTGGGCACACTGGATTTCTGCAAAAAAATTATCATTTTTATTAACAAGTGCCTACACAGCCATATCACTACTTCCATATGGGAAGACATGCTGACTGGTTCCTTTTTGGGTGTGAATTTCTCCAGAGAAAAATTACTTGCATCTAAACAAAGTTGATACTCAAAAATACCTATTAAAGACCCATCTGTAAAATGGCCACTCCCGGCTGCTCGCAGCAGAAGTACCCCGACCGGCGGCCTAGAGGCGCCGCTCCTCGGTCCTCCCTTCACACTTGCCGTTGGGAGATCAGCGGCCCTAGCCACTGATCTCCCGACAGTAGCCGCATGGAGGTCACCGGCGATGCAGCCAGGAGATGACCGGCTCGCAGCGGAAGTACCCGCACAGGCAGCGCCGCTCCCTAGTCCTCACTAACGCGGTTCACTGATTGGCGCGAAATTTAAAACACCGCTGTCCTGATTGGTCATGGCCGCCACCAATCAGCAACGAGCGCAATCCGGCCGCGACTTGGCGCCGAATTTGAAACACGCTTCGCTGATTGGTCGCGGCCAGGCGGGTGCGACCAATCAGCGATATTGGTGCGAAATTTAAAACGCCGCTTCTCTGATTGGTCGCGGCCAGCCGGCCGCGACCAATCAGCGGCTGGTGCAGCCCGGCCGCGAATTGGCGCCGGATTTAAAACACGCAGGCCACCGTCGGCAGATCAGCGGCGACGCAGCCGGGAGATGATCGGTGCTTGCCGGTCATCTCCCAGCTGCTCGCAGCAGAAGTACCCCGACCGGTGGCCGCGCTCCCCTGTCCTTCCTTCACAATTCATTAAGGGCCCCAGGGGGATACATTGGGGGGTTAATTTAAAGTAGTGCACAACCCATTTAAACACTGCTTCGCTGATTTGTCGCGCCCGGTCGGCCGCATACATATTCTAGAATACCCGATGCGTTAGAATCGGGCCACCATCTAGTATATATATATATATATATATATATATATATATATATATATATATATATATATATATATATATATATATATATATATATATATACATATATCTCAAGGATATGAGCCAAAATCTGGATATACTCTGGTGAATATTACTAGGTGAAGGAGAATTTTCATTAAATGTCTATCAAATAAGGTAAATATATGATAATAGAGTGGACATAGTTCAACATAAATCTTTATAAAGTATGAGGAAGCAGGTTTAGGCAGTGGAATATAATCCTACTGAACGCCCATACCATCCCTAAATATAATCACAAGAATGTACAGGTTACTAGCACCAGAAGAATGAAAATATATTTAAATCCGACCTGCATCATCACAGCAATGAATTTGCTTGCTTATATAAGGCTCAGAGGTAGATAGGCAGAAAGTGGCAACCAAAATAATCAAGGCATGTAAAAAAGGATATTGACGATCTAAATGGACTTGTCTGACCCCGACACGCGTTTCACGTGTTGCTTCTTCCAGAGGGTGTCAAAGTTGAAACTCTTGCAGAATAATAGGGGAAAGTTCCTTGAAAAACCCAGTGAATCAGGGGATTATGGAATTGGCACTACTGGCCCTTTAAGAGGCTGGGAGACATACGCGTGGCTAGCATAGGGTGAAGAAAACCAAGAAGAGCGGTCATGGCCTGGGCCGACATACCGCACATGGGAAAGGAGGAGAGCACCCGAGATATTGACAGTGAACGTGGCATCACACTGGGTGGCAGAAAACAATAGGGAGAGACACAATAACGCATTTTATTACAATTATTGGCTTTGTTTAATGTATGACCTAATGATTCCATGTGCCATAAATTTCTGATCATGGAGCTCCGACCACTGGGACTTCACCAGCATCTTGTGCTGTTTTTGTATATTCTCTAAATCTAGATCCTGTTACTTTAAATATTAGAAATTACGTATAGAGATTACAGCTGGTCTTACTAATTTATATTAGACTATGGGAGTGCAATAAATATTCTAAGTGCTCTATTGTTATGTTGTTTCTTTTACCTGTAAATCTTCAGATCTAAGGGGTAACATTTCTCCTTGTGGAGAGGGACATGCCTGGCTTGTCAGAGTGAGGAGACTTCTAGGCCATGCAATGCTCCTCTGGGAAATTAAATATGCAAATTGCCTCTTCAGAGAGGAAGAGGTCTTGAACTCTAGCGCCACCTATTGGAAGTAGCAATCCTAAAAGTCAATATCAATCCTTTAACTAACCTGTAATCCTTGGATGCTATTTATCGGGCGGTCCCTAAATATTTATGTATTCCATACTGATTTATAATGATCAGTAACTTTCAATAAAAAAGTAATCTGGATTCTTTTGAGTCACTTTTTTTTTTTTTTAGATAGGTTGTTCTACACGTATTAAGGCCCCTCCATTATAGATTCAGAGGGAACCTGTCACCTCTAGAAACACGATTAACCTTCAGATAATGGAGTAATCTATAGATATATAGTGTTTAAATCCTGTCTGACCACCTCACCGGAGGGAGAAGATTATGGCCCTGATTCATTAAGACTGTTGTTTTGTACGTCAGTCTTAATGTAGGGCGTACAGGAAAAAGATATGCCAAAATCAGTAACGAGCACATGCCGCCTAATAAATTTGGCGCTTCTTATCAGTGGTGTGCACCGAGCCAGAAATATTTCTCCAGTCAGGGACTGGAGTAGTTGCTGTCGTAATGTAAGCCGCCACTTTTGAAGAATTTGCGGGGCGAGCAGGCATTGCTGCGCCTCGGCTTTTCTCCAACTCTGCTCACTTGTTTCAGCTCTGGCCAAAAGTGGCGCAAAAAGGCAAAAAATTGCAAATATTTGCACAACTTTAATTGCAGCTTTTCAAAGTGCTTTACGCGGAACCATTTTGATGAACCAAGACCAAAGTTTTATTCTCCTTGCAACAACTAGCTTTCTGTCATCGGGGTGCTGCTGGGAGCTGTAATAGTGCCGCTTACTGCACAGCGAGGGCGCTGTAATCATTCCCCAGCACATATTGATTGACAGCCCACCCTGCAGCATGTGTATACAGGTCAATGAGCTGTGAGTGATTACAGCTGCTGCTCACAGTATAGTGTACAGAGAGTGTAGCCGCTCCCTGCACCGCCTCAATGACTGGAAACAAGCGGCTGCAGAGAGAATAAAACTTCATTTTCTCCCTGTATCCACTGTTCCTTTGAGGCAGCAAGACATTATACACTATTTACCTGCAGATTAACCTGATATCTGCAGGTAAACAGTATTTTTCGAGGTAACATGCTCCTTTTAATATTATTTGGTGGCATGAATGAATCTTTTTGGTTGGTAAATTATACACTCGATTGCACGCAATCTTAGGATCAGCAAAAATCCTTGTGATCTCCCACTGATCAGACACTTATGGCATATGAAATCAATATACATTACCAATAAATATCTTCAGTAGGGAAATATATCCAAGTACTTGGAATGCAATAAGAATGTACAGATTTTTTAGTATTTAGTTGTAGACAATCCAGATATTATATTTAACGTTTCGTTCCCTAAACCTAGACCTTCATCCGATACAGATTACTGTAAGATCTGTGTGAGCTATGTTAGTGGGCGCATGAGAAATGCGACCTCAGAGCGCCTTACACACTGCGAATTTCATATATTTGTGATGGAGAGGAACCCTTCTTGAGCACCACATGTGTTGGAGTGCCGGATATCCATAATGCCTTCAATAGGAAAATCTCACCGTTTGTTGATCCAGAGAAATCAAATATAAAAGCCTTAAAGCCGACCTGTCATCAGATTTCACAATACAATCTGCATGCACTGTTAAATGGATCTTTTAGACCTGATGAGGCTGGTTTATATGCTTTGAAAATCCATGTCAGAATGACTGTATGGATCCTTTTTGAAAGTTATTCCATTTTGATATTAAAATGATAAAGCTGGACGACGAAAATGCTCATCCTAATATCAGGATTCTGAAATGAATTTTCATAGAAAGCACACCAGCCTCATTGCGTCTAACAGATCTCTTTGTTAATGTGTGCAGTTTATGTTGTGAAATCTGGTAGCAAATCTACTTTAGGAAGTTTGCCCATAAATGCAATAGACTCCTTTTGGGGAGCTTTTTTTTTTTCTTTTAATGCACTTTTTTTTGTTAAAATATCTTTTTCCGTAATAGGTTTGAATGAACATGTTGGCTTCTGCAACCTCTGTGTATCACTGTGCATAGCAGACTGAAGAAAGACAACTTCATCTCCAGCCACTTTTTCTCTTCTCTTGAACGAGCTTTTTAGCCGATTTCTGACCAAGTCAATGCCCTCAGAGGTGTCCATACCCTTTTAAAGTGAATGACTTCTCATCCTGCTATGACCTATAGATTACTTTAAAAAGTGGGCTTCACTAAAATAATGGGGAGTGCACAATGCATAGTAAAAAATGTAAATGATTAAGAGAAAAAAGGAAAGTACACTATGCTTGAAAAGGGCAGATCCCAAGAAAGAAAAATAAAATTGACAATTTGAATTTAGAAATCCTATAAGAATACTTAAATATTCCAAAAACACCAATAACAATAAATTAAAACCAATTAAAAGCCTGCACAAAACAATGTGTCCAGCTAGGATGAAGGTCTATACTCAAGATGATGAGTGAATAGACTCCCTCATAGGGTATATGAGCACACACAGTGGTGTGAAAAAGTGTTTGCCCCCTTCCTGATTTCTTACTCTTTTGCATGTTTGTCACACTTAAATGTTTCAGATCACAAAACAAATTTAAATATTAGACAAAGATAACACAAGTAAATACAAAATGCAGTTTTTTAAATGTAGGTCTTTATTATTAAGGGAAAAAGAAATCCAAACCTACAGGGCCCTGTGTGAAAAAGTGATTGTGTTCCCCCTTAAAAACTAAATTAACTGGGGTTTATTAGCTCTTTGGGAAGCTGTGTTCAATTTCCCTAGCCACACACAGGCCTGATTACTGCCACACCTGTTCTCAATCAAGAAATCACATAAATAGGACCTGCATGACAAAGTGAAGTAGACCAAAAGTTCCTCCATAAAAGACCCCACAGCAACATCCGAAGAACTGCAAGCCTCACTTGCCTCAGTTAAGGTCAGTTTTCATGACTCCACCATAAGAAAGAGACTAGGCAAAAATGGCAGAGTTCCAAGACGAAAACCACTGCTGAGCAAAAAGAACATAAAGGCTCATCTCAGTTTTGCTAGAAAACATCTTGATGATAGCCAAGACTTTTGGGAGAATGCTCTGTGGACTGGCGAGAGAAAAGTTGAACTTTTTGGAAGGTGTGTGTCCTATTACATCTGGCGTAGAAGTAACACAGCATTTCAGAAAAGGAACATCATACCAACAGTAAAATATGGTGGTGGTAGTGTGCTGGTGTGGGGCTGTTTTACTGCTTCAGGACCTGGAATATTTGCTGTGGTAAATGGAACGATGAATTCTGCTGTCTACCAAAAAATCCTAAAGGAGCATGTCTGGCCATCTGTTCGTGACCTCAAGCTGAAGCGCACTTGAGTTATGCAGCAGGACAATGATCCAAAACACACCAGCAAGTCCACCTCTGAATGGCTTAAGAAAAACAAAATTAAGACTTTGGAGTGGCCTTGTTAAAGTCCTGAGCTTAATCCGACTGAGATGCTGTGGCATGACCTTAAAAAAGCGGTTCATGCTCGGAAACCCTCCAATGTGGCTGAATAACAGCAATTTTGCAGAGATAAGTGGGTCAAAATTCCTCCAGAGTGTTGTAAAAGACTCATTGCCAGTTATCACAAACGCTTGATTGCAATTGTTGCTGCTAAGAGTGGCCCAACCAGTTATTAGGTTTAGGGGGCAATTACTTTTTCACACAGGGCCCTGTAGGTTTGGATTTCTTTTCCCCTTCATAATAAAGACCTTTCTTTAAAAACTCCATTTTGTGATTACTTCTGTTATCTTTGTCTAATGTTTACATTTGTTTCGTCATCTAGAACTTGTAAGTGTTACAAACATGCAAAAGGATAAGAAATCAGGAAGGGGGCAAACACTTTTTCACAAAACTGTATGTATCAAAAAAAATCACATAGCATCAAGGAGCACATGAAAGAATACTCATGGTGAATAGATACCAATCTAGTGGATAGTTCAATGGATGAAGTAGTTGAAAAAAGCCCCTGTGAGGGACAGAACAACCCCCACACGTTTCGCCATATTTTGGCTTCCTCATTGTGTTATTTTTTACATGTCTTTATTGTGGCTCTAAATTCCCTACAAAACGCTGGAATTAAAATGGTTGTCCAGTATAAAAAAAAAACAATGGCTGTAAGTTGGAGATGTGAAACAATAACTTATACACCTCTTCTAAATCCCCAAGCACCGGTAGTCCCAGCTGTCCTGGGGTAATTCCTCTATGCTGGTTGTAGAGTTACATATACTTCTCTCCCTGGAGTGCCATACTTAGCACCCATTATCACATAGTGCTCATATAGAGACAGACTGTCCCCTACTTACTTAGTACTATACTATACCCACATAGACCTGTACAGTACCATGCTTTACCCACATAGAGCCAGATGGTGCCTTTGTGAATCAATGCAGTGATAGTGACTAAAGAGTGTCATAAGTTGCCAGATAAAGTGCACCCAATGCCCATTTTGTGCCTACAGTCTCCAGTGTTGCAGAGCAGCCCCAGCTTTACCCATCACTGGACAAGAGTCATTCTGCCTTCTGCTGGTAGCAGCTGGTACAATGTCATGTTTCATGGGCACTGCTCGCTACACTAAATGGAAGGTTTCCAAGTCAAGGGTCTTTGCAGCTGTCAGAAACTTTGAGACTTGACATTATGTAAAAGAGAGGGGCTTACAATTTTTTACTATTCTGTTGTACTTCTCCAACCATTCCTGCTTGTAAAAGCAGCAATTCATTGAACAGCTGTATATATCGCTCATACAGGAAGCAACATTTAAGGTAGAAGATCTTAAGAAAATTCTTCCAGTTCTGACTCTGTGTCTGAATAAATGTATTTTACGTTTCCAGTACATTTCAACATGTTCCCATCAAGACTGCAGAGTAAGCAGACATATTAGAGAACTAATTGACGAGGACTGTGAGTCATTTACATCTGCATGAACAATTGAGGATGGCCCTTAGGACTTCTCAACATATTGGGAACACTTAGCCCTCCATTCACTTACTGATTGAATCACTTTGCTTCCGCAGCTGTTCACAGCGATGACCAGGAAACATGACAGAAGACGACAGAGCGATTACCAGTTTGATCACTCCATGTAGGTTGTTAGCTCGTATTTTACAATAATGTTTTTACAAAAAGTCATATGAGGTAATAAAAAAATCTGTATATAATATCTCATTACACAGATATATAAAAGATACATATTTTTATACCATAACTTGTCAATAATAGGCTACCGTGCCCGAGGGGGGAGCTGGTTGATTTCTGGTACAAAAGCACCTTCTCTAGTTCTCCACCTTTTCTGGATGCTCTCCTTCTTCTCCTTCAGCCTCCTTATGAGTCCAGTCTGCTATTCTGCTACCAATTTTCCTGAAGTTGGCACAACTTTTACGCACTTTTGATTATCCTACTCCCAGTTTGATCTTTCATCTGCCTATCATAACCTACAGCTGATTATTCTATTTCTAGCCCTGATTATCACAAACGCACTCCTGATTATCTGAATCCCACCTCTGATTATTCTAACCATACTCCTGATTACCACAACCCCACTCCTGATTATCTGAACCCCACCTCTGATTATTCTAACCATACTCCTGATTACCACAACCCCACTCCTGATTATCTGAACCCCACCTCTGATTATTCTAACCATACTCCTGATTACCACAACACCACTCCTGATTATCTGAACCTCACCTCTGATTATTCTAACCATACCCCTGATTACCACAACACCACTCCTGATTATCTGAACCTCACCTCTGATTATTCTAACCATACCCCTGATTACCACAACCCCACTCCTGATTATCTTGCTAGAGATGGGGTGCACCTTACGAAGACTGGAAAACATGTATTTGGAAGTCGCCTTGCTACACTCATCAGAAGAGCTTTAAACTAGAACAATGTGGGAAGGGAAGCAAAAGGCCAGAAAAAGCCATACAGCTGACAAATACTGTTGAGATCTCTGCTACTGGAAGTGGAAAAGAAGAACAAAGACAAAAAAATCTAAATAATAAAAATATGGGAGGAAGAGAAACCAATCACAAACTAAAATGTTTTTATACAAATGCACAAAGCATGGGCAACAAACAAGGAGAATTGGAACTACTAATGCAGGAAAAGGAA
The DNA here is from genome assembly GCF_046119375.1 of Phyllobates terribilis. Lineage (NCBI taxonomy): Eukaryota > Metazoa > Chordata > Amphibia > Anura > Dendrobatidae > Phyllobates > Phyllobates terribilis. Next base: position 1,122,403,937 of record NW_027362761.1, on the reverse strand, counting down.
TATGATGTCATTGGAATCACTGAAACTTGGTGGGACGATACACATGATTGGAATAAAAGGCTAAAAGGATACAACTTATTTGCAAGAAACAGACTTGATAAACGAGGAGGAGGTGTTGCATTGTATGTTAGAAAAGCGTATATCTGCACAGAGATTGAAGCTTCAGAGACTGGGAGTTCTGTGGAAACTGTTTGGGTAAGAATACAAGGAGAGAACAACGGAAAGGACACCATTGTAGGCATTTACTACAGGCCACCTGGGCAAGCTGAAGATATGGATGAACTCTTTATGTATCAAATGACCAAGTTCTCCAAAAAATATGACGTAGTGGTCATGGGAGATTTCAACTATCCAGACATTTGTTGGGAATCTCTCTCAAGTAAAACTAACAGGTCAAGCAAATTCTTATCCTCTCTTGCTGACAACTTTATCTTCCAAAAGGTAGGGGAGAAAACAAGGGGATCTGCTACTTTGGATCTAATCCTTATAAACAGGGAGGAAATGGTTGAGGAGGTAAAGGTGGCTGGGACCCTAGGAGGCAGCGATCATGCTATTATAGAATTTTGGATAACTAGAGGAGGAAGACATGTGAAGACTCAAACTTCAAGGTTAGATTTTAGAAAGGCAGATTTTAAGAGACTCAGAAAGAGAATAGGAGGGATCCAATGGCTGGATGTCCTTAAGGACAAAAATGTCCAGGAAGGATGGGAAATTTTTAAAAATGAGATTCTCAAAGCACAATCGTTAACAATCCCGAAAAGTAGGAAGAATGGGAAGCATTTAAGGAAACCAGGATGGATGAACACAGAACTTAAACACATGCTAAAAAGAAAGAAAGAAATGTTTATTAAATGGAAAGAGGGAGGCATATCTAAAGAAGATTATAATGCAGTCTGCAGATCCTGCAGGGCACGTATCAGGTTAGCTAAAGCTGACAATGAATTAAGGCTTGCAAGAGATGTCAAAAGCAATAAAAAAGGATTTTGGGGGTATGTCAAAAGTAAAAGAAAAGTCAAAGATGCTATAGGATTTTTACAGGATGAAAATGGAGAAATGGTAAGAGAGGATGTTGAGAAGGCCGAACTTTTTAATTCCTATTTTGCATCTGTTTTCTCTCAGAAAGAAAATGTAACATCAACTGATCTTCACTGTCCTTTTAAAGGAATAGAGGAATCCAAGTTATCAGTAAACAGAAAGATTGTGAGGGAATATTTAGCTAACATAAATGAGTTCAAGTCTCCAGGTCCAGATGAATTACACCCCAGAGTACTGAAGGAGATTGTAGAAGAAATTTTAGAACCACTCTCCATAATCTTTGAAAATTCTTGGAGAACAGGAGAAGTCCCAGAAGACTGGAGAAGAGCAAATGTTGTTCCTATCTTCAAAAAGGGGAAGAAGGTGGACCCAGGGAACTATAGGCCGGTGAGTCTGACTTCTATACCAGGAAAGATCTTTGAACAAATTATTAAACAACATGTATGTAAGTACATGGATAAGAATGAAGTGATTAACCAGAGTCAGCATGGGTTTGTAACTAACTAATCATGTCAGACTAACTTAATTTCCTTCTATGACAGAATCACTGACTGGGTGGATCAGGGAAATGCTGTAGATATAGTATATCTTGACTTCAGCAAAGCATTTGACAAAGTATCTCACATCATCCTTATTGAAAAAATGACCAAGTATGCAATGGACCAGGCAACTGTTAGGTGGATTCATAACTGGCTTAGTGATCAGACTCAAAGGGTGGTTGTAAATGGCTTCACATCCAGCTGGATGAATGTCTCAAGTGGGGTACCACAGGGCTCCGTCCTGGGACCTGTATTGTTCAACATCTTTATCAATGATTTAGATGAAGGAATTGAGGGTAAACTGATTAAATTTGCTGATGACACAAAGCTAGGCGGGATAGCTAATACTAGAGAAGAGAGAGAGAGGATTCAAAAAGACCTAAATAAACTGGAGCAGTGGGCAGCAACCAACAGAATGGTTTTTAACCGGGAAAAATGCAAAGTACTACATCTGGGCAATAAAAATGAAAAAAGCATATACAGAATGGGAGGAATAGAGCTAAGCAACAGTACATGTGAAAAAGACTTAGGTATACTAATAGATCATAGACTGAACATGAGTCAACAGTGTGATGCAGCAGCAAAAAAGGCAAATACAATTCTGGGATGTATTAACAGAAGCATACAGTCTAGATCACGTGAAGTCATTATCGGTCTTTACTCCTCTTTGGTCAGACCTCATCTGGAATACTGTGTACAGTTTTGGGCACCACATTTTAAAAAAGACATCGACAAACTGGAGCAAGTTCAGAGAAGAGCGACCAGAATGGTGACTGGTCTGCAAACCATGTCCTATGAGGAACGGTTGCAGGATTTGGGAATGTTTAGCTTGCAAAAAAGAAGACTGAGAGGAGACTTAATAGCTGTCTACAAATATGTCAAGGGCTGTCACATTGTAGAAGGATCATCTTTATTCTCATTTGCACAAGGAAAGACTAGAAGCAATGGGATGAAACTAAATGGGAGGAGACACAGATTAGATATTAGAAAAAACTTTTTGACAGGGTGATTAATGAGTGGAACAGGCTGCCACGAGAGGTGGTGAGTTCCCCTTCAATGGACGTCTTCAAACAGAGGCTGGACAGACATCTGTCTGAGATGATCTAGTGAATCCTGCTTTGAGCAGGGGGTTGGACCAGATGACCCAGGAGGTCCCTTCCAACTCTACCATTCTATGATTCTATCTGAATCCCACCTCTGATTATTCTAACCATACTCATGATTACCACAACCCCACTTCTGATTATCTGAACCCTACCTCTGATTATTCTAACCATACTCCTGATTACCACAACCCCACTCCTGATTATCTGAACCCTACCTCTGATTATTCTAACCATACTCCTGATTACCACAACCCCACTCCTAATTATCTGAACCACACCTCTGATTATTCTAACCTCATTCCTGATTACCACAACCTTATTCCTGATTATCTGAACCCCACCTTTAATTATTCTATCCCTACCCCTGATTTCCACAACTTCACTCCTGATTATCTTAACCTCATCCCCGATTATCTGAACCCGACCTCTGATTATTATAACCCCATTCCTGATTATCACAAATCCACTCCTGATAATCTTAACTCCACCTTTGATTATTCTAAAAACACCCCAGATTACCACAACCCCACTACTGGTTATCCTAACCTCATTCCTGATTATTTGAACCCCATCCTCTGATTATTCTATCCCTACCCCTGATTATTACAAGTCCACTCCTGATTATCCTAACTCCACCTTTGATTATTCTAACCACACCCCTGATTACCACAACCCCACTACTGATTATCCTAACCTCAACCCTGAATATCTGAACCCCACCTCTGATTATTCTATCTCTATCCCTTATTAACACAAACCCACCTATAATTATTCTAACTATACTCCTGATTACCACAACCCCACTCCTATTCATCCTTACCTTATCCCTGATCTGAACCCACCTCTGATTATTCTAACCCCTCTTCTGATTATCACAAGCATACTCCTGATTATCTTAGCTTCATCCCTGTTTATTCTAACCACACCCCTGATTATCTTAGCTTCATCCCTGTTCTAACCACACCCCTGATTATCTTAACTTCACCCCTGTTTATTCTAACCACACCCCTGATTATCTTAACTTCACCCCTGTTTATTCTAACCACACCCCTGATTATCTGAATTCCAACTGTGATTTTTCTAAACACACCCCTGATTATATGAACCCCTCAATAGCCCGGCAACTCTTATAAGTCACCCTTGCAGTCACTACTACAGTACAATACTATGTGACAAAACCAAGGTGTTTTCCTAGTGCAAAATGCTGGAGTTCACAGCAGCCCGAAAGCCTAAACAGTGGTGCCACCACAGGTAATCACCACATAGTGGCTTTAAAGCAGTGCAAGGTAACATTAATGACAGCATAGTAACAGCCAATTAGAAATACCAAAAAGTTGTTCTGGTCACCCCAAATTAATGTGAGCAGGACTTTATTACTCTATATCATGTAGACGTAGAAGCTATCTCTATATCCAGATTTCTCATGACATATTAGCCCTGGTTTCTTTCCCATGGACAGTATGTGATCAGTGATGGATACAGAGCGGTTATCCGGCTCTATATCTATCCCTATATTGTAAAGTGCTCCGTAATATGTTGGGTGCTATAAAGATAAAATTTTTATTTATTATTAATGTACCAGGTTCCTAAGATGAAGGTGTGGAGGGTTGAAAAGGGTAGTCTATGTCTGTCGGACTGTGTGGATTACTTTGTTTTGTTTTTTTTTATATCAAGAATAGATCCTAATTGTTACCTATTTTCTTTTTCTGTATTGCGTTACGCAAAATGTTTTGTCATGTTTATACCGTTTTGGGTTAGGCTGGGGGGATAAGAGATTGCTTTTCTATGTTTGTATTGTTTTTTATCACAAAATTAATAAAAAAAATAAAAAAAACGACTAAAGAATATACATTTCCAGGCCTCATTGTATAGACACATCAACGTTCTTTCTTTTAATGCTGAGGTCTTTCACAAGTCGTGTATGTCCAGATCGTGTGTGCAGACAATGCTGGACTAATGTACACGGAACGCAGAACCAGTTCATGTTCACTATTGCATTATAGTTTCATAGTTTCTTATTTTGAAGATAGACTGAAGTCCATCGAGTTCAACCTTTAACCTAACATGTTGATCCAGAGGAAGGCAAAAACCCCATGGGGCAGATGCTAATAGCTCCATATTAGGGGAAAAATTCCTTCCTGACTCCACATACGGCAATCAGACTAGGTCCCTGGATGAATGCCCAATCACAGAATTTAACACCCATTACCTGTAATATTATTTTTTTTTTCAAGAAAGGCTTCCGGACCCTCCTTGTACTTTTGCACATCATATGACAGAGAGTTCCATAGTCTCTCTGCTCTTACAGTAAAGAATCTGCACCTGTGATGATTATTAAACCTTCTTTCTCCTAGATGTAGAGGATGACCCTTTGTCACTGTACCGACCCAGGTGTAAAAATATCATTAGAAAGATCTCTGTACTGTCCTCTCATATATTTGTATATTCTAATAAGATCGCCCCTAAGCCTTTATTCCAAACTGAATTACCCCAAGTTTGATATCCTGTCTTGGTGCTGCAGTTCACCCATTCCCTCATAGAAGCACTCCCATTAATATTTTTTTTCACTAAATATATGTAAGGTGTGTAGTGTAGTGTGAGTGTATTCATTTACTCACCTACAACCGCCTTCTCAGGGATCCAGCGCCGTTCTTCTCCTCTTCTCAGTGACATCACGGCTCTTCAGACTCTCCGGCTCACTCTACTCTATGCATGAACCAGAAGTCTCTTTTACAATGTACAGTGCCTTGTGAAAGTATTTGGCCCCCTTGAACTTTTCTACCTTTTGCCACATTTCTGGCTTCAAACATAAAGATATAAAATTCTAATTTTTGGGGAAGAATCAACAACAAGTGGGACACAATCGTGAAGTGGAACAAAATTTATTGGATATTTTAAACTTTTTAAAAAAATTAAAAACTGAAAATTGGGGCGTGCAATATTATTCAGCCCCTTTACTTTCAGTGCAGCAAACTCACTCCAGAAGTTCAGTGAGGATCTCTGAATGATCCAATGTTGTCCTAAATGGCTGGTAATGATAAATAGAATCCACCTGTGAGTAATCAAGTCTCCGTATAAATGCACCTGCTCTGTGATAGTCTCAGGGTTCTGTTTCAAGTGCAGAGAGCATCATGAAGACCGAGAAACACACCAGGCAGGTCCGAGATACTGTTGTGGCAAAGATTAAAGCCGGATTTGGATACAAAAAGATTTCCCAAGTTTTAAACATCTCAAGGAGCACTGTGCAAGCGATCATATTGAAATGGAAGGAGTATCAGACCACTGCAAATCTACCAAGACCCGGCCGTCCCTCTAAACTTTCATCTCGAACAAGGAGAAGACCTACAGCTGAGGTGGGAGAGTCTATCCATAGGGCAACAATCAGTCGTACACTGCACAAATCTGGCCTTTATGGAAGAGTGGCAAGAAGAAAGCCATTTCTCAAAGATATCCATAAAAAGTCTCATTTTAAGTTTGCCACAAGCAACCTGGGAGACACACCAATCATGGAATAAGGTGCTCTGGTCAAATGAAACCAAAATCGAACTTTTTGGCCACAATGCAAAACGATAAGTTTAGCGTAAAAGCAACACAGCTCATCACCCTCAAAACAGCATCCCCACTGTCAAACATGGTGGTGGCAGCATCATGGTTTGGGCCTGCTTTTCTTCAGCAGGGACAGGGAAGATGGTTAAAATTGATGGGAAGATGGACGGAGCCAAATACAGGACCATTCTGGAAGAAAACCTGTTGGAGTCTGCAAAAGACCTGAGACTGGGGCGGAGATTTATCTTCTAACAAGACAATGAACCCAAACATAAAGCAAAATCTGCAATGGAATGGTTCAAAAATAAACGTATCCAGGTGTTAGAATGGCCAAGTCAAAGTCCAGACCTGAATCCAATCGAGAATCTGTGGAAAGAGTTGAAAACTGCTGTTCACAAACGCCCTCCATCCAACCTCAATGAGCTCCAGCTGTTTTGTAAGGAAGAATGGGCAAGAATTTCAGCCTCTCGATGTGCAAAACTGATAGAGACATACCCCAAGTGACTTGCAGCTGTAATCGCAGCAAAAGGTGGCGCTACAAAGTATTAACTCAAGGGGGCCGAATAATATTGCACGACCCACTTTTCAGTTTTTAATTTTTTAAAAAAGTGTAAAATATCCAATAAATTTTGTTCCACTTCACAATTGTGCCCCACTTGTTGTTGATTCTTCCCCCAAAAATTTGAATTTTATATCTTTATGTTTGAAGCCAGAAATGTGGCAAACGGTAGAATAGTTCAAGGGGGCCAAATACTTTCACAAGGCACTGTAAGTGTATGGATCATTGTTCTGACGCTCCATAGACTTACATTGTAAAAGTCATTTCTGGGTCATGCAGAGCACGACGTGACCGGAGAGTCTGCACTCAGAAGAGGAGAAGAACGGCTTTGGATCCTGAAGGAGGCGGCTGTAGGTTAGTAAAATTAATACACTCACACTACACACCATACACATATGCACACATATACTATTCATAAGAGTGCTTCTATAATAACCTCGGTCACTCTTCTCTGCATCCGCTCTAGTCCACTCATGTCCTTCATATACGATGCACTTAAAAATTGTTCACAGCATTCTAAGTGCGGCCGCATTAAACTGTGATCATTTTCCCGTAGACACAGACCATTTTGGCAGAAGAGATTTTTAGTTTAATTGACAAAAAGAATAAAGTGATGGACATCACCAGCATCTTATTTGTATATAGATATGCAAATGTTAAACCTCATGGCCCTTGTAGTACAAGGGCCTCATAAATGTGTCCACACACAGCCCCCGTCAGTGGATTGTTCTGGTGCTTTATGTTTTTGCCAAATCTACTTGCCTAAAGTTTAATTGGCTTTATTCAGAAAACCAATTGTCCCATCAGACCTGCATCCTTGTTATTTGGCAGTAATGATCTAATCCCCTGGAGTCCGACTGCTGGGAGGTGCTGGTGCATCGTGTCACTACTGAATTTGATGGCTATTAGTGATGAGCGAGCATGCTCGTTTAACCCTTTAACCGAACATGCTTGGGTGCTTACCGAGTATCTTCGGCGTGCTCGTATATTATGTTCGAATCCCTGCGTCTGCATGGTTTACAGCTGCAAGACAGCCTGAACACATGTGAGGATTCCCTAACAAACGGGCAATCCCTGCATGTGTTGAGGCTGTCTTACAGCTGTAAATCAGGCAGACGAAAAGACTGGAACATAATATGCAAGCATGCCGAAGATACTCGGCAAGCACCCGAGCATGCTCGATTAAAGGGTTAAACGAGCACGCTCGCTCATCACTAATGGCTATTTATAAAATACATCTTTGAGCCAAATCATCTAAAGATTCTAAAGCAAGAAGGCACTTTTTTGTCAACTATCCCATTCCGAAAGGATCAGGCAGAATGTGCCAGGGCTATAGGATTTTTGAAGAGAACTGTTTTTTACACACCGCTCTCGACAGGCATGCTGCTGCACAGAGCGCAGCCTGCAGCGTCTCCTGTGCCTTAGTCTTGTATCTGTGGCTGTCTATCACCATGCTTCTTATTTGGCACAGGCAGAAGCTGACTTATTCTAAGAAACAAGTAACAGGCAGTAAGGAGGTGGCTATAAGAAGACTTTTATTACAGTATGTGGGCTTAGTAAGGGGGTGGTGAAAATAGGAATGTGTCTGTAAATGGGAATCTGAGTAATTCTCTATAAAAAGGGAATCTGTCACCAGGTTTTTGTTATATAATCCAAGAGCAGATCTAGATGCTGAGACCCTGATTCCAGCGATGTGTAACTTGCTGGTCTGCATACTGTCCTTTTGATACAATCATAGTTTTCTCAGCTGCAGATCTAGCAGAGCTCAGAATGCTGAGCCCTGTATTACCCCATCCCCACCACTGATTGGCAGCTTTCTATATACACTCTGCATAGGCAGAAAGCTGCCAAAAAGTGGTGGGGTGGGTTTATACAGAGTGGGAGGACTAGGAGGGGCCAGACACCTAGTCCTGTAGTGATTATCTCCTGCTGATAAAATAATGATTTTATTGAAACCGTAGCACACAGCCCAGTAAGCGACACATTGCTGGAATCAGGGTCTCAGCCCCTACATCATGGTGCTCTCGGATTACATAGCAAAAACCTTCTGACAGATTCCCCTTATTACCCAGGTCCAAAACATTCCATACAATTTCTCTTTACGAGTTTCCTTATTTGTCTGCAAAGGTTTATTTTCCACCACTTACACCCATAATAATATTACCACCATGTTCTATAGAATTGGCATTTGAGAAAAGGTTAAAACAAGAATTGCTCTTGTGCTACAACTTTAACATTATTTGTATTAGATCATAATTAATTTAAAAAAAAATCCGCTTTTAAGTGACCTCCCTTTTTAATGAAACCTTGCACACCAATAGGGGAAAGCATTAGCTAACCATTAATGTATAGGCTCAAAGCCTGGGGGAAAGACAAGTGCAATCACAGCAAGAGCGACAAAAAGATTCTATAAGGAGCCGTATTTTATAGAAAGCTTCACTTCTACTGATGAAGGTCATTTACAGCCTTTTAACAGGAATATCCCTCAGCTACTCATTTCATGTCTGTCCTGTCCAAAAATATCCTTTTCTAATCAACCGCTGCACACACAATTAGTTTTCTGACATATGTAAATCTTCCCTCTGCTGGGAAATAAATAATTTAAGAAACGATTGTGGATCTCATCAGTGTTTAGTGCAGATTAAACATTTCATTATTACAATTAAAGGGAAACTAAAAAAAAAAAAAAGTGAGGAAAAAACACAAAAATAATTCTCTTACTTATTGCTTATTTTTTTAGTTTGCAGGCCCTAAATAAACCAATGTACATCTGTGCTTAAACTCCTCGGTCTTCGGATCGGGAGCACCAGTGGGGGTAGAATTCGCCAAAGTCTAGCTTGTAACATGAGCTTTTTTTTTTCTGAAGTATTTGTTTTTCAAAACTTCTTCAGGAAAAAAATAATTCTTAAAGAATTTGAAATGTGATCAGCAAAGTGGATTTTCCATATCAAGGAATAGGAATAGTTTTTGAAGAAGATTTAGTCTAAGTTTAAGTGTGCAAATTGCCTCTTCAGAGAGGAAGAGAACTAGAACTCTAGCGCCACCTATTGGAAGTAACGATTCTAAAAGTCAATATCGACCCTTTAACAAGCCTTATCACATGACTTAGGATAAAAACCAGAACCAGAATCTGTTTGCAGACACTGTCTTTTGGGGTGCTGCCCCCCATCAGTGCAAAGTGTGAGATTTGGTTTGTCTGGTGAGAGGCGTCCGAGTCAGCCTGTGTGGTACACTTGAAAGACCCACCATTACTAAACCGTTACCAAATACATATGCAAGTGCTGACAGTTTGCAGAAAGGTTTTACAAAACCACACAGAATTCCATGTAGAAATGTTGAGTCGGCATGAGAAAAAAAATCGTTGCATGCTGCGACTGGCAGTGTTTATCGGACGGCGCGCACCCATACAACTGAACGACATGTCATTCGAGTACAGTCCGATATACGCCGACTCACACAATGGAGAAGATGGAGAGATTAAGTTCTCCATCTTCTCCACACCTGTGATCAGATTCTCGCATGACAGAGAATCAGATCACAGTAAAATGACACTCGGATCACGCTCGCAGCAGAGTTTGAGCTTGGGGTCATTTGCATATAGCATCCAATGCTCTCGCATGAGAGAATCATCGGATGCTATACGCTAATGTCAGCGAGCACTTAGGCCTCATTCGCACATCAGTGTTTCTCACATACGAAAGAAAGGGACCGATTATTTTGATAAAACTCTGATCAGAGTTTGATCAATGTGTGGTCTGACTGTCATCTGTTTTTTTCTTTCATGGAGAAATAAAAAAAGAGTTTATTCACCTTTTTCCTTTATGCAAAATTTCTTATGACCCTAGGAATAAAATCAGACATATCTTTGTGATTTTTGAAAAAAAAAGTCAGTGGCATTTGAATGCCCCATATTCTATCACAGGGACGAATGCTATCCATGAAAACCATGGATAGCACTGATACATGAAAATCGGACAACTGAATGAGGCCTAACACAGAAACACACACTCCTTGGCTGCTATCATTGCTGTTATTAATGGTTGTCTGAGGAATATTCTGCCACACTGAATGCACTTGTGCGTGAAAATCATCAAGATGCATGGCTGGCAGCTCCTTTTGCTATTGCCAACCATGACATTTGTGATTTGCTTCAAATTACAGCTACATGGACATAAGAAACATGAATCAGAAAGCGACTACTCACCTTGTCTGGGACAGATTTCTCAGCATGCTCTGTGTAGAACAGGGAGGAGATGAGTTGCCCCATCACCTATGGTGGATCCATTATTATTTGCCTCCAGCTTTATATAAGTGACGTTGTCTGTCACTTTAATCCTGCCTGTGACAATAGTGTAAGCATGGATGGGGTCTAAGTGGTAACACTTCTACTTATGGAAAGTGACATGCTTAAAACTGCAGGGTAAGGAGGCTTATTGACCATGCTTTGCACTGAGGAGGGGTAACAACCTGAAACACGTGTCTGCAAATTGAGGTTTTGGTTTGGCTTTTATCCTAAGTCATGTGGCAAGGCTTATTAAAGGGTCAATATTGACTTTTAAGATTGGTAATTCCAATAAGTGGCACCCAATAAGTGGCACTAGAATTCAAGTCCTCTTCCTCTCTGAAAGAACAATTAGCATGGATGGTGAAATTAAAGGGGTATTCCCATCTCCAAGATCTTATCCCAATATGTAGTAGATGTAATAATAATATTAGAAAATACCTCCAATTAGAAATGTAGTATAGTTCTCTAGATAGATACCTAAGCTACTGCTTTGCCCTGCACATGGAGTAAGTGACATAGCTAATCAGGAGAACTATACTACATTTTTAATTGGAGATATTTGCTAATATTATTATTGTTACACCTACTGCATATTGGGATAGGATCTTGGAGATGGGAATACCCCTGTAATTGGTGAGTAACCATGTCTGGAAAGGCCTTAATGACTTTTGTTTGTCTTTGTTTCTGCCTTTCTCTGGATTTCAGCAGGCATAACTTCTTTCTTTTTCACAGACAGGAGAAATTATATTCTTTTTGTTGCTTTTTGAAGGAAGTTTCTATAAGTTACTGTGTCATTTATATTATTTTTGTTTTTATATAATTCATATTACACATTAAATAACATGTGGAATGAATTATTAGCAGTCATATATACAGTACAGACCAAAAGTTTGGACACACCTTCTCATTTAAAGATTTTTCTGTATTTTCATGACTATGAAAATTGTACATTCACACTGAAGGCATCAAAACTATGAATTAACACATGTGGAATTATATACTTAACAAAAAAGTGTGAAACAACTGAAAATATGTCTTATATTCTAGGTTCTTCAAAGTAGCCACCTTTTGCTTTGATGACTGCTTTGCACACTCTTGGCATTCTCTTGATGAGCTTCAAGAGGTAGTCACCGGAAATGGTCTTCCAACAATCTTGAAGGAGTTCCCAGAGATGCTTAGCACTTGTTGGCCCTTTTGCCTTCACTCTGCGGTCCAGCTCACCCAAAACCATCTCGATTGGGTTCAGTTCTGGTGACTGTGGAGGCCAGGTCATCTGGCGTAGCACCCCATCACTCTCCTTCTTGGTCAAATAGCCCTTACACAGCCTGTAGGTGTGTTAGGTGTCATTGTCCTGTTGAAAAATAAATGATGGTCCAACTAAACGCAAACTGGATGGAATTGCATGCCGCTGCAAGATGCTGTGGTAGCCATGCTGGTTCAGTATGCCTTCAATTTTGAATAAATCCCCCACAGTGTCACCAGCAAAGCACCCCCACACCAACACACCTCCTCCTCCATGCTTCACGGTGGGAACCAGGCATGTAGAGTCCATCCGTTCACCTTTTCTGCGTCGCACAAAGACATGGTGGTTGAAACCAAAGATCTCAAATTTGGATTCATCAGACCAAAGTGCAGATTTCCACTGGTCTAATGTCCATTCCTTGTGTTCTTTAGCCCAAACAAGTCTCTTCTGCTTGTTGCCTGTCCTTAGCAGTGGTTTCCTAGCAGCTATTTTACCATGAAGGCCTGTTGCACAAAGTCTCCTCTTAACAGTTGTTGAAGAGATGTGTCTGCTGCTAGAACTCTGTGTGGCATTGACCTGGTCTCTAATCTGAGCTGCTGTTAACCTGCGATTTCTGAGGCTGGTGACTCGGATAAACTTATCCTCATAAGCAGAGGTGACTCTTGGTCTTCCTTTCCTGGGGCGGTCCTCATGTGAGCCAGTTTCTTTGTAGCGCTTGATGGTTTTTGCAACTGCACTTGGGGACACTTTCAAAGTTTGCCCAATTTTTTGGACTGACTGACCTTCATTTCTTAAAGTAATGATGGTCACTCGTTTTTCTTTACTTAGCTGCTTTTTTCTTGCCATAATACAAATTCTAACAGTCTATTCAGTAGGACTATCTTCTGTGTATCCACCAGACATCTGTACAACACAACTGATGGTCCCAACCCCATTTATAAGACAAGAAATCCCACTTATTAAACCTGACAGGGCACACCTGTGAAGTGAAAACCATTTCCGGTGACTACCTCTTGAAGCTCATCAAGAGAATGCCAAGAGTGTGCAAAGCAGTCATCAAAGCAAAAGGTGGCTACTTTGAAGAACCTAGAATATAAGACATATATTCAGTTGTTTCACACTTTTTTGTTAAGTATATAATTACACATGTGTTAATTCATAGTTTTGATGCCTTCAGTGTGAATGTACAATTTTCAAAGTCATGAAAATACAGAAAAATCTTTAAATGAGAAGGTGTGTCCAAACTTTTGGTCTGTACTGTATGTAGCGGTGTGTTTTTATTTAATACATGAGTTTTATTACATTTGGCTTTACATTTTGTAGTATATACAGTTGTGCTCAAAAGTTTACATACCCCGGCAGAATTTTTCCTTTCTTGGCCTTGTTTCAGAGAATATGAATGATAACAGAAAAAAACTTTTTCTACACTCATGATTATTGGTTGGGTGAAGCCGTTTATTGTCAAACTACTGTGTTTTCTCTTTTTAAATCTTAATGACAACCAAAAACATCCAAATGAGCCTGATCAAAAGTTCACATACCCTGGTGACTTTGGTCTGATAACATGCACAGAATTTGACACAAATGGGTTTGAATGACTACTAAAGGTAATATCCTCATAAAAGCTGAGTGTGCATAAAAGCTGAGTGAGTTTCTGGGATCCAGACAGACTCTTGCATCTTTCATCCAGCCACTGACGTTTCTGGATTCTGAGTCATGGGGAAAGCAAAAGAATTGTCAACGGATCTACGGGAAAAGGTAGTTGAACTGTATAAGATAGGAAAGGGATACAAAAAAATATCCAAGGAATTGATAATGCCAGTCTGCAGCGTTCAAACAGTGATTAACAAATGGAAAATCAAGGGCTCTGTAAAAACCAAACCACGGTCAGGTAGACCAACAAGAAATTCGGCCACAACTGCCAGGAAAATTGTTCGGGATGCAAAGAAAAACCCACAAATAACATCAGCTGAAATTCAGGACTCTCTGAAAACTAGCGGTGTGGCTGTTTCAAGATGCACAATAAGGAGGCACTTGAAGTAAAATTGGCTGCATGGTCGAGTCGCCAGAAGAAAGCCATTACTGCGCAAATGCCACAAAGTATCTCGCCTACAATACGCCAAACAGCACAGACACAAGCCTTAAAACTTCTGGAAAAAGGTAATTTGGAGTGATGAGACCAAAATTGAACTTTTTGCCCACAACCATAAACGTTACATTTGGAGAGAGGTCAACAAGGCATATGATGAAAGGAACACCATTCCTACAGTAAAGCATGGAGGTGGATCGCTGATGTTTTGGGGATGTGTGAGCTAAAAAGGCACAGGAAACTTGGTAAAAGTTGAGGGAAAGATGAATGCAGCACGTTATCAGCAAATACTGGAGGCAAATTTGCACTCATCAGCCCACAAGCTGCGCATGGGACGTACTTGAACATTCCAACATGACAACGATACAAAACACAAGGCCAAGTCAACCTGTCATTGGCTACAGCAGAACAAAGTGAAGGTTCTGGAGTGGCCATCTCAGTCTCCTGATCTCAATATCATTCAGCCACTCTGGGGAGATCTCAAGCGCGCAGTTCATGCTAGACAGTCCAGGAATTTACAGGAGCTGGAGGCTTTTTGCCAAGAAGAATGGGCAGCTTTACCATCTGAGAAAATAAACTACCTCATCCACAACTACCACAAAAGACTTCAAGTGGTCATTGATGTTAGAAGGGGAAATACACGGTATTAAGAACTGGGGTATGTGAACTTTTGATCAGGGTCATTTGGATGTTTTTGGTTGTCATTAAGATTTAAAAAGAGAAAACACAGTAGTTTGACAATAATTGGCTTCAACCAACCAATAACCATGAGTGGAGAAAAAGGTTTTCTGCTATCATTCATATTGTCTGAAACAAGGCCAAGAAAGGAAGAATTCTGCGGGGGTATATAAACTTTTGAGCACAACTGTATATGTGTGTGTGTATATATATATATATATATATGTCAAAAAAATATATATATATGCTTTGGATCATGAGCTGTACCACGCCTTTGCCATACTTTTCTCTTTCCATCATTCTGGTAGAGGTTGATCTTGGTTTCATCTGTCCAAAGAATGTGCTGGCTTTTTTAGATGTTTTTTAGCGAAGTCCAGTCTAGCCTTTTTATTCTTGATGCTTTTGAGTGGCTTGCACCGTGCAGTGAACCCTCTGTATTTACTTTCATGCAGTCTTCTCTTTATGGTAGATTTGGATATTGATACGCCTACCTCCTGGAGAGTGTTGTTCACTTGGTCGGCTGTTGTGAAGGGGTTTCTCTTCACCATGGAGATTATTCTGCGATCATCCACCACTGTTGTCTTCCGTGGGCGCCCAGGTCTTTTTGCATTGATGAGTTCACCAGTGCTTTCTTTCTTTCTCAGGATGTACCAAACTGTAGATTTTGCCACTCCTAATATTGTAGCAATTTCTCGGATGGGTTTTTTCTGTTTTTGCAGCTTAAGGCTGCGTTCCCACATTGTATATTTTCGCGCGCTTTTTCAAAATACACAATGTGCCTTGTGTCTGCCAGCAAAGTGAATGGGAAATTCACTTTGCCGTTCAGACACTGTGTGATTTTACGCAGCGCAAAAGCGCAGTTGCGTAAAGAATTGACATGTCAATTCTTTACGCAGCTGCGTCCTGCGCTTTCTCCCTATTGTGCCCATTATAAGCGCTGGAATTACGCAGCGGTGTTCACACACTGCGTAATTCCAGCGCTTTTTTACGGAGGCGCAGGACAAACTATGGATACTCACCTATCCGATGGATGGGAGAGGCGTCCGGTCCGGTCCCGCGCTTCCAGCATCTGCCGGTGAAGCGATCAGCTGTTAGCTAACCGGCTTGTAACCGGCCGGTCAGCTGATTTACAAGCCAGTCAGCTAACAGTCAGCTGATCGCTTCACGGCAGATGCTGGAAACCGCGGGACCGGACGCCTCTCCCATCCATCGGATAGGTGAGTATCCATAGTTTTTTTTCTTTTAATAACTTAAGCAGTGTATGTACTGCAGCCAGAAGCTGTCTGTACATACACTGCTAGGGGGACACTCACACGCACGACACATAGACACAGACAGTACACACAGGACACACAGACAGAGACAGTACACACACGACACACATACATTACATTACATTACATACATACACATACAGACACATACATTACATTACATACTGGTGTCCATGCTCGTCACACTTCATTTCTCCTGCACCTCTGTAAAAAAACGCAGTGTGTGAATGGAGGTGCTTTTTTTACCTGCGTAAAAAAACGCAGGTAAAAAAAGCAGGAAAATACGCGCGCGTAAAAAAACGCAGGGAAATACGCAATGTGTGAACGCAGCCTAAGGATGGCTTGTTTCACCTGCATGGAGAGCTCCTTTGACCGCATGTTTACTTCACACCAAAACCTTCCAAATGCAAGCACCACACCTCAAATCAACTCCAGGCCTTTTATCTGCTGTTCATGAAATAGCCTTGGAGTCAATTGTCCAATTACTTTTGATCCCTTTAAAAACAGGGTGGCACATGTTAAGGAGCTGAAACTCCTAAACCATTCATCCAATTTTAATGTGGATACCCTCAAATGAAAGCTGAAAGTCTAAACTTCAACTGCATCTGAATTGTTTTGTTTAAAATTCATTGTGGTAATGTCTAGAACCAAAATTAGAAAAATGTTGTCTCTGTCCAAATATATATGGACCTAACTGTATACTTATATATATGCGTGTATAGATATATATCATAAAAGATCTCCAAGGGATATTTTTTTCTGTGTTTTTTTCACCGTTAATGGGGTATCTGTATGAGCCTGTTTCATGTTAAAAAAAAAAACTGCTGCTATGGCATAAATGATTGGAGGGGCTGATCTGGGTTTACACCCACTCTATGTCAGGCAGAGACCCGATGATCATGTGATTGCAGAGTCTTTGTGATCAGTCAATGTTTTCTGAGCCTCAATATAGATTGAAGAGAAGGGGTAATAAACCCCTCAGGCCCCATTCATACATCTATGTTTCACATATATCTTTTAGCCATTTCTTCTTGGATAGAGTATTGTAGTCTGTAGGTCTTTTTGCATGTCCATTTTTTTTTTTGCAGACCTCTTGAGTTTGGACTGATTTATGGCCCAAATTTGCCCTCTCAAGTGAATGGTTCTGAAAAAAAAAAAGACGACGACACAATGATGCCATTTGTGATGCATCCCTGCGCCCTTCTTTATCACTGACTTATGCTAGGAGAAGCTTAGGAACCATCTCGTATGAGAAGGTAGGCTCCAGCACACTGATCAAAATTGCTCTTTGTTTTTTTTTGTTTTGTTTTGTTTGTTTTTTTGTATGTTCCAGGAAAAAATAACTTGACTTATGACTTCTTGTTGGGAACCTGCTCTTGTTATGTTGCAGGAGCATTAATTCACCAATGTTAAAGACTTGGCTTTTAACGCAATATCCTGTTGAAAGAAATGGTGGTCAGTTTTTAATGGTTAAAGAATAACACGATCAAATTTGGAAAAAAAAAGTAGCGTAAGGTGAAGATAAGTACATTATTGATGGTGGGGTCCCTTTAAAGGGAAGCTGTCATGCTGTAAATAGTATCTGATCTATAGGCTGGATGTTATAGAGCAGATTGATATATATTTTTGATATTTTTGAGGGAAAAGTTGTATTTTATTCATTGAAATCTATGGTGTTAGTATGCATCAGTCCAGTGGGCGGTGCTATACGGTGATTGTCAGTCTTCCTTGTATGACTGTGCATGTAGAGCTGTCAGTCACTAATAGGACCGCCCACTGGACTCCTATGCATACAAACACCAGGGATTTCAATGAATAATACACAAGTTATACTGAATCTTTCCCTACAAATCAACATATCATTCTGCTCTGCTTCACCTACTCTACACCTTGCTGCCCACAGATCGGACGGTATGTACAACATGACAGGTTCTCTATAGGTAGTGTCCTACTGAATGTTGAATTGCCAGTGTCTATCTACACCGAGGCCATATAAAAGTTTGGGCACCCCTGGTCAAAATTACTGTTATTGTGAACAGTTAAGCAAGTTGAAGTTGAAATGATCTCTAAAAGGCCTAAAGTTAAAGTTGACACATCTCCTTTGTATTTTAGAATTGTAGTATTTTAAAATTCATCTTTTACATTTTAAAAATTACAAAAAAAAAAAGTAGACTGATGGAAAAGTTTGGGCACCTTTGGAGATTTGTGTGCTCAGATAACTTTAACCAAGGTTTCAGACTTTAATTAGCCTGTTAGGGTTATGGCTTAGAACAGGAAAGATCAATATAAGGTCTGGAAGACCAAGCAAAATTTCAATAAGAGCTGCTCATAGGATTGCTAGGGAGGCAAATCAGATCCCCGCTTGACTGTAAAAGACCTTAAGAAAGATTTAGCAGACTCTGGAGTTGTGGTACATTGTTCCATTGTTTAGAGACATTTGCATAAATATGGCCTTCATGAAAGAGTCATCAGAAGAAAACCTCTTCTGCGTCCTCACCATAAAATTCAGCGTCAGAAGTGTGCAAAACAACATCTAAACAACCATGATGCATTTTGGAAACAAGTCCTGTGGACTGAGGAGGTTAAAATAGAACTCTTTGGCCACAATGATCAAAGGTATGTGGGGAGAAAAAAGGGCACAGAATTTCAGGAAAAGAATATCTCACCAACCATTAGGCATGGGGGTGGATTAATCATGCTTTGGAGTTGTGTTGCAGCCAATGGCACGGGGAACATTTCATGGGTAGAGGGAAGAATGGATTCAATGAAATTTCAACAAATACTTGATGCAACATAATAACACCATCTGTAAAAAAGCTGAAGTTGAAAATAGGATGGCTTCTACAAATGGATAATGATCCTTAACACACATCAAAATCCACAATAGACTCAAAAGGCGCAAGCTGAAGGTTTTACAATGGCCCTCACAGGCCCCTGATCTGAAAATCAATGAAAATCTGTGGTTAGACCTCAAAATAGCAGTGCATGCAAGCAGACCCAGATGTTAGAACCCTCCTGTTTGTTTTTTCCATCTTGTGTTTTGCGGTCACGTGACCATCTGCCTTTATATTCCAGCTCCGCCCTTTTGGCTGTGCTGGACTTCAGTGTTTGACTGTTTCTCTGTCAGTTCGCTTGGTCCTTCTGGGACCTCTAGTACCTTCTTGTCAGTTTGTCTTTTTGTGTTCTGCAACTACCGTATTTTTCGGACTATAAGACGCACTTTTTTCCTCTAAAACTTTGGAGGAAAATGGGGGGTGCGTCTTATAGTCCGAATGTTGGGGGGGGTGGGGTATATTTATGTGTGGTGTGGGGGGAGCGGTATCGGTGGAGGAGCGTGGCACAGGAGGCAGCAGCCGCCTACTGCAGCCTACACTGTGCCCGCTGCTAAAGAAAATGAATATTCACTGCTCCCCATGCCCATTAGGCGTGGGGAGCACTGAATATTCATGCTCCTTAATAGCGGTATACAGTGTAGCCGGGCTGCGGCTCCTGCTGCTGCCGGCTATCTCCTGTGCCCGCTGTTAAAGGGCATGGATATTCAACCTCTCTCCAGAGGAGAGGGTGTGAATATTCATGCCCTTTAATGAGCGGGCACAGGAGATAGCCGGCAGCAGCCGCAGCGCGGCTCCGCTGTGTGCCGGCTATGAAGGAGAGTGAAGTCACTGCTCCCCCCGCACACAGACTCGGCGTGGGGAGCAGTGACTTCCAGCAGCTGATCTCTCCTTGTGAGCCGCGCATGGCAGTGACCTCATGCGTGGCTCACATGGAGAGATCAGTGCAGGCAGACCGGACGCAGCGCTGGAGGAGAGAAGAAAGGTGAGTGTTTATTTTTTTTTAATGTGCAGCATGATGGGGATTAGGGGGACTTTACATACTAGGACAGGGATTAGGGGTGCCATGCATACCAGGACAGGGATTAGGGGTGCCATGCATACCAAACAGGGATTAGGGGTGCCATGCATACCAGGACAGGGATTAGGAGTGCCATGCATACCAGGACAGGGATTAGGGGTGCCATGCATACCAGGACAGAGATTAGGGGTGCCATGCATACCAGGACAGGGATTAGGGGTGCCAAGCATACCAGGACAGGAATGAGGGGTGCCAGCATACCAGGACAGGGATGAGGGGTGCCATGCATACCAGGACAGGGATGAGGGGTGCCATGCATACCAGGACAGGGATGATGGGTGCCATGCATACCAGGATAGGGATTAGGGGTGCCATGCATACCAGGACAGGGATGAGGGGTACCATGCATACTAGGACGGGATGAGGGGTGCCATGCATATCAGGATAGGTATGAGGGGTGCCTTGCATACCAGGATGGAGGGATGCCAGGCATACCAGGATGGGGATGGGGACCACGTATATAAGGAAGGGGGGGCAAATATACCAGGATGGGGGATATTGTCAGAATTGGGGGACATTACCCCTATACCAGTGAAGTGACCGCGGGCAAGGCCGCGCATTGGTATCTATGATCTGGCCCAGCAAGATCCCCACGCACAGACTCTATCTTGATAACCGTATCTTTACTTGTATACATTTTTAACACAGCAGAACACAATAAATGACAACCGTAAATGTTCACAGCAATAACGTGTACTTATAAGCTGACCCTCACTGTCCCTACTCACACGTTACCAGTCCTTTACTCCAGAAGGATGTGTCCCCCGTCGCAGGCCTGTCTGTCTTTGCAGGAAGGCGTCCCAGACGGAAAAAAAAACAGGAACAGCAGAATTCGCGGAATACTTCGGCCTCTCGCCAGAGGTCCCGCTTACAGTCTCTCTCTGATCCGGATAGAAGCTCTGGTGGGTCCCCTTATGTAGTCCACACTCCAGTAGCAGGGAGTGTAACAGCTGAATCCTTCAGCAGTGCAGGAGCTGGGGAAGGCTCTGAGGATAAGGTGTCAGATAGAAGAAATCACGTTGAGAGTCTCTCCTGCACCACACACGAGGGCCTGCACACCGTCCTGGCTCTTTTCACAGACCACAGCAGACTCTTCGCGCGCTTTTTCCTGCTTCCCACTTTGGTGACGTGACTCTCTAGGGCGGGACACAGGAGGCTCAGTCTTTTTCTCTGTCATCACACCCTGCGCAGGTGCAACGTCTGGCCACAAGGTGGCAACATCATCCTGTGTAATCACTTCTGTAACAGGCTCTATATCAATTATCACAGAACAGCCAGAGCCGGCCAGCTCACTACACCAGTGTCAGCAGAAGACCCCCTCCCCCTTAAAAGTGCATCATGACCACATTTTTTGCTTAAACTTTTATTTTTATATTTTCCTCCTCTAAAACCTAGGTGCGTCTTATGGTCCGGTGCGTCTTATAGTCCGAAAAATACGGTACTTCTCTGTTTAGGAGGTGTCCCATTTTTTGTCCCAGTCCTTAGTTCTTTTAGGGACCCCTCCCTTTATGCTATAGGTCTTCGTTCAGACTAGCCGAGGACTAAGGCTGGTCTGTTCGCTAGGAACAGGTAGCCCGCTACATCGTAGAGATTCAGCTTAGTCTTACTGTAGGGACAGCTTTCCCCTATCTTTCCTTAGTTCATGTTGCAGATCATAATACCAGAAATCTCACAGAACTGGAAGAATAGATGAAAATCCCTCAAACAAGAATTGAAAGACTCTTGTCTGGCTACAAAAAGCGTTTGGAAGCTGTGATACTTTTCAAAAGGTGGTTCTATTAGATACTAACCATGCATGGTGCCCAAACTTTTGCAGCAGCCCATTTTCCTTTTTGTAAATTTTAAAATGTGAAAGATGAAAATATATTTCTTTTTTTTTGTCTAAAATACAAGGGAAATATGTCATCTATAACTTTAGACCTTTTAGAAATCATTGTATCTTCAACCTGCTTAACTGTTCACAATAACAGTCATTTTTACCAGGGGTGCCCAAACTTTTACATGCCACTGTATATTGAGAAGTGATCTTCCATTCTCTCTGCAGTTCTTCGGTTGCATTTAACCATGTGTACTAAACTGTAAAGCTATATGCGATGGTCTGTGTCTCGGCGTAACGTCCATTGTGTACAACCGTGGTCATAATTGTTGGTACCCCTCGTTTAAAGAAAGAAAAACCCACAGTGGTCACAGAAATAACTTAAATCTGACGAAAGTAATAAATTAAAAATCTATGAAAATGAACAAATGAAAGTCAGACATTTCTTTTCAACCCTGCTTCCACAGAATTTTAAAAAAGAATTAAACTCATGAAATAGGCCTGGACAGAAATGATTGTTCTTCTTAACTTAATATTTTGTTGAACAACCTTTTGAGGCAATCACTGCAATCAAACGATTCCTGTAACTGTCAATGAGACTTCTGCACCTCTCGACAGGTATTTTGGCCCACTCCTCATGAGAAAACTGCTCCAGTTGTCTCGTGTTTGAAGGTTGCCTTTTCCAGACGGCATGTTTCAGCTCTTTCCAAAGATGCTCAATAGGATTTAGGTCAGGGCTCATAGAAGGCCACTTCAGAATAGTCCAATGTTTTCCTCTTAGCCATTCTTGGGTGTTTTTAGCTGTGTGTTTTGGGTCATTATCCTGTTGCAAGACCCATGACCTGCAACTGAGACCAAGCTTTCTGACACTGGCCAGCACCCTCTCTCTAGAATCCCTTGATAGTCTTGAGATTTCATTGTACCCTACACAGATTCAAGACACCCTGTGCCAGATGCAGCAAAGCAGCCCCAGAACATAACAGAGCCTCCTCCATGTTTCACAGTAGGGACAGTGTTCTTTTCTTGATATGCTTCATTTTTCCATCTGTGAACATAGAACTGATGTGCCTTGCCAAAAACTTCCATTTTTGTCTCATCTGTCCATAGGACATTCTCACAGAAGCTTTGTGGCTTGTCTGGCTTTTTTATGATTTTTTTTTTAACAATGATGTTCTCCTTGGTCGTCTCCCATGAAGTCCACTTTGGATCAAACAATGACGGATAGTGCGATCTAACACTGATGTTCCTTGAGCTTTAAGTTCAACTTTAATCTCTTTAGAAGTTATCCTGGGCTCTTTTGTTACCATTCGTATTATCCGTCTCTTTGATTTGTTATCAATTTTCCTCCTGCGGCCACGTCCAGGGAGGTTGGCTACAGTCCCATGCATCTTAAATTTCTGAATAATATGTGCAACTGTAGTCACAGGAGCATTAAGCTGCTTGAAGATGGTCTTATAACCTTTACCTTTAACATGCTTGTCTATAACGTTCATTCTAATCTCCTGAGACAACTCTTTCCTTTGCTTCTTCTGGTCCATGTTGAGTGTGGTACACACCATGTCACCAAACAGCACATTGAGTATCTGTAGCCCTATATACAGGCCCACTGACTGATTACAAGATTGTAGACACCTGTGATGATAATTAGTGGACACAACTTGATTTAACATGTCCCTTTTGCTACATTATTTTCATCATCATTTCTGTCCAGGCCTATTTCATGAGTTGAATTTTTTTTAAATTCTGTGGAAGCAGGGTTGAAAAGCAATGTCTGACTTTCATTTGTTCATTTTCATAGATTTTTAATTTATTATTACTTTTGTCAGATTCAAGTTATTTCTGTGACCATTGTGGGTTTTTCTTTCATTAAACGAGGGGTACCAACAATTTTGACCACATCTACACAAAGACCTATAATAAAGCACTGCCTGTTTGCCTTTCGCAGGAGGATGGGATGCAGATGGGAAAGGCCTGAATATCTGGGATACGTTCACTCATCAGGGAGGAAATTGCGTTTTTGAGAACCAGACTGGAGATGTCGCTTGTGGCAGCTACATACTGTGGGAAGAAGATGTGAAATGCATCAAACAGCTTGGATTGACTCATTACCGCTTCTCTCTTTCCTGGTCACGTCTGTTACCTGATGGGACGACAGGTTTTATCAACCAGAAAGGTAATTGTTTCTTACAGATACAAGGTTGAAGCTTTAATCAAGGTTATTGCTATTGTCTGGCATAATTAATTTTGGGTGTTCACCAGAATCAATCTTGTACGGGTACACGCAGAAGATCAAAGAGACACTCTGCGGTATATTTCCTGTCTATTAGTCTCATGGCCTAATCAGCATTTTATGTCATGGATTGACTTGGCTGAACTGATATGTTGTCTATGTTGTCTACATGTACATTTACAAAATGTTATGACAATTACATAAAGAGATTCACAAATCAAGGATGACTATAAAATAGTATTGATAGTGGTGCTGAGATTGAACATATTCCGCCCAAGTACTGAACCATAATACTCTCCTGTAAATACCAAGCCTTAGGATGCTTTCACTTTGCGTTCAGGCACCTGTTCAGTGGCCCCGTTGGGGCTTACATCCGAACCCCCCCTGCAAAACGGGATTCGGGTGTATGCTCCAACGGGGCCATAGACTATAATGCTGTTGGTGCTCTGCCGTGCATTATTTTCAGGCTTATATGCCGTCTACTATGTCTGAGTGTCCACCTCCAGTAGGCGTACATTCCCGAAAATGATGCACGACAGAGCACACGTTCAAGTGCCATTATAGTCTATGGCTCATTGGCCAATACGCCTGAATCCTGTATTTTGCGGGGGGTTTGGACACAAGTCCTAACAGAGCCAAGGAACGGGTGCCTGAACGTGATGGGATAGCACCCTAAAAACGCCCATAGACCTGAAAGAAAAAGCTGCCAAATCTGCTAATTTAGTGATTTTGGCAGGACTATAGGCGTATGGAGGCCTGCCAATTCTCTCCTGGCAGATGGTGTTAGGGAAGAGATCGTGCATGCTGAATTTTACCCCAATCCGTTTGTTCTTATGGGAGATAAGCCACCATAATAAGTGCCTGGCAGCACCTTAGAGGGAATCGGTCATCAAGGTACACCCCTGGTCTGGTAGCTCTTGTAAAAATAAGTCAGTCCATACCTTTTAGAAAATCTGAAGTTCTGTCACTTAAGAAAAAAAGTTTTTATTAATATGCAAATGAGGCCACAAGTGCTCTGGGCAGAAACTACTGACCTGGCTACTAAACTGGGTCTTGCGAATCGATCTCCATCAACTCTAAAGAATAACCTTTTGCTTGATTGACTTTTCTATTACCAAAAATATAATGTCTTAGAGGGGATGTGTAATCGGTAAATAACCTATTAAAATCGTGTTTTTATGTTAAATATTGTTTTGTAAAAATATATTTAACAAAAATCTGATTTAAACAATAGGTCTTTTTCTGATGACTCATTCCCTTTAAGATACCGGTACAAAATGGTTATTATGTCATAATATTACATTGTTTCTAACTTAATGCTGTCATCAAATCAGGGGTTGACTATTATAACAAGTTGATCGACACTCTTCTTGCGATGAATGTAACTCCGCTGGTGACACTCTATCACTTTGACATGCCTCAAACCATTGAAGACCAAGGTGGATGGGACTCTGAGAAGACGGCAGAAGTCTTTGAGCAGTATGCAAAATTCTGCTACTCTACCTTTGGTGACAGGGTCAAACTGTGGATTACCATTAATGAGCCATATATTGTTGCCAAGCTTGGCTATGAGGAAGGCCTAATTGCCCCGGGGAGAGGAGAACCAGGCTTTGGTGCATATCGGTCTGCTCACAACATGATAAAAGCCCATGCCAAAGCATGGCATGCATACAACAAGTTTTTTAAAGAAAAGCAGAAAGGCCTCGTGTCTATTGCTCTTAATTCTGATTGGGCAGAGCCTTTCAATCCCAATTCTGCTGATGATAAAGAAGCGTGTGAGCGATATTTGAAGTTTAACCTAGATTGGTTTGCCAAGCCAATCTTCATAGATGGGGATTATCCTGCAGTGATGAAATCAGAGATTTCCAAAAAGAGTAAAGAAGAAGGTTTAATGACCTCTCGACTCCCAGAATTTACAGATGAAGAAAAGAATATGATAAAAGGCACAGCCGATTTCTTCTGCCTAAACTATTATACTACTCGAAAAGTGAAACCACTCAGTGCAAATCAAAGTGGGCCAAGTTATAACTCTGACATGGGAGCGGAAGGAATTAAGGATCCAGAATGGCCTATAGCAGGAGTGGAATGGCTAGCTGTTGTTCCTTGGGGTCTTCGTAGACTGCTGGCTTATATAAAGGTATGTGGTGAAAGAGAATAAAGGCTATTATACACGCGTATTATAATAGTGATACTGAAGTAATATGACTTATGTTCTTGAAGCAGCCGATAGACATGCAGTCTAGATTCCTGATTACTTCACCCATAGTCCCAGATTCTAATCAAGAACTGCAATAGGCTCTTAAGCAGTTTTTACTCAGTGTTTATTGGTAAAGCCCCCTCTATTCAGGTCCATTACAGCCAAGGCTATGAACATACTTCTCTGCTACTAAAAGCACAACATCAGCACAGTGTGAACACCCCCTAAAGAGTCAAGAGGCTACCATTACATATTAGGCAATCCCTTACCCCCTGCCATCTGCCATCAGAGAAGAGTATGGACACCAATGTACACATCAGATGGCTGTCTGGTTTGACTGATGTTCATTTAATGGCCACCTTAACTCTAAACAGATTTGACTAGCGAGATTAGGTGGGGCACATAATAACTTTAGCCATATATTCTCTTGTCCAACATTCATGGTCTGACAGGTCTCCTTATCCGAACTCAACATCCTCATATGTTCCTATAAGGCTGTTGAGCGTGTGCGAGGAGACCCTCAGCAGGCCCGTACTTGGACTGCGATTGTCATTTGTGTGAAATTGTTATAAGCAATATGCATATATTATTCTGGAATGATTGATTGAACTATCAGTCTTTGCCTTTACTTATTCATAGCTAAATGTAAAAAAAAAAATTCCTAAAATATACTGTGTGCAGAAATATTAAGAAAATAACTATTTTGACCATATTATAATTTTTAGGCATATTTTGCAACTCCAAGCTGTATAAACTAGAATACTGATTGGTCTAGAGCTGCAACCTCCCTGGAGGCCCAGAACTATAAGGTTTTCAGTGCTCAGAGGTATGGCCAAGGTAAGGAAGGCTGAAAGCCGACCACCACTGAACAAGATTCAAAAGCTGAAGCGTCAAGACTGGACCAAGAAATGGCTAGACAAGCAGTGGAGACTTCGATACTGCGATGGAGAAGTTGTAACACGGGCACTTTAGATGCTGCGACACAGAAACACAGAGCAGCCAATATGGGGTTAATAAACAGGGGAAGTTTATAATAACAGGATAAATCTCCATGCAGGGAGTATCAGGGGGAAAGACAAGGGAAAAGCAGGTAAAAGTCTGTCACTGACAGTTCACAGTTTAACTGGATGTAGCAGAGTCGAACCGGTTATAATAAACAGTTTTTTTCACTTAGCTGACTCTCGCTCCTCCCAAGGCAGATGCACGCTGATGCCGGTGTTGATTTTTCAGGCGTCCCCGCCCAAACAATGCTTTGTCTTCTGGCGGCAGCGGGCGGTCTCCGGTTTTACCCGCTGAGCCCCTAGTCCATAACACGGCACCTCACGTGCCCGGCTCCACCGACCCTGCGTCTCTTCTCTAGTCGGCTTGACTCCTCCGGTCGACTGCACTCGGCTCTTGCTCCCAGTCCTGGAGCCAGGAGCCTGGACCCTCTCACGCTGCTCTGCTGAGCCGGACCTAGCTCCGCTTTCCCGCGCAAAACGTACTCGTCTCTTCCTCTCAGGAGTCTTTGTCACCTGACCTCCCAGCTCCCTCTCTCGACACACCCCCTGCTTCCCTGTCACATGACTCCTCTGCTTGCAGTCTGTCTTCCCCCTGCAACAAGAGGTACGGCCCCGGCAGTTCCGGATCCCTTGCTCTGAAAGCACTTACACCCCGGTTTTCCCCCTTACACTCCCGCTCTCATTTCACTCGCCATTCCACGGGCGAGAGTTCCTTCATCAAACGTTCACATTCTTGGACTTCCTGGATAATACGGTACCATATGAATTGATCTTGTTCGTAACGGTGAGGAGGCACTCCTGCTGTTGTCCTTTCTGACCGGCATAACCCAGTTTGACCGATGGGGGGTGCAGGGTCACTCGGATTTCCAATCTCCGCCTGCCCGGTGGCTTCAACTGATGTTGCTCCCTCGCCGCCTGCACTGGGGACTGCAGGTAATCGAGGGCTGGGGCTCGAAGGTAGAATCAACAACTCTTCTTCGTCCACATCGTGGCTTGGGGCAACGGTGACAGGTCTCTCTTTAGAAGCAGGTGATTCTTCTCCACCCTCGTCATCTTTAGACAGACAGGGTCGCACCATACTACGATGAACCACTCTGGTAGGGGCTCCTTCAGCCCCCTCGGGTTGAACTTCATACACAGGTCCTTCAGCGCCAATCCTGCGCTTCACTCGGTGCGGGGTCTGTTCCCACCGCCTACTCAATTTGCCCCGGGGCCGCCTGTTCCGAACCAACACCCGCTCCCCGGGGCTCAGAGCTGTCCCTCGAAGAGGCAATGTCTCATAATGTTTGAGCTCCTGAAACTTTTGTTGTACCAACCGTCGGAGGGTCTGCAGTCGATGCCGATGTTCTCGGACCCAGGAAGACACCCCCGTCCGTGGGTAGTCCTCCTCGGGGTCCAGCTCTAACTCTGTGATCTCTCGCCCCTTTCTTCCGAACAGCAAGGTGTAAGGAGTGAACCCCGTCATAATATTTACTCGGTTGTTGTAGACCCACATCAGCTCGGCCACAAACTCAGGCCATCGTACCTTCCGATCTTCCTCCAACGTGCGGAGCATTTGGATCAGTGTCCGATTAAAGCGTTCCCAGGCCCCATTTCCTTGAGAGTGGTAAGGAGTAGTCCGTGACTTCTCAATCTTGTACAACCGGTGCAGCTCTTCCATCACCCGGCCTTGGAAGCAGGCGCCTTGATCGGAATGAATCCTCTTTGGGCAGCCGTACACCCGAATGAAGTCTCGGCAGATGGCCTGCGCAGCTGACTCGGCGGTCTGGTCTCTGGTCGGGGTCACTACCGCAAACTTGGTGAAGTGGTCTGTCATTACCAGGCAATGTTCATACCCGAGATGCGCCGGTCAAATAGTCGATCATCAGCACCTCCAAGGGGGCAGAAGTCACAATAGTTTGTATGGGGACCCGCTGCTCCAGGGGCTTTACCAGCTCACAGCTCCGACATCTTCGACAAGTGTCTTCTATTGTTGCTCGCAGTCGGGGATGATACACCAGCCTCTGCAACCACTGAAACGTCTTCTCTGGTCCGAAGTGAGCCCCTCGTTCATGAGCCTCCTTAGCCACTACTCCGACCAACTTCTCTGGGATCACCACTTGCCAGGTGGTCCCGAACTCTTGCAGTAGCTGCACCCGTCGGTACAGCAGCCCATCTCGCAAACACAGTCTCTCCCATTGTCCCAGCATTTTCAGTGCTCCCGAGGACAGGGTACGCCTCTCTTCTCGACTGGGGACTTGCCGCAAAGCCACCCATTGACGTAATTGAGCAACTTCTCTGTCAGTCTGTTGAAGTCGGATCCAGTCATCTCTTGGCCGCCCTAGCACTTGTTCTTCCGACGTCTCTCCGATCTGTCCCTGCGGTGCGGCCGGCGGTCCCACGAAACTTCGGAAGCTAGGGGTCTCATCCGCCTCCAAATCTTCATCGCGGTCATGATCAGGCCGTTCATATGTCACTCTGGAGAGGGCGTCGGCGTGAGTATTCTCTGCCTTAGGCCGGTAGGCGATCTTATACCGGTACCTGGCCATGCGGGCCACCCACCACTGCTCCAGGGCCCCCAATTTCGCATTCTCCAGGTGGGCCAGCGGGTTGTTATCTGTTCTCACCAGTACTTCAGACCCAGACAAATATTCTGCAAACTTCTCGGTCATTGCCCAAACCAGAGCCAGCAACTCTAATTTGAAAGAGCTATAATTATCTGGGTTCCTCTCGGAGTCGTGAAGGGAGCGGCTGGCGTACACAATCACGCACTCTTTCCCCTCTTGTACTTGGGATAACACGGCTCCCAGACCATGTAGGCTCCCATCAGTGTGGAGTATGAAGGGTTGGGAGAAATCTGCATAGGCAAGTATTGGGGCCTCGGTCAGTGCCATTTTTAGGGCACGGAAGGCCTCTTCCTGGCTGCTTCCCCACCGAATCGCATGATTCTTGGAGCCCGCTGGCACTCCCTTAAGTAGCTCCAGCAATGGGTTGGCTATACGGGTGAAGTTCTTCACGAATCTTCGGTAGTACCCGGCAAGTCCCAGGAAGGCCCGAACGTCCTTCACTGTCTTCGGGGTAGGCCACTCCAGTACGGCGGCCACCTTTTCCTGGGTGGGCCTGACTCCTTCACCGGACACAGTATGACCGAGATATTCGATCTGTTTGCGGAACAGGTGGCACTTCTGGGGCTTCACCTTTAGGCCATGACTCTGTAGGCGACTCAGTACTTGCTCCAGTCGCTGGAGATGCTCCTCGAAGGTCGCGGCATAGACAGTTATGTCGTCAAGGTAAATCAGTGTTGCCTCGAAGTTCAAATCGCCGAGGCACCTCTCCATCAGACTCTGGAACGTCCCGGGGGCGTTAGTCAGGCCGAAGGGCATCCGATTGAACTCGAACAGTTCCATGGGTAATATGAATGCCGTCTTTGCACGGTTATGTTCGGCCACGGGCACCTGCCAGTACCCACTGGCCAGATCCAAAGAGGAGAAGTATCTTGCCTTCCCTAAGGCCGACAGGGACTCTTCGATTCGGGGTAGTGGGTAAGAGTCCCGTACTGTACAGGCATTCAGTCGTCTATAGTCCACACAGAACCGCAGGGTCCCATCTTTCTTCCGGACCAGGACAATTGGGGCTGCCCACGGACTCTGACTCTCCCGCATCACACCATTCTGTAACATATGGGCTAGCATCTCCTTAACTTCTTTATACATCTGGGGAGGTATCTCTCGGTATCTCTCCCGCACTGGGGCAGCGGTCCCCGTGGGAATCTCGTGAGTAATGGCTTCGGTGCAACCAAAATCATCCTCATGGCGAGCAAAGACTTCCTGGTACCGCTCCAGCACCTCCTCAACCTGCTGCACCTGTCGAGGTGTAAGTCCCGTCAATTCAGCCCGCATTCGTTCTAGGATTCTTCGTCCCCCCTTCGCACTAGCCTGGTGGGATTCTGGTGGCACGGTGACCGCCAGAGTCCAGGGGTCTCCTCGTACAACGGACAGCTGTA
This sequence comes from Phyllobates terribilis, assembly GCF_046119375.1. Classification (NCBI taxonomy): domain Eukaryota; kingdom Metazoa; phylum Chordata; class Amphibia; order Anura; family Dendrobatidae; genus Phyllobates; species Phyllobates terribilis. The sequence goes on along the minus strand of NW_027362761.1, from coordinate 1,122,372,445 downwards.
CCACATCAGGTCGCACCAACTTCTCTGGCTTTCCCAGAATCTGGGCTATTTCCGCCCTGGGAGGGAGTGTGAGATCATCTTCGCCCAGATTAACACACCGCACTATAACATTGCCACCCTGGACAGTGGCCAGTGTTCGAGCCACCAAGAGTCCGGGCGGTACTTTGTCCATCGATGTTGGTTCTATCTGAACTTCGACCCCCTCAAGAGGTGTGCAGGCTCGTGTGGGTAACGTGAGTACAGTTTGCCCGGGCGGTAAGGTGAGCGCCGCAGCTGCTGGCACTATTATTTTCCTTAGCCTGGGCAGCTCGGATTAGTTGTTGAAAGATCCTCCTTTGGGGAGTTTGCGGGTCCCACTGGTCTAGAGGCATCTTCTTTGGCTCACTAAGCAGGATTTGCCAGATCTCTTTCAGCACATTCATTCCGAGGGTCACCGGGGGTCCACTTCCGGTTCCCCCTGTGACCAGGTCGACTCCTTTTTTTCCCACATCTTTTCCACACACTCGGATCTTCATCCACACCACGCCTGCGACCGGGATGGGTAATTGATTAGCTGCCGTGAGTCTAATTACTGGTCCCCATTCAGGCCGCGCTATCTCTGGAAATCGCTTTGGAAGTAGGCTTCTGTCATCGTAGTCACCTGGGATCCCGTGCAAATCAGGTAGTGAACAGCCCGACCGCTTATTTCGGCCCAGACAGTCGGACTGGTGGAAACTAGGTCCTTGGGACTTCCTCTTTTTCTTTCCCCTTCCTCAGGCTCCGTGCTGTGTCCCCTGAACACGGAGCCCGCTAGTTTAACGGCTGCCGCGACAGGGGCAGCCCTCGGCTAGCACAGCCTCTGGCGTAATGTCCTGCGCCTCCACACTTCCAGCAGGTCTTGTCTCTGTCTGTGTATTGCTGCCTCACTTCTCTCCGGAACGCTCCTGCGGGGGGGGCCTGAATTCAATTCTTTCCCTAACTGGGGCAATCGATCTGGGTATCTCTGGTGTCGGGGCAGGGGTCTTCTTGAGAATGGACCTTTCACCCCGCATCTCCTGTATCTCCTTTCGCATCTCTCGAGCCCATTCCGGTTCAGCTGCAGGCGGGGTGGGTACCTCATTACTCCGGACCATCCCTGCCAGGGCCGTCACCCCCATCTCCTGCTCTCTCACACGTGCCTCCGCCCCCACTTCTAGAAAAGTCATACGTGGGTTAGCGCGCAGGCGCTCCCGCAAGGCCTGCTTCAGCTGCACATCCCTGAGGCCTGCCACAAACTGGTCCCTTAAGATCACGTCAGGGGGGCCCATTCCCAAATTCCCCATGTTGACTTTTCTAGTGATATAGGCATGCACCCTCTGTAAGGCATTAACATACTGCGTCACAGTCTCCCCCTCCTGCTGCACTTGGTGAAACAGCCGTATCCTCAGCTCTCCTACATTGGTGGGATCCCCATGCATCTCCTCCAGTATCTGCACCACTTTTTCTACAGTATCCCGGTCATGGGGAGGGCGGTACATCACGGATTGTCGGGCCTCGCCGTCCAGGGCCAGTAAGGCTATTTAGGCTTGCATAGCTGTGGTCATCGGATGCATACGTAACATACTCCTAACTCTCTCAATCCAGTCCCACAGCATCATATTGTGCCCGGTGAACTTTGGGAGATTGCTGAGCATGGTCCCCAGCGGCAAGCTAGATTTAGGGGCTCCCAGGATGGACTGCTCTGCAGTGTCTGTGTCTAACGTCTGCATCCTGCCGACTACGCCAAATGTAACACGGGCACTTTAGATGCAGCGACACAGAAACGCAGAGCAGCCAATATGGGGTTAATAAACAGGGGAAGTTTATAATAACAGGGTAAATCTCCACGCAGGGAGTATCAGGGGAAAATATGGGGGAAAGACAAGGTAAAAGCAGGTAAAAGTCTATCACTGACAGTTCACAGTTTAACTGTTTGCAGCTCAGTCGAACCGGTTATAATCAACAGTTTTTTCCACTTAGCTGACTCTCGCTCCTCACAAGGCAGATGCACGCTGATGCCGGTGTTGATTTTTCAGGTGTCCCCGCCCAAACAATGCTTTGTCTTCTGGCGGCAGCGGGCGGTCTCCGGTTTTACCCGCTGAGTCCCTAGTCCATAACACGGCACCTCACGTGCCCGGCTCCACCGACCCTGCGTCTCTTCTCTAGTCGGCTTGACTCCTCCGGTCCACTGCACTCGGCTCTTGCTCCCATTCCAGGAGCCTGGACCCTCTCACTCTGCTCTGCTGAGCCGGATCTAGCTCCGCTTTCCCGCGCAAAACGTACTCGTCTCTTCCTCTCAGGAGTCTTTCTGTCACCTGACCTCCCAGCTCCCTTTCCCAACACACCCCCTGCTTCCCTGTCACATGACTCCTCTGCTTGCAGTCTGTCTTCCCCCTGCAACAAGAGGTACGGCCCCGGCAGTTCCGGATCCCTTGCTCTGAAAGCACTTACACCCCGGTCTTCCCCCTTACACTGTGTCCTACATGAAAATCATGGTTTTCTTGAAAGAGGAAGCCTTTTTCCTATACTACTGCTTGAAGAAAGTGTCTTCTAAAAGTTGGCAGTTGATTTTGAGTCCATCTTCAGGTTGAAAAGGTGGAACTAGCTCATCTTTAATAAGACCAGCTCAGAGAAGTGCCCATCTCCACCTTGCTGGCATCTGAGTCGAAGTGGAGGTCTGTTACCAATACTGATCCAATCTGGTCCTTCAGAAGTCAGTCCATAACACCTTTAAAAAAATCTGTCTTCAGATATTTCTTGGCCCAGTCTTGACGTTTCCACTTCTGTGTCTTGTTCAGTGTTGGTCGGGTTTGAGCCTTCCATACCTTGGCCATGGCTTCCTGGTTGCTTCACGTTTGATCCTTAGCAAATATTTGGCAGTTAATGTGTGTCTTTATTTCTCAACACCTTTTTTGTGACCGTGTTGACTATTTGCAACAAAACTTTTGATGGTTCTGTGGTCACGTCCCATTATCTTAGCAAGTTCAAGAGGTGCTGCAACCCTCTGTAAGACTTGCAACAATTTTTGACTTCAGAGTCAGTTAAATCTCTTTTTTGACGCTTTTTACCTGAAGAAAACAAGCTGTTTAATAATTCTGCACACCTTGATAAAGGATGTTGTATCATTTAGGCTTCACCCTCCTCATTACACAAATACACATCACCTGATCTGCTTATATACAGCTTGGAGTTGGAAAATCTACGTAAAAATGATGCTAATGGTCAAAATACTCACATAATAATTGATAATCCAGCTTCGAAAAGCCAATTGCTGAAGGTCTTGTTATTATGACTCCTCAATTGGCTGCTTTGTCGGGGAACTGCAGTGACATTATATGATAAGCAAAGTCTATACCGAATACCCATTGTCACTATGGTAGCTCCTTAAACCTTACAATTGGCCGTTCCCTCGTATTAGCTGGAACGATATTGTAGATATGAGACTCTTCATATATTTTATATTTAATTATGAAAAGAGCTATCAACTTCCACACTCAACGAGATTGTAATGAAAGACAGACCAGATTCTCCATCATCTAATTACTACCCTGCCACCACATCTAGGGTAAGGAGAAGGAGAGCCGTTCACACAATAGAAGAATAATTATAATATATGGAATGCAAGTTGTAAGCCCATCTACCATGACTTCTAGCGGCACCAGATAAGAACTGAACTTCGGGATTGTTAATGATACTCTTCTATGTATCGCTGGTAATGATCCAGACCTCATTGTTGGAAGATTGTTACTCCTAATGTTTAAACGCTATTTCTGGAGGATGATGGCAAAAAATAAAATAAAATGTTCGCCATTTAAAACGTCGAACGGAGAATGTCCAGAAAATAACAGGTTTATAAGGTGAACATCAATAGCGGAGGCTATTTGAAGCACTATTAAAGCGTAATATTCAACTTTCCCTCTCGTAAAATAACATGTATTACTAATAATTGTCCTGGTTTTATGATTCATATCTAAAAATGAACACTTCTAATTGGCAAGCGTGGCAGAAAAAAAAAGCTGATTATTGATCTGACCAAATGTACTAGCGTTTTATACACCGAATGAAGCTCGGATGGGCATCCTTTTGTAAGAGATTGTTTTAATAACTTACAGTAAATGAAAAACTACTAATCTATTGGGATGCAGTATTAAAAACTAAAGGATATTAGACGATAGATATTTTTTATAGCAATACACGTCTGATGGCAATCAGAAATATATAATGGCAAAATATACTTTTTTTTTTCACTAAATGTGTAAAAAAATTAAGGATTTGATGTCTATGTTCTTATTATTACACATTATTGAGTTTCAGTGGAGTTAAGTTTTTCTTTTACAAGCGGATTTCTTTAAGAAGAGACCCACCAGAAAAAGTAGTTGACCCTTCTAAAATGTAATGAAAATGGTAATGTGTCATCAGGACTATCCTGACTATTATGATCTGTATTAAAAAAAAATTAGAAATTCTGCAGTTTTCACACTGGCCACTAGGGATTGCGCAAAACCTGATTTAAACAATAGAATGATTTTTTTATGTTGTTTTCCTTTCTGTCGACATATTTCATAATGCAAACTGCATCCATTATTATATAGATCTCTTAGACTTGATGAGGCTGGTGTGCATACTATGAAAATCCATCTAAGATTAGATGTACAATCCTTATTGAAAGGTGTTTTTTGTTCTTAATATTAAAATGAGCATTTTAGGAGTGTGGCAGAAAACTGATTTTAATATCAAACTCTACAAATATACAGCAGGCATGGGTTTTCAACTTTGGCAACTAATGATTGTCATGTATCTTTCTAGCGCACATTTGGTGACCCAGACATCTACATCACTGAGAATGGATTTGCTCAAAGTGATCCTCCTGTCCTCCAGGACATACACAGATGGGGATATTTTCAAGAAACTCTGAAGGAAGTTTTGAAAGGTGAAACTTTTTTTTTTTTCATATTTTAGCACATTTTTACTTTTTCTACAAAGTAATATAATGGCAGTTGAGGAGAACTTGCAGGTATGTTGTATGATTTCAGTAAAGGTGGTGTGCCCATTGTGGTCTCTGTTATCAAAGTTCTGCATTTTCCATCCACTAAGAATTTAAAGCTCATTACAAAAGGTAGGAAAATTTAGAACACAGTTTTTCCATCAGAACTCCTTCTCATGGTTGTATCTGCTATCTGTCCTCTCAGTGTTGTATATAGCGGTAGACAGGGGTAGAAGGATGTGCACAGATTGCAGTGGAGAGGGGAGAAAGTGTCTCAGGGAGGGCAGACAAAAAAGGAAATAAGTGCAGAATAGAAGCTGTGCTGATTAGGAGCAATGAAGATAGCAGCAACCTTAATACATACAGACCTGACATCCAGCCTATATTTCTGGAACAGACACTCCCACAGGGAAAAAATATCTGAAACTTGGATCACGCTGCCAACTTTATTTTAGGCGGTTTGAAAATGAATGAAAAAATGAAAATTGCAGACCGAAACCTAGTGTAATTTTATTAACAAGGTAAACACTAAGATATGTAAACATTATTATTTCCATGGCAAATGTGTCCATAAGCTTTAAGTCAGTCCTAGATTCAGAGTTTTCACATTCCCTGACAGCAAACAGATTTTGGAAATAATGACACAAAAAGGCCCAAACTCATAATTTTTTCAAGTGACTTATTTTTTTGTCTTATGATATTCTTTGGCGTTTTTGCGCCAAATTCTTTAAAATAGCGCAGGTGGGTTGATGAATTTTGCACAAAATCAAACATGCTTTCCTTCTGTTTGTTTTACCTTTTTAGTGCAAAGAGTCACATAATCCTTTAAAATTATTATTTATTGTTACAGCACCATTTATTCCATGGCACTTTACATGTGAAAAAGGGGTATACATACAAAAACAATTACAATAATCTTGAACAAAACATGACGGCGACATGAGGAGCGAGGACCCTGCCCACGAGGGCTCACAGTCTACAAGGGATGGGTGAGGATACAGTAGGTGAGGGTACTGCTGGTCGTGCAGCGGTATGGTGGAGCGAGGGTTACTGTAGGTTGTAGGCTTGTCTGAAGAGGTGGGTCTTTAGGTGCGCTTTGAAGGTTTCCACGGTAAGCGAGAGTCTGATGTGTTGGGGTAGAGACTTCCAGAGTAGGGGGGATGCACGGGAGAAATCTGTATGCGATTGTGGGAAGAGGAGATAAGAGGGGAGTAGAGCAGGAGATCTTGTGAGGATCGGAGGTTGCGTGCAGGTAAGTACCGGGAGACTAGGTCACAGATATATGGAGGAGACAGGTTGTGGATGGCTTTGTATGCCGTGGTTAGGGTTTTTTAGATAGAAAATAGCCTCGGCACTCACAAAGTTTTTAATATGCAAGGATTTTAATGCAGTCCACAAAAAACATAAACGTTTCGGTCATACTGACCTTCATCAGTAAACTGTTGGACATAGACAAAAAAAGAAAAAAATTAAAAACCTAACATAGAGTCAGAACATAAGAGGTAAGGTTTCTCCGCAAAATTGGTGTCACATATGTGATAGCACAGTATATACCTAGAGAATGCAGAGATATAGAAGCATAGGGCAACAATCGATATAGAATAAGCACCACCTACCAGACTGCTCGTCAAATGGTAGAAACAAGAAGGACCCAGTGTCCCTAGTTGTGTAGATCTATATGGAGAAAGACATGGGGCTAAGTATATATATATGTGTAGAATTAGCATATTACATGGCAGAAGATCGATAACATGGCTGTCATACCTTAAACCCGTATAGGAAAATAAAGTCCGCAGCAGAACACTGTATCCACCGCTGGTTACAGGTGCTGTGTCTGTGGTGGTGAAGTGGGTCCTATCTAAAGGGAAAGCGTGGGACTATCAGCTGTGCTCGGCCAATAGCGGCAAGTTAAGATGCATCAGTGCATGCTGGCCGGAAGTGTTCCTGTGACGTCATCGGAAGTGACGTATCGCTATGCAGAAGGGAGGATTCCATGCGTTACACATACTAGGAAGAGTTCGCTCCACAGACCTGGAACTGAGTGTGCGCACTGGGAGGCATACATTCCAGGCAGGGGCGTACATAGGAATCATGGGGCCCCATAGCAGAAGTTCTAATTGGGCCCCCCCCCCCAAAAAAAAATGTAAATAATTGTCAGGGTCACAGAAGAGCAGATCTTACAACTTTCCAGCCTTTACATAGTAATTTTCCTCCTGCTGAAGTCCTTGATTCCTTTTTCATTGCCCCTATAAAGTATGATGCCAACAAAAGTCCCCCCCCCCCAAACACCGTATGATATCCCCATGGTGAATTCCTCCACATGCACAGTATAATGACCGTACTTTACCCGACCTCAACTCCCAAGGCAAAGTATTGTGACCCCAACACAGTATGATCCCCCAACTGTGACCCCCACACAGCCCTCCATGCAGTATAATGGCCCTACATACAGTATAATGGCCCCACAACTCTCCACACTCCACAGAGTATAATGCACTCGCCATGGTCCTCCACAGAGTATAATGCACTTGCCATGGTCCTTCACACAGTATAAGACACTCGCCACGGTCTTCCACACAGTATAAGACACTCACCATGATCCTCCACACAGTATAAGACACTCGCCATGGTCCTCCACACAGTATAATGCACTTGCCATGGTCCGCCACACAGTATAAGACACTCGCCATGGTCCTCCACACAGTATAAGACACTCCCCATGGTCCTCCACACAGTATAATGCAGTCCCCATGGTCCTCCATGCAGTATAATGAACTCCCTATGGTCCTCCACGCAGTATAATGCACTCCCTATGGTCCTCCACACAGTATAATGCACTCACCATGGTCCTCCACACAGTATAATGCACCCCCCATAGTCATCCACACAGTATAATGCACTCCCCATGGTTCTCCACACAGTATAATACACTCCCCATGGTCCTCCACGCAGTTTAAATCACTCCCCATGGTCCTCCACACATCATAATGCACTCCCCATGGTCCTCAACACAGTATAATGCACCCCATGGTCCTGTACGCAGTATAATGCAGCCCCCCATAGGGTAAAATGCGGTCCCCACCATAGGGTAAAATGCAGCCCCAGTCCTCCAGTATTATCAGTACTCACTGATTTAAAAAAAAAATAAATACATACTTACCGCTCCTCGTTCCCCGCTGCTTCAGTCTCTGCAGCGTGTTTCTCTCATCACCTCAGCAGCTGCCAGCTCCACTGTCTGACAGAGCGTGGTGCGTCATCATGCCACTGCGTCAGACACAGAGGAGCAATGATGGGAGATGACTGTCACATGATGCTCCCTCCTCCATCATTGATTTCAACCAGGGCCGGCTGCAGGTTTTCGTGGGCCCCGGGCGAAAGAGTCTCAGTGGGCCCCGTTAGCACATACCACCATTCATGATGCACAGATACCGCAGAGAAATATGGGTATAGTACACAGGGCCTAGGCTGTCCCCTCGTCCTTCACATATGCAAACATGCACACACAGTACGCCGACATGCACGCACACACACAGTACGCCGACATGCACGCACACACACATTACGCAGACATGCACGCACACACACAGTACGCAGACATGCACGCACACACAGTACGCAGACATGCACGCACACACACAGTACGCAGACATGCACGCACACACACAGTACGCAGACATGTACGCAGACATGCACACACACAAAAAGCAGACATGCACACACAAAGTATGCAGACATGCACACACACATTATGCAGACACGTACGCACACACACAGTATGCAGACATGCACGCACACAGTATGCAGACATGCGCGCACAGGGTAAGCAGATGTGCGATCACACACACACACAGTACGCAGACATGTATTCACATACACGGTACGCAGACATTTGATCACACACGGTAGGCAGACATGTGATCACAAACGGTACGCAGACATGCTATCACACACACGCGGTATGCTGACATGCAGTCACACACACACACGGTACGCAGACATGCGATCACACACACACGGTATGCAGACATGTGATCACACACACACGGTACACAGACATGCAATCGCATACACAGTGCACAGACATGCGATCACACACACAGTACGCAGATATTCACGCGCACACAGTACGCAGACATGCACGCACACAGTATGCAGACATGCGCGCACAGGGTAAGCAGATGTGCGATCACACACACAGTACGCAGACATGTATTCACATACACGGTACGCAGACATTTGATCACACACGGTAGGCAGACATGTGATCACAAACGGTACGCAGACATGCTATCACACACACGCGGTATGCTGACATGCAGTCACACACACACACGGTACGCAGACATGCGATCACACACACACGGTATGCAGACATGTGATCACACACACACGGTACACAGACATGCAATCGCATACACAGTACACAGACATGCGATCACACACACAGTACGCAGATATTCACGCGCACACAGTACGCAGACATGCACGCACACAGTATGCAGACATGCGCGCACAGGGTAAGCAGATGTGCGATCACACACACACACAGTACGCAGACATGTATTCACATACACGGTACGCAGACATTTGATCACACACGGTAGGCAGACATGTGATCACAAACGGTACGCAGACATGCTATCACACACACGCGGTATGCTGACATGCAGTCACACACACACACGGTACGCAGACATGCGATCACACACACACGGTATGCAGACATGTGATCACACACACACGGTACACAGACATGCAATCGCATACACAGTACACAGACATGCGATCACACACACAGTACGCAGATATTCACGCGCACACAGTACGCAGACATGCACGCACACACAGTACGCAGACATGTACACACACAAACACATACACAGATATGTACACATACAGACATACACACATATTTGAACACATTCTTAAAAACACATAAAACACACATAAATATATATACACAGTCATGCACACACACACACAAGACACATTAGTAATATATTTAAAATGGGGAATGGGGAATCTGGCGACAAGCCTCACTTACCTGCCCCCGGCCTGTCTCCCATTCAGCTGTGCAGAGCCGCCAGCATGTCTGATGGCCATCACAGACATGGCCCTGGACCATCAGGGGGGCTCGTTCACTGTCGAGGCCCTGGACAATCAGGGGGGCCTCCTCACCGTCGGGGTCCCCTGTACCATCAGGGGGACCCCCTCACCGTCGAGGCCCTGAACCATCAGGGAGGCCCCCTCATTGTTGGGGCCCTGGACCATCAGGGGGGCCCCTCACCGTCGGGGCCCTGGACTATCAGGGTGGTCCCCTCACCGTCAAGGCCCTGGATCATCAAGGGGGGTCCCCTCACCGTCTGGGTCCAGGCCGCTCCCCCAGCATCTGTACAGCCAGGACCTCACTCCGGCGCTGCAGCTTGTCTGCTGGCACTTCCCCAGACATAGCCGTGCTGTGTGTAGCTGTGTCTGCTAGTAATGACGCGGCAGGGGCGACATACAAGCACAATTAAAGGTGCAGTGTCACCCCTGCGTGTCATTACTACCATACACAGCCGCATAGCGCGCAGCTATGTCTGAGGAAGTGCCGGCAATCTAGTTGCAACCTGCAGCGCCGGCGGATCAGGGGGGCAGGAGCAGGGGGGGCCCGATGCAAGGGTGGCGGGAACCGCGATGCAGGTACACGGTGCAGGCGACTGCTATGGGGTCCCCCGGCTCACGGGCCCCATAGCAGACGCGTGGCCTGCCGCCATAGGCGGTACGCCACTTCCTGCAGCGCCGGCGGATCAGGGGGTCAGGAGCAGGGGGGGGGGGCGATGCAAGGGTGGCGGGAACCCCGATGCAGGTACACGGTGCAGGCGACTGCTATGGGGCCCCCCGGCTCACGGGCCCCATAGCAGTCGCGTGGCCTGCCGTCATAGGTGGTACTCCACTGATTCCAGGGAAGGAGTATGCTTGAGCAGAAATTCTGAATTGAGAGACAGCTTGGCATGGGAATGTAGTAGGACCCAGAGGTGAGAGAGGAGGGGAATACCAAAAGATGGAATATCTGGAATAAAAAGGAGGGAAAATAGATTAAAGCAACCCCAGGTATAGGAACAAACTTAACTCCGTTACAAAAAAATCGATATTGACATGTGGTTAGGGATTTGAACTGGAGTCTCTGGGCAATGGGGAGCCAGTAAACGGATTGACAGAGAGGAGAGGCAGGGAAATATTGGGGGACAGGTGGATTAGTCAGGCAGCAAAGGTTAGGATAGATTGGAGGGGTGTTAAAGTGTTGGAAGGAGGCCACAGAGCAGGAGGTTGCAGTAGTCGAGGCGGGAGATAAAGAGGGCGTGCACTGGTGTTTTTGCAGATTCGTGGTTGAGGAATGTGCGGATCCGGGAGATATTTTTGAGTTTGAGTCGGCAGGAAGTGGAAAGGGCTTGGATATGTGGTTTGAATGAGAGATCAGAGTCCCGGGTTACCCCAAGGCAGCGAGCTTGCGGGACTGAGGAGAGTGAACAGCCATTGACGTTGATAGATAGGTCAGGTGGGGGTGATGAATGAGATGGTGGAAAGATGATGAATTCAGTTTTTTATCCATGTTAAGTTTTAGAAATCTAGCAGAGAAGAAGGATGAAATAGGAGACCGACATTGTGGGATTTTGGTTAGTAGGAAGGAGATATCTGGTTCGGAGAGGTAGATCTGTGTGTCATATAGCATAGAGGTGGTAATGAAAGCCATGAGACTCTATGAACTGTCACACATTAGTCTTCAACTGCGCAAAATAGATGTCTCCACTAGTATACTGATATACGATTGTGCAAAAAAATTTGTGACATATTTGAAAAGTTGCAAATGATGACTTAGGCTGCAGCATCTAGATAAAGAAAACCACAGCGATAATGGCAAACAATAGAATAAGACAAAACCAAGAAAAATCAACTTAAAGGGGTGGTTCAAAAGCCAAAGTAATTTTCATCTAAATCCCTATATATGTATTGTCATATTCTAAACCATTTTCTAATACAGGTGCTTCTCACAAAATTAGAATATCATCAAAAAATGTTTTCAGTTCTTCAATACAAAAAGTGAAACATATATTATATAGAGTCATTACAAACAGAGTGATCTATTTCTAGTGTTTATTTCTCTTAATGTTGATGATTATGGCTTACAGCCAATGAAAACACAAAAGTCATTATCTCAGTAAATTACAATAATTAACAAAAAACACCTGCAAAGGTTCCCTAAGCAGTTAAAAAGAACCGTTAGTCTGTTTCAGTAGGCTCCACAATCATGGGGAAGACTGTTGACTTGACAGATGTCCAGAAGGCAGTCATTGACACACTCCACAAGGTCCCAGAGTTCCAATTTTCATTTGGAAATCAAGGTCCCAGAGTCTGGAGGAAGAGTGGAGAGGCCACAATCCAAACTGCTTGAGATCTCGTGTGAAGTTTCCACAGTCAGTGATGGTTTGGGGAGCCATGTGGTCTGCTGGTGTAGGTCCACTGTGTTTTATCAAGACCAAAGCCAGCGCAGCAGTCTACCTGGAAATTTTAGAGCACTTCATGCTTCCCTCTGCCGACAAGCTTTTTGGAGATGGAAATTTCATTCCCCAGCAGGACTTGGCACTCTGTGAACAGCCAGCTTCTTTTGCAATGATCCCCCCCCCCACCTACTATCTCCTTCCCCACCATCCTGTAGAATGTAAGCCCGCAAGGGCAGGGTCCTCTTCCCTCTGTACCAGTCTATCATTGTTTATTTGTTACTGTAAGTGGTAACCCCTTCTCATGTACAGCACAATGGAATCAATGGTGCTATATAAATAAATAATAATAATAATAAATTAACTTTTTGATGATATTCTAATTTTGTGAGAAGCACCTGTATACTTGCATTAGAAATTTCCTACCATTCTCTAACTAATCTATATAACTGCTATTGTATTTTTTTCCCTTATTCCTCTCTGATGACGCTTCCTTTGAAAATCCTAGTGCATGCTGGGATACTCAAAGAAAGCGTCATCAGGGGCAGAGGCTGTCATCACTATCACAACCTTTGCTCTCTCCCTTATCATCAGTGAGTCTCGTTTCAGGGGCTTCGCTAGTCCCTGCTCTCTCTGCGATGTTCACAATGACAGTGCGCTCTATATTGCCAGCATAGATCAACAGTTACAATCCTGCAACAGAGCAGAGCACACTAGCAGTGCGTGGTGTCCGAATACCCGGAGGAGTGCAGAGACCAGTGATGTCACTTGCAAGGCCGCTGCTGGTCTTTGCATGCTGGGTATTCTGACACCGTTCACTGACAGTGCGCTCTGCTCTGTTGCCGGTTTGTTACTGCTGATCTGAGCTGACGAAGGGAGTGCGCTATCGTTGTGCACAGTGTGCAGGGACAGATCGGGGACTAGCTCAGCCCTTGACACAAGCGTCACTGATGATGCTTCGTTTCAGGGAGATGGCAGAGGCTGTGGCAGTGACTGTTGCCTCTGCCCTCTGATGATGCTTCATATGAATATGCCAGCATGCACTGTGATTTTCAAACGAAGCGTCATCCGAGAGGAAGTAGGGAAATGAAATGCAATAGCTGTTAGATAGTATAGTTAGGGTATGGTAGGGAATGTTTAATGCAAGTATATTAGAAAATAGCTTAGATAATGGCAATAAATAGATAGGGATTTAGATGAAAATTAGCCCTTTAAAAAAAAGGCGTACATTAAATAATGAATAAAGCTAAAACTAAGAAGTCACTATGAGAACCATTTTTACTTCTGAAGCAAGGCACGAAGACAACAATGGAATCCTGTCCAAAGTGTTTGATGATTTACAAAAATTAAGCTCCATAACGTTAAGGCTGGAAAAACCCTTCAAGGATTTAAAGGAGTTGTCCCCTATCTGGAAATTTTGGTTCCTGAATGCAGTTTAATAAAAAGAAAAAAAAAACTTGATTTACTTATTGTCCCCATGTCCTGTGTGGCAGCCAATCAGTGAGCTCAGCGGCTCTGAATGGGGTGTCCTGTCTACCTAAGCGTAGCCGCTGAGCTCACTGATGTTGACTGGTTGTCAATGTGACGTCTGTGCCGCAGCCAATGCTCAACATCGAGAGTAGTGGCGGTGATTCAGAGGTGGACAGTGAGTACAGAGCAGTTTGTTTTTTATACTAAACAGCCCCGGGGGACAAAGATTTCCTGAAGGAGGACAACCCCTTTAATTTATCCAGTGTTTTCTTGTATAGGCCTCATTTATTATAACTGTATAAGGAACCAATCAGAGCTCAGCTTTCATTTTTTAAACTGCTCTGATGAAATGAAAGCTGCTCTGTGATTGGTTGCTAGGGGCAACAAAGTCATTTTTGACAAATTTGAGTTTATTATAGAACCAAATTTCTCAGCAAACCCTGTCAGACAAGTCAGACTATCCCTTGACTTCTTTTTAGGATGAAATCATATTCTGATATAATCATACTACATTATTGATGCAGTAACCAGACATCATGATATAGTGATTATCTCCCATCATGTCCAGGAGCTGGCTCAGCACAGACTGGAGATGGCAGTATTCTCCCACGTCTCCGATCCTATATAGAAATGATTAAAACCAGCGTGTTTGAGATTCCTATACAATTCTCCCGTCTTCTAGATGCTAGGCATGTACACCTGTTCAAAAGTTGTTCTAGGAAACGGAGATTAAGTCGATATGAAAAATGTCTTCACTTAAATAAAAAGCTTTTTTCTACAACTTTCCATTCATTAACATAGCCAGTGTGTATAGATGGCGGTAATAAATGCGGAGTGAGCGCTGCTCTGCATGCAGCAAGGACAGCTGTCCTCTGCAGCGCGTCTCTCCTAGAATCACTTGAAATCCCAGAGACGAATGGAGGAGCGATCGGCACCAAACCCAACAGTTTCTACTTTCTGCAGAATCGGTGGGATACGGAAAAGAGATATTTTAAGTTCCCTCAATGCCCTGAGCCACAAGTCGCTTTGACGCTCGCACCGCCAAATCGAAATGTAATAAGTTCAGAATTTGGGGAATTTGAATTACAATGCAGAGTCTGGAGAAGCCCGGACTACTGGATTTAAAGCCCCCTCCAGGGGTTTTTATTTCATCGCTGGAGTGGTGCTACTCATCTAGGTTCCCTGACCCTAATATTATATTTATCAGCTCTTCCCGGCGTTGATCCGGTCCCGCCATGCCGTTATGTGATCACAACTTCTGACCGACCGAGGTCAGATGTAACGGTTATAAGTAAGCATTAGCGGACCGGTGGAAGTTCGAGTTCCGGTTTTACAGTTGTAGCAAATTGAATGAGGTTTTTAAAATCTCAATCACAAAATTAATTTTCTTTTCTCCGGTGCTACGTTATTACAAAATACAGAATGTCAATTCTTAAAGTTTTTTCTACTGCAGTTTTTTTTTACAATATGATAAAAATGGAAAAACACATTAAAAATTTGCTTAATTTCCCCTTTGTGGTTTTTCGCAACAATCTGCATTTTTCATGCAGAAAAAGATGCATCCAAAAATGTGCGTGTGAACACCCTTAGGGTGCTTTCACATAGCGTTCTGTGTCCCCCTCGGGGCATACGTCCTAAAATTCCCTGCAAAACGGGGTCTGAACGTACACAGAACGCTATGTGAAAGCACCCTTAGTCTGTCCTTTATATTCCCCATTCATTTGGAAGCCACTTCAGGCTTTGCCCAAAATTTGCATTAAAAATAACAGTGGTAGTTTTTCCCAAAAAGCTGCGTGTAACCACATGTCACATGAAGGGTCACTAATATGGATGGCACTTTTCTTTACTCCCACACTCTAAGATAGGTTTATTGTCTTCTGTGAAATTGGCTGGCACAGGGGCAGATCTATCATTGGTGCAACCTGTACAGCCGCACAGGGGCCCAAGAGGTAAGGGGCCACATTTCCACTCCAAAGCAGATGGTTTTGTGCATAATGATGAGCTATGGACTGCAAAGGGCCCATATACTGTTCTTACACAGGGGCCCTTTTGTGATTGGGGCTGCCAGTGGGCTTGCATATCTGTTCCCTGGGGAGCAAGGACTGTTTAGTGATGGAGCTGTGGGAAATATTAATATTAATGTCAGATAATCGAAGAGTGATAAGGGCAGAGGAAAGCAGTTTGGGGAAATCTACAAAAATCTACTGTATATTAAAATATTATTTTAGTTCCAATTCACCTTTTTAATACACAATAGACCCCATAAACGTGCAAGATAAATGGTGATAAAACTGATCTGATTATGTCAGCTCTCCTGACTTGGCCTGTTTTTGGTAAATAGTTCTTTTAGAAATTTTTACATCATTTTCTTTCATTCTTACTGGAAACAAAAATAAAGGTCCCAAAAATAAAGGTCCCTACCGGAGGAAGTTCGCAGCGCTCTGGTCAGAAGCCATGGACTACCGTTGAAGCCGCTGGAGCCGAGTCTTGGAAATCGTTTTGCTCAACTCAAAGGGGCAGCATGGTGGATCAGTGGTCAATACTGTATCCTTACAGCACTGGATTCAAATCCCACCAAGGACAACATCGGCAAGGAGCTTGGATGTTCTGCCCGTGTTTGTTTGGGTTTCCTCTGCATACTCTGGTTTCCAAAGACATACTGATAGGGAATTTAGATTGTGAGCTCCAATAGGGACAGCAATGATGATGTCTGAAAAGCACAGAGGAATTAATAGAGCAATCTCGAGTCATGGCGACTTGATGGATGGGCAATCTGTAGGAGGATCAATCTTGTGGAAGCCTAGATAGGTCCACCAGGGTCTTCTCTGCTGTTATCTTGATAGTATCAAACAATTGGGTTGCTGGTCGTCCTCTTCGCCTTGTTCCTTCTATTTTTCTGAAACCAATTAAAGTCTAATAATAACAATACATTATTCACAAATTTCCAGGAAAACCAACAGAAGAACCCACAATGTAGAACTCTTAAAGCACCACTCTAGCGTTTTGTTTTGTTTTTTTGCTCTGGATTGTTGCTCTAAATGTAAGACCCCTACCCCCAGGTCATATACTCACCCTTAGGCATTGTTACCATTTTTTTGGCGCCGCTCCGGTCCCGCGACGCAATCTTGTGACTGCAGCTTCTGACTGGCTGGAAGTCAGAAGCTACGTCACAAGGTCTCAGTACAAGTCTATGAAAGCCAGAATGAGGATCTCATATACTTGTATTGAGTTGTGACCTCCGCGCAGCTCCATGAAACACTGGAGCTGCAGACAGATCACTTTTCGCTAGAGACTGATGGGAGCGACGCTGGAAAACGATGAAGGTGGCAGAGGGCAGGGGTATCAGACAGAGGGCAGGGGACTTAGATTTAAAGCTCCACTCCAGCGGTGCATTTAAAAAAAATGCTGGAGTGGTGCTTTAAGAAAAGATGCCCTAGAATTGTTCTTTGATGTGGCATAAAAGTATTTATTAAAATAGACATGTTAGAAATAGCAGGGACATGGGAAGGGTAGACTACCTCTTTAATTTATGAGAATGCACCCTATCCTTTGAAATGATTCTTGGGGCAGGTGACAGGTTAACTGCATTGTCACGACCAGATAATGTCTTTTTATTGAATGGGATCTCTGAGCACCTCCAGAGCAGTGATCTCTGCGTCTTCTGAGTCCTGGTGTAATTATAGCTGGGGGTCTTGTAAAACGTTCAAAAGGGTTAAGTAATGTGTAGCTAGTGAGACGCATTACGAAGAGTGCGATACGTCTTGCCTGTTTGCTCCTGCTCTTTTCTTCTTAATAAAGTCTTCAGGTACGAGTGAATGTTCTTGAAACTTAAGAGGAGCGCGCTTATCGCATTTGTTCCAGTTTCCTTGGATCCACAGTCGTTCCATTCTGTCTGTTATCTTAAAATTCCACTCAGTTTTAAGGAGAAGTTGAGCGCACAAAGGTTGCTTTTTACTTTACTTTCACTGCTTCAGTGCTTCATAAATCATATTGGCATATCACACTATTACATTTCTTTGCCTTTTTTTCTGGGTTTCTTTGGATGGATTATAAAAGTTCTACTTGGATGTGTGTTTTTTTTCTATGGTATTTGGAAATGTGGAGGATTTGTACTTTTATTTGTTGGATAAACAGTTTTCTTGACAAGAATTCACATAAAGTTACAGTTTTATTTGTGTTTTACATCACTTTACATTTAGTACTCATTTGCATAGAAAGTTGCAAATTTATGACTATATTGTATTACTTATCTTGTACAATTCCTTAGTTACAGTCTGTATGATATGCCTGATTTTATTAAGGTTTTTCCCACTAAATACTTTATCACCTGTCCAAAGTATTATCACAGGGGGTCCGATTGCTGGGAATACCACCAATTCCATCATTTAACCACCCCTTCATTCACTTTTATGGGACTGAAAAACAATTATGCCAATCCTATAGATAAAAATGTAATAATGGTCACAGATGTGCACTGTTCCGTTCACACAGGTGATGTTTTTTGGACCCCCAAGATATCCTTCCATCCCATATACAGGTGCATCTCACTAAATTAGAATATCATCAAAAAGTTAATTTATTTCAGTTCTTCAATACAAAAAGTGAAACTCGTATATAATATACAGTCATTACAAACAGAGTGATCTATTTTTAGTGTTTATTTCAGTTAATGTTGATGATTATGGCTTACAGCCAATGAAAACACAAAAGTCATTATCTCAGTAAATTACAATAATTAACAAAAAACACCTGCAAAGGTTCCCTAAGCAGTTAAAAAGATCCCTTAGTCTGTTTCAGTAGGCTCCACAATCATGGGGAAGACTGCTGACTTGACAGATGTCCAGAAGGCAGTCATTGACACATTCCACAAAGTCCCAGAGTTCCAATTTTCATTTGGAAATCAAGGTCCCAGAGTCTGTAGAAAGAGTGGAGAGGCCACAATCCAAGCTGCTTGAGGTCTAGTGTGAAGTTTCCACAATCAGTGATGGTTTGGGGAGCCATGTCATCTGCTGGTGTAGGTCCACTGTGTTTTATCAAGACCAAAGTCAGCGCAGCCGTCTACCAGGAAATTTTAGAGCACTTCATGCTTCCCTCTGCCGACAAGCTTTTTGGAGATGGAAATTTCATTCTCCAGCAGGACTTGGCCCCTGTCCACACTGCCAAAAATACCAATACCTGGTTTAAAAACAACAGTATCACTGTGCTTGATTGGCCAGCAAACTCGCCTGACCTTAACCCCATAGAGAATCTATGGGGTATTGTCAAGAGGAAGATGAGAGACACCAGACCCAACAATGCAGATGAGCTGAAGGCTACTATCAAAGCAACCTGGGCCTCCATAACACCTCAGCAGTGGCACAGGCTGATTGTCTCCATGCCAAGCCGCATTGATGCAGTAATTGATGCAAAGGGAGCCCTGATCAAGTATAGAGTGCATTTACTGAACATACATTTCAGTATGCCAACATTTCGGATTTTAAAAACATTTTTCAAGCTGTTGTTATAAAGTATTCTAATTTACTGAGACAATGACTTTTGTGTTTTCATTGGCTGTAAACCATAATCATCAACATTAACAGAAATAAACACTTGAAATAGATCACTCTGTTTGTAATGACTCTATATAAGGCTGTGTGCCCACTATGCTTTTCTTTAAGCGTTTCGCAGCGGCAATTCCGCTGCAGAAACGCTTAAAAAACGCTTGTTAGTAGGTCTGCTATGTTCCCCAATGATAATTCACATGTGCTGTGCACATGCTGCAGAAATTTCTGCTGTGGATTATCATTGTGGAAAAATCCGCAGAACTACCAATTATTTTGCGTAATCGCGGCGTTTTTGCCGCCATTGACTTGCATTGAATCGCTTAATATCCGCATGACTACATGTGCACATGCAAATATTAAGCGATTCAATGTGCGCATGGTACCCAGGTCTGGAGAAGAGGAGACTCTCCTCCAGACCAGGGTACCATAGTACCTGTAAAAAAAAAAATAACAATTTAAAATAAAAAAAAAACCACATTATACTCACCTTCTGATGTCCCCCGGTCTTCTATCCGGTACGTCTTGGCTCCTCTGTGGCTCGTGATGGAGTAAAAGGACCTTCCATTATGTCATTCAGTCATGTGACCGGTCACGCGACCGCTGACGTCGGCGGTAGCGTGACCTGTCCCATGACTAAATGACGTCATGGAAGGTCCTTTTAGACCATCGTGAGCTGCCGGAGAGTCAGGACGCATCGCTAAGGAGACTGGGGGCCATCAGAAGGTGAGTATAAGGTTTATTTTTTACCATTCTTTTTAACTATTAACTTGGTCACACTATATAAATCCTTGCCGGTTGCATTGATTTATATAGTGTGACCGAGTTGTCCAGCACTTTCCAAGTGATGCTAAAATCGCTTGGAAAAACGCTTGACAACCTACATGCGAAATCGCATGTGAAAAACGCCGGACATATGCTTGTTCCTGGCAGAAAAACAGATGTACAATCCGCATGCGTTTTTTCTGCCAGGGAGATGCAGAAACGCTCAGGAAAAATCCGGAGCATTTCTGCATCATGGGCACATAGCCTAAGTGAGATGCACCTTTAAGTGAATGTAGGAGTGGTCAAAATGCCATTCACACACATGATTTTTGAACCACCCAAGACATCTTTCTGTCCTGTAGAAGTGAAAAGAGCAGTGGTCGCACATGCACAGTACGTCCCCATTCACACAGGTGATTTTTGGGACCCCCCAAAATTCCCATCAGTCCCATAGAAGTGAATGGAGTGGTGATCACACATGCACACTACTGCTCCATTCACACAGGGGATTTTCGGACCCCAAGAATTCTATCTGTCCATAGAAAGTGAAAGAATAGTGGTCAAACATCCGCCCTACCACTTCAGGTGATTTGGAGGCCCCTACGATTTCCATAAGTCGCATAGAAGTGAATGGAGTGCTGGTAACACATGTACACTACCATTCCACTCAAACAGTGAATTATGGGACCCCTGAGATTTCCATCAGTTTAATAGAAGTGAATGGAGTGGTGGTAACACATGCACACTGCTGCTCAAGGGGAGGGAAGGGATTTATGCTTTATTTCAAAATCTTGACTTTGTGTCAGCTGATAGAAGCTGTTATTTTCTATAGAGATCGAAAACCAACCACCTCTGATCATTTGTTGATCACAGCTGTCTATGGCTGATTATAAGAGATCCTTAAGTTCCTATGTACTTGTGTTACTGTAACCAAGATCAAAAGTCCTCCAGCTGTATTCCAGATAAAATAGTAAACTTTATTCCAACAAGTTTAGAAGGTAGTACAAAGTATATACAAAGTTGTATATTAATTTCCTACGTGTTTTTGACTGTAGCTTAGTCCTTATTCATGGACCCTTCATTCATGAGCTACAGTCTGAATCGCGTAGGTTATTCTTGTCTACCTTTTAAACTTGGAATAAAGTTTACAATTTTATCTGGAATATGAATGGAGGATTTTTTTATCTTGGTCTTTGTTGTGCCACATCAGACAGATGTGACTTCCTCCTCGCCGAGGACTGTAGCCTCTTTAAGGGTGAGATGGTTTTTCTATATCACTTGTGGTACTGTGCCAAGTAGACCAGAGTCCATTTTATGGTGCATCACGCACGTTGGCTGTACAAACATCTAAAGCATGTTAAAACTATGGCCCCGATTCATCCAAGGGATTGCATCAGAAATCTGTTGTAAACACTTTTGGAAAGTGGCAAATTTTTTGCGCAATGCGAAGTAACGTTGAAAAATTCCAGCTTTTTTTAGGACCGTTTTCGGGCAGCTGTCCCAAAATGCGAGGTGCCAGGCTGGATTCATGAAAAGCAGCGCCATTTCATATTCCAGAAATATTACCCCAGTCCACAGAGGCGTATGCCATTGATAAAATGTGCCGAAGTGGCGTGCGCCTCTTTATGGATTTTGCTCGTTCCTCTTTAAGACCGATGTACGAAATGCCAGTCTTAAGGAATCGGGACCTATGTGTTTCCCCTAATCAAGCTGGGTGGCCAAAAACCAGACTGCAAAAAAAAGTTTGCTGTAATGTGCCTGCAGTTTTTGGAGTGCAGTTCTCAGCCGCGCAAGCACACTACTGCTGCATTTATGGACAGCCTTCATAAGTTACTGATTATACTGAATAGTTAATTGAAGTCATTGAATTTTACTACTGGCACGTACTGATATATGTAATAATGATTAGACAGTGTATTAAACGTTCATTAGATCTAACACTTTGCATCTCTTTCCTTGGCAGCGATCAGACAAGATGGGGTGAAGGTGAAAGGTTACTTTGCTTGGTCCCTGCTTGACAACTTTGAGTGGATTTTTGGCTACAGCGTTCGGTTTGGATTGTTCCTTGTGAATTATAAGCTGCCGAATCTTCCAAGAACGCCGTACTATTCAGCTATTGAGTATGCCAAAGTGGTAAAAGGAAATGAATTGATTTATAAGTAGATATTATGCCAGCTTCCTCATACTGTGATGTTTTTATCATTTTTGGGATTTAAAAAAAAAACACCCTACTACATTTGTGTCATCTGTGTTCAACAAATGATGATCTGAAGCGGTGTCTTCTGAGAAATACATTCCTAATAAAAAATAACTTTTTACTATGTATAGTAGCAAATATAATTTCTAAAATTCTAAAAAAATATGCAAACCCTACATTTTTTGGCCTGTTGCCTACAAACTGGTGTAGCAGGAAATAGGTGAATCCTGACCACATTGTGATAGGTGTTGTCACCCAGACTTCTGTGGATAGGGAGCAGATTGATAACACTATCAAACCTTCTATGCCTTAGACTAGATGTGGCCATACTCATTCAATAGCTTTCATTTGGCCGACAGCTATTACTCCCGACCTCCCTATACTTATACACACTCAGTTTTGCGACAACCCCTGATCATATCATATCTAGGCATATAGATCTCACAGAGGAGATGAAAACACCAAGATCCCCTTTTATGAGCCAAAGCAAGGAGTTTCTAAGTAAAGGCCCCACATTAGACTAACGTTGGCTGAATATGTATGGGGACCTCATGACTCTCCCCAGCAGATGTTGTCAGAGGAGATATGGATCTGGCATGTCCGATTTCTTATTGCTAATCTTTTTGTTCTCGATGAGATAACCTGCCTACGATTATGTCTGGCAGCTGCTCTCTCATAGAGAACATGAGCACTCGTCTGAGCAAGCACTCATATGTATGGGAGAGACGACTGAGATAACTGCTCGTCAAAGCATCAGCCGAACCATCGTATGGCCGACAGATAACCAATGCGTATGCGCCCATTGGGGCCCCCCATAAACATTAGACAAAAGTTGGCTTATCGAACCGATATCGACCGGTTCGTCAGACAGTCTAATGCATATGGAGTTGGCCGCCTTCTGGTAGTAGAGAGAGATGTTGATTGGGCATGTCTGATTTCGGATTACCGATCACATTGATCTCCCTACTGATATGTCACTTTGTGGCTTTCTCATAAAGAATACAGGAGCACTCGGCTGAGCAAGCGCTCCTGTGTATGTGTCATGTTAGGTATGGGAAGGACAAAATTGGCTTCTAAGAGCCGGGTCATTCCATTTGGTATCGGTTGCCCATCTACGGAATTCGGAACTATAAGTCTCCACTGACCGATCCCCCTGCTGAAGGCGACGCAGCCTGGATTCAGCCAAGGAGATTTGGTCAGGATCATCATAAATGAGGGCCAGAGCCCTAAAAAATCCCTCAACCGACTGGAGACCAACAGAACCTTGTGGCAAAGAGAACACCCAGGATTGAGTATCTCCTTGCAACAGTGAGATCACAATCCCTACTCGCTACTCCTCATCTCCAGAGGAGTAAGGTCAAAGCTTAAAATATAACTTACAAGCTTCTTTAAAGACAAAAAACTTGTCTCTACCTCCTGGAAACCTGTCTGGGAGGGCAATTTTGGGTTCAACCTGGACCGGCCTACCCGCAGAGTCCCTAACATTAGGAGTCTGCGGCCGCTGCCAGTGCTGCTGAACCTCTAATAGAAGGTCAGTCACCTCTAGAGACAGCCTCTGAAGCTGATCTGCCAGCACCGAAATGAGATCCATAAACCCCGAAACAACAACAGATAAAAAAAACAAACAAAAAAAAAACAAACGTTATTTTGGTTTTTTGGGTTTTTTATACGGCCGGTGATAATGTCATTCTAGGTATGGGAATGACCCAGCGTACAACGAGGGGAAAAGGAGGGGAAGCCCAGCAACTAGGGAAAGGGAGAGTGGAGACCCCTAGGTAGATCTTACAATACCCTGGCTCCCCTATCGTCCCTAAATAGGTTCTTCACCTATCGCCAAGTAGGAGACCTTAGCCCTGGCTGACCCTGGAGCTAGGCCCTAGGTAGGGAGGGGGAGGGGTGAGTACTAGTCAGCCCCACTGCAACTAAAGACAAACAAGGTAAACAGACAAGGGGATACACTTAGCTTTGAGAATACACCAGAGCGATCACAACAACGATCACAAAGGAACTCCAAGAAGAAACTAGCCGACTGCTAGAACTCCAGGCCTGAACAGCGGAATATACATCTATCACCAGCTATTCTCTGGAGAGACTGGGTGTTATTTAAAGGTCCAGCAAGGGTGTGTTAATTAGCAGCAGAAAGTGGAGCTAACAGCTGCGTCCTAAAGAGGGAAGGATGGTGAAAGTGTTATGTTCTGCTACCAGAGCTAAGGAAAGAGAGGAGATCTGTCCCTACGATAGAACTCAGCTTAATCCCTACGATGTAACAGGGGACCTGATCCTGCGATCAGACCTGCTAAAGTCCTAAGCTAGTCTGTACGGAGACCTATAGATGTGGGGAAGGAATCCCTACAAGTACTAAGGACTGGGAGGAATATGGGACACCTCCTAACAGAAATAGTAGCAGACAGACGAACAAACAAAATATATAGAACATAGAGGTCAGTAGACCAAGCAAACTAACAGAGCAAGACACAGAGCACAGGCTAGCTAGAAAGTAGATATACAATGAAGTCCAGCAAAGCCAAAAGGGCGGAGCAGGATTAAATAGGCCAACAAGGTCATGTGACCAGCAAAGGAAAAAAAACCTAAGAGCAAGGTTCTAACAGAAAGAATCAAGAAGGTGTCTGCAAGGCCAAGCGCAGCGACCTTCTACAGCCAGATCCAGAATGACAGTCTGTCACACCCGACACATCTGTGACAGTATGGGAGAGATAGCAGAGTTGGCTGAATGATCAGCCAAAGCATCCTTCAGCTCACAGCCAGCTAATGTATATGGTCAGCATTGGAGTAGCTCTTGCTCTTTCGTTCCAGGTCTGTCTCTTTATTACTTGGTTCGCAATTTGACAGCATCTAAAATCCCCCATACAAATAAGATGAAAGTTAGCCGACCATTTGATGTGTAGGTGGTCCTTTGGACAGATGATTTTTGGGGAAAGAAGGATCCTAATGTTGGAATTTCAATGGTTTCTCCTTTCATCCCATTGAAACACATGAACGCCAAGCCAAGTGCTCATGCAGGTGCCTTCTGTCTTGACATTTGGTAGATGATTTCTCATGATTCTGGGCAGTTTAATATTACATTTTCCCTTCAGTGTGTCAGCTGCTGAGAAGATACATGGCTGGATGAAGCCTTCCCTGGTAAGTACTCATGATCTCTTGGGTTCCAGGAACTGGACGCATGATGATCCCTGCTGATCCAGCAGCAATAATGTACATCATTCATATGACCGCCAATGACTGGTGTCAGCACCTGCAGGGACAAGCAGAGCAGTGCTGGAGCGGCGGAGGATTTAACACATGAGTAATTTATTTCTAGTATTTCTTCTTCTTTAGCTACTTGCTCCAGACAGACTATTTTTATTACTTTAGTTTTCCTTTACTATCATTGACAAAGTAACCAATCAAGCCAATAATTTATTGTACTGCGTATAGAAAGAACACTATGGAAGGAATCCGCTCTAAAATTCATAGATCTTTGTGCCTGCATATGATGCAGCAGAGAAATATGCAGGTCACAGTGAAACACTAGAAAGTCCTGATCTCACTTCTTTTGGTTTATTGCATTGTCTTCTGTGCAAACATGACATAAGGAAATGTGATTGCCCGGGGAAGGTCACTGTGTGGAGGCCCAATTTAATCAATGTTTACCACTGGTGTAAAAGTGGCTTCACGGGGCAGGAGACCCCACTATGAGTGTAACTAAGTAAAGAAATGAAGTAAAAAAAGATAATAGCAATTGTTCATACACTGCTCAAAAAATAAAGGGAACACTAAAACAACAGAATATAAGTCCAAGTAAATCAAACTTCTGTGAAATCAAACTGTCCACTTAGGAAGCAACACTGATTGACAATCAATTTCACATGCTGTTGTGCTAATGGAATAGACAATAGATTGAAATTATTGGCAATTATCAAGACACCCTCAAGTAAAGGAGTGGTTCTGCAGGTGGGGACCGCAGACCACATCTCAGTACCAATGCTTTATGGCTGATGTTTTGGTCACTTTTGAATGTTGGTTGTGCTTTCACACTCGTGGTAGCATAATACGGACTCTACAACCCAGAGAAGTTGTTCAGGTAGTGCAGATCATCCAGAATGGCACATCAATGTGAGCTGTGGCAAGAAGGTTTGCTGTGTCTGTCAGCGTAGTGTCCAGAGGCTGGAGGCGCTACCAGGAGACAGGCCAGTACACCAGGAGACGTGGAGGGGGCCGTAGGAGGGCTACAACCCAGCAGGAGGACTGCTACCTCTGCCTTTGTGCAAGGAGGAACAGGAGGAGCACTGCCAGAGCCCTGCAAAATGACCTCCAGCAGGCCCCAAATGTGTATGTGTCTGCACAAACGGTTAGAAACCGACTCCATGAGGGTGGTATGAGCGCCTGTCATCCACAGATGAGGGTTGTGCTCACAGCCCAACACCGTGCAGGACACTTGGCATTTGCCACAGAATGCCAGGATTGGTAAAGTCGCCACTGGCGCCCTTTGCTCTTCACAGATGAAAGCTGGCTCACACTGAGCACATGTGACAGAGTCTGGAGACGCCGTGGAGAGCGATCTGCTGCCTGCAACATCCTTCAGCATGACCGGTTTGGCAGATGAGATCCTCAGACCCCTTGTAAGACCATATGCTGGTGCTTTTGGCCCTGGGTTCCTCCTAATGCAGGACAATGCCATGACATGTGACTGGAGTGTGTCAGCAGTTCCTTCAAGATGAAGTCATTGAAGCTATGGACTGGCCCGCCCGTTCCCCAGACCTGAATCCGATTGATCACATCTGGGACATCATGTCTCGCTCAATCCACCAACGTTACATTGCACCACAGACTGTCCAGCAGTTGGCGAATGCTTTAGTCCAGGTCTGGGAGGAGATCCCACATGAGACCATCCGGAACTTCATCAGGAGCATGCCCAGGCATTGTAGGGAGGTCATACAGGCACGTGGAGGCCACACACAATACTGAGCCTCATTTTGACTTGTTTTAAGGACATTACATCAAAGTTGGATCAGCCTGTAGTGTGTTTTTCCACTTTAATTTTGGGGGTGACTCCAAATCCAGGCCTGCATCGGTTAATAAATTTGATTTCCATTGATGATTTTTGTGTGATTTTGTTGTCAGCACATTGAACTTTGTACAGAACAAAGTATTCAATGAGAATATTTCATTCATTCAGATCTAGGATGTGTTATTTGAGTGTTCCCTTTATTTTTTTGAGCAGTGTATTACCCTGTCCGTCCATGATGAGATTGTACACTGCTCAAAAAAAATAAAGGGAACACTTAAACAAGACAATGTATACACTGCTCAAAAAAAATAAAGGGAACACTTAAACAAGACAATGTAATTCCAAGTCAATCAAACTTCTCTAAAATCAACCTATCCAGTTATGAAGCAACCCTGATTGTGAATCAAGTTCTCCTGCTGTTGGGCAGATGGAACAGACATTCAGTAGAAATGATAGGCAATTAGCAGGACAACCCCTATAAAGGATTGGTTCTGTAGGTGGTGACCACAGACAATTTCTCTGTTCTTATCCTTTTTGGCTGTTGATTTGGTCACTTTTGCATTTTGTCATTGCTCTCACTCCTAGAGGTACAGTAGCATGAGGCGGTGTCTACACTACAACCCACAGAAGTTGCTCAGGTAGTGCAGCTCATCCTAGAAAGGCACATCAATGCGAGCTGTAGCAAGAAGGGTTGCTGTGTCTGTCAGCACAGTGTCCAGAGCATGGAGCAGATGCCAGGAGACAGTCCAGTACACCAGGAGACGTGGAGGGGGCCGTCGGAGAGGAACAACCCAGCAGCAGGACCGATACCTCTGCCTTTGTTCAAGGAGGAACAGGAGGAGCAGTGCCAGAGCCCTGCAAAATGACTTCCAGCAGGCCACTAACATCCATGTGTCTGCTCAAACTCTCAGAAACAGACTCCATGAGGGTGGTATCTCGTCCGACATCCACAAGTGGGTGTTGAGCTTAAAGCCCAACACCGTGCAGGATGATAGGCATTTGCTAGAATACTCCAAGATTGGCATATTCTACATTGGCGCCCTGTACTCTTCACGGATGAAAGCAGGTTCACATAAGCTCATGTGACAGACATGACAGAGTCTGGAGACGCCGTGGAGATCGATCTGCTGCCTGCAACATCCTCCAGCATGACTGGTTTGGCAGTGGGTCAGTAATGGTGTGGGTATGTCTTTGGACGGCCGCAAAGCCCTCCATGTGCTAGCCAGAGGTACCCTGACTGCCATTAGGTACCAGGATGAGATCCTCAGACCCATTGTGAGACCATATACAGGTGCAGTGGGTCCTGGATTCCTTCTGATGCATGACAATGCTAGGCCTCATGTGGCTGAAGTGTGTAAGCAGTTCCTGCATGATGAAGGCATTGATGCTTTGGACTGGCCCGCCCGTTCCCCAGGCCTGAATCCAATCGAGAACATCTGGGACATCATGTCTCGTTCCATCCACCAATGCCACATTGCACCACAGACTGTCCAGGAGTTGACTGATGCTTTAATCCAGGTCTGGGGGGAGATCCCACAGAAGACCATCTGCCACCTCATCAGGAGCATGCCCAGGCATGGTAGGGAGGTCATACAGGCACATGGAGGCCACACATACTACTGAGCATCATTTCCTGGTCTTGAGGCATTTCTACTGAAGTTGGATCAGCCTATAATTTGATATGCCACCTTGATTTTGAGTATCATGGCAAATCTAGACCTCCATGGGATATTAATTTTGATTTACATTGATAATTTTTATGTGTTTATTGTTCTCAACTAGTGTTGAGCGAGTATGTTCTATTAACCCTTTCGCCGAGTATGCTCAGGCCGTGCTCCGAGTATTTATAGCTGCTCGGTGATAAGGTTGAATCGCTCCCGTGTGCATGATTTGCGACTGTTTGACTGTTTTATTACATGTCAGGAATGTCTATTTGTTACACATTCCTCACATGTAATAAAACTGTCAAACAGTTGCAAATCATGCACACGGGAGTGATTTAACCTTATCACCGAGCAGCTATAAATACTCGGAGCACGGCCCGAGCATACTCGGACAGAACATACTTGCTCAACCCTATTCTCAACGCATTCCACTATGTAATGAATAAAGATTTGCAACTGGAATATTTCATTCAGTGATATCTAGGATGTGGTATTTTAGTGTTCCCTTTATTTTTTTGAGCAGCTGAAAATGGATATAAGACAATGTTTTACTTCAAAGAAAGAATTAGCTGTGATCCCCTGCTGTAATGTCTGTATACTCTTTTGCTTCCTCCCCTGCCCAGGAGCTGTGGTATGATCAGACCATGTTCCTGTACGGTCAGACACAGTCATTACACAGTACACAGCAGGGGCACATTTATAAGATTATCTCAGCACAGGAACATTTTATTTAAACACTTCCAATTGTAGAACTTATTATTATGCCAAGATCTATTGATTAAAATGAACTTTTCTTCGTGGGAAATTAAGCAAAGTGTGTTAAAAGTACAGTAGCCATTTAAACCAATCCCTATTTATTATTTCACTGTTAGATATTATACTTTTAGGGTGCCAGCCTGCAGAGATACTAAAAGAAAATTACCATCTGTAACACTGTAAGTTGCTTAATGCCAGCTTTTCCTGCCAGAGATGTATAATACAAAGGGCAGTCCAGTAATTAGTGCTATAAATTAATGCTGCCATAAGGTTAAAATATTAAAAACCAACAGTCCCTGCAGTATTTCAATTAATGTTATCTTAATTAATCAAATTATCATTTGAAAAGAAAATAGATCATCAATGGTAAAACTAATCGGGTCTGATGCCTCAGTGATAGGAACAAGATCTTGATTGCAGATATGTGTGCGTACAGTCATCACTGCACTCTAAGTTGGCTATATAATATCTAAATCTAGAGCATTAAAGGGAATCTGTCAGCAGGATTTCACATCCCAAACTATTTATATGTGCATGTAGGTCTTTCGAAGATGGGAAGTCTGGCAATACCTTTACGTAGCCAATCTGTTCCTCCATTTCTGAGGAATCAGTGTTAAATTATTGTGCAAATGAGGCCAAAGACTTATTGTAGATCTGAAGCCTCTGTCACTCGAGGTCTACTCCCCACACAGCGCCACCTCCATCTGCTTGACTGATAGTATCTTTGCTGTGTGACTTCGGGCAGAGGAGCTGTCAGTCAAGCAAGAAGAGGCAGCGCTAGGTGGGGAATAGAGCTGGAGTGACAGAGGCTTCAGATCTACACTAGATGTTGGTCCCCACCAATCAAAATGACACAACATTCAAAAATGGAAATACGCGTGGACACTGTGGGTGGAGAGACGATGATCTTGAAAGGAGGATGTACTTCTGAGTATTTGTTGTTGATGTTTTTATAAGGGAGGGGAGGGGATGCTCTATAATTGAAAATATGTGACCTTGTTGGACATTGTAACGTCTGGACTCTGTTTCTTTGTTTGAATTTCGTTAATAAAAATTTATCTGATTTAAAAAAATGAATATTTAATAAAGGGATTAATATTCCACAAGGTTTCTTTCATGCTTCTTCTGTTTTCTTGAGGGGAATAGGTCCTAAAATACCTATTTCACATAGAAACACAACAGGATTATTAAGCAGCAATGCTGCATATCATGATATATTAGGCATCTTACTATACAATGATTATTTCACATTTATAATATATAATTAATATATAACTGCAATCCAAATTATTCAATCCCCCTCATTGAAAATTAGGTTTATTAGCAAAATTGTCAGACTTTCAGCTTTTTGCAATAAACCCAACACAACTAATTTACCAAGTGGTTTCTCCAAATTCAACACAAAATGACACTTTTCAAGAATACTGCAGTCACAGAATGATTCAACCCCTTCATGATAATCACCTTTACTACTTAGTAGTGCTTGTCATGAAGGGATTGGATAATTACTTAATGGGCTTTTATGACCTATTGTAAATGTGATACATAGACAGACACTAGGTTCTGGATATTAGCCCATTGCTCATGGGCAATGGGCTCCCATTTACTAATAATCTTGGGTTTCTATGCTGCAATTGTCTTCGTCAAATCTCATCAAACATTTTCTATGGGGTTCAAGTCAGGTAACCATGATGGCCACTCCTGATTCTTTTGGTACTACTGAAACCAAAAAAATGCAGGAAGGGTGAAAGGTGGCACTCTCTGTCCCATTAAAAATGTATTTATTTAGGCAGATGAAAACATGGATAGGCATCACATGAAGGACTACTTCTGAAAGCAAGTCTTAGTGGATATGCTTGGGGTCACTGTCCTGTTGGAAAGTCCAACACAGAAGACATGACGTTTATTTCTAGAAATTCCTGATACTTGATTGAATCCATCTTACTCTCCACACGCTGCAGATTTTTAGTGCCATGGGAATCAAAACAGACCCAGAGCATTACTGAACCACTGCTTTGTTTCACTGTAGCCATCACTGAGTCACCACCATGCTTCACTGTAGGCAGGGTGTTCTTTTGAGTATATGCTTTATTAATCTTTCTTGAGGAATGCCACTGATTCATAGGCCCAAAAAGTTGAAGTTTTGGTTCATCGCTTCCAAAAACAGAATCTCAAAACTTCTGTGGCTTCTTTGTATGGTTTTGAGCATATTGGGGTTTACATTTATTGCACCTATGGGTCAGTATAGATCTGAATCTTGGATTTCATGCATGGAGTCCTTCAGCGTTTAGTATGCCCCTTACTGTGCAAACCGACATCTCACTGCCTTCTTTATGAAGCACACCTGATACAATTTATGAAGCCCTAGATTAGTTACATCAGTTGTGCTTGAGACAATATATGATTTGCAAAAAATTGCAAGGATGTGCACTGGCGTACCCGCATCGTTTTTGAGGCAGAAGATGCTTTAGAAAACCACCAGCGGCTGTTTCCCTGGACCTTTTCTGATGTCTTTTTGGGTGTCTTTTGCTGTGGTTTTGCTTCTGCCATTTTTTTTTCTTTTAATTCCATATATAACATAGTTCTCGTTTCCAAATAGCTTTTGAAACCTGAAGCAGTTAAAAAAGGTGAAAAAATAGCAAGTCGTTTTGACATTGCCGTGCATGTTTTCATTTTTTGGGGGGCAATTTTTTTAGCGCCATTTCAGTGTCAAGTGCATATACACTTATGAGGGATTCTAGTCAGGGGGTTATATAATTCTGAGATTGCAGTAGTCGGTAAAAGTGCCATTTTAGGTCAAATTTGGAGACACTGCTTTTTATATTAATCATATTTAAATTGTTCTTGTTTGATTGCTTAATTACAAAAAGCAGACTATTTATACATTTTGGTCCTAAACCAAATTTGCAATGGGAGTTGAATAATTTTGATTGCAATTAGATCCTACAAGGTGTAATGTCATAATATTCAAAGTACGTTAGGTTGGTGGATCTGAGTACAGATTTTTCATCTGACCCAGGAAGCATGGCCCTGACTGTACTTCCTTGACTCTAGTCCACGGTCTACAGCAAACCCTTACCTCTATACAGGGCCGGCGTCAGCACCCGGACAAGTGCCGGGGCCTTGAGCAGGCCTGGGGGCCCACTTGCCGTCGGGCACCCCGCCGCGCTATGGGACCCATGAGCAGACGAGAGCGGTGTCAGCGCCCGCTCCACCCTGCGTTCTCAGGGCCCTGGCACAATACTTTCCTCTCCCCTTGCCTCCGCAGCAGCTCCGGTCTCTTCCGCGTCCTCTGCTGTGATGTCTCAGGTCAGAGGGTGCAGTGACTTCTCTCTCCTGAGCCATCACAGCGCAGAGCAGGAAGACACCAGCGACGCTGAGAAGCCTGGAGCAGCGGCAGCAGGTGAGAAGTCAGGTGAGTATTTGATTATTTTTTTTTTAATGTATGGAGGCATGGGGCATTATAAGGGAGGGGGAAGTGTGACATCCTGCATGGGGCATTAAAAGAGGGGCAAGTGACATATTGCATGGTGCATTATAAGGGAGGGGGGGTGACATTCTGCATGGGGCATTAATAGGGGGGCAAGTGACATACTGCATGGGGCATTATAAGGGAGGAGGGGTGACATCCTGCATGGGGTATTAAAACGGGGGGAATTGACATCCTGCATGGGGCATTAAAATGGGGGGGAAGTGACATCCTGCATGGGGCATTAAAACGGGGGGAAGTGACATCCTGCATGGGGCATTAAAAGGGGGGTAAGTGACATCCTGCATGGGGCATTAAAAGGGGGGCAAGTGACATACTGCATGGGACATTATAAGGGAGGGGGGGTGACATCCTGCATGAGGCATTAAAAAGGGGGGGAGTGACATGCTGCATGGGGCATTATAAGGGAGGCAGGGTGACATCCTGCATGGGGAATTAAAACGGGTGGAAGTGACATCCTGCATGGGGCATTAAATGGAGGGGGAGTGACATACTGCATTGAACATTATAAGGGAGGGGGCTGACGTCCTGCATGGGGCATTAAAAGGGGGGGTGACATCCTGCATGGGGCATTATATGGGGGGGAGTGACATTCTGCATGGGGCATTTATAAGGGGGGGTAACATCCTGCATGGGGCATTATATGGGGGGGAGTGACATCCTGCATAGGGCATTAAAAGGGGAGGGGTGACATCCTGCATGGGGCATTAAAAGGGGGGGGGTGACATCCTGCATGGAGCATTAAAAGGGGGGGTTGACATCCTGCATGGGGCATTAAAAGGGGGTGTGACATCCTGCATGGGGCATTAAAAGGGGGGGAAGTGACATCCTGCATGGGGCATTATAAAGGGGGGGTGATATATCTTTTTTAATGTATGGAGGCATGGGGCATTATAAGGGAGGGGGGGTGGCATCCTGCATGGGGCATTAAAAGGGGGCCAAGTGACATACTGCATGGGACATTAAAAGGGGGTGTGACATCCTGCATGGGGCATTAAAAGGGGGGGAAGTGACATCCTGCATGGGGCATTATAAGGGGGGGTGATATATCTTTTTTAATGTATGGAGGCATGGGGCATTATAAGGGGGGGGTGACATCCTGCATGGGGCAATAAAAGAGGGTAAGTGACATACTGCATGGGGCATTAAAAGGGAGAGAAGTGACATCCTGCATGGGGCATTAAAACAGGGGGGAGTGACATCCTGCATGGGGCATTATAAGGGAGGGGGGGTGTGACATCTTGCGTGGGGCATATTTAAGGGGGTGACATCCTGCATGGGGCATTATGTGGGGGGAACAGCCTGCGTGGGGCATTATGTGGGGGGAACAGCCTGCTTGGGGCATTATGTGGGGGGAACAGCCTGCATGAGGCATTATGTGGGGGGAACAGCCTGCATGA
The DNA here is from genome assembly GCF_046119375.1 of Phyllobates terribilis. Lineage (NCBI taxonomy): Eukaryota > Metazoa > Chordata > Amphibia > Anura > Dendrobatidae > Phyllobates > Phyllobates terribilis. The sequence continues at coordinate 1,122,337,696 of NW_027362761.1, read as the reverse complement.
GGCATTATGTGGGGGGAACAGGCTGCATGGAGCATTATGTGGGGGCACAGCCTGCATAGAGCGTTATATGGGGGCCAGTATTTTGTATGGAGCGTTATATGGGGGCCAGTATCCTGTATGGAGTGTTATATGGGGGCCAGTAACCTGTATGGAGCGTTATATGGGGGCCAGTATCCTGTATGGAGCATTTTATGGGGGCCAGTATTCTGTATGGAGCGATTCGCCGGTTTCTGAGCTATTGTAAAATTTACAATAGATATCGGTTATGTAATGTAAGAAGTGAAATCTTTGGCATTGTACTATATATATATATTTCTCTGCCGTATCTGTGCATCATGAATCGTGGTATGTGTTAAAGGTAGTGTTGAGCCACCCCCGTAGTGTTCGAGTTCGGTTCGGTTCGTCGAACACCCGTGTGTTCGCCGAACTGTTCGTCGAACTGTTCGTCGAACACCTTTGAACACCGTTAAAACCAATGGCAGGCAAACAAAAACACATAGAAACACATAGAAAACACCTTCAAAGGTGTCCAAAAGCTGACAAACTGCTCAGAAGACATAACTAACACATGGAAAAGTGACAAGTACATATAGTCATGCGAAAATAAAAGAGGTGGAGGAGTAAAAGGAGGGGGAGACACAGATATAGGCATGTCATGCCCTTCTAAAATCCAAAAAGTGAGAAGCCGACACGGCCAGTCCGCTCCTGCCCGTGCCACCTCTGTGTCGCCGGGTTTGTGCCAGAGCCGCGGTGAACCCTGACGGCCAGCCCCCCTCTCCCAATACTGGTGCCTGTCCGCTGGTGGGTCGAGCGAGCCCCCCTGTGGTGGAGGCAGCTCTAAGCTTTTTAATTTAAATTGTCTCTCTAATTTGAATGAATACACTTTAAATCCATTTACAAGGATCTATTGGAGGGCAAGTCTCATGCCAGCAGCCGCGGTAATTCCAGCTCCAGTAGCGTCCACTAAAGCTGCTGCAGTTAAAAAGCTTTTATAAGGATCGAGCTCGGCTGTCCACCGCAAGGCATCCTACTGCCAGTCCCAGCCCCTATGCCTTGGGGTGCCTCCTGATGCTCTTCACTAAGTATCCCATGGTCCCGAAGCATTTCCTTTGAAAAAATTAAGTGTCTAAACTACAGGTGGTGCAGCTTGCTTAACAGCTGGGATAATCCGCTGACTAGCAGACACTGCTACTAGGCACAAAGTATTTCCTGGGCTAGATGCAGTTAAAAATTTGTAATTAGATACTCTCGTTGGATGCTGAGAAAGCATTCCATAGAGTCTCCTGGCACGCCATATATGATTCTCTTAAAAAGCTTGGGGTAGGGGTCTAGGGGACCCTTTTATAGCCAAAATCACGGCCCTGTATCGCAATACGTCACCTAGGCTGAAGATAAATGGAACTGTAGCACCCTGAGGGCTCGGTTGCTACAGACGTATTGCACCTCACCCAGAGGTGTGATATCTCACTCTCAGGTAAGGATGGAGTGTGGATCAGGACCCGACACCTGCATGCATTACACCACATTGCCGTGGGGCAGGGCGACCAATATGCCCCTGAGATGGGCACGACAGTCCCTGTCCCTGGCTGGAGTGGGGGGAGGGAACACTGAGGAAGGGGAACCCTGTAGTGCAGGAGCAGGGAGGAAGAAGTTCCTGGGTGCATTGAGAAGGGAGTATAAAAGGTGGGCACCATCTTAGTTCAGTGCAGAGAAGTCTGAGCAGAAGTGGCAGGGAGCAGGGGCTCTGCATGAGCTCTGCTCCGGAGGCGGGCCTAGTAACAGAGGCCCAGGCCTGGAAGAGGGAGAAGGAAGGAAGAGGAGCGGAGAAGGCTCCAGGAACGAGGAATGAAGGGATCCCAGGGGTGCGGACGGGCGAGTCGCCACCGCACGCCCGAATCCACCTGCGTGGAGGGGTCAGGCCAAAGGGGGAGACCGGTCCCCGAACTAGTGGAGGCAGGAAACGACCTTCAGCTAGAAACCAGAGGCTCTGACATTTTATGTGGCGCAGCCCCTCGCTACACCCGCTAGGAAGGCACCACATAGGGTCAGGGAAACTGGCGCCAAGTTTACCAAGAGGAGGCCCGAGGCAGCCGGACAGAAGTGTTGGTAAGAAAGGCCAGACAAAGGACACACAAAGGGGGTCCTGTGAAGTGCTCCAAAGTTATCTGGGAGTTGTCTGAGCCCCTCACCTGGTGAGCACAGTACGACGTGGGCAGCCGTTACCTGCAGACGTGGTCTGGATAATAAGAACTGTGAGTAAAGGCCCTGAACTGCATCACTGACGTGTCGTTACTGCTGCTGCCCTGCACCATCACCCCCATCCTCCGCATACACTGCCCTGAGGCTATACTCCTCCCGTGGGGAGTTATGCTACGCTCTGCTGCACCCACAACACCAGCCTCAGCGGTCTGCCCTGTAGCGGCGGTTCACTCTGACCGCAATCCACGGGTGGCGTAGTCGGACATTTAAACATCAAAACCACATAAATAGTTCCGCCACTGGTTTGACCGCCCTGAGCCACGGAACCGGGTCGCCGCCACGAAGACTACAACCACCAGCATCCACCAAAAAGGGTCCGGCTCCGGGTGTCCCAAGGCCCAGGGGGTGCGTCAGAACATTTTCATCACCTTTCACAATCATCAATGGGACAAGGCAGTGATGTCCTCTGTCCCCTCTCTTATACATCCTAGTGACGGAGCACCTGCTCTCATCAATTCGCCATAACCCCAATATTAGGTGGATTGAGGTGGGAGGCACCGAGTACAAGTGCTCTCTATTTGCTGATGATGTCCTAGTATATATCACTCAATCACATATATCCATCCATGCTGTTATGGCTGAAATAGATCACTTTGTTACATGGTAAAATTTTAAAATCAATGCAGCGAAGTCTGAGGCCCTCGATGTCTCCCTCCCCAAATCCATATAGGATTCCATCCAGTCCAACTTTCCCTTTGCCTGGCCCTCACAGGGTATCAAATACTTAGGAATTCCTATTCATAGAGACCTCTCCCATCTATGTTATCTTAATTTTGGGCCCTTTATTGAACAACTCCATACAGACCACGGTTGGCAAGTTAGAACTGTAAGATTCACTACGTGAACCACTGGTGTTTTGTGGAAAAGCACATGTACACTGCGTTCCAAATTATTATGCAAAACGTGTTTAGGAGTGATAAGGGAAGAATTTGTTTGTTTGTCAGTTAAACTCATTGATGGTGATGTGTGTCAGGGCTCTTTATATCACTGTAAGCAATTGCAGACACCTGTGCTAATTAGTTTGGCAGGTGTGTCCAATGAAAGGCAAGACTACTTAAGAAGGCTCTCTCACATTATTAAGCAGCCTACATTTTCTGCCAAAATGGGAAAGAAAAAGGATGTGTCGGCTGCTGAGAAGCAACAAATTGTGGAGTGTTTAGGTCAAGGCATGACTACAATCAACATTGTGCGATGATCAGGATGAAGTGTCTTGGCAATCAAGAAGTATGTAGCTGATTCACAGTACACACGTGTGCGTGCTGATAAGGGCAAATTGAGGACTCTTTCCTACAGGCAATTACGTCAGGTTGAAAGAGCAGCGGCAAAAAAGCCTTGTCATAGCAGCAGACAAGTTTTTGAAGCTGCTTGTGCCTCCAACGTCCCCCGAACAACAAGATGCAGGGTCCTTCAGAGGTTTGCAGCTGTGCATGCACCATCCTGTCGACCTCCTCTATCCACTTCACACAAGCAGAAACGGCTCCAGTGGGCCAAACATTACATGAAGACTGATTTCAAAACTGTTTTGTTCACGGATGAGTGCCGTGCAGCGCTCGATGGTCCAGATGGATGGAGTGGAGGATGGCTGGTTGATGGACACCCCACGCAAACACGGCTACAGCGCCAACAAGGAGGTGGTGGAGTAATGTTTTGGGCTGGAATCATGGGGAGAGAGATTGTCAGCCCCTTTAGGATCCCTGAAGGCGCTAAAGATGAACTCCATAATGTATGTGGATTTTCTCAAACAGCACTTCCTGCCATGGTTCAAGAAGAAGAACCGTGTATTTCACAGCAAGATCATTTTTCTGCATGATAATGCACCATCTCATGCTGCACATAAAACATCTGCATCTCTGGCTGATATGGGCATAAAAGGGGACAAACTTATGGTGTGACCCCCATGCTCCCCTGACCTCTACCCCATTCAGAACCTTTGGAGCATCATTAAAAGGAGTGTCTATGATGGCGGGAGGCAGTTCACATCTAAGCAACAGCTCTGGGAGGGTATTCTGTCCTCATGCAACACAATTGAAGCAGAAACCATCCAAAACCTGACAAATTCAATGGACGAGAGAGTTCAGAAGCTCCTTTCGAACAAGGGGTCCTATGTGAAAATGTAACATCACCTAGAATAAAGTTTTGAGTTGAAAACTGTTTGATTTCAGTTTCTAACAACCTGCTAATGCTTATAATTTCAAAAATGACCATTTTTTTGGTCTTTATTAAAATGAAAAGGTTGATCGAAAAGTTTGGGGGATCTAAGAGTGTGGCAACCCAGTAGTCATGATTACTTCGAATTCTGACAATATGAGGGTCATGCTGCAGGTAGTGCAGCAAGAAGGCACTTATGTGCCTTGCGCATCTCGGAGCCCCAAAATTATTTTCCGGGCTAGATGCAGCTAAAAATTATTTTTAATTTTAAATCTGGTGAAGCTTTAGTATAGATGGCCTAATAGGATCAGTGCTGCACACTGCTACAAAGCCCAAATTATTTTCCAGTCAAGATACAGATAAACATGATTAGTAATTTGAAAGCTTAAAACGGTTGGTAGGGTGATTTTAACCAATCATCAAGCTTTTACTCTCCCCAGGATGACACAGGGGTAGAAAAGTCGTTTCGGATCCATGATTTGTTCATCTTTATGAACGTGAGTCTGTCTACATTATCAGTGGAGAGCCGCGTGCGCTTATCTGTCAGCACACCACCAGCAGCGCTGAACACACGTTCAGACAGAACGCTGGCTGCGGGGCATGACAAGATCTCCAAGGCGTAAGTGGCTAGCTCCGGCCATTTATCCAGATTGGAAGCCCAAAAAGAGCAAGGGTCCAGTGACACAGTCGTGGCTTCAATGTTTACTTGGAGATACTCCTGTACCATCGTCTCTAGGCGTTGACTATGTGTCAGACTTCTTGTCTCCTGTGGCCTTGCAAAGGATGGGCTAAAAAAGTGGTGAAATGATTCCGCAAAATTGATGTTGCCAGCAGATACTGTGGTTCTGTTACGGTTTGAGTGCTGAACACTTGACGGTCTCACGGTTGGCAAGTTGGAACTGTGAGATTCACTACGTGCACCACTGGTATTTTGTGGAAAAGCACATGTAAGATTCTGCAACAGTCTCTGCTGATACTCCTGCATGCGTGCATCCCTTTCTATGGCAGGAATAATTTCTGCAAATTTACTTTTGTACCGGGGATCTAACAGTGTGGCAACCCAGTAGTCAGGATTATTTCTAATTCTCACAATTCGAGGGTCATGTTGCAGGTAGTGCAGCAAGAAGGCACTCATGTGTGTTGCGCATCCAGGAGCACCAAGTCCCTGTTGTGTTGGTGGCGAGGTAACAATCATGCTTCCTTCCTCTGTCCTCTCCCCCCAACCTCGCACAACAGAAATGTGATCAAGGTCTCCCTCATTTGATGAGTCTTCCATCAGTTCGTCCTCCACTTCTTCCTGGGCTCCTGCACCTTCCTCACTAGTTTGGCTGCTACCATGCGCCCTGGTAAAACCATCTCCCCCACCCTCACATGCCTGCCGCCTTGGTGCTGCCGACCGTCTGGACCTTGCAGATGTTAGCCCTTCCGCATACAACTCCTCCTCCTCTACTTCCTCCACCTCCTCTTGTGCCACCACCTGATTCCGAATTCTGTTTAACATGTGCTCCAGCATGTAAATCACCGGAATAGTCATGCTGATAATGGCATCGTCAGCACTAAACATCTTCGTCGCCATTTCAAAACTGTGCAGAAGGGTGCATAGGTCCCTGATCTGAGACCACTCCTCCAGCGTGATTTGCCCCACCTCTGAATCTCGTTGGCCCAGGCTATACGTCAGAACGTATTGCACCAGGGCTTGTCGGTGCTGCCACAGTCGCTGCAACATGTGCAGAGTTGAATTCCACCGGGTAGGCACATCGCATTTTAGCCGGTGAAGTGGCAGGCCCAACGACTTCTGTAGAGATGTAAGTCGCTGAGCTGCGGGATGCGAACGGCGGAAGTGAGCACACAGCGACCGTGCCCTCTGCAGAAGGCCATCTAGTCTGGGATAGTGGGCTAAAAATTGCTGGACAACCAGGTTCAACACGTGAGCCATACAAGGCACGTGTGTGACATTGCCCCGGCGAAGGGCCGCACCCAGGTTTGCAGCATTGTCGCACACGGCCTTCCCTGGTTTCAGGTCCAGTGGAGACAACCATTCATGAAATTGGTTCTCCAGAGCTGACCACAACTCCTCAGCTGTGTGACTCACATTTCCCAGACATTTCAATGTAAAAACCACCTGATGACGTTGAGCCCTACTGCCAGCATAGTAAGGAGGTGTGCAGGATCCCTTCTGCGCAGTTAGAAAGCTTGTGGCATGACCAGACAGGCTTTGGGTGCAGGTCGAAGACCGAGAGGAGGTTGAGGAGGCAGAAGCAGTGGAGGAACTTTGACATAAAGAGGATTGACGCACAACTCGTGGGGACGGCAAGACTTGGACAGCAGCCCCTTGTCCTGCTGTCACCATAGTTACCCAGTGCCCAGTCAGCGACATGTAACGCCCCTGTCCATGCCTACTCGTCCAAGTGTCTGTGGTGAAATGCACCCTGTCACACACAGAGTTTCTCAAAGAAGCGGTGATGTTATGTGCGACATGCTGGTGGAGCGCAGGCACACCTTTCTTTGAGAAGTAGTGCCGACTGGGCATCTGGTACTGGGGCACTGCGACGGACATAAGGTCTCGAAAATCCTCTGTGTCCACTAGGCGGAAAGGCAGCATTTCTGTAGCCAAGAGCTTGCAGATGGTGAAATTCAACCTCTTAGCTTTCTCATGGCTAGGAGGAAATGGTCTTTTACTTGTCCACATCTGAGGGACCGAGGGCTGGCTATTGTGCTTAGACGGGGTTGATAAGGGTGTCCCCGGCAAACTGCCGGTCTGTGAGGAAGATGCAGGCGGACATGTTAGGTTGCCTTGATCCAAAGGTGGTGCTATCGATGTCGGACAGCGCTCAACACCAGCTGGTGTTACCACCTCCAAAGAAAATGATGACCTGCCAATCACGCTGGCTGTTGCGGGTAAAGAGGTGGCAGGTCTGCGCCCCAAAACAGGTGTGACTGCTGTCCCCCCAGTCACAGAGGATGAAGAGGCCGCGGATGCACAAGATATGGCAGACGGTGGTTGGCCCGGCCGGCTAGGCCGCATTGTAGCACACTGAGCTTCCCACTGCAACTTATGCTTCATGTCCATGTGCCGGTTCATGCATGAAGTACTCAAACTATGTATTTTTTGGCCTCTACTTAGCTTTTGCTGACAAATGTTACAGATAACACGAGTTGGGTCATCTTTATCGATCTGAAAAAATGCCCAGGCTATGCAAGGCTTAGCACCCATGCGACCTGAGAGCCACCACGACTTGTGGTGAGAGGCAGAGTTGTGTTTGAGGATGCAGTTGTTGACGTGCTTCCAGTACTATGTCTCTGTCCAGGAAGGCGCAACCTGACCTCGTCGTCACTAGCATCTTCCTCCACCTCCTCTGCTGACCTCATCTCTTGGCTGACTGTGGGTTGACAGTAAGTGGGATCTCCGACCTCATCATAATCACCCTGTGCGTTATCACACCCGTCGTCCTCAGAGCCAACCTGTTCCTGCCCTGACAAAAAACTAAAGTTGTCGCTCCAATCAGGTATTTGAGTCTTATCATCGTCTTCCTCATTGTCTCCACCAACAGGAGTTACAGTTTGGGAATGAGGGTCTACATTATGGTCAGAACCTTCTGCGTCTGGTCCTGGATCCGACTCATAAAGATTCTGGGCATCAGTGCAGATCATTTCCTCGTCTGGATTCACAGAAGCGCTGGAGTCGACCTCTGATTCCCAGGCTATAGTATGAGTAAACAGCTCTGCAGACTCAACCATCTGTTCTACCTCATACTCAGACGGGCAGCTGGAGATTTGGGAGCTGTGAGGAAGCAAGTGCGATTTGGGTGACACCTTTGAGGACTGGAGTATTTGTGATGTTGAAGTTGATGTGGAGGAGAGCCCACTTAAAGGAGCACTTGATATCCGTTGAAGCACCTGCTGTTTTTGTGCCTCATCTGGAATTTGTAGCGATTGGCGTGGCCGTAAGAAAGGGATCTTATCACATTGTCCGCTAAAAGAAGTAGACATTTTAGTTTGGCTGGAAGATGGTCTTTCTTCTGCAGATGTTACTGTTGCTTTAACACCTACCCCACGGACACAACCTTTTTTCCCCTTCCCAACACGCCTATTCCCCTTTCCACCAGCAGCAGGCCTTTTTCCACTCATTTTGGTGGTTAACTAATTCACAACTCTGGAGTTGTTTGCACAAAAAAACAATGGATGGTAACCGAGCAGAGCTGAGTGGCCAAACTGTGGTATTAGGCCAAAACTATTGGCTGGGTTAGATGCAGAAAAAAATTATTTTGAATTTGCAACCTGATGGAGGTCAGTATAGATGGATTAATAGAACAAGACCCACACACAGCTAGAAGCCCAATATTTTTTCAGAGGTAGATGCAGGAAAAAAATATATTCAGTTTGCAACCTGATGGAGGTCAGTATAGATGGACTAATACAACAAGTCCCACACACAGCTAGAAGCCCAAATATTTTTTCAGAGGTACTGTAGATGCAGATAAAAATTAGTTTTAATTTGCAACCTGATGGAGGTCAGTATAGATGGACTAATAGAGAAAGTCCGACACACTACTAGAAGGCCAAATATTTTTTCAGAGCTAGATGCAGAAAAAAATTATATTCAGTTTGCAACCTGATGGAGGTCAGTATAGATGGACTAATAGAGAAAGTCCGACACACTACTAGAAGGCCAAATATTTTTTCAGAGCTAGATGCAGAAAAAAATTATATTCAGTTTGCAACCTGATGGAGGTCAGTATAGATGGACTAATACAACAAGTCCCACACACAGCTAGAAGCCCAATATTTTTTCAGAGGTAGATGCAGAAAAAAATATATTCAGTTTGCAACCTGATGGAGGTCAGTATAGATGGACTAATACAACAAGTCCCACACACAGCTAGAAGCCCAAATTTTTTTTCAGAGGTACTGTAGATGCAGATAAAAATTAGTATTAATTTGCAACCTGATGGAGGTCAGTATAGATGGACTAATAGAGAAAGTCCGACACACTACTAGAAGGCCAAATATTTTTTCAGAGCTAGATGCAGAAAAAAATTATATTCAGTTTGCAACCTGATGGAGGTCAGTATAGATGGACTAATAGAGAAAGTCCGACACACTACTAGAAGGCCAAATATTTTTTCAGAGCTAGATGCAGAAAAAAATTATATTCAGTTTGCAACCTGATGGAGGTCAGTATAGATGGATTAATAGAACAAGACCCACACACAGCTAGAAGCCCAATATTTTTTCAGAGGTAGATGCAGGAAAAAAATATATTCAGTTTGCAACCTGATGGAGGTCAGTATAGATGGACTAATACAACAAGTCCCACACACAGGTAGAAGCCCAAATATTTTTTCAGAGGTACTGTAGATGCAGATAAAAATTAGTTTTAATTTGCAACCCGATGGAGGTCAGTATAGATGGACTAATAGAATGACGCTATGCCCAAAAGATTTTACTTCACTAAGTGCAGTAAAAAAATTGGTATTCTATACACAGGTGGTATATCTTGCAACACAGATAGGCTACTCCACTGACTAACACACTCTGCAATAGGCCAAAAAGGATTAGCTTTGCTAGATTCAGCCAAATGCTGTGAAAAAAACTTGCACAGCACTGGCACAGACCTGCCTGGCAAAAACTGATAGGAACTGATGTAACCTAGTCCTGAAAAGGACTCCAATTACAATTAGTCTTTACTCCCACAACCTATCTATTTAAGAGCACAGACCTCCCTGATAAAAGTCGTAGGAAATGCTGTAACCTAGTCCTTAAAAGGACTGCAATCACAACTATTCCCTACTCCCAAGCTATCTGTATATTTGTGCGAAAATTGGCTTGAAATTAACAAGGTATAGCGCACACAGCAACAGCGGTGCCGTCTAACACGCAGCTGCAGCAGTGAGAAAATGGTGGCGACGGGGAAAATGGCTTGGTCTTATAGGGCAAGGACATGTGACATACACTGCCAATGACACATGCCCTTGCTTGTGTGAAAAAAAGCACTTCGCTCCGTGTGTGCGCTGCTGATAGGCTGACAGATTGCACCTCCCCACTGCAAATGCGGGAAAGAGAAAAAAAAATGGAGATCTTCATTGTTCCTGCAGAGATCCATCCCCTGCCCCTCCCCCCACCCCGCTGTACACTCAAACTGCGTATTAACATTAATTTTCATCATTACTGAGAAAAAATCCAGTTATGATTTTGGTGCACGAACAGTTATCGAACATAACCTCGAACAGCCGAATTTTTCTCAAATTGTTCGTGTTCGCCCAACGGCTCGAACACCGCCCAAAACAGCTCGAATTTGAGATTGGCGAACAGTTCGAGTAGAACAACGCTCATCTCTAGTTAAAGGGGCCCACTGAGGCTCTTTCGCCCAGGGCCCACAAAAACCTGGAGCCGGCCCTGCCTCTATAATTGCCCTTATCGCTCAGAGACTGTAAGTACGATCTCACCATCTAGACTCCTGCTTCTCCTCATACGAGTTAAAGCATGACATGATATAGCTGATAGAACAGCTTTTACATTTCTGTCTCCATTTTTTTAAGTTAAAATTTTCACTTGACCGAAAAATGAAGATGCTTCAACTGTCGTACCGGATAAGGATGCTGACTCCTGGTTTTAACTATAAAAAGATGAAGACACATTTGGGAACATATGCAGATGTGCCACTTGGTAATATAACAAAAGTCAGGCAGAGGCCAGGACAGTAGGTGTTGTAGTCAGCACAGGCGAAGGTTAAGGAAACCAGCAGATCAGCAAAGTCTGGAACATGCTGCAGCTTGGATACATCTTAACAGATTGGGAACAAAGAGTAACAAAATGGCTTTGGAGTGACACACTGGTCCGGGAAGGGTTGCTTGGATGAAAAATGATAAAAATAGCAAATGTTGAGCAGCAATTTTAGGCTGCCTGTACATCCATCTCAGAGAGGCCCATTACAGTCTGCTTTATATGAAAAGTTGCAACCTTTTTACATCTCACAACATACAATAGTAAATGATCATGAACTAAATCAGGTTGTCATACTTCACTAATTATCTTTTCTTCTGAATGATTGTCTGTGCACAGTCGCCTATAGAATTATTCTATCTATATTGGCTATGCATCTTTTGTGGCGGCTCAACTGTTATCGTCACCTCTGCTGCTTCTCCTGTACAGCGGATCTGTCACTAGATTTCAGAACACAAACAGCATACATTATAAAATAGATCTCTTGGACCTGATGAAGCTGGTGTGCTCCTGAAATCAATCAGTCAGAATGGCTGTATAATGCTGATATTAAGATGAGAATTTTATGAGTTCATGAGTGGGGGGGCTTATGAGTCCAAGTGAATTTAATCTTCGCCACCCTGCCCCGGCCAGCTCTTCACGACACTGCTCCGGGTGATTGACAGGTCTCTCGCTATGGGATTGACCTGTTAATCACCTGCAGTGGCGCTGAGATAAAATGGCCGGAGGCAGTGACAGAGTAATCTGGTCTCAAGCTACGTATGTTCCCTTGCTGGATCTTTAAAGTATATGTTCTTGGAAACGCTGGAGCGTTTCAGAGAAATAATATATCTGGCTGCAATTGTGCAGTCAGGCTCTGATTCATGCTGCCTGCAGTTTGGGCAGCATGAATTAGGTGACAGGTTCCCTTATAAAGAGTATTCCATCTTAAGTTATCACCTATCCATGTGATAGGCTTTAAGTGATGGATCCCCTGATCTCCCCTGGTTCTCCCCTGACTGTGGTCTTGAAGGGCCACATGTGTCCTCTAGCGCTGTGCTCGGCTATCTTTCGCAGTGTCATAGACTTGAATGGAGCAGCGGTGAACATGTCTAAACTGCCACAGTATTTAACTCTTTATGGCCATAATTTTACAGCCAGGTAACAAAGGGAGCACAAGCCTATTGTCCTGCCAATTGTAGGAAATCCTAGCTCATTATTTTCCCAATTTGATAAATTTTCCACTAATGGAAAACAGAACACAAACTAGCATGGCACTCTGGGAACCTCCATGGCCACTTTACTTCAGTGATAGGAAGGAGTGACGGAACACTGAACAATTAGAGCATGTATTAACCTTCCCATTCGGTGTATTGGAGAACTCTTAAACACTTCCCTACAATGGACATACCGGTACGTCCTATTTTGCAGTGCGTTCCCACTGGCACATCCTGGAGATCGTGCTGACACAGGAGCCGTGCCTATATGATCTTCGCCGGGAGCCCGTCTTAAGTGATAGCCGAGCCCCGACTGTCACAGTCAGGGGCGGTGCCCGCACCGCCCCCAGCTGTTTAACTCTCTAAATGCTGCAATCAATAGCAATTTCAGCATTTAGAATGCACAGCACTGACGTAATCGCGGGCTGCAGATCATTGTCATGTAAACCCAAGGTCAAATGATCACCTCTGAGTCTGCCAGCTACAGTGGCCTGTTAGAGATGTTCTGTTAGTACAGCACTGACAAGTACAATGCATTGCAATGCTTGTGTATTGCAATGCATTATACCACAGAGTAAGAAAAGTCCCATAGATTGCCTAAATAAAAAATTAAAAAAAAAAGTTTAAAACTTAAAAAAATTGTAAAAATATTTTTAAAAAAATCACAAAATAAAGAACAAAAAAATAAAACAAACATTATATGTGTAGTTATGTAAAAAAACAAAAATAAACAAAAATATACATATATTTGGTGTTGCCACATCTAGAACGACCCGATCTATAAAACTGTAAAACTAGGTAACCTCTTCAGTGAGCACCGCGAAAAAACTAAATAAAAAAAGTGGCAAAAAACTATGGTTTACCACCAAAAAAAAGTGTAAATAAAATGAGATCAAAAAGTCGAATGTAATTAAAAATGGTATAACTGAAAAGGTCATCTTGTCCCGCAAAAAACAAACCGCAATACTGCTCCATCAATGAAGAAAAAAAATAAGCTATAGCTTCCAGAATACAGTGATGCAAAAACAGTTCTCTTTTCTTGTTTTTATTGTGTAATAGCTGCAAAACATTAAAAAAATGGTACCAATAAAAACGTCAACTCCTTCAGCAAAAAGCAAGCCATTATATGATTCTGTCTGCAGAAATATAGAAAAATTATAGCTCTCAAAATTTGGCTCTGCAAATCCATTTTTTTTTAAAACAAAAGCGTTTTTTTAGTGTGTGATAGCAGCCAAACATGAAAAAACCTATAGAAATCTGGCATCGCTGTAATCACACCGACTCGAAGAATAAAGTCATCTAATCACTTACACCGCATGAGGAACGGCGTAAAAAATAAGTTGAACGGTGTAAAAAATAAGTTGAACAAATTCTTGACCTGCTGTTGATTTGTTCATTCTGCTCTCCAAAGACTGCAGTAAGGCTCGGCTCATATTTATCCAGTGCTCTGCGCTGAGCTATTACACCGGGGTTTCAGTGTAAATCTCTGAAATACGTGATTCAGAGGAACCCACTGTGGACTCCAACTGCCCAGTGATCCAGCGGTGTACATCTTTTTAAGCATGCATAAATACGACCACAGTTTTGTGCACTTCTGAGAAGGAGACCACTGAATAGAGGCCAGAATGAGTCCAGAGAAACTCTGCTGCCTCAATACAGTGATTGAATCCCTCAGGGGAGTTTCATCTGAATCGCGTCACTTGAAGATTTAGATTGAAACCACCGATGCAAGTGCTCAGCGTAGAGCAGCGGATAAATGTGATCCAAAATGTTAGGTAAAATGTTCCCAATAAAAGCTTAAACTCAATCTACAAATAAAGCAAGTCCTCTCTGAGATCCGTCATTTGTCAATGGAAATATTGGGGGCTTCCACTTTACTGATAGCACAAAGGCTCTGGAAAAGATCTATGGCTCCTCGCCCCCCCAAAAAAATCCAGAGAATTATCTCCCTAATCCAAACGCCCCCATTTCTGAGCCCCACAGTGTGCCTAAACCACATTTAGCGTCCACGTGTTTGACATTTCTGTAGCATTGACAGCCGGCTTAATTTTCGGGTGCATGTCTCCAGAAGTGCGAGCTGGGCATAATGTACTGGGCACGACAATATATGAACACTTCAATGGCAGATTTGCAATTTTCACTCAGCAACATTCACTGCTGCTTGTTTCTGGAAAATGCCCATGGAGTTAAAATAATCACTATACCTTTAGATAAAGTCCCAGCAGCATGTAATTCAAAAATGGGGTCACTTGAGGAGGGGATTCTGCTCTTTTGGCACTTAGGTGCTCTGTATATGGAGTCTGCAAACTATTCTATGAAAATTTGTTGTCCATGAGTCAAATAGCGCTCCTTCCCTCCGAGTCTTGACGTGTGGCTAAGCAGTGCTGTACAACCACATATGGGGTATTGCTACTTTCATCAGAAATCGTGTTACAAATTTTGGTGCCATTTTTACCCATTTCCCTGTGTTAAAATGTAAAATATGGGGCTAAAACAAATGTTTGTGATAAAAATGTGATTATTTTTTTTTCACTGCTCAATGATCTAAAATTTTTTGACTCACACGTGGTGTCAATATGATTACTGCATCCTTAGATGAATTAATTGAGAGCTTTAATTTGTAAAATGGGGTCACTTATTGGAGGGGGGGGTTTCTGCTGTTTTGGCTCATCAGGGTCTCTTCCAGTGGGTCATGGCACCAGCAAACCATAACAGCAAAATGTACGCTATAATATGACGCTACTTCCCTTCTGAGCTTTCCACTGTGCCTGAAAAGTAGTTCTCGATTACATGTAGGATATTGATGCACTCAGACAAAATTGCACAACAAATTGTGAGGTCCATATTTTCCTATTAGCCATTATAAAAATTGCAAACTTAGGACCAAAACAATAATTTAGTGGTAAAAATGTAATTATTCTTTCTTCACTTCTCAATGGTAAAAAATTCTGTGAGGCACATGTGGTGTCAACATGCTCACTGCAACCCTAAATTAATTCATTGGGTCTTGTAGTTTGTAAAATGGGGTCACTTATGGAGGGGTTCTGCTGTTCTGGCACCTCAGGGGCTCTGCCAATGTGACATGGCACCCTCAAACCATTCCAGCAAAATCTGAACTCCAATATGGTGCTTTTTCCTTTCTGAGCTTTGCATTGAGCCTCAAAAGTAGTTTTTTTTTACCACATATAGGGTATTGGCATACTCAGGAGAAATTGCATAGCAAATTGTAACATTAAATTTTTTCCTATTATCTCTTGAAAATTAAAAACTTGGGCCAAAACAACATTTTTCGTGAAAAAAAAAATCAAATTTTCCATTTACTCAGCCCAATATTATACAAGTCTCTAAATGCCTGAGGGTTAAAAATAAAAATGCTCACTGCTGCGGTCACTGTTGTTTTGGCATGTCAGGGGCTCTTTAAATGTGACATGGTATCCGAAATCTATTCCAGCCAAAATTGCGCTCCAGAATTCAATTGGTGCTCCTACCTTTGTGAGCCCTGCCGTGAGCCCAAACAGTAGTTTTCCACCACATATAGGGTATTGGTGTACTCAGGAGAAATTGCACAACAAATTTTATGGTTCATTTTCACCTTTTGCCCTCGAGAAAATGACAAAATTTGGGGCTAAAGCAATATTTTTGCAGGAAAAATTTTTTTTTTTCATTTTCATGGCTCAATGTTGTAAAATTCTGTGAAATGTAATGTAATTCTGTGAAATGTAAAATGAGCTCACCACACATCTAGATAAATTCTGTGAGGGATGTAGTTTCCAAAACTGCTTCACTTTTGGGAGTTTCCACTATTTCAGCACATCAGGGGTTTTGCAAATGCGGCATGGCGTCCACTATCTATTCCAGCCAATTTTGCAGACCAAAAGTCAAATTATGGTTCTTTCCTTCCAAGCCTTGCCATGCACCCCAAACAGTAGTTTTCTACCACATATCGGGTATCTGTGTGCTCAACAGAAATTGCAAAACAAACTGTATGGTCCATTTTCTCCTGTTACCCTTGAATTTCACAGCCCAACATTATAAAATTCTGTTATGCACCTGTGAGTTCAAGGTGCTCACCACACCTATAGATAAGCTCCTTGAAGGGTATAGTTTTCAAAATGGTGTAAATTGTGGGGGGTTCCACTGTTTGGGCACATCAGGAGCTCTGCAAATGTGTCATGGTTATTTATTCCAACCAATTTTGCACTCCAAAAGTCAAATAGTGATCCTTTGCTTCCAAGCCCTGCCGTGCGCCCAAACAGTATTTTTCCACCGCATATGGGGTATTGATGAACTCAGGAGAAATTGTAAAACAAATTATACCATCCATTTTTCTAGATTATACATGTCAAACTGTGGCCCGTGGGCCAAATCTGGCCTTCAGGTTGGTTTTATTTGGCCCGCGACACCAGAACCACCACCCCTACATGGGGTCATTATTATGTATGGAGGACTATGTGGGTCCTGTTATTCTGCATGGAGGACTTTGTGGAAACCATTGTTCTGTATGGAGGACTTTGTGGGACACGTAATACTGTATACTGGTTGGCCCACGACTTTGTCCAAGTTTTCCATTTCCAACCCTTTGTGTGTTTGAGTTTGGCATCCATGTTCTAGATCAACATTTTTGTGAGAAAATTATTATTTTTTATTTTTTTCCTTCTACATTTCTTTAATTTTTGTGAAGAACTTCAAAGGTTAATAAACTGTTTGGATGTGATTTTGTGCACTTTGAGGGGTGCAGTTTTTAAAATGGTATAACTTTTGGGTATTTTCTGTCACACAGGTCCTTCAAAGTCACTTCAAATGTGATGTGGTCCCTAAAAAAATTGGTTTGATAAATTTTGTTGGAAAAATTAAAAATTACTGATTACCTTTACACCCTTCTAACTTCAAGCAAAAAAAAAAGTTTAAAAATGATGCTGATGAGTTACGTAGACATGTGGTAGATGTTATGTATTATCTATTTTGCGTGGTATAGCTATTTGTTTTAAATTCTACAAATGTAAAGATTAAAAATTGAGAAAGTTTTACATTTTTTGGTAAAATTTTCAATATTTTTATAAATAAACAAAAATCACATCAACGAAAATTTACCAATAACATGAAGTACAGCATCTCATGAAAAAACAATCTCAATGACACTGGTCTGGTCAGGAAGGTAAAAACAGGCTTTGGGGTAAAGGGGCCATTTCATCAAACAGTTAAGCCAGTTTTCTGATGTACAACTGTTTGAAACTGTAATTACTCAATTACAAGTTGCACAAATTTTTTTTTTTTATACAGCAGTCCCTACCAGCCTTGTCAACCTTTTGAAAAGAGTTTGACTGAGAGGTAACGCTGCAGATTTCGCCAGTCTTGATGAATGGGGGTTTAAAAGTATTAAAAAGTTTCAGGTTTTGATTTAAAAAGAAGCTAAAAATGATTTACTTGTACAGTTTAATGTGTTTTCTTGGATTTATCCTCACGATTACATTTTTGCATTCTTGTACAGAATGTCCTGCCATTTTCCTGAGCTTATGTGAAATATCAATTGTTACAATTTTCTTGGTAACTTTCCGTTCACATTGAATGACAACATTGTTGTGGCAGGATTGTAATTAAGTAGCAAATCCAATTACCACTGTCTGAGTTGTTTTCCTTTCCCCTTTCCTTTTTTTTCCCTTTCTGTAAAATATTAAGAAATCTTCTGTAGTACAATGTTCCTCTGGACGATCACTTTCCTACTTTGACAGAAAATCATTTTTAATGCAACTCTTTGCCATCCACCGGCCTCAAAAGAAATATTGCAGAATAAAATTTCCTTAGAGGAGTTACTGTCATTGTGCATTGACAGCATCTAAAGTAACGCCCTTCCTAAGTGCAGCACAATTACCTATTCAAGCATGGACTTCTGCAAGGCCAAGGATGGATATGTTTGTCAAACCTTATTAGGTTAGTCAATTAGATTTAGGATGAATGACATAAAAACAGTAGGTTGCCTTTTCGATTTTTGTACTCTGATTTAGTGATTTTTCTGTTTATTGCAGTTTGCTTGAAATATACAAAACTGGAATTATTTGTTTGCCTGTGATACCTCTCTTCTTCACAGTCGGGTAAACAAGTGATTGGGTGGGAGGGGGAGAAAAGAAACAAATTTAAAGGGTCATCGTAACCAGCAGCAGATGCTGCATTACTGTATAGTGATTATAACTAATATTCTATATTACTAATATTTTTCGTCATCAGGATTAGAGTGAAGAGATTACTGATTGAATAGTTTTGGCTGATGGACAGGTGCCATTTTGTTCCCTTGCACATGCTCAGTTGATATGTGGAGTTTATCTGTTGCACTCTGTGTGTGTGTATATATATACATATATATATATATATATATATACCGTATTTTTCGGACCATAAGACGCACTTTTTTCCCCCAAATTTGGGAGGAAAATGGGTAGTGCGTCTTATGGTCCGAACATAACTTACCGGTGGTGGTGGAGTGGGATCGCAGGGTGGCGGCGGAAGAAGAGGTGAGGCGGGCCGGTATCTGGCTGGGGGCCGGGCCTGGCCGGGTACCGGGGCTGGTGTATTGCTGTGAGCAGAGTTGGCAGAGCAGAGTGAGCGGCTTCCGGTGGCCGCGGCCATGTTCCTGAAGCTGTGCTCTACAGGAAAATGGCCGCCGGAGCCGATGCATGCGCTCTGCCGAGTCGGCGGCCATTTTCCTGTAGAGCACATCTTAGGGAACATGGCCGCGGCCACCGGAAGCCGCTCACTCTGCTCTGCAAACTCCGCTCACAGCAATACACCGGCCCTGGTACCCGGCCAGGCCCGGCCCCCAGCCAGATACTGGCTCGCCTCACCTCTAGCTCCGGCACCAGCACCCCAGGCGAGGCACCCGCACCCCAGGCCAGGCACCAGCACCCCAGGCCAGGCACCCGCACCCCAGGCCAGGCACCCGCACTCCAGGCCAGGCACCAGCACCCCAGGCCCCCGCACCAGCACCCCAGGCTCCCAGCACCCCAGGTACCAGGGCACCAGGCCCCCAGCCACCAGGTACTAGCATGCCTCCACTTCTGCCACCTTCCTGAAGGACCCTGCCTCCTGTGACCCCAGCTCCACCGCCCCCTCAGGTAAGATACCTATTCAGACTATAGGACGGACCCCCATCTTATAAAAATATTTTTTTTCCTATTTTCCACCCTAAAATTTGGGGTGCGTCTTATGGTCCGGTGAGTCTTATAGTCCGAAAAATACGGTATATATATATATATATATGTATATATGTGTGTATGTGTGTGTGTGAGAGATTTGTGTTTACTGCAAAATACGACTCATTAATGGACAGTACGGTGGCTCAGTGGTTCCTGGGGTCCAGGGTTCAAATCCCACCAAGGACAACATCTGCAAGGAGTTTGTATATTCCCCCCGTGTTTCCCCGATTTCCTCCCACACTCCAGAGATACTGAAAGGGAATTTAGATTTAAAGCACTGGGGAATATGATGGTGCTATAAGTGAGTAAAATAAATGAACTCCAAAAAAAGAGAAATACATGGTCCACATATCCAGTTTTTGCAATAATCTAATATAAAGTAGATTTTTTTTTTATTAAACTCTAAACGTGCACTTTCCATGTCACAGCAATCTCTTTAAAGTGGGCACTTTATACAGTTTTCAGTGTAGTACCGCATCACAATCAATGCAATGAAAACCCACCATTGCCAGGCTTTAAAGGGAACCTGTCAGGTCCCTCATGCCCTCCAACCCAGCAACATTCACATACTGTATGTATTACTAAATTCCCTGCCTATCTAGCCCTGTATAATGTTATTGAGTGAAAAGAAGGTATAAAAATAGCGTGTATAAGGTCCGCTTTTCCTATGCTAATTAGCGCTTTGACTAATCGAGGTGGCGTTAGTTTCCCGGACTAGTTGGCCTTCTTTCCATATTATCATGCATATGTGGGTGTGATAACGTAATTTGCACAAGCCAGCATCATCGCCAGCTTGTGCAAATCTCACGCATGCGCGCGGCTCATTTCGGCAGCGTCATTGATCAACCTAAATTTTGCCATTAATCTATATATTGAGTTGGGAAAGGGTAAATACATAGAGGTTACACCCAGCTGCTGCAATGTAGAAATCATGGAATACACAAGAAACATAGTAACAAATAAGAATATCTGATTTTTTCCCAGTCCTCCTTTACATATTAGACAACTGTTATCTGTCTGTCTGTAAACTTCTATCTGTAATAGTCACATAAATACAGTAGTGCTATGTCTTTCTGTTCATGTGTTATTTTATTTTCTTTACATTGGTGGTATGTAATAAGACCTTGGGGAAGAATATAACTATTACAAGGGGCCCATTAATGTATTGAGATTAATGTTAGTACAGATACTGGACGTTATTGTTACCGACCATTTTAGCCTGAGGCATTTTCCTGCTCCTCATGTTCCAAAGCTTCATCATCTTTAAGTTGTTCTTTTCCATTTGGATCCTTATTTTTTTTTTTGACAGTTGATGTTTAATAAATAAAAAAAAATCCCCAAAAACCAGGTCAATACATGCACATTGCTAATTACAGGCTGGTATTAATTATGCAACATATGTCCCGGAGCCGTCACCTGGAGAGTACAGGAAACTTTGATTCAATAATAAATATCAAGGTGCTGGACATCTGACTGATATCTCATGACATCTCAGGAGCCCTCATATATTGGACATTTTATCTCAGTGATGAGTAACAGAAGAGTTATTTCATTTTTTAGATACAAATCTATGACTGAATGGAAAAAATCATCCAAATATATTTAGATGCATATCAGTCGTAATTTTACTCATAGTTTCATTTCCATCGGTTGACCAGTGTTCTGGTTTTATTGAGCAGATATATGATTTTATGCTTAGTTTTAGCAATGATAAATAGTACAACATTTCTAAAATTCAACAAAAGAAGATCACATCATACACGAGGGTCTTGCTGTATAGAATATTTTTCTAATACCCATAATAACATCCACCACTTTGAATTTGTTGTGGATGCTGACTCTTTAGTCACAAGGCCAGAGTGAGAGGAGCCTTGGTATTGACCTCCTTTCTTTATGTTTACAGTAAAAGAATGTGTGCATATTTTCTGATCTGCTATGTCATGATAACTAGTGTTGAGCGAACATGCTCGACACTGCTCGGTACTCGCCCGAGCATCACGCTACTCGGGATGATCGGCGAGCACCGAGCATTTCCGGGTTACTCGGGCGGGAACGCGGGTCTCCGCCCTGCATGTTTGGCGCTCTTTACAGAGCCAATGAACATGCAGGGATTGCCAGCCAGTCACTGTAATGCTGCAGCCATGTTGGTTGTGGGCATTACAGTGATTGGCTGGCCGCACAGCGTCACCTCGAGTATTTAAAACCGGGGGCGCCGCCATCTTGGACACAGTCGCTCCGGATTAGACAGTGTAGGGACAGTGCTGCTGATTTAGGGAGAGATATAAACTGCGAAATAGTTAGTGTAGGGTCTGTAAAGGCTGCCAGAACAAACAAACAGTCCTTTTCAGGACTAATATCCATCCCAGATACCAGGCAGGCAGGCTGTATAGGAGACACAGTGGTTATACCAGCAAACGCTGCATTACAGTCCTGTGTGCTCCTGCTGCTGAAATTGCTGGACTTAGCACCAGGTGTCGGGGGCCAGGAAAAATCCTTTTTTTTCATCTAAATCCTCCTTTTTTTTTCTTCCTTCACACTGTACAAATACCCGTCTTATTAACCTTTTGGTGTCCCCCCCCCCCAAGAAAAAAAAAGCGTGTCTCTGATTTTTCAGACACGAATATAACTGTTGAAAATAGTCTGGTGTAGGCTATAGAAACAGAAGTGTTGTTTTGCACTTCCACGGTTCAAACCTCTGTATTATCCATTTTGGGCCATTTGTATCTAAAAAAACAGTTTGAGTGTGTCGCTCACTGTTCATCCGCAAATCTATATATTTAAAAAAGTCTGGTATACCCCAGTAAACAATAACTGTGGTTTTGCCATCCCACGGTAAAAAATCTCTATTATTCAGCTTTTGGTAGTTTTTTCCGTAAAGAAAAACAGTAGTGTCTCCTGACTGTTGTGACACAAAAATATATCTGTTGAAAATAGTCTTGTGTAGGCCCGACATCCCAGTGGGGTTTCGCAGTTCCATGGGTCAAATCGCTGTACTATCCAGTTTTGGGCCTTTGGTATCTAAAAAAAAAGCAGTTTGAGTGTGTCGCTCACTGTTCAGCCGCAAATATCTCTATTTAAAAAAGTGTGGTATACCCCAGTAAACAATAACTGTGGTTTTGCCATCCCACGGTAAAAAATCTCTATTATTCAGGTTTTGGTAGTTTTTTCCGTAAAGAAAAACAGTAGTGTCTCCTGACTGTTGTGACACAAAAATATATCTGTTGAAAATAGTCTTGTGTAGGCCCGACATCCCAGTGTGGTTTCGCAGTTCCATGGGTCAAATCGCTGTACTATCCAGTTTTGGGCCTTTGGTATCTAAAAAAAAGCAGTTTGAGTGTGTCGCTCACTGTTCAGCCGCAAATATCTCTATTTAAAAAAGTGTGGTATACCCCAGTAAAAATAACTGTGGTTTTGCCATCCCACGGTAAAAAATCTCTATTATTCAGGTTTTGGTATATTTTCCGTAAAGAAAAACAGTAGTGTCTCCTGACTGTTGTGACACAAAAATATATCTGTTGAAAATAGTCTTGTGTAGGCCCGACATCCCAGTGTGGTTTCGCAGTTCCACGGGTCAAATCTCTGGACTATCCAGTTTTGGGCATTTGGTATCTAAAAAAAAAGCAGTTTGAGTGTGTCGCTCACTGTTCAGCCGCAAATATCTCTATTTAAAAAAGTGTGGTATACCCCAGTAAACAATAACTGTGGTTTTGCCATCCCACGGTAAAAAATCTCTATTATTCAGCTTTTGGTAGTTTTTTCCGTAAAGAAAAACAGTAGTGTCTCCTGACTGTTGTGACACAAAAATATATCTGTTGAAAATAGTCTTGTGTAGGCCCGACATCCCAGTGTGGTTTCGCAGTTCCATGGGTCAAATCGCTGTACTATCCAGTTATGGGCATTTGGTATCTAAAAAAAAAGCAGTTTGAGTGTGTCGCTCACTGTTCAGCCGCAAATATATCTATTTAAAAAAGTGTGGTATACCCCAGTAAACAATAACTGTGGTTTTGCCATGCCACGGTAAAAAAATCTCTATTATTCAGCTTTTGGTAGTTTTTTCTGTAAAGAAAAACAGTAGTGTCTCCGGACTGTTGTGACACAAAAATATATCTGTTGAAAATAGTCTTGTGTAGGCCCGACATCCCAGTATGGTTTCGCAGTTCCATGGGTCAAATCGCTGTACTATCCAGTTTTGGGCCTTTGGTATCTAAAAAAAAGCAGTTTGAGTGTGTCGCTCACTGTTCAGCCGCAAATATCTCTATTTAAAAAAGTGTGATATACCCCAGTAAAATAACTGTGGTTTTGCCATCTCACGGTAAAAAATCTCTATTATTCAGGTTTTGGTATATTTTCCGTAAAGAAAAACAGTAGTGTCTCCTGACTGTTGTGACACAAAAATATATCTGTTGAAAATAGTCTTGTGTAGGCCCGACATCCCAGTGTGGTTTCGCAGTTCCACGGGTCAAATCGCTGTACTATCCAGTTTTGGGCATTTGGTATCTAAAAAAAAAGCAGTTTGAGTGTGTCGCTCACTGTTCAGCCGCAAATATCTCTATTTAAAAAAGTGTGGTATACCCCAGTAAACAATAACTGTGGTTTTGCCATCCCACGGTAAAAAATCTCTATTATTCAGCTTTTGGTAGTTTTTTCCGTAAAGAAAAACAGTAGTGTCTCCTGACTGTTGTGACACAAAAATATATCTGTTGAAAATAGTCTTGTGTAGGCCCGACATCCCAGTGTGGTTTCGCAGTTCCACGGGTCAAATCGCTGTACTATCCAGTTTTGGGCCTTTGGTATCTAAAAAAAAAGCAGTTTGAGTGTGTCGCTCACAGTTCAGCCGCAATTATCTCTATTTAAAAAAGTGTGGTATACCTCAGTAAACAATAACTGTGGTTTTGCCATCCCACGGTAAAAAATCTCTATTATTCAGCTTTTGGTAGTTTTTTCCGGAAAGAAAAACAGTAGTGTCTCCTGACTGTTGTGACACAAAAATATATCTGTTGGAAATAGTCTTGTGTAGGTCTGACATCCCAGTGTGGTTTCACAGTTCCATTGGTAAAATCGCTGTACTATCCAGTTTTGGGCATTTGCTATCTAAAAAAAAAGCAGTTTGAGTGTGTCGCTCACTGTTCAGCCGCAAATATCTCTATTTAAAAAAGTGTGGTATACCCCAGTAAACAATAACTGTGGTTTTGCCATCCCACGGTAAAAAATCTCTATTATTCAGCTTTTGGTAGTTTTTTCCGTAAAGAAAAACAGTAGTGTCTCCTGACTGTTGTGACACAAAAATATATCTGTTGAAAATAGTCTTGTGTAGGCCCGACATCCCAGTGTGGTTTCGCAGTTCCACGGGTCAAATCGCTGTACTATCCAGTTTTGGGCCTTTGGTATCTAAAAAAAAAGCAGTTTGAGTGTGTCGCTCACTGTTCAGCCGCAAATATCTCTATTTAAAAAAGTGTGGTATACCCCAGTAAACAATAACTGTGGTTTTGCCATCCCACGGTAAAAATTCTCTATTATTCAGGTTTTGGTATATTTTCCGTAAAGATAAACAGTAATGTCTCCTGACTGTTGTGACACAAAAATATATCTGTTGAAAACAGTCTTGTGTAGGCCCGACATCCCAGTGTGGTTTCGCAGTTCCACGGGTCAAATCGCTGTACTATCCAGTTTTGGGCCTTTGGTATCTAAAAAAAAAAGCAGTTTGAGTGTGTCGCTCACTGTTCAGCCGCAAATATCTCTATTTAAAAAAGTGTGGTATACCCCAGTAAACAATAACTGTAGTTTTGCCATCCCACGGTAAAAAATCTCTATTATTCAGCTGTTGGCAGTTTTTTCCGTAAAGAAAAACAGTAGTGTCTCCTGACTGTTGTGACACAAAAATATATCTGTTGAAAATAGTCTTGTGTAGGCCCGACATCCTAGTGTGGTTTCACAGTTCCATGGGTCAAATCGCTGTACTATCCAGTTTTGGGCCATTGGTATCTAAAAAAAAAACAGTTTGAGTGTGTCGCTCACTGTTCAGCCGCAAATATCTCTATTTAAAAAAGTGTGGTATACCCCAGTAAACAATAACTGTGGTTTTGCCATCCCACGGTAAAAAATCTCTATTATTCAGCTTTTGGTAGTTTTTTCCGGAAAGAAAAACAGTAGTGTCTCCTGACTGTTGTGACACAAAAATATATCTGTTGGAAATAGTCTTGTGTAGGTCTGACATCCCAGTGTGGTTTCACAGTTCCATTGGTAAAATCGCTGTACTATCCAGTTTTGGGCATTTGCTATCTAAAAAAAAAGCAGTTTGAGTGTGTTGCTCACAGTTCAGCCGCAATTATCTCTATTTAAAAAAGTGTGGTATACCTCAGTAAACAATAACTGTGGTTTTGCCATCCCACGGTAAAAAATCTCTATTATTCAGCTTTTGGTAGTTTTTTCCGGAAAGAAAAACAGTAGTGTCTCCTGACTGTTGTGACACAAAAATATATCTGTTGGAAATAGTCTTGTGTAGGTCTGACATCCCAGTGTGGTTTCACAGTTCCATTGGTAAAATCGCTGTACTATCCAGTTTTGGGCATTTGCTATCTAAAAAAAAAGCAGTTTGAGTGTGTCGCTCACTGTTCAGCCGCAAATATCTCTATTTAAAAAAGTGTGGTATACCCCAGTAAACAATAACTGTGGTTTTGCCATCCCACGGTAAAAAATCTCTATTATTCAGCTTTTGGTAGTTTTTTCCGTAAAGAAAAACAGTAGTGTCTCCTGACTGTTGTGACACAAAAATATATCTGTTGAAAATAGTCTTGTGTAGGCCCGACATCCCAGTGTGGTTTCGCAGTTCCACGGGTCAAATCGCTGTACTATCCAGTTTTGGGCCTTTGGTATCTAAAAAAAAAGCAGTTTGAGTGTGTCGCTCACTGTTCAGCCGCAAATATCTCTATTTAAAAAAGTGTGGTATACCCCAGTAAACAATAACTGTGGTTTTGCCATCCCACGGTAAAAATTCTCTATTATTCAGGTTTTGGTATATTTTCCGTAAAGATAAACAGTAATGTCTCCTGACTGTTGTGACACAAAAATATATCTGTTGAAAACAGTCTTGTGTAGGCCCGACATCCCAGTGTGGTTTCGCAGTTCCACGGGTCAAATCGCTGTACTATCCAGTTTTGGGCCTTTGGTATCTAAAAAAAAAAGCAGTTTGAGTGTGTCGCTCACTGTTCAGCCGCAAATATCTCTATTTAAAAAAGTGTGGTATACCCCAGTAAACAATAACTGTAGTTTTGCCATCCCACGGTAAAAAATCTCTATTATTCAGCTGTTGGTAGTTTTTTCCGTAAAGAAAAACAGTAGTGTCTCCTGACTGTTGTGACACAAAAATATATCTGTTGAAAATAGTCTTGTGTAGGCCCGACATCCTAGTGTGGTTTCACAGTTCCATGGGTCAAATCGCTGTACTATCCAGTTTTGGGCCATTGGTATCTAAAAAAAAAACAGTTTGAGTGTGTCGCTCACTGTTCAGCCGCAAATATCTCTATTTAAAAAAGTGTGGTATACCCCAGTAAACAATAACTGTGGTTTTGCCATCCCACGGTAAAAAATCTCTATTATTCAGCTTTTGGTAGTTTTTTCTGTAAAGAAAAACAGTAGTGTCTCCTGACTGTTGTGACACAAAAATATATCAGTTGAAAATAGTCTTGTGTAGGCCCGACATCCTAGTGTGGTTTCACAGTTCCATGGGTCAAATCGCTGTACTATCCAGTTTTGGGCCTTTGGTATCTAAAAAAAAAGCAGTTTGAGTGTGTCGCTCACTGTTCAGCCGCAAATATCTCTATTTAAAAAAGTGTGGTATACCCCAGTAAACAATAACTGTGGTTTTGCCATCCCACGGTAAAAAATGTCTATTATTCAGCTTTTGGTAGTTTTTTCTGTAAAGAAAAACAGTAGTGTCTCCTGACTGTTGTGACACAAAAATATATCTGTTGAAAATAGTCTTGTGTAGGCCCGACATCCCAGTGTGGTTTCGCAGTTCCACGGGTCAAATCGCTGTACTATCCAGTTTTGGGCGTTTGGTATCTAAAAAAAATAGCAGTTTGAGTGTGTCGCTCACTGTTCAGCCGCAAATATCTCTATTTAAAAAAGTGTGGTATACCCCAGTAAACAATAACTGTGGTTTTGCCATCCCACGGTAAAAAATCTCTATTATTCAGGTTTTGGTAGTTTTTTCCGTAAAGAAAAACAGTAGTGTCTCCTGACTGTTGTGACACAAAAATATATCTGTTGAAAATAGTCTTGTGTAGGCCCGACATCCCAGTGTGGTTTCGCAGTTCCATGGGTCAAATCGCTGTACTATCCAGTTTTGGGCCTTTGGTATCTAAAAAAAAGCAGTTTGAGTGTGTCGCTCACTGTTCAGCCGCAAATATCTCTATTTAAAAAAGTGTGGTATACCCCAATAAAAATAACTGTGGTTTTGCCATCCGATGGTAAAAAATCTCTATTATTCAGGTTTTGGTCGTTTTTTCCGTAAAGAAAAACAGTAGTGTCTCCTGACTGTTGTGACACAAAAATATATCTGTTGGAAATAGTCTTGTGTAGGCCCGACATCCCAGTGTGGTTTCGCAGTTCCACGGGTCAAATCGCTGTACTATCCAGTTTTGGGCCTTTGGTATCTAAAAAAAAAAAGCAGTTTGAGTGTGTCGCTCACTGTTCAGCCGCAAATATCTCTATGTAAAAAAGTGTGGTATACCCCAGTAAACAATAACTGTGGTTTTGCCATCCCACGGTAAAAAATCTCTATTATTCAGCTTTTGGTAGTTTTTTCCAGAAAGAAAAACAGTAGTGTCTCCTGACTGTTGTGACACAAAAATATATCTGTTGAAAATAGTCTTGTGTAGGCCCGACATCCCAGTGTGGTTTCACAGTTCCATGGGTCAAATCGCTGTACTATCCAGTTTTGGGCCTTTGGTATCTAAAAAAAAAGCAGTTTGAGTTTGTCGCTCACTGTTCAGCCGCAAATATCTCTATTTAAAAAAGTGTGGTATACCCCAGTAAACAATAACTGTGGTTTTGCCATCCCACGGTAAAAAATCTCTATTATTCAACTTTTGGTAGTTTTTTCCGTAAAGAAAAACAGTAGTGTCTCCTGACTGTTGTGACACAAAAATATATCTGTTGAAAATAGTCTTGTGTAGGCCCGACATCCCAGTGTGGTTTCGCAGTTCCACGGGTCAAATCGCTGTACTATCCAGTTTTGGGCGTTTGGTATCTAAAAAAAATAGCAGTTTGAGTGTGTCGCTCACTGTTCAGCCGCAAATATCTCTATTTAAAAAAGTGTGGTATACCACAGTAAACAATAACTGTGGTTTTGCCATCCCACGGTAAAAATTCTCTATTATTCAGCTTTTGGTAGTTTTTTCCGTAAAGAAAAACAGTAGTGTCTCCTGACTGTTGTGACACAAAAATATATCTGTTGAAAATAGTCTTGTGTAGTCCCGACATCCCAGTGTGGTTTCGCAGTTCCATGGGTCAAATCGCGGTACTATCCAGTTTTGGGCCTTTGGTATCTAAAAAAAAAGCAGTTTGAGTGTGTCGCTCACTGTTCAGCCGCAAATATCTCTATTTAAAAAAGTGTGGTATACCCCAGTAAACAATAACTGTGGTTTTGCCATCCGATGGTAAAAAATCTCTATTATTCAGCTTTTGGTAGTTTTTTCCGTAAAGAAAAACAGTAGTGTCTCCTGACTGTTGTGACACAAAAATATATCTGTTGAAAATAGTCTTGTGTAGGCCCGACATCCCAGTGTGGTTTCGCAGTTCCATGGGTCAATTCGCTGTACTATCCAGTTTTGGTCCTTTGGCATCTAAAAAAAAAGCAGTTTGAGTGTGTCGCTCACTGTTCAGCCGCAAATATCTCTATTTAAAAAAGTGTGGTATACCCCAGTAAACAATAACTGTGGTTTTGCCATCCCACGGTAAAAATTCTCTATTATTCAGGTTTTGGTATATTTTCCGTAAAGAAAAACAGTAATGTCTCCTGACTGTTGTGACACAAAAATATATCTGTTGAAAACAGTCTTGTGTAGGCCCGACATCCCAGTGTGGTTTCGCAGTTCCACGGGTCAAATCGCTGTACTATCCAGTTTTGGGCCTTTGGTATCTAAAAAAAAAAGCAGTTTGAGTGTGTCGCTCACTGTTCAGCCGCAAATATCTCTATTTAAAAAAGTGTGGTATACCCCAGTAAACAATAACTGTAGTTTTGCCATCCCACGGTAAAAAATCTCTATTATTCAGCTTTTGGTAGTTTTTTCCGGAAAGAAAAACAGTAGTGTCTCCTGACTGTTGTGACACAAAAATATATCTGTTGAAAATAGTCTTGTGTAGGCCCGAAATCCTAGTGTGGTTTCACAGTTCCATGGGTCAAATCGCTGTACTATCCAGTTTTGGGCCTTTGGTATCTAAAAAAAAAGCAGTTTGAGTGTGTCGCTCACTGTTCAGCCGCAAATATCTCTATTTAAAAAAGTGTGGTATACCCCAGTAAACAATAACTGTGGTTTTGCCATCCCACGGTAAAAAATCTCTATTATTCAGCTTTTGGTAGTTTTTTCCGTAAAGAAAAACAGTAGTGTCTCCTGACTGTTGTGACACAAAAATATATCTGTTGAAAATAGTCTTGTGTAGGCCCGACATCCCAGTGTGGTTTCGCAGTTCCACGGGTCAAATCGCTGTACTATCCAGTTTTGGGCGTTTGGTATCTAAAAAAAATAGCAGTTTGAGTGTGTCGCTCACTGTTCAGCCGCAAATATCTCTATTTAAAAAAGTGTGGTATACCCCAGTAAACAATAACTGTGGTTTTGCCATCCCACGGTAAAAAATCTCTATTATTCAGGTTTTGGTAGTTTTTTCCGTAAAGAAAAACAGTAGTGTCTCCTGACTGTTGTGACACAAAAATATATCTGTTGAAAATAGTCTTGTGTAGGCCCGACATCCCAGTGTGGTTTCGCAGTTCCATGGGTCAAATCGCTGTACTATCCAGTTTTGGGCCTTTGGTATCTAAAAAAAAGCAGTTTGAGTGTGTCGCTCACTGTTCAGCCGCAAATATCTCTATTTAAAAAAGTGTGGTATACCCCAGTAAAAATAACTGTGGTTTTGCCATCCCACGGTAAAAAATCTCTATTATTCAGGTTTTGGTCGTTTTTTCCGTAAAGAAAAACAGTAGTGTCTCCTGACTGTTGTGACACAAAAATATATCTGTTGAAAATAGTCTTGTGTAGGCCCGACATCCCAGTGTGGTTTCGCAGTTCCACGGGTCAAATCGCTGTACTATCCAGTTTTGGGCCTTTGGTATCTAAAAAAAAAGCAGTTTGAGTGTGTCGCTCACTGTTCAGCCGCAAATATCTCTATTTAAAAAAGTGTGGTATACCCCAGTAAACAATAACTGTGGTTTTGCCATCCGATGGTAAAAAATCTCTATTATTCAGCTTTTGGTAGTTTTTTCCGTAAAGAAAAACAGTAGTGTCTCCTGAATGTTGTGACACAAAAATATATCTGTTGAAAATAGTCTTGTCTAGGCCCGACATCCCAGTGTGGTTTCGCAGTTCCACGGGTCAAATCACTGTACTATCCAGTTTTGGGCCTTTGGTATCTAAAAAAAAAGCAGTTTGAGTGTGTCGCTCACTGTTCAGCCGCAAATATCTCTATTTAAAAAAGTGTGGTATACCCCAGTAAACAATAACTGTGGTTTTGCCATCCCACGGTAAAAAATCTCTATTATTCAGGTTTTGGTAGTTTTTTCCGTAAAGAAAAACAGTAGTGTCTCCTGACTGTTGTGACTCAAAAATATATCTGTTGAAAATAGTCTTGTGTAGGCCCGACATCCCAGTGTGGTTTCGCAGTTCCATGGGTCAAATCGCTGTACTATCCAGTTTTGGGCCTTTGGTATCTAAAAAAAAGCAGTTTGAGTGTGTCGCTCACTGTTCAGCCGCAAATATCTCTATTTAAAAAAGTGTGGTATACCCCAGTAAAAATAACTGTGGTTTTGCCATCCCACGGTAAAAAATCTCTATTATTCAGCTTTTGGTCGTTTTTTCCGTAAAGAAAAACAGTAGTGTCTCCTGACTGTTGTGACACAAAAATATATCTGTTGAAAATAGTCTTGTGTAGGCCCGACATCCCAGTGTGGTTTCGCAGTTCCACGGGTCAAATCGCTGTACTATCCAGTTTTGGGCCTTTGGTATCTAAAAAAAAAGCAGTTTGAGTGTGTCGCTCACTGTTCAGCCGCAAATATCTCTATTTAAAAAAGTGTGGTATACCCCAGTAAACAATAACTGTGGTTTTGCCATCCCATGGTAAAAAATCTCTATTATTCAGCTTTTGGTAGTTTTTTCCGTAAAGAAAAACAGTAGTGTCTCCTGACTGTTGTGACACA
This sequence comes from Phyllobates terribilis, assembly GCF_046119375.1. Taxonomy (NCBI): domain Eukaryota; kingdom Metazoa; phylum Chordata; class Amphibia; order Anura; family Dendrobatidae; genus Phyllobates; species Phyllobates terribilis. The sequence continues at coordinate 1,122,305,774 of NW_027362761.1, read as the reverse complement.
AAAATATATCTGTTGAAAATAGTCTTGTCTAGGCCAGACATCCCAGTGTGGTTTCGCAGTTCCACGGGTCAAATCGCTGTACTATCCAGTTTTGGGCCTTTGGTATCTAAAAAAAAAGCAGTTTGAGTGTGTCGCTCACTGTTCAGCCGCAAATATCTCTATTTAAAAAAGTGTGGTATACCCCAGTAAACAATAACTGTGGTTTTGCCATCCCACGGTAAAAAATCTCTATTATTCAGCTTTTGGTAGTTTTTTCCGTAAAGAAAAACAGTAGTGTCTCCTGACTGTTGTGACACAAAAATATATCTGTTGAAAATAGTCTTGTGTAGGCCCGACATCCCAGTGTGGTTTCGCAGTTCCATGGGTCAAATCGCGGTAATATCCAGTTTTGGGACTTTGGTATCTAAAAAAAAAGCAGTTTGAGTGTGTCGCTCACTGTTCAGCCGCAAAAATATCTATTTAAAAAAGTGTGGTATACCCCAGTAAACAATAACTGTGGTTTTGCCATCCCACGGTAAAAAATCTCTATTATTCAGGTTTTGGTATATTTTCCATAAAGAAAAACAGTAGTGTCTCCTGACTGTTGTGACACAAAAATAAATCTGTTGAAAATAGTCTTGTGTAGGCCCGACATCCCAGTGTGGTTTCGCAGTTCCACGGGTCAAATCGCTGTACTATCCAGTTTTGGGCCTTTGGTATCTAAAAAAAAAGCAGTTTGAGTGTATCGCTCACTGTTCAGCCGCAAATATCTCTATTTAAAAAAGTGTGGTATACCCCAGTAAACAATAACTGTGGTTTTGCCATCCCACGGTAAAAAATCTCTATTATTCAGCTTTTGGTAGTTTTTTCCGTAAAGAAAAACAGTAGTGTCTCCTGACTGTTGTGACACAAAAATATATCTGTTGAAAATAGTCTTGTGTAGGCCCGACATCCCAGTGTGGTTTCGCAGTTCCACGGGTCAAATCGCTGTACTATCCAGTTTTGGGCCTTTGGTATCTAAAAAAAAAGCAGTTTGAGTGTATCGCTCACTGTTCAGCCGCAAATATCTCTATTTAAAAAAGTGTGGTATACCCCAGTAAACAATAACTGTGGTTTTGCCATCCCACGGTAAAAAATCTCTATTATTCAGCTTTTGGTAGTTTTTTCCGTAAAGAAAAACAGTAGTGTCTCCTGAATGTTGTGACACAAAAATATATCTGTTGAAAATAGTCTTGTCTAGGCCCGACATCCCAGTGTGGTTTCGCAGTTCCACGGGTCAAATCGCTGTACTATCCAGTTTTGGGCCTTTGGTATCTAAAAAAAAAGCAGTTTGAGTGTGTCGCTCACTGTTCAGCCGCAAATATCTCTATTTAAAAAAGTGTGGTATACCCCAGTAAACAATAACTGTGGTTTTGCCATCCCATGGTAAAAAATCTCTATTATTCAGCTTTTGGTAGTTTTTTCCGTAAAGAAAAACAGTAGTGTCTCCTGACTGTTGTGACACAAAAATATATCTGTTGAAAATAGTCTTGTGTAGGCCCGACATCCCAGTGTGGTTTCGCAGTTCCATGGGTCAAATCGCGGTACTATCCAGTTTTGGGACTTTGGTATCTAAAAAAAAAGCAGTTTGAGTGTGTCGCTCACTGTTCAGCCGCAAATATATCTATTTAAAAAAGTGTGGTATACCCCAGTAAACAATAACTGTGGTTTTGCCATCCCACGGTAAAAAATCTCTATTATTCAGGTTTTGGTATATTTTCCGTAAAGAAAAACAATAGTGTCTCTTGACTGTTGTGACACAAAAATATATCTGTTGAAAATAGTCTTGTGTAGGCCCGACATCCCAGTGTGGTTTCGCAGTTCCACGGGTCAAATCGCTGTACTACCCAGTTTTGGGCGTTTGGTATCTAAAAAAAATAGCAGTTTGAGTGTGTCGCTCACTGTTGAGCCGCAAATATCTCTATTTAAAAAAGTGTGGTATACCCCAGAAAACAATAACTGTGGTTTTGCCATCCGATGGTAAAAAATCTCTATTATTCAGCTTTTGGTAGTTTTTTCCGTAAAGAAAAACAGTAGTGTCTCCTGACTGTTGTGACACAAAAATATATCTGTTGAAAATAGTCTTGTCTAGGCCCGACATCCCAGTGTGGTTTCGCAGTTCCACGGGTCAAATCGCTGTACTATCCAGTTTTGGGCCTTTGGTATCTAAAAAAAAAGCAGTTTGCGTGTGTCGCTCACTGTTCAGCCGCAAATATCTCTATTTAAAAAAGTGTGGTATACCCCAGTAAACAATAACTGTGGTTTTGCCATCCGATGGTAAAAAATCTCTATTATTCAGCTTTTGGTAGTTTTTTCCGTAAAGAAAAACAGTAGTGTCTCCTGACTGTTGTGACACAAAAATATATCTGTTGAAAATAGTCTTGTGTAGGCCCGACATCCCAGTGTGGTTTCGCAGTTCCATGGGTCAAATCGCGGTACTATCCAGTTTTGGGACTTTGGTATCTAAAAAAAAAGCAGTTTGAGTGTGTCGCTCACTGTTCAGCCGCAAATATATCTATTTAAAAAAGTGTGGTATACCCCAGTAAACAATAACTGTGGTTTTGCCATCCCACGGTAAAAAATCTCTATTATTCAGGTTTTGGTATATTTTCCGTAAAGAAAAACTGTAGTGTCTCCTGACTGTTGTGACACAAAAATATATCTGTTGAAAATAGTCTTGTGTAGGCCCGACATCCCAGTGTGGTTTCGCAGTTCCACGGGTCAAATCGCTGTACTATCCAGTTTTGGGCCTTTGGTATCTAAAAAAAAAAGCAGTTTGAGTGTATCGCTCACTGTTCAGCCGCAAATATCTCTATTTAAAAAAGTGTGGTATACCCCAGTAAACAATAACTGTGGTTTTGCCATCCCACGGTAAAAAATCTCTATTATTCAGCTTTTGGTAGTTTTTTCCGTAAAGAAAAACAGTAGTGTCTCCTGACTGTTGTGACACAAAAATATATCTGTTGAAAATAGTCTTGTGTAGGCCCGACATCCCAGTGTGGTTTCGCAGTTCCACGGGTCAAATCGCTGTACTATCCAGTTTTGGGCCTTTGGTATCTAAAAAAAAAGCAGTTTGAGTGTATCGCTCACTGTTCAGCCGCAAATATCTCTATTTAAAAAAGTGTGGTATACCCCAGTAAACAATAACTGTGGTTTTGCCATCCCACGGTAAAAAATCTCTATTATTCAGCTTTTGGTAGTTTTTTCCGTAAAGAAAAACAGTAGTGTCTCCTGAATGTTGTGACACAAAAATATATCTGTTGAAAATAGTCTTGTCTAGGCCCGACATCCCAGTGTGGTTTCGCAGTTCCACGGGTCAAATCGCTGTACTATCCAGTTTTGGGCCTTTGGTATCTAAAAAAAAAGCAGTTTGAGTGTGTCGCTCACTGTTCAGCCGCAAATATCTCTATTTAAAAAAGTGTGGTATACCCCAGTAAACAATAACTGTGGTTTTGCCATCCCATGGTAAAAAATCTCTATTATTCAGCTTTTGGTAGTTTTTTCCGTAAAGAAAAACAGTAGTGTCTCCTGACTGTTGTGACACAAAAATATATCTGTTGAAAATAGTCTTGTGTAGGCCCGACATCCCAGTGTGGTTTCGCAGTTCCATGGGTCAAATCGCGGTACTATCCAGTTTTGGGACTTTGGTATCTAAAAAAAAAGCAGTTTGAGTGTGTCGCTCACTGTTCAGCCGCAAATATATCTATTTAAAAAAGTGTGGTATACCCCAGTAAACAATAACTGTGGTTTTGCCATCCCACGGTAAAAAATCTCTATTATTCAGGTTTTGGTATATTTTCCGTAAAGAAAAACAATAGTGTCTCTTGACTGTTGTGACACAAAAATATATCTGTTGAAAATAGTCTTGTGTAGGCCCGACATCCCAGTGTGGTTTCGCAGTTCCACGGGTCAAATCGCTGTACTACCCAGTTTTGGGCGTTTGGTATCTAAAAAAAATAGCAGTTTGAGTGTGTCGCTCACTGTTGAGCCGCAAATATCTCTATTTAAAAAAGTGTGGTATACCCCAGAAAACAATAACTGTGGTTTTGCCATCCGATGGTAAAAAATCTCTATTATTCAGCTTTTGGTAGTTTTTTCCGTAAAGAAAAACAGTAGTGTCTCCTGACTGTTGTGACACAAAAATATATCTGTTGAAAATAGTCTTGTCTAGGCCCGACATCCCAGTGTGGTTTCGCAGTTCCACGGGTCAAATCGCTGTACTATCCAGTTTTGGGCCTTTGGTATCTAAAAAAAAAGCAGTTTGCGTGTGTCGCTCACTGTTCAGCCGCAAATATCTCTATTTAAAAAAGTGTGGTATACCCCAGTAAACAATAACTGTGGTTTTGCCATCCGATGGTAAAAAATCTCTATTATTCAGCTTTTGGTAGTTTTTTCCGTAAAGAAAAACAGTAGTGTCTCCTGACTGTTGTGACACAAAAATATATCTGTTGAAAATAGTCTTGTGTAGGCCCGACATCCCAGTGTGGTTTCGCAGTTCCATGGGTCAAATCGCGGTACTATCCAGTTTTGGGACTTTGGTATCTAAAAAAAAAGCAGTTTGAGTGTGTCGCTCACTGTTCAGCCGCAAATATATCTATTTAAAAAAGTGTGGTATACCCCAGTAAACAATAACTGTGGTTTTGCCATCCCACGGTAAAAAATCTCTATTATTCAGGTTTTGGTATATTTTCCGTAAAGAAAAACTGTAGTGTCTCCTGACTGTTGTGACACAAAAATATATCTGTTGAAAATAGTCTTGTGTAGGCCCGACATCCCAGTGTGGTTTCGCAGTTCCACGGGTCAAATCGCTGTACTATCCAGTTTTGGGCCTTTGGTATCTAAAAAAAAAAGCAGTTTGAGTGTATCGCTCACTGTTCAGCCGCAAATATCTCTATTTAAAAAAGTGTGGTATACCCCAGTAAACAATAACTGTGGTTTTGCCATCCCACGGTAAAAAATCTCTATTATTCAGCTTTTGGTAGTTTTTTCCAGAAAGAAAAACAGTAGTGTCTCCTGACTGTTGTGACACAAAAATATATCTGTTGAAAATAGTCTTGTGTAGGCCCAACATCCCAGTGTGGTTTCGCAGTTCCACGGGTCAAATCGCTGTACTATCCAGTTTTGGGCCTTTGGTATCTAAAAAAAAAGCAGTTTGAGTGTGTCGCTCACTGTTCAGCCGCAAATATCTCTATTTAAAAAAGTGTGGTATACCCCAGTAAACAATAACTGTGGTTTTGCCATCCGATGGTAAAAAATCTCTATTATTCAGCTTTTGGTAGTTTTTTCCGTAAAGAAAAACAGTAGTGTCTCCTGACTGTTGTGACACAAAAATATATCTGTTGAAAATAGTCTTGTCTAGGCCCGACATCCCAGTGTGGTTTCGCAGTTCCACGGGTCAAATCGCTGTACTATCCAGTTTTGGGCCTTTGGTATCTAAAAAAAAAGCAGTTTGAGTGTGTCGCTCACTGTTCAGCCGCAAATATCTCTATTTAAAAAAGTGTGGTATACCCCAGTAAACAATAACTGTGGTTTTGCCATCCGATGGTAAAAAATCTCTATTATTCAGCTTTTGGTAGTTTTTTCCGTAAAGAAAAACAGTAGTGTCTCCTGACTGTTGTGACACAAAAATATATCTGTTGAAAATAGTCTTGTGTAGGCCCGACATCCCAGTGTGGTTTCGCAGTTCCATGGGTCAAATCGCGGTACTATCCAGTTTTGGGACTTTGGTATCTAAAAAAAAAGCAGTTTGAGTGTGTCGCTCACTGTTCAGCCGCAAATATATCTATTTAAAAAAGTGTGGTATACCCAGTAAACAATAACTGTGGTTTTGCCATCCCAAGGTAAAAAATCTCTATTATTCAGGTTTTGGTATATTTTCCGTAAAGAAAAACAGTAGTGTCTCCTGACTGTTGTGACACAAAAATATATCTGTTGAAAATAGTCTTGTGTAGGCCCGACATCCCAGTGTGGTTTCGCAGTTCCACGGGTCAAATCGCTGTACTATCCAGTTTTGGGCCTTTGGTATCTAAAAAAAAAGCAGTTTGAGTGTATCGCTCACTGTTCAGCCGCAAATATCTCTATTTAAAAAAGTGTGGTATACCCCAGTAAACAATAACTGTGGTTTTGCCATCCCACGGTAAAAAATCTCTATTATTCAGCTTTTGGTAGTTTTTTCCGGAAAGAAAAACAGTAGTGTCTCCTGACTGTTGTGACACAAAAATATATCTGTTGAAAATAGTCTTGTGTAGGCCTGACATCCCAGTGTGGTTTCACAGTTCCATTGGCCAAATCGCTGTACTATCCAGTTTTGGGCCTTTGCTATCTAAAAAAAAAGCAGCTTGAGTGTGTCGCTCACTGTTCAGCCGCAAATATGTCTATTTAAAAAAGTGTGGTATACCCCAGTAAACAATAACTGTGGTTTTGCCATCCCACGGTAAAAAATCTCTATTATTCAGGTTTTGGTAGTTTTTTCCGTAAAGAAAAACAGTAGTGTCTCCTGACTGTTGTGACACAAAAATATATCTGTTGAAAATAGTCTTGTGTAGGCCCGACATCCCAGTGTGGTTTCGCAGTTCCATGGGTCAAATCGCTGTACTATCCAGTTTTGGGCCTTTGGTATCTAAAAAAAAGCAGTTTGAGTGTGTCGCTCACTGTTCAGCCGCAAATATCTCTATTTAAAAAAGTGTGGTATACCCCAGTAAAAATAACTGTGGTTTTGCCATCCCACGGTAAAAAATCTCTATTATTCAGGTTTTGGTCGTTTTTTCCGTAAAGAAAAACAGTAGTGTCTCCTGACTGTTGTGACACAAAAATATATCTGTTGAAAATAGTCTTGTGTAGGCCCGACATCCCAGTGTGGTTTCGCAGTTCCACGGGTCAAATCGCTGTACTATCCAGTTTTGGGCCTTTGGTATCTAAAAAAAAAGCAGTTTGAGTGTGTCGCTCACTGTTCAGCCGCAAATATCTCTATTTAAAAAAGTGTGGTATACCCCAGTAAACAATAACTGTGGTTTTGCCATCCGATGGTAAAAAATCTCTATTATTCAGCTTTTGGTAGTTTTTTCCGTAAAGAAAAACAGTAGTGTCTCCTGAATGTTGTGACACAAAAATATATCTGTTGAAAATAGTCTTGTCTAGGCCCGACATCCCAGTGTGGTTTCGCAGTTCCACGGGTCAAATCACTGTACTATCCAGTTTTGGGCCTTTGGTATCTAAAAAAAAAGCAGTTTGAGTGTGTCGCTCACTGTTCAGCCGCAAATATCTCTATTTAAAAAAGTGTGGTATACCCCAGTAAACAATAACTGTGGTTTTGCCATCCCACGGTAAAAAATCTCTATTATTCAGGTTTTGGTAGTTTTTTCCGTAAAGAAAAACAGTAGTGTCTCCTGACTGTTGTGACTCAAAAATATATCTGTTGAAAATAGTCTTGTGTAGGCCCGACATCCCAGTGTGGTTTCGCAGTTCCATGGGTCAAATCGCTGTACTATCCAGTTTTGGGCCTTTGGTATCTAAAAAAAAGCAGTTTGAGTGTGTCGCTCACTGTTCAGCCGCAAATATCTCTATTTAAAAAAGTGTGGTATACCCCAGTAAAAATAACTGTGGTTTTGCCATCCCACGGTAAAAAATCTCTATTATTCAGCTTTTGGTCGTTTTTTCCGTAAAGAAAAACAGTAGTGTCTCCTGACTGTTGTGACACAAAAATATATCTGTTGAAAATAGTCTTGTGTAGGCCCGACATCCCAGTGTGGTTTCGCAGTTCCACGGGTCAAATCGCTGTACTATCCAGTTTTGGGCCTTTGGTATCTAAAAAAAAAGCAGTTTGAGTGTGTCGCTCACTGTTCAGCCGCAAATATCTCTATTTAAAAAAGTGTGGTATACCCCAGTAAACAATAACTGTGGTTTTGCCATCCCATGGTAAAAAATCTCTATTATTCAGCTTTTGGTAGTTTTTTCCGTAAAGAAAAACAGTAGTGTCTCCTGACTGTTGTGACACAAAAATATATCTGTTGAAAATAGTCTTGTCTAGGCCAGACATCCCAGTGTGGTTTCGCAGTTCCACGGGTCAAATCGCTGTACTATCCAGTTTTGGGCCTTTGGTATCTAAAAAAAAAGCAGTTTGAGTGTGTCGCTCACTGTTCAGCCGCAAATATCTCTATTTAAAAAAGTGTGGTATACCCCAGTAAACAATAACTGTGGTTTTGCCATCCCACGGTAAAAAATCTCTATTATTCAGCTTTTGGTAGTTTTTTCCGTAAAGAAAAACAGTAGTGTCTCCTGACTGTTGTGACACAAAAATATATCTGTTGAAAATAGTCTTGTGTAGGCCCGACATCCCAGTGTGGTTTCGCAGTTCCATGGGTCAAATCGCGGTAATATCCAGTTTTGGGACTTTGGTATCTAAAAAAAAAGCAGTTTGAGTGTGTCGCTCACTGTTCAGCCGCAAAAATATCTATTTAAAAAAGTGTGGTATACCCCAGTAAACAATAACTGTGGTTTTGCCATCCCACGGTAAAAAATCTCTATTATTCAGGTTTTGGTATATTTTCCATAAAGAAAAACAGTAGTGTCTCCTGACTGTTGTGACACAAAAATAAATCTGTTGAAAATAGTCTTGTGTAGGCCCGACATCCCAGTGTGGTTTCGCAGTTCCACGGGTCAAATCGCTGTACTATCCAGTTTTGGGCCTTTGGTATCTAAAAAAAAAGCAGTTTGAGTGTATCGCTCACTGTTCAGCCGCAAATATCTCTATTTAAAAAAGTGTGGTATACCCCAGTAAACAATAACTGTGGTTTTGCCATCCCACGGTAAAAAATCTCTATTATTCAGCTTTTGGTAGTTTTTTCCGTAAAGAAAAACAGTAGTGTCTCCTGACTGTTGTGACACAAAAATATATCTGTTGAAAATAGTCTTGTGTAGGCCCGACATCCCAGTGTGGTTTCGCAGTTCCACGGGTCAAATCGCTGTACTATCCAGTTTTGGGCCTTTGGTATCTAAAAAAAAAGCAGTTTGAGTGTATCGCTCACTGTTCAGCCGCAAATATCTCTATTTAAAAAAGTGTGGTATACCCCAGTAAACAATAACTGTGGTTTTGCCATCCCACGGTAAAAAATCTCTATTATTCAGCTTTTGGTAGTTTTTTCCGTAAAGAAAAACAGTAGTGTCTCCTGAATGTTGTGACACAAAAATATATCTGTTGAAAATAGTCTTGTCTAGGCCCGACATCCCAGTGTGGTTTCGCAGTTCCACGGGTCAAATCGCTGTACTATCCAGTTTTGGGCCTTTGGTATCTAAAAAAAAAGCAGTTTGAGTGTGTCGCTCACTGTTCAGCCGCAAATATCTCTATTTAAAAAAGTGTGGTATACCCCAGTAAACAATAACTGTGGTTTTGCCATCCCATGGTAAAAAATCTCTATTATTCAGCTTTTGGTAGTTTTTTCCGTAAAGAAAAACAGTAGTGTCTCCTGACTGTTGTGACACAAAAATATATCTGTTGAAAATAGTCTTGTGTAGGCCCGACATCCCAGTGTGGTTTCGCAGTTCCATGGGTCAAATCGCGGTACTATCCAGTTTTGGGACTTTGGTATCTAAAAAAAAAGCAGTTTGAGTGTGTCGCTCACTGTTCAGCCGCAAATATATCTATTTAAAAAAGTGTGGTATACCCCAGTAAACAATAACTGTGGTTTTGCCATCCCACGGTAAAAAATCTCTATTATTCAGGTTTTGGTATATTTTCCGTAAAGAAAAACAATAGTGTCTCTTGACTGTTGTGACACAAAAATATATCTGTTGAAAATAGTCTTGTGTAGGCCCGACATCCCAGTGTGGTTTCGCAGTTCCACGGGTCAAATCGCTGTACTACCCAGTTTTGGGCGTTTGGTATCTAAAAAAAATAGCAGTTTGAGTGTGTCGCTCACTGTTGAGCCGCAAATATCTCTATTTAAAAAAGTGTGGTATACCCCAGAAAACAATAACTGTGGTTTTGCCATCCGATGGTAAAAAATCTCTATTATTCAGCTTTTGGTAGTTTTTTCCGTAAAGAAAAACAGTAGTGTCTCCTGACTGTTGTGACACAAAAATATATCTGTTGAAAATAGTCTTGTCTAGGCCCGACATCCCAGTGTGGTTTCGCAGTTCCACGGGTCAAATCGCTGTACTATCCAGTTTTGGGCCTTTGGTATCTAAAAAAAAAGCAGTTTGCGTGTGTCGCTCACTGTTCAGCCGCAAATATCTCTATTTAAAAAAGTGTGGTATACCCCAGTAAACAATAACTGTGGTTTTGCCATCCGATGGTAAAAAATCTCTATTATTCAGCTTTTGGTAGTTTTTTCCGTAAAGAAAAACAGTAGTGTCTCCTGACTGTTGTGACACAAAAATATATCTGTTGAAAATAGTCTTGTGTAGGCCCGACATCCCAGTGTGGTTTCGCAGTTCCATGGGTCAAATCGCGGTACTATCCAGTTTTGGGACTTTGGTATCTAAAAAAAAAGCAGTTTGAGTGTGTCGCTCACTGTTCAGCCGCAAATATATCTATTTAAAAAAGTGTGGTATACCCCAGTAAACAATAACTGTGGTTTTGCCATCCCACGGTAAAAAATCTCTATTATTCAGGTTTTGGTATATTTTCCGTAAAGAAAAACTGTAGTGTCTCCTGACTGTTGTGACACAAAAATATATCTGTTGAAAATAGTCTTGTGTAGGCCCGACATCCCAGTGTGGTTTCGCAGTTCCACGGGTCAAATCGCTGTACTATCCAGTTTTGGGCCTTTGGTATCTAAAAAAAAAAGCAGTTTGAGTGTATCGCTCACTGTTCAGCCGCAAATATCTCTATTTAAAAAAGTGTGGTATACCCCAGTAAACAATAACTGTGGTTTTGCCATCCCACGGTAAAAAATCTCTATTATTCAGCTTTTGGTAGTTTTTTCCAGAAAGAAAAACAGTAGTGTCTCCTGACTGTTGTGACACAAAAATATATCTGTTGAAAATAGTCTTGTGTAGGCCCAACATCCCAGTGTGGTTTCGCAGTTCCACGGGTCAAATCGCTGTACTATCCAGTTTTGGGCCTTTGGTATCTAAAAAAAAAGCAGTTTGAGTGTGTCGCTCACTGTTCAGCCGCAAATATCTCTATTTAAAAAAGTGTGGTATACCCCAGTAAACAATAACTGTGGTTTTGCCATCCGATGGTAAAAAATCTCTATTATTCAGCTTTTGGTAGTTTTTTCCGTAAAGAAAAACAGTAGTGTCTCCTGACTGTTGTGACACAAAAATATATCTGTTGAAAATAGTCTTGTCTAGGCCCGACATCCCAGTGTGGTTTCGCAGTTCCACGGGTCAAATCGCTGTACTATCCAGTTTTGGGCCTTTGGTATCTAAAAAAAAAGCAGTTTGAGTGTGTCGCTCACTGTTCAGCCGCAAATATCTCTATTTAAAAAAGTGTGGTATACCCCAGTAAACAATAACTGTGGTTTTGCCATCCGATGGTAAAAAATCTCTATTATTCAGCTTTTGGTAGTTTTTTCCGTAAAGAAAAACAGTAGTGTCTCCTGACTGTTGTGACACAAAAATATATCTGTTGAAAATAGTCTTGTGTAGGCCCGACATCCCAGTGTGGTTTCGCAGTTCCATGGGTCAAATCGCGGTACTATCCAGTTTTGGGACTTTGGTATCTAAAAAAAAAGCAGTTTGAGTGTGTCGCTCACTGTTCAGCCGCAAATATATCTATTTAAAAAAGTGTGGTATACCCAGTAAACAATAACTGTGGTTTTGCCATCCCAAGGTAAAAAATCTCTATTATTCAGGTTTTGGTATATTTTCCGTAAAGAAAAACAGTAGTGTCTCCTGACTGTTGTGACACAAAAATATATCTGTTGAAAATAGTCTTGTGTAGGCCCGACATCCCAGTGTGGTTTCGCAGTTCCACGGGTCAAATCGCTGTACTATCCAGTTTTGGGCCTTTGGTATCTAAAAAAAAAGCAGTTTGAGTGTATCGCTCACTGTTCAGCCGCAAATATCTCTATTTAAAAAAGTGTGGTATACCCCAGTAAACAATAACTGTGGTTTTGCCATCCCACGGTAAAAAATCTCTATTATTCAGCTTTTGGTAGTTTTTTCCGGAAAGAAAAACAGTAGTGTCTCCTGACTGTTGTGACACAAAAATATATCTGTTGAAAATAGTCTTGTGTAGGCCTGACATCCCAGTGTGGTTTCACAGTTCCATTGGCCAAATCGCTGTACTATCCAGTTTTGGGCCTTTGCTATCTAAAAAAAAAGCAGCTTGAGTGTGTCGCTCACTGTTCAGCCGCAAATATGTCTATTTAAAAAAGTGTGGTATACCCCAGTAAACAATAACTGTGGTTTTGCCATCCCACGGTAAAAAATCTCTATTATTCAGCTTTTGGTAGTTTTTTCCGTAAAGAAAAACAGTAGTGTCTCCTGACTGTTGTGACACAAAAATATATCTGTTGAAAATAGTCTTGTGTAGGCCCGACATCCCAGTGTGGTTTCGCAGTTCCACGGGTCAAATCGCTGTACTATCCAGTTTTGGGCCTTTGGTATCTAAAAAAAAAGCAGTTTGAGTGTGTCGCTCACTGTTCAGCCGCAAATATCTCTATTTAAAAAAGTGTGGTATACCCCAGTAAACAATAACTGTGGTTTTGCCATCCGATGGTAAAAAATCTCTATTATTCAGCTTTTGGTAGTTTTTTCCGGAAAGAAAAACAGTAGTGTCTCCTGACTGTTGTGACACAAAAATATCTGTTGAAAATAGTCTTGTGTAGGCCCGACATCCCAGTGTGGTTTCGCTGTTCCATGGGTCAAATCGCTGTACTATCCAGTTTTGGGCCTTTGGTATCTAAAAAAAGCAGTTTGATTGTGTCGCTCACTGTTCAGCCGCAAATATCTCTATTTAAAAAAGTGTGGTATACCCCAGTAAACAATAACTGTGGTTTTGCCATCCCACGGTAAAAAATCTCTATTATTCAGGTTTTGGTAGTTTTTTCCGTAAAGAAAAACAGTAGTGTCTCCTGACTGTTGGGACACAAAAATATATCTGTTGAAATTAGTCTTGTGTAGGCCCGACATCCCAGTGTGGTTTCGCAGTTCCACGGGTCAAATCGCTGTACTATCCAGTTTTGGGCCTTTGGTATCTAAAAAAAAAGCAGTTTGAGTGTGTCGCTCACTGTTCAGCCGCAAATATCTCTATTTAAAAAAGTGTGGTATACCCCAGTAAACAATAACTGTGGTTTTGCCATCCGATGGTAAAAAATCTCTATTATTCAGCTTTTGGTAGTTTTTTCCGGAAAGAAAAACAGTAGTGTCTCCTGACTGTTGTGACACAAAAATATCTGTTGAAAATAGTCTTGTGTAGGCCCGACATCCCAGTGTGGTTTCGCTGTTCCATGGGTCAAATCGCTGTACTATCCAGTTTTGGGCCTTTGGTATCTAAAAAAAGCAGTTTGATTGTGTCGCTCACTGTTCAGCCGCAAATATCTCTATTTAAAAAAGTGTGGTATACCCCAGTAAACAATAACTGTGGTTTTGCCATCCCACGGTAAAAAATCTCTATTATTCAGGTTTTGGTAGTTTTTTCCGTAAAGAAAAACAGTAGTGTCTCCTGACTGTTGGGACACAAAAATATATCTGTTGAAATTAGTCTTGTGTAGGCCCGACATCCCAGTGTGGTTTCGCAGTTCCATGGGTCAATTCGCTGTACTATCCAGTTTTGGTCCTTTGGCATCTAAAAAAAAAGCAGTTTGAGTGTGTCGCTCACTGTTCAGCCGCAAATATCTCTATTTAAAAAAGTGTGGTATACCCCAGTAAACAATAACTGTGGTTTTGCCATCCCACGGTAAAAATTCTCTATTATTCAGGCTTTGGTATATTTTCCGTAAAGAAAAACAGTAATGTCTCCTGACTGTTGTGACACAAAAATATATCTGTTGAAAACAGTCTTGTGTAGGCCCGACATCCCAGTGTGGTTTCGCAGTTCCACGGGTCAAATCGCTGTACTATCCAGTTTTGGGCCTTTGGTATGTAAAAAAAAAAGCAGTTTGAGTGTGTCGCTCACTGTTCAGCCGCAAATATCTCTATTTAAAAAAGTGTGGTATACCCCAGTAAACAATAACTGTAGTTTTGCCATCCCACGGTAAAAAATCTCTATTATTCAGCTTTTGGTAGTTTTTTCCGGAAAGAAAAACAGTAGTGTCTCCTGACTGTTGTGACACAAAAATATATCTGTTGAAAATAGTCTTGTGTAGGCCCGACATCCTAGTGTGGTTTCACAGTTCCATGGGTCAAATCGCTGTACTATCCAGTTTTGGGCCTTTGGTATCTAAAAAAAAAGCAGTTTGAGTGTGTCGCTCACTGTTCAGCCGCAAATATCTCTATTTAAAAAAGTGTGGTATACCCCAGTAAACAATAACTGTGGTTTTGCAATCCCACGGTAAAAAATCTCTATTATTCAGGTTTTGGTAGTTTTTTCCGTAAAGAAAAACAGTAGTGTCTCCTGACTGTTGTGACACAAAAATATATCTGTTGAAAATAGTCTTGTGTAGGCCCGACATCCCAGTGTGGTTTCGCAGTTCCACGGGTCAAATCGCTGTACTATCCAGTTTTGGGCGTTTGGTATCTAAAAAAAATAGCAGTTTGAGTGTGTCGCTCACTGTTCAGCCGCAAATATCTCTATTTAAAAAAGTGTGGTATACCCCAGTAAACAATAACTGTGGTTTTGCCATCCCACGGTAAAAAATCTCTATTATTCAGGTTTTGGTAGTTTTTTCCGTAAAGAAAAACAGTAGTGTCTCCTGACTGTTGTGACACAAAAATATATCTGTTGAAAATAGTCTTGTGTAGGCCCGACATCCCAGTGTGGTTTCGCAGTTCCATGGGTCAAATCGCTGTACTATCCAGTTTTGGGCCTTTGGTATCTAAAAAAAAGCAGTTTGAGTGTGTCGCTCACTGTTCAGCCGCAAATATCTCTATTTAAAAAAGTGTGGTATACCCCAGTAAAAATAACTGTGGTTTTGCCATCCCACGGTAAAAAATCTCTATTATTCAGGTTTTGGTCGTTTTTTCCGTAAAGAAAAACAGTAGTGTCTCCTGACTGTTGTGACACAAAAATATATCTGTTGAAAATAGTCTTGTGTAGGCCCGACATCCCAGTGTGGTTTCGCAGTTCCATGGGTCAAATCGCTGTACTATCCAGTTTTGGGCCTTTGGTATCTAAAAAAAAAAGCAGTTTGAGTGTGTCGCTCACTGTTCAGCCGCAAATATCTCTATTTAAAAAAGTGTGGTATACCCCAGTAAACAATAACTGTAGTTTTGCCATCCCACGGTAAAAAATCTCTATTATTCAGCTTTTGGTAGTTTTTTCCGTAAAGAAAAACAGTAGTGTCTCCTGACTGTTGTGACACAAAAATATATCTGTTGAAAATAGTCTTGTGTAGGCCCGACATCCCAGTGTGGTTTCGCAGTTTCACGGGTCAAATCGCTGTACTATCCAGTTTTGGGCCTTTGGTATCTAAAAAAAAAAGCAGTTTGAGTGTGTCGCTCACTGTTCAGCCGCAAATATCTCTATTTAAAAAAGTGTGGTATACCCCAGTAAACAATAACTGTAGTTTTGCCATCCCACGGTAAAAAATCTCTATTATTCAGCTTTTGGTAGTTTTTTCCGGAAAGAAAAACAGTAGTGTCTCCTGACTGTTGTGACACAAAAATATATCTGTTGAAAATAGTCTTGTGTAGGCCCGACATCCCAGTGTGGTTTCGCAGTTCCACGGGTCAAATCGCTGTATTATCCAGTTTTGGGCCTTTGGTATCTAAAAAAAAAGCAGTTTGAGTGTGTCGCTCACTGTTCAGCCGCAAATATCTCTATTTAAAAAAGTGTGGTATACCCCAGTAAACAATAACTGTGGTTTTGCCATCCGATGGTAAAAAATCTCTATTATTCAGCTTTTGGTAGTTTTTTCCGTAAAGAAAAACAGTAGTGTCTCCTGACTGTTGTGACACAAAAATATATCTGTTGAAAATAGTCTTGTCTAGGCCCGACATCCCAGTGTGGTTTCGCAGTTCCACGGGTCAAATCGCTGTACTATCAAGTTTTGGGCCTTTGGTATCTAAAAAAAAAGCAGTTTGAGTGTGTCGCTCACTGTTCAGCCGCAAATATCTCTATTTAAAAAAGTGTGGTATACCCCAGTAAACAATAACTGTGGTTTTGCCATCCCACGGTAAAAAATCTCTATTATTCAGCTTTTGGTAGTTTTTTCCGTAAAGAAAAACAGTAGTGTCTCCTGACTGTTGTGACACAAAAATATATCTGTTGAAAATAGTCTTGTGTAGGCCCGACATCCCAGTGTGGTTTCGCAGTTCCACGGGTCAAATCGCTGTACTATCCAGTTTTGGGCCTTTGGTATCTAAAAAAAAAGCAGTTTGAGTGTGTCGCTCACTGTTCAGCCGCAAATATCTCTATTTAAAAAAGTGTGGTATACCCCAGTAAACAATAACTGTGGTTTTGCCATCCGATGGTAAAAAATCTCTATTATTCAGCTTTTGGTAGTTTTTTCCGTAAAGAAAAACAGTAGTGTCTCCTGACTGTTGTGACACAAAAATATATCTGTTGAAAATAGTCTTGTGTAGGCCCGACATCCCAGTGTGGTTTCGCTGTTCCACAGGTCAAATCGCTGTACTATCCAGTTTTGGGCCTTTGGTATCTAAAAAAAAAGCAGTTTGAGTGTGTCGCTCGCTGTTCAGCCGCAAATATCTCTATTTAAAAAAGTGTGGTATACCCAGTAAACAATAACTGTGGTTTTGCCATCCCACGGTAAAAAATCTCTATTATTCAGGTTTTGGTAGTTTTTTCCGTAAAGAAAAACAGTAGTGTCTCCTGACTGTTGTGACACAAAAATATATCTGTTGAAATTAGTCTTGTGTAGGCCCGATATCCCAGTGTGGTTTCGCAGTTCCATGGGTCAATTCGCTGTACTATCCAGTTTTGGGCCTTTGGCATCTAAAAAAAACGCAGTTTGAGTGTGTCGCTCACTGTTCAGCCGCAAATATCTCTATTTAAAAAAGTGTGGTATACCCCAGTAAACAATAACTGTGGTTTTGCCATCCCACGGTAAAAAATCTCTATTATTCAGGTTTTGGTGTATTTTCCGTAAAGAAAAACAGTAATGTCTCCTGACTGTTGTGACACAAAAATATATCTGTTGGAAATAGTCTTGTGTAGGCCCGACATCCCAGTGTGGTTTCGCAGTTCCACGGGTCAAATCGCTGTACTATCCAGTTTTGGGCCTTTGGTATCTAAAAAAAAAGCAGTTTGAGTGTGTCGCTCACTGTTCAGCCGCAAATATCTCTATTTAAAAAAGTGTGGTATACCCCAGTAAACAATAACTGTGGTTTTGCCATCCCACGGTAAAAAATCTCTATTATTCAGCTTTTGGTAGTTTTTTCCGTAAAGAAAAACAGTAGTGTCTCCTGACTGTTGTGACACAAAAATATATCTGTTGAAAATAGTCTTGTGTAGGCCCGACATCCCAGTGTGGTTTCGCAGTTCCATGGGTCAAATCGCTGTACTATCCAGTTTTGGGCCTTTGGTATCTAAAAAAAAAGCAGTTTGAGTGTGTCGCTCACTGTTCAGCCGCAAATATCTCTATTTAAAAAAGTGTGGTATACCCCAGTAAACAATAACTGTGGTTTTGCCATCCGATGGTAAAAAATCTCTATTATTCAGCTTTTGGTAGTTTTTTCCGTAAAGAAAAACAGTAGTGTCTCCTGACTGTTGTGACACAAAAATATATCTGTTGAAAATAGTCTTGTCTAGGCCCGACATCCCAGTGTGGTTTCGCAGTTCCACGGGTCAAATCGCTGTACTATCAAGTTTTGGGCCTTTGGTATCTAAAAAAAAAGCAGTTTGAGTGTGTCGCTCACTGTTCAGCCGCAAATATCTCTATTTAAAAAAGTGTGGTATACCCCAGTAAACAATAACTGTGGTTTTGCCATCCCACGGTAAAAAATCTCTATTATTCAGCTTTTGGTAGTTTTTTCCGTAAAGAAAAACAGTAGTGTCTCCTGACTGTTGTGACACAAAAATATATCTGTTGAAAATAGTCTTGTGTAGGCCCGACATCCCAGTGTGGTTTCGCAGTTCCACGGGTCAAATCGCTGTACTATCCAGTTTTGGGCCTTTGTTATCTAAAAAAAAAGCAGTTTGAGTGTGTCGCTCACTGTTCAGCCGCAAATATCTCTATTTAAAAAAGTGTGGTATACCCCAGTAAACAATAACTGTGGTTTTGCCATCCGATGGTAAAAAATCTCTATTATTCAGCTTTTGGTAGTTTTTTCCGTAAAGAAAAACAGTAGTGTTTCCTGACTGTTGTGACACAAAAATATATCTGTTGAAAATAGTCTTGTGTAGGCCCGACATCCCAGTGTGGTTTCGCTGTTCCACAGGTCAAATCGCTGTACTATCCAGTTTTGGGCCTTTGGTATCTAAAAAAAAAGCAGTTTGAGTGTGTCGCTCGCTGTTCAGCCGCAAATATCTCTATTTAAAAAAGTGTGGTATACCCAGAAAACAATAACTGTGGTTTTGCCATCCCACGGTAAAAAATCTCTATTATTCAGGTTTTGGTAGTTTTTTCCGTAAAGAAAAACAGTAGTGTCTCCTGACTGTTGTGACACAAAAATATATCTGTTGAAATTAGTCTTGTGTAGGCCCGACATCCCAGTGTGGTTTCACAGTTCCATGGGTCAATTCGCTGTACTATCCAGTTTTGGGCCTTTGGTATCTAAAAAAAACGCAGTTTGAGTGTGTCGCTCACTGTTCAGCCGCAAATATCTCTATTTAAAAAAGTGTGGTATACCCCAGTAAACAATAACTGTGGTTTTGCCATCCCACGGTAAAAAATCTCTATTATTCAGGTTTTGGTGTATTTTCCGTAAAGAAAAACAGTAATGTCTCCTGACTGTTGTGATACAAAAATATATCTGTTGGAAATAGTCTTGTGTAGGCCCGACATCCCAGTGTGGTTTCGCAGTTCCACGGGTCAAATCGCTGTACTATCCAGTTTTGGGCCTTTGGTATCTAAAAAAAAAAGCAGTTTGAGTGTGTCGCTCACTGTTCAGCCGCAAATATCTCTATTTAAAAAAGTGTGGTATACCCCAGTAAACAATAACTGTAGTTTTGCCATCCCAAGGTAAAAAATCTCTATTATTCAGCTTTTGGTCGTTTTTTCCAGAAAGAAAAACAGTAGTGTCTCCTGACTGTTGTGACACAAAAATATATCTGTTGAAAATAGTCTTGTGTAGGCCCGACATCCCAGTGTGGTTTCACAGTTCCATGGGTCAAATCGCTGTACTATCCAGTTTTGAGCCTTTGGTATCTAAAAAAAAAGCAGTTTGAGTGTGTCGCTCATTGTTCAGCCGCAAATATCTCTATTTAAAAAAGTGTGGTATACCCCAGTAAACAATAACTGTGGTATTGCCATCCCACGGTAAAAAATCTCTATTATTCAACTTTTGGTATTTTTTTCCGTAAAGAAAAACAGTAGTGTCTCCTGACTGTTGTGACACAAAAATATATCTGTTGAAAATAGTCTTGTGTAGGCCCGACATCCCAGTGTGGTTTCGCAGTTCCATGGGTCAAATCGCGGTACTATCCAGTTTTGGGACTTTGGTATCTAAAAAAAAAGCAGTTTGAGTGTGTCGCTCACTGTTCAGCCGCAAATATATCTATTTAAAAAAGTGTGGTATACCCCAGTAAACAATAACTGTGGTTTTGCCATCCCACGGTAAAAAATCTCTATTATTCAGGTTTTGGTATATTTTCCGTAAAGAAAAACAGTAGTGTCTCCTGACTGTTGTGACACAAAAATATATCTGTTGAAAATCGTCTTGTGTATGCCCGACATCCCAGTGTGGTTTCGCAGTTCCACGGGTCAAATCGCTGTACTATCCAGTTTTGGGCCTTTGGTATCTAAAAAAAAAGCAGTTTGAGTGTGTCGCTCACTGTTCAGCCGCAAATATATCTATTTAAAAAAGTGTGGTATACCCCAGTAAACAATAACTGTGGTTTTGCCATCCCACGGTAAAAAATCTCTATTATTCAGCTTTTGGTAGTTTTTTCCGGAAAGAAAAACAGTAGTGTCTCCTGACTGTTGTGACACAAAAATATATCTGTTGAAAATAGTCTTGTGTAGGCCTGACATCCCAGTGTGGTTTCACAGTTCCATTGGTCAAATCGCTGTACTATCCAGTTTTGGGCCTTTGCTATCTAAAAAAAAAGCAGTTTGAGTGTGTCGCTCACTGTTCAGCCGCAAATATCTCTATTTAAAAAAGTGTGGTATACCCCAGTAAACAATAACTGTGGTTTTGCCATCCGATGGTAAAAAATCTCTATTATTCAGCTTTTGGTAGTTTTTTCCGGAAAGAAAAACAGTAGTGTCTCCTGACTGTTGTGACACAAAAATATATCTGTTGAAAATAGTCTTGTGTAGGCCCGACATCCCAGTGTGGTTTCGCTGTTCCATGGGTCAAATCGCTGTACTATCCAGTTTTGGGCCTTTGGTATCTAAAAAAAAGCAGTTTGATTGTGTCGCTCACTGTTCAGCTGCAAATATCTCTATTTAAAAAAGTGTGGTATACCCCAGTAAACAATAACTGTGGTTTTGCCATCCCACGGTAAAAAATCTCTATTATTCAGGTTTTGGTAGTTTTTTCCGTAAAGAAAAACAGTAGTGTCTCCTGACTGTTGTGACACAAAAATATATCTGTTGAAATTAGTCTTGTGTAGGCCCGACATCCCAGTGTGGTTTCGCAGTTCCATGGGTCAATTCGCTGTACTATCCAGTTTTGGTCCTTTGGCATCTAAAAAAAAAGCAGTTTGAGTGTGTCGCTCACTGTTCAGCCGCAAATATCTCTATATAAAAAAGTGTGGTATACCCCAGTAAACAATAACTGTGGTTTTGCCATCCCACGGTAAAAATTCTCTATTATTCAGGTTTTGGTATATTTTCCGTAAAGAAAAACAGTAATGTCTCCTGACTGTTGTGACACAAAAATATATCTGTTGAAAACAGTCTTGTGTAGGCCCGACATCCCAGTGTGGTTTCGCAGTTCCACGGGTCAAATCGCTGTACTATCCAGTTTTGGGCCTTTGGTATCTAAAAAAAAAAGCAGTTTGAGTGTGTCGCTCACTGTTCAGCCGCAAATATCTCTATTTAAAAAAGTGTGGTATACCCCAGTAAACAATAACTGTAGTTTTGCCATCCCACGGTAAAAAATCTCTATTATTCAGCTTTTGGTAGTTTTTTCCGGAAAGAAAAACAGTAGTGTCTCCTGACTGTTGTGACACAAAAATATATCTGTTGAAAATAGTCTTGTGTAGGCCCGACATCCTAGTGTGGTTTCACAGTTCCATGGTTCAAATCGCTGTACTATCCAGTTTTGGGCCTTTGGTATCTAAAAAAAAGCAGTTTGAGTGTGTCGCTCACTGTTCAGCCGCAAATATCTCTATTTAAAAAAGTGTGGTATACCCCAGTAAAAATAACTGTGGTTTTGCCATCCCACGGCAAAAAATCTCTATTATTCAGGTTTTGGTATATTTTCCGTAAAGAAAAAGAGTAGTGTCTCCTGACTGTTGTGACACAAAAATATATCTGTTGAAAATAGTCTTGTGTAGGCCCGACATCCCAGTGTGGTTTCGCAGTTCCACGGTTCAAATCGCTGTACTATCCAGTTTTGGGCCTTTGGTATCTAAAAAAAAAAGCAGTTTGAGTGTGTCGCTCACTGTTCAGCCGCAAATATCTGTATTTAAAAAAGTGTGGTATACCCCAGTAAACAATAACTGTGGTTTTGCCATCCGATGGTAAAAAATCTCTATTATTCAGCTTTTGGTAGTTTTTTCCGTAAAGAAAAACAGTAGTGTCTCCTGACTGTTGTGACACAAAAATATATCTGTTGAAAACAGTCTTGTGTAGGCCCGACATCCCAGTGTGGTTTCGCAGTTCCACGGGTCAAATCGCTGTACTATCCAGTTTTGGGCCTTTGGTATCTAAAAAAAAAAGCAGTTTGAGTGTGTCGCTCACTGTTCAGCCGCAAATATCTCTATTTAAAAAAGTGTGGTATACCCCAGTAAACAATAACTGTAGTTTTGCCATCCCACGGTAAAAAATCTCTATTATTCAGCTTTTGGTAGTTTTTTCCGGAAAGAAAAACAGTAGTGTATCCTGACTGTTGTGACACAAAAATATATCTGTTGAAAATAGTCTTGTGTAGGCCCGACATCCTAGTGTGGTTTCACAGTTCCATGGGTCAAATCGCTGTACTATCCAGTTTTGGGCCTTTGGTATCTAAAAAAAAGCAGTTTGAGTGTGTCGCTCACTGTTCAGCCGCAAATATCTCTATTTAAAAAAGTGTGGTATACCCCAGTAAAAATAACTGTGGTTTTGCCATCCCACGGCAAAAAATCTCTATTATTCAGGTTTTGGTATATTTTCCGTAAAGAAAAAGAGTAGTGTCTCCTGACTGTTGTGACACAAAAATATATCTGTTGAAAATAGTCTTGTGTAGGCCCGACATCCCAGTGTGGTTTCGCAGTTCCACGGGTCAAATCGCTGTACTATCCAGTTTTGGGCCTTTGGTATCTAAAAAAAAAAGCAGTTTGAGTGTGTCGCTCACTGTTCAGCCGCAAATATCTCTATTTAAAAAAGTGTGGTATACCCCAGTAAACAATAACTGTGGTTTTGCCATCCCACGGTAAAAAATCTCTATTATTCAGCTTTTGGTAGTTTTTTCCATAAAGAAATACAGTAGTGTCTCCTGACTGTTGTGACACAAAAATATATCTGTTGAAAATAGTCTTGTGTAGGCCCGACATCCCAGTGTGGTTTCGCAGTTCCACGGGTCAAATCGCTGTACTATCCAGTTTTGGGCCTTTGGTATCTAAAAAAAAAGCAGTTTGAGTGTGTCGCTCACTGTTCAGCCGCAAATATCTCTATTTAAAAAAGTGTGGTATACCCCAGTAAACAATAACTGTGGTTTTGCCATCCGATGGTAAAAAATCTCTATTATTCAGCTTTTGGTAGTTTTTTCCGTAAAGAAAAACAGTAGTGTCTCCTGACTGTTGTGACACAAAAATATATCTGTTGAAAATAGTCTTGTGTAGGCCCGACATCCCAGTGTGGTTTCGCTGTTCCACAGGTCAAATCGCTGTACTATCCAGTTTTGGGCCTTTGGTATCTAAAAAAAAAGCAGTTTGAGTGTGTCGCTCGCTGTTCAGCCGCAAATATCTCTATTTAAAAAAGTGTGGTATACCCAGTAAACAATAACTGTGGTTTTGCCATCCCACGGTAAAAAATCTCTATTATTCAGGTTTTGGTAGTTTTTTCCGTAAAGAAAAACAGTAGTGTCTCCTGACTGTTGTGACACAAAAATATATCTGTTGAAATTAGTCTTGTGTAGGCCCGATATCCCAGTGTGGTTTCGCAGTTCCATGGGTCAATTCGCTGTACTATCCAGTTTTGGGCCTTTGGTATCTAAAAAAAACGCAGTTTGAGTGTGTCGCTCACTGTTCAGCCGCAAATATCTCTATTTAAAAAAGTGTGGTATACCCCAGTAAACAATAACTGTGGTTTTGCCATCCCACGGTAAAAAATCTCTATTATTCAGGTTTTGGTGTATTTTCCGTAAAGAAAAACAGTAATGTCTCCTGACTGTGGTGATACAAAAATATATCTGTTGGAAATAGTCTTGTGTAGGCCCGACATCCCAGTGTGGTTTCGCAGTTCCACGGGTCAAATCGCTGTACTATCCAGTTTTGGGCCTTTGGTATCTAAAAAAAAAAGCAGTTTGAGTGTGTCGCTCACTGTTCAGCCGCAAATATCTCTATTTAAAAAAGTGTGGTATACCCCAGTAAACAATAACTGTGGTTTTGCCATCCGATGGTAAAAAATCTCTATTATTCAGCTTTTGGTAGTTTTTTCCGTAAAGAAAAACAGTAGTGTCTCCTGACTGTTGTGACACAAAAATATATCTGTTGAAAATAGTCTTGTGTAGGCCCGACATCCCAGTGTGGTTTCGCTGTTCCACAGGTCAAATCGCTGTACTATCCAGTTTTGGGCCTTTGGTATCTAAAAAAAAAGCAGTTTGAGTGTGTCGCTCGCTGTTCAGCCGCAAATATCTCTATTTAAAAAAGTGTGGTATACCCAGTAAACAATAACTGTGGTTTTGCCATCCCACGGTAAAAAATCTCTATTATTCAGGTTTTGGTAGTTTTTTCCGTAAAGAAAAACAGTAGTGTCTCCTGACTGTTGTGACACAAAAATATATCTGTTGAAATTAGTCTTGTGTAGGCCCGACATCCCAGTGTGGTTTCGCAGTTCCATGGGTCAATTCGCTGTACTATCCAGTTTTGGGCCTTTGGTATCTAAAAAAAACGCAGTTTGAGTGTGTCGCTCACTGTTCAGCCGCAAATATCTCTATTTAAAAAAGTGTGGTATACCCCAGTAAACAATAACTGTGGTTTTGCCATCCCACGGTAAAAAATCTCTATTATTCAGGTTTTGGTGTATTTTCCGTAAAGAAAAACAGTAATGTCTCCTGACTGTTGTGATACAAAAATATATCTGTTGGAAATAGTCTTGTGTAGGCCCGACATCCCAGTGTGGTTTCGCAGTTCCACGGGTCAAATCGCTGTACTATCCAGTTTTGGGCCTTTGGTATCTAAAAAAAAAAGCAGTTTGAGTGTGTCGCTCACTGTTCAGCTGCAAATATCTCTATTTAAAAAAGTGTGGTATACCCAAGTAAACAATAACTGTGGTTTTGCCATCCGATGGTAAAAAATCTCTATTATTCAGCTTTTGGTAGTTTTTTCCGTAAAGAAAAACAGTAGTGTCTCCTGACTGTTGTGACACAAAAATATATCTGTTGAAAATAGTCTTGTGTAGGCCCGACATCCCAGTGTGGTTTCGCTGTTCCACAGGTCAAATCGCTGTACTATCCAGTTTTGGGCCTTTGGTATCTAAAAAAAAAGCAGTTTGAGTGTGTCGCTCGCTGTTCAGCCGCAAATATCTCTATTTAAAAAAGTGTGATATACCCAGTAAACAATAACTGTGGTTTTGCCATCCCACGGTAAAAAATCTCTATTATTCAGGTTTTGGTAGTTTTTTCCGTAAAGAAAAACAGTAGTGTCTCCTGACTGTTGTGACACAAAAATATATCTGTTGAAATTAGTCTTGTGTAGGCCCGACATCCCAGTGTGGTTTCGCAGTTCCATGGGTCAATTCGCTGTACTATCCAGTTTTGGGCCTTTGGTATCTAAAAAAAACGCAGTTTGAGTGTGTCGCTCACTGTTCAGCCGCAAATATCTCTATTTAAAAAAGTGTGGTATACCCCAGTAAACAATAACTGTGGTTTTGCCATCCCAAGGTAAAAAATCTCTATTATTCAGCTTTTGGTCGTTTTTTCCAGAAAGAAAAACAGTAGTGTCTCCTGACTGTTGTGACACAAAAATATATCTGTTGAAAATAGTCTTGTGTAGGCCCGACATCCCAGTGTGGTTTCACAGTTCCATGGGTCAAATCGCTGTACTATCCAGTTTTGAGCCTTTGGTATCTAAAAAAAAAGCAGTTTGAGTGTGTCGCTCACTGTTCAGCCGCAAATATCTCTATTTAAAAAAGTGTGGTATACCCCAGTAAACAATAACTGTGGTTTTGCCATCCCACGGTAAAAAATCTCTATTATTCAACTTTTGGTATTTTTTTCCGTAAAGAAAAACAGTAGTGTCTCCTGACTGTTGTGACACAAAAATATATCTGTTGAAAATAGTCTTGTGTAGGCCCGACATCCCAGTGTGGTTTCGCAGTTCCATGGGTCAAATCGCGGTACTATCCAGTTTTGGGACTTTGGTATCTAAAAAAAAAGCAGTTTGAGTGTGTCGCTCACTGTTCAGCCGCAAATATATCTATTTAAAAAAGTGTGGTATACCCCAGTAAACAATAACTGTGGTTTTGCCATCCCACGGTAAAAAATCTCTATTATTCAGGTTTTGGTATATTTTCCGTAAAGAAAAACAGTAGTGTCTCCTGACTGTTGTGACACAAAAATATATCTGTTGAAAATCGTCTTGTGTATGCCCGACATCCCAGTGTGGTTTCGCAGTTCCACGGGTTAAATCGCTGTACTATCCAGTTTTGGGCCTTTGGTATCTAAAAAAAAAGCAGTTTGAGTGTGTCGCTCACTGTTCAGCCGCAAATATCTCTATTTAAAAAAGTGTGGTATACCCCAGTAAACAATAACTGTGGTTTTGCCATCCCACGGTAAAAAATCTCTATTATTCAGCTTTTGGTAGTTTTTTCCGGAAAGAAAAACAGTAGTGTCTCCTGACTGTTGTGACACAAAAATATATCTGTTGAAAATAGTCTTGTGTAGGCCTGACATCCCAGTGTGGTTTCACAGTTCCATTGGTCAAATCGCTGTACTATCCAGTTTTGGGCCTTTGCTATCTAAAAAAAAAGCAGTTTGAGTGTGTCGCTCACTGTTCAGCCGCAAATATCTCTATTTAAAAAAGTGTGGTATACCCCAGTAAACAATAACTGTGGTTTTGCCATCCCACGGTAAAAAATCTCTATTATTCAGCTTTTGGTAGTTTTTTCCGGAAAGAAAAACAGTAGTGTCTCCTGACTGTTGTGACACAAAAATATATCTGTTGAAAATAGTCTTGTGTAGGCCCGACATCCCAGTGTGGTTTCGCAGTTCCACGGGTCAAATCGCTGTACTATCCAGTTTTGGGCCTTTGGTATCTAAAAAAAAAGCAGTTTGAGTGTGTCGCTCACTGTTCAGCCGCAAATATCTCTATTTAAAAAAGTGTGGTATACCCCAGTAAACAATAACTGTGGTTTTGCCATCCGATGGTAAAAAATCTCTATTATTCAGCTTTTGGTAGTTTTTTCCGGAAAGAAAAACAGTAGTGTCTCCTGACTGTTGTGACACAAAAATATATCTGTTGAAAATAGTCTTGTGTAGGCCCGACATCCCAGTGTGGTTTCGCTGTTCCATGGGTCAAATCGCTGTACTATCCAGTTTTGGGCCTTTGGTATCTAAAAAAAAGCAGTTTGATTGTGTCGCTCACTGTTCAGCCGCAAATATCTCTATTTAAAAAAGTGTGGTATACCCCAGTAAACAATAACTGTGGTTTTGCCATCCCACGGTAAAAAATCTCTATTATTCAGGTTTTGGTAGTTTTTTCCGTAAAGAAAAACAGTAGTGTCTCCTGACTGTTGTGACACAAAAATATATCTGTTGAAATTAGTCTTGTGTAGGCCCGACATCCCAGTGTGGTTTCGCAGTTCCATGGGTCAATTCGCTGTACTATCCAGTTTTGGTCCTTTGGCATCTAAAAAAAAAGCAGTTTGAGTGTGTCGCTCACTGTTCAGCCGCAAATATCTCTATTTAAAAAAGTGTGGTATACCCCAGTAAACAATAACTGTGGTTTTGCCATCCCACGGTAAAAATTCTCTATTATTCAGGTTTTGGTATATTTTCCGTAAAGAAAAACAGTAATGTCTCCTGACTGTTGTGACACAAAAATATATCTGTTGAAAACAGTCTTGTGTAGGCCCGACATCCCAGTGTGGTTTCGCAGTTCCACGGGTCAAATCGCTGTACTATCCAGTTTTGGGCCTTTGGTATCTAAAAAAAAAAGCAGTTTGAGTGTGTCGCTCACTGTTCAGCCGCAAATATCTCTATTTAAAAAAGTGTGGTATACCCCAGTAAACAATAACTGTAGTTTTGCCATCCCACGGTAAAAAATCTCTATTATTCAGCTTTTGGTAGTTTTTTCCGGAAAGAAAAACAGTAGTGTCTCCTGACTGTTGTGACACAAAAATATATCTGTTGAAAATAGTCTTGTGTAGGCCCGACATCCTAGTGTGGTTTCACAGTTCCATGGGTCAAATCGCTGTACTATCCAGTTTTGGGCCTTTGGTATCTAAAAAAAAGCAGTTTGAGTGTGTCGCTCACTGTTCAGCCGGAAATATCTCTATTTAAAAAAGTGTGGTATACCCCAGTAAACAATAACTGTGGTTTTGCCATCCGATGGTAAAAAATCTCTATTATTCAGCTTTTGGTAGTTTTTTCCGTAAAGAAAAACAGTAGTGTCTCCTGACTGTTGTGACACAAAAATATATCTGTTGAAAATAGTCTTGTCTAGGCCCGACATCCCAGTGTGGTTTCGCAGTTCCACGGGTCAAATCGCTGTACTATCAAGTTTTGGGCCTTTGGTATCTAAAAAAAAAGCAGTTGAGTGTGTCGCTCACTGTTCAGCCGCAAATATCTCTATTTAAAAAAGTGTGGTATACCCCAGTAAACAATAACTGTGGTTTTGCCATCCGATGGTAAAAAATCTCTATTATTCAGCTTTTGGTAGTTTTTTCCGTAAAGAAAAACAGTAGTGTCTCCTGACTGTTGTGACACAAAAATATATCTGTTGAAAATAGTCTTGTCTAGGCCCGACATCCCAGTGTGGTTTCGCAGTTCCACGGGTCAAATCGCTGTACTATCAAGTTTTGGGCCTTTGGTATCTAAAAAAAAAGCAATTTGAGTGTGTCGCTCACTGTTCAGCCGCAAATATCTCTATTTAAAAAAGTGTGGTATACCCCAGTAAACAATAACTGTGGTTTTGCCATCCCACGGTAAAAAATCTCTATTATTCAGGTTTTGGTAGTTTTTTCCGTAAAGAAAAACAGTAGTGTCTCCTGACTGTTGTGACACAAAAATATATCTGTTGAAAATAGTCTTGTGTAGGCCCGACATCCCAGTGTGGTTTCGCAGTTCCACGGGTCAAATCGCTGTACTATCCAGTTTTGGGCCTTTGGTATCTAAAAAAAAAGCAGTTTGAGTGTGTCGCTCACTGTTCAGCCGCAAATATCTCTATTTAAAAAAGTGTGGTATACCCCAGTAAACAATAACTGTGGTTTTGCCATCCGATGGTAAAAAATCTCTATTATTCAGCTTTTGGTAGTTTTTTCCGTAAAGAAAAACAGTAGTGTCTCCTGACTGTTGTGACACAAAAATATATCTGTTGAAAATAGTCTTGTGTAGGCCCGACATCCCAGTGTGGTTTCGCTGTTCCACAGGTCAAATCGCTGTACTATCCAGTTTTGGGCCTTTGGTATCTAAAAAAAAAGCAGTTTGAGTGTGTCGCTCGCTGTTCAGCCGCAAATATCTCTATTTAAAAAAGTGTGGTATACCCAGTAAACAATAACTGTGGTTTTGCCATCCCACGGTAAAAAATCTCTATTATTCAGGTTTTGGTAGTTTTTTCCGTAAAGAAAAACAGTAGTGTCTCCTGACTGTTGTGACACAAAAATATCTGTTGAAATTAGTCTTGTGTAGGCCCGACATCCCAGTGTGGTTTCGCAGTTCCATGGGTCAATTCGCTGTACTATCCAGTTTTGGGCCTTTGGTATCTAAAAAAAACGCAGTTTGAGTGTGTCGCTCACTGTTCAGCCGCAAATATCTCTATTTAAAAAAGTGTGGTATACCCCAGTAAACAATAACTGTGGTTTTGCCATCCCACGGTAAAAAATCTCTATTATTCAGGTTTTGGTGTATTTTCCGTAAAGAAAAACAGTAATGTCTCCTGACTGTTGTGATACAAAAATATATCTGTTGGAAATAGTCTTGTGTAGGCCCGACATCCCAGTGTGGTTTCGCAGTTCCACGGGTCAAATCGCTGTACTATCCAGTTTTGGGCCTTTGGTATCTAAAAAAAAAAGCAGTTTGAGTGTGTCGCTCACTGTTCAGCCGCAAATAACTCTATTTAAAAAAGTGTGGTATACCCCAGTAAACAATAACTGTAGTTTTGCCATCCCAAGGTAAAAAATCTCTATTATTCAGCTTTTGGTCGTTTTTTCCAGAAAGAAAAACAGTAGTGTCTCCTGACTGTTGTGACACAAAAATATATCTGTTGAAAATAGTCTTGTGTAGGCCCGACATCCCAGTGTGGTTTCACAGTTCCATGGGTCAAATCGCTGTACTATCCAGTTTTGAGCCTTTGGTATCTAAAAAAAAAGCAGTTTGAGTGTGTCGCTCACTGTTCAGCCGCAAATATCTCTATTTAAAAAAGTGTGGTATACCCCAGTAAACAATAACTGTGGTTTTGCCATCCCACGGTAAAAAATCTCTATTATTCAACTTTTGGTATTTTTTTCCGTAAAGAAAAACAGTAGTGTCTCCTGACTGTTGTGACACAAAAATATATCTGTTGAAAATAGTCTTGTGTAGGCCCGACATCCCAGTGTGGTTTCGCAGTTCCATGGGTCAAATCGCGGTACTATCCAGTTTTGGGACTTTGGTATCTAAAAAAAAAGCAGTTTGAGTGTGTCGCTCACTGTTCAGCCGCAAATATATCTATTTAAAAAAGTGTGGTATACCCCAGTAAACAATAACTGTGGTTTTGCCATCCCACGGTAAAAAATCTCTATTATTCAGGTTTTGGTATATTTTCCGTAAAGAAAAACAGTAGTGTCTCCTGACTGTTGTGACACAAAAATATATCTGTTGAAAATCGTCTTGTGTATGCCCGACATCCCAGTGTGGTTTCGCAGTTCCACGGGTCAAATCGCTGTACTATCCAGTTTTGGGCCTTTGGTATCTAAAAAAAAAGCAGTTTGAGTGTGTCGCTCACTGTTCAGCCGCAAATATCTCTATTTAAAAAAGTGTGGTATACCCCAGTAAACAATAACTGTGGTTTTGCCATCCCACGGTAAAAAATCTCTATTATTCAGCTTTTGGTAGTTTTTTCCGGAAAGAAAAACAGTAGTGTCTCCTGACTGTTGTGACACAAAAATATATCTATTGAAAATAGTCTTGTGTAGGCCTGACATCCCAGTGTGGTTTCACAGTTCCATTGGTCAAATCGCTGTACTATCCAGTTTTGGGCCTTTGCTATCTAAAAAAAAAGCAGTTTGAGTGTGTCGCTCACTGTTCAGCCGCAAATATCTCTATTTAAAAAAGTGTGGTATACCCCAGTAAACAATAACTGTGGTTTTGCCATCCCACGGTAAAAAATCTCTATTATTCAGCTTTTGGTAGTTTTTTCCGTAAAGAAAAACAGTAGTGTCTCCTGACTGTTGTGACACAAAAATATATCTGTTGAAAATAGTCTTGTGTAGGCCCGACATCCCAGTGTGGTTTCGCAGTTCCACGGGTCAAATCGCTGTACTATCCAGTTTTGGGCCTTTGGTATCTAAAAAAAAAGCAGTTTGAGTGTGTCGCTCACTGTTCAGCCGCAAATATCTCTATTTAAAAAAGTGTGGTATACCCCAGTAAACAATAACTGTGGTTTTGCCATCCGATGGTAAAAAATCTCTATTATTCAGCTTTTGGTAGTTTTTTCCGGAAAGAAAAACAGTAGTGTCTCCTGACTGTTGTGACACAAAAATATATCTGTTGAAAATAGTCTTGTGTAGGCCCGACATCCCAGTGTGGTTTCGCTGTTCCATGGGTCAAATCGCTGTACTATCCAGTTTTGGGCCTTTGGTATCTAAAAAAAAGCAGTTTGATTGTGTCGCTCACTGTTCAGCCGCAAATATCTCTATTTAAAAAAGTGTGGTATACCCCAGTAAACAATAACTGTGGTTTTGCCATCCCACGGTAAAAAATCTCTATTATTCAGGTTTTGGTAGTTTTTTCCGTAAAGAAAAACAGTAGTGTCTCCTGACTGTTGTGACACAAAAATATATCTGTTGAAATTAGTCTTGTGTAGGCCCGACATCCCAGTGTGGTTTCGCAGTTCCATGGGTCAATTCGCTGTACTATCCAGTTTTGGTCCTTTGGTATCTAAAAAAAAAGTAGTTTGAGTGTGTCGCTCACTGTTCAGCCGCAAATATCTCTATTTAAAAAAGTGTGGTATACCCCAGTAAACAATAACTGTGGTTTTGCCATCCCACGGTAAAAATTCTCTATTATTCAGGTTTTGGTATATTTTCCGTAAAGAAAAACAGTAATGTCTCCTGACTGTTGTGACACAAAAATATATCTGTTGAAAACAGTCTTGTGTAGGCCCGACATCCCAGTGTGGTTTCGCAGTTCCACGGGTCAAATCGCTGTACTATCCAGTTTTGGGCCTTTGGTATCTAAAAAAAAAAGCAGTTTGAGTGTGTCGCTCACTGTTCAGCCGCAAATATCTCTATTTAAAAAAGTGTGGTATACCCCAGTAAACAATAACTGTAGTTTTGCCATCCCACGGTAAAAAATCTCTATTATTTAGCTTTTGGTAGTTTTTTCCGGAAAGAAAAACAGTAGTGTCTCCTGACTGTTGTGACACAAAAATATATCTGTTGAAAATAGTCTTGTGTAGGCCCGACATCCTAGTGTGGTTTCACAGTTCCATGGGTCAAATCGCTGTACTATCCAGTTTTGGGCCTTTGGTATCTAAAAAAAAGCAGTTTGAGTGTGTCGCTCACTGTTCAGCCGGAAATATCTCTATTTAAAAAAGTGTGGTATACCCCAGTAAACAATAACTGTGGTTTTGCCATCCGATGGTAAAAAATCTCTATTATTCAGCTTTTGGTAGTTTTTTCCGTAAAGAAAAACAGTAGTGTCTCCTGACTGTTGTGACACAAAAATATATCTGTTGAAAATAGTCTTGTCTAGGCCCGACATCCCAGTGTGGTTTCGCAGTTCCACGGGTCAAATCGCTGTACTATCAAGTTTTGGGCCTTTGGTATCTAAAAAAAAAGCAGTTGAGTGTGTCGCTCACTGTTCAGCCGCAAATATCTCTATTTAAAAAAGTGTGGTATACCCCAGTAAACAATAACTGTGGTTTTGCCATCCGATGGTAAAAAATCTCTATTATTCAGCTTTTGGTAGTTTTTTCCGTAAAGAAAAACAGTAGTGTCTCCTGACTGTTGTGACACAAAAATATATCTGTTGAAAATAGTCTTGTCTAGGCCCGACATCCCAGTGTGGTTTCGCAGTTCCACGGGTCAAATCGCTGTACTATCAAGTTTTGGGCCTTTGGTATCTAAAAAAAAAGCAGTTTGAGTGTGTCGCTCACTGTTCAGCCGCAAATATCTCTATTTAAAAAAGTGTGGTATACCCCAGTAAACAATAACTGTGGTTTTGCCATCCCACGGTAAAAAATCTCTATTATTCAGGTTTTGGTAGTTTTTTCCGTAAAGAAAAACAGTAGTGTCTCCTGACTGTTGTGACACAAAAATATATCTGTTGAAAATAGTCTTGTGTAGGCCCGACATCCCAGTGTGGTTTCGCAGTTCCACGGGTCAAATCGCTGTACTATCCAGTTTTGGGCCTTTGGTATCTAAAAAAAAAGCAGTTTGAGTGTGTCGCTCACTGTTCAGCCGCAAATATCTCTATTTAAAAAAGTGTGGTATACCCCAGTAAACAATAACTGTGGTTTTGCCATCCGATGGTAAAAAATCTCTATTATTCAGCTTTTGGTAGTTTTTTCCGTAAAGAAAAACAGTAGTGTCTCCTGACTGTTGTGACACAAAAATATATCTGTTGAAAATAGTCTTGTGTAGGCCCGACATCCCAGTGTGGTTTCGCTGTTCCACAGGTCAAATCGCTGTACTATCCAGTTTTGGGCCTTTGGTATCTAAAAAAAAAGCAGTTTGAGTGTGTCGCTCGCTGTTCAGCCGCAAATATCTCTATTTAAAAAAGTGTGGTATACCCAGTAAACAATAACTGTGGTTTTGCCATCCCACGGTAAAAAATCTCTATTATTCAGGTTTTGGTAGTTTTTTCCGTAAAGAAAAACAGTAGTGTCTCCTGACTGTTGTGACACAAAAATATCTGTTGAAATTAGTCTTGTGTAGGCCCGACATCCCAGTGTGGTTTCGCAGTTCCATGGGTCAATTCGCTGTACTATCCAGTTTTGGGCCTTTGGTATCTAAAAAAAACGCAGTTTGAGTGTGTCGCTCACTGTTCAGCCGCAAATATCTCTATTTAAAAAAGTGTGGTATACCCCAGTAAACAATAACTGTGGTTTTGCCATCCCACGGTAAAAAATCTCTATTATTCAGGTTTTGGTGTATTTTCCCTAAAGAAAAACAGTAATGTCTCCTGACTGTTGTGATACAAAAATATATCTGTTGGAAATAGTCTTGTGTAGGCCCGACATCCCAGTGTGGTTTCGCAGTTCCACGGGTCAAATCGCTGTACTATCCAGTTTTGGGCCTTTGGTATCTAAAAAAAAAAGCAGTTTGAGTGTGTCGCTCACTGTTCAGCCGCAAATATCTCTATTTAAAAAAGTGTGGTATACCCCAGTAAACAATAACTGTAGTTTTGCCATCCCAAGGTAAAAAATCTCTATTATTCAGCTTTTGGTCGTTTTTTCCAGAAAGAAAAACAGTAGTGTCTCCTGACTGTTGTGACACAAAAATATATCTGTTGAAAATAGTCTTGTGTAGGCCCGACATCCCAGTGTGGTTTCACAGTTCCATGGGTCAAATCGCTGTACTATCCAGTTTTGAGCCTTTGGTATCTAAAAAAAAAGCAGTTTGAGTGTGTCGCTCACTGTTCAGCCGCAAATATCTCTATTTAAAAAAGTGTGGTATACCCCAGTAAACAATAACTGTGGTTTTGCCATCCCACGGTAAAAAATCTCTATTATTCAACTTTTGGTATTTTTTTCCGTAAAGAAAAACAGTAGTGTCTCCTGACTGTTGTGACACAAAAATATATCTGTTGAAAATAGTCTTGTGTAGGCCCGACATCCCAGTGTGGTTTCGCAGTTCCATGGGTCAAATCGCGGTACTATCCAGTTTTGGGACTTTGGTATCTAAAAAAAAAGCAGTTTGAGTGTGTCGCTCACTGTTCAGCCGCAAATATATCTATTTAAAAAAGTGTGGTATACCCCAGTAAACAATAACTGTGGTTTTGCCATCCCACGGTAAAAAATCTCTATTATTCAGGTTTTGGTATATTTTCCGTAAAGAAAAACAGTAGTGTCTCCTGACTGTTGTGACACAAAAATATATCTGTTGAAAATCGTCTTGTGTATGCCCGACATCCCAGTGTGGTTTCGCAGTTCCACGGGTCAAATCGCTGTACTATCCAGTTTTGGGCCTTTGGTATCTAAAAAAAAAGCAGTTTGAGTGTGTCGCTCACTGTTCAGCCGCAAATATCTCTATTTAAAAAAGTGTTGTATACCCCAGTAAACAATAACTGTGGTTTTGCCATCCCACGGTAAAAAATCTCTATTATTCAGCTTTTGGTAGTTTTTTCCGGAAAGAAAAACAGTAGTGTCTCCTGACTGTTGTGACACAAAAATATATCTGTTGAAAATAGTCTTGTGTAGGCCTGACATCCCAGTGTGGTTTCACAGTTCCATTGGTCAAATCGCTGTACTATCCAGTTTTGGGCCTTTGCTATCTAAAAAAAAAGCAGTTTGAGTGTGTCGCTCACTGTTCAGCCGCAAATATCTCTATTTAAAAAAGTGTGGTATACCCCAGTAAACAATAACTGTGGTTTTGCCATCCCACGGTAAAAAATCTCTATTATTCAGCTTTTGGTAGTTTTTTCCGTAAAGAAAAACAGTAGTGTCTCCTGACTGTTGTGACACAAAAATATATCTGTTGAAAATAGTCTTGTGTAGGCCCGACATCCCAGTGTGGTTTCGCAGTTCCACGGGTCAAATCGCTGTACTATCCAGTTTTGGGCCTTTGGTATCTAAAAAAAAAGCAGTTTGAGTGTGTCGCTCACTGTTCAGCCGCAAATATCTCTATTTAAAAAAGTGTGGTATACCCCAGTAAACAATAACTGTGGTTTTGCCATCCGATGGTAAAAAATCTCTATTATTCAGCTTTTGGTAGTTTTTTCCGGAAAGAAAAACAGTAGTGTCTCCTGACTGTTGTGACACAAAAATATATCTGTTGAAAATAGTCTTGTGTAGGCCCGACATCCCAGTGTGGTTTCGCTGTTCCATGGGTCAAATCGCTGTACTATCCAGTTTTGGGCCTTTGGTATCTAAAAAAAAGCAGTTTGATTGTGTCGCTCACTGTTCAGCCGCAAATATCTCTATTTAAAAAAGTGTGGTATACCCCAGTAAACAATAACTGTGGTTTTGCCATCCCACGGTAAAAAATCTCTATTATTCAGGTTTTGGTAGTTTTTTCCGTAAAGAAAAACAGTAGTGTCTCCTGACTGTTGTGACACAAAAATATATCTGTTGAAATTAGTCTTGTGTAGGCCCGACATCCCAGTGTGGTTTCGCAGTTCCATGGGTCAATTCGCTGTACTATCCAGTTTTGGTCCTTTGGCATCTAAAAAAAAAGCAGTTTGAGTGTGTCGCTCACTGTTCAGCCGCAAATATCTCTATTTAAAAAAGTGTGGTATACCCCAGTAAACAATAACTGTGGTTTTGCCATCCGATGGTAAAAAATCTCTATTATTCAGCTTTTGGTAGTTTTTTCCGTAAAGAAAAACAGTAGTGTCTCCTGACTGTTGTGACACAAAAATATATCTGTTGAAAATAGTCTTGTGTAGGCCCGACATCCCAGTGTGGTTTCGCTGTTCCACAGGTCAAATCGCTGTACTATCCAGTTTTGGGCCTTTGGTATCTAAAAAAAAAGCAGTTTGAGTGTGTCGCTCGCTGTTCAGCCGCAAATATCTCTATTTAAAAAAGTGTGGTATACCCAGTAAACAATAACTGTGGTTTTGCCATCCCACGGTAAAAAATCTCTATTATTCAGGTTTTGGTAGTTTTTTCCGTAAAGAAAAACAGTAGGGTCTCCTGACTGTTGTGACACAAAAATATATCTGTTGAAATTAGTCTTGTGTAGGCCCGACATCCCAGTGTGGTTTCGCTGTTCCATGGGTCAATTCGCTGTACTATCCAGTTTTGGGCCTTTGGTATCTAAAAAAAACGCAGTTTGAGTGTGTCGCTCACTGTTCAGCCGCAAATATCTCTATTTAAAAAAGTGTGGTATACCCCAGTAAACAATAACTGTGGTTTTGCCATCCCACGGTAAAAAATCTCTATTATTCAGGTTTTGGTGTATTTTCCGTAAAGAAAAACAGTAATGTCTCCTGACTGTTGTGATACAAAAATATATCTGTTGAAAATAGTCTTGTGTAGGCCCGACATCCCAGTGTGGTTTCGCAGTTCCATGGGTCAAATCGCGGTACTATCCAGTTTTGGGACTTTGGTATCTAAAAAAAAAGCAGTTTGAGTGTGTCGCTCACTGTTCAGCCGCAAATATATCTATTTAAAAAAGTGTGGTATACCCCAGTAAACAATAACTGTGGTTTTGCCATCCCACGGTAAAAAATCTCTATTATTCAGGTTTTGGTATATTTTCCGTAAAGAAAAACAGTAGTGTCTCCTGACTGTTGTGACACAAAAATATATCTGTTGAAAATCGTCTTGTGTATGCCCGACATCCCAGTGTGGTTTCGCAGTTCCACGGGTCAAATCGCTGTACTATCCAGTTTTGGGCCTTTGGTATCTAAAAAAAAAGCAGTTTGAGTGTGTCGCTCACTGTTCAGCCGCAAATATCTCTATTTAAAAAAGTGTGGTATACCCCAGTAAACAATAACTGTGGTTTTGCCATCCCACGGTAAAAAATCTCTATTATTCAGCTTTTGGTAGTTTTTTCCGGAAAGAAAAACAGTAGTGTCTCCTGACTGTTGTGACACAAAAATATATCTGTTGAAAATAGTCTTGTGTAGGCCTGACATCCCAGTGTGGTTTCACAGTTCCATTGGTCAAATCGCTGTACTATCCAGTTTTGGGCCTTTGCTATCTAAAAAAAAAGCAGTTTGAGTGTGTCGCTCACTGTTCAGCCGCAAATATCTCTATTTAAAAAAGTGTGGTATACCCCAGTAAACAATAACTGTGGTTTTGCCATCCCACGGTAAAAAATCTCTATTATTCAGCTTTTGGTAGTTTTTTCCATAAAGAAAAACAGTAGTGTCTCCTGACTGTTGTGACACAAAAATATATCTGTTGAAAATAGTCTTGTGTAGGCCCGACATCCCAGTGTGGTTTCGCAGTTCCACGGGTCAAATCGCTGTACTATCCAGTTTTGGGCCTTTGGTATCTAAAAAAAAAGCAGTTTGAGTGTGTCACTCACTGTTCAGCCGCAAATATCTCTATTTAAAAAAGTGTGGTATACCCCAGTAAACAATAACTGTGGTTTTGCCATCTGATGGTAAAAAATCTCTATTATTCAGCTTTTGGTAGTTTTTTCCGGAAAGAAAAACAGTAGTGTCTCCTGACTGTTGTGACACAAAAATATATCTGTTGAAAATAGTCTTGTGTAGGCCCGACATCCCAGTGTGGTTTCGCTGTTCCATGGGTCAAATCGCTGTACTATCCAGTTTTGGGCCTTTGGTATCTAAAAAAAAGCAGTTTGATTGTGTCGCTCACTGTTCAGCCGCAAATATCTCTATTTAAAAAAGTGTGGTATACCCCAGTAAACAATAACTGTGGTTTTGCCATCCCACGGTAAAAAATCTCTATTATTCAGGTTTTGGTAGTTTTTTCCGTAAAGAAAAACAGTAGTGGAGGAGACACTACAGAGACTGTAGGAGACTGTTGTGACACAAAAATATATCTGTTGAAATTAGTCTTGTGTAGGCCCGACATCCCAGTGTGGTTTCGCAGTTCCATGGGTCAATTCGCTGTACTATCCAGTTTTGGTCCTTTGGCATCTAAAAAAAAAGCAGTTTGAGTGTGTCACTCACTGTTCAGCCGCAAATATCTCTATTTAAAAAAGTGTGGTATACCCCAGTAAACAATAACTGTGGTTTTGCCATCCCACGGTAAAAATTCTCTATTATTCAGGTTTTGGTATATTTTCCGTAAAGAAAAACAGTAATGTCTCCTGACTGTTGTGACACAAAAATATATCTGTTGAAAACAGTCTTGTGTAGGCCCGACATCCCAGTGTGGTTTCGCAGTTCCACGGGTCAAATCGCTGTACTATCCAGTTTTGGGCCTTTGGTATCTAAAAAAAAAAGCAGTTTGAGTGTGTCGCTCACTGTTCAGCCGCAAATATCTCTATTTAAAAAAGTGTGGTATACCCCAGTAAACAATAACTGTAGTTTTGCCATCCCACGGTAAAAAATCTCTATTATTCAGCTTTTGGTAGTTTTTTCCGGAAAGAAAAACAGTAGTGTCTCCTGACTGTTGTGACACAAAAATATATCTGTTGAAAATAGTCTTGTGTAGGCCCGACATCCTAGTGTGGTTTCACAGTTCCATGGGTCAAATCGCTGTACTATCCAGTTTTGGGCCTTTGGTATCTAAAAAAAAGCAGTTTGAGTGTGTCGCTCACTGTTCAGCCGCAAATATCTCTATTTAAAAAAGTGTGGTATACCCCAGTAAACAATAACTGTGGTTTTGCCATCCCACGGTAAAAAATCTCTATTATTCAGCTTTTGGTAGTTTTTTCCGTAAAGAAAAACAGTAGTGTCTCCTGACTGTTGTGACACAAAAATATATCTGTTGAAAATAGTCTTGTGTAGGCCCGACATCCCAGTGTGGTTTCGCAGTTCCACGGGTCAAATCGCTGTACTATCCAGTTTTGGGCCTTTGGTATCTAAAAAAAAAGCAGTTTGAGTGTGTCGCTCACTGTTCAGCCGCAAATATCTCTATTTAAAAAAGTGTGGTATACCCCAGTAAACAATAACTGTGGTTTTGCCATCCGATGGTAAAAAATCTCTATTATTCAGCTTTTGGTAGTTTTTTCCGTAAAGAAAAACAGTAGTGTCTCCTGACTGTTGTGACACAAAACTATATCTGTTGAAAATAGTCTTGTCTAGGCCCGACATCCCAGTGTGGTTTCGCAGTTCCACGGGTCAAATCGCTGTACTATCAAGTTTTGGGCCTTTGGTATCTAAAAAAAAAGCAGTTTGAGTGTGTCGCTCGCTGTTCAGCCGCAAATATCTCTATTTAAAAAAGTGTGGTATACCCAGTAAACAATAACTGTGGTTTTGCCATCCCACGGTAAAAAATCTCTATTATTCAGCTTTTGGTCGTTTTTTCCAGAAAGAAAAACAGTAGTGTCTCCTGACTGTTGTGACACAAAAATATATCTGTTGAAAATATTCTTGTGTAGGCCCGACATCCCAGTGTGGTTTCACAGTTCCATGGGTCAAATCGCTGTACTATCCAGTTTTGAGACTTTGGTATCTAAAAAAAAAGCAGTTTGAGTGTGTCGCTCACTGTTCAGCCGCAAATATCTCTATTTAAAAAAGTGTGGTATACCCCAGTAAACAATAACTGTGGTTTTGCCATCCCACGGTAAAAAATCTCTATTATTCAACTTTTGGTATTTTTTTCCGTAAAGAAAAACAGTAGTGTCTCCTGACTGTTGTGACACAAAAATATATCTGTTGAAAATAGTCTTGTGTAGGCCCGACATCCCAGTGTGGTTTCGCAGTTCCATGGGTCAAATCGCGGTACTATCCAGTTTTGGGACTTTGGTATCTAAAAAAAAAGCAGTTTGAGTGTGTCGCTCACTGTTCAGCCGCAAATATATCTATTTAAAAAAGTGTGGTATACCCCAGTAAACAATAACTGTGGTTTTGCCATCCCACGGTAAAAAATCTCTATTATTCAGCTTTTGGTAGTTTTTTCCGGAAAGAAAAACAGTAGTGTCTCCTGACTGTTGTGACACAAAAATATATCTGTTGAAAATAGTCTTGTGTAGGCCTGACATCCCAGTGTGGTTTCACAGTTCCATTGGTCAAATCGCTGTACTATCCAGTTTTGGGCCTTTGCTATCTAAAAAAAAAGCAGTTTGAGTGTGTCGCTCACTGTTCAGCCGCAAATATCTCTATTTAAAAAAGTGTGGTATACCCCAGTAAACAATAACTGTGGTTTTGCCATCCCACGGTAAAAAATCTCTATTATTCAGCTTTTGGTAGTTTTTTCCGGAAAGAAAAACAGTAGTGTCTCCTGACTGTTGTGACACAAAAATATATCTGTTGAAAATAGTCTTGTGTAGGCCCGACATCCCAGTGTGGTTTCGCAGTTCCACGGGTCAAATCGCTGTACTATCCAGTTTTGGGCCTTTGGTATCTAAAAAAAAAGCAGTTTGAGTGTGTCGCTCACTGTTCAGCCGCAAATATCTCTATTTAAAAAAGTGTGGTATACCCCAGTAAACAATAACTGTGGTTTTGCCATCCCACGGTAAAAATTCTCTATTATTCAGGTTTTGGTATATTTTCCGTAAAGAAAAACAGTAATGTCTCCTGACTGTTGTGACACAAAAATATATCTGTTGAAAACAGTCTTGTGTAGGCCCGACATCCCAGTGTGGTTTCGCAGTTCCACGGGTCAAATCGCTGTACTATCCAGTTTTGGGCCTTTGGTATCTAAAAAAAAAAGCAGTTTGAGTGTGTCGCTCACTGTTCAGCCGCAAATATCTCTATTTAAAAAAGTGTGGTATACCCCAGTAAACAATAACTGTAGTTTTGCCATCCCACGGTAAAAAATCTCTATTATTCAGCTTTTGGTAGTTTTTTCCGGAAAGAAAAACAGTAGTGTCTCCTGACTGTTGTGACACAAAAATATATCTGTTGAAAATAGTCTTGTGTAGGCCCGACATCCTAGTGTGGTTTCACAGTTCCATGGGTCAAATCGCTGTACTATCCAGTTTTGGGCCTTTGGTATCTAAAAAAAAAGCAGTTTGAGTGTGTCGCTCACTGTTCAGCCGCAAATATCTCTATTTAAAAAAGTGTGGTATACCCCAGTAAACAATAACTGTGGTTTTGCCATCCCACGGTAAAAAATCTCTATTATTCAGCTTTTGGTAGTTTTTTCCGTAAAGAAAAACAGTAGTGTCTCCTGACTGTTGTGACACAAAAATATATCTGTTGAAAATAGTCTTGTGTAGGCCCGACATCCCAGTGTGGTTTCGCAGTTCCACGGGTCAAATCGCTGTACTATCCAGTTTTGGGCCTTTGGTATCTAAAAAAAAAGCAGTTTGAGTGTGTCGCTCACTGTTCAGCCGCAAATATCTCTATTTAAAAAAGTGTGGTATACCCAGGTAAACAATAACTGTGGTTTTGCCATCCGATGGTAAAAAATCTCTATTATTCAGCTTTTGGTAGTTTTTTCCGTAAAGAAAAACAGTAGTGTCTCCTGACTGTTGTGACACAAAAATATATCTGTTGAAAATAGTCTTGTCTAGGCCCGACATCCCAGTGTGGTTTCGCAGTTCCACGGGTCAAATCGCTGTACTATCAAGTTTTGGGCCTTTGGTATCTAAAAAAAAAGCAGTTTGAGTGTGTCGCTCACTGTTCAGCCGCAAATATCTCTATTTAAAAAAGTGTGGTATACCCCAGTAAACAATAACTGTGGTTTTGCCATCCCACGGTAAAAAATCTCTATTATTCAGCTTTTGGTAGTTTTTTCCGTAAAGAAAAACAGTAGTGTCTCCTGACTGTTGTGACACAAAAATATATCTGTTGAAAATAGTCTTGTGTAGGCCCGACATCCCAGTGTGGTTTCGCAGTTCCACGGGTCAAATCGCTGTACTATCCAGTTTTGGGCCTTTGGTATCTAAAAAAAAAGCAGTTTGAGTGTGTCGCTCACTGTTCAGCCGCAAATATCTCTATTTAAAAAAGTGTGGTATACCCCAGTAAACAATAACTGTGGTTTTGCCATCCCACGGTAAAAAATCTCTATTATTCAGGTTTTGGTAGTTTTTTCCGTAAAGAAAAACAGTAGTGTCTCCTGACTGTTGTGACACAAAAATATATCTGTTGAAATTAGTCTTGTGTAGGCCCGACATCCCAGTGTGGTTTCGCAATTCCATGGGTCAATTCGCTGTACTATCCAGTTTTGGGCCTTTGGTATCTAAAAAAAACGCAGTTTGAGTGTGTCGCTCACTGTTCAGCCGCAAATATCTCTATTTAAAAAAGTGTGGTATACCCCAGTAAACAATAACTGTGGTTTTGCCATCCCACGGTAAAAAATCTCTATTATTCAGGTTTTGGTGTATTTTCCGTAAAGAAAAACAGTAATGTCTCCTGACTGTTGTGATACAAAAATATATCTGTTGGAAATAGTCTTGTGTAGGCCCGACATCCCAGTGTGGTTTCGCTGTTCCATGGGTCAAATCGCTGTACTATCCAGTTTTGGGCCTTTGGTATCTAAAAAAAAGCAGTTTGATTGTGTCGCTCACTGTTCAGCTGCAAATATCTCTATTTAAAAAAGTGTGGTATACCCCAGTAAACAATAACTGTGGTTTTGCCATCCCACGGTAAAAAATCTCTATTATTCAGGTTTTGGTATTTTTTTCCGTAAAGAAAAACAGTAGTGTCTCCTGACTGTTGTGACACAAAAATATATCTGTTGAAATTAGTCT
This sequence comes from Phyllobates terribilis, assembly GCF_046119375.1. Taxonomy (NCBI): domain Eukaryota; kingdom Metazoa; phylum Chordata; class Amphibia; order Anura; family Dendrobatidae; genus Phyllobates; species Phyllobates terribilis. The sequence continues at coordinate 1,122,262,419 of NW_027362761.1, read as the reverse complement.
TGTGTAGGCCCGACATCCCAGTGTGGTTTCGCAGTTCCATGGGTCAATTCGCTGTACTATCCAGTTTTGGTCCTTTGGCATCTAAAAAAAAAGCAGTTTGAGTGTGTCGCTCACTGTTCAGCCGCAAATATCTCTATTTAAAAAAGTGTGGTATACCCCAGTAAACAATAACTGTGGTTTTGCCATCCCACGGTAAAAAATCTCTATTATTCAACTTTTGGTATTTTTTTCCGTAAAGAAAAACAGTAGTGTCTCCTGACTGTTGTGACACAAAAATATATCTGTTGAAAATAGTCTTGTGTAGGCCCGACATCCCAGTGTGGTTTCGCAGTTCCATGGGTCAAATCGCGGTACTATCCAGTTTTGGGACTTTGGTATCTAAAAAAAAAAGCAGTTTGAGTGTGTCGCTCACTGTTCAGCCGCAAATATATCTATTTAAAAAAGTGTGGTATACCCCAGTAAACAATAACTGTGGTTTTGCCATCCCACGGTAAAAAATCTCTATTATTCAGGTTTTGGTATATTTTCCGTAAAGAAAAACAGTAGTGTCTCCTGACTGTTGTGACACAAAAATATATCTGTTGAAAATAGTCTTGTGTAGGCCTGACATCCCAGTGTGGTTTCACAGTTCCATTGGTCAAATCGCTGTACTATCCAGTTTTGGGCCTTTGCTATCTAAAAAAAAAGCAGTTTGAGTGTGTCGCTCACTGTTCAGCCGCAAATATCTCTATTTAAAAAAGTGTGGTATACCCCAGTAAACAATAACTGTGGTTTCGCCATCCCACGGTAAAAAATCTCTATTATTCAGCTTTTGGTAGTTTTTTCCGTAAAGAAAAACAGTAGTGTCTCCTGACTGTTGTGACACAAAAATATATCTGTTGAAAATAGTCTTGTGTAGGCCCGACATCCCAGTGTGGTTTCGCAGTTCCACGGGTCAAATCGCTGTACTATCCAGTTTTGGGCCTTTGGTATCTAAAAAAAAAGCAGTTTGAGTGTGTCGCTCACTGTTCAGCCGCAAATATCTCTATTTAAAAAAGTGTGGTATACCCCAGTAAACAATAACTGTGGTTTTGCCATCCGATGGTAAAAAATCTCTATTATTCAGCTTTTGGTAGTTTTTTCCGGAAAGAAAAACAGTAGTGTCTCCTGACTGTTGTGACACAAAAATATATCTGTTGAAAATAGTCTTGTGTAGGCCCGACATCCCAGTGTGGTTTCGCTGTTCCATGGGTCAAATCGCTGTACTATCCAGTTTTGGGCCTTTGGTATCTAAAAAAAAGCAGTTTGATTGTGTCGCTCACTGTTCAGCCGCAAATATCTCTATTTAAAAAAGTGTGGTATACCCCAGTAAACAATAACTGTGGTTTTGCCATCCCACGGTAAAAAATCTCTATTATTCAGGTTTTGGTAGTTTTTTCCGTAAAGAAAAACAGTAGTGTCTCCTGACTGTTGTGACACAAAAATATATCTGTTGAAATTAGTCTTGTGTAGGCCCGACATCCCAGTGTGGTTTCGCAGTTCCATGGGTCAATTCGCTGTACTATCCAGTTTTGGTCCTTTGGCATCTAAAAAAAAAGCCGTTTGAGTGTGTCGCTCACTGTTCAGCCGCAAATATCTCTATTTAAAAAAGTGTGGTATACCCCAGTAAACAATAACTGTGGTTTTGCCATCCCACGGTAAAAATTCTCTATTATTCAGGTTTTGGTATATTTTCCGTAAAGAAAAACAGTAATGTCTCCTGACTGTTGTGACACAAAAATATATCTGTTGAAAACAGTCTTGTGTAGGCCCGACATCCCAGTGTGGTTTCGCAGTTCCACGGGTCAAATCGCTGTACTATCCAGTTTTGGGCCTTTGGTATCTAAAAAAAAAAGCAGTTTGAGTGTGTCGCTCACTGTTCAGCCACAAATATCTCTATTTAAAAAAGTGTGGTATACCCCAGTAAACAATAACTGTAGTTTTGCCATCCCACGGTAAAAAATCTCTATTATTCAGCTTTTGGTAGTTTTTTCCGGAAAGAAAAACAGTAGTGTCTCCTGACTGTTGTGACACAAAAATATATCTGTTGAAAATAGTCTTGTGTAGGCCCGACATCCTAGTGTGGTTTCAGAGTTCCATGGGTCAAATCGCTGTACTATCCAGTTTTGGGCCTTTGGTATCTAAAAAAAAAGCAGTTTGAGTGTGTCGCTCACTGTTCAGCCGCAAATATCTCTATTTAAAAAAGTGTGGTATACCCCAGTAAACAATAACTGTGGTTTTGCCATCCCACGGTAAAAAATCTCTATTATTCAGCTTTTGGTAGTTTTTTCCGTAAAGAAAAACAGTAGTGTCTCCTGACTGTTGTGACACAAAAATATATCTGTTGAAAACAGTCTTGTGTAGGCCCGACATCCCAGTGTGGTTTCGCAGTTCCACGGGTCAAATCGCTGTACTATCCAGTTTTGGGCGTTTGGTATCTAAAAAAAATAGCAGTTTGAGTGTGTCGCTCACTGTTCAGCCGCAAATATCTCTATTTAAAAAAGTGTGGTATACCCCAGTAAACAATAACTGTGGTTTTGCCATCCCACGGTAAAAAATCTCTATTATTCAGGTTTTGGTGTATTTTCCGTAACGAAAAACAGTAATGTCTCCTGACTGTTGTGATACAAAAATATATCTGTTGGAAATAGTCTTGTGTAGGCCCGACATCCCAGTGTGGTTTCGCAGTTCCACGGGTCAAATCGCTGTACTATCCAGTTTTGGGCCTTTGGTATCTAAAAAAAAAAGCAGTTTGAGTGTGTCGCTCACTGTTCAGCCGCAAATATCTCTATTTAAAAAAGTGTGGTATACCCCAGTAAACAATAACTGTAGTTTTGCCATCCCACGGTAAAAAATCTCTATTATTCAGCTTTTGGTAGTTTTTTCCAGAAAGAAAAACAGTAGTGTCTCCTGACTGTTGTGACACAAAAATATATCTGTTGAAAATAGTCTTGTGTAGGCCCGACATCCCAGTGTGGTTTCACAGTTCCATGGGTCAAATCGCTGTACTATCCAGTTTTGGGCCTTTGGTATCTAAAAAAAAAGCAGTTTGAGTGTGTCGCTCACTGTTCAGCCGCAAATATCTCTATTTAAAAAAGTGTGGTATACCCCAGTAAACAATAACTGTGGTTTTGCCATCCCACGGTAAAAAATCTCTATTATTCAACTTTTGGTATTTTTTTCCGTAAAGAAAAACAGTAGTGTCTCCTGACTGTTGTGACACAAAAATATATCTGTTGAAAATAGTCTTGTGTAGGCCCGACATCCCAGTGTGGTTTCGCAGTTCCACGGGTCAAATCGCTGTACTCTACAGTTTTGGGCGTTTGGTATCTAAAAAAAATAGCAGTTTGAGTGTGTCGCTCACTGTTCAGCCGCAAATATCTCTATTTAAAAAAGTGTGGTATACCCCAGTAAACAATAACTGTGGTTTTGCCATCCCACGGTAAAAAATCTCTATTATTCAACTTTTGGTAGTTTTTTCCGTAAAGAGAAACAATAGTGTCTCCTGACTGTTGTGACACAAAAATATATCTGTTGGAAATAGTCTTGTGTAGGCCCGACATCCCAGTGTGGTTTCGCTGTTCCATGGGTCAAATCGCTGTACTATCCAGTTTTGGGCCTTTGGTATCTAAAAAAAAGCAGTTTGATTGTGTCGCTCACTGTTCAGCTGCAAATATCTCTATTTAAAAAAGTGTGGTATACCCCAGTAAACAATAACTGTGGTTTTGCCATCCCACGGTAAAAAATCTCTATTATTCAGGTTTTGGTATTTTTTTCCGTAAAGAAAAACAGTAGTGTCTCCTGACTGTTGTGACACAAAAATATATCTGTTGAAATTAGTCTTGTGTAGGCCCGACATCCCAGTGTGGTTTCGCAGTTCCATGGGTCAATTCGCTGTACTATCCAGTTTTGGTCCTTTGGCATCTAAAAAAAAAGCAGTTTGAGTGTGTCGCTCACTGTTCAGCCGCAAATATCTCTATTTAAAAAAGTGTGGTATACCCCAGTAAACAATAACTGTGGTTTTGCCATCCCACGGTAAAAAATCTCTATTATTCAACTTTTGGTATTTTTTTCCGTAAAGAAAAACAGTAGTGTCTCCTGACTGTTGTGACACAAAAATATATCTGTTGAAAATAGTCTTGTGTAGGCCCGACATCCCAGTGTGGTTTCGCAGTTCCATGGGTCAAATCGCGGTACTATCCAGTTTTGGGACTTTGGTATCTAAAAAAAAAAGCAGTTTGAGTGTGTCGCTCACTGTTCAGCCGCAAATATATCTATTTAAAAAAGTGTGGTATACCCCAGTAAACAATAACTGTGGTTTTGCCATCCCACGGTAAAAAATCTCTATTATTCAGGTTTTGGTATATTTTCCGTAAAGAAAAACAGTAGTGTCTCCTGACTGTTGTGACACAAAAATATATCTGTTGAAAATAGTCTTGTGTAGGCCTGACATCCCAGTGTGGTTTCACAGTTCCATTGGTCAAATCGCTGTACTATCCAGTTTTGGGCCTTTGCTATCTAAAAAAAAAGCAGTTTGAGTGTGTCGCTCACTGTTCAGCCGCAAATATCTCTATTTAAAAAAGTGTGGTATACCCCAGTAAACAATAACTGTGGTTTCGCCATCCCACGGTAAAAAATCTCTATTATTCAGCTTTTGGTAGTTTTTTCCGTAAAGAAAAACAGTAGTGTCTCCTGACTGTTGTGACACAAAAATATATCTGTTGAAAATAGTCTTGTGTAGGCCCGACATCCCAGTGTGGTTTCGCAGTTCCACGGGTCAAATCGCTGTACTATCCAGTTTTGGGCCTTTGGTATCTAAAAAAAAAGCAGTTTGAGTGTGTCGCTCACTGTTCAGCCGCAAATATCTCTATTTAAAAAAGTGTGGTATACCCCAGTAAACAATAACTGTGGTTTTGCCATCCGATGGTAAAAAATCTCTATTATTCAGCTTTTGGTAGTTTTTTCCGGAAAGAAAAACAGTAGTGTCTCCTGACTGTTGTGACACAAAAATATATCTGTTGAAAATAGTCTTGTGTAGGCCCGACATCCCAGTGTGGTTTCGCTGTTCCATGGGTCAAATCGCTGTACTATCCAGTTTTGGGCCTTTGGTATCTAAAAAAAAGCAGTTTGATTGTGTCGCTCACTGTTCAGCCGCAAATATCTCTATTTAAAAAAGTGTGGTATACCCCAGTAAACAATAACTGTGGTTTTGCCATCCCACGGTAAAAAATCTCTATTATTCAGGTTTTGGTAGTTTTTTCCGTAAAGAAAAACAGTAGTGTCTCCTGACTGTTGTGACACAAAAATATATCTGTTGAAATTAGTCTTGTGTAGGCCCGACATCCCAGTGTGGTTTCGCAGTTCCATGGGTCAATTCGCTGTACTATCCAGTTTTGGTCCTTTGGCATCTAAAAAAAAAGCCGTTTGAGTGTGTCGCTCACTGTTCAGCCGCAAATATCTCTATTTAAAAAAGTGTGGTATACCCCAGTAAACAATAACTGTGGTTTTGCCATCCCACGGTAAAAATTCTCTATTATTCAGGTTTTGGTATATTTTCCGTAAAGAAAAACAGTAATGTCTCCTGACTGTTGTGACACAAAAATATATCTGTTGAAAACAGTCTTGTGTAGGCCCGACATCCCAGTGTGGTTTCGCAGTTCCACGGGTCAAATCGCTGTACTATCCAGTTTTGGGCCTTTGGTATCTAAAAAAAAAAGCAGTTTGAGTGTGTCGCTCACTGTTCAGCCGCAAATATCTCTATTTAAAAAAGTGTGGTATACCCCAGTAAACAATAACTGTAGTTTTGCCATCCCACGGTAAAAAATCTCTATTATTCAGCTTTTGGTAGTTTTTTCCGGAAAGAAAAACAGTAGTGTCTCCTGACTGTTGTGACACAAAAATATATCTGTTGAAAATAGTCTTGTGTAGGCCCGACATCCTAGTGTGGTTTCAGAGTTCCATGGGTCAAATCGCTGTACTATCCAGTTTTGGGCCTTTGGTATCTAAAAAAAAAGCAGTTTGAGTGTGTCGCTCACTGTTCAGCCGCAAATATCTCTATTTAAAAAAGTGTGGTATACCCCAGTAAACAATAACTGTGGTTTTGCCATCCCACGGTAAAAAATCTCTATTATTCAGCTTTTGGTAGTTTTTTCCGTAAAGAAAAACAGTAGTGTCTCCTGACTGTTGTGACACAAAAATATATCTGTTGAAAACAGTCTTGTGTAGGCCCGACATCCCAGTGTGGTTTCGCAGTTCCACGGGTCAAATCGCTGTACTATCCAGTTTTGGGCGTTTGGTATCTAAAAAAAATAGCAGTTTGAGTGTGTCGCTCACTGTTCAGCCGCAAATATCTCTATTTAAAAAAGTGTGGTATACCCCAGTAAACAATAACTGTGGTTTTGCCATCCCACGGTAAAAAATCTCTATTATTCAGGTTTTGGTGTATTTTCCGTAACGAAAAACAGTAATGTCTCCTGACTGTTGTGATACAAAAATATATCTGTTGGAAATAGTCTTGTGTAGGCCCGACATCCCAGTGTGGTTTCGCAGTTCCACGGGTCAAATCGCTGTACTATCCAGTTTTGGGCCTTTGGTATCTAAAAAAAAAAGCAGTTTGAGTGTGTCGCTCACTGTTCAGCCGCAAATATCTCTATTTAAAAAAGTGTGGTATACCCCAGTAAACAATAACTGTAGTTTTGCCATCCCACGGTAAAAAATCTCTATTATTCAGCTTTTGGTAGTTTTTTCCAGAAAGAAAAACAGTAGTGTCTCCTGACTGTTGTGACACAAAAATATATCTGTTGAAAATAGTCTTGTGTAGGCCCGACATCCCAGTGTGGTTTCACAGTTCCATGGGTCAAATCGCTGTACTATCCAGTTTTGGGCCTTTGGTATCTAAAAAAAAAGCAGTTTGAGTGTGTCGCTCACTGTTCAGCCGCAAATATCTCTATTTAAAAAAGTGTGGTATACCCCAGTAAACAATAACTGTGGTTTTGCCATCCCACGGTAAAAAATCTCTATTATTCAACTTTTGGTATTTTTTTCCGTAAAGAAAAACAGTAGTGTCTCCTGACTGTTGTGACACAAAAATATATCTGTTGAAAATAGTCTTGTGTAGGCCCGACATCCCAGTGTGGTTTCGCAGTTCCACGGGTCAAATCGCTGTACTCTACAGTTTTGGGCGTTTGGTATCTAAAAAAAATAGCAGTTTGAGTGTGTCGCTCACTGTTCAGCCGCAAATATCTCTATTTAAAAAAGTGTGGTATACCCCAGTAAACAATAACTGTGGTTTTGCCATCCCACGGTAAAAAATCTCTATTATTCAACTTTTGGTAGTTTTTTCCGTAAAGAGAAACAATAGTGTCTCCTGACTGTTGTGACACAAAAATATATCTGTTGAAAATAGTCTTGTGTAGGCCCGACATCCCAGTGTGGTTTCGCAGTTCCATGGGTCAAATCGCGGTACTATCCAGTTTTGGGCCTTTGGTATCTAAAAAAAAAGCAGTTTGAGTGTGTCGCTCACTGTTCAGCCGCAAATATCTCTATTTAAAAAAGTGTGGTATACCCCAGTAAACAATAACTGTGGTTTTGCCATCCCACGGTAAAAAATCTCTATTATTCAGCTTTTGGTAGTTTTTTCCGTAAAGAAAAACAGTAGTGTCTCCTGACTGTTGTGACACAAAAATATATCTGTTGAAAATAGTCTTGTGTAGGCCCGACATCCCAGTGTGGTTTCGCAGTTCCACGGGTCAAATCGCGGTACTATCCAGTTTTGGGACTTTGGTATCTAAAAAAAAAGCAGTTTGAGTGTGTCGCTCACTGTTCAGCCGCAAATATATCTATTTAAAAAAGTGTGGTATACCCCAGTAAACAATAACTGTGGTTTTGACATCCCACGGTAAAAAATCTCTATTATTCAGGTTTTGGTATATTTTCCGTAAAGAAAAACAGTAGTGTCTCCTGACTGTTGTGACACAAAAATATATCTGTTGAAAATAGTCTTGTGTAGGCCCGACATCCCAGTGTGGTTTCGCAGTTCCACGGGTCAAATCGCTGTACTATCCAGTTTTGGGCCTTTGGTATCTAAAAAAAAAGCAGTTTGAGTGTGTCGCTCACTGTTCAGCCGCAAATATCTCTATTTAAAAAAGTGTGGTATACCCCAGTAAACAATAACTGTGGTTTTGCCATCCCACGGTAAAAAATCTCTATTATTAAGCTTTTGGTAGTTTTTTCCGTAAAGAAAAACAGTAGTGTCTCCTGACTGTTGTGACACAAAAATATATCTGTTGAAAATAGTCTTGTGTAGGCTTGACATCCCAGTGTGGTTTCACAGTTCCATGGGTCAAATCGCTGTACTATCCAGTTTTGGGCCTTTGCTATCTAAAAAAAAAGCAGTTTGAGTGTGTCGCTCACTGTTCAGCCGCAAATATCTCTATTTAAAAAAGTGTGGTATACCCCAGTAAACAATAACTGTGGTTTTGCCATCCCACGGTAAAAAATCTCTATTATTCAGCTTTTGGTAGTTTTTTCCGTAAAGAAAAACAGTAGTGTCTCCTGACTGTTGTGACACAAAAATATATCTGTTGAAAATAGTCTTGTGTAGGCCCGACATCCCAGTGTGGTTTCACAGTTCCACGGGTCAAATCGCTGTACTATCCTGTTTTGGGCCTTTGGTATCTAAAAAAAAAGCAGTTTGAGTGTGTCGCTCACTGTTCAGCCGCAAATATCTCTATTTAAAAAAGTGTGGTATACCCCAGTAAACAATAACTGTGGTTTTGCCATCCGATGGTAAAAAATCTCTATTATTCAGCTTTTGGTAGTTTTTTCCGTAAAGAAAAACAGTAGTGTCTCCTGAATGTTGTGACACAAAAATATATCTGTTGAAAATAGTCTTGTGTAGGCCCGACATCCCAGTGTGGTTTCGCTGTTCCATGGGTCAAATCGCTGTACTATCCAGTTTTGGGCCTTTGGTATCTAAAAAAAAGCAGTTTGATTGTGTCGCTCACTGTTCAGCCGCAAATATCTCTATTTAAAAAAGTGTGGTATACCCCAGTAAACAATAACTGTGGTTTTGCCATCCCACGGTAAAAAATCTCTATTATTCAGGTTTTGGTAGTTTTTTCCGTAAAGAAAAACAGTAGTGTCTCCTGACTGTTGTGACACAAAAATATATCTGTTGAAATTAGTCTTGTGTAGGCCCGACATCCCAGTGTGGTTTCGCAGTTCCATGGGTCAATTCGCTGTACTATCCAGTTTTGGTCCTTTGGCATCTAAAAAAAAAGCCGTTTGAGTGTGTCGCTCACTGTTCAGCCGCAAATATCTCTATTTAAAAAAGTGTGGTATACCCCAGTAAACAATAACTGTGGTTTTGCCATCCCACGGTAAAAATTCTCTATTATTCAGGTTTTGGTATATTTTCCGTAAAGAAAAACAGTAATGTCTCCTGACTGTTGTGACACAAAAATATATCTGTTGAAAACAGTCTTGTGTAGGCCCGACATCCCAGTGTGGTTTCGCAGTTCCACGGGTCAAATCGCTGTACTATCCAGTTTTGGGCCTTTGGTATCTAAAAAAAAAAGCAGTTTGAGTGTGTCGCTCACTGTTCAGCCGCAAATATCTCTATTTAAAAAAGTGTGGTATACCCCAGTAAACAATAACTGTAGTTTTGCCATCCCACGGTAAAAAATCTCTATTATTCAGCTTTTGGTAGTTTTTTCCGGAAAGAAAAACAGTAGTGTCTCCTGACTGTTGTGACACAAAAATATATCTGTTGAAAATAGTCTTGTGTAGGCCCGACATCCTAGTGTGGTTTCAGAGTTCCATGGGTCAAATCGCTGTACTATCCAGTTTTGGGCCTTTGGTATCTAAAAAAAAAGCAGTTTGAGTGTGTCGCTCACTGTTCAGCCGCAAATATCTCTATTTAAAAAAGTGTGGTATACCCCAGTAAACAATAACTGTGGTTTTGCCATCCCACGGTAAAAAATCTCTATTATTCAGCTTTTGGTAGTTTTTTCCGTAAAGAAAAACAGTAGTGTCTCCTGACTGTTGTGACACAAAAATATATCTGTTGAAAACAGTCTTGTGTAGGCCCGACATCCCAGTGTGGTTTCGCAGTTCCACGGGTCAAATCGCTGTACTATCCAGTTTTGGGCGTTTGGTATCTAAAAAAAATAGCAGTTTGAGTGTGTCGCTCACTGTTCAGCCGCAAATATCTCTATTTAAAAAAGTGTGGTATACCCCAGTAAACAATAACTGTGGTTTTGCCATCCCACGGTAAAAAATCTCTATTATTCAGGTTTTGGTGTATTTTCCGTAACGAAAAACAGTAATGTCTCCTGACTGTTGTGATACAAAAATATATCTGTTGGAAATAGTCTTGTGTAGGCCCGACATCCCAGTGTGGTTTCGCAGTTCCACGGGTCAAATCGCTGTACTATCCAGTTTTGGGCCTTTGGTATCTAAAAAAAAAAGCAGTTTGAGTGTGTCGCTCACTGTTCAGCCGCAAATATCTCTATTTAAAAAAGTGTGGTATACCCCAGTAAACAATAACTGTAGTTTTGCCATCCCACGGTAAAAAATCTCTATTATTCAGCTTTTGGTAGTTTTTTCCAGAAAGAAAAACAGTAGTGTCTCCTGACTGTTGTGACACAAAAATATATCTGTTGAAAATAGTCTTGTGTAGGCCCGACATCCCAGTGTGGTTTCACAGTTCCATGGGTCAAATCGCTGTACTATCCAGTTTTGGGCCTTTGGTATCTAAAAAAAAAGCAGTTTGAGTGTGTCGCTCACTGTTCAGCCGCAAATATCTCTATTTAAAAAAGTGTGGTATACCCCAGTAAACAATAACTGTGGTTTTGCCATCCCACGGTAAAAAATCTCTATTATTCAACTTTTGGTATTTTTTTCCGTAAAGAAAAACAGTAGTGTCTCCTGACTGTTGTGACACAAAAATATATCTGTTGAAAATAGTCTTGTGTAGGCCCGACATCCCAGTGTGGTTTCGCAGTTCCACGGGTCAAATCGCTGTACTCTACAGTTTTGGGCGTTTGGTATCTAAAAAAAATAGCAGTTTGAGTGTGTCGCTCACTGTTCAGCCGCAATTATCTCTATTTAAAAAAGTGTGGTATACCCCAGTAAACAATAACTGTGGTTTTGCCATCCCACGGTAAAAAATCTCTATTATTCAACTTTTGGTAGTTTTTTCCGTAAAGAGAAACAATAGTGTCTCCTGACTGTTGTGACACAAAAATATATCTGTTGAAAATAGTCTTGTGTAGGCCCGACATCCCAGTGTGGTTTCGCAGTTCCATGGGTCAAATCGCGGTACTATCCAGTTTTGGGCCTTTGGTATCTAAAAAAAAAGCAGTTTGAGTGTGTCGCTCACTGTTCAGCCGCAAATATCTCTATTTAAAAAAGTGTGGTATACCCCAGTAAACAATAACTGTGGTTTTGCCATCCCACGGTAAAAAATCTCTATTATTCAGCTTTTGGTAGTTTTTTCCGTAAAGAAAAACAGTAGTGTCTCCTGACTGTTGTGACACAAAAATATATCTGTTGAAAATAGTCTTGTGTAGGCCCGACATCCCAGTGTGGTTTCGCAGTTCCACGGGTCAAATCGCGGTACTATCCAGTTTTGGGACTTTGGTATCTAAAAAAAAAGCAGTTTGAGTGTGTCGCTCACTGTTCAGCCGCAAATATATCTATTTAAAAAAGTGTGGTATACCCCAGTAAACAATAACTGTGGTTTTGACATCCCACGGTAAAAAATCTCTATTATTCAGGTTTTGGTATATTTTCCGTAAAGAAAAACAGTAGTGTCTCCTGACTGTTGTGACACAAAAATATATCTGTTGAAAATAGTCTTGTGTAGGCCCGACATCCCAGTGTGGTTTCGCAGTTCCACGGGTCAAATCGCTGTACTATCCAGTTTTGGGCCTTTGGTATCTAAAAAAAAAGCAGTTTGAGTGTGTCGCTCACTGTTCAGCCGCAAATATCTCTATTTAAAAAAGTGTGGTATACCCCAGTAAACAATAACTGTGGTTTTGCCATCCCACGGTAAAAAATCTCTATTATTAAGCTTTTGGTAGTTTTTTCCGTAAAGAAAAACAGTAGTGTCTCCTGACTGTTGTGACACAAAAATATATCTGTTGAAAATAGTCTTGTGTAGGCTTGACATCCCAGTGTGGTTTCACAGTTCCATGGGTCAAATCGCTGTACTATCCAGTTTTGGGCCTTTGCTATCTAAAAAAAAAGCAGTTTGAGTGTGTCGCTCACTGTTCAGCCGCAAATATCTCTATTTAAAAAAGTGTGGTATACCCCAGTAAACAATAACTGTGGTTTTGCCATCCCACGGTAAAAAATCTCTATTATTCAGCTTTTGGTAGTTTTTTCCGTAAAGAAAAACAGTAGTGTCTCCTGACTGTTGTGACACAAAAATATATCTGTTGAAAATAGTCTTGTGTAGGCCCGACATCCCAGTGTGGTTTCACAGTTCCACGGGTCAAATCGCTGTACTATCCTGTTTTGGGCCTTTGGTATCTAAAAAAAAAGCAGTTTGAGTGTGTCGCTCACTGTTCAGCCGCAAATATCTCTATTTAAAAAAGTGTGGTATACCCCAGTAAACAATAACTGTGGTTTTGCCATCCGATGGTAAAAAATCTCTATTATTCAGCTTTTGGTAGTTTTTTCCGTAAAGAAAAACAGTAGTGTCTCCTGAATGTTGTGACACAAAAATATATCTGTTGAAAATAGTCTTGTGTAGGCCCGACATCCCAGTGTGTTTTCGCTGTTCCACGGGTCAAATCGCTGTACTATCCAGTTTTGGGACTTTGATATCTAAAAAAAAGCAGTTTGAGTGTGTCGCTCACTGTTCAGCCGCAAATATCTCTATTTAAAAAAGTGTGGTATATCCCAGTAAACAATAACTGTGGTTTTGCCATTTCACGGTAAAAAAATCTCTATTATTCAGGTTTTGGTAGTTTTTTCCGTAAAGAAAAACAGTAGTGTCTCCTGACTGTTGTGACACAAAAATATATCTGTTGAAAACAGTGTTGTGTAGGCCCGACATCCCAGTGTGGTTTCGCAGTTCCACGGGTCAAATCGCTGTACTATCCAGTTTTGGGCCTTTGGTATCTAAAAAAAAAAGCAGTTTGAGTGTGTCGCTCACTGTTCAGCCGCAAATATCTCTATTTAAAAAAGTGTGGTATACCCCAGTAAACAATAACTGTAGTTTTGCCATCCCATGGTAAAAAATCTCTATTATTCAGCTTTTGGTAGTTTTTTCCGGAAAGAAAAACAGTAGTGTCTCCTGACTGTTGTGACACAAAAATATATCTGTTGAAAATAGTCTTGTGTAGGCCCGACATCCTAGTGTGGTTTCAGAGTTCCATGGGTCAAATCGCTGTACTATCCAGTTTTGGGCCTTTGGTATCTAAAAAAAAAGCAGTTTGAGTGTGTCGCTCACTGTTCAGCCGCAAATATCTCTATTTAAAAAAGTGTGGTATACTCCAGTAAACAATAACTGTGGTTTTGCCATCCCACGGTAAAAAATCTCTATTATTCAGCTTTTGGTAGTTTTTTCCGTAAAGAAAAACAGTAGTGTCTCCTGACTGTTGTGACACAAAAATATATCTGTTGAAAATAGTCTTGTGTAGGCCCAACATCCCAGTGTGGTTTCGCAGTTCCACGGGTCAAATCGCTGTACTATCCAGTTTTGGGCGTTTGGTATCTAAAAAAAATAGCAGTTTGAGTGTGTCGCTCACTGTTCAGCCGCAAATATCTCTATTTAAAAAAGTGTGGTATACCCCAGTAAACAATAACTGTGGTTTTGCCATCCCACGGTAAAAAATCTCTATTATTCAGGTATTGGTGTATTTTCCGTAAAGAAAAACAGTAATGTCTCCTGACTGTTGTGATACAAAAATATATCTGTTGGAAATAGTCTTGTGTAGGCCCGACATCCCAGTGTGGTTTCGCAGTTCCACGGGTCAAATCGCTGTACTATCCAGTTTTGGGCCTTTGGTATCTAAAAAAAAAAGCAGTTTGAGTGTGTCGCTCACTGTTCAGCCGCAAATATCTCTATTTAAAAAAGTGTGGTATACCCCAGTAAACAATAACTGTAGTTTTGCCATCCCACGGTAAAAAATCTCTATTATTCAGCTTTTGGTAGTTTTTTCCAGAAAGAAAAACAGTAGTGTCTCCTGACTGTTGTGACACAAAAATATATCTGTTGAAAATAGTCTTGTGTAGGCCCGACATCCCAGTGTGGTTTCACAGTTCCATGGGTCAAATCGCTGTACTATCCAGTTTTGGGCCTTTGGTATCTAAAAAAAAAGCAGTTTGAGTGTGTCGCTCACTGTTCAGCCGCAAATATCTCTATTTAAAAAAGTGTGGTATACCCCAGTAAACAATAACTGTGGTTTTGCCACCCCACGGTAAAAAATCTCTATTGTTCAACTTTTGGTATTTTTTTCCGTAAAGAAAAACAGTAGTGTCTCCTGACTGTTGTGACACAAAAATATATCTGTTGAAAATAGTCTTGTGTAGGCCCGACATCCCAGTGTGGTTTCGCAGTTCCACGGGTCAAATCGCTGTACTCTACAGTTTTGGGCGTTTGGTATCTAAAAAAAATAGCAGTTTGAGTGTGTCGCTCACTGTTCAGCCACAATTATCTCTATTTAAAAAAGTGTGGTATACCCCAGTAAACAATAACTGTGGTTTTGCCATCCCACGGTAAAAAATCTCTATTATTCAACTTTTGGTAGTTTTTTCCGTAAAGAAAAACAGTAGTGTCTCCTGACTGTTGTGACACAAAAATATATCTGTTGAAAATAGTCTTGTGTAGGCCCGACATCAAAGTGTGGTTTCGCAGTTCCATGGGTCAAATCGCGGTAATATCCAGTTTTGGGCCTTTGGTATCTAAAAAAAAAGCAGTTTGAGTGTGTCGCTCACTGTTCAGCCGCAAATATCTGTATTTAAAAAAGTGTGGTATACCCCAGTAAACAATAACTGTGGTTTTGCCATCCCACGGTAAAAAATCTCTATTATTCAGCTTTTGGTAGTTTTTTCCGTAAAGAAAAACAGTAGTGTCTCCTGACTGTTGTGACACAAAAATATATCTGTTGAAAATAGTCTTGTGTAGGCCCGACATCCCAGTGTGGTTTCGCAGTTCCATGGGTCAAATCGCAGTACTATCCAGTTTTGGGACTTTGGTATCTAAAAAAAAGCAGTTTGAGTGTGTCGCTCACTGTTCAGCCGCAAATATATCTATTTAAAAAAGTGTGGTATACCCCAGTAAACAATAACTGTGGTTTTGCCATCCCACGGTAAAAAATCTCTATTATTCAGGTTTTGGTATATTTTCCGTAAAGAAAAACAGTAGTGTCTCCTGACTGTTGTGACACAAAAATATATCTGTTGAAAATAGTCTTGTGTAGGCCCGACATCCCAGTGTGGTTTCGCAGTTCCACGGGTCAAATCGCTGTACTATCCAGTTTTGGGCCTTTGGTATCTAAAAAAAAAGCAGTTTGAGTGTGTCGCTCACTGTTCAGCCGCAAATATCTCTATTTAAAAAAGTGTGGTATACCCCAGTAAACAATAACTGTGGTTTTGCCATCCCACGGTAAAAAATCTCTATTATTCAGCTTTTGGTAGTTTTTTCCGGAAAGAAAAACAGTAGTGTCTCCTGACTGTTGTGACACAAAAATATATCTGTTGAAAATAGTCTTGTGTAGGCCTGACATCCCAGTGTGGTTTCACAGTTCCATTGGTCAAATCGCTGTACTATCCAGTTTTGGGCCTTTGCTATCTAAAAAAAAAGCAGTTTGAGTGTGTCGCTCACTGTTCAGCCGCAAATATCTCTATTTAAAAAAGTGTGGTATACCCCAGTAAACAATAACTGTGGTTTTGCCATCCCACGGTAAAAAATCTCTATTATTCAGCTTTTGGTAGTTTTTTCCGTAAAGAAAAACAGTAGTGTCTCCTGACTGTTGTGACACAAAAATATATCTGTTGAAAATAGTCTTGTGTAGGCCCGACATCCCAGTGTGGTTTCACAGTTCCACGGGTCAAATCGCTGTACTATCCAGTTTTGGGCCTTTGGTATCTAAAAAAAAAGCAGTTTGAGTGTGTCGCTCACTGTTCAGCCGCAAATATCTCTATTTAAAAAAGTGTGGTATACCCCAGTAAACAATAACTGTGGTTTTGCCATCCGATGGTAAAAAATCTCTATTATTCAGCTTTTGGTAGTTTTTTCCGTAAAGAAAAACAGTAGTGTCTCCTGAATGTTGTGACACAAAAATATATCTGTTGAAAATAGTCTTGTGTAGGCCCGACATCCCAGTGTGGTTTCGCTGTTCCACGGGTCAAATCGCTGTACTATCCAGTTTTGGGCCTTTGATATCTAAAAAAAAGCAGTTTGAGTGTGTCGCTCACTGTTCAGCCGCAAATATCTCTATTTAAAAAAGTGTGGTATATCCCAGTAAACAATAACTGTGGTTTTGCCATCCCACGGTAAAAAATCTCTATTATTCAGGTTTTGGTAGTTTTTTCCGTAAAGAAAAACAGTAGTGTCTCCTGACTGTTGTGATACAAAAATATATCTGTTGAAATTAGTCTTGTGTAGGCCCGACATCCCAGTGTGGTTTCGCAGTTCCATGGGTCAATTCGCTGTACTATCCAGTTTTGGTCCTTTGGTATCTAAAAAAAAAGCAGTTTGAGTGTGTCGCTCACTGTTCAGCCGCAAATATCTCTATTTAAAAAAGTGTGGTATACCCCAGTAAACAATAACTGTGGTTTTGCCATCCCACGGTAAAAAATCTCTATTATTCAGCTTTTGTTAGTTTTTTCCGGAAAGAAAAACAGTAGTGTCTCCTGACTGTTGTGACACAAAAATATATCTGTTGAAAATAGTCTTGTGTAGGCCCGACATCCTAGTTTGGTTTCACAGTTCCATGGGTCAAATCGCTGTACTATCCAGTTTTGGGCCTTTGGTATCTAAAAAAAAAGCAGTTTGAGTGTGTCGCTCACTGTTCAGCCGCAAATATCTCTATTTAAAAAAGTGTGGTATACCCCAGTAAACAATAACTGTGGTTTTGCCATCCCACGGTAAAAAATCTCTATTATTCAAGTTTTGGTAGTTTTTTCCGTAAAGAAAAACAGTAGTGTCTCCTGACTGTTGTGACACAAAAATATATCTGTTGAAAATAGTCTTGTGTAGGCCCGACATCCCAGTGTGGTTTCGCAGTTCCATGGGTCAAATCGCGGTACTATCCAGTTTTGGGCCTTTGGTATCTAAAAAAAAGCAGTTTGAGTGTGTCGCTCACTGTTCAGCCGCAAATATCTCTATTTAAAAAAGTGTGGTATACCCCAGTAAAAATAACTGTGGTTTTGCCATCCCACGGTAAAAAATCTCTATTATTCAGGTTTTGGTATATTTTCCGTAAAGAAAAACAGTAGTGTCTCCTGACTGTTGTGACACAAAAATATATCTGTTGAAAATAGTCTTGTGTAGGCCCGACATCCCAGTGTGGTTTCGCAGTCACGGGTCAAATCGCTGTACTATCCAGTTTTGTGCCTTTGGTATCTAAAAAAAAAGCAGTTTGAGTGTGTCGCTCACTGTTCAGCTGCAAATATCTCTATTTAAAAAAGTGTGGTATACCCCAGTAAACAATAACTGTGGTTTTGCCATCCCACGGTAAAAAATCTCTATTATTCAGCTTTTGGTAGTTTTTTCCGTAAAGAAAAACAGTAGTGTCTCCTGACTGTTGTGACACAAAAATATATCTGTTGAAAATAGTCTTGTGTAGGTCCGACATCCCAGTGTGGTTTCGCAGTTCCATGGGTCAAATCGCGGTACTATCCAGTTTTGGGACTTTGGTATCTAAAAAAAAAGCAGTTTGAGTGTGTCGCTCACTGTTCAGCCGCAAATATCTCTATTTAAAAAAGTGTGGTATACCCCAGTAAACAATAACTGTGGTTTTACCATCCCATGGTAAAAAATCTCTATTATTCAGGTTTTGGTATATTTTCCGTAAAGAAAAACAGTAGTGTTTCCTTACTGTTGTGACACAAAAATATATCTGTTGAAAATAGTCTTGTGTAGGCCCGACATCCCAGTGTGGTTTCGCAGTTCCACGGGTCAAATCGCTGTACTATCCACTTTTGGGTCTTTGGTATCTAAAAAAAAAGCAGTTTGAGTGTGTCGCTCACTGTTCAGCCGCAAATATCTCTATTTAAAAAAGTGTGGTATACCCCAGTAAACAATAACTGTGGTTTTGCCATCCGATGGTAAAAAATCTCTATTATTCAGCTTTTGGTAGTTTTTTCCGTAAAGAAAAACAGTAGTGTCTCCTGACTGTTGTGACACAAAAATATATCTGTTGAAAATAGTCTTGCGTAGGCCCGACATCCCAGTGTGGTTTCGCTGTTCCACAGGTCAAATCGCTGTACAATCCAGTTTTGGGCCTTTGGTATCTAAAAAAAAAGCAGTTTGAGTGTGTTGCTCGCTGTTCAGCCGCAAATACCTCTATTTAAAAAATGTGGTATACCCAGTAAACAATAACTGTGGTTTTGCCATCCCACGGTAAAAAATCTCTAGTATTCAGGTTTTGGTAGTTTTTTCCGTAAAGAAAAACAGTAGTGTCTCCTGACTGTTGTGACACAAAAATATATCTGTTGAAATTAGTCTTGTGTAGGCCCGACATCCCAGTGTGGTTTCGCAGTTCCATGGGTCAATTCGCTGTACTATCCAGTTTTGGGCCTTTGGTATCTAAAAAAAAAGCAGTTTGAGTGTGTCGCTCACTGTTCAGCCGCAAATATCTCTATTTAAAAAAGTGTGGTATACCCCAGTAAACAATAACTGTGGTTTTGCCATCCCACGGTAAAAAATCTCTATTATTCAACTTTTGGTAGTTTTTTCCGTAAAGAAAAACAGTAGTGTCTCCTGACTGTTGTGACACAAAAATATATCTGTTGAAAATAGTCTTGTGTAGGCCCTACATCCCAGTGTGGTTTCGCAGTTCCATGGGTCAAATCGCGGTACTATCCAGTTTTGGGCCTTTGGTATCTAAAAAAAAAGCAGTTTGAGTGTGTCGCTCACTGTTCAGCCGCAAATATCTCTATTTAAAAAAGTGTGGTATACCCCAGTAAACAATAACTGTGGTTTTGCAATCCCACGGTAAAAAATCTCTATTATTCAGCTTTTGGTAGTTTTTTCCAAAAAGAAAAACAGTAGTGTCTCTTGACTGTTGTGACACAAAAATATATCTGTTGAAAATAGTCTTGTGTAGGCCCGACATCCCAGTGTGGTTTCGCAGTTCCATGGGTCAAATCGCGGTACTATCCAGTTTTGGGACTTTGGTATCTAAAAAAAAAGCAGTTTGAGTGTGTCGCTCACTGTTCAGCCGCAAATATATCTATTTAAAAAAGTGTGGTATACCCCAGTAAACAATAACTGTGGTTTTGCCATCCCACGGTAAAAAATCTCTATTAT
The DNA here is from genome assembly GCF_046119375.1 of Phyllobates terribilis. Classification (NCBI taxonomy): domain Eukaryota; kingdom Metazoa; phylum Chordata; class Amphibia; order Anura; family Dendrobatidae; genus Phyllobates; species Phyllobates terribilis. Next base: position 1,122,242,912 of record NW_027362761.1, on the reverse strand, counting down.
TCAGGTTTTGGTATATTTTCCGTAAAGAAAAACAGTTGTGTCTCCTGACTGTTGTGACACAAAAATATATCTGTTGAAAATAGTCTTGTGTAGGCCCGACATCCCAGTGTGGTTTCGCAGTTCCACGGGTCAAATCGCTGTACTATCCAGTTTTGGGCCTTTGGTATCTAAAAAAAAAAGCAGTTTGAGTGTGTCGCTCACTGTTCAGCCGCAAATATCTCTATTTAAAAAAGTGTGGTATACCCCAGTAAACAATAACTGTGGTTTTGCCATCCCACGGTAAAAAATCTCTATTATTCAGCTTTTGGTAGTTTTTTCCGTAAAGAAAAACAGTAGTGTCTCCTGACTGTTGTGACACAAAAATATATCTGTTGAAAATAGTCTTGTGTAGGCCTGACATCCCAATGTGGTTTCACAGTTCCATGGGTGAAATCGCTGTACTATCCAGTTTTGGGCCTTTGGTATCTAAAAAAAAAGCAGTTTGAGTGTGTCGCTCACTGTTCAGCCGCAAATTGTTAGAACCTTGCTGTTATGTTTTTTTTCCTTTGCTGGTCACATGACCTTGTTGGCCTATTTAATCCTGCTCCGCCCTTCTGGCTTTGCTGGACTTCATTGTATATCTACTTTCTAGCTAGCCTGTGCTCTGTATCTAACTCTGTTAGTTTGCTTGGTCTACGGACCTCTATGTTCTCTCTATTTTGTTTGTTCGTCTGTCTGCTACTATTTCTGTTAGGAGGTGTCCCATATTCCTCCCAGTCCTTAGTACTTGTAGGGATTCCCTCCCCACATCTATAGGTCTCCGTACAGACTAGATTAGGACTTTAGCAGGTCTGATCGCAGGATCAGGTTCCCTGTTACATCGTAGGGATTCAGCTGAGTCCTGTAGTAGGGACAGATCTCCTCTCTTTCCTTAGCTTTGGTAGCAGAACATAACAGTAAGTCCAGCCTGCAAATTCTCTAAGGAAAGATTTTTTTTTTTTTTTGTTCCATCATGGTGTCGGTTCAGGATTTGGCTAAACACCTGCAGGGACTCTCTCTGGAAGTGGCCGAGCTCCGTCAGCACGTGAGTAACTGTCCTGGAGCATATTTCTTGGAGCCTAAGGTATGTTTGCCGGATTTATTTTTTGGTGAACATCGAGAATTTTTTTCATTTAAAAATGCTTGCTTATTGTATTTTCGTTTGAGACCCAAGTCCTCTGGGGATGAATCCCAGCGCGTAGGGTTCATAATGTCACTTTTGCGCAAAGAGCCTCAGGAGTGGGCCTTTTTTTTGCAACCTAGTGATACATGCTTCAGATCAGTGGATAGTTTTTTTTCTGCTTTAGGACTATTATATGATGATCCTGACCGTGTGGCATCAGCTGAGACTGAGTTGAGACGTTTAAAACAAGGATCAGGTAATGTCGAAAAATATTGTACTCATTTTCGTCGTTGGTCCACTCAAACAGGGTGGAACGATTCTGCTCTGAAAAGTCTATTTCTTGCTGGGCTCAGTGAAAGGGTTAAAGACCTGCTAATTGCTTATCCTACACCTGAGGATTTGCAACAGGCTATGCAATTAGCTATACGGGTGGATAGAAGACTGCGTGCTAGGGTTAATGAGAGCAAATCCTCTGCTATGTCAGTTTCTGGTTATGATAATGTGTGTACTAACAGTGGTGAACCGATGGAGATTGGATCGGTGGCACCTCGCTCTCAAGAAAAAGACCGTCGTTTTTCGGAAGGCTTGTGTTTCTATTGCGGAAAATCTGGTCATTTGATTAAAGGCTGTGAGCTTCGTATGAAGAAAGAAAAAAAAATGGTCAGTCACGCCCGTATTGCCTGTTTAAATTCCAAGGGTATATTTTTAGCTGCTTCCACGATTGCTCAGGAAAAATTAATGGAATTTCGGGTGTTTGTTGATTGCGGGTCTACACTGAATGTAATTGATGGGGGATTCGTGGAAAAACTCAATTTAAAACCTGAACCTTTATCATCCCCCATTGCTGTGGTTTCTGTGGATGGCTCCCTTTTGAAGAATATTACTCTCAAGGTCAGTGAATTTCCTCTCACTATTAATGGTGTTCACCATGAGAAATTGGATTTGGTAGTGTTGAATAACTTGCCTTCTCCAGTAATATTGGGTTTGCCCTGGTTAAAATTTCACAATCCTGTACTGGATTGGTCTACCAGTGAAATTAAATCCTGGAGCCATAAATGTTATGACAAGTGTTGTAACGGGCGTATTGCAGCTTTGGATAGGGGAGAATTGCCTGTTCCTATTCAGGATTTTTGGAGAGTTTTTTCTGAGAAGGAATCGCAGGTTTTGCCTCCCCATAGAGACTATGATTGTTCTATTGAATTTGTCCCTGGAGCGACTCTTCCTAAAAGTCGTTTATTTAACCTTACTATTCCTGAGAGGAAGGCTTTGGAGGAATACATACAGACAAGTTTGGCCGCCGGTCACATTAGGCCCTCTAAGTCTCCTGTGGCGGTTGGATTTTTTTTTGTAAAAAAAAAAGGACGGCGGTTTACGTCCTTGTCTGGATTTTCGTGAGATTAACAAAATTACGGTACGCAATCCTTACCCACTGCCATTGATTCCTGATCTGTTTAACCAGTTATTGGGGGCCAAGTGGTTCTCTAAAATTGACCTTAAGGGGGCATACAATCTGTTGCGCATGAAGGAGGGTGATGAATGGAAGACTGCTTTTAACACTCCTGTGGGTCATTTTGAGAATCTGGTTATGCCTTTTGGTCTTACTAATGCTCCTGCATTTTTTCAGAATCTGATTAATGACATCCTTAGACCTTTGATCGGTAAAAATGTGGTTGTGTATTTGGATGACATTTTGATTTATTCGCCAGATCTGGAGTCTCATTGGCGGAGCGTGCGTGAGGTATTACAGTTATTTATGGACAATTCGCTTTTTGCTAAGCTGGAGAAATGTGAGTTCGCTGTACAGAGAATTAGTTTTTTGGGCTACATTATCTCCAGCAAAGGTTTTGAGATGGATCCGGTTAAGGTTCAGGCTGTGCAGGAATGGCCTAGGCCTATTGGTTTGAAATCGATACAGAGGTTTTTGGGTTTCGCCAATTACTACAGAAAATTCATAAAAAATTTTTCTAGTATTGTCAAACCTCTGACTGATCTCACCAGGAAAGGTGCTGATGCGGTTCAGTGGTCTTCTGAGGCCATTGAAGCTTTTGTGTATCTCAAGGAGAGGTTCACCTCTGCTCCCATCCTTATGCAGCCTGATGTTACTAGGCCGTTTTTGGTTGAGGTTGATGCTTCCTCTGTGGGGGTTGGCGCAGTATTGTCTCAGGATAACGGGGATGGATTACATCCCCGTGCCTTTTTTTCAAAAAAATTTTCGGAGACTGAACTGAATTACGATATTGGTAATCGGGAATTATTGGCTATTAAACTCGCATTTGAACACTGGCGCCACTTCTTGGAAGGTGCGGAATTTCTCGTTCAGGTTCTTACGGATCATAAAAATCTGATATATCTTGATGCTGCCAAGCGCCTGAATGCCCGTCAGGCTAGGTGGGCACTGTTTTTCTCGCGGTTTAATTTCTCCGTTACTTACATCCCTGGTACTAAGAATGTTAAGGCGGATGCCTTGTCTCGCAGTTTTTCTCCCATAGTCGGTGCTGAGAAAGAGGAAAACATTTTACAAGAAGGTGTTGTGATAGCTGCTTTAGACTCCGTTTTGGAAGATGAGATTCTTAAAGCTCAGGAGAATGCCCCATCTAACACTCCTCATGGGAGGTTGTTTGTGCCTGGGACCTTTAGGAGAGATTTGTTTGTTGAGTGTCACGAATCTCGGTTGGCAGGTCATCCCGGAATCTCTGAGACTAAGAGACTGGTGGGTCGCAGTTTTTGGTGGCCTGGATGGCAGAAGGAAGTCATTAAGTGGGTGCGCCAATGTACTATATGTGCTAGATCTAAGTCCTCACATACTCCTGCTGCGGGGTTGCTTTGTCCTTTGGAGGTCCCCAGTGCTCCTTGGACACATTTGGCTATGGACTTTATAACTGACCTTCCCCCCTCTGAGGGTTTTACTGTCATCTGGGTGGTCGTGGACCGTTTTAGCAAGATGTGTCACTTGGTTCCCTTCGTCAAACTGCCCTGCGCTAAAACTCTCGCTAAGGCCTTTGTCAAGGAAATTGTCAGACTTCATGGCGTTCCTACTGACATTGTTTCTGATAGGGGTCCTCAGTTCGTGGCTCGTTTTTGGCGTGCCTTTTGTGACAGGTTGGGAATTCATTTGTCGTTTTCGTCCGGATATCATCCTGAATCTAATGGCCAGACAGAAAGGAAAAACCAGGATGTTGAGCAGTTCTTGCGTTGTTTTGTGGCAGACAATCAAGAGGGGTGGTCTGAGTTTCTGCCACTTGCTGAATTTGCTCTGAACAATCATACATCTTCTTCTGCTGGTTGTTCGCCTTTTTTTTGTTGTTCTGGGAGACATCCGTCGTTTGGGTCGTTCTCCAAGTTGGGATCTGCCGTGCCTGAGGAGGAGAATTTTTCCGGTGATTTGGAAAGAGTTTGGATGGATGTGCGTGGTAATCTTCAGGAGGCCAACAGAAAATCTAAAGACTACTTTGATAGGAAACGACAGGAGGTTTTGTTCGCTGTTGGTGACATGGTTTGGTTGTCCTCTAGGAATCTGCGGTTGAGGATTCCTTCTAAGAAATTGGGTCCCAAGTTTGTAGGGCCCTTTAAGGTGCTTCAGGTTGTCAACCAATCTGCTGTTAGGTTGGAGGTTCCTACCTCCTGGAGAATTAATCCGGTCTTTCATGTCTCTCTGTTAAAAAAAGCTGTTGTGTCGGATGGTGACGCCTCTGCCTCTGTTCCTCCGGTGGTGGAGGACGGGGAATATGAAATTTCTCGCATCCTTGACTCTAGACGGTATAGAGGTAGTTTGCAGTATCTTGTGGCCTGGAAAGGTTTCGGACCCGAGGATAACTCTTGGGTGAGGTCAGATGATGTTTCCGCGTCCAGACTTATCAGAGCGTTTCACAGGAGATTTCCTGATAAGCCTGGTCCTAGGGGATCCGGAGGATCCTCTTAGAAGGGGGGGTACTGTTAGAACCTTGCTGTTAGGTTTTTTTTCCTTTGCTGGTCACATGACCTTGTTGGCCTATTTAATCCTGCTCCGCCCTTCTGGCTTTGCTGGACTTCATTGTATATCTACTTTCTAGCTAGCCTGTGCTCTGTATCTAACTCTGTTAGTTTGCTTGGTCTACGGACCTCTATGTTCTATCTATTTTGTTTGTTCGTCTGTCTGCTACTATTTCTGTTAGGAGGTGTCCCATATTCCTCCCAGTCCTTAGTACTTGTAGGGATTCCCTCCCCACATCTATAGGTCTCCGTACAGACTAGATTAGGACTTTAGCAGGTCTGATCGCAGGATCAGGTTCCCTGTTACATCGTAGGGATTCAGCTGAGTCCTATAGTAGGGACAGATCTCCTCTCTTTCCTTAGCTTTGGTAGCAGAACATAACACAAATATCTCTATTTAAAAAAGTGTGGTATACCCCAGTAAACAATAACTGTGGTTTTGCCATCCCACGGTAAAAAATCTCTATTATTCAGCTTTTGGTAGTTTTTTCCGTAAAGAAAAACAGTAGTGTCTCCTGACTGTTGTGACACAAAAATATATCTGTTGAAAATAGTCTTGTGTAGGCCCGACATCCCAGTGTGGTTTCGCAGTTCCACGGGTCAAATCGCTGTACTATCCAGTTTTGGGCCTTTGGTATCTAAAAAAAAAGCAGTTTGAGTGTGTCGCTCACTGTTCAGCCGCAAATATCTCTATTTAAAAAAGTGTGGTATACCCCAGTAAACAATAACTGTGGTTTTGCCATCCGATGGTAAAAAATCTCTATTATTCAGCTTTTGGTAGTTTTTTCCGTAAAGAAAAACAGTACTGTCTCCTGACTGTTGTGACACAAAAATATATCTGTTGAAAATAGTCTTGTGTAGGCCCGACATCCCAGTGTGGTTTCGCTGTTCCACGGGTCAAATCGCTGTACTATCCAGTTTTGGGCCTTTGGTATCTAAAAAAAAGCAGTTTGAGTGTGTCGCTCACTGTTCAGCCGCAAATATCTCTATTTAAAAAAGTGTGGTATACCCCAGTAAACAATAACTGTGGTTTTGCCATCCCACGGTAAAAAATCTCTATTATTCAGGTTTTGGTCGTTTTTTCCGTAAAGAAAAACAGTAGTGTCTCCTGACTGTTGTGACACAAAAATATATCTGTTGAAATTAGTCTTGTGTAGGCCCGACATCCCAGTGTGGTTTCGCAGTACCATGGGTCAATTCGCTGTACTATCCAGTTTTGGTCCTTTGGTATCTAAAAAAAAAGCAGTTTGAGTGTGTCGCTCACTGTTCAGCCGCAAATATCTCTATTTAAAAAAGTGTGGTATACCCCAGTAAACAATAACTGTGGTTTTGCCATCCCACGGAAAAAATTCTCTATTATTCAGGTTTTGGTATATTTTCCGTAAAGAAAAACAGTAATGTCTCCTGACTGTTGTGACAAAAAAATATATCTGTTGAAAACAGTCTTGTGTAGGCCCGACATCCCAGTGTGGTTTCGCAGTTCCACTGGTCAAATCGCTGTACTATCCAGTTTTGGGCCTTTGGTATCTAAAAAAAAAAGCAGTTTGAGTGTGTCGCTCACTGTTCAGCCTCAAATATCTCTATTTAAAAAAGTGTGGTATACCCCAGTAAACAATAACTGTAGTTTTGCCATCCCACGGTAAAAAATCTCTATTATTCAGCTTTTGGTAGTTTTTTCCGGAAAGAAAAACAGTAGTGTCTCCTGACTGTTGTGACACAAAAATATATCTGTTGAAAATAGTCTTGTGTAGGCCTGACATCCCAATGTGGTTTCACAGTTCTATGGGTGAAATCGCTGTACTATCCAGTTTTGGGCCTTTGGTATCTAAAAAAAAAGCAGTTTGAGTGTGTCGCTCACTGTTCAGCCGCAAATATCTCTATTTAAAAAAGTGTGGTATACCCCAGTAAACAATAACTGTGGTTTTGCCATCCCACGGTAAAAAATCTCTATTATTCAGCTTTTGGTAGTTTTTTCCGTAAAGAAAAACAGTAGTGTCTCCTGACTGTTGTGACACAAAAATATATCTGTTGAAAATAGTCTTGTGTAGGCCCGACATCCCAGTGTGGTTTCGCTGTTCCACGGGTCAAATCGCTGTACTATCCAGTTTTGGGCCTTTGGTATCTAAAAAAAAGCAGTTTGAGTGTGTCGCTCACTGTTCAGCTGCAAATATCTCTATTTAAAAAAGTGTGGTATACCCCAGTAAACAATAACTGTGGTTTTGCCATCCCACGGTAAAAAATCTCTATTATTCAGGTTTTGGTATATTTTCCGTAAAGAAAAACAGTAATGTCTCCTGACTGTTGTGACACAAAAATATATCTGTTGAAAACAGTCTTGTGTAGGCCCGACATCCCAGTGTGGTTTCGCAGTTCCACGGGTCAAATCGCTGTACTATCCAGTTTTGGGCCTTTGGTATCTAAAAAAAAAAGCAGTTTGAGTGTGTCGCTCACTGTTCAGCCGCAAATATCTCTATTTAAAAAAGTGTGGTATACCCCAGTAAACAATAACTGTAGTTTTGCCATCCCACGGTAAAAAATCTCTATTATTCAGCTTTTGGTAGTTTTTTCCGGAAAGAAAAACAGTAGTGTCTCCTGACTGTTGTGACACAAAAATATATCTGTTGAAAATAGTCTTGTGTAGGCCCGACATCCTAGTGTGGTTTCACAGTTCCATGGGTCAAATCGCTGTACTATCCAGTTTTGGGCCTTTGGTATCTAAAAAAAAAGCAGTTTGAGTGTGTCGCTCACTGTTCAGCCGCAAATATCTCTATTTAAAAAAGTGTGGTATACCCCAGTAAACAATAACTGTGGTTTTGCCATCCCACGGTAAAAAATCTCTATTATTCAGCTTTTGGTAGTTTTTTCCGTAAAGAAAAACAGTAGTGTCTCCTGACTGTTGTGACACAAAAATATATCTGTTGAAATAGTTTTGTGTAGGCCCGACATCCCAGTGTGGTTTCGCAGTTCCACGGGTCAAATCGCTGTACTATCCAGTTTTGGGCGTTTGGTATCTAAAAAAAATAGCAGTTTGAGTGTGTCGCTCACTGTTCAGCCGCAAATATCTCTATTTAAAAAAGTGTGGTATACCCCAGTAAACAATAACTGTGGTTTTGCCATCCCAAGGTAAAAAATCTCTATTATTCAGCTTTTGGTCGTTTTTTCCAGAAAGAAAAACAGTAGTGTCTCCTGACTGTTGTGACACAAAAATATATCTGTTGAAAATAGTCTTGTGTAGGCCCGACATCCCAGTGTGGTTTCGCAGTTCCATGGGTCAAATCGCGGTACTATCCAGTTTTGGGCCTTTGGTATCTAAAAAAAAAAGCAGTTTGAGTGTGTCGCTCACTGTACAGCCGCAAATATCTCTATTTAAAAAAGTGTGGTATACCCCAGTAAACAATAACTGTGGTTTTGCCATCCCACAGTAAAAATCTCTATTATTCAGCTTTTGGTAGTTTTTTCCGTAAAGAAAAACAGTAGTGTCTCCTGACTGTTGTGACACAAAAATATATCTGTTGAAAATAGTCTTGTGTAGGCCCGACATCCCAGTGTGGTTTCACAGTTCCACGGGTCAAATTGCTGCACTATCCAGTTTTGGGCCTTTGGTATCTAAAAAAAAAGCAGTTTGAGTGTGTCGCTCACTGTTCAGCTGCAAACATCTCTATTTAAAAAAGTGTGTTATACCCCAGTAAACAATAACTGTGGTTTGCCATCCCACGGTAAAAAATCTCTATTATTCAGCTTTTGGTAGTTTTTTCCATAAAGAAAAACAGTAGTGTCTCCTGACTGTTGTGACACAAAAATATATCTGTTGAAAATAGTCTTGTCTAGGCCCGACATCCCAGTGTGGTTTCGCAGTTCCATGGGTCAAATCGCTGTACTATCCAGTTTTGGGCCTTTGGTATCTAAAAAAAAAGCAGTTTGAGTGTGTCGCTCACTGTTCAGCCGCAAATATCTCTATTTAAAAATGTGTGGTATACCCCAGTAAACAATAACTGTGGTTTTGGCATCCCACCGTAAAAAATCTCTATTATTCAGCTTTTGTTAGTTTTTTCCATAAAGAAAAACAGTAGTGTCTCCTGACTGTTGTGACACAAAAATATATCTGTTGAAAATAGTCTTGTGTAGGCCCGACATCCCAGTGTGGTTTCGCAGTTCCATGGATCAAATCGCGGTACTATCCAGTTTTGGGCCTTTGGTATCTAAAAAAAAAGCAGTTTGAGTGTGTCGCTCACTGTTCAGCCGCAAATATCTCTATTTAAAAAAGTGTGGTATACCCCAGTAAACAATAACTGTGGTTTTGCCATCCCACGGTAAAAATCTCTATTATTCAGCTTTTGGTAGTTTTTTCCGTAAAGAAAAACAGTAGTGTCTCCTGACTGTTGTGACACAAAAATATATCTGTTGAAAATAGTCTTGTGTAGGCCCGACATCCCAGTGTGGTTTCACAGTTCCACGGGTCAAATTGCTGCACTATCCAGCTTTGGGCCTTTGGTATCTAAAAAAAAAGCAGTTTGAGTGTGTCGCTCACTGTTCAGCTGCAAACATCTCTATTTAAAAAAGTGTGTTATACCCCAGTAAACAATAACTGTGGTTTTGCCATCCCACGGTAAAAAATCTCTATTATTCAGCTTTTGGTAGTTTTTTCCATAAAGAAAAACAGTAGTGTCTCCTCACTGTTGTGACACAAAAATATATCTGTTGAAAATAGTCTTGTCTAGGCCCGACATCCCAGTGTGGTTTCGCAGTTCCATGGGTCAAATCGCTGTACTATCCAGTTTTGGGCCTTTGGTATCTAAAAAAAAAGCAGTTTGAGTGTGTCGCTCACTGTTCAGCCGCAAATATCTCTATTTGAAAATGTGTGGTATACCCCAGTAAACAATAACTGTGGTTTTGGCATCCCACCGTAAAAAATCTCTATTATTCAGCTTTTGTTAGTTTTTTCCATAAAGAAAAACAGTAGTGTCTCCTGACTGTTGTGACACAAAAATATATCTGTTGAAAATAGTCTTGTGTAGGCCCGACATCCCAGTGTGGTTTCGCAGTTCCATGGGTCAAATCGCGGTACTATCCAGTTTTGGGCCTTTGGTATCTAAAAAAAAAGCAGTTTGAGTGTGTCGCTCACTGTTCAGCCGCAAATATCTCTATTTAAAAAAGTGTGGTATACCCCAGTAAACAATAACTGTGGTTTTGCCATCCCACGGTAAAAATCTCTATTATTCAGCTTTTGGTAGTTTTTTCCGTAAAGAAAAACAGTAGTGTCTCCTGACTGTTGTGACACAAAAATATATCTGTTGAAAATAGTCTTGTGTAGGCCCGACATCCCAGTGTGGTTTCACAGTTCCACGGGTCAAATTGCTGCACTATCCAGCTTTGGGCCTTTGGTATCTAAAAAAAAAGCAGTTTGAGTGTGTCGCTCACTGTTCAGCTGCAAACATCTCTATTTAAAAAAGTGTGTTATACCCCAGTAAACAATAACTGTGGTTTTGCCATCCCACGGTAAAAAATCTCTATTATTCAGCTTTTGGTAGTTTTTTCCATAAAGAAAAACAGTAGTGTCTCCTCACTGTTGTGACACAAAAATATATCTGTTGAAAATAGTCTTGTCTAGGCCCGACATCCCAGTGTGGTTTCGCAGTTCCATGGGTCAAATCGCTGTACTATCCAGTTTTGGGCCTTTGGTATTTAAAAAAAAAGCAGTTTGAGTGTGTCGCTCACTGTTCAGCCGCAAATATCTCTATTTAAAAATGTGTGGTATACCCCAGTAAACAATAACTGTGGTTTTGCCATCCCACCGTAAAAAATCTCTATTATTCAGCTTTTGTTAGTTTTTTCCATAAAGAAAAACAGTAGTGTCTCCTGACTGTTGTGACACAAAAATATATCTGTTGAAAATAGTCTTGTGTAGGCCCGACATCCCAGTGTGGTTTCGCAGTACCATGGGTCAAATCGCGGTACTATCCAGTTTTGGGCCTTTGGTATCTAAAACAAAAGCAGTTTGAGTGTGTCGCTCACTGTTCAGCCGCAAATATCTCTATTTAAAAAAGTGTGGTATACCCCAGTAAACAATAACTGTGGTTTTGCCATCCCACGGTAAAAATCTCTATTATTCAGCTTTTGGTAGTTTTTTCTGTAAAGAAAAACAGTAGTGTCTCCTGACTGTTGTGACACAAAAATATATCTGTTGAAAATAGTCTTGTGTAGGCCCGACATCCCAGTGTCGTTTCACAGTTCCACGGGTCAAATTGCTGCACTATCCAGCTTTGGGCCTTTGGTATCTAAAAAAAAAGCAGTTTAAGTGTGTCGCTCACTGTTCAGCTGCAAACATCTCTATTTAAAAAAGTGTGTTATACCCCAGTAAACAATAACTGTGGTTTTGCCATCCCACGGTAAAAAATCTCTATTATTCAGCTTTTGGTAGTTTTTTCCATAAAGAAAAACAGTAGTGTCTCCTGACTGTTGTGACACAAAAATATATCTGTTGAAAATAGTCTTGTCTAGGCCCGACATCCCAGTGTGGTTTCGCAGTTCCATGGGTCAAATCGCTGTACTATCCAGTTTTGGGCCTTTGGTATCTAAAAAAAAAGCAGTTTGAGTGTGTCGCTCACTGTTCAGCCGCAAATATCTCTATTTAAAAATGTGTGGTATACCCCAGTAAACAATAACTGTGGTTTTGCCATCCCACCGTAAAAAATCTCTATTATTCAGCTTTTGTTAGTTTTTTCCATAAAGAAAAACAGTAGTGTCTCCTGACTGTTGTGACACAAAAATATATCTGTTGAAAATAGTCTTGTGTAGGCCCGACATCCCAATGTGGTTTCGCAGTTCCATGGGTCAAATCGCTGTACTATCCAGTTTTGGGCCTTTGGTATCTAAAAAAAAAGCAGTTTGAGTGTGTCGCTCACTGTTCAGCCGCAAATATCTCTATTTAAAAAAGTGTGGTATACCCCAGTAAACAATAACTGTGGTTTTGCCATCCCACGGTAAAAAATCTCTATTATTCAGCATTTGGTAGTTTTTTCCGTAAAGAAAAACAGTAGTGTCTCCTGACTGTTGTGACACAAAAATATATCTGTTGAAAATAGTCTTGTGTAGGCCCGACATCCCAGTGTGGTTTCACAGCTCCATGGGTCAAATCGCTGTACTTTCCAGTTTTGGGCCTTTGGTATCTAAAAAAAAGCAGTTTGAGGGTGTCGCTCACTGTTCAGCCGCAAATATCTCTATTTAAAAAAGTGTGGTATACCCCAGTAAACAATAACTGTGGTTTTGCCATCCCACGGTAAAAAATCTCTATTATTCAGGTTTTGGTATATTTTCCATAAAGAAAAACAGTAATGTCTCCTGACTGTTGTGACACAAAAATATATCTGTTGAAAATAGTTTTGTGCAGGCCCGACATCCCAGTGTGGTTTCGCAGTTCCACGGGACAAATCGCTGTACTATCCAGTTTTGGGCCTTTGGTATCTAAAAAAAAAAGCAGTTTGAGTGTGTCGCTCACTGTTCAGCCGCAAATATCTCTATTTAAAAAAGTGTGGTATACCCCAGTAAACAATAACTGTAGTTTTGCCATCCCACGGTAAAAAATCTCTATTATTCAGCTTTTGGTAGTTTTTTCCGGAAAGAAAAACAGTAGTGTCTCCTGACGGTTGTGACACAAAAATATATCTGTGGAAAATAGTCTTGTGTAGGCCCGACATCCCAGTGTGGTTTCGCAGTTCCATGGGTCAAATCGCTGTACTATCCAGTTTTGGGCCTTTGGTATCTAAAAAAAAGCAGTTTGAGTGTGTCGCTCACTGTTCAGCCGCAAATATCTCTATTTAAAAAAGTGTGGTATACCCCAGTAAACAATAACTGTGGTTTTGCCATCCCACGGTAAAAAATCTCTATTATTCAGCTTTTGGTAGTTTTTTCCGTAAAGAAAAACAGTAGTGTCTCCTGACTGTTGTGACACAAAAATATATCTGTTGAAAATAGTCTTGTGTAGGCCCGACATCCCAGTGTGGTTTCGCAGTTCCATGGGTCAAATCGCGGTACTATCAAGTTTTGGGACTTTGGTATCTAAAAAAAAAAGCAGTTTGAGTGTGTCGCTCACTGTACAGCCGCAAATATCTCTATTTAAAAAAGTGTGGTATACCCCAGTAAACAATAACTGTGGTTTTGCCATCCCACGGTAAAAAATCTCTATTATTCAGGTTTTGGTATATTTTCCGTAAAGAAAAACAGTAGTGTCTCCTGACTGTTGTGACACAAAAATATATCTGTTGAAAATAGTCTTGTGTAGGCCCGACATCCCAGTGTGGTTTCGCAGTTCCATGGGTCAAATCGCTGTACTATCCAGTTTTGGGCCTTTGGTATCTAAAAAAAAGCAGTTTGAGTGTGTCGCTCACTGTTCAGCCGCAAATATCTCTATTTAAAAAAGTGTGGTATACCCCAGTAAACAATAACTGTGGTTTTGCCATCCGATGGTAAAAAATCTCTATTATTCAGCTTTTGGTAGTTTTTTCCGTAAAGAAAAACAGTAGTGTCTCCTGACTGTTGTGACACAAAAATATATCTGTTGAAAATAGTCTTGTGTAGGCCCGACATCCCAGTGTGGTTTCGCTGTTCCACGGGTCAAATCGCTGTACTATCCAGTTTTGGGCCTTTGGTATCTAAAAAAAAAGCAGTTTGAGTGTGTTGCTCACTGTTCAGCCGCAAATATCTCTATTTAAAAAAGTGTGGTATGCCCCAGTAAACAATAATTGTGGTTTTGCCATCCCACGGTAAAAAATCTCTATTATTCAGGTTTTGGTAGTTTTTTCCATAAAGAAAAACAGTAGTGTCTCCTGACTGTTGTGACACAAAAATATATCTGTTGAAATTAGTCTTGTGTAGGCTCGACATCCCAGTGTGGTTTCGCAGTTCCATGGGTCAATTCGCTGTACTATCCAGTTTTGGGCCTTTGGTATCTAAAAAAAAAGCAGTTTGAGTGTGTCGCTCACTGTTCAGCCGCAAATATCTCTATTTAAAAAAGTGTGGTATACCCCAGTAAACAATAACTGTGATTTTGACATCCCACGGTAAAAAATCTCTATTATTCAGGTTTTGGAATATTTTCCATAAAGAAAAACAGTAATGTCTCCTGACTGTTGTGACACAAAAATATATCTGTTGAAAATAGTCTTGTGTATTCCCGACATCCCAGTGTGGTTTCGCAGTTCCACGGGTCAAATCGCTGTACTATCCAGTTTTGGGCCTTTGGTATCTAAAAAAAAAAGCAGTTTGAGTGTGTCGCTCACTGTTCAGCCGCAAATATCTCTATTTAAAAAAGTGTGGTATACCCCAGTAAACAATAACTGTAGTTTTGCCATCCCACGGTAAAAAATCTCTATTATTCAGCTTTTGGTAGTTTTTTCCGTAAAGAAAAACAGTAGTGTCTCCGGACTGTTGTGACACAAAAATATATCTGTTGAAAATAATCTTGTGTAGGCCCGACATCCCAGTGTGGTTTCACAGTTCCATGGGTCAAATCGCTGTACTATCCAGTTTTGGGCCTTTGGTATCTAAAAAAAAAGCAGTTTGAGTGTGTCGCTCACTGTTCAGCCGCAAATATCTCTATTTAAAAAAGTGTGGCATACCCCAGTAAACAATAACTGTGGTTTTGCCATCCCATGGAAAAAAATCTCTATTATTCAGCTTTTGTTAGTTTTTTCCGTAAAGAAAAACAGTAGTGTCTCCTGACTGTTGTGACACAAAAATATATCTGTTGAAAATAGTCTTGTGTAGGCCCGACATCCCAGTGTGGATTCGCAGTTCCACGGGTCAAATCTCTGTACTATCCAGTTATTGGCATTTGGTATCTAAAAAAAAAGCAGTTTGAGTGTGTCGCTCACTGTTCAGCCGCAAATATATCTATTTAAAAAAGTGTGGTATACCCCAGTAAACAATAACTGTGGTTTTGCCATCCCACGGTAAAAAATCTCTATTATTAAGCTTTTGGTAGTTTTTTCCGTAAAGAAAAACAGTAGTGTCTCCTGACTGTTGTGACACAAAAATATATCTGTTGAAAATAGTCTTGTGTAGGCCCGACATCCCAGTGTGGTTTCGCAGTTCCATGGGTCAAATCGCGGTACTATCCAGTTTTGGGACTTTGGTATCTAAAAAAAAAGCAGTTTGAGTGTGTCGCTCACTGTTCAGCCGCAAATATCTCTATTTAAAAAAGTGTGGTATACCCCAGTAAACAATAACTGTGGTTTTGCTTTCCCACGGTAAAAAATCTCTATTATTCAGGTTTTGGTATATTTTCCGTAAAGAAAAACAGTAGTGTCTCCTGACTGTTGTGACACAAAAATATATCTGTTGAAAATAGTCTTGTGTAGGCCTGACATCCCAGTGTGGTTTCGCAGTTCCATGGGTCAAATCGCTGTACTATCCAGTTTTGGGCCTTTGGTATCTAAAAAAAAAGCAGTTTGAGTGTGTCGCTCACTGTTCAGCCGCAAATATCTCTATTTAAAAAAGTGTGGTATACCCCAGTAAACAATAACTGTGGTTTTGCCATCCGATGGTAAAAAATCTCTATTATTCAGCTTTTGGTAGTTTTTTCCGTAAAGAAAAACAGTAGTGTCTCCTGACTGTTGTGACACAAAAATATATCTGTTGAAAATAGTCTTGTGTTGGCCCGACATCCCAGTGTGGTTTCGCTGTTCCACGGGTCATATCGCTGTACTATCCAGTTTTGGGCCTTTGGTATCTAAAAAAAAAGCAGTTTGAGTGTGTTGCTCACTGTTCCGCCGCAAATATCTCTATTTAAAAAAGTGTGGTATGCCCCAGTAAACAATAACTGTGGTTTTGCCATCCCACGGTAAAAAATCTCTATTATTCAGCTTTTGGTAGTTTTTTCCGTAAAGAAAAACAGTAGTGTCTCCTGACTGTTGTGACACAAAAATATATCTGTTGAAATTAGTCTTGTGTAGGCTCGACATCCCAGTGTCGTTTCGCAGTTCCATGGGTCAATTCGCTGTACTATCCAGTTTTGGGCCTTTGGTATCTAAAAAAAAAACAGTTTGAGTGTGTCGCTCACTGTTCAGCCACAAATATCTCTATTTAAAAAAGTGTGGTATACCCCAGTAAACAATAACTGTGGTTTTGCCATCCCACGGTAAAAAATCTCTATTATTCAGGTTTTGGAATTTTTTCCGTAAAGAAAAACAATAATGTCTCCTGACTGTTGTGACACAAAAATATATCTGTTGAAAATAGTCTTGTGTATTCCCGACATCCCAGTGTGGTTTCGCAGTTACACGGGTCAAATCGCTGTACTATCCAGTTTTGGGCCTTTGGTATCTAAAAAAAAAAGCAGTTTGAGTGTGTCGCTCACTGTTCAGCCGCAAATATCTCTATTTAAAAAAGTGTGGTATACCCCAGTAAACAATAACTGTAGTTTTGCCATCCCACGGTAAAAAATCTCTATTATTCAGCTTTTGGTAGTTTTTTCCGGAAAGAAAAACAGTAGTGTCTCCTGACTGTTGTGACACAAAAATATATCTGTTGAAAATAGTCTTGTGTAGGCCCGACATCCCAGTGTGGTTTCACAGTTCCACGGGTCAAATCGCTGTACTATCCAGTTTTGGGCCTTTGGTATGTAAAAAAAATAGCAGTTTGAGTGTGTCGCTCACTGTTCAGCCGCAAATATCTCTATTTAAAAAAGTGTGGTATACCCCAGTAAACAACAACTGTGGTTTGCCATCCCACGGTAAAAAATCTCTATTATTCAGGTTTTGGTATATTTTCCGTAAAGAAAAACAGTAGTGTCTCCTGACTGTTGTGACACAAAAATATATCTGTTGAAAATAGTCTTGTGTAGGCCCGACATCCTAGTGTTGTTTCGCAGTTCCATGGGTCAAATCGCTGTACTATCCAGTTTTGGGCCTTTGGTATCTAAAAAAAAAGCAGTTTGAGTGTGTCGCTCACTGTTCAGCCGCAAATATCTCTATTTAAAAAAGTGTGGTATACCCCAGTAAACAATAACTGTGGTTTTGCCATCCAATGGTAAAAAATCTCTATTATTCAGCTTTTGGTATTTTTTTCCGTAAAGAAAAACAGTAGTGTCTCCTGACTGTTGTGACACAAAAATATATCTGTTGAAAATAGTCTTGTGTAGGCCCGACATCCCAATGTGGTTTTGCTGTTCCACGGATCAAATCGCTGTACTATCCAGTTTTGGGCCTTTGGTATCTAAAAAAAAAGCAGTTTGAGTGTGTTGTTCACTGTTCAGCCGCAAATATCTCTATTTAAAAAAGTGTGGTATACCCCAGTAAAACAATAACTGTGGTTTTGCCATCCCACGGTAAAAAATCTCTATTATTCAGGTTTTGGTAGTTTTTTCCGTAAAGAAAAACAGTAGTGTCTCCTGACTGTTGTGACACAAAAATATATCTGTTGAAATTAGTCTTGTGTAGGCCCGACATCCCAGTGTGGTTTCGCAGTTCCATGGGTCAATTCGCTGTACTATCCAGTTTTGGGCCTTTGATATCTAAAAAAAAGCAGTTTGAGTGTGTCGCTCACTGTTCAGCCAGAAATATCTCTATTTAAAAAAGTGTGGTATTCCCCAGTAAACAATAACTGTGGTTTTGCCATCCCACGGTAAAAAATCTCTATTATTCAGCTTTTGGTAGTTTTTTCCGTAAAGAAAAACAGTAGTGTCTCCTGACTGTTGTGACACAAAAATATATCTGTTGAAAATAGTCTTGTGTAGGCCCGACATCCCAGTGTGGTTTCGCAGTTCCATGGGTCAAATCGCGGTACTATCCAGTTTTGGGCCTTTGGTATCTAAAAAAAAAGCAGTTTGAGTGTGTCGCTCACTGTTCAGCCGCAAATATCTCTATTTAAAAAAGTGTGGTATACCCCAGTAAACAATAACTGTGGTTTTGCCATCCCACGGTAAAAAATCTCTATTATTCAGCTTTTGGTAGTTTTTTCCGTAAAGAAAAACAGTAGTGTCTCCTGACTGTTGTGACACAAAAATATATCTGTTGAAAATAGTCTTGTGTAGGCCCGACATCCCAGTGTGGTTTTGCAGTTCCATGGGTCAAATCGCGGTACTACCCAGTTTTGGGACTTTGGTATCTAAAAAAAAAGCAGTTTGAGTGTGTCGCTAACTGTTCAGCCGCAAATATCTCTATTTAAAAAAGTGTGGTATACCCCAGTAAAGAATAACTGTGGTTTTGCCATCCCACGGTAAAAAATCTCTATTATTCAGGTTTTGGTATATTTTCCGTAAAGAAAAACAGTAGTGTCTCCTGACTGTTGTGACACAAAAATATATCTGTTAAAATAGTCTTGTGTAGGCCCGACATCCCAGTGTGGTTTCGCAGTTCCATGGGTCAAATCGCTGTACTATCCAGTTTTGGGTCTTTGGTATCTAAAAAAAAAGCAGTTTGAGTGTGTCGCTCACTGTTCAGCCGCAAATATCTCTATTTAAAAAAGTGTGGTATACCCCAGTAAACAATAACTGTGGTTTTGCCATCCCACGGTAAAAAATCTCTATTATTCAGCTTTTGTTAGTTTTTTCCGTAAAGAAAAACAGTAGTGTCTCCTGACTGTTGTGACACAAAAGTATATCTGTTGAAAATAGTCTTGTGTAGGCCCGACATCCCAGTGTGGCTTCGCAGTTCCATGGGTCAAATCGAGGTACTATCCAGCTTTGGGACTTTGGTATCTAAAAAAAAAGCAGTTTGAGTGTGTCGCTCACTGTTCAGCCGCAAATATCTCTATTTAAAAAAGTGTGGTATACCCCAGTAAACAATAACTGTGGTTTTGCCATCCCACGGTAAAAAATCTCTATTATTCAGGTTTTGGTATATTTTCCGTAAAGAAAAACAGTAGTGTTTCCTGACTGTTGTGACACAAAAATATATCTGTTGAAAATAGTCTTGTGTAGGCCCGACATCCCAGTGTGGTTTCGCAGTTCCACGGGTCAAATCGCTGTACTATCCAGTTTTGGGCCTTTGGTATCTAAAAAAAAAGCAGTTTGAGTGTGTCGCTCACTGTTCAGCCGCAAATATCTCTATTTAAAAAAGTGTGGTATACCCCAGTAAACAATAACTGTGGTTTTGCCATCCGATGGTAAAAAATCTCTATTATTCAGCTTTTGGTAGTTTTTTCCGTAAAGAAAAACAGTAGTGTCTCCTGACTGTTGTGACACAAAAATATATCTGTTGAAAATAGTCTTGTGTAGGCCCGACATCCCAGTGTGGTTTCGATGTTCCACGGGTCAAATCGCTGTACTATCCAGTTTTGGGCCTTTGGTATCTAAAAAAAAGCAGTTTGAGTGTGTCGCTCACTGTTCAGCCGCAAATATCTCTATTTAAAAAAGTGTGGTATACCCCAGTAAACAATAACTGTGGTTTTGCCATCCCACGGTAAAAAATCTCTATTATTCAGGTTTTGGTAGTTTTTTCCGTAAAGAAAAACAGTAGTGTCTCCTGACTGTTGTGACACAAAAATATATCTGTTGAAAATAGTCTTGTGTAGGCCCGACATCCCAGTGTGGTTTCGCAGTTCCACGGGTCAAATCGCTGTACTATCCAGTTTTGGGCCTTTGGTATATAAAAAAAATAGCAGTTTGAGTGTGTCGCTCACTGTTCAGCCGCAAATATCTCTATTTAAAAAAGTGTGGTATACCCCAGTAAACAATAACTGTGGTTCTGCCATCCCACGGTAAAAAATCTCTATTATTCAGCTCTTGGTAGTTTTTTCCGTAAAGAAAAACAGTAGTGTCTCCTGACTGTTGTGACACAAAAATATATCTGTTGAAAATAGTCTTGTGTAGGCCCGACATCCCAGTGTGGTTTCGCAGTTCCATGGGTCAAATCGCGGTACTATCCAGTTTTGGGCCTATGGTATCTAAAAAAAAAGCAGTTTGAGTGTGTCGCTCACTGTTCAGCCGCAAATATCTCTATTTAAAAAAGTGTGGTATACCCCAGTAAACAATAACTGTGGTTTTGCCATCCCACGGTAAAAAATCTCTATTATTCAGGTTTTGGTATATTTTCCGTAAAGAAAAACATTAGTGTCTCCTGACTGTTGTGACACAAAAATATATCTGTTGAAAATAGTCTTTTGTAGGCCCGACATCCCAGTGTGGTTTCGCAGTTCCACGGGACAAATCACTGTACTATCCAGTTTTGGGCCTTTGGTGTCTAAAAAAAAAGCAGTTTGAATGTGTCGCTCACTGTTCAGCCGCAAATATCTCTATTTAAAAAAGTGTGGTATACCCCAGTAAAAATAACTGTGGTTTTGCCATCCCACGGTAAAAAATCTCTATTATTCAGGTTTTGGTATATTTTCCGTAAAGAAAAACAGTAGTGTCTCCTGACTGTTGTGACACAAAAATATATCTGTTGAAAATAGACTTGTGTAGGCCCGACATCCCAGTGTGGTTTCGCAGTTCCACGGGTCAAATCGCTGTACTATCCAGTTTTGGGCCTTTGGTATCTAAAAAAAAAGCAGTTTGAGTGTGTCGCTCACTGTTCAGCCGCAAATATCTCTATTTAAAAAAGTGTGGTATACCCCAGTAAACAATAACTGTGGTTTTGCCATCCCACGGTAAAAAATCTCTATTATTCAGCTTTTGTTAGTTTTTTCCGTAAAGAAAAACAGTAGTGTCTCCTGACTGTTGTGACACAAAAGTATATCTGTTGAAAATAGTCTTGTGTAGGCCCGACATCCCAGTGTGGTTTCGCAGTTCCACGGGTCAAATCGCTGTACTATCCAGTTTTGGGCCTTTGGTATCTAAAAAAAAAGCAGTTTGAGTGTGTCGCTCACTGTTCAGCCGCAAATATCTCTATTTAAAAAAGTGTGGTATACCCCAGTAAACAATAACTGTGGTTTTGCCATCCGATGGTAAAAAATCTCTATTATTCAGCTTTTGGTAGTTTTTTCCTTAAGGAAAAACAGTAGTGTCTCCTGACTGTTGTGACACAAAAATATATCTGTTGAAAATAGTCTTGTGTAGGCCCGACATCCCAGTGTGGTTTCGCTGTTCCACGGGTCAAATCACTGTACTATCCAGTTTTGGGCCTTTGGTATCTAAAAAAAAGCAGTTTGAGTGTGTCGCTCACTGTTCAGCCGCAAATATCTCTATTTAAAAAAGTGTGGTATACCCCAGTAAACAATAACTGTGGTTTTGCCATCCCACGGTAAAAAATCTCTATTATTCAGGTTTTGGTAGTTTTTTCCGTAAAGAAAACAGTAGTGTCTCCTGACTGTTGTGACACAAAAATATATCTGTTGAAATTAGTCTTGTGTAGGCCCGACATCCCTGTGTGGTTTCGCAGTTTCATGGGTCAATTCGCTGTACTATCCAGTTTTGGGCCTTTGGTATCTAAAAAAAAAGCAGTTTGAGTGTGTCGCTCACTGTTCAGCCGCAAATATCTCTATTTAAAAAAGTGTGGTATACCCCAGTAAACAATAACTGTGGTTTTGCCATCCCACGGTAAAAAATCTCTATTATTCAGGTTTTGGTATATTTTCCGTAAAGAAAAACAGTAATGTTTCCTGACTGTTGTGACACAAAAATATATCTGTTGAAAATAGTCTTGTGTAGGCCCGACATCCCAGTGTGGTTTTGCAGTTCCACGGGTCAAATCACTGTACTATCCAGTTTTGGGCCTTTGGTATCTAAAAAAAAAAGCAGTTTGAGTGTGTCGCTCACTGTTCAGCCGCAAATATCTCTATTTAAAAAAGTGTGGTATACCCCAGTAAACAATAACTGTGGTTTTGCCATCCCACGGTAAAAAATCTCTATTATTCAGCTTTTGGTAGTTTTTTCCGGAAAGAAAAACAGTAGTGTCTCCTGACTGTTGTGACACAAAAATATATCTGTTGAAAATAGTCTTGTGTAGGCCCGACATCCCAGTGTGGTTTCACAGTTCCATGGGTCAAATCGCTGTACTATCCAGTTTTGGGCCTTTGGTATCTAAAAAAAAGCAGCTTGAGTGTGTCGCTCACTGTTCAGCCGCAAATATCTCTATTTAAAAAAGTGTGGTATACCCCAGTAAACAATAACTGTGGTTTTGCCATCCCACGGTAAAAAATCTCTATTATTCAGCTTTTGGTAGTTTTTTCTGTAATGAAAAACAGTAGTGTCTCCTGACTGTAGTGACACAAAAATATATCTGTTGAAAATAGTCTTGTGTAGGCCCGACATCCCAGTGTGGTTTCGCAGTTCCACGGGTCAAATCGCTGTACTATCCAGTTTTGGGCCTTTGGTATCTAAAAAAAAAGCAGTTTGAGTGTGTCGCTCACTGTTCAGCCGCAAATATCTCTATTTAAAAAAGTGTGGTATACCCCAGTAAACAATAACTGTGGTTTTGCCATCCGATGGTAAAAAATCTCTATTATTCAGCTTTTGGTAGTTTTTTCCGTAAAGAAAAACAGTAGTGTCTCCTGACTGTTGTGACACAAAAATATATCTGTTGAAAATAGTCTTGTGTAGGCACGACATCCCAGTGTGGTTTCGATGTTCCACGGGTCAAATCGCTGTACTATCCAGTTTTGGGCCTTTGGTATCTAAAAAAAAGCAGTTTGAGTGTGTCGCTCACTGTTCAGCCGCAAATATCTCTATTTAAAAAAGTGTGGTATACCCCAGTAAACAATAACTGTGGTTTTGCCATCCCACGGTAAAAAATCTCTATTATTCAGGTTTTGGTAGTTTTTTCCGTAAAGAAAAACAGTAGTGTCTCCTGACTGTTGTGACACAAAAATATATCTGTTGAAAATAGTCTTGTGTAGGCCCGACATCCCAGTGTGGTTTCGCAGTTCCACGGGTCAAATCGCTGTACTATCCAGTTTTGGGCCTTTGGTATATAAAAAAAATAGCAGTTTGAGTGTGTCGCTCACTGTTCAGCCGCAAATATCTCTATTTAAAAAAGTGTGGTATACCCCAGTAAACAATAACTGTGGTTCTGCCATCCCACGGTAAAAAATCTCTATTATTCAGCTCTTGGTAGTTTTTTCCGTAAAGAAAAACAGTAGTGTCTCCTGACTGTTGTGACACAAAAATATATCTGTTGAAAATAGTCTTGTGTAGGCCCGACATCCCAGTGTGGTTTCGCAGTTCCATGGGTCAAATCGCGGTACTATCCAGTTTTGGGCCTATGGTATCTAAAAAAAAAGCAGTTTGAGTGTGTCGCTCACTGTTCAGCCGCAAATATCTCTATTTAAAAAAGTGTGGTATACCCCAGTAAACAATAACTGTGGTTTTGCCATCCCACGGTAAAAAATCTCTATTATTCAGGTTTTGGTATATTTTCCGTAAAGAAAAACATTAGTGTCTCCTGACTGTTGTGACACAAAAATATATCTGTTGAAAATAGTCTTTTGTAGGCCCGACATCCCAGTGTGGTTTCGCAGTTCCACGGGACAAATCACTGTACTATCCAGTTTTGGGCCTTTGGTGTCTAAAAAAAAAGCAGTTTGAATGTGTCGCTCACTGTTCAGCCGCAAATATCTCTATTTAAAAAAGTGTGGTATACCCCAGTAAAAATAACTGTGGTTTTGCCATCCCACGGTAAAAAATCTCTATTATTCAGGTTTTGGTATATTTTCCGTAAAGAAAAACAGTAGTGTCTCCTGACTGTTGTGACACAAAAATATATCTGTTGAAAATAGACTTGTGTAGGCCCGACATCCCAGTGTGGTTTCGCAGTTCCACGGGTCAAATCGCTGTACTATCCAGTTTTGGGCCTTTGGTATCTAAAAAAAAAGCAGTTTGAGTGTGTCGCTCACTGTTCAGCCGCAAATATCTCTATTTAAAAAAGTGTGGTATACCCCAGTAAACAATAACTGTGGTTTTGCCATCCCACGGTAAAAAATCTCTATTATTCAGCTTTTGTTAGTTTTTTCCGTAAAGAAAAACAGTAGTGTCTCCTGACTGTTGTGACACAAAAGTATATCTGTTGAAAATAGTCTTGTGTAGGCCCGACATCCCAGTGTGGTTTCGCAGTTCCACGGGTCAAATCGCTGTACTATCCAGTTTTGGGCCTTTGGTATCTAAAAAAAAAGCAGTTTGAGTGTGTCGCTCACTGTTCAGCCGCAAATATCTCTATTTAAAAAAGTGTGGTATACCCCAGTAAACAATAACTGTGGTTTTGCCATCCGATGGTAAAAAATCTCTATTATTCAGCTTTTGGTAGTTTTTTCCTTAAGGAAAAACAGTAGTGTCTCCTGACTGTTGTGACACAAAAATATATCTGTTGAAAATAGTCTTGTGTAGGCCCGACATCCCAGTGTGGTTTCGCTGTTCCACGGGTCAAATCACTGTACTATCCAGTTTTGGGCCTTTGGTATCTAAAAAAAAGCAGTTTGAGTGTGTCGCTCACTGTTCAGCCGCAAATATCTCTATTTAAAAAAGTGTGGTATACCCCAGTAAACAATAACTGTGGTTTTGCCATCCCACGGTAAAAAATCTCTATTATTCAGGTTTTGGTAGTTTTTTCCGTAAAGAAAACAGTAGTGTCTCCTGACTGTTGTGACACAAAAATATATCTGTTGAAATTAGTCTTGTGTAGGCCCGACATCCCTGTGTGGTTTCGCAGTTTCATGGGTCAATTCGCTGTACTATCCAGTTTTGGGCCTTTGGTATCTAAAAAAAAAGCAGTTTGAGTGTGTCGCTCACTGTTCAGCCGCAAATATCTCTATTTAAAAAAGTGTGGTATACCCCAGTAAACAATAACTGTGGTTTTGCCATCCCACGGTAAAAAATCTCTATTATTCAGCTTTTGGTAGTTTTTTCCGTAAAGAAAAACAGTAGTGTCTCCTGACTGTTGTGACACAAAAATATATCTGTTGAAAATAGTCTTGTGTAGGCCCGACATCCCAGTGTGGTTTCGATGTTCCACGGGTCAAATCGCTGTACTATCCAGTTTTGGGCCTTTGGTATCTAAAAAAAAGCAGTTTGAGTGTGTCGCTCACTGTTCAGCCGCAAATATCTCTATTTAAAAAAGTGTGGTATACCCCAGTAAACAATAACTGTGGTTTTGCCATCCCACGGTAAAAAATCTCTATTATTCAGGTTTTGGTAGTTTTTTCCGTAAAGAAAAACAGTAGTGTCTCCTGACTGTTGTGACACAAAAATATATCTGTTGAAAATAGTCTTGTGTAGGCCCGACATCCCAGTGTGGTTTCGCAGTTCCACGGGTCAAATCGCTGTACTATCCAGTTTTGGGCCTTTGGTATATAAAAAAAATAGCAGTTTGAGTGTGTCGCTCACTGTTCAGCCGCAAATATCTCTATTTAAAAAAGTGTGGTATACCCCAGTAAACAATAACTGTGGTTCTGCCATCCCACGGTAAAAAATCTCTATTATTCAGCTCTTGGTAGTTTTTTCCGTAAAGAAAAACAGTAGTGTCTCCTGACTGTTGTGACACAAAAATATATCTGTTGAAAATAGTCTTGTGTAGGCCCGACATCCCAGTGTGGTTTCGCAGTTCCATGGGTCAAATCGCGGTACTATCCAGTTTTGGGCCTATGGTATCTAAAAAAAAAGCAGTTTGAGTGTGTCGCTCACTGTTCAGCCGCAAATATCTCTATTTAAAAAAGTGTGGTATACCCCAGTAAACAATAACTGTGGTTTTGCCATCCCACGGTAAAAAATCTCTATTATTCAGGTTTTGGTATATTTTCCGTAAAGAAAAACATTAGTGTCTCCTGACTGTTGTGACACAAAAATATATCTGTTGAAAATAGTCTTTTGTAGGCCCGACATCCCAGTGTGGTTTCGCAGTTCCACGGGACAAATCACTGTACTATCCAGTTTTGGGCCTTTGGTGTCTAAAAAAAAAGCAGTTTGAATGTGTCGCTCACTGTTCAGCCGCAAATATCTCTATTTAAAAAAGTGTGGTATACCCCAGTAAAAATAACTGTGGTTTTGCCATCCCACGGTAAAAAATCTCTATTATTCAGGTTTTGGTATATTTTCCGTAAAGAAAAACAGTAGTGTCTCCTGACTGTTGTGACACAAAAATATATCTGTTGAAAATAGACTTGTGTAGGCCCGACATCCCAGTGTGGTTTCGCAGTTCCACGGGTCAAATCGCTGTACTATCCAGTTTTGGGCCTTTGGTATCTAAAAAAAAAGCAGTTTGAGTGTGTCGCTCACTGTTCAGCCGCAAATATCTCTATTTAAAAAAGTGTGGTATACCCCAGTAAACAATAACTGTGGTTTTGCCATCCCACGGTAAAAAATCTCTATTATTCAGCTTTTGTTAGTTTTTTCCGTAAAGAAAAACAGTAGTGTCTCCTGACTGTTGTGACACAAAAGTATATCTGTTGAAAATAGTCTTGTGTAGGCCCGACATCCCAGTGTGGTTTCGCAGTTCCACGGGTCAAATCGCTGTACTATCCAGTTTTGGGCCTTTGGTATCTAAAAAAAAAGCAGTTTGAGTGTGTCGCTCACTGTTCAGCCGCAAATATCTCTATTTAAAAAAGTGTGGTATACCCCAGTAAACAATAACTGTGGTTTTGCCATCCGATGGTAAAAAATCTCTATTATTCAGCTTTTGGTAGTTTTTTCCTTAAGGAAAAACAGTAGTGTCTCCTGACTGTTGTGACACAAAAATATATCTGTTGAAAATAGTCTTGTGTAGGCCCGACATCCCAGTGTGGTTTCGCTGTTCCACGGGTCAAATCACTGTACTATCCAGTTTTGGGCCTTTGGTATCTAAAAAAAAGCAGTTTGAGTGTGTCGCTCACTGTTCAGCCGCAAATATCTCTATTTAAAAAAGTGTGGTATACCCCAGTAAACAATAACTGTGGTTTTGCCATCCCACGGTAAAAAATCTCTATTATTCAGGTTTTGGTATATTTTCCGTAAAGAAAAACAGTAATGTTTCCTGACTGTTGTGACACAAAAATATATCTGTTGAAAATAGTCTTGTGTAGGCCCGACATCCCAGTGTGGTTTTGCAGTTCCACGGGTCAAATCACTGTACTATCCAGTTTTGGGCCTTTGGTATCTAAAAAAAAAAGCAGTTTGAGTGTGTCGCTCACTGTTCAGCCGCAAATATCTCTATTTAAAAAAGTGTGGTATACCCCAGTAAACAATAACTGTGGTTTTGCCATCCCACGGTAAAAAATCTCTATTATTCAGCTTTTGGTAGTTTTTTCCGGAAAGAAAAACAGTAGTGTCTCCTGACTGTTGTGACACAAAAATATATCTGTTGAAAATAGTCTTGTGTAGGCCCGACATCCCAGTGTGGTTTCACAGTTCCATGGGTCAAATCGCTGTACTATCCAGTTTTGGGCCTTTGGTATCTAAAAAAAAGCAGCTTGAGTGTGTCGCTCACTGTTCAGCCGCAAATATCTCTATTTAAAAAAGTGTGGTATACCCCAGTAAACAATAACTGTGGTTTTGCCATCCCACGGTAAAAAATCTCTATTATTCAGCTTTTGGTAGTTTTTTCTGTAAAGAAAAACAGTAGTGTCTCCTGACTGTTGTGACACAAAAATATATCTGTTGAAAATAGTCTTGTGTAGGCCCGACATCCCAGTGTGGTTTCGCAGTTCCACGGGTCAAATCGCTGTACTATCCAGTTTTGGGCCTTTGGTATCTAAAAAAAAAGCAGTTTGAGTGTGTCGCTCACTGTTCAGCCGCAAATATCTCTATTTAAAAAAGTGTGGTATACCCCAGTAAACAATAACTGTGGTTTTGCCATCCCACGGTAAAAAATCTCTATTATTCAGCTTTTGTTAGTTTTTTCCGTAAAGAAAAACAGTAGTGTCTCCTGACTGTTGTGACACAAAAGTATATCTGTTGAAAATAGTCTTGTGTAGGCCCGACATCCCAGTGTGGTTTCGCAGTTCCACGGGTCAAATCGCTGTACTATCCAGTTTTGGGCCTTTGGTATCTAAAAAAAAAGCAGTTTGAGTGTGTCGCTCACTGTTCAGCCGCAAATATCTCTATTTAAAAAAGTGTGGTATACCCCAGTAAACAATAACTGTGGTTTTGCCATCCGATGGTAAAAAATCTCTATTATTCAGCTTTTGGTAGTTTTTTCCTTAAGGAAAAACAGTAGTGTCTCCTGACTGTTGTGACACAAAAATATATCTGTTGAAAATAGTCTTGTGTAGGCCCGACATCCCAGTGTGGTTTCGCTGTTCCACGGGTCAAATCACTGTACTATCCAGTTTTGGGCCTTTGGTATCTAAAAAAAAGCAGTTTGAGTGTGTCGCTCACTGTTCAGCCGCAAATATCTCTATTTAAAAAAGTGTGGTATACCCCAGTAAACAATAACTGTGGTTTTGCCATCCCACGGTAAAAAATCTCTATTATTCAGGTTTTGGTAGTTTTTTCCGTAAAGAAAACAGTAGTGTCTCCTGACTGTTGTGACACAAAAATATATCTGTTGAAATTAGTCTTGTGTAGGCCCGACATCCCTGTGTGGTTTCGCAGTTTCATGGGTCAATTCGCTGTACTATCCAGTTTTGGGCCTTTGGTATCTAAAAAAAAAGCAGTTTGAGTGTGTCGCTCACTGTTCAGCCGCAAATATCTCTATTTAAAAAAGTGTGGTATACCCCAGTAAACAATAACTGTGGTTTTGCCATCCCACGGTAAAAAATCTCTATTATTCAGCTTTTGGTAGTTTTTTCCGTAAAGAAAAACAGTAGTGTCTCCTGACTGTTGTGACACAAAAATATATCTGTTGAAAATAGTCTTGTGTAGGCCCGACATCCCAGTGTGGTTTCGATGTTCCACGGGTCAAATCGCTGTACTATCCAGTTTTGGGCCTTTGGTATCTAAAAAAAAGCAGTTTGAGTGTGTCGCTCACTGTTCAGCCGCAAATATCTCTATTTAAAAAAGTGTGGTATACCCCAGTAAACAATAACTGTGGTTTTGCCATCCCACGGTAAAAAATCTCTATTATTCAGGTTTTGGTAGTTTTTTCCGTAAAGAAAAACAGTAGTGTCTCCTGACTGTTGTGACACAAAAATATATCTGTTGAAAATAGTCTTGTGTAGGCCCGACATCCCAGTGTGGTTTCGCAGTTCCACGGGTCAAATCGCTGTACTATCCAGTTTTGGGCCTTTGGTATATAAAAAAAATAGCAGTTTGAGTGTGTCGCTCACTGTTCAGCCGCAAATATCTCTATTTAAAAAAGTGTGGTATACCCCAGTAAACAATAACTGTGGTTCTGCCATCCCACGGTAAAAAATCTCTATTATTCAGCTCTTGGTAGTTTTTTCCGTAAAGAAAAACAGTAGTGTCTCCTGACTGTTGTGACACAAAAATATATCTGTTGAAAATAGTCTTGTGTAGGCCCGACATCCCAGTGTGGTTTCGCAGTTCCATGGGTCAAATCGCGGTACTATCCAGTTTTGGGCCTATGGTATCTAAAAAAAAAGCAGTTTGAGTGTGTCGCTCACTGTTCAGCCGCAAATATCTCTATTTAAAAAAGTGTGGTATACCCCAGTAAACAATAACTGTGGTTTTGCCATCCCACGGTAAAAAATCTCTATTATTCAGGTTTTGGTATATTTTCCGTAAAGAAAAACATTAGTGTCTCCTGACTGTTGTGACACAAAAATATATCTGTTGAAAATAGTCTTTTGTAGGCCCGACATCCCAGTGTGGTTTCGCAGTTCCACGGGACAAATCACTGTACTATCCAGTTTTGGGCCTTTGGTGTCTAAAAAAAAAGCAGTTTGAATGTGTCGCTCACTGTTCAGCCGCAAATATCTCTATTTAAAAAAGTGTGGTATACCCCAGTAAAAATAACTGTGGTTTTGCCATCCCACGGTAAAAAATCTCTATTATTCAGGTTTTGGTATATTTTCCGTAAAGAAAAACAGTAGTGTCTCCTGACTGTTGTGACACAAAAATATATCTGTTGAAAATAGACTTGTGTAGGCCCGACATCCCAGTGTGGTTTCGCAGTTCCACGGGTCAAATCGCTGTACTATCCAGTTTTGGGCCTTTGGTATCTAAAAAAAAAGCAGTTTGAGTGTGTCGCTCACTGTTCAGCCGCAAATATCTCTATTTAAAAAAGTGTGGTATACCCCAGTAAACAATAACTGTGGTTTTGCCATCCCACGGTAAAAAATCTCTATTATTCAGCTTTTGTTAGTTTTTTCCGTAAAGAAAAACAGTAGTGTCTCCTGACTGTTGTGACACAAAAGTATATCTGTTGAAAATAGTCTTGTGTAGGCCCGACATCGCAGTGTGGTTTCGCAGTTCCACGGGTCAAATCGCTGTACTATCCAGTTTTGGGCCTTTGGTATCTAAAAAAAAAGCAGTTTGAGTGTGTCGCTCACTGTTCAGCCGCAAATATCTCTATTTAAAAAAGTGTGGTATACCCCAGTAAACAATAACTGTGGTTTTGCCATCCGATGGTAAAAAATCTCTATTATTCAGCTTTTGGTAGTTTTTTCCTTAAGGAAAAACAGTAGTGTCTCCTGACTGTTGTGACACAAAAATATATCTGTTGAAAATAGTCTTGTGTAGGCCCGACATCCCAGTGTGGTTTCGCTGTTCCACGGGTCAAATCACTGTACTATCCAGTTTTGGGCCTTTGGTATCTAAAAAAAAGCAGTTTGAGTGTGTCGCTCACTGTTCAGCCGCAAATATCTCTATTTAAAAAAGTGTGGTATACCCCAGTAAACAATAACTGTGGTTTTGCCATCCCACGGTAAAAAATCTCTATTATTCAGGTTTTGGTATATTTTCCGTAAAGAAAAACAGTAATGTTTCCTGACTGTTGTGACACAAAAATATATCTGTTGAAAATAGTCTTGTGTAGGCCCGACATCCCAGTGTGGTTTTGCAGTTCCACGGGTCAAATCACTGTACTATCCAGTTTTGGGCCTTTGGTATCTAAAAAAAAAAGCAGTTTGAGTGTGTCGCTCACTGTTCAGCCGCAAATATCTCTATTTAAAAAAGTGTGGTATACCCCAGTAAACAATAACTGTGGTTTTGCCATCCCACGGTAAAAAATCTCTATTATTCAGCTTTTGGTAGTTTTTTCCGGAAAGAAAAACAGTAGTGTCTCCTGACTGTTGTGACACAAAAATATATCTGTTGAAAATAGTCTTGTGTAGGCCCGACATCCCAGTGTGGTTTCACAGTTCCATGGGTCAAATCGCTGTACTATCCAGTTTTGGGCCTTTGGTATCTAAAAAAAAGCAGCTTGAGTGTGTCGCTCACTGTTCAGCCGCAAATATCTCTATTTAAAAAAGTGTGGTATACCCCAGTAAACAATAACTGTGGTTTTGCCATCCCACGGTAAAAAATCTCTATTATTCAGCTTTTGGTAGTTTTTTCTGTAAAGAAAAACAGTAGTGTCTCCTGACTGTTGTGACACAAAAATATATCTGTTGAAAATAGTCTTGTGTAGGCCCGACATCCCAGTGTGGTTTCGCAGTTCCACGGGTCAAATCGCTGTACTATCCAGTTTTGGGCCTTTGGTATCTAAAAAAAAAGCAGTTTGAGTGTGTCGCTCACTGTTCAGCCGCAAATATCTCTATTTAAAAAAGTGTGGTATACCCCAGTAAACAATAACTGTGGTTTTGCCATCCCACGGTAAAAAATCTCTATTATTCAGCTTTTGGTAGTTTTTTCCGTAAAGAAAACAGTAGTGTCTCCTGACTGTTGTGACACAAAAATATATCTGTTGAAAATAGTCTTGTGTAGGCCCGACATCCCAGTTTGGTTTCGCAGTTCCACGGGTCAAATCGCTGTACTATCCAGTTTTGGGCCTTTGGTATCTAAAAAAAAAGCAGTTTGAGTGTGTCGCTCACTGTTCAGCCGCAAATATCTCTATTTAAAAAAGTGTGGTATACCCCAGTAAACAATAACTGTGGTTTTGCCATCCGATGGTAAAAAATCTCTATTATTCAGCTTTTGGTAGTTTTTTCCGTAAAGAAAAACAGTAGTGTCTCCTGACTGTTGTGACACAAAAATATATCTGTTCAAAATAGTCTTGTGTAGGCCCGACATCCCAGTGTGGTTTCGCTGTTCCACGGGTCAAATCGCTGTACTATCCAGTTTTGGGCCTTTGGTATCTAAAAAAAAGCAGTTTGAGTGTGTCGCTCACTGTTCAGCCGCAAATATCTCTATTTAAAAAAGTGTGGTATACCCCAGTAAACAATAACTGTGGTTTTGCCATCCCACGGTAAAAAATCTCTATTATTCAGGTTTTGGTAGTTTTTTCCGTAAAGAAAAAGAGTAGTGTCTCCTGACTGTTGTGACACAAAAATATATCTGTTGAAATTAGTCTTGTGTAGGCCCGACATCCCAGTGTGGTTTCGCAGTTCCATGGGTCAATTCGCTGTACTATCCAGTTTTGGGCCTTTGGTATCTAAAAAAAAAGCAGTTTGAGTGTGTCGCTCACTGTTCAGCCGCAAATATCTCTATTTAAAAAAGGGTGGTATACCCCAGTAAACAATAACTGTAGTTTTGCCATCCCACGGTAAAAAATCTCTATTATTCAGCTTTTGGTAGTTTTTTCCGGAAACAAAAACAGTAGTGTCTCCTGACTGTTGTGACACAAAAATATATCTGTTGAAAATAGTCTTGTGTAGGCCCGACATCCCAGTGTGGTTTCACAGTTCCATGGGTCAAATCGCTGTACTATCCAGTTTTGGGCCTTTGGTATCTAAAAAAAAAGCAGCTTGAGTGTGTCGCTCACTGTTCAGCCGCAAATATCTCTATTTAAAAAAGTGTGGTATACCCCAGTAAACAATAACTGTGGTTTTGCCATCCGATGGTAAAAAATCTCTATTATTCAGCTTTTGGTAGTTTTTTCCGTAAAGAAAAACAGTAGTGTCTCCTGACTGTTGTGACACAAAAATATATCTGTTGAAAATAGTCTTGTGTAGGCCCGACATCCCAGTGTGGTTTCGCTGTTCCACGGGTCAAATCGCTGTACTATCCAGTTTTGGGCCTTTGGTATCTAAAAAAAAAGCAGTTTGAGTGTGTCGCTCACTGTTCAGCCGCAAATATCTCTATTTAAAAAAGTGTGGTATACCCCAGTAAACAATAACTGTGGTTTTGCCATCCCACGGTAAAAAATCTCTATTATTCAGCTTTTGGTAGTTTTTTCCGTAAAGAAAAACAGTAGTGTCTCCTGACTGTTGTGACACAAAAATATATCTGTTGAAAATAGTCTTGTGTAGGCCCAACATCCCAGTGTGGTTTCGCAGTTCCACGGGTCAAATCGCTGTACTATCCAGTTTTGGGCGTTTGGTATCTAAAAAAAATAGCAGTTTGAGTGTGTCGCTCACTGTTCAGCCGCAAATATCTCTATTTAAAAAAGTGTGGTATACCCCAGTAAACAATAACTGTGGTTATGCCATCCCACGGTAAAAAATCTCTATTATTCAGCTTTTGGTAGTTTTTTCCGGAAAGAAAAACAGTAGTGTCTCCTGACTGTTGTGACACAAAAATATATCTGTTGAAAATAGTCTTGTGTAGGCCCGACATCCCAGTGTGGTTTCACAGTTCCATGGGTCAAATCGCTGTACTATCCAGTTTTGGGCCTTTGGTATCTAAAAAAAAAGCAGCTTGAGTGTGTAGCTCACTGTTGAGCCGCAAATATCTCTATTTAAAAAAGTGTGGTATACCCCAGTAAACAATAACTGTGGTTTTGCCATCCCACGGTAAAAAATCTCTATTATTCAGCTTTTGGTAGTTTTTTCCGTAAAGAAAAACAGTAGTGTCTCCTGACTGTTGTGACACAAAAATATATCTGTTGAAAATAGTCTTGTGTAGGCCCGACATCCCAGTGTGGTTTCGCAGTTCCACGGGTCAAATCGCTGTACTATCCAGTTTTGGGCCTTTGGTATCTAAAAAAAAAGCAGTTTGAGTGTGTCGCTCACTGTTCAGCCGCAAATATCTCTATTTAAAAAAGTGTGGTATACCCCAGTAAACAATAACTGTGGTTTTGCCATCCGATGGTAAAAAATCTCTATTATTCAGCTTTTGGTAGTTTTTTCCGTAAAGAAAAACAGTAGTGTCTCCTGACTGTTGTGACACAAAAATATATCTGTTGAAAATAGTCTTGTGTAGGCCCGACATCCCAGTGTGGTTTCGCTGTTCCACGGGTCAAATCGCTGTACTATCCAGTTTTGGGCCTTTGGTATCTAAAAAAAAGCAGTTTGAGTGTGTCGCTCACTGTTCAGCCGCAAATATCTCTATTTAAAAAAGTGTGGTATACCCCAGTAAACAATAACTGTGGTTTTGCCATCCCACGGTAAAAAATCTCTATTATTCAGGTTTTGGTAGTTTTTTCCGTAAAGAAAAAGAGTAGTGTCTCCTGACTGTTGTGACACAAAAATATATCTGTTGAAATTAGTCTTGTGTAGGCCCGACATCCCAGTGTGGTTTCGCAGTTCCATGGGTCAATTCGCTGTACTATCCAGTTTTGGGCCTTTGGTATCTAAAAAAAAAGCAGTTTGAGTGTGTCGCTCACTGTTCAGCCGCAAATATCTCTATTTAAAAAAGTGTGGTATACCCCAGTAAACAATAACTGTGGTTTTGCCATCCCACGGTAAAAAATCTCTATTATTCAGCTTTTGGTAGTTTTTTCCGTAAAGAAAAACAGTAGCGTCTCCTGACTGTTGTGACACAAAAATATATCTGTTGAAAATAGTCTTGTGTAGGCCCGACATCCCAGTGTGGTTTCACAGTTCCACGGGTCAAATCGCTGTACTATCCAGTTTTGGGCCTTTGGTATCTAAAAAAAAAGCAGTTTGAGTGTGTCGCTCACTGTTCAGCTGCAAACATCTCTATTTAAAAAAGTGTGGCATACCCCAGAAAACAATAACTGTGGTTTTGCCATCCCACGGTAAAAAATCTCTATTATTCAGCTTTTGGTAGTTTTTTCCGTAAAGAAAAACAGTAGTGTCTCCTGACTGTTGTGACACAAAAATATATCTGTTGAAAATAGTCTTGTGTAGGCCCGACATCCCAGTGTGGTTTCACAGTTCCATGGGTTAAATCGCTGTACTATCCAGTTTTGGGCCTTTGGTATCTAAAAAAAAAGCAGTTTGAGTGTGTCGCTCACTGTTCAGCCGCAAATATCGCTATTTAAAAAAGTGTGGTATACCCCAGTAAACAATAACTGTGGTTTTGCCATCCCACGGTAAAAAATCTCTATTATTCAGGTTTTGGTAGTTTTTTCCGTAAAGAAAAAGAGTAGTGTCTCCTGACTGTTGTGACACAAAAATATATCTGTTGAAATTAGTCTTGTGTAGGCCCGACATCCCAGTGTGGTTTCGCAGTTCCATGGGTCAATTCGCTGTACTATCCAGTTTTGGGCCTTTGGTATCTAAAAAAAAAGCAGTTTGAGTGTGTCGCTCACTGTTCAGCCGCAAATATCGCTATTTAAAAAAGTGTGGTATACCCCAGTAAACAATAACTGTGGTTTTGCCATCCCACGGTAAAAAATCTCTATTATTCAGGTTTTGGTAGTTTTTTCCGTAAAGAAAAAGAGTAGTGTCTCCTGACTGTTGTGACACAAAAAATATATCTGTTGAAATTAGTCTTGTGTAGGCCCGACATCCCAGTGTGGTTTTCCCAGTTCCATGGGTCAATTCGCTGTACTATCCAGTTTTGGGCCTTTGGTATCTAAAAAAAAAGCAGTTTGAGTGTGTCGCTCACTGTTCAGCCGCAAATATCTCTATTTAAAAAAGTGTGGTATACCCCAGTAAACAATAACTGTGGTTTTGCCATCCCACGGTAAAAAATCTCTATTATTCAGCTTATGGTAGTTTTTTCCGTAAAGAAAAACAGTAGTGTCTCCGGACTGTTGTGACACAAAAATATATCTGTTGAAAATAGTCTTGTGTAGGCCCGACATCCCAGTGTGGTTTCGCATTTCCACGGGTCAAATCGCTGTACTATCCAGTTTTGGGCGTTTGGTATCTAAAAAAAATAGCAGTTTGAGTGTGTCGCTCACTGTTCAGCCGCAAATATCTCTATTTAAAAAAGTGTGGTATGCCCCAGTAAACAATAACTGTGGTTTTGCCATCCCACGGTAAAAAATCTCTATTATTCAGCTTTTGGTAGTTTTTTCCGTAAAGAAAAACAGTAGTGTCTCCTGACTGTTGTGACACAAAAATATATCTGTTGAAAATAGTCTTGTGTAGGCCCGACATCCCAGTGTGGTTTCACAGTTCCACGGGTCAAATCGCTGTACTATCCAGTTTTGGGCCTTTGGTATCTAAAAAAAAAGCAGTTTGAGAGTGTCGCTCACTGTTCAGCTGCAAACATCTCTATTTAAAAAAGTGTGGCATACCCCAGAAAACAATAACTGTGGTTTTGCCATCCCACGGTAAAAAATCTCTATTATTCAGCTTTTGGTAGTTTTTTCCGTAAAGAAAAACAGTAGTGTATCCTGACTGTTGTGACACAAAAATATATCTGTTGAAAATAGTCTTGTGTAGGCCCGACATCCCAGTGTGGTTTCACAGTTCCATGGGTTAAATCGCTGTACTATCCAGTTTTGGGCCTTTGGTATCTAAAAAAAAAGCAGTTTGAGTGTGTCGCTCACTGTTCAGCCGCAAATATCTCTATTTAAAAAAGTGTGGTATACCCCAGTAAACAATAACTGTGGTTTTGCCATCCCACGGTAAAAAATCTCTATTATTCAGGTTTTGGTAGTTTTTTCCGTAAAGAAAAAGAGTAGTGTCTCCTGACTGTTGTGACACAAAAATATATCTGTTGAAATTAGTCTTGTGTAGGCCCGACATCCCAGTGTGGTTTCGCAGTTCCATGGGTCAATTCGCTGTACTATCCAGTTTTGGGCCTTTGGTATCTAAAAAAAAAGCAGTTTGAGTGTGTCGCTCACTGTTCAGCCGCAAATATCTCTATTTAAAAAAGTGTGGTATACCCCAGTAAACAATAACTGTGGTTTTGCCATCCCACGGTAAAAAATCTCTATTATTCAGCTTACGGTAGTTTTTTCCATAAAGAAAAACAGTAGTGTCTCCGGACTGTTGTGACACAAAAATTTATCTGTTGAAAATAGTCTTGTGTAGGCCCGACATCCCAGTGTGGTTTCGCAGTTCCACGGGTCAAATCGCTGTACTATCCAGTTTTGGGCCTTTGGTATCTAAAAAAAATAGCAGTTTGAGTGTGTCGCTCACTGTTCAGCCGCAAATATCTCTATTTAAAAAAGTGTGGTATGCCCCAGTAAACAATAACTGTGGTTTTGCCATCCCACGGTAAAAAATCTCTATTATTCAGCTTTTGGTAGTTTTTTCCGTAAAGAAAAACAGTAGTGTCTCCTGACTGTTGTGACACAAAAATATATCTGTTGAAAATAGT
Organism: Phyllobates terribilis; assembly: GCF_046119375.1. NCBI lineage: Eukaryota > Metazoa > Chordata > Amphibia > Anura > Dendrobatidae > Phyllobates > Phyllobates terribilis. The sequence continues at coordinate 1,122,205,503 of NW_027362761.1, read as the reverse complement.
CTTGTGTAGGCCCGACATCCCAGTGTGGTTTCACAGTTCCACGGGTCAAATCGCTGTACTATCCAGTTTTGGGCCTTTGGTATCTAAAAAAAAAGCAGTTTGAGTGTGTCGCTCACTGTTCAGCTGCAAACATCTCTATTTAAAAAAGTGTGGCATACCCCAGAAAACAATAACTGTGGTTTTGCCATCCCACGGTAAAAAATCTCTATTATTCAGCTTTTGGTAGTTTTTTCCGTAAAGAAAAACAGTAGTGTCTTCTGACTGTTGTGACACAAAAATATATCTGTTGAAAATAGTCTTGTGTAGGCCCGACATCCCAGTGTGGTTTCACAGTTCCATGGGTTAAATCGCTGTACTATCCAGTTTTGGGCCTTTGGTATCTAAAAAAAAAGCAGTTTGAGTGTGTCGCTCACTGTTCAGCCGCAAATATCTCTATTTAAAAAAGTGTGGTATACCCCAGTAAACAATAACTGTGGTTTTGCCATCCCACGGTAAAAAATCTCTATTATTCAGGTTTTGGTAGTTTTTTCCGTAAAGAAAAAGAGTAGTGTCTCCTGACTGTTGTGACACAAAAATATATCTGTTGAAATTAGTCTTGTGTAGGCCCGACATCCCAGTGTGGTTTCGCAGTTCCATGGGTCAATTCGCTGTACTATCCAGTTTTGGGCCTTTGGTATCTAAAAAAAAAAGCAGTTTGAGTGTGTCGCTCACTGTTCAGCCGCAAATATCTCTATTTAAAAAAGTGTGGTATACCCCAGTAAACAATAACTGTGGTTTTGCCATCCCACGGTAAAAAATCTCTATTATTCAGCTTTTGGTAGTTTTTTCCGTAAAGAAAAACAGTAGTGTCTCCTGACTGTTGTGACACAAAAATATATCTGTTGAAAATAGTCTTGTGTAGGCCCGACATCCCAGTGTGGTTTCACAGTTCCACGGGTCAAATCGCTGTACTATCCAGTTTTGGGCCTTTGGTATCTAAAAAAAAAGCAGTTTGAGTGTGTCGCTCACTGTTCAGCCGCAAATATCTCTATTTAAAAAAGTGTGGTATACCCCAGTAAACAATAACTGTGGTTTTGCCATCCGATGGTAAAAAATCTCTATTATTCAGCTTTTGGTAGTTTTTTCCGTAAAGAAAAACAGTAGTGTCTCCTGACTGTTGTGACACAAAAATATATCTGTTGAAAATAGTCTTGTGTAGGCCCGACATCCCAGTGTGGTTTCGCTGTTCCACGGGTCAAATCGCTGTACTATCCAGTTTTGGGCCTTTGGTATCTAAAAAAAAGCAGTTTGAGTGTGTCGCTCACTGTTCAGCCGCAAATATCTCTATTTAAAAAAGTGTGGTATACCCCAGTAAACAATAACTGTGGTTTTGCCATCCCACGGTAAAAAATCTCTATTATTCAGGTTTTGGTAGTTTTTTCCGTAAAGAAAAAGAGTAGTGTCTCCTGACTGTTGTGACACAAAAATATATCTGTTGAAATTAGTCTTGTGTAGGCCCGACATCCCAGTGTGGTTTCGCAGTTCCATGGGTCAATTCGCTGTACTATCCAGTTTTGGGCCTTTGGTATCTAAAAAAAAAGCAGTTTGAGTGTGTCGCTCACTGTTCAGCCGCAAATATCGCTATTTAAAAAAGTGTGGTATACCCCAGTAAACAATAACTGTGGTTTTGCCATCCCACGGTAAAAAATCTCTATTATTCAGGTTTTGGTAGTTTTTTCCGTAAAGAAAAAGAGTAGTGTCTCCTGACTGTTGTGACACAAAAATATATCTGTTGAAATTAGTCTTGTGTAGGCCCGACATCCCAGTGTGGTTTTCCCAGTTCCATGGGTCAATTCGCTGTACTATCCAGTTTTGGGCCTTTGGTATCTAAAAAAAAAGCAGTTTGAGTGTGTCGCTCACTGTTCAGCCGCAAATATCTCTATTTAAAAAAGTGTGGTATACCCCAGTAAACAATAACTGTGGTTTTGCCATCCCACGGTAAAAAATCTCTATTATTCAGCTTATGGTAGTTTTTTCCGTAAAGAAAAACAGTAGTGTCTCCTGACTGTTGTGACACAAAAATATATCTGTTGAAAATAGTCTTGTGTAGGCCCGACATCCCAGTGTGGTTTCGCAGTTCCACGGGTCAAATCGCTGTACTATCCAGTTTTAGGCGTTTGGTATCTAAAATAAATAGCAGTTTGAGTGTGTCGCTCACTGTTCAGCCGCAAATATCTCTATTTAAAAAAGTGTGGTATGCCCCAGTAAAAAATAACTGTGGTTTTGCCATCCCACGGTAAAAAATCTCTATTATTCAGCTTTTGGTAGTTTTTTCCGTAAAGAAAACAGTAGTGTCTCCTGACTGTTGTGACACAAAAATATATCTGTTGAAAATAGTCTTGTGTAGGCCCGACATCCCAGTGTGGTTTCACAGTTCCACGGGTCAAATCGCTGTACTATCCAGTTTTGGGCCTTTGGTATCTAAAAAAAAAGCAGTTTGAGTGTGTCGCTCACTGTTCAGCTGCAAACATCTCTATTTAAAAAAGTGTGGCATACCCCAGAAAACAATAACTGTGGTTTTGCCATCCCACGGTAAAAAATCTCTATTATTCAGCTTTTGGTAGTTTTTTCCGTAAAGAAAAACAGTAGTGTCTCCTGACTGTTGTGACACAAAAATATATCTGTTGAAAATAGTCTTGTGTAGGCCCGACATCCCAGTGTGGTTTCACAGTTCCATGGGTTAAATCGCTGTACTATCCAGTTTTGGGCCTTTGGTATCTAAAAAAAAAGCAGTTTGAGTGTGTCGCTCACTGTTCAGCCGCAAATATCTCTATTTAAAAAAGTGTGGTATACCCCAGTAAACAATAACTGTGGTTTTGTCATCCCACGGTAAAAAATCTCTATTATTCAGCTTTTGGTAGTTTTTTCCGTAAAGAAAAAGAGTAGTGTCTCCTGACTGTTGTGACACAAAAATATATCTGTTGAAAATAGTCTTGTGTAGGCCCGACATCCCAGTGTGGTTTCGCAGTTCCATGGGTGAAATCGCGGTACTATCCAGTTTTGGGCCTTTGGTATCTAAAAAAAAAGTAGTTTGAGTGTGTTGCTCACTGTTCAGCCGCAAATATCTCTATTTAAAAAAGTGTGGTATACCCCAGTAAACAATAACTGTGGTTTTGCCATCCCACGGTAAAAAATCTCTATTATTCAGCTTTTGGTAGCTTTTTCCGTAAAGAAAAACAGTAGTGTCTCCTGACTGTTGTGACACAAAAATATATCTGTTGAAAATAGTCTTGTGTAGGCCCGACATCCCAGTGTGGTTTCGCAGTTCCATAGGTCAAATCGCTGTACTATCCAGTTTTGGGCCTTAGGTATCTAAAAAAAAAGCAGTTTGAGTGTGTCGCTCACTGTTCAGCCGCAAATATCTCTATTTAAAAAAGTGTGGTATACCCCAGTAAACAATAACTGTGGTTTTGCCTTCCCACGGTAAAAAATCTCTATTATTCAGCTTTTGGTAGTTTTTTCCTTAAAGAAAAACAGTAGTGTCTCCTGACTGTTGTGACACAAAAATATATCTGTTGAAAATAGTCTTGTGTAGGCCCGACATCCCAGTGTGGTTTCACAGTTCCACGGGTCAAATCGCTGTACTATCCAGTTTTGGGCCTTTGGTATCTAAAAAAAAAGCAGTTTGAGTGTGTCGCTCACTGTTCAGCCGCAAATATCTCTATTTAAAAAAGTGTGGTATACCCCAGTAAACAATAACTGTGGTTTTGCCATCCCACGGTAAAAAATCTCTATTATTCAGCTTTTGTTAGTTTTTTCCGTAAAGAAAAACAGTAGTGTCTCCTGACTGTTGTGACACAAAAATATATCTGTTGAAAATAGTCTTGTGTAGGCCCGACATCCCAGTGTGGTTTCGCCGTTCCATGGGTCAAATCGCTGTACTATCCAGTTTTGGGCCTTTGGTATCTAAAAAAAAGCAGTTTGAGTGTGTCGCTCACTGTTCAGCCGCAAATATCTCTATTTAAAAAAGTGTGGTATACCCCAGTAAACAATAACTGTGGTTTTGCCATCCGATGGTAAAAAATCTCTATTATTCAGCTTTTGGTAGTTTTTTCCGTAAAGAAAAACTGTAGTGTCTCCGGACTGTTGTGACACAAAAATATATCTGTTGAAAATAGTCTTGTGTAGGCCCGACATCCCAGTGTGGTTTCGCAGTTCCATGGGTCAAATCGCTGTACTATCCAGTTTTGGGCCTTTGGTATCTAAAAAAAAGCAGTTTGAGTGTGTCGCTCACTGTTCAGCCGCAAATATCTCTATTTAAAAAAGTGTGGTATACCCCAGTAAACAATAACTGTGGTTTTGCCATCCGATGGTAAAAAATCTCTATTATTCAGCTTTTGGTAGTTTTTTCCGTAAAGAAAAACAGTAGTGTTTCCTGACTGTTGTGACACAAAAATATATCTGTTGAAAATAGTCTTGTGTAGGCCCGACATCCCAGTGTGGTTTCGCTGTTCCACGGGTCAAATCGCTGTACTATCCAGTTTTGGGCCTTTGGTATCTAAAAAAAAGCAGTTTGAGTGTGTCGCTCACTGTTCAGCCGCAAATATCTCTATTTAAAAAGGTGTGGTATACCCCAGTAAACAATAACTGTGGTTTTGCCATCCCACGGTAAAAAATCTCTATTATTCAGCTTTTGGTAGTTTTTTCCGTAAAGAAAAACAGTAGTGTCTCCTGACTGTTGTGACACAAAAATATATCTGTTGAAAATAGTCTTGTGTAGGCCCGACATCCCAGTGTGGTTTCACAGTTCCACGGGTCAAATCGCTGTACTATCCAGTTTTGGGCCTTTGGTATCTAAAAAAAAAGCAGTTTGAGTGTGTCGCTCACTGTTCAGCCGCAAATATCTCTATTTAAAAAAGCGTGGTATACCCCAGTAAACAATAACTGTGGTTTTGCCATCCGATGGTAAAAAATCTCTATTATTCAGCTTTTGGTAGTTTTTTCCGTAAAGAAAAACAGTAGTGTCTCCTGACTGTTGTGACACAAAAATATATCTGTTGAAAATAGTCTTGTGTAGGCCCGACATCCCAGTGTGGTTTCGCCGTTCCATGGGTCAAATCGCTGTACTGTCCAGTTTTGGGCCTTTGGTATCTAAAAAAAAGCAGTTTGAGTGTGTCGCTCACTGTTCAGCCGCAAATATCTCTATTTAAAAAAGTGTGGTATACCCCAGTAAACAATAACTGTGGTTTTGCCATCCGATGGTAAAAAATCTCTATTATTCAGCTTTTGGTAGTTTTTTCCGTAAAGAAAAACAGTAGTGTCTCCGGACTGTTGTGACACAAAAATATATCTGTTGAAAATAGTCTTGTGTAGGCCCGACATCCCAGTGTGGTTTCGCAGTTCCATGGGTCAAATCGCTGTACTATCCAGTTTTGGGCCTTTGGTATCTAAAAAAAAGCAGTTTGAGTGTGTCGCTCACTGTTCAGCCGCAAATATCTCTATTTAAAAAAGTGTGGTATACCCCAGTAAACAATAACTGTGGTTTTGCCATCCGATGGTAAAAAATCTCTATTATTCAGCTTTTGGTAGTTTTTTCCGTAAAGAAAAACAGTAGTGTTTCCTGACTGTTGTGACACAAAAATATATCTGTTGAAAATAGTCTTGTGTAGGCCCGACATCCCAGTGTGGTTTCGCTGTTCCACGGGTCAAATCGCTGTACTATCCAGTTTTGGGCCTTTGGTATCTAAAAAAAAGCAGTTTGAGTGTGTCGCTCACTGTTCAGCCGCAAATATCTCTATTTAAAAAGGTGTGGTATACCCCAGTAAACAATAACTGTGGTTTTGCCATCCCACGGTAAAAAATCTCTATTATTCAGCTTTTGGTAGTTTTTTCCGTAAAGAAAAACAGTAGTGTCTCCTGACTGTTGTGACACAAAAATATATCTGTTGAAAATAGTCTTGTGTAGGCCCGACATCCCAGTGTGGTTTCACAGTTCCACGGGTCAAATCGCTGTACTATCCAGTTTTGGGCCTTTGGTATCTAAAAAAAAAGCAGTTTGAGTGTGTCGCTCACTGTTCAGCCGCAAATATCTCTATTTAAAAAAGCGTGGTATACCCCAGTAAACAATAACTGTGGTTTTGCCATCCGATGGTAAAAAATCTCTATTATTCAGCTTTTGGTAGTTTTTTCCGTAAAGAAAAACAGTAGTGTCTCCTGACTGTTGTGACACAAAAATATATCTGTTGAAAATAGTCTTGTGTAGGCCCGACATCCCAGTGTGGTTTCGCTGTTCCACGGGTCAAATCGCTGTACTATCCAGTTTTGGGCCTTTGGTATCTAAAAAAAAAGCAGTTTGAGTGTGTCGCTCACTGTTCAGCCGCAAATATCTCTATTTAAAAAAGTGTGGTATACCCCAGTAAACAATAACTGTGGTTTTGCCATCCCACGGTAAAAAATCTCTATTATTCAGCTTTTGTTAGTTTTTTCCGTAAAGAAAAACAGTAGTGTCTCCTGACTGTTGTGACACAAAAATATATCTGTTGAAAATAGTCTTGTGTAGGCCCGACATCCCAGTGTGGTTTCGCCGTTCCATGGGTCAAATCGCTGTACTATCCAGTTTTGGGCCTTTGGTATCTAAAAAAAAGCAGTTTGAGTGTGTCGCTCACTGTTCAGCCGCAAATATCTCTATTTAAAAAAGTGTGGTATACCCCAGTAAACAATAACTGTGGTTTTGCCATCCGATGGTAAAAAATCTCTATTATTCAGCTTTTGGTAGTTTTTTCCGTAAAGAAAAACAGTAGTGTCTCCGGACTGTTGTGACACAAAAATATATCTGTTGAAAATAGTCTTGTGTAGGCCCGACATCCCAGTGTGGTTTCGCAGTTCCATGGGTCAAATCGCTGTACTATCCAGTTTTGGGCCTTTGGTATCTAAAAAAAAGCAGTTTGAGTGTGTCGCTCACTGTTCAGCCGCAAATATCTCTATTTAAAAAAGTGTGGTATACCCCAGTAAACAATAACTGTGGTTTTGCCATCCGATGGTAAAAAATCTCTATTATTCAGCTTTTGGTAGTTTTTTCCGTAAAGAAAAACAGTAGTGTTTCCTGACTGTTGTGACACAAAAATATATCTGTTGAAAATAGTCTTGTGTAGGCCCGACATCCCAGTGTGGTTTCGCTGTTCCACGGGTCAAATCGCTGTACTATCCAGTTTTGGGCCTTTGGTATCTAAAAAAAAGCAGTTTGAGTGTGTCGCTCACTGTTCAGCCGCAAATATCTCTATTTAAAAAAGTGTGGTATACCCCAGTAAACAATAACTGTGGTTTTGCCATCCCACGGTAAAAAATCTCTATTATTCAGCTTTTGGTAGTTTTTTCCGTAAAGAAAAACAGTAGTGTCTCCTGACTGTTGTGACACAAAAATATATCTGTTGAAAATAGTCTTGTGTAGGCCCGACATCCCAGTGTGGTTTCACAGTTCCACGGGTCAAATCGCTGTACTATCCAGTTTTGGGCCTTTGGTATCTAAAAAAAAGCAGCTTGAGTGTGTCGCTCACTGTTCAGCCGCAAATATCTCTATTTAAAAAAGCGTGGTATACCCCAGTAAACAATAACTGTGGTTTTGCCATCCGATGGTAAAAAATCTCTAATATTCAGCTTTTGGTAGTTTTTTCCGTAAAGAAAAACAGTAGTGTCTCCTGACTGTTGTGACACAAAAATATATCTGTTGAAAATAGTCTTGTGTAGGCCCGACATCCCAGTGTGGTTTCGCTGTTCCACGGGTCAAATCGCTGTACTATCCAGTTTTGGGCCTTTGGTATCTAAAAAAAAGCAGTTTGAGTGTGTCGCTCACTGTTCAGCCGCAAATATCTCTATTTAAAAAAGTGTGGTATACCCCAGTAAACAATAACTGTGGTTTTGCCATCCCACGGTAAAAAATCTCTATTATTCAGGTTTTGGTAGTTTTTTCCGTAAAGAAAAAGAGTAGTGTCTCCTGACTGTTGTGACACAAAAATATATCTGTTGAAATTAGTCTTGTGTAGTCCCGACATCCCAGTGTGGTTTCGCAGTTCCATGGGTCAATTCGCTGTACTATCCAGTTTTGGGCCTTTGGTTTCTAAAAAAAAAGCAGTTTGAGTGTGTCGCTCACTGTTCAGCCGCAAATATCGCTATTTAAAAAAGTGTGGTATACCCCAGTAAACAATAACTGTGGTTTTGCCATCCCACGGTAAAAAATCTCTATTATTCAGGTTTTGGTAGTTTTTTCCGTATAGAAAAAGAGTAGTGTCTCCTGACTGTTGTGACACAAAAATATATCTGTTGAAATTAGTCTTGTGTAGGCCCGACATCCCAGTGTGGTTTTCCCAGTTCCATGGGTCAATTCGCTGTACTATCCAGTTTTGGGCCTTTGGTATCTAAAAAAAAAGCAGTTTGAGTGTGTCGCTCACTGTTCAGCCGCAAATATCTCTATTTAAAAAAGTGTGGTATACCCCAGTAAACAATAACTGTGGTTTTGCCATCCCACAGTAAAAAATCTCTATTATTCAGCTTATGGTAGTTTTTTCCGTAAAGAAAAACAGTAGTGTCTCCGGACTGTTGTGACACAAAAATATATCTGTTGAAAATAGTCTTGTGTAGGCCCGACATCCCAGTGTGGTTTCGCAGTTCCACGGGTCAAATCGCTGTACTATCCAGTTTTGGGCGTTTGGTATCTAAAAAAAATAGCAGTTTGAGTGTGTCGCTCACTGTTCAGCCGCAAATATCTCTATTTAAAAAAGTGTGGTATGCCCCAGTAAACAATAACTGTGGTTTTGCCATCCCACGGTAAAAAATCTCTATTATTCAGCTTTTGGTAGTTTTTTCCGTAAAGAAAAACAGTAGTGTCTCCTGACTGTTGTGACACAAAAATATATCTGTTGAAAATAGTCTTGTGTAGGCCCGACATCCCAGTGTGGTTTCACAGTTCCACGGGTCAAATCGCTGTACTATCCAGTTTTGGGCCTTTGGTATCTAAAAAAAAAGCAGTTTGAGTGTGTCGCTCACTGTTCAGCTGCAAACATCTCTATTTAAAAAAGTGTGGCATACCCCAGAAAACAATAACTGTGGTTTTGCCATCCCACGGTAAAAAATCTCTATTATTCAGCTTTTGGTAGTTTTTTCCGTAAAGAAAAACAGTAGTGTCTCCTGACTGTTGTGACACAAAAATATATCTGTTGAAAATAGTCTTGTGTAGGCCCGACATCCCAGTGTGGTTTCACAGTTCCATGGGTTAAATCGCTGTACTATCCAGTTTTGGGCCTTTGGTATCTAAAAAAAAAGCAGTTTGAGTGTGTCGCTCACTGTTCAGCCGCAAATATCGCTATTTAAAAAAGTGTGGTATACCCCAGTAAACAATAACTGTGGTTTTGCCATCCCACGGTAAAAAATCTCTATTATTCAGGTTTTGGTAGTTTTTTCCGTAAAGAAAAAGAGTAGTGTCTCCTGACTGTTGTGACACAAAAATATATCTGTTGAAATTAGTCTTGTGTAGGCCCGACATCCCAGTGTGGTTTCGCAGTTCCATGGGTCAATTCGCTGTACTATCCAGTTTTGGGCCTTTGGTATCTAAAAAAAAAGCACTTTGAGTGTGTCGCTCACTGTTCAGCCGCAAATATCTCTATTTAAAAAAGTGTGGTATACCCCAGTAAACAATAACTGTGGTTTTGCCATCCCACGGTAAAAAATCTCTATTATTCAGCTTTTGGTAGTTTTTTCCGTAAAGAAAAACAGTAGTGTCTCCTGACTGTTGTGACACAAAAATATATCTGTTGAAAATAGTCTTGTGTAGGCCCGACATCCCAGTGTGGTTTCACAGTTCCACGGGTCAAATCGCTGTACTATCCAGTTTTGGGCCTTTGGTATCTAAAAAAAAAGCAGTTTGAGTGTGTCGCTCACTGTTCAGCCGCAAATATCTCTATTTAAAAAAGTGTGGTATACCCCAGTAAACAATAACTGTGGTTTTGCCATCCGATGGTAAAAAATCTCTATTATTCAGCTTTTGGTAGTTTTTTCCGTAAAGAAAAACAGTAGTGTCTCCTGACTGTTGTGACACAAAAATATATCTGTTCAAAATAGTCTTGTGTAGGCCCGACATCCCAGTGTGGTTTCGCTGTTCCACGGGTCAAATCGCTGTACTATCCAGTTTTGGGCCTTTGGTATCTAAAAAAAAGCAGTTTGAGTGTGTCGCTCACTGTTCAGCCGCAAATATCTCTATTTAAAAAAGTGTGGTATACCCCAGTAAACAATAACTGTGGTTTTGCCATCCCACGGTAAAAAATCTCTATTATTCAGGTTTTGGTAGTTTTTTCCGTAAAGAAAAAGAGTAGTGTCTCCTGACTGTTGTGACACAAAAATATATCTGTTGAAATTAGTCTTGTGTAGGCCCGACATCCCAGTGTGGTTTCGCAGTTCCATGGGTCAATTCGCTGTACTATCCAGTTTTGGGCCTTTGGTATCTAAAAAAAAAGCAGTTTGAGTGTGTCGCTCACTGTTCAGCCGCAAATATCGCTATTTAAAAAAGTGTGGTATACCCCAGTAAGCAATAACTGTGGTTTTGCCATCCCACGGTAAAAAATCTCTATTATTCAGGTTTTGGTAGTTTTTTCCGTAAAGAAAAAGAGTAGTGTCTCCTGACTGTTGTGACACAAAAATATATCTGTTGAAATTAGTCTTGTGTAGGCCCGACATCCCAGTGTGGTTTTCCCAGTTCCATGGGTCAATTCGCTGTACTATCCAGTTTTGGGCCTTTGGTATCTAAAAAAAAAGCAGTTTGAGTGTGTCGCTCACTGTTCAGCCGCAAATATCTCTATTTAAAAAAGTGTGGTATACCCCAGTAAACAATAACTGTGGTTTTGCCATCCCACGGTAAAAAATCTCTATTATTCAGCTTATGGTAGTTTTTTCCGTAAAGAAAAACAGTAGTGTCTCCTGACTGTTGTGACACAAAAATATATCTGTTGAAAATAGTCTTGTGTAGGCCCGACATCCCAGTGTGGTTTCGCAGTTCCACGGGTCAAATCGCTGTACTATCCAGTTTTGGGCGTTTGGTATCTAAAATAAATAGCAGTTTGAGTGTGTCGCTCACTGTTCAGCCGCAAATATCTCTATTTAAAAAAGTGTGGTATGCCCCAGTAAACAATAACTGTGGTTTTGCCATCCCACGGTAAAAAATCTCTATTATTCAGCTTTTGGTAGTTTTTTCCGTAAAGAAAAACAGTAGTGTCTCCTGACTGTTGTGACACAAAAATATATCTGTTGAAAATAGTCTTGTGTAGGCCCGACATCCCAGTGTGGTTTCACAGTTCCACGGGTCAAATCGCTGTACTATCCAGTTTTGGGCCTTTGGTATCTAAAAAAAAAGCAGTTTGAGTGTGTCGCTCACTGTTCAGCTGCAAACATCTCTATTTAAAAAAGTGTGGCATACCCCAGAAAACAATAACTGTGGTTTTGCCATCCCACGGTAAAAAATCTCTATTATTCAGCTTTTGGTAGTTTTTTCCGTAAAGAAAAACAGTAGTGTCTCCTGACTGTTGTGACACAAAAATATATCTGTTGAAAATAGTCTTGTGTAGGCCCGACATCCCAGTGTGGTTTCACAGTTCCATGGGTTAAATCGCTGTACTATCCAGTTTTGGGCCTTTGGTATCTAAAAAAAAAGCAGTTTGAGTGTGTCGCTCACTGTTCAGCCGCAAATATCTCTATTTAAAAAAGTGTGGTATACCCCAGTAAACAATAACTGTGGTTTTGTCATCCCACGGTAAAAAATCTCTATTATTCAGCTTTTGGTAGTTTTTTCCGTAAAGAAAAAGAGTAGTGTCTCCTGACTGTTGTGACACAAAAATATATCTGTTGAAAATAGTCTTGTGTAGGCCCGACATCCCAGTGTGGTTTCGCAGTTCCATGGGTGAAATCGCGGTACTATCCAGTTTTGGGCCTTTGGTATCTAAAAAAAAAGTAGTTTGAGTGTGTTGCTCACTGTTCAGCCGCAAATATCTCTATTTAAAAAAGTGTGGTATACCCCAGTAAACAATAACTGTGGTTTTGCCATCCCACGGTAAAAAATCTCTATTATTCAGCTTTTGGTAGCTTTTTCCGTAAAGAAAAACAGTAGTGTCTCCTGACTGTTGTGACACAAAAATATATCTGTTGAAAATAGTCTTGTGTAGGCCCGACATCCCAGTGTGGTTTCGCAGTTCCATAGGTCAAATCGCTGTACTATCCAGTTTTGGGCCTTAGGTATCTAAAAAAAAAGCAGTTTGAGTGTGTCGCTCACTGTTCAGCCGCAAATATCTCTATTTAAAAAAGTGTGGTATACCCCAGTAAACAATAACTGTGGTTTTGCCTTCCCACGGTAAAAAATCTCTATTATTCAGCTTTTGGTAGTTTTTTCCTTAAAGAAAAACAGTAGTGTCTCCTGACTGTTGTGACACAAAAATATATCTGTTGAAAATAGTCTTGTGTAGGCCCGACATCCCAGTGTGGTTTCACAGTTCCACGGGTCAAATCGCTGTACTATCCAGTTTTGGGCCTTTGGTATCTAAAAAAAAAGCAGTTTGAGTGTGTCGCTCACTGTTCAGCCGCAAATATCTCTATTTAAAAAAGTGTGGTATACCCCAGTAAACAATAACTGTGGTTTTGCCATCCCACGGTAAAAAATCTCTATTATTCAGCTTTTGTTAGTTTTTTCCGTAAAGAAAAACAGTAGTGTCTCCTGACTGTTGTGACACAAAAATATATCTGTTGAAAATAGTCTTGTGTAGGCCCGACATCCCAGTGTGGTTTCGCCGTTCCATGGGTCAAATCGCTGTACTATCCAGTTTTGGGCCTTTGGTATCTAAAAAAAAGCAGTTTGAGTGTGTCGCTCACTGATCAGCCGCAAATATCTCTATTTAAAAAAGTGTGGTATACCCCAGTAAACAATAACTGTGGTTTTGCCATCCGATGGTAAAAAATCTCTATTATTCAGCTTTTGGTAGTTTTTTCCGTAAAGAAAAACAGTAGTGTCTCCGGACTGTTGTGACACAAAAATATATCTGTTGAAAATAGTCTTGTGTAGGCCCGACATCCCAGTGTGGTTTCGCAGTTCCATGGGTCAAATCGCTGTACTATCCAGTTTTGGGCCTTTGGTATCTAAAAAAAAGCAGTTTGAGTGTGTCGCTCACTGTTCAGCCGCAAATATCTCTATTTAAAAAAGTGTGGTATACCCCAGTAAACAATAACTGTGGTTTTGCCATCCCACGGTAAAAAATCTCTATTATTCAGCTTTTGGTAGTTTTTTCCGTTATGAAAAACAGTAGTGTCTCCTGACTGTTGTGACACAAAAATATATCTGTTGAAAATAGTCTTGTGTAGGCCCGACATCCCAGTGTGGTTTCACAGTTCCACGGGTCAAATCGCTGTACTATCCAGTTTTGGGCCTTTGGTATCTAAAAAAAAAGCAGTTTGAGTGTGTCGCTCACTGTTCAGCCGCAAATATCTCTATTTAAAAAAGTGTGGTATACCCCAGTAAAAATAACTGTGGTTTTACCATCCCACGGTAAAAAATCTCTATTATTCAGGTTTTGGTATATTTTCCGTAAAGAAAAACAGTAGTGTCTCCTGACTGTTGTGACACAAAAATATATCTGTTGAAAATAGTCTTGTGTAGGCCCGACATCCCAGTGTGGTTTCGCAGTTCTACGGGTCAAATCGCTGTACTATCCAGTTTTGGGCCTTTGGTATCTAAATAAAAAAGCAGTTTCAGTGTGTCGCTCACTGTTCAGCCGCAAATATCTCTATTTAAAAAAGTGTGGTATACCCCAGTAAACAATAACTGTGGTTTTGCCATCCCACGGTAAAAAATCTCTATTATTCAGGTTTTGGTAGTTTTTTCCGTAAAGAAAAACAGTAGTGTCTCCTGACTGTTGTGACACAAAAATATATCTGTTGAAAATAGTCTTGTGTAGGCCCGACATCCCAGTGTGGTTTCGCAGTTCCATGGGTCATTTCGCTGTACTATCCAGTTTTGGGCCTTTGGTATATAAAAAAAAAGCAGTTTGAGTGTGTCGCTCACTGTTCAGCCGCAAATATCTCTATTTAAAAAAGTGTGGTATACCCCAGTAAACAATAACTGTGGTTTTGCCACCCCACGGTAAAAAATCTCTATTATTCAGGTTTTGGTATATTTTCCATAAAGAAAAACAGTAATGTCTCCTGACTGTTGTGACACAAAAATATATCTGTTGAAAATAGTCTTGTGTAGGCCCGACATCCCAGTGTGGTTTCACAGTTCCACGGGTCAAATCGCTGTATTATCCAGTTTTGGGCCTTTGGTATGTAAAAAAAAGCAGTTTGAGTGTGTCGCTCACTGTTCAGCCGCAAATATCTCTATTTAAAAAAGTGTGGTATACCCCAGTAAACAATAACTGTGGTTTTGCCATCCCACGGTAAAAAATCTCTATAATTCAGCTTTTGGTAGTTTTTTCCGTAAAGAAAAACAGTAGTGTCTCCTGACTGTTGTGACACAAAAATATATCTGTTGAAAATAGTCTTGTGTAGGCCCGACATCCCAGTGTGGTTTCACAGTTCCACGGTTCAAATCGCTGTACTATCCAGTTCTGGGCCTTTGGTATCTAAAAAAAAAGCAGTTTGAGTGTGTCGCTCACTGTTCAGCAGCAAATATCTGTATTTAAAATAGTGTGGTATACCCCAGTAAACAATAACTGTGGTTTTGCCATCCCACGGTAAAAAATCTCTATTATTCAGGTTTTGGTAGTTTTTTCCGTAAAGAAAAACAGTAGTGTCTCCTGACTGTTGTGACACAAAAATATATCTGTTGAAAATAGTCTTGTGTAGGCCCGACATCCCAGTGTGGTTTCGCAGTTCCATGGGTCAAATCGCTGTACTATCCAGTTTTGGGCCTTTGGTATCTAAAAAAAAAAGCAGTTTCAGTGTGTCGCTTACTGTTCAGCCGCAAATATCTCTATTTAAAAAAGTGTGGTATACCCCAGTAAACAATAACTGTGGTTTTGCCATCCCACGGTAAAAAATCTCTATTATTCAGCTTTTGGTAGTTTTTTCCGTAAAGAAAAACAGTAGTGTCTCCTGACTGTTGTGACACAAAAATATATCTGTTGAAAATAGTCTTGTGTAGGCCCGACATCCCAGTGTGGTTTTGCTGTTCCACGGGTCAAATCGCTGTATTATCCAGTTTTGGGCCTTTGGTATCTAAAAAAAAAGCAGTTTGAGTGTGTCGCTCACTGTTCAGCCGCAAATATCTCTATTTAAAAAAGTGTGGTATACCCCAGTAAACAATAACTGTGGTTTTGCCATCCCACGGTAAAAAATCTCTATTATTCAGGTTTTGGTATATTTTCCATAAAGAAAAACAGTAATGTCTCCTGACTGTTGTGACACAAAAATATATCTGTTGAAAATAGTCTTGTGTAGGCCCGACATCCCAGTGTGGTTTCACAGTTCCACGGTTCAAATCGCTGTACTATCCAGCTTTGGGCCTTTGGTATCTAAAAAAAAGCAGTTTGAGTGTGTCGCTCACTGTTCAGCCGCAAATATCTCTATTTAAAAAAGTGTGGTATACCCCAGTAAACAATAACTGTGGTTTTGCCATCCCACGGTAAAAAATCTCTATTATTCAGCTTTTGTTAGTTTTTTCCGTAAAGAAAAACAGTAGTGTCTCCTGACTGTTGTGACACAAAAATATATCTGTTGAAAATAGTCTTGTGTAGGCCCGACATCCCAGTGTGGTTTCGCAGTTCCATGGGTCAAATCGCTGTACTATCCAGTTTTGGGCCTTTGGTATCTAAAAAAAAGGCAGTTTGAGTGTGTTGCTCACTGTTCAGCCGCAAATATCTCTATTTAAAAAAGTGTGGCATACCCCAGTAAACAATAACTGTGGTTTTGCCATCCCACGGTAAAAAATCTCTATTATTCAGCTTTTGGTAGTTTTTTCCGTAAAGAAAAAGAGTAGTGTCTCCTGACTGTTGTGACACAAAAATATATCTGTTGAAAATAGTCTTGTGTAGGCCCGACATCCCAGTGTGGTTTCGCAGTTCCATGGGTCAAATCGCTGTACTATCCAGTTTTGGGCCTTTGGTATCTAAAAAAAAGCAGTTTGAGTGTGTCGCTCACTGTTCAGCCGCAAATATCTCTATTTAAAAAAGTGTGGTATACCCCTGTAAAAATAACTGTGGTTTTGCCATCCCACGGTAAAAAATCTCTATTATTAAGGTTTTGGAAGTTTTTTCCGTAAAGAAAAACAGTAGTGTCTCCTGACTGTTGTGACACAAAAATATATCTGTTGAAAATAGTCTTGTGTAGGCACGACATCCCAGTGTGGTTTCGCTGTTCCACGGGTCAAATCGCTGCACTATCCAGTTTTGGGCCTTTGGTATCTAAAAAAAAAGCAGTCTGAGTGTGTCGCTCACTGTTCAGCCGCAAATATCTCTATTTAAAAAGGTGTGGTATACCCCAGTAAACAATAACTGTGGTTTTGCCATCCCACGGTAAAAAATCTCTATTATTCAGGTTTTGGTAGTTTTTTCCGTAAAGAAAAACAGTAGTGTCTCCTGACTGTTGTGACACAAAAATATATCTGTTGAAAATAGTCTTGTGTAGGCCCGACATCCCAGTGTGGTTTCGCAGTTCCATGGGTCAATTCGCTGTACTATCCAGTTTTGGGCCTTTGGTATCTAAAAAAAAAGCAGTTTGAGTGTGTCGCTCACTGTTCAGCCGCAAATATCTCTATTTAAAAAAGTGTGGTATACCCCAGTAAACAATAACTGTGGTTTTGCCATCCCACGGTAAAAAATCTCTATTATTCAGGTTTTGGTATATTTTCCATTAAGAAAAACAGTAATTTCTCCTGACTGTTGTGACACAAAAATATATCTGTTGAAAATAGTCTTGTGTAGGCCCGACATCCCAGTGTGGTTTCGCAATTCCACGGGTCAAATCGCTGTACTATCCAGTTTTGGGCCTTTGGTATCTAAAAAAAAAAGTAGTTTGAGTGTGTCGCTCACTGTTCAGCCGCAAATATCTCTATTTAAAAAAGTGTGGTATACCCCAGTAAACAATAACTGTAGTTTTGCCATCCCACGGTAAAAAATCTCTATTATTCAGCTTTTGGTAGTTTTTTCCGTAAAGAAAAACAATAGTGTCTCCTGACTGTTGTGACACAAAAATATATCTGTTGAAAATAGTCTTGTGTAGGCCCGACATCCCAGTGTGGTTTCGCAGTTCCATGGGTCAATTCGCTGTACTATCCAGTTTTGGGCCTTTGGTATCTAAAAAAAAAGCAGTTTGAGTGTGTCGCTCACTGTTCAGCCGCAAATATCTCTATTTAAAAAAGTGTGGTATACCCCAGTAAACAATAACTGTGGTTTTGCCATCCCACGGTAAAAAATCTCTATTATTCAGGTTTTGGTATATTTTCCATAAAGAAAAACAGTAATGTCTCCTGACTGTTGTGACACAAAAATATATCTGTTGAAAATAGTCTTGTGTAGGCCCGACATCCCAGTGTGGTTTCGCAGTTCCACGGGTCAAATCGCTGTACTATCCAGTTTTGGGCCTTTGGTATCTAAAAAAAAAAGTAGTTTGAGTGTGTCGATCACTGTTGAGCCGCAAATATCTCTATTTAAAAAAGTGTGGTATACCCCAGTAAACAATAACTGTAGTTTTGCCATCCCACGGTAAAAAATCTCTATTATTCTGATTTTGGTAGTTTTTTCCATAAAGAAAAACAGTAGTGTCTCCTGACTGTTGTGACACAAAAATATATCTGTTGAAAATAGTCTTGTGTAGGCCCGACATCCCAGTGTGGTTTCGCAGTTCCATGGGTCAAATCGTTGTACTATCCAGTTTTGGGCCTTTGGTATCTAAAAAAAAAGTAGTTTGAGTGTGTCGCTCACTGTTCAGCCGCAAATATCTCTATTTAAAAAAGTGTGGTATACCCCAGTAAACAATAACTGTGGTTTTGCCATACCACGGTATAAAATCTCTATTATTCAGCTTTTGGTAGTTTTTTCCGTAAAGAAAAACAGTAGTGTCTCCTGACTGTTGTGACACAAAAATATATCTGTTGAAAATCGTCTTGTGTAGGCCCGACATCCCAGTGTGGTTTCGCAGTTCCACGGGTCAAATCGCTGTACTATCCAGTTTTGGGCCTTTGGTATCTAAAAAAAATAGTAGTTTGAGTGTGTCGATCACTGTTGAGCCGCAAATATCTCTATTTAAAAAAGTGTGGTATACCCCAGTAAACAATAACTGTAGTTTTGCCATCCCACGGTAAAAAATCTCTATTATTCTGATTTTGGTAGTTTTTTCCGTAAAGAAAAACAGTAGTGTCTCCTGACTGTTGTGACACAAAAATATATCTGTTGAAAATAGTCTTGTGTAGGCCCGACATCCCAGTGTGGTTTCGCAGTTCCATGGGTCAAATCGCTGTACTATCCAGTTTTGGGCCTTTGGTATCTAAAAAAAAAGTAGTTTGAGTGTGTCGCTCACTGTTCAGCCGCAAATATCTCTATTTAAAAAAGTGTGGTATACCCCAGTAAACAATAACTGTGGTTTTGCCATACCATGGTATAAAATCTCTATTATTCAGCTTTTGGTAGTTTTTTCCGTAAAGAAAAACAGTAGTGTCTCCTGACTGTTGAGACACAAAAATATATCTGTTGAAAATAGTCTTGTGTAGGCCCGACATCCTAGTGTGGTTTCGCAGTTCCACGGGTCAAATCGCTGTACTATCCAGTTTTGGGCCTTTGGTATCTAAAAAAAAAAGCAGTTTCAGTGTGTCGCTTACTGTTCAGCTGCAAATATCTCTATTTAAAAAAGTGTGGTATACCCCAGTAAACAATAACTGTGGTTTTGCCATCCCACGGTAAAAAATCTCTATTATTCAGCTTTTGGTAGTTTTTTCCGTAAAGAAAAACAGTAGTGTCTCCTGACTGTTGTGACACAAAAATATATCTGTTGAAAATAGTCTTGTGTAGGCCCGACATCCCAGTGTGGTTTCGCAGTTCCATGGGTCAAATCGCGGTACTATCCAGTTTTGGGCCTTTGGTATGTAAAAAAAAGCAGTTTGAGTGTGTCGCTCACTGTTCAGCCGCAAATATCTCTATTTAAAAAAGTGTGGTATACCCCAGTAAACAATAACTGTGGTTTTGCCATCCCACGGTAAAAAATCTCTATTATTCAGCTTTTGGTAGTTTTTTCCGTAAAGAAAAACAGTAGTGTCTCCTGACTGTTGTGACACAAAAATATATCTGTTGAAAATAGTCTTGTGTAGGCCCGACATCCCAGTGTGGTTTCGCTGTTCCACGCGTCAAAAAGCTGTACTATCCAGTTTTTGGCCTTTGGTATCTAAAAAAAAGCAGTTTGAGTGTGTCGCTCACTGTTCAGCCGCAAATATCTCTATTTAAAAAAGTGTGGTATAATCCAGTAAACAATAACTGTGGTTTTGCCATCCCACGGTAAAAAATCTCTATTATTCAGGTTTTGGTAGTTTTTTCCGTAAAGAAAAACAGTAGTGTCTCCTGACTGTTGTGACACAAAAATATATCTGTTGAAAATAGTCTTGTGTAGGCCCGACATCCCAGTGTGGTTTCGCAGTTCCATGGGTCAAATCGCTGTACTATCCAGTTTTGGGCCTTTGGTATCTAAAAAAAAGGCAGTTTGAGTGTGTCGCTCACTGTTCAGCCGCAAATATTTCTATTTAAAAAAGTGTGGCATACCCCAGTAAACAATAACTGTGGTTTTGCCATCCCATGGTAAAAAATCTCTATTATTCAACTTTTGGTATTTTTTTCCGTAAAGAAAAACAGTAGTGTCTCCTGACTGTTGTGACACAAAAATATATCTGTTGAAAATAGTCTTGTGTAGGCCCGACATCCCAGTGTGGTTTCGCAGTTCTACGGGTCAAATCACTGTACTATCCAGTTTTGGGCCTTTGGTATCTAAATAAAAAAGCAGTTTCAGTGTGTCGCTCACTGTTCAGCCGCAAATATCTCTATTTAAAAAAGTGTGGTATACCCCAGTAAACAATAACTGTGGTTTTGCCATCCCACGGTAAAAAATCTCTATTATTCAGGTTTTGGTAGTTTTTTCCGTAAAGAAAAACAGTAGTGTCTCCTGACTGTTGTGACACAAAAATATATCTGTTGAAAATAGTCTTGTGTACGCCCGACATCCCAGTGTGGTTTCACAGTTCCACGGGTCAAATCGCTGTAATATCCAGTTTTGGGCCTTTGGTATGTAAAAAAAAGCAGTTTGAGTGTGTCGCTCACTGTTCAGCCGCAAATATCTCTATTTAAAAAAGTGTGGTATACCCCAGTAAACAATAACTGTGGTTTTGCCATCCCACGGTAAAAAATCTCTATAATTCAGCTTTTGGTAGTTTTTTCCGTAAAGAAAAACAGTAGTGTCTCCTGACTGTTGTGACACAAAAATATATCTGTTGAAAATAGTCTTGTGTAGGCCCGACATCCCAGTGTGGTTTCACAGTTCCACGGTTCAAATCGCTGAACTATCCAGTTTTGGGCCTTTGGTATCTAAAAAAAAAGCAGTTTGAGTGTGTCGCTCACTGTTCAGCCGCAAATATCTCTATTTAAAAAAGTGTGGTATACCCCAGTAAACAATAACTGTGGTTTTGCCATCCCACGGTAAAAAATCTCTATTATTCAGGTTTTGGTAGTTTTTTCCGTAAAGAAAAACAGTAGTGTCTCCGGACTGTTGTGACACAAAAATATATCTGTTGAAAATAGTCTTGTGTAGGCCCGACATCCCAGTGTGGTTTCGCAGTTCCATGGGTCAATTCGCTGTACTATCCAGTTTTGGGCCTTTGGTATCTAAAAAAAAAGCAGTTTGAGTGTGTCGCTCACTGTTCAGCCGCAAATATCTCTATTTAAAAAAGTGTGGTATACCCCAGTAAACAATAACTGTGGTTTTGCCATCCCACGGTAAAAAATCTCTATTATTCAGGTTTTGGTATATTTTCCATAAAGAAAAACAGTAATGTCTCCTGACTGTTGTGACACAAAAATATATCTGTTGAAAATAGTCTTGTGTAGGCCCGACATCCCAGTGTGGTTTCGCAGTTCCACGGGTCAAATCGCTGTACTATCCAGTTTTGGGCCTTTGGTATCTAAAAAAAAAAGTAGTTTGAGTGTGTCGATCACTGTTGAGCCGCAAATATCTCTATTTAAAAAAGTGTGGTATACCCCAGTAAACAATAACTGTAGTTTTGCCATCCCACGGTAAAAAATCTCTATTATTCTGATTTTGGCAGTTTTTTCCATAAAGAAAAACAGTAGTGTCTCCTGACTGTTGTGACACAAAAATATATCTGTTGAAAATAGTCTTGTGTAGGCCCGACATCCCAGTGTGGTTTCGCAGTTCCATGGGTCAAATCTTTGTACTATCCAGTTTTGGGCCTTTGGTATCTAAAAAAAAAGTAGTTTGAGTGTGTCGCTCACTGTTCAGCCGCAAATATCTCTATTTAAAAAAGTGTGGTATACCCCAGTAAACAATAACTGTGGTTTTGCCATACCACGGTATAAAATCTCTATTATTCAGCTTTTGGTAGTTTTTTCCGTAAAGAAAAACAGTAGTGTCTCCTGACTGTTGTGACACAAAAATATATCTGTTGAAAATAGTCTTGTGTAGGCCCGACATCCCAGTGTGGTTTCGCAGTTCCACGGGTCAAATCGCTGTACTATCCAGTTTTGGGCCTTTGGTATCTAAAAAAAAAAGTAGTTTGAGTGTGTCGATCACTGTTGAGCCGTAAATATCTCTATTTAAAAAAGTGTGGTATACCCCAGTAAACAATAACTGTAGTTTTGCCATCCCACGGTAAAAAATCTCTATTATTCTGATTTTGGTAGTTTTTTCCGTAAAGAAAAACAGTAGTGTCTCCTGACTGTTGTGACACAAAAATATATCTGTTGAAAATAGTCTTGTGTAGGCCCGACATCCCAGTGTGGTTTCGCAGTTCCATGGGTCAAATCGCTGTACTATCCAGTTTTGGGCCTTTGGTATCTAAAAAAAAAGTAGTTTGAGTGTGTCGCTCACTGTTCAGCCGCAAATATCTCTATTTAAAAAAGTGTGGTATACCCCAGTAAACAATATCTGTGGTTTTGCCATACCACGGTATAAAATCTCTATTATTCAGCTTTTGGTAGTTTTTTCCGTAAAGAAAAACAGTAGTGTCTCCTGACTGTTGAGACACAAAAATATATCTGTTGAAAATAGTCTTGTGTAGGCCCGACATCCTAGTGTGGTTTCGCAGTTCCACGGGTCAAATCGCTGTACTATCCAGTTTTGGGCCTTTGGTATCTAAAAAAAAAAGCAGTTTCAGTGTGTCGCTTACTGTTCAGCTGCAAATATCTCTATTTAAAAAAGTGTGGTATACCCCAGTAAACAATAACTGTGGTTTTGCCATCCCACGGTAAAAAATCTCTATTATTCAGCTTTTGGTAGTTTTTTCCGTAAAGAAAAACAGTAGTGTCTCCTGACTGTTGTGACACAAAAATATATCTGTTGAAAATAGTCTTGTGTAGGCCCGACATCCCAGTGTGGTTTCGCAGTTCCATGGGTCAAATCGCGGTACTATCCAGTTTTGGGCCTTTGGTATGTAAAAAAAAGCAGTTTGAGTGTGTCGCTCACTGTTCAGCCGCAAATATCTCTATTTAAAAAAGTGTGGTATACCCCAGTAAACAATAACTGTGGTTTTGCCATCCCACGGTAAAAAATCTCTATTATTCAGCTTTTGGTAGTTTTTTCCGTAAAGAAAAACAGTAGTGTCTCCTGACTGTTGTGACACAAAAATATATCTGTTGAAAATAGTCTTGTGTAGGCCCGACATCCCAGTGTGGTTTCGCTGTTCCACGCGTCAAAAAGCTGTACTATCCAGTTTTGGGCCTTTGGTATCTAAAAAAAAGCAGTTTGAGTGTGTCGCTCACTGTTCAGCCGCAAATATCTCTATTTAAAAAATTGTGGTATAATCCAGTAAACAATAACTGTGGTTTTGCCATCCCACGGTAAAAAATCTCTATTATTCAGCTTTTGGTAGTTTTTTCCGTTATGAAAAACAGTAGTGTCTCCTGACTGTTGTGACACAAAAATATATCTGTTGAAAATAGTCTTGTGTAGGCCCGACATCCCAGTGTGGTTTCACAGTTCCACGGGTCAAATCGCTGTACTATCCAGTTTTGGGCCTTTGGTATCTAAAAAAAAAGCAGTTTGAGTGTGTCGCTCACTGTTCAGCCGCAAATATCTCTATTTAAAAAAGTGTGGTATACCCCAGTAAAAATAACTGTGGTTTTACCATCCCACGGTAAAAAATCTCTATTATTCTGATTTTGGTAGTTTTTTCCATAAAGAAAAACAGTAGTGTCTCCTGACTGTTGTGACACAAAAATATATCTGTTGAAAATAGTCTTGTGTAGGCCCGACATCCCAGTGTGGTTTCGCAGTTCCATGGGTCAAATCGTTGTACTATCCAGTTTTGGGCCTTTGGTATCTAAAAAAAAAGTAGTTTGAGTGTGTCGCTCACTGTTCAGCCGCAAATATCTCTATTTAAAAAAGTGTGGTATACCCCAGTGAACAATAACTGTGGTTTTGCCATACCACGGTAAAAATCTCTATTATTCAGCTTTTGGTAGTTTTTTCCGTAAAGAAAAACAGTAGTGTCTCCTGACTGTTGTGACACAAAAATATATCTGTTGAAAATAGTCTTGTGTAGGCCCGACATCCCAGTGTGGTTTCGCAGTTCCACGGGTCAAATCGCTGTACTATCCAGTTTTGGGCCTTTGGTATCTAAAAAAAAAAGTAGTTTGAGTGTGTCGATCACTGTTGAGCCGTAAATATCTCTATTTAAAAAAGTGTGGTATACCCCAGTAAACAATAACTGTAGTTTTGCCATCCCACGGTAAAAAATCTCTATTATTCTGATTTTGGTAGTTTTTTCCGTAAAGAAAAACAGTAGTGTCTCCTGACTGTTGTGACACAAAAATATATCTGTTGAAAATAGTCTTGTGTAGGCCCGACATCCCAGTGTGGTTTCGCAGTTCCATGGGTCAAATCGCTGTACTATCCAGTTTTGGGCCTTTGGTATCTAAAAAAAAAGTAGTTTGAGTGTGTCGCTCACTGTTCAGCCGCAAATATCTCTATTTAAAAAAGTGTGGTATACCCCAGTAAACAATAACTGTGGTTTTGCCATACCACGGTATAAAATCTCTATTATTCAGCTTTTGGTAGTTTTTTCCGTAAAGAAAAACAGTAGTGTCTCCTGACTGTTGAGACACAAAAATATATCTGTTGAAAATAGTCTTGTGTAGGCCCGACATCCTAGTGTGGTTTCGCAGTTCCACGGGTCAAATCGCTGTACTATCCAGTTTTGGGCCTTTGGTATCTAAAAAAAAAAGCAGTTTCAGTGTGTCGCTTACTGTTCAGCTGCAAATATCTCTATTTAAAAAAGTGTGGTATACCCCAGTAAACAATAACTGTGGTTTTGCCATCCCACGGTAAAAAATCTCTATTATTCAGCTTTTGGTAGTTTTTTCCGTAAAGAAAAACAGTAGTGTCTCCTGACTGTTGTGACACAAAAATATATCTGTTGAAAATAGTCTTGTGTAGGCCCGACATCCCAGTGTGGTTTCGCAGTTCCATGGGTCAAATCGCGGTACTATCCAGTTTTGGGCCTTTGGTATGTAAAAAAAAGCAGTTTGAGTGTGTCGCTCACTGTTCAGCCGCAAATATCTCTATTTAAAAAAGTGTGGTATACCCCAGTAAACAATAACTGTGGTTTTGCCATCCCACGGTAAAAAATCTCTATTATTCAGCTTTTGGTAGTTTTTTCCGTAAAGAAAAACAGTAGTGTCTCCTGACTGTTGTGACACAAAAATATATCTGTTGAAAATAGTCTTGTGTAGGCCCGACATCCCAGTGTGGTTTCGCTGTTCCACGCGTCAAAAAGCTGTACTATCCAGTTTTGGGCCTTTGGTATCTAAAATAAAGCAGTTTGAGTGTGTCGCTCACTGTTCAGCCGCAAATATCTCTATTTAAAAAATTGTGGTATAATCCAGTAAACAATAACTGTGGTTTTGCCATCCCACGGTAAAAAATCTCTATTATTCAGCTTTTGGTAGTTTTTTCCGTTATGAAAAACAGTAGTGTCTCCTGACTGTTGTGACACAAAAATATATCTGTTGAAAATAGTCTTGTGTAGGCCCGACATCCCAGTGTGGTTTCACAGTTCCACGGGTCAAATCGCTGTACTATCCAGTTTTGGGCCTTTGGTATCTAAAAAAAAAGCAGTTTGAGTGTGTCGCTCACTGTTCAGCCGCAAATATCTCTATTTAAAAAAGTGTGGTATACCCCAGTAAAAATAACTGTGGTTTTACCATCCCACGGTAAAAAATCTCTATTATTCAGCTTTTGGTAGTTTTTTCCGTAAAGAAAAACAGTAGTGTCTCCTGACTGTTGTGACACAAAAATATATCTGTTGAAAATAGTCTTGTGTAGGCCCGACATCCCAGTGTGGTTTCGCAGTTCTACGGGTCAAATCGCTGTACTATCCAGTTTTGGGCCTTTGGTATCTAAATAAAAAAGCAGTTTCAGTGTGTCGCTCACTGTTCAGCCGCAAATATCTCTATTTAAAAAAGTGTGGTATACCCCAGTAAACAATAACTGTGGTTTTGCCATCCCACGGTAAAAAATCTCTATTATTCAGGTTTTGGTAGTTTTTTCCGTAAAGAAAAACAGTAGTGTCTCCTGACTGTTGTGACACAAAAATATATCTGTTGAAAATAGTCTTGTGTACGCCCGACATCCCTGTGTGGTTTCACAGTTCCACGGGTCAAATCGCTGTAATATCCAGTTTTGGGTCTTTGGTATGTAAAAAAAAGCAGTTTGAGTGTGTCGCTCACTGTTCAGCCGCAAATATCTCTATTTAAAAAAGTGTGGTATACCCCAGTAAACAATAACTGTGGTTTTGCCATCCCACGGTAAAAAATCTCTATAATTCAGCTTTTGGTAGTTTTTTCCGTAAAGAAAAACAGTAGTGTCTCCTGACTGTTGTGACACAAAAATATATCTGTTGAAAATAGTCTTGTGTAGGCCCGACATCCCAGTGTGGTTTCACTGTTCCACGCGTCAAAAAGCTGTACTATCCAGTTTTGGGCCTTTGGTATCTAAAAAAAAGCAGTTTGAGTGTGTCGCTCACTGTTCAGCCGCAAATATCTCTATTTAAAAAAGTGTGGTATAATCCAGTAAACAATAACTGTGGTTTTGCCATCCCACGGTAAAAAATCTCTATTATTCAGCTTTTGGTAGTTTTTTCCGTTATGAAAAACAGTAGTGTCTCCTGACTGTTGTGACACAAAAATATATCTGTTGAAAATAGTCTTGTGTAGGCCCGACATCCCAGTGTGGTTTCACAGTTCCACGGGTCAAATCGCTGTACTATCCAGTTTTGGGCCTTTGGTATCTAAAATAAAGCAGTTTGAGTGTGTCGCTCACTGTTCAGCCGCAAATATCTCTATTTAAAAAATTGTGGTATAATCCAGTAAACAATAACTGTGGTTTTGCCATCCCACGGTAAAAAATCTCTATTATTCAGGTTTTGGTAGTTTTTTCCGTAAAGAAAAACAGTAGTGTCTCCTGACTGTTGTGACACAAAAATATATCTGTTGAAAATAGTCTTGTGTAGGCCCGACATCCCAGTGTGGTTTCGCAGTTCCATGGGTCAAATCGCTGTACTATCCAGTTTTGGGCCTTTGGTATCTAAAAAAAAGGCAGTTTGAGTGTGTCGCTCACTGTTCAGCCGCAAATATTTCTATTTAAAAAAGTGTGGCATACCCCAGTAAACAATAACTGTGGTTTTGCCATCCCATGGTAAAAAATCTCTATTATTCAACTTTTGGTATTTTTTTCCGTAAAGAAAAACAGTAGTGTCTCCTGACTGTTGTGACACAAAAATATATCTGTTGAAAATAGTCTTGTGTAGGCCCGACATCCCAGTGTGGTTTCGCAGTTCCATGGGTCAAATCGCTGTACTATCCAGTTTTGGGCCTTTGGTATCTAAAAAAAAGCAGTTTGAGTGTGTCGCTCACTGTTCAGCCGCAAATATCTCTATTTAAAAAAGTGCGGTATACCCCTGTAAAAATAACTGTGGTTTTGCCATCCCACGGTAAAAAATCTCTATTATTCAGGTTTTGGTAGTTTTTTCCGTAAAGAAAAACAGTAGTGTCTCCTGACTGTTGTGACACAAAAATATATCTGTTGAAAATAGTCTTGTGTAGGCCCGACATCCCAGTGTGGTTTCACAGTTCCACGGTTCAAATCGCTGTACTATCCAGTTCTGGGCCTTTGGTATCTAAAAAAAAAGCAGTTTGAGTGTGTCGCTCACTGTTCAGCAGCAAATATCTGTATTGTCTCCTGACTGTTGTGACACAAAAATATATCTGTTGAAAATAGTCTTGTGTAGGCCCGACATCCCAGTGTGGTTTTGCTGTTCCACGGGTCAAATCGCTGTATTATCCAGTTTTGGGCCTTTGGTATCTAAAAAAAAAGCAGTTTGAGTGTGTCGCTCACTGTTCAGCCGCAAATATCTCTATTTAAAAAAGTGTGGTATACCCCAGTAAACAATAACTGTGGTTTTGCCATCCCACGGTAAAAAATCTCTATTATTCAGGTTTTGGTATATTTTCCATAAAGAAAAACAGTAATGTCTCCTGACTGTTGTGACACAAAAATATATCTGTTGAAAATAGTCTTGTGTAGGCCCGACATCCCAGTGTGGTTTCACAGTTCCACGGTTCAAATCGCTGTACTATCCAGCTTTGGGCCTTTGGTATCTAAAAAAAAGCAGTTTGAGTGTGTCGCTCACTGTTCAGCCGCAAATATCTCTATTTAAAAAAGTGTGGTATACCTTAGTAAACAATAACTGTGGTTTTGCCATCCCACGGTAAAAAATCTCTATTATTCAGCTTTTGTTAGTTTTTTCCGTAAAGAAAAACAGTAGTGTCTCCTGACTGTTGTGACACAAAAATATATCTGTTGAAAATAGTCTTGTGTAGGCCCGACATCCCAGTGTGGTTTCGCAGTTCCATGGGTCAAATCGCTGTACTATCCAGTTTTGGGCCTTTGGTATCTAAAAAAAAGGCAGTTTGAGTGTGTTGCTCACTGTTCAGCCGCAAATATCTCTATTTAAAAAAGTGTGGCATACCCCAGTAAACAATAACTGTGGTTTTGCCATCCCACGGTAAAAAATCTCTATTATTCAGCTTTTGGTAGTTTTTTCCGTAAAGAAAAAGAGTAGTGTCTCCTGACTGTTGTGACACAAAAATATATCTGTTGAAAATAGTCTTGTGTAGGCCCGACATCC
Source organism: Phyllobates terribilis (assembly GCF_046119375.1). Taxonomy (NCBI): domain Eukaryota; kingdom Metazoa; phylum Chordata; class Amphibia; order Anura; family Dendrobatidae; genus Phyllobates; species Phyllobates terribilis. Next base: position 1,122,177,107 of record NW_027362761.1, on the reverse strand, counting down.
CAGTGTGGTTTCGCAGTTCCATGGGTCAAATCGCTGTACTATCCAGTTTTGGGCCTTTGGTATCTAAAAAAAAGCAGTTTGAGTGTGTCGCTCACTGTTCAGCCGCAAATATCTCTATTTAAAAAAGTGTGGTATACCCCTGTAAAAATAACTGTGGTTTTGCCATCCCACGGTAAAAAATCTCTATTATTAAGGTTTTGTTAGTTTTTTCCGTAAAGAAAAACAGTAGTGTCTCCTGACTGTTGTGACACAAAAATATATCTGTTGAAAATAGTCTTGTGTAGGCCCGACATCCCAGTGTGGTTTCGCAGTTCCATGGGTCAATTCGCTGTACTATCCAGTTTTGGGCCTTTGGTATCTAAAAAAAAAGCAGTTTGAGTGTGTCGCTCACTGTTCAGCCGCAAATATCTCTATTTAAAAAAGTGTGGTATACCCCAGTAAACAATAACTGTGGTTTTGCCATCCCACGGTAAAAAATCTCTATTATTCAGGTTTTGGTATATTTTCCATTACGAAAAACAGTAATTTCTCCTGACTGTTGTGACACAAAAATATATCTGTTGAAAATAGTCTTGTGTAGGCCCGACATCCCAGTGTGGTTTCGCAATTCCACGGGTCAAATCGCTGTACTATCCAGTTTTGGGCCTTTGGTATCTAAAAAAAAAAGTAGTTTGAGTGTGTCGCTCACTGTTCAGCCGCAAATATCTCTATTTAAAAAAGTGTGGTATACCCCAGTAAAAATAACTGTGGTTTTGCCATCCCACGGTAAAAAATCTCTATTATTCAGGTTTTGGTAGTTTTTTCCGTAAAGAAAAACAGTAGTGTCTCCTGACTGTTGTGACACAAAAATATATCTGTTGAAAATAGTCTTGTGTAGGCCCGACATCCCAGTGTGGTTTCACAGTTCCACGGTTCAAATCGCTGTACTATCCAGTTCTGGGCCTTTGGTATCTAAAAAAAAAGCAGTTTGAGTGTGTCGCTCACTGTTCAGCAGCAAATATCTGTATTGTCTCCTGACTGTTGTGACACAAAAATATATCTGTTGAAAATAGTCTTGTGTAGGCCCGACATCCCAGTGTGGTTTCACAGTTCCACGGTTCAAATCGCTGTACTATCCAGTTCTGGGCCTTTGGTATCTAAAAAAAAAGCAGTTTGAGTGTGTCGCTCACTGTTCAGCAGCAAATATCTGTATTTAAAATAGTGTGGTATACCCCAGTAAACAATAACTGTGGTTTTGCCATCCCACGGTAAAAAATCTCTATTATTCAGGTTTTGGTAGTTTTTTCCGTAAAGAAAAACAGTAGTGTCTCCTGACTGTTGTGACACAAAAATATATCTGTTGAAAATAGTCTTGTGTAGGCCCGACATCCCAGTGTGGTTTCGCAGTTCCATGGGTCAAATCGCTGTACTATCCAGTTTTGGGCCTTTGGTATCTAAAAAAAAAAGCAGTTTCAGTGTGTCGCTTACTGTTCAGCCGCAAATATCTCTATTTAAAAAAGTGTGGTATACCCCAGTAAACAATAACTGTGGTTTTGCCATCCCACGGTAAAAAATCTCTATTATTCAGCTTTTGGTAGTTTTTCCATAAAGAAAAACAGTAGTGTCTCCTGACTGTTGTGACACAAAAATATATCTGTTGAAAATAGTCTTGTGTAGGCCCGACATCCCAGTGTGGTTTTGCTGTTCCACGGGTCAAATCGCTGTATTATCCAGTTTTGGGCCTTTGGTATCTAAAAAAAAAGCAGTTTGAGTGTGTCGCTCACTGTTCAGCCGCAAATATCTCTATTTAAAAAAGTGTGGTATACCCCAGTAAACAATAACTGTGGTTTTGCCATCCCACGGTAAAAAATCTCTATTATTCAGGTTTTGGTAGTTTTTTCCGTAAAGAAAAACAGTAGTGTCTCCTGACTGTTGTGACACAAAAATATATCTGTTGAAAATAGTCTTGTGTAGGCCCGACATCCCAGTGTGGTTTCGCATTTCCATGGGTCAATTCGCTGTACTATCCAGTTTTGGGCCTTTGGTATCTAAAAAAAAAGCAGTTTGAGTGTGTCGCTCACTGTTCAGCCGCAAATATCTCTATTTAAAAAAGTGTGGTATACCCCAGTAAACAATAACTGTGGTTTTGCCATCCCACGGTAAAAAATCTCTATTATTCAGGTTTTGGTATATTTTCCATAAAGAAAAACAGTAATGTCTCCTGACTGTTGTGACACAAAAATATATCTGTTGAAAATAATCTTGTGTAGGCCCGACATCCCAGTGTGGTTTCGCAGTTCCACGGGTCAAATCGCTGTACTATCCAGTTTTGGGCCTTTGGTATCTAAAAAAAAAAGTAGTTTGAGTGTGTCGATCACTGTTGAGCCGCAAATATCTCTATTTAAAAAAGTGTGGTATACCCCAGTAAACAATAACTGTAGTTTTGCCATCCCACGGTAAAAAATCTCTATTATTCTGATTTTGGTAGTTTTTTCCATAAAGAAAAACAGTAGTGTCTCCTGACTGTTGTGACACAAAAATATATCTGTTGAAAATAGTCTTGTGTAGGCCCGACATCCCAGTGTGGTTTCGCAGTTCCATGGGTCAAATCGCTGTACTATCCAGTTTTGGGCCTTTGGTATCTAAAAAAAAAGTAGTTTGAGTGTGTCGCTCACTGTTCAGCCGCAAATATCTCTATTTAAAAAAGTGTGGTATACCCCAGTAAACAATAACTGTGGTTTTGCCATACCACGGTATAAAATCTCTATTATTCAGCTTTTGGTAGTTTTTTCTGTAAAGAAAAACAGTAGTGTCTCCTGACTGTTGTGACACAAAAATATATCTGTTGAAAATAGTCTTGTGTAGGCCCGACATCCCAGTGTGGTTTCGCAGTTCCACGGGTCAAATCGCTGTACTATCCAGTTTTGGGCCTTTGGTATCTAAAAAAAAAAGTAGTTTGAGTGTGTCGATCACTGTTGAGCCGCAAATATCTCTATTTAAAAAAGTGTGGTATACCCCAGTAAACAATAACTGTAGTTTTGCCATCCCACGGTAAAAAATCTCTATTATTCTGATTTTGGTAGTTTTTTCCGTAAAGAAAAACAGTAGTGTCTCCTGACTGTTGTGACACAAAAATATATCTGTTGAAAATAGTCTTGTGTAGGCCCGACATCCCAGTGTGGTTTCGCAGTTCCATGGGTCAAATCGCTGTACTATCCAGTTTTGGGCCTTTGGTATCTAAAAAAAAAGTAGTTTGAGTGTGTCGCTCACTGTTCAGCCGCAAATATCTCTATTTAAAAAAGTGTGGTATACCCCAGTAAACAATAACTGTGGTTTTGCCATACCACGGTATAAAATCTCTATTATTCAGCTTTTGGTAGTTTTTTCCGTAAAGAAAAACAGTAGTGTCTCCTGACTGTTGAGACACAAAAATATATCTGTTGAAAATAGTCTTGTGTAGGCCCGACATCCCAGTGTGGTTTCGCAGTTCCACGGGTCAAATCGCTGTACTATCCAGTTTTGGGCCTTTGGTATCTAAAAAAAAAAGTAGTTTGAGTGTGTCGATCACTGTTGAGCCGCAAATATCTCTATTTAAAAAAGTGTGGTATACCCCAGTAAACAATAACTGTAGTTTTGCCATCCCACGGTAAAAAATCTCTATTATTCTGATTTTGGTAGTTTTTTCCGTAAAGAAAAACAGTAGTGTCTCCTGACTGTTGTGACACAAAAATATATCTGTTGAAAATAGTCTTGTGTAGGCCCGACATCCCAGTGTGGTTTCGCAGTTCCATGGGTCAAATCGCTGTACTATCCAGTTTTGGGCCTTTGGTATCTAAAAAAAAAGTAGTTTGAGTGTGTCGCTCACTGTTCAGCCGCAAATATCTCTATTTAAAAAAGTGTGGTATACCCCAGTAAACAATAACTGTGGTTTTGCCATACCACGGTATAAAATCTCTATTATTCAGCTTTTGGTAGTTTTTTCCGTAAAGAAAAACAGTAGTGTCTCCTGACTGTTGAGACACAAAAATATATCTGTTGAAAATAGTCTTGTGTAGGCCCGACATCCCAGTGTGGTTTCGCAGTTCCACGGGTCAAATCGCTGTACTATCCAGTTTTGGGCCTTTGGTATCTAAAAAAAAAAGCAGTTTCAGTGTGTCGCTTACTGTTCAGCTGCAAATATCTCTATTTAAAAAAGTGTGGTATACCCCAGTAAACAATAACTGTGGTTTTGCCATCCCACGGTAAAAAATCTCTATTATTCAGCTTTTGGTAGTTTTTTCCGTAAAGAAAAACAGTAGTGTCTCCTGACTGTTGTGACACAAAAATATATCTGTTGAAAATAGTCTTGTGTAGGCCCGACATCCCAGTGTGGTTTCGCAGTTCCATGGGTCAAATCGCTGTACTATCCAGTTTTGGGCCTTTGGTATCTAAAAAAAAAGTAGTTTGAGTGTGTCGCTCACTGTTCAGCCGCAAATATCTCTATTTAAAAAAGTGTGGTATACCCCAGTAAACAATAACTGTGGTTTTGCCATACCACGGTATAAAATCTCTATTATTCAGCTTTTGGTAGTTTTTTCCGTAAAGAAAAACAGTAGTGTCTCCTGACTGTTGAGACACAAAAATATATCTGTTGAAAATAGTCTTGTGTAGGCCCGACATCCCAGTGTGGTTTCGCAGTTCCACGGGTCAAATCGCTGTACTATCCAGTTTTGGGCCTTTGGTATCTAAAAAAAAAAGCAGTTTCAGTGTGTCGCTTACTGTTCAGCTGCAAATATCTCTATTTAAAAAAGTGTGGTATACCCCAGTAAACAATAACTGTGGTTTTGCCATCCCACGGTAAAAAATCTCTATTATTCAGCTTTTGGTAGTTTTTTCCGTAAAGAAAAACAGTAGTGTCTCCTGACTGTTGTGACACAAAAATATATCTGTTGAAAATAGTCTTGTGTAGGCCCGACATCCCAGTGTGGTTTCGCAGTTCCATGGGTCAAATCGCGGTACTATCCAGTTTTGGGCCTTTGGTATGTAAAAAAAAGCAGTTTGAGTGTGTCGCTCACTGTTCAGCCGCAAATATCTCTATTTAAAAAAGTGTGGTATACCCCAGTAAACAATAACTGTGGTTTTGCAATCCCACGGTAAAATATCTCTATTATTCAGCTTTTGGTAGTTTTTTCCGTAAAGAAAAACAGTAGTGTCTCCTGACTGTTGTGACACAAAAATATATCTGTTGAAAATAGTCTTGTGTAGGCCCGACATCCCAGTGTGGTTTCGCAGTTCTACGGGTCAAATCGCTGTACTATCCAGTTTTGGGCCTTTGGTATCTAAATAAAAAAGCAGTTTCAGTGTGTCGCTCACTGTTCAGCCGCAAATATCTCTATTTAAAAAAGTGTGGTATACCCCAGTAAACAATAACTGTGGTTTTGCCATCCCACGGTAAAAAATCTCTATTATTCAGGTTTTGGTAGTTTTTTCCGTAAAGAAAAACAGTAGTGTCTCCTGACTGTTGTGACACAAAAATATATCTGTTGAAAATAGTCTTGTGTACGCCCGACATCCCAGTGTGGTTTCACAGTTCCACGGGTCAAATCGCTGTAATATCCAGTTTTGGGCCTTTGGTATGTAAAAAAAAGCAGTTTGAGTGTGTCGCTCACTGTTCAGCCGCAAATATCTCTATTTAAAAAAGTGTGGTATACCCCAGTAAACAATAACTGTGGTTTTGCCATCCCACGGTAAAAAATCTCTATAATTCAGCTTTTGGTAGTTTTTTCCGTAAAGAAAAACAGTAGTGTCTCCTGACTGTTGTGACACAAAAATATATCTGTTGAAAATAGTCTTGTGTAGGCCCGACATCCCAGTGTGGTTTCACTGTTCCACGCGTCAAAAAGCTGTACTATCCAGGTTTGGGCCTTTGGTATCTAAAAAAAAGCAGTTTGAGTGTGTCGCTCACTGTTCAGCCGCAAATATCTCTATTTAAAAAAGTGTGGTATAATCCAGTAAACAATAACTGTGGTTTTGCCATCCCATGGTAAAAAATCTCTATTATTCAGCTTTTGGTAGTTTTTTCCGTTATGAAAAACAGTAGTGTCTCCTGACTGTTGTGACACAAAAATATATCTGTTGAAAATAGTCTTGTGTAGGCCCGACATCCCAGTGTGGTTTCACAGTTCCACGGGTCAAATCGCTGTACTATCCAGATTTGGGCCTTTGGTATCTAAAAAAAAAGCAGTTTGAGTGTGTCGCTCACTGTTCAGCCGCAAATATCTCTATTTAAAAAAGTGTGGTATACCCCAGTAAACAATAACTGTAGTTTTGCCATCCCACGGTAAAAAATCTCTATTATTCTGATTTTGGTAGTTTTTTCCGTAAAGAAAAACAGTAGTGTCTCCTGACTGTTGTGACACAAAAATATATCTGTTGAAAATAGTCTTGTGTAGGCCCGACATCCCAGTGTGGTTTCGCAGTTCCATGGGTCAAATCGCTGTACTATCCAGTTTTGGGCCTTTGGTATCTAAAAAAAAAGTAGTTTGAGTGTGTCGCTCACTGTTCAGCCGCAAATATCTCTATTTAAAAAAGTGTGGTATACCCCAGTAAACAATAACTGTGGTTTTGCCATACCACGGTATAAAATCTCTATTATTCAGCTTTTGGTAGTTTTTTCCGTAAAGAAAAACAGTAGTGTCTCCTGACTGTTGAGACACAAAAATATATCTGTTGAAAATAGTCTTGCGTAGGCCCGACATCCCAGTGTGGTTTCGCAGTTCCACGGGTCAAATCGCTGTACTATCCAGTTTTGGGCCTTTGGTATCTAAAAAAAAAAGCAGTTTCAGTGTGTCGCTTACTGTTCAGCTGCAAATATCTCTATTTAAAAAAGTGTGGTATACCCCAGTAAACAATAACTGTGGTTTTGCCATCCCACGGTAAAAAATCTCTATTATTCAGCTTTTGGTAGTTTTTTCCGTAAAGAAAAACAGTAGTGTCTCCTGACTGTTGTGACACAAAAATATATCTGTTGAAAATAGTCTTGTGTAGGCCCGACATCCCAGTGTGGTTTCGCAGTTCCATGGGTCAAATCGCGGTACTATCCAGTTTTGGGCCTTTGGTATGTAAAAAAAAGCAGTTTGAGTGTGTCGCTCACTGTTCAGCCGCAAATATCTCTATTTAAAAAAGTGTGGTATACCCCAGTAAACAATAACTGTGGTTTTGCAATCCCACGGTAAAATATCTCTATTATTCAGCTTTTGGTAGTTTTTTCCGTAGAGAAAAACAGTAGTGTCTCCTGACTGTTGTGACACAAAAATATATCTGTTGAAAATAGTCTTGTGTAGGCCCGACATCCCAGTGTGGTTTCGCAGTTCTACGGGTCAAATCGCTGTACTATCCAGTTTTGGGCCTTTGGTATCTAAATAAAAAAGCAGTTTCAGTGTGTCGCTCACTGTTCAGCCGCAAATATCTCTATTTAAAAAAGTGTGGTATACCCCAGTAAACAATAACTGTGGTTTTGCCATCCCACGGTAAAAAATCTCTATTATTCAGGTTTTGGTAGTTTTTTCCGTAAAGAAAAACAGTAGTGTCTCCTGACTGTTGTGACACAAAAATATATCTGTTGAAAATAGTCTTGTGTACGCCCGACATCCCAGTGTGGTTTCACAGTTCCACGGGTCAAATCGCTGTAATATCCAGTTTTGGGCCTTTGGTATGTAAAAAAAAGCAGTTTGAGTGTGTCGCTCACTGTTCAGCCGCAAATATCTCTATTTAAAAAAGTGTGGTATACCCCAGTAAACAATAACTGTGGTTTTGCCATCCCACGGTAAAAAATCTCTATAATTCAGCTTTTGGTAGTTTTTTCCGTAAAGAAAAACAGTAGTGTCTCCTGACTGTTGTGACACAAAAATATATCTGTTGAAAATAGTCTTGTGTAGGCCCGACATCCCAGTGTGGTTTCACTGTTCCACGCGTCAAAAAGCTGTACTATCCAGGTTTGGGCCTTTGGTATCTAAAAAAAAGCAGTTTGAGTGTGTCGCTCACTGTTCAGCCGCAAATATCTCTATTTAAAAAAGTGTGGTATAATCCAGTAAACAATAACTGTGGTTTTGCCATCCCATGGTAAAAAATCTCTATTATTCAGCTTTTGGTAGTTTTTTCCGTTATGAAAAACAGTAGTGTCTCCTGACTGTTGTGACACAAAAATATATCTGTTGAAAATAGTCTTGTGTAGGCCCGACATCCCAGTGTGGTTTCACAGTTCCACGGGTCAAATCGCTGTACTATCCAGATTTGGGCCTTTGGTATCTAAAAAAAAAGCAGTTTGAGTGTGTCGCTCACTGTGTAGCCGCAAATATCTCTATTTAAAAAAGTGTGGTATACCCCAGTAAAAATAACTGTGGTTTAACCATCCCACGGTAAAAAATCTCTATTATTCAGCTTTTGGTCGTTTTTTCCGTAAAGAAAAACAGTAGTGTCTCCTGACTGTTGTGACACAAAAATATATCTGTTGAAAATAGTCTTGTGTAGGCCCGACATCCCAGTGTGGTTTCGCAGTTCTACGGGTCAAATCGCTGTACTATCCAGTTTTGGGCCTTTGGTATCTAAAAAAAAAGTAGTTTGAGTGTGTCGCTCACTGTTCAGCCGCAAATATCTCTATTTAAAAAAGTGTGGTATACCCCAGTAAACAATAACTGTGGTTTTGCCATACCACGGTATAAAATCTCTATTATTCAGCTTTTGGTAGTTTTTTCTGTAAAGAAAAACAGTAGTGTCTCCTGACTGTTGTGACACAAAAATATATCTGTTGAAAATAGTCTTGTGTAGGCCCGACATCCCAGTGTGGTTTCGCAGTTCCACGGGTCAAATCGCTGTACTATCCAGTTTTGGGCCTTTGGTATCTAAAAAAAAAAGTAGTTTGAGTGTGTCGATCACTGTTGAGCCGCAAATATCTCTATTTAAAAAAGTGTGGTATACCCCAGTAAACAATAACTGTAGTTTTGCCATCCCACGGTAAAAAATCTCTATTATTCTGATTTTGGTAGTTTTTTCCGTAAAGAAAAACAGTAGTGTCTCCTGACTGTTGTGACACAAAAATATATCTGTTGAAAATAGTCTTGTGTAGGCCCGACATCCCAGTGTGGTTTCGCAGTTCCATGGGTCAAATCGCTGTACTATCCAGTTTTGGGCCTTTGGTATCTAAAAAAAAAGTAGTTTGAGTGTGTCGCTCACTGTTCAGCCGCAAATATCTCTATTTAAAAAAGTGTGGTATACCCCAGTAAACAATAACTGTGGTTTTGCCATACCACGGTATAAAATCTCTATTATTCAGCTTTTGGTAGTTTTTTCCGTAAAGAAAAACAGTAGTGTCTCCTGACTGTTGAGACACAAAAATATATCTGTTGAAAATAGTCTTGTGTAGGCCCGACATCCCAGTGTGGTTTCGCAGTTCCATGGGTCAAATCGCTGTACTATCCAGTTTTGGGCCTTTGGTATCTAAAAAAAAAAGCAGTTTCAGTGTGTCGCTTACTGTTCAGCCGCAAATATCTCTATTTAAAAAAGTGTGGTATACCCCAGTAAACAATAACTGTGGTTTTGCCATCCCACGGTAAAAAATCTCTATTATTCAGCTTTTGGTAGTTTTTCCATAAAGAAAAACAGTAGTGTCTCCTGACTGTTGTGACACAAAAATATATCTGTTGAAAATAGTCTTGTGTAGGCCCGACATCCCAGTGTGGTTTTGCTGTTCCACGGGTCAAATCGCTGTATTATCCAGTTTTGGGCCTTTGGTATCTAAAAAAAAAGCAGTTTGAGTGTGTCGCTCACTGTTCAGCCGCAAATATCTCTATTTAAAAAAGTGTGGTATACCCCAGTAAACAATAACTGTGGTTTTGCCATCCCACGGTAAAAAATCTCTATTATTCAGGTTTTGGTAGTTTTTTCCGTAAAGAAAAACAGTAGTGTCTCCTGACTGTTGTGACACAAAAATATATCTGTTGAAAATAGTCTTGTGTAGGCCCGACATCCCAGTGTGGTTTCGCATTTCCATGGGTCAATTCGCTGTACTATCCAGTTTTGGGCCTTTGGTATCTAAAAAAAAAGCAGTTTGAGTGTGTCGCTCACTGTTCAGCCGCAAATATCTCTATTTAAAAAAGTGTGGTATACCCCAGTAAACAATAACTGTGGTTTTGCCATCCCACGGTAAAAAATCTCTATTATTCAGGTTTTGGTATATTTTCCATAAAGAAAAACAGTAATGTCTCCTGACTGTTGTGACACAAAAATATATCTGTTGAAAATAATCTTGTGTAGGCCCGACATCCCAGTGTGGTTTCGCAGTTCCACGGGTCAAATCGCTGTACTATCCAGTTTTGGGCCTTTGGTATCTAAAAAAAAAAGTAGTTTGAGTGTGTCGATCACTGTTGAGCCGCAAATATCTCTATTTAAAAAAGTGTGGTATACCCCAGTAAACAATAACTGTAGTTTTGCCATCCCACGGTAAAAAATCTCTATTATTCTGATTTTGGTAGTTTTTTCCATAAAGAAAAACAGTAGTGTCTCCTGACTGTTGTGACACAAAAATATATCTGTTGAAAATAGTCTTGTGTAGGCCCGACATCCCAGTGTGGTTTCGCAGTTCCATGGGTCAAATCGCTGTACTATCCAGTTTTGGGCCTTTGGTATCTAAAAAAAAAGTAGTTTGAGTGTGTCGCTCACTGTTCAGCCGCAAATATCTCTATTTAAAAAAGTGTGGTATACCCCAGTAAACAATAACTGTGGTTTTGCCATACCACGGTATAAAATCTCTATTATTCAGCTTTTGGTAGTTTTTTCTGTAAAGAAAAACAGTAGTGTCTCCTGACTGTTGTGACACAAAAATATATCTGTTGAAAATAGTCTTGTGTAGGCCCGACATCCCAGTGTGGTTTCGCAGTTCCACGGGTCAAATCGCTGTACTATCCAGTTTTGGGCCTTTGGTATCTAAAAAAAAAAGTAGTTTGAGTGTGTCGATCACTGTTGAGCCGCAAATATCTCTATTTAAAAAAGTGTGGTATACCCCAGTAAACAATAACTGTAGTTTTGCCATCCCACGGTAAAAAATCTCTATTATTCTGATTTTGGTAGTTTTTTCCGTAAAGAAAAACAGTAGTGTCTCCTGACTGTTGTGACACAAAAATATATCTGTTGAAAATAGTCTTGTGTAGGCCCGACATCCCAGTGTGGTTTCGCAGTTCCATGGGTCAAATCGCTGTACTATCCAGTTTTGGGCCTTTGGTATCTAAAAAAAAAGTAGTTTGAGTGTGTCGCTCACTGTTCAGCCGCAAATATCTCTATTTAAAAAAGTGTGGTATACCCCAGTAAACAATAACTGTGGTTTTGCCATACCACGGTATAAAATCTCTATTATTCAGCTTTTGGTAGTTTTTTCCGTAAAGAAAAACAGTAGTGTCTCCTGACTGTTGAGACACAAAAATATATCTGTTGAAAATAGTCTTGTGTAGGCCCGACATCCCAGTGTGGTTTCGCAGTTCCACGGGTCAAATCGCTGTACTATCCAGTTTTGGGCCTTTGGTATCTAAAAAAAAAAGTAGTTTGAGTGTGTCGATCACTGTTGAGCCGCAAATATCTCTATTTAAAAAAGTGTGGTATACCCCAGTAAACAATAACTGTAGTTTTGCCATCCCACGGTAAAAAATCTCTATTATTCTGATTTTGGTAGTTTTTTCCGTAAAGAAAAACAGTAGTGTCTCCTGACTGTTGTGACACAAAAATATATCTGTTGAAAATAGTCTTGTGTAGGCCCGACATCCCAGTGTGGTTTCGCAGTTCCATGGGTCAAATCGCTGTACTATCCAGTTTTGGGCCTTTGGTATCTAAAAAAAAAGTAGTTTGAGTGTGTCGCTCACTGTTCAGCCGCAAATATCTCTATTTAAAAAAGTGTGGTATACCCCAGTAAACAATAACTGTGGTTTTGCCATACCACGGTATAAAATCTCTATTATTCAGCTTTTGGTAGTTTTTTCCGTAAAGAAAAACAGTAGTGTCTCCTGACTGTTGAGACACAAAAATATATCTGTTGAAAATAGTCTTGTGTAGGCCCGACATCCCAGTGTGGTTTCGCAGTTCCACGGGTCAAATCGCTGTACTATCCAGTTTTGGGCCTTTGGTATCTAAAAAAAAAAGCAGTTTCAGTGTGTCGCTTACTGTTCAGCTGCAAATATCTCTATTTAAAAAAGTGTGGTATACCCCAGTAAACAATAACTGTGGTTTTGCCATCCCACGGTAAAAAATCTCTATTATTCAGCTTTTGGTAGTTTTTTCCGTAAAGAAAAACAGTAGTGTCTCCTGACTGTTGTGACACAAAAATATATCTGTTGAAAATAGTCTTGTGTAGGCCCGACATCCCAGTGTGGTTTCGCAGTTCCATGGGTCAAATCGCGGTACTATCCAGTTTTGGGCCTTTGGTATGTAAAAAAAAGCAGTTTGAGTGTGTCGCTCACTGTTCAGCCGCAAATATCTCTATTTAAAAAAGTGTGGTATACCCCAGTAAACAATAACTGTGGTTTTGCAATCCCACGGTAAAATATCTCTATTATTCAGCTTTTGGTAGTTTTTTCCGTAAAGAAAAACAGTAGTGTCTCCTGACTGTTGTGACACAAAAATATATCTGTTGAAAATAGTCTTGTGTAGGCCCGACATCCCAGTGTGGTTTCGCAGTTCTACGGGTCAAATCGCTGTACTATCCAGTTTTGGGCCTTTGGTATCTAAATAAAAAAGCAGTTTCAGTGTGTCGCTCACTGTTCAGCCGCAAATATCTCTATTTAAAAAAGTGTGGTATACCCCAGTAAACAATAACTGTGGTTTTGCCATCCCACGGTAAAAAATCTCTATTATTCAGGTTTTGGTAGTTTTTTCCGTAAAGAAAAACAGTAGTGTCTCCTGACTGTTGTGACACAAAAATATATCTGTTGAAAATAGTCTTGTGTACGCCCGACATCCCAGTGTGGTTTCACAGTTCCACGGGTCAAATCGCTGTAATATCCAGTTTTGGGCCTTTGGTATGTAAAAAAAAGCAGTTTGAGTGTGTCGCTCACTGTTCAGCCGCAAATATCTCTATTTAAAAAAGTGTGGTATACCCCAGTAAACAATAACTGTGGTTTTGCCATCCCACGGTAAAAAATCTCTATAATTCAGCTTTTGGTAGTTTTTTCCGTAAAGAAAAACAGTAGTGTCTCCTGACTGTTGTGACACAAAAATATATCTGTTGAAAATAGTCTTGTGTAGGCCCGACATCCCAGTGTGGTTTCACTGTTCCACGCGTCAAAAAGCTGTACTATCCAGGTTTGGGCCTTTGGTATCTAAAAAAAAGCAGTTTGAGTGTGTCGCTCACTGTTCAGCCGCAAATATCTCTATTTAAAAAAGTGTGGTATAATCCAGTAAACAATAACTGTGGTTTTGCCATCCCATGGTAAAAAATCTCTATTATTCAGCTTTTGGTAGTTTTTTCCGTTATGAAAAACAGTAGTGTCTCCTGACTGTTGTGACACAAAAATATATCTGTTGAAAATAGTCTTGTGTAGGCCCGACATCCCAGTGTGGTTTCACAGTTCCACGGGTCAAATCGCTGTACTATCCAGATTTGGGCCTTTGGTATCTAAAAAAAAAGCAGTTTGAGTGTGTCGCTCACTGTTCAGCCGCAAATATCTCTATTTAAAAAAGTGTGGTATACCCCAGTAAACAATAACTGTAGTTTTGCCATCCCACGGTAAAAAATCTCTATTATTCTGATTTTGGTAGTTTTTTCCGTAAAGAAAAACAGTAGTGTCTCCTGACTGTTGTGACACAAAAATATATCTGTTGAAAATAGTCTTGTGTAGGCCCGACATCCCAGTGTGGTTTCGCAGTTCCATGGGTCAAATCGCTGTACTATCCAGTTTTGGGCCTTTGGTATCTAAAAAAAAAGTAGTTTGAGTGTGTCGCTCACTGTTCAGCCGCAAATATCTCTATTTAAAAAAGTGTGGTATACCCCAGTAAACAATAACTGTGGTTTTGCCATACCACGGTATAAAATCTCTATTATTCAGCTTTTGGTAGTTTTTTCCGTAAAGAAAAACAGTAGTGTCTCCTGACTGTTGAGACACAAAAATATATCTGTTGAAAATAGTCTTGTGTAGGCCCGACATCCCAGTGTGGTTTCGCAGTTCCACGGGTCAAATCGCTGTACTATCCAGTTTTGGGCCTTTGGTATCTAAAAAAAAAAGCAGTTTCAGTGTGTCGCTTACTGTTCAGCTGCAAATATCTCTATTTAAAAAAGTGTGGTATACCCCAGTAAACAATAACTGTGGTTTTGCCATCCCACGGTAAAAAATCTCTATTATTCAGCTTTTGGTAGTTTTTTCCGTAAAGAAAAACAGTAGTGTCTCCTGACTGTTGTGACACAAAAATATATCTGTTGAAAATAGTCTTGTGTAGGCCCGACATCCCAGTGTGGTTTCGCAGTTCCATGGGTCAAATCGCGGTACTATCCAGTTTTGGGCCTTTGGTATGTAAAAAAAAGCAGTTTGAGTGTGTCGCTCACTGTTCAGCCGCAAATATCTCTATTTAAAAAAGTGTGGTATACCCCAGTAAACAATAACTGTGGTTTTGCAATCCCACGGTAAAATATCTCTATTATTCAGCTTTTGGTAGTTTTTTCCGTAAAGAAAAACAGTAGTGTCTCCTGACTGTTGTGACACAAAAATATATCTGTTGAAAATAGTCTTGTGTAGGCCCGACATCCCAGTGTGGTTTCGCAGTTCTACGGGTCAAATCGCTGTACTATCCAGTTTTGGGCCTTTGGTATCTAAATAAAAAAGCAGTTTCAGTGTGTCGCTCACTGTTCAGCCGCAAATATCTCTATTTAAAAAAGTGTGGTATACCCCAGTAAACAATAACTGTGGTTTTGCCATCCCACGGTAAAAAATCTCTATTATTCAGGTTTTGGTAGTTTTTTCCGTAAAGAAAAACAGTAGTGTCTCCTGACTGTTGTGACACAAAAATATATCTGTTGAAAATAGTCTTGTGTACGCCCGACATCCCAGTGTGGTTTCACAGTTCCACGGGTCAAATCGCTGTAATATCCAGTTTTGGGCCTTTGGTATGTAAAAAAAAGCAGTTTGAGTGTGTCGCTCACTGTTCAGCCGCAAATATCTCTATTTAAAAAAGTGTGGTATACCCCAGTAAACAATAACTGTGGTTTTGCCATCCCACGGTAAAAAATCTCTATAATTCAGCTTTTGGTAGTTTTTTCCGTAAAGAAAAACAGTAGTGTCTCCTGACTGTTGTGACACAAAAATATATCTGTTGAAAATAGTCTTGTGTAGGCCCGACATCCCAGTGTGGTTTCACTGTTCCACGCGTCAAAAAGCTGTACTATCCAGGTTTGGGCCTTTGGTATCTAAAAAAAAGCAGTTTGAGTGTGTCGCTCACTGTTCAGCCGCAAATATCTCTATTTAAAAAAGTGTGGTATAATCCAGTAAACAATAACTGTGGTTTTGCCATCCCATGGTAAAAAATCTCTATTATTCAGCTTTTGGTAGTTTTTTCCGTTATGAAAAACAGTAGTGTCTCCTGACTGTTGTGACACAAAAATATATCTGTTGAAAATAGTCTTGTGTAGGCCCGACATCCCAGTGTGGTTTCACAGTTCCACGGGTCAAATCGCTGTACTATCCAGATTTGGGCCTTTGGTATCTAAAAAAAAAGCAGTTTGAGTGTGTCGCTCACTGTGTAGCCGCAAATATCTCTATTTAAAAAAGTGTGGTATACCCCAGTAAAAATAACTGTGGTTTAACCATCCCACGGTAAAAAATCTCTATTATTCAGCTTTTGGTCGTTTTTTCCGTAAAGAAAAACAGTAGTGTCTCCTGACTGTTGTGACACAAAAATATATCTGTTGAAAATAGTCTTGTGTAGGCCCGACATCCCAGTGTGGTTTCGCAGTTCTACGGGTCAAATCGCTGTACTATCCAGTTTTGGGCCTTTGGTATCTAAAAAAAAAGTAGTTTGAGTGTGTCGCTCACTGTTCAGCCGCAAATATCTCTATTTAAAAAAGTGTGGTATACCCCAGTAAACAATAACTGTGGTTTTGCCATACCACGGTATAAAATCTCTATTATTCAGCTTTTGGTAGTTTTTTCTGTAAAGAAAAACAGTAGTGTCTCCTGACTGTTGTGACACAAAAATATATCTGTTGAAAATAGTCTTGTGTAGGCCCGACATCCCAGTGTGGTTTCGCAGTTCCACGGGTCAAATCGCTGTACTATCCAGTTTTGGGCCTTTGGTATCTAAAAAAAAAAGTAGTTTGAGTGTGTCGATCACTGTTGAGCCGCAAATATCTCTATTTAAAAAAGTGTGGTATACCCCAGTAAACAATAACTGTAGTTTTGCCATCCCACGGTAAAAAATCTCTATTATTCTGATTTTGGTAGTTTTTTCCGTAAAGAAAAACAGTAGTGTCTCCTGACTGTTGTGACACAAAAATATATCTGTTGAAAATAGTCTTGTGTAGGCCCGACATCCCAGTGTGGTTTCGCAGTTCCATGGGTCAAATCGCTGTACTATCCAGTTTTGGGCCTTTGGTATCTAAAAAAAAAGTAGTTTGAGTGTGTCGCTCACTGTTCAGCCGCAAATATCTCTATTTAAAAAAGTGTGGTATACCCCAGTAAACAATAACTGTGGTTTTGCCATACCACGGTATAAAATCTCTATTATTCAGCTTTTGGTAGTTTTTTCCGTAAAGAAAAACAGTAGTGTCTCCTGACTGTTGAGACACAAAAATATATCTGTTGAAAATAGTCTTGTGTAGGCCCGACATCCCAGTGTGGTTTCGCAGTTCCACGGGTCAAATCGCTGTACTATCCAGTTTTGGGCCTTTGGTATCTAAAAAAAAAAGCAGTTTCAGTGTGTCGCTTACTGTTCAGCTGCAAATATCTCTATTTAAAAAAGTGTGGTATACCCCAGTAAACAATAACTGTGGTTTTGCCATCCCACGGTAAAAAATCTCTATTATTCAGCTTTTGGTAGTTTTTTCCGTAAAGAAAAACAGTAGTGTCTCCTGACTGTTGTGACACAAAAATATATCTGTTGAAAATAGTCTTGTGTAGGCCCGACATCCCAGTGTGGTTTCGCAGTTCCATGGGTCAAATCGCGGTACTATCCAGTTTTGGGCCTTTGGTATGTAAAAAAAAGCAGTTTGAGTGTGTCGCTCACTGTTCAGCCGCAAATATCTCTATTTAAAAAAGTGTGGTATACCCCAGTAAACAATAACTGTGGTTTTGCAATCCCACGGTAAAATATCTCTATTATTCAGCTTTTGGTAGTTTTTTCCGTAAAGAAAAACAGTAGTGTCTCCTGACTGTTGTGACACAAAAATATATCTGTTGAAAATAGTCTTGTGTAGGCCCGACATCCCAGTGTGGTTTCGCAGTTCTACGGGTCAAATCGCTGTACTATCCAGTTTTGGGCCTTTGGTATCTAAATAAAAAAGCAGTTTCAGTGTGTCGCTCACTGTTCAGCCGCAAATATCTCTATTTAAAAAAGTGTGGTATACCCCAGTAAACAATAACTGTGGTTTTGCCATCCCACGGTAAAAAATCTCTATTATTCAGGTTTTGGTAGTTTTTTCCGTAAAGAAAAACAGTAGTGTCTCCTGACTGTTGTGACACAAAAATATATCTGTTGAAAATAGTCTTGTGTACGCCCGACATCCCAGTGTGGTTTCACAGTTCCACGGGTCAAATCGCTGTAATATCCAGTTTTGGGCCTTTGGTATGTAAAAAAAAGCAGTTTGAGTGTGTCGCTCACTGTTCAGCCGCAAATATCTCTATTTAAAAAAGTGTGGTATACCCCAGTAAACAATAACTGTGGTTTTGCCATCCCACGGTAAAAAATCTCTATAATTCAGCTTTTGGTAGTTTTTTCCGTAAAGAAAA
The DNA here is from genome assembly GCF_046119375.1 of Phyllobates terribilis. Taxonomy (NCBI): domain Eukaryota; kingdom Metazoa; phylum Chordata; class Amphibia; order Anura; family Dendrobatidae; genus Phyllobates; species Phyllobates terribilis. The sequence goes on along the minus strand of NW_027362761.1, from coordinate 1,122,159,177 downwards.
ACAGTAGTGTCTCCTGACTGTTGTGACACAAAAATATATCTGTTGAAAATAGTCTTGTGTAGGCCCGACATCCCAGTGTGGTTTCACTGTTCCACGCGTCAAAAAGCTGTACTATCCAGGTTTGGGCCTTTGGTATCTAAAAAAAAGCAGTTTGAGTGTGTCGCTCACTGTTCAGCCGCAAATATCTCTATTTAAAAAAGTGTGGTATAATCCAGTAAACAATAACTGTGGTTTTGCCATCCCATGGTAAAAAATCTCTATTATTCAGCTTTTGGTAGTTTTTTCCGTTATGAAAAACAGTAGTGTCTCCTGACTGTTGTGACACAAAAATATATCTGTTGAAAATAGTCTTGTGTAGGCCCGACATCCCAGTGTGGTTTCACAGTTCCACGGGTCAAATCGCTGTACTATCCAGATTTGGGCCTTTGGTATCTAAAAAAAAAGCAGTTTGAGTGTGTCGCTCACTGTTCAGCCGCAAATATCTCTATTTAAAAATTGTGGTATACCCCAGTAAAAATAACTGTGGTTTAACCATCCCACGGTAAAAAATCTCTATTATTCAGCTTTTGGTCGTTTTTTCCGTAAAGAAAAACAGTAGTGTCTCCTGACTGTTGTAACACAAAAATATATCTGTTGAAAATAGTCTTGTGTAGGCCCGACATCCCAGTGTGGTTTCGCAGTTCTACGGGTCAAATCGCTGTACTATCCAGTTTTGGGCCTTTGGTATCTAAATAAAAAAGCAGTTTCAGTGTGTCGCTCACTGTTCAGCCGCAAATATCTCTATTTAAAAAAGTGTGGTATACCCCAGTAAACAATAACTGTGGTTTTGCCATCCCACGGTAAAAAATCTCTATTATTCAGGTTTTGGTAGTTTTTTCCGTAAAGAAAAACAGTAGTGTCTCCTGACTGTTGTGACACAAAAATATATCTGTTGAAAATAGTCTTGTGTAGGCCCGACATCCCAGTGTGGTTTCGCAGTTCCATGGGTCAAATCGCTGTACTATCCAGTTTTGGGCCTTTGGTATCTAAAAAAAAGGCAGTTTGAGTGTGTCGCTCACTGTTCAGCCGCAAATATTTCTATTTAAAAAAGTGTGGCATACCCCAGTAAACAATAACTGTGGTTTTGCCATCCCATGGTAAAAAATCTCTATTATTCAACTTTTGGTATTTTTTTCCGTAAAGAAAAACAGTAGTGTCTCCTGACTGTTGTGACACAAAAATATATCTGTTGAAAATAGTCTTGTGTAGGCCCGACATCCCAGTGTGGTTTCGCAGTTCTACGGGTCAAATCGCTGTACTATCCAGTTTTGGGCCTTTGGTATCTAAATAAAAAAGCAGTTTCAGTGTGTCGCTCACTGTTCAGCCGCAAATATCTCTATTTAAAAAAGTGTGGTATACCCCAGTAAACAATAACTGTGGTTTTGCCATCCCACGGTAAAAAATCTCTATTATTCAGGTTTTGGTAGTTTTTTCCGTAAAGAAAAACAGTAGTGTCTCCTGACTGTTGTGTCACAAAAATATATCTGTTGAAAATAGTCTTGTGTACGCCCGACATCCCAGTGTGGTTTCACAGTTCCACGGGTCAAATCGCTGTAATATCCAGTTTTGGGCCTTTGGTATGTAAAAAAAAGCAGTTTGAGTGTGTCGCTCACTGTTCAGCCGCAAATATCTCTATTTAAAAAAGTGTGGTATACCCCAGTAAACAATAACTGTGGTTTTGCCATCCCACGGTAAAAAATCTCTATAATTCAGCTTTTGGTAGTTTTTTCCGTAAAGAAAAACAGTAGTGTCTCCTGACTGTTGTGACACAAAAATATATCTGTTGAAAATAGTCTTGTGTAGGCCCGACATCCCAGTGTGGTTTCACAGTTCCACGGTTCAAATCGCTGAACTATCGAGTTTTGGGCCTTTGGTATCTAAAAAAAAAGCAGTTTGAGTGTGTCGCTCACTGTTCAGCCGCAAATATCTGTATTTAAAAAAGTGTGGTATACCCCAGTAAACAATAACTGTGGTTTTGCCATCCCACGGTAAAAAATCTCTATTATTCAGCTTTTGTTAGTTTTTTCCGTAAAGAAAAACAGTAGTGTCTCCTGACTGTTGTGACACAAAAATATATCTGTTGAAAATAGTCTTGTGTAGGTCCGACATCCCAGTGTGGTTTCGCAGTTCCATGGGTCAAATCGCTGTACTATCCAGTTTTGGGCCTTTGGTATCTAAAAAAAAGGCAGTTTGAGTGTGTCGCTCACTGTTCAGCCGCAAATATTTCTATTTAAAAAAGTGTGGCATACCCCAGTAAACAATAACTGTGGTTTTGCCATCCCATGGTAAAAAATCTCTATTATTCAGCTTTTGGTATTTTTTTCCGTAAAGAAAAACAGTAGTGTCTCCTGACTGTTGTGACACAAAAATATATCTGTTGAAAATAGTCTTGTGTAGGCCCGACATCCCAGTGTGGTTTCGCAGTTCCACGGGTCAAATCGCTGTAATATCCAGTTTTGGGCCTTTGGTATCTAAAAAAAATGCAGTTTGAGTGTGTCGCTCACTGTTCAGCCGCAAATATCTCTATTTAAAAAAGTGTGGTATACCCCAGTAAAAATAACTGGTTTTACCATCCCACGGTAAAAAATCTCTATTATTCAGCTTTTGGTAGTTTTTTCCATAAAGAAAAACAGTAGTGTCTCCTGACTGTTGTGACACAAAAATATATCTGTTGAAAATAGTCTTGTGTAGGCCCGACATCCCAGTGTGGTTTCGCAGTTCCACGGTTCAAATCGCTGTACTATCCAGTTCTGGGCCTTTGGTATCTAAAAAAAAAGCAGTTTGAGTGTGTCGCTCACTGTTCAGCAGCAAATATCTGTATTTAAAATAGTGTGGTATACCCCAGTAAACAATAACTGTGGTTTTGCCATCCCACGGTAAAAAATCTCTATTATTCAGGTTTTGGTAGTTTTTTCCGTAAAGAAAAACAGTAGTGTCTCCTGACTGTTGTGACACAAAAATATATCTGTTGAAAATAGTCTTGTGTAGGCCCGACATCCCAGTGTGGTTTCGCAGTTCCATGGGTCAAATCGCTGTACTATCCAGTTTTGGGCCTTTGGTATCTAAAAAAAAAAGCAGTTTCAGTGTGTCGCTTACTGTTCAGCCGCAAATATCTCTATTTAAAAAAGTGTGGTATACCCCAGTAAACAATAACTGTGGTTTTGCCATCCCACGGTAAAAAATCTCTATTATTCAGCTTTTGGTAGTTTTTTCCATAAAGAAAAACAGTAGTGTCTCCTGACTGTTGTGACACAAAAATATATCTGTTGAAAATAGTCTTGTGTAGGCCCGACATCCCAGTGTGGTTTTGCTGTTCCACGGGTCAAATCGCTGTATTATCCAGTTTTGGGCCTTTGGTATCTAAAAAAAAAGCAGTTTGAGTGTGTCGCTCACTGTTCAGCCGCAAATATCTCTATTTAAAAAAGTGTGGTATACCCCAGTAAACAATAACTGTGGTTTTGCCATCCCACGGTAAAAAATCTCTATTATTCAGGTTTTGGTAGTTTTTTCCGTAAAGAAAAACAGTAGTGTCTCCTGACTGTTGTGACACAAAAATATATCTGTTGAAAATAGTCTTGTGTAGGCCCGACATCCCAGTGTGGTTTCGCATTTCCATGGGTCAATTCGCTGTACTATCCAGTTTTGGGCCTTTGGTATCTAAAAAAAAAGCAGTTTGAGTGTGTCGCTCACTGTTCAGCCGCAAATATCTCTATTTAAAAAAGTGTGGTATACCCCAGTAAACAATAACTGTGGTTTTGCCATCCCACGGTAAAAAATCTCTATTATTCAGGTTTTGGTATATTTTCCATAAAGAAAAACAGTAATGTCTCCTGACTGTTGTGACACAAAAATATATCTGTTGAAAATAATCTTGTGTAGGCCCGACATCCCAGTGTGGTTTCGCAGTTCCACGGGTCAAATCGCTGTACTATCCAGTTTTGGGCCTTTGGTATCTAAAAAAAAAAGTAGTTTGAGTGTGTCGATCACTGTTGAGCCGCAAATATCTCTATTTAAAAAAGTGTGGTATACCCCAGTAAACAATAACTGTAGTTTTGCCATCCCACGGTAAAAAATCTCTATTATTCTGATTTTGGTAGTTTTTTCCATAAAGAAAAACAGTAGTGTCTCCTGACTGTTGTGACACAAAAATATATCTGTTGAAAATAGTCTTGTGTAGGCCCGACATCCCAGTGTGGTTTCGCAGTTCCATGGGTCAAATCGCTGTACTATCCAGTTTTGGGCCTTTGGTATCTAAAAAAAAAGTAGTTTGAGTGTGTCGCTCACTGTTCAGCCGCAAATATCTCTATTTAAAAAAGTGTGGTATACCCCAGTAAACAATAACTGTGGTTTTGCCATACCACGGTATAAAATCTCTATTATTCAGCTTTTGGTAGTTTTTTCTGTAAAGAAAAACAGTAGTGTCTCCTGACTGTTGTGACACAAAAATATATCTGTTGAAAATAGTCTTGTGTAGGCCCGACATCCCAGTGTGGTTTCGCAGTTCCACGGGTCAAATCGCTGTACTATCCAGTTTTGGGCCTTTGGTATCTAAAAAAAAAAGTAGTTTGAGTGTGTCGATCACTGTTGAGCCGCAAATATCTCTATTTAAAAAAGTGTGGTATACCCCAGTAAACAATAACTGTAGTTTTGCCATCCCACGGTAAAAAATCTCTATTATTCTGATTTTGGTAGTTTTTTCCGTAAAGAAAAACAGTAGTGTCTCCTGACTGTTGTGACACAAAAATATATCTGTTGAAAATAGTCTTGTGTAGGCCCGACATCCCAGTGTGGTTTCGCAGTTCCATGGGTCAAATCGCTGTACTATCCAGTTTTGGGCCTTTGGTATCTAAAAAAAAAGTAGTTTGAGTGTGTCGCTCACTGTTCAGCCGCAAATATCTCTATTTAAAAAAGTGTGGTATACCCCAGTAAACAATAACTGTGGTTTTGCCATACCACGGTATAAAATCTCTATTATTCAGCTTTTGGTAGTTTTTTCCGTAAAGAAAAACAGTAGTGTCTCCTGACTGTTGAGACACAAAAATATATCTGTTGAAAATAGTCTTGTGTAGGCCCGACATCCCAGTGTGGTTTCGCAGTTCCACGGGTCAAATCGCTGTACTATCCAGTTTTGGGCCTTTGGTATCTAAAAAAAAAAGCAGTTTCAGTGTGTCGCTTACTGTTCAGCTGCAAATATCTCTATTTAAAAAAGTGTGGTATACCCCAGTAAACAATAACTGTGGTTTTGCCATCCCACGGTAAAAAATCTCTATTATTCAGCTTTTGGTAGTTTTTTCCGTAAAGAAAAACAGTAGTGTCTCCTGACTGTTGTGACACAAAAATATATCTGTTGAAAATAGTCTTGTGTAGGCCCGACATCCCAGTGTGGTTTCGCAGTTCCATGGGTCAAATCGCGGTACTATCCAGTTTTGGGCCTTTGGTATGTAAAAAAAAGCAGTTTGAGTGTGTCGCTCACTGTTCAGCCGCAAATATCTCTATTTAAAAAAGTGTGGTATACCCCAGTAAACAATAACTGTGGTTTTGCCATCCCACGGTAAAATATCTCTATTATTCAGCTTTTGGTAGTTTTTTCCGTAAAGAAAAACAGTAGTGTCTCCTGACTGTTGTGACACAAAAATATATCTGTTGAAAATAGTCTTGTGTAGGCCCGACATCCCAGTGTGGTTTCGCAGTTCTACGGGTCAAATCGCTGTACTATCCAGTTTTGGGCCTTTGGTATCTAAATAAAAAAGCAGTTTCAGTGTGTCGCTCACTGTTCAGCCGCAAATATCTCTATTTAAAAAAGTGTGGTATACCCCAGTAAACAATAACTGTGGTTTTGCCATCCCACGGTAAAAAATCTCTATTATTCAGGTTTTGGTAGTTTTTTCCGTAAAGAAAAACAGTAGTGTCTCCTGACTGTTGTGACACAAAAATATATCTGTTGAAAATAGTCTTGTGTACGCCCGACATCCCAGTGTGGTTTCACAGTTCCACGGGTCAAATCGCTGTAATATCCAGTTTTGGGCCTTTGGTATGTAAAAAAAAGCAGTTTGAGTGTGTCGCTCACTGTTCAGCCGCAAATATCTCTATTTAAAAAAGTGTGGTATACCCCAGTAAACAATAACTGTGGTTTTGCCATCCCACGGTAAAAAATCTCTATAATTCAGCTTTTGGTAGTTTTTTCCGTAAAGAAAAACAGTAGTGTCTCCTGACTGTTGTGACACAAAAATATATCTGTTGAAAATAGTCTTGTGTAGGCCCGACATCCCAGTGTGGTTTCACTGTTCCACGCGTCAAAAAGCTGTACTATCCAGGTTTGGGCCTTTGGTATCTAAAAAAAAGCAGTTTGAGTGTGTCGCTCACTGTTCAGCCGCAAATATCTCTATTTAAAAAAGTGTGGTATAATCCAGTAAACAATAACTGTGGTTTTGCCATCCCATGGTAAAAAATCTCTATTATTCAGCTTTTGGTAGTTTTTTCCGTTATGAAAAACAGTAGTGTCTCCTGACTGTTGTGACACAAAAATATATCTGTTGAAAATAGTCTTGTGTAGGCCCGACATCCCAGTGTGGTTTCACAGTTCCACGGGTCAAATCGCTGTACTATCCAGTTTTGGGCCTTTGGTATCTAAAAAAAAAGCAGTTTGAGTGTGTCGCTCACTGTTCAGCCGCAAATATCTCTATTTAAAAAAGTGTGGTATACCCCAGTAAAAATAACTGTGGTTTAACCATCCCACGGTAAAAAATCTCTATTATTCAGCTTTTGGTCGTTTTTTCCGTAAAGAAAAACAGTAGTGTCTCCTGACTGTTGTGACACAAAAATATATCTGTTGAAAATAGTCTTGTGTAGGCCCGACATCCCAGTGTGGTTTCGCAGTTCTACGGGTCAAATCGCTGTACTATCCAGTTTTGGGCCTTTGGTATCTAAATAAAAAAGCAGTTTCAGTGTGTCGCTCACTGTTCAGCCGCAAATATCTCTATTTAAAAAAGTGTGGTATACCCCAGTAAACAATAACTGTGGTTTTGCCATCCCATGGTAAAAAATCTCTATTATTCAGGTTTTGGTAGTTTTTTCCGTAAAGAAAAACAGTAGTGTCTCCTGACTGTTGTGACACAAAAATATATCTGTTGAAAATAGTCTTGTGTAGGCCCGACATCCCAGTGTGGTTTCGCAGTTCCATGGGTCAAATCGCTGTACTATCCAGTTTTGGGCCTTTGGTATCTAAAAAAAAGGCAGTTTGAGTGTGTCGCTCACTGTTCAGCCGCAAATATTTCTATTTAAAAAAGTGTGGCATACCCCAGTAAACAATAACTGTGGTTTTGCCATCCCATGGTAAAAAATCTCTATTATTCAACTTTTGGTATTTTTTTCCGTAAAGAAAAACAGTAGTGTCTCCTGACTGTTGTGACACAAAAATATATCTGTTGAAAATAGTTTTGTGTAGGCCCGACATCCCAGTGTGGTTTCGCAGTTCTACGGGTCAAATCGCTGTACTATCCAGTTTTGGGCCTTTGGTATCTAAATAAAAAAGCAGTTTCAGTGTGTCGCTCACTGTTCAGCCGCAAATATCTCTATTTAAAAAAGTGTGGTATACCCCAGTAAACAATAACTGTGGTTTTGCCATCCCACGGTAAAAAATCTCTATTATTCAGGTTTTGGTAGTTTTTTCCGTAAAGAAAAACAGTAGTGTCTCCTGACTGTTGTGACACAAAAATATATCTGTTGAAAATAGTCTTGTGTACGCCCGACATCCCAGTGTGGTTTCACAGTTCCACGGGTCAAATCGCTGTAATATCCAGTTTTGGGCCTTTGGTATGTAAAAAAAAGCAGTTTGAGTGTGTCGCTCACTGTTCAGCCGCAAATATCTCTATTTAAAAAAGTGTGGTATACCCCAGTAAACAATAACTGTGGTTTTGCCATCCCACGGTAAAAAATCTCTATAATTCAGCTTTTGGTAGTTTTTTCCGTAAAGAAAAACAGTAGTGTCTCCTGACTGTTGTGACACAAAAATATATCTGTTGAAAATAGTCTTGTGTAGGCCCGACATCCCAGTGTGGTTTCACAGTTCCACGGTTCAAATCGCTGAACTATCGAGTTTTGGGCCTTTGGTATCTAAAAAAAAAGCAGTTTGAGTGTGTCGCTCACTGTTCAGCCGCAAATATCTGTATTTAAAAAAGTGTGGTATACCCCAGTAAACAATAACTGTGGTTTTGCCATCCCACGGTAAAAAATCTCTATTATTCAGCTTTTGTTAGTTTTTTCCGTAAAGAAAAACAGTAGTGTCTCCTGACTGTTGTGACACAAAAATATATCTGTTGAAAATAGTCTTGTGTAGGCCCGACATCCCAGTGTGGTTTCGCAGTTCCATGGGTCAAATCGCTGTACTATCCAGTTTTGGGCCTTTGGTATCTAAAAAAAAGGCAGTTTGAGTGTGTCGCTCACTGTTCAGCCGCAAATATTTCTATTTAAAAAAGTGTGGCATACCCCAGTAAACAATAACTGTGGTTTTGCCATCCCATGGTAAAAAATCTCTATTATTCAGCTTTTGGTATTTTTTTCCGTAAAGAAAAACAGTAGTGTCTCCTGACTGTTGTGACACAAAAATATATCTGTTGAAAATAGTCTTGTGTAGGCCCGACATCCCAGTGTGGTTTCGCAGTTCCACGGGTCAAATCGCTGTAATATCCAGTTTTGGGCCTTTGGTATCTAAAAAAAAAGCAGTTTGAGTGTGTCGCTCACTGTTCAGCCGCAAATATCTCTATTTAAAAAAGTGTGGTATACCCCAGTAAAAATAACTGGTTTTACCATCCCACGGTAAAAAATCTCTATTATTCAGCTTTTGGTAGTTTTTTCCATAAAGAAAAACAGTAGTGTCTCCTGACTGTTGTGACACAAAAATATATCTGTTGAAAATAGTCTTGTGTAGGCCCGACATCCCAGTGTGGTTTCGCAGTTCTACGGGTCAAATCGCTGTACTATCCAGTTTTGGGCCTTTGGTATCTAAATAAAAAAGCAGTTTCAGTGTGTCGCTCACTGTTCAGCCGCAAATATCTCTATTTAAAAAAGTGTGGTATACCCCAGTAAACAATAACTGTGGTTTTGCCATCCCACGGTAAAAAATCTCTATTATTCAGGTTTTGGTAGTTTTTTCCGTAAAGAAAAACAGTAGTGTCTCCTGACTGTTGTGACACAAAAATATATCTGTTGAAAATAGTCTTGTGTACGCCCGACATCCCAGTGTGGTTTCACAGTTCCACGGGTCAAATCGCTGTAATATCCAGTTTTGGGCCTTTGGTATGTAAAAAAAAGCAGTTTGAGTGTGTCGCTCACTGTTCAGCCGCAAATATCTCTATTTAAAAAAGTGTGGTATACCCCAGTAAACAATAACTGTGGTTTTGCCATCCCACGGTAAAAAATCTCTATAATTCAGCTTTTGGTAGTTTTTTCCGTAAAGAAAAACAGTAGTGTCTCCTGACTGTTGTGACACAAAAATATATCTGTTGAAAATAGTCTTGTGTAGGCCCGACATCCCAGTGTGGTTTCACAGTTCCACGGTTCAAATCGCTGTACTATCCAGTTTTGGGCCTTTGGTATCTAAAAAAAAAGCAGTTTGAGTGTGTCGCTCACTGTTCAGCCGCAAATATCTGTATTTAAAAAAGTGTGGTATACCCCAGTAAACAATAATTGTGGTTTTGCCATCCCACGGTAAAAAATCTCTATTATTCAGCTTTTGTTAGTTTTTTCCGTAAAGAAAAGCAGTAGTGTCTCCTGACTGTTGTGACACAAAAATATATCTGTTGAAAATAGTCTTGTGTAGGCCCGACATCCCAGTGTGGTTTCGCAGTTCCATGGGTCAAATCGCTGTACTATCCAGTTTTGGGCCTTTGGTATCTAAAAAAAAGGCAGTTTGAGTGTGTCGCTCACTGTTCAGCCGCAAATATTTCTATTTAAAAAAGTGTGGCATACCCCAGTAAACAATAACTGTGGTTTTGCCATCCCATGGTAAAAAATCTCTATTATTCAGCTTTTGGTATTTTTTTCCGTAAAGAAAAACAGTAGTGTCTCCTGACTGTTGTGACACAAAAATATATCTGTTGAAAATAGTCTTGTGTAGGCCCGACATCCCAGTGTGGTTTCGCAGTTCCATGGGTCAAATCGCTGTACTATCCAGTTTTGGGCCTTTGGTATCTAAAAAAAAAGCAGTTTGAGTGTGTCGCTCACTATTCAGCCGCAAATATCTCTATTTAAAAAGGTGTGGTATACCCCAGTAAACAATAACTGTGGTTTTGCCATCCTACGGTAAAAAATCTCTATTATTCAGGTTTTGGTAGTTTTTTCCGTAAAGAAAAACAGTAGTGTCTCCTGACTGTTGTGACACAAAAATATATCTGTTGAAAATAGTCTTGTGTAGGCCCGACATCCCAGTGTGGTTTCGCAGTTCCATGGGTCAATTCGCTGTACTATCCAGTTTTGGGCCTTTGGTATCTAAAAAAAAAGCAGTTTGAGTGTGTCGCTCACTGTTCAGACGCAAATATCTCTATTTAAAAAAGTGTGGTATACCCCAGTAAACAATAACTGTGGTTTTGCCATTACACGGTAAAAAATCTCTATTATTCAGCTTTTGGTAGTTTTTTCCGTAAAGAAAAACAGTAGTGTCTCCGGACTGTTGTGACACAAAAATATATCTGTTGAAAATAGTCTTGTGTAGGCCCGACATCCCAGTGTGGTTTCGCAGTTCCATGGGTCAATTCGCTGTACTATCCAGTTTTGGGCCTTTGGTATCTAAAAAAAAAGCAGTTTGAGTGTGTCGCTCACTGTTCAGCCGCAAACATCTCTATTTAAAAAAGTGTGGTATACCCCAGTAAACAATAACTGTGGTTTTGCCATCCCACGGTAAAAAATCTCTATTATTCAGGTTTTGGTATATTTTCCATAAAGAAAAACAGTAATGTCTCCTGACTGTTGTGACACAAAAATATATCTGTTGAAAATAGTCTTGTGTAGGCCCGACATCCCAGTGTGGTTTCGCAGTTCCACGGGTCAAATCGCTGTACTATCCAGTTTTGGGCCTTTGGTATCTTAAAAAAAAAGCAGTTTGAGTGTGTCGATCACTGTTGAGCCGCAAATATCTCTATTTAAAAAAGTGTGGTATACCCCAGTAAACAATAACTGTAGTTTTGCCATCCCACGGTAAAAAATCTCTATTATTCTGATTTTGGTAGTTTTTTCCGTAAAGAAAAACAGTAGTGTCTCCTGACTGTTGTGACACAAAAATATATCTGTTGAAAATAGTCTTGTGTAGGCCCGACATCCCAGTGTGGTTTCGCAGTTCCATGGGTCAAATCGCTGTACTATGCAGTTTTGGACCTTTGGTATCTAAAAAAAAAGTAATTTGAGTGTGTCGCTCACTGTTCAGCCGCAAATATCTCTATTTAAAAAAGTGTGGTATACCCCAGTAAACAATAACTGTGGTTTTGCCATCCCACGGTAAAAAATCTCTATTATTCAGCTTTTGGTAGTTTTTTCCGTAAAGAAAAACAGTAGTGTCTCCGGACTGTTGTGACACAAAAATATATCTGTTGAAAATAGTCTTGTGTAGGCCCGACATCCCAGTGTGGTTTCGCAGTTCCATGGGTCAATTCGCTGTACTATCCAGTTTTGGGCCTTTGGTATCTAAAAAAAAAGCAGTTTGAGTGTGTCGCTCACTGTTCAGCCGCAAACATCTCTATTTAAAAAAGTGTGGTATACCCCAGTAAACAATAACTGTGGTTTTGCCATCCCACGGTAAAAAATCTCTATTATTCAGGTTTTGGTATATTTTCCATAAAGAAAAACAGTAATGTCTCCTGACTGTTGTGACACAAAAATATATCTGTTGAAAATAGTCTTGTGTAGGCCCGACATCCCAGTGTGGTTTCGCAGTTCCACGGGTCAAATCGCTGTACTATCCAGTTTTGGGCCTTTGGTATCTTAAAAAAAAAGCAGTTTGAGTGTGTCGATCACTGTTGAGCCGCAAATATCTCTATTTAAAAAAGTGTGGTATACCCCAGTAAACAATAACTGTAGTTTTGCCATCCCACGGTAAAAAATCTCTATTATTCTGATTTTGGTAGTTTTTTCCGTAAAGAAAAACAGTAGTGTCTCCTGACTGTTGTGACACAAAAATATATCTGTTGAAAATAGTCTTGTGTAGGCCCGACATCCCAGTGTGGTTTCGCAGTTCCATGGGTCAAATCGCTGTACTATGCAGTTTTGGACCTTTGGTATCTAAAAAAAAAGTAATTTGAGTGTGTCGCTCACTGTTCAGCCGCAAATATCTCTATTTAAAAAAGTGTGGTATACCCCAGTAAACAATAACTGTGGTTTTGCCATACCACGGTATAAAATCTCTATTATTCAGCTTTTGGTAGTTTTTTCCGTAAAGAAAAACACTAGTGTCTTCTGACTGTTGTGACACAAAAATATATCTGTTGAAAATAGTCTTGTGTAGGCCCGACATCCCAGTGTGGTTTCGCAGTTCCACGGCTCAAATCGCTGTACTATCCAGTTTTGGGCCTTTGGTATCTAAAAAAAAAAGCAGTTTCAGTGTGTCGCTTACTGTTCAGCCGCAAATATCTCTATTTAAAAAAGTGTGGTATACCCCAGTAAACAATAACTGTGGTTTTGCCATCCCACGGTAAAAAATCTCTATTATTCAGCTTTTGGTAGTTTTTTCCGTAAAGAAAAACAGTAGTGTCTCCTGACTGTTGTGACACAAAAATATATCTGTTGAAAATAGTCTTGTGTAGGCCCGACATCCCAGTGTGGTTTTGCTGTTCCACGGGTCAAATCGCTGTACTATCCAGTTTTGGGCCTTTGGTATCTAAAAAAAAAGCAGTTTCAGTGTGTCGCTCACTGTTCAGCCGCAAATATCTCTTTTTAAAAAAGTGTGGTATACCCCAGTAAACAATAACTGTGGTTTTGCCATCCCACGGTAAAAAATCTCTATTATTCAGGTTTTGGTATATTTTCCATAAAGAAAAACAGTAATGTCTCCTGACTGTTGTGACACAAAAATATATCTGTTGAAAATAGTCTTGTGTAGGCCCGACATCTCAGTGTGGTTTCACAGTTCCACGGGTCAAATCGCTGTACTATCCAGTTTTGGGCCTTTGGTATCTAAAAAAAAAGCAGTTTGAGTGTGTCGCTCACTGTTCAGCCGCAAATATCTCTATTTAAAAAAGTGTGGTATACCCCAGTAAACAATAACTGTGGTTTTGCCATCCCACGGTAAAAAATCTCTATTATTCAGCTTTTGTTAGTTTTTTCCGTAAAGAAAAACAGTAGTGTCTCCTGACTGTTGTGACACAAAAATATATCTGTTGAAAATAGTCTTGTGTAGGCCCGACATCCCAGTGTGGTTTCGCAGTTCCATGGGTCAAATCGCTGTACTATCCTGTTTTGGGCCTTTGGTATCTAAAAAAAAGGCAGTTTGAGTGTGTCGCTCACTGTTCAGCCGCAAATATCTCTATTTAAAAAAGTGTGGCATACCCCAGTAAACAATAACTGTGGTTTTGCCATCCCACGGTAAAAAATCTCTATTATTCAGCTTTTGGTAGTTTTTTCCGTAAAGAAAAACAGTAGTGTCTCCTGACTGTTGTGACACAAAAATATATCTGTTGAAAATAGTCTTGTGTAGGCCCGACATCCCAGTGTGGTTTCGCAGTTCCACGGGTCAAATCGCTGTAATATCCAGTTTTGGGCCTTTGGTATCTAAAAAAAAAGCAGTTTGAGTGTGTCGCTCACTGTTCAGCCGCAAATATCTCTATTTAAAAAGGTGTGGTATACCCCAGTAAAAATATCTGGTTTTACCATCCCACGGTAAAAAATCTCTATTATTCAGCTTTTGGTAGTTTTTTCCGTAGAGAAAAACAGTAGTGTCTCCTGACTGTTGTGACACAAAAATATATCTGTTGAAAATAGTCTTGTGTAGGCCCGACATCCCAGTGTGGTTTCGCAGTTCTACGGGTCAAATCGCTGTACTATCCAGTTTTGGGCCTTTGGTATCTAAATAAAAAAGCAGTTTCAGTGTGTCGCTCACTGTTCAGCCGCAAATATCTCTATTTAAAAAAGTGTGGTATACCCCAGTAAACAATAACTGTGGTTTTGCCATCCCACGGTAAAAAATCTCTATTATTCAGGTTTTGGTAGTTTTTTCCGTAAAGAAAAACAGTAGTGTCTCCTGACTGTTGTGACACAAAAATATATCTGTTGAAAATAGTCTTGTGTACGCCCGACATCCCAGTGTGGTTTCACAGTTCCACGGGGCAAATCGCTGTAATATCCAGTTTTGGGCCTTTGGTATGTAAAAAAAAGCAGTTTGAGTGTGTCGCTCACTGTTCAGCCGCAAATATCTCTATTTAAAAAAGTGTGGTATACCCCAGTAAACAATAACTGTGGTTTTGCCATCCCACGGTAAAAAATCTCTATAATTCAGCTTTTGGTAGTTTTTTCCGTAAAGAAAAACAGTAGTGTCTCCTGACTGTTGTGACACAAAAATATATCTGTTGAAAATAGTCTTGTGTAGGCCCGACATCCCAGTGTGGTTTCACAGTTCCACGGTTCAAATCGCTGTACTATCCAGTTTTGGGCCTTTGGTATCTAAAAAAAAAGCAGTTTGAGTGTGTCGCTCACTGTTCAGCCGCAAATATCTGTATTTAAAAAAGTGTGGTATACCCCAGTAAACAATAACTGTGGTTTTGCCATCCCACGGTAAAAAATCTCTATTATTCAGCTTTTGTTAGTTTTTTCCGTAAAGAAAAGCAGTAGTGTCTCCTGACTGTTGTGACACAAAAATATATCTGTTGAAAATAGTCTTGTGTAGGCCCGACATCCCAGTGTGGTTTCGCAGTTCCATGGGTCAAATCGCTGTACTATCCAGTTTTGGGCCTTTGGTATCTAAAAAAAAGGCAGTTGAGTGTGTCGCTCACTGTTCAGCCGCAAATATCTCTATTTAAAAAAGTGTGGCATACCCCAGTAAACAATAACTGTGGTTTTGCCATCCCACGGTAAAAAATCTCTATTATTCAGCTTTTGGTAGTTTTTTCCGTAAAGAAAAACAGTAGTGTCTCCTGACTGTTGTGACACAAAAATATATCTGTTGAAAATAGTCTTGTGTAGGCCCGACATCCCAGTGTGGTTTCGCAGTTCCATGGGTCAAATCGCTGTACTATCCAGTTTTGGGCCTTTGGTATCTAAAAAAAAGCAGTTTGAGTGTGTCGCTCACTGTTCAGCCGCAAATATCTCTATTTAAAAAAGTGTGGTATACCCCTGTAAAAATAACTGTGGTTTTGCCATCTCACGGTAAAAAATCTCTATTATTCAGGTTTTGGTAGTTTTTTCCGTAAAGAAAAACAGCAGTGTCTCCTGACTGTTGTGACACAAAAATATATCTGTTGAAAATAGTCTTGTGTAGGCCCGACATCCCAGTGTGGTTTCGCTGTTCCACGGGTCAAATCGCTGTACTATCCAGTTTTGGGCCTTTGGTATCTAAAAAAAAAGCAGTTTGAGTGTGTCGCTCACTGTTCAGCCGCAAATATCTCTATTTAAAAAGGTGTGGTATACCCCAGTAAACAATAACTGTGGTTTTGCCATCCCACGGTAAAAAATCTCTATTATTCAGGTTTTGGTAGTTTTTTCCTTAAAGAAAAACAGTAGTGTCTCCTGACTGTTGTGACACAAAAATATATCTGTTGAAAATAGTCTTGTGTAGGCCCGACATCCCAGTGTGGTTTCGCAGTTCCATGGGTCAATTCGCTGTACTATCCAGTTTTGGGCCTTTGGTATCTAAAAAAAAAGCAGTTTGAGTGTGTCGCTCACTGTTCAGCCGCAAATATCTCTATTTAAAAAAGTGTGGTATACCCCAGTAAACAATAACTGTGGTTTTGCCATCCCACGGTAAAAAATCTCTATTATTCAGGTTTTGGTATATTTTCCATTAAGAAAAACAGTAATTTCTCCTGACTGTTGTGACACAAAAATATATCTGTTGAAAATAGTCTTGTGTAGGCCCGACATCCCAGTGTGGTTTCGCAATTCCACGGGTCAAATCGCTGTACTATCCAGTTTTGGGCCTTTGGTATCTTAAAAAAAAAGTAGTTTGAGTGTGTCGCTCACTGTTCAGCCGCAAATATCTCTATTTAAAAAAGTGTGGTATACCCCAGTAAACAATAACTGTAGTTTTGCCATCCCACGGTAAAAAATCTCTATTATTCAGCTTTTGGTAGTTTTTTCCGTAAAGAAAAACAGTAGTGTCTCCTGACTGTTGTGACACAAAAATATATCTGTTGAAAATAGTCTTGTGTAGGCCCGACATCCCAGTATGGTTTCACAGTTTCACGGGTCAAATCGCTGTAATATCCAGTTTTGGGCCTTTGGTATCTAAAAAAAAAGCAGTTTGAGTGTGTCGCTCACTGTTCAGCCGCAAATATCTCTATTTAAAAAAGTGTGGTATACCCCAGTAAACAATAACTGTGGTTTTGCCATCCCACGGTAAAAAATCTCTATTATTCAGGTTTTGGTATTTTTTTCCGTAAAGAAAAACAGTAGTGTCTCCTGACTGTTGTGACACAAAAATATATCTGTTGAAAATAGTCTTGTGTAGGCCCGACATCCCAGTGTGGTTTCGCAGTTCCATGGGTCAATTCGCTGTACTATCCAGTTTTGGGCCTTTGGTATCTAAAAAAAAAGCAGTTTGAGTGTGTCGCTCACTGTTCAGCCGCAAATATCTCTATTTAAAAAAGTGTGGTATACCCCAGTAAACAATAACTGTGGTTTTGCCATCCCACGGTAAAAAATCTCTATTATTCAGGTTTTGGTATATTTTCCATAAAGAAAAACAGTAATGTCTCCTGACTGTTGTGACACAAAAATATATCTGTTGAAAATAGTCTTGTGTAGGCCCGACATCCCAGTGTGGTTTCGCAGTTCCACGGGTCAAATCGCTGTACTATCCAGTTTTGGGCCTTTGGTATCTAAAAAAAAAAGTAGTTTGAGTGTGTCGATCACTGTTGAGCCGCAAATATCTCTATTTAAAAAAGTGTGGTATACCCCAGTAAACAATAACTGTAGTTTTGCCATCCCACGGTAAAAAATCTCTATTATTCTGATTTTGGTAGTTTTTTCCATAAAGAAAAACAGTAGTGTCTCCTGACTGTTGTGACACAAAAATATATCTGTTGAAAATAGTCTTGTGTAGGCCCGACATCCCAGTGTGGTTTCGCAGTTCCATGGGTCAAATCGCTGTACTATCCAGTTTTGGGCCTTTGGTATCTAAAAAAAAAGTAGTTTGAGTGTGTCGCTCACTGTTCAGCCGCAAATATCTCTATTTAAAAAAGTGTGGTATACCCCAGTAAACAATAACTGTGGTTTTGCCATACCACGGTATAAAATCTCTATTATTCAGCTTTTGGTAGTTTTTTCCGTAAAGAAAAACAGTAGTGTCTCCTGACTGTTGTGACACAAAAATATATCTGTTGAAAATAGTCTTGTGTAGGCCCGACATCCCAGTGTGGTTTCGCAATTCCACGGGTCAAATCGCTGTACTATCCAGTTTTGGGCCTTTGGTATCTAAAAAAAAAAGTAGTTTGAGTGTGTCGCTCACTGTTCAGCCGCAAATATCTCTATTTAAAAAAGTGTGGTATACCCCAGTAAACAATAACTGTAGTTTTGCCATCCCACGGTAAAAAATCTCTATTATTCAGCTTTTGGTAGTTTTTTCCGTAAAGAAAAACAGTATTGTCTCCTGACTGTTGTGACACAAAAATATATCTGTTGAAAATAGTCTTGTGTAGGCCCGACATCCCAGTATGGTTTCACAGTTTCACGGGTCAAATCGCTGTAATATCCAGTTTTGGGCCTTTGGTATCTAAAAAAAAAGCAGTTTGAGTGTGTCGCTCACTGTTCAGCCGCAAATATCTCTATTTAAAAAAGTGTGGTATACCCCAGTAAACAATAACTGTGGTTTTGCCATCCCACGGTAAAAAATCTCTATTATTCAGGTTTTGGTATTTTTTTCCGTAAAGAAAAACAGTAGTGTCTCCTGACTGTTGTGACACAAAAATATATCTGTTGAAAATAGTCTTGTGTAGGCCCGACATCCCAGTGTGGTTTCGCAGTTTCATGGGTCAATTCGCTGTACTATCCAGTTTTGGGCCTTTGGTATCTAAAAAAAAAGCAGTTTGAGTGTGTCGCTCACTGTTCAGCTGCAAATATCTCTATTTAAAAAAGTGTGGTATACCCCAGTAAACAATAACTGTGGTTTTGCCATCCCACGGTAAAAAATCTCTATTATTCAGGTTGTGGTATATTTTCCATAAAGAAAAACAGTAATGTCTCCTGACTGTTGTGACACAAATATATATCTGTTGAAAATAGTCTTGTGTAGGCCCGACATCCTAGTGTGGTTTCGCAGTTCCACGGGTCAAATCGCTGTACTATCCAGTTTTGGGCCTTTGGTATCTAAAAAAAAAAGTAGTTTGAGTGTGTCGATCACTGTTGAGCCGCAAATATCTCTATTTAAAAAAGTGTGGTATACCCCAGTAAACAATAACTGTAGTTTTGCCATCCCACGGTAAAAAATCTCTATTATTCAGCTTTTGGTATTTTTTTCCGTAAAGAAAAACAGTAGTGTCTCCTGACTGTTGTGACACAAAAATATATCTGTTGAAAATAGTCTTGTGTAGGCCCGACATCCCAGTATGGTTTCACAGTTTCACGGGTCAAATCGCTGTAATATCCAGTTTTGGGCCTTTGGTATCTAAAAAAAAAGCAGTTTGAGTGTGTCGCTCACTGTTCAGCCGCAAATATCTCTATTTAAAAAAGTGTGGTATACCCCAGTAAACAATAACTGTGGTTTTGCCATCCCACGGTAAAAAATCTCTATTATTCAGGTTTTGGTATTTTTTTCCGTAAAGAAAAACAGTAGTGTCTCCTGACTGTTGTGACACAAAAATATATCTGTTGAAAATAGTCTTGTGTAGGCCCGACATCCCAGTGTGGTTTCGCAGTTCCATGGGTCAATTCGCTGTACTATCCAGTTTTGGGCCTTTGGTATCTAAAAAAAAAGCAGTTTGAGTGTGTCGCTCACTGTTCAGCCGCAAATATCTCTATTTAAAAAAGTGTGGTATACCCCAGTAAACAATAACTGTGGTTTTGCCATCCCACGGTAAAAAATCTCTATTATTCAGGTTTTGGTATATTTTCCATAAAGAAAAACAGTAATGTCTCCTGACTGTTGTGACACAAAAATATATCTGTTGAAAATAGTCTTGTGTAGGCCCGACATCCCAGTGTGGTTTCGCAGTTCCACGGGTCAAATCGCTGTACTATCCAGTTTTGGGCCTTTGGTATCTAAAAAAAAAAGTAGTTTGAGTGTGTCGATCACTGTTGAGCCGCAAATATCTCTATTTAAAAAAGTGTGGTATACCCCAGTAAACAATAACTGTAGTTTTGCCATCCCACGGTAAAAAATCTCTATTATTCTGATTTTGGTAGTTTTTTCCATAAAGAAAAACAGTAGTGTCTCCTGACTGTTGTGACACAAAAATATATCTGTTGAAAATAGTCTTGTGTAGGCCCGACATCCCAGTGTGGTTTCGCAGTTCCATGGGTCAAATCGCTGTACTATCCAGTTTTGGGCCTTTGGTATCTAAAAAAAAAGTAGTTTGAGTGTGTCGCTCACTGTTCAGCCGCAAATATCTCTATTTAAAAAAGTGTGGTATACCCCAGTAAACAATAACTGTGGTTTTGCCATACCACGGTATAAAATCTCTATTATTCAGCTTTTGGTAGTTTTTTCCGTAAAGAAAAACAGTAGTGTCTCCTGACTGTTGTGACACAAAAATATATCTGTTGAAAATAGTCTTGTGTAGGCCCGACATCCCAGTGTGGTTTCGCAATTCCACGGGTCAAATCGCTGTACTACCCAGTTTTGGGCCTTTGGTATCTAAAAAAAAAAGTAGTTTGAGTGTGTCGCTCACTGTTCAGCCGCAAATATCTCTATTTAAAAAAGTGTGGTATACCCCAGTAAACAATAACTGTAGTTTTGCCATCCCACGGTAAAAAATCTCTATTATTCAGCTTTTGGTAGTTTTTTCCGTAAAGAAAAACAGTAGTGTCTCCTCACTGTTGTGACACAAAAATATATCTGTTGAAAATAGTCTTGTGTAGGCCCGACATCCCAGTATGGTTTCACAGTTTCACGGGTCAAATCGCTGTAATATCCAGTTTTGGGCCTTTGGTATCTAAAAAAAAAGCAGTTTGAGTGTGTCGCTCACTGTTCAGCCGCAAATATCTCTATTTAAAAAAGTGTGGTATACCCCAGTAAACAATAACTGTGGTTTTGCCAACCCACGGTAAAAAATCTCTATTATTCAGGTTTTGGTATTTTTTTCCGTAAAGAAAAACAGTAGTGTCTCCTGACTGTTGTGACACAAAAATATATCTGTTGAAAATAGTCTTGTGTAGGCCCGACATCCCAGTGTGGTTTCGCAGTTTCATGGGTCAATTCGCTGTACTATCCAGTTTTGGGCCTTTGGTATCTAAAAAAAAAGCAGTTTGAGTGTGTCGCTCACTGTTCAGCCGCAAATATCTCTATTTAAAAAAGTGTGGTATACCCCAGTAAACAATAACTGTGGTTTTGCCATCCCACGGTAAAAAATCTCTATTATTCAGGTTGTGGTATATTTTCCATAAAGAAAAACAGTAATGTCTCCTGACTGTTGTGACACAAAAATATATCTGTTGAAAATAGTCTTGTGTAGGCCCGACATCCCAGTGTGGTTTCGCAGTTCCACGGGTCAAATCGCTGTACTATCCAGTTTTGGGCCTTTGGTATCTAAAAAAAAAAGTAGTTTGAGTGTGTCGATCACTGTTGAGCCGCAAATATCTCTATTTAAAAAAGTGTGGTATACCCCAGTAAACAATAACTGTAGTTTTGCCATCCCACGGTAAAAAATCTCTATTATTCTGATTTTGGTAGTTTTTTCCATAAAGAAAAACAGTAGTGTCTCCTGACTGTTGTGACACAAAAATATATCTGTTGAAAATAGTCTTGTGTAGGCCCGACATCCCAGTGTGGTTTCGCAGTTCCATGGGTCAAATCGCTGTACTATCCAGTTTTGGGCCTTTGGTATCTAAAAAAAAAGTAGTTTGAGTGTGTCGCTCACTGTTCAGCCGCAAATATCTCTATTTAAAAAAGTGTGGTATACCCCAGTAAACAATAACTGTGGTTTTGCCATACCACGGTATAAAATCTCTATTATTCAGCTTTTGGTAGTTTTTTCCGTAAAGAAAAACAGTAGTGTCTCCTGACTGTTGTGACACAAAAATATATCTGTTGAAAATAGTCTTGTGTAGGCCCGACATCCCAGTGTGGTTTCGCAATTCCACGGGTCAAATCGCTGTACTATCCAGTTTTGGGCCTTTGGTATCTAAAAAAAAAAGTAGTTTGAGTGTGTCGCTCACTGTTCAGCCGCAAATATCTCTATTTAAAAAAGTGTGGTATACCCCAGTAAACAATAACTGTAGTTTTGCCATCCCACGGTAAAAAATCTCTATTATTCAGCTTTTGGTAGTTTTTTCCGTAAAGAAAAACAGTAGTGTCTCCTGACTGTTGTGACACAAAAATATATCTGTTGAAAATAGTCTTGTGTAGGCCCGACATCCCAGTATGGTTTCACAGTTTCACGGGTCAAATCGCTGTAATATCCAGTTTTGGGCCTTTGGTATCTAAAAAAAAAGCAGTTTGAGTGTGTCGCTCACTGTTCAGCCGCAAATATCTCTATTTAAAAAAGTGTGGTATACCCCAGTAAACAATAACTGTGGTTTTGCCATCCCATGGTAAAAAATCTCTATTATTCAGGTTTTGGTATTTTTTTCCGTAAAGAAAAACAGTAGTGTCTCCTGACTATTGTGACACAAAAATATATCTGTTGAAAATAGTCTTGTGTAGGTCCGACATTCCAGTGTGGTTTCGCAGTTTCATGGGTCAATTCGCTGTACTATCCAGTTTTGGGCCTTTGGTATCTAAAAAAAAAGCAGTTTGAGTGTGTCGCTCACTGTTCAGCCGCAAATATCTCTATTTAAAAAAGTGTGGTATACCCTAGTAAACAATAACTGTGGTTTTGCCATCCCACGGTAAAAAATCTCTATTATTCAGGTTGTGGTATATTTTCCATAAAGAAAAACAGTAATGTCTCCTGACTGTTGTGACACAAAAATATATCTGTTGAAAATAGTCTTGTGTAGGCCCGACATCCCAGTGTGGTTTCGCAGTTCCACGGGTCAAATCGCTGTACTATCCAGTTTTGGGCCTTTGGTATCTAAAAAAAAAAGTAGTTTGAGTGTGTCGATCACTGTTGAGCCGCAAATATCTCTATTTAAAAAAGTGTGGTATACCCCAGTAAACAATAACTGTAGTTTTGCCATCCCACGGTAAAAAATCTCTATTATTCTGATTTTGGTAGTTTTTTCCATAAAGAAAAACAGTAGTGTCTCCTGACTGTTGTGACACAAAAATATATCTGTTGAAAATAGTCTTGTGTAGGCCCGACATCCCAGTGTGGTTTCGCAGTTCCATGGGTCAAATCGCTGTACTATCCAGTTTTGGGCCTTTGGTATCTAAAAAAAAAGTAGTTTGAGTGTGTCGCTCACTGTTCAGCCGCAAATATCTCTATTTAAAAAAGTGTGGTATACCCCAGTAAACAATAACTGTGGTTTTGCCATACCACGGTATAAAATCTCTATTATTCAGCTTTTGGTAGTTTTTTCCGTAAAGAAAAACAGTAGTGTCTCCTGACTGTTGTGACACAAAAATATATCTGTTGAAAATAGTCTTGTGTAGGCCCGACATCCCAGTGTGGTTTCGCAGTTCCATGGGTCAATTCGCTGTACTATCCAGTTTTGGGCCTTTGGTATCTAAAAAAAAAGCAGTTTGAGTGTGTCGCTCACTGTTCAGCCGCAAATATCTCTATTTAAAAAAGTGTGGTATACCCCAGTAAACAATAACTGTGGTTTTGCCATCCCACGGTAAAAAATCTCTATTATTCAGGTTTTGGTATATTTTCCATAAAGAAAAACAGTAATGTCTCCTGACTGTTGTGACACAAAAATATATCTGTTGAAAATAGTCTTGTGTAGGCCCGACATCCCAGTGTGGTTTCGCAGTTCCACGGGTCAAATCGCTGTACTATCCAGTTTTGGGCCTTTGGTATCTAAAAAAAAAAGTAGTTTGAGTGTGTCGATCACTGTTGAGCCGCAAATATCTCTATTTAAAAAAGTGTGGTATACCCCAGTAAACAATAACTGTAGTTTTGCCATCCCACGGTAAAAAATCTCTATTATTCTGATTTTGGTAGTTTTTTCCGTAAAGAAAAACAGTAGTGTCTCCTGACTGTTGTGACATAAAAATATATCTGTTGAAAATAGTCTTGTGTAGGCCCGACATCCCAGTGTGGTTTCGCAGTTCCATGGGTCAAATCGCTGTACTATCCAGTTTTGGGCCTTTGGTATCTAAAAAAAAAGTAGTTTGAGTGTGTCGCTCACTGTTCAGCCGCAAATATCTCTATTTAAAAAAGTGTGGTATACCCCAGTAAACAATAACTGTGGTTTTGCCATCCCACGGTAAAAAATCTCTATTATTCAGCTTTTGGTAGTTTTTTCCGTAAAGAAAAACAGTAGTGTCTCCTGACTGTTGTGACACAAAAATATATCTGTTGAAAATAGTCTTGTGTAGGCCCGACATCCCAGTGTGGTTTCGCAGTTCCATGGGTCAATTCGCTGTACTATCCAGTTTTGGGCCTTTGGTATCTAAAAAAAAAAGCAGTTTGAGTGTGTCGCTCACTGTTCAGCCGCAAATATCTCTATTTAAAAAAGTGTGGTATACCCCAGTAAACAATAACTGTGGTTTTGCCATCCCACGGTAAAAAATCTCTATTATTCAGGTTTTGGTATATTTTCCATAAAGAAAAACAGTAATGTCTCCTGACTGTTGTGACACAAAAATATATCTGTTGAAAATAGTCTTGTGTAGGCCCGACATCCCAGTGTGGTTTCGCAGTTCCACGGGTCAAATCGCTGTACTATCCAGTTTTGGGCCTTTGGTATCTAAAAAAAAAGCAGTTTCAGTGTGTCGCTCACTGTTCAGCCGCAAATATCTCTATTTAAAAAAGTGTGGCATACCCCAGTAAACAATAACTGTGGTTTTGCCATCCCACGGTAAAAAATCTCTATTACTCAGCTTTTGGTAGTTTTTTCCGTAAAGAAAAACAGTAGTGTCTCCTGACTGTTGTGACACAAAAATATATCTGTTGAAAATAGTCTTGTGTAGGCCCGACATCCCAGTGTGGTTTCGCAGTTCCATGGGTCAAATCGCTGTACTATCCAGTTTTGGGCCTTTGGTATCTAAAAAAAAGCAGTTTGAGTGTGTCGCTCACTGTTCAGCCGCAAATATCTCTATTTAAAAAAGTGTGGTATACCCCAGTAAACAATAACTGTGGTTTTGCCATCCCACGGTAAAAAATCTCTATTATTCAGGTTTTGGTAGTTTTTTCCGTAAAGAAAAACAGTAGTGTCTCCTGACTGTTGTGACACAAAAATATATCTGTTGAAAATAGTCTTGTGTAGGCCCGACATCCCAGTGTGGTTTCGCAGTTCCATGGGTCAATTCGCTGTACTATCGAGTTTTGGGCCTTTGGTATCTAAAAAAAAAGCAGTTTGAGTGTGTCGCTCACTGTTCAGCCGCAAATATCTCTATTTAAAAAAGTGTGGTATACCCCAGTAAACAATAACTGTGGTTTTGCCATCCCACGGTAAAAAATCTCTATTATTCAGGTTTTGGTATATTTTCCATAAAGAAAAACAGTAATGTCTCCTGACTGTTGTGACACAAAAATATATCTGTTGAAAATAGTCTTGTGTAGGCCCGACATCCCAGTGTGGTTTCGCAGTTCCACGGGTCAAATCGCTGTACTATCCAGTTTTGGGCCTTTGGTATCTAAAAAAAAAAGTAGTTTGAGTGTGTCGATCACTGTTGAGCCGCAAATATCTCTATTTAAAAAAGTGTGGTATACCCCAGTAAACAATAACTGTAGTTTTGCCATCCCACGGTAAAAAATCTCTATTATTCTGATTTTGGTAGTTTTTTCCGTAAAGAAAAACAGTAGTGTCTCCTGACTGTTGTGACACAAAAATATATCTGTTGAAAATAGTCTTGTGTAGGCCCGACATCCCAGTGTGGTTTCGCAGTTCCATGGGTCAAATCGCTGTACTATCCAGTTTTGGGCCTTTGGTATCTAAAAAAAAAGTAGTTTGAGTGTGTCGCTCACTGTTCAGCCGCAAATATCTCTATTTAAAAAAGTGTGGTATACCCCTGTAAAAATAACTGTGGTTTTGCCATCCCACGGTAAAAAATCTCTATTATTCAGGTTTTGGTAGTTTTTCCGTAAAGAAAAACGGTAGTGTCTCCTGACTGTTGTGACACAAAAATATATCTGTTGAAAATAGTCTTGCGTAGGCCCGACATCCCAGTGTGGTTTTGCTGTTCCACGGGTCAAATCGCTGTACTATCCAGTTTTGGGCCTTTGGTATCTAAAAAAAAAGCAGTTTGAGTGTGTCGCTCACTGTTCAGCCGCAAATATCTCTACTTAAAAAAGTGTGGTATACCCCAGTAAACAATAACTGTGGTTTTGCCATACCACGGTATAAAATCTCTGTTATTCAGCTTTTGGTAGTTTTTTCTGTAAAGAAAAACAGTAGTGTCTCCTGACTGTTGAGACACAAAAATATATCTGTTGAAAATAGTCTTGTGTAGGCCCGACATCCCAGTGTGGTTTCGCAGTTCCACGGGTCAAATCGCTGTACTATCCAGTTTTGGGCCTTTGGTATCTAAAAAAAAAAGCAGTTTCAGTGTGTCGCTTACTGTTCAGCCGCAAATATCTCTATTTAAAAAAGTGTGGTATACCCCAGTAAACAATAACTGTGGTTTTGCCATCCCACGGTAAAAAATCTCTATTATTCAGCTTTTGGTACTTTTTTCCGTAAAGAAAAACAGTAGTGTCTCCTGACTGTTGTGACACAAAAATATATCTGTTGAAAATAGTCTTGTGTAGGCCCGACATCCCAGTGTGGTTTCGCTGTTCCACGTGTCAAATCGTTGTACTATCCAGTTTTGGGCCTTTGGTATCTTAAAAAAAACAGTTTGAGTGTGTCGCTCACTGTTCAGCCGCAAATATCTCTATTTAAAAAGGTGTGGTATACCCCAGTAAACAATAACTGTGGTTTTGCCATCCCACGGTAAAAAATCTCTATTATTCAGGTTTGGTATATTTTCCATTAAGAAAAACAGTAATGTCTCCTGACTGTTGTGACACAAAAATATATCTGTTGAAAATAGTCTTGTGTAGGCCCGACATCCCAGTGTGGTTTCGCAATTCCACGGGTCAAATCGCTGTACTATCCAGTTTTGGGCCTTTGGTATCTAAAAAAAAAAGTAGTTTGAGTGTGTCGCTCACTGTTCAGCCGCAAATATCTCTATTTAAAAAAGTGTGGTATACCCCAGTAAACAATAACTGTAGTTTTGCCATCCCACGGTAAAAAATCTCTATTATTCAGCTTTTGGTAGTTTTTTCCGTAAAGAAAAACAGTAGTGTCTCCTGACTGTTGTGACACAAAAATATATCTGTTGAAAATAGCCTTGTGTAGGCCCGACATCCCAGTGTGGTTTCACAGTTCCACGGGTCAAATCGCTGTAATATCCAGTTTTGGGCCTTTGGTATCTAAAAAAAAAAGCAGTTTGAGTGTGTCGCTCACTGTTCAGCCGCAAATATCTCTATTTAAAAAAGTGTGGTATACCCCAGTAAACAATAACTGTGGTTTTGCCATCCCATGGTAAAAAATCTCTATTATTCAGGTTTTGGTAGTTTTTTCCGTAAAGAAAAACAGTAGTGTCTCCTGACTGTTGTGACACAATAATATATCTGTTGAAAATAGTCTTGTGTAGGCCCGACATCCCAGTGTGGTTTCGCAGTTCCATGGGTCAATTCGCTGTACTATCCAGTTTTGGGCCTTTGGTATCTAAAAAAAAAGCAGTTTGAGTGTGTCGCTCACTGTTCAGCCGCAAATATCTCTATTTAAAAAAGTGTGGTATACCCCAGTAAACAATAACTGTGGTTTTGTCATCCCACGGTAAAAAATCTCTATTATTCAGGTTTTGGTATATTTTCCACAAAGAAAAACAGTAATGTCTCCTGACTGTTGTGACACAAAAATATATCTGTTGAAAATAGTCTTGTGTAGGCCCGACATCCCAGTGTGGTTTCGCAGTTCCACGGGTCAAATCGCTGTACTATCCAGTTTTGGGCCTTTGGTATCTAAAAAAAAAAGTAGTTTGAGTGTGTCGATCACTGTTCAGCCGCAAATATCTCTATTTAAAAAAGTGTGGCATACCCCAGTAAACAATAACTGTGGTTTTGCCATCCCACGGTAAAAAATCTCTATTATTCAGCTTTTGGTATTTTTTTCCATAAAGAAAAACAGTAGTGTCTCCTGACTGTTGTGACACAAAAATATATCTGTTGAAAATAGTCTTGTGTAGGCCCGACATCCCAGTGTGGTTTCGCAGTTCCATGGGTCAAATCGCTGTACTATCCAGTTTTGGGCCTTTTTGTATCTAAAAAAAAGCAGTTTGAGTGTGTCGCTCACTGTTCAGCCGCAAATATCTCTATTTAAAAAAGTGTGGTATACCCCTGTAAAAATAACTGTGGTTTTGCCATCCCACGGTAAAAAATCTCTATTATTCAGGTTTTGGTAGTTTTTCCGTAAAGAAAAACGGTAGTGTCTCCTGACTGTTGTGACACAAAAATATATCTGTTGAAAATAGTCTTGCGTAGGCCCGACATCCCAGTGTGGTTTCGCTGTTCCACGGGTCAAATCGCTGTACTATCCAGTTTTGGGCCTTTGGTATCTAAAAAAAAAGCAGTTTGAGTGTGTCGCTCACTGTTCAGCCGCAAATATCTCTATTTAAAAAGGTGTGGTATACCCCAGTAAACAATAACTGTGGTTTTGCCATCCCACGGTAAAAAATCTCTATTATTCAGGTTTTGGTAGTTTTTTCCGTAAAGAAAAACAGTAGTGTCTCCTGACTGTTGTGGCACAAAAATATATCTGTTGAAAATAGTCTTGTGTAGGCCCGACATCCCAGTGTGGTTTTGCAGTTCCATGGGTCAATTCGCTGTACTATCCAGTTTTGGGCCTTTGGTATCTAAAAAAAAAGCAGTTTGAGTGTGTCGCTCACTGTTCAGCCGCAAATATCTCTATTTAAAAAAGTGTGGTATACCCCAGTAAACAATAACTGTGGTTTTGCCATCCCACGGTAAAAAATCTCTATTATTCAGGTTTTGGTATATTTTCCATTAAGAAAAACAGTAATGTCTCCTGACTGTTGTGACACAAAAATATATCTGTTGAAAATAGTCTTGTGTAGGCCCGACATCCCAGTGTGGTTTCGCAATTCCACGGGTCAAATCGCTGTACTATCCAGTTTTGGGCCTTTGGTATCTAAAAAAAAAAGTAGTTTGAGTGTGTCGCTCACTGTTCAGCCGCAAATATCTCTATTTAAAAAAGTGTGGTATACCCCAGTAAACAATAACAGTAGTTTTGCCATCCCACGGTAAAAAATCTCTATTATTCAGCTTTTGGTAGTTTTTTCCGTAAAGAAAAACAGTAGTGTCTCCTGACTGTTGTGACACAAAAATATATCTGTTGAAAATAGTCTTGTGTAGGCCCGACATCCCAGTATGGTTTCACAGTTCCACGGGTCAAATCGCTGTAATATCCAGTTTTGGGCCTTTGGTATCTAAAAAAAAAGCAGTTTGAGTGTGTCGCTCACTGTTCAGCCGCAAATATCTCTATTTAAAAAAGTGTGGTATACCCCAGTAAACAATAACTGTGGTTTTGCCATCCCACGGTAAAAAATCTCTATTATTCAGGTTTTGGTAGTTTTTTCCGTAAAGAAAAACAGTAGTGTCTCCTGACTGTTGTGACACAAAAATATATCTGTTGAAAATAGTCTTGTGTAGGCCCGACATCCCAGTGTGGTTTCGCAGTTCCATGGGTCAATTCGCTGTACTATCCAGTTTTGGGCCTTTGGTATCTAAAAAAAAAGCAGTTTGAGTGTGTCGCTCACTGTTCAGCTGCAAATATCTCTATTTAAAAAAGTGTGGTATACCCCAGTAAACAATAACTGTGGTTTTGCCATCCCACGGTAAAAAATCTCTATTATTCAGGTTTTGGTATATTTTCCATAAAGAAAAACAGTAATGTCTCCTGACTGTTGTGACACAAAAATATATCTGTTGAAAATAGTCTTGTGTAGGCCCGACATCCCAGTGTGGTTTCGCAGTTCCACGGGTCAAATCGCTGTACTATCCAGTTTTGGGCCTTTGGTATCTAAAAAAGAAAGTAGTTTGAGTGTGTCGATCACTGTTGAGCCGCAAATATCTCTATTTAAAAAAGTGTGGTATACCCCAGTAAACAATAACTGTAGTTTTGCCATCCCACGGTAAAAAATCTCTATTATTCTGATTTTGGTAGTTTTTTCCGTAAAGAAAAACAGTAGTGTCTCCTGACTGTTGTGACACAAAAATATATCTGTTGAAAATAGTCTTGTGTAGGCCCGACATCCCAGTGTGGTTTCGCAGTTCCATGGGTCAAATCGCTGTACTATCCAGTTTTGGGCCTTTGGTATCTAAAAAAAAAGTAGTTTGAGTGTGTCGCTCACTGTTCAGCCGCAAATATCTCTATTTAAAAAAGTGTGGTATACCCCAGTAAACAATAACTGTGGTTTTGCCATACCACGGTATAAAATCTCTATTATTCAGCTTTTGGTAGTTTTTTCCGTAAAGAAAAACAGTAGTGTCTCCTGACTGTTGTGACACAAAAATATATCTGTTGAAAATAGTCTTGTGTAGGCCCGACATCCCAGTGTGGTTTCGCAGTTCCACGGGTCAAATCGCTGTACTATCCAGTTTTGGGCCTTTGGTATCTAAAAAAAAAAAGCAGTTTCAGTGTGTCGCTCACTGTTCAGCCGCAAATATCTCTATTTAAAAAAGTGTGGTATACCCCAGTAAACAATAACTGTGGTTTTGCCATCCCACGGTAAAAAATCTCTATTATTCAGCTTTTGGTAGTTTTCTCCGTAAAGAAAAACAGTAGTGTCTCCTGACTGTTGTAACACAAAAATATATCTGTTGAAAATAGTCTTGTGTAGGCCCGACATCCCAGTGTGGTTTCGCAGTTCCATGGGTCAATTCGCTGTACTATCCAGTTTTGGGCCTTTGGTATCTAAAAAAAAAGCAGTTTGAGTGTGTCGCTCACTGTTCAGCCGCAAATATCTCTATTTAAAAAAGTGTGGTATACCCCAGTAAACAATAACTGTGGTTTTGCCATCCCACGGTAAAAAATCTCTATTATTCAGGTTTTGGTATATTTTCCATAAAGAAAAACAGTAATGTCTCCTGACTGTTGTGACACAAAATATATCTGTTGAAAATAGTCTTGTGTAGGCCCGACATCCCAGTGTGGTTTCGCAGTTCCACGGGTCAAATCGCTGTACTATCCAGTTTTGGGCCTTTGGTATCTAAAAAAAAAGCAGTTTGAGTGTGTCGCTCACTGTTCAGCCGCAAATATCTCTATTTAAAAAAGTGTGGTATACCCCAGTAAACAATAACTGTGGTTTTGCCATCCCACGGTAAAAAATCTCTATTATTCAGGTTTTGGTATATTTTCCATAAAGAAAAACAGTAGTGTCTCCTGACTGTTGTGACACAAAAATATATCTGTTGAAAATAGTCTTGTGTAGGCCCGACATCCCAGTGTGGTTTCACAGTTCCACGGGTCAAATCGCTGTAATATCCAGTTTTGGGCCTTTGGTATCTAAAAAAAAAACAGTTTCAGTGTGTCGCTCACTGTTCAGCCGCAAATATCTCTATTTAAAAAAGTGTGGTATACCCCTGTAAAAATAACTGTGGTTTTGCCATCCCACGGTAAAAAATCTCTATTATTCAGGTTTTGGTAGTTTTTTCCGTAAAGAAAAACAGTAGTGTCTCCTGACTGTTGTGACACAAAAATATATCTGTTGAAAATAGTCTTGTGTAGGCCCGACATCCCAGTGTGGTTTCGCTGTTCCACGGGTCAAATCGCTGTACTATCCAGTTTTGGGCCTTTGGTATCTAAAAAAAAAGCAGTTTGAGTGTGTCGCTCACTGTTCAGCCGCAAATATCTCTATTTAAAAAAGTGTGGTATTCCCCAGTAAACAATAACTGTGGTTTTGCCATCCCACGGTAAAAAATCTCTATTATTCAGGTTTTGGTAAATTTTCCATTAAGAAAAACAGTAATGTCTCCTGACTGTTGTGACACAAAAATATATCTGTTGAAAATAGTCTTGTGTAGGCCCGACATCCCAGTGTGGTTTCGCAATTCCACGGGTCAAATCGCTGTACTATCCAGTTTTGGGCCTTTGGTATCTAAAAAAAAAAGTAGTTTGAGTGTGTCGCTCACTGTTCAGCCGCAAATATCTCTATTTAAAAAAGTGTGGTATTCCCCAGTAAACAATAACTGTAGTTTTGCCATCCCACGGTAAAAAATCTCTATTATTCAGCTTTTGGAATTTTTTTCCGTAAAGAAAAACAGTAGTGTCTACTGACTGTTGTGACACAAAAATATATCTGTTGAAAATAGTCTTGTGTAGGCCCGACATCCCAGTGTGGTTTCACATTTCCACGGGTCAAATCGCTGTAATATCCAGTTTTGGGCCTTTGGTATCTAAAAAAAAAGCAGTTTGAGCGTGTCGCTCACTGTTCAGCTGTAAATATCTCTATTTAAAAAAGTGTGGTATACCCCAGTAAACAATAACTGTGGTTTTGCCATCCCACGGTAAATAATCTCTATTATTCAGGTTTTGGTAGTTTTTTCCGTAAAGAAAAACAATAGTGTCTCCTGACTGTTGTGACACAAAAATATATCTGTTGAAAATAGTCTTGTGTAGGCCCGACATCCCAGTGTGGTTTCGCAGTTCCATGGGTCAATTCGCTGTACTATCCAGTTTTGGGCCTTTGGTATAAAAAAAAAAGCAGTTTGAGTGTGTCGCTCACTGTTCAGCCGCAAATATCTCTATTTAAAAAAGTGTGGTATACCCCAGTAAACAATAACTGTGGTTTTGCCATCCCACGGTAAAAAATCTCTATTATTCAGGTTTTGGTATATTTTCCATAAAGAAAAACAGTAATGTCTCCTGACTATTGTGACACAAAAATATATCTGTTGAAAATAGTCTTGTGTAGGCCCGACATCCCAGTGTGGTTTCGCAGTTCCACGGGTCAAATCGCTGTACTATCCAGTTTTGGGCCTTTGGTATCTAAAAAAAAAGCAGTTTGAGTGTGTCGCTCACTGTTCAGCCGCAAATATCTCTATTTAAAAAAGTGTGGTATACCCCAGTAAACAATAACTGTGGTTTTGCCATCCCACGGTAAAAAATCTCTATTATTCAGGTTTTGGTATATTTTCCATAAAGAAAAACAGTAGTGTCTCCTGACTGTTGTGACACAAAAATATATCTGTTGAAAATAGTCTTGTGTAGGCCCGACATCCCAGTGTGGTTTCACAGTTCCACGGGTCAAATCGCTGTAATATCCAGTTTTGGGCCTTTGGTATCTAAAAAAAAAACAGTTTCAGTGTGTCGCTCACTGTTCAGCCGCAAATATCTCTATTTAAAAAAGTGTGGTATACCCCAGTAAACAATAACTGTGGTTTTGCCATCCCACGGTAAAAAATCTCTATTATTCAGGTTTTGGTATATTTTCCATAAAGAAAAACAGTAGTGTCTCCTGACTGTTGTGACACAAAAATATATCTGTTGAAAATAGTCTTGTGTAGGCCCGACATCCCTGTGTGGTTTCACATTTCCACGGGTCAAATCGCTGTAATATCCAGTTTTGGGCCTTTGGTATCTAAAAAAAAAGCAGTTTGAGCGTGTCGCTCACTGTTCAGCCGTAAATATCTCTATTTAAAAAAGTGTGGTATACTCCAGTAAACAATAACTGTGGTTTTGCCATCCCACGGTAAATAATCTCTATTATTCAGGTTTTGGTAGTTTTTTCCGTAAAGAAAAACAGTAGTGTCTCCTGACTGTTGTGACACAAAAATATATCTGTTGAAAATAGTCTTGTGTAGGCCCGACATCCCAGTGTGGTTTCGCAGTTCCATGGGTCAATTCGCTGTACTATCCAGTTTTGGGCCTTTGGTATAAAAAAAAAAGCAGTTTGAGTGTGTCGCTCACTGTTCAGCCGCAAATATCTCTATTTAAAAAAGTGTGGTATACCCCAGTAAACAATAACTGTGGTTTTGCCATCCCACGGTAAAAAATCTCTATTATTCAGGTTTTGGTATATTTTCCATAAAGAAAAACAGTAGTGTCTCCTGACTGTTGTGACACAAAAATATATCTGTTGAAAATAGTCTTGTGTAGGCCCGACATCCCAGTGTGGTTTCACAGTTCCACGGGTCAAATCGCTGTAATATCCAGTTTTGGGCCTTTGGTATCTAAAAAAAAAAACAGTTTCAGTGTGTCGCTCACTGTTCAGCCGCAAATATCTCTACTTAAAAAAGTGTGGTATACCCCTGTAAAAATAACTGTGGTTTTGCCATCCCACGGTAAAAAATCTCTATTATTCAGGTTTTGGTAGTTTTTTCCGTAAAGAAAAACAGTAGTGTCTCCTGACTGTTGTGACACAAAAATATATCTGTTGAAAATAGTCTTGTGTAGGCCCGACATCCCAGTGTGGTTTCGCTGTTCCACGGGTCAAATCGCTGTACTATCCAGTTTTGGGCCTTTGGTATCTAAAAAAAAAGCAGTTTGAGTGTGTCGCTCACTGTTCAGCCGCAAATATCTCTATTTAAAAAGGTGTGGTATACCCCAGTAAACAATAACTGTGGTTTTGCCATCCCACGGTAAAAAATCTCTATTATTCAGGTTTTGGTATATTTTCCATTAAGAAAAACAGTAATGTCTCCTGACTGTTGTGACACAAAAATATATCTGTTGAAAATAGTGTTGTGTAGGCCCGACATCCCAGTGTGGTTTCGCAATTCCACGGGTCAAATCGCTGTACTATCCAGCTTTGGGCCTTTGGTATCTAAAAAAAAAAGTAGTTTGAGTGTGTCGCTCACTGTTCAGCCGCAAATATCTCTATTTAAAAAAGTGTGGTATACCCCAGTAAACAATAACTGTAGTTTTGCCATCCCACGGTAAAAAATCTCTATTATTCAGCTTTTGGAATTTTTTTCCGTAAAGAAAAACAGTAGTGTCTAGTGACTGTTGTGACACAAAAATATATCTGTTGAAAATAGTCTTGTGTAGGCCCGACATCCCAGTGTGGTTTCACATTTCCACGGGTCAAATCGCTGTAATATCCAGTTTTGGGCCTTTGGTATCTAAAAAAAAAGCAGTTTGAGCGTGTCGCTCACTGTTCAGCCGTAAATATCTCTATTTAAAAAAGTGTGGTGTACCCCAGTAAACAATAACTGTGGGTTTGCCATCCTACGGTAAATAATCTCTATTATTCAGGTTTTGGTAGTTTTTTCCGTAAAGAAAAACAGTAGTGTCTCCTGACTGTTGTGACACAAAAATATATCTGTTGAAAATAGTCTTGTGTAGGCCCGACATCCCAGTGTGGTTTCGCAGTTCCATGGGTCAATTCGCTGTACTATCCAGTTTTGGGCCTTTGGTATAAAAAAAAAAGCAGTTTGAGTGTGTCGCTCACTGTTCAGCCGCAAATATCTCTATTTAAAAAAGTGTGGTATACCCCAGTAAACAATAACTGTGGTTTTGCCTTCCCACGGTAAAAAATCTCTATTATTCAGGTTTTGGTATATTTTCCATAAAAAAAAACAGTAATGTCTCCTGACTGTTGTGACACAAAAATATATCTGTTGAAAATAGTCTTGTGTAGGCCCGACATCCCAATGTGGTTTCGCAGTTCCACGGGTCAAATCGCTGTACTATCCAGTTTTGGGCCTTTGGTATCTAAAAAAAAAGCAGTTTGAGTGTGTCGCTCACTGTTCAGCCGCAAACATCTCTATTTAAAAAAGTGTGGTATACCCCAGAAAACAATAACTGTGGTTTTGCCATCCCACGGTAAAAAATCTCTATTATTCAGCTTTTGGTAGTTTTTTACGTAAAGAAAAACAGTAGTGTCTCCTGACTGTTGTGACACAAAAATATATCTGATGAAAATAGTCTTGTGTAGGCCCGACATCCCAGTGTGGTTTCACAGTTCCACGGGTCAAATCGCTGTAATATCCAGTTTTGGGCCATTGGTATCTAAAAAAAAAACAGTTTGAGTGTGTCGCTCACTGTTCAGCCGTAAATATCTCTATTTAAAAAAGTGTGGTATACCCCAGTAAACAATAACTGTGGTTTTGCCATCCCACGGTAAAAAATCTCTATTATTCAGGTTTTGGTAGTTTTTTATGTAAAGAAAAACAGTAGTGTCTCCTGACTGTTGTGACACAAAAATATATCTGTTGAAAATAGTCTTGTGTAGGCCCGACATCCTAGTGTGGTTTCGCAGTTCCACGGGTCAAATCGCTATACTATCCAGTTTTGGGCATTTGGTATCTAAAAAAATAGCAGTTTGAGTGTGTCGCTCACTGTTCAGCCGTAAATATCTCTATTTAAAAAAGTGTGGTATACCCCAGTAAACAATAACTGTGGTTTTGCCATCCCACGGTAAAAAATCTCTATTATTCAGGTTTTGGTAGTTTTTTCCGTAAAGAAAAACAGTAGTGTCTCCTGACTGTTGTGACACAAAAATATATCTGTTGAAAATAGTCTTGTGTAGGCCCGACATCCCAGTGTGGTTTCGCAGTTCCATGGGTCAATTCGCTGTACTATCCAGTTTTGGGCCTTTGGTATCTAAAAAAAAAGCAGTTTGAGTGTGTCGCTCACTGTTCAGCCGCAAATATCTCTATTTAAAAAAGTGTGGTATACCCCAGTAAACAATAACTGTGGTTTTGCCATCCCACGGTAAAAAATCTCTATTATTCAGGTTTTGGTATATTTTCCATAAAGAAAAACAGTAATGTCTCCTGAATGTTGTGACACAAAAATATATCTGTTGAAAATAGTCTTGTGTAGGCACGACATCCCAGTGTGGTTTCTCAGTTCCACGGGTCAAATCGCTATACTATCCAGTTTTGGGCGTTTGGTATCTAAAAAAATAGCAGTTTGAGTGTGTCGCTCACTGTTCAGCCGCAAATATCTCTATTTAAAAAAGTGTGGTATACCCCAGTAAACAATAACTGTGGTTTTGCCATCCCACGGTAAAAAATCTCTATTATTCAGCTTTTGGTAGTTTTTT
Source organism: Phyllobates terribilis (assembly GCF_046119375.1). Classification (NCBI taxonomy): domain Eukaryota; kingdom Metazoa; phylum Chordata; class Amphibia; order Anura; family Dendrobatidae; genus Phyllobates; species Phyllobates terribilis. Next base: position 1,122,122,684 of record NW_027362761.1, on the reverse strand, counting down.
CCTTAAAGAAAAACAGTAGTGTCTAGTGACTGTTGTGACACAAAAATATATCTGTTGAAAATAGTCTTGTGTAGGCCCGACATCCCAGTGTGGTTTCACAGTTCCATCGGTCAAATCGCGGTACTATCCAGTTTTGGGCCTTTGGTATCTAAAAAAAAAACAGTTTGAGTGTGTCGCTCACTGTTCAGCCGCAAATATATCTATTTAAAAAAGTGTGGTATACCCCAGTAAACAATAACTGTAGTTCTGCCATCCCACGGTAAAAAATCTCTATTATTCAGCTTTTGGTATTTTTTTCCGTAAAGAAAAACAGTAGTGTCTCCTGACTGTTGTGACACAAAAATATATCTGTTGAAAATAGTCTTGTGTAGGCCCGACATCCCAGTGTGGTTTCGCAGTTCCACGGGTCAAATCGCTGTACTATCCAGTTTTGGGCCTTTGGTATCTAAAAAAAAAGCAGTTTGAGTGTGTCGCTCACTGTTCAGCCGCAAACATCTCTATTTAAAAAAGTGTGGTATACCCCAGTAAACAATAACTGTGGTTTTGCCATCCCACGGTAAAAAATCTCTATTATTCAGCTTTTGGTAGTTTTTTCCATAAAGAAAAACAGTAGTGTCTCCTGACTGTTGTGACACAAAAATATATCTGTTGAAAATAGTCTTGTGTAGGCCCGACATCCCAGTGTGGTTTCGCAGTTCCATGGGTCAAATCGCTGTACTATCCAGTTTTGGGCCTTTGGTATCTAAAAAAAAAAGTGGTTTGAGTGTGTCGCTCACTGTTCAGCCGCAAATATCTCTATTTAAAAAAGTGTGGTATAACCCAGTAAACAATAACTGTGGTTTTGCCATCCCACGGTAAAAAATCTCTATTATTCAGGTTTTCGTAGTTTTTTCCGTAAAGAAAAACAGTACTGTCTCCTGACTGTTGTGACACAAAAATATATCTGTTGAAAATAGTCTTGTGTAGGCCCGACATCCCAGTGTGGTTTCGCTGTTCCAGGGGTCAAATCGCTGTACTATCCAGTTTTGGGCCTTTGGTATCTAAAAAAAAAAGCAGTTTGAGTGTGTCGCTCACTGTTCAGCCGCAAATATCTCTATTTAAAAAAGTGTGGTATACCCCAGTAAACAATAACTGTGGTTTTGCCATCCCACGGTAAAAAATCTCTATTATTCAGCTTTTGGTAGTTTTTTCCTTAAAGAAAAACAGTAGTGTCTAGTGACTGTTGTGACACAAAAATATATCTGTTGAAAATAGTCTTGTGTAGGCCCGACATCCCATTGTGGTTTCACAGTTCCATGGGTCAAATCGCGGTACTATCCAGTTTTGGGCCTTTGGTATCTAAAAAAAAAAGCAGTTTGAGTGTGTCGCTCACTGTTCAGCCGCAAATATATCTATTTAAAAAAGTGTGGTATACCCCAGTAAACAATAACTGTAGTTCTGCCATCCCACGGTAAAAAATCTCTATTATTCAGCTTTTGGTAGTTTTTTCCGTAAAGAAAAACAGTAGTGTCTCCTGACTGTTGTGACACAAAAATATATCTGTTGAAAATAGTCTTGTGTAGGCCCGACATCCCAGTGTGGTTTCGCAGTTCCACGGGTCAAATCGCTGTACTATCCAGTTTTGGGCCTTTGGTATCTAAAAAAAAAGCAGTTTGAGTGTGTCGCTCACTGTTCAGCCGCAAACATCTCTATTTAAAAAAGTGTGGTATAACCCAGTAAACAATAACTGTGGTTTTGCCATCCCACGGTAAAAAATCTCTATTATTCAGCTTTTGGTAGTTTTTTCCGTAAAGAAAAACAGTAGTGTCTCCTGACTGTTGTGACACAAAAATATATCTGTTGAAAATAGTCTTGTGTAGGCCCGACATCCCAGTGTGGTTTCACAGTTCCACGGGTCAAATCGCTGTAATATCCAGTTTTGGGCCTTTGGTATCTAAAAAAAAAGCAGTTTGAGTGTGTCGCTCACTGTTCAGCCGTAAATATCTCTATTTAAAAAAGTGTGGTATACCCCAGTAAACAATAACTGTGGTTTTGCCATCCCACGGTAAAAAATCTCTATTATTCAGGTTTTGGTAGTTTTTTCCGTAAAGAAAAACAGTAGTGTCTCCTGACTGTTGTGACACAAAAATATATCTGTTGAAAATAGTCTTGTGTAGGCCCGACATCCCAGTGTGGTTTCGCAGTTCCATGGGTCAATTCGCTGTACTATCCAGTTTTGGGCCTTTGGTATAAAAAAAAAAGCAGTTTGAGTGTGTCGCTCACTGTTCAGCCGCAAATATCTCTATTTAAAAAAGTGTGGTATACCCCAGTAAACAATAACTGTGGTTTTGCCTTCCCACGGTAAAAAATCTCTATTATTCAGCTTTTGGTATATTTTCCATAAAGAAAAACAGTAATGTCTCCTGACTGTTGTGACACAAAAATATATCTGTTGAAAATAGTCTTGTGTAGGCCCGACATCCCAATGTGGTTTCGCAGTTCCACGGGTCAAATCGCTGTACTATCCAGTTTTGGGCCTTTGGTATCTAAAAAAAAAGCAGTTTGAGTGTGTCGCTCACTGTTCAGCCGCAAACATCTCTATTTAAAAAAGTGTGGTATACCCCAGTAAACAATAACTGTGGTTTTGCCATCCCACGGTAAAAAATCTCTATTATTCAGCTTTTGGTAGTTTTTTACGTAAAGAAAAACAGTAGTGTCTCCTGACTGTTGTGACACAAAAATATATCTGTTGAAAATAGTCTTGTGTAGGCCCGACATCCCAGTGTGGTTTCGCAGTTCCATGGGTCAAATCGCTGAACTATCCAGTTTTGGGCCTTTGGTATCTAAAAAAAAAGTGGTCTGAGTGTGTCGCTCACTGTTCAGCCGCAAATATCTCTATTTAAAAAAGTGTGGTATACCCCAGTAAACAATAACTGTAGTTTTGCCATCCCACGGTAAAAAATCTCTATTATTCAGCTTTTTTTATTTTTTTCCGTAAAGAAAAACAGTAGTGTCTAGTGACTGTTGTGACACAAAAATATATCTGTTGAAAATAGTCTTGTGTAGGCCCGACATCCCAGTGTGGTTTCACAGTTCCACGGGTCAAATCGCTGTAATATCCAGTTTTGGGCCTTTGGTATCTAAAAAAAAAGCAGTTTGAGTGTGTCGCTCACTGTTCAGCCGTAAATATCTCTATTTAAAAAAGTGTGGTATACCCCAGTAAACAATAACTGTGGTTTTGCCATCCCACGGTAAAAAATCTCTATTATTCAGGTTTTGGTAGTTTTTTCCGTAAAGAAAAACAGTAGTGTCTCCTGACTGTTGTGACACAAAAATATATCTGTTGAAAATAGTCTTGTGTAGGCCCGACATCATAGTGTGGTTTCGCAGTTCCATGGGTCAATTCGCTGTACTATCCAGTTTTGGGCCTTTGGTATCTAAAAAAAAAGCAGTTTGAGTGTGTCGCTCACTGTTCAGCCGCAAATATCTCTATTTAAAAAAGTGTGGTATACCCCAGTAAACAATAACTGTGGTTTTGCCATCCCACGGTAAAAAATCTCTATTATTCAGGTTTTGGTATATTTTCCATAAAGAAAAACAGTAATGTCTCCTGACTGTTGTGACACAAAAATATATCTGTTGAAAATAGTCTTGTGTAGGCCCGACATCCCAGTGTGGTTTCTCAGTTCCACGGGTCAAATCGCTATACTATCCAGTTTTGGGCGTTTGGTATCTAAAAAAATAGCAGTTTGAGTGTGTCGCTCACTGTTCAGCCGCAAATATCTCTATTTAAAAAAGTGTGGTATACCCCAGTAAACAATAACTGTAGATTTGCCATCCCACGGTAAAAAATCTCTATTATTCAGCTTTTGGTAGTTTTTTCCTTAAAGAAAAACAGTAGAGTCTAGTGACTGTTGTGACACAAAAATATATCTGTTGAAATAGTCTTGTGTAGGCCCGACATCCCAGTGTGGTTTCACAGTTCCATGGGTCAAATCGCGGTACTATTCAGTTTTGGGCCTTTGGTATCTAAAAAAAAAGCAGTTTGAGTGTGTCGCTCACTGTTCAGCCGCAAATATATCTATTTAAAAAAGTGTGGTATACCCCAGTAAACAATAACTGTAGTTCTGCCATCCCACGGTAAAAAATCTCTATTATTCAGCTTTTGGTAGTTTTTTCCGTAAAGAAAAACAGTAGTGTCTCCTGACTGTTGTGACACAAAAATATATCTGTTGAAAATAGTCTTGTGTAGGCCCGACATCCCAGTGTGGTTTCGCAGTTCCATGGGTCAAATCACTGTACTATCCAGTTTTGGGCCTTTGGTATCTAAAAAAAAAAGCAGTTTGAGTGTGTCGCTCACTGTTCAGCCGCAAATATCTCTATTTAAAAAAGTGTAGTATACCCCAGTAAACAATAACTGTGGTTTTGCCATCCCACGGTAAAAAATCTCTATTATTCAGCTTTTGGTAGTTTTTTCCTTAAAGAAAATCAGTAGTGTCTAGTGACTGTTGTGACACAAAAATATATCTGTTGAAAATAGTCTTGTGTAGGCCCGACATCCCATTGTGGTTTCACAGTTCCATGGGTCAAATCGCGGTACTATCCAGTTTTGGGCCTTTGGTATCTAAAAAAAAAAGCAGTTTGAGTGTGTCGCTCACTGTTCAGCCGCAAATATATCTATTTAAAAAAGTGTGGTATACCCCAGTAAACAATAACTGTAGTTCTGCCATCCCACGGTAAAAAATCTCTATTATTCAGCTTTTGGTAGTTTTTTCCGTAAAGAAAAACAGTAGTGTCTCCTGACTGTTGTGACACAAAAATATATCTGTTGAAAATAGTCTTGTGTAGGCCCGACATCCCAGTGTGGTTTCGCAGTTCCACGGGTCAAATCGCTGTACTATCCAGTTTTGGGCCTTTGGTATCTAAAAAAAAAGCAGTTTGAGTGTGTCGCTCACTGTTCAGCCGCAAACATCTCTATTTAAAAAAGTGTGGTATACCCCAGTAAACAATAACTGTAGTTCTGCCATCCCACGGTAAAAAAATCTCTATTATTCAGCTTTTGGTATTTTTTTCCGTAAAGAAAAACAGTAGTGTCTCCTGACTGTTGTGACACAAAAATATATCTGTTGAAAATAGTCTTGTGTAGGCCCGACATCCCAGTGTGGTTTCGCAGTTCCACGGGTCAAATCGCTGTACTATCCAGTTTTGGGCCTTTGGTATCTAAAAAAAAAGCAGTTTGAGTGTGTCGCTTACTGTTCAGCCGCAAACATCTCTATTTAAAAAAGTGTGGTATACCCCAGTAAACAATAACTGTGGTTTTGCCATCCCACGGTAAAAAATCTCTATTATTCAGCTTTTGGTAGTTTTTTCCATAAAGAAAAACAGTAGTGTCTCCTGACTGTTGTGACACAAAAATATATCTGTTGAAAATAGTCTTGTGTAGGCCCGACATCCCAGTGTGGTTTCGCAGTTCCATGGGTCAAATCGCTGTACTATCCAGTTTTGGGCCTTTGGTATCTAAAAAAAAAAGTGGTTTGAGTGTGTCGCTCACTGTTCAGCCGCAAATATCTCTATTTAAAAAAGTGTGGTATAACCCAGTAAACAATAACTGTGGTTTTGCCATCCCACGGTAAAAAATCTCTATTATTCAGGTTTTGGTAGTTTTTTCCGTAAAGAAAAACAGTACTGTCTCCTGACTGTTGTGACACAAAAATATATCTGTTGAAAATAGTCTTGTGTAGGCCCGACATCCCAGTGTGGTTTCGCTGTTCCAGGGGTCAAATCGCTGTACTATCCAGTTTTGGGCCTTTGGTATCTAAAAAAAAAAGCAGTTTGAGTGTGTCGCTCACTGTTCAGCCGCAAATATCTCTATTTAAAAAAGTGTGGTATACCCCAGTAAACAATAACTGTGGTTTTGCCATCCCACGGTAAAAAATCTCTATTATTCAGCTTTTGGTAGTTTTTTCCTTAAAGAAAAACAGTAGTGTCTAGTGACTGTTGTGACACAAAAATATATCTGTTGAAAATAGTCTTGTGTAGGCCCGACATCCCATTGTGGTTTCACAGTTCCATGGGTCAAATCGCGGTACTATCCAGTTTTGGGCCTTTGGTATCTAAAAAAAAAAGCAGTTTGAGTGTGTCGCTCACTGTTCAGCCGCAAATATATCTATTTAAAAAAGTGTGGTATACCCCAGTAAACAATAACTGTAGTTCTGCCATCCCACGGTAAAAAAATCTCTATTATTCAGCTTTTGGTAGTTTTTTCCGTAAAGAAAAACAGTAGTGTCTCCTGACTGTTGTGACACAAAAATATATCTGTTGAAAATAGTCTTGTGTAGGCCCGACATCCCAGTGTGGTTTCGCAGTTCCACGGGTCAAATCGCTGTACTATCCAGTTTTGGGCCTTTGGTATCTAAAAAAAAAGCAGTTTGAGTGTGTCGCTCACTGTTCAGCCGCAAACATCTCTATTTAAAAAAGTGTGGTATACCCCAGTAAACAATAACTGTGGTTTTGCCATCCCACGGTAAAAAATCTCTATTATTCAGCTTTTGGTAGTTTTTTCCGTAAAGAAAAACAGTAGTGTCTCCTGACTGTTGTGACACAAAAATATATCTGTTGAAAATAGTCTTGTGTAGGCCCGACATCCCAGTGTGGTTTCAGAGTTCCACGGGTCAAATCGCTGTAATATCCAGTTTTGGGCCTTTGGTATCTAAAAAAAAAGCAGTTTGAGTGTGTCGCTCACTGTTCAGCCGTAAATATCTCTATTTAAAAAAGTGTGGTATACCCCAGTAAACAATAACTGTGGTTTTGCCATCCCACGGTAAAAAATCTCTATTATTCAGGTTTTGGTAGTTTTTTCCGTAAAGAAAAACAGTACTGTCTCCTGACTGTTGTGACACAAAAATATATCTGTTGAAAATAGTCTTGTGTAGGCCCGACATCCCAGTGTGGTTTCGCAGTTCCACGGGTCAAATCGCTGTACTATCCAGTTTTGGGCCTTTGGTATCTAAAAAAAAAGCAGTTTGAGTGTGTCGCTCACTGTTCAGCCGCAAACATCTCTATTTAAAAAAGTGTGGTATACCCCAGTAAACAATAACTGTGGTTTTGCCATCCCACGGTAAAAAATCTCTATTATTCAGCTTTTGGTAGTTTTTTCCGTAAAGAAAAACAGTAGTGTCTCCTGACTGTTGTGACACAAAAATATATCTGTTGAAAATAGTCTTGTGTAGGCCCGACATCCCAGTGTGGTTTCACAGTTCCACGGGTCAAATCGCTGTAATATCCAGTTTTGGGCCTTTGGTATCTAAAAAAAAAGCAGTTTGAGTGTGTCGCTCACTGTTCAGCCGTAAATATCTCTATTTAAAAAAGTGTGGTATACCCCAGTAAACAATAACTGTGGTTTTGCCATCCCACGGTAAAAAATCTCTATTATTCAGCTTTTGGTAGTTTTTTACGTAAAGAAAAACAGTAGTGTCTCCTGACTGTTGTGACACAAAAATATATCTGTTGAAAATAGTCTTGTGTAGGCCCGACATCCCAGTGTGGTTTCGCAGTTCCATGGGTCAAATCGCTGAACTATCCAGTTTTGGGCCTTTGGTATCTAAAAAAAAAGTGGTCTGAGTGTGTCGCTCACTGTTCAGCCGCAAATATCTCTATTTAAAAAAGTGTGGTATACCCCAGTAAACAATAACTGTAGTTTTGCCATCCCACGGTAAAAAATCTCTATTATTCAGCTTTTTTTAGTTTTTTCCGTAAAGAAAAACAGTAGTGTCTAGTGACTGTTGTGACACAAAAATATATCTGTTGAAAATAGTCTTGTGTAGGCCCGACATCCCAGTGTGGTTTCACAGTTCCACGGGTCAAATCGCTGTAATATCCAGTTTTGGGCCTTTGGTATCTAAAAAAAAAGCAGTTTGAGTGTGTCGCTCACTGTTCAGCCGTAAATATCTCTATTTAAAAAAGTGTGGTATACCCCAGTAAACAATAACTGTGGTTTTGCCATCCCACGGTAAAAAATCTCTATTATTCAGGTTTTGGTAGTTTTTTCCGTAAAGAAAAACAGTAGTGTCTCCTGACTGTTGTGACACAAAAATATATCTGTTGAAAATAGTCTTGTGTAGGCCCGACATCATAGTGTGGTTTCGCAGTTCCATGGGTCAATTCGCTGTACTATCCAGTTTTGGGCCTTTGGTATCTAAAAAAAAAGCAGTTTGAGTGTGTCGCTCACTGTTCAGCCGCAAATATCTCTATTTAAAAAAGTGTGGTATACCCCAGTAAACAATAACTGTGGTTTTGCCATCCCACGGTAAAAAATCTCTATTATTCAAGTTTTGGTATATTTTCCATAAAGAAAAACAGTAATGTCTCCTGACTGTTGTGACACAAAAATATATCTGTTGAAAATAGTCTTGTGTAGGCCCGACATCCCAGTGTGGTTTCTCAGTTCCACGGGTCAAATCGCTATACTATCCAGTTTTGGGCGTTTGGTATCTAAAAAAATAGCAGTTTGAGTGTGTCGCTCACTGTTCAGCCGCAAATATCTCTATTTAAAAAAGTGTGGTATACCCCAGTAAACAATAACTGTAGTTTTGCCATCCCACGGTAAAAAATCTCTATTATTCAGCTTTTGGTAGTTTTTTCCTTAAAGAAAAACAGTAGAGTCTAGTGACTGTTGTGACACAAAAATATATCTGTTGAAATAGTCTTGTGTAGGCCCGACATCCCAGTGTGGTTTCACAGTTCCATGGGTCAAATCGCGGTACTATTCAGTTTTGGGCCTTTGGTATCTAAAAAAAAAGCAGTTTGAGTGTGTCGCTCACTGTTCAGCCGCAAATATCTCTATTTAAAAAAGTGTGGTATAACCCAGTAAACAATAACTGTGGTTTTGCCATCCCACGGTAAAAAATCTCTATTATTCAGGTTTTGGTAGTTTTTTCCGTAAAGAAAAACAGTACTGTCTCCTGACTGTTGTGACACAAAAATATATCTGTTGAAAATAGTCTTGTGTAGGCCCGACATCCCAGTGTGGTTTCGCTGTTCCAGGGGTCAAATCGCTGTACTATCCAGTTTTGGGCATTTGGTATCTAAAAAAAAAAGCAGTTTGAGTGTGTCGCTCACTGTTCAGCCGCAAATATCTCTATTTAAAAAAGTGTAGTATACCCCAGTAAACAATAACTGTGGTTTTGCCATCCCACGGTAAAAAATCTCTATTATTCAGCTTTTGGTAGTTTTTTCCTTAAAGAAAATCAGTAGTGTCTAGTGACTGTTGTGACACAAAAATATATCTGTTGAAAATAGTCTTGTGTAGGCCCGACATCCCATTGTGGTTTCACAGTTCCATGGGTCAAATCGCGGTACTATCCAGTTTTGGGCCTTTGGTATCTAAAAAAAAAAGCAGTTTGAGTGTGTCGCTCACTGTTCAGCCGCAAATATATCTATTTAAAAAAGTGTGGTATACCCCAGTAAACAATAACTGTAGTTCTGCCATCCCACGGTAAAAAATCTCTATTATTCAGCTTTTGGTAGTTTTTTCCGTAAAGAAAAACAGTAGTGTCTCCTGACTGTTGTGACACAAAAATATATCTGTTGAAAATAGTCTTGTGTAGGCCCGACATCCCAGTGTGGTTTCGCAGTTCCACGGGTCAAATCGCTGTACTATCCAGTTTTGGGCCTTTGGTATCTAAAAAAAAAGCAGTTTGAGTGTGTCACTCACTGTTCAGCCGCAAACATCTCTATTTAAAAAAGTGTGGTATACCCCAGTAAACAATAACTGTGGTTTTGCCATCCCACGGTAAAAAATCTCTATTATTCAGCTTTTGGTAGTTTTTTCCGTAAAGAAAAACAGTAGTGTGTCCTGACTGTTGTGACACAAAAATATATCTGTTGAAAATAGTCTTATGTAGGCCCGACATCCCAGTGTGGTTTCACAGTTCCACGGGTCAAATCGCTGTAATATCCAGTTTTGGGCCTTTGGTATCTAAAAAAAAAGCAGTTTGAGTGTGTCGCTCACTGTTCAGCCGTAAATATCTCTATTTAAAAAAGTGTGGTATACCCCAGTAAACAATAACTGTGGTTTTGCCATCCCACGGTAAAAAATCTCTATTATTCAGGTTTTGGTAGTTTTTTCCGTAAAGAAAAACAGTAGTGTCTCCTGACTGTTGTGACACAAAAATATATCTGTTGAAAATAGTCTTGTGTAGGCCCGACATCCCAGTGTGGTTTCGCAGTTCCATGGGTCAATTCGCTGTACTATCCAGTTTTGGGCCTTTGGTATAAAAAAAAAAAGCAGTTTGAGTGTGTCGCTCACTGTACAGCCGCAAATATCTCTATTTAAAAAAGTGTGGTATACCCCAGTAAACAATAACTGTGGTTTTGCCTTCCCACGGTAAAAAATCTCTATTATTCAGCTTTTGGTATATTTTCCATAAAGAAAAACAGTAATGTCTCCTGACTGTTGTGACACAAAAATATATCTGTTGAAAATTGTCTTGTGTAGGCCCGACATCCCAATGTGGTTTCGCAGTTCCACGGGTCAAATCGCTGTACTATCCAGTTTTGGGCCTTTGGTATCTAAAAAAAAAGCAGTTTGAGTGTGTCGCTCACTGTTCAGCCGCAAACATCTCTATTTAAAAAAGTGTGGTATACCCCAGTAAACAATAACTGTGGTTTTGCCATCCCACGGTAAAAAATCTCTATTATTCAGCTTTTGGTAGTTTTTTACGTAAAGAAAAACAGTAGTGTCTCCTGAGTGTTGTGACACAAAAATATATCTGTTGAAAATAGTCTTGTGTAGGCCCGACATCCCAGTGTGGTTTCGCAGTTCCATGGGTCAAATCGCTGAACTATCCAGTTTTGGGCCTTTGTTATCTAAAAAAAAAGTGGTCTGAGTGTATCGCTCACTGTTCAGCCGCAAATATCTCTATTTAAAAAAGTGTGGTATACCCCAGTAAACAATAACTGTAGTTTTGCCATCCCACGGTAAAAAATCTCTATTATTCAGCTTTTTTTAGTTTTTTCCGTAAAGAAAAACAGTAGTGTCTAGTGACTGTTGTGACACAAAAATATATCTGTTGAAAATAGTCTTGTGTAGGCCCGACATCCCAGTGTGGTTTCACAGTTCCACGGGTCAAATCACTGTAATATCCAGTTTTGGGCCTTTGGTATCTAAAAAAAAAGCAGTTTGAGTGTGTCGCTCACTGTTCAGCCGTAAATATCTCTATTTAAAAAAGTGTGGTATACCCCAGTAAACAATAACTGTGGTTTTGCCATCCCACGGTAAAAAATCTCTATTATTCAGGTTTTGGTAGTTTTTTCCGTAAAGAAAAACAGTAGTGTCTCCTGACTGTTGTGACACAAAAATATATCTGTTGAAAATAGTCTTGTCTAGGCCCGACATCATAGTGTGGTTTCGCAGTTCCATGGGTCAATTCGCTGTACTATCCAGTTTTGGGCATTTGGTATCTAAAAAAAAAGCAGTTTGAGTGTGTCGCTCACTGTTCAGCCGCAAATATCTCTATTTAAAAAAGTGTGGTATACCCCAGTAAACAATAACTGTGGTTTTGCCATCCCACGGTAAAAAATCTCTATTATTCAGGTTTTGGTATATTTTCCATAAAGAAAAACAGTAATGTCTCCTGACTGTTGTGACACAAAAATATATCTGTTGAAAATAGTCTTGTGTAGGCCCGACATCCCAGTGTGGTTTCTCAGTTCCACGGGTCAAATCGCTATACTATCCAGTTTTGGGCGTTTGGTATCTAAAAAAATAGCAGTTTGAGTGTGTCGCTCACTGTTCAGCCGCAAATATCTCTATTTAAAAAAGTGTGGTATACCCCAGTAAACAATAACTGTGGTTTTGCCATCCCACGGTAAAAAATCTCTATTATTCAGCTTTTGGTAGTTTTTTCCTTAAAGAAAAACAGTAGAGTCTAGTGACTGTTGTGACACAAAAATATATCTGTTGAAAATAGTCTTGTGTAGGCCCGACATCCCAGTGTGGTTTCACAGTTCCATGGGTCAAATCGCGGTACTATCCAGTTTTGGGCCTTTGGTATCTAAAAAAAAAGCAGTTTGAGTGTGTCGCTCACTGTTCAGCCGCAAATATATCTATTTAAAAAAGTGTGGTATACCCCAGTAAACAATAACTGTAGTTCTGCAATCCCACGGTAAAAAATCTCTATTATTCAGCTTTTGGTAGTTTTTTCCGTAAAGAAAAACAGTAGTGTCTCCTGACTGTTGTGACACAAAAATATATCTGTTGAAAATAGTCTTGTGTAGGCCCGACATCCCAGTGTGGTTTCGCAGTTCCACGGGTCAAATCGCTGTACTATCCAGTTTTGGGCCTTTGGTATCTAAAAAAAAAGCAGTTTGAGTGTGTCGCTCACTGTTCAGCCGCAGACATCTCTATTTAAAAAAGTGTGGTATACCCCAGTAAACAATAACTGTGGTTTTGCCATCCCACGGTAAAAAATCTCTATTATTCATCTTTTGGTAGTTTTTTCCGTAAAGAAAAACAGTAGTGTCTCCTGACTGTTGTGACACAAAAATATATCTGTTGAAAATAGTCTTGTGTAGGCCCGACATCCCAGTGTGGTTTCGCAGTTCCATGGGTCAAATCGCTGTACTATCCAGTTTTGGGCCTTTGGTATCTAAAAAAAAAAGTGGTTTGAGTGTGTCGCTCACTGTTCAGCCGCAAATATCTCTATTTAAAAAAGTGTGGTATAACCCAGTAAACAATAACTGTGGTTTTGCCATCCCACGGTAAAAAATCTCTATTATTCAGGTTTTGGTAGTTTTTTCCGTAAAGAAAAACAGTACTGTCTCCTGACTGTTGTGACACAAAAATATATCTGTTGAAAATAGTCTTGTGTAGGCCCGACATCCCAGTGTGGTTTCGCTGTTCCAGGGGTGAAATCGCTGTACTATCCAGTTTTGGGCCTTTGGTATCTAAAAAAAAAAGCAGTTTGAGTGTGTCGCTCACTGTTCAGCCGCAAATATCTCTATTTAAAAAAGTGTGGTATACCCCAGTAAACAATAACTGTGGTTTTGCCATCCCACGGTAAAAAATCTCTATTATTCAGCTTTTGGTAGTTTTTTCCTTAAAGAAAAACAGTTTTGTCTAGTGACTGTTGTGACACAAAAATATATCTGTTGAAAATAGTCTTGTGTAGGCCCGACATCCCAGTGTGGTTTCACAGTTCCATGGGTCAAATCGGGGTACTATCCAGTTTTGGGCCTTTGGTATCTAAAAAAAAAGCAGTTTGAGTGTGTCGCTCACTGTTCAGCCGCAAATATATCTATTTAAAAAAGTGTGGTATACCCCAGTAAACAATAACTGTAGTTCTGCCATCCCACGGTAAAAAATCTCTATTATTCAGCTTTTGGTAGTTTTTTCCGTAAAGAAAAACAGTAGTGTCTCCTGACTGTTGTGACACAAAAATATATCTGTTGAAAATAGTCTTGTGTAGGCCCGACATCCCAGTGTGGTTTCGCAGTTCCACGGGTCAAATCGCTGTACTATCCAGTTTTGGGCCTTTGGTATCTAAAAAAAAAGCAGTTTGAGTCTGTCGCTCACTGTTCAGCCGCAAACATCTCTATATAAAAAAGTGTGGTATACCCCAGTAAACAATAACTGTGGTTTTGCCATCCCACGGTAAAAAATCTCTATTATTCAGCTTTTGGTAGTTTTTTCCGTAAAGAAAAACAGTACTGTCTCCTGACTGTTGTGACACAAAAATATATCTGTTGAAAATAGTCTTGTGTAGGCTCGACATCCCAGTGTGGTTTCGCTGTTCCAGGGGTCAAATCGCTGTACTATCCAGTTTTGGGCCTTTGGTATCTAAAAAAAAAAGCAGTTTGAGTGTGTCGCTCACTGTTCAGCCGCAGATATCTCTATTTAAAAAAGTGTGGTATACCCCAGTAAACAATAACTGTGGTTTTGCCATCCCACGGTAAAAAATCTCTATTATTCAGGTTTTGGTAGTTTTTTCCGTAAAGAAAAACAGTAGTGTCTTCTGACTGTTGTTACACAAAAATATATCTGTTGAAAATAGTCTTGTGTAGGCCCGACATCCCAGTGTGGTTTCGCAGTTCCATGGGTCAATTCGCTGTACTATCCAGTTTTGGGCCTTTGGTATCTAAAAAAAAAGCAGTTTGAGTGTGTCGCTCACTCTTCAGCCGCAAATATCTCTATATAAAAAAGTGTGGTATTCCCCAGTAAACAATAACTGTGGTTTTGCCATCCCACGGTAAAAAATCTCTATTATTCAGGTTTTGGTATATTTTCCATAAAGAAAAACAGTAATGTCTCCTGACTGTTGTGACACAAAAATATATCTGTTGAAAATAGTCTTGTGTAGGCCCGACATCCCAGTGTGGTTTTGCAGTTCCACGGGTCAAATCGCTGTACTATCCAGTTTTGGGCCTTTGGTATCTAAAAAAAAAGCAGTTTGAGTGTGTCGCTCACTGTTCAGCCGCAAACATCTCTATTTAAAAAAGTGTGGTATACCCCAGTAAACAATAACTGTGGTTTTGCCATCCCACGGTAAAAAATCTCTATTATTCAGCTTTTGGTAGTTTTTTCCATAAAGAAAAACAGTAGTGTCTCCTGACTGTTGTGAAACAAAAATATATCTGTTGAAAATAGTCTTGTGTAGGCCCGACATCCCAGTGTGGTTTCGCAGTTCCATGGGTCAAATCGCTGCACTATCCAGTTTTGGGCCTTTGGTATCTAAAAAAAAAAGTGGTTTGAGTGTGTCGCTCACTGTTCAGCCGCAAATATCTCTATTTAAAAAATTGTGGTATAACCCAGTAAACAATAGCTGTGGTTTTGCCATCCCACGGTAAAAAATCTCTATTATTCAGGTTTTGGTAGTTTTTTCCGTAAAGAAAAACAGTACTGTCTCCTGACTGTTGTGTCACAAAAATATATCTGTTGAAAATAGTCTTGTGTAGGCCCGACATCCCAGTGTGGTTTCGCTGTTCCAGGGGTCAAATCGCTGTACTATCCAGTTTTGAGCCTTTGGTATCTAAAAAAAAAAGCAGTTTGAGTGTGTCGCTCACTGTTCAGCCGCAAATATCTCTATTTAAAAAAGTGTGGTATACCCCAGTAAACAATAACTGTGGTTTTGCCATCCCACGGTAAAAAATCTCTATTATTCAGGTTTTGGTATATTTTCCATAAAGAAAAACAGTAATGTCTCCTGACTGTTGTGACACAAAAATATATCTGTTGAAAATAGTCTTGTGTAGGCCCGACATCCCAGTGTGGTTTCTCAGTTCCACGGGTCAAATCGCTATACTATCCAGTTTTGGGCGTTTGGTATCTAAAAAAATAGCAGTTTGAGTGTGTCGCTCACTGTTCAGCCGCAAATATCTCTATTTAAAAAAGTGTGGTATACCCCAGTAAACAATAACTGTGGTTTTGCCATCCCACGGTAAAAAATCTCTATTATTCAGCTTTTGGTAGTTTTTTCCTTAAAGAAAAACAGTAGAGTCTAGTGACTGTTGTGACACAAAAATATATCTGTTGAAAATAGTCTTGTGTAGGCCCGACATCCCAGTGTGGTTTCACAGTTCCATGGGTCAAATCGCGGTACTATCCAGTTTTGGGCCTTTGGTATCTAAAAAAAAAGCAGTTTGAGTGTGTCGCTCACTGTTCAGCCGCAAATATATCTATTTAAAAAAGTGTGGTATACCCCAGTAAACAATAACTGTAGTTCTGCAATCCCACGGTAAAAAATCTCTATTATTCAGCTTTTGGTAGTTTTTTCCGTAAAGAAAAACAGTAGTGTCTCCTGACTGTTGTGACACAAAAATATATCTGTTGAAAATAGTCTTGTGTAGGCCCGACATCCCAGTGTGGTTTCGCAGTTCCACGGGTCAAATCGCTGTACTATCCAGTTTTGGGCCTTTGGTATCTAAAAAAAAAGCAGTTTGAGTGTGTCGCTCACTGTTCAGCCGCAGACATCTCTATTTAAAAAAGTGTGGTATACCCCAGTAAACAATAACTGTGGTTTTGCCATCCCACGGTAAAAAATCTCTATTATTCATCTTTTGGTAGTTTTTTCCGTAAAGAAAAACAGTAGTGTCTCCTGACTGTTGTGACACAAAAATATATCTGTTGAAAATAGTCTTGTGTAGGCCCGACATCCCAGTGTGGTTTCGCAGTTCCATGGGTCAAATCGCTGTACTATCCAGTTTTGGGCCTTTGGTATCTAAAAAAAAAAGTGGTTTGAGTGTGTCGCTCACTGTTCAGCCGCAAATATCTCTATTTAAAAAAGTGTGGTATAACCCAGTAAACAATAACTGTGGTTTTGCCATCCCACGGTAAAAAATCTCTATTATTCAGGTTTTGGTAGTTTTTTCCGTAAAGAAAAACAGTACTGTCTCCTGACTGTTGTGACACAAAAATATATCTGTTGAAAATAGTCTTGTGTAGGCCCGACATCCCAGTGTGGTTTCGCTGTTCCAGGGGTGAAATCGCTGTACTATCCAGTTTTGGGCCTTTGGTATCTAAAAAAAAAAGCAGTTTGAGTGTGTCGCTCACTGTTCAGCCGCAAATATCTCTATTTAAAAAAGTGTGGTATACCCCAGTAAACAATAACTGTGGTTTTGCCATCCCACGGTAAAAAATCTCTATTATTCAGCTTTTGGTAGTTTTTTCCTTAAAGAAAAACAGTTTTGTCTAGTGACTGTTGTGACACAAAAATATATCTGTTGAAAATAGTCTTGTGTAGGCCCGACATCCCAGTGTGGTTTCACAGTTCCATGGGTCAAATCGGGGTACTATCCAGTTTTGGGCCTTTGGTATCTAAAAAAAAAGCAGTTTGAGTGTGTCGCTCACTGTTCAGCCGCAAATATATCTATTTAAAAAAGTGTGGTATACCCCAGTAAACAATAACTGTAGTTCTGCCATCCCACGGTAAAAAATCTCTATTATTCAGCTTTTGGTAGTTTTTTCCGTAAAGAAAAACAGTAGTGTCTCCTGACTGTTGTGACACAAAAATATATCTGTTGAAAATAGTCTTGTGTAGGCCCGACATCCCAGTGTGGTTTCGCAGTTCCACGGGTCAAATCGCTGTACTATCCAGTTTTGGGCCTTTGGTATCTAAAAAAAAAGCAGTTTGAGTCTGTCGCTCACTGTTCAGCCGCAAACATCTCTATATAAAAAAGTGTGGTATACCCCAGTAAACAATAACTGTGGTTTTGCCATCCCACGGTAAAAAATCTCTATTATTCAGCTTTTGGTAGTTTTTTCCGTAAAGAAAAACAGTACTGTCTCCTGACTGTTGTGACACAAAAATATATCTGTTGAAAATAGTCTTGTGTAGGCTCGACATCCCAGTGTGGTTTCGCTGTTCCAGGGGTCAAATCGCTGTACTATCCAGTTTTGGGCCTTTGGTATCTAAAAAAAAAAGCAGTTTGAGTGTGTCGCTCACTGTTCAGCCGCAGATATCTCTATTTAAAAAAGTGTGGTATACCCCAGTAAACAATAACTGTGGTTTTGCCATCCCACGGTAAAAAATCTCTATTATTCAGGTTTTGGTAGTTTTTTCCGTAAAGAAAAACAGTAGTGTCTTCTGACTGTTGTTACACAAAAATATATCTGTTGAAAATAGTCTTGTGTAGGCCCGACATCCCAGTGTGGTTTCGCAGTTCCATGGGTCAATTCGCTGTACTATCCAGTTTTGGGCCTTTGGTATCTAAAAAAAAAGCAGTTTGAGTGTGTCGCTCACTCTTCAGCCGCAAATATCTCTATATAAAAAAGTGTGGTATTCCCCAGTAAACAATAACTGTGGTTTTGCCATCCCACGGTAAAAAATCTCTATTATTCAGGTTTTGGTATATTTTCCATAAAGAAAAACAGTAATGTCTCCTGACTGTTGTGACACAAAAATATATCTGTTGAAAATAGTCTTGTGTAGGCCCGACATCCCAGTGTGGTTTTGCAGTTCCACGGGTCAAATCGCTGTACTATCCAGTTTTGGGCCTTTGGTATCTAAAAAAAAAGCAGTTTGAGTGTGTCGCTCACTGTTCAGCCGCAAACATCTCTATTTAAAAAAGTGTGGTATACCCCAGTAAACAATAACTGTGGTTTTGCCATCCCACGGTAAAAAATCTCTATTATTCAGCTTTTGGTAGTTTTTTCCATAAAGAAAAACAGTAGTGTCTCCTGACTGTTGTGAAACAAAAATATATCTGTTGAAAATAGTCTTGTGTAGGCCCGACATCCCAGTGTGGTTTCGCAGTTCCATGGGTCAAATCGCTGCACTATCCAGTTTTGGGCCTTTGGTATCTAAAAAAAAAAGTGGTTTGAGTGTGTCGCTCACTGTTCAGCCGCAAATATCTCTATTTAAAAAAGTGTGGTATAACCCAGTAAACAATAGCTGTGGTTTTGCCATCCCACGGTAAAAAATCTCTATTATTCAGGTTTTGGTAGTTTTTTCCGTAAAGAAAAACAGTACTGTCTCCTGACTGTTGTGTCACAAAAATATATCTGTTGAAAATAGTCTTGTGTAGGCCCGACATCCCAGTGTGGTTTCGCTGTTCCAGGGGTCAAATCGCTGTACTATCCAGTTTTGAGCCTTTGGTATCTAAAAAAAAAAGCAGTTTGAGTGTGTCGCTCACTGTTCAGCCGCAAATATCTCTATTTAAAAAAGTGTGGTATACCCCAGTAAACAATAACTGTGGTTTTGCCATCCCACGGTAAAAAATCTCTATTATTCAGGTTTTGGTATATTTTCCATAAAGAAAAACAGTAATGTCTCCTGACTGTTGTGACACAAAAATATATCTGTTGAAAATAGTCTTGTGTAGGCCCGACATCCCAGTGTGGTTTCGCAGTTCCACGGGTCAAATCACTGTACTATCCAGTTTTGGGCCTTTGGTATCTAAAAAAAAAGCAGTTTGAGTGTGTCGCTCACTGTTCAGCTGCAAACATCTCTATTTAAAAAAGTGTGGTATACCCCAGTAAACAATAACTGTGGTTTTGCCATCCCACGGTAAAAAATCTCTATTATTCAGCTTTTGGTAGTTTTTTCCATAAAGAAAAACAGTAGTGTCTCCTGACTGTTGTGACACAAAAATATATCTGTTGAAAATAGTCTTGTGTAGGCCCGACATCCCAGTGTGGTTTCGCAGTTCCATGGGTCAAATCGCTGTACTATCCAGTTTTGGGCCTTTGGTATCTAAAAAAAAAAGTGGTTTGAGTGTGTCGCTCACTGTTCAGCCGCAAATATCTCTATTTAAAAAAGTGTGGTATAACCCAGTAAACAATAGCTGTGGTTTTGCCATCCCACGGTAAAAAATCTCTATTATTCAGGTTTTGGTAGTTTTTTCCGTAAAGAAAAACAGTACTGTCTCCTGACTGTTGTGTCACAAAAATATATCTGTTGAAAATAGTCTTGTGTAGGCCCGACATCCCAGTGTGGTTTCGCTGTTCCAGGGGTCAAATCGCTGTACTATCCAGTTTTGAGCCTTTGGTATCTAAAAAAAAAAGCAGTTTGAGTGTGTCGCTCACTGTTCAGCCGCAAATATCTCTATTTAAAAAAGTGTGGTATACCCCAGTAAACAATAACTGTGGTTTTGCCATCCCACGGTAAAAAATCTCTATTATTCAGCTTTTGGTAGTTTTTTCCTTAAAGAAAAACAGTTTTGTCTAGTGACTGTTGTGACACAAAAATATATCTGTTGAAAATAGTCTTGTGTAGGCCCGACATCCCAGTGTGGTTTCACAGTTCCATGGGTCAAATCGGGGTACTATCCAGTTTTGGGCCTTTGGTATCTAAAAAAAAAGCAGTTTGAGTGTGTCGCTCACTGTTCAGCCGCAAATATATCTATTTAAAAAAGTGTGGTATACCCCAGTAAACAATAACTGTAGTTCTGCCATCCCACGGTAAAAAATCTCTATTATTCAGCTTTTGGTAGTTTTTTCCGTAAAGAAAAACAGTAGTGTCTCCTGACTGTTGTGACACAAAAATATATCTGTTGAAAATAGTCTTGTGTAGGCCCGACATCCCAGTGTGGTTTCGCAGTTCCACGGGTCAAATCGCTGTACTATCCAGTTTTGGGCCTTTGGTATCTAAAAAAAAAGCAGTTTGAGTCTGTCGCTCACTGTTCAGCCGCAAACATCTCTATATAAAAAAGTGTGGTATACCCCAGTAAACAATAACTGTGGTTTTGCCATCCCACGGTAAAAAATCTCTATTATTCAGCTTTTGGTAGTTTTTTCCGTAAAGAAAAACAGTACTGTCTCCTGACTGTTGTGACACAAAAATATATCTGTTGAAAATAGTCTTGTGTAGGCTCGACATCCCAGTGTGGTTTCGCTGTTCCAGGGGTCAAATCGCTGTACTATCCAGTTTTGGGCCTTTGGTATCTAAAAAAAAAAGCAGTTTGAGTGTGTCGCTCACTGTTCAGCCGCAGATATCTCTATTTAAAAAAGTGTGGTATACCCCAGTAAACAATAACTGTGGTTTTGCCATCCCACGGTAAAAAATCTCTATTATTCAGGTTTTGGTAGTTTTTTCCGTAAAGAAAAACAGTAGTGTCTTCTGACTGTTGTTACACAAAAATATATCTGTTGAAAATAGTCTTGTGTAGGCCCGACATCCCAGTGTGGTTTCGCAGTTCCATGGGTCAATTCGCTGTACTATCCAGTTTTGGGCCTTTGGTATCTAAAAAAAAAGCAGTTTGAGTGTGTCGCTCACTCTTCAGCCGCAAATATCTCTATATAAAAAAGTGTGGTATTCCCCAGTAAACAATAACTGTGGTTTTGCCATCCCACGGTAAAAAATCTCTATTATTCAGGTTTTGGTATATTTTCCATAAAGAAAAACAGTAATGTCTCCTGACTGTTGTGACACAAAAATATATCTGTTGAAAATAGTCTTGTGTAGGCCCGACATCCCAGTGTGGTTTTGCAGTTCCACGGGTCAAATCGCTGTACTATCCAGTTTTGGGCCTTTGGTATCTAAAAAAAAAGCAGTTTGAGTGTGTCGCTCACTGTTCAGCCGCAAACATCTCTATTTAAAAAAGTGTGGTATACCCCAGTAAACAATAACTGTGGTTTTGCCATCCCACGGTAAAAAATCTCTATTATTCAGCTTTTGGTAGTTTTTTCCATAAAGAAAAACAGTAGTGTCTCCTGACTGTTGTGAAACAAAAATATATCTGTTGAAAATAGTCTTGTGTAGGCCCGACATCCCAGTGTGGTTTCGCAGTTCCATGGGTCAAATCGCTGCACTATCCAGTTTTGGGCCTTTGGTATCTAAAAAAAAAAGTGGTTTGAGTGTGTCGCTCACTGTTCAGCCGCAAATATCTCTATTTAAAAAAGTGTGGTATAACCCAGTAAACAATAGCTGTGGTTTTGCCATCCCACGGTAAAAAATCTCTATTATTCAGGTTTTGGTAGTTTTTTCCGTAAAGAAAAACAGTACTGTCTCCTGACTGTTGTGTCACAAAAATATATCTGTTGAAAATAGTCTTGTGTAGGCCCGACATCCCAGTGTGGTTTCGCTGTTCCAGGGGTCAAATCGCTGTACTATCCAGTTTTGAGCCTTTGGTATCTAAAAAAAAAAGCAGTTTGAGTGTGTCGCTCACTGTTCAGCCGCAAATATCTCTATTTAAAAAAGTGTGGTATACCCCAGTAAACAATAACTGTGGTTTTGCCATCCCACGGTAAAAAATCTCTATTATTCAGGTTTTGGTATATTTTCCATAAAGAAAAACAGTAATGTCTCCTGACTGTTGTGACACAAAAATATATCTGTTGAAAATAGTCTTGTGTAGGCCCGACATCCCAGTGTGGTTTCGCAGTTCCACGGGTCAAATCACTGTACTATCCAGTTTTGGGCCTTTGGTATCTAAAAAAAAAGCAGTTTGAGTGTGTCGCTCACTGTTCAGCTGCAAACATCTCTATTTAAAAAAGTGTGGTATACCCCAGTAAACAATAACTGTGGTTTTGCCATCCCACGGTAAAAAATCTCTATTATTCAGCTTTTGGTAGTTTTTTCCATAAAGAAAAACAGTAGTGTCTCCTGACTGTTGTGACACAAAAATATATCTGTTGAAAATAGTCTTGTGTAGGCCCGACATCCCAGTGTGGTTTCGCAGTTCCATGGGTCAAATCGCTGTACTATCCAGTTTTGGGCCTTTGGTATCTAAAAAAAAAAGTGGTTTGAGTGTGTCGCTCACTGTTCAGCCGCAAATATCTCTATTTAAAAAAGTGTGGTATAACCCAGTAAACAATAGCTGTGGTTTTGCCATCCCACGGTAAAAAATCTCTATTATTCAGGTTTTGGTAGTTTTTTCCGTAAAGAAAAACAGTACTGTCTCCTGACTGTTGTGTCACAAAAATATATCTGTTGAAAATAGTCTTGTGTAGGCCCGACATCCCAGTGTGGTTTCGCTGTTCCAGGGGTCAAATCGCTGTACTATCCAGTTTTGAGCCTTTGGTATCTAAAAAAAAAAGCAGTTTGAGTGTGTCGCACACTGTTCAGCCGCAAATATCTCTATTTAAAAAAGTGTGGTATACCCCAGTAAACAATAACTGTGGTTTTGCCATCCCACGGTAAAAAATCTCTATTATTCAGCTTTTGGTAGTTTTTTCCTTAAAGAAAAACAGTAGTGTCTCCTGACTGTTGTGACACAAAAATATATCTGTTGAAAATAGTCTTGTGTAGGCCCGACATCCCATTGTGGTTTCACAGTTCCATAGGTCAAATCGCGGTACTATCCAGTTTTGGGCCTTTGGTATCTAAAAAAAAAAGCAGTTTGAGTGTGTCGCTCACTGTTCAGCCGCAAATATATCTATTTAAAAAAGTGTGGTATACCCCAGTAAACAATAACTGTAGTTCTGCCATCCCACGGTAAAAAAATCTCTATTATTCAGCTTTTGGTAGTTTTTTCCGTAAAGAAAAACAGTAGTGTCTCCTGACTGTTGTGACACAAAAATATATCTGTTGAAAATAGTCTTGTGTAGGCCCGACATCCCAGTGTGGTTTCGCAGTTCCACGGGTCAAATCGCTGTACTATCCAGTTTTGGGCCTTTGGTATCTAAAAAAAAAGCAGTTTGAGTGTGTCGCTCACTGTTCAGCCGCAGACATCTCTATTTAAAAAAGTGTGGTATACCCCAGTAAACAATAACTGTGGTTTTGCCATCCCACGGTAAAAAATCTCTATTATTCATCTTTTGGTAGTTTTTTCCGTAAAGAAAAACAGTAGTGTCTCCTGACTGTTGTGACACAAAAATATATCTGTTGAAAATAGTCTTGTGTAGGCCCGACATCCCAGTGTGGTTTCGCAGTTCCATGGGTCAAATCGCTGTACTATCCAGTTTTGGGCCTTTGGTATCTAAAAAAAAAAGTGGTTTGAGTGTGTCGCTCACTGTTCAGCCGCAAATATCTCTATTTAAAAAAGTGTGGTAAAACCCAGTAAACAATAACTGTGGTTTTGCCATCCCACGGTAAAAAATCTCTATTATTCAGGTTTTGGTAGTTTTTTCCGTAAAGAAAAACAGTACTGTCTCCTGACTGTTGTGACACAAAAATATATCTGTTGAAAATAGTCTTGTGTAGGCCCGACATCCCAGTGTGGTTTCGCTGTTCCAGGGGTGAAATCGCTGTACTATCCAGTTTTGGGCCTTTGGTATCTAAAAAAAAAAGCAGTTTGAGTGTGTCGCTCACTGTTCAGCCGCAAATATCTCTATTTAAAAAAGTGTGGTATACCCCAGTAAACAATAACTGTGGTTTTGCCATCCCACGGTAAAAAATCTCTATTATTCAGCTCTTGGTAGTTTTTTCCTTAAAGAAAAACAGTTTTGTCTAGTGACTGTTGTGACACAAAAATATATCTGTTGAAAATAGTCTTGTGTAGGCCCGACATCCCAGTGTGGTTTCACAGTTCCATGGGTCAAATCGGGGTACTATCCAGTTTTGGGCCTTTGGTATCTAAAAAAAAAGCAGTTTGAGTGTGTCGCTCACTGTTCAGCCGCAAATATATCTATTTAAAAAAGTGTGGTATACCCCAGTAAACAATAACTGTAGTTCTGCCATCCCACGGTAAAAAATCTCTATTATTCAGCTTTTGGTAGTTTTTTCCGTAAAGAAAAACAGTAGTGTCTCCTGACTGTTGTGACACAAAAATATATCTGTTGAAAATAGTCTTGTGTAGGCCCGACATCCCAGTGTGGTTTCGCAGTTCCACGGGTCAAATCGCTGTACTATCCAGTTTTGGGCCTTTGGTATCTAAAAAAAAAGCAGTTTGAGTCTGTCGCTCACTGTTCAGCCGCAAACATCTCTATATAAAAAAGTGTGGTATACCCCAGTAAACAATAACTGTGGTTTTGCCATCCCACGGTAAAAAATCTCTATTATTCAGCTTTTGGTAGTTTTTTCCGTAAAGAAAAACAGTACTGTCTCCTGACTGTTGTGACACAAAAATATATCTGTTGAAAATAGTCTTGTGTAGGCTCGACATCCCAGTGTGGTTTCGCTGTTCCAGGGGTCAAATCGCTGTACTATCCAGTTTTGGGCCTTTGGTATCTAAAAAAAAAAGCAGTTTGAGTGTGTCGCTCACTGTTCAGCCGCAGATATCTCTATTTAAAAAAGTGTGGTATACCCCAGTAAACAATAACTGTGGTTTTGCCATCCCACGGTAAAAAATCTCTATTATTCAGGTTTTGGTAGTTTTTTCCGTAAAGAAAAACAGTAGTGTCTTCTGACTGTTGTTACACAAAAATATATCTGTTGAAAATAGTCTTGTGTAGGCCCGACATCCCAGTGTGGTTTCGCAGTTCCATGGGTCAATTCGCTGTACTGTCCAGTTTTGGGCCTTTGGTATCTAAAAAAAAAGCAGTTTGAGTGTGTCGCTCACTCTTCAGCCGCAAATATCTCTATATAAAAAAGTGTGGTATTCCCCAGTAAACAATAACTGTGGTTTTGCCATCCCACGGTAAAAAATCTCTATTATTCAGGTTTTGGTATATTTTCCATAAAGAAAAACAGTAATGTCTCCTGACTGTTGTGACACAAAAATATATCTGTTGAAAATAGTCTTGTGTAGGCCCGACATCCCAGTGTGGTTTTGCAGTTCCACGGGTCAAATCGCTGTACTATCCAGTTTTGGGCCTTTGGTATCTAAAAAAAAAGCAGTTTGAGTGTGTCGCTCACTGTTCAGCCGCAAACATCTCTATTTAAAAAAGTGTGGTATACCCCAGTAAACAATAACTGTGGTTTTGCCATCCCACGGTAAAAAATCTCTATTATTCAGCTTTTGGTAGTTTTTTCCATAAAGAAAAACAGTAGTGTCTCCTGACTGTTGTGACACAAAAATATATCTGTTGAAAATAGTCTTGTGTAGGCCCGACATCCCAGTGTGGTTTCGCAGTTCCATGGGTCAAATCGCTGTACTATCCAGTTTTGGGCCTTTGGTATCTAAAAAAAAAAGTGGTTTGAGTGTGTCGCTCACTGTTCAGCCGCAAATATCTCTATTTAAAAAAGTGTGGTATAACCCAGTAAACAATAGCTGTGGTTTTGCCATCCCACGGTAAAAAATCTCTATTATTCAGGTTTTGGTAGTTTTTTCCGTAAAGAAAAACAGTACTGTCTCCTGACTGTTGTGTCACAAAAATATATCTGTTGAAAATAGTCTTGTGTAGGCCCGACATCCCAGTGTGGTTTCGCTGTTCCAGGGGTCAAATCGCTGTACTATCCAGTTTTGAGCCTTTGGTATCTAAAAAAAAAAGCAGTTTGAGTGTGTCGCTCACTGTTCAGCCGCAAATATCTCTATTTAAAAAAGTGTGGTATACCCCAGTAAACAATAACTGTGGTTTTGCCATCCCACGGTAAAAAATCTCTATTATTCAGGTTTTGGTATATTTTCCATAAAGAAAAACAGTAATGTCTCCTGACTGTTGTGACACAAAAATATATCTGTTGAAAATAGTCTTGTGTAGGCCCGACATCCCAGTGTGGTTTCGCAGTTCCACGGGTCAAATCGCTGTACTATCCAGTTTTGGGCCTTTGGTATCTAAAAAAAAAGCAGTTTGAGTGTGTCGCTCACTGTTCAGCCGCAAACATCTCTATTTAAAAAAGTGTGGTATACCCCAGTAAACAATAACTGTGGTTTTGCCATCCCACGGTAAAAAATCTCTATTATTCAGCTTTTGGTAGTTTTTTCCATAAAGAAAAACAGTAGTGTCTCCTGACTGTTGTGACACAAAAATATATCTGTTGAAAATAGTCTTGTGTAGGCCCGACATCCCAGTGTGGTTTCGCAGTTCCATGGGTCAAATCGCTGTACTATCCAGTTTTGGGCCTTTGGTATCTAAAAAAAAAAGTGGTTTGAGTGTGTCGCTCACTGTTCAGCCGCAAATATCTCTATTTAAAAAAGTGTGGTATAACCCAGTAAACAATAGCTGTGGTTTTGCCATCCCACGGTAAAAAATCTCTATTATTCAGGTTTTGGTAGTTTTTTCCGTAAAGAAAAACAGTACTGTCTCCTGACTGTTGTGTCACAAAAATATATCTGTTGAAAATAGTCTTGTGTAGGCCCGACATCCCAGTGTGGTTTCGCTGTTCCAGGGGTCAAATCGCTGTACTATCCAGTTTTGAGCCTTTGGTATCTAAAAAAAAAAGCAGTTTGAGTGTGTCGCACACTGTTCAGCCGCAAATATCTCTATTTAAAAAAGTGTGGTATACCCCAGTAAACAATAACTGTGGTTTTGCCATCCCACGGTAAAAAATCTCTATTATTCAGCTTTTGGTAGTTTTTTCCTTAAAGAAAAACAGTAGTGTCTAGTGACTGTTGTGACACAAAAATATATCTGTTGAAAATAGTCTTGTGTAGGCCCGACATCCCATTGTGGTTTCACAGTTCCATGGGTCAAATCGCGGTACTATCCAGTTTTGGGCCTTTGGTATCTAAAAAAAAAAGCAGTTTGAGTGTGTCGCTCACTGTTCAGCCGCAAATATATCTATTTAAAAAAGTGTGGTATACCCCAGTAAACAATAACTGTAGTTCTGCCATCCCACGGTAAAAAAATCTCTATTATTCAGCTTTTGGTAGTTTTTTCCGTAAAGAAAAACAGTAGTGTCTCCTGACTGTTGTGACACAAAAATATATCTGTTGAAAATAGTCTTGTGTAGGCCCGACATCCCAGTGTGGTTTCGCAGTTCCACGGGTCAAATCGCTGTACTATCCAGTTTTGGGCCTTTGGTATCTAAAAAAAAAAGCAGTTTGAGTGTGTCGCTCACTGTTCAGCCGCAAACATCTCTATTTAAAAAAGTGTGGT
This sequence comes from Phyllobates terribilis, assembly GCF_046119375.1. NCBI lineage: Eukaryota > Metazoa > Chordata > Amphibia > Anura > Dendrobatidae > Phyllobates > Phyllobates terribilis. The sequence goes on along the minus strand of NW_027362761.1, from coordinate 1,122,095,413 downwards.
ATACCCCAGTAAACAATAACTGTGGTTTTGCCATCCCACGGTAAAAAATCTCTATTATTCAGCTTTTGGTAGTTTTTTCCGTAAAGAAAAACAGTAGTGTCTCCTGACTGTTGTGACACAAAAATATATCTGTTGAAAATAGTCTTGTGTAGGCCCGACATCCCAGTGTGGTTTCACAGTTCCACGGGTCAAATCGCTGTAATATCCAGTTTTGGGCCTTTGGTATCTAAAAAAAAAGCAGTTTGAGTGTGTCGCTCACTGTTCAGCCGTAAATATCTCTATTTAAAAAAGTGTGGTATACCCCAGTAAACAATAACTGTGGTTTTGCCATCCCACGGTAAAAAATCTCTATTATTCAGGTTTTGGTAGTTTTTTCCGTAAAGAAAAACAGTAGTGTCTCCTGACTGTTGTGACACAAAAATATATCTGTTGAAAATAGTCTTGTGTAGGCCCGACATCCCAGTGTGGTTTCGCAGTTCCATGGGTCAATTCGCTGTACTATCCAGTTTTGGGCCTTTGGTATAAAAAAAAAAGCAGTTTGAGTGTGTCGCTCACTGTTCAGCCGCAAATATCTCTATTTAAAAAAGTGTGGTATACCCCAGTAAACAATAACTGTGGTTTTGCCTTCCCACGGTAAAAAATCTCTATTATTCAGCTTTTGGTATATTTTCCATAAAGAAAAACAGTAATGTCTCCTGACTGTTGTGACACAAAAATATATCTGTTGAAAATAGTCTTGTGTAGGCCCGACATCCCAATGTGGTTTCGCAGTTCCACGGGTCAAATCGCTGTACTATCCAGTTTTGGGCCTTTGGTATCTAAAAAAAAAGCAGTTTGAGTGTGTCGCTCACTGTTCAGCCGCAAACATCTCTATTTAAAAAAGTGTGGTATACCCCAGTAAACAATAACTGTGGTTTTGCCATCCCACGGTAAAAAATCTCTATTATTCAGCTTTTGGTAGTTTTTTACGTAAAGAAAAACAGTAGTGTCTCCTGACTGTTGTGACACAAAAATATATCTGTTGAAAATAGTCTTGTGTAGGCCCGACATCCCAGTGTGGTTTCGCAGTTCCATGGGTCAAATCGCTGAACTATCCAGTTTTGGGCCTTTGGTATCTAAAAAAAAAGTGGTCTGAGTGTGTCGCTCACTGTTCAGCCGCAAATATCTCTATTTAAAAAAGTGTGGTATACCCCAGTAAACAATAACTGTAGTTTTGCCATCCCACGGTAAAAAATCTCTATTATTCAGCTTTTTTTAGTTTTTTCCGTAAAGAAAAACAGTAGTGTCTAGTGACTGTTGTGACACAAAAATATATCTGTTGAAAATAGTCTTGTGTAGGCCCGACATCCCAGTGTGGTTTCACAGTTCCACGGGTCAAATCGCTGTAATATCCAGTTTTGGGCCTTTGGTATCTAAAAAAAAAGCAGTTTGAGTGTGTCGCTCACTGTTCAGCCGTAAATATCTCTATTTAAAAAAGTGTGGTATAACCCAGTAAACAATAACTGTGGTTTTGCCATCCCACGGTAAAAAATCTCTATTATTCAGGTTTTGGTAGTTTTTTCCGTAAAGAAAAACAGTAGTGTCTCCTGACTGTTGTGACACAAAAATATATCTGTTGAAAATAGTCTTGTGTAAGCCCGACATCATAGTGTGGTTTCGCAGTTCCATGGGTCAAATCGCTGTACTATCCAGTTTTGGGCCTTTGGTATCTAAAAAAAAAGCAGTTTGAGTGTGTCGCTCACTGTTCAGCCGCAAATATCTCTATTTAAAAAAGTGTGGTATACCCCAGTAAACAATAACTGTGGTTTTGCCATCCCACGGTAAAAAATCTCTATTATTCAGGTTTTGGTATATTTTCCATAAAGAAAAACAGTAATGTCTCCTGACTGTTGTGACACAAAAATATATCTGTTGAAAATAGTCTTGTGTAGGCCCGACATCCCAGTGTGGTTTCTCAGTTCCACGGGTCAAATCGCTATACTATCCAGTTTTGGGCATTTGGTATCTAAAAAAATAGCAGTTTGAGTGTGTCGCTCACTGTTCAGCCGCAAATATCTCTATTTAAAAAAGTGTGGTATACCCCAGTAAACAATAACTGTAGTTTTGCCATCCCACGGTAAAAAATCTCTATTATTCAGCTTTTGGTAGTTTTTTCCTTAAAGAAAAACAGTAGAGTCTAGTGACTGTTGTGACACAAAAATATTTCTGTTGAAATAGTCTTGTGTAGGCCCGACATCCCAGTGTGGTTTCACAGTTCCATGGGTCAAATCGCGGTACTATCCAGTTTTGGGCCTTTGGTATCTAAAAAAAAAGCAATTTGAGTGTGTCGCTCACTGTTCAGCCGCAAATATATCTATTTAAAAAAGTGTGGTATACCCCAGTAAACAATAACTGTAGTTCTGCCATCCCACGGTAAAAAATCTCTATTATTCAGCTTTTGGTAGTTTTTTCCGTAAAGAAAAACAGTAGTGTCTCCTGACTGTTGTGACACAAAAATATATCTGTTGAAAATAGTCTTGTGTAGGCCCGACATCCCAGTGTGGTTTCGCAGTTCCATGGGTCAAATCGCTGTACTATCCAGTTTTGGGCCTTTGGTATCTAAAAAAAAAGCAGTTTGAGTGTGTCGCTCACTGTTCAGCCGCAAACATCTCTATTTAAAAAAGTGTGGTATACCCCAGTAAAAAATAACTGTGGTTTTGCCATCCCACGGTAAAAAATCTCTATTATTCATCTTTTGGTAGTTTTTTCCGTAAAGAAAAACAGTAGTGTCTCCTGACTGTTGTGACACAAAAATATATCTGTTGAAAATAGTCTTGTGTAGGCCCGACATCCCAGTGTGGTTTCGCAGTTCCATGGGTCAAATCGCTGTACTATCCAGTTTTGGGCCTTTGGTATCTAAAAAAAAAAGTGGTTTGAGTGTGTCGCTCACTGTTCAGCCGCAAATATCTCTATTTAAAAAAGTGTGGTATAACCCAGTAAACAATAACTGTGGTTTTGCCATCCCACGGTAAAAAATCTCTATTATTCAGGTTTTGGTAGTTTTTTCCGTAAAGAAAAACAGTACTGTCTCCTGACTGTTGTGACACAAAAATATATCTGTTGAAAATAGTCTTGTGTAGGCCCGACATCCCAGTGTGGTTTCGCTGTTCCAGGGGTGAAATCGCTGTACTATCCAGTTTTGGGCCTTTGGTATCTAAAAAAAAAAGCAGTTTGAGTGTGTCGCTCACTGTTCAGCCGCAAATATCTCTATTTAAAAAAGTGTAGTATACCCCAGTAAACAATAACTGTGGTTTTGCCATCCCACGGTAAAAAATCTCTATTATTCAGCTTTTGGTAGTTTTTTCCTTAAAGAAAAACAGTAGTGTCTAGTGACTGTTGTGACACAAAAATATATCTGTTGAAAATAGTCTTGTGTAGGCCCGACATCCCATTGTGGTTTCACAGTTCCATGGGTCAAATCGCGGTACTATCCAGTTTTGGGCCTTTGGTATCTAAAAAAAAAAGCAGTTTGAGTGTGTCGCTCACTGTTCAGCCGCAAATATATCTATTTAAAAAAGTGTGGTATACCCCAGTAAACAATAACTGTAGTTCTGCCATCCCACGGTAAAAAATCTCTATTATTCAGCTTTTGGTAGTTTTTTCCGTAAAGAAAAACAGTAGTGTCTCCTGACTGTTGTGACACAAAAATATATCTGTTGAAAATAGTATTGTGTAGGCCCGACATCCCAGTGTGGTTTCGCAGTTCCACGGGTCAAATCGCTGTACTATCCAGTTTTGGGCCTTTGGTATCTAAAAAAAAAGCAGTTTGAGTGTGTCGCTCACTGTTCAGCCGCAAACATCTCTATTTAAAAAAGTGTGGTATACCCCAGTAAACAATAACTGTGGTTTTGCCATCCCACGGTAAAAAATCTCTATTATTCAGCTTTTGGTAGTTTTTTCCGTAAAGAAAAACAGTAGTGTCTCCTGACTGTTGTGACACAAAAATATATCTGTTGAAAATAGTCTTGTGTAGGCCCGACATCCCAGTGTGGTTTCACAGTTCCACGGGTCAAATCGCTGTAATATCCAGTTTTGGGCCTTTGGTATCTAAAAAAAAAGCAGTTTGAGTGTGTCGCTCACTGTTCAGCCGTAAATATCTCTATTTAAAAAAGTGTGGTATACCCCAGTAAACAATAACTGTGGTTTTGCCATCCCACGGTAAAAAATCTCTATTATTCAGGTTTTGGTAGTTTTTTCCGTAAAGAAAAACAGTACTGTCTCCTGACTGTTGTGACACAAAAATATATCTGTTGAAAATAGTCTTGTGTAGGCCCGACATCCCAGTGTGGTTTCGCAGTTCCATGGGTCAATTCGCTGTACTATCCAGTTTTGGGCCTTTGGTATAAAAAAAAAAGCAGTTTGAGTGTGTCGCTCACTGTTCAGCCGCAAATATCTCTATTTAAAAAAGTGTGGTATACGCCAGTAAACAATAACTGTGGTTTTGCCTTCCCACGGTAAAAAATCTCTATTATTCAGCTTTTGGTATATTTTCCATAAAGAAAAACAGTAATGTCTACTGACTGTTGTGACACAAAAATATATCTGTTGAAAATAGTCTTGTGTAGGCCCGACATCCCAATGTGGTTTCGCAGTTCCACGGGTCAAATCGCTGTACTATCCAGTTTTGGGCCTTTGGTATCTAAAAAAAAAGCAGTTTGAGTGTGTCGCTCACTGTTCAGCCGCAAACATCTCTATTTAAAAAAGTGTGGTATACCCCAGTAAACAATAACTGTGGTTTTGCCATCCCACGGTAAAAAATCTCTATTATTCAGCTTTTGGTAGTTTTTTACGTAAAGAAAAACAGTAGTGTCTCCTGACTGTTGTGACACAAAAATATATCTGTTAAAAATAGTCTTGTGTAGGCCCAACATCCCAGTGTGGTTTCGCAGTTCCATGGGTCAAATCGCTGAACAATCCAGTTTTGGGCCTTTGGTATCTAAAAAAAAAGTGGTCTGAGTGTGTCGCTCACTGTTCAGCCGCAAATATCTCTATTTAAAAAAGTGTGGTATACCCCAGTAAACAATAACTGTAGTTTTGCCATCCCACGGTAAAAAATCTCTATTATTCAGCTTTTTTTAGTTTTTTCCGTAAAGAAAAACAGTAGTGTCTAGTGACTGTTGTGACACAAAAATATATCTGTTGAAAATAGTCTTGTGTAGGCCCGACATCCCAGTGTGGTTTCACAGTTCCACGGGTCAAATCGCTGTAATATCCAGTTTTGGGCCTTTGGTATCTAAAAAAAAAGCAGTTTGAGTGTGTCGCTCACTGTTCAGCCGTAAATATCTCTATTTAAAAAAGTGTGGTATACCCCAGTAAACAATAACTGTGGTTTTGCCATCCCACGGTAAAAAATCTCTATTATTCAGGTTTTGGTAGTTTTTTCCGTAAAGAAAAACAGTAGTGTCTCCTGACTGTTGTGACACAAAAATATATCTGTTGAAAATAGTCTTGTGTAGGCCCGACATCATAGTGTGGTTTCGCAGTTCCATGGGTCAATTCGCTGTACTATCCAGTTTTGGGCCTTTGGTATCTAAAAAAAAAGCAGTTTGAGTGTGTCGCTCACTGTTCAGCCGCAAATATCTCTATTTAAAAAAGTGTGGTATACCCCAGTAAACAATAACTGTAGTTTTGCCATCCCACGGTAAAAAATCTCTATTATTCAGCTTTTGGTAGTTTTTTCCTTAAAGAAAAACAGTAGAGTCTAGTGACTGTTGTGACACAAAAATATATCTGTTGAAATAGTCTTGTGTAGGCCCGACATCCCAGTGTGGTTTCACAGTTCCATGGGTCAAATCGCGGTACTATCCAGTTTTGGGCCTTTGGTATCTAAAAAAAAAGCAGTTTGAGTGTGTCGCTCACTGTTCAGCCGCAAATATATCTATTTAAAAAAGTGTGGTATACCCCAGTAAACAATAACTGTAGTTCTGCCATCCCACGGTAAAAAATCTCTATTATTCAGCTTTTGGTAGTTTTTTCCGTAAAGAAAAACAGTAGTGTCTCCTGACTGTTGTGACACAAAAATATATCTGTTGAAAATAGTCTTGTGTAGGCCCGACATCCCAGTGTGGTTTCGCAGTTCCATGGGTCAAATCGCTGTACTATCCAGTTTTGGGCCTTTGGTATCTAAAAAAAAAGCAGTTTGAGTGTGTCGCTCACTGTTCAGCCGCAAACATCTCTATTTAAAAAAGTGTGGTATACCCCAGTAAAAAATAACTGTGGTTTTGCCATCCCACGGTAAAAAATCTCTATTATTCATCTTTTGGTAGTTTTTTCCGTAAAGAAAAACAGTAGTGTCTCCTGACTGTTGTGACACAAAAATATATCTGTTGAAAATAGTCTTGTGTAGGCCCGACATCCCAGTGTGGTTTCGCAGTTCCATGGGTCAAATCGCTGTACTATCCAGTTTTGGGCCTTTGGTATCTAAAAAAAAAAGTGGTTTGAGTGTGTCGCTCACTGTTCAGCCGCAAATATCTCTATTTAAAAAAGTGTGGTATAACCCAGTAAACAATAACTGTGGTTTTGCCATCCCACGGTAAAAAATCTCTATTATTCAGGTTTTGGTAGTTTTTTCCGTAAAGAAAAACAGTACTGTCTCCTGACTGTTGTGACACAAAAATATATCTGTTGAAAATAGTCTTGTGTAGGCCCGACATCCCAGTGTGGTTTCGTTGTTCCAGGGGTGAAATCGCTGTACTATCCAGTTTTGGGCCTTTGGTATCTAAAAAAAAAGCAGTTTGAGTGTGTCGCTCACTGTTCAGCCGCAAATATCTCTATTTAAAAAAGTGTAGTATACCCCAGTAAACAATAACTGTGGTTTTGCCATCCCACGGTAAAAAATCTCTATTATTCAGCTTTTGGTAGTTTTTTCCTTAAAGAAAAACAGTAGTGTCTAGTGACTGTTGTGACACAAAAATATATCTGTTGAAAATAGTCTTGTGTAGGCCCGACATCCCATTGTGGTTTCACAGTTCCATGGGTCAAATCGCGGTACTATCCAGTTTTGGGCCTTTGGTATCTAAAAAAAAAAGCAGTTTGAGTGTGTCGCTCACTGTTCAGCCGCAAATATATCTATTTAAAAAAGTGTGGTATACCCCAGTAAACAATAACTGTAGTTCTGCCATCCCACGGTAAAAAATCTCTATTATTCAGCTTTTGGTAGTTTTTTCCGTAAAGAAAAACAGTAGTGTCTCCTGACTGTTGTGACACAAAAATATATCTGTTGAAAATAGTCTTGTGTAGGCCCGACATCCCAGTGTGGTTTCGCAGTTCCACGGGTCAAATCGCTGTACTATCCAGTTTTGGGCCTTTGGTATCTAAAAAAAAAGCAGTTTGAGTGTGTCGCTCACTGTTCAGCCGCAAACATCTCTATTTAAAAAAGTGTGGTATACCCCAGTAAACAATAACTGTGGTTTTGCCATCCCACGGTAAAAAATCTCTATTATTCAGCTTTTGGTAGTTTTTTCCGTAAAGAAAAACAGTAGTGTCTCCTGACTGTTGTGACACAAAAATATATCTGTTGAAAATAGTCTTGTGTAGGCCCGACATCCCAGTGTGGTTTCACAGTTCCACGGGTCAAATCGCTGTAATATCCAGTTTTGGGCCTTTGGTATCTAAAAAAAAAGCAGTTTGAGTGTGTCGCTCACTGTTCAGCCGTAAATATCTCTATTTAAAAAAGTGTGGTATACCCCAGTAAACAATAACTGTGGTTTTGCCATCCCACGGTAAAAAATCTCTATTATTCAGGTTTTGGTAGTTTTTTCCGTAAAGAAAAACAGTAGTGTCTCCTGACTGTTGTGACACAAAAATATATCTGTTGAAAATAGTCTTGTGTAGGCCAGACATCCCAGTGTGGTTTCGCAGTTCCATGGGTCAATTCGCTGTATTATCCAGTTTTGGGCCTTTGGTATAAAAAAAAAGCAGTTTGAGTGTGTCGCTCACTGTTCAGCCGCAAATATCTCTATTTAAAAAAGTGTGGTATACCCCAGTAAACAATAACTGTGGTTTTGCCTTCCCACGGTAAAAAATCTCTATTATTCAGCTTTTGGTATATTTTCCATAAAGAAAAACACTAATGTCTCCTGACTGTTGTGACACAAAAATATATCTGTTGAAAATAGTCTTGTGTAGGCCCGACATCCCAATGTGGTTTCGCAGTTCCACGGGTCAAATCGCTGTACTATCCAGTTTTGGGCCTTTGGTATCTAAAAAAAAAGCAGTTTGAGTGTGTCGCTCACTGTTCAGCCGCAAACATCTCTATTTAAAAAAGTGTGGTATACCCCAGTAAACAATAACTGTGGTTTTGCCATCCCACGGTAAAAAATCTCTATTATTCAGCTTTTGGTAGTTTTTTACGTAAAGAAAAACAGTAGTGTCTACTGACTGTTGTGACACAAAAATATATCTGTTGAAAATAGTCTTGTGTAGGCCCGACATCCCAGTGTGGTTTCGCAGTTCTATGGGTCAAATCGCTGAACTATCCAGTTTTGGGCCTTTGGTATCTAAAAAAAAAGTGGTCTGAGTGTGTCGCTCACTGTTCAGCCGCAAATATCTCTATTTAAAAAAGTGTGGTATACCCCAGTAAACAATAACTGTAGTTTTGCCATCCCACGGTAAAAAATCTCTATTATTCAGCTTTTTTTAGTTTTTTCCGTAAAGAAAAACAGTAGTGTCTAGTGACTGTTGTGACACAAAAATATATCTGTTGAAAATAGTCTTGTGTAGGCCCGACATCCCAGTGTGGTTTCACAGTTCCACGGGTCAAATCGCTGTAATATCCAGTTTTGGGCCTTTGGTATCTAAAAAAAAAGCAGTTTGAGTGTGTCGCTCACTGTTCAGCCGTAAATATCTCTATTTAAAAAAGTGTGGTATACCCCAGTAAACAATAACTGTGGTTTTGCCATCCCACGGTAAAAAATCTCTATTATTCAGGTTTTGGTAGTTTTTTCCGTAAAGAAAAACAGTAGTGTCTCCTGACTGTTGTGACACAAAAATATATCTGTTGAAAATAGTCTTGTGTAGGCCCGACATCCCAGTGTGGTTTCGCAGTTCCATGGGTCAATTCGCTGTACTATCCAGTTTTGGGCCTTTGGTATAAAAAAAAGCAGTTTGAGTGTGTCGCTCACTGTTCAGCCGCAAATATCTCTATTTAAAAAAGTGTGGTATACGCCAGTAAACAATAACTGTGGTTTTGCCTTCCCACGGTAAAAAATCTCTATTATTCAGCTTTTGGTATATTTTCCATAAAGAAAAACAGTAATGTCTACTGACTGTTGTGACACAAAAATATATCTGTTGAAAATAGTCTTGTGTAGGCCCGACATCCCAATGTGGTTTCGCAGTTCCACGGGTCAAATCGCTGTACTATCCAGTTTTGGGCCTTTGGTATCTAAAAAAAAAGCAGTTTGAGTGTGTCGCTCACTGTTCAGCCGCAAACATCTCTATTTAAAAAAGTGTGGTATACCCCAGTAAACAATAACTGTGGTTTTGCCATCCCACGGTAAAAAATCTCTATTATTCAGCTTTTGGTAGTTTTTTACGTAAAGAAAAACAGTAGTGTCTCCTGACTGTTGTGACACAAAAATATATCTGTTGAAAATAGTCTTGTGTAGGCCCAACATCCCAGTGTGGTTTCGCAGTTCCATGGGTCAAATCGCTGAACTATCCAGTTTTGGGCCTTTGGTATCTAAAGAAAAAGTGGTCTGAGTGTGTCGCTCACTGTTCAGCCGCAAATATCTCTATTTAAAAAAGTGTGGTATACCCCAGTAAACAATAACTGTAGTTTTGCCATCCCACGGTAAAAAATCTCTATTATTCAGCTTTTTTTAGTTTTTTCCGTAAAGAAAAACAGTAGTGTCTAGTGACTGTTGTGACACAAAAATATATCTGTTGAAAATAGTCTTGTGTAGGCCCGACATCCCAGTGTGGTTTCACAGTTCCACGGGTCAAATCGCTGTAATATCCAGTTTTGGGCCTTTGGTATCTAAAAAAAAAGCAGTTTGAGTGTGTCGCTCACTGTTCAGCCGTAAATATCTCTATTTAAAAAAGTGTGGTATACCCCAGTAAACAATAACTGTGGTTTTGCCATCCCACGGTAAAAAATCTCTATTATTCAGGTTTTGGTAGTTTTTTCCGTAAAGAAAAACAGTAGTGTCTCCTGACTGTTGTGACACAAAAATATATCTGTTGAAAATAGTCTTGTGTAGGCCCGACATCATAGTGTGGTTTCGCAGTTCCATGGGTCAATTCGCTGTACTATCCAGTTTTGGGCCTTTGGTATCTAAAAAAAAAGCAGTTTGAGTGTGTCGCTCACTGTTCAGCCGCAAATATCTCTATTTAAAAAAGTGTGGTATACCCCAGTAAACAATAACTGTGGTTTTGCCATCCCACGGTAAAAAATCTCTATTATTCAGGTTTTGGTATATTTTCCATAAAGAAAAACAGTAATGTCTCCTGACTGTTGTGACACAAAAATATATCTGTTGAAAATAGTCTTGTGTAGGCCCGACATCCCAGTGTGGTTTCTCAGTTCCAGGGGTCAAATCGCTATACTATCCAGTTTTGGGCGTTTGGTATCTAAAAAAATAGCAGTTTGAGTGTGTCGCTCACTGTTCAGCCGCAAATATCTCTATTTAAAAAAGTGTGGTATACCCCAGTAAACAATAACTGTAGTTTTGCCATCCCACGGTAAAAAATCTCTTTTATTCAGCTTTTGGTAGTTTTTTCCTTAAAGAAAAACAGTAGAGTCTAGTGACTGTTGTGACACAAAAATATATCTGTTGAAATAGTCTTGTGTAGGCCCGACATCCCAGTGTGGTTTCACAGTTCCATGGGTCAAATCGCGGTACTATCCAGTTTTGGGCCTTTGGTATCTAAAAAAAAAGCAGTTTGAGTGTGTCGCTCACTGTTCAGCCGCAAATATATCTATTTAAAAAAGTGTGGTATACCCCAGTAAACAATAACTGTAGTTCTGCCATCCCACGGTAAAAAATCTCTATTATTCAGCTTTTGGTAGTTTTTTCCGTAAAGAAAAACAGTAGTGTCTCCTGACTGTTGTGACACAAAAATATATCTGTTGAAAATAGTCTTGTGTAGGCCCGACATCCCAGTGTGGTTTCGCAGTTCCATGGGTCAAATCGCTGTACTATCCAGTTTTGGGCCTTTGGTATCTAAAAAAAAAGCAGTTTGAGTGTGTCGCTCACTGTTCAGCCGCAAACATCTCTATTTAAAAAAGTGTGGTATACCCCAGTAAAAAATAACTGTGGTTTTGCCATCCCACGGTAAAAAATCTCTATTATTCATCTTTTGGTAGTTTTTTCCGTAAAGAAAAACAGTAGTGTCTCCTGACTGTTGTGACACAAAAATATATCTGTTGAAAATAGTCTTGTGTAGGCCCGACATCCCAGTGTGGTTTCGCAGTTCCATGGGTCAAATCGCTGTACTATCCAGTTTTGGGCCTTTGGTATCTAAAAAAAAAAGTGGTTTGAGTGTGTCGCTCACTGTTCAGCCGCAAATATCTCTATTTAAAAAAGTGTGGTATAACCCAGTAAACAATAACTGTGGTTTTGCCATCCCACGGTAAAAAATCTCTATTATTCAGGTTTTGGTATTTTTTTCCGTAAAGAAAAACAGTACTGTCTCCTGACTGTTGTGACACAAAAATATATCTGTTGAAAATAGTCTTGTGTAGGCCCGACATCCCAGTGTGGTTTCGCTGTTCCAGGGGTGAAATTGCTGTACTATCCAGTTTTGGGCCTTTGGTATCTAAAAAAAAAAGCAGTTTGAGTGTGTCGCTCACTGTTCAGCCGCAAATATCTCTATTTAAAAAAGTGTAGTATACCCCAGTAAACAATAACTGTGGTTTTGCCATCCCACGGTAAAAAATCTCTATTATTCAGCTTTTGGTAGTTTTTTCCTTAAAGAAAAACAGTAGTGTCTAGTGACTGTTGTGACACAAAAATATATCTGTTGAAAATAGTCTTGTGTAGGCCCGACATCCCAGTGTGGTTTCACAGTTCCATGGGTCAAATCGCGGTACTATCCAGTTTTGGGCCTTTGGTATCTTAAAAAAAAGCAGTTTGAGTGTGTCGCTCACTGTTCAGCCGCAAATATATCTATTTAAAAAAGTGTGGTATACCCCAGTAAACAATAACTGTAGTTCTGCCATCCCACGGTAAAAAATCTCTATTATTCAGCTTTTGGTAGTTTTTTCCATAAAGAAAAACAGTAGTGTCTCCTGACTGTTGTGACACAAAAATATATCTGTTGAAAATAGTCTTGTGTAGGCCCGACATCCCAGTGTGGTTTCGCAGTTCCACGGGTCAAATCGCTGTACTATCCAGTTTTGGGCCTTTGGTATCTAAAAAAAAAGCAGTTTGAGTGTGTCGCTCACTGTTCAGCCGCAAATATCTCTATTTAAAAAAGTGTGGTATACCCCAGTAAACAATAACTGTAGTTTTGCCATCCCACGGTAAAAAATCTCTATTATTCAGCTTTTGGTAGTTTTTTCCTTAAAGAAAAACAGTAGAGTCTAGTGACTGTTGTGACACAAAAATATATCTGTTGAAATAGTCTTGTGTAGGCCCGACATCCCAGTGTGGTTTCACAGTTCCATGGGTCAAATCGCGGTACTATCCAGTTTTGGGCCTTTGGTATCTAAAAAAAAAGCAGTTTGAGTGCGTCGCTCACTGTTCAGCCGCAAATATATCTATTTAAAAAAGTGTGGTATACCCCAGTAAACAATAACTGTAGTTCTGCCATCCCACGGTAAAAAATCTCTATTATTCAGCTTTTGGTAGTTTTTTCCGTAAAGAAAAACAGTAGTGTCTCCTGACTGTTGTGACACAAAAATATATCTGTTGAAAATAGTCTTGTGTAGGCCCGACATCCCAGTGTGGTTTCGCAGTTCCATGGGTCAAATCGCTGTACTATCCAGTTTTGGGCCTTTGGTATCTAAAAAAAAAGCAGTTTGAGTGTGTCGCTCACTGTTCAGCCGCAAACATCTCTATTTAAAAAAGTGTGGTATACCCCAGTAAAAAATAACTGTGGTTTTGCCATCCCACGGTAAAAAATCTCTATTATTCATCTTTTGGTAGTTTTTTCCGTAAAGAAAAACAGTAGTGTCTCCTGACTGTTGTGACACAAAAATATATCTGTTGAAAATAGTCTTGTGTAGGCCCGACATCCCAGTGTGGTTTCGCAGTTCCATGGGTCAAATCGCTGTACTATCCAGTTTTGGGCCTTTGGTATCTAAAAAAAAAAGTGGTTTGAGTGTGTCGCTCACTGTTCAGCCGCAAATATCTCTATTTAAAAAAGTGTGGTATAACCCAGTAAACAATAACTGTGGTTTTGCCATCCCACGGTAAAAAATCTCTATTATTCAGGTTTTGGTAGTTTTTTCCGTAAAGAAAAACAGTACTGTCTCCTGACTGTTGTGACACAAAAATATATCTGTTGAAAATAGTCTTGTGTAGGCCCGACATCCCAGTGTGGTTTCGCTGTTCCAGGGGTGAAATTGCTGTACTATCCAGTTTTGGGCCTTTGGTATCTAAAAAAAAAAGCAGTTTGAGTGTGTCGCTCACTGTTCAGCCGCAAATATCTCTATTTAAAAAAGTGTAGTATACCCCAGTAAACAATAACTGTGGTTTTGCCATCCCACGGTAAAAAATCTCTATTATTCAGCTTTTGGTAGTTTTTTCCTTAAAGAAAAACAGTAGTGTCTAGTGACTGTTGTGACACAAAAATATATCTGTTGAAAATAGTCTTGTGTAGGCCCGACATCCCAGTGTGGTTTCACAGTTCCATGGGTCAAATCGCGGTACTATCCAGTTTTGGGCCTTTGGTATCTTAAAAAAAAGCTGTTTGAGTGTGTCGCTCACTGTTCAGCCGCAAATATATCTATTTAAAAAAGTGTGGTATACCCCAGTAAACAATAACTGTAGTTCTGCCATCCCACGGTAAAAAATCTCTATTATTCAGCTTTTGGTAGTTTTTTCCATAAAGAAAAACAGTAGTGTCTCCTGACTGTTGTGACACAAAAATATATCTGTTGAAAATAGTCTTGTGTAGGCCCGACATCCCAGTGTGGTTTCGCAGTTCCACGGGTCAAATCGCTGTACTATCCAGTTTTGGGCCTTTGGTATCTAAAAAAAAAGCAGTTTGAGTGTGTCGCTCACTGTTCAGCCGCAAACATCTCTATATAAAAAAGTGTGGTATACCCCAGTAAACAATAACTGTGGTTTTGCCATCCCACGGTAAAAAATCTCTATTATTCAGCTTTTGGTAGTTTTTTCCGTAAAGAAAAACAGTACTGTCTCCTGACTGTTGTGACACAAAAATATATCTGTTGAAAATATTCTTGTGTAGGCCCGACATCCCAGTGTGGTTTCGCTGTTCCAGGGGTCAAATCGCTGTACTATCCAGTTTTGGGCCTTTGGTATCTAGAAAAAAAAGCAGTTTGAGTGTGTCGCTCACTGTTCAGCCGCAGATATCTCTATTTAAAAAAGTGTGGTATACCCCAGTAAACAATAACTGTGGTTTTGCCATCCCACGGTAAAAAATCTCTATTATTCAGGTTTTGGTAGTTTTTTCCGTAAAGAAAAACAGTAGTGTCTTCTGACTGTTGTGACACAAAAATATATCTGTTGAAAATAGTCTTGTGTAGGCCCGACATCCCAGTGTGGTTTCGCAGTTCCATGGGTCAATTCGCTGTACTATCCAGTTTTGGGCCTTTGGTATCTAAAAAAAAGCAGTTTGAGTGTGTCGCTCACTCTTCAGCCGCAAATATCTCTATATAAAAAAGTGTGGTATTCCCCAGTAAACAATAACTGTGGTTTGGCCATCCCACGGTAAAAAATCTCTATTATTCAGGTTTTGGTATATTTTCCATAAAGAAAAACAGTAATGTCTCCTGACTGTTGTGACACAAAAATATATCTGTTGAAAATAGTCTTGTGTAGGCCCGACATCCCAGTGTGGTTTCGCAGTTACACGGGTCAAATCGCTGTACTATCCAGTTTTGGGCCTTTGGTATCTAAAAAAAAAAGTTGTTTGAGTGTGTCGCTCACTGTTCAGCCGCAAATATCTCTATTTAAAAAAGTGTGGTATACCCCAGTAAACAATAACTGTGGTTTTGCCATCCCACGGTAAAAAATCTCTATTATTCAGATTTGGTAGTTTTTTCCGTAAAGAAAAACAGTAGTGTCTCCTGACTGTTGTGACACAAAAATATATCTGTTGAAAATAGTCTTGTGTAGGCCCGACATCCCAGTGTGGTTTCACAGTTCCACGGGTCAAATCGCTGTAATATACAGTTTTGGGCCTTTGGTATCTAAAAAAAAAGCAGTTTGAGTGTGTCGCTCACTGTTCAGCCGCAAATATCTCTATTTAAAAAAGTGTGGTATACCCCAGTAAACAATAACTGTGGTTTTGCCATCCCACGGTAAAAAATCTCTATTATTCAGATTTGGTAGTTTTTTCCGTAAAGAAAAACAGTAGTGTCTCCTGACTGTTGTGACACAAAAATATATCTGTTGAAAATAGTCTTGTGTAGGCCCGACATCCCAGTGTGGTTTCACAGTTCCACGGGTCAAATCGCTGTAATATCCAGTTTTGGGCCTTTGGTATCTAAAAAAAAAGCAGTTTGAGTGTGTCGCTCACTGTTCAGCCGTAAATATCTCTATTTAAAAAAGTGTGGTATACCCCAGTAAACAATAACTGTGGTTTTGCCATCCCACGGTAAAAAATCTCTATTATTCAGGTTTTGGTAGTTTTTTATGTAAAGAAAAACAGTAGTGTCTCCTGACTGTTGTGACACAAAAATATATCTGTTGAAAATAGTCTTGTGTAGGCCCGACATCCTAGTGTGGTTTCGCAGTTCCACGGGTCAAATCGCTATACTATCCAGTTTTGGGCGTTTGGTATCTAAAAAAATAGCAGTTTGAGTGTGTCGCTCACTGTTCAGCCGCAAATATCTCTATTTAAAAAAGTGTGGTATACCCCAGTAAACAATAACTGTGGTTTTGCCATCCCACGGTAAAAAATCTCTATTATTCAGGTTTTGGTATATTTTCCATAAAGAAAAACAGTAATGTCTCCTGACTGTTGTGACACAAAAATATATCTGTTGAAAATAGTCTTGTGTAGGCCCAACATCCCAGTGTGGTTTCTCAGTTCCACGGGTCAAATCGCTATACTATCCAGTTTTGGGCGTTTGGTATCTAAAAAAATAGCAGTTTGAGTGTGTCGCTCACTGTTCAGCCGCAAATATCTCTATTTAAAAAAGTGTGGTATACCCCAGTAAACAATAACTGTGGTTTTGCCATCCCACGGTAAAAAATCTCTATTATTCAGCTTTTGGTAGTTTTTTCCTTAAAGAAAAACAGTAGAGTCTAGTGACTGTTGTGACACAAAAATATATCTGTTGAAAATAGTCTTGTGTAGGCCCGACATCCCAGTGTGGTTTCACAGTTCCATGGGTCAAATCGCGGTACTATCCAGTTTTGGGCCTTTGGTATCTAAAAAAAAAGCAGTTTGAGTGTGTCGCTCACTGTTCAGCCGCAAATATATCTATTTAAAAAAGTGTGGTATACCCCAGTAAACAATAACTGTAGTTCTGCCATCCCACGGTAAAAAATCTCTATTATTCAGCTTTTGGTAGTTTTTTCCGTAAAGAAAAACAGTAGTGTCTCCTGACTGTTGTGACACAAAAATATATCTGTTGAAAATAGTCTTGTGTAGGCCCGACATCCCAGTGTGGTTTCGCAGTTCCACAGGTCAAATCGCTGTACTATCCAGTTTTGGGCCTTTGGTATCTAAAAAAAAAGCAGTTTGAGTGTGTCGCTCACTGTTCAGCCGCAAACATCTCTATATAAAAAAGTGTGGTATACCCCAGTAAACAATAACTGTGGTTTTGCCATCCCACGGTAAAAAATCTCTATTATTCAGCTTTTGGTAGTTTTTTCCGTAAAGAAAAACAGTACTGTCTCCTGACTGTTGTGACACAAAAATATATCTGTTGAAAATAGTCTTGTGTAGGCCCGACATCCCAGTGTGGTTTCGCTGTTCCAGGGGTCAAATCGCTGTACTATCCAGTTTTGGGCCTTTGGTATCTAAAAAAAAAAGCAGTTTGAGTGTGTCGCTCACTGTTCAGCCGCAGATATCTCTATTTAAAAAAGTGTGGTATACCCCAGTAAACAATAACTGTGGTTTTGCCATCCCACGGTAAAAAATCTCTATTATTCAGGTTTTGGTAGTTTTTTCCGTAAAGAAAAACAGTAGTGTCTTCTGACTGTTGTGACACAAAAATATATCTGTTGAAAATAGTCTTGTGTAGGCCCGACATCCCAGTGTGGTTTCGCAGTTCCATGGGTCAATTCGCTGTACTATCCAGTTTTGGGCCTTTGGTATCTAAAAAAAAAGCAGTTTGAGTGTGTCGCTCACTCTTCAGCCGCAAATATCTCTATATAAAAAAGTGTGGTATTCCCCAGTAAACAATAACTGTGGTTTGGCCATCCCACGGTAAAAAATCTCTATTATTCAGGTTTTGGTAGTTTTTTCCTTAAAGAAAAACAGTAGAGTCTAGTGACTGTTGTGACACAAAAATATATCTGTTGAAAATAGTCTTGTGTAGGCCCGACATCCCAGTGTGGTTTCACAGTTCCATGGGTCAAATCGCGGTACTATCCAGTTTTGGGCCTTTGGTATCTAAAAAAAAAGCAGTTTGAGTGTGTCGCTCACTGTTCAGCCGCAAATATATCTATTTAAAAAAGTGTGGTATACCCCAGTAAACAATAACTGTAGTTCTGCCATCCCACGGTAAAAAATCTCTATTATTCAGCTTTTGGTAGTTTTTTCCGTAAAGAAAAACAGTAGTGTCTCCTGACTGTTGTGACACAAAAATATATCTGTTGAAAATAGTCTTGTGTAGGCCCGACATCCCAGTGTGGTTTCGCAGTTCCACGGGTCAAATCGCTGTACTATCCAGTTTTGGGCCTTTGGTATCTAAAAAAAAAGCAGTTTGAGTGTGTCGCTCACTGTTCAGCCGCAGACATCTCTATTTAAAAAAGTGTGGTATACCCCAGTAAACAATAACTGTGGTTTTGCCATCCCACGGTAAAAAATCTCTATTATTCATCTTTTTGTAGTTTTTTCCGTAAAGAAAAACAGTAGTGTCTCCTGACTGTTGTGACACAAAAATATATCTGTTGAAAATAGTCTTGTGTAGGCCCGACGTCCCAGTGTGGTTTCGCAGTTCCATGGGTCAAATCGCTGTACTATCCAGTTTTGGGCCTTTGGTATCTAAAAAAAAAAGT
Source organism: Phyllobates terribilis (assembly GCF_046119375.1). Taxonomy (NCBI): domain Eukaryota; kingdom Metazoa; phylum Chordata; class Amphibia; order Anura; family Dendrobatidae; genus Phyllobates; species Phyllobates terribilis. The sequence continues at coordinate 1,122,077,066 of NW_027362761.1, read as the reverse complement.
GGTTTGAGTGTGTCGCTCACTGTTCAGCCGCAAATATCTCTATTTAAAAAAGTGTGGTATAACCCAGTAAACAATAACTGTGGTTTTGCCATCCCACAGTAAAAAATCTCTATTATTCAGGTTTTGGTAGTTTTTTCCGTAAAGAAAAACAGTACTGTCTCCTGACTGTTGTGACACAAAAATATATCTGTTGAAAATAGTCTTGTGTAGGCCCGACATCCCAGTGTGGTTTCGCTGTTCCAGGGGTTAAATCGCTGTACTATCCAGTTTTGGGCCTTTGGTATCTAAAAAAAAAAGCAGTTTGAGTGTGTCGCTCACTGTTCAGCCGCAAATATCTCTATTTAAAAAAGTGTGGTATACCCCAGTAAACAATAACTGTGGTTTTGCCATCCCACGGTAAAAAATCTCTATTATTCAGGTTTTGGTATATTTTCCATAAAGAAAAACAGTAATGTCTCCTGACTGTTGTGACACAAAAATATATCTGTTGAAAATAGTCTTGTGTAGGCCCAACATCCCAGTGTGGTTTCTCAGTTCCACGGGTCAAATCGCTATACTATCCAGTTTTGGGCGTTTGGTATCTAAAAAAATAGCAGTTTGAGTGTGTCGCTTACTGTTCAGCCGCAAATATCTCTATTTAAAAAAGTGTGGTATACCCCAGTAAACAATAACTGTGGTTTTGCCATCCCACGGTAAAAAATCTCTATTATTCAGGTTTTGGTAGTTTTTTCCTTAAAGAAAAACAGTAGAGTCTAGTGACTGTTGTGACACAAAAATATATCTGTTGAAAATAGTCTTGTGTAGGCCCGACATCCCAGTGTGGTTTCACAGTTCCATGGGTCAAATCGCGGTACTATCCAGTTTTGGGCCTTTGGTATCTAAAAAAAAAGCAGTTTGAGTGTGTCGCTCACTGTTCAGCCGCAAATATATCTATTTAAAAAAGTGTGGTATACCCCAGTAAACAATAACTGTAGTTCTGCCATCCCACGGTAAAAAATCTCTATTATTCAGCTTTTGGTAGTTTTTTCCGTAAAGAAAAACAGTAGTGTCTCCTGACTGTTGTGACACAAAAATATATCTGTTGAAAATAGTCTTGTGTAGGCCCGACATCCCAGTGTGGTTTCGCAGTTCCACGGGTCAAATCGCTGTACTATCCAGTTTTGGGCCTTTGGTATCTAAAAAAAAAGCAGTTTGAGTGTGTCGCTCACTGTTCAGCCGCAGACATCTCTATTTAAAAAAGTGTGGTATACCCCAGTAAACAATAACTGTGGTTTTGCCATCCCACGGTAAAAAATCTCTATTATTCATCTTTTTGTAGTTTTTTCCGTAAAGAAAAACAGTAGTGTCTCCTGACTGTTGTGACACAAAAATATATCTGTTGAAAATAGTCTTGTGTAGGCCCGACGTCCCAGTGTGGTTTCGCAGTTCCATGGGTCAAATCGCTGTACTATCCAGTTTTGGGCCTTTGGTATCTAAAAAAAAAAGTGGTTTGAGTGTGTCGCTCACTGTTCAGCCGCAAATATCTCTATTTAAAAAAGTGTGGTATAACCCAGTAAACAATAACTGTGGTTTTGCCATCCCACAGTAAAAAATCTCTATTATTCAGGTTTTGGTAGTTTTTTCCGTAAAGAAAAACAGTACTGTCTCCTGACTGTTGTGACACAAAAATATATCTGTTGAAAATAGTCTTGTGTAGGCCCGACATCCCAGTGTGGTTTCGCTGTTCCAGGGGTTAAATCGCTGTACTATCCAGTTTTGGGCCTTTGGTATCTAAAAAAAAAAGCAGTTTGAGTGTGTCGCTCACTGTTCAGCCGCAAATATCTCTATTTAAAAAAGTGTGGTATACCCCAGTAAACAATAACTGTGGTTTTGCCATCCCACGGTAAAAAATCTCTATTATTCAGCTTTTGGTAGTTTTTTCCTTAAAGAAAAACAGTATTGTCTAGTGACTGTTGTGACACAAAAATATATCTGTTGAAAATAGTCTTGTGTAGGCAAGACATCCCAGTGTGGTTTCACAGTTCCATGGGTCAAATCGCGGTACTATCCAGTTTTGGGCCTTTGGTATCTAAAAAAAAAGCAGTTTGAGTGTGTCGCTCACTGTTCAGCCGCAAATATATCTATTTAAAAAAGTGTGGTATACCCCAGTAAACAATAACTGTAGTTCTGCCATCCCACGGTAAAAAATCTCTATTATTCAGCTTTTGGTAGTTTTTTCCGTAAAGAAAAACAGTAGTGTCTCCTGACTGTTGTGACACAAAAATATATCTGTTGAAAATAGTCTTGTGTAGGCCCGACATCCCAGTGTGGTTTCGCAGTTCCACGGGTCAAATCGCTGTACTATCCAGTTTTGGGCCTTTGGTATCTAAAAAAAAAGCAGTTTGAGTGTGTCGCTCACTGTTCAGCCGCAAACATCTCTATATAAAAAAGTGTGGTATACCCCAGTAAACAATAACTGTGGTTTTGCCATCCCACGGTAAAAAATCTCTATTATTCAGCTTTTGGTAGTTTTTTCCGTAAAGAAAAACAGTACTGTCTCCTGACTGTTGTGACACAAAAATATATCTGTTGAAAATAGTCTTGTGTAGGCCCGACATCCCAGTGTGGTTTCGCTGTTCCAGGGGTCAAATCGCTGTACTATCCAGTTTTGGGCCTTTGGTATCTAAAAAAAAAAGCAGTTTGAGTGTGTCGCTCACTGTTCAGCCGCAGATATCTCTATTTAAAAAAGTGTGGTATACCCCAGTAAACAATAACTGTGGTTTTGCCATCCCACGGTAAAAAATCTCTATTATTCAGGTTTTGGTAGTTTTTTCCGTAAAGAAAAACAGTAGTGTCTTCTGACTGTTGTGACACAAAAATATATCTGTTGAAAATAGTCTTGTGTAGGCCCGACATCCCAGTGTGGTTTCGCAGTTCCATGGGTCAATTCGCTGTACTATCCAGTTTTGGGCCTTTGGTATCTAAAAAAAAAGCAGTTTGAGTGTGTCGCTCACTCTTCAGCCGCAAATATCTCTATATAAAAAAGTGTGGTATTCCCCAGTAAACAATAACTGTGGTTTGGCCATCCCACGGTAAAAAATCTCTATTATTCAGGTTTTGGTATATTTTCCATAAAGAAAAACAGTAATGTCTCCTGACTGTTGTGACACAAAAATATATCTGTTGAAAATAGTCTTGTGTAGGCCCGACATCCCAGTGTGGTTTCGCAGTTCCACGGGTCAAATCGCTGTACTATCCAGTTTTGGGCCTTTGGTATCTAAAAAAAAAAGTTGTTTGAGTGTGTCGCTCACTGTTCAGCCGCAAATATCTCTATTTAAAAAAGTGTGGTATACCCCAGTAAACAATAACTGTGGTTTTGCCATCCCACGGTAAAAAATCTCTATTATTCAGATTTGGTAGTTTTTTTCCGTAAAGAAAAACAGTAGTGTCTCCTGACTGTTGTGACACAAAAATACATCTGTTGAAAATAGTCTTGTGTAGGCCCGACATCCCAGTGTGGTTTCACAGTTCCACGGGTCAAATCGCTGTAATATCCAGTTTTGGGCCTTTGGTATCTAAAAAAAAAGCAGTTTGAGTGTGTCGCTCACTGTTCAGCCGCAAATATCTCTATTTAAAAAAGTGTGGTATACCCCAGTAAACAATAACTGTGGTTTTGCCATCCCACGGTAAAAAATCTCTATTATTCAGATTTGGTAGTTTTTTCCGTAAAGAAAAACAGTAGTGTCTCCTGACTGTTGTGACACAAAAATATATCTGTTGAAAATAGTCTTGTGTAGGCCCGACATCCCAGTGTGGTTTCACAGTTCCACGGGTCAAATCGCTGTAATATCCAGTTTTGGGCCTTTGGTATCTAAAAAAAAAGCAGTTTGAGTGTGTCGCTCACTGTTCAGCCGTAAATATCTCTATTTAAAAAAGTGTGGTATACCCCAGTAAACAATAACTGTGGTTTTGCCATCCCACGGTAAAAAATCTCTATTATTCAGGTTTTGGTAGTTTTTTATGTAAAGAAAAACAGTAGTGTCTCCTGACTGTTGTGAAACAAAAATATATCTGTTGAAAATAGTCTTGTGTAGGCCCGACATCCTAGTGTGGTTTCGCAGTTCCACGGGTCAAATCGCTATACTATCCAGTTTTGGGCGTTTGGTATCTAAAAAAATAGCAGTTTGAGTGTGTCGCTCACTGTTCAGCCACAAATATCTCTATTTAAAAAAGTGTGGTATACCCCAGTAAACAATAACTGTGGTTTTGCCATCCCACGGTAAAAAATCTCTATTATTCAGCTTTTGGTAGTTTTTTCCGTAAAGAAAAACAGTAGTGTCTAGTGACTGTTGTGACAGAAAAATATATCTGTTGAAAATAGTCTTGTGTAGGCCCGACATCCCAGTGTGGTTTCACAGTTCCACGGGTCAAATCGCTGTAATATCCAGTTTTGGGCCTTTGGTATCTTAAAAAAAAGCAGTTTGAGTGTGTCGCTCACTGTTCAGCCGCAAACATCTCTATTTAAAAAAGTGTGGTATACCCCAGTAAACAATAACTGTGGTTTTGCCATCCCACGGTAAAAAATCTCTATTATTCAGCTTTTGGTAGTTTTTTACGTAAAGAAAAACAGTAGTGTCTCCTGACTGTTGTGACACAAAAATATATCTGTTGAAAATAGTCTTGTGTAGGCCCAACATCCCAGTGTGGTTTCGCAGTTCCACGGGTCAAATCGCTGTACTATCCATTTTTCGGCCTTTGGTATCTAAAAAAAAAGCAGTTTGAGTGTGTCGCTCACTGTTCAGCCGCAAATATCTCTATTTAAAAAAGTGTGGTATACCCCAGTAAACAATAACTGTGGTTTTGCCATCCCACGGTAAAAAATCTCTATTATTCAGCTTTTGGTAGTTTTCTACGTAAAGAAAAACAGTACTGTCTCCTGACTGTTGTGACACAAAAATATATCTGTTGAAAATAGTCTTGTGTAGGCCCGACATCCCAGTGTGGTTTCGCAGTTCCATGGGTCAAATCGCTGTACTATCCAGTTTTGGGCCTTTGGTATCTAAAAAAAAAAGTGGTTTGAGTGTGTCGCTCAGTGTTCAGCCGCAAATATCTCTATTTAAAAAAGTGTGGTATAACCCAGTAAACAATAACTGTGGTTTTGCCATCCCACGGTAAAAAATCTCTATTATTCAGGTTTTGGTAGTTTTTTCCGTAAAGAAAAACAGTAGTGTCTTCTGACTGTTGTGACACAAAAATATATCTGTTGAAAATAGTCTTGTGTAGGCCCGACATCCCAGTGTGGTTTCGCAGTTCCACGGGTCAATTCGCTGTACTATCCAGTTTTGGGCCTTTGGTATCTAAAAAAAAAGCAGTTTGAGTGTGTCGCTCACTGTTCAGCCGCAAATATCTCTATTTAAAAAAGTGTGGTATACCCCAGTAAACAATAACTGTGGTTTTGCCATCCCACGGTAAAAAATCTCTATTATTCAGCTTTTGGTAGTTTTTTCCTTAAAGAAAAACAGTAGAGTCTAGTGACTGTTGTGACACAAAAATATATCTGTTGAAAATAGTCTTGTGTAGGCCCGACATCCCAGTGTGGTTTCACAGTTCCATGGGTCAAATCGCGGTACTATCCAGTTTTGGGTCTTTGGTATCTAAAAAAAAAGCAGTTTGAGTGTGTCGCTCACTGTTCAGCCGCAAATATATCTATTTAAAAAAGTGTGGTATACCCCAGTAAACAATAACTGTAGTTCTGCCATCCCACGGTAAAAAATCTCTATTATTCAGCTTTTGGTAGTTTTTTCCGTAAAGAAAAACAGTAGTGTCTCCTGACTGTTGTGACACAAAAATATATCTGTTGAAAATAGTCTTGTGTAGGCCCGACATCCCAGTGTGGTTTCGCAGTTCCACGGGTCAAATCGCTGTACTATCCAGTTTTGGGCCTTTGGTATCTAAAAAAAAAGCAGTTTGAGTGTGTCGCTCACTGTTCAGCCGCAAACATCTCTATTTAAAAATGTGTGGTATACCCCAGTAAACAATAACTGTGGTTTTGCCATCCCACGGTAAAAAATCTCTATTATTCATCTTTTGGTAGTTTTTTCCGTAAAGAAAAACAGTAGTGTCTCCTGACTGTTGTGACACAAAAATATATCTGTTGAAAATAGTCTTGTGTAGGCCCGACATCCCAGTGTGGTTTCGCAGTTCCATGGGTCAAATCGCTGTACTATCCAGTTTTGGGCCTTTGGTATCTAAAAAAAAAAGTGGTTTGAGTGTGTCGCTCACTGTTCAGCCGCAAATATCTCTATTTAAAAAAGTGTGGTATAACACAGTAAACAATAACTGTGGTTTTGCCATCCCACGGTAAAAAATCTCTATTATTCAGGTTTTGGTAGTTTTTTCCGTAAAGAAAAACAGTACTGTCTCCTGACTGTTGTGACACAAAAATATATCTGTTGAAAATAGTCTTGTGTAGGCCCGACATCCCAGTGTGGTTTCGCAGTTCCACGGGTCAAATCGCTGTACTATCCAGTTTTGGGCCTTTGGTATCTAAAAAAAAAGCAGTTTGAGTGTGTCGCTCACTGTTCAGCCGCAAACATCTCTATTTAAAAATGTGTGGTATACCCCAGTAAACAATAACTGTGGTTTTGCCATCCCACGGTAAAAAATCTCTATTATTCATCTTTTGGTAGTTTTTTCCGTAAAGAAAAACAGTAGTGTCTCCTGACTGTTGTGACACAAAAATATATCTGTTGAAAATAGTCTTGTGTAGGCCCGACATCCCAGTGTGGTTTCGCAGTTCCATGGGTCAAATCGCTGTACTATCCAGTTTTGGGCCTTTGGTATCTAAAAAAAAAAGTGGTTTGAGTGTGTCGCTCACTGTTCAGCCGCAAATATCTCTATTTAAAAAAGTGTGGTATAACCCAGTAAACAATAACTGTGGTTTTGCCATCCCACGGTAAAAAATCTCTATTATTCAGGTTTTGGTAGTTTTTTCCGTAAAGAAAAACAGTACTGTCTCCTGACTGTTGTGACACAAAAATATATCTGTTGAAAATAGTCTTGTGTAGGCCCGACATCCCAGTGTGGTTTCGCTGTTCCAGGGGTCAAATCGCTGTACTATCCAGTTTTGGGCCTTTGGTATCTAAAAAAAAAAGCAGTTTGAGTGTGTCGCTCACTGTTCAGCCGCAAATATCTCTATTTAAAAAAGTGTGGTATACCCCAGTAAACAATAACTGTGGTTTTGCCATCCCACGGTAAAAAATCTCTATTATTCAGCTTTTGGTAGTTTTTTCCTTAAAGAAAAACAGTATTGTCTAGTGACTGTTGTGACACAAAAATATATCTGTTGAAAATAGTCTTGTGTAGGCCCGACATCCCAGTGTGGTTTCACAGTTCCATGGGTCAAATCGCGGTACTATCCAGTTTTGGGCCTTTGGTATCTAAAAAAAAAGCAGTTTGAGTGTGTCGCTCACTGTTCAGCCGCAAATATATCTATTTAAAAAAGTGTGGTATACCCCAGTAAAAAATAACTGTAGTTCTGCCATCCCACGGTAAAAAATCTCTATTATTCAGCTTTTGGTAGTTTTTTCCGTAAAGAAAAACAGTAGTGTCTCCTGACTGTTGTGACACAAAAATATATCTGTTGAAAATAGTCTTGTGTAGGCCCGACATCCCAGTGTGGTTTCGCAGTTCCACAGGTCAAATCGCTGTACTATCCAGTTTTGGGCCTTTGGTATCTAAAAAAAAAGCAGTTTGAGTGTGTCGCTCACTGTTCAGCCGCAAACATCTCTATATAAAAAAGTGTGGTATACCCCAGTAAACAATAACTGTGGTTTTGCCATCCCACGGTAAAAAATCTCTATTATTCAGGTTTTGGTAGTTTTTTCCGTAAAGAAAAACAGTAGTGTCTCCTGACTGTTGTGACACAAAAATATATCTGTTGAAAATAGTCTTGTGTAGGCCCGACATCCCAGTGTGGTTTCGCAGTTCCATGGGTCAAATCGCTGTACTATCCAGTTTTGGGCCTTTGGTATCTAAAAAAAAAGTGGTTTGAGTGTGTCGCTCACTGTTCAGCCGCAAATATCTCTATTTAAAAAAGTGTGGTATACCCCAGTAAACAATAACTGTGGTTTTGCCATCCCACGGTAAAAAATCTCTATTATTCAGGTTTTGGTATATTTTCCATAAAGAAAAACAGTAATGTCTCCTGACTGTTGTGACACAAAAATATATCTGTTGAATATAGTCTTGTGTAGGCCCGACATCCCAGTGTGGTTTCGCAGTTCCACGGGTCAAATCGCTGTACTATCCAGTTTTGGGCCTTTGGTATCTAAAAAAAAAAGTAGTTTGAGTGTGTCGCTCACTGTTCAGCCTCAAATATCTCTATTTAAAAAAGTGTGGTATACCCCAGTAAACAATAACTGTAGTTTTGCCATCCCACGGTAAAAAATCTCTATTATTCAGATTTGGTAGTTTTTTCCGTAAAGAAAAACAGTAGTGTCTCCTGACTGTTGTGACACAAAAATATATCTGTTGAAAATAGTCTTGTGTATGCCCGACATCCCAGTGTGGTTTCACAGTTCCACGGGTCAAATCACTGTAATATCCAGTTTTGGGCCTTTGGTATCTAAAAAAAAAGCAGTTTGAGTGTGTCGCTCACTGTTCAGCCGTAAATATCTCTATTTAAAAAAGTGTGGTATACCCCAGTAAACAATAACTGTGGTTTTGACATCCCACGGTAAAAAATCTCTATTATTCAGGTTTTGGTAGTTTTTTATGTAAAGAAAAACAGTAGTGTCTCCTGACTGTTGTGACACAAAAATATATCTGTTGAAAATAGTCTTGTGTAGGCCCGACATCCCAGTGTGGTTTCGCAGTTCCACGGGTCAAATCGCTGTACTATCCAGTTTTGGGCCTTTGGTATCTAAAAAAAAAGCAGTTTGAGTGTGTCGCTCACTGTTCAGCCGCAGACATCTCTATTTAAAAAAGTGTGGTATACCCCAGTAAACAATAACTGTGGTTTTGCCATCCCACGGTAAAAAATCTCTATTATTCATCTTTTGGTAGTTTTTTCCGTAAAGAAAAACAGTAGTGTCTCCTGACTGTTGTGACACAAAAATATATCTGTTGAAAATAGTCTTGTGTAGGCCCGACGTCCCAGTGTGGTTTCGCAGTTCCATGGGTCAAATCGCTGTACTATCCAGTTTTGGGCCTTTGGTATCTAAAAAAAAAAGTGGTTTGAGTGTGTCGCTCACTGTTCAGCCGCAAATATCTCTATTTAAAAAAGTGTGGTATAACCCAGTAAACAATAACTGTGGTTTTGCCATCCCACGGTAAAAAATCTCTATTATTCAGGTTTTGGTAGTTTTTTCCGTAAAGAAAAACAGTACTGTCTCCTGACTGTTGTGACACAAAAATATATCTGTTGAAAATAGTCTTGTGTAGGCCCGACATCCCAGTGTGGTTTCGCTGTTCCAGGGGTTAAATCGCTGTACTATCCAGTTTTGGGCCTTTGGTATCTAAAAAAACAAGCAGTTTGAGTGTGTCGCTCACTGTTCAGCCGCAAATATCTCTATTTAAAAAAGTGTGGTATACCCCAGTAAACAATAACTGTGGTTTTGCCATCCCACGGTAAAAAATCTCTATTATTCAGCTTTTGGTAGTTTTTTCCTTAAAGAAAAACAGTATTGTCTAGTGACTGTTGTGACACAAAAATATATCTGTTGAAAATAGTCTTGTGTAGGCAAGACATCCCAGTGTGGTTTCACAGTTCCATGGGTCAAATCGCGGTACTATCCAGTTTTGGGCCTTTGGTATCTAAAAAAAAAGCAGTTTGAGTGTGTCGCTCACTGTTCAGCCGCAAATATATCTATTTAAAAAAGTGTGGTATACCCCAGTAAACAATAACTGTAGTTCTGCCATCCCACGGTAAAAAATCTCTATTATTCAGCTTTTGGTAGTTTTTTCCGTAAAGAAAAACAGTAGTGTCTCCTGACTGTTGTGACACAAAAATATATCTGTTGAAAATAGTCTTGTGTAGGCCCGACATCCCAGTGTGGTTTCGCAGTTCCACGGGTCAAATCGCTGTACTATCCAGTTTTGGGCCTTTGGTATCTAAAAAAAAAGCAGTTTGAGTGTGTCGCTCACTGTTCAGCCGCAAACATCTCTATATAAAAAAGTGTGGTATACCCCAGTAAACAATAACTGTGGTTTTGCCATCCCACGGTAAAAAATCTCTATTATTCAGCTTTTGGTAGTTTTTTCCGTAAAGAAAAACAGTACTGTCTCCTGACTGTTGTGACACAAAAATATATCTGTTGAAAATAGTCTTGTGTAGGCCCGACATCCCAGTGTGGTTTCGCTGTTCCAGGGGTCAAATCGCTGTACTATCCAGTTTTGGGCCTTTGGTATCTAAAAAAAAAAGCAGTTTGAGTGTGTCGCTCACTGTTCAGCCGCAGATATCTCTATTTAAAAAAGTGTGGTATACCCCAGTAAACAATAACTGTGGTTTTGCCATCCCACGGTAAAAAATCTCTATTATTCAGGTTTTGGTAGTTTTTTCCGTAAAGAAAAACAGTAGTGTCTTCTGACTGTTGTGACACAAAAATATATCTGTTGAAAATAGTCTTGTGTAGGCCCGACATCCCAGTGTGGTTTCGCAGTTCCATGGGTCAATTCGCTGTACTATCCAGTTTTGGGCCTTTGGTATCTAAAAAAAAAGCAGTTTGAGTGTGTCGCTCACTCTTCAGCCGCAAATATCTCTATATAAAAAAGTGTGGTATTCCCCAGTAAACAATAACTGTGGTTTGGCCATCCCACGGTAAAAAATCTCTATTATTCAGGTTTTGGTATATTTTCCATAAAGAAAAACAGTAATGTCTCCTGACTGTTGTGACACAAAAATATATCTGTTGAAAATAGTCTTGTGTAGGCCCGACATCCCAGTGTGGTTTCGCAGTTCCACGGGTCAAATCGCTGTACTATCCAGTTTTGGGCCTTTGGTATCTAAAAAAAAAAGTTGTTTGAGTGTGTCGCTCACTGTTCAGCCGCAAATATCTCTATTTAAAAAAGTGTGGTATACCCCAGTAAACAATAACTGTGGTTTTGCCATCCCACGGTAAAAAATCTCTATTATTCAGATTTGGTAGTTTTTTCCGTAAAGAAAAACAGTAGTGTCTCCTGACTGTTGTGACACAAAAATATATCTGTTGAAAATAGTCTTGTGTAGGCCCGACATCCCAGTGTGGTTTCACAGTTCCACGGGTCAAATCGCTGTAATATCCAGTTTTGGGCCTTTGGTATCTAAAAAAAAAGCAGTTTGAGTGTGTCGCTCACTGTTCAGCCGCAAATATCTCTATTTAAAAAAGTGTGGTATACCCCAGTAAACAATAACTGTGGTTTTGCCATCCCACGGTAAAAAATCTCTATTATTCAGATTTGGTAGTTTTTTCCGTAAAGAAAAACAGTAGTGTCTCCTGACTGTTGTGACACAAAAATATATCTGTTGAAAATAGTCTTGTGTAGGCCCGACATCCCAGTGTGGTTTCACAGTTCCACGGGTCAAATCGCTGTAATATCCAGTTTTGGGCCTTTGGTATCTAAAAAAAAATCAGTTTGAGTGTGTCGCTCACTGTTCAGCCGTAAATATCTCTATTTAAAAAAGTGTGGTATACCCCAGTAAACAATAACTGTGGTTTTGCCATCCCACGGTAAAAAATCTCTATTATTCAGGTTTTGGTAGTTTTTTATGTAAAGAAAAACAGTAGTGTCTCCTGACTGTTGTGAAACAAAAATATATCTGTTGAAAATAGTCTTGTGTAGGCCCGACATCCTAGTGTGGTTTCGCAGTTCCACGGGTCAAATCGCTATACTATCCAGTTTTGGGCGTTTGGTATCTAAAAAAATAGCAGTTTGAGTGTGTCGCTCACTGTTCAGCCACAAATATCTCTATTTAAAAAAGTGTGGTATACCCCAGTAAACAATAACTGTGGTTTTGCCATCCCACGGTAAAAAATCTCTATTATTCAGCTTTTGGTAGTTTTTTCCGTAAAGAAAAACAGTAGTGTCTAGTGACTGCTGTGACAGAAAAATATATCTGTTGAAAATAGTCTTGTGTAGGCCCGACATCCCAGTGTGGTTTCACAGTTCCACGGGTCAAATCGCTGTAATATCCAGTTTTGGGCCTTTGGTATCTAAAAAAAAAGCAGTTTGAGTGTGTCGCTCACTGTTCAGCCGCAAACATCTCTATTTAAAAAAGTGTGGTATACCCCAGTAAACAATAACTGTGGTTTTGCCATCCCACGGTAAAAAATCTCTATTATTCAGCTTTTGGTAGTTTTTTACGTAAAGAAAAACAGTAGTGTCTCCTGACTGTTGTGACACAAAAATATATCTGTTGAAAATAGTCTTGTGTAGGCCCAACATCCCAGTGTGGTTTCGCAGTTCCACGGGTCAAATCGCTGTACTATCCATTTTTCGGCCTTTGGTATCTAAAAAAAAAGCAGTTTGAGTGTGTCGCTCACTGTTCAGCCGCAAATATCTCTATTTAAAAAAGTGTGGTATACCCCAGTAAACAATAACTGTGGTTTTGCCATCCCACGGTAAAAAATCTCTATTATTCAGCTTTTGGTAGTTTTCTACGTAAAGAAAAACAGTACTGTCTCCTGACTGTTGTGACACAAAAATATATCTGTTGAAAATAGTCTTGTGTAGGCCCGACATCCCAGTGTGGTTTCGCAGTTCCATGGGTCAAATCGCTGTACTATCCAGTTTTGGGCCTTTGGTATCTAAAAAAAAAAGTGGTTTGAGTGTGTCGCTCAGTGTTCAGCCGCAAATATCTCTATTTAAAAAATTGTGGTATAACCCAGTAAACAATAACTGTGGTTTTGCCATCCCACGGTAAACAATCTCTATTATTCAGGTTTTGGTAGTTTTTTCCGTAAAGAAAAACAGTAGTGTCTTCTGACTGTTGTGACACAAAAATATATCTGTTGAAAATAGTCTTGTGTAGGCCCGACATCCCAGTGTGGTTTCGCAGTTCCACGGGTCAATTCGCTGTACTATCCAGTTTTGGGCCTTTGGTATCTAAAAAAAAAGCAGTTTGAGTGTGTCGCTCACTGTTCAGCCGCAAATATCTCTATTTAAAAAAGTGTGGTATACCCCAGTAAACAATAACTGTGGTTTTGCCATCCCACGGTAAAAAATCTCTATTATTCAGCTTTTGGTAGTTTTTTCCTTAAAGAAAAACAGTAGAGTCTAGTGACTGTTGTGACACAAAAATATATCTGTTGAAAATAGTCTTGTGTAGGCCCGACATCCCAGTGTGGTTTCACAGTTCCATGGGTCAAATCGCGGTACTATCCAGTTTTGGGTCTTTGGTATCTAAAAAAAAAGCAGTTTGAGTGTGTCGCTCACTGTTCAGCCGCAAATATATCTATTTAAAAAAGTGTGGTATACCCCAGTAAACAATAACTGTAGTTCTGCCATCCCACGGTAAAAAATCTCTATTATTCAGCTTTTGGTAGTTTTTTCCGTAAAGAAAAACAGTAGTGTCTCCTGACTGTTGTGACACAAAAATATATCTGTTGAAAATAGTCTTGTGTAGGCCCGACATCCCAGTGTGGTTTCGCAGTTCCACGGGTCAAATCGCTGTACTATCCAGTTTTGGGCCTTTGGTATCTAAAAAAAAAGCAGTTTGAGTGTGTCGCTCACTGTTCAGCCGCAAACATCTCTATTTAAAAATGTGTGGTATACCCCAGTAAACAATAACTGTGGTTTTGCCATCCCACGGTAAAAAATCTCTATTATTCATCTTTTGGTAGTTTTTTCCGTAAAGAAAAACAGTAGTGTCTCCTGACTGTTGTGACACAAAAATATATCTGTTGAAAATAGTCTTGTGTAGGCCCGACATCCCAGTGTGGTTTCGCAGTTCCATGGGTCAAATCGCTGTACTATCCAGTTTTGGGCCTTTGGTATCTAAAAAAAAAAGTGGTTTGAGTGTGTCGCTCACTGTTCAGCCGCAAATATCTCTATTTAAAAAAGTGTGGTATAACCCAGTAAACAATAACTGTGGTTTTGCCATCCCACGGTAAAAAATCTCTATTATTCAGGTTTTGGTAGTTTTTTCCGTAAAGAAAAACAGTACTGTCTCCTGACTGTTGTGACACAAAAATATATCTGTTGAAAATAGTCTTGTGTAGGCCCGACATCCCAGTGTGGTTTCGCTGTTCCAGGGGTCAAATCGCTGTACTATCCAGTTTTGGGCCTTTGGTATCTAAAAAAAAAAGCAGTTTGAGTGTGTCGCTCACTGTTCAGCCGCAAATATCTCTATTTAAAAAAGTGTGGTATACCCCAGTAAACAATAACTGTGGTTTTGCCATCCCACGGTAAAAAATCTCTATTATTCAGCTTTTGGTAGTTTTTTCCTTAAAGAAAAACAGTAGAGTCTAGTGACTGTTGTGACACAAAAATATATCTGTTGAAAATAGTCTTGTGTAGGCCCGACATCCCAGTGTGGTTTCACAGTTCCATGGGTCAAATCGCGGTACTATCCAGTTTTGGGTCTTTGGTATCTAAAAAAAAAGCAGTTTGAGTGTGTCGCTCACTGTTCAGCCGCAAATATATCTATTTAAAAAAGTGTGGTATACCCCAGTAAACAATAACTGTAGTTCTGTCATCCCACGGTAAAAAATCTCTATTATTCAGCTTTTGGTAGTTTTTTCCGTAAAGAAAAACAGTAGTGTCTCCTGACTGTTGTGACACAAAAATATATCTGTTGAAAATAGTCTTGTGTAGGCCCGACATCCCAGTGTGGTTTCGCAGTTCCACGGGTCAAATCGCTGTACTATCCAGTTTTGGGCCTTTGGTATCTAAAAAAAAAGCAGTTTGAGTGTGTCACTCACTGTTCAGCCGCAAACATCTCTATTTAAAAATGTGTGGTATACCCCAGTAAACAATAACTGTGGTTTTGCCATCCCACGGTAAAAAATCTCTATTATTCATCTTTTGGTAGTTTTTTCCGTAAAGAAAAACAGTAGTGTCTCCTGACTGTTGTGACACAAAAATATATCTGTTGAAAATAGTCTTGTGTAGGCCCGACATCCCAGTGTGGTTTCGCAGTTCCATGGGTCAAATCGCTGTACTATCCAGTTTTGGGCCTTTGGTATCTAAAAAAAAAAGTGGTTTGAGTGTGTCGCTCACTGTTCAGCCGCAAATATCTCTATTTAAAAAAGTGTGGTATAACCCAGTAAAAAATAACTGTGGTTTTGCCATCCCACGGTAAAAAATCTCTATTATTCAGGTTTTGGTAGTTTTTTCCGTAAAGAAAAACAGTACTGTCTCCTGACTGTTGTGACACAAAAATATATCTGTTGAAAATAGTCTTGTGTAGGCCCGACATCCCAGTGTGGTTTCGCTGTTCCAGGGGTCAAATCGCTGTACTATCCAGTTTTGGGCCTTTGGTATCTAAAAAAAAAAGCAGTTTGAGTGTGTCGCTCACTGTTCAGCCGCAAATATCTCTATTTAAAAAAGTGTGGTATACCCTAGTAAACAATAACTGTGGTTTTGCCATCCCACGGTAAAAAATCTCTATTATTCAGCTTTTGGTAGTTTTTTCCTTAAAGAAAAACAGTATTGTCTAGTGACTGTTGTGACACAAAAATATATCTGTTGAAAATAGTCTTGTGTAGGCCCGACATCCCAGTGTGGTTTCACAGTTCCATGGGTCAAATCGCGGTACTATCCAGTTTTGGGCCTTTGGTATCTAAAAAAAAAGCAGTTTGAGTGTGTCGCTCACTGTTCAGCCGCAAATATATCTATTTAAAAAAGTGTGGTATACCCCAGTAAAAAATAACTGTAGTTCTGCCATCCCACGGTAAAAAATCTCTATTATTCAGCTTTTGGTAGATTTTTCCGTAAAGATAAACAGTAGTGTCTCCTGACTGTTGTGACACAAAAATATATCTGTTGAAAATAGTCTTGTGTAGGCCCGACATCCCAGTGTGGTTTCGCAGTTCCACAGGTCAAATCGCTGTACTATCCAGTTTTGGGCCTTTGGTATCTAAAAAAAAAGCAGTTTGAGTGTGTCGCTCACTGTTCAGCCGCAAACATCTCTATATAAAAAAGTGTGGTATACCCCAGTAAACAATAACTGTGGTTTTGCCATCCCACGGTAAAAAATCTCTATTATTCAGGTTTTGGTAGTTTTTTCCGTAAAGAAAAACAGTAGTGTCTCCTGACTGTTGTGACACAAAAATATATCTGTTGAAAATAGTCTTGTGTAGGCCCGACATCCCAGTGTGGTTTCGCAGTTCCATGGGTCAAATCGCTGTACTATCCAGTTTTGGGCCTTTGGTATCTAAAAAAAAAAGTGGTTTGAGTGTGTCGCTCACTGTTCAGCCGCAAATATCTCTATTTAAAAAAGTGTGGTATACCCCAGTAAACAATAACTGTGGTTTTGCCATCCCACGGTAAAAAATCTCTATTATTCAGGTTTTGGTATATTTTCCATAAAGAAAAACAGTAATGTCTCCTGACTGTTGTGACACAAAAATATATCTGTTGAATATAGTCTTGTGTAGGCCCGACATCCCAGTGTGGTTTCGCAGTTCCACGGGTCAAATCGCTGTACTATCCAGTTTTGGGCCTTTGGTATCTAAAAAAAAAAGTAGTTTGAGTGTGTCGCTCACTGTTCAGCCTCAAATATCTCTATTTAAAAAAGTGTGGTATACCCCAGTAAACAATAACTGTAGTTTTGCCATCCCAAGGTAAAAAATCTCTATTATTCAGATTTGGTAGTTTTTTCCGTAAAGAAAAACAGTAGTGTCTCCTGACTGTTGTGACACAAAAATATATCTGTTGAAAATAGTCTTGTGTATGCCCGACATCCCAGTGTGGTTTCACAGTTCCACGGGTCAAATCACTGTAATATCCAGTTTTGGGCCTTTGGTATCTAAAAAAAAAGCAGTTTGAGTGTGTCGCTCACTGTTCAGCCGTAAATATCTCTATTTAAAAAAGTGTGGTATACCCCAGTAAACAATAACTGTGGTTTTGACATCCCACGGTAAAAAATCTCTATTATTCAGGTTTTGGTAGTTTTTTATGTAAAGAAAAACAGTAGTGTCTCCTGACTGTTGTGACACAAAAATATATCTGTTGAAAATAGTCTTGTGTAGGCCCGAGATCCTAGTGTGGTTTCGCAGTTCCACGGGTCAAATCGCTATACTATTCAGTTTTCGGCGTTTGGTATCTAAAAAAATAGCAGTTTGAGTGTGTCGCTCACTGTTCAGCCACAAATATCTCTATTTAAAAAAGTGTGGTATACCCCAGTAAACAATTACTGTGGTTTTGCCATCCCACGGTAAAAAATCTCTATTATTCAGCTTTTGGTAGTTTTTTCCGTAAAGAAAAACAGTAGTGTCTAGTGACTGTTGTGACAGAAAAATATATCTGTTGAAAATAGTCTTGTGTAGGCCCGACATCCCAGTGTGGTTTCGCAGTTCCACGGGTCAAATCGCTGTACTATCCAGTTTTGGGCCTTTGGTATCTAAAAAAAAAGCAGTTTGAGTGTGTCGCTCACTGTTCAGCCGCAAACATCTCTATTTAAAAAAGTGTGGTATACCCCAGTAAACAATAACTGTGGTTTTGCCATCCCACGGTAAAAAATCTCTATTATTCAGGTTTTGGTAGTTTTATCCGTAAAGAAAAACAGTACTGTCTCCTGACTGTTGTGACCCAAAAATATATCTGTTGAAAATAGTCTTGTGTAGGCCCGACATCCCAGTGTGGTTTCGCTGTTCCAGGGGTCAAATCGCTGTACTATCCAGTTTTGGGCCTTTGGTATCTAAAAAAAAAGCAGTTTGAGTGTGTCGCTCACTGTTCAGCCGCAAATATCTCTATTTAAAAAAGTGTGGTATACCCCAGTAAACAATAACTGTGGTTTTGCCATCCCATGGTAAAAAATCTCTATTATTCAGGTTTTGGTAGTTTTTTCCGTAAAGAAAAACAGTAGTGTCTCCTGACTGTTGTGACACAAAAATATATCTGTTGAAAATAGTCTTGTGTAGGCCCGACATCCCAGTGTGGTTTCGCTGTTCCAGGGGTCAAATCGCTATACTATCCAGTTTTGGGCCTTTGGTATCTAAAAAAAAAGCAGTTTGAGTGTGTCGCTCACTGTTCAGCCGCAAATATCTCTATTTAAAAAAGTGTGGTATACCCCAGTAAACAATAACTGTGGTTTTGCCATCCCACGGTAAAAAATCTCTATTATTCAGGTTTTGGTATATTTTCCATAAAGAAAAACAGTAATGTCTCCTGACTGTTGTGACACAAAAATATATCTGTTGAATATTGTCTTGTGTAGGCACGACATCCCAGTGTGGTTTCGCAGTTCCACGGGTCAAATCGCTGTACTATCCAGTTTTGGGCCTTTGGTATCTAAAAAAAAAAGTAGTTTGAGTGTGTCGCTCACTGTTCAGCCGCAAATATCTCTATTTAAAAAAGTGTGGTATACCCCAGTAAACAATAACTGTAGTTTTGCCATCCCACGGTAAAAAATCTCTGTTATTCAGATTTGGTAGTTTTTTCCGCAAAGAAAAACAGTAGTGTCTCCTGACTGTTGTGACACAAAAATATATCTGTTGAAAATAGTCTTGTGTAGGCCCGACATCGCAGTGTGGTTTCACAGTTCCACGGGTCAAATCGCTGTAATATCCAGTTTTGGGCCTTTGGTATTTAAAAAAAAAGCAGTTTGAGTGTGTCGCTCACTGTTCAGCCGCAAATATCTCTATTTAAAAAAGTGTGGTAAACCCCAGTAAACAATAACTGTGGTTTTGCCATCCCACGGTAAAAAATATCTATTATTCAGCTTTTGGTAGTTTTTTATGTAAAGAAAAACAGTAGTGTCTCCTGACTGTTGTGACACAAAAATATATCTGTTGAAAATAGTCTTGTGTAGGCCCGAGATCCTAGTGTGGTTTCGCAATTCCACGGGTCAAATCGCTATACTATCCAGTTTTGGGCCTTTGGTATCTAAAAAAAAAAGTGGTTTGAGTGTGTCGCTCACTGTTCAGTTGCAAATATCTCTATTTAAAAAAGTGTGGTATACCCCAGTAAACAATAACTGTGGTTTTGCCATCCCACGGTAAAAAATCTCTATTATTCAGCTTTTGGTAGTTTTTTCCGTAAAGAAAAACAGTAGTGTCTAGTGACTGTTGTGACACAAAAATATATCTGTTGAAAATAGTCTTGTGTAGGCCCGACATTCCAGTGTGGTTTCACAGTTCCACGGGTCAAATCGCTGTAATATCCAGTTTTGGGCCTTTGGTATCCAAAAAAAAAGCAGTTTGAGTGTGTCGCTCACTGTTCAGCCGCAAATATCTCTATTTAAAAAAGTGTGGTATACCCCAGTAAACAATAACTGTAGTTCTGCCATCCCACGGTAAAAAATCTCTATTATTCAGCTTTTGGTAGTTTTTTCCGTAAAGAAAAACAGTAGTGTCTCCTGACTGTTGTGACACAAAAATATATCTGTTGAAAATAGTCTTGTGTAGGCCCGACATCCCAGTGTGGTTTCGCAGTTCCACGGGTCAAATCGCTGTACTATCCAGTTTTGGGCCTGTAGTATCTAAAAAAAAAGCAGTTTTAGTGTGTCGCTCACTGTTCAGCCGCAAACATCTCTATTTAAAAAAGTGTGGTATACCCCAGTAAACAATAACTGTGGTTTTGCCATCCCATGGTAAAAAATCTCTATTATTCAGGTTTTGGTAGTTTTTTCCGTAAAGAAAAACAGTAGTGTCTCCTGACTGTTGTGACACAAAAATATATCTGTTGAAAATAGTCTTGTGTAGGCCCGACATCCCAGTGTGGTTTCGCTGTTCCAGGGGTCAAATCGCTGTACTATCCAGTTTTGGGCCTTTGGTATCTAAAAAAAAAGCAGTTTGAGTGTGTCGCTCACTGTTCAGCCACAAATATCTCTATTTAAAAAAGTGTGGTATACCCCAGTAAACAATAACTGTAGTTTTGCCATCCCACGGTAAAAAATCTCTATTATTCAGATTTGGTATTTTTTTCCATAAAGAAAAACAGTAGTGTCTCCTGACTGTTGTGACACAAAAATATATCTGTTGAAAATAGTCTTGTGTAGGCCCGACATCCCAGTGTGGTTTCGCAGTTCCACGGGTCAAATCGCTGTACTATCCAGTTTTGGGCCTTAGGTATCTAAAAAAAAAGCAGTTTGAGTGTGTCGCTCACTGTTCAGCCGCAAACATCTCTATTTAAAAAAGTGTGGTATACCCCAGTAAACAATAACTGTGGTTTTGCCATCCCACGGTAAAAAATCTCTATTATTCAGCTTTTGGTAGTTTTTTACGTAAAGAAAAACAGTAGTGTCTCCTGACAGTTGTGACACAAAAATATATCTGTTGAAAATAGTCTTGTGTAGGCCCGACATCCCAGTGTGGTTTCGCAGTTCCATGGGTCAAATCGCTGTACTATCCAGTTTTGGGCCTTTGGTATCTAAAAAAAAAAGTGGTTTGAGTGTGTCGCTCACTGTTCAGCCGCAAATATCTCTATTTAAAAAAGTGTGGTATACCCCAGTAAACAATAACTGTGGTTTTGCCATCCCACGGTAAAAAATCTCTATTATTCAGCTTTTGGTAGTTTTTTCCGTAAAGAAAAACAGTAGTGTCTAGTGACTGTTGTGACACAAAAATATATCTGTTGAAAATAGTCTTGTGTAGGGCCGACATCCCAGTGTGGTTTCACAGTTCCACGGGTCAAATCGCTGTAATATCCAGTTTTGGGCCTTTGGTATCTAAAAAAAAAGCAGTTTGAGTGTGTCGCTCACTGTTCAGCCGCAAATATCTCTATTTAAAAAAGTGTGGTATACCCCAGTAAACAATAACTGTAGTTCTGCCATCCCACGGTAAAAAAATCTCTATTATTCAGCTTTTGGTAGTTTTTTCCGTAAAGAAAAACAGTAGTGTCTCCTGACTGTTGTGACACAAAAATATATCTGTTGAAAATAGTCTTGTGTAGGCCCGACATCCCAGTGTGGTTTCGCAGTTCCACGGGTCAAATCACTGTACTATCCAGTTTTGGGCCTTTGGTATCTTAAAAAAAAGCAGTTTGAGTGTGTCGCTCACTGTTCAGCCGCAAACATCTCTATTTAAAAAAGTGTGGTATACCCCAGTAAACAATAACTGTGGTTTTGCCATCCCACGGTAAAAAATCTCTATTATTCAGGTTTTGGTAGTTTTTTCCGTAAAGAAAAACAGTACTGTCTCCTGACTGTTGTGACACAAAAATATATCTGTTGAAAATAGTCTTGTGTAGGCCCGACATCCCAGTGTGGTTTCGCTGTTCCAGGGGTCAAATCGCTGTACTATCCAGTTTTGGGCCTTTGGTATCTAAAAAAAAAGCAGTTTGAGTGTGTCGCTCACTGTTCAGCCGCAAATATCTCTATTTAAAAAAGTGTGGTATACCCCAGTAAACAATAATTGTGGTTTTGCCATCCCACGGTAAAAAATCTCTATTATTCAGGTTTTGGTAGTTTTTTCCGTAAAGAAAAACAGTAGTGTCTCCTGACTGTCGTGACACAAAAATGTATCTGTTGAAAATAGTCTTGTGTAGGACCGACATCCCAGTGTGGTTTCGCAGTTCCATGGGTCAATTCGCTGTACTATCCAGTTTTGGGCCTTTGGTATCTAAAAAAAAAAGTAGTTTGAGTGTGTCGCTCACTGTTCAGCCGCAAATATCTCTATTTAAAAAATTGTGGTATACCCCAGTAAACAATAACTGTAGTTTTGCCATCCCACGGTATAAAATCTCTATTATTCAGATTTGGTAGTTTTTTCCGTAAAGAAAAACAGTAGTGTCTCCTGACTGTTGTGACACAAAAATATATCTGTTGAAAATAGTCTTGTGTAGGCCCGACATCCCAGTGTAGTTTCACAGTTCCACGGGTCAAATCGCTGTAATATCCAGTTTTGGGCCTTTGGTATCTAAAAAAAAAGCAGTTTGAGTGTGTCGCTCACTGTTCAGCCGTAAATATCTCTATTTAAAAAAGTGTGGTATACCCCAGTAAACAATAACTGTGGTTTTGCCATCCCACGGTAAAAAATCTCTATTATTCAGCTTTTGGTAGTTTTTTATGTAAAGAAAAACAGTAGTGTCTCCTGACTGTTGTGACACAAAAATATATCTGTTGAAAATAGTCTTGTGTAGGCCCAACATCCTAGTGTGGTTTCGCAGTTCCACGGGTCAAATCGCTATATTATCCAGATTTGGGCGTTTGGTATCTAAAAAAATAGCAGTTTGAGTGTGTCGCTCACTGTTCAGCCGCAAATATCTCTATTTAAAAAAGTGTGGTATACCCCAGTAAACAATAACTGTGGTTTTGCCATCCCACGGTAAAAAATCTCTATTATTCAGCTTTTGGTAGTTTTTTCCGTAAAGAAAAACAGTAATGTCTAGTGACTGTTGTGACACAAAAATATATCTGTTGAAAATAGTCTTGTGTATGCCCGACATCCCAGTGTGATTTCACAGTTCCACGGGTCAAATCGCTGTAATATCCAGTTTTGGGCCTTTGGTATCTAAAAAAAAAGCAGTTTGAGTGTGTCGCTCACTGTTCAGCCGTAAATATCTCTATTTAAAAAAGTGTGGTATACCCCAGTAAACAATAACTGTGGTTTTGCCATCCCACGGTAAAAAATCTCTATTATTCAGCTTTTGGTAGTTTTTTACGGAAAGAAAAACAGTAGTGTCTCCTGACTGTTGTGACACAAAAATATATCTGTTGAAAATAGTCTTGTGTAGGCCCGACATCCCAGTGTGTTTTTGCAGTTCCATGGGTCAATTCGCTGTACTATCCAGTTTTGGGCCTTTGGTATCTAAAAAAAAAGCAGTTTGAGTGTGTCGCTCACTGTTCAGCCGCAAATATGTCTATCTAAAAAAGTGTGGTATACCCCAGTAAACAATAACTGTGGTTTTGCCATCCCACCGTAAAAAATCTCTATTATTCAGATTTGGTAGTTTTTTCCGTAAAGAAAAACAGTAGTGTCTCCTGACTGTTGTGACACAAAAATATATCTGTTGGAAATAGTCTTGTGTAGGCCCGACATCCCAGTGTGGTTTCACAGTTCCACGGGTCAAATCGCTGTAATATCCAGTTTTGGGCTTTTGGTATCTAAAAAAAAAGCAGTTTGAGTGTGTCGCTCACTGTTCAGCCGTAAATATCTCTATTTAAAAAAGCGTGGTATACCCCAGTAAACAATAACTGTGGTTTTGCCATCCCACGGTAAAAAATCTCTATTATTCAGCTTTTGGTAGTTTTTTCCGTAAAGAAAAACAGTAGTGTCTAGTGACACTTGTGACACAAAAATATATCTGTTGAAAATAGTCTTGTGTAGGCCCGAAATCCCAGTGTGGTTTCACAGTTCCACGGGTCAAATCGCTGTACTATCCAGTTTTGGGCCTTTGGTATCTAAAAAAAAAGCAGTTTGAGTGTGTCGCTCACTGTTCAGCCGCAAATATCTCTATTTAAAAAAGTGTGGTATACCCCAGTAAACAATAACTGTTTTTTTGCCATGCCACGGTAAAAAATCTCTATTATTCAGCTTTTGGTAGTTTTTTCCGTAAAGAAAAACAGTAGTGTCTCCTGACTGTTGTGACACAAAAATATATCTGTTGAAAATAGTCTTGTGTAGGCCCGACATCCCAGTGTGGTTTCACAGTTCCATGGGTCAAATCGCTGTAATATCCAGTTTTGGGTTTTGGTATCTAAAAAAAAAGCAGTTTGAGTGTGTCGCTCACTGTTCAGCCGCAAATATCTCTATTTAAAAAAGTGTGGTATACCCCAGTAAACAATAACTGTGGTTTTGCCATCCCACCGTAAAAAATCTCTATTATTCAGGTTTTGGTAGTTTTTTCCGTAAAGAAAAACAGTAGTGTCTCCTGACTGTTGTGACACAAAAATATATCTGTTGAAAATAGTCTTGTGTAGGCCCGACATCCCAGTGTGGTTTCGCAGTTCCATGGGTCAATTCGCTGTACTATCCAGTTTTGGGCCTTTGGTATCTAAAAAAAAAAAAGCAGTTTGAGTGTGTCGCTCACTGTTCAGCCGCAAATATCTCTATTTAAAAAAGTGTGGTATACCCCAGTAAACAATAACTGTGGTTTTGCCATCCCACGGTAAAAAATCTCTATTATTCAGGTTTTGGTATATTTTCCATAAAGAAAAACAGTAATGTCTCCTGACTAGTGTTGAGCGATACCTTCCGATATCGGGAAATATCGGATCGGATTGGATCGGACCGATACCGAAAAAGTATCGGATATCGCCGATTCCGATACCGGAAACCAATGCAAGTCAATGGGACATAAATATCGGAATTAAAATAAACCCTTTCTTTCCTTGTAGGTTATTTCTACATGAAGGAAAACAACTAAGAATAATGTAGAATGTATTGGGGGAGGTGGGGGAGACAATAAAGGCATAGAGGTTTAGCCCAGTCAAATGGAATAGCAGGAATTAATATTTTTTTATTATGTTCTGAGTTACGGAAATATTAACTATGTTAAGTATTTTTATATTTTGTCAGATATTTATGTTTCACTACTTCCATGCTCTTCACCTTCTTTTTTACTTCTCCCACACTTTCTCCTTCATCATCCTCAGCATCTTTTTCATCCACTTCTTCTTCACCTTCTTCTTCTTCACCTTCTTTGTATTATTCTTTTTTTTACATTCTTCATATTCTACTTCTTCATCTTCTTCATATTCTTCTTCTTCATCATATTCTTATTTGTGACAGGCATTCCTGTAGTTGTTATCTATAAAAGGTTGGACATTACACCTTTCGTTCTGCCCGTCACAAAAGATTTACAACAGGATTTGTCCGCGTTCAGTTTGGCCTGCAGCAGCAGGTCTTTTCCAGGGGCACCACGAGGAGGAACGGACTCACCCCCATACACTGCTTAGTCATCTTCTGCTTATAATTTAGATATTATCTTTTGCTCTGATTTTTAGTCTTATGCTTAATGTTCTTCCGCTTTTTGTTCTGCAGCTTCTTGTATTTCTGCTTCTTGGTTTTCTGTCTCTTGTTTTTCTGTATCTTGGTGCTTGTCTTCTCTTCTTTGTCTTCTTGGTCAACTTCTTCAGGGTCATCTTCTTGGTCTTCTTCGGGGTGGTCTTCAGGGTCGTCGTCTTCGGGGGTCCTCGTCTTCGGGGTCCTCGTCTTCTTCGGGTTGGTCTTCTGGGTCCTCGTCTTCGGGGTCCTCGTCTTCTTCGGGGTGGTCTTCAGGGTCCTCGTCTTCTTCGGGGTGGTCTTCAGGGTCCTCGTCTTCTTCGGGGTGGTCTTCAGGGTCCTCGTCTTCAGGGTCATTGTCTTCGGGGTCCTCGTCTTCTTAGGGTTGGTCTTCAGGGTCCTCGTCTTCAGGGTCCTCGTCAGGGAGATCCAGAGTGATTACCAAGAACCATTTCAAAAAGCTTGAACTTGGAAATGTAGCAGAAAGTACAAGAAAGCTGAGGAACTACCGAGGACCAGCTGACGGTACTGGAACCCGGATGGATAGCAGAAGGTACAAGAGCCAATGGAACTACCGAGGACCAGCTGATGTTACTGGAACTCGGTTACTAAGCAGGAGGTACCTGTGCCAGAAAGCACTACCAAGGACCAGCAGACGTTGGTGGAACTTGGATACCGAGAAGGAGGCACCTAATCCAAAGGCACTGCCGAGAACCAGCTGACGGTACTGGAACCCGGATGGGTAGCAGAAGGTACAAGAGCCAATGGAACTACCGAGGACCAGCTGATGTTACTGGAACCCGGATGGGTAGCAGAAGGTACAAGAGCCAATGGAACTACCGAGGACCAGCTGATGTTACTGGAACTCGGTTACTAAGCAGGAGGTACCTGTGCCAGAAAGCACTACCAAGGACCAGCAGACGTTGGTGGAACTTGGATACCGAGAAGGAGGCACCTAATCCAAAGGCACTGCCGAGAACCAGCTGACGGTACTGGAACCCGGATGGGTAGCAGAAGGTACCCATGTAAAAAAAAAGTTCAAGGCCGCGAGCCGGCCGCAGTTACCAAAACCCACAGTCCTACAGAGGGTGCTTGTCCTATTGGCACTATGGAACCAGCCTTCATTGCCAGATCCCGCAGCCCACATAGGAGTCACCTAAACTGCAGGCACCATAGAGTCGGCTAACCCGACCGCAACACGACAGGACAACGCATTGGAGGCAAAGTGACGTTGACACTACCCGGAAACAGCTGGCGTGCTGGAACCAGGCTGGGCAGGAGGGAGTACCCGTGCCAAAGACACTGCCGAGAACCAGCTGACGGTACTGGAACCCGGATGGGTAGCAGAAGATACAAGAGCAAATGGAACTACCGAGGACCAGCTGACGGTACTGGAACCCGGATGGGTAGCAGAAGGTACAAGAGCCAATGGAACTACCGAGGACCAGCTGATGTTACTGGAACTCGGTTACTAAGCAGGAGGTACCTGTGCCAGAAAGCACTACCAAGGACCAGCAGACGTTGGTGGAACTTGGATACCGAGAAGGAGGCACCTAATCCAAAGGCACTGCCGAGAACCAGCTGACGGTACTGGAACCCGGATGGGTAGCAGAAGGTACCCATGTAAAAAAAAAGTTCAAGGCCGCGAGCCGGCCGCAGTTACCAAAACCCACAGTCCTACAGAGGGTGCTTGTCCTATTGGCACTATGGAACCAGCCTTCATTGCCAGATCCCGCAGCCCACATAGGAGTCACCTAAACTGCAGGCACCATAGAGTCGGCTAACCCGACCGCAACACGACAGGACAACGCATTGGAGGCAAAGTGACGTTGACACTACCCGGAAACAGCTGGCGTGCTGGAACCAGGCTGGGCAGGAGGGAGTACCCGTGCCAAAGACACTGCCGAGAACCAGCTGACGGTACTGGAACCCGGATGGGTAGCAGAAGATACAAGAGCAAATGGAACTACCGAGGACCAGCTGACGGTACTGGAACCCGGATGGGTAGCAGAAGGTACAAGAGCCAATGGAACTACCGAGGACCAGCTGATGTTACTGGAACTCGGTTACTAAGCAGGAGGTACCTGTGCCAGAAAGCACTACCAAGGACCAGCAGACGTTGGTGGAACTTGGATACCGAGAAGGAGGCACCTAATCCAAAGGCACTGCCGAGAACCAGCTGACGGTACTGGAACCCGGATGGGTAGCAGAAGATACAAGAGCAAATGGAACTACCGAGGACCAGCTGACGGTACTGGAACCCGGATGGGTAGCAGAAGGTACAAGAGCCAATGGAACTACCGAGGACCAGCTGATGTTACTGGAACTCGGTTACTAAGCAGGAGGTACCTGTGCCAGAAAGCACTACCAAGGACCAGCAGACGTTGGTGGAACTTGGATACCGAGAAGGAGGCACCTAATCCAAAGGCACTGCCGAGAACCAGCTGACGGTACTGGAACCCGGATGGGTAGCAGAAGATACAAGAGCAAATGGAACTACCGAGGACCAGCTGACGGTACTGGAACCCGGATGGGTAGCAGAAGATACAAGAGCAAATGGAACTACCGAGGACCAGCTGACGGTACTGGAACCCGGATGGGTAGCAGAAGGTACAAGAGCCAATGGAACTACCGAGGACCAGCTGATGTTACTGGAACTCGGTTACTAAGCAGGAGGTACCTGTGCCAGAAAGCACTACCAAGGACCAG
Source organism: Phyllobates terribilis (assembly GCF_046119375.1). Classification (NCBI taxonomy): domain Eukaryota; kingdom Metazoa; phylum Chordata; class Amphibia; order Anura; family Dendrobatidae; genus Phyllobates; species Phyllobates terribilis. The sequence continues at coordinate 1,122,049,353 of NW_027362761.1, read as the reverse complement.
CAGACGTTGGTGGAACTTGGATACCGAGAAGGAGGCACCTAATCCAAAGGCACTGCCGAGAACCAGCTGACGGTACTGGAACCCGGATGGGTAGCAGAAGGTACCCATGTAAAAAAAAAGTTCAAGGCCGCGAGCCGGCCGCAGTTACCAAAACCCACAGTCCTACAGAGGGTGCTTGTCCTATTGGCACTATGGAACCAGCCTTCATTGCCAGATCCCGCAGCCCACATAGGAGTCACCTAAACTGCAGGCACCATAGAGTCGGCTAACCCGACCGCAACACGACAGGACAACGCATTGGAGGCAAAGTGACGTTGACACTACCCGGAAACAGCTGGCGTGCTGGAACCAGGCTGGGCAGGAGGGAGTACCCGTGCCAAAGACACTGCCGAGAACCAGCTGACGGTACTGGAACCCGGATGGGTAGCAGAAGGTACAAGAGCCAATGGAACTGCCGAGAACCAGCTGGCGGTGCTGGAGCCCAGGGTAAATACTAAAAACAGAAGAGCCAGAGGTGTATTTGGAGGAGGTTTTAAATCCGTACTACAGTGGATGTGGACAAAGCAGGAGAATTTGCCGGACACACAGCTGGGGATCAGCTGACGTTACTGAATCCCAATAACACTGGAGCAAGCATTGACTGTGCAGACGGCACTTCTGAGCAGCAACTAGCGGTATTGGAGCCCAGGGTAAATACTAAAAACGGAGGAGCCAGAGGTGTAATTGGAGCAAGTTTTAAATAAGTAGCACAGTGAATATGGACAGAGCAGGAGAAATTGCCGTGAACACAGCAGGGGAACAGCTGACGTTACCGAACCACAATAACACCGCAGCAAGTGTTGACTGTGCAGACGGCACTTCCGAGCGCCAACTGGCGGTGCTGGAGCCCAGGGATAAGAATGAAAACAGAGGAGCCAGAGGTGTAATTGGAGCAACTTTAAAATCTGTAGTAGTGAGAATGTGGACAGAGCAGGAGAAATTGCCGTCCGCACAGCAGGGGAACAGCTGACGTTACTGAACCCCAATAACATGGTAGCAAGTGTTGACTGTGCAGACAGCACTTCCGAGCGCCAACTGGCGGTGCTGGAGCCCAGGGATAAGAATGAAAACAGAGGAGCCAGAGGTGTAATTCGAGCAACTTTAAAATCTGTAGTAGTGAGAATGTGGACAGAGCAGGAGAAATTGCCGTCCGCACAGCAGGGGAACAGCTGACGTTACTGAACCCCAATAACACGGCAGCAAGTGTTGACTGTGCAGACAGCACTTCCGAGCGCCAACTGGCGGTGTTGGAGCCCAGGGTAAATACTAAAAACGGAGGAGCCAGAGGTGTAATTGGAGCAAGTTTTAAATAAGTAGCACAGTGAATATGGACAGAGCAGGAGAAATTGCCGCGAACACAGCAGGGGAACAGCTGACGTTACTGAACCCCAATAACATGGTAGCAAGTGTTGACTGTGCAGACGGCACTTCCGAGCGCCAACTGGCGGTGCTGGAGCCCAGGGATAAGAATGAAAACAGAGGAGCCAGAGGTGTAATTCGAGCAACTTTAAAATGTGTAGTACAGTGGATGTGGACAAAGCAGGAGAAATTGCCGTCCGCACAGCAGGAGAACAGCTGACGTTACTGAACCCCAATAACACGGCAGCAAGTGTTGACTGTGCAGACGGCACTTCCGAGCGCCAACTGGCGGTGCTGGAGCCCAGGGATAAGAATGAAAACAGAGGAGCCAGAGGTGTAATTGGAGCAACTTTAAAATCTGTAGTAGTGAGAATGTGGACAGAGCAGGAGAAATTGCCGTCCGCACAGCAGGGGAACAGCTGACGTTACTGAACCCCAATAACATGGTAGCAAGTGTTGACTGTGCAGACAGCACTTCCGAGCGCCAACTGGCGGTGCTGGAGCCCAGGGATAAGAATGAAAACAGAGGAGCCAGAGGTGTAACTGGAGCAACTTTAAAATCTGTAGTAGTGAGAATGTGGACAGAGCAGGAGAAATTGCCGTCCGCACAGCAGGGGAACAGCTGACGTTACTGAACCCCAATAACACGGCAGCAAGTGTTGACTGTGCAGACGGCACTTCCGAGCGCCAACTGGCGGTGCTGGAGCCCAGGGATAAGAATGAAAACAGAGGAGCCAGAGGTGTAATTCGAGCAACTTTAAAATGTGTAGTACAGTGGATGTGGACAAAGCAGGAGAAATTGCCGTCCGCACAGCAGGAGAACAGCTGACGTTACTGAACCCCAATAACACGGCAGCAAGTGTTGACTGTGCAGACGGCACTTCCGAGCGCCAACTGGCGGTGCTGGAGCCCAGGGATAAGAATGAAAACAGAGGAGCCAGAGGTGTAATTCGAGCAACTTTAAAATGTGTAGTACAGTGGATTTGGACAAAGCAGGAGAAATTGCCGTCCGCACAGCAGGAGAACAGCTGACGTTACTGAACCCCAATAACACGGCAGCAAGTGTTGACTGTGCAGACGGCACTTCCGTGCGCCAACTGGCGGTGTTGGAGCTCAGGGATAATACTGAAAACAGAGGAGCCAGAGGTGTAATTGGAGCAACTTTAAAATCTGTAGTAGTGAGAATGTGGACAGAGCAGGAGAAATTGCCGTCCGCACAGCAGGGGAACAGCTGACGTTACTGAACCCCAATAACATGGTAGCAAGTGTTGACTGTGCAGACAGCACTTCCGAGCGCCAACTGGCGGTGCTGGAGCCCAGGGATAAGAATGAAAACAGAGGAGCCAGAGGAGTAATTGGAGCAACTTTAAAATGTGTAGTACAGTGGATGTGGACAAATCAGGAGAAATTGCCGTCCGCACAGCAGGAGAACAGCTGACGTTACTGAACCCCAATAACACGGCAGCAAGTGTTGACTGTGCAGACGGCACTTCCGAGCGCCAACTGGCGGTGTTGGAGCTCAGGGATTACAGTTCAGGTGGTAGAAACATGAACAGAACAGGAGACCTGGATACTGTTGCCAACCAATTATTTATTCTGGAAGAGGACTGGCAAATTCATGAGAGATCCAGGCCTTGTTCATTTTGAGAAAAGTAAGCCGGTCAACGTTATCGGAGGATAGTCGCATGCGACGGTCTGTTAGTACACCACCTGCGGCACTAAAGACGCGTTCCGATAATACACTAGCAGCAGGGCAAGCTAGCACCTCCAGTGCATACTGACTAAGCTCTGGCCATGTATCCAGCTTACAGACCCAAAACTTGAAGGGAGAAGAGCCGTCTGGGAGTACACTAAGAGGGCAAGACATGTAGTCTGTCACCATCTGACGGAAACGTTGCCTCCTGCTGACTGGAGCTGTCTGTGATGGTGTAGACATTTGTGGCGGCGGGGACACAAAACTTTGCCACATTTCGGCCATACTGGTCTTGCCTTGTGCTGAGGCGCTGCTTCTGCTCCCTCTTTGTGCAGAGCTTCCTCCACTGCCTCGACGCACTGAGCTGCTTTGTAAAGCACTAGCAGCACTGCTCTCGGTTGGAATGGAGAACATGATGGAATGCACCAGTGCGTCTTGGTACTCCCGCATTTTACGCTCCCGGTTCAATGGTGTTATGAGGCTTTGTAAGTTGTCCCGGTAGCGAGGATCTAGGAGGGTGGACACCCAATAATCAGCCGTGTTGAGAATGTGGGCGATGCGGCGGTCGTTTCTGAGGCACTGCAGCATGAAATCAACCATGTGCTGCAGACTGCCAACTGGCCAAGAAACGCTGTCCCCTGCTTGAGGCGTGATCTCTGCCTGCTCTGCATCACCCCACCCTCGCTCTAGATACTGACTACTAGAGCATTGTGTACCTCCCTCCTCTGGACAGATGTCTTCCTCATCCATTGACTCCTCCTCATCCTCCTCACAAAGTGTCCCCTGCCTAGGCCTTTGTGAGGAACCACATTGCGCAGACTGTAGAGAAGCAGATGGCATTTGTGACTCCTCATCCTCCACCTCTTCCAAAACCTCGTCCCTTAGTGCTTGCAGTGTTTTTTCAAGCAGGCAGATAAGGGGGATAGTCATGCTGACTAGTGCATCATCTGCACTCGCCATCCGCGTGGAATAATCGAAGGCACGCAAAACGTGGCAAATGTCCTTCATAGAGGCCCACTCAGTGGTGGTGAAGTGTGAACGGCGCGCACTGCGACTTGTTTGCGCCTGCTGCAGCTGGTACTCCATTACTGCTGCCTGCTGCTCACACAACCTCTCCAACATATGTAACGTTGAATTCCACCTGGTGGGTAGGTCACATATGATGCGATGTTCCGGAAGACATAATCGGCGCTGCAGAGCTGCAATGCGTGATCTTGCATTGCTGGAACGCCGCAAGTGAGCGCACTCTATGCGGACCTTGTGAAGCAGTGCATCAAGATCCGGATAGTCCCTCAAAAAACTCTGCACGACCAAGTTGAGCACATGTGCCAGACATGGGATGTGAGTGAGGTTGCCTAGGCCCAGAGCTGCCACCAGATTTCGGCCATTGTCACACACTACCATGCCTGGCTGGAGATTCGCTGGCACAAACCACACGTCACTCTGCTGCTTGATGGCATTCCAGAGCTCCTGCGCTGTGTGGCTTCGATTCCCCAAAGAAATTAATTTTAATACGGCCTGTTGACGTTTGGCCACGGCTGTGCTCATATCGGTCATCATAACAGGTAACCGTTCACGGGTCGATGTGGAGGTAGACCGTGACGGCTCCTGCAGCGCTGATTCAGAGGAACTGGAGTATGAGGAGGAGTCAATGTGTACAGACTGGATTCCTGCAATCCTTGGAGTTGGCAGAACACGTACAGCGCCACTCTCAAGATCTGTACCCGGCTCCACAACATTTACCCAATGGGCAGTGAGGGAAAGGTATCGTCCCTGTCCATGCTTACTGGTCCACGCATCAGTGGTCAGGTGGACCTTGCTACTGACGGCGTTTTGTAGCGCATGTTTAATTTTTCCCTCCACATGATGTTGCAGGGCAGGGACGGCTTGCCTGCTGAAATAAAAGCGGCTGGGCACGTTGTATTGTGGGACTGCCAATGCCATAAAGTTACGGAATGTGTCAGTCTCCACCAGCCTGAATGATAGCATTTCAAGGGCCAGTAGTTTAGCAATGCCAGCATTCAGAGCCTGTGCTCGGGGGTGGTTTGCCGAGTATGGGCGCCTTTTCTCCCATGCCTGTGCTAACGATGGCTGTAGACTGGCCTGGGAGTGTGAGGATGACTGGGAAAGTGGTGCTGTGGGTGGAATTACACTGTGTCTCTGTACAACAGTGCCAGAGATTCTTCCATGGCGATCCTGTGAGGAAGCCGAACCAGCTGTGTGTGAGCTGGAGGAAGAGGCTACAACACGAGCTGAAGAGGTGGTAGGTGGCGCTGTAGGTTGGCCTAGGTCTTCAGTGTGTTTGTGTAACTCCACCACGTGCTTGGTCCGCACATGTTTCCACATATTTGTGGTATTGAGGTTGCTGACACTTTTCCCTCTTTTCACCTTCTGATTACACAGCTTGCATTTGACAAAGCAAATGTCATCTGCAACTGTGTCAAAAAAGGACCAGGCACTGCAAGTCTTGGGAGCGCCCGCTTTGGATTTTGGAAGAGCCATGCTCCTAATGGGTGCCGAAGTGGAGGCTACAGGCAACCAAGTCTGCCCCCTCCCTCTCCCTCCTTTTTGGGCCGTTCGGGGAATCTCTTCCTCAGAGCTGCTCCCACCACCTTCCTGTCCCTCACGCCATGATGGGTCAAGGACCTCATCATCTACACCACCCTCTTCAAACAACTGCTTCTCCTGGGTAGTCTCGACAGCACAGTACGCACCAGAAAGTGGCACCTGAGTCTCATCATCAGATGCGTACTGAGGTGTGCTGCTGACCATAGGCACTGGCCCACCCGCCTCTTCAGATTCAGAGAGACAAAACGGTTGCGCATCACTGCATACTACCTCTTCTTCAAATTCTCGAATTCTGCTTGGCTGGCCCCCTCTTTCCAAGCCAAGAGATTCAGAGAACAGAAGTAGAGATGGCTCCTGTCCAGGGCTCTCTGACTGCCTGGGCAATTTGGCAGGTGGTGAAGAGACAGATGGGTGCTCTTCAGTGCTCAGGACCTGAGAGGATCTGGAACTAATTGAAGTCGATGCGTTAGCTGCCATCCATCCGACAACGGCTTCAATTTGGTCCTCGCGCAGCAGTGGGGTACGGCTAGCTCCTACAAAGCTGCGCATAAAGGACTGTTCCCTGGTAAAACTGGGGGATGCTGAGTCACTGGTGCCCGCAGCAGGCACAGAATCCCCACGTCCTCTCCCTGCAGGCACAGAATCCTCACGTCCTCTCCCTGCAGAAACTCCACGCCCACGCCCACGACCACGACCACATGCCTTACTCCCTGCCTTCTTCATCTTGGTAGACTGATAAAGATAGGCAGAAAAGTACTAAGGGCTTAGTGTGCTTATTCCTGAACAGCTGCTAACAGGTATAAGAAACACTAATTTTATAAAGTGTGGACTAGACTTTAATATGAGCTAATGTGGCCTACACAACTGTAAAGTGGAGTGTTTGGTGAACTTTATTTAGGTTTTTTTTGTCACAAAAAGACACTGGATGTGCCTAAAGATGTAATAACGATAGTATCACAAACTTTTTGTAGCTATTACAATGTAGGAAGGTAACCTACAATGCAATAGATGAGGCTGCAAAAAATAGGCTAATACTAATCTGGCTGGGGCTGCAGGGCCCAATGCTGCAGAAAGGCTCCTCTATCTACTCCTATATAGTGTGTTTGGAATCAATTTAGCTGAATATGGATGGAACCACCACACTAATAGGAGATATCAGGAAAAATTATGAATTGGCAATAAAGGACAATGTATGAGGCAGTGACACACACTGAGTGCACTACAACCAGACGGGGTTGAAGCACACACTACAGGGTGAGCTGCACTCACACACCAGACCTTGCAGACAGCGGTGAACAGTACAGATGCAGAGCACTGTGCACTAGTGCTGCAAGACGGAAAAAAAATTCTCTATCTACTCCTATATAGTGTGTTTGGAACCAATTTAGCTGAATACAGATGGAACCACCACACTAATAGGAGATATCAGGAAAAATTATGAATTGGCAATAAAGGACAATGTATGAGGCAGTGACACACACTGAGTGCACTACAACCAGACGGGGTTGAAGCACACACTACAGGGTGAGCTGCACTCACACACCAGACCTTGCAGACAGCGGTGAACAGTACAGATGCAGAGCACTGTGCACTAGTGCTGCAAGACGGAAAAAAATTTCTCTATCTACTCCTATATAGTGTGTTTGGAACCAATTTAGCTGAATACAGATGGAACCACCACACTAATAGGAGATATCAGGAAAAATTATGAATTGGCAATAAAGGACAATGTATGAGGCAGTGACACACACTGAGTGCACTACAACCAGACGGGGTTGAAGCACACACTACAGGGTGAGCTGCACTCACACACCAGACCTTGCAGACAGCGGTGAACAGTACAGATGCAGAGCACTGTGCACTAGTGCTGCAAGACGGAAAAAAATTTCTCTATCTACTCCTATATAGTGTGTTTGGAACCAATTTAGCTGAATACAGATGGAACCACCACACTAATAGGAGATATCAGGAAAAATTATGAATTGGCAAAAAAGGACAATGTATGAGGCAGTGACACACACTGAGTGCACTACAACCAGACTTGGCTGAAGCACACACTACAGGGTGAGCTGCACTCACACACCAGACCTTGCAGATAGCGGTGAACAGCACAGGGAACTGTGCACTAGCACTGCAAGGCACAGTGATTTAGAAAGTAGCTTGGGTAAAGCAGTATAGAGCAAATAGGTAGCTAAAACTGTCCCTCAGAACAACAGCGTCCTATCCCTAACTGAATTCACAGCAGAGTGAGCTCAAAATGGCGGCGGTGGCTTTTATAGTGCATCATGACATCATTTCAGCAGCAAATCACAGCCATGCCATTAGTTAAGATGCCTACATGCCTAACAGGATATGCCCACACTTCTTAGGATCCTCATTGGCTGAATAAAATGAAAATGTCTCATTGCATTATGGGAACTTCCGATTCCGGTATACGATATTGCAATAGTATCGGAATTAAGTATCGGAATTCCGATACCGCGAATATCGGCCGATACCCGATATTTCAGTATCGGAATGCTCAACACTACTCCTGACTGTTGTGACACAAAAATATATCTGTTGAAAATAGTCTTGTGTAGGCCCGACATCCCAGGGTAGTTTCGCAGTTCCACGGGTCAAATCGCTGTACTATCCAGTTTTGGGCCTTTGGTATCTAAAAAAAAAAGTAGTTTGAGTGTGTCGCTCACTGTTCAGCCGCAAATATCTCTATTTAAAAAAGTGTGGTATACCCCAGTAAACAATAACTGTAGTTTTGCCATCCCACGGTAAAAAATCTGAATTATTCTGCTTTTGGTAGTTTTTTCCGTAAAGAAAAACAGTAGTGTCTCCTGACTGTTGTGACACAAAAATATATCTGTTGAAAATAGTCTTGTGTAGGCCCGACATCCCAGTGTGGTTTCACAGTTCCACGGGTCAAATCGCTGTAATATCCAGTTTTGGGCTTTTGGTATCTAAAAAAAAAGCAGTTTGAGTGTGTCGCTCACTGTTCAGCCGTAAATATCTCTATTTAAAAAAGCGTGGTATACCCCAGTAAACAATAACTGTGGTTTTGCCATCCCACGGTAAAAAATCTCTATTATTCAGCTTTTGGTAGTTTTTTCCGTAAAGAAAAACAGTAGTGTCTAGTGACTCTTGTGACACAAAAATATATCTGTTGAAAATAGTCTTGTGTAGGCCCGAAATCCCAGTGTGGTTTCACAGTTCCACGGGTCAAATCGCTGTACTATCCAGTTTTGGGCCTTTGGTATCTAAAAAAAAAGCAGTTTGAGTGTGTCGCTCACTGTTCAGCCGCAAATATCTCTATTTAAAAAAGTGTGGTATACCCCAGTAAACAATAACTGTTTTTTTGCCATGCCACGGTAAAAAATCTCTATTATTCAGCTTTTGGTAGTTTTTTCCGCAAAGAAAAACAGTAGTGTCTCCTGACTGTTGTGACACAAAAATATATCTGTTGAAAATAGTCTTGTGTAGGCCCGACATCCCAGTGTGGTTTCACAGTTCCATGGGTCAAATCGCTGTAATATCCAGTTTTGGGTTTTGGTATCTAAAAAAAAAGCAGTTTGAGTGTGTCGCTCACTGTTCAGCCGCAAATATCTCTATTTAAAAAAGTGTGGTATACCCCAGTAAACAATAACTGTGGTTTTGCCATCCCACGGTAAAAAATCTCTATTATTCAGGTTTTGGTAGTTTTTTCCGTAAAGAAAAACAGTAGTGTCTCCTGACTGTTGTGACACAAAAATATATCTGTTGAAAATAGTCTTGTGTAGGCCCGACATCCCAGTGTGGTTTCACAGTTCCATGGGTCAAATCGCTGTAATATCCAGTTTTGGGTTTTGGTATCTAAAAAAAAAGCAGTTTGAGTGTGTCGCTCACTGTTCAGCCGCAAATATCTCTATTTAAAAAAGTGTGGTATACCCCAGTAAACAATAACTGTGGTTTTGCCATCCCACGGTAAAAAATCTCTATTATTCAGGTTTTGGTAGTTTTTTCCGTAAAGAAAAACAGTAGTGTCTCCTGACTGTTGTGACACAAAAATATATCTGTTGAAAATAGTCTTGTGTAGTCACGACATCCCAGTGTGGTTTCGCAGTTCCACGGGTCAAATCGCTGTACTATCCAGTTTTGGGTGTTTGGTATCTAAAAAAATAACAGTTTGAGTGTGTCGCTCACTGTTCAGCCGCAAATATTTCTATTTAAAAAAGTGTGGTATACCCCAGTAAACAATAACTGTGGTTTTGCCATCCCACGGTAAAAAATCTCTATTATTCAGGTTTTGGTAGTTTTTTCCGTAAAGAAAAACAGTAGTGTCTCCTGACTGTTGTGACACAAAAATATATCTGTTGAAAATAGTCTTGTGTAGGCCCGACATCCCAGTGTGGTTTCGCAGTTCCATGGGTCAATTCGCTGTACTATCCAGTTTTGGGCCTTTGGTATCTAAAAAAAAAAGCAGTTTGAGTGTGTCGCTCACTGTTCAGCCGCAAATATCTCTATTTAAAAAAGTGTGGTATACCCCAGTAAACAATAACTGTGGTTTTGCCATCCCACGGTAAAAAATCTCTATTATTCAGGTTTTGGTATATTTTCCATAAAGAAAAACAGTAATGTCTCCTGACTGTTGTGACACAAAAATATATCTGTTGAAAATAGTCTTGTGTAGGCCCGACATCCCAGTGTGGTTTCGCAGTTCCATGGGTCAATTCGCTGTACTATCCAGTTTTGGGCCTTTGGTATCTAAAAAAAAAAGCAGTTTGAGTGTGTCGCTCACTGTTCAGCCGCAAATATCTCTATTTAAAAAAGTGTGGTATACCCCAGTAAACAATAACTGTGGTTTTGCCATCCCACGGTAAAAAATCTCTATTATTCAGGTTTTGGTATATTTTCCATAAAGAAAAACAGTAATGTCTCCTGACTGTTGTGACACAAAAATATATCTGTTGAAAATAGTCTTGTGTAGGCCCGACATCCCAGTGTGGTTTCGCAGTTCCATGGGTCAATTCGCTGTACTATCCAGTTTTGGGCCTTTGGTATCTAAAAAAAAAAGCAGTTTGAGTGTGTCGCTCACTGTTCAGCCGCAAATATCTCTATTTAAAAAAGTGTGGTATACCCCAGTAAACAATAACTGTGGTTTTGCCATCCCACGGTAAAAAATCTCTATTATTCAGGTTTTGGTATATTTTCCATAAAGAAAAACAGTAATGTCTCCTGACTGTTGTGACACAAAAATATATCTGTTGAAAATAGTCTTGTGTAGGCCCGACATCCCAGGGTGGTTTCGCAGTTCCACGGGTCAAATCGCTGTACTATCCAGTTTTGGGCCTTTGGTATCTAAAAAAAAAAGTAGTTTGAGTGGGTCGCTCACTGTTCAGCCGCAAATATCTCTATTTAAAAAAGTGTGGTATACCCCAGTAAACAATAACTGTAGTTTTGCCATCCCACGGTAAAAAATCTGAATTATTCTGCTTTTGGTAGTTTTTTCCGTAAAGAAAAACAGTAGTGTCTCATGACAGTTGTGACACAAAAATATATCTGTTGAAAATAGTCTTGTGTAGGCCCAACATCCCAGTGTGGTTTCGCAGTTCCATGGGTCAAATCGCTGTACTATCCAGTTTTGGGCCTTTGGTATCTAAAAAAAAAGTAGTTTGAGTGTGTCGCTCACTGTTCAGCCGCAAATATCTCTATTTAAAAAAGTGTGGTATACCCCAGTAAACAATAACTGTGGTTTTGCCATCCCACGGTATAAAATCTCTATTATTCAGCTTTTGGTAGTTTTTTCCGTAAAGAAAAACAGTAGTGTCTCCTGACTGTTGTGACACAAAAATATATCTGTTGAAAATAGTCTTGTGTAGGCCGAACATCCCAGTGTGGTTTCGCAGTTCCACGGGTCAAATTGCTGTACTATCCAGTTTTGGGCCTTTGGTATCTAAAAAAAAAAGCAGTTTCAGTGTGTCGCTTACTGTTCAGCCGCAAATATCTCTATTTAAAAAAGTGTGGTATACCCAAGTAAACAATAACTGTGGTTTTGACATCCCACGGTAAAAAATCTCTATTATTCAGCTTTTGGTAGTTTTTTGCGCAAAGAAAAACAGTAGTGTCTCCTGACTGTTGTGACACAAAAACATATCTGTTGAAAATAGTCTTGTGTAGGCCCGACATCCCAGTGTGGTTTCGCAGTTCCACGGGTCAAATCGCTGTACTATCCAGTTTTGGGCCTTTGGTATCTAAAAAAAAAAGTAGTTTGAGAGTGTCGCTCACTGTTCAGCTGCAAATATCTCTATTTAAAAAAGTGTGGTATACCCCAGTAAACAATAACTGTGGTTTTGCCATCCCACGGTAAAAAATCTCTATTATTCAGCTTTAGGTAGTTTTTTCCGTAAAGAAAAACAGTAGTGTCTCCTGACTGTTGTGACACAAAAATATATCTGTTGAAAATAGTCTTGTGTAGGCCCGACATCCCAGTGTGGTTTCGCTGTTCCACGGGTCAAATCGCTGTACTATCCAGTATTGGGCCTTTGGTATCTAAAAAAAAAGCAGTTTGAGTGTGTCGCTCACTGTTCAGCCGTAAATATCTCTATTTAAAAAAGTGTGGTATACCCCAGTAAACAATAACTGTGGTTTTGCCATCCCACGGTAAAAAATCTCTATTACTCAGGTTTTGGTAGTTTTTTCCGTAAAGAAAAACAGTGGTGTCTCCTGACTGTTGTGACACAAAAATATATCTGTTGAAAATAGTCTTGTGTAGGCGCGACATCCCAGTGTGGTTTCGCAGTTCCATGGGTCAATTCGCTGTACTATCCAGTTTTGGGCCTTTGGTATCTAAAAAAAAAGCAGTTTGAGTGTGTCGCTCACTGTTCAGCCGCAAATATCTCTATTTAAAAAAGGGTGGTATACCCCAGTAAACAATAACTGTGGTTTTGCCATCCCACGGTAAAAAATCTCTATTATTCAGGTTTTGGTAGTTTTTTCCGTAAAGAAAAACAGTAGTGTCTCCTGACTGTTGTTACACAAAAATATATCTGTTGAAAATAGTCTTGTGTAGGCCCGACATCCCAGTGTGGTTTCACAGTTCCATGGGTCAAATCGCTGTAATATGCAGTTTTGGGTTTTGGTATCTAAAAAAAAAGCAGTTTGAGTGTGTCGCTCACTGTTCAGCCGCAAATATCTCTATTTAAAAAAGTGTGGTATACCCCAGTAAACAATAACTGTGGTTTTGCCATCCCACGGTAAAAAATCTCTATTATTCAGGTTTTGGTAGTTTTTTCCGTAAAGAAAAACAGTAGTGTCTCCTGACTGTTGTGACACAAAAATATATCTGTTGAAAATAGTCTTGTGTAGGCACGACATCCCAGTGTGGTTTCGCAGTTCCACGGGTCAAATCGCTGTACTATCCAGTTTTGGGTGTTTGGTATCTAAAAAAATAACAGTTTGAGTGTGTCGCTCACTGTTCAGCGGCAAATATCTCTATTTAAAAAAGTGTGGTATACCCCAGTAAACAATAACTGTGGTTTTGCCATCCCACGGTAAAAAATCTCTATTATTCAGGTTTTGGTAGTTTTTTCCGTAAAGAAAAACAGTAGTGTCTCCTGACTGTTGTGACACAAAAATAAATCTGTTGAAAATAGTCTTGTGTAGGCCCGATATCCCAGTGTGGTTTCGCAGTTCCATGGGTCAATTCGCTGTACTATCCAGTTTTGGGCCTTTGGTATCTAAAAAAAAAGCAGTTTGAGTGTGTCGCTCACTGTTCAGCCGCAAATATCTCTATTTAAAAAAGTGTGGTATACCCCAGTAAACAATAACTGTAGTTTTGCCATCCCACGGTAAAAAATCTGAATTATTCTGCTTTTGGTAGTTTTTTCCGTAAAGAAAAACAGTAGTGTCTCCTGACTGTTGTGACACAAAAATATATCTGTTGAAAATAGTCTTGTGTAGGCCCGACATCCCAGTGTGGTTTCACAGTTCCACGGGTCAAATCGCTGTAATATCCAGTTTTGGGCTTTTGGTATCTAAAAAAAAAGCAGTTTGAGTGTGTCGCTCACTGTTCAGCCGTAAATATCTCTATTTAAAAAAGCGTGGTATACCCCAGTAAACAATAACTGTGGTTTTGCCATCCCACGGTAAAAAATCTCTATTATTCAGCTTTTGGTAGTTTTTTCCGTAAAGAAAAACAGTAGTGTCTAGTGACTCTTGTGACACAAAAATATATCTGTTGAAAATAGTCTTGTGTAGGCCCGAAATCCCAGTGTGGTTTCACAGTTCCACGGGTCAAATCGCTGTACTATCCAGTTTTGGGCCTTTGGTATCTAAAAAAAAAGCAGTTTGAGTGTGTCGCTCACTGTTCAGCCGCAAATATCTCTATTTAAAAAAGTGTGGTATACCCCAGTAAACAATAACTGTTTTTTTGCCATGCCACGGTAAAAAATCTCTATTATTCAGCTTTTGGTAGTTTTTTCCGCAAAGAAAAACAGTAGTGTCTCCTGACTGTTGTGACACAAAAATATATCTGTTGAAAATAGTCTTGTGTAGGCCCGACATCCCAGTGTGGTTTCACAGTTCCATGGGTCAAATCGCTGTAATATCCAGTTTTGGGTTTTGGTATCTAAAAAAAAAGCAGTTTGAGTGTGTCGCTCACTGTTCAGCCGCAAATATCTCTATTTAAAAAAGTGTGGTATACCCCAGTAAACAATAACTGTGGTTTTGCCATCCCACGGTAAAAAATCTCTATTATTCAGGTTTTGGTAGTTTTTTCCGTAAAGAAAAACAGTAGTGTCTCCTGACTGTTGTGACACAAAAATATATCTGTTGAAAATAGTCTTGTGTAGTCACGACATCCCAGTGTGGTTTCGCAGTTCCACGGGTCAAATCGCTGTACTATCCAGTTTTGGGTGTTTGGTATCTAAAAAAATAACAGTTAGAGTGTGTCGCTCACTGTTCAGCCGCAAATATTTCTATTTAAAAAAGTGTGGTATACCCCAGTAAACAATAACTGTGGTTTTGCCATCCCACGGTAAAAAATCTCTATTATTCAGGTTTTGGTAGTTTTTTCCGTAAAGAAAAACAGTAGTGTCTCCTGACTGTTGTGACACAAAAATATATCTGTTGAAAATAGTCTTGTGTAGGCCCGATATCCCAGTGTGGTTTCGCAGTTCCATGGGTCAATTCGCTGTACTATCCAGTTTTGGGCCTTTGGTATCTAAAAAAAAAGCAGTTTGAGTGTGTCGCTCACTGTTCAGCCGCAAATATCTCTATTTAAAAAAGTGTGGTATACCCCAGTAAACAATAACTGTGGTTTTGCCATCCCACCGTAAAAAATCTCTATTATTCAGGTTTTGGTAGTTTTTTCCGTAAAGAAAAACAGTAGTGTCTCCTGACTGTTGTGACACAAAAATATATCTGTTGAAAATAGTCTTGTGTAGGCCCGACATCCCAGTGTGGTTTCGCAGTTCCATGGGTCAATTCGCTGTACTATCCAGTTTTGGGCCTTTGGTATCTAAAAAAAAAAGCAGTTTGAGTGTGTCGCTCACTGTTCAGCCGCAAATATCTCTATTTAAAAAAGTGTGGTATACCCCAGTAAACAATAACTGTGGTTTTGCCATCCCACGGTAAAAAATCTCTATTATTCAGGTTTTGGTATATTTTCCATAAAGAAAAACAGTAATGTCTCCTGACTGTTGTGACACAAAAATATATCTGTTGAAAATAGTCTTGTGTAGGCCCGACATCCCAGGGTGGTTTCGCAGTTCCACGGGTCAAATCGCTGTACTATCCAGTTTTGGGCCTTTGGTATCTAAAAAAAAAAGTAGTTTGAGTGGGTCGCTCACTGTTCAGCCGCAAATATCTCTATTTAAAAAAGTGTGGTATACCCCAGTAAACAATAACTGTAGTTTTGCCATCCCACGGTAAAAAATCTGAATTATTCTGCTTTTGGTAGTTTTTTCCGTAAAGAAAAACAGTAGTGTCTCATGACTGTTGTGACACAAAAATATATCTGTTGAAAATAGTCTTGTGTAGGCCCAACATCCCAGTGTGGTTTCGCAGTTCCATGGGTCAAATCGCTGTACTATCCAGTTTTGGGCCTTTGGTATCTAAAAAAAAAGTAGTTTGAGTGTGTCGCTCACTGTTCAGCCGCAAATATCTCTATTTAAAAAAGTGTGGTATACCCCAGTAAACAATAACTGTGGTTTTGCCATCCCACGGTATAAAATCTCTATTATTCAGCTTTTGGTAGTTTTTTCCGTAAAGAAAAACAGTAGTGTCTCCTGACTGTTGTGACACAAAAATATATCTGTTGAAAATAGTCTTGTGTAGGCCGAACATCCCAGTGTGGTTTCGCAGTTCCACGGGTCAAATTGCTGTACTATCCAGTTTTGGGCCTTTGGTATCTAAAAAAAAAAGCAGTTTCAGTGTGTCGCTTACTGTTCAGCCGCAAATATCTCTATTTAAAAAAGTGTGGTATACCCAAGTAAACAATAACTGTGGTTTTGACATCCCACGGTAAAAAATCTCTATTATTCAGCTTTTGGTAGTTTTTTGCGCAAAGAAAAACAGTAGTGTCTCCTGACTGTTGTGACACAAAAACATATCTGTTGAAAATAGTCTTGTGTAGGCCCGACATCCCAGTGTGGTTTCGCAGTTCCACGGGTCAAATCGCTGTACTATCCAGTTTTGGGCCTTTGGTATCTAAAAAAAAAAGTAGTTTGAGAGTGTCGCTCACTGTTCAGCTGCAAATATCTCTATTTAAAAAAGTGTGGTATACCCCAGTAAACAATAACTGTGGTTTTGCCATCCCACGGTAAAAAATCTCTATTATTCAGCTTTAGGTAGTTTTTTCCGTAAAGAAAAACAGTAGTGTCTCCTGACTGTTGTGACACAAAAATATATCTGTTGAAAATAGTCTTGTGTAGGCCCGACATCCCAGTGTGGTTTCGCTGTTCCACGGGTCAAATCGCTGTACTATCCAGTATTGGGCCTTTGGTATCTAAAAAAAAAGCAGTTTGAGTGTGTCGCTCACTGTTCAGCCGTAAATATCTCTATTTAAAAAAGTGTGGTATACCCCAGTAAACAATAACTGTGGTTTTGCCATCCCACGGTAAAAAATCTCTATTACTCAGGTTTTGGTAGTTTTTTCCGTAAAGAAAAACAGTAGTGTCTCCTGACTGTTGTGACACAAAAATATATCTGTTGAAAATAGTCTTGTGTAGGCGCGACATCCCAGTGTGGTTTCGCAGTTCCATGGGTCAATTCGCTGTACTATCCAGTTTTGGGCCTTTGGTATCTAAAAAAAAAGCAGTTTGAGTGTGTCGCTCACTGTTCAGCCGCAAATATCTCTATTTAAAAAAGGGTGGTATACCCCAGTAAACAATAACTGTGGTTTTGCCATCCCACGGTAAAAAATCTCTATTATTCAGGTTTTGGTAGTTTTTTCCGTAAAGAAAAACAGTAGTGTCTCCTGACTGTTGTGACACAAAAATATATCTGTTGAAAATAGTCTTGTGTAGGCCCGACATCCCAGTGTGGTTTCGCAGTTCCATGGGTCAATTCGCTGTACTATCCAGTTTTGGGCCTTTGGTATCTAAAGAAAAAGCAGTTTGAGTGTGTCGCTCACTGTTCAGCCGCAAATATCTCTATTTAAAAAAGTGTGGTATACCCCAGTAAACAATAGCTGTATTTTTGCCATCCCACGGTAAAAAATCTCTATTATTCAGCTTTTGGTAGTTTTTTCCGTAAAGAAAAACAGTAGTGTCTCCTGACTGTTGTTACACAAAAATATATCTGTTGAAAATAGTCTTGTGTAGGCCCGACATCCCAGAGTGGTTTCACAGTTCCATGGGTCACATCGCTGTAATATGCAGTTTTGGGTTTTGGTATCTAAAAAAAAAGCAGTTTGAGTGTGTCGCTCACTGTTCAGCCGCAAATATCTCTATTTAAAAAAGTGTGGTATACCCCAGTAAACAATAACTGTGGTTTTGCCATCCCACGGTAAAAAATCTCTATTATTCAGGTTTTGGTAGTTTTTTCCGTAAAGAAAAACAGTAGTGTCTCCTGACTGTTGTGACACAAAAATATATCTGTTGAAAATAGTCTTGTGTAGGCACGACATCCCAGTGTGGTTTCGCAGTTCCACGGGTCAAATCGCTGTACTATCCAGTTTTGGGTGTTTGGTATCTAAAAAAATAACAGTTTGAGTGTGTCGCTCACTGTTCAGCGGCAAATATCTCTATTTAAAAAAGTGTGGTATACCCCAGTAAACAATAACTGTGGTTTTGCCATCCCACGGTAAAAAATCTCTATTATTCAGGTTTTGGTAGTTTTTTCCGTAAAGAAAAACAGTAGTGTCTCCTGACTGTTGTGACACAAAAATAAATCTGTTGAAAATAGTCTTGTGTAGGCCCGATATCCCAGTGTGGTTTCGCAGTTCCATGGGTCAATTCGCTGTACTATCCAGTTTTGGGCCTTTGGTATCTAAAAAAAAAGCAGTTTGAGTGTGTCGCTCACTGTTCAGCCGCAAATATCTCTATTTAAAAAAGTGTGGTATACCCCAGTAAACAATAACTGTGGTTTTGCCATCCCACCGTAAAAAATCTCTATTATTCAGGTTTTGGTAGTTTTTTCCGTAAAGAAAAACAGTAGTGTCTCCTGACTGTTGTGACACAAAAATATATCTGTTGAAAATAGTCTTGTGTAGGCCCGACATCCCAGTGTGGTTTCGCAGTTCCATGGGTCAATTCGCTGTACTATCCAGTTTTGGGCCTTTGGTATCTAAAAAAAAAAGCAGTTTGAGTGTGTCGCTCACTGTTCAGCCGCAAATATCTCTATTTAAAAAAGTGTGGTATACCCCAGTAAACAATAACTGTGGTTTTGCCATCCCACGGTAAAAAATCTCTATTATTCAGGTTTTGGTATATTTTCCATAAAGAAAAACAGTAATGTCTCCTGACTGTTGTGACACAAAAATATATCTGTTGAAAATAGTCTTGTGTAGGCCCGACATCCCAGGGTGGTTTCGCAGTTCCACGGGTCAAATCGCTGTACTATCCAGTTTTGTGCCTTTGGTATCTAAAAAAAAAAGCAGTTTCAGTGTGTCGCTTACTGTTCAGCCGCAAATATCTCTATTTAAAAAAGTGTGGTATACCCCAGTAAACAATAACTGTGGTTTTGACATCCCACGGTAAAAAATCTCTATTATTCAGCTTTTGGTAGTTTTTTGCGCAAAGAAAAACAGTAGTGTCTCCTGACTGTTGTGACACAAAAATATATCTGTTGAAAATAGTATTGTGTAGGCCCGACATCCCAGTGTGGTTTCGCAGTTCCACGGGTCAAATCGCTGTACTATCCAGTTTTGGGCCTTTGGTATCTAAAAAAAAAAGTAGTTTGAGAGTGTCGCTCACTGTTCAGCTGCAAATATCTCTATTTAAAAAAGTGTGGTATACCCCAGTAAACAATAACTGTGGTTTTGCCATCCCACGGTAAAAAATCTCTATTATTCAGCTTTAGGTAGTTTTTTCCGTAAAGAAAAACAGTAGTGTCTCCTGACTGTTGTGACACAAAAATATATCTGTTGAAAATAGTCTTGTGTAGGCGCGACATCCCAGTGTGGTTTCGCAGTTCCATGGGTCAATTCGCTGTACTATCCAGTTTTGGGCCTTTGGTATCTAAAAAAAAAGCAGTTTGAGTGTGTCGCTCACTGTTCAGCCGCAAATATCTCTATTTAAAAAAGTGTGGTATACCCCAGTAAACAATAACTGTGGTTTTGCCATCCCACGGTAAAAAATCTCTATTATTCAGGTTTTGGTAGTTTTTTCCGTAAAGAAAAACAGTAGTGTCTCCTGACTGTTGTGACACAAAAATATATCTGTTGAAAATAGTCTTGTGTAGGCCCGACATCCCAGTGTGGTTTCGCAGTTCCATGGGTCAATTCGCTGTACTATCCAGTTTTGGGCCTTTGGTATCTAAAAAAAAAGCAGTTTGAGTGTGTCGCTCACTGTTCAGCCGCAAATATCTCTATTTAAAAAAGTGTGGTATACCCCAGTAAACAATAGCTGTATTTTTGCCATCCCACGGTAAAAAATCTCTATTATTCAGCTTTTCGTAGTTTTTTCCGTAAAGAAAAACAGTAGTGTCTCCTGACTGTTGTTACACAAAAATATATCTGTTGAAAATAGTCTTGTGTAGGCCCGACATCCCAGTGTGGTTTCACAGTTCCATGGGTCAAATCGCTGTAATATGCAGTTTTGGGTTTTGGTATCTAAAAAAAAGCAGTTTGAGTGTGTCGCTCACTGTTCAGCCGCAAATATCTCTATTTAAAAAAGTGTGGTATACCCCAGTAAACAATAACTGTGGTTTTGCCATCCCATGGTAAAAAATCTCTATTATTCAGGTTTTGGTAGTTTTTTCCGTAAAGAAAAACAGTAGTGTCTCCTGACTGTTGTGACACAAAAATATATCTGTTGAAAATAGTCTTGTGTAGGCACGACATCCCAGTGTGGTTTCGCAGTTCCACGGGTCAAATCGCTGTACTATCCAGTTTTGGGTGTTTGGTATCTAAAAAAATAACAGTTTGAGTGTGTCGCTCACTGTTCAGCGGCAAATATCTCTATTTAAAAAAGTGTGGTATACCCCAGTAAACAATAACTGTGGTTTTGCCATCCCACGGTAAAAAATCTCTATTATTCAGGTTTTGGTAGTTTTTTCCGTAAAGAAAAACAGTAGTGTCTCCTGACTGTTGTGACACAAAAATAAATCTGTTGAAAATAGTCTTGTGAAGGCCCGATATCCCAGTGTGGTTTCGCAGTTCCATGGGTCAATTCGCTGTACTATCCAGTTTTGGGCCTTTGGTATCTAAAAAAAAAGCAGTTTGAGTGTGTCGCTCACTGTTCAGCCGCAAATATCTCTATTTAAAAAAGTGTGGTATACCCCAGTAAACAATAACTGTGGTTTTGCCATCCCACCGTAAAAAATCTCTATTATTCAGGTTTTGGTAGTTTTTTCCGTAAAGAAAAACAGTAGTGTCTCCTGACTGTTGTGACACAAAAATATATCTGTTGAAAATAGTCTTGTGTAGGCCCGACATCCCAGTGTGGTTTCGCAGTTCCATGGGTCAATTCGCTGTACTATCCAGTTTTGGGCCTTTGGTATCTAAAAAAAAAAGCAGTTTGAGTGTGTCGCTCACTGTTCAGCCGCAAATATCTCTATTTAAAAAAGTGTGGTATACCCCAGTAAACAATAACTGTGGTTTTGCCATCCCACGGTAAAAAATCTCTATTATTCAGGTTTTGGTATATTTTCCATAAAGAAAAACAGTAATGTCTCCTGACTGTTGTGACACAAAAATATATCTGTTGAAAATAGTCTTGTGTAGGCCCGACATCCCAGGGTGGTTTCGCAGTTCCACGGGTCAAATCGCTGTACTATCCAGTTTTGTGCCTTTGGTATCTAAAAAAAAAAGCAGTTTCAGTGTGTCGCTTACTGTTCAGCCGCAAATATCTCTATTTAAAAAAGTGTGGTATACCCCAGTAAACAATAACTGTGGTTTTGACATCCCACGGTAAAAAATCTCTATTATTCAGCTTTTGGTAGTTTTTTGCGCAAAGAAAAACAGTAGTGTCTCCTGACTGTTGTGACACAAAAATATATCTGTTGAAAATAGTCTTGTGTAGGCCCGACATCCCAGTGTGATTTCGCAGTTCCACGGGTCAAATCGCTGTACTATCCAGTTTTGGGCCTTTGGTATCTAAAAAAAAAAGTAGTTTGAGAGTGTCGCTCACTGTTCAGCTGCAAATATCTCTATTTAAAAAAGTGTGGTATACCCCAGTAAACAATAACTGTGGTTTTGCCATCCCACGGTAAAAAATCTCTATTATTCAGCTTTAGGTAGTTTTTTCCGTAAAGAAAAACAGTAGTGTCTCCTGACTGTTGTGACACAAAAATATATCTGTTGAAAATAGTCTTGTGTAGGCGCGACATCCCAGTGTGGTTTCGCAGTTCCATGGGTCAATTCGCTGTACTATCCAGTTTTGGGCCTTTGGTATCTAAAAAAAAAGCAGTTTGAGTGTGTCGCTCACTGTTCAGCCGCAAATATCTCTATTTAAAAAAGTGTGGTATACCCCAGTAAACAATAACTGTGGTTTTGCCATCCCACGGTAAAAAATCTCTATTATTCAGGTTTTGGTAGTTTTTTCCGTAAAGAAAAACAGTAGTGTCTCCTGACTGTTGTGACACAAAAATATATCTGTTGAAAATAGTCTTGTGTAGGCCCGACATCCCAGTGTGGTTTCGCAGTTCCATGGGTCAATTCGCTGTACTATCCAGTTTTGGGCCTTTGGTATCTAAAAAAAAAGCAGTTTGAGTGTGTCGCTCACTGTTCAGCCGCAAATATCTCTATTTAAAAAAGTGTGGTATACCCCAGTAAACAATAGCTGTATTTTTGCCATCCCACGGTAAAAAATCTCTATTATTCAGCTTTTGGTAGTTTTTTCCGTAAAGAAAAACAGTAGTGTCTCCTGACTGTTGTTACACAAAAATATATCTGTTGAAAATAGTCTTGTGTAGGCCCGACATCCCAGTGTGGTTTCACAGTTCCATGGGTCAAATCGCTGTAATATGCAGTTTTGGGTTTTGGTATCTAAAAAAAAAGCAGTTTGAGTGTGTCGCTCACTGTTCAGCCGCAAATATCTCTATTTAAAAAAGTGTGGTATACCCCAGTAAACAATAACTGTGGTTTTGCCATCCCACGGTAAAAAATCTCTATTATTCAGGTTTTGGTAGTTTTTTCCGTAAAGAAAAACAGTAGTGTCTCCTGACTGTTGTGACACAAAAATATATCTGTTGAAAATAGTCTTGTGTAGGCACGACATCCCAGTGTGGTTTCGCAGTTCCACGGGTCAAATCGCTGTACTATCCAGTTTTGGGTGTTTGGTATCTAAAAAAATAACAGTTTGAGTGTGTCGCTCACTGTTCAGCGGCAAATATCTCTATTTAAAAAAGTGTGGTATACCCCAGTAAACAATAACTGTGGTTTTGCCATCCCACGGTAAAAAATCTCTATTATTCAGGTTTTGGTAGTTTTTTCCGTAAAGAAAAACAGTAGTGTCTCCTGACTGTTGTGACACAAAAATAAATCTGTTGAAAATAGTCTTGTGTAGGCCCGATATCCCAGTGTGGTTTCGCAGTTCCATGGGTCAATTCGCTGTACTATCCAGTTTTGGGCCTTTGGTATCTAAAAAAAAAGCAGTTTGAGTGTGTCGCTCACTGTTCAGCCGCAAATATCTCTATTTAAAAAAGTGTGGTATACCCCAGTAAACAATAACTGTGGTTTTGCCATCCCACGGTAAAAAATCTCTATTATTCAGGTTTTGGTAGTTTTTTCCGTAAAGAAAAACAGTAGTGTCTCCTGACTGTTGTGACACAAAAATATATCTGTTGAAAATAGTCTTGTGTAGGCCCGACATCCCAGTGTGGTTTCGCAGTTCCATGGGTCAATTCGCTGTACTATCCAGTTTTGGGCCTTTGGTATCTAAAAAAAAAGCAGTTTGAGTGTGTCGCTCACTGTTCAGCCGCAAATATCTCTATTTAAAAAAGTGTGGTATACCCCAGTAAACAATAACTGTGGTTTTGCCATCCCACGGTAAAAAATCTCTATTATTCAGGTTTTGGTATATTTTCCATAAAGAAAAACAGTAATGTCTCCTGACTGTTGTGACACTAAAATATATCTGTTGAAAATAGTCTTGTGTAGGCCCGACATCCCAGGGTGGTTTCGCAGTTCCACGGGTCAAATCGCTGTACTATCCAGTTTTGGGCCTTTGGTATCTAAAAAAAAAAGTAGTTTGAGTGTGTCGCTCACTGTTCAGCCGCAAATATCTCTATTTAAAAAAGTGTGGTATACCCCAGTAAACAATAACTGTGGTTTTGCCATCCCACCGTAAAAAATCTCTATTATTCAGGTTTTGGTAGTTTTTTCCGTAAAGAAAAACAGTAGTGTCTCCTGACTGTTGTGACACAAAAATATATCTGTTGAAAATAGTCTTGTGTAGGCCCGACATCCCAGTGTGGTTTCGCAGTTCCATGGGTCAATTCGCTGTACTATCCAGTTTTGGGCCTTTGGTATCTAAAAAAAAAAGCAGTTTGAGTGTGTCGCTCACTGTTCAGCCGCAAATATCTCTATTTAAAAAAGTGTGGTATACCCCAGTAAACAATAACTGTGGTTTTGCCATCCCACGGTAAAAAATCTCTATTATTCAGGTTTTGGTATATTTTCCATAAAGAAAAACAGTAATGTCTCCTGACTGTTGTGACACAAAAATATATCTGTTGAAAATAGTCTTGTGTAGGCCCGACATCCCAGGGTGGTTTCACAGTTCCACGGGTCAAATCGCTGTACTATCCAGTTTTGTGCCTTTGGTATCTAAAAAAAAAAGCAGTTTCAGTGTGTCGCTTACTGTTCAGCCGCAAATATCTCTATTTAAAAAAGTGTGGTATACCCCAGTAAACAATAACTGTGGTTTTGACATCCCACGGTAAAAAATCTCTATTATTCAGCTTTTGGTAGTTTTTTGCGCAAAGAAAAACAGTAGTGTCTCCTGACTGTTGTGACACAAAAATATATCTGTTGAAAATAGTCTTGTGTAGGCCCGACATCCCAGTGTGGTTTCGCAGTTCCACTGGTCAAATCGCTGTACTATCCAGTTTTGGGCCTTTGGTATCTAAAAAAAAAAGTAGTTTGAGAGTGTCGCTCACTGTTCAGCTGCAAATATCTCTATTTAAAAAAGTGTGGTATACCCCAGTAAACAATAACTGTGGTTTTGCCATCCCACGGTAAAAAATCTCTATTATTCAGCTTTAGGTAGTTTTTTCCGTAAAGAAAAACAGTAGTGTCTCCTGACTGTTGTGACACAAAAATATATCTGTTGAAAATAGTCTTGTGTAGGCGCGACATCCCAGTGTGGTTTCGCAGTTCCATGGGTCAATTCGCTGTACTATCCAGTTTTGGGCCTTTGGTATCTAAAAAAAAAGCAGTTTGAGTGTGTCGCTCACTGTTCAGCCGCAAATATCTCTATTTAAAAAAGTGTGGTATACCCCAGTAAACAATAACTGTGGTTTTGCCATCCCACGGTAAAAAATCTCTATTATTCAGGTTTTGGTAGTTTTTTCCGTAAAGAAAAACAGTAGTGTCTCCTGACTGTTGTGACACAAAAATATATCTGTTGAAAATAGTCTTGTGTAGGCCCGACATCCCAGTGTGGTTTCGCAGTTCCATGGGTCAATTCGCTGTACTATCCAGTTTTGGGCCTTTGGTATCTAAAAAAAAAGCAGTTTGAGTGTGTCGCTCACTGTTCAGCCGCAAATATCTCTATTTAAAAAAGTGTGGTATACCCCAGTAAACAATAGCTGTATTTTTGCCATCCCACGGTAAAAAATCTCTATTATTCAGCTTTTGGTAGTTTTTTCCGTAAAGAAAAACAGTAGTGTCTCCTGACTGTTGTTACACAAAAATATATCTGTTGAAAATAGTCTTGTGTAGGCCCGACATCCCAGTGTGGTTTCACAGTTCCATGGGTCAAATCGCTGTAATATGCAGTTTTGGGTTTTGGTATCTAAAAAAAAAGCAGTTTGAGTGTGTCGCTCACTGTTCAGCCGCAAATATCTCTATTTAAAAAAGTGTGGTATACCCCAGTAAACAATAACTGTGGTTTTGCCATCCCACGGTAAAAAATCTCTATTATTCAGGTTTTGGTAGTTTTTTCCGTAAAGAAAAACAGTAGTGTCTCCTGACTGTTGTGACACAAAAATATATCTGTTGAAAATAGTCTTGTGTAGGCACGACATCCCAGTGTGGTTTCGCAGTTCCATGGGTCAAATCGCTGTACTATCCAGTTTTGGGTGTTTGGTATCTAAAAAAATAACAGTTTGAGTGTGTCGCTCACTGTTCAGCGGCAAATATCTCTATTTAAAAAAGTGTGGTATACCCCAGTAAACAATAACTGTGGTTTTGCCATCCCACGGTAAAAAATCTCTATTATTCAGGTTTTGGTAGTTTTTTCCGTAAAGAAAAACAGTAGTGTCTCCTGACTGTTGTGACACAAAAATAAATCTGTTGAAAATAGTCTTGTGTAGGCCCGATATCCCAGTGTGGTTTCGCAGTTCCATGGGTCAATTCGCTGTACTATCCAGTTTTGGGCCTTTGGTTTCTAAAAAAAAAGCAGTTTGAGTGTGTCGCTCACTGTTCAGCCGCAAATATCTCTATTTAAAAAAGTGTGGTATACCCCAGTAAACAATAACTGTGGTTTTGCCATCCCACGGTAAAAAATCTCTATTATTCAGGTTTTGGTAGTTTTTTCCGTAAAGAAAAACAGTAGTGTCTCCTGACTGTTGTGACACAAAAATATATCTGTTGAAAATAGTCTTGTGTAGGCCCGACATCCCAGTGTGGTTTCGCAGTTCCATGGGTCAATTCGCTGTACTATCCAGTTTTGGGCCTTTGGTATCTAAAAAAAAAGCAGTTTGAGTGTGTCGCTCACTGTTCAGCCGCAAATATCTCTATTTAAAAAAGTGTGGTATACCCCAGTAAACAATAACTGTGGTTTTGCCATCCCACGGTAAAAAATCTCTATTATTCAGGTTTTGGTATATTTTCCATAAAGAAAAACAGTAATGTCTCCTGACTGTTGTGACACAAAAATATATCTGTTGAAAATAGTCTTGTGTAGGCCCGACATCCCAGTGTGGTTTCACAGTTCCATGGGTCAAATCGCTGTAATATGCAGTTTTGGGTTTTGGTATCTAAAAAAAAAGCAGTTTGAGTGTGTCGCTCACTGTTCAGCCGCAAATATCTCTATTTAAAAAAGTGTGGTATACCCCAGTAAACAATAACTGTGGTTTTGCCATCCCACGGTAAAAAATCTCTATTATTCAGGTTTTGGTAGTTTTTTCCGTAAAGAAAAACAGTAGTGTCTCCTGACTGTTGTGACACAAAAATATATCTGTTGAAAATAGTCTTGTGTAGGCACGACATCCCAGTGTGGTTTCGCAGTTCCACGGGTCAAATCGCTGTACTATCCAGTTTTGGGTGTTTGGTATCTAAAAAAATAACAGTTTGAGTGTGTCGCTCACTGTTCAGCGGCAAATATCTCTATTTAAAAAAGTGTGGTATACCCCAGTAAATAATAACTGTGGTTTTGCCATCCCACGGTAAAAAATCTCTATTATTCAGGTTTTGGTAGTTTTTTCCGTAAAGAAAAACAGTAGTGTCTCCTGACTGTTGTGACACAAAAATAAATCTGTTGAAAATAGTCTTGTGTAGGCCCGATATCCCAGTGTGGTTTCGCAGTTCCATGGGTCAATTCGCTGTACTATCCAGTTTTGGGCCTTTGGTATCTAAAAAAAAAGCAGTTTGAGTGTGTCGCTCACTGTTCAGCCGCAAATATCTCTATTTAAAAAAGTGTGGTATACCCCAGTAAACAATAACTGTGGTTTTGCCATCCCACGGTAAAAAATCTCTATTATTCAGGTTTTGGTAGTTTTTTCCGTAAAGAAAAACAGTAGTGTCTCCTGACTGTTGTGACACAAAAATATATCTGTTGAAAATAGTCTTGTGTAGGCCCGACATCCCAGTGTGGTTTCGCAGTTCCATGGGTCAATTCGCTGTACTATCCAGTTTTGGGCCTTTGGTATCTAAAAAAAAAGCAGTTTGAGTGTGTCGCTCACTGTTCAGCCGCAAATATCTCTATTTAAAAAAGTGTGGTATACCCCAGTAAACAATAACTGTGGTTTTGCCATCCCACGGTAAAAAATCTCTATTATTCAGGTTTTGGTATATTTTCCATAAAGAAAAACAGTAATGTCTCCTGACTGTTGTGACACAAAAATATATCTGTTGAAAATAGTCTTGTGTAGGCCCGACATCCCAGGGTGGTTTCGCAGTTCCAC
Organism: Phyllobates terribilis; assembly: GCF_046119375.1. Lineage (NCBI taxonomy): Eukaryota > Metazoa > Chordata > Amphibia > Anura > Dendrobatidae > Phyllobates > Phyllobates terribilis. The sequence continues at coordinate 1,122,021,773 of NW_027362761.1, read as the reverse complement.
GGGTCAAATCGCTGTACTATCCAGTTTTGGGCCTTTGGTATCTAAAAAAAAAAGTAGTTTGAGTGTGTCGCTCACTGTTCAGCCGCAAATATCTCTATTTAAAAAAGTGTGGTATACCCCAGTAAACAATAACTGTAGTTTTGCCATCCCACGGTAAAAAATCTGAATTATTCTGCTTTTGGTAGTTTTTTCCGTAAAGAAAAACAGTAGTGTCTCATGACTGTTGTGACACAAAAATATATCTGTTGAAAATAGTCTTGTGTAGGCCCGACATCCCAGTGTGGTTTCGCAGTTCCATGGGTCAAATCGCTGTACTATCCAGTTTTGGGCCTTTGGTATCTAAAAAAAAAGTAGTTTGAGTGTGTCGCTCACTGTTCAGCCGCAAATATCTCTATTTAAAAAAGTGTGGTATACCCCAGTAAACAATAACTGTGGTTTTGCCATCCCACGGTATAAAATCTCTATTATTCAGCTTTTGGTAGTTTTTTCCGTAAAGAAAAACAGTAGTGTCTCCTGACTGTTGTGACACAAAAATATATCTGTTGAAAATAGTCTTGTGTAGGCCCGACATCCCAGTGTGGTTTCGCAGTTCCACGGGTCAAATTGCTGTACTATCCAGTTTTGGGCCTTTGGTATCTAAAAAAAAAAGCAGTTTCAGTGTGTCGCTTACTGTTCAGCCACAAATATCTCTATTTAAAAAAGTGTGGCATACCCCAGTAAACAATAACTGTGGTTTTGACATCCCACGGTAAAAAATCTCTATTATTCAGCTTTTGGTAGTTTTTTGCGCAAAGAAAAACAGTAGTGTCTCCTGACTGTTGTGACACAAAAATATATCTGTTGAAAATAGTCTTGTGTAGGCCCGACATCCCAGTGTGGTTTCGCAGTTCCACGGGTCAAATCGCTGTACTATCCAGTTTTGGGCCTTTGGTATCTAAAAAAAAAAGTAGTTTGAGAGTGTCGCTCACTGTTCAGCTGCAAATATCTCTATTTAAAAAAGTGTGGTATACCCCAGTAAACAATAACTGTGGTTTTGCCATCCCACGGTAAAAAATCTCTATTATTCAGCTTTAGGTAGTTTTTTCCGAAAAGAAAAACAGTAGTGTCTCCTGACTGTTGTGACACAAAAATATATCTGTTGAAAATAGTCTTGTGTAGGCCCGACATCCCAGTGTGGTTTCGCTGTTCCACGGGTCAAATCGCTGTACTATCCAGTATTGGGCCTTTGGTATCTAAAAAAAAAGCAGTTTGAGTGTGTCGCTCACTGTTCAGCCGTAAATATCTCTATTTAAAAAAGTGTGGTATACCCCAGTAAACAATAACTGCGGTTTTGCCATCCCACGGTAAAAAATCTCTATTACTCAGGTTTTGGTAGTTTTTTCCGTAAAGAAAAACAGTAGTGTCTCCTGACTGTTGTGACACAAAAATATATCTGTTGAAAATAGTCTTGTGTAGGCGCGACATCCCAGTGTGGTTTCGCAGTTCCATGGGTCAATTCGCTGTACTATCCAGTTTTGGGCCTTTGGTATCTAAAAAAAAAGCAGTTTGAGTGTGTCGCTCACTGTTCAGCCGCAAATATCTCTATTTAAAAAAGTGTGGTATACCCCAGTAAACAATAACTGTGGTTTTGCCATCCCACGGTAAAAAATCTCTATTATTCAGGTTTTGGTAGTTTTTTCCGTAAAGAAAAACAGTAGTGTCTCCTGACTGTTGTGACACAAAAATATATCTGTTGAAAATAGTCTTGTGTAGGTCCGACATCCCAGTGTGGTTTCGCAGTTCCATGGGTCAATTCGCTGTACTATCCAGTTTTGGGCCTTTGGTATCTAAAAAAAAAAGCAGTTTCAGTGTGTCGCTTACTGTTCAGCCACAAATATCTCTATTTAAAAAAGTGTGGCATACCCCAGTAAACAATAACTGTGGTTTTGACATCCCACGGTAAAAAATCTCTATTATTCAGCTTTTGGTAGTTTTTTGCGCAAAGAAAAACAGTAGTGTCTCCTGACTGTTGTGACACAAAAATATATCTGTTGAAAATAGTCTTGTGTAGGCCCGACATCCCAGTGTGGTTTCGCAGTTCCACGGGTCAAATCGCTGTACTATCCAGTTTTGGGCCTTTGGTATCTAAAAAAAAAAGTAGTTTGAGAGTGTCGCTCACTGTTCAGCTGCAAATATCTCTATTTAAAATAGTGTGGTATACCCCAGTAAACAATAACTGTGGTTTTGCCATCCCACGGTAAAAAATCTCTATTATTCAGCTTTAGGTAGTTTTTTCCGAAAAGAAAAACAGTAGTGTCTCCTGACTGTTGTGACACAAAAATATATCTGTTGAAAATAGTCTTGTGTAGGCCCGACATCCCAGTGTGGTTTCGCTGTTCCACGGGTCAAATCGCTGTACTATCCAGTATTGGGCCTTTGGTATCTAAAAAAAAAGCAGTTTGAGTGTGTCGCTCACTGTTCAGCCGTAAATATCTCTATTTAAAAAAGTGTGGTATACCCCAGTAAACAATAACTGTGGTTTTGCCATCCCACGGTAAAAAATCTCTATTACTCAGGTTTTGGTAGTTTTTTCCGTAAAGAAAAACAGTAGTGTCTCCTGACTGTTGTGACACAAAAATATATCTGTTGAAAATAGTCTTGTGTAGGCCCGACATCCCAGTGTGGTTTCGCAGTTCCATGGGTCAATTCGCTGTACTATCCAGTTTTGGGCCTTTGGTATCTAAAAAAAAAGCAGTTTGAGTGTGTCGCTCACTGTTCAGCCGCAAATATCTCTATTTAAAAAAGTGTGGTATACCCCAGTAAACAATAACTGTGGTTTTGCCATCCCACGGTAAAAAATCTCTATTATTCAGGTTTTGGTATATTTTCCATAAAGAAAAACAGTAATGTCTCCTGACTGTTGTGACACAAAAATATATCTGTTGAAAATAGTCTTGTGTAGGCCCGACATCCCAGGGTGGTTTCGCAGTTCCACGGGTCAAATCGCTGTACTATCCAGTTTTGGGCCTTTGGTATCTAAAAAAAAAAGTAGTTTGAGTGTGTCGCTCACTGTTCAGCCGCAAATATCTCTATTTAAAAAAGTGTGGTATACCCCAGTAAACAATAACTGTAGTTTTGCCATCCCACGGTAAAAAATCTGAATTATTCTGCTTTTGGTACTTTTTTCCGTAAAGAAAAACAGTAGTGTCTCATGACTGTTGTGACACAAAAATATATCTGTTGAAAATAGTCTTGTGTAGGCCCGACATCCCAGTGTGGTTTCGCAGTTCCATGGGTCAAATCGCTGTACTATCCAGTTTTGGGCCTTTGGTATCTAAAAAAAAAGTAGTTTGAGTGTGTCGCTCACTGTTCAGCCGCAAATATCTCTATTTAAAAAAGTGTGGTATACCCCAGTAAACAATAACTGTGGTTTTGCCATCCCACGGTATAAAATCTCTATTATTCAGCTTTTGGTAGTTTTTTCCGTAAAGAAAAACAGTAGTGTCTCCTGACTGTTGTGACACAAAAATATATCTGTTGAAAATAGTCTTGTGTAGGCCCGACATCCCAGTGTGGTTTCGCAGTTCCACGGGTCAAATTGCTGTACTATCCAGTTTTGGGCCTTTGGTATCTAAAAAAAAAAGCAGTTTCAGTGTGTCGCTTACTGTTCAGCCACAAATATCTCTATTTAAAAAAGTGTGGCATACCCCAGTAAACAATAACTGTGGTTTTGACATCCCACGGTAAAAAATCTCTATTATTCAGCTTTTGGTAGTTTTTTGCGCAAAGAAAAACAGTAGTGTCTCCTGACTGTTGTGACACAAAAATATATCTGTTGAAAATAGTCTTGTGTATGCCCGACATCCCAGTGTGGTTTCGCAGTTCCACGGGTCAAATCGCTGTACTATCCAGTTTTGGGCCTTTGGTATCTAAAAAAAAAAGTAGTTTGAGAGTGTCGCTCACTGTTCAGCTGCAAATATCTCTATTTAAAAAAGTGTGGTATACCCCAGTAAACAATAACTGTGGTTTTGCCATCCCACGGTAAAAAATCTCTATTATTCAGCTTTAGGTAGTTTTTTCCGAAAAGAAAAACAGTAGTGTCTCCTGACTGTTGTGACACAAAAATATATCTATTGAAAATAGTCTTGTGTAGGCCCGACATCCCAGTGTGGTTTCGCTGTTCCACGGGTCAAATCGCTGTACTATCCAGTATTGGGCCTTTGGTATCTAAAAAAAAAGCAGTTTGAGTGTGTCGCTCACTGTTCAGCCGTAAATATCTCTATTTAAAAAAGTGTGGTATACCCCAGTAAACAATAACTGCGGTTTTGCCATCCCACGGTAAAAAATCTCTATTACTCAGGTTTTGGTATTTTTTTCCGTAAAGAAAAACAGTAGTGTCTCCTGACTGTTGTGACACAAAAATATATCTGTTGAAAATAGTCTTGTGTAGGCGCGACATCCCAGTGTGGTTTCGCAGTTCCATGGGTCAATTCGCTGTACTATCCAGTTTTGGGCCTTTGGTATCTAAAAAAAAAGCAGTTTGAGTGTGTCGCTCACTGTTCAGCCGCAAATATCTCTATTTAAAAAAGTGTGGTATACCCCAGTAAACAATAACTGTGGTTTTGCCATCCCACGGTAAAAAATCTCTATTATTCAGGTTTTGGTAGTTTTTTCCGTAAAGAAAAACAGTAGTGTCTCCTGACTGTTGTGACACAAAAATATATCTGTTGAAAATAGTCTTGTGTAGGCCCGACATCCCAGTGTGGTTTCGCAGTTCCATGGGTCAATTCGCTGTACTATCCAGTTTTGGGCCTTTGGTATCTAAAAAAAAAAGCAGTTTCAGTGTGTCGCTTACTGTTCAGCCACAAATATCTCTATTTAAAAAAGTGTGGCATACCCCAGTAAACAATAACTGTGGTTTTGACATCCCACGGTAAAAAATCTCTATTATTCAGCTTTTGGTATTTTTTTCTGTAAAGAAAAACAGTAGTGTCTCCTGACTGTTGTGACACAAAAATATATCTGTTGAAAATAGTCTTGTGTAGGCCCGACATCCCAGTGTGGTTTCGCAGTTCCACGGGTCAAATCGCTGTACTATCCAGTTTTGGGCCTTTGGTATCTAAAAAAAAAAGTAGTTTGAGAGTGTCGCTCACTGTTCAGCTGCAAATATCTCTATTTAAAAAAGTGTGGTATACCCCAGTAAACAATAACTGTGGTTTTGCCATCCCACGGTAAAAAATCTCTATTATTCAGCTTTAGGTAGTTTTTTCCGAAAAGAAAAACAGTAGTGTCTCCTGACTGTTGTGACACAAAAATATATCTGTTGAAAATAGTCTTGTGTAGGCCCGACATCCCAGTGTGGTTTCGCTGTTCCACGGGTCAAATCGCTGTACTATCCAGTATTGGGCCTTTGGTATCTAAAAAAAAAGCAGTTTGAGTGTGTCGCTCACTGTTCAGCCGTAAATATCTCTATTTAAAAAAGTGTGGTATACCCCAGTAAACAATAACTGTGGTTTTGCCATCCCACGGTAAAAAATCTCTATTACTCAGGTTTTGGTAGTTTTTTCCGTAAAGAAAAACAGTAGTGTCTCCTGACTGTTGTGACACAAAAATATATCTGTTGAAAATAGTCTTGTGTAGGCGCGACATCCCAGTGTGGTTTCGCAGTTCCATGGGTCAATTCGCTGTACTATCCAGTTTTGGGCCTTTGGTATCTAAAAAAAAAGCAGTTTGAGTGTGTCGCTCACTGTTCAGCCGCAAATATCTCTATTTAAAAAAGTGTGGTATATCCCAGTAAACAATAACTGTGGTTTTGCCATCCCACGGTAAAAAATCTCTATTATTAAGGTTTTGGTAGTTTTTTCCGTAAAGAAAAACAGTAGTGTCTCCTGACTGTTGTGACACAAAAATATATCTGTTGAAAATAGTCTTGTGTAGGCCCGACATCCCAGTGTGGTTTCGCAGTTCCATGGGTCAATTCGCTGTACTCTCCAGTTTTGGGCCTTTGGTATCTTAAAAAAAAGCAGTTTGAGTGTGTCGCTCACTGTTCAGCCGCAAATATCTCTATTTAAAAAAGTGTGGTATACCCCAGTAAACAATAGCTGTATTTTTGCCATCCCACGGTAAAAAATCTCTATTATTCAGCTTTTGGTAGTTTTTTCCGTAAAGAAAAACAGTAGTGTCTCCTGACTGTTGTGACACAAAAATATATCTGTTGAAAATAGTCTTGTGTAGGCACGACATCCCAGTGTGGTTTCGCAGTTCCACGGGTCAAATCGCTGTACTATCCAGTTTTGGGTGTTTGGTATCTAAAAAAATAACAGTTTGAGTGTGTCGCTCACTGTTCAGTGGCAAATATCTCTATTTAAAAAAGTGTGGTATACCCCAGTAAACAATAACTGTGGTTTTGCCATCCCACGGTAAAAAATCTCTATTATTCAGGTTTTGGTAGTTTTTTCCGTAAAGAAAAACAGTAGTGTCTCCTGACTGTTGTGACACAAAAATAAATCTGTTGAAAATAGTCTTGTGTAGGCCCGATATCCCAGTGTGGTTTCGCAGTTCCATGGGTCAATTCGCTGTACTATCCAGTTTTGGGCCTTTGGTATCTAAAAAAAAAGCAGTTTGAGTGTGTCGCTCACTGTTCAGCCGCAAATATCTCTATTTAAAAAAGTGTGGTATACCCCAGTAAACAATAACTGTGGTTTTGCCATCCCACGGTAAAAAATCTCTATTATTCAGGTTTTGGTAGTTTTTTCCGTAAAGAAAAACAGTAGTGTCTCCTGACTGTTGTGACACAAAAATATATCTGTTGAAAATAGTCTTGTGTAGGCCCGACATCCCAGTGTGGTTTCGCAGTTCCATGGGTCAATTCGCTGTACTATCCAGTTTTGGGCCTTTGGTATCTAAAAAAAAAGCAGTTTGAGTGTGTCGCTCACTGTTCAGCCGCAAATATCTCTATTTAAAAAAGTGTGGTATACCCCAGTAAACAATAACTGTGGTTTTGCCATCCCACGGTAAAAAATCTCTATTATTCAGGTTTTGGTATATTTTCCATAAAGAAAAACAGTAATGTCTCCTGACTGTTGTGACACAAAAATATATCTGTTGAAAATAGTCTTGTGTAGGCCCGACATCCCAGGGTGGTTTCGCAGTTCCACGGGTCAAATCGCTGTACTATCCAGTTTTGGGCCTTTGGTATCTAAAAAAAAAAGTAGTTTGAGTGTGTCGCTCACTGTACAGCCGCAAATATCTCTATTTAAAAAAGTGTGGTATACCCCAGGAAACAAAAACTGTAGTTTTGCCATCCCACGGTAAAAAATCTGAATTATTCTGCTTTTGGTAGTTTTTTCCGTAAAGAAAAACAGTAGTGTCTCATAACTGTTGTGACACAAAAATATATCTGTTGAAAATAGTCTTGTGTAGGCCCGACATCCCAGTGTGGTTTCGCAGTTCCATGGGTCAAATCGCTGTACTATCCAGTTTTGGGCCTTTGGTATCTAAAAAAAAAGTAGTTTGAGTGTGTCGCTCACTGTTCAGCCGCAAATATCTCTATTTAAAAAAGTGTGGTATACCCCAGTAAACAATAACTGTGGTTTTGCCATCCCACGGTAAAAAATCTCTATTATTCAGCTTTAGGTAGTTTTTTCCGTAAAGAAAAACAGTAGTGTCTCCTGACTGTTGTGACACAAAAATATATCTGTTGAAAATAGTCTTGTGTAGGCCCGACATCCCAGTGTGGTTTCGCTGTTCCACGGGTCAAATCGCTGTACTATCCAGTTTTGGGCCTTTGGTATCTAAAAAAAAAGCAGTTTGAGTGTGTCGCTCACTGTTCAGCCGTAAATATCTCTATTTAAAAAAGTGTGGTATACCCCAGTAAACAATAACTGTGGTTTTGCCATCCCACGGTAAAAAATCTCTATTATTCAGGTTTTGGTAGTTTTTTCCGTAAAGAAAAACAGTAGTGTCTCCTGACTGTTGTGACACAAAAATATATCTGTTGAAAATAGTCTTGTGTAGGCCCGACATCCCAGTGTGGTTTCGCAGTTCCATGGGTCAATTCGCTGTACTATCCAGTTTTGGGCCTTTGGTATCTAAAAAAAAAGCAGTTTGAGTGTGTCGCTCACTGTTCAGCTGCAAATATCTCTATTTAAAAAAGTCTGGTATACCCCAGTAAACATAACTGTGGTTTTGCCATCCCACCATAAAAAATCTCTATTATTAAGGTTTTGGTATATTTTCCATAAAGAAAAACAGTAATGTCTCCTGACTGTTGTGACACAAAAATATATCTGTTGAAAATAGTCTTGTGTAGGCCCGACATCCCAGTGTGGTTTCGCAGTTCCACGGGTTAAATCGCTGTACTATCCAGTTTTGGGCCTTTGGTATCTAAAAAAAAAAGTAGTTTGAGTGTGTCGCTCACTGTTCAGCCGCAAATATCTCTATTTAAAAAAGTGTGGTATACCCCAGTAAACAATAACTGTAGTTTTGCCATCCCACGGTAAAAAATCTCTATTATTCAGGTTTTGGTAGTTTTTTCCGTAAAGAAAAACAGTAGTGTCTCCTGACTGTTGTGACACAAAAATATATCTGTTGAAAATAGTCTTGTGTAGGCCCGACATCCCAGTGTGGTTTCGCAGTTCCATGGGTCAATTCGCTGTACTATCCAGTTTTGGGCCTTTGGTATCTAAAAAAAAAGCAGTTTGAGTGTGTCGCTCACTGTTCAGCTGCAAATATCTCTATTTAAAAAAGTCTGGTATACCCCAGTAAACAATAACTGTGGTTTTGCCATCCCACCATAAAAAATCTCTATTATTAAGGTTTTAGTAGTTTTTTCCGTAAAGAAAAACAGTAGTGTCTCCTGACTGTTGTGACACAAAAATATATCTGTTGAAAATAGTCTTTTGTAGGCCCGACATCCCAGTGTGGTTTCACAGTTCCACGGGTCAAATCGCTGTAATATCCAGTTTTGGGCCTTTGGTATCTAAAAAAAAGCAGTTTGAGTGTGTCGCTCACTGTTCAGCCGCAAATATCTCTATTTAAAAAAGTGTGGTATACCCCAGTAAACAATAACTGTGGTTTTGCCATCCCACGGTAAAAAATCTCTATTATTCAGGTTTTGGTAGTTTTTTCCGTAAAGAAAAACAGTAGTGTCTCCTGACTGTTGTGACACAAAAATATATCTGTTGAAAATAGTCTTGTGTAGGCCCAACATCCCAGTGTGGTTTCGCAGTTCCATGGGTCAATTCGCTGTACTATCCAGTTTTGGGCCTTTGGTATCTAAAAAAAAAAGCAGTTTCAGTGTGTCGCTTACTGTTCAGCCACAAATATCTCTATTTAAAAAAGTGTGGCATACCCCAGTAAACAATAACTGTGGTTTTGACATCCCACGGTAAAAAATCTCTATTATTCAGCTTTTGGTAGTTTTTTGCGCAAAGAAAAACAGTAGTGTCTCCTGACTGTTGTGACACAAAAATATATCTGTTGAAAATAGTCTTGTGTAGGCCCGACATCCCAGTGTGGTTTCGCAGTTCCACGGGTCAAATCGCTGTACTATCCAGTTTTGGGCCTTTGGTATCTAAAAAAAAAAGTAGTTTGAGAGTGTCGCTCACTGTTCAGCTGCAAATATCTCTATTTAAAATAGTGTGGTATACCCCAGTAAACAATAACTGTGGTTTTGCCATCCCACGGTAAAAAATCTCTATTATTCAGCTTTAGGTAGTTTTTTCCGAAAAGAAAAACAGTAGTGTCTCCTGACTGTTGTGACACAAAAATATATCTGTTGAAAATAGTCTTGTGTAGGCCCGACATCCCAGTGTGGTTTCGCTGTTCCACGGGTCAAATCGCTGTACTATCCAGTATTGGGCCTTTGGTATCTAAAAAAAAAGCAGTTTGAGTGTGTCGCTCACTGTTCAGCCGTAAATATCTCTATTTAAAAAAGTGTGGTATACCCCAGTAAACAATAACTGTGGTTTTGCCATCCCACGGTAAAAAATCTCTATTACTCAGGTTTTGGTAGTTTTTTCCGTAAAGAAAAACAGTAGTGTCTCCTGACTGTTGTGACACAAAAATATATCTGTTGAAAATAGTCTTGTGTAGGCCCGACATCCCAGTGTGGTTTCGCAGTTCCACGGGTCAAATCGCTGTACTATCCAGTTTTGGGCCTTTGGTATCTAAAAAAAAAAGTAGTTTGAGAGTGTCGCTCACTGTTCAGCTGCAAATATCTCTATTTAAAAAAGTGTGGTATACCCCAGTAAACAATAACTGTGGTTTTGCCATCCCACGGTAAAAAATCTCTATTATTCAGCTTTAGGTAGTTTTTTCCGAAAAGAAAAACAGTAGTGTCTCCTGACTGTTGTGACACAAAAATATATCTGTTGAAAATAGTCTTGTGTAGGCCCGACATCCCAGTGTGGTTTCGCTGTTCCACGGGTCAAATCGCTGTACTATCCAGTATTGGGCCTTTGGTATCTAAAAAAAAAGCAGTTTGAGTGTGTCGCTCACTGTTCAGCCGTAAATATCTCTATTTAAAAAAGTGTGGTATACCCCAGTAAACAATAACTGTGGTTTTGCCATCCCACGGTAAAAAATCTCTATTACTCAGGTTTTGGTAGTTTTTTCCGTAAAGAAAAACAGTAGTGTCTCCTGACTGTTGTGACACAAAAATATATCTGTTGAAAATAGTCTTGTGTAGGCGCGACATCCCAGTGTGGTTTCGCAGTTCCATGGGTCAATTCGCTGTACTATCCAGTTTTGGGCCTTTGGTATCTAAAAAAAAAGCAGTTTGAGTGTGTCGCTCACTGTTCAGCCGCAAATATCTCTATTTAAAAAAGTGTGGTATACCCCAGTAAACAATAACTGTGGTTTTGCCATCCCACGGTAAAAAATCTCTATTATTAAGGTTTTGGTAGTTTTTTCCGTAAAGAAAAACAGTAGTGTCTCCTGACTGTTGTGACACAAAAATATATCTGTTGAAAATAGTCTTGTGTAGGCCCGACATCCCAGTGTGGTTTCGCAGTTCCATGGGTCAATTCGCTGTACTATCCAGTTTTGGGCCTTTGGTATCTAAAAAAAAAGCAGTTTGAGTGTGTCGCTCACTGTTCAGCCGCAAATATCTCTATTTAAAAAAGTGTGGTATACCCCAGTAAACAATAGCTGTATTTTTGCCATCCCACGGTAAAAAATCTCTATTATTCAGCTTTTGGTAGTTTTTTCCGTAAAGAAAAACAGTAGTGTCTCCTGACTGTTGTTACACAAAAATATATCTGTTGAAAATAGTCTTGTGTAGGCCCGACATCCCAGTGTGGTTTCGCAGTTCCATGGGTCAATTCGCTGTACTATCCAGTTTTGGGCCTTTGGTATCTAAAAAAAAAGCAGTTTGAGTGTGTCGCTCACTGTTCAGCCGCAAATATCTCTATTTAAAAAAGTGTGGTATACCCCAGTAAACAATAACTGTGGTTTTGCCATCCCACGGTAAAAAATCTCTATTATTCAGGTTTTGGTAGTTTTTTCCGTAAAGAAAAACAGTAGTGTCTCCTGACTGTTGTGACACAAAAATATATCTGTTGAAAATAGTCTTGTGTAGGCACGACATCCCAGTGTGGTTTCGCAGTTCCACGGGTCAAATCGCTGTACTATCCAGTTTTGGGTGTTTGGTATCTAAAAAAATAACAGTTTGAGTGTGTCGCTCACTGTTCAGCGGCAAATATCTCTATTTAAAAAAGTGTGGTATACCCCAGTAAACAATAACTGTGGTTTTGCCATCCCACGGTAAAAAATCTCTATTATTCAGGTTTTGGTAGTTTTTTCCGTAAAGAAAAACAGTAGTGTCTCCTGACTGTTGTGACACAAAAATAAATCTGTTGAAAATAGTCTTGTGTAGGCCCGATATCCCAGTGTGGTTTCGCAGTTCCATGGGTCAATTCGCTGTACTATCCAGTTTTGGGCCTTTGGTATCTAAAAAAAAAGCAGTTTGAGTGTGTCGCTCACTGTTCAGCCGCAAATATCTCTATTTAAAAAAGTGTGGTATACCCCAGTAAACAATAACTGTGGTTTTGCCATCCCACGGTAAAAAATCTCTATTATTCAGGTTTTGGTAGTTTTTTCCGTAAAGAAAAACAGTAGTGTCTCCTGACTGTTGTGACACAAAAATATATCTGTTGAAAATAGTCTTGTGTAGGCCCGACATCCCAGTGTGGTTTCGCAGTTCCATGGGTCAATTCGCTGTACTATCCAGTTTTGGGCCTTTGGTATCTAAAAAAAAAGCAGTTTGAGTGTGTCGCTCACTGTTCAGCCGCAAATATCTCTATTTAAAAAAGTGTGGTATACCCCAGTAAACAATAACTGTGGTTTTGCCATCCCACGGTAAAAAATCTCTATTATTAAGGTTTTGGTAGTTTTTTCCGTAAAGAAAAACAGTAGTGTCTCCTGACTGTTGTGACACAAAAATATATCTGTTGAAAATAGTCTTGTGTAGGCCCGACATCCCAGTGTGGTTTCGCAGTTCCATGGGTCAATTCGCTGTACTATCCAGTTTTGGGCCTTTGGTATCTAAAAAAAAAGCAGTTTGAGTGTGTCGCTCACTGTTCAGCCGCAAATATCTCTATTTAAAAAAGTGTGGTATACCCCAGTAAACAATAGCTGTATTTTTGCCATCCCACGGTAAAAAATCTCTATTATTCAGCTTTTGGTAGTTTTTTCCGTAAAGAAAAACAGTAGTGTCTCCTGACTGTTGTTACACAAAAATATATCTGTTGAAAATAGTCTTGTGTAGGCCCGACATCCCAGTGTGGTTTCGCAGTTCCATGGGTCAATTCGCTGTACTATCCAGTTTTGGGCCTTTGGTATCTAAAAAAAAAGCAGTTTGAGTGTGTCGCTCACTGTTCAGCCGCAAATATCTCTATTTAAAAAAGTGTGGTATACCCCAGTAAACAATAACTGTGGTTTTGCCATCCCACGGTAAAAAATCTCTATTATTCAGGTTTTGGTAGTTTTTTCCGTAAAGAAAAACAGTAGTGTCTCCTGACTGTTGTGACACAAAAATATATCTGTTGAAAATAGTCTTGTGTAGGCACGACATCCCAGTGTGGTTTCGCAGTTCCACGGGTCAAATCGCTGTACTATCCAGTTTTGGGTGTTTGGTATCTAAAAAAATAACAGTTTGAGTGTGTCGCTCACTGTTCAGCGGCAAATATCTCTATTTAAAAAAGTGTGGTATACCCCAGTAAACAATAACTGTGGTTTTGCCATCCCACGGTAAAAAATCTCTATTATTCAGGTTTTGGTAGTTTTTTCCGTAAAGAAAAACAGTAGTGTCTCCTGACTGTTGTGACACAAAAATAAATCTGTTGAAAATAGTCTTGTGTAGGCCCGATATCCCAGTGTGGTTTCGCAGTTCCATGGGTCAATTCGCTGTACTATCCAGTTTTGGGCCTTTGGTATCTAAAAAAAAAGCAGTTTGAGTGTGTCGCTCACTGTTCAGCCGCAAATATCTCTATTTAAAAAAGTGTGGTATACCCCAGTAAACAATAACTGTGGTTTTGCCATCCCACGGTAAAAAATCTCTATTATTCAGGTTTTGGTAGTTTTTTCCGTAAAGAAAAACAGTAGTGTCTCCTGACTGTTGTGACACAAAAATATATCTGTTGAAAATAGTCTTGTGTAGGCCCGACATCCCAGTGTGGTTTCGCAGTTCCATGGGTCAATTCGCTGTACTATCCAGTTTTGGGCCTTTGGTATCTAAAAAAAAAGCAGTTTGAGTGTGTCGCTCACTGTTCAGCCGCAAATATCTCTATTTAAAAAAGTGTGGTATACCCCAGTAAACAATAACTGTGGTTTTGCCATCCCACGGTAAAAAATCTCTATTATTCAGGTTTTGGTATATTTTCCATAAAGAAAAACAGTAATGTCTCCTGACTGTTGTGACACAAAAATATATCTGTTGAAAATAGTCTTGTGTAGGCCCGACATCCCAGGGTGGTTTCGCAGTTCCACGGGTCAAATCGCTGTACTATCCAGTTTTGGGCCTTTGGTATCTAAAAAAAAAAGTAGTTTGAGTGTGTCGCTCACTGTACAGCCGCAAATATCTCTATTTAAAAAAGTGTGGTATACCCCAGGAAACAAAAACTGTAGTTTTGCCATCCCACGGTAAAAAATCTGAATTATTCTGCTTTTGGTAGTTTTTTCCGTAAAGAAAAACAGTAGTGTCTCATGACTGTTGTGACACAAAAATATATCTGTTGAAAATAGTCTTGTGTAGGCCCGACATCCCAGTGTGGTTTCGCAGTTCCATGGGTCAAATCGCTGTACTATCCAGTTTTGGGCCTTTGGTATCTAAAAAAAAAGTAGTTTGAGTGTGTCGCTCACTGTTCAGCCGCAAATATCTCTATTTAAAAAAGTGTGGTATACCCCAGTAAACAATAACTGTGGTTTTGCCATCCCACGGTAAAAAATCTCTATTATTCAGCTTTAGGTAGTTTTTTCCGTAAAGAAAAACAGTAGTGTCTCCTGACTGTTGTGACACAAAAATATATCTGTTGAAAATAGTCTTGTGTAGGCCCGACATCCCAGTGTGGTTTCGCTGTTCCACGGGTCAAATCGCTGTACTATCCAGTTTTGGGCCTTTGGTATCTAAAAAAAAAGCAGTTTGAGTGTGTCGCTCACTGTTCAGCCGTAAATATCTCTATTTAAAAAAGTGTGGTATACCCCAGTAAACAATAACTGTGGTTTTGCCATCCCACGGTAAAAAATCTCTATTATTCAGGTTTTGGTAGTTTTTTCCGTAAAGAAAAACAGTAGTGTCTCCTGACTGTTGTGACACAAAAATATATCTGTTGAAAATAGTCTTGTGTAGGCCCGACATCCCAGTGTGGTTTCGCAGTTCCATGGGTCAATTCGCTGTACTATCCAGTTTTGGGCCTTTGGTATCTAAAAAAAAAGCAGTTTGAGTGTGTCGCTCACTGTTCAGCTGCAAATATCTCTATTTAAAAAAGTCTGGTATACCCCAGTAAACATAACTGTGGTTTTGCCATCCCACCATAAAAAATCTCTATTATTAAGGTTTTGGTATATTTTCCATAAAGAAAAACAGTAATGTCTCCTGACTGTTGTGACACAAAAATATATCTGTTGAAAATAGTCTTGTGTAGGCCCGACATCCCAGTGTGGTTTCGCAGTTCCACGGGTTAAATCGCTGTACTATCCAGTTTTGGGCCTTTGGTATCTAAAAAAAAAAGTAGTTTGAGTGTGTCGCTCACTGTTCAGCCGCAAATATCTCTATTTAAAAAAGTGTGGTATACCCCAGTAAACAATAACTGTAGTTTTGCCATCCCACGGTAAAAAATCTCTATTATTCAGGTTTTGGTAGTTTTTTCCGTAAAGAAAAACAGTAGTGTCTCCTGACTGTTGTGACACAAAAATATATCTGTTGAAAATAGTCTTGTGTAGGCCCGACATCCCAGTGTGGTTTCGCAGTTCCATGGGTCAATTCGCTGTACTATCCAGTTTTGGGCCTTTGGTATCTAAAAAAAAAGCAGTTTGAGTGTGTCGCTCACTGTTCAGCTGCAAATATCTCTATTTAAAAAAGTCTGGTATACCCCAGTAAACAATAACTGTGGTTTTGCCATCCCACCATAAAAAATCTCTATTATTAAGGTTTTGGTAGTTTTTTCCGTAAAGAAAAACAGTAGTGTCTCCTGACTGTTGTGACACAAAAATATATCTGTTGAAAATAGTCTTTTGTAGGCCCGACATCCCAGTGTGGTTTCACAGTTCCACGGGTCAAATCGCTGTAATATCCAGTTTTGGGCCTTTGGTATCTAAAAAAAAGCAGTTTGAGTGTGTCGCTCACTGTTCAGCCGCAAATATCTCTATTTAAAAAAGTGTGGTATACCCCAGTAAACAATAACTGTGGTTTTGCCATCCCACGGTAAAAAATCTCTATTATTCAGGTTTTGGTAGTTTTTTCCGTAAAGAAAAACAGTAGTGTCTCCTGACTGTTGTGACACAAAAATATATCTGTTGAAAATAGTCTTGTGTAGGCCCAACATCCCAGTGTGGTTTCGCAGTTCCATGGGTCAATTCGCTGTACTATCCAGTTTTGGGCCTTTGGTATCTAAAAAAAAAAGCAGTTTCAGTGTGTCGCTTACTGTTCAGCCACAAATATCTCTATTTAAAAAAGTGTGGCATACCCCAGTAAACAATAACTGTGGTTTTGACATCCCACGGTAAAAAATCTCTATTATTCAGCTTTTGGTAGTTTTTTGCGCAAAGAAAAACAGTAGTGTCTCCTGACTGTTGTGACACAAAAATATATCTGTTGAAAATAGTCTTGTGTAGGCCCGACATCCCAGTGTGGTTTCGCAGTTCCACGGGTCAAATCGCTGTACTATCCAGTTTTGGGCCTTTGGTATCTAAAAAAAAAAGTAGTTTGAGAGTGTCGCTCACTGTTCAGCTGCAAATATCTCTATTTAAAATAGTGTGGTATACCCCAGTAAACAATAACTGTGGTTTTGCCATCCCACGGTAAAAAATCTCTATTATTCAGCTTTAGGTAGTTTTTTCCGAAAAGAAAAACAGTAGTGTCTCCTGACTGTTGTGACACAAAAATATATCTGTTGAAAATAGTCTTGTGTAGGCCCGACATCCCAGTGTGGTTTCGCTGTTCCACGGGTCAAATCGCTGTACTATCCAGTATTGGGCCTTTGGTATCTAAAAAAAAAGCAGTTTGAGTGTGTCGCTCACTGTTCAGCCGTAAATATCTCTATTTAAAAAAGTGTGGTATACCCCAGTAAACAATAACTGTGGTTTTGCCATCCCACGGTAAAAAATCTCTATTACTCAGGTTTTGGTAGTTTTTTCCGTAAAGAAAAACAGTAGTGTCTCCTGACTGTTGTGACACAAAAATATATCTGTTGAAAATAGTCTTGTGTAGGCCCGACATCCCAGTGTGGTTTCGCAGTTCCATGGGTCAATTCGCTGTACTATCCAGTTTTGGGCCTTTGGTATCTAAAAAAAAAGCAGTTTGAGTGTGTCGCTCACTGTTCAGCCGCAAATATCTCTATTTAAAAAAGTGTGGTATACCCCAGTAAACAATAACTGTGGTTTTGCCATCCCACGGTAAAAAATCTCTATTATTCAGGTTTTGGTATATTTTCCATAAAGAAAAACAGTAGTGTCTCCTGACTGTTGTGACACAAAAATATATCTGTTGAAATAGTCTTGTGTAGGCCCGACATCCCAGGGTGGTTTCGCAGTTCCACGGGTCAAATCGCTGTACTATCCAGTTTTGGGCCTTTGGTATCTAAAAAAAAAAGTAGTTTGAGTGTGTCGCTCACTGTTCAGCCGCAAATATCTCTATTTAAAAAAGTGTGGTATACCCCAGTAAACAATAACTGTAGTTTTGCCATCCCACGGTAAAAAATCTGAATTATTCTGCTTTTGGTACTTTTTTCCGTAAAGAAAAACATTAGTGTCTCATGACTGTTGTGACACAAAAATATATCTGTTGAAAATAGTCTTGTGTAGGCCCGACATCCCAGTGTGGTTTCGCAGTTCCATGGGTCAAATCGCTGTACTATCCAGTTTTGGGCCTTTGGTATCTAAAAAAAAAGTAGTTTGAGTGTGTCGCTCACTGTTCAGCCGCAAATATCTCTATTTAAAAAAGTGTGGTATACCCCAGTAAACAATAACTGTGGTTTTGCCATCCCACGGTATAAAATCTCTATTATTCAGCTTTTGGTAGTTTTTTCCGTAAAGAAAAACAGTAGTGTCTCCTGACTGTTGTGACACAAAAATATATCTGTTGAAAATAGTCTTGTGTAGGCCCGACATCCCAGTGTGGTTTCGCAGTTCCACGGGTCAAATTGCTGTACTATCCAGTTTTGGGCCTTTGGTATCTAAAAAAAAAAGCAGTTTCAGTGTGTCGCTTACTGTTCAGCCACAAATATCTCTATTTAAAAAAGTGTGGCATACCCCAGTAAACAATAACTGTGGTTTTGACATCCCACGGTAAAAAATCTCTATTATTCAGCTTTTGGTAGTTTTTTGCGCAAAGAAAAACAGTAGTGTCTCCTGACTGTTGTGACACAAAAATATATCTGTTGAAAATAGTCTTGTGTAGGCCCGACATCCCAGTGTGGTTTCGCAGTTCCACGGGTCAAATCGCTGTACTATCCAGTTTTGGGCCTTTGGTATGTAAAAAAAAAAGTAGTTTGAGAGTGTCGCTCACTGTTCAGTTGCAAATATCTCTATTTAAAAAAGTGTGGTATACCCCAGTAAACAATAACTGTGGTTTTGCCATCCCACGGTAAAAAATCTCTATTATTCAGCTTTAGGTAGTTTTTTCCGAAAAGAAAAACAGTAGTGTCTCCTGACTGTTGTGACACAAAAATATATCTATTGAAAATAGTCTTGTGTAGGCCCGACATCCCAGTGTGGTTTCGCTGTTCCACGGGTCAAATCGCTGTACTATCCAGTATTGGGCCTTTGGTATCTAAAAAAAAAGCAGTTTGAGTGTGTCGCTCACTGTTCAGCCGTAAATATCTCTATTTAAAAAAGTGTGGTATACCCCAGTAAACAATAACTGCGGTTTTGCCATCCCACGGTAAAAAATCTCTATTACTCAGGTTTTGGTATTTTTTTCCGTAAAGAAAAACAGTAGTGTCTCCTGACTGTTGTGACACAAAAATATATCTGTTGAAAATAGTCTTGTGTAGGCGCGACATCCCAGGGTGGTTTCGCAGTTCCATGGGTCAATTCGCTGTACTATCCAGTTTTGGGCCTTTGGTATCTAAAAAAAAAGCAGTTTGAGTGTGTCGCTCACTGTTCAGCCGCAAATATCTCTATTTAAAAAAGTGTGGTATACCCCAGTAAACAATAACTGTGGTTTTGCCATCCCACGGTAAAAAATCTCTATTATTCAGGTTTTGGTAGTTTTTTCCGTAAAGAAAAACAGTAGTGTCTCCTGACTGTTGTGACACAAAAATATATCTGTTGAAAATAGTCTTGTGTAGGCCCGACATCCCAGTGTGGTTTCGCAGTTCCATGGGTCAATTCGCTGTACTATCCAGTTTTGGGCCTTTGGTATCTAAAAAAAAAAGCAGTTTCAGTGTGTCGCTTACTGTTCAGCCACAAATATCTCTATTTAAAAAAGTGTGGCATACCCCAGTAAACAATAACTGTGGTTTTGACATCCCACGGTAAAAAATCTCTATTATTCAGCTTTTGGTAGTTTTTTGCGCAAAGAAAAACAGTAGTGTCTCCTGACTGTTGTGACACAAAAATATATCTGTTGAAAATAGTCTTGTGTAGGCCCGACATCCCAGTGTGGTTTCGCAGTTCCACGGGTCAAATCGCTGTACTATCCAGTTTTGGGCCTTTGGTATCTAAAAAAAAAAGTAGTTTGAGAGTGTCGCTCACTGTTCAGCTGCAAATATCTCTATTTAAAAAAGTGTGGTATACCCCAGTAAACAATAACTGTGGTTTTGCCATCCCACGGTAAAAAATCTCTATTATTCAGCTTTAGGTAGTTTTTTCCGAAAAGAAAAACAGTAGTGTCTCCTGACTGTTGTGACACAAAAATATATCTGTTGAAAATAGTCTTGTGTAGGCCCGACATCCCAGTGTGGTTTCGCTGTTCCACGGGTCAAATCGCTGTACTATCCAGTATTGGGCCTTTGGTATCTAAAAAAAAAGCAGTTTGAGTGTGTCGCTCACTGTTCAGCCGTAAATATCTCTATTTAAAAAAGTGTGGTATACCCCAGTAAACAATAACTGTGGTTTTGCCATCCCACGGTAAAAAATCTCTATTACTCAGGTTTTGGTAGTTTTTTCCGTAAAGAAAAACAGTAGTGTCTCCTGACTGTTGTGACACAAAAATATATCTGTTGAAAATAGTCTTGTGTAGGCGCGACATCCCAGTGTGGTTTCGCAGTTCCATGGGTCAATTCGCTGTACTATCCAGTTTTGGGCCTTTGGTATCTAAAAAAAAAGCAGTTTGAGTGTGTCGCTCACTGTTCAGCCGCAAATATCTCTATTTAAAAAAGTGTGGTATACCCCAGTAAACAATAACTGTGGTTTTGCCATCCCACGGTAAAAAATCTCTATTATTAAGGTTTTGGTAGTTTTTTCCGTAAAGAAAAACAGTAGTGTCTCCTGACTGTTGTGACACAAAAATATATCTGTTGAAAATAGTCTTGTGTAGGCCCGACATCCCAGTGTGGTTTCGCAGTTCCATGGGTCAATTCGCTGTACTATCCAGTTTTGGGCCTTTGGTATCTAAAAAAAAAGCAGTTTGAGTGTGTCGCTCACTGTTCAGCCGCAAATATCTCTATTTAAAAAAGTGTGGTATACCCCAGTAAACAATAGCTGTATTTTTGCCATCCCACGGTAAAAAATCTCTATTATTCAGCTTTTGGTAGTTTTTTCCGTAAAGAAAAACAGTAGTGTCTCCTGACTGTTGTTACACAAAAATATATCTGTTGAAAATAGTCTTGTGTAGGCCCGACATCCCAGTGTGGTTTCGCAGTTCCATGGGTCAATTCGCTGTACTATCCAGTTTTGGGCCTTTGGTATCTAAAAAAAAAGCAGTTTGAGTGTGTCGCTCACTGTTCAGCCGCAAATATCTCTATTTAAAAAAGTGTGGTATACCCCAGTAAACAATAACTGTGGTTTTGCCATCCCACGGTAAAAAATCTCTATTATTCAGGTTTTGGTAGTTTTTTCCGTAAAGAAAAACAGTAGTGTCTCCTGACTGTTGTGACACAAAAATATATCTGTTGAAAATAGTCTTGTGTAGGCACGACATCCCAGTGTGGTTTCGCAGTTCCACGGGTCAAATCGCTGTACTATCCAGTTTTGGGTGTTTGGTATCTAAAAAAATAACAGTTTGAGTGTGTCGCTCACTGTTCAGCGGCAAATATCTCTATTTAAAAAAGTGTGGTATACCCCAGTAAACAATAACTGTGGTTTTGCCATCCCACGGTAAAAAATCTCTATTATTCAGGTTTTGGTAGTTTTTTCCGTAAAGAAAAACAGTAGTGTCTCCTGACTGTTGTGACACAAAAATAAATCTGTTGAAAATAGTCTTGTGTAGGCCCGATATCCCAGTGTGGTTTCGCAGTTCCATGGGTCAATTCGCTGTACTATCCAGTTTTGGGCCTTTGGTATCTAAAAAAAAAGCAGTTTGAGTGTGTCGCTCACTGTTCAGCCGCAAATATCTCTATTTAAAAAAGTGTGGTATACCCCAGTAAACAATAACTGTGGTTTTGCCATCCCACGGTAAAAAATCTCTATTATTCAGGTTTTGGTAGTTTTTTCCGTAAAGAAAAACAGTAGTGTCTCCTGACTGTTGTGACACAAAAATATATCTGTTGAAAATAGTCTTGTGTAGGCCCGACATCCCAGTGTGGTTTCGCAGTTCCATGGGTCAATTCGCTGTACTATCCAGTTTTGGGCCTTTGGTATCTAAAAAAAAAGCAGTTTGAGTGTGTCGCTCACTGTTCAGCCGCAAATATCTCTATTTAAAAAAGTGTGGTATACCCCAGTAAACAATAACTGTGGTTTTGCCATCCCACGGTAAAAAATCTCTATTATTCAGGTTTTGGTATATTTTCCATAAAGAAAAACAGTAATGTCTCCTGACTGTTGTGACACAAAAATATATCTGTTGAAAATAGTCTTGTGTAGGCCCGACATCCCAGGGTGGTTTCGCAGTTCCACGGGTCAAATCGCTGTACTATCCAGTTTTGGGCCTTTGGTATCTAAAAAAAAAAGTAGTTTGAGTGTGTCGCTCACTGTACAGCCGCAAATATCTCTATTTAAAAAAGTGTGGTATACCCCAGGAAACAAAAACTGTAGTTTTGCCATCCCACGGTAAAAAATCTGAATTATTCTGCTTTTGGTAGTTTTTTCCGTAAAGAAAAACAGTAGTGTCTCATGACTGTTGTGACACAAAAATATATCTGTTGAAAATAGTCTTGTGTAGGCCCGACATCCCAGTGTGGTTTCGCAGTTCCATGGGTCAAATCGCTGTACTATCCAGTTTTGGGCCTTTGGTATCTAAAAAAAAAGTAGTTTGAGTGTGTCGCTCACTGTTCAGCCGCAAATATCTCTATTTAAAAAAGTGTGGTATACCCCAGTAAACAATAACTGTGGTTTTGCCATCCCACGGTAAAAAATCTCTATTATTCAGCTTTAGGTAGTTTTTTCCGTAAAGAAAAACAGTAGTGTCTCCTGACTGTTGTGACACAAAAATATATCTGTTGAAAATAGTCTTGTGTAGGCCCGACATCCCAGTGTGGTTTCGCTGTTCCACGGGTCAAATCGCTGTACTATCCAGTTTTGGGCCTTTGGTATCTAAAAAAAAAGCAGTTTGAGTGTGTCGCTCACTGTTCAGCCGTAAATATCTCTATTTAAAAAAGTGTGGTATACCCCAGTAAACAATAACTGTGGTTTTGCCATCCCACGGTAAAAAATCTCTATTATTCAGGTTTTGGTAGTTTTTTCCGTAAAGAAAAACAGTAGTGTCTCCTGACTGTTGTGACACAAAAATATATCTGTTGAAAATAGTCTTGTGTAGGCCCGACATCCCAGTGTGGTTTCGCAGTTCCATGGGTCAATTCGCTGTACTATCCAGTTTTGGGCCTTTGGTATCTAAAAAAAAAGCAGTTTGAGTGTGTCGCTCACTGTTCAGCTGCAAATATCTCTATTTAAAAAAGTCTGGTATACCCCAGTAAACATAACTGTGGTTTTGCCATCCCACCATAAAAAATCTCTATTATTAAGGTTTTGGTATATTTTCCATAAAGAAAAACAGTAATGTCTCCTGACTGTTGTGACACAAAAATATATCTGTTGAAAATAGTCTTGTGTAGGCCCGACATCCCAGTGTGGTTTCGCAGTTCCACGGGTTAAATCGCTGTACTATCCAGTTTTGGGCCTTTGGTATCTAAAAAAAAAAGTAGTTTGAGTGTGTCGCTCACTGTTCAGCCGCAAATATCTCTATTTAAAAAAGTGTGGTATACCCCAGTAAACAATAACTGTAGTTTTGCCATCCCACGGTAAAAAATCTCTATTATTCAGGTTTTGGTAGTTTTTTCCGTAAAGAAAAACAGTAGTGTCTCCTGACTGTTGTGACACAAAAATATATCTGTTGAAAATAGTCTTGTGTAGGCCCGACATCCCAGTGTGGTTTCGCAGTTCCATGGGTCAATTCGCTGTACTATCCAGTTTTGGGCCTTTGGTATCTAAAAAAAAAGCAGTTTGAGTGTGTCGCTCACTGTTCAGCTGCAAATATCTCTATTTAAAAAAGTCTGGTATACCCCAGTAAACAATAACTGTGGTTTTGCCATCCCACCATAAAAAATCTCTATTATTAAGGTTTTGGTAGTTTTTTCCGTAAAGAAAAACAGTAGTGTCTCCTGACTGTTGTGACACAAAAATATATCTGTTGAAAATAGTCTTTTGTAGGCCCGACATCCCAGTGTGGTTTCACAGTTCCACGGGTCAAATCGCTGTAATATCCAGTTTTGGGCCTTTGGTATCTAAAAAAAAGCAGTTTGAGTGTGTCGCTCACTGTTCAGCCGCAAATATCTCTATTTAAAAAAGTGTGGTATACCCCAGTAAACAATAACTGTGGTTTTGCCATCCCACTGTAAAAAATCTCTATTATTCAGGTTTTGGTAGTTTTTTCCGTAAAGAAAAACAGTAGTGTCTCCTGACTGTTGTGACACAAAAATATATCTGTTGAAAATAGTCTTGTGTAGGCCCGACATCCCAGTGTGGTTTCGCAATTCCATGGGTCAATTCGCTGTACTATCCAGTTTTGGGCCTTTGGTATCTAAAAAAATAGCAGTTTGAGTGTGTCGCTCACTGTTCAGCCGCAAATATCTCTATTTAAAAAAGTGTGGTATACCCCAGTAAACAATAACTGTGGTTTTGCCATCCCACGGTAAAAAATCTCTATTATTCAGGTTTTGGTATATTTTCCATAAAGAAAAACAGTAATGTCTCATGACTGTTGTGACACAAAAATATATCTGTTGAAAATAATCTTGTGTAGGCCCGATATCCTAGTGTGGTTTCGCAGTTCCACGGGTCAAATCGCTATACTATCCAGTTTTGGGCGTTTGGTATCTAAAAAAATAGCAGTTTGAGCGTGTCGCTCACTGTTCAGCCGCAAATATCTCTATTTAAAAAAGTGTGGTATACCCCAGTAAACAATAACTGTGGTTTTGCCATCCCACGGTAAAAAATCTCTATTATTCAGCTTTTGGTAGTTTTTTCCGTAAAGAAAAACAGCAGTGTCTAGTGACTGTTGTGACACAAAAATATATCTGTTGAAAATAATCTTGTGTAGGCCCCACATCCCAGTGTGGTTTCGCAGTTCCATGGGTCAAATCACGGTACTATCCAGTTTTGGGCCTTTGGTATCTAAAAAAAAAAGCAGTTTGAGTGTGTTGCTCACTGTTCAGCCGCAAATATCTCTATTTAAAAAAGTGTGGTATACCCCAGTAAACAATAACTGTGGTTCAGCCATCCCACGGTAAAAAATCTCTATTATTCAGCTTTTGGAAGTTTTTTCCGTAAAGAAAAACAGTAGTGTCTCTTGACTGTTGTGACACACAAATATATCTGTTGAAAATAGTCTTGTGTAGGCCCGACATCCCAGTGTGGTTTCGCAGTTCCATGGGTCAAATCGCTGTACTATCCAGTTTTGGGCCTTTGGTATCTAAAAAAAAAGTGGTTTGAGTGTGTCGCTCACTGTTCAGCCGCAAATATCTCTATTTAAAAAAGCGTGGTATACCCCAGTAAACAATAACTGTGGTTTTGCCATCCCACGGTAAAAAATCTCTATTATTCAGCTTTTGGTAGTTTTTTTCCGTAAAGAAAAACAGTAGGGTCTCCTGACTGTTGTGACACAAAAATATATCTGTTGAAAATAGTCTTGTGTAGGTCCGACATCCCAGTGTGGTTTCGCAGTTCCATGGGTCAAATCGCTGTACTATCCAGTTTTGGGCCTTTGGTATCTAAAAAAAAAGCAGTTTGAGTGTGTCGCTCACTGTTGAGCCGCAAATATCTCTATTTAAAAAAGTGTGGTATACCCCAGTAAACAATAACTGTGGTTTTGCCATCCCACGGTAAAAAATCTCTATTATTCAGCATTTGGTAGTTTTTTCCGTAAAGAAAAACAGTAGTGTCTCCTGACTGTTGTGACACAAAAATATATCTGTTGAAAATAGTCTTGTGTAGGCCCGACATCCCAGTGTGGTTTCGCAGTTCCACAGGTCAAATTGCTGTACTATCCAGTTTTGGGCCTTTGGTATCTAAAAAAAAAGCAGTTTGAGTGTGTCGCTCACTGTTCAGCCGCAAATATCTCTATTTAAAAAAGTGTGGTATACCCCAGTAAACAATAACTGTGGTTTTGCCATCCCACGGTAAAAAATCTATATTATTCAGCATTTGGTAGTTTTTTCCGTAAAGAAAAACAGTAGTGTCTCCTGACTGTTGTGACACAAAAATATATCTGTTGAAAATAGTCTTGTGTAGGCCCGACATCCCAGTGTGGTTTCGCAGTTCCACAGGTCAAATTGCTGTACTATCCAGTTTTGGGCCTTTGGTATCTAAAAAAAAAAGCAGTTTCAGTGTGTCGCTCACTGTTCAGCCGCAAATATCTCTATTTAAAAAAGTGTGGTATACCCCAGTAAACAATAACTGTGGTTTTGCCATCCCACGGTAAAAAATCTCTATTATTCAGGTTTTGGTAGTTTTTTCCGTAAAGAAAAATAGTAGTGTCTCCTGACTGTTGTGACACAAAAATATATCTGTTGAAAATAGTCTTGTGTAGGCCCGACATCCCAGTGTGGTTTCGCAGTTCCATGGGTCAATTCGCTGTACTATCCAGTTTTGGGCCTTTGGTATCTAAAAAAATAGCAGTTTGAGTGTGTCGCTCACTGTTCAGCTGCAAATATCTCTATTTAAAAAAGTGTGGTATACCCCATTAAACAATAACTGTGGTTTTGCCATCCCACGGTAAAAAATCTCTATTATTCAGGTTTTGGTATATTTTCCATAAAGAAAAACAGTAATGTCTCCTGACTGTTGTGACATAAAAATATATCTGTTGAAAATAGTCTTGTGTAGGCCCGACATCCCAGTGTGGTTTCGCAGTTCCACGGGTCAAATCGCTGTACTATCCAGTTTTGGGCCTTTGGTATCTAAAAAAAAAAGTAGTTTGAGTGTGTCGCTCACTGTTCAGCCGCAAATATCTCTATTAAAAAAGTGTGGTATATCCCAGTAAACAATAACTGTAGTTTTGCCATCCCACGGTAAAAAATCTCTATTATTCAGCTTTTGGTAGTTTTTTCCGTAAAGAAAAACAGTAGTGTCTCCTGACTGTTGTGACACAAAAATATATCTGTTGAAAATTGTCTTGTGAAGGCCCGACATCCCAGTGTGGTTTCACAGTTCCACGGGTCAAATCGCTGTAATATCCAGTTTTGGGCCTTTGGTATCTAAAAAAAAAGCAGTTTGAGTGTGTCGCTCACTGTTCAGCCGCAGATATCTCTATTTAAAAAAGTGTGGTATACCCCAGTAAACAATAACTGTGGTTTTGCCATCCCACGGTAAAAAATCTCTATTATTCAGGTTTTGGTAGTTTTTTCCGTAAAGAAAAACAGTAATGTCTCATGACTGTTGTGACACAAAAATATATCTGTTGAAAATAATCTTGTGTAGGCCCGATATCCTAGTGTGGTTTCGCAGTTCCACGGGTCAAATCGCTATACTATCCAGTTTTGGGCGTTTGGTATCTAAAAAAATAGCAGTTTGAGCGTGTCGCTCACTGTTCAGCCGCAAATATCTCTATTTAAAAAAGTGTGGTATACCCCAGTAAACAATAACTGTGGTTTTGCCATCCCACGGTAAAAAATCTCTATTATTCAGCTTTTGGTAGTTTTTTCCGTAAAGAAAAACAGCAGTGTCTAGTGACTGTTGTGACACAAAAATATATCTGTTGAAAATAATCTTGTGTAGGCCCCACATCCCAGTGTGGTTTCGCAGTTCCATGGGTCAAATCACGGTACTATCCAGTTTTGGGCCTTTGGTATCTAAAAAAAAAAGCAGTTTGAGTGTGTTGCTCACTGTTCAGCCGCAAATATCTCTATTTAAAAAAGTGTGGTATACCCCAGTAAACAATAACTGTGGTTCAGCCATCCCACGGTAAAAAATCTCTATTATTCAGCTTTTGGAAGTTTTTTCCGTAAAGAAAAACAGTAGTGTCTCTTGACTGTTGTGACACACAAATATATCTGTTGAAAATAGTCTTGTGTAGGCCCGACATCCCAGTGTGGTTTCGCAGTTCCATGGGTCAAATCGCTGTACTATCCAGTTTTGGGCCTTTGGTATCTAAAAAAAAAGTGGTTTGAGTGTGTCGCTCACTGTTCAGCCGCAAATATCTCTATTTAAAAAAGCGTGGTATACCCCAGTAAACAATAACTGTGGTTTTGCCATCCCACGGTAAAAAATCTCTATTATTCAGCTTTTGGTAGTTTTTTTCCGTAAAGAAAAACAGTAGGGTCTCCTGACTGTTGTGACACAAAAATATATCTGTTGAAAATAGTCTTGTGTAGGTCCGACATCCCAGTGTGGTTTCGCAGTTCCATGGGTCAAATCGCTGTACTATCCAGTTTTGGGCCTTTGGTATCTAAAAAAAAAGCAGTTTGAGTGTGTCGCTCACTGTTGAGCCGCAAATATCTCTATTTAAAAAAGTGTGGTATACCCCAGTAAACAATAACTGTGGTTTTGCCATCCCACGGTAAAAAATCTCTATTATTCAGCATTTGGTAGTTTTTTCCGTAAAGAAAAACAGTAGTGTCTCCTGACTGTTGTGACACAAAAATATATCTGTTGAAAATAGTCTTGTGTAGGCCCGACATCCCAGTGTGGTTTCGCAGTTCCACAGGTCAAATTGCTGTACTATCCAGTTTTGGGCCTTTGGTATCTAAAAAAAAAAGCAGTTTGAGTGTGTCGCTCACTGTTCAGCCGCAAATATCTCTATTTAAAAAAGTGTGGTATACCCCAGTAAACAATAACTGTGGTTTTGCCATCCCACGGTAAAAAATCTATATTGTTCAGCATTTGGTAGTTTTTTCCGTAAAGAAAAACAGTAGTGTCTCCTGACTGTTGTGACACAAAAATATATCTGTTGAAAATAGTCTTGTGTAGGCCCGACATCCCAGTGTGGTTTCGCAGTTCCACAGGTCAAATTGCTGTACTATCCAGTTTTGGGCCTTTGGTATCTAAAAAAAAAAGCAGTTTCAGTGTGTCGCTCACTGTTCAGCCGCAAATATCTCTATTTAAAAAAGTGTGGTATACCCCAGTAAACAATAACTGTGGTTTTGCCATCCCACGGTAAAAAATCTCTATTATTCAGGTTTTGGTAGTTTTTTCCGTAAAGAAAAATAGTAGTGTCTCCTGACTGTTGTGACACAAAAATATATCTGTTGAAAATAGTCTTGTGTAGGCCCGACATCCCAGTGTGGTTTCGCAGTTCCATGGGTCAATTCGCTGTACTATCCAGTTTTGGGCCTTTGGTATCTAAAAAAATAGCAGTTTGAGTGTGTCGCTCACTGTTCAGCTGCAAATATCTCTATTTAAAAAAGTGTGGTATACCCCATTAAACAATAACTGTGGTTTTGCCATCCCACGGTAAAAAATCTCTATTATTCAGGTTTTGGTATATTTTCCATAAAGAAAAACAGTAATGTCTCCTGACTGTTGTGACATAAAAATATATCTGTTGAAAATAGTCTTGTGTAGGCCCGACATCCCAGTGTGGTTTCGCAGTTCCACGGGTCAAATCGCTGTACTATCCAGTTTTGGGCCTTTGGTATCTAAAAAAAAAAGTAGTTTGAGTGTGTCGCTCACTGTTCAGCCGCAAATATCTCTATTAAAAAAGTGTGGTATATCCCAGTAAACAATAACTGTAGTTTTGCCATCCCACGGTAAAAAATCTCTATTATTCAGCTTTTGGTAGTTTTTTCCGTAAAGAAAAACAGTAGTGTCTCCTGACTGTTGTGACACAAAAATATATCTGTTGAAAATAGTCTTGTGAAGGCCCGACATCCCAGTGTGGTTTCACAGTTCCACGGGTCAAATCGCTGTAATATCCAGTTTTGGGCCTTTGGTATCTAAAAAAAAAGCAGTTTGAGTGTGTCGCTCACTGTTCAGCCGCAAATATCTCTATTTAAAAAAGTGTGGTACACCCCAGTAAACAATAACTGTGGTTTTGCCATCCCACGGTAAAAAAATCTCTATTATTCAGCTTTTGGTAGTTTTTTTCCGTAAAGAAAAACAGTAGGGTCTCCTGACTGTTGTGACACAAAAATATATCTGTTGAAAATAGTCTTGTGTAGGCCCGACATCCCAGTGTGGTTTCGCAGTTCCATGGGTCAAATCGCTGTACTATCCAGTTTTGGGACTTTGGTATCTAAAAAAAAAGCAGTTTGAGTGTGTCGCTCACTGTTGAGCCGCAAATATCTCTATTTAAAAAAGTGTGGTATACCCCAGTAAACAATAACTGTGGTTTTGCCATCCCACGGTAAAAAATCTCTATTATTCAGCATTTGGTAGTTTTTTCCGTAAAGAAAAACAGTAGTGTCTCCTGACTGTTGTGACACAAAAATATATCTGTTGAAAATAGTCTTGTGTAGGCCCGACATCCCAGTGTGGTTTCGCAGTTCCACGGGTCAAATTGCTGTACTATCCAGTTTTGGGCCTTTGGTATCTAAAAAAAAAAAGCAGTTTCAGTGTGTCGCTCACTGTTCAGCCGCAAATATCTCTATTTAAAAAAGTGTAGTATACCCCAGTAAACAATAACTGTGGTTTTGCCATCCCACGGTAAAAAATCTCTATTATTCAGGTTTTGGTAGTTTTTTCCGTAAAGAAAAATAGTAGTGTCTCCTGACTGTTGTGACACAAAAATATATCTGTTGAAAATAGTCTTGTGTAGGCCCGACATCCCAGTGTGGTTTCGCAGTTCCATGGGTCAATTCGCTGTACTATCCAGTTTTGGGCCTTTGGTATCTAAAAAATAGCAGTTTGAGTGTGTCGCTCACTGTTCAGCCGCAAATATCTCTATTTAAAAAAGTGTGGTATACCCCAGTAAACAATAACTGTGGTTTTGCCATCCCACGGTAAAAAATCTCTATTATTCAGGTTTTGGTATATTTTCCATAAAGAAAAACAGTAATGTCTCCTGACTGTTGTGACACAAAAATATATCTGTTGAAAATAGTCTTGTGTAGGCCCGACATCCCAGTGTGGTTTCGCAGTTCCACGGGTCAAATCGCTGTACTATCCAGTTTTGGGCCTTTGGTATCTAAAAAAAAAGCAGTTTGAGTGTGTCGCTCACTGTTCAGCCGCAAATATCTCTATTTAAAAAAGTGTGGTATACCCCAGTAAACAATAACTGTGGTTTTGCCATCCCATGGTAAAAAATCTCTATTATTCAGCTTTTGGTATTTTTTTCTGTAAAGAAAAACAGTAGTGTCTCCTGACTGTTGTGACACAAAAATATATCTGTTGAAAATAGTCTTGTGTAGGCCCGACATCCCAGTGTGGTTTCGCAGTTCCATGGGTCAAATCGCTGTACTGTGCAGTTTTGGGCCTTTGGTATCTAAAAAAAAAGCAGTTTGAGTGTGTCGCTCACTGTTCAGCCGCAAATATCTCTATTTAAAAAAGTGTGGTATACCCCAGTAAACAATAACTGTGGTTTTGCCATCCCACGGTAAAAAATCTCTATTATTCAGGTTTTGGTATATTTTCCGTAAAGAAAAACAGTAGTGTCTCCTGACTGTTGTGACACAAAAATATATCTGTTGAAAATAGTCTTGTGTAGGCCCGACATCCCAGTGTGGTTTCGCAGTTCCACGGGTCAAATCGCTGTACTATCCAGTTATGGGCATTTGGCATCTAAAAAAAAGCAGTTTGAGTGTGTCGCTCACTGTTCAGCCGCAAATATATCTATTTAAAAAAGTGTGGTATACCCCAGTAAACAATAACTGTGGTTTTGCCATCCCACGGTAAAAAATCTGTATTATTCAGGTTTTGGTATATTTTCCGTAAAGAAAAACAGTAGTGTCTCCTGACTGTTGTGACACAAAAATATATCTGTTGAAAATAGTCTTGTGTAGGCCCGACATCCCAGTGTGGTTTCGCAGTTCCACGGGTCAAATCGCTGTACTATCCAGTTATGGGCATTTGGCATCTAAAAAAAAGCAGTTTGAGTGTGTCGCTCACTGTTCAGCCGCAAATATATCTATTTAAAAAAGTGTGGTATACCCCAGTAAACAATAACTGTGGTTTTGCCATCCCACGGTAAAAAATCTCTATTATTCAGCTTTTGGTAGTTTTTTCCGTAAAGAAAAACAGTAGTGTCTCCTGACTGTTGTGACACAAAAATATATCTGTTGAAAATAGTCTTGTGTAGGCCCGACATCCCAGTGTGGTTTCGCAGTTCCATGGGTCAAATAGCTGTACTATCCAGTTTTGGGCCTTTGGTATCTAAAAAAAAGCAGTTTGAGTGTGTCGCTCACTGTTCAGCCGCAAATATCTCTATTTAAAAAAGTGTGGTATACCCCAGTAAAAATAACTGTGGTTTTGCCATCCTACGGTAAAAAATCTCTATTATTCAGGTTTGGTATATTTTCCGTAAAGAAAAACAGTAGTGTCTCCTGACTGTTGTGACACAAAAATATATCTGTTGAAAATAGTCTTGTGTAGGCCCGACATCCCAGTGTGGTTTCGCAGTTCCACGGGTCAAATCGCTGTATTATCTAATTTTGGGCCTTTGGTATCTAAAAAAAAAAGCAGCTTCAGTGTGTCGCTCACTGTTCAGCCGCAAATATCTCTATTTAAAAAAGTGTGGTAAACCCCAGTAAATAATAACTGTGGTTTTGCCATCCCACGGTAAAAAATCTCTATTATTCAGCTTTTGGCAGTTTTTTCCGTAAAGAAAAACAGTAGTGTCTCCTAACTGTTGTGACACAAAAATATATCTGTTGAAAATAGTCTTGTGTAGGCCCGACATCCCAGTGTGGTTTCGCAGTTCCATGGGTCATATCGCTGTACTATCCAGTTTTGGGCCTTTGGTATCTAAAAAAAAAAGCAGCTTGAGTGTGTCGCTCACTGTTCAGCCGCAAATATCTCTATTTAAAAAAGTGTGGTATACCCCAGTAAACAATAACTGTGGTTTTGCCATCCCACGGTAAAAAATCTCTATTATTCAGCTTTTGGTAGTTTTTTCCGTAAAGAAAAACAGTAGTGTCTCCTGACTGTTGTGACACAAAAATATATCTGTTGAAAATAGTCTTGTGTAGGCCCGACATCCCAGTGTGGTTTCGCAGTTCCATGGGTCAAATCGCTGTACTATCCAGTTTTGGGCCTTTGGTATCTAAAAAAAAGCAGTTTGAGTGTGTCGCTCACTGTTCAGCCGCAAATATCTCTATTTAAAAAAGTGTGGTATACCCCAGTAAACAATAACTGTGGTTTTGCCATCCCACGGTAAAAAATCTCTATTATTCAGGTTTTGGTATATTTTCCGTAAAGAAAAACAGTAGTGTCTCCTGACTGTTGTGACACAAAAATATATCTGTTGAAAATAGTCTTGTGTAGGCCCGACATCCCAGTGTGGTTTCGCAGTTCCACGGGTCAAATCGCTGTACTATCCAGTTTTGGGCCTTTGGTATCTAAAAAAAAAGCAGTTTGAGTGTGTCGCTCACTGTTCAGCCGCAAATATCTCTATTTAAAAAAGTGTGGTATACCCCAGTAAACAATAACTGTCGTTTTGCCATCCCATGGTAAAAAATCTCTATTATTCAGCTTTTGGTATTTTTTTCTGTAAAGAAAAACAGTAGTGTCTCCTGACTGTTGTGACACAAAAATATATCTGTTGAAAATAGTCTTGTGTAGGCCCGACATCCCAGTGTGGTTTCGCAGTTCCATGGGTCAAATCGCTGTACTATCCAGTTATGGGCATTTGGCATCTAAAAAAAAGCAGTTTGAGTGTGTCGCTCACTGTTCAGCCGCAAATATATCTATTTAAAAAAGTGTGGTATACCCCAGTAAACAATAACTGTGGTTTTGCCATCCCACGGTAAAAAATCTCTATTATTCAGGTTTTGGTATATTTTCCGTAAAGAAAAACAGTAGTGTCTCCTGACTGTTGTGACACAAAAATATATCTGTTGAAAATAGTCTTGTGTAGGCCCGACATCCCAGTGTGGTTTCGCAGTTCCACGGGTCAAATCGCTGTACTATCCAGTTATGGGCATTTGGCATCTAAAAAAAAGCAGTTTGAGTGTGTCGCTCACTGTTCAGCCGCAAATATATCTATTTAAAAAAGTGTGGTATACCCCAGTAAACAATAACTGTGGTTTTGCCATCCCACGGTAAAAAATCTCTATTATTCAGCTTTTGGTAGTTTTTTCCGTAAAGAAAAACAGTAGTGTCTCCTGACTGTTGTGACACAAAAATATATCTGTTGAAAATAGTCTTGTGTAGGCCCGACATCCCAGTGTGGTTTCGCAGTTCCATGGGTCAAATAGCTGTACTATCCAGTTTTGGGCCTTTGGTATCTAAAAAAAAGCAGTTTGAGTGTGTCGCTCACTGTTCAGCCGCAAATATCTCTATTTAAAAAAGTGTGGTATACCCCAGTAAAAATAACTGTGGTTTTGCCATCCCACGGTAAAAAATCTCTATTATTCAGGTTTGGTATATTTTCCGTAAAGAAAAACAGTAGTGTCTCCTGACTGTTGTGACACAAAAATATATCTGTTGAAAATAGTCTTGTGTAGGCCCGACATCCCAGTGTGGTTTCGCAGTTCTACGGGTCAAATCGCTGTATTATCTAATTTTGGGCCTTTGGTATCTAAAAAAAAAAGCAGCTTCAGTGTGTCGCTCACTGTTCAGCCGCAAATATCTCTATTTAAAAAAGTGTGGTATACCCCAGTAAATAATAACTGTGGTTTTGCCATCCCACGGTAAAAAATCTCTATTATTCAGCTTTTGGCAGTTTTTTCCGTAAAGAAAAACAGTAGTGTCTCCTAACTGTTGTGACACAAAAATATATCTGTTGAAAATAGTCTTGTGTAGGCGCGACATCCCAGTGTGGTTTCGCAGTTCCATGGGCCAAATCGCGGTACTATCCAGTTTTGGGCTTTTGGTACCTAAAAAAAAAGCAGTTTGAGTGTTTCGCTCACTGTTCAGCCGCAAATATCTCTATTTAAAAAAGTGTGGTATACCCCAGTAAACAATAACTGTGGTTCTGCCATCCCACGGTAAAAAATCTCTATTATTCAGCTTTTGGTAGTTTTTCCGTAAAGAAAAACATTAGTGTCTCCTGACTGTTGTGACGCAAAAATATATCTGTTGAAAATAGTCTTGTGTAGGCCCGACATCCCAGTGTGGTTTCGCAGTTCCACGGGTCAAATCGCTGTACTATCCAGTTTTGGGCCTTTGGTATCTAAAAAAAAAGCAGTTTGAGTGTGTCGCTCACTGTTCAGCCGCAAACATCTTTATTTAAAAAAGTGTGGTATACCCCAGTAAACAATAACTGTGGTTTTGCCATCCCACGGTAAAAAATCTCTATTATTCAGCTTTTGGTAGTTTTTTCCGTAAAGAAAAACAGTAGTGTCTCCTGACTGTTGTGACACAAAAATATATCTGTTGAAAATAGTCTTGTGTAGGCCCGACATTCCAGTGTGGTTTCGCAGTTCCATGGGTCAAATCGCTGTACTATCCAGTTTTGGGCCTTTGGTATCTAAAAAAAAAGCAGTTTGAGTGTGTCGCTCACTGTTCAGCCGCAAATATCTCTATTTAAAAAAGTGTGGTATACCCCAGTAAACAATAACTGTGGTTTTGCCATCCCACGGTAAAAAATCTCTATTATTCAGGTTTTGGTATATTTTCCGTAAAGAAAAACAGTAGTGTCTCCTGACTGTTGTGACACAAAAATATATCTGTTGAAAATAGTCTTGTGTAGGCCCGACATCCCAGTGTGGTTTCGCAGTTCCACGGGTCAAATCGCTGTACTATCCAGTTATGGGCATTTGGTATCTAAAAAAAAGCAGTTTGAGTGTGTCGCTCACTGTTCAGCCGCAAATATCTCTATTTAAAAAAGTGTGGTATACCCCAGTAAACAATAACTGTGGTTTTGCCATCCCACGGTAAAAAATCTCTATTATTCAGCTTTTGGTAGTTTTTGCCGTAAAGAAAAACAGTAGTGTCTCCTGACTGTTGTGACACAAAAATATATCTGTTGAAAATAGTCTTGTGTAGGCCCGACATCCCAGTGTGGTTTCGCAGTTCCACGGGTCAAATCGCTGTACTATCCAGTTTTGGGCCTTTGGTATCTAAAAAAAAAGCAGTTTGAGTGTGTCGCTCACTGTTCAGCCGCAAATATCTCTATTTAAAAAAGTGTGGTATACCCCAGTAAACAATAACTGTGGTTTTGCCATCCCACGGTAAAAAATCTCTATTATTCAGCTTTTGGTATTTTTTTCTGTAAAGAAAAACAGTAGTGTCTCCTGACTGTTGTGACACAAAAATATATCTGTTGAAAATAGTCTTGTGTAGGCCCGACATCCCAGTGTGGTTTCGCAGTTCCACGGGTCAAATCGCTGTACTATCCAGTTTTGGGCTTTTGGTATCTAAAAAAAAAGCAGTTTGAGTGTGTCGCTCACTGTTCAGCTGCAAATATCTTTATTTAAAAAAGTGTGGTATACCCCAATAAACAATAACTGCGGTTTTGCCATCCCATGGTAAAAAATCTCTATTATTCAGCTTTTGGTAGTTTTTTCCGTAAAGAAAAACAGTAGTGTCTCCTGACTGTTGTGACACAAAAATATATCTGTTGAAAATAGTCTTGTGTAGGCCCTACATCCCAGTGTGGTTTCGCAGTTCCATGGGTCAAATCGCTGTATTATCCAATTTTGGGCCTTTGGTATCTAAAAAAAAAAGCAGCTTCAGTGTGTCGCTCACTGTTCAGCCGCAAATATCTCTATTTAAAAAAGTGTGGTATACCCCAGTAAATAATAACTGTGGTTTTGCCATCCCACGGTAAAAAATCTCTATTATTCAGCTTTTGGTAGTTTTTTCCGTAAAGAAAAACAGTAGTGTCTCCTAACTGTTGTGACACAAAAATATATCTGTTGAAAATAGTCTTGTGTAGGCCCGACATCCCAGTGTGGTTTCGCAGTTCCATGGGTCAAATCGCTGTACTATCCAGTTTTGGGCCTTTGGTATCTAAAAAAAAAGCAGTTTGAGTGTGTCGCTCACTGTTCAGCCGCAAATATCTCTATTTAAAAAAGTGTGGTATACCCCAGTAAACAATAACTGTGGTTTTGCCATCCCACGGTAAAAAATCTCTATTATTCAGCTTTTGGTAGTTTTTTCCGTAAAGAAAAACAGTAGTGTCCCCTGACTGTTGTGACACAAAAATATATCTGTTGAAAATAGTCTTGTGTAGGCCCAACATCCCAGTGTGGTTTCGCAGTTCCATGGGTCAAATCGCTGTACTATCCAGTTTTGGGCCTTTGGTATCTAAAAAAAAGCAGTTTGAGTGTGTCGCTCACTGTTCAGCTGCAAATATCTCTATTTAAAAAAGTGTGGTATACCCCAGTAAACAATAACTGCGGTTTTGCCATCCCACGGTAAAAAATCTCTATTATTCAGGTTTTGGTATATTTTCCGTAAAGAAAAACAGTAGTGTCTTCTGACTGTTGTGACACAAAAATATATCTGTTGAAAATAGTCTTGTGTAGGCCCGACATCCCAGTGTGGTTTCGCAGTTCCACGGGTCAAATCGCTGTACTATCCAGTTTTGGGCTTTTGGTATCTAAAATAAAAGCAGTTTGAGTGTGTCGCTCACTGTTCAGCTGCAAATATCTTTATTTAAAAAAGTGTGGTATACCCCAATAAACAATAACTGCGGTTTTGCCATCCCACGGTAAAAAATCTCTATTATTCAGCTTTTGGTAGTTTTTTCCGTAAAGAAAAACAGTAGTGTCTCCTGACTGTTGTGACACAAAAATATATCTGTTGAAAATAGTCTTGTGTAGGCCCGACATCCCAGTGTGGTTTCGCAGTTCCATGGGTCAAATCGCTGTACTATCCAGTTTTGGACCTTTGGTATCTAAAAAAAAGCAGTTTGAGTGTGTCGCTCACTGTTCAGCCGCAAATATCTCTATTTAAAAAAGTGTGGTATACCCCAGTAAACAATAACTGTGGTTTTGCCATCCCACGGTAAAAAATCTCTATTATTCAGCTTTTGGTAGTTTTTTACGTAAAGAAAAACAGTAGTGTCTCCTGACTGTTGTGACACAAATATATCTGTTGAAAATAGTCTTGTGTAGGCCCGACATCCCAGTGTGGTTTCGCAGTTCCATGGGTCAAATCGCTGTACTATCCAGTTTTGGGCCTTTGGTATCTAAAAAAAAGCAGTTTGAGTGTGTCGCTCACTGTTCAGCCGCAAATATCTTTATTTAAAAAAGTGTGGTATACCCCAGTAAACAATAACTGTGGTTTTTCCATCCCACGGTAAAAAATCTCTATTATTCAGGTTTTGGTATATTTTCCGTAAAGAAAAACAGTAGTGTCTCCTGACTGTTGTGACACAAAAATATATCTGTTGAAAATAGTCTTGTGTAGGCCCGACATCCCAGTGTGGTTTCGCAGTTCCATGGGTCAAATCGCTGTACTATCCAGTTTTGGGCCTTTGGTATCTAAAAAAAAAGCAGTTTGAGTGTGTCACTCACTGTTCAGCTGCAAATATCTCTATTTAAAAAAGTGTGGTATACCCCAGTAAACAATAACTGTGGTTTTGCCATCCCTCGGTAAAAAATCTCTATTATTCAGCTTTTGGTAGTTTTTTCTGTAAAGAAAAACAGTAGTGTCTCCTGACTGTTGTGACACAAAAATATATCTGTTGAAAATAATCTTGTGTAGGCCCGACATCCCAGTGTGGTTTCGCAGTTCCATGGGTCAAATCGCTGCACTATCCAGTTTTTGACCTTTCGTATCTAAAAAAAAAGCAGTTTGAGTGTGTCGCTCACTGTTCAGCCGCAAATATCTCTATTTAAGAAAGGGTGGTATACCCCAGTAAACAATAACTGTGGTTTTGCCATCCCACGGTAAAAATCTCTATTATTCAGCTTTTGGTAGTTTTTTCCGTAAAGAAAAACAGTAGTGCCTCCTGACTGTTGTGACACAAAAATATATCTGTTGAAAATAGTCTTGTGTAGGCCCGACATAACAGTGTGGTTTCGCAGTTCCATGGGTCAAATAGCTGTGCTATCCAGTTTTGGGCCTTTGGTATCTAAAAAAAAGCAGTTTGAGTGTGTCGCTCACTGTTCAGCCGCAAATATCTCTATTTAAAAAAGTGTGGTATACCCCAGTCAAAATAACTGTGGTTTTGCCATCCCACGGTAAAAAATCTCTATTATTCAGGTTTTGGTATATTTTCCGTAAAGAAAAACAGTAGTGTCTCCTGACTGTTGTGACACAAAAATATATCTGTTGAAAATAGTCTTGTGTAGGCCCGACATCCCAGTGTGGTTTCGCAGTTCCACGGGTCAAATCGCTGTATTATCCAGTTTTGGGCCTTTGGTATCTAAAAATAAAAGCAGCTTCAGTGTGTCGCTCACTGTTCAGCCGCAAATATCTCTATTTAAAAAAGTGTGGTATACCCCAGTAAACAATAACTGTGGTTTTGCCATCCCTCGGTAAAAAATCTCTATTATTCAGCTTTTGGTAGTTTTTTCTGTAAAGAAAAACAGTAGTGTTTCCTGACTGTTGTGACACAAAAATATATCTGTTGAAAATAGTCTTGTGTAGGCCCGACATCCCAGTGTGGTTTCGCAGTTCCATGGGTCAAATCGCTGCACTATCCAGTTTTTGACCTTTGGTATCTAAAAAAAAAGCAGTTTGAGTGTGTCGCTCACTGTTCAGCCGCAAATATCTCTATTTAAAAAAGTGTGGTATACCCCAGTAAACAATAACTGTGGTTTTGCCATCCCACGGTAAAAAATCTCTATTATTCAGGTTTTGGTATATTTTCCGTAAAGAAAAACAGTAGTGTCTCCTGACTGTTGTGACACAAAAATATATCTGTTGAAAATAGTCTTGTGTAGGCCCGACATCCCAGTGTGGTTTCGCAGTTCCACGGGTCAAATCGCTGTACTATCCAGTTATGGGCATTTGGCATCTAAAAAAAAGCAGTTTGAGTGTGTCGCTCACTGTGCAGCCGCAAATATATCTATTTAAAAAAGTGTGGTATACCCCAGTAAACAATAACTGTGGTTTTGCCATCCCACGGTAAAAAATCTCTATTATTCAGCTTTTGGTAGTTTTTCCGTAAAGAAAAACAGTAGTGTCTCCTAACTGTTGTGACACAAAAATATATCTGTTGAAAATAGTCTTGTGTAGGCCCGACATCCCAGTGTGGTTTCGCAGTTCCACGGGTCAAATCGCTGTACTATCCAGTTATGGGCATTTGGTATCTAAAAAAAAAGCAGTCTGAGTGTGTCGCTCACTGTTCAGCCGCAAATATATGTTTTTAAAAAAGTGTGGTATACCCCAGTAAACAATAACTGTGGTTTTGCCATCCCACGGTAAAAAATCTCTATTATTCAGCTTTTGGTAGTTTTTCCATAAAGAAAAACAGTAGTGTCTCCTGACTGTTGTGACACAAAAATATATCTGTTGAAAATAGTCTTGTGTAGGCCCGACATCCCAGTGTGGTTTCGCAGTTCCTCGGGTCAAATCGCTGTACTGTCCAGTTTTGGGCCTTTGGTATCTAAAAAAAAGCAGTTTGAGTGTGTCGCTCACTGTTCAGCCGCAAATATCTCTATTTAAAAAAGTGTGGTATACCCCAGTAAACAATAACTGTGGTTTTGCCATCCCACGGTAAAAAATCTCTATTATTCAGGTTTTGGTATATTTTCCGTAAAGAAAAACAGTAGTGTCTCCTGACTGTTGTGACACAAAAATATATCTGTTGAAAATAGTCTTGTGTAGGTCCGACATCCCAGTGTGGTTTCGCAGTTCCACGGGTCAAATCGCTGTACTATCCAGTTTTGGGCCTTTGGTATCTAAAAAAAAAGCAGTTTGAGTGTGTCGCTCACTGTTCAGCCGCAAATATCTCTATTTAAAAAAGTGTGGTATACCCCAGTAAAAATAACTGTGGTTTTGCCATCCCACGGTAAAAAATCTCTATTATTCAGGTTTTGGTATATTTTCCATAAAGAAAAACAGTAGTGTCTCCTGACTGTTGTGACACAAAAATATATCTGTTGAAAATAGTCTTGTGTAGGCCCGACATCCCAGTGTGGTATCGCAGTTCCATGGGTCAAATCGCTGTACTATCCAGTTTTGGGCCTTTGGTATCTAAAAAAAAAAGCAGTTTGAGTGTGTCGCTCACTGTTCAGCTGCAAATATCTCTATTTAAAAAAGTGTGGTATACCCCAGTAAACAATAACTGTGGTTTTGCCATCCCATGGTAAAAAATCTCTATTATTCAGCTTTTGGTAGTTTTTTCCGTAAAGAAAAACAGTAGTGTCTCCTGACTGTTGTGACACAAAAATATATCTGTTGAAAATAGTCTTGTGTAGGCCCGACATTCCAGTGTGGTTTCGCAGTTCCACGGGTCAAATCGCTGCACTATCCAGTTTTGGGCCTTTGGTATCTAAAAAAAAAGCAGTTTGAGTGTGTCGCTCACTGTTCAGCCGCAAATATCTCTATTTACAAAAGTGTGGTATACCCCAGTAAACAATAACTGTGGTTTTGCCATCCGATGGTAAAAAATCTCTATTATTCAGCTTTTGGTAGTTTTTTCCGTAAAGAAAAACAGTAGTGTCTCCTGACTGTTGTGACACAAAAATATATCTGTTGAAAATAGTCTTGTGTAGGCCCGACATCCCAGTGTGGTTTCGCTGTTCCACGGGTCAAATCGCTGTACTATCCAGTTTTGGGCCTTTGGTATCTAAAAAAAAAGCAGTTTGAGTGTGTCGCTCACTGTTCAGCCGCAAATATCTCTATTTAAAAAAGTGTGGTATACCCCAGTAAACAATAACTGTGGTTTTCCTCTTCCACAGTTCTAATCTACTCTTTATTACCCTTTTTCCATTGATAGTGCAAGTGTAAGCTATTTTACTTCATTTACAATGGGCAAGGCGCGTGGCAAGGGACGTGGAAGTGGACAAGGTGAAAATGTGCCACAACCAACAGCCACATCTACTCGCTCCCACTTCTTGACCAAATTACTAGGGAAGCACAGAACAACACCAGTATTGAGAACTGATCAGTGTGAACAGGTTATTAATTGGATAGCAGATAATACTTCCAGTTACCTGGGCACCACCACCTCCGGTCTGTCTTCCACACGGTCAACTCTTAGTAGCCGTGAGTCTCGACCGCATACTCCTCCTCACCCTGATGCTCCTTCCTCCCACCATGCCGAGTGTCATCAGACAGCAAGTGATCCCACACTTGGACACTCTGAAGAGCTGTTCACTGGTCCATTTCCATATTTGGGCCCTCGCCTGATACGCTTGAAGTGGTGGAAGAGGAGATCCCATGTTGCGATGCCCAAATATTTGAACAGCCACGGCCACAGGATGTCGACGTTGGCAATCTGTCACAAGAGGTGGACGATGACGCGACACAATTGCCAGGAAGTGAGGAGGAGGATCGTGGTGCGCAAGTGGAAGAGGAGGAGGTGGTGGATGATCTAGTAACTGACCCAACGTGGAAGGAGGACATGCAGAGTGAGGCCAGCAGCACACAGGGGGAGGGAGGCAGAGTACCCCAACAGGCAGGAAGAAGCAGTGTGGTGGCCGCAGACAGAAGGCAGGCAACCATTCCCCGTAACACCAACACGAGGGACGTTGCCAGTACAAGCGGTAGGTCTTCCAGAGTCTGGAATTTTTTTAAAGACTCTACTGATAACCCCAAAAAGGCCATATGTTCCACCTGCCATGCCAGCATCAGCAGGGGTGACAAAACTACCAGCCTGACCACCACCAGCATGATCAGGCACATGGCAGCAAAGCACCCGACTTTGTGGGGCGAAACTCAGGGTTCACGACCAGTGTCAGCGGGTGTCACCACTGCTTCTTCCACTGTTGTGTGCAATAGAACCCCCTGTTGTGTGTGCAAGGCAATCCCCTGTCCATACTGCATGTAAAGATGCCCCCTCCTCTCAGTCTTCACTTGTTATGGCAGTTTCTCAAGAAACAGCATCAACGTCCACGTCCACGTCCCACCGCAGTGTTCAATTGTCCATATCCCAGACCTTTGAACGAAAGTGGAAATTCGCAGCTAACGCCCCACAGGCCACAGTCCTAAATTCACACATTTCACGACTGCTTGCGTTGGAAATGCTGCCTTTT
This sequence comes from Phyllobates terribilis, assembly GCF_046119375.1. Classification (NCBI taxonomy): domain Eukaryota; kingdom Metazoa; phylum Chordata; class Amphibia; order Anura; family Dendrobatidae; genus Phyllobates; species Phyllobates terribilis. The sequence goes on along the minus strand of NW_027362761.1, from coordinate 1,121,979,354 downwards.
AGGCTGGTGGAGACGGAATCCTTCCGCAATCTTATGGCGGTGGCCGTCCCTCGGTGCTCGGTCCCCAGCCGACACTATTTTGCCCGGTGTGCCATCCCCGCACTACACAAGCACGTGTCTCAAAGCATCTGCCGTGCCCTCAACAACGCAGTTACTAGGAGAGTCCACCTGACAACGGACACGTGGACAAGTGCTTGTGGCCAGTGACGGTACATCTCTCTGACGGCACACTGGGTAAACATAGTGAAAGCAGGGACCCAGTCGGACCTTGGGATGGAACACATCCTCCCCACACCGAGGATTGCGGGCCCTTTGTCAGTCAGAGTTGCCCCCACAGTGTACAGCTCCTGCGCATCCTCCTCCTCCTCCTCATGTTCAGCCTCCATCTCAGATATCACCACATCAGTTACAAGCTGGAAGCATTGCAGTACTGCCTCCGCCAAGCGGCAACAGGCTGTGCTGAAACTCATAAGCTTAGGTGATAAACCTCACACTGCTTGTGAGTTGTGGACAGCTGTGAAAGAGCAGGCAGATCTGTGGCTGAGACCGCTGAACCTACATCCCGGCATGGTCGTGTGTGACAATGGCCGTAACCTGGTGGCGGCTCTGAGGCGAGGTGAGATCACACACGTACCATGCCTGGCTCATGTGCTTAAACTCGTGGTTCAGCGGTTTCTTAAATCGTACCCCGAGTTGTCAGATCTGCTCGTCAGATCTGCTCATTTTCGCAAGTCGGCTACAGCTTCCGCCGCCCTTGCTGTGTTGCAGCAGCGTTTGCAGCTTCCGGCACACCGACTGGTGTGTGATGTCACCACACGTTGGAACTCTACCCTCCACATGTTGCAAAGGATTTGTGAGCAGAAGAGAGCAGTTGTGGAGTACCAGCTGCAACAAGGCCGTCGATATTCAGGTCAGACTCCACACATAAGACCTCAGGAGTGGACCTGGATGTCTGACATATGTACCATCCTGACAAACTTTGAGGAGGCAACCAAGATGGTGAGTGGCGATGACGCCATCATTAGTGTCAGCATCCCACTTGTCTGTCTTTTGCAACGCTCTCTGCAGAGAATTAAAGAGGAAGCATTGCAGCCAGAGTATGATGAGATGGATCAAGAAGCCGTAGCGGGCGACTACACACAGCCCAGCCTCATCTCATCCCAACGTGCATTGGGGAACAATGAGGGAGAGGAGGAGGAGGAGGAGGAGGAAGAACAGGAGCTGCTATCATGCGTTGTAGACGGTAGTACCTGTACAAGTGTCATACCGTCGGTTCAGCGTGGGTGGCCTGAGGACAGGGGGGAGGAGGAAGAGGAGGAGGAGGAGGAGAGCATGGTCAGTCGTCATCTTGGTGAGGACACGGAAATCTTGCCCGTTACCAGTCTGGCACGCATGGCTGACTTTATGTTACGCTGCCTTAACCGTGACCCTCGCGTTGTCAAAATGTTGGGTGACAGTCATTACTGGTTGGTGACACTTGTAGACCCCCGCTACAAGGAGAACTTTCCCTCTCTTATTCCTGAGGTGGAGAGGTCTACAAAAATGGGGCACTACAAGAAGGCCCTTGCTGCAGAACTCTGAAAAAAATACCCATCTGAACACGCTAGCGGCAGAGGTCACAGTTCGTTGCCCAACGAAGGCGTACAGGCGAGAGAGATGCAACTCCAATCCAGCAGAGGCAGGGGAACACTGTCAATGTTCTGGGACAGATTTCTGACACCCGCCCAGCTTACAGGCCCTGAGGCGCGGGGTACTCTCACAAGGAGTGGAAAGTTTCCAAAGTTGGTGAGGGAGTACCTTGCTGACCGTACCAGCGTCCTCCGTGATTCCTCTGTGCCTTTTAATTATTGGGTATCCAAGCTGGACACTTGGAATGAACTCGCTCTGTACGCCTTGGAGGTCCTGGCCTGCCCTGCCGCTAGCGTGTTATCGGAGCGTGTTTTTAGTGCCGCTGGGGGAATTATAACTGATAAGTAGAGATGAGCGTTGTTCGACTCGAACTGTTCGCCAATCTCAAATTCGAGCTGTTTTGGGCGGTGTTCGAGCCGTTCGGCGAACACGAACGATTTGAGAAAAATTCGGCTGTTCGAGGTTATGTTCGATAACTGTTCGTGCACCAAAATCATAACTGGATTTTTTCTCAGTAATGATGAAAATTAATGTTAATACGCAGTTTGAGTGTACAGCGGGGTGGGGGGAGGGGCAGGGGATGGATCTCTGCAGGAATAATGAAGATCTCCATTTTTTTTTCTCTTTCCCGCATTTACAGTGGGGAGGTGCAATCTGTCAGCCTATCAGCAGCGCACACACGGAGCGAAGTGCTTTTTTTCACACAAGCAAGGGCATGTGTCATTGGCAGCGTATGTCACATGTCCTTGCCCTATAAGACCAAGCCATTTTCCCCGTCGCCACCATTTTCTCACTGCTGCAGCTGCGTGTTAGACGGCACCGCTGTTGCTGTGTGCGCTATACCTTGTTAATTTCAAGCCAATTTTCGCACAAATCTACAGATAGCTTGGGAGTAGGGAATAGTTGTGATTGCAGTCCTTTTAAGGACTAGGTTACAGCATTTCCTACGACTTTTATCAGGCAGGTCTGTGCTCTTAAATAGATAGATTGTGGGAGTAAAGACTAATTGTAATTGCAGTCCTTTTCAGGACTAGGTTACATCAGTTCCTATCAGTTTTTGCCAGGCAGGTCTGTGCCAGTGCTGTGCAAGTTTTTTTCACATTATTTGGCTGAATCTAGCAAAGCTAATCCTTTTTGGCCTATTGCAGAGTGTGTTAGTCAGTGGAGTAGCCTATCTGTGTTGCAAGATATACCACCTGTGTATAGAATACCAATTTTTTTACTGCACCTAGTGAAGTAAAATCTTTTGGGCATAGCATCATTCTATTAGTCAATCTATACTGACCTCCATCAGGTTGCAAACTGAATATAATTTTTTTCTGCATCTAGCTCTGAAAAAATATTTGGGCTTCTAGCAGTGTGTGGGACTTGTTCTATTAGTCCACCTATACTGACCTCCATCAGGTTGCAAATTAAAAATAATTTTTATCTGCATCTAGCTCTGAAAAAATATTTGGCCTTCTAGCAGTGTGTGGGACTTTCTCTATTAGTCCATCTATACTGACCTCCATCAGGTTGCAAATTAAAAATATTTTTTTGTCTGCATCTAGCTCTGAAAAAATATTTGGCCTTCTAGCAGTGTGTGCGACTTTCTCTATTAGTCCATCTATACTGACCTCCATCAGGTTGCAAATTCAAAATAATTTTTTGTCTGCATCTAGCTCTGAAAAAATATTTGGCCTTCTAGCAGTGTGTGGGACTTTGTCTATTAGTCCATCTATACTGACCTCCATCAGGCTGCAAATTAAAAATAATTTTTATCTGCATCTACCTCTGAAAAAATATTTGGCCTTCTAGCTGTGTGTGGGACTTGTTCTATTAGTCCATCTATACTGACCTCCATCAGGTTGCAAACTGAATATAATTTTTTTCAGCATCTAGCTCTGAAAAAATATTTGGCCTTCTAGCAGTGTGTTGGACTTTCTCTATTAGTCCATCTATACTGACCTCCATCAGGTTGCAAATTAAAAATAATTTATATCTGCATCTAGCACTGAAAAAATATTTGGCCTTCTAGCTGTGTGTGGGACTTTCTCTATTAGTCCATCTATACTGACCTCCATCAGGTTGCAAATTAAAAATATTTTTTTGTCTGCATCTAGCTCTGAAAAAATATTTGGCCTTCTAGCAGTGTGTGGGACTTTCTCTATTAGTCCATCTATACTGACCTCCATCAGGTTGCAAACTGAATATATTTTTTTTCTGCATCTACCTCTGAAAAAATATTTGGGCTTCTAGCTGTGTGTAGGACTTGTTCTATTAGTCCATCTATACTGACTTCCATCAGGTTGCAAACTGAATACAATTTTTTTCTGCATCTAGCTCTGAAAAAATATTTGGGCTTCTAGCAGTGTGTGGGACTTGTTCTATTAGTCCATCTATACTGACCTCCATCAGGTTGCAAACTGAATATAATTTTTTTCTGCATCTAGCTCTGAAAAAATATTTGGCCTTCTAGCAGTGTGTGGGACTTGTTCTATTAGTCCATCTATACTGACCTCCATCACGCTGCAAATTCTAAATAATTTAATGTCTGCATCTAGCTCTGAAAAAATATTTGGCCTTCTAGCAGTGTGTGGGACTTTCTCTATTAGTCCATCTATACTGACCTCCATCAGGTTGCAAATTAAAAATAATTTTTATCTGCATCTACCTCTGAAAAAATAGTTGGGCTTCTAGCTGTGTGTGGGACTTGTTCTATTAGTCCATCTATACTGACCTCCATGAGGTTGCAAACTGAATATAATTTTTTTCTGCATCTAGCTCTGAAAAAATATTTGGCCTTCTAGCAGTGTGTGGGACTTCCTCTATTAGTCCATCTATACTGACCTCCATCAGGTTGCAAATTAAAAATAATTTTTATCTGCATCTAGCTCTGAAAAAATATTTGGCCTTCTAGCAGTGTGTGGGACTTTATCTATTAGTCCATCTATACTGACCTCCATCAGGTTGCAAATTAAAAATATTTTTTTGTCTGCATCTAGCTCTGAAAAAATATTTGGCCTTCTAGCAGTGTGTGGGACTTTCTCTATTAGTCCATCTATACTGACCTCCATCAGGTTGCAAACTGAATATAATTTTTTTCTGCATCTAGCTCTGAAAAAATATTTGGCCTTCTAGCAGTGTGTGGGACTTTCTCTATTAGTCCACCTATACTGACCTCCATCAGGTTGCAAATTAAAAATAATTTTTATCTGCATCTAGCTCTGAAAAAATATTTGGCCTTCTAGCAGTGTGTGGGACATTCTCTATTAGTCCATCTATACTGACCTCCATCAGGTTGCAAATTAAAAATATTTTTTTGTCTGCATCTAGCTCTGAAAAAATATTTGGCCTTCTAGCAGTGTGTGGGACTTTCTCTATTAGTCCATCTATACTGACCTCCATCAGGTTGCAAATTCAAAATAATTTTTTGTCTGCATCTAGCTCTGAAAAAATATTTGGCCTTCTAGCAGTGTGTGGGACTTTCTCTATTAGTCCATCTATACTGACCTCCATCAGGCTGCAAATTAAAAATAATTTTTATCTGCATCTACCTCTGAAAAAATATTTGGGCTTCTAGCTATGTGTAGGACTTGTTCTATTAGTCCATCTATACTGACCTCCATCAGGTTGCAAACTGAATATATATTTTTTCTGCATCTACCTCTGAAAAAATATTGGGCTTCTAGCTGTGTGTGGGACTTGTTCTATTAATCCATCTATACAGACCTCCATCAGGTTGCAAACTGAATATAATTTTTTTCTGCATCTAGCTCTGAAAAAATATTTGGCCTTCTAGCAGTGTGTGGAACTTTCTCTATTAGTCCATCTATACTGACCTCCATCAGGTTGCAAACTGAATATAATTTTTTTTTGCATCTAGCTCTGAAAAAATATTTGGCCTTCTAGCAGTGTGTGGGACTTTCTCTATTAGTCCATCTATACTGACCTCCATCAGGTTGCAAACTGAATATAATTTTTTTCTGCATCTAGCTCTGAAAAAATATTTGGCCTTCTAGCAGTGTGTGGGACTTTCTCTATTAGTCCATCTATACTGACCTCCATCAGGTTGCAAATTAAAAATAATTTTTATCTGCATCTAGCTCTGAAAAAATATTTGGGCTTCTAGCTGTGTGTGGTACTTGTTCTATTACTCCATCTATACTGACCTCCATCAGGTTGCAAATTGAATATAATTTTTTTCTGCATCTAGCTCTGAAAAAATATTGGGCTTCTAGCTGTGTGTGGGACTTGTTGTATTAGTCCATCTATACTGACCTCCATCAGGTTGCAAACTGAATATATTTTTTTCTGCATCTACCTCTGAAAAAATATTGGGCTTCTAGCTGTGTGTGGGACTTGTTCTATTAATCCATCTATACAGACCTCCATCAGGTTGCAAACTGAATATAATTTTTTTCTGCATCTAGCTCTGAAAAAATATTTGGCCTTCTAGCAGTGTGTGGGACTTTCTCTATTAGTCCATCTATACTGACCTCCATCAGGTTGCAAATTAAAAATAATTTTTATCTGCATCTACCTCTGAAAAAATATGTGGGCTTCTAGCTGTGTGTGGGACTTGTTCTATTACTCCATCTATACTGACCTCCATCAGGTTGCAAATTGAATATAATTTTTTTCTGCATCTACCTGTGAAAAAATATTGGGCTTCTAGCTGTGTGTGGGACTTGTTGTATTAGTCCATCTATACTGACCTCCATCAGGTTGCAAACTGAATATATTTTTTTCTGCATCTACCTCTGAAAAAATATTGGGCTTCTAGCTGTGTGTGGGACTTGTTCTATTAATCCATCTATACAGACCTCCATCAGGTTGCAAACTGAATATAATTTTTTTCTGCATCTAGCTCTGAAAAAATATTTGGCCTTCTAGCAGTGTGTGGGACTTTCTCTATTAGTCCATCTATACTGACCTCCATCAGGTTGCAAATTAAAAATAATTTTTATCTGCATCTACCTCTGAAAAAATATTTGGGCTTCTAGCTGTGTGTGGGACTTGTTCTATTACTCCATCTATACTGACCTCCATCAGGTTGCAAATTGAATATAATTTTTTTTTGCATCTAGCTCTGAAAAAATATTGGGCTTCTAGCTGTGTGTGGGAATTGTTGTATTAGTCCATCTATACTGACCTCCATCAGGTTGCAAACTGAATATATTTTTTTCTGCATCTACCTCTGAAAAAATATTGGGCTTCTAGCTGTGTGTGGGACTTGTTCTATTAATCCATCTATACAGACCTCCATCAGGTTGCAAACTGAATATAATTTTTTTCTGCATCTAGCTCTGAAAAAATATTTGACCTTCTAGCAGTGTGTGGGACTTTCTCTATTAGTCCATCTATACTGACCTCCATCAGGTTGCAAACTGAATATAATTTTTTTCTACATCTAGCTCTGAAAAAATATTTGGCCTTCTAGCAGTGTGTGGGACATTCTCTATTAGTCCATCTATACTGACCTCCATCAGGTTGCAAACTGAATATAATTTTTTTCTGCATCTAGCTCTGAAAAAATATTTGGCCTTCTAGCAGTGTGTGGGACTTTCTCTATTAGTCCATCTATACTGACCTCCATCAGGTTGCAAATTAAAAAGAATTTTTATCTGCATCTAGCTCTGAAAAAATATTTGGGCTTCTAGCTGTGTGTGGGACTTGTTCTATTACTCCATCTATACTGACCTCCATCAGGTTGCAAATTGAATATAATTTTTTTTTGCATCTAGCTCTGAAAAAATATTGGGCTTCTAGCTGTGTGTGGGAATTGTTGTATTAGTCCATCTATACTGACCTCCATCAGGTTGCAAACTGAATATATTTTTTTCTGCATCTACCTCTGAAAAAATATTGGGCTTCTAGCTGTGTGTGGGACTTGTTCTATTAATCCATCAATACAGACCTCCATCAGGTTGCAAACTGAATATAATTTTTTTCTGCATCTAGCTCTGAAAAAATATTTGACCTTCTAGCAGCGTGTGGGACTTTCTCTATTAGTCCATCTATACTGACCTCCATCAGGTTGCAAACTGAATATAATTTTTTCTGCATCTAGCTCTGAAAAAATATTTGGCCTTCTAGCAGTGTGTGGGACTTTCTCTATTAGTCCATCTATACTGACCTCCATCAGGTTGCAAACTGAATATAATTTTTTTCTGCATCTAGCTCTGAAAAAATATTTGGCCTTCTAACAGTGTGTGGGACTTTCTCTATTAGTCCATCTATACTGACCTCCATCAGGTTGCAAATTAAAAAGAATTTTTATCTGCATCTAGCTCTGAAAAAATATTTGGGCTTCTAGCTGTGTGTGGGACTTGTTCTATTACTCCATCTATACTGACCTCCATCAGTTTGCAAATTGAATATATTTTTTTTCTGCATCTAGCTCTGAAAAAATATTGGGCTTCTAGCTTTGTGTGGGACTTGTTGTATTAGTCCATCTATACTGACCTCCATCAGGTTGCAAACTGAATATATTTTTTTCTGCATCTACCTCTGAAAAAATATTGGGCTTCTAGCTGTGTGTGGGACTTGTTCTATTAATCCATCTATACAGACCTCCATCAGGTTGCAAACTGAATATAATTTTTTTCTGCATCTAGCTCTGAAAAAATATTTGACCTTCTAGCAGTGTGTGGGACTTTCTCTATTAGTCCATCTATACTGACCTCCATCAGGTTGCAAACTGAATATAATTTTTTTCTGCATCTAGCTCTGAAAAAATATTTGGCCTTCTAGCAGTGTGTGGGACTTTCTCTATTAGTCCATCTATACTGACCTCCATCAGGTTGCAAACTGAATATAATTTTTTTCTGCATCTAGCTCTGAAAAAATATTTGGCCTTCTAGCAGTGTGTGGGACTTTCTCTATTAGTCCATCTATACTGACCTCCATCAGGTTGCAAATTAAAAATAATTTTTATCTGCATCTAGCTCTGAAAAAATATTTGGGCTTCTAGCTGTGTGTGGGACTTTCTCTATTAGTCCATCTATACTGACCTCCATCAGGTTGCAAAATGAATATAATTTTTTTCTGCATCTAGCTCTGAAAAAATATTGGGCTTCTAGCTTTGTGTGGGACTTGTTGTATTAGTCCATCTATACTGAACTCCATCAGGTTGCAAACTGAATATATTTTTTTCTGCATCTACCTCTGAAAAAATATTGGGCTTCTAGCTGTGTGTGGGACTTGTTCTATTAATCCATCTATACAGACCTCCATCAGGATGCAAACTGAATATAATTTTTTTCTGCATCTAGCTCTGAAAAAATATTTGGCCTTCTAGCAGTGTGTGGGACTTTCTCCATTAATCCATCTATACTGACCTCCATCAGGTTGCAAATTAAAAATAATTTTTATCTGCATCTACCTCTGAAAAAATATTTGGGCTTCTAGCTGTGTGTGGGACTTGTTCTATTACTCCATCTATACTGACCTCCATCAGGTTGCAAATTGAATATAATTTTTTTCTGCATCTAACCCAGCCAATAGTTTTGGCATAATACCACAGTTTGGCCACTCAGCTCTGCTCGGTTCCCATCCATTGTTTTTTTGTGCAAACAACTCCAGAGTTGTGAATTAGTTAACCACCAAAATGAGTGGAAAAAGGCCTGCTCCTGGTGGAAAGGGGAATAGGCGTGTTGGGAAAGGGAAAGAAGGTTGTGTCCGTGGGGTAGGTGTTGAAGCAACAGTAACATCTGCAGAAGAAAGACCATCTTCCAGCCAAACTAAAATGTCTACTTCTTTTAGCGGACAATGTGATAAGATCCCTTTCTTACGGCCACGCCAATCGCTACAAATTCCAGATGAGGCACAAAAACAGCAGGTGCTTCATCGGATATCAAGTGTTCCTTTAAGTGGGCTCTCCTCCACATCAACTTCAACATCACAAATACTCCAGTCCTCAAAGGTGTCACCCCAATCGCACTTGCTTCCTCACAGCTCCCAAATCTCCAGCTGCCCGTCTGAGTATGAGGTAGAACAGATGGTTGAGTCTGCAGAGCTGTTTACTCATACTATAGCCTGGGAATCAGAGGTCGACTCCAGCGCTTCTGTGAATCCAGACGAGGAAATGATCTGCACTGATGCCCAGAGTCTTTATGAGTCGGATCCAGGACCAGACGCAGAAGGTTCTGACCATAATGTAGACCCTCATTCCCAAACTGTAACTCCTGTTGGTGGAGACAATGAGGAAGACGATGATGAGACTCAAATACCTGATTGGAGCGACAACTTTAGTTTTTTGTCAGGGCAGGAACAGGTTGGCTCTGAGGACGACGGGTGTGATAATGCACAGGGTGATGATGATGAGGTTGGAGATCCCACTTACTGTCAACCCACAGTCAGCCAAGAGATGAGGTCAGCAGAGGAGGTGGAGGAAGATGCTAGTGACGACGAGGTCAGGTTGCGCCTTCCTGGACAGAGACGTAGTACTGGAAGCACGTCAACAACTGCATCCTCAAACACAACTCTGCCTCTCACCACAAGTCGTGGTGGCTCTTCAGGTCGCATGGGTGCTAAGCCTTGCATAGCCTGGGCATTTTTTCAGATCGATAAAGATGACCCAACTCGTGTTATCTGTAACATTTGTCAGCAAAAGCTAAGTAGAGGCCAAAAAATACATAGTTTGAGTACTTCATGCATGAACCGGCACAAGGACATGAAGCATAAGTTGCAGTGGGAAGCTCAGTGTGCTACAATGCGGCCTAGCCGGCCGGGCCAACCACCATCTGCCATATCTTGTGCATCCGCGGCCTCTTCATCCTCTGTGACTGGGGGGACAGCAGTCACACCTGTTTTGGGGCGCAGACCTGCCACCTCTTTACCCGCAACAGCCAGCGTGATTGGCAGGTCATCATTTTCTTTGGAGGTGGTAACACCAGCTGGTGTTGAGCGCTGTCCGACATCGATAGCACCACCTTTGGATCAAGGCAACCTAACATGTCCGCCTGCATCTTCCTCACAGACCGGCAGTTTGCCGGGGACACCCTTATCAACCCCGTCTAAGCACAACAGCCAGCCCTCGGTCCCTCAGATGTGGACAAGTAAAAGACCATTTCCTCCTAGCCATGAGAAAGCTAAGAGGTTGAATTTCACCATCTGCAAGCTCTTGGCTACAGAAATGCTGCCTTTCCGCCTGGTGGACACAGAGGATTTTCGAGACCTTATGTCCGTCGCAGTGCCCCAGTACCAGATGCCCAGTCGGCACTACTTCTCAAAGAAAGGTGTGCCTGCGCTCCACCAGCATGTCGCACACAACATCACCGCTTCTTTGAGAAACTCTGTGTGTGACAGGGTGCATTTCACCACAGACACTTGGACGAGTAGGCATGGACAGGGGCATTACATGTCGCTTACTGGGCACTGGGTAACTATGGTGACAGCAGGACAAGGGGCTGCTGTCCAAGTCTTGCCGTCCCCACGAGTTGTGCGTCAATCCTCTTTATGTCAAAGTTCCTCCACTGCTTCTGCCTCCTCAACCTCCTCTCGGTCTTCCACCTGCACCCAAAGCCTGTCTGGTCATGCCACAAGCTTTCTAACTGCGCAGAAGGGATCCTGCACACCTCCTTACTATGCTGGCAGTAGGGCTCAACGTCATCAGGCGGTTTTTACTTTGAAATGTCTGGGAAATGTGAGTCACACAGCTGAGGAGTTGTGGTCAGCTCTGGAGAACCAATTTCATGAATGGTTGTCTCCACTGGACCTGAAACCAGGGAAGGCCGTGTGCGACAATGCTGCAAACCTGGGTGCAGCCCTTCGCCGGGGCAATGTCACACACGTGCCTTGTATGGCTCACGTGTTGAACCTGGTTGTCCAGCAATTTTTAGCCCACTATCCCAGACTAGATGGCCTTCTGCAGAGGGCACGGTCGCTGTGTGCTCACTTCCGCCGTTTGCATCCCGCAGCTCAGCGACTTACATCTCTACAGAAGTCGTTGGGCCTGCCACTTCACCGGCTAAAATGCGATGTGCCTACCCGGTGGAATTCAACTCTGCACATGTTGCAGCGACTGTGGCAGCACCGACAAGCCCTGGTGCAATACGTTCTGACGTATAGCCTGGGCCAACGAGATTCAGACGTCGGGCAAATCACGCTGGAGGAGTGGTCTCAGATCAGGGACCTATGCATCCTTCTGCACAGTTTTGAAATGGCGACGAAGATGTTTAGTGCTGACGATGCCATTATCAGCATGACTATTCCGGTGATTTACATGCTGGAGCACATGTTAAACAGAATTCGGAGTCAGGTGGTGGCACAAGAGGAGGTGGAGGAAGTAGAGGAGGAGGAGTTGTATGCGGAAGGGCTAACATCTGCAAGGTCCAGACGGTCGGCAGCACCAAGGCGGCAGGCATGTGAGGGTGGGGGAGATGGTTTTACCAGGGCGCATGGTAGCAGCCAAACTAGTGAGGAAGGTGCAGGAGCCCAGGAAGAAGTGGAGGACGAACTGATGGAAGACTCATCAGATGAGGGAGACCTTGATCACATTTCTGTTGTGCGAGGTTGGGGGGAGAGGACAGAGGAAGGAAGCATGATTGTTACCTCGCCACCAACACAACAGGGACTTGGTGCTCCTGGATGGGCAACACACATGAGTGCCTTCTTGCTGCACTACCTGCAACATGACCCTCGAATTGGGAGAATTAGAAATAATCCTGACTACTGGGTTGCCACACTGTTAGATCCCCGGTACAAAAGTAAATTTGCAGAAATTATTCCTGCCATAGAAAGGGATGCACGCATGCAGGAGTATCAGCAGAGACTGTTGCAGAATCTTACATGTGCTTTTCCACAAAACACCAGTGGTGCACGTAGTGAATCTCACAGTTCCAACTTGCCAACCGTGGGACCGTCAAGTGTTCAGCACTCAAACCATAACAGAACCACAGTATATGCTGGTAACATCAATTTTGCGCAATCATTTCACCACTTTTTTAGCCCATCCTTTGCAAGGCCACAGGAGACAAGAAGTCTGACACATAGTCAACGCCTAGAGACGATGGTACAGGAGTATCTCCAAGTAAACATTGAAGCCATGACTGTGTCACTGGACCCTTGCTCTTTTTGGGCTTCCAATCTGGATAAATGGCCGGAGCTAGCCACTTACGCCTTGGAGATCTTGTCATGCCCCGCAGCCAGCGTCCTGTCTGAACGTGTGTTCAGCGCTGCTGGTGGTGTGCTGACAGATAAGCGCACGCGGCTCTCCACTGATAATGTAGACAGACTCACGTTCATAAAGATGAACAAATCATGGATCTGAAACGACTTTTCTACCCCTGTGTCATCCTGGGGAGAGTAAAAGATGGATGATTGGTTAAAATCACCCTACCAACCGTTTTAAGCTTTCAAACTACTAATCATGTTTATCTGTATCTTGGCTGGAAAATAATTTGGGCTTTGTAGCAGTGTGCAGCACTGATTCTATTAGGCCATCTATAATAAGCTCCACCAGATTTAAAATTACTAATCATGTTTATCTGTATCTTGGCTGGAAAATAATTTGGGCTTTGTAGCAGTGTGCAGCACTGATCCTATTAGGCCATCTATACTAAGCTCCACCAGATTTAAAATTAATAATAATTTTTAGCTGCATCTAGCCCGGAAAATAATTTTGGTGCTCCGAGATGCGCAAGACACATAAGTGCCTTCTTGCTGCACTACCTGCAAAATGACCCTCATATTGTCAGAATTCGAAGTAATCATGACTACTGGGTTGCCACACTCTTAGATCCGCCAAACTTTTCGATCAACCTTTTCATTTTAATAAAGACCAAAAAAATGGTCATTTTTGAAATTATAAGCATTAGCAGGTTATTAGAAACTGAAATCAAACAGTTTTCAACTCAAAACTTTATTCTAGGTGATGTTACATTTTCACATAGGACCCCTTGTTCGAAAGGAGCTTCTGAACTCTCTCGTCCATTGAATTTGTCAGGTTTTGGATGGTTTCTGCTTCAATTGTTTTGCATGAGGACAGAATACCCTCCCAGAGCTGTTGCTTAGATGTGAACTGCCTCCCGCCATCATAGACACTCCTTTTGATGATGCTCCAGAGGTTCTGAATAGGGTAGAGGTCAGGGGAGCATGGGGATCACACCATAAGTTTGGCCCCTTTTATGCCCATATCAGCCAGAGATGCAGATGTTTTATGTGCAGCATGAGATGGTGCATTATCATGCAAAAAAATGATCTTGCTGTGAAATACACGGTTCTTCTTCTTGAACCATGGCAGGAAGTGCTGTTTGAGAAAATCCACATACATTATGGAGTTCATCTTTAGCGCCTTCAGGGATCCTAAAGGGGCCGACAATCTCTCTCCCCATGATTCCAGCCCAAAACAGTACTCCACCTCCTCCTTGTTGGCGCTGTAGCCGTGTTTGCGTGGGGTGTCCATCAACCAGCCATCCTCCACTCCATCCATCTGGACCATCGAGCGCTGCACGGCACTCATCCGTGAACAAAACTGTTTTGAAATCAGTCTTCATGTAATGTTTGGCCCACTGGAGCCGTTTCTGCTTGTGTGAAGTGGATAGAGGAGGTCGACAGGATGGCGTATGCACAGCTGCAAACCTCTGAAGGACCCTGCATCTTGTTGTTCGGGGGATGTTGGAGGCACCAGCAGCTTCAAAAACTTGTCTGCTGCTATGACAAGGCTTTTTTGCCGCTGCTCTTTTAACCTGACGTAATTGTTTGTAGGAAAGAGTCCTCAATTTGCCCTTATCAGCACGCACACGTGTGTACTGTGAATCAGCTACATACTTCTTGATTGCCAAGACACTTCATCCTGATCATCGCACAATGTTGATTGTAGTCATGCCTTGACCTAAACACTCCACAATTTGTTGCTTCTCAGCAGCCGACACATCCTTTTTCTTTCCCATTTTGGCAGAAAATGTAGGCTGCTTAATAATGTGAGACAGACTTCTTAAGTAGTCTTGCCTTTCATTGGACACACCTGCCAAACTAATTAGCACAGGTGTCTGCAATTGCTTACAGTGATATAAAGAGCCCTGACACACATCACCATCAATGAGTTTAACTGACAAACAAACAAATTCTTCCCTTATCACTCCTAAACACTTTTTGCATAATAATTTGGAACACAGTGTACATGTGCTTTTCCACAAAACACCAGTGGTTCACGTAGTGAATCTTACAGTTCTAACTTGCCAACCGTGGTCTGTATGGAGTTGTTCAATAAAGGGCCCAAAATTAAGATAACATAGATGGGAGAGGTCTCTATGAATAGGAATTCCTAAGTATTTGATACCCTGTGAGGGCCAGGCAAAGGGAAAGTTGGACTGGATGGAATCCTATATGGATTTGGGGAGGGAGACATCGAGGGCCTCAGACTTCGCTGCATTGATTTTAAAATTTGACCATGTAACAAAGTGATCTATTTCAGCCATAACAGCATGGATGGATATATGTGATTGAGTGATATATACTAGGACATCATCAGCAAATAGAGAGCACTTGTACTCGGTGCCTCCCACCTCAATCCACCTAATATTGGGGTTATGGCGAATTGATGAGAGCAGGTGCTCCATCACTAGGATGTATAAGGGAGGGGACAGAGGACATCCCTGCCTTGTCCCATTGGTGATTGTGAAAGGTGATGAAAATGTTCTGATGAACCCCCTGGGCCTTGGGACACCCGGAGCCGGACCCTTTTTGGTGGATGCTGGTGGTTGTAGTCTTCGTGGCGGCGACCCGGTTCCGTGGCTCAAGGTGGTCAAACCAGTGGCGGAACTATTTATGTGGTTTTGATGTTTAAATGTCCGACTACGCCACCCGTGGATTGCGGTCAGAGTGAACCGCCGCTGCAGGGCAGACCGCTGAGGCTGGTGTTGTGGGTGCAGCAGAGCGTAGCATAACTCCCCACGGGAGGAGTATAGCCTCAGGGCAGTGTATGCGGAGGATGGGGGTGATGGTGCAGGGCAGCAGCAGTAACGACACGGAGTCAGTGATGCAGTCCAGGGCCTTTACTCACAGTTCTTATTATCCAGACCACGTCTGCAGGTAACGGCTGCCCACGTCGTACTGTGCTCACCAGGTGAGGGGCTCAGACAACTCCCAGATAACTTTGGAGCGCTTCACAGGACCCCCTTTGTCTGGCCTTTCTTACCAACCCTTCTGTCCGGCTGCCTCGGGCCTCCTCTTGGTAAACTTGGCGCCAGTTTCCCTGACCCTATGTGGTGCCTTCCTAGCGGGTGTAGCGAGGGGCTGCACCACATAAAATGTCACAGCCTCCGGTTTCTAGCTGAGGGTCGTTTCCTGCCTCCACTAGTTTCGGGGACCGGTCTCCCCCTTTGGCCTGACCCCTCCAAGCAGGTGGATTCGGGCGTGCGGTGGCGACAAGCCCGTCCGCACCCCTTGGATCCCTTCATTCCTCGTTCCTGGAGCCTTCTCCGCTCCTCTTCCTTCCTTCTCCCTCTTCCAGGCCTGGGCCTCTGTTACTAGGCCCGCCTCCGGAGCAGAGCTCATGCAGAGCCCCTGCTCCCTGCCACTTCTGCTCAGACTTCTCTGCACTGAACTAAGATGGTGCCCACCTTTTATACTCCCTTCTCAATGCACCCAGGAACTGCTTCCTCCCTGCTCCTGCACTACAGGGTTCCCCTTCCTCAGTGTTCCCTCCCCCCACTCCAGCCAGGGACAGGGACTGTCATGCCCATCTCAGAGGCATATTGGTCGCCCTGCCCCACGGCAATGTGGTGTAATGCATGCAGGTGTCGGGTCCTGATCCACACTCCATCCTTACCTGAGAGTGAGATATCACACCTCTGGGTGAGGTGCAATACCTCTGTAGCAACCGAGCCCTCAGGGTGCTACAGTTCCATTTATCTTCAGCCTAGGTGACGTATTGTGATACAGGGCCATGATTTTGGCTATAAAAGGGTCCCCTAGACCCCTACCCCAAGCTTTTTAAGAGAATCATATATGGCGTGCCAGGAGACTCTATGGAATGCTTTCTCAGCATCCAACGAGAGTATCTAATTACAAATTTTTAACTGCATCTAGCCCAGGAAATACTTTGTGCCTAGTAGCAGTGTCTGCTAGTCAGCGGATTATCCCGGCTGTTAAGCAAGCTACACCACCTGTAGTTTGGACACTTAATTTTTTCAAAGGAAATGCTTCGGGACCACAGGATACTCAGTGAAGAGCATCAGGAGGCACCCCAAGGCATAGGGGCTGGGACTGGCAGTAGGATGACTTGCGGTGGACAGCCGAGCTCAATCCTTATAAAAGCTTTTTAACTGCAGCAGCTTTAGTGGACGCTACTGGAGCTGGAATTATGCGGCTGCTGGCATGAGACTTGCCCTCCAATAGATCCTTGTAAATGGATTTAAAGTGTATTCATTCAAATTAGAGAGACAATTTAAATTAAAAAGCTTAGAGCTGCCTCCACCACAGGGGGGCTCGCTCGACCCACCAGCGGACAGGCACCAGTATTGGGAGAGGGGGGCTGGCCGTCAGGGTTCACCGCTGCTCTGGCACAAACCCGGCGACACGGAGGTGGCACGGGCAGGAGCGGACTGAACGTGTCGGCTTCTCACTTTTTGGATTTTAGAAGGGCATGACATGCCTATATCTGTGTCTCCCCCTCCTTTTACTCCTCCACCTCTTTTCTTTTCGCATGACTATATGTACTTGTCACTTTTCCATGTGTTAGTTGTGTCTTCTGAGCAGTTTGTCAGCTTTTGGACACATTTGAAGGTCTTTTCTATGTGTTTCTATGTGTTTTTGTTTGCCTGCCATTGGTTTTAACGGTGTTCGAAGGTGTTCGACGAACAGTTCGACGAACAGTTCGGCGAACACACGGGTGTTCGACGAACCGAACCGAACTCGAACACTACGGGGGTGGCTCAACACTACTGATAAGCACACTCGCCTGTCAACTGACAATGCTGACAAGCTGACCCTTATCAAAATGAACAAGGGCTGGATTGGGCCAGACTTCTCATCACCACCAAATGACAGCAGAGTAACATAAAGTCAAATCCACTGTGTTATTTCGGGAGGTGTATTCACATGCACCACTTCACACCCACACATGGGTATACGCTTCCTCGTTTCGGCTGTTTTATCTTCTTCTCCTTATCCTCAGCCTCCACCACCACTATACCACCAGGGTGCCAGCACTGCAAGTTCCTCCGTCCTTATTTTTGGCAGCTTTTGCTTGCAAGGCATAAGCAAATACTATGGGACACCCACTCCCCAATAATGGGACTTATGTTTTTAATATGCTGTACTGCATGGCTCTTGTAAGGGGCATTGCAAGTTGCTCCGTCCTAATTTTTGGCAGATTTTGCTTGGAAAGCATAAGCAAATGCTATGGGAGACCCACTCCCCAATAATGGGACTTATGTTTGTAATATGCTGTACTGCATGGCTCTTGTAAGGGGCATTGCAAGTTGCTCCGTCCTAATTTTTGGCAGCTTTTGCTTGCAAGGCATAAGCAAATACTATGGGACACCCACTCCCCAATAATGGGACTTATGTTTGTAATATGCTGTACTGCATGGCTCTTGTAAGGGGCATTGCAAGTTGCTCCATCCTAATTTTTGGCAGCTTTTGCTTGCAAGGCATAAGCAAATACTATGGGACACCCACTCCCCAATAATGGGACTTATGTTTGTAATATGCTGTACTGCATGGCTCTTGTAAGGGGCATTGCAAGTTGCTCCGTCCTAATGTTTGGCAGCTTTTGCTTGGAAAGCATAAGCAAATACTATGGGAGGCCCACTCCCCAATAATGGGACTTATGTTTGTAATATGCTGTACTGCATGGCTCTTGTAAGGGACATTGCAAGTTGCTCCATCCTAATTTTTGGCAGCTTTTGCTTGCAAGGCATAAGCAAATACTATGGGAGACCCACTCCCCAATAATGGGACTTATGTTTGTAATATGCTGTACTGCATGGCTCTTGTAAGGGGCATTGCAAGTTGCTCCGTCCTAATTTTTGGCAGCTTTTGCTTGCAAGGCATAAGCAAATACTATGGGAGACCCACTCCCCAATAATGGGACTTATGTTTGTAATATGCTGTACTGCATGGCTCTTGTAAGGGGCATTGCAAGTTGCTCCGTCCTAATTTTTGGCAGCTTTTGCTTGCAAGGCATAAGCAAATACTATGGGAGACCCACTCCCCAATAATGGGACTTATGTTTGTAATATGCTGTACTGCATGGCTCTTGTAAGGGGCATTGCAAGTTGCTCCATCCTAATTTTTGGCAGCTTTTGCTTGCAAGGCATAAGCAAATACTATGGGAGACCCACTCCCCAATAATGGGACTTATGTTTGTAATATGCTGTACTGCATGGCTCTTGTAAGGGGCATTGCAAGTTGCTCCGTCCTAATTTTTGGCAGCTTTTGCTTGCAAGGCATAAGCAAATACTATGGGAGACCCACTCCCCAATAATGGGACTTATGTTTGTAATATGCTGTACTGCATGGCTCTTGTAAGGGGCATTGCAAGTTGCTCCATCCTAATTTTTGGCAGCTTTTGCTTGCAAGGCATAAGCAAATACTATGGGAGACCCACTCCCCAATAATGGGACTTATGTTTGTAATATGCTGTACTGCATGGCTTTTGTAAGGGGCATTGCAAGTTGCTCCGTCCTAATTTTTGGCAGCTTTTGCTTGCAAGGCATAAGCAAATACTATGGGAGACCCACTCCCCAATAATGGGACTTATGTTTGTAATATGCTGTACTGCATGGCTCTTGTAAGGGGCATTGCAAGTTGCTCCGTCCTAATTTTTGGCAGCTTTTGCTTGCAAGGCATAAGCAAATACTATGGGAGACCCACTCCCCAATAATGGGACTTATGTTTGTAATATGCTGTACTGCATGGCTCTTGTAAGGGGCATTGCAAGTTGCTCCATCCTAATTTTTGGCAGCTTTTGCTTGGAAAGCATAAGCAAATACTATGGGAGGCCCACTCCCCAATAATGGGACTTATGTTTGTAATATGCTGTACTGCATGGCTCTTGTAAGGGACATTGCAAGTTGCTCCATCCTAATTTTTGGCAGCTTTTGCTTGCAAGGCATAAGCAAATACTATGGGAGACCCACTCCCCAATAATGGGACTTATGTTTGTAATATGCTGTACTGCATGGCTCTTGTAAGGGGCATTGCAAGTTGCTCCGTCCTAATTTTTGGCAGCTTTTGCTTGCAAGGCATAAGCAAATACTATGGGATACCCACTCCCCAATAATGGGACTTATGTTTGTAATATGCTGTACTGCATGGCTCTTGTAAGGGGCATTGCAAGTTGCTCCGTCCTAATTTTTGGCAGCTTTTGCTTGCAAAGCATAAGCAAATACTATGGGAGACCCACTCCCCAATAATGGGACTTATGTTTGTAATATGCTGTACTGCATGGCTCTTGTAAGGGGCATTGCAAGTTGCTCCATCCTAATTTTTGTCAGCTTTTGCTTGCAAGGCATAAGCAAATACTATGGGAGACCCACTCCCCAATAATGGGACTTATGTTTGTAATATGCTGTACTGCATGGCTCTTGTAAGGGGCATTGCAAGTTGCTCCGTCCTAATTTTTGGCAGCTTTTGCTTGCAAGGCATAAGCAAATACTATGGGACACCCACTCCCCAATAATGGGACTTATGTTTGTAATATGCTGTACTGCATGTGACGCGCCCCCTAGGCCATGTGTACACGTGTGTGGGATACCCGGTGCCGGGTCTCTGGGGTCTGTAGTCTCCGTGGCGGTGACCGGTCCCGTGGCTCAGGCTGGTCAAACCAGTGGCAGTCTTTCTTAGGTTTTGAGGTTAATTTTCCGACTGCGTCACCCGTGGATTGCGGTCAGGGAGTACCACCGCTGCGAGGCAGACCGCTGAGGCTGGTGTTGTGTGTGCAGCAGAGAATGGGATAACTCCCCACGGGAGGAGTATAGCCTCAGGGCAGTGAGTGTGGATGATGGGGGTGATGGTGCACGAGCGCAGCAGGAACGACTCAGAGTCTTTGCAGTGCAGTTCAGGGTCTTTACTGATGATTATAAGGTAGACCCTCCTGGGAGTACTGGCTAGCATAAGAGGCCTGGTCAGTCTGTGAGCAAGCAGGAGTTCCCCTGGCCAGATGGAGTTGTAGGCCTCCCCGTCTGTCTGCACTCTTCCTGGCTACCTTGCTGTAAGCGGGTAGAAGTAGCCCACGTCCCTGAGTGTACCGTGTAGTGCTCACCCGTATGGCTGGTGACTTGGGGCCTTCTGTTAGCCTCCGCTCCACGACGGCGGTGCTGGTCCCTTGCTTGTGACTGAGCCTCCGGGCTTCTATGGCCAGAGGACCTGAAATCCCCTGTCGGCTGGTTTCTGCTGCTGGATATATAAGTCCTCACTAGTGTTGAGCCACCCCCGTAGTGTTCGAGTTCGGTTCGGTTCGTCGAACACCCGTGTGTTCGCCGAACTGTTCGTCGAACACCTTCGAACACCGTTAAAAACAATGGCAGGCAAACAAAAACACATAGAAACACATAGAAAACACCTTCAAAGGTGTCCAAAAGCTGACAAACTGCTCAGAAGACATAACTAACACATGGAAAAGTGACAAGTACATATAGTCATGCGAAAATAAAAGAGGTGGAGGAGTAAAAGGAGGGGGAGACACAGATATAGGCATGTCATGCCCTTCTAAAATCCAAAAAGTGAGAAGCCGACACGGCCAGTCCGCTCCTGCCCGTGCCACCTCCGTGTCGCCGGGTTTGTGCCAGAGCCGCGGTGAACCCTGACGGCCAGCCCCCCTCTCCCAATACTGGTGCCTGTCCGCTGGTGGGTCGAGCGAGCCCCCCTGTGGTGGAGGCAGCTCTAAGATTTTTAATTTAAATTGTCTCTCTAATTTGAATGAATACACTTTAAATCCATTTACAAGGATCTATTGGAGGGCAAGTCTCATGCCAGCAGCCGCGTAATTCCAGCTCCAGTAGCGTCCACTAAAGCTGCTGCAGTTAAAAAGCTTTTATAAGGATCGAGCTCGGCTGTCCACCGCAAGGCATCCTACTGCCAGTCCCAGCCCCTATGCCTTGGGGTGCCTCCTGATGCTCTTCACTAAGTATCCCATGGTCCCGAATCATTTCCTTTGAAAAAATTAAGTGTCTAAACTACAGGTGGTGTAGCTTGCTTAACAGCCGGGATAATCCGCTGACTAGCAGACACTGCTACTAGGCAAAAAGTATTTCCTGGGCTAGATGCAGTTGGGTAGGGTTCTAGGGGACCCTTTTATAGCCAAAATCACGGCCCTGTATCGCAATACGTCACCTAGGCTGAAGATAGATGGAACTGTAGCACCCTGAGGGCTCGGTTGCTACAGACGTATTGCGGTCTGCCCTGGAGCGGCGGTTCACTCTGACCGCAATCCACGGGTGGCGTAGTCGGACATTTAAACATCAAAACCACATAAATAGTTCCGCCACTGGTTTGACCACCCTGAGCCACGGAACCGGGTTGCCGCCACGGAGACTACAACCACCAGCATCCACCAAAAAGGGTCCGGCTCCGGGTGTCCCAAGGCCCAGGGGGCGCGTCAGAACATTTTCATCACCTTTCACAATCACCAATGGGACAAGGCAGGGATGTTCTCTGTCCCCTCTCTTATACATCCTAGTGACGGAGCACCTGCTCTCATCAATTCGCCATAACCCCAATATTAGGTGGATTGAGGTGGGAGGCACCGAGTACAAGTGCTCTCTATTTGCTGATGATGTCCTAGTATATATCACTCAATCACATATATCCATCCCTGCTGTTATGGCTGAAATAGATCACTTTGTTACATGGTCAAATTTTAAAATCAATGCAGCGAAGTCTGAGGCCCTCGATGTCTCCCTCCCCAAATCCATATAGGATTACATCCAGTCCAACTTTCCCTTTGCCTGTCCCTCACAGGGTATCAAATACTTAGGAATTCCTATTCATAGAGACCTCTCCCATCTATGTTATCTTAATTTTGGGCCCTTTATTGAACAACTCCATACAGACCACGGTTGGCAAGTTAGAACTGTAAGATTCACTACGTGAACCGCTGGTGTTTTGTGGAAAAGCACATGTACACTGCGTTCCAAATTATTATGCAAAAAGTGTTTAGGAGTGATAAGGGAAGAATTTGTTTGTTTGTCAGTTAAACTCATTGATGGTGATGTGTGTCAGGGCTCTTTATATCACTGTAAGCAATTGCAGACACCTGTGCTAATTAGTTTGGCAGGTGTGTCCAATGAAAGGCAAGACTACTTAAGAAGGCTCTCTCACATTATTAAGCAGCCTACATTTTCTGCCAAAATGGGAAAGAAAAAGGATGTGTCGGCTGCTGAGAAGCAACAAATTGTGGAGTGTTTAGGTCAAGGCATGACTACAATCAACATTGTGCGATGATCAGGATGAAGTGTCTTGGCAATCAAGAAGTATGTAGCTGATTCACAGTACACACGTGTGCGTGCTGATAAGGGCAAATTGAGGACTCTTTCCTACAGGCAATTACGTCAGGTTGAAAGAGCAGCGGCCAAAAAGCCTTGTCATAGCAGCAGACAAGTTTTTGAAGCTGCTTGTGCCTCCAACGTCCCCCGAACAACAAGATGCAGGGTCCTTCAGAGGTTTGCAGCTGTGCATACGCCATCCTGTCGACCTCCTCTATCCACTTCACACAAGCAGAAACGGCTCCAGTGGGCCAAACATTACATGAAGACTGATTTCAAAACAGTTTTGTTCACGGATGAGTGCCGTGCAGCGCTCGATGGTCCAGATGGATGGAGTGGAGGATGGCTGGTTGATGGACACCCCACGCAAACACGGCTACAGCGCCAACAAGGAGGAGGTGGAGTAATGTTTTGGGCTGGAATCATGGGGAGAGAGATTGTCGGCCCCTTTAGGATCCCTGAAGGCGCTAAAGATGAACTCCATAATGTATGTGGATTTTCTCAAACAGCACTTCCTGCCATGGTTCAAGAAGAAGAACCGTGTATTTCACAGCAAGATCATTTTTCTGCATGATAATGCACCATCTCATGCTGCACATAAAACATCTGCATCTCTGGCTGATATGGGCATAAAAGGGGACAAACTTATGGTGTGACCCCCATGCTCCCCTGACCTCTACCCCATTCAGAACCTTTGGAGCATCATTAAAAGGAGTGTCTATGATGGCGGGAGGCAGTTCACATCTAAGCAACAGCTCTGGGAGGGTATTCTGTCCTCATGCAAAACAATTGAAGCAGAAACCATCCAAAACCTGACAAATTCAATGGACGAGAGAGTTCAGAAGCTCCTTTCGAACAAGGGGTCCTATGTGAAAATGTAACATCACCTAGAATAAAGTTTTGAGTTGAAAACTGTTTGATTTCAGTTTCTAACAATCTGCTAATGCTTATAATTTCAAAAATGACCATTTTTTTGGTCTTTATTAAAATGAAAAGGTTGATCGAAAAGTTTGGGGGATCTAAGAGTGTGGCAACCCAGTAGTCATGATTACTTCGAATTCTGACAATATGAGGGTCATTTTGCAGGTAGTGCAGCAAGAAGGCACTTATGTGTCTTGCGCATCTCAGAGCCCCAAAATTATTTTCCGGGCTAGATGCAGCTAAAAATTATTTTTAATTTTAAATCTGGTGAAGCTTTAGTATAGATGGCCTAATAGGATCAGTGCTGCACACTGCTACAAAGCCCAAATTATTTTCCAGTCAAGATACAGATAAACATGATTAGTAATTTGAAAGCTTAAAACGGTTGGTAGGGTGATTTTAACCAATCATCAAGCTTTTACTCTCCCCAGGATGACACAGGGGTAGAAAAGTCGTTTCGGATCCATGATTTGTTCATCTTTATGAACGTGAGTCTGTCTACATTATCAGTGGAGAGCCGCGTGCGCTTATCTGTCAGCACACCACCAGCAGCGCTGAACACACGTTCAGACAGAACGCTGGCTGCGGGGCATGACAAGATCTCCAAGGCGTAAGTGGCTAGCTCCGGCCATTTATCCAGATTGGAAGCCCAAAAAGAGCAAGGGTCCAGTGACACAGTCGTGGCTTCAATGTTTACTTGGAGATACTCCTGTACCATCGTCTCTAGGCGTTGACTATGTGTCAGACTTCTTGTCTCCTGTGGCCTTGCAAAGGATGGGCTAAAAAAGTGGTGAAATGATTCCGCAAAATTGATGTTACCAGCAGATACTGTGGTTCTGTTACGGTTTGAGTGCTGAACACTTGACGGTCCCACGGTTGGCAAGTTGGAACTGTGAGATTCACTACGTGCACCACTGGTATTTTGTGGAAAAGCACATGTAAGATTCTGCAACAGTCTCTGCTGATACTCCTGCATGCGTGCATCCCTTTCTATGGCAGGAATAATTTCTGCAAATTTACTTTTGTACCGGGGATCTAACAGTGTGGCAACCCAGTAGTCAGGATTATTTCTAATTCTCACAATTCGAGGGTCATGTTGCAGGTAGTGCAGCAAGAAGGCACTCATGTGTGTTGCGCATCCAGGAGCACCAAGTCCCTGTTGTGTTGGTGGCGAGGTAACAATCATGCTTCCTTCCTCTGTCCTCTCCCCCCAACCTCGCACAACAGAAATGTGATCAAGGTCTCCCTCATCTGATGAGTCTTCCATCAGTTCGTCCTCCACTTCTTCCTGGGCTCCTGCACCTTCCTCACTAGTTTGACTGCTACCATGCGCCCTGGTAAAACCATCTCCCCCACCCTCACATGCCTGCCGCCTTGGTGCTGCCGACCGTCTGGACCTTGCAGATGTTAGCCCTTCCGCATACAACTCCTCCTCCTCTACTTCCTCCACCTCCTCTTGTGCCACCACCTGTCTCCGAATTCTGTTTAACATGTGCTCCAGCATGTAAATCACCGGAATAGTCATGCTGATAATGGCATCGTCAGCACTAAACATCTTCGTCGCCATTTCAAAACTGTGCAGAAGGGTGCATAGGTCCCTGATCTGAGACCACTCCTCCAGCGTGATTTGCCCCACCTCTGAATCTCGTTGGCCCAGGCTATACGTCAGAACGTATCGCACCAGGGCTTGTCGGTGCTGCCACAGTCGCTGCAACATGTGCAGAGTTGAATTCCACCGGGAAGGCACATCGCATTTTAGCCGGTGAAGTGGCAGGCCCAACGACTTCTGTAGAGATGTAAGTCGCTGAGCTGCGGGATGCGAACGGCGGAAGTGAGCACACAGCGACCGTGCCCTCTGCAGAAGGCCATCTAGTCTGGGATAGTGGGCTAAAAATTGCTGGACAACCAGGTTCAACACGTGAGCCATACAAGGCACGTGTGTGACATTGCCCCGGCGAAGGGCCGCACCCAGGTTTGCAGCATTGTCGCACACGGCCTTCCCTGGTTTCAGGTCCAGTGGAGACAACCATTCATGAAATTGGTTCTCCAGAGCTGACCACAACTCCTCAGCTGTGTGACTCACATTTCCCAGACATTTCAATGTAAAAACCGCCTGATGACGTTGAGCCCTACTGCCAGCATAGTAAGGAGGTGTGCAGGATCCCTTCTGCGCAGTTAGAAAGCTTGTGGCATGACCAGACAGGCTTTGGGTGCAGGTGGAAGACCGAGAGGAGGTTGAGGAGGCAGAAGCAGTGGAGGAACTTTGACATAAAGAGGATTGACGCACAACTCGTGGGGACGGCAAGACTTGGACAGCAGCCCCTTGTCCTGCTGTCACCATAGTTACCCAGTGCCCAGTCAGCGACATGTAACGCCCCTGTCCATGCCTACTCGTCCAAGTGTCTGTGGTGAAATGCACCCTGTCACACACAGAGTTTCTCAAAGAAGCGGTGATGTTGTGTGCGACACTCTGGTGGAGCGCAGGCACACCTTTCTTTGAGAAGTAGTGCCGACTGGGCATCTGGTACTGGGGCACTGCGACGGACATAAGGTCTCGAAAATCCTCTGTGTCCACCAGGCGGAAATGCAGCATTTCTGTAGCCAAGAGCTTGCAGATGGTGAAATTCAACCTCTTAGCTTTCTCATGGCTAGGAGGAAATGGTCTTTTACTTGTCCACATCTGAGGGACCGAGGGCTGGCTATTGTGCTTAGACGGGGTTGATAAGGGTGTCCCCGGCAAACTGCCGGTCTGTGAGGAAGATGCAGGCGGACATGTTAGGTTGCCTTGATCCAAAGGTGGTGCTATCGATGTCGGACAGCGCTCAACACCAGCTGGTGTTCCCACCTCCAAAGAAAATGATGACCTGCCAATCACGCTGGCTGTTGCGGGTAAAGAGGTGGCAGGTCTGCGCCCCAAAACAGGTGTGACTGCTGTCCCCCCAGTCACAGAGGATGAAGAGGCCGCGGATGCACAAGATATGGCAGACGGTGGTTGGCCCGGCCGGCTAGGCCGCATTGTAGCACACTGAGCTTCCCACTGCAACTTATGCTTCATGTCCATGTGCCGGTTCATGCATGAAGTACTCAAACTATGTATTTTTTGGCCTCTACTTAGCTTTTGCTGACAAATGTTACAGATAACACGAGTTGGGTCATCTTTATCGATCTGAAAAAATGCCCAGGCTATGCAAGGCTTAGCACCCATGCGACCTGAAGAGCCACCACGACTTGTGGTGAGAGGCAGAGTTGTGTTTGACGATGCAGTTGTTGACGTGCTTCCAGTACTACGTCTCTGTCCAGGAAGGCGCAACCTGACCTCGTCGTCACTAGCATCTTCCTCCACCTCCTCTGCTGACCTCATCTCTTGGCTGACTGTGGGTTGACAGTAAGTGGGATCTCCAACCTCATCATCATCACCCTGTGTGTTATCACACCCGTCGTCCTCAGAGCCAACCTGTTCCTGCCCTGACAAAAAACTAAAGTTGTCGCTCCAATCAGGTATTTGAGTCTTATCATCGTCTTCCTCATTGTCTCCACCAACAGGAGTTACAGTTTGGGAATGAGGGTCTACATTATGGTCAGAACCTTCTGCGTCTGGTCCTGGATCCGACTCATAAAGATTCTGGGCATCAGTGCAGATCATTTCCTCGTCTGGATTCACAGAAGCGCTGGAGTCGACCTCTGATTCCCAGGCTATAGTATGAGTAAACAGCTCTGCAGACTCAACCATCTGTTCTACCTCATACTCAGACGGGCAGCTGGAGAATTGGGAGCTGTGAGGAAGCAAGTGCGATTTGGGTGACACCTTTGAGGACTGGAGTATTTGTGATGTTGAAGTTGATGTGGAGGAGAGCCCACTGAAAGGAGCACTTGATATCCGTTGAAGCACCTGCTGTTTTTGTGCCTCATCTGGAATTTGTAGCGATTGGCGTGGCCGTAAGAAAGGGATCTTATCACATTGTCCGCTAAAAGAAGTAGACATTTTAGTTTGGCTGGAAGATGGTCTTTCTTCTGCAGATGTTACTGTTGCTTTAACACCTACCCCACGGACACAACCTTTTTTCCCCTTCCCAACACGCCTATTCCCCTTTCCACCAGCAGCAGGCCTTTTTCCACTCATTTTGGTGGTTAACTAATTCACAACTCTGGAGTTGTTTGCACAAAAAAACAATGGATGGTAACCGAGCAGAGCTGAGTGAGTGGCCAAACTGTGGTATTAGGCCAAAACTATTGGCTGGGTTAGATGCAGAAAAAAATTATATTCAATTTGCAACCTGATGGAGGTCAGTATAGATGGACTAATACAACAAGTCCCACACACAGCTAGAAGCCCAATATTTTTTCAGAGGTAGATGCAGAAAAAAATATATTCAGTTTGCAACCTGATGGAGGTCAGTATAGGTGGACTAATAGAAAAAGTTCCACACACTGCTAGAAGGCCAAATATTTTTTCAGAGCTAGATGCAGAAAAAAATTATATTCAGTTTGCAACCTGATGGAGGTCAGTATAGATGGATTAATAGAACAAGACCCACACACAGCTAGAAGCCCAATATTTTTTCAGAGGTAGATGCAGAAAAAAATATATTCAGTTTGCAACCTGATGGAGGTCAGTATAGATGGACTAATACAACAAGTCCCACACACAGCTAGAAGCCCAATATTTTTTCAGAGGTAGATGCAGAAAAAAATATATTCAGTTTGCAACCTGATGGAGGTCAGTATAGATGGACTAATACAACAAGTCCCACACACAGCTAGAAGCCCAATATTTTTTCAGAGGTAGATGCAGAAAAAAATATATTCAGTTTGCAACCTGATGGAGGTCAGTATAGGTGGACTAATAGAACAAGTCCCACACACTGCTAGAAGGCCAAATATTTTTTCAGAGCTAGATGCAGAAAAAAATTATATTCAGTTTGCAACCTGATGGAGGTCAGTATAGATGGATTAATAGAACAAGACCCACACACAGCTAGATGTTATGTTCTGCTACCAGAGCTAAGGAAAGAGAGGAGATCTGTCCCTACGTTAGAACTCAGCTTAATCCCTACGATGTAACAGGGGACCTGATCCTGCGATCAGACCTGCTAAAGTCCTAAGCTAGTCTGTTCGGAGACCTATAGATGTGGGGAAGGAATCCCTACAAGTACTAAGGACTGGGAGGAATAAGGGACAACTCCTAACAGAAATAGTAGCAGACAGACGAACAAACAAAATATATAGAACATAGAGATCAGTAGACCAAGCAAACTAACAGAGCAAGACACAGAGCACAGGCTAGCTAGAAAGTAGATATACAATGAAGTCCAGCAAAGCCAGAAGGGCGGAGCAGGATTAAATAGGCCAACAAGGTCATGTGACCAGCAAAGGAAAAAAAACCTAAGAGCAAGGTTCTAACAGTACCCCCCCTTCTAAGAGGATCCTCCGGATCCCCTAGGACCAGGCTTATCAGGAAATCTCCTGTGAAACGCTCTGATAAGTCTGGACGCGGAAACATCATCCGACCTCACCCAAGAGTTATCCTCGGGACCGAAACCTTTCCAGGCCACAAGATACTGCAAACTACCTCTATACCGTCTAGAGTTAAGGATGCGAGAAATTTCATATTCCCCGTCCTCCACCACCGGAGGAACAGAGGCAGAGGCGTCACAATCCGATACAACAGCTTTTTTCAACAGAGAGACATGAAATACCGGATTAATTCTCCAGGAGGTAGGAACCTCCAACCTAACAGCAGATTGGTTGACAACCTGAAGCACCTTAAAGGGCCCTACAAACTTGGGACCCAATTTCTTTGAAGGAATCCTCAACCGCAGATTCCTAGAGGACAACCAAACCATGTCACCAACAGCGAACAAAACCTCCTGTCGTTTCCTATCAAAGTAGTCTTTAGATTTTCTGTTGGCCTCCTGAAGATTACCACGCACATCCGTCCAAACTCTCTCCAAATCACCGGAAAAATTCTCCTCCTCAGGCACGGCAGATCCCAACTTGGAGAACGACCCAAACGACGGATGTCTCCCAGAACAACAAAAAAAAGGCGAACAACCAGCAGAAGAAGATGTATGATTGTTCAGAGCAAATTCAGCAAGTGGCAGAAACTCAGACCACCCCTCATGATTGTCTGCCACAAAACAACGCAAGAACTGCTCAACATCCTGGTTTTTCCTTTCTGTCTGGCCATTAGATTCAGGATGATATCCGGACGAGAACGACAAATGAACTCCCAACCTATCACAAAAGGCACGCCAAAAACGAGCCACGAACTGAGGACCCCTATCAGAAACAATGTCAGTAGGAACGCCATGAAGTCTGACAATTTCCTTGACAAAGGCCTTAGCGAGAGTTTTAGCGCAGGGCAGTTTAACGAAAGGAACCAAGTGACACATCTTGCTAAAACGGTCCACGACCACCCAGATGACAGTAAAACCCTCAGAGGGGGGAAGGTCAGTTATAAAGTCCATAGCCAAATGTGTCCAAGGAGCACTGGGAACCTCCAAAGGACAAAGCAACCCCGCAGCAGGAGTATGTGAGGACTTAGATCTAGCACATATAGTACATTGACGCACCCACTTAATGACTTCCTTCTGCCATCCAGGCCACCAAAAACTGCGACCCACCAGTCTCTTGGTCTCAGAGATTCCGGGATGACCTGCCAACCGAGATTCGTGACACTCAACAAACAAATCTCTCCTAAAGGTCCCAGGCACAAACAACCTCCCATGAGGAGTGTTAGAAGGGGCATTCTCCTGTGCTTTAAGAATCTCATTTTCCAAAACGGAGTCCAAAGCAGCTATCACAACACCTTCTTGTAAAATGTTCTCCTCTTTCTCAGCACCGACTATGGGAGAAAAACTGCGAGACAAGGCATCCGCCTTAACATTCTTAGTACCAGGGATGTAAGTAATGGAGAAATTAAACCACGAGAAAAACAGTGCCCACCTAGCCTGACGGGCATTCAGGCGCTTGGCAGCATCAAGATATATCAGATTTTTATGATCCGTAAGAACCTGAACGGGAAATTCCGCACCTTCCAAGAAGTGGCGTCAGTGTTCAAATGCGAGTTTAATAGCCAATAATTCCCGATTACCAATATCGTAATTCAGTTCAGTCTCCGAAAATTTTTTTGAAAAAAAGGCACAGGGATGTAATCCATCCCCGTTATCCTGAGACAATACTGCACCAACCCCCACAGAGGAAGCATCAACCTCAACCAAAAACGGCCTAGTAACATCAGGCTGCATAAGGATGGGAGCAGAGGTGAACCTCTCCTTGAGATACACAAAAGCTTCAATGGCCTCAGAAGACCACTGAACCGCATCAGCACCTTTCCTGGTGAGATCAGTCAGAGGTTTGACAATACTAGAAAATTTTTTTATGAATTTTCTGTAGTTATTGGCGAAACCCAAAAACCTCTGTATCGATTTCAAACCAATAGGCCTAGGCCATTCCTGCACAGCCTGAACCTTAACCGGATCCATCTCAAAACCTTTGCTGGAGATAACGTAGCCCAAAAAACTAATTCTCTGTACAGCGAACTCACATTTCTCCAGCTTAGCAAAAAGCGAATTGTCCATTAATAACTGTAATACCTCACGCACGCTCCGCCAATGAGTCTCCAGATCCGGCGAATAAATCAAAATGTCATCCAAATACACAACCACATTTTTGCCGATCAAAGGTCTAAGGATGTCATTAATCAGATTCTGAAAAAATGCAGGAGCATTAGTAAGACCAAAAGGCATAACCAGATTCTCAAAATGACCCACAGGAGTGTTAAAAGCAGTCTTCCATTCGTCACCCTCCTTCATGCGCAACAGATTGTATGCCCCCTTAAGGTCAATTTTAGAGAACCACTTGGCCCCCATTAACTGGTTAAACAGATCAGGAATCAATGGCAGTGGGTAAGGATTGCGTACAGTAATTTTGTTAATCTCACGAAAATCCAGACAAGGACGTAAACCGCCGTCCTTTTTTTTTACAAAAAAAAATCCAACCGCCACAGGAGACTTAGAGAGCCTAATGTGACCGGCGGCCAAACTTGTCTGTATGTATTCCTCCAAAGCCTTCCTCTCAGGAATAGTAAGGTTAAATAAACGACTTTTAGGAAGAGTCGCTCCAGGGACAAATTCAATAGAACAATCATAGTCTCTATGGGGAGGCAAAACCTGCGATTCCTTCTCAGAAAAAACTCTCCAAAAATCCTGAATAGGAACAGGCAATTCTCCCCTATCCAAAGCTGCAAAACGCCCGTTACAACACTTGTCATAACATTTATGGCTCCAGGATTTAATTTCACTGGTAGACCAATCCAGTACAGGATTGTGAAATTTTAACCAGGGCAATCCCAATATTACTGGAGAAGGCAAGTTATTCAACACTACCAAATCCAATTTCTCATGGTGAACACCATTAATAGTGAGAGGAAATTCACAGACCTTGAGAGTAATATTCTTCAAAGGGGAACCATCCACAGAAACCACAGCAATGGGGGATGATAAAGGTTCAGGTTTTAAATTGAGTCTTTCCACGAATCCCCCATCAATTACATTCAGAGTAGACCCGCAATCAACAAACACCCGAAATTCCATTAATTTTTTCTGAGCAATCGTGGAAGCAGCTAAAAATATACCCTTGGAATTTAAACAGGCAATACGGGCGTGACTGACCATTTTTTTTTCTTTCTTCATACGAAGCTCACAGCCTTTAATCAAATGACCAGATTTTCCGCAATAGAAACACAAGCCTTCAGAAAATCGACGGTCTTTTTCTTGAGAGCGAGGTGCCACCGATCCAATCTCCATCGGTTCACCACTGTTAGTACACACATTCTCATAACCAGAAACTGACATAGCAGAGGATTTGCTCTCATTAACCCTTGCACGCAGTCTTCTATCCACCCGTATAGCTAATTGCATAGCCTGTTGCAAATCTTCAGGTGTAGGATAAGCAATTAGCAGGTCTTTAACCCTTTCACTGAGCCCAGCAAGAAATAGACTTTTCAGAGCAGAATCGTTCCACCCTGTTTGAGTAGACCAACGACGGAAATGAGTACAATATTTTTCCACATTACCTGATCCCTGTTTTAAACGTCTCAACTCAGTCTCAGCTGATGCGACACGGTCAGGATCATCATATAATAGTCCCAAAGCAGAAAAAAAACTATCCACTGATCTGAAGCATGTATCACTAGGTTGCAAAGAAAAGGCCCACTCCTGAGGCTCTTTGTGCAAAAGTGACATTATGAACCCTACGCGCTGGGATTCATCCCCAGAGGACTTAGGTCTCAAACGAAAATACAATAAGCAAGCATTTTTAAATGAAAAAAATTCTCGGTGTTCACCAAAAAATAAATCCGGCAAACATACCTTAGGCTCCAAGAAATGTGCTCCAGGACAGTTACTCACGTGCTGACGGAGCTCGGCCACCTCCAGAGAGAGTCCCTGCAGGCGATGAACCAAATCCTGAATCGACACCATGATGGAACAGAAAAATCTTTCCTTAGAGAATTTGCTGGCTGGACTTACTGTTATGTTCTGCTACCAGAGCTAAGGAAAGAGAGGAGATCTGTCCCTACGATAGAACTCAGCTTAATCCCTACGATGTAACAGGGGACCTGATCCTGCGATCAGACCTGCTAAAGTCCTAAGCTAGTCTGTACGGAGACCTATAGATGTGGGGAAGGAATCAATACAAGTACTAAGGACTGGGAGGAATAAGGGACACCTCCTAACAGAAATAGTAGCAGACAGACGAACAAACAAAATATATAGAACATAGAGGTGAGTAAACCAAGCAAACTAACAGAGCAAGACACAGAGCACAGGCTAGCTAGAAAGTAGATATACAATGAAGTCCAGCAAAGCCAGAAGGGCGGAGCAGGATTAAATAGGCCAACAAGGTCATGTGACCAGCAAAGGAAAAAAAACCTAAGAGCAAGGTTCTAACACTAGAAGCCCAATATTTTTTCAGAGCTAGATGCAGAAAAAAATTATATTCAGTTTGCAACCTGATGGAGGTCAGTATAGATGGATTAATAGAACAAGACCCACACAAAGCTAGAAGCCCAATATTTTTTCAGAGCTAGATGCAGAAAAAAATTATATTCAGTTTGCAACCTGATGGAGGTCAGTATAGATGGATTAATAGAACAAGACCCACACACAGCTAGAAGCCCAATATTTTTTCAGAGCTAGATGCAGAAAAAAATTAGATTCAGTTTGCAACCTGATGGAGGTCAGTATAGATGGATTAATAGAACAAGACCCACACACAGCTAGAAGCCCAATATTTTTTCAGAGGTAGATGCAGAAAAAAATATATTCAGTTTGCAACCTGATGGAGGTCAGTATAGATGGACTAATACAACAAGTCCCACACACAGCTAGAAGCCCAATATTTTTTCAGAGGTAGATGCAGAAAAAAATTATATTCAGTTTGCAACCTGATGGAGGTCAGTATAGATGGATTAATAGAACAAGACCCACACACAGCTAGAAGCCCAATATTTTTTCAGAGCTAGATGCAGAAAAAAATTATATTCAGTTTGCAACCTGATGGAGGTCAGTATAGATGGATTAATAGAACAAGACCCACACACAGCTAGAAGCCCAATATTTTTTCAGAGGTAGATGCAGAAAAAAATATATTCAGTTTGCAACCTGATGGAGGTCAGTATAGATGGACTAATACAACAAGTCCCACACACAGCTAGAAGCCCAATATTTTTTCAGAGGTAGATGCAGAAAAAAATATATTCAGTTTGCAACCTGATGGAGGTCAGTATAGGTGGACTAATAGAACAAGTCCCACACACTGCTAGAAGGCCAAATATTTTTTCAGAGCTAGATGCAGAAAAAAATTATATTCAGTTTGCAACCTGATGGAGGTCAGTATAGATGGATTAATAGAACAAGACCCACACACAGCTAGAAGCCCAATATTTTTTCAGAGCTAGATGCAGAAAAAAATTATATTCAGTTTGCAACCTGATAGAGGTCAGTATAGATGGATTAATAGAACAAGACCCACACACAGCTAGAAGCCCAATATTTTTTCAGAGCTAGATGCAGAAAAAAATTAGATTCAGTTTGCAACCTGATGGAGGTCAGTATAGATGGACTAATAGAATGATGCTATGCCCAAAAGATTTTACTTCACTAGGTGCAGTAAAAAAATTGGTATTCTATACACAGGTGGTATATCTTGCAACACAGATAGGCTACTCCACTGACTAACACACTCTGCAATAGGCCAAAAAGGATTAGCTTTGCTAGATTCAGCCAAATGCTGTGAAAAAAAACTTGCACAGCACTGGCACAGACCTGCCTGGCAAAAACTGATAGGAACTGATGTAACCTAGTCCTGAAAAGGACTCCAATTACAATTAGTCTTTACTCCCACAACCTATCTATTTAAGAGCACAGACCTGCCTGATAAAAGTCGTAGGAAATGCTGTAACCTAGTCCTTAAAAGGACTGCAATCACAACTATTCCCTACTCCCAAGCTATCTGTAGATTTGTGCGAAAATTGGCTTGAAATTAACAAGGTATAGCGCACACAGCAACAGCGGTGCCGTCTAACACTCAGCTGCAGCAGTGAGAAAATGGTGGCGACGGGGAAAATGGCTTGGTCTTATAGGGCAAGGACATGTGACATACACTGCCAATGACACATGCCCTTGCTAGTGTGAAAAAAAGCACTTCGCTCCGTGTGTGCGCTGCTGATAGGCTGACAGATTGCACCTCCCCACTGTAAATGCGGGAAAGAGAAAAAAAAATGGAGATCTTCATTGTTCCTGCAGAGATCCATCCCCTGCCCCTCCCCCCACCCCGCTGTACACTCAAACTGCGTATTAACATTAATTTTCATCATTACTGAGAAAAAATCCAGTTATGATTTTGGTGCACGAACAGTTATCGAACATAACCTCGAACAGCCGAATTTTTCTCAAATTGTTCTTGTTCGCCGAACGGCTCGAACACCGACCAAAACAGCTCGAATTTGAGATTGGCGAACAGTTCGAGTAGAACAACGCTCATCTCTAGTCCTCACAGCCTCGGACTCCTGTGTCCGGTTCCTATTGTCTTCTTCCAGGGCGAGCTCTGCTCAGCTTCCAGCCCTTGGTCTTTAGCTCCTAGCTCCTACAGAGCTCCTTGCTGTTACTTTCCCTTGCTCTCACTCTGACTCTGACTGTTCTCTGTTCTCTGACTCACTCAACCCCGCCCCAGATTTAGTTTATAAGGGCAGAATTCTCCCCTCCCAGGACTGGGACAGGAGGATGTTGCATGTTTAAGGGATCCTGACCAGGAAACCTCCCACTTGCTCTCCGACGTAATATCTCTATTACTGTGGTGACAGACCCCTGGGGTGCCACACATGGCTCTTGTAAGGGGCATTGCAGTTCCTCATAATTTTTGGAAAGCCTTCCATTCACTGCTTAGGCCAACAGTGCACAGGAGACCCAGTTGCTATAAATGGAAAAAAAGGTTTAGTTAACGCCCTCTGACCTCCATGTCATTTCCAAGGGGCATTGGAGTGCCTCAAAATTTTTGGTAGGCATTGCACTCACTGTATGCCCTATAACTGTGTAGCCGAACCGCTCCTTTTGTTACAGAAATATATCCTACAAGACATATCTGGTTGACTGGCCTGATATTGATGTGAATGGTCCCTGTTCCTCCTGCTCTTTTTCCTTTGCCACTACCTCATCCATCATTTATCACCTGAAGCTTTGTTTTAACGGGAGTCATAGAACTTGGATAGTAGCAGGAAAACATCCAGAAATCCTCGGAGGAGGTAGGATATGCGCCAAAACGCTGACCACCTCAGGCCTAGCCGCTACTACATACATGCGCTTGCATTACAACAAAACAAAGCAGATGCTAACTTCTATCATCCTCATCATGCTCCTCACCTTGGCACTCTCAACTCCCCTGATGGAGAAGCCAGGGCCCACCGGAGGAGTCTGATAGTCCGGTGGGCTCGGCCAATGCTGCCCTAAAGCAGGTCAGGCTAAGAAAAGTGTGGGAAAGGTTACTGGGACAAATAGGGGTGGCTGGGGACCAAGTATGGACACCCGGCCACCCCCTGGAGGCTGGGGAGCAAGCGGGGACACCCGGCCACCAGGCGGCTGGGGACTGAGTATGGATACCAGGCCGCCGACACAGCCATGGCGTGGTGGCCAGATTCCACCTCCACATGCCTAAAAGGCCCAATTTAAAGTGCAAGCAAGCAAGCAGTATGGTATTGCAGCCTGGGGGTGGGTGGGTGGCAGGCTGCATACTTGCGCTTGCATTGCAAGGAATGGGAGAGGTACAATTGAACACTGCCCTGGGACAAGGACTTGAATGGGGATAGTTGCAAGTCTGCAAGGACAGGTGCAAGGTGGGAGGCATCTTCGCATGTACCATGAACAGGGGTTTGGCATGCACACACTACAGCGGAATAGGCTCTCCTTCCCACTAAATGCTCTGGGGAGGGCACAGGTAATATTTTGGTATATGCGCTTAATCTTATGTATAAGGCACACCAGGACAAATAGGGGCGGCTGGGGACTGAGTATGGATACCTCGCTGCCGAAGCAGCCATGAGGTAGTGGCCAGCTTCGGCCTCCTCCAAACTAAAAGGCCCCATTTCAAGTGCAAGCTAGCAGTATGGAATTGCAGTCTGGGGGTGGGTGGGTGGCAGGCTGCACACTTACACTTGCATTAAAAGAAAACCTAGCAGATGCTAACTTCTGTCATCATCATCATGCTCCTCACCTTGGCACTCTTAACTCCACCGATGGAGAAGTCAGGGCCCACCGGAGGAGTCTGGTTCTCTGGTGGGCTCGTCCAATGCTGCCTAAAGCAGGCCGGGCTAAGAAAAGTGTGTGGGGGGATGTTCCAAGGAGAAATAGGGGCGGCTGGGGACCGTTTATGGACACCTGGCTGCCCCCAGGCGGCTGGGGATCGTGTGTGGACACCCGGCCGCGGGGAGGCTGGGGACCGAGAATGGACACCCGGCCGCCGGGCGGCTGGGGACTGAGTATGGATTCCAGGCCGCCAACACAGCCATGACGTGGTGGCCAGATTCCGCCTCCACATGCCTAAAAGACCCAATTTCAAGTTCAAGCAAGCGAGCAGTATGGTATTGCAGCCTGGGGGTGGGTGGGTGGCAGGCTGCATACTTGCGCTTGTATTGCAAGGAATGGGGGAGGTACAATTGAACACTGCCCTGGGACTAGAACTTGCATAGGGATAGTTGCAAGTCTGCATCTTCTGATGCGGCAAGGATCACTTATGATGGGCACACTTTTAGACAGTGACCTGGGAGTCAGAGATGCTTCCAGGGGTCTTCCCCATGCTGTTCCCATGTCTTTTCAGCACTTTATGCATGTGTCACACAGCACATGGCCAGATAAGGTTGTAAAATGTTAAAATGACATTTCCCGGTGAATGCATTTGTCATAGTTGAAAGCAATACAAAAGTGCAAAAATGCATAAAAAATGCTACTTGTGAACATAGCCGAAGGTGTGGAGGAGTATTTTTGTTTTTGGTCATTTATTTTAACTTATACACAAGTCTTTTCCCTGGAAAGGATGTTCCTTAACATATTTCACAGGAAAAAAGTTTCACTTTTGTTTTTGAACGTTTTATCGTGAGCCCGTAAAAGTGGCTTAATACCTCTGACCACGTTGTTGACAGCATTGACCTAGGGGTCAGAAATGCTTCCTGGGGCGATCCCCATGCTGTCCGCATGTCATTTGAGCACTGTCACTATCGTTTTGGGCACTTGTTAGGCTTTTAAAAGACTGCCGGGGGTGCCACCGCAAAAATGCTCGAGTCTCCCATAGACTAACATTGGGCTCGTTGCTCGGGTCGAGCACCCGAGTATCACGGCGAGCTCGGCCCGAGCTTCGAGCACCCGAGCATTTTAGTGCTCGCTCAACACTAATGATAACATATGATTTTAGTTTTTTTGTACTTAATTTAGTTTTTGTGTCTTTTTTAGATTTTCAATGTGTGTGTGTGTGCGTATATATATATATATATATATATATATATATATATAATATATATATATATATATATATATATATATATATACAGTGGCATGTAAAAGTTTGGGTTATGGCTTATTCGCTATCATCGTTAGTAAGGGCCAGGTGATGCAAATTCCCCAGCTTTATAAAAGCCCAGCCTCCTCTAACCTTGTGCTAAATAACAGCAGCCATGGGTTCTTCTAAGCCGCTGCCCACTCTGAAAATGAAAATGGTGGAGGCCCACAAAGTAGAAGAAGGCTATAATTTCACGTTGCTCTTTCCTCAGTTCGAAATGTAGTTAAGAAATGGCATTTAACAGGAACAGTGGAGGTCAAGATAAGGTCTGGAACACCAATCAAAATTTCAGTGAGAGCTGCTCGGTCATCAGAAGAAAACCTTTCCTGCATCCTCACCATAAAATTCGTCTTCAACAGTATGCAAATAGAACTCATCGGCCACAATGATCAAGGTATGTGTGGAGAAAAAAGGGCACGGAATATCAGGAAAATAACACCTCGCCAATCATTAAGCATGGGGGTGGATCAATCATGCTTTTGGGGTTGGGTTGCAGCCAATGGCATGGGGAACATTCCACAGGTAGAGGTAAGAATGGATTCAATGACATTTCAACAAATTCTTGATGCAAACATAATGCCTTCTGTAAAAAAAGCTGAAATTGAAAAGAGGATGGCTTCTACAAATGGATAATGATCCTAAACACATGTCAAAATAGACTACCTCAAAAAGCGCTTGCTAAAGGTTTTACCAATGACCCTCACAATCCCCTGATCTGAACATCATTGAAAATCTGTGGCTACACCTCAAAATAGCAGTGCATGCAAGGTGACCCAGGAATCTCACAGAACTGGAAGAATTTTCCAAAGAAGAATGGATGAAAATCCCTCAAACAAGAATTGAAAGACTCTTGTCTGGCTACAAAAAGCATTTACATGCTGTGATACTTTCAACTTTCAAAAGAGGGTGCTACTAGGTACTAACCATGCAAAGTGCCCAAACTTTTCCATGGGCTTATTTTCCTTTTTGTAATTTTTAAAATGTAAAAGATGAATATATGTATATATATATATATATATATATATATATATATATATATATATATATACAGTGGTGGCCAAAAGTATTGGCACCCCTGCAATTCTGTCAGATATTACTCAGTTTCTTCCTGTAAATGATTGCAATCACAAATTCTTTGGTATTATTATCTTCATTTAATTTGTCTTCAATGAAAAAACACAAAAAGAATTGTCCTAAAGCCAAATTGGATACAATTCCACACCAAACCTAAAAAAGGGGGTGGACAAAAGTATTGGCACTGTTTGAAAAATCATGTGATGCTTCTCTACTTCGTGTAATTAACAGCACCTGTAACTTACCTGTGGCACCTAACAGGTGTTGGCAATAACTAAATCACACTTGCAGCCAGTTAACATGGATTAAAGTTGACTCAACCTCTGTCCTGTGTCCTTGTGTGTAGCACATTGAGCATGGACAAAAGAAAGAAGACCAAAGAACTGTCTGAGGACTTGAGAAACCAAATTGTGAGGAAGCATGAGCAATCTCAAGGCTACAAGTCCATCTCCAAAGACCTGAATGTTCCTGTGTCTTCCGTGTGCAGTGTCATCAAGACGTTTAAAGCCCATGGCACTGTGACTAACCTCCCTAGATGTGGACGGAAAAGAAAAATTGACGAGAGATTTCAATGCAAGATTGTGCGGATGGTGGATAAAGAACCTCGACTAACATCCAAACAAGTTCAAGCTGCCCTGCAGTCCGAGGGTACAACAGTGTCAACCCGTACTATCCGT
This sequence comes from Phyllobates terribilis, assembly GCF_046119375.1. Taxonomy (NCBI): domain Eukaryota; kingdom Metazoa; phylum Chordata; class Amphibia; order Anura; family Dendrobatidae; genus Phyllobates; species Phyllobates terribilis. Next base: position 1,121,938,532 of record NW_027362761.1, on the reverse strand, counting down.
CGGCGTCTGAATGAAAAGAGACTGTATGGTAGGATACCCAGGAAGACCCCACTTCTTACCCTGAGACATAAAAAAGCCAGGCTGGAGTTTGCCAAAACTTACCTGAGAAAGCCTAAAACATTTTGGAAGAATGTTCTCTGGTCAGATGAGACAAAAGTAGAGCTTTTTGGGAAAAAGCATCAACATAGAGTGTACAGGAAAAAAAGAGGCATTCAAAGAAAAGAACACGGTCCCTACAGTCAAACATGGCGGAGGCTCCCTGATGTTTTGGGGTTGCTTTGCTGCCTCTGGCACTGGACTGCTTGACCGTGTGCATAGCATTATGAAGTCTGAAGACTACCAACAAATTTTGCAGCATAATGTAGGGCCCAGTGTGAGAAAGCTGGGTCTCCCTCAGAGATCATGGGTCTTCCAGCAGGACAATGACCCAAAACACACTTCCAAAAGCACTATAAAATGGTTTGAGAGAAAGCACTGGAGACTTCTAAGGTGGCCAGCAATGAATCCAGACCAGAATCCCATAGAACACCTGTGGAGAGATCTCAAAATGTCAGTTTGGAGAAGGCACCCTTCAAATATCAGGGACCTGGAGCAGTTTGCCAAAGAAGAATGGTCTACAATTCCAGCAGAGCATTTTAGGAAACTCATTGATGGTTACCGGAAGTGGTTGTTCGCAGTTATTTTGGCTAAAGGTTGTGCAACCAAGTATTAGGCTGAGGGTGCCAATACTTTTGTCTGGCCCATTTTTGGAGTTTTGTGTGAAATGATCAATGATTTGATTTTTGCTTCATTCTCTTTTGTGTTTTTTCCTTGCAAGCAAATTAAATCAAGATAATATTACCAAAGAATTTGTGATTACAATCATTTTCAGGAAGAAACTGAGTATTATCTGACAGAATTGCAGGGGTGCCAATACTTTTGGCCACTGTATATATATATTGTAATGCAGCGGCTTGCGGCATTACTGTAATGGTCCAGGGAGCGTTTTGGCCGACCATGTACCTCCCCCAGGTGACTGGTCACATGATTGTGACATCGCACAGGTCCTGTGCACACAGAAGGTCTGATCACATGACTGTGACATCAGCACAGGTCCTGTGTGTGCACTAGAGGATATATAAACCCTGGTAGATTTGAGACAGGATGCGTAAGGCGTGAGGCCTGTTCCCGTGTGTGGGACACCGTTAGCCTGGAGAGGCTTAGTGAGGCCCAGTGAGGCCTAGTGAAGCCTGGCGAAGCCTGAACGGCAGAGGTTGGATCCTTATGTGTAAACAATCCCAGTAGCCTTGGAGGACCAGAGGCTTGGAAGGCAAGAGTCCTGGAAGGCGTGAGGCCTATTCCTGTGTGGGACACCGCTACAATGTGAAGCCTAGTGAGGCCTAGTGAAGCCTGATGAAGCCTGAAAGGCAAAGGCTGGATACTTATGTGTAAGCGATACCAGTAGCCTTGGAGGGCCAGATGCTTGGAAGGCAAGAGCCTGAAAGGCATAGGCTGGATCCTTATGTGTAAGCGATACCAGTAGCCTTGGAGGGCCAGAGGCTTGGAAGGCAAGAGTCCTGGAAGGCAGAGGCTGGATGTTAGGTGAGAAAACATACCAGTAGCCTTTGAAGGTACGAAGGCTTGAGACCCCCATCTGGGAAGCTGTAAAGCCACAGTGGTGGCAGAACAAATCTGACTGAAGCAGCTAAAACCCGGCAAAGGTAAAACACTGCATTATATGGACGTTGATATAAGTGACTTTGCTGAAGGCTGTAACTGGAGCCAAATGGGCCTGTCTGCCACTTGAAAGGCTCCTGGACATTATACGTGTATGTCGGCGAGCCACTGAGTTGGACTCGGTGATAAGCAGTAGTGAAGTGTAATAAACTGCTGGATTGTGAAATACTGGAAAACGTGGCTGGTGTGCTTTAATTGACCCGGTGCAGCGAGTGTCCCCCAGCATGATGACTAGCGCTGCCTTTCAATATATATATATATATATATATATATATATATATATATATATACAGTATATATATATACACTGCTCAAAAAAATAAAGGGAACACTTAAACTACCGAATATAACTCCAAGTAAATCAAACTTCTGTGAAATCAAACTGTCTACTTAGGAAGCAACACTGATTGACAATCAATTTCACATGCTGTTGTGCAAATGGAATAGACAATAGATGGAAATTATTGGCAATTATCAAGACACCCTCAATAAAGGAGTGGTTCTGCAGGTGGAGACCACAGACCACATCTCAGTACCAATGCTTTTTGGCTGATGTTTTGGTCACTTTTGAATGTTGGTTGTGCTTTCACACTCGTGGTAGCATGAGACGGACTCTACAACCCACAGAACTTGCTCAGGTAGTGCAGCTCATCCAGGATGGCACATCAATGCGAGCTGTGGCAAGAAGGTTTGCTGTGTCTGTTAGCATAGTGTCCAGAGGCTGGAGGCGCTACCAGGAGACAGGCCAGTACACCAAGAGATGTGAAGGGGGCCGTAGGAGGTCAACAACCCAGCAGCAGGACCGCTACCTCTGCCTTTGTGCAAGGAGGAACAGGAGGAGCACTGCCAGAGCCCTGCAAAATGACCTCCAGCAGGCCTCAAATGTGCATGTGTATGCACAAATGGTTAGAAACGAACTCCATGAGGGTGGTATGAGGGCCCGACGTCCACAGATGGAGGTTGTGCTCACAGCCCAACACCGTGCAGGACGCTTGCCATTTGCCACAGAACACCAGGATTGGCAAAGTTGCCACTGGCGCCCTGTGCTCTTCACAGATGAAAGCAGGTTCAGACTGAGCACATGTGACAGACGTGACAAAGTCTGGAGATGCTGTGGAGAATGATCTGCTGCCTGTAACATCCTTCAGCCTGACTGGTTTGGCAGTGGGTCAGTAATGGTGTGGGGTGACATTTCTTTGGAGGGCCGCACAGCCCTCCACGTGCTCGCCAGAGGTAGCCTGACTGCCATTAGGTACCGAGATGAGATCCTCAGAACCCTTGTGTGACCATATGCTGGTGCGGTTGGCCCTGGATTCCTCCTAATGCAGGACAATGTCAGACCTCATGTGGCTGGAGTGTGTCAGCAGTTCCTGCAGGATGAAGGCATTGAAGCTATGGTCTGGCCCGCCCGTTCCCCAGACCTGAATCCGATTGAGCACATCTGGGACATCATGTCTAGCTCCATCCACTAACGTCACGTTTCACTACAGACTGTCCAGGAGTTGGCGGATGCTTTAGTCCAGATCTGGAAGGAGATCCCACAGGAGACCATCCGCAACCTCATCAGGAGCATGCCCAGGTGTTGTAGGGAGGTCATACAGGCACGTGGAGGCCACACACAATACTGAGCCTCATTTTGACTTGTTTTAAGGGCATTAAATCAAAGTTGGATCAGCCTGTAGTGTGTTTTTCCACTTTAATTTTGGGGGTGACTCCAAATCCAGGCCTCCATTGGTTAATAAATTTGATTTCCTTTGTTGATTTTTGTGTGATTTTGTTGTCCGCACATTCAACTTTGTACAGAACAAAGTATTCAATGAGAATATTTCATTCATTCAGATCTAGGATGTGTTATTTGAGTGTTCCCTTTTTTTTGAGCAGTGTATATATATACACTGCTCAAAAAATAAAGGGAACACTTAAACAACAGAATATAACTCCAAGTAACTCAAACTTCTGTGAAATCAAACTGTCCACTTAGGAAGCAACACTGATTGACATTCAATTTCACATGCTGTTATGCAAATGGCATAGACAATAGATGGAAATTATTGGCAATTATCAATACACAATCAATAAAGGAGTGGTTCTGCAGGTGGGGACCACAGACCTCATCTCAGTACCAATGCTTTCTGGCTGATGTTTTGGTCACTTTTGAATGTTGGTTGTGCTTTCACACTCGTGGTAGCATGAGACGGACTCTACAACCCACAGACCTTGCTCAGGTAGTGCAGCTCATCCAGGTTGGACATCAATGCGAGCTGTGGCAAGACGGTTTTCAGTGTCTGTCAGTGTAGTGTCCAGAGGCTGGAGGCGCTACCAGGAGACAGGCCAGTACACCAGGAGACGTGGAGGGGGCCGTAGGAGGGCAACAACCCAGCAGCAGGACCACTACCTCCGCCTTTGCACAAGGAGGAACAGGAGGCGCACTGCCAGAGCCCTGTAAAATGACCTCCAGCAGGCCACAAATGTGTATGTGTCTGCACAAACGGTTAGAAACGAACTCCATGAGGATGGTATAAGGGCCCGACGTCCACAGATGGGGTTGTGCTCACAGCCCAACACCATGCAGGATGCTTGGCATTTGTCACAGAGCACCAGGGTTGGCAAAGTTGCCACTGGCGCCCTGTGCTCTTCAAAGATGAAAGCAGGTTCACAATGAGCACATGTGACAGAGTCTGGAGACGCTGTGGACAGCGATCTGCTGCCTGCAACATCCTTCAGCATGACCGGTTTGGCAGTGGGTCAGTAATGGTGTGGGGTGGCATTTCTTTGGAGGGCCACACAGCCCTCCATATGCTCGCCAGAGGTAGCCTGACTGCCCTTAGGTACTGAGTTGAGATCCTCAGACCCCTTGTGAGACCATATGCTGGTGCGGTTGGCCCTGGGTTCCTCTTAATGCAGGACAATGCCAGACCTCATGTGGCTGGAGTGTGTCAGCAGTTCCTGCAAGATGAAGGCATTAAAGCTATGGACTGGCCCGCCCGTTCCCCAGACCTGAATCCGATTGAGCACATCTGGGACATCATATCTTGCTCCATCCACCAACATCACGTTGTACCACAGACTCTACTAATACAAAAACAACTGGAGCCAAACATCCCACGATGTAAAGAAAACATTGTCAAGATTGTTTGATTAAAAAATATATATGTTTTTATTGATACATAAACATTAAAAATCTTCATCAAAATTCAAGAAATACTACATACTATAAATTGTGCGATAATAACACAAGAAAAAATGTATGACAATCACAGGCGAAGCATGTATATCTTTCCAAGTGGAAATGGTTGGGTAGCGTGCAGATGGATATGATGATCACTTATTATGAATATTTCTCCCCAAATGGACTATATATGACCGTGTCCTATGGCCACCATAAACCCAGTTTCATGGTATGGGATGTAGACTGAAGTAAAAATGTTGTTACCTCCAAATTTAACAATAGCAGGTATCTATATATGTGTGTATCAATCCACTAATAGCAATGCGCCATCGGTGAAATTAAAGGTCAAACGTGCCATGGGATCCAAACCTGCTTACCCATAATAGTAAATTCCTCCTGTGTGTCAGACTGCCCCGATGCGCATTTCGCATACCTTGCTTCCTCAAAATTGTACATTCACACTGAAGGCATCAAAATTAAGAATTAACACATGTGGAATTATATACTTAACAAAAAAGTGTGAAACAACTGTAAATATGTCTTATATTCTAGGTTCTTCAAAGTAGCCACCTTTTGCTTTTTGATGACTGCTTTGCACACTCTTGGCATTGTCTTGATGAGCATCAAGAGGTAGTCACCGGAAATGGTTTTCACTTCACAGGTGTGCCCTGTCACATTTAATAAGTGGGATTATAAATGGGGTTGGGACCATCAGTTGTGTTGTGCAGAAGTCTGGTGGATACACAGCTGATAGTCCTACTGAATAGACTGTTAGAATTTGTATTATGGCAAGAAAAAAGCAGCTAAGTAAAGAAAAACGAGTGGCCATCATTACTTTAAGAAATGAAGATCAATCAGTCTGAAAAATTGGGAAAACTTTGAAAGTGTCCCCAAGTGCAGTTGCAAAAACCATCAAGCGCTACAAAGAAATTGGCTCACATGAGGACTGCCATAGGAAAGGAAGACCAAGAGTCACCTTTGCTTCTGAGGATAAGTTTATCCGAGTCACCAGCCTCAGAAATTGCAGGTTAACAGCAGCTCAGATTAGAGACCAGGTCAATGCCACACAGAGTTCTAGCAGCAGACACATCTCTACAACAACTGTTAAGAGGAGACTTTGTGCAGCAGGCCTTCATGGTAAAATAGCTACTAGGAAACCACTGCTAAGGACAGGCAACAAGCAGAAGAGACTTGTTTGGGCTAAAGAACACAAGGAATGGACATTAGACCAGTGGAAATCTGTTCTTTGGTCTGATGATTCTAAATTTGAGATCTTTGGTTCCAACCACCGTGTCTTTGTGTGACGCAGAAAAGGTGAACGGATGGACTCTACATGCCTGGTTCCCACCGTGAAGCATGGAGGAGGAGGTGTGATGGTGTGGGGGTGCTTTGCTGGTGATACTGTTGGGGATTTATTCAAAATTGAAGGCATACTGAACCAGCATGGCTACCACAACATCTTGCAGCGGCATGCTATTCCATCCGGTTTGCATTTAGTTGGATTTTTTTATTTATTTTTCAACAGGACAATGGCCCTAAACACACCTCCAGGCTGTGTAAGGGCTATTTGACCAAGAAGGAGAGTGATGGGGTGCTACGCCAGATGACCTGGCCTCCACAGTCACCAGACCTGAACCCAATCGAGATGGTTTGGGGTGAGCTGGACCGCAGAGTGAAGGCAAAAGGGCCAACAAGTGCTAAGCATCTCTGGGAACTCCTTCAAGATTGTTGGAAGCCCATTTCCGGTGACTACCTCTTGAAGCTCATCAAAACAATGCCAAGAGTGTGCAAAGCAGTCATCAAAGCAAAAGGTGGCTACTTTGAAGAACCTAGAATATAAGACATATTTTCAGTTGTTTCACACTTTTTTGTTAACTATATAATTCCACATGTGTTAATTCATAGTTTTGATGCCTTCAGTGTGAATGTACAATTTTCATAGGCATGAAAATACAGAAAAATCTTTAAATGAGAAGGTGTGTCCAAACTTTTGGTCTGTACTGTATATATATATATATATATATATATATATATATATATATATATGTATATATATATATATATATATGTAAAAATCAGACTTGTTTATCCAACAGTACTCAATAGGGTGAAGCTCGGGAGAATTTGTAGACCAAGGCAACACTCTGATCTCTTTGTCATGTTCCTTAAACCATTTCTGAACAAATTTTGCATGCTGCATGTCACATTTTCCTGCTGAAAGGGAATAACCATTGCCTGAATGGGAGTACTTGGTCTGTAACAATGTGTAGGTGGTTGACATTTTTAATGGTGTCAAAATTCAATGTTTGCCTGTAGAACAACAAGCTGTAGATGTGGTTACAATGATGGTGATGATGTTACAGACAAAGTGCTACTTGAGGATGTGGCCTGGCTAGCAGAAAGATGAGCAGGAGGAGAAGGTATCAAAGGACAACTTGAGCCTTGCATAGATTTTTGGCCATCTTTCCCAAATGAACAGGTGATATCTTTTGATTTATGGATGGAGAGTTGTAGTTCCTAGTCTATTATAGCCTGATTGTCCATTGCTTATTTTTATCTTGCAAATCAAACACACTGCAGAAGAATCATCAGCAATGTGGAAAACAACTGACACCCAAGATGTAAGCAGGTATGACTCTCTACCACCATGGCCACACCCAGTGCTTTCAGGAGGTTTTGAGCCTCCTCCAACAACAGCACTTATTGCCTCACCTACTCTCAAGCAGACTGCAGAAAAAGTAGATGTTTCTTTGTTGGATCTTTTGATCCCACATTGCCTATGTATCTCTGAAGCCAACACCCTCTTCTTCTGATGCCATTACATCATCAGCATCCTTAATCTGGTTCTCAGGTCTTGTCCACCACACAATCATCATCTCTGACTTAGCTGACTGTTGCCTCAGAGAGGGAAATGTGTTGAGCTTCTTGCATCCACATTTGATTCCTATTTCTAGACTTGCCCTTACTCAGAATACCATTACCATTGGCAGTGCCCCTACCATCCCGGCTGAACCAGCAACATTGCTAGTTGTTTGAATCGTGTCCATTATCTTTTCCAGCCTTGTTTTGTTCGAGTAGAAATGCTGACTGTTCATCTCATACAATAAATTAACTTGAATTAGTTTTTCTTGCGATTTTCTTCTAGGCCCCTGGGGTGATCCGCTATGTACATTACATGTTTTGGTAGATGAGGAGGTGAGAGTGCAAAACAATGACTCAAACTAACTGTGTCGCTATCAAAGGCAACATCATCCTGGTGTGAACGAGTTTAGTGATGGTACTGATGGTAGTACCATTGTTGCTTGCGGCCCCACAGTCTGTGCTACACTATGCTTTTTTTTCGTCTACACTATCACATACATTGCCATTGACACTTTGTTTTATATCATACATTTTGTAAAACACTATAACTAAAAAATAATCTTTTCAACTACAACTATGCCACCATTGCTATAAAGGATTCAACAAGAAATGCTAGGTAGGTACACATAGAAAAGGCTAATACAACTACAGGTCACGGTATTGGTGTGACATGCATTGGTGTCAAATTGGATTAGTAAAACAGGTCTGCATGAACCAACATGCATAGATAAATGTCTAGATGATTATTATATTTTTTTGTATCCAAATTCAACCCCTTCCCTAAAAAGGACAAAACATGAAATGCTAGATAAGTAAACATAGAAGAAAACAAATTTCTGCAGTAGGCCACAGTATAGGTGTGGCATGTATGATTTTCAAACTGGACAAGTAAAACAGTTGTGCAAAAATTGATATGCACAGCTATGTTGGCTACTGGCATTACTGTGATTGGCCAGTCGCATAGCATCATCGGGTCTATAGAAAACTTGGACCCGGTGCCACCATGTTCCTCGCATTGTACCCAGAAAAGTCTCATTACTAGAAACAAGCACTGGTGCACTATGATGTGCTCGATACCAGTAGTGTATTAGTGCTCGTTCATCACTTCTTAACAACATCACTTGTTGTCAACTGTGTCTCATCATCATCAGCCTCTTGGGACCCTAACTGACATAGCACACCGTCGTCTTCTTCTGACCATGGCTGCACAAATATTTGGCCATCACCACACACAATCTCCTCATGTCCCTCTTGAAATGTCCAGGGCGAGAGTGCAGAATCAATAAATGCAAATGTCAACTGTCGCTACTCGGAGTGTCCGAGTGTGGAATCGCTTGTCTTCTGGGATTTGGCAAGGTGGGAGGAAGGAGGATCAGTTTTATGATTAGGTGGTCCAGATTCTTGGCTAGTGAGACTAGACCATATGGAAGACATGATGGTGCTGGGAAACAGACTGAAAGCATTATGTTGCCATACAACTGAACACCTGCTAAGACTGTTCTGCCTTAAAGAGTGTTGTTCCGTGTCCCCCTGCAAAAAGTAGGACAGGAATCTAAGTCACGCGAATGAGCATATTTGTTGTGCTTCAAAATTATTTATTTATGAGGACTGCTTGCCCTCCAAAATTTATAAGCAAGGACCTGCTGCTGGCCCTCCAAAATTTGAGTGTATTTATGAGTTCTCCTTGTAGCGTGGGTCGAGAAGGGTGAATAACCAGTAATGAGTATTGTTTAATCTGCATATAATACGTAGGTCATTGGAAATGCAGCGGTACATAAAGTTAGACATGTCTTTCAGCGTCCCAAATGTCAAGACTTTCTTGTCACCACAAGGAGGACTCTCCACCTCTTCCACCTCCCTCTCTTCCTTCTGACATTTCAGTATTGTTGCTGGCCAAAAATTTTTAAAGATTTCGCAAAAATCTTGTGAGGCAGATCATTTATAGTGATTGCGACACTGTGAATCACTGATCTGCCAGAAAATGATTCCTGTTGGATTTACAGCTTTTGTAAATCCAAAATAGGCCCTCCCAAAATTGATGGAGGGCCGCCCGAGGGCCCTTCCAAAGTAATGGTATAGGGCCATCTGATGGCCCTCCCAAATGTTTGAGTGAGGGCCAGCTGCTGGACCTCAAATCTTTAGGAGTGTATTTATGAGTTCTCCTCAGAGCTTGGGTCTAGAAGAGTGATGTACCAGTAATGAGTGTTGTCCAAATTGCATATAAAACATGGGTCACGGGAAACACAGCGGTACATAAAGTTATCGATCTCTGCTAGAGTCCCAACAGTGAAGACTTCCCTGTCCCCACAAGGAAGAAGACTCTCCATCTCCTCCTCCTGACATTTCAGTATTGTTGCTGGCCAAAAATGTAAAAAAAATTCACAAACAGCCTGTCAGGCAGCTCATTTATAGTTCAACACTGTGAACCACTGATCTGCCAGAAAATGATTCCTTCTAGATTTACAGATTTTGTAACAAAAAAAGGCCCTCCCAAATGTATGGTAGATGTCTGCCTGAGGACCCTCCCAAATGTATGGTTGAAGGCCGCCTGAGGGCCCTCTCAAATGTATGGTTGAAGACTGCCAAATTTATGGGCCAGCCGACTTTCATTGCAGGCGCAACGCTTGATTTTAGGGTGCCAACCTCCGCGGTCAGGCAAGGATAAATCAGGGTCAGGTTTAGACAACGCTTAGCCTGTTTAGGGTCCTTTGGTTATATCTCCCCTGCTTTGTTCATCCTAGTGTGCATAAGGATGCGGTCATAAAAGAAACATAGCATCCCTGTCCACAAGCACTTGTCCACATGTCAGTCGTTAGGTGAACATTCACAGTAACTGCATTGGTCAGGTCACATGTGTTGTTAGGAGACCCATGCTGGTGTAAGGCAGGGACGGAACACCGTGAAAAATAGTGGTGAATGGGGACTGAGTACCGAGGGACAGCCGCTGCCATGAGGTTGTGGAAACCCAACTTGTCCACAAGCGTAAACAGCACGATTTACAGCAAAAGAAGTCTGAAAATGTGCCCATTTAGTATTTTGACCTGTGGCTGGGTATTTTCTTTGTGTTTCAAGGCTTGGGGTAGGGAAAGCTGAACGTTGTGTTGGGTCAAGAAAGTGGACGTGGTTGCTGATGGTGTTTGCAAATGTGCAACGACAGTTGCAGGGCTGGATACATCTGCACCTGCATCCTGGACAGGGGATTGGCAAGCACCCTGTGTACTTTCTTCCGTCTCCACCAGGTCCGCATGCAAACCTTCCTCTTTAGTTGTGAGCAGGGAGCGTTTGAGTAGACACAAGCAGAATGTTTACACTGATTATGGTGATATCGCCACTCACCATCTTAGTTGATTCCTCTCAGATGTCATACTTCCATGGCCACTCATCACTTGTTATATACAGAGGCTGAGCGGAATATAGACAGGCATGTTGGAGCTGGTATTCAACTACTGCCCACTGTTGCTCACAAAGCCTTGCCAATTACATATTTAATCATAGAATCATAGAATGTTAGAGTTGGAGGGGACCTCCAGGGTCATCTGGTCCACCGCGCTGCTTAATGCAGGATTCACTAAACCATTTCAGACAGATGTCTGTCTAGCCTCTGTAATGTTGAGTTCCAGTGCGTGGGTATGTAGCAAATCAGTCTGTGAGATAGCACTTTCAAGCGCTGCTGCAGCACTGCCAGACAAGCGGAAGCTGTAGCTGACTTGTGGAAATGGATGCAGCAGTTGGCCGCCTTCTCCCTCTGGACACCCCACTGACTCTGATGGTTCTCTAAAAATTGATTGAGGGCTGAATTATGACTCTGGATATGGTGGAGGAGGAGGACAAAAAAAAAATTATGAACCGTAAACCATTTTTTAGGTGGGTTAAAGTGCATGAGAATAGGAATACACCAGCAAAAAAGGAACACTTAAACCTTGATAAGGGAAATTTCCACATGTGGTTGATCTGGGGACCAGTTGCCTGTCTTTTCCCTCTAGCCACCACACTGTCTCTGATCGCCCTATAAAAATTATTAACCATTGGAATGTTGACACCACAGCTACAGAGGCGACCGTTTGATAGCCCAGTATCACGGGTGTGTCAGAAGTGAAAGACAGTCGCCCTGCAGTTGGTTGCAGGAAATCTCTTTGTTTGGCATTACAGACATCTTCTTAGAAGCTGTCTCTAAATGATATTTTCCATCATTTGGTGGGAAGGTTTGTGGTGGTCTATCTGGATGATATTTTGGTTTACTCACTTGATTTTGAGACACATCTGGGTCATGTTAAACAGGTTCTCCAGATATAAAGGGATAACAAACGTAATGGCAAACTGGAAAAATGTGTTTTCGCTGTTCAGGAGGTGCAGTTTTTGGGGTACTTGTTGTCATCTTCGGATTTTCAGATGGATCCGGAGAAGATCTGTGCAGTCCTTAATTGGGACCGTCCAGAGAACCTAAAGGCTTTACAACGTTTACTAGGCTTTACTAATTTTTACTGGAAATTCATCCAAAATTACTGTACTCAGCAATTGTGAAACCCCTTACTGACATGACTAAGAAGGGGTCTGATTTCTCCAAATGGTTGGATGCCTACCTCCAAGCTTTTTCTTCCTTAAAGAATCATTTTGCCACTGCACCTATACTCAGTCAACCAGATGTTTCCCAACTCTTTATGGTGGAGGTTGATGCGTCGGATGTGGGGGTTGGGGCTGTGTTGTCTCAGGGTCTGTCCCCTGGTAAATGGAGTCTTTTCTTAAAAATTGTCTTTGGCTGAGAGAAATTATGACGTGGGTAATAGGGAACTTTTGGCGATAAAATTGGCGTTCGAAGAATGGCGACATTGGTTGGAGGGGGCTGTCCATCCTATTACTGTTATTACTGACCATACGAACCTGTCATATCTCCAGTCAGCTAAACGTCTCAACCCTAGATAAGCCAGATGGTCCCTGTTTTTTTATTAGGTTCAATTTTGTTGTGACTTTTCGTCCAGGGCTCAAAAATGTCAAGGCTGATGCTTTGTCCTGGAGCTTCCCTGGTGGTGGTGATCATGAGAACCTTGCCCCGATATTACAGAAGGGGGTAGTCATTTCGGCACTGTATCCTGAACTGGAGGGTGAGGTGTTGGATGCCCAGGGGGACGCCCTTGCCTCCTGCCCTTCAGGAAGGTTATTTGTACCATCTAATCTGCGCCGCAAAGTAATTAAGGAACATCATAACTCTGAGCTTGCTGGTCATCCAGGTGGTAAGGCAACTGCGGACCTCCTCTCTCGTCGTTTTTGGTGGCCGGGGTTGCATCAGGATGTAATTGAACACGTATCTGCTTGTAGTATTTGCGCACATTCTCAGGTTTAGCATACTCGTCCATCTGGTACTCTTCTTCCGCTACCTATCCCTAGTAGGCCATGGACACACTTGTCCATGGATTTTATTACTGACCTACCAGTTTCTGCAGGCAAAACGGTGATTTTGATAGTTGTAGTTGTTCAGTAAAATGGTTCACTTTGTTGCATTACCTGCACTTCCAAATGCCAAGACACTTGCTCAGGTGTTCATAAATGAGATTGTGAAGCTCCACGGGGTTCCCTCCGATGTGGTGTCAGATCGGTGGACCCAATTTGTTTCCAAGTTCTGGAATGCATTCTGTTCTCGACTGGGGGTGCAGCTGTCCTTTTCCTCTGCCTTTCACACTCAGTCAATGGACAGACCGAGCGTGTCAATCAGAATTTGGAGACCTACCTCAGGTGTTTTGTCTCCGAAAATCAGGATGATTGGGCATCCATCCAACTTACCGCTGGCAGAATTTGCCATTAATAATCATTCACAAGAATCCACTGGCAGGTCACCGTTCTTCGGTACATACGGTTACCACCCACAGTTTGGTGCCTTTAGTGGGAGAGGAGCTTTACGAGTTCCTGAGGAGGAATGTTTTGCTTTGTCACTCTCCTCAGGGTGGGGGATCCTGAGTAATTTAAAGATCATGGGAAACCGATACAAACGTATGGCTGACAGAAAACGCTTGCCAGGTCTGGACCTGAATGTGAATGGCTTTGTGTGGTTGTCTACCAAGAATATAAAATTGAAAGTTCCTTCTTGGAAGCTGGGACCTAGGTTTATTGGTCCCTATAAATTAACCACTGTTATTAACCCAGCAGCGTTTTGTCTTGAACTTCCTCAGGCCCTTAAGGTCCACAACATGTTCCACAGGTCCTTACTCAAGAAGTATGTGGAACCTCTTGAGCCCTCACGTCTACCACCGCCCCCAGTAATGGATGATGGTAATCTTGAGTTCCAGATTTTAAGGATTGTAGATTCTCGTCTCCAACGTCATTCTCTACAATACTTGGTGCACTGGAAGGATTATGGTCCAGAGGAGAGGATGTGGGTTTCAGCATCAGAGGTGAACACTCCCAGGTTGGTTTGTTCATTCCACACCTCGTATCTTGAGAAACTCAGTCCTGACTGTCCAGAGGCCACTCTTAGAGGGGGGGATACGGGTGTGTCAGAAGTGACAGACAGTTGCCCTGCAGTTGGTTGCAGGAGATCTTTGTTTGACATTACAGACACCTTCTTAGAAGCTGTCTCTCTAGGACCCAGTGGCTACCTTGCTCTTGCTAATTAACACCCTGGCCTGGGTGTATAAATACCTGCTGTTTGCTGGAGGGAGGTGCTGGTGATACTCACATTACCCATTGTGAAGGCTTGGAGCAAGAGCATTACTTCTTCCTCTCTGGTGCTATGAGGATGGGTGTTCATCTCTCTGAAGTCGACTAAAAGCTAAGATATTCTTCCCTTGTTTGTTCCCCTTGTCTTTAGTTGTCAGTGGGGATTGACTAGCGCTCATCCCCTCCCATACCTATCCAGGGCCCAATGCCAGGGCAAGGTTTGTGTGCGGCGATTGGTGAAGAACCAATATAGAGATGTTAGTGGAGACAGGGTGATGTCAGATCAGCGTAGGAGGTCTCCACTTCCCCCTTTCCCTAGAGTCTGACCTCCCTTTCCCTCTTCCCTTTGTGTTGCACTAAGTCTTTCCACAGCTGGCATGACACCCAGCTCGACTACCCTTTTTAAGAGTTGGGTGGAGGACATCATCTCTGAAAATAGGGTCCCACAGCTGCACCCCAACAATTTGAGCAGCAGTCTTAGAGGAGTCAATATCCTGAGACCAAAGGGCAGTGGTGTATCTAGGTTTTCTGACACCCAGGGCAAGAATTCAGTTTGGTGCCCCCCCCCAAGCACATATGCAACTTGCACACTTAGTCACATGCCAACTAGCTGTTCTCCCTAATTCTCTCAATGTTCAGTGAAAAACTGAGAGAAGCAGGAAGAGAAGCTTGCTGTCACGTCACCGTAAGATTGAAAATCGCATATGAGTGAAATGGCCATGTGATGACTGCTGGAACCTGCAAGCGGAGCTGAATCCTGACAGAGAGTATATTACATACTGTTAGGATTGGCATGTTACAGGGCTTTGTTTTATATAATTAATGGGCTCTCTATGTGACTGCAGGCTTCTATATGTGACTGCAGGCTTCTGAATTCTCACAGCGAATGCACTGCACATTTTTAGGATTCTCCCTTCCACAAGTATGCGATCTGTATACTTCTGGCCACATTCAGACAAGACGTGTCTGGCTTCACTCATTTCATTTTCATTGATTGAGGCCAAGCATGTCTAGTTGGCATGTGAGCAAATTTCCGGCACAAGAGAATTCTGACAGTGTGCACTGTGAGAATTCAGAAGTCTGCAGTCACATAGAATGGAAATGACAAACTTGGACAACCCCTTTAATGTTTCTAACATAAATAAAAATATGAGAGTTAGTCAATATCACAAAAAAACATTTACATCCAGGTACCTGATAGATGACACTCTCTTGAATCTTTCTTTTTGTTTTCTTCTTCATCTTGTCCACAGCTTGTCTCTGCAGGCTTCCATATTCCCCCGTCTTCTGCAACACATGTCAACATAATGCCCTTAAAGATAGCAGTGTCATTATAATGCTCCTGAATTTAAATATCTGCCCTATGCTGAGCCCTTGAATAAATAATTGTCCCCTCACTATATTCCATACACAAAATATGACCCACACTCTGTCCCTCTTATGGTACATGATCTCCACACTGCCCCCTCCTTACAATACTGGGCCCCCTCTTCACACTGTCCTCTCAAACTGTGTCCCCCTTATAGAGCCCAGTCTCTATACTGTACCCCCTCATCACACCCTTCATCCCCTCCTTAGTATACTATACCCTCCTGGCTGTGCCCTTACACTGTCTCCCATGCTATCCCACCCACACGACTCAGTCTCTATTCTGTGCCCACTCAAGTTTTTCTCCTCCATACTGTCTCCTTGCACTATTCCCCTCAATAGTCTTCTCACACGTTTCCCCCTCCCTCCAAAGGGGGGCCCATAGACCCTCATTTTGTCACTGAGGATGACTTCATAGTCCAGGGATTACTCCGAATGGTTCTTGTGGTGGGATTCAGGTCTGGACATCTGTTGTTATCCTATTAGATAGATAAGAATTAATGTATGTGTGTGTATGCTTTATTAAAGATGGTGTTGTGCGCAAGCCACCACTGCTAGGCAAGTCCAAAGGACCAGGATATTTTTCACCCACTCTCAATAAGGTGGAAGGCTTTTACAGAGGTCTTCCCAGACTGTTGTTGTAGGGTAGCTGGCATCTGGTGATGCGGACAATGTTAAAGTCAGGATACCAGAGTAAGTCCTGAGCTAGCAGCATTAAACCAAAACGAAAAGCAAAAGGGAACCCAAAAACAGAAGCTAAGGAAAAAAATCGAAAAAGACCGTAAGCAACTGATGCAAAGCAATCTGAACTTCACCAGGAAGACTCACCCCACCACTAGGCAAGAGAACTTAATAAAATGCACTGGATTGGAAAGGAGCAGGCTTTATATAGCCAGCCCAATGCTAAAAATTAAAATCAGATGATGCATTTGTAGCACCCTGAGGATTCGGCTGCTACAGGGGTATTGCACCTCAACCCAGAGGTGTGATATTCCACTCCCGGGTAAGGATGGAGTGTGGATCTGAGCTCGGTAGGCTGCATGCACTACACACATCCCATTTCCGAGGAGCAGACCGACGGTACTCCCACTTAGAAATGTGCAGGTACGACCGAGTCTGTTCCTGGCTGGAGTGGGAGGGGGGTGGTACATCCCAAGTAGTGTAGGGGCAGATAGGGGGAGCAGCCTGGGTAAAGTTAGGAGCTCATTGGGTGCTGGTCACCTGAGCTCACACATAGAGGGTGTATATAAAGTGGGCACCAACTAAGAACAGGGTCAGATGCAGAGAACAAGTCAGGAGCAGAGGAGAAGGAAAGACCCAGAGTGAGAGAGGAGAGAGAGAGACCCAGAGGCACAGAAGAACAGGACTCTAAGATCCCAAATTAAAACCCCGGGTGAAGAGTCGGCATCAGGGTACCGGAACCCAAGCTGGTGGGGGTAAAAACATTCCCCAGCCAGAGACCGGAGACCGTGGGCAGCGTTTGCCACGGTCACCCACTACATCCACCCCGAAGGCACACCACATGAAGGGTCAGGGAACCCAAGGCCAAGGGTGTCCCAACAGAAGGCCCGAGGGAGCTGGACCTAGGTGGATCACTGGTGGGGACGGCCAGAGAACGGGACAGAAGGAGAGCTCAGGGCCACGCTCCGGACTTGTTTGGGGGTTGGCTGGATCCAGGACCTGGTGGACGCAGCACGGCTCGGGTGGTCACTCGGAGCTGGAGTGACCAGTACAACATCTGCAGTAAGTAAACACCCTTAACTGCATAACCCGACTCTGTCTTCACTGCCGTCTGCACTGCACCACCACAACCCCCATCCTCTGCACCTGTCCCCCCTGAGGCTATACCCCTCCCGTTGGGGGTTATCATCACAAGCTGCACCTGCACCATCAGCCTCAGCGGACCCTGCTGCAGCGGCGGCCACAGTGACCGCATCACAACGGGTGGCGTAGTCGACACAAAAGAACTCTTAATAACATCTGTAGGACTGCCACATAACACTGAGCTTGACGCCCTGGGCACGGGGCCGGGTCACAGCCGCTCGGAGACTACAACCCCCCATCTGATCCGGTGCCGGGTATTCCCCTCAAAAAGGAATATGTCCCAGGGGGCGCGTCAACTTTGGCGTAGTCGGCAGGATTACGTGCCCGCAACACCCGGGTACTGCGTGCCTGAAGAAAAGTGCAAGTTTACCTCAGAAAGAAGTCTCCCGCCGGTTCCGGAGGGTCCACACCATCGGACCCCATCACAGGTCGTGTCCCGCCGATTGTCCGCCATTTCCAGCTTGTTCCCGCCATCTGCAGAGTTTCCCGCCACTGGGCGACGCTTCCCGCCAAATCCGAAGATTTCCCGCCTTGGAAGAGCAGCGGACGCCATTATGGGCGTGCCAAAGGAGGGCAAGAGGTCGCCTCCCATCGTGGGCCGGGACAGAAAATGGCGCCAAAAGTGGAAACCGCCCCCACCAACAGAGACTGTGATGCTGGAGGTGTCTGTCAGCGTGAAAGAACTACCCCTGGAGCTGACAGTCACCGAGTTGCCCCGGGACCGCCCTCGAAGTGGGAGGAGACGAAAGGAGAGAACAAAGATGGGTGCCGCCTGGAGCAGTCTGGAGCGAGCACACCCGGAGGCAGGAAGCCTGGAGAGGAGCAGCAAAGAAGCTCACCCGGAGATGTCCAGAGAGCAGAGCAGCACCGGCCCGCTGGCCAGGAGCCTGCTGGAAGAAGAGCAGAGCAGCACCGACCCGTTGGTCAGGAGCCTGCTAGACACCACGACCCCGCTAGGCCTAGTGGAGGTCCTTGCACAGCTCCCCCGAGACCGGGAGTGTGCACAAACTGCCCTGGAGGGCCTCGCACGGAGGATGGCCCGGGTACAGCGAGAGACATTGGCGGAGTGGAGCCGTGAGATGGCCCAGCAAACCAAGACCCGGAGCACGCCAGCCAAGATGAGGAAGCAGACCGCCTCTGAGGATGGCGCGGGAGGACCCAAGGTCGGAGACGGCGCCGAGAAGGGAGCCGAACGCATGGAGGCAGGTAAAGGGGACGTCTACACCCCAAGCCGGGACACCGCTTACCTGCCCCAGCTCCCCGTCGCAGAGCCCGAAAGTCCCCCTGCTGTGCCCGAAAACGCCATGTCACCGACGCAGACTAGGCCCCAACCGGAAGCCGCCGCCGCGACCCCTGTGACGTCACACGCCTCGACCCCGAGCGTGACCAAGCAGGAAGTACCACCAGCCTGGTCGCAAGGCCTAGTACCCCCGGGCGCCGCAATACCAACAGCGCCCCCTACCTCCGCGGAGCCTCCGGCCTGGCCGCAAGGCCAGGTAGCCCAGGGCGCCGCCGTATTAACGGTGCCCTTCACCTTCCAGGTGCCCCAGGCCTGGCCGCAAGGCCTGGGCAACCCGGGCGCCACCACCACCGCGCCCATAAAACCTAAAGTGCCGCATCTGGGAGAAGATCTGTTCGCCCAACACACATGGCCGGACGGGCAGCCCTTTGTCTGGCCCAGGGAGTACTACGAACAAAAGCTCCAAAAGAGGGCAAGGCCCATGTGTGCACCCCTGATCCCGGCTCCAAAGCCCGTTAAGAGGATCTCGCCCCCGCTAGCAGAAGCGCAGTTTGAGTGGGACCCCACCGGAGAAGATCTCATGGGGTTCACTCAAGAGACTCGGGCAGCCGCAGCGGAGCGTGCAGAGTGCTGCCGCCAGCAGCTCGAGGTCTTTGAGAGGGAGCGGAGAGAGAGGCGGGTCCGGGAACAACAAGCCCAGATAAGGAGCGCGGAGCAGAAGAGCCGGGCCAGGAGAGACCCCCGTGCAGCGCATTGTCCCCGCACCATCGGGACAGTGATCAAGTTCAACCAGCAGCATGGGTGGGGCTTCATCAGAGACCACAACACCCCCGGCGACGTTTTTGTAACGCGCAGAGACGTTGAGTCCCATCTGCCGGAGGGGCACAGAGGTCGTGACCTTTATATCGGGGACGAGGTCACCTTTACCCGGCACAAGTGTGCCAAAGGACCTTACGCCCTCCACGTACACCGCCTGACGGAGGAGGAGTTGCGGTGCGAGGAGGAGGAGCAAGAGGACCCGGACGGGTCTGAAGTTACCACCAGCTATAAGCAAAGAGCAGGAGGAAGACGCCGTTGAGTGCGGCAGAGCAGGTGCTGTAAATAAGTTACCCAATCGGGGTATAAAGAAACTGAAACTGTTGCTACATATATATAGTCCCCGTTGGGACCAGCTGAGTGAACTGTTTACCCGTTTACCCCTTAATCCCACAGGCTGAGGACTGTGAGCAGCCATTCCCTTTCCCTCCTTACCTGGCCGAGGACTGAGAGCGGCCAACTTCCCCTGTAAATAGTTGGGCGTCCTAAAGCGCCCCCTACCGGTTTTATAGGAAAACCAGTTTTTCTAAGAGACTGTCGAACTTTTCCCGGACACACGTTGCACAGTGTCCGGAGGAGGAACCAGAAACAAGAGACGACAAGAATGTTATATGAAAAGTTTTATATATATATAATGTTTTATATGTTTTATATGTTTATGAAAAAAAAATTTGTATGTTTTGGTGTTGTTTTTGTCTTACAGCCCGAGGACGTGCTGTGATTTACCAGGGGGGAATGTAGCACCCTGAGGATTCGGCTGCTACAGGGGTATTGCACCTCAACCCAGAGGTGTGATATTCCACTCCCGGGTAAGGATGGAGTGTGGATCTGAGCTCGGTAGGCTGCATGCACTACACACATCCCATTTCCGAGGAGCAGACCGACGGTACTCCCACTTAGAAATGTGCAGGTACGACCGAGTCTGTTCCTGGCTGGAGTGGGAGGGGGGTGGTACATCCCAAGTAGTGTAGGGGCAGATAGGGGGAGCAGCCTGGGTAAAGTTAGGAGCTCATTGGGTGCTGGTCACCTGAGCTCACACATAGAGGGTGTATATAAAGTGGGCACCAACTAAGAACAGGGTCAGATGCAGAGAACAAGTCAGGAGCAGAGGAGAAGGAAAGACCCAGAGTGAGAGAGGAGAGAGACCCAGAGGCACAGAAGAACAGGACTCTAAGATCCCAAATTAAAACCCCGGGTGAAGAGTCGGCATCAGGGTACCGGAACCCAAGCTGGTGGGGGTAAAAACATTCCCCAGCCAGAGACCGGAGACCGTGGGCAGCATTTGCCGCGGTCACCCACTACATCCACCCCGAAGGCACACCACATGAAGGGTCAGGGAACCCAAGGCCAAGGGTGTCCCAACAGAAGGCCCGAGGGAGCTGGACCTAGGTGGATCACTGGTGGGGACGGCCAGAGAACGGGACAGAAGGAGAGCTCAGGGCCACGCTCCGGACTTGTTTGGGGGTTGGCTGGATCCAGGACCTGGTGGACGCAGCACGGCTCGGGTGGTCACTCGGAGCTGGAGTGACCAGTACAACATCTGCAGTAAGTAAACACCCTTAACTGCATAACCCGACTCTGTCTTCACTGCCGTCTGCACTGCACCACCACAACCCCCATCCTCTGCACCTGTCCCCCCTGAGGCTATACCCCTCCCGTTGGGGGTTATCATCACAAGCTGCACCTGCACCATCAGCCTCAGCGGACCCTGCTGCAGCGGCGGCCACAGTGACCGCATCACAACGGGTGGCGTAGTCGACACAAAAGAACTCTTAATAACATCTGTAGGACTGCCACATAACACTGAGCTTGACGCCCTGGGCACGGGGCCGGGTCACAGCCGCTCGGAGACTACAACCCCCCATCTGATCCGGTGCCGGGTATTCCCCTCAAAAAGGAATATGTCCCAGGGGGCGCGTCACATTCCTCCCAGTCATGCCCATGCCCAGAGAGACACTCCCTGCTCACCTAAACAGCAAGGTGCACACATTCTCACCATTGGCTTACACCAGACAAGGCAGCATCCTGCATTGCCTGGCAACTGGGAGACACAGTGTCCCATGTCTCCTGGGCCACTAACCAAGTGGAAAGCGCGGCATTCCATGTTCCCTCATCACTCACTACTTCCACACATGAGATAACTCCGCCCTCAACACAGACAGACCGGCAGGGAAGTCTGAAAACCGGAGGAGGACGTTTATGTCCACAGCAGATATTCCTAACAGATGGAGTGAATGCTTAGTCTAAGGGGTGGAAATGTTTCTTAACATTTTTTCCTGTAAAATCCATATTTGCTTCGTGTTTGTCTGCTTTATTGCCAGTCTGTAAAAGTGGCTTAATACTGTCATGGTTCCACCCCTCACTGTGTCTGGGATGGAATTACTGACAGCTCAGCCATCCAATCTTGTACAGGGGTGTGCTGGAGCTGTCAGTACTGTGATTGACAGCTCGACCATCCAATCTGGTACTGGGGCATGCAATAGCTGTCAGTGTGGTGATTGACAGCTCGGCTGTCCAATCTGAGACTGGGAGACACTGACTATCTTCGGGTGTTCATTATCCCAGTTGAATGCCTGGCTACTTAACTGAGCTGTTTCCCCCAGATCTCTGCAAGACATACATTCAGCTAGTGTGTGTGGTTTGTTCTCTGTGCCTTGAGTTCTGTTTATTGATCTTCTGTTGCCTGACCTTGGACCTTGTTCTGACCATCCGTCTTTTTAATCCCTTCTGTTCTGATCTGCTTTCCTCCTGGTATTCTGATCTACGGAACGCTACCTGTTTAAGCCTTTGCCTCTTCCCCCTGTTTATGACGTACCCTCCTGGCTTTGACTTCGGACTCCTTGACTACTATAATACTCTGACAACATTGTTCCCAGAAGCAACCTTGAGCATTATGGAAAGCTCTTTACGAGTAACAAGCACCCAAACATTTTAGTGCTCGCTCTTCACTACTCATCAGTCCAGATCACCTGCTGCCATTTTCGTGCACCTCAGTTCCTATGTTTTTGTGCATAGTTGAGTAGCATAGCCTTGTTTCCATGTCAAATGTTTGGCTATTTGGATGCAATTCTTCGATGAAGACTATTACTCACACGCCCGGACTGACTGGCGTGAGCATGATTAGTGATCCCACTGGACCATGAACCGAGGAGTGCCTGGAGGGGCGTAACAAAGTATCAACTCAGTCCGACCAAGGTCACACAGCGGCTCAGTCGACTCCGTGAACCAGGGAGGAACTGAGCAGAGGGACCAGGTGCTACTCTAGGTCAGACCCCAGTCACAGCTGTTGACCCACACCGGGGAATGCAGGAACAGACAGGTTAGGCTGGCATACAGACAGGTGGGTACTGGCAGGCACGGCTGGTACTTGAGCAAAGTGTGCAGCCTGGATTGATAGGTAAGATGGCGGTCTTGCATGGTGGGAGGTGGTAAGCCATGCCAGCACGCCGTCAGGGATGTTACAGTACCGCCCCTTTATGCCCCCTCTTCTTCAAGCCTGCAAGTATTTTCTGCAGAGAATTTGGAGACTGATCCTTCTCTTCAAGAAGATTACCTCTTCTGTCCACAAGAGGGAATGAAACTGGTCTCACCATCTGGGTGACTAGGATGCTTCCTCCCATCGAGCCATCCTCAGCAACAGATGAAGTGAGTAAAGTACCAGGAACAAGACACAGGAAAGTCTCTATCCATTTGTTAATATCGGGTAGCACCCCAAAGGATTTACGGGACAACTGGAGATCCTCCACTGGGTTGGAGGGGTGAAGAGACTCGGGGGGGTGACCACCGCCTTCATGTACACTTTGCCAAGCTTACTGGATGAAGTGGGCGAAGTACCAGGTTCAGGGTACAAAAAAGTCGCTTTCCATTTGTTATCAGGTAGCACCCCGGAGGATTCAGGAGGCAACTGGAGGTCCTCCGCCTGGTTGGAGGGGTGCAGAGACTTGGAGGTAGCCACCGCCTTGATGGACTTATTGCCAGATTTGTTAGAGATGGAGGAATCTTGCTTAGGGTCCAACTTCAGTCTGGCTTCTGAGATGACACGTCTGCGAGGCGGGGCGGTGCCTAAAGCCAGATCATTGGTACAATCGTCGAGACTGTGTGGGGACAATGCCTCCGCTTCCCTTCCTTCGGAGACTTCAGTGCACAGAAAGTCAGCGACTAGCAGATCTGGTGAAGAAGAAGACACTGCTGACTGTCCTGAAGATATGGGGACTGGACACCCCTTGTACCTCAGCAGTCCCCCAGTAAACACCATGCAGGATCTCCAGACCTGAGCGGGCACTAGATCTCTCGGCTCGGGACGACCTCTGGGTAAACCAGACAGCACCTGGAATGTGAACTTCTTCATGTGTAATGCTCCAATCTGGAGCTTAATTTTTACAGACATATTTTGACTGCTTCTGAGCAGGGCTCGTCCTTTCGCTGACAATACCCAAACTGGATTCTGGAGTTGTCGGACGGGAATCAGACACCTACTCTTCAAGGCTTTATGCCCAAAACTTACGGTTAATCCGAGGCCTTCACTTGCCACGGAGACAGTCACGGTCTTCTGTGGAGAGGAAACACTAACGCCAAGGGCAGCCTCTCCTACAGGCCTAATGTCTTAGGATTCTCCAACCTTCGCTGGACAGAGACCGTCAGGGTGTTCCAAACAATCGCAGCGGGACCGCAATCCGATTTTGTGACTGAGTTCCGGCCTCTGCTTTGCCTGATGAACATGGTCATCCTTCATGGATTCTGTGTGGGTAGCTGCCTCAACAGGATGGGGATCAGGAGGTCTTTAGGAGGACAGAACTTGGCGTGACGGTTTACCTCTACGCCTTGCACGTCTGGGCTGCCTCTTGAGGTTGGGAAGAGAAGTATTCTGTGGAGCATTGTCATCCTGTGTGAATTCTGTGTGGGCAGCAGTCTCTTCAAGCTGGAGAGCTGGTGGGCTACCTACACGCATCACCCATCAGGACGGCTCCAGGATATTGGGAAGGGAAGCTTTGGCAGAAGCCTCAGGGTTAGGGTCATCGAAGACCATTAAAAAGGCCACTAGGAAGGCCTGCAGGTCAGAAATGATAGGATCCCATGCTTCCCATAGGGGGGTGATCCAATTCAAGGCATCACCCTCTAAGTAGGACATCATGAATGCTACTTTAACCCGATCAGTGGGAAAATAGTGAGCATAGAATTTGAAATGCAGCATACATTGCTCCACAAATGCACGGCTTTGTTTTGGATCCCCATAGTACCATGGTGGATCCGCAGGAACGAGTGCTGATAGCTCCATTTGGGCTGGTGCGTAAATCGCCTGGACCTCAGCTTGAGAAATTTTTTTTCCTTGGTGCACTTATTCGCCAGACAAGAATTCAAATGTCTCCGAGAGCGAAGGGCCGTGGGGCTCAACGGCACCATGGCCTGAGCAAACTATTACGCACACGCCCGGACTGACTGGCGTGAGCATGATTAGTGATCCCACTGGACCATGAACTGAGGAGTACCTGGAGGGGCGTAACTAAGTATCAACTCGGTCCGACCAAGGTCACACGGCGGCTCAGTCGACTCCGTGAACCAGGGAGGAACCGAGCAGAGGGACTAGGTGCTACTCCAGGTCAGACCCCGGTCACAGCTGTTGACCCACACCGGGGAATGCAGGAACAGGCAGGTTAGGCTGGCATACAGACAGGTGGGTACTGGCAGGCATGGCTGGTATGCAGACAGGTGGGTACTGGCAGGCACGGCTGGTATGCAGACAGGTGGGTATTGTCAGGCACGGCTGGTATGCAGTCAGGTGGACACTGGCAGGCATGGCTGGCATGCAGACAGGTGGGCACTGGCAGGCATGGCTGGCATGCAGACAGGCGGGTACTGGCAGGTAGAAACACAGGCAAGATAGGGACCAGTACAGACTGGGACACAGGAACGAAGCTGCAGGTGCGGTAGACAAGCAGAGCAGAGCAAAACCTGCAGATGCGGTAGACAAGCAGAGCAGAGAAAAACCCGCAGGTGCGGTAGACAAGCAGAGCAGAGCAAAACCCGCAGATGCGGTAGACAAGCAGAGCAGAGCAAACCCGCAGATGCGGTAGACAAGCAGAGCAGAGCAAAGCCAGCAGTGCATTAGACAAGCAGAGCAGAGCAAAGTCCGCAGGTGTGGTAGACAAGCAGAGCAGAGCAAAACCCGCAAGTGCGATAAACAAGCAGAGCAGAGCAAAACCCGCAGGTGCGGTGAGCAAGCTGAGCAGAGCGAAACCGCCAGTGCGGTGAACAAGCAGAGCAGAGCGAAACCGCCAGTGCAGTGAACAAGCAGAGAAGAGCAGAGCGAAACCGCCGGTGTGGTGGACAAGCAGAGCTGAGCAAAACCGCCGGTGCGGTGGACAAGCAGAGCAGAGCAAAACCGCAGGTACGGTGAACAAGCAGAGCAGAGCGAAACTGCAGGTGCGGTGAACAAGCAGAGGAGAGCGAAACCGCAGGTGCGGTGAACAAGCAGAGCAGAGTGAAAGCGCAGGTGTGGTGAACAAGCAGAACCAGACAAGGTACTTACAATGAAGTAGCGAGTGTACACAAAACTCACAAACAGAAGTTCAGAGACAACGATTTGGAGTTAGGTGCAGGTTCAGATACTGCAGGAAAAGGGAAGGTTCGGACATAGAGAGAAACAAGTAACGGGCTAGGACACAGTTCAGACAGGAACTGAACCAGGAATAAGATACAGGAACGAGCCTGGGAACTCAGCCCCCAGGGAGGTGGAGACAGACTAGAAGTCACAGATACAGGTAACAGGCCTGGGTATACAGCCCCCAGGGGCGGAAACAGACAAGATACAGTACAGGACCTGGCAATTCAGTTGCACAGAACACACTGAATGAAAGTGTTGCTCAGGCACCCCCTACTGGGTGGAGGGGGTTTAAGTATCCAGTGACTCACAGCAATAGGCTGTGGAGGCATTAGGAGTGCGCACACAGTAACTATAAGAATCAGGCAGTAGCCGCGCCGCCGCCCTAAGCAATCAGACAAGAGGCACAGCAGGTACTGGAGCAAAGTGTGCAGCCTGGAACGATAGGTAAGATGGCGGTCTTGCATGGTGGGAGGTGGTAAGTCATGCCAGCACTCCGCCAGGGATGTTACAAAGACCACTTCTGGCCAGACTTTGACGAATGGTAGGCGGATGTAGCTGGGTCCCAGTTATGAAAATTTTCCAGTTTCAAAAGGAAGTAAGCATAATGTGTCTTTCATCAGTTGCACTAAGTTTTGTTAAGGCGCTCAAGATTTGCCATTTCTTAGTGCTTCTTCAAAAGAGCTTGAACCAGGGAGAGACATTGCTGATGCAGTATATCTACCTCGTGTCTGAACTGTGACATGAAGCTGACTTCCACAACCTCAACTTTGTAGCAGAGTTTGGCTGTTCCTTACCCAGTTTTAAGCCTCCTACAGAGCTGTTCCTGTTTCAATTAATGACTGTGTTTCAACCTGCATATGAAAGTGTTGATCATTATCTCCTGTTTGGTATAATTGGTTACTCATACACCTGACGATAATCCTACAAAATCCCTGACTTTATGCAAGTGTGCTTATGACAACTTTTAATATTTTCAAGACAAAGGGTGGCCGCACCAAATAGTGATTTGATCTAGATTTCTCTTTTGTTCATTCACTTTGCATTTTGTTAATCAAAAAAACTATTCTATTAGCACTTGTTTTTTTTAAAGCATTCTTACTTTGCAGCATATTTTCCACCCTTGCCTAAAATGTTTGCACAGTACTGTATATGTATTGTGAATAAATATCATTCTAGTAATTCATAATGTAATATTCCTCTTTTTTATAATCGCAAGTAGGTATCTTATTTGAGAATCCTGTCCCGAAAACTCTGAAGATATGTCATTAATGTTATAGCTATCACAAGTGCTTTTGCAGTATACTAGGTAACCACTATACCCACAATAAGGGTAGCGTCAATTGACTATTTTCTCTCCACCTGAGAAAAATGGTCCCATTGTGCTTATCAGACTCTTAACAGAGTTTGATCAGAGTGGAATCCAATTTTCTTAGCGGTGGAGAGAAAACAAAAGTTTATCATCCTTCTCCATTACGGCAGTTCATGAAAATCGGACCGCACCCAGATGCGTCTAATTTTTTTCACGGACCCATAGACTTGGATGGGCGACTGTGATCCAATTCTTGGAGGCAAATCATGCATCCTGTAATTTTTTTTCTTAGACTGCTCGTTCTGAGGGAAAAATGTAACATGTGTACGGCTCCTTGGAATAACTTCGGTACGAATGCTTCTCATCAAAACCACAGATGGAACTCACCTGATTTAAACGGTCATCTGCACAAGGCCTGCGATTAAGCGACCAATTTTGTCACTCATGAGTTCTGGCACTTGCTCCTAAAAAAAGCAGAAAAAATAAACCTCTTATTTTTATGTTTCCAAAGAGTTGTAAAATGTTAAACGTACAATTCTACTTCACCATGCCGGCTTGCATTGGCCTACAGGAGAACAGGAAAAATCTCTGCTGGGCCCATGTGCAAGAGTGGGCCACCACCCTCTTACTTGACACTATATTCTTGAATCACTATGTACAGATAAAGGCAGCATCTTATTCATTTAACAATCTTCCCAGTTCATTGTTATATACATTTGTGATTGAGAATAATGTCACATTTGCATGTTACTAAAAAGTGGGGCCCTGCAGTTGGTTACTGGTGGGCCCTTGGCACCTGAGTCCGACACTGTCACCATGTATTCCTATGCCAATAAAGTGAGAATTACCAAGGCAATATGATAAAGTTTATCACAATTAGACATGAAATATTACCCACATAGCCAGCTGATGTAGAAATATTGAGTTCTATGACAAAGACTCAGACTTTTATACAATCCATCAGTTTTTGCTGTTGGGGCAAAGCCAAAACCTGACTTTGAATCACCATTCTCAAGGCAGATGTGAGGAGCCCGAGTAACACTAAACTGACAGTAAAAATAAAGACCATCACAAAACACTTTATTATAAATTTGCTGCTATTCTGCCAAATTTTTTATTGAGACAGAATTAACAGCTTCCAATCGATTCCTTCTAGTCTGGATACTGAGTTAGGGATTTTTAATATACTGAGTGACATTAAATAGAAATGGTTATAGGGTTATAAAAGTACAATCATTGTGCTGTAAAGTTTGACCAGACAGACCCTTTAATGTCAAGAAATTCTTAAACTAATAGAGATGTTAGGAGAAACATCTGTAGCTTATACCTAATAGATGCTGACATTAGAATTTGTGTTTAGGGACAGAAACCCTTTAAATTCGCCTTCTGCAAGAAATAGAAATGTCTTCTTATTGAACCTCACAGGAACTCTATGCACTCCTTTTTATTTGTCCTACAGCTTACTACTTGGTGATTGTCATGAGACCTTTACTTAAGAGGAATACTTCTTTGAAAAAACACTATTTACCTCCAAACAACTTTTTTTCCGTAAAACATTGCAACACTTGTTAAAAGGTTGTGTTTGGTATTGCAGCTCAGTTCTATTAATAAGGAGCTTTTGACAAATGCTTCATGTTGAACTGGATGCATGATGCAATATTATTATTATTATTATTATTATTTTTAGCACCATTGATTCCATGGTGCTGTACATGATAAGGGGTTACATTCAAAATACAAATATAAATACAAATATAAATTACGGTGAAGAAATGAACAATGACAGACTAGTACAGAAAAGAGAGGGCCCTGAGGTGACAAGGGGTCATTGCAGGCTGTAAGCTTTCTTAAAGAGGTGGGTTTTCAATTTTCGTCTGCAAGTTCTGAGTGGTGCTGGTTTTCAATTTTCGTCTGCAAGTTCTGAGTGGTGCTGGTTTTCAATTTTCGTCTGCAAGTTCTGAGTGGTGCTCCGAGGCAGCAGACTTCCGGTACTGCAAGAAACATGGTGTCATTAATTGTGATGGATAGACCACGTAGGGGGTTTAGGAGAAATGTAGGAAAGATGATGAGTTCAGTTTTGTCCACATTGAGTTTTAGAAAGCAAGAGGAGAAGAAGGAGAATATAGCTGATAGACGCTCTGAGATTCTGTACAGCAGAGAGGTGATGTCTGGCCAAGCGATAGATCTGAGTGTCATCAGCATATAGGTGGTAATGGAAGCCATGGGACTTCATGAGCTGTCCCAGGGCAAAGCTTAGATATAGATTTTGAAGAGTAAAGGTCCCAGGGTAGAGCCTTGAGGGGCACCAACAGAGAAAGGATAGGATGAGGAAGTTGAATGGGAGTGAGAGATGCTAAATGTGCTGTTAGAAAGGTATGAGGAGATCCAGAAGTTTGAGATGTAAAGTTACAACTCTGATCTCCTGTCCTAAACCTGCAGGAGTCAGTGTGGGTGGTGGTGGGTGGGTAGGGGGATAAGCACAGCTGATTTTAACTGTGTTACATTACAAACCCTTCTATCAGCTCTGCTTCTGACATACCACTGTCACCTTCTCTGCATTGTCCCTCCCCCCCCCACTGTTTGTCCAGAGATAAGAGCTACAAAATGCCAGTTTCACACTTATGTCTTTTGTGCTCAACTTGTAATCACACTATAGTTAGATCAGAGCAGGTTGTCATTACATTTCACACAGGAGTAGTACAGAAGTACAGAAAAGGCAGGTTATTTCTGTATGAGATGCAAAACAGACATAAGTGTGATTACTGACAGATTTCTAGATAGGTAATGTGGCAGAGGGATAGTATAGCAGAGCTGACAGTGCTATGAGAGGAGGTAGCTGATAGAAAGGCTTATAATGTGACACAGCTAAACTGAACTATGCTGCTCCTCCTTTCACATTGACTGAGGAGGTTAGACCAGGAGATCAGGACTGTATCCTTGCACATTGAGAAACCTGCTCTAAGTTATTATGGGAGTGTGTTTTTCTTTTTCCTTTACGTGTCCCTGCCTGCTTATGGTTGATCAACATCATACAGGGAGAAGTACACGCTACCAGTGAAAACTGTCTGATAATATCCACTTGTACTTAATGAAAATAACATATTTGGTGCCAAATACTTTGCTAATATCTCCACAGCGGACAGGTGCAGTTTGCAAAAAAAGGTGGTGGTGGTGGTGGGGGGGTGGTTTGCGGTGCCATTATTACATTGTGTGTATAGTTCAGCATGAAAAATTTGTTGAAATGTTGTTCTTAACCCCTTTTCCTATTTCAAAATGTTTTCCACTGAATGGGAAATATATAATACTAGATGGTGGCCCGATTCTAATGCATTGGGTATTCTAGAATAGGTATGCGGCCGACCGGGTGCAATCAGCAGAGCGGTGTTTAAATTTGGCGCCAAAATCACTGATTGGTCGCGTTCGGCAACCGCGACCAATCAGCAAAGCGGTGTTTAAATTTGGCGGCAATATCAATGATTGGTCGCGGGCGGCGGCCGCGACCAATCAGCGAACCGTGTTAGTGAGGACTGGAGAGCGTGTTTACATTTGGCACCAAAATCGCTGATTAGTCGCGACCAATCAGCAGAGCTGTGTTTAAATTTGGCGCCAATACTGCTGACTGGTCGCGGCCGCCGACCAATCAGCAGAGCGATGCAGAGCGGGGTTTAAATTTGGCGCCAAAATCGCTGATTGGTCGCCGGCCGCGACCAAACAGCAGAGCGTTGTTTACATTTGGCGCCAAAATCGCTGATTGGTCGAGGCCGGCGACCGCGACCAATCAGCAGAGCGTTGTTTAAATTTGGCGCCAATCTCGCTGATTGGTCGAGGCCGGCGACCGCGACCAATCAGCAGTGCGGTGTTTAAATTTGGCACCAAAATCGCTGATTAGTCGCGACCACGACCAATCAGCAAAGAGGTGTTTAAATTTGGCGACAATAGTGCTGATTGGTCGCGGCCGGCGACCGCGACCAATCAGCAGAGCGATGCAGAGCGGGGTTTAAATTTGGCGCCAAAATCGCTGATTGGTCGCCGGCCGCGACCAATCAGCAGAACGGTGTTTAAATTTGGCACAAAAAGCGCAGATTGGTCGCGGCCGGTGGTTGCGACCAATCAGCAGAGTGAGGTTTAAATTTGGCGCCAATACTGCTGATTGGTCATGGCCGACAACTGCGACCAATCAGCAGAGCGGTGTTTAAATTTGGCGCCAATCTCGCTGATTGTTCGCGGCTGGCGGCCGCGACCAATCAGCCGAGCAGGGTTTAAATTTGGCACCAATAATGCTGATGGGTCGCGGCCGGCGACCGCGACCAATCAGCAGAGCGGGGTTTACATTTGGCCCCAATGCTGCTGATTGGTCGCGGCCGGCGACCGTGACCAATCAGCAGAGCGTTGTTTAAATTTGGCACAAAAAACGCAGATTGGTTGCGGCCGGTGGTTGCGACCAATCAGCAGAGTGAGGTTTAAATTTGGCGCCAATCTCGCTGATTGGTCGAGGCCGGCGACCGCGACCAGTCAGCAGTGCGGTGTTTAAATTTGGCACCAAAATCGCTGATTAGTCGCGACCGCGACCAATCAGCAAAGAGGTGTTTAAATTTGGCGACAATAGTGCTGATAGGTCGCGGCCGGCGACCGCGACCAATCAGCAGAGCGATGCAGAGCGGGGTTTAAATTTGGCGCCAAAATCGCTGATTGGTCGCCAGCCGCGACCAATCAGCAGAACGGTGATTAAATTTGGCACAAAAAGCGCAGATTGGTCGCGGCCGGTGGTTGCGACCAATCAGCAGAGTGAGGTTTAAATTTGGCGCCAATACTGCTGACTGGTCACGGCCGACAACGGCGACCAATCAGCAGAGCGGTGTTTAAATTTTGCGCCAATACTGCTGATTGATCTCGGCCAGCGACCGCGATTAATCAGCAGAGCGTTGCTTAAATTTGGCGCCAATCTCGTCGATTGGTCGCGGCTGGAATCCGCAACCAATCAGCAGAACGTTGTTTAAATTTGGCACCAATCTCGCTGATTGGACGCGTCCGGCGTCCGCGTCCAATCAGCACAGCAGTGTTTAAATGTGGCGGCAAGATCGGTGATTGGTCGCGGCCGCTATTTAAATGTGGCGCCCAAATCGGTGATTGGTTGCGGGCAGCGGCCGTGACCAATCAGCAGAGCGGTGTTTAACTTTAGAGCCAAGATCACTGATTGGTCGGGTGTGGAGAGCGCGACCAATCAGCGAATCGTTTTGGTGAGGAGCGGGGAGCGGAATCGTATTAGTGAGGACCGGGGAGTGGCGCTGCCTGTGCGGGTACTTCCGCTGCGAGAACCCGGGACATGAGCGGGCGCTCGGAGCAGAAGTATCCCGACCTTCAGCGCCGCTCCCCGGTCCTCCCTTCACACCCTAGCCGCTGATGTCCCCACAGTATCCACATGGTGTTACAAAGGTCCGAACATTTGTGTTAAAAATCGCTGATTGGTCGCTGGCGTTGCTTGCGACCAATCACCGATTTGGGCGCCAAATTTAAATATCTGCCGCGACCAATGACCGATCTTGGCTCCACATGTAAACACCGCTGTGCTGATTGGTCGCCGACGCTGGGCGCGACCAATCACCGATTTTGGCGCCAAATTCAAACACCGCTGTGCTGATTGGTCGCCGACGCTGCGCGCGACCAATCACCGATTTGGCAGCACATTTAAATAGCGTCCGCGACCAATCAGCACAGCGGTGTTTAAATGTGGAGCCAAGATCGGTGATTGGTCGCGGCCGATATTTAAATTTGGTGCCCAAATCGGTGATTGGTCGCGGGCAGCGCCAGCGACCAATCACCGATTTTTAACACAAATGTCCGGACCTTTGTAACACCATGTGGATACTGTGGGGACATCAGCGGCTAGGGTGTGAAGGGAGGACCGGGGAGCGGCGCTGAAGGTCGGGATACTTCTGCTCCGAGCGCCCGCTCATGTCCCGGGTTCTCGGAGCGGAAGTATCCGCACAGACAGCGGCGCTGACATCCATGCGGCTAGGGCGTGAAGGGAGGACCGGGGAGCGGCGCTGACATCCAATTGGTCGCGTCCGCTATTTAAATGTGCCGCACAAATCGGTGATTGGTCGCCGACTTGGCCCGCGACCAATCACTGATCTTGCGGCGAAAGTTAAACAGTACTGTGCTGATTGGTCACGGATGCTGCCCGCGACCAATCACCGATTTGGGCGCCAAATTTAAATATCGGCCGCGACCAATCACCGATCTTGGCTCCACATTTAAACACCGCTGTGCTGATTGGTCGCCGACGCTGGGCGCGACCAATCACCGATTTTGGCGCCACATTTAAATAGCGTCCGCGACCAATCCGCACAGCGGTGTTTAAATGTGGAGCCAAGATCGGTGATTGGTCGCGGCCGATAGTTGAATGTGGCGCCCAAATCGGTGATTGGTCGCGGGCAGCGTCCGCGACCAATCAGCACCGTAATGTTTAACTTTTGCGGTAAGATCCGTGATTGGTCGTGGGCCAAGACCCCGACCAAACACAGATTTGTGCGGCACTTTTAAATAGCGTCCGCGACCAATTGGATGTCAGCGGCGCTCCCCGGTCCTCCCTTCACGCCCTAGCCACATGGATGTCAGCGCCGCTGCCTGTGCGGGTACTTCCGCTCTGAGAACCCGAGACATGAGCGGGCGCTCGCAGCAGAAGTATCTCGACCCGCAGCGCCGCTCCCCGGTCCTCCCTTCACACACTAGCCGCTGATGTCCCCACAGTATCCGCATGGTGTTACAAAGGTCCGGAAATTTGTGTTAAAAATCGGTGATTGGTCGCTGGCGCTGCCCGCGACCAATCACCGATTTGGGCGCCAAATTTAAATATCAGCCGCGACCAATCACCGATCTTGGCTCCACATTTAAACACCGCTGTGGTGATTGGTCGCGGCCGATATTTAAATTTGGCACCCAAATCGCTGATTGGTCGCGGGCAGCGTCGGCGACCAATCAGCACAGCGGTGTTTAAGTTTTGCGCTAAGATCAGTGATTGGTTGGGTCCGAAGACCGCGACCAATCATCGAATCGTCTTGGTGAGGACCGGGGAGCTGCGCTGCCTGTGCGGCTACTTCCGCTGCGAGAACCCGGGACATGAGCGGGCGCTCGCAGCAGAAGTATCCCGACCCGCAGCGCCGCTCCCCGGTCCTCCCTTCCGCATGGAGGTCAGCGGCGCCGGCGGTCCTTCCACTGCTACCGGCCGGGAGATGAGCGCCTCGCGCCGCTCATCTCCCGGCTGCATCTCCGTCCCGCAGATGGGTCCGGCGGTCGGGTTCCTTCTGCTGTTGCCGGCCGGGAGATGAGCACCTCGCGGAGCTCATCTCCCGGCTGCATCGCCGCTGAGCTCCGTCCCGCAGATGAGCCGCTAACGGCCGCCATCTTTTTTTAGAAATGCCCCGGCGCTGATTGGCCGCTGTCGGACCAATGAGCGAAGCGGGATTTCCTGGACAGACAGACACACAGACAGACAGACAGACAAACGGGATAAGACGATTATATATATAGATACTGCAATACAATATAACATTGAATGAGTCAATTAATCTTGTTGAAAGGTTGTCTTTAACCTTTTATCCTATTTTAAAATGTTTTTCCATTGAATGGGAGAATGAAAATTATTTGAAGATTTCGTTTTTTTTAAAATATGTTTTACATTTTTTCAACCATCTTTACATAGACTTGAACCTGTGATTGCTTGTACAGTTTACTGCAATACAAAATAACTGTGACATGCAGAAGTAGTGCTGTTGCTTCAAAAGAATCCATCAACTATTAGAAGTATCACGAGCACAGGAAGCAGGAAGTGTTGTGCTCCAGAAGCATCCAGCAACAAGAGGGGTTAACACAGTCACAGGAAACAGGGAGTGTTTTAGCAGAGCCCCAGGGGGATTGTGAGGAACATGTTATGGTAGTCTGGCTGAAGCCGAAGAGAAAGGTGATGTGTTATCTGGATCTGACAGAAGGCAACTGAACAGGATTCAGATCAGGAGAGAAACTAAACACTGGTCAAATAAACTCCCTGAACTAACAATGCAGAGTATTATCGGGCAGGAAGATAAGCACTGGAAGGAATTGTGTCATAGTGATCATCTCCCTCATCAAACACTCCCCCTTCCATCTCCATGCAGGATAAAGAATGCTGTGTACTATTGTGTCCTTGTGAAGGAAAAGTCTGTGGTTGTGTATGCATAGAAGTGTGCTTCTAAGAGATCTAATCTGTGCTGAATTGTGCTACTGAAGAGACTGTAATACTGTGCCTTGTGAAGAAACTACTGTATTGTTACTGGAGCCGGTTGTTCAAGAGACTCAGACTGTACCGTAATGAAGATTGTTGCTGTGATATCCCTGAATTGCACTGCCCATTCTTCAGATTAAATTCCACTGTTAAACTGTTGAAAAAGACTCTTGTCAGATGTGTCTAATCAGCAATTGAATCTATCGTGTGCCTGAGAGAAGCTGCAGCCTATGGTCACCCTGAGTAACGGTTCGCCCACAATTCCAAAGAATTCATGAAACCTGTCTCGCCCTATCTGAACCTAGCGGTGTGCGTGTAACATTGGTGGCCCATACGGGAAGTCCTGAGCGGGAATTAGCATATAGAGGGAGAAGCGGAAAAGTGTCTGGAAACACACAGCAGCACAGCACCTTAATTCAACTCTGCTACACCAGTTAAAGGGGACCAGCCCTAAAGAAAACTCACTAGCAGCAATGGATGTGGAAATACAAATGGACGGAATTAGTGAGCAGCTTCTTCAGTTAACCTGTGAAGAATTGAGAACAGTAGCAGAACACAAAGATGTCAGAAGAACAGATTTCTAAAGCACACAACCGCAGGCAACTGTTAGCTGCCATTAATGCAAAAATGGATGAGCTGGGGAAGAAAGAAGGTGAAGACGTCATGGGGACGTTCCTCCAGGACCTAACACAGTTTCTAACCAGGTTGAAGTTGGAGGATGGAGAGGCGGCACCAATTATCAAAAGCGGGAATCTTCGTCCGCAGACAGAACTACAGGAACTGAAATAACAATTCAAAGCCCTAACAACAGTCCTGCAGGAATTGACCAAAACCTCTGAACGGGTGACAGACTCAGACAGAATCTTTATCCTGCTCGGGTTAGATGAATCAGGAAGACAGTCCACTCTAACACCACAAATCACCATAAGGAAAGAATTCAAGATCCTGGGACAGATTGGAGAGTGTGAACAGAAAGAAATACTGTCTGAACTTGTTGCACCAGATCGATGCAGGCATACAGAAAGGCTACTAGCCAGATGAGATCATTGAGTGGGTGGTGAAAGCGATCAGCCCAGGACTGAACCTCCGTACTATGCTAGGAATGAAGAGTAAATTGACCTTGCAACAGCTGAAGATGATTTTAAAAGGGCACTATAAAGAAGAGAATACTTCAGAATTGTTCCACCGACTCATTAACCTCTCACAGAAAAATAATGAATCACCCCAAAGTTTCTTGTTCAGAGCAATTGAACTGAAGGATGGACTGTTGTTTGCATCCAGAGATGTAGAAGCGGAGAAGTTTGATGCTGGACTAGTCCAGAAGAAGTTCTTGAGATCATTGGGAACATGGTTAATCAGCAAAGACATCAAGTTGCAGCTGAAACAGTACCTAGAAGATCCTGGCATTCTGGACAAAGTCCTAATTGAAAAAATTAATGAGGCAGCTAGTTTGGAGTCAGAGAGCGAACAGA
Source organism: Phyllobates terribilis (assembly GCF_046119375.1). Classification (NCBI taxonomy): domain Eukaryota; kingdom Metazoa; phylum Chordata; class Amphibia; order Anura; family Dendrobatidae; genus Phyllobates; species Phyllobates terribilis. The sequence goes on along the minus strand of NW_027362761.1, from coordinate 1,121,901,247 downwards.
AGTTAAAGAAAAGCTCTGCTCCTAAAATCACCAAATTGAGTCAGCTGCAGTTGAAGACCCCCGATGGCCAGTCCGAAGATCATCATGGAGACCCCCCAGTGCCACCTCCGAGATGGAACCTTAAATCACCAACAACAGAGAGGACCGCCAGCGCTGACTGGGAGGAAGTAATAGGAGAACTGTAACCTGAGTTTATTGAGGTGAAAAAGTTGATTTGTTCCAGGTTAGAACCTGTATCCCTCAGACTCAGGAGTGAATTTCAAAACAGAAGATACCCGGCTTGTGAAGCGTGCCATTCATCAAATCAGAGTACAGTGTGTTTCCACTGTCTAATATGGGGTGAGGAAGGACATTATGCCAAGGAATGCCAATGATCACAGTCATTTGGGTTAAAAGACAGTAGGTTGCCAGTGCGGGACGACTGGTAACCGCGACACGGAGGAGGCCCCAGAAGCAAATCCAAATCTCACCAAGCCCCAGAACGGCGCATGAGGTAAAACAGCTGCGTCAGTACTATCCCCAAGTGTGTTCCCGTCTACAACAGCTGAAAGAGAGAGAGAGGCATCAGTTACTTAATGCCCAGTGCGGAGGTGAAACAATGTACTCCTGGGAGGAGGATTCCTCGGTCAGTAAAGATGGCCTCATCAGCCTAATCGGCGAAAGGTGCTTTATACAGTGCCAGCTAGATGGACTCATGGTAAAAGCTCTGTGGGACACAGGAGCCCAAGCGAGCCTTTTAAATGAACAATGGAGAAGGCGCTACCTGCCACATACCTGCCTTCGGTCGCTAAAAGAACTCTTAAGAACAGTGGAACTCCACGGCAAAGCTGTCAACCAGATCAAAATCCCCTTCATAGGCTGGGTAGAAGTGACTTTCCAACTGAGGGCCACGAAGAACAGCAACACCATTGAGCTTTTGGTACCTTTTCTCGTGACCAGTGATCAGAACGTGGCAGAGGATCCTATCCTGGGTTACAATGTAATCAGTGAGGTCATCACGAAACACACGTCAGGGACGCTGGTGGTGGATTCAATTGCCACATCACCTGCCATACCCAATGTCGTGGTGGGAAATGTGATTCATAGAGTAAAGAAAGCACAGAATACAATGGACCTAAAAGAAGTCAAGGTAGGCTGGTGCCCAGCCATCATCCCTGCAAACCAAATGGTGGGGGTGAGGTGTGGAGTCCGGGTAGAACCGAGAAGAAATGTTCAGAAAAGACTGTTCGTGCCAAAAGACTCCTCAGAACTTCTGGAAGGCCTAGTTCAAGGTGAGACTGCTTACGATTTCTAGTGTTGGGTTTTCTCGAGTGACAGTAGCGGTGATGAATACTACGAAACACGAAATTTGACTGGATCCAAAGACTGTGTTAGGTCACATTGAAACCGTTAAAATGGTATATCCAGCCAGTGTGAGACCTGACCAGGGGTCTATCGTGAATTCAGGCTCCCCACCAAGGAACAGGAGTTGCCCAGTGGAGGAAATTTCACGACCCACCTCAGGGTCCTGGGATCCCCCAGTATCCCTGGAACACTTGTGTTCTGAAGATATAGCGATAGCAAAACAGATGCTGAGAGAAGAGTGTCATGCATTCTCTAAAAATGACTCTGATATAGGCTTTATCCCGTCGTTGCAATTGAAAATCAATTTGAAAGTCACGACCCCAGTAACCAGAAGTTACATATCTGTGCCGAAACTATTACACCGTGAAGTGAAAGAGTATTTACAAGATCTAATCAACAGAGGTTGGGTCCAAAAGTCGAAGTCATCTTATTCCTCTCCTATTGTTTGTGTTAGGAAGAAGGACGGTACATTGAGACTCTTCTGTGATTACCGGGAACTAAACCGAAAGTCCGTACCTGATCGGCACCCGATACCAAAGATTCAAGATATGCTGGATAGCCTATCAGGAAGTACCTGGTTCCAAGGTAAAGCATACCATCAAGGGTTTGTTGAAGAGTCCAGTAGACCCTTGACAGCATTCATAGACCCTTGACAGCATTCATCACACTTTGGGGGTTATATGAGTGGATCCGCATACCGTTTGGGCTCAGTTCAGCTCCAGCAAAATTTCAGAGGTGCATGGAGACCTGCTTGGAAGGATTGAGGGACGATATCTGCCAGCCGTACTTGGATGACAATGTGGTACACAGAAAAACCTTCAGAGAGCATGTGGAACACGTGAGGACAGTATTACAGCGGTATCAACAAAACGGAGTTAAGTTGATCCCAAAGAAGTGTGAACTGTTCAAAAGACAAGTCCGATTTCTAGGGAAAATTGTGTCTGGTGAAGGATATACCATGGATCCAGCAGAAATTGCTCTGGTACTGGCCTTAAAAGACAAGCGGTCCTCTACTGTCAGGGAGTTGAGACAGATCTCCTACTATCGTACTTACGTTTGAAACTTCTCCAGGATTGTCGCCCCGCTATACTTCCTCTTGGGGACGACGACAGAGTCAACAACACCCACGGAGAAAAAGAAAAATCCGGGTAGGACCGGGCTTAAAAGAAACAGCGCTGTTTTGTTCCAACAGCCCATTCTCTGGACAGCAGACCACCAGGAGGTATTGGAAGAACTAGTAGACTACCTGGTAAAACCACCCATCTCGGGATATTCTGATTTCAACTTACCATTTGTTCTTCATTGTGATGCTTCTCAAGTTGGATTGGGAGCTGCCCTGTATCAGCATCAAGATGGAAGATTGAGAGTCACTGGTTACAGTTCTAGAACGTTGACAGACGCTGAGAAGAATTACCATTTACATTCCAGAAAATTGGAGTTCCTGGCATTGAATTGGGCTCTCTGTGAACAATTTAGAGATTGTCTCTACAACAGCAAAGAGTTTGAGGTATACACTGACAACAAGCCTTTGACCTATGTCCTCACTACAGCCAAACTGAATGCAACGGGTCAGAGATGGGTCGCTGAACTAACTGACTTAAATTTCAGCATCAAGTACAGGCCAGGAAAATGCAATGCAGATGCTGACGGATTGTTGAGAATGCCACTAGAGCCTGAGGAGCTCATGCAATAATGCTCGGTGGAAGTCAGTCTGGAAACAATTGAGAGCACTACCAAAGCAGTGCAAGCTAATGAAGAGGAAGACACACCATTGTGGTGTTCGTTGATGGTGGAAACCACCATAAAAGCGAGAGAACAAGATCACCCCTGTCCATTCAACAACTACCAAAAGGAAAAATCTGTAGAGCACAACGGGAAGATTAGATAATTGGTAGAATACTACTTTATGTGGACCAAAATCGGTTTCCAAGTAAACAGGAGAGAGATAATGAGTCACCAGCAGTATCTGTTTTAGTTAAAGAATGGAAGAAGCTCTACTTCAGTGAAGACGGTATCTGTATCGTAAAGGAGGACAAAACCGGCAGTTGGTACTACCCAGAGTATTCCGTAGGTTGGTCTTCAAAGAACTCAATGAAAACATGGGACATCTGGGAGTGGAAAGGACAACCAACTTGATCCGTGAACGTTTCTTCTGGCAATACATGCAGAGAGATATCGAGAGGTACGTGACTAGCGAGTGTGGGTGTCTGAAAGATAAACGTCCCAATACATCAACCCGGGCACCTATGGGCAACATCCAAACTACATATCCATTTGAGATGGTCTCAATAGACTTTCTACATCTCGAGATGTGCAAGGGTGGTTATGAATACATATTGGTGGTGATGAACCATTTTATTCGATTTGCCCAAGCATATGCCACCACCAATAAAGCTGGTCGAACAGTGGCAGAGAAGATCTTCAATGATTTTACTTTGAGGTTTGGGTTCCCTACGAGGTTACACCACGACCAAGGAAGAGAATTTGAGAACCAAGCTAGCAAAGTACTGTAGAATTCAGAGATCCCACACGATGCCCTATCACCCAGAGGGTAATGGACAAGTGTAACGTTTTAACTGGACATTATTGTTGATGTTGCGCACTTTAACAGCTCACAAGAAGAAAGACTGGAAGAGTTCTCTGTCAAAAGCTGTACATGCCTATAACTGTACAAAGAGTGATGCAACGGCTTACTCATCCTTTTTCCTATTGTACAGTATGGACGATCGCCAAGACTGCCAATCGACATCATGTTCGATACTCCGGTGTCAGAGACTTACAGAACATATCCGGAGTATGTTCAGAAATGGAAGGAATGGATGGTAGAGGCATACAACATAGCATCCAAAGTGGTTACACAAGGACAGAGCAAGAGTAAGGAGTACTATGATCGAAAATGTTATGGAGCAGAACTGGCACCAAGAAGCCGGGTGCTAGTCGTATGTGAGAAAGGTGCTCCAGAAAAAATTTGTTCCTACTGGGAAGACAAGGTGTTTGTGGTCGTAAAGAGGAAAGCCAATGACAGTCCAGTGTATGAAATTCTATTGGAAAGAGGGGACAAGAAAACCAGAATAGTCTATCGGAATTCATTACTACCCTGTGATTATCTCCCACCACAATAAGACTTCCCAGAAGCAGACCGACATCGACCGAGATCGACTAAGAGACCACCACAGATTGAAGCTCCGGTGGTGGATAGTGATCTTGAAAGTTCCGATGAAGAAGAGCACACCGTTGTATTTTTCGGACTGGCAAGGAGAGGAATGCATCATCCTCAGGTCAGTGAACTAAGTCCCGAAGCTCCAGAGTTTGTACCAAGGAGTACAGATAAAGTCCAGTTCAGATCTGGTGATCAAACACCGGTCACTGGAGAGACTGATCGACACTCAGGAGAAGCATAATTACCAGACAGTGTGGAACCAGGTGATTCCGGAGAAGTTCAGGAATTTACAGAGGCAGTTCCAGGAGCATCTGAGGAAGCACGGGAAATGAGAACAAGAAGAAACTCTTCTGGCGGAAGAACCCATGGTATCTGAGGAACAACCCACCAAGAGGATGTCGACTCGAGAAGTGAGGAGGCCCGTGATGCTGACGTATGAGATACTTGGTGAACCGAGTCAAGTGCCAAGGACTGTTGACTGGAAACAGGTATCTCTGCCTACGGACCAGGTAAGCCCACTGGAGTGGTATTCACCGCTGAGAGGCAGTAAGGAAGATGTTGCCTGGTGGAAAGACTTGTTTTCATGCTTTGATTTTCCTTAAAAGACTTTGTAGAAACAAAGAACTGTTAAAGCCTAGTCAGAGAGAGAGAGCTGGTTGAAGACGTACGAAAAACTTCAGCTGAAGAGATGCTGATTGTTTTAATTGTGTTAATTGTTTATTTCTTACAGGAGTCCAACAAGAAAAAGGTCGTAGAATAGATTGTTATCAATGTTTATGAACGTTATACCAAATTGACAATGCCAATTTGTATATAAAGTTATTCAATTTTCATCACTGTCTCAGAATTGGACAGATTCACCAAGTAAGACGAATGTCGAGGACGACATTCAAAAAGGAGGGAAGAGTGTGACATGCAGAAGTAGTGCTGTTGCTTTAAAAGCATCCAGCAACTATTAGAAGTAACACAAGCACAGGAGACAGGAAGTGTTGTGCTCCAGAAGCATCCAGCAACTAGAGGGGTTAACACAGTCACAGGAGACAGGGAGCGTTTTAGCAGAGCCCCAGGGGAATTGTGGGGAACTTGTTATGGTAGTCTGGCTGAAGCCTAAGAGAAAGGTGGCGTGTTATCTGGATCTGTCAGAAGGCAATTGAACAGGATTCAGATCAGGAGAGAAACTAAACACAGGTCAGATAAACTCCCTGAACTAACAATGCAGAGTATTATCGGACAGGAAGATAAGCACTGGAAGGAATTGTGTCACAGGGATCATCTCCCTCATCAACCTTCCCCCCCTCCATCTCCATGCAGGATAAAGAATGCTGTGCACTATTGTGTCATTGTGAAGGAAAAGCCTGTGGTTGTGTATGCATAGAAGTGTGCTGCTAAGAGATCTAATCGTGCTGAATTGTGCTACTGAAGAGACTGTAATACTGTGCCTTGTGAAGAAACTACTGTATTTTTACTGGAGCCGGTTGCTCAAGAAACTCAGACTGTACCCTACTGTAATGTAGATTGTTGCTGTAACATCCCTGAATTGCACTGGCTGTGCATCAGATTAAATTCCACTGTTAAACTGTTGAAAAAGACTCTTGTCAGATGTGTCTGGTCACCAATGAATCTATCTTGTGCCTGAGAGAAGCTGCAGCCTAAGGTCGTCCTGAGTAACGGTTCCCCCAGGATTCCAAAGAATTCATGAAACCTGTCTCGCCCTAACTGAACCTAGCGGCGTGTGTGTAACATAACATTGAATGAGTAAAATAGTAGCAATTAGAACTAGTTCTGATTTCTGCTGTTAGAGGCAAGTATCGTTTGTAAACAAAGCATATTGCAAGCTGCAAAGTCTTCCTGTTCTTTGGGTTTGTTCACATGGATCAACTGGTGCCATGATATGAGCTCCAATCAGTCAACCTTTATCAATCGCCAGTTGTTTAATAGCAGGTTTACACAGGCAGACCAAAGTAAATGATGAGCATGGAGCGATATGTCAGCAGTGAGAGTTCTGTTTACACAGGATGAGGCGCCGCCAACAACAATGATATTTTGTGCTGTTTAAAACATCATTTCATCCAATGAACAAGCATTTTGCTTGTTCGTTGGGTGATCGTCAGCCTGTTTCCATTGCACGATAATCGAGAAATGAGAGTTTTTTATCGCTCATGATTATCTTTCAGTGGAAATGAAGCTTTAAAGATATAATTTAACTCGCCATAAATATCTATTTTTTAACTTGAGTATAAATACCGCTGTTCTCCTGAATCTGTTGTCAGTTTTGTTTTGCTCCTCTCCGTTTCTGAGATATAACCCTATATTCTTTGTAAATGTAGTCTAGTTAGCCAATGAACATGATTATACTGAAGGCGCCAACAGTGAAGACCTGAAATTCATGCCCAGTTGACTAAAAAGACTAGATTTATTTACACGATGGCCATATCTCCGGAACGGCGAGGAGAAGAAACAAAGGTAAAGCAATGCCAGATTCAGGAGAACAGCATCATTAACACCAGGTAAAACAAAAAATATACAGTAGAAGAAAATGACAGCTCATCTTTACTTCTCAGCTCCATTTCTCTCTTTAGCGAAGTCACAGCATCTCAGCTTATCTTGGAGTGTTGAATATCTGTTGATTTAAAATTTACAAAAAGGCTTAAAAAGTTTAAAAGGGTTGTCCGAAATACAAATTAATTTTCATTATTACTTTAATTAGACATAAAGTTTATTCAGAATGGGAGTGCAGACCCCAAGATTGCATTAAAGGAGTGGTCCGAAATACAAATTAATTTTCATCCTATCTATTTAATGACATAATCTAAACTATTTTCTAATATAAAAAACTGATGAAAAGCCTATTTTGGGGAGAGGAGATATTGTATGGGAGGGAATAATCACCCTTGTAGTCTATGTCTCAATCCACGTGTTAGTAGACCCCAAAATGACAAAAAAGGGATTTTGTTCAAAAAGTATCAATTTTATTAGAAAATGTAAAAATTACATCACAATTCACAGTATAAAAGAAGGGAAGAGAAATAGATGGTAGGTCAACTATAGGGGCAGGTTTAAAAGAATCAAATCCTGCAAGGAGACTAACATCCCTGACCCAGCATGGAAAGTAAACCAGGTACACAAACTGACTGCTATTTAAAGAATAATGGGATAAAGATAAGTAATAGAATAAAGATAGGTAAAGATCAAGCCAGTCTATGTCCGCACTAATAATAGCAATAAAGTATAAAGCATAGTATACAAGATAATAGTATTGATATGTGGACATATGACAGCATGCATCAGATCATTTAGCGGCAGCACATGAGTGATAGCACCAAACAGACAGTATTAGACAAGTAACATTAGGATGTACAACAGTGATACATAAACATTAGTGGATCGGTAGCGCTACTAGGATGGTATTACTGTCTAGTCTAGAGCCACGGCTCTAAGAAAGATCAATTATCTTGTGCCATATGAAAAATGATAAAGCAGCGTGTTCTGGAGAGCTGGGGGGGATGTGAAGCAGCTTCGACGCGCGTTTCGCCCTGGGAGTGGCTTCGTCAGGAGGCGTGGCTGTCGTGAAGTGAGGGGACATCCTTTATATGAAAATTGGCCAATCAGAGTCGCTCGCGTCATAGAAGCCCCGCCCTCAGTGATGACGCGGCTGGGCACGCATGCTGTACACAGCTGATGAGAGGGAATCCTCTCTGTTGCTGCGGCAACGCGTCCTGCCTTGAACGTCACTGGGGTGGAAGTTCATGTCAGAGCGGTGAGTAATCATGAAAAGGGGTGTGCTCAAAGGTAAACTGTGTACGGATCCAAGCTATTATGCATGGTGCAGCACTGCATGGACACACGAAGTGGCCACCTCACTGTGCCATGAAGTGCTGCAGATACAAAGGCAGGGAAACATGAAAAGGGGGAATAAACAAAGGATGGGAATCCTAGAGTAAGTGTAAGGAGAAAAGTAAGTAAATATATATTGCACAAGGTGTAGAAGTATGCATTTTACATTGATAATAATTGTATAGATTATAAGTGACATACATCAAGAACACCCATAAATACATCCAGCTTTGTATATACACAGATATCTATAATAAGCAGGGTTACTTAGATAATATATCCATCAGTGCATATACAAAAAAGCCACAAAATAGGTGGCCAAAAATAAAAGAAAAGAAAGAAAGGGGAGGAAATAAGAGGAGGAAAGGGGAAAAAAGGAGGGGGAAGGAAGGGGAAAAAGGGGGAGCGAAGTAGGAGAAGGAAAGAAAAGAATGGAGAAAAGAGGGGGGATAAAGGGAGAATAAAAGGAGGAAAGGAACTAGGAAGAAGGAAAAAGAGTGAAGAACAGTGGTCCTATAAGATAAGTAAAGTGTAACGGGTCTGGGAGGTGGAACCTCTGAGCTATTATACAAAGGGGCAGTCTTTGTAAGGAGGCAGGTGGCTCCCAGGGAAGGCGGGAAGGTAGACACAGCAGGTGACAAGAACAGTCTCAGGATAGAAGGACAGAACGGACACGGCAAGTGACGGGAACAGTCTCTTGACAGGCGGGTGGTCACAGCAAGTGACAGCAGAGCCTCCAGGTAGGCTAGCAGGCAGGTAACAGGTGAGCGCTCCCAGGTGAGTGGTCAAGAGTCTCAGGACAGGCAGGTGGTCACAGCAAGTGACGGCAGGGCCTCCAGGTAGGCTAGCAGGCAGGTAGCAGGTGGGCGCTGCCAGGTGAGTGGGCAAATGTCTCTGGACAGGCAGGTGGTCACAGCAAGTGACGGCAGAGCCTCCAGGTAGTCTAGCAGGTAGGTAGAAGGTGGGCGCTCCCAGGTGAGCGGGCAAGAGTCTCTGGACAGGCAGGTGGTCACAGCAAGTGACGGCTAAGCCTCCAGGTAGGCTAGCAGGCGGGAAGCAGGTGAGCGCTCCCAGGTAAGCGGGTAAGAGTCTCACGGCTGGCTGGCAGGTGGTCACGGCAAGTGACGGCAGAGCCTCCAGGTAGGCTAGCAGGCAGGTAGCAGGTGGGCGCTCCCAGGTAAGCGGGCAGACTGATCCATAGACAGACTGGCAGGTGCTGGTAGGCAGACTGTCAGACCGCAGGAATGCAAGCAGATAGACAGGTATCAGTCAGGAATCAAGCAGGATTCTGGCAGGTAACTGGCAGGTATCAGGAAACGGGACCTGAGGGCTGAAGCAGAGTTGATTGGCTTTGCAACAACATTGCTCGGGCACCTCAATTTTGGAGGAGGTGCCTTATATATGGTGAGGTCCTCCGGCCATTGGCCGGGGACTCCTTAGGACGGCGTGCGCGGCCCCTTTAAGAGAGAGGGAGCGCGCGCGCGCGCCCTAAGCACAGTGTCCAGGAAGCAGCGCGCTGCCAGCAGAGCGGGAGGAAGACGCCAGGCACGGAGCGGAGAGGAGAGGGGAACGGCGTCCCTGCCTAGCAGGAGGCAGGGACGCCGACGCTACAGTACCCCCCCCTTTAGGCCCCCCCTTTTTAAAGCTTCGAGAGAAATTTATCAAGGATGAGAGGGGCATGGATGTTCTCCCTGGGCTCCCATGTTCTCTCCTCAGGACCAAACCCTTTCCAATCCACTAGAAAAAAGGTCTTTCCTCTTACCCTTTTGGTGGCTAGAATGTTCTCTACCTCAAACTCGTCTTCAGCGGAAACCGGAGCAGGAGGCGTACCTGTAGACTTGGAAAAAGAGTTAAGTACCACGGGTTTGAGTAGAGATACATGGAAGGAGTTAGGGATCCGCAAGTTGGCCGGGAGTTTCAATTTATAGGCCACCGGGTTGATTTGCTTGATAACTTCCAGTGGGCCGATGAAGCGAGGCCCTAACTTGTAAGAAGGAATCTTGAGCCGGACCTATTTGGACGAGAGCCAGACTTTATCTCCAGGACGGAATTGCGGTGGATCCAGACGTCTTTTGTCAGCCTGTTTTTTCATCCGCTCGGAAGACTGAAGAAGTGCGGATCTGGTACTCTCCCAAATAGAGGAAAATTCGCTAACCAAAGATTTCGCAGCCGGGTTGTCCACCGAGGTGGAGACGGGAAACGGGATCCGAGGATGCTGACTGTAGACTACAAAAAACGGGGATTTGGAGGAAGATTCGCTCTCGTGATTATTGTAGGAAAATTCGGCCCACGGTAAAAGATCCACCCAGTCGGAATGGTGAGCATTAATAAAGTGCCGGAGGTAACTGGTTAAATTTTGGTTGATCCGTTCTACTTGACCGTTGGACTGTGGGTGATAAGCAGAAGAAAAGTCCAAGGTGACCCCCAGCAATTTACACATGGCTCGCCAGAAGCGAGAGGTGAACTGAACCCCTCGGTCGGATACAATGTGGAGAGGAAGACCATGAAGACGGAAAATATGATGTATAAAGTCTTTAGCCAACTCGGATGCAGACAGGAGACCCGGCAGTGGAACGAAGTGAGCCATCTTAGAAAAGCGGTCAGCGACCACCCAAATGACCGTACAACCGGCAGAGACAGGGAGGTCCGTTATAAAGTCCATAGCTATATGCTGCCACGGGGCAGCAGGTAAAGGAAGAGGAAGGAGGTGGCCGGCTGGCAGGTGTCTCGGAACTTTGTTGCGGGCGCAGGACACACAGGCAGAAACAAAATCTATTACGTCCTTGTGCAGGGTAGGCCACCAGTAATGCCGGGTAATAAGCTGGAGGGTCTTCTTCTGACCAGTGTGGCCAGCTAGCTTAGACGAGTGTCCCCAGTGTAGGACCTTCTCATGATCAGGTACTGTTACGAACGTCTTTCCGGGTGGAAGACGATTTAGATTCACGGGGGCCACCTGCATTACTCTGGCGGGGTCGATGATGTGCTTAGGCTCCTCCTCAAGATCAGAGACCAAAAAGGATCGGGACAAGGCATCAGCTTTGATGTTTTTGTCTGCCGGGCGAAAATGAAGAATGAAATCAAAGCGGGCGAAGAACAAGGACCACTGGGCTTGGCGCGGGTTAAGTCTCTGAGCGCTCTGGAGGTAAGCCAAGTTATTGTGGTCCGTGTAAATTATTACCGGGTGAAGAGCCCCCTCGAGCAGGTAACGCCACTCCTCCAGTGCCAGCTTCATGGCCAATAATTCTCGATCTCCTATAGAATAATTGCGCTCAGATGAGGAGAAGAGTTTGGAGAAGAAGCCGCAGGTTACCATCCTTCCGGAAGACGACTTTTGGGTAAGTACCGCTCCGACTCCGGAGGAGGAAGCGTCAACCTCTAGGAAGAATTGTTTGTTGCCGTCCGGACGATGCAGCACAGAAGCGGAGGAGAAAGCTTGTTTTAAGGAAAGGAAGGCCTCCTCAGCTTCGGGCGGCCATTCTCTGGGATTAGCGCCCTTACGGGTGAGCGCAGAGATAGGGGCAGTCCGGGAAGAGAAGTGCAGAATGAAGAGGCGGTAGTAGTTGGCGGAGCCCAGGAACCGCTGAATAGCCTTCAACCCCTCTGGTCGGGGCCACTTCAGGATGGCAGACAGTTTCTCAGGATTCATTCGTAGGCCGGTCTGAGAGATTATGTAGCCCAGAAACGGAAGCGAGGTCTGCTCAAAGAGGCACTTCTCATATTTAGCGTAGAGGTGGTTCTGCCTGAGCCTGAGCAGGACCTGACGAACGTCCCTCCGGTGAGTGAGAAGATCCGGAGAGAAGACCAAAATGTCGTCCAGGTATACCACCACGCAGGAGTAGAGAAGGTCACGGAAGATGTCATTGACCAACTCTTGAAAGACGGCGGGAGCATTACAGAGACCGAAGGGCATTACAAGGTATTCATAGTGGCCGTCCCGGGTGTTGAATGCCGTCTTCCATTCATCCCCCTGACGGATACGGACCAGATTATACGCCCCACGGAGGTCCAGCTTGGTGAAGATTCTAGCCCCCCTCAGACAGTCAAATAATTCAGGAATGAGCGGAAGGGGGTATTTATTTTTCACTGTGATCTGGTTAAGGCCTCTATAGTCTATACAGGGACGGAGTGAGCCTTCCTTCTTTTTGACGAAGAAGAAGCCTGCTCCCGCCGGGGAGGTAGAGTTCCGGATAAATCCCCGGGCCAGATTCTCCTCAATATATTCAGACATGGACCGGTTCTCAGCAGTGGACAAAGGGTAAATACGCCCATGGGGAGGAGTAGCGCCGGGCATCAGGTCGATTGGCCAGTCGTATGGTCTATGAGGGGGTAATGTCTCTGCTTCTCTTTTATTAAAGACGTCCGCAAAAGACCAATAGGGAACCGGTAGGCCGGGTAGATTGGCTGGGGTAGGAGAAGGACGAGCAGGATGAACGGGAACTAAACGAGTCTTATGGCAGTCCTGTCCCCAGCGAAGGACTTCTCCGGTCTGCCAATCAAGCACGGGTGCATGTTTCTGAAGCCAAGGTAGGCCTAGCAAGAGGGCGTGAGAGAGTCCAGGCAGAACATGAAAGAAGATGCTCTCTGAGTGCAGCATTCCCACCTGCAGGGTTATGGATTCGGTGATGAGTTGGGTGGGATGTGGTAAGAGGCCCCCATCCACGGCGGCGACAGATAAGGGTACAGCCAGAGGTTTGGTGGGAATGCGGTATTTCTCTACCAGGGACTGAGAAATGAGATTTCCGGCAGCACCAGAGTCAAGTTGAGCCAGTTCAAAATAACGGTTCTCCCCGCAGATGATAGAGACCGACAGCATCAGAGATGGAGAGGGTTTACTTCTGTCTAGGGCGACCTCTCTGAGCGATCCTAGACACAGGCATTTCCCGACCTCTCCGGGCAGGAACGGATCCGGTGCTCCTTACTGCCACAGTAGAAGCAGCTCCCCTCGGCACGGCGTAATTCTTGACGGGTCTTGACCATCTTGGTCTGGTCGACGTGCATAGGCTCGGATGAGTGTGCCTGGGGTGTAACGGAGGAAGTGACGGGTCTCTGGAAGGTAGGGGCAAGGTGTGGAAACTTCCTCTCACGGGTGACCTCTTTGGTGCTCTCCTGGAACCGGATGTCAATCCGGGTGGCAAGTGTAATTAAGTCGTCGAGAGTGGTAGGAATGTCCCGACCGGCGAGTTCATCTTTAATACGGCCGGACAGACCCTCCCAGAAGACGGACACCAGGGCGTCGTTATCCCAGGCAAGCTCCGAAGCAAGGGTACGGAACCGTATGGCATATTGGCCCACGATGAGACTTCCTTGGTGGAGGCGTTGCAGAGATGAGGCGGATGAGGTCCTCCGTCCTGGTTCGTCGAAGACTTTCCGGAAAGCCATGAGAAATGCTGGCAGATTGGACACCAGGGGGTTTCCTCTCTCCCATAGAGGATTTAGCCAAGCCAGCGCCTCCCCCGTGAGATGGGACATGATGAAGGCTACTTTGGCTCGGTCGGTGGAAAACTGGTGTGCCAACAGTTCGAAGTGCAGAGTGCACAGGTTAATGAAGCCCCGTGCCTGGCCGGGATCTCCGCCAAAACGAGGCGGGGCGGTGAGGCGGGGACCGGGAAGAGATGCCATGGTATTCATGGGCAAAGGCGGTGCCGGGGTAGTAAGTGTGCGAGTGGAGGCAGCTCCCGATGAGGCAGTCAGTGTGTCCAGGCGGGAGTTAACACTACGCAGGTGACTCAGGATGGACTCCTGTTGGGACCTCTGACGGGAGAGTTCATGACATAGGTCAGAGAGCGAGGGAGCTTGGTTGCCACCGGGTTCCATGGCCCGAGCAAACTGTAACGGGTCTGGGAGGTGGAACCTCTGAGCTATTATACAAAGGGGCAGTCTTTGTAAGGAGGCAGGTGGCTCCCAGGGAAGGCGGGAAGGTAGACACGGCAGGTGACAAGAACAGTCTCAGGATAGAAGGACAGAACGGACACGGCAAGTGACGGGAACAGTCTCTTGACAGGCGGGTGGTCACAGCAAGTGACAGCAGAGCCTCCAGGTAGGCTAGCAGGCAGGTAACAGGTGAGCGCTCCCAGGTGAGCGGGCAAGAGTCTCTGGACAGGCAGGTGGTCACAGCAAGTGACGGCAGGGCCTCCAGGTAGGCTAGCAGGCAGGTAGCAGGTGGGCGCTCCCAGGTGAGTGGGCAAAAGTCTCTGGACAGGCAGGTGGTCACAGCAAGTGATGGCTAAGCCTCCAGGTAGGCTAGCAGGCGGGAAGCAGGTGAGCGCTCCCAGGTAAGCGGGTAAGAGTCTCACGGCTGGCTGGCAGGTGGTTACGGCAAGTGACGGCAGAGCCTCCAGGTAGGCTAGCAGGCAGGTAGCAGGTGGGCGCTCCCAGGTGAGCGGGCAAGAGTCTCTGGACAGGCAGGTGGTCACAGCAAGTGACGGCTAAGCCTCTAGGTAGGCTAGCAGTCGGGAAGCAGGTGAGCGCTCCCTGGTGAGTGGGTAAGAGTCTCACGGCTGGCTGGCAGGTGGTCACGGCAAGTGACGGCAGAGCCTCTAGGTAGGCTAGCAGGCAGGTAGCAGGTGGGCGCTCCCAGGTGAGTGGGCAGACTGATCCATAGACAGACTGGCAGGTGCTGGTAGGCAGACTGTCGGACCGCAGGAATGCAAGCAGATAGACAGGTATCAGGCAGGAATCAAGCAGAATTCTGGCAGGTAACTGGCAGGTATCTGGAAACGGGACCTGAGGGCTGAAGCAGAGTTGATAGGCTTTGCAACAAAATTGCTCGGGCACCTCCATTTTGGAGGAGGTGCCTTATATATGGTGAGGTCCTCCGGCCATTGGCCGGGGACTCCTTAGGACGGCGCGCGCGGCCCCTTTAAGAGAGAGGGAGCGCGCGCGCGCGCACCCTAAGCACAGTGACCGGGAAGCAGCGCGCACTGCCAGCAGAGCGGGAGGAAGACGCCGGGCACGGAGCGGAGAGGTGAGGGGAACGGCGTCCCTGCTTAGCAGGAGGCAGGGACGCCGACGCTACATAAAGCAAGTGTGCAAAAACGAGATCAATATAATATTTTTTTACATTAAGACACTTGCAGTAAACCAAATTAAGGTACGTCAGAGTAAATTCTCCTTCATAGTCCAAGGGTTCGATGAGGTATCCCGGGATGTGGAACGTAATCCATAAGACTCAGCATGTTCTATGTTTATTCTTAAGAGTGAATAGGTTGTAATGATTGTTCATGGTAAATTCTCCCCAAATCATGGATCCCGTAAGATGGGCAGACCAACGTATCTGCATGCAATAGCAGCAGAACAGATCTAGATAGCATAAACAATCAAAAAGAAAAAGTAAGAAAATGCTAAAAAGCTAAGGAATGAACCAAACGACGGGGATATTAATAGGAGAGAAAAGGGTGTCCCATTAAAAACAGCGCAGCATTTTACAAAAAAAGACTTGAAACTGACCATATCGTTCAATCCTTTGGGGAAGGTAGTATCTAGTGTAATGATCCACCGAGTCTCTCTCTGAAGTAGTTTCTTTTTGACATTACCTCCCCTGATGCCCATATGTATATGATCAATACCTCGAACAGTTAGACCTTGAGGCTTGCCTTTATGTTTTTCCAAAAAATGTCTAGGTATTGTTTTAAGGGATGTTGGATCGGTGCATACAAGGGCATTATTAATGTCTCTGATATGTTCCTGGATCCGCGTTTTAAGGGCTTTTGTAGTCATACCTATATAGATCAAGCCACAAGGGCAGGTAAGGTGATAGACAACTACTTCAGTATTACATGTAATGTGATGAACGATGCGAAATGACTTATTTCCGCTAGAGTCAAGAAAGTGTGATGCTTTGGGAACAAATTTACATATCGAGCATCTGCCACATGAAGAGCTACCCCATGGAGGACCTTTTTGTCCAGTCAGAAGAGTATTCTTGGGTGGTATGTAGTGACTATTAGTTAATAAGTCACCTAGCGTATTAGATTTCCACCATGTCATGGCTGGGCGGGTAGGAAGCTGACTTTTTAGGTCTTTATCGGTCAATAATATTGGTCAATGTTTGGTAAGTATGTTCTTAATATCAATCCAATTGTTGTTAAACGTACTGATTAATCTGGGAATCGTATTTACTAGTAATTTTCTTGCCCTATTCGGATTCCCAGTCAAAAGACTTTGTTCGAATTTTTTGCTCTCATGTATGCCTTATTGATGTCGTTAGTTTTATAGCCTCTGTTAAGGAATCTTTTAGAGAGATCTCGTGCCTGAAGGTCAAAACAATCTTCACTCGAACAGATACGGCGAACTCTTAGATATTGTCTGATAGGGATAGAGCTTTTGAGTTTTGGGGGATGAGATGACGTAAAATGCAGTAGAGAATTTCTGGAAGTTTCTTTACGGAAAATATCTGTACCTATTCTGCCATACTCTGTTCTGGTAATGGATAGGTCCAGGAAGTCTATATGGGACTGACTATATTTATAGGTTAATTTGATGTTAAGTTTGTTATCGTTAAGATGGTGGAGGAATTTGTCAAGTTGTGACGTGGAGCCCTGCCAGATAAACAGAACATCATCTATATAACGTGACCAAAAGATGACTGATTCATGACCAGGTGTTTCAAGGACCGTATCCCTTTCCCACAGCCCCAGGAAGAGGTTAGCATATGAGGGCGCACAAGACGCCCCCATCGCTGTCCCCTGAAGCTGTAGGTAGGGGCGGTCCTTGAACACAAAAAAATTATGTGTTAGAATAAATTCTAGAA
This sequence comes from Phyllobates terribilis, assembly GCF_046119375.1. Lineage (NCBI taxonomy): Eukaryota > Metazoa > Chordata > Amphibia > Anura > Dendrobatidae > Phyllobates > Phyllobates terribilis. The sequence goes on along the minus strand of NW_027362761.1, from coordinate 1,121,884,160 downwards.
GCCCCAGAATGAATTCGATAAGTGCTGGTTCAAAATTGGTCATTTCCAGTAAGAACCTAGCGGCTGTGATTCCATCAGAATGTTGTATGGAAGTATACAGGGACTCCACGTCGCAAGTTACAAACCACATATCGGCATCTAACGTAATCCCATCTAACTTCTTAAGGACATCAGTAGTATCTTGTATGAATGATGGAATAGTCTCAACACATTGTTTGAGAAAAAAGTCGACAAACTGGCAAATAGGCACTATCTAACTGCTTTTCTTTTTTTTTCCTACTTCCTTTTTGATGACGCTTTGTTTGAGAATTCCACTGCTGCTAGGGTCACTGTCACAGCCCCTGCGTCCTCCCTGAAACAAAGTGTCATCGGTGACCTTGGGATAGTCCCTGCTATGTCCCTGTATGATGTGCACAATGACAAAGCGCTCCCTCACCGGGTCAGATCAGCAGTAGCAAGCAGGCAACAAAACGCACTGTCAGTGCTCATTGTCAGCATACTCGGCATGCAGAGACAAGTGACTTCACTTGTGGGGGTGACGCTGATCTCTGCACGCTGGGTAATCTGACAATGCACACTGATAGTGCTGACTCGTTACTGCTGATCTGACCTGGCTAGAGTGTGCGGTTGTTGTGCACATAGTGCAGGGGCTAGCCCAGCCCCTGAAATAAAGGTCAATGATGACTCTTCGTTTCAGGGAGGAGGCAGGGCAGCAGCTGTAAGGGGGAAGACCGGGGTGTAAGTGCTTTCAGAGCAAGGGATCCGGAAATGCCAGGGCTGTACCTCCTGTTGCAGGGGGGAGACAGACTGTGAGCACAGGAGTCATGTGACTGGGAAGTTGGGTGTGTGTCGAGAGACAGAGCTGGGAAGTCAAGTGACCGAGGGACTCCTGGAGTGACTGGAGAGAGGAAGAGATTAGGACGTTTTGCACGGGAAAGCGGAGCTGAGTCCTGCGCAGGAGAACAGTGTGAGAGGGTACAGGCTCCTGGCTCGAGTACTGGGAGCAGGAGTCGGGTGCAGTGGACTGGAGGAGTCAAGCCCGACTATAGAGACAAGGGACGCAGGGTCCGTGGAGCCGAGGCACGTGAGGTGCCGTGTTATGGACTAGGGGCTCAGCAGGTAAAATCGGAGACCGCCCGCTGCCGCCAGAAGACAGAGCATTGTTTGGGCAGGGAAGCCTGAAGAAATCATCACCTGCATCCGCTGGCGACTGCCTTGTGAGGAGCCAGAGTCAGCTAAGTGTACAAACTGACGTTTACAACCGGTTCGGCTCTGCTACATCTTGTCAGACTGTGAACTGTTAGTTATAGACTTTCACCTGCTATTTTCCCCCCATATTTTCCTTGTTGCTCCCTGCGTGGAGATTGACCTTGTTCTTATAAACCCCCCTGTTTATTAACCCCATATTGGCTGCTCTGTGTTTCTGTGTCACTGCATCTAAAGTACCCGTGTTACATTTGGCGTAGTCGGCAGGATGCAGTTGTTAGACACAGACACTGCAGAGCAGCCCATCCTGGGTGCTCCTAAATCTAGCTTGCCGCTGGGGGCAATGCTCAGCAATCTCCCAAAGTTCACTGGGGACAATATGAGGCTGTGGGACTGGGTTGAGAGAGTTGGGAGTATGTTACGTATGCATCCGATGACAAGTTGAAATAGCCTTACTGGCCCTGGACGGCGATGCCCGACAATCCATGATGTACCGCCCTCCCCATGACCGGGATACTGTAGAAAAAGTAGTGCGGGTACTGGAGGAGATGCATGGGAATCCCACCAATGTAGGAGAGCTGAGGATACGGCTGTTTCACCAAGTGCAGCAGGAGGGGGAGACTGTGACGCAGTATGTTAATACCTTACAGAGGGTGCATGCCTATATCACTAGAAAAGACGACATGGGGAATTTGGGAATGGGCCCCCCTGAAGTGATCTTGAAGGACCAGTTTGTGGCAGGCCTCAGGGATGTGCAGCTGAAGCAGGCCTTGCGCGAGCGCCTGCGCGCCAACCCACGTATGACTTTTCTAGAAGTGGGGGCAGAGACACGTGTGAGAGAGCAGGAGATGGATGTGACGGCCCTGGCAGGGATGGTCCGGAGTAATGAGGTACCCACCCCGCCTGCAGCTGAACCGGAATGGGCTCAAGAGATGCGGAAGGAGATATGGGAGATGCGGGATGAATGGTCCAGTGTCAAGAAGACCCCTGCCCCGACACCAGAGATACCCAGATCAATTGCCCCAGTTATGGAAAGAATTTAATTCAGGCCCCCCTCCTGCAGGAGAGTTCCGTAGAGGAGTGAGGCAGCCCTACACAGAAAGAGACACAACCTGCTGGAAGTGTGGAGGCGCAGGACTTTACGCCAGGGGCTGTGCTAGCCGACGGCGGCCCCTGTCACGGCAGCCGTTAAACAAGCAAGCTCCATGTTTGGGGGACACAACCCGGAGCCTGAGGAAGGGGAAAGAAGAAAAGGAAGTCCCAAAGACCTGGTTTCCACCAGCCCGACTGTCTGGGCCAAATAAGCGGTCGGGCTGTTCACTGCCTGATTGACACGGGATCCCAGGTGACTACGATGACAGAAGCCTACTTCCAACAGCGATTCCCAGAGATAGCGCGGCCTGAATGGGGACCAGTAATTAGACTCACTGCAGCTAATCAATTACCCATCCCGGTCGCAGGGGTGGTATGGATGAAGATCCGAGTATGTGGAAAAGATGTGGGGAAAAAAGGAGTCGTCTTAGTCGCAGGGGGAACCGGAAGTGGACCCCCGGTGACCCTCGGAATGAATGTGTTGAAAGAGATCGGAAAAATCCCGATTAGTGAGCCGAGGGAGATTCCTCTAGACCAGTGGGACCCACGAACCCCCCAAAGGAGGGTCTTTCAACAACTAATCCGAGCTGCCCAGGCTCAGGAGACATCGAATGAAGGGAAGGTCCTGGGAAAAATAATAGTGCCAGCAGCTACGGCGCTCACCTTACCGCTCGGACAAACTGTACTCACGTTACCCGCACGGGCCTGCACACCTCTTGAGGGAGTCAAAGTTCAGATAGAACCAACATCAATGGACAAAGTACCTCCCGGACTCTTGGTGGCTCGGACACTGGCCACAGTCCAGGGTGGCAATGTTATAGTGCGGTGTGTTAATCTGGGCGAATATGATCTCACAATCCCTCCCAGGGCGGAAATAGCCCAGATTCTGGGAATGCCAGAGAAGTTGTTGCGACCTGATGTGGTACAGCTGTCCGCTGTATGAGGAGACCCCTGGACTCTGGCGGTCACTGTGTCGCCGGAACCCCACCGGGCTAGTGCGAAGGGGGGACGAAGAATCCTAGAGCGAATGCGGGCTGAATTGACGGGACTTACACCTCGACAGGTGCAGCAGGTTGAGGAGGTACTGGAGCGGTACCAGGAAGTCTTTGCTCGCCATGAGGATGATTTTGGTTGCACCAAAGCCATTACCCACGAGATTCCCACGGGGAGCACTGCCCCAGTGCAGGAGAGATACCGGCAGATACCTCCCCAAATGTATAAAGAGGTTAAGGAGATGCTAGCCCATATCTTACAGAATGGTGTGATATGGGAGAATCAGAGTCCGTGGGCAGCCCCGATTGTCCTGTTCCAGAAGAAAGATGGGACCCTGTGGTTCAGTGTGGACTATAGACGACTGAATGCCTGTACAGTACGGGACTCTTACCCACTACCTCGAATCGAAGAGTCTCTGTCGGCCTTAGGGAAGGCAAGATACTTCTCCTCCTTGGATCTGGCCAGTGGGTACTGGCAGGTGCCAATGGCCGAACATGACCGTGCGAAGACTGCATTCATATTACCCATGGGACTGTTCGAGTTCAATCGGATGCCCTTCGGCCTGATTAACGCCCCCGGGACGTTCCAGCGTCTGATGGAGAGGTGCCTGTGCAATTTGAACTTCGAGGCAACACTGATTTACCTTGACGATATAATTGCCTATGCTGCCACCTTCGAGGAGCACCTCCAGGGACTGGAGCAAGTACTGAGTCGCCTACAGAGTCATGGCCTAAAGGTGAAGCCCCAGAAGTGCCACCTGTTCCGCAAACAGATTGAATATCTCGGTCATACTGTATCCGGTGAAGGAGTCAGGCACACCTAGGAGAAGGTGGCCGCCGTACAGGAGTGGCCTACCCCGAAGACAGTAAAGGACGTTCGGGCCTTCCTGGGACTTGCCGGGTACTACCGAAGATTCGTGAAGAACTTCACCCGCATAGCCAACCCATTGCTGGAGCTGCTTAAGGGAGTGCCGGTGGACTCCAAGAATCAGGCGATTCGGTGGGGAAGCAGCCAGGAAGAGGCTTTTCGTGCCCTAAAAATGGCCCTGACTGAGGCCCCAATACATGCCTATGCGGATTTCTCCCAACCATTCATACTCCACACTGATGGGAGCCTACATGGTCTAGGAGCCGTGTTATCCCAAGCACAGGAGGGGAAAGAGCGCATGATTGCGTACGTCAGTCGCTCCCTTCACCACTCTGAGAGGAACCCAGATAATTATAGCTCTTTCAAATTAGAGTAGCTGGCTCTGATTTGGGCAATGACCGAGAAGTTTGCAGAGTATTTGTCCGAGTCCGAAGTACTGGTGAGAACAGATAACAACCCGCTGGCCCACCTGTAGAATGCGAAATTGGGAGCCCTGGAGCAGTGGTGGGTGGCCCGCATGGCCAGGTACCGGTATAAGATCGTCTACCGGCCTAAGGCAGAGAATACTCACGCCGACGCCCTCTCCAGAGTGACATATGAGCGGCCTGATCATAACCGCGATGAAGATTTGGAGGCGGATGAGACCCCTAGCTTCCGAAGTTTTGTGGGACCGCTGACCGCGGCGCAGGGACAGATTGGAGAGACGTCGGAAGAACAAGTGCTAGGGCGGCCAAGAGATGACTGGATCCGACTTCAACAGACTGACAGAGAAGTTGCTCAATTACATCAATGGGTGGCTTTGCGGCAAGTCCCCAGTCGAGAAGAGAGGAGTACCCTGTCCTCGGGAGCACTGAAAATGCTGGGGCAATGGGAGAGACTGTGTTTGCGAGACGGGCTGCTGTACCGACGGGTGCAGCTACTGCAAGAGTTCGGGACCACATGGCAATTGGTGATCCCAGAGAAGTTGGTCGGAGTAGTGGCCAAGGAGGCTCATGAACGAGGGGCTCACTTCGGACCAGAGAAGACATTTCAGTGGTTGCAGAGGCTGGTGTATCATCCCTGACTTCGAGTAACAATAGAAGACACTTGTCGAAGATGTTGGAGCTGTGAGCTGGTTAAGCCCCCGGAGCAGCGGGTCCCCATACAAACCATTGTGACTTTTGCCCCCTTGGAGGTGCTGATGATCAACTATTTGGCTGTTGGACCGGCGCATCTCGGGTATGAACATTACCTGGTAATGACAGACCACTTCACAAAGTTTGCAGTAGTGACCCCGACCAGGGACCAGACCGCTGAGTCAGCTGTGCAGGCCATCTTCCGAGACTTCATTCGGGTGTGCGGCTGCCCAAAGAGGTTCCATTCTGATCAAGGCGCCTGCTTCCAAGGCCGGGTGATGGAAGAGCTGTACCGGTTGTACAAGATTGAGAAGTCACGGACTACTCCTTACCAACCTCAAGGAAATGGGGCCTGTGAATGCTTTAATCGGACACTAATCCAAATGCTCCACATGTTGGAGGAAGATCGGAAGGTACGATGGCCTGAGTTTGTGGCCGAGCTGGTGTGGGTCTACAAGAACCGAATGAATAGTACGACGTGGTTCACTCCTTATACCTTGCTGTTCGGGCGAAAGGGACGAGAGATCACCGAGTTAGAGCTGGACCCCGAGGAGGACTACCCATGGACAGGGATGTCTTCCTGGGTCCGTGAACATCGACATCGACTGCAGACCCTCCGACAGTTGGTACAACAAAAGTTTCAGGAACTCAAACATCATCAGACATTGCCTCTTCGAGGGACAGCTCTGAGGCCCGGGGAGCAGGTGTTGGTTCGGGAAAGGCGGCCCCGGGGCAAATTGTGTAAGTGGTGGGAACGGACCCCGCACCAAGTGAAGCGCAAGATTGGCGCTAAAGGACCTGTGTATGAAGTTCAACCCGAGGGGACTGAAGGAGCCCCTACCAGAGTGGTTCATCGCAGTATGCTGCGGCCCTGTCTGTCTAAAGATGACAAGGATGAAGAAGAATCACCTGCTTCTAGAGAAGATCCTGTCACAGTTGCCCCAAGCCACGATGTGGACGAAGAAGAATTGTTGATTCTACCTCCGAGGCCCAGCACTCGATTACCTGCAGTCCCCGGTGCAGGCGGCGAGGGAACAACATCGGTTGAAGCCACCCGGCAGGCGGAGATTGGGAATTCGAGTGACCCTGCACCCCCCATCGGTCAAACTGAGTTACGCCAATCAGAACGGACAACAGCAGTAGTGCCTCCTCAATGTTACGAACAAGATCAATTTATATGGCACCGTATCGTCCAGGAAGTCCCAAGAGTGTGAACGTTTGATGAAGGAACTCTCGCCCGTTGAATGGCGAGTTAAAGGAGAGAGGGAATGTAAGGGGGAAGACCGGGGTGTAAGTGCTTTCAGAGCAAGGGATCCGGAACTGCCGGGGCCGTACCTCCTGTTGCAGGGGGGAGACAGACTGCGAGCACAGGAGTCATGTGACTGGGAAGTTGGGGGGGGTGTCGAGAGACAGAGCTGGGAAGTCAAGTGACTGAGGGACTCCTGGTGTGACTGGAGAGAGGAAGAGACGAGGGCGTTTTGCGCGGGAAAGCGGAGATGAGTCCTGCGCAGGAGAGCAGTGTGAGAGGGTCCAGGCTCCTGGCTCGAGTACTGGGAGCAGGAGTCGGGTGCAGTGGACCGGAGTAGTCAAGCCCGACTATAGAGACAAGGGACGCAGGATCCGTGGAGCCGAGGCACGTGAGGTGCCGTGTTATGGACTAGGGGCTCAGCGGGTAAAACCGGAGACCCCCCGCTGCCACCAGAAGACGCAGCATTGTTTGGGCAGGGAAGCCTGAAGAAATCATCACCTGCATCCGACTGCCTTGTGAGGAGCCAGAGTCAGCTAAGTGTACAAACTGACCTTTACAACCGGTTCGGCTCTGCTACATCTTGTCAGACTGTGAACTGTTAGTTATAGACTTTCACCTGCTATTTTCCCACCATATTTTCCTTGTTGCTCCCTGCGTGGAGATTGACCTTGTTCTTATAACCCCCCCCTGTTTATTAACCCCGTATTGGCTGCTCTGTGTTTCTGTGTCACTGCATCTAAAGTACCCGTGTTACACGGCAGTGACTGCAGCCTCTGCCCCCCTGATGACACTTCGTTTGAATATCCCAGCATGCATATTACTGTATTACTCTTATGGTATTAATTAAATCCCTGTACCTAAATCTGTTGATCCAGAAGAAAGCAAAAAACCCCAGGACACATTCAGCCAATTTGCATCATGGGGAAAAATTCCTTCTTGACCCCGATAAAAAGCGATCAGTCCTAGAACCCTGGATCAAATGTACTACTATAGGTGTAACATTTTGTCTAATTTAACTGTAACCCACAATGTTACCAGTATTGAGGAAATCATCCATCGTGGGTTGTCATTAATCCAACAGCGCAGGATACTTCCATCGCACGTGGCAAATTGTTTTACAAATCTCTGGAAGCTGCAGCAGTTAGAATCTATGCGATTCCAGTGGTTGTGTCTCACACAACCCTATAAGGTGAGCACATTTACCTATCGATTCTCTCGTACCTCTTGGATACGACCCTATTGCGCTTTTGCATCTTTTATCTATCCTCATTTTGATTAAACTTTATGTCTATTTAAAGTAATAATGTAAAAAATGAGGGCCATCCAATCGCTTTGTACTAACTTGTACTTTGAAACCCCCCATACGTAAGTATTAATCTACAGCAATTATTTGTAATATTCAAATCATGTTTCCATCTAAAAGCTTAAGACTAGAGCTAGATCTAGAATTCACATGAAAAGCTGAAATAAATCACATGGGCGATTCAATCTATGTTTATCAGACAGTAATTTCTTTTCAACTATAACATTAGATTAATGCAAATTGTGGAAGCAGATGATTAATTATAAGTTTTAGATTATGTAAATGCACAGTCAGCCCTTTCTCCAGCTTGGATTCCGAGGACGGGATTGATTCGGCAAATGTACTATACTGTATATTTAACATTAATTTATGTATTATTCTAAATCTGTGCAGACTGTTCAATGGCATTGATCTGCCATGTGTTCAGACCTCACAGAATTTACCAATAACACACAAAAAAAGCATACATGAGGCTGACATATAATCCATGCATTGCAGCCAAGGTCTGCGGCTCATCGTTAACTGTGATTAAAATTATTCCGCAGTTTTTAAAATGCCATCCTCCACTGGTAATCAATGGAGTCTAAAAAATGGGAAACATTAATTTTAAAGGGAATCATTAAACTAGTTTCCATGTCAACACATGCAGCCGCTTACAAAATGCCAGCAGAGCGCTATAAAAAAGTATTTGCCCCCCTTCCAGATGTCTATTTCAGTAGCACACTACTCCTCTGCTTCACGGATAACTGCTTGCACGGAGAAGTTCTGATCTCTTGATGATTGACAGCTCAGGCCAGCAGCTCCATTGATCCATTGTCCCGAATTGTGCGCTGTCCAATGCTGCTAGCAGATCCACTTTAGCAACTAGCAGAGGTACAGAGTGCTTTGCTTTTTGTCTAGGAGACCAGCCACCTCTGACAGACTCCATCGGTGGCAGGATACCTAGACATTTGGCTGTAAACAATAGAAGTAAAGATCCTGTTTTTGAATGATTTTTAATAAGAGGTAAATTACAAAGTTGCTTGTTTTTACAATTTAAGAAGATGAGACAACCCCTCTAAAGAGTTTTGTGTTCCCAACTACTGTCTAGCATATGTGTTTCCTGTTTTGACCTTGGCTTGATTTCTGACGTTTCTCCTGCCTGGCGATTTTGTACCTTGAAGTGGAGTTGAATGTTTGGAAAAACCTTTGCTTTCAACTCCTCAATGGAAGTCACAATGCAACAAAAGTTGCTTGGGAAGGTGATCTGTCCAGTGGTTGAGTTTACTGGTTCCTTGCCATCTACAATAGTCAACAGCTGGCTCAAAAACAGTCCAGCAGAAACATCGCCTGTCATGTAGACCCTCATGTTTGTGTTCAGTGACATTTTCTTTACTTTTCTCCAAAGGTACGATGCTTTGAGACAGGCATTCAGTACGTCTGCAGGGGTTGATCTTGGAATAACAGGTAGTGTTTGGCGGAAGTCACTTGCCAAAACAACAACTACTCCTCCCATGATATATTTGTTGCTATGCAGGTCTTGCAGCAGTCTGTCCACTGCTTCCGGAGCCCTTTTGTGTGACATGGTGCATTCATCCCAAATGATGGCACTGCATTTTTCGCTCTCATTCTTTAATTCTCCCTTGTTCACATGTGGCAGCTGTCAATTTGCCTCCAAAACTTTTCCTTTCACTTTTTCCCCATTATGTAGATAGGGGCAAAGTTGTTTGGTGAATTGGAACGCGCGGGGTTAAAATTTCACCTCACAACATAGCCTATGACGCTCTCGGGGTCCAGACGTGCGACTGTGCAAAATTTTGTGGCTGTAGCTGCGACGGTGCAGATGCCAATCCCGGACATACACACACATACATACATACATACATACATACAGACACACATTCAGCTTTATATATTAGATGAGCGTGAGCGCCGTTTTCGAGTTTAACTCTGTCACTTCCAGACTGCTGATCATGGTACCAGTTTAGCAGCTTCAACAAGGAAAAAAAAGGGAAAGGAAATGACATCAGGATAAATGTAAATTCTCTCTAGAATATTATTAGTTTAACCACATAAATTATTCACACAAACGATTTGACAAATATAGAAATGTTCAAACAAAGGCATCTATTAATTTACAGACCAAATCATGGGAAGATGTTCACGCTGTAATACAACGGGTGCAGCTGGAAGTTAGGCACATTGATTGTTCTGTGATGGTATATGGAAGGGAATCATATTGGTTTGAGCTACTGAGGTTTTAAAGATGTTTTATGCATACATTTATTATTAGAAAATGAAGATTAGTACCGCAAGCTCAGAAAGGGAAAGACATATAGTAAGTGCAGCCAACTGCAGTGGTGGACCCAGCCAGCAGATTGCTTCTGTACAACAAATGTACGCCCCTACTATTGGATTTTTCAGGATGGAGGACCCCAATATATCTTTCTAACAATTCACCAGTAACTACACTGTGTGCACAATTATTAGGCAGGGAGTATTTTGACCATATCATCATTTTTATGCAGATTTTCTAACTTCACGCTGTATAAACATGAATGGCTATTGGATGAAGCAGATCAGGTGATGTGTATGTGTGTAATGAGGGGGGTGAGGCCTAAGACTATCACCACCCTTTATCAAGGTGTGCAGCTTGTTTCCATCAGGAAAAAGGGCCAAAAAAGAGATTTAACTGACTCTGAAAAGTCAAAAATTGCTACAAGTCAATTGCTACAGAGGATGCAGCATTCTGAAATTGCTAAGATATTGGGGAGCTCTCAGAGAACCATCAAAGGTTTTGTTGCAAATAGTCAAGAGGGTCGCAAAAAAATGTGTTGAGAAAAAAAAACATGCACATTAACTGCCAAAGATCTAAGAAGAATCAAACTTGAAGCGACCAAGAAACCATTATCCTCCAGTGCTCTCATATTCCAGAACTGCAACCTCCCTGGAGAGCTCAGAAGTGCAAGGTGCTCCGTTCTTAGAGACATGGCCGAGGTAAGGAAGACTGAAACCCGACCACCACTGAACAAGACACAGAAGTGGAAATGTCAAGACTGGGCCAAGAAATATTTCAAAGGTTTTATGGACTGATGAGATGAGAGAGAGATGAGAGACTCTGGATCGACCAGATGGATGGGCTTGTGGCTGCATCAGTAATGGGCACAGACCTCCACTTCAACTGAGACACGGTGGAGGTGTGGTACTGCTATGAGCTGGTATTTTTAAAGATGAGCTAGGTGGACCTTTTTGGATGAACCAGAGGTGCAAGAGAGCCCCTGTGGAAGAGCAAAATATGGGCCATGTGCAGCACAATAGCTCATCATAATGCAAAATTCAACCTGCTTTGGAGGTGGTAGCGGCTCCCTTACTTCTCAGATCCATGTGCAGCTGTACAGGTTGCACCAATGGTATGTCCGCCACTGAGATGGACTCAAAATCAACTGCCAAACCTATTGCCAGTTTTTAAAAGACACACCCTTAAAGCAATGATACAGGAAAAAGTCTGCATATTTAAAGAAAAACATGATTTTTATGAAGGGCAATGCTTTATAGCAGCTTTGAATTCTCCACTGCTCGGCTGTCAGGAAAAGCTTTAAAGATGAAAGGATAATGACATGACCCCTTCCTCACCTGTCCTAAGCCCTGTTAAGAACTCATGGCCCTTCTTAAACAGGAGATTTAAGGAATACAGTAAACCTCTCTGAACAGTGTTTGGGAGGCTGTGGTTGGTGCTGACCAAAAAGTTGATCATCAATTGATTAAGAGACTGACAGGTTCCATGATTGGAAGGCTTAAGACTCTTATTGAAAAGAAGTATAGCTATATTGATATTTTTTTAAATGGCAGAAATGTATTTTTGTACAGCGTGTTCCTATATGGTATGTTTTTCCCTGGTCAACTCATTGGGTTTCACTCTGCCTAAAGTTTCTCATCTATCTATTAGCTCTTAAAGAGGTTGTGCACTACTGGACAAACTTTTTTCTAATTGCTAAAGTGACACCAGTAAAATAAAAAAATGCATACTCACCATCGCCATTCCTACTAAGTTGTCTTTTTTTATCTCCTGGTATTTTTTTTAATGGCTTGGCATTACAATTTGACATTGGCTGCAGCTCTCACATGACAGAACAATCAGTTGCCGCTGATCGGCTGCAGCTTTTGCACTTCCATCAGATGAACACTAGGAGACACAGAATGGACATCGCTGGAACGGCGCTGGCCTGGGAGATATGTGCTATTTGTATTTTATTGGGGCCACTTTAGCAATTAGAAAGTGATTATCCAGTAGTGGACAACCCCCTTAAAGAGGATCTGTCTTCATAAATTCTGATGTATTCATGAAAGGTAAGAGATGATCATTGGCATTCCCAACAACAAAGCACCATGTGATCATCCTTGGCTAAGTTAAAAAACAAATTGTTAAAAGTTGAGAACCTCATTTACATTTCTTATCAAAGGTGGAGCTAGGTTTTTTTGCATTTGTGGGGAAAGATTCAGTTTCCCCTCCTCCCTCTTAAATCGTAGACCAGATTGAGAGGACATGTTGGGAGGTCCTAGTGTGGCTGCTACTTGATTGTTTTTAATTAACTATTAAAAAACCACTTGATTTTGCAGGAGAGAAATTGTGAAATCACAATGCAAGTGCAATCAGTTTGTTATAGATAACATTGCTGTTATTCAAAATCTAGGTTTTAATAATCATTTAAAAATAGAGCAGTGACTGTTAATCCAAAGTAAAATACACATATTGCACACACAAGTTTTGTTGCAAATTATTCATCCATATACCGTAGCATGTAAAAGGTTGGGCACCCTTGGTCAAAATTACTGATATTGGGAACAGTTAAGAAAGTTTAAGATTAAATGATCTCTAAAAGGCCTAAAATTAAAGATGAAACATTTTCTTTGTATTTTAGGCACAACAAAAATATATATAGTTTCATCATTTACATTTTAAAAATGGCAAAAATGAAAATGGGCAGATGCAAAAGTTTGAGCACCCTGCATGGTTAGTACCTAGTAGCACCCCCTTTCGAAAGTATCACAACTTGTAAACGCTTTTTGTTGCCAGACAATAGTTTTTCAATTCTTGTTTAAGGGATTTTCATCCATTCTTCCTTGGAAAATTCTTCCAGTTCTGTGAGATTCATGGGTCGTCTTGCATGCAGTGCTATTTTGAGGTCTGGCCACAGATTTTCAATGATGTTCAGATCAGGGAACTGTGAGGGCCCTTGTAAAACCTTCAGCTTGTGCTTTTTGAGGTAGTCTATAGTGTATTTTGATGTGTGTTTAGGACCATTATCAATTTGTAGAAGTCATCCTCTTTTCAATTTCAGCTTTTTAACAGATGATGTTATGTTGCATCAAGAATTTGTTGAAATTTTGTTGAATCCATTCTTCCATCTACCAGTGAAATGTTCCCCGTGCCATTGGCTGCAACACAACTCCAAAGCATGCTTGATCCACCCCCTTGCTTAATGTTTGGCGAGATGTTCTTTTCCTGAAATTCTGTGCCCTTTTTTCTCCACACATACCATAGTCAAGCAGGGGTTCTGATTTGCCTCTCTAGCAATCCTATGAACAGCTCTCACTGAAATTTTGCTTGGTCTTCCAAACCTTAACTTGACTTCCATTGTTCCTGTTAACTGTCATTTCTTAATTACATTTCAATCTGAGGAAATGTCAACTTGAAAACGCTTTGCTATTTTCTTATAGCCTTCCCCTACTTTGTGGGCCTCCACCATTTTCATTTTCAGAGTGCTAGGCAGCTGCTTAGAAGAAGCCACGGTTGCTGTTTTTTGGCACAAGGTTAGAGGAGGCTGGGTTTATATAAAGCTGGAAAATTTGCATCACCTGGCCTTTCCTAATGATGATAGTGAACAAGCCATAACCCTAACAGGCTAATTAAGGTCTGAAACCTTGGTCAAAGTTATCTCAGCACACAAATCTCCAAGGGTGCCCAATCTTTGCATCGGCTCATTTTCCTTTTTTAATCTTTAAAATTTAAAAAATGACAATTTTTTGGGGGCTAAAATATAAAGGAAATATGTCATCTTTAATTTTAGGCCTTTTAGATATCATTACATCTTCAACTTGCTTAACTGTTCACAATAACAGTAACTTTAACCAGGGGTGCCCAAACTTTTACATGCCACTGTATATGGATGAAAAATTTTCAGCTAAACTTGTGTGTGTAATACGTGTATTTTACTTTGGATTAACTGTATAATTTACCCCTGCTACACTGAAAGGCTTAACATCAACAGTAAAAGAGAAATTGATATGGTATGGATTTTAACCCCTTCCCGATATTGACAATTTTTAACATTGTTTTTTGGGGAATTGTTTTTACCACATACATTGTATGGTAATAATGACCTTGCATTATGATTCTCCTCATATTCGTATACAGCGATTCCAAACTTGTCCAGTTTGTTTATTATTTTAGTTTTATCTAAGCTTTCTGTATACATAGCCCTATACTACAGTATATCACTCCTCTCATCTATATACAGCCCCATCCTGAAGTACATCATTCCTCTAATCTAGATACAGACCCATCCTGCAGTACATCAATCCTCTCATTTATATACAGCCTGATCCTGCAGAATATCACTCCTCTAATCTTTCTATATACTGAGCCGCATCATACAGGATATCATTCCTGTCAGTCACTCAATACACAGCCCCATGCTTCTGTATAATAATCCTGTCATCTACATCTGCAGAACATCATTCCTCCAAGATTTCGCTATACACAGTCAAAATCTATAGAACATCATCTTCTAAGCTTTCTGTATACATAGCCCCATCCTGCAGTATATAACTTCTCTCATCTATATACAGCCCTTTCCTGCAGAAAATGAATCCTCTCTTCTATGCATAGCCCCTACCTGCAGTATATCACTCCTCTCATCTATATATAGCCCTTTCTTTCAGAAGATGACACCTCTCTTCTATATACAGCCCCATCCTCCAGTATATCACTCCTCTCATCTATATATAGCCCCTTCCTGCAGAAGATGACTCCTCTCTTCTATACACAGCCCCTATCTGCAGTATATCATGCCTTTCATCTATATACAGCCCTTTCCTTCAGAAGATGATACCTCTCTTCTATACACAGGCCCATCCTGCAGTATATGACTCCTCTAATCTATATATAGCACCTTCCTGCAGAAGATGACTCTTCTCTTCTTTACACGGCCCCATCCTGCAGTATATCACTCCTCTCATCTATATATAGCCCCTTCCTGCAGAAGATGACTCTGCTCTTCTATACACATCCCCATCCTGCAGTATATCACTCCTCTCATCTATATACAGCCCCATCCAGCAGTATATCACTCCTCTCTTCTATGCACAGCCTTATCCTGCTTTATACCACTCCTCTCATCTTTATACAGCCCCATCCTGCAGTATATAACTTCTCTCATCTATATACAGCCCCTTCCTGCAGAAGATGACTCCTCTCTTCTATACACAGCCCAAACCTCCAGTATATCTCTTCTTTCTAGTTACCTGCATACACAACAGTGCTTCCTAGTATGAGCGCTCTCTGCACTATAATCTGTTAGGCCTCACCCCTTCTGAAGATGTCATCCCTCATAGGAGCACCTAGACATGACTGTGACTAGCACAGATGCATCACCGGCTGCAGCATTACCGCTGATCATTGCTACAGCCTCCCAACACACAGAGCACCTCCAGCAGATTAAGAAAGCAGCAGAATACTGCTGACAGTGGAGCTCTGTGTGTCGTGCAAACTGTCTCCTTAGCGCCCCCTCTTCTCTCCCTGCTAACTGCACTGGGACACATGCCCTGCCTTTCCCCCAGTTTTGCCCCTGCTCTAACAATAGAAGGAATACAATTTTTAGTATCTATATAGAGGAGGAACTGTAGATACAGAACATACAAGTCCAGAATGGTTACATACACTACCATTCAAAAGTTTGGGGTCATTTAGAAATTTCATTATTTTTGAAAGAAAAGCACATTTTTTTTAATGAAGCTAACATTAAATGAATCAGAAATACACTATACATTGCTAATGTGGTAAATGACTATTCTAGCTGCAAACGTCTTGTTTTTATTGCAATATCTACATAGGTGTATAGAGGCCCATTTCCAACAACCACCACTCCATTGTTTTAATGGTACATTGTGTTTGCTAACTGTGTAAGAAGGCTAATGGATGTTTAGAAAACCATGGAAAACCCTTGTACAAGTATGTTAGCCCAGCTGAAAACGTTTTTTTTGGCTGATTTGAGAAGCTATAAAATTGACCTTCCTTTGAGCTAGTTGAGAATCTGGAAATCTATGAAACTCTCAAAATGGGCAGAAAAAGAGAACTTTCATGTGAAACTCGACAGTCTATTCTTGTTCTTAGAAATGAAGGCTTTTCCATGCGAGAAATTGGCAAGAAACTAGTGTTGAGCGAGCACTAAAATGCTCGGGCCGAGCTCACCATGATACTCGGGTGCTCGACCCGAGCAACGAGCCCAATGTTAGTCTATGGGAGACCCGAGCATTTTTGCGGCGGCACCCCCGGTAGTCTGTAGAAAGCCTAAAAAGTGCCCAAAACGATAGTGCTCAAATGACATGTGGACAGCATGGGCATCGCCCCAGGAAGCATTTCTGACCCCCAGGTCACTGCTGTCAACAACGTGGTCAGAGGTATTAAGCCACTTTTACGGGCTCACAATAAAACGTTCAAAAACGAAACTGAAACGGTTTTCCTGTGAAATATGTTAAGGAACTTCCTTTCCAGGGTAAAGACTTATGTATAAGGTAAAATAAATAACTAAAAGCAAAAATACTCCTCCACACCTTGGGCTATGTTCACAAGTGGCATTTTTTATGCGTTTTTACATTTTTGTATTGCTTTCAACCGTGACAAATGCATTCACCGGGAAATGTCATTTTAACATTTTACAATCTTATCTGGCCATGTGCTGTGTGACACATGAATACAGTGCTGAAAAGACATGGGAACAGCACGGGGAAGACCCCTGGAAGCATCTCTGACACCCAGGTCACTGGCTAAAAGTGTGCCCATCAGAAGTGATCCTTGCCGCATCAGAATATGCAGACTTGCAACTATCCCCGTGCAAGTCCTTGTCCCAGGGCAGTGTTCAATTGTACCTCCCCCATTCCTTGCAATGCAAGCGCAAGTATGCAACCTGCCACCCATCCACCCCCAGGCTGCAATACCATACTGCTAGCTTGCACTTGAAATGGGGCCTTTTAGTTTGGAGGAGGCCGAAGCTGGCCACTACCTCATGGCTGCTTTGACAGCGAGGTATCCATACTCAGTCCCCAGCCGCCCAGCTGCCGGGCGTCCACGCTCGGTCCCCAGCCGCCAGCGGGCGGCCGGGAGTCCATACTCGGCCCCCAGCTGCCCCTCAGCCAGGTGTCCACACACGGTCCCCAGCCGCCTGGGGGCGGCCAGATGTCCAGAAACGGTCCCCAGCCGCCCCTATTTCTCCTTGGAAGTTCCCCCCACACTTTTCTTAGCCCGGTCTGCTTTAGGGCAGCATTGGATGAGCCCACCAGAGAACCAGACTCCTCCGGTGGGCCCTGGCTTCTCCATCAGGGGAGTTGAGAGTGCCAAGGTGAGGAGCATGATGATGATGATAGAAGTCAGCATCTGCTTTGTTTTCTTGGAATGCAAGCGTAAGTGTGCAACCTGCCACCCACCCACCCCAGGCTGCAATACCATATTGCTAGCTTGCACTTGAAATGGGGCCTTTTAGTTTGGAGGAGGCCGAAGCTGGCCACTACCTCATGGCTGCTTTGACAGCGAGGTATCCATACTCAGTCCCCAGCCGCCCAGCTGTCGGGTGTCCACGCTCGGTCCCCAGCCGCCAGGGGGCGGCCGGGTGTCCATACTCGGCCCCCAGCTGCCCCTCGGCCAGGTGTCCACACACGGTCCCCAGCCGCCTGGGGGCGGCCAGATGTCCATAAACGGTCCGCAGTCGCCCATATTTCTCCTTGAAAGTTCCCCCCACACTTTTCTTAGCCCGGTCTGCTTTAGGGCAGCATTGGATGAGCCCACCAGAGAACCAGACTCCTCCGGTGGGCCCTGGCTTCTCCATCAGGGGAGTTGAGAGTGCCAAGGTGAGGAGCATGATGATGATGATAGAAGTTAGCATCTGCTTTGTTTTCTTTTAATGCAAGCGTAAGTGTGCATCCTGCCACCCACCCACCCCAGGCTGCAATACCATACTGCTAGCTTGCACGTGAAATGGGGCCTTTTAGTTTGGAGGAGGCCGAAGCTGGCCACTACCTCATGGCTGCTTTGGCAGCAAGGTATCCATACTCAGTCCCCAGCCGCCCGGCGGTCAGGTGTCCACGTTTAGTCCCCAACCGCCAGGGGGCGGCCGGGTGTCCATACTCGGTCCCCAGCCGCCCCTATTTCTCCTTGGAAGTCCCCCCCCCACACTTTTCTTAGCCTGACCTGCTTTAGGGCAGCATTGGATGAGCCCACCAGAGAACCAGACTCCTCTGGTGGGCTCTGGCTTCTCCATCAGGGGAGTTGAGAGTGCCAAGGTGAGGAGCATGATGATGATGATAGAAGTTAGCATCTGTTTTGTTTTCTTGGAATGCAAACGCATGTATGTAGTAGCGGCTAGGCCTGAGGTGGTCAACGTTTTGGCGCATATCCTACCTCCTCCGAGGATTGCTGGATGTTCTCCTGCTACTATCCCAGTTCTATGACTCCTGTTAAAACAAAGCTTCAGGTGATGAATGATGGATGAGGTGGTGGCAAAGGAGAAAGAGCAGGAGGAACAGGGACCATTCACATCAATATTAGGCCAGTCAACCACACTTGTCTTATAGGATATGTTTGTGTACCAAAAGGAGCGGTTCAGCTACACAGTTATAGGGCGTGCAGTGAGTGCAATGCCTACCAAAAATTTCGAGGCACTCCAATGCCCCTTGGAAGTGACATGGAGGTCAGAGGGCCTTAACTAAACCGTTTTTTCCATTTATAGCAATTGGGTTTCCTGTGCACTGTTGGCCTAAGCAGTGAATGGAAGGCTTTCCAAAAATTATGAGGAACTGCAATACCCCTTGAAACAGACGTGGATTACAGCATACTAAAAACCTTCTACCCATTATTGGGGAGTGGGTCTCCCTTAGTGTTCGCCTATGCATTGAAAAGAAAAAGCTGACTAAAATTAGGAGGAAATGCAATGCCGTTGGAAGAATGGTGGAGGTCGCAGTGGAATAAAAAGACAATATCAATGCCCCTTGAAAAAGTGGAGGAGGTCGCAGTAACTTAAGAAGATGGTTTTAATGCCCCTTGGAAGAGACGTGGAGGTCGCAGTAGCTTAACAAGACGGTTTTAATGCCCCTTGGAAAAGTGGTGGAGGTCGCAGTAGCTTAACAAGACAGTTTTAATGCCCCTTGGAAGAGACGTGGAGGTCGCAGTGGAATAAAAAGACAATATCAATGCCCCTTGGAAAAGTGGTGGAGGTCGCAGTAGCTTAACAAGACTGTTTTAATGCCCCTTGGAAGAAACGTGGAGGTCACAGTAGCTTAACAAGATGGTTTCAATGCCCCTTGGAAACGTGGTGGAGGTCGCAGTAGCTTTACAAGACAGTTTTAATGCTCCTTGGAAGAATGGTGGAGGTCGCAGTGGAATAAAAAGACAATATCAATGCCCCTTGGAAAAGTGGTGGAGGTCGCAGTAGCTTAACAAGACGGTTTTAATGCCCCTTGGAAGAGACATGGCGGTTGCAGTAACTTAACAAGATGGTTTTAATGCCCCGTCGAAAAGTGGTGGAGGTCGCAGTAGCTTAACAAGATGGTTTTAATGCCGTTTGGAAGAGACGTTGAGGTCGCAGTGGAATAAAAAGACAATATCAATGCCCCTTGGAAAAGTGGTGGAGGTCGCAGTAGCTTAACAAGACGGTTTTAATGCCCCTTGGAAAAGTGGTGGAGGTCACAGTAGCTTAACAAGATGGTTTTAATGCCCCTTGGAAGAATGGTGGAGGTCGCAGTGGAATAAAAATACAATATCAATGCCCCTTGGAAAAGTGGTGTAGGTCGCATTAGCTTAACAAGACGGTTTTAATGCCCCTTGGAAGAGACGTGGAGGTCGCAGTAGCTTAACAAGACAGTTTTAATGCCCCTTGGAAGAGACGTGGAGGTCGCAGTAGCTTAACAAGATGGTTTTAATGCCCTTTGGAAGAGACGTGGAGGTCGCAGTAGCTTAACAAGACGGTTTTAATGCCCCTTGGAAGAAACGTGGAGGTCACAGTGGAATAAAAAGACAATATCAATGCCCCTGGGAAAAGCGGTGGAGGTCGCAGTAGCTTAACAAGACGGTTTTAATGCCCCTGGGAAAAGTGGTGGAGGTTGCAGTAGCTTAACAAAACGGTTTTAATGCCCCTGGGAAAAGTGTTGGAGGTCACAGTAGCTTAACAAGATGGTTTTAATACCCCTTGGAAGAGACGTGGAGGTCGCAGTGGAATAAAAAGACAATATCAATGCCCCTGGGAAAAGTGGTGGAGGTCGCAGTAGCTTAACAAGACGGTTTTAATGCCCCTGGGAAAAGTGGTGGAGGTTGCAGTAGCTTAACAAAACGGTTTTAATGCCCCTGGGAAAAGTGTTGGAGGTCACAGTAGCTTAACAAGACGGTTTTAATACCCCTTGGAAGAGACGTGGAGGTCGCAGTGGAATAAAAAGACAACATCAATGCCCCTGGGAAAAGTGGTGGAGGTCGTAGTAGCTTAACAAGACGGTTTTAATGCTCCTGGGAAAAGTGGTGGAGGTCGCAGTAGCTTAACAAGACGGTTTTAATGCCCCTGGGAAAAGTGGTGGAGGTAGCAGTAGCTTAACAAGATGGTTTTCATGCCCCTTACAAGAGCCATGCAGTACAGCATATTAAAAACATTATTCCCATTGCTGGGGAGTGGGTCTCCCATAGTCTTTGCCTATGCCTTCCAAGCAAAAGCTGCCAAAAATTAGGACAGAGGAACTTGCAATGCTGGCAACATAGACCACGGTCACCCTGGTGGTATAGTGGTGGTGGAGGCTGAGGATAAGGAGAAGAGCAAAATACAGCCAAAATGAGGAAGCGTATACCCATGTGTGGGTGTGAAGCGGTGCATGGGAATACACCTCCCGAAATAACACAGTGGATTTGACTTTATGTTACTCTGCTGTCATTTGGTGGTGATGAGAAGTCTGGCCCAATCCAGCCCTTGTTCATTTTCATAAGGGTCAGCTTGTCAGCATTGTCAGTTGACAGGCGAGTGCGCTGATCAGTTAAAATTCCCCCAGCACCACTAAAAACACACTCCGATAACACGCTAGCGGCAGGGCAGGCCAGAACCTCGAAGGCATACAGAGCGAGTTCATTCCAAGTGTCGAGCTTGGATACCCAATAATTAAAAGGCACAGAGGAATCACGGAGGACCCTGGTACGGTCGGCAAGGTACTCCCTCACCATCTTTTGAAACTTTCCACTCCTTGTGAGAGTACCCCGCACCTCAGGGCCTGTAAGCTGGGCGGGTCTCAGAAAACTGTCCCAGAACATTGACAGTGTTCCCCTGCCTTTGCTGGAATGGAGTTGCGTCTCTCTCGCCTGGACGCCTTGGTTGGGCAACGAACTGTGACCTCTGCCGCTAGCGTGTTCAGATTGGAATTTTTTTAACAGTTCAGCAGCAAGGGCCTTCTGGTACTGCCCCATTTTTGTAGACCTCTCCACCTCAGGAATAAGAGAGTGAAAGTTCTCCTTGTAGCGGGGGTCTAAAAGTGTCACCAACCAGTAATGACTGTCACCCAACATTTTGACAACACGAGGGTCACGGTTAAGGCAGCATAACATAAAGTCAGCCATGCGTGCCAGACTGGTAACGGGCAAGACTTCTGTGTCCTCACCAAGATGACGACTGACCATTAGAGATGAGCGTTGTTTGACTCTAACTGTTCGCCAATCTCAAATTCGAGCTGTTTTGGGCGGTGTTCGAGCCGTTCGGTGAACACGAACAATTTGATAAAAATTCGGCTGTTCGAGGTTATGTTCGATAACTGTTCGTGCACCAAAATCATAACTGGATTTTTTCTCAGTAATGCTGAAAATTAATGTTAATACGCAGTTTGAGTGTTCAGCGGGGCGGGGGGAGGGGCAGGGGATGGATCTCTGCAGGAATAATGAAGATCTCCATTTTTTTTCTCTTTCCCGCATTTACAGTGGGGAGGTGCAATCTGTCAGCCTATCAGCAGAGCACACACGGAGCGAACTGCTTTTTTTCACACAAGCAAGGGCATGTGTCATTGGCAGTGTATGTCACATGTCCTTGCCCTATAAGACCCAGCCATTTTCCTCGTTGACACCATTTTCTCACTGCTGCAGCTGCGTGTTAGACGGCACCGCTGTTGCTGTGTGCGCTATACCTTGTTAATTTAAAGCCAATTTTCGCACAAATCTACAGATAGCTTGGGAGTAGGGAAGAGTTGTGATTGCAGTCCTTTTAAGGACTAGGTTACAGCATTTCCTACGACTTTTATCAGGCAGGTCTGTGCTCTTAAATAGATAGGTTGGGAGTAAAGACTAATTGTAATTGCAGTCCTTTTCAGGACTAAGTTACATCAGTTCCTATCAGTTTTTGCCAGGCAGGTCTGTGCCAGTGCTGTGCAAGTTTTTTTCACAGCATTTGGCTAAATCTAGCAAAGCTAATCCTTTTTGGCCTATTGCAGAGTGTGTTAGTCAGTGGAGTAGCCTATCTGTGTTGCAAGCTACACCACCTGTGTATAGAATACCAATTTTTTTACTGCACCTAGTGAAGTAAAATCTTTTGGGCATAGCATCATTCTATTAGTCCATCTATACTGACCTCCATAAGGTTGCAAATTGAATATAATTTTTTTCTGCATCTAGCTCTGAAAAAATATTTGGGCTTCTAGCAGTGTGTGGGACTTGTTCTATTAGTCCATCTATACTGACCTCTATCAGGTTGCAAATTCAATATAATTTTTTTCTGCATCTAGCTCTGAAAAAATATTTGGGCTTCTAGCAGTGTGTGGGACTTGTTCTATTAGTCCATCTATACTGACCTCCATCAGGTTTCAAATTGAATATAATTTTTTTCTGCATCTAGCTCTGAAAAAATATTTGGGCTTCTAGCAGTGTGTGGGACTTGGTCTATTAGTCCATCTATACTGACCTCCATCAGGTTGCAAATTGAATATAATTTTTTTATGCATCTAGCTCTGAAAAAATATTTGGGCTTCTAGCAGTGTGTGGGACTTGGTCTATTAGTCCATCTATACTGACCTCCATCAGGTTGCAAATTAAAAATATTTTTTTTCTGCATCTAGCCGTGAAAAAATATTTTGGCTTCTAGCAGTGTGTGGGACTTGTTCTATTAGTCCATCTATACTAACCTCCATCAGGTTGCAAATTGAATATAATTTTTTTCTGCATCTAGCTCTGAAAAAATATTTGGGCTTCTAGCAGTGTGTGGGACTTGGTCTATTAGTCCATCTATACTGACCTCCATCAGGTTGCAAACTGAATATAATTTTTTTCTGCATCTAGCTCTGAAAAAATATTTGGGCTTCTAGCAGTGTGTGGGACTTGGTCTATTAGTCCATCTATACTGACCTCCATCATGTTGCAAATTGAATATCATTTTTTTCTGCATCTAACCCAGCCAATAGTTTTGGCCTAATACCACAGTTTGGCCACTCAGCTCTGCTCGGTTCCCATTCATTGTTTTTTTGTGCAAACAACTCCAGAGTTGTGAATTAGATAACCACCAAAATGAGTGGAAAAAGGCCTGCTGCTGGTGGAAAGGGGAATAGGCGTGTTGGGAAGGGGAAAAAAGGTTGTGTCCGTGGGGTAGGTGTTAAAGCAACAGTAACATCTGCAGAAGAAAGACCATCTTCCAGCAAAACTAAAATGTCTACTTCTTTTAGCAGACAATGTGATAAGATCCCTTTCTTACGGCCACGCCAATCGCTACAAATTCCAGATGAGGCACAAAAACAGCAGGTGCTTCAACGGATATCAAGTGCTCCTTTAAGTGGGCTCTCCTCCACATCAACTTCAACATCACAAATACTCCAGTCCTCAAAGGTGTCACCCCAATCGCACTTGCTTCCTCACAGCTCCCAAATCTCCAGCTGCTCGTCTGAGTATGAGGTAGAACAGATGACTGAGTCTGCAGAGCTGTTTACTCATACTATAGCCTGGGAATCAGAGGTCGACTCCAGCGCTTCTGTGAATCCAGACGAGGAAATGATCTGCATTGATGCCCAGAATCTTTATGAGTCGGATCCAGGACCAGACGCTGAAGGTTCTGACCATAATGTAGACCCCCATTCCCAAACTGTAACTCATGTTGGTGGAGACAATGAGGAAGACGATGATGAGACTCAAATACCTGATTGGAGCGACAACTTTAGTTTTTTGTCAGGGCAGGAACAGGTTGGCTCTGAGGACGACGGGTGTGATAACGCACAGGGTGATGATGATGAGGTTGGAGATCCCACTTACTGTCAACCCACAGTCAGCCAAGAGATGAGGTCAGCAGAGGAGGTGGAGGAGAATGCTAGTGACGACGAGGTCAGGTTGCGCCTTCCTGGACAGAGACGTAGTACTGGAAGCACGTCAACAACTGCATCCTCAAACACAACTCTGCCTCTCACCACAAGTCGTGGTGGCTCTTCAGGTCGCATGGGTGCTAAGCATTGCATAGCCTGGGCATTTTTTCAGATCGATAAAGATGACCCAACTCGTGTTATCTGTAACATTTGTCAGCAAAAGCTAAGTAGAGGCCAAAAAATACATAGCTTGAGTACTTCATGCATGAACCGGCACATGGACATGAAGCATAAGTTGCAGTGGGAAGCTCACTGTGCTACAATGCGGCCTAGCCAGCCGGGCCAACCACCGTCTGCCATATCTTGTGCATCCGCGGCCTCTTCATCCTCTGTGACTGGGGGGACAGCAGTCACACCTGTTTTGGGACGCAGACCTGCCACCTCTTTACCCGCAACAGCCAGCGTGATTGGCAGGTCATCATTTTCTTTGGAGGTGGTAACACCAGCTGGTGTTGAGCGCTGTCCGACATCGATAGCACCACCTTTGGATCAAGGCAACCTAACATGTCCGCCTGCATCTTCCTCACAGACCGGCAGTTTGCCGGGGACACCCTTATCAACCCCGTCTAAGCACAATGGCCAGCCCTCGGTCCCTCAGATGTGGACAAGTAAAAGACAATTTCCTCCTAGCCATGAGAAAGCTAAGAAGTTGAATTTCACCATCTGCAAGCTCTTGGCTACAGAAATGCTGCCTTTCCGCCTGGTGGACACAGAGGATTTTCGAGACCTTATGTCCGTCGCAGTGCCCCAGTACCAGATGCCCAGTCGGCACTACTTCTCAAAGAAAGGTGTGCCTGCGCTCCACCAGCATATCGCACACAACATCACCGCTTCTTTGAGAAACTCTGTGTGTGACAGGGTGCATTTCACCACAGACACTTGGACGAGTAGGCATGGACAGGGGCGTTACATGTCGCTGACTGGGCACTGGGTAACTATGGTGACAGCAGGACAAGGGGCTGCTGTCCAAGTCTTGCCGTCCCCACGAGTTGTGCATCAATCCTCTTTATCTCAAAGTTCCTCCACTGCTTCTGCCTCCTCAACCTCCTCTCGGTCCTCCACCTGCACCCAAAGCCTGTCTGGTCATGCCACAAGCTTTCTAACTGCGCAGAAGGGATCCTGCACACCTCCTTACTATGCTGGCAGTAGGGCTCAACGTCATCAGGCGGTTTTTACTTTGAAATGTCTGGGAAATGTGAGTCACACAGCTGAGGAGTTGTGGTCAGCTCTGGAGAACAAATTTCATGAATGGTTGTCTCCACTGGACCTGAAACCAGGGAAGGCCGTGTGCGACAATGCTGCAAACCTGGGTGCTGCCCTTCGCCGGGGCAATGTCACACACGTGCCTTGTATGGCTCACGTGTTGAACCTGGTTGTCCAGCAATTTTTAGCCCACTATCCCAGACTAGATGGCCTTCTGCAGAGGGCACGGTCGCTGTGTGCTCACTTCCGCCGTTCGCATCCCGCAGCTCAGCGACTTACATCTCTACAGAAGTTGTTGGGCCTGCCACTACACCGGCTAAAATGCGATGTGCCTACCCGGTGGAATTCAACTCTGCACATGTTGCAGCAACTGTAGCAGCACCGACAAACCCTGGTGCAATACGTTCTGACGTATAGCCTGGGCCAACGAGATCCAGAGGTGGGGCAAATCACGCTGGAGGAGTGGTCTCAGATCAGGGACCTATGCACCCTTCTGCACAGTTTTGAAATGGCGACGAAGATGTTTAGTGCTGACGATGCCATTATCAGCATGACTATTCCGGTGATTTACATGCTGGAGCACATGTTAAACAGAATTCGGAGTCAGGTGGTGGCACAAGAGGAGGTGGAGGAAGTAGAGGAGGAGGAGTTGTATGCGGAAGGGCTAACATCTGCAAGGTCCAGACGGTCGGCAGCACCAAGGCGGCAGGCATGTGAGGGTGGGGGAGATGGTTTTACCAGGGCGCATGGTAGCAGCCAAACTAGTGAGGAAGGTGCAGGTGCCCAGGAAGAAGGTGAGGACGAACTGATGGAAGACTCATCAGATGAGGGAGACCTTGATCACATTTCTGTTGTGCGAGGTTGGGGGGAGAGGACAGAGGAAGGAAGCATGATTGTTACCTCGCCACCAACACAACAGGGACTTGGTGCTCCTGGATGCGCAAGACACATGAGTGCCTTCTTGCTGCACTACCTGCAACATGACCCTCGAATTGTGAGAATTAGAAATAATCCTGACTACTGGGTTGCCACACTGTTAGATCCCCGGTACAAAAGTAAATTTGCAGAAATTATTCCTGCCATAGAAAGGGATGCACGCATGCAGGAGTATCAGCAGAGACTGTTGCAGAATCTTACATGTGCTTTTCCACAAAACACCAGTGGTGCACGTAGTGAATCTCACAGTTCCAACTTGCCAACCGTGGGACCGTCGAGTGTTCAGTACTCAAACCATAACAGAAACACAGTATCTTCTGGTAACATCAATTTTGCGGAATCATTTCACCACATTTTTAGCCCATCCTTTGCAAGGCCACAGGAGACAAGAAGTCTGACACATAGTCAACGCCTAGAGACGATGGTACAGGAGTATCTCCAAGTAAACATTGAAGCCATGACTGTGTCACTGGACCCTTGCTCTTTTTGGGCTTCCAATCTGGATAAATGGCCGGAGCTAGCCACTTACGCCTTGGAGATCTTGTCATGCCCCGCAGCCAGCGTTCTGTCTGAACGTGTGTTCAGCGCTGCTGGTGGTGTGCTGACAGATAAGCGCACGCGGCTCTCCACTGATAATGTAGACAGACTCACGTTCATAAAGATGAACAAATCATGGATCCGAAACGACTTTTCTACCCCTGTGTCATCCTGGGGAGAGTAAAAGCTTGATGATTGGTTAAAATCACCTCACACACCGTTTTAAGCTTTCAAATTACTAATCATGTTTATCTGTATCTTGGCTGGAAAATAATTAGGGCTTTGTAGCAGTGTTCAGCACTAATTCTAATAGACCATCAATACTAAGCTCCACCAGATTAAAATTACTAATCATGTTTATCTGTATCTTGGCTGGAAAATAATTTGGGCTTTGTAGCAGTGTGCAGTACTGATTCTATTAGGCCATCTATACTAAGCTCCACCAGATTTAAAATTAATAATAATTTTTAGCTGCATCTAGCCCGGAAAATAATTTTGGGGCTCCGAGATGCGCAAGACACATAAGTGCCTTCTTGCTGCACTACCTGCATTATGACCCTCAGATTGTCAGAATTCGAAGTAATCCTGACTACTGGGTTGCCACACTCTTAGATCCCCCACACTCTTCGATAAACCTTTTCATTTTAATAAAGACCAAAAAAATGGTCATTTTTGAAATTATAAGCATTAGCAGGTTATTAGAAACTGAAATCAAACAGTTTTCAACTCAAAACTTTATTCTAGGTGATGTTACATTTGCACATAGGACCCCTTGTTCGAAAGGAGCTTCTGAACTCTCTCGTCCATTGAATTTGTCAGGTTTTGGATGGTTTCTGCTTCAATTGTTTTGCATGAGGACAGAATACCCTCCCAGAGCTGTTGCTTAGATGTGAACTGCCTCCTGCCATCATAGACACTCCTTTTGATGATGCTCCAGAGGTTCTGAATGGGGTAGAGGTCAGGGGAGCATGGGGGTCACAGCATAAGTTTGTCCCCTTTTATGCCCATATCAGCCAGAGATGCAGATGTGTTATGTGCAGCATGAGACGGTGCATTATCATGCATAAAAATGATCTTGCTGTGGAATACACGGTTCTTCTTCATGAACCATGGCAGGAAGTGCTGTTTGAGAAACTCCACATACATTATGGAGCTCATCTTTACCCCTTCAGGGATCCTAAAGGGGCCGACAATCTCTCTCCCTATGATTCCAGCCCAAAACATTACTCCACCTCCTCCTTGTTGGCGCTGTAACCGTGCTTGCGTGGGGTGTCCATCAACCAGCCATCCTCCACTCCATCCATCTGGACCATCGAGCGTTGCATGGCACTCATCCGTGAACAAAACAGTTTTGAAATCAGTCTTGATGTAATGTTTGGCCCACTGGAGCCGTTTCTGCTTGTGTGAAGTGGATAGAGGAGGTCGACAGGATGGCGTACGCAGAGCTGCAAACCTCTGAAGGACCCTGCATCTTGTTGTTCGGGGGACGTTGGAGGCACCAGCAGCTTCAAAAACTTGTCTGCTGCTATGACAAGGCTTTTTTGCCGCTGCTCTTTTAACCTGACGTAATTGCCTGTAGGAAAGAGTCCTCAATTTGCCCTTATCAGCACGCACACGTGTGTACTGTGAATCAGCTACATACTTCTTGATTGCCAAGACACTTCATCCTGATCATTGCACAATGTTGATTGTAGTCATGCCTTGACCTAAACACTCCACAATTTGTTGCTTCTCAGCAGCCGACACATCCTTTTTCTTTCCCATTTTGGCAGAAAATGTAGGCTGCTTAATAATGTGGGACAGCCTTCTTAAGTAGTCTTGCCTTTCATTGGACACACCTGCCAAACTAATTAGCACAGGTGTCTGCAATTGCTTACAGTGATATAAAGAGCCCTGACACACATCACCATCAATGAGTTTAACTGACAAACAAACAAATTCTTCCCTTATCACTCCTAAACACTTTTTGCATAATAATTTGGAACACAGTGTACATGTGCTTGCAGTTCTAACTTGCCAACCGTGGTCTGCATGGAGTTGTTCAATAAAGGGCCCAAAATTAAGATAACATAGACGGGAGAGGTCTCTATGAATAGGAATTCCTAAGTATTTGATACCCTGTGAGGGCCAGGCAAAGGGAAAGTTGGACTGGATGGAATCCTGTATGGATTTTGGGAGGGAGACATCGAGGGCCTCAGACTTCGCTGCATTGATTTTAAAATTTGACCATGTAACAAAGTGATCTGTTTCAGCCATAACAGCAGGGATGGATATATGTGATTGAGCGATATATACTAGTACATCATCAACAAATAGCGAGCACTTGTACTCGGTGCCTCCCACCTCAATCCACCTAATATTGGGGTTATGGCGGATTGATGAGAGCAGGTGCTCCGTCACTAGGATGTATAAGAGAGGGGACAGAGGAAATCCCTGCCTTGTCCCATTGGTGATTATGAAAGGTGATGAAAATGTTCTGACGCGCCCCCTGGGCCTTGGGACACCCGGAGCCGGACCCTTTTTGGTGGATGGTGGTGGTTGTAGTCTCCGTGGCGGTGACCCGGTTCCGTGGCTCAGGGCGGTCAAACCAGTGGCGGAACTATTTATGCGGTTTTGATGTTTAAATGTCCGACTACGCCACCCGTGGATTGCGGTCAGAGTGAACCGCCGCTGCAGGGCTGAGGCTGGTGTTGTGGGTGCAGTAGAGTGTAGCATAACTCCCCAAGGGAGGAGTATAGCCTCAGGGCAGTGTATGCGGAGGATGGGGGTGATGGTGCAGGGCAGCAGCAGTAACGACACTGAGTCAGTGATGCAGTCCAGGGCCTTTACTCACAGTTCTTATTATCCAGACCACTTCTGCAGGTAACGGCTGCCCACGTCGTACTGTGCTTACCAGGTGAGGGGCTCAGACAACTCCCAGATAACTTTGGAGCGCTTCACAGGACCCCCTTTCTGTGTCCTTTGTCTGGCCTTTCTTACCAACGCTTCTGTCCGGCTGCCTCGGGCCTCCTCTTGGTAAACTTGGCGCCAGTTTCCCTGACCCTATGTGGTGCCTTCTTAGCGGGTGTAGCGAGGGGCTGCGCCACATAAAATGTCACAGCCTCCGGTTTCTAGCTGAGGGTCGTTTCCCGCCTCCACTAGTTTCGGGGACCGGTCTACCCCTTTGGCCTGACCCCTCCACGCAGGTGGATTCGGGCGTGCGGTGGCGACTAGCCCGTCCGCACCCCTGGGATCCCTTCATTCCTCGTTCCTGGAGCCTTCTCCGCTCCTCTTCCTTCCTTCTCCCTCTTCCAGGCCTGGGCCTCTGTTACTAGGCCCGCCTCTGGAGCAGAGCTCATTCAGAGCCCCTGCTCCCTGTCACTTCTGCTCAGACTTTTCTGCACTGAACTAAGATGGTGCCCACCTTTTATACTTACTTCTCAATGCACCCAGGAACTGCTTACTCCCTGCTCCTGCACTACAGGGTTCCCCTTCCTCAGTGTTCCCTCCCCCCACTCCAGCCAGGGACAGGGACTGTCGTGCCCATCTCAGAGAAATATTGGTCGCCCTGCCCCACGGCAATGTGTTGTAATGCATGCAGGTGTCGGGGTCCTGATCCACACTCCATCCTTACCTGAGAGTGAGATATCACACCTCTGGGTGAGGTGCAATCCCTCTGTAGCAACCAAGCCCTCGGGGTGCTACAGTTCCATTTATCTTCAGCCTAGGTGACGTATTGCGATACAGGGCCGTGATTTTGGCTATAAAAGGGTCCCCTAGACCCCTACCCCAAAAGCTTTTAAGAGAATAATATATGGCGTGCCAGTAGACTCTATGGAATGCTTTCTCAGCATCCAATGAGAGTAACTAATTACAAATTTTTAACTGCAGCTAGCCCAGGAAATACTTTGTGCCTAGTAGCAGTGTCTGCTAGTCAGCGGATTATCCCAGCTGTTAAGCAAGCTACACCACCTGTAGTTTGGACACTTAATTTTTTCAAAGGAAATGCTTCGGGACCCCGGGATACTCAGTGAAGAGGATCAGGAGGCACCCCAAGGCATAGGGGCTGGGACTGGTGGTAGGACGCCTTGCAGTGGACCGCCGAGCTCGATCCTTATAAAAGCTTTTTAACTGCAGCAGCTTTAGTGGACCGCTACTGGAGCTGCTGCTGGCATGAGACTTGCCCTCCAATAGATCCTTGTAAAAGGATTTAAAGTGTATTCATTCAAATTAGAGAGACAATTTAAATTAAAAAGCTTAGACCTGCCTCCACCACAGGGGGCTCGCTCGACCCACCAGCGGACAGGCACCAGTATTGGGAGAGGGGGGCTGGCCGTCAGGGTGCACTGCGGCTCTGGCACAAACCCGGTGACACGGAGGTGGCACGGGCAGGAACGGACTGCCTGTGTCAGCTTCTCACTTTTTGGATTTTAGAAGGGCATGACATGCCTATATCTGTGTCTCCCCCTCCTTTTACTCCTCCACCTCTTTTCTTTTCGCATGACTATATGTACTTGTCACTTTTCCATGTGTTAGTTATGTCTTCTGAGCAGTTTGTCAGCTTTTGGACACCTTTGAAGGTGTTTTCTATGTGTTTCTATGTGTTTTTGTTTGCCTGCCATTGGTTTTAACGGTGTTCGAAGGTGTTCGACGAACAGTTCGACGAACAGTTCGGCGAACACAAGGGTG
Organism: Phyllobates terribilis; assembly: GCF_046119375.1. NCBI lineage: Eukaryota > Metazoa > Chordata > Amphibia > Anura > Dendrobatidae > Phyllobates > Phyllobates terribilis. The sequence continues at coordinate 1,121,852,389 of NW_027362761.1, read as the reverse complement.
TTCGACGAACCGAACCGAACTCGAAAACTACGGGGGTGGCTCAACACTACTGACCATGCTCTCCTCCTCCTCCTCTTCCTCCCCCCTGTCCTCAGGCCACCCACGCTGAACTGACTGTATGACAGTTGTACAGGTACTATCGTCTACAGCGCATGATGCCAGCTCCTGTTCTTCCTCCTCCTCCTCTTCCTCTCCCTCATTGTCCCCCAATGCACGTTGGGATGAGATGAGGCTGGGCTGTGTGTAATCGCCCGCTACGGCTTCTTGATCCATCTCATCATACTTTGGCTGCAATGCCTCTTCTTTAATTCTCTGCAGAGAGCGTTGCAAAAGACAGACAAGTGGGATGCTGACACTAATGATGGCATCATCGCCACTCACCATCTTGGTGGCCTCCTCAAAGTTTGTCAGGATGGTACATATGTCAGACATCCAGGTCCACTCCTGAGTAGAGATGAGCGGTGTTCGACTAGAACTGTTCGCCAATCTCAAATTCGAGCTGTTTTGGGCGGTGTTCGAGTTGTTCGACGAACCCGAACGATTTGCAAAAAATTCGGCTGTTCGAGGTTATGTTCGATAACTGTTCGTGCACCAAAAGCGTGTCCTGCATGTCTGGCGCTATTTAGAGCACCAATCATGCAGGGATTGTCTGCCACTCACTGTAATGCCACAGCCATGGTGGTTGTGGCATTACAGTGATTGCCCAAATCGATGGGAACAGTGCCAACAGTGAAACATGAAAAGCTGGCAATTCAGCAGCGGCATACACCGGTACCCGACAATTTAGAACCGAAAGAATAGAGCTTCACACATAGATTAGATAGATATAAACATGTCAGCCACATATATACGAAGTACAGTGAAAGTGCTGCTTACTGTACTTGTCATTTAGCGTAAAGGATTTATCAAAAAAAATAATAGTGTTTTCATGCACCGTCTCTTTAAAAAAGCCGGCCGGCAATTCAGCAGCGGTACCCGACAATTTATAACAGACAGAATAGAGCTTCACACATAGATTAGATAGATAGAAACATGTCAGTCACATATATATGAAGTACAGTGATAGTGTTGGTTACTGTACTTGTCATTTAGTATTAAAATAAAGGATTTATTATTAAAAAAATTGGCGTGGGGTTCCCCTTAATTTTAGGCTCTAGCGGAGGTTAAGCAGACGGCTGGGGCAGATGTTTGAAGCCTGGGAAGGGGGTAATACCCACGGAGCTTCCCAGGCTACTAATATCAGCCCCCAGCTGAATACATAGCCTTTACTAGCTATTAAAATGGGGGACACCCCAAAAAAAATGACGTGGGGTCCCCCCTAATTTAATAGCTAGCAAAGGCTAGGCAGACAGCTGGGGGCTGATATTAATAGCCCAGGAAGGGAGCCATGAATATTGGCCCCCTCCCAGGCTAGAAACACCAGCCGTCAGCCGCCCCAGAAATGGCGCATTCATAGGATGCGCCAATTCTGGCACTTAGCCTCGCTCTTCCACGCTGCCCTGGTGCGGTGGCAGGGGGTAATAGGGTTGGGGTTGATGTCAGCTTATAATGCCAGCTGACATCAAGCCCAGGTTAGTAATGGAGAGGCGTCTATAAGACACCCCCATTACTAACCCCATAGTCAAAGTTAAAAAAAACACAAACACCCAGAATAAAGTCCTTTAATTGAAATAAAGACACAATCCTTTATTGTTCTAAATTAAACCATACTTACCGTCACGCCCATTCCAGCTGAAGCCAACGATCTCCTGCAATAAAAGAAAAATAATAAAGCAACCTCATCCTTACCTTTCCATGGTTCCCACGACAGCTTCAGCTCTGCTACATCGAGATGACAGGCTGGACCGCAGCAGAACGCTGCCATCCAGCCTCTCATCCCGCAGACACTGAGAAGCGCAGGCTTGCTTGCGCTGCTCAGCGTCTCTCTGTGACGACATCCAGATGAGCCGAGTTCATGTCCAATGAACTCGGCTCACCTCATGCACGTCACTGACAGCGTGGGAAAATTCTCACGCTGAAGCGGTGAGTGCAGGAGAATTCTCCCACGCTGTCAGTGACGTGCATAAGGTGAGCTCATGTCCAATGACCTCAGCTCACCTCCTGCACGTCACTGACAGCGTGGGAGAATTCTCCTGCTCTCAGCGCTTCAGCGTGAGAATTCTCCCACGCTGAAGCGCTGAGTGCAGGAGAATTTTCCCACGCTGTCAGTGACGTGCATAAGGTGAGCTCATGTCCAATGAACTCAGCTCACCTCCTGCACGTCACTGACAGCGTGGGAGAATTCTCCTGCACTCAGCGCTTCAGTGTGAGAATTCTCCCACGCTGAAGCGCTGAGTGCAGGAGAATTTTCCCACGCTGTCAGTGACGTGCATGAGGTGAGCCGAGTTCATTGGACATTAACTCGGCTCATCTGGATGCCCTCACAGAGAGACACTGTGGAGCGCAAGCAAGCCTGCGCTTCTCAGTGTCTGCGGGATGAGAGGCTGGATGGCAGCGTTCTGCTGCGGTCCAGCCTGTCATCTCGATGTAGCAGAGCTGAAGCTGTCATGGGAACCATGGAAAGGTAAGGATGATGTTGCTTTATTATTTTTCTTTTATTTCAGGAGATCGTTGGCTTCAGCTGGAATGGGCGTGATGGTAAGTATGGTTTAATTTAGAACAATAAAGAATTGTGTGTTTATTTCAATTAAAGGACTTTTTTCTGGGTGTTGTGTTTTTTTTAAATACTTTACTAGAAATTCATGGTGGTCATGTCTAATATTGGCGTGACCCCATGAATTTCGGGCTTAGGGCCAGCTGATAATGCCAAGCTGGCCCTAACCCCTTTATTACCCAGTGAGCCACCGCATCAGGGCCCTGGATGAGTTGGGTACAGCGCCAGAAGATGGCGCTTCTATGAATGCGCCATTTTCCGGGGTGGCTGCGGACTGCAATTTGCAGCGGGGGTGGCCCAGAAAGCTTGGGCCTCCCTGCGCTGCGGATTCCAGCCCCCAGCTGCCTAGTTGTACCTGGCTGGACACAAAAACAGGGCGAAGCCCCACGTCAATTTTCTTTAAATTATTTCATGAAATAATTAAGAAAAAAAGGGCTTCCCTATATTGTTGTGTCCGGCCAGGTACAAATAGGCAGCTGGTGGTTGGGGGCAGCCCGTTCCTGCCTGCTGTACCTGGCTGGACACAAATATAGTGCGAAGCCCCACGTCAATTTTTTTTAAATTATTTCATGAATTTCCTGAAATAATTTAAAAAAATTGAAGTGGGGCTTCGCACTATATTTGTGTCCAGCCAGGTACAGCAAGCAGGAACGGGCTGCCCCCATCCACCAGCTGCCTATTTGTACCTGGCCGGACACAACAATATAGGGAAGCCCTTTTTTTCTTAATTATTTCATGAATTTCATGAAATAATTAAAAAAAAAGTACGTGGGGCTTCGCCCTATTTTTGTGTCCAACCAGGTACAACTAGGCAGCTGGGGGCTGGAATCTGCAGCGCAGGGAGGCCCAAGCTTTCTGGGCCCCCCCCGCTACAAATTGCAGTCCGCAGCCACCCCGGAAAATGGCGCGTTCATAGAAGCGCCATCTTCTGGCGCTGTACCCAACTCATCCAGGGCCCTGGTGCGGTGGCTCACTGGGTAATAAAGGGGTTAGGGCCAGCTTGGTATTATCAGCTGGCCCCAAGCCCAAAATTCATGGGGTCACGCCAGTATTAGACATGACCGCCATGAATTTCTAGTTAAGTATTTAAAAAAAACACAACACCCAGCATAAAGTCCTTTAATTGAAATAAAGACACAATTCTTTATTGTTCTAAATTAAACCATACTTACCATCACACCCATTCCAGCTGAAGCCAACGATCTCCTGCAATAAAAGAAAAATAATAAACCAACCTCATCCTTACCTTTCCATGGTTCCCACGACAGCTTCAGCTCTGCTACATCGAGATGACTGGCTGGACCGCAGCAGAACGCTGCCATCCAGTCTGTCATCCCGCAGACACTGAGAAGCGCAGGCATGCTTGCGCTCCTCACTGTCTCACTGTGACGGCATCCAGATGAGCCGAGGTCATGTCCAATGAACTCGGCTCACCTCATGCACGTCACTGACAGCGTGGGAAAATTCTCACGCTGAAGTGCTGAGTGCAGGAGAATTCTCCCACGCTGTCAGTGATGTGCATGAGGTGAGCTCATGTCCAATGAACTCAGCTCACCTCCTGCACGTCACTGACAGCGTGGGAAAATTCTCCTGCAATCAGCGCTTCAGCGTGAGAATTTTCCCACGCTGTCAGTGACGTGCATGAGGTGAGCCGAGTTCATTGGACATGAACTCGGCTCATCTGGATGTCGTCACAGAGAGACGCTGAGCAGCGCAAGCAAGCCTGTGCTTCTCAGTGTCTGCGGGATGACAGGCTGGATGGCAGCGTTCTGCTGCGGTCCAGCCTGTCATCTCGATGTAGCAGAGCTGAAGCTGTCGTGGGAACCATGGAAAGGTAAGGATGAGGTTGCTTTATTATTTTTCTTTTATTGCAGGAGATCGTTGGCTTCAGCTGGAATGGGCGTGATGGTAAGTATGGTTTAATTTAGAACAATAAAGGATTGTGTCTTTATTTCAATTAAAGGACTTTATTCTGGGTGTTTGTGTTTTTTTTAACTTTGACTATGGGGTTAGTAATGGGGGTGTCTTATAGACGCCTCTCCATTACTAACCTGGGCTTGATGTCAGCTGGCATTATAAGCTGACATCAACCCCAACCCTATTACCCCCTGCCACCGCACCAGGGCAGCGTGGAAGAGCGAGGCTAAGTACCAGAATTGGCGCATCCTATGAATGCGCCATTTCTGGGGCGGCTGACGGCTGGTGTTTCTAGCCTGGGAGGGGGCCAATATTCATGGCTCCCTTCCTGGGCTATTAATATCAGCCCCCAGCTGTCTGCCTAGCCTTTGCTAGCTATTAAATTAGGGGGGACCCCACGTCATTTTTTTTGGGGTGTCCCCCATTTTAATAGCTAGTAAAGGCTATGTATTCAGCTGGGGGCTGATATTAGTAGCCTGGGAAGCTCCGTGGGTATTACCCCCTTCCCAGGCTTCAAACATCTGCCCCAGCCGTCTGCTTAACCTCCGCTAGAGCCTAAAATTAAGGGGAACCCCACGCCAATTTTTTTAATAATAAATCCTTTATTTTAATACTAAATGACAAGTACAGTAACCAACACTATCACTGTACTTCATATATATGTGACTGACATGTTTCTATCTATCTAATCTATGTGTGATGCTCTATCTTTCTGTTCTAAATTGTCGGGTACCGCTGCTGAATTGCCGGCCGGCTTTTTTAAAGAGACAGTGCATGAAAACACTATTATTTTTTTAAATAAATCCTTTACACTAAATGACAAGTACAGTAAGCAACACTATCACTGTACTTATTATATATGTGACTGACATGTTTCTATCTATCTAATCTATGTGTGAAGCTCTATTCTTTCTGTTCTAAATTGTCCGGTACAGATGCTGAATTGCTGGCCGGCTTTTTTAAAGAGACGGTGCATGAAAACACTAATATTTTTTTTAATAAATCCTTTACACTAAATGACAAGTGCAGTAACCAACACTGTCACTGTGCTTCTTATATGTGTGACTGACATGTTTCTATCTATCTAATCTATGTGTGATGCTCTATTCCTTCTTGTCTAAATTGTCGGGTACCGGTGTATGCCGCTGCTGAATTTGCCGGCCGGCTTTTTTAAAGAGAGTGTCTTCTGAGCAGTTTGTCAGCTTTTGAACACCTTTGCAGGTGTTTTCTATGTGTTTCTATGTGTTTTTGTTTGCCTGCCATTGGTTTTAACGGTGTTCGACGGTGTTCTAAGGTGTTCGACGAACCGAACCGAACCCGAACACTACGGGGGTGGCTCAACACTACTCCTGAGGTCTTATGTGTGGAGTCTGAACTGAATATCAACGGACTTGTTGCAGCTGGTACTCCACAACTGCTCTCTTCTGCTCACAAATCCTTTGCAACATGTGGAGGGTAGAGTTCCAACGTTTGGGGACATCACACACCAGTCGGTGTGTCGGAAGCTGCAAACGCTGCTGCAACACAGCAAGGGTGGCGGAAGCTGTAGCCGACTTGCGAAAATGAGCTGACAGGCGGCGTACTTTGACGAGCAGATCTGGCAACTCGGGGTACGATTTAAGAAACCGCTGAACCATGAGGTTAAGCACATGAGCCAGGCATGGTATGTGTGTGATCTCGCCTCAGAGCCGCCACCAGGTTACGGCCATTGTCACACACGACCATGCCTGGATGTAGGTTCTGCGGTCTCAACCACAGATCTGCCTGCTCTTTCACAGCTGTCCACAACTCAGAAGCAGTGTGAGGTTTATCACCTAAGCTTATGAGTAGTGTTGAGCCACCCCCGTAGTGTTTGAGTTCGGTTCGATTCGTCGAACACCTGTGTGTTCGCCGAACTGTTCGTCAAACTGTTCGTCGAACACCTTCTAACACCGTTAAAACCAATGGCAGGCAAACAAAAACACATAGAAACACATAGAAAACACCTTCAAAGGTGTCCAAAAGCTGACAAACTGCTCAGAAGACACAACTAACACATGGAAAAGTGACAAGTACATATAGTCATGCGAAAAGAAAAGAGGTGGAGGAGTAAAAGGAGGGGGAGACACAGATATAGGCATGTCATGCCCTTCTAAAATCCAAAAAGTGAGAAGCCGAGACGGCCAGTCCGCTCCTGCCCGTGCCACCTCCGTGTCGCCGGGTTTGTGCCAGAGCCGCGGTGAACCCTGACGGCCAGCCCCCCTCTCCCAATACTGGTGCCTGTCCGCTGGTGGGTCGAGAGAGCCCCCCTGTGGTGGAGGCAGCTCTAAGCTTTTTAATTTAAATTGTCCCTCTAATTTGAATGAATACACTTTAAATCCATTTACAAGGATCTATTGGAGGGCAAGTCTCATGCCAGCAGCCGCGTAATTCCAGCTCCAGTAGTGTCCACTAAAGCTGCTGCAGTTAAAAAGCTTTTATAAGGATCGAGCTCGGCTGTCCACCGCAAGGCATCCTAGTGCCAGTCCCAGCCCCTATGCCTTGGGGTGCCTCCTGATGCTCTTCACTAAGTATCCCGTGGTCCCGAAGCATTTCCTTTGAAAAAATTAAGTGTCCAAACTACAGGTGGTGTAGCTTGCTTAACAGCCGGGATAATCCGCTGACTAGCAGACACTGCTACTAGGCACAAAGTATTTCCTGGGCTAGATGCAGTTAAAAATTTGTAAGTAGATACTCTCGTTGGATGCTGAGAAAGCATTCCATAGAGTCTCCTGGCACGCCATATATGATTCTCTTAAAAAGCTTGGGGTAGGGGTCTAGGGGACCCTTTTATAGCCAAAATCACGGCCCTGTATCACAATACGTCACCTAGGCTGAAGATAAATGGAACTGTAGCACCGAGAGCTCGGTTGCTACAGACGTATTGCACCTCACCCAGAGGTGTGATATCTCACTCTCAGATAAGGATGGAGTGTGGATCAGGACCCGACACCTGCATGCATTACACCACATTGCCGTGGGGCAGGGCGACCAATATGCCCCTGAGATGGGCACGACAGTCCCTGTCCCTGGCTGGAGTGGGGGGAGGGAACACTGAGGAAGGGGAACCCTGCAGTGCAGGAGCAGGGAGGAAGCAGTTCCTGGGTGCATTGAGAAGGGAGTATAAAAGGTGGGCACCATCTTAGTTCAGTGCAGAGAAGTCTGAGCAGAAGTGGCAGGGAGCAGGGGCTCTGCATGAGCTCTGCTCCGGAGGCGGGCCTAGTAACAGAGGCCCAGGCCTGCAAGAGGGAGAAGGAAGGAAGAGGAGCGGAGAAGGCTCCAGGAACGAGGAATGAAGGGATCCCAGGGGTGCGGACGGGAGAGTCGCCACCGCACGCCCGAGGCAGCCGGACAGAAGTGTTGGTAAGAAAGGCCAGACAAAGGACACACAAAGGGGGTCCTGTGAAGCGCTCCAAAGTTATCTGGGAGTTGTCTGAGCCCCTCACCTGGTGAGCACAGTACGACGTGGGCAGCCGTTACCTGCAGACGTGGTCTGGATAATAAGAACTGTGAGTAAAGGCCCTGAACTGCATCACTGACTCCGTGTCGTTACTGCTGCTGCCCTGCACCATCACCCCCATCCTCCGCATACACTGCCCTGAGGCTATACTCCTCCCGTGGGGAGTTATGCTACGCTCTGCTGCACCCACAACACCAGCCTTAGCGGTCTGCCCTGTAGCGGCGGTTCACTCTGACCGCAATCCACGGGTGGCGTAGTCGGACATTTAAACATCAAAACCACATAAATAGTTCCGCCACTGGTTTGACCGCCCTGAGCCACGGAACCGGATCGCCGCCACGAAGACTACAACCACCAGCATCCACCAAAAAGTGTCCGGCTCCGGGTGTCCCAAGGCCCAGGTGGTGCGTCAGAACATTTTCATCACCTTTCACAATCACCAATGGGACAAGGCAGGGATGTCCTCTGTCCCCTCTCTTATACATCCTAGTGACGGAGCACCTGCTCTCATCAATTCGCCATAACCCCAATATTAGGTGGATTGAGGTGGGAGGCACCGAGTACAAGTGCTCTCTATTTGCTGATGATGTCCTAGTATATATCACTCAATCACATATATCCATCCCTGCTGTTATGGCTGAAATAGATCACTTTGTTACATGGTAAAATTTTAAAATCAATGCAGCGAAGTCTGAGGCCCTCGATGTCTCCCTCCCTAAATCCATATAGGATTCCATCCAGTCCAACTTTCCCTTTGCCTGGCCCTCACAGGGTATCAAATACTTAGGAATTCCTATTCATAGAGACCTCTCCCATCTATGTTATCTTAATTTTGGGCCCTTTATTGAACAATTCCATACAGACCACGGTTGGCAAGTTAGAACTGTAAGATTCACTACGTGAACCACTGGTGTTTTGTGGAAAAGCACATGTACACCGCGTTCCAAATTATTATGCAAAAAGTGTTTAGGAGTGATAAGGGAAGAATTTGTTTGTTTGTCAGTTAAACTCATTGATGGTGATGTGTGTCAGGGCTCTTTATATCACTGTAAGCAATTGCAGACACCTGTGCTAATTAGTTTGGCAGGTGTGTCCAATGAAAGGCAAGACTACTTAAGAAGGCTCTCTCACATTATTAAGCAGCCTACATTTTCTGCCAAAATGGGAAAGAAAAAGGATGTGTCGGCTGCTGAGAAGCAACAAATTGTGGAGTGTTTAGGTCAAGGCATGACTACAATCAACATTGTGCGATGATCAGGATGAAGTGTCTTGGCAATCAAGAAGTATGTAGCTGATTCACAGTACACACGTGTGCGTGCTGATAAGGGCAAATTGAGGACTCTTTCCTACAGGCAATTACGTCAGGTTGAAACAGCAGCGGCAAAAAAGCCTTGTCATAGCAGCAGACAAGTTTTTGAAGCTGATTGTGCCTCCAACGTCCCCCGAACAACAAGATGCAGGGTCCTTCAGAGGTTTGCAGCTGTGCATATGCCATCCTGTCGACCTCCTCTATCCACTTCACACAAGCAGAAACGGCTCCAGTGGGCCAAACATTACATGAAGACTGATTTCAAAACTGTTTTGTTCACGGATGAGTGCCGTGCAGCGCTCGATGGTCCAGATGAATGGAGTGGAGGATGGCTGGTTGATGGACACCCCACGCAAACACGGCTACAGCGCCAACAAGGAGGAGGTGGAGTAATGTTTTGGGCTGGAATCATGGGGAGAGAGATTGTCGGCCCCTTTAGGATCCCTGAAGGCGCTAAAGATGAACTCCATAATGCATGTGGATTTTCTCAAACAGCACTTCCTGCCATGGTTCAAGAAGAAGAACCGTGTATTTCACAGCAAGATCATTTTTCTGCATGATAATGCACCATCTCATGCTGCACATAAAACATCTGCATCTCTGGCTGATATGGGCATAAAAGGGGACAAACTTATGGTGTGACCCCCATGCTCCCCTGACCTCTACCCCATTCAGAACCTTTGGAGCATCATTAAAAGGAGTGTCTATGATGGCGGGAGGCAGTTCACATCTAAGCAACAGCTCTGGGAGGGTATTCTGTCCTCATGCAAAACAATTGAAGCAGAAACCATCCAAAACCTGACAAATTCAATGGACGAGAGAGTTCAGAAGCTCCTTTCGAACAAGGGGTCCTATGTGAAAATGTAACATCACCTAGAATAAAGTTTTGAGTTGAAAACTGTTTGATTTCAGTTTCTAACAACCTGCTAATGCTTATAATTTCAAAAATGACCATTTTTTTGGTCTTTATTAAAATGAAAAGGTTGATCGAAAAGTTTGGGGGATCTAAGAGTGTGGCAACCCAGTAGTCATGATTACTTCGAATTCTGACAATATGAGGGTCATGCTGCAGGTAGTGCAGCAAGAAGGCACTTATGTGTCTTGCGCATCTCGGAGCCCCAAAATTATTTTCCGGGCTAGATGCAGCTAAAAATTATTTTTAATTTTAAATCTGGTGAAGCTTATTATAGATGGCCTAATAGGATCAGTGCTGCACACTGCTACAAAGCCCAAATTATTTTCCAGTCAAGATACAGATAAACATGATTAGTAATTTGAAAGCTTAAAACGGTTGGTAGGGTGATTTTAACCAATCATCAAGCTTTTACTCTCCCCAGGATGACACAGGAGTAGAAAAGTCGTTTCGGATCCATGATTTGTTCATCTTTATGAACGTGAGTCTGTCTACATTATCAGTGGAGAGCCGCGTGCGCTTATTTGTCAGCACACCACCAGCAGCGCTGAACACACGTTCAGACAGAACGCTGGCTGCGGGGCATGACAAGATCTCCAAGGCGTAAGTGGCTAGCTCCGGCCATTTATCCAGATTGGAAGCCCAAAAAGAGCAAGGGTCCAGTGACACAGTCGTGGCTTCAATGTTTACTTGGAGATACTCCTGTACCATCGTCTCTAGGCGTTGACTATGTGTCAGACTTCTTGTCTCCTGTGGCCTTGCAAAGGATGGGCTAAAAAAGTGGTGAAATGATTCCGCAAAATTGATGTTACCAGCAGATACTGTGGTTCTGTTACGGTTTGAGTGCTGAACACTTGACGGTCCCACGGTTGGCAAGTTGGAACTGTGAGATTCACTACGTGCACCACTGGTATTTTGTGGAAAAGCACATGTAAGATTCTGCAACAGTCTCTGCTGATACTCCTGCATGCGTGCATCCCTTTCTATGGCAGGAATAATTTCTGCAAATTTACTTTTGTACCGGGGATCTAACAGTGTGGCAACCCAGTAGTCAGGATTATTTCTAATTCTCACAATTCGAGGGTCATGTTGCAGGTAGTGCAGCAAGAAGGCACTCATGTGTGTTGCGCATCCAGGAGCACCAAGTCCCTGTTGTGTTGGTGGCGAGGTAACAATCATGCTTCCTTCCTCTGTCCTCTCCCCCCAACCTCGCACAACAGAAATGTGATCAAGGTCTCCCTCATCTGATGAGTCTTCCATCAGTTCGTCCTCCACTTCTTCCTGGGCTCCTGCACCTTCCTCACTAGTTTGGCTGCTACCATGCGCCCTGGTAAAACCATCTCCCCCACCCTCACATGCCTGCCGCCTTGGTGCTGCCGACCGTCTGGACCTTGCAGATGTTAGCCCTTCCGCATACAACTCCTCCTCCTCTACTTCCTCCACCTCCTCTTGTGCCACCACCTGACTCCGAATTCTGTTTAACATGTGCTCCAGCATGTAAATCACCGGAATAGTCATGCTGATAATGGCATCGTCAGCACTAAACATCTTCGTCGCCATTTCAAAACTGTGCAGAAGGGTGCATAGGTTCCTGATCTGAGACCACTCCTCCAGCGTGATTTGCCCCACCTCTGAATCTCGTTGGCCCAGGCTATACGTCAGAACGTATTGCACCAGGGCTTGTCGGTGCTGCCACAGTCGCTGCAACATGTGCAGAGTTGAATTCCACCGGGTAGGCACATCGCATTTTAGCCGGTGAAGTGGCAGGCCCAACGACTTCTGTAGAGATGTAAGTCGCTGAGCTGCGGGATGCGAACGGCGGAAGTGAGCACACAGCGACCGTGCCCTCTGCAGAAGGCCATCTAGTCTGGGATAGTGGGCTAAAAATTGCTGGACAACCAGGTTCAACACGTGAGCCATACAAGGCACGTGTGTGACATTGCCCCGGCGAAGGGCCGCACCCAGGTTTGCAGCATTGTCGCACACGGCCTTCCCTGGTTTCAGGTCCAGTGGAGACAACCATTCATGAAATTGGTTCTCCAGAGCTGACCACAACTCCTCAGCTGTGTGACTCACATTTCCCAGACATTTCAAAGTAAAAACCGCCTGATGACGTTGAGCCCTACTGCCAGCATAGTAAGGAGGTGTGCAGGATCCCTTCTGCGCAGTTAGAAAGCTTGTGGCATGACCAGACAGGCTTTGGGTGCAGGTGGAAGACCGAGAGGAGGTTGAGGAGGCAGAAGCAGTGGAGGAACTTTGACATAAAGAGGATTGACGCACAACTCGTGGGGACGGCAAGACTTGGACAGCAGCCCCTTGTCCTGCTGTCACCATAGTTACCCAGTGCCCAGTCAGCGACATGTAACGCCCCTGTCCATGCCTACTCGTCCAAGTGTCTGTGGTGAAATGCACCCTGTCACACACAGAGTTTCTCAAAGAAGCGGTGATGTTGTGTGCGACATGCTGGTGGAGCGCAGGCACACCTTTCTTTGAGAAGTAGTGCCGACTGGGCATCTGGTACTGGGGCACTGCGACGGACATAAGGTCTCGAAAATCCTCTGTGTCCACCAGGCGGAAAGGCAGCATTTCTGTAGCCAAGAGCTTGCAGATGGTGAAATTCAACCTCTTAGCTTTCTCATGGCTAGGAGGAAATGGTCTTTTACTTGTCCACATCTGAGGGACCGAGGGCTGGCTATTGTGCTTAGACGGGGTTGATAAGGGTGTCCCCGGCAAACTGCCGGTCTGTGATGAAGATGCAGGCGGACATGTTAGGTTGCCTTGATCCAAAGGTGGTGTTATCGATGTCGGACAGCGCTCAACACCAGCTGGTGTTACCACCTCCAAAGAAAATGATGACCTGCCAATCACGCTGGCTGTTGCGGGTAAAGAGGTGGCAGGTCTGCGCCCCAAAACAGGTGTGACTGCTGTCCCCCCAGTCACAGAGGATGAAGAGGCCGCGGATGCACAAGATATGGCAGACGGTGATTGGCCCGGCCGGCTAGGCCGCACTGTAGCACACTGAGCTTCCCACTGCAACTTATGCTTCATGTCCATGTGCCGGTTCATGCATGAAGTACTCAAACTATGTATTTTTTGGCCTCTACTTAGCTTTTGCTGACAAATGTTACAGATAACACGAGTTGGGTCATCTTTATCGATCTGAAAAAATGCCCAGGCTATGCAAGGCTTAGCACCCATGCGACCTGAAGAGCCACCACGACTTGTGGTGAGAGGCAGAGTTGTGTTTGAGGATGCAGTTGTTGACGTGCTTCCAGTACTACGTCTCTGTCCAGGAAGGCGCAACCTGACCTCGTCGTCACTAGCATCTTCCTCCACCTCCTCTGCTGACCTCATCTCTTGGCTGACTGTGGGTTGACAGTAAGTGGGATCTCCGACCTCATCATCATCACCCTGTGCGTTATCACACCCGTCGTCCTCAGAGCCAACCTGTTCCTGCCCTGACAAAAAACTAAAGTTGTCGCTCCAATCAGGTATTTGAGTCTTATCATCGTCTTCCTCATTGTCTCCACCAACAGGAGTTACAGTTTGGGAATGAGGGTCTACATTATGGTCAGAACCTTCTGCGTCTGGTCCTGGATCCGACTCATAAAGATTCTGGGCATCAGTGCAGATCATTTCCTCGTCTGGATTCACAGAAGCGCTGGAGTCGACCTCTGATTCCCAGGCTATAGTATGAGTAAACAGCTCTGCAGACTCAACCATCTGTTCTACCTCATACTCAGACGGGCAGCTGGAGATTTGGGAGCTGTGAGGAAGCAAGTGCGATTTGGGTGACACCTTTGAGGACTGGAGTATTTGTGATGTTGAAGTTGATGTGGAGGAGAGCCCACTTAAAGGAGCACTTGATATCCGTTGAAGCACCTGCTGTTTTTGTGCCTCATCTGGAATTTGTAGCGATTGGCGTGGCCGTAAGAAAGGGATCTTATCACATTGTCCGCTAAAAGAAGTAGACATTTTAGTTTGGCTGGAAGATGGTCTTTCTACTGCACCTACCCCACGGACACAAGCTTTTTTCCCCTTCCCAACACGCCTATTCCCCTTTCCACCAGCAGCAGGCCTTTTTCCACTCATTTTGGTGGTTAACTAATTCACAACTCTGGAGTTGTTTGCACAAAAAAACAATGGATGGTAACCGAGCAGAGCTGAGTGGCCAAACTGTGGTATTAGGCCAAAACTATTGGCTGGGCTAGATGCAGAAAAAAATTATTTTTAATTTGCAACCTGATGGAAGTCAGTATAGATGGACTAATAGACCAAGTCCCACACACTGCTAGAAGCCCAAATATTTTTTCAGAGCTAGATGCAGAAAAAAATTATTTTTAATTTGCAACCTGATGGAGGTCAGTATAGATGGACTAATAGACCAAGTCCCACACACCGCTAGAAGCCCAAATATTTTTTCAGAGCTAGATGCAGAAAAAAATTATTTTTAATTTGCAACCTGATGGAGGTCAGTATAGATGGACTAATAGACCAAGTCCCACACACTGCTAGAAGCCCAAATATTTTTTCAGAGCTAGATGCAGAAAAAAATTATTTTTAATTTGCAACCTGATGGAGGTCAGTATAGATGGACTAATAGACCAAGTCCCACACACCGCTAGAAGCCCAAATATTTTTTCAGAGCTAGTTGCAGAAAATTTTTTTATTCAATTTGCAACCTGATGGAGGTCAGTATAGATGGACTAATAGACCAAGTGCCACACACTGCTAGAAGCCCAAATATTTTTTCAGAGCTAGATGCAGAAAAAAATTATTTTTAATTTGCAACCTGATGGAGGTCAGTATAGATGGACTAATAGACCAAGTCCCACACACTGCTAGAAGCCCAAATATTTTTTCAGAGCTAGATGCAGAAAAAAATTATTTTTAATTTGCAACCTGATGGAGGTCAGTATAGATGGACTAATAGACCAAGTCCCACACACCGCTAGAAGCCCAAATATTTTTTCAGAGCTAGTTGCAGAAAATTTTTTTATTCAATTTGCAACCTGATGGAGGTCAGTATAGATGGACTAATAGACCAAGTGCCACACACTGCTAGAAGCCCAAATATTTTTTCAGAGCTAGATGCAGAAAAAAATTATTTTTAATTTGCAACCTGATGGAGGTCAGTATAGATGGACTAATAGACCAAGTCCCATACACTGCTAGAAGCCCAAATATTTTTTCAGAGCTAGATGCAGAAAAAAATTATTTTTAATTTGCAACCTGATGGAGGTCAGTATAGATGGACTAATAGAACAAGTCCCACACGCTGCTAGAAGCCCAAATATTTTTTCAGAGATAAATGAAGAAAAAAATTATTTTTAATTTGCAACCTGATGGAGGTCAGTATAGATGGACTAATAGACCAAGTCCCACACACTGCTAGAAGCCCAAATATTTTTTCAGAGCTAGATGCAGAAAAAAATTATTTTTAATTTGCAACCTGATGGAGGTCAGTATAGATGGACTAATAGACCAAGTCCCACACACTGCTAGAAGCCCAAATATTTTTTCAGAGCTAGATGCAGAAAAAAACTATTTTTAATTTGCAACCTGATGGAGGTCAGTATAGATGGACTAATAGACCAAGTCCCACACACCGCTAGAAGCCCAAATATTTTTTCAGAGCTAGATGCAGAAAAAAATTATATTCAGTTTGCAACCTGATGGAGGTCAGTATAGATGGACTAATAGAATGATGCTATGCCCAAAAGATTTTACTTCACTAGGTGCAGTAAAAAAATTGGTATTCTATACACAGGTGGTATATCTTGCAACACAGATAGGCTACTCCACTGACTAACACACTCTGCAATAGGCCAAAAAGGATTAGCTTTGCTAGATTCAGCCAAATGCTGTGAAAAAAACTTGCACAGCACTGGCACAGACCTGCCTGGCAAAAACTGATAGGAACTGATGTAACCTAGTCCTGAAAAGGACTCCAATTACAATTAGTCTTTACTCCCACAATCTATCTATTTAAGA
The DNA here is from genome assembly GCF_046119375.1 of Phyllobates terribilis. Lineage (NCBI taxonomy): Eukaryota > Metazoa > Chordata > Amphibia > Anura > Dendrobatidae > Phyllobates > Phyllobates terribilis. The sequence continues at coordinate 1,121,836,125 of NW_027362761.1, read as the reverse complement.
GCACAGACCTGCCTGATAAAAGTCGTAGGAAATGCTGTAACCTAGTCCTTAAAAGGACTGCAATCACAACTATTCCCTACTCCCAAGCTATCTGTATATTTGTGCGAAAATTGGCTTGAAATTAACAAGGTATAGCGCACACAGCAACAGCGGTGCCGTCTAACACGCAGCTGCAGCAGTGAGAAAATGGTGGCGACGGGGAAAATGGCTTGGTCTTATAGGGCAAGGACATGTGACATACACTGCCAATCACACATGCCCTTGCTTGTGTGAAAAAAAGCACTTCGCTCCGTGTGTGCGCTGCTGATAGGCTGACAGATTGCACCTCCCCACTGCAAATGCGGGAAAGAGAAAAAAAAATGGAGATCTTCATTGTTCCTGCAGAGATCCATCCCCTGCCCCTCCCCCCGCCCCGCTGTACACTCAAACTGCGTATTAACATTAATTTTCATCATTACTGAGAAAAAATCCAGTTATGATTTTGGTGCACGAACAGTTATCGAACATAACCTCGAACAGCCGAATTTTTCTCAAATTGTTCGTGTTCGCCGACCGGCTCGAACACCGCCCAAAACAGCTCGAATTTGAGATTGGCGAACAGTTCGAGTAGAACAACGCTCATCTCTACTTATGAGTTTCTGCACAGCCTGTTGCCGCTTGGCTGAGGCAGTACTGCAGTGCTTCCAGCTTGTAACTGATGTGGTGATATCTGAGATGGAGGCTGAACATGAGGAGGAGGAGGAGGATGATGCACAGGAACTGTACACTGTGGGGGCAACTCTGACTGACATAGGGCCCACAATTCTCGGTGTGGGGAAGATGTGTTCCGTCCCAAGGTCCGACTGGGTCCCGGCTTCCACTATGTTTACCCAGTGTGCCGTCAGGGTATTATCTGCTATCCAATTAGTAACCTGTTCACACTGATCAGTTCGCAATACTGGTGTTGCAGTGTGCTTCCCTAGTAATTTGGTCAAGAAGTGGGGGCGAGAAGATGTGGCTGTTGGTTGTGGCACATTTTCACCTTGGCCACGGCCCCGTCCTCTACACGCACCATCACCAGAACGTTCAGTTCCACGTCGCTTGCCACACGCCTTGCCCATTGTAAATGAAGTAAAATAGCTTACGCTCGCCCTATCAATGGAAAAAGGGTAATAAAACGGAGATTAGAACCGTGGAAGAGGAAAACCACAGTTCTATTTCTCTGGCCTACACCAGACTCTTTTAAACAGATATATTGGTGTCTGACCAGTCAGGGAGACACTATTACAGTTTTTTTTTATGGCAAAAAATGCCAAAAGCAGGATAATACAGAGATTTGACCCGTTGAACTGCAAAACCACAGTTCTATTTCTCTGGCCTACACCAGACTCTTTTAAACAGATATATTGGTGTCTGACCAGTCAGGGAGACACTATTACCATTTTTTTTATGGCAAAAAATGGCAAAAGAAGGATAATACAGAGATTTGACCCGTGGAACTGCAAAACCACAATTATAGTTATGTGGCCTACACCAGACTCTTTTAAACAGATATATTGGTGTCTGACCAGTCAGGGAGACACTATTACATTTTTTTCTGACGGCAAAAAATGCCAAAAGCAGGATAATACAGAGATTTGACCCGTGGAACTGCAAAATCACAGTTCTATTTCTCTGGCCTACACCAGACTCTTTTAAATAGATATATTGGTGTCAGATTAGTCAGGGAGACACTATTACAGATTTTTTTTTACGGCAAAAAATGCCAAAAGAAGGATAATACAGAGATTTGACCCTTGGAACTGCAAAACCACAGTTCTATTTCTCTGGCCTACAACAGACTCTTTTAAACAGATATATTGGTGGCTGAGCAGTCAGGGAGACACTATTACAGTTTTTTTTTTTTGGCGGCAAAAAATGCCAAAAGCAGGATAATACAGAGATTTGACACGTGGAACTGCAAAACCACAGTTCTATTTCTCTGGCCTACACCAGACTCTTTTAAACAGATATATTGGTGTCTGACCAGTTAGGGAGACACTATTACAGTTTTTTTTGACGGCAACAAATGCCAAAAGCAGGATAATACAGAGATTTGACCCATGGAACTGCAAAACCACAGTTCTATTTCTGTGGCCTACACCAGACTCTTTTAAACAGACATATTGGTATCTGACCAGTCAGGGAGACACTATTACAATTTTTTTTTTATGACAAAAATGAGAAAAAAGCAGGATAATACAGAGATTTGACACGTGGAACTGCAAAACCACAGTTCTATTTCTCTGGCCTACACCAGACTCTTTTAAACAGATATATTGGTGTCTGACCAGTCAGGGAGACACTATTACAGTTTTTTTTGACGGCAACAAATGCCAAAAGCAGGATAATACAGAGATTTGACCCATGGAACTGCAAAACCACAGTTCTATTTCTGTGGCCTACACCAGACTCTTTTAAGCAGACATATTGGTATCTGACCAGTCAGGGAGACACTATTACAATTTTTTTTTTATGACAAAAAATGCCAAAAGAAGGATAATACAGAGATTTGACCCTTGGAACTGCAAAACCACAGTTCTATTTCTCTGGCCTACACCAGACTCTTTTAAACAGATATATTGGTGGCTGAGCAGTCAGGGAGACACTATTACAGATTTTTTTTTTTTTGGCGGCAAAAAATGCCAAAAGCAGGATAATACAGAGATTTGACCCGTGGAACTGCAAAACCACAGTTCTATTTCTCTGGCCTACACCAGACTCTTTTAAACAGATATATTGGTGTCTGACCAGTCAGGGAGACACTATTACAGTTTTTTTTGACGGCAACAAATGCCAAAAGCAGGATAATACAGAGATTTGACCCATGGAACTGCAAAACCACAGTTCTATTTCTCTGGCCTACACCAGACTCTTTTAAACAGACATATTGGTGTCTGACCACTCAGGGAGACCCTATTACCATTTTTTTTTTACGACAAAAAATGCCAAAAGCAGGATAATACAGAGATTTGACCAGTGGAACTGCAAAGCCACAGTTATAGTTATGTGGCCTACACCAGACTTTTTTAAACAGATATATTGGTGTCTGACCAGTCAGGGAGACACTATTACAGTTTTTTTTTGGTAAAAAATGCCAAAAGCAGGATAATACAGAGATTTGACCCGTGGAACTACAAAAGCACAGTTATATTTCTCTGACTACACCAGACTCTTTTAAACAGATATATTGGTGTCTGACCAGTCAGGGAGACACTATTACAGTTTTTTTTTATGGCAACAAATGCCAAAAGCAGGATAATACAGAGATTTGACCCATGGAACTGCAAAACCACAGTTCTATTTCTCTGGCCTACACCAGACTCTTTTAAACAGACATATTGGTATCTGACCAGTCAGGGAGACACTATTACAATTTTTTTTTTACGACAAAAAATGCCAAAAGAAGGATAATACAGAGATTTGACCCTTGGAACTGCAAAACCACAGTTCTATTTCTCTGTCCTACACCAGACTCTTTTAAACAGATATATTGGTGCCTGAGCAGTCAGGGAGACACTATTACAGGTTTTTTTTTTTGGCGGCAAAAAATGCCAAAAGCAGGATAATACAGAGATTTGACCCATGGAACTGCAAAACCACAGTTCTATTTCTCTGGCCTACACCAGACTCTTTTAAACAGACATATTGGTGTCTGACCACTCAGGGAGACACTATTACCATTTTTTTTTTACGACAAAAAATGCCAAAAGCAGGATAATACAGAGATTTGACCCGTGGAACTGCAAAGCCACAGTTATAGTTATGTGGCCTACACCAGACTTTTTTAAACAGATATATTAGTGTCTGACCAGTCAGGGAGACACTATTACAGTTTTTTTTTTGGTAAAAAATGCCAAAAGCAGGATAATACAGAGATTTGACCCGTGGAACTACAAAACCACAGTTATATTTCTCTCACTACACCAGACTCTTTTAAACAGATATATTGGTGTCTGACCAGTCAGGGAGACACTATTACAGTTTTTTTTTATGGCAACAAATGCCAAAAGCAGGATAATACAGAGATTTGACCCATGGAACTGCAAAACCACAGTTCTATTTCTCTGGCCTACACCAGACTCTATTAAACAGACATATTGGTATCTGACCAGTCAGTGAGACACTATTACAATTTTTTTTTTATGACAAAAAATGCCAAAAGAAGGATAATACAGAGATTTAACCCTTGGAACTGCAAAACCACAGTTCTATTTCTCTGGCCTACACCAGACTCTTTTAAACAGATATATTGGTGCCTGAGCAGTCAGGGAGACACTATTACAGTTTTTTTTTTTCGGCGGCAAAAAATGCCAAAAGCAGGATAATACAGAGATTTGACCCGTGGAACTGCAAAACCACAGTTCTATTTCTCTGGCCTACACCAGACTCTTTTAAACAGATATATTGGTGCCTGAGCAGTCAGGGAGACACTATTACAGTTTTTTTTTTTCGGCGGCAAAAAATGCCAAAAGCAGGATAATACAGAGATTTGACCCGTGGTACTGCAAAACCACAGTTCTATTTCTCTGGCCTACACCAGACTCTTTTAAACAGATATATTGATGTCTGACCAGTCAGGGAGACACTATTACAGTTTTTTTTATGGCAAAAAATGCCAAAAGCAGGATAATACAGAGATTTGACCCGTGGAACGGCAAAACCACAGTTATAGTTATGTGGCGTACACCAGACTCTTTTAAACAGATATATTGGTGTCTGACCAGTCAGGGAGACACTATTAGAGTTTTTTTTACGGTAAAAAATGCCAAAAGCAGGATAATACAGAGATTTGACCCATGGAACTGCAAAACCACAGTTCTATTTTTCTGGCCTACACCAGACTCTTTTAGACTCAATAGCTTTTTCTCTACTGTTTTCACAAAAGAAAACAATTTATCGGAGGAAATGCAGAGTGATAAACCCTCCGCTAAATATCACCCACCTAACCCAGGAGGAAGTTCAGAAACGCCTAAATAATATCAAAATAGACAAGTCACCAGGCCCAGATGACATACACCCCCGGGTACTAAAAGAATTAAGTAATGTGATAGACAGACCGCTGTATCTTATATTCAAGCACTCTTTATGGACAGGGACTGTCCCACTAGACTGGCACCAAGCAAATGTGGTACCAATATTCAAAAAGGGGTCTAAAAGTGACCCTGGGAACTATAGACCAGTCAGCTTAACGTCTGTTGTGGGTAAATTGTTTGAAGGATTTCTTAGAGATGCTATTGTAGAATATCTTAATGATAATAACTGTCTAACTCCATATCAACATGGATTCATGAGGGATCGCTCCTGCCAAACAAACCTGATCGCCTTCTACGAGGAGGTGAGCTCACAGCTGGACCGGGAAGAGTCAATGGATGTTGTATACTTTGACTACTCCAAAGCGTTTGATACCGTGCCACACAAAATGTTGGTACCGTATATTCCGGCGTATAAGACGACTTTTGAAGACTGAAAAATCTTCTGTCTAGTCTGGGGTCGTCTTATACGCCGGTAATGTTTTTGAACTTTCAGAAATTGACATGTGGGGATACTCTGGGGGTGTTAATAAGCTGCCGTGGCCGTATCCCTGCCATGTGGGAGTTAATATAAGGTGGAGGGAGTTAAAATACGGCGGCGGTAGGTCCAGACAGTCAGCGCTTCTGTGCTGAAACTGACACATCGCTGCGCTGTGTCTTCTCAGGCCTGGGACACAGCGCAGTGTATTCCCAGCAGCAGAGACAGACAGAACCTAGCGAACTTTTCTGACACATCGCAGTGTCTTCCCAGCTCCGGACACAGCGCAGGGCTTCTGTGCCGACAGCTTTCACTTGTCACAGAAGCGCTGCGCTGTGTCCGGAGCTGGGAAGTTTTAAACAATCACACAGCCCCATACTGCTTCCCCGCAGCCTCCCACCCCGATCCTCCGCTCCCCTCGCCACCTCCCATCCCGATCGTAAGTTAGGACCGGGCGGGGAGCGCAGCACCAAGGAGCGGGGAGCGAAGGACCCGGGCGGGGAAGCCGGCAGTGAAAAGACTTCACCGCCGGCTTTCCCGTTCTGTGCTGCGCTTTCCCGCCGCTTATTTCAAATGAACAGCTGCGGTATCAGGTGATGCCGATCAGCTGTTCATTTGAAGTCGCCGCGGTGCCCTCAGAGGGTTCATGTGAGTTCATGCTTGACTGCATTGCATGAACTCACATGAACTTTCCCACGGTCTCACAGGTCAGCCTCACCTCCCAGACCCGTCATGATTGGTGTGTGCGGGTGTCTGTGCGTGTGTCTGCGAGTGTGTGTGGGGTGTCTGTGCGATGTCTGCGGGTGTGTGCGGTGTCTGTGAGATGTCTGCGAGTGTGTGCGGGTGTGCGCGGTGTCTGTGCGATGTCTGGGGGTGTGTGCGGTGTCTGTGCGATGTGTGCGGTGTCTGTGCGATGTCTGCGGGTGTGCGCGGTGTCTGTGCGATGTGTGCAGGTGTGTGCGTGCAGGCAGACATAGGCCGATGTGACACTACTACTCCCATCGGCCTATGTCTGTCCCCCGTCCACTCGTGCCAGCAGGATCAGTTCGATGGGAGCAGTAGTTCCCATCAGCCTGATCCTGCTATATAAATTGCCCTACTGTGTCCCCAATAAATGTTAAATACATGTCATTGGTGACCAGTGGTTACCTACAATAAATTACTTCATACATTACCTGTCCCCGCCGATCGCCACCTAAAATAAAGTAAAAAATAAAAACTACACCTATACTCACCTAGACACCTAATTCCCCGAAACCATCGATCTCCTGTAATAAAATATAAAATAATAAACCACAACCTTATCCTTACCCCTCCGTAGTAGTCCACGAGTGTCCCACGAAGATCTCCAGTTCAGAGCAGCCACATAGAATGTGACCGCTCTGAACCGCTGCCGCCGCTAGAATGACGGGGCCGTAAAGCAGCCCCGTCATTGCATAAGCGGGTTCGCCGGAGTTCAGGCAGCGCTGCTCCGGTTAGCTGCTTTACGGCCCTGCTGTATCGTGAGAAATTCCCACGGTACAGCAGTGCCGTAAAGGAGGTCTCCGGAGCTGCGCTGACTGAATGCACTCCGGTGACCTCAGTCAGTGGCTCCCGCTGCCGGGAGCGGACGTGTTCCCGGCAGCGGGAGCTTACAGCAGCCATGCACAGCTGTCACCATCTCCAGATGTGACAGCTGTGCATGGGAGATCAGCACAGGAACGTGGACGGGTAACTATTTTTTTTTTAGTAAACTAAGAATTAAATAAAATGGTGTGGTTTAATTCAAATAAATTATTTTTTTCTTGGTGTAGTGTGTGTTTTTTCTTTTTAACACTTTGTAGGTTAGTAATGGGGGTGTCTTATAGACGCCCATCATTACTAACCTGGGCTTCATGGCAGCTGGCGCTGACATGAACCCCAGCCCTATTACCCCCTGCCACCGCACCAGGGCAGCGTGGAAGAGCGAGGCTAAGTGCCAGAATTGGCGCATCCTATGGATGCGCCATTTCTGGGGCGGCTGACGGCTGGTGTTTCTAGCCTGGGAGGGGGCCAATATTCATGGCACCCTTCCTGGGCTATTAATATCAGCCCCCAGCTGTCTGCCTAGCCTTTGCTAGCTATTAAAATAGGGGGGACCCCACGTCATTTTTTTGGGGGGGTCCCCCATTTTAATAGCTAGTAAAGGCTAGGTATTCAGCTGGGGGCTGATATTAGTAGTCTGGGAAGCTCCGTGGGTATTACCCCCTTCCAAGGCTTCAAACATCTGCCCCAGCTGTCTGCTTAACCTCCGCTAGAGACTAAAATTATGGGGAACCCCACGCCAATTTTTTTTTAAATAAATCCTTTATTTTAACACTAAATGACAAGTACAGTAATCAACACTGTCACTGTACTTCATATATATGTGACTGACATGTTTCTATCTATCTAATCTATGTATGATTCTCTATTCCTTCTATTCTAAATTGTCGGGTACAGATGCTGAATTGCCGGCCGGCTTTTTTAAAGAGACGGTGCATGAAAACACTATTATTTTTTTAAATAAATCCTTTACACTAAATGACAAGTACAGTAAGCAACAATGTCACTGTACTTCATATATATGTGACTGACATATTTCTATCTATCTAATCTATGTGTGAAGCTCTATTCTTTCTGTTGTAAATTGTCGGGTACCGGTGTATGCCGCTGATGAAAATGGATGATAGTAATGTTGTTGTTGTATGCCTTATGTTTATGAGTGACAGTTTTCCTGCTATATACCTGCATGTCATAAGAATTTAAAAAAGGACCATGTTAAATTCAAATCTGTTTTTTTAAAATTTTTACCGGTGTTTGGTATGCGTTGGAAAAGGGGTAGTCTTATACGGTGAATATATCCTAAACTCTATATTTTAACAGGAAAGTAGGGGGGTCGTCTTATACACCAGGTCGTCTTATACGCCGGAATATACGGTATATAAAATGAGAATGCTTGGTCTGGGGGATAATGTGTGCAAGTGGGTAAATAGCTGGCTGAGTGATAGAAAGCAGAGGGTGGTTATCAATAGAGTAAGCTCAGGGTGTGTCAGGGTTACTAGCGGGGTGCCTCAAGGGTCTGTCTTGGGCCCTATATTATTTAATATATTTATTAATGATCTAGTGGAAGGGTTGCATAGTAAAATAGCAATATTTGCAGATGATACTAAACTTTGTAAAGTAGTTAATACAGATGAGGATAGGGCACAGCTACAGGAGGATTTAGATAAATTGGGGAGTTGGGCCAAAAAATGGCAAATGGGGTTCAATACCGATAAATGTAAGGTCATGCACATGGGAAAGAAAAACAGCAGTCACCCATACATATTAAATGGGAAACAGTTGGGGAAATCTGACATGGAGAAGGACCTGGGCGTCTTGGTTAATAGCAAATTAAATTGGAGTGCCCAGTGTCAGGCAGCAGCTGCGAAGGCAAATAGAGTCATGGCATGCATCAGAAGAGGAATAGGGGCATATGATGAGAACATTGTTCTTCCTCTGTATAAAGCGCTGGTAAGGCCGTACTTAGAATATTGTACACAGTTCTGGGCTCCGGTGCTCAGGAAAGACATATTGGAGCTAGAGAGGGTACAAAGGAGGGCGACTAAGGTAATAAAGGGAATGGAGAGACTAGAATACCTAGAGAGGTTGTCAAAATTAGGCCTATTTACGTTGGAAAAGAGAAGGCTTAGAGGAGACCTCATAAACATGTATAAATACATCAGGGGGCAGTACAGAGATCTCTCCCATGACCTGTTTATACCAAGGATGGTGACAAAGACGAGGGGGCACACACACTATGCGTCTGGAGGAAAGGAGGTTCCTGCACCAGCATAGAAGGGGATTCTTTACGGTCAGAGCCGTGAGACTCTGGAACTCTCTGGGAGAGGAAGTGGTGATTAGTGTTGAGCCACCCCCGTAGTGTTCGAGTTCGGTTCGGTTCGTCGAACACCCGTGTGTTCGCCGAACTGTTCGTCGAACTGTTCGTCGAACACCTTCGAACACCGTTAAAACCAATGGCAGGCAAACAAAAACACATAGAAACACATAGAAAACACCTTCAAAGGTGTCCAAAAGCTGACAAACTGCTCAGAAGACACAACTAACACATGGAAAAGTGACAAGTACATATAGTCATGCGAAAAGAAAAGAGGTGGAGGAGTAAAAGGAGGGGGAGACACAGATATAGGCATGTCATGCCCTTCTAAAATCCAAAAAGTGAGAAGCCGAGACGGCCAGTCCGCTCCTGCCCGTGCCACCTCCGTGTCGCCGGGTTTGTGCCAGAGCCGCGGTGAACCCTGACGGCCAGCCCCCCTCTCCCAATACTGGTGCCTGTCCGCTGGTGGGTCGAGAGAGCCCCCCTGTGGTGGAGGCAGCTCTAAGCTTTTTAATTTAAATTGTCCCTCTAATTTGAATGAATACACTTTAAATCCATTTACAAGGATCTATTGGAGGGCAAGTCTCATGCCAGCAGCCGCGTAATTCCAGTTCCAGTAGCGTCCACTAAAGCTGCTGCAGTTAAAAAGCTTTTATAAGGATCGAGCTCGGCTGTCCACCGCAAGGCATCCTAGTGCCAGTCCCAGCCCCTATGCCTTGGGGTGCCTCCTGATGCTCTTCACTAAGTATCCCGTGGTCCCGAAGCATTTCCTTTGAAAAAATTAAGTGTCCAAACTACAGGTGGTGTAGCTTGCTTAACAGCCGGGATAATCCGCTGACTAGCAGACACTGCTACTAGGCACAAAGTATTTCCTGGGCTAGATGCAGTTAAAAATTTGTAAGTAGATACTCTCGTTGGATGCTGAGAAAGCATTCCATAGATTCTCCTGGCACGCCATATATGATTCTCTTAAAAAGCTTGGGGTAGGGGTCTAGGGGACCCTTTTATAGCCAAAATCACGGCCCTGTATCACAATACGTCACCTAGGCTGAAGATAAATGGAACTGTAGCACCGAGGGCTCGGTTGCTACAGACGTATTGCACCTCACCCAGAGGTGTGATATCTCACTCTCAGATAAGGATGGAGTGTGGATCAGGACCCGACACCTGCATGCATTACACCACATTGCCGTGGGGCAGGGCGACCAATATGCCCCTGAGATGGGCACGACAGTCCCTGTCCCTGGCTGGAGTGGGGGGAGGGAACACTGAGGAAGGGGAACCCTGCAGTGCAGTAGCAGGGAGGAAGCAGTTCCTGGGTGCATTGAGAAGGGAGTATAAAAGGTGGGCACCATCTTAGTTCAGTGCAGAGAAGTCTGAGCAGAAGTGGCAGGGAGCAGGGGCTCTGCATGAGCTCTGCTCCGGAGGCGGGCCTAGTAACAGAGGCCCAGGCCTGCAAGAGGGAGAAGGAAGGAAGAGGAGCGGAGAAGGCTCCAGGAACGAGGAATGAAGGGATCCCAGGGGTGCGGACGGGCGAGTCGCCACCGCACGCCCGAATCCACCTGCGTGGAGGGGTCAGGCCAAAGGGGGAGACCGGTCCCCGAACTAGTGGAGGCAGGAAACGACCCTCAGCTAGAAACCGGAGGCTCTGACATTTTATGTGGCGCAGCCCCTTGCTCCACCCGCTAGGAAGGCACCACATAGGGTCAGGGAAACTGGCGCCAAGTTTACCAAGAGGAGGCCCGAGGCAGCCGGACAGAAGTGTTGGTAAGAAAGGCCAGACAAAGGACACACAAAGGGGGTCCTGTGAAGCGCTCCAAAGTTATCTGGGAGTTGTCTGAGCCCCTCACCTGGTGAGCACAGTACGACGTGGGCAGCCGTTACCTGCAGACGTGGTCTGGATAATAAGAACTGTGAGTAAAGGCCCTGAACTGCATCACTGACTCCGTGTCGTTACTGCTGCTGCCCTGCACCATCACCCCCATCCTTCGCATACACTGCCCTGAGGCTATACTCCTCCCGTGGGGAGTTATGCTACGCTCTGCTGCACCCACAACACCAGCCTTAGCGGTCTGCCCTGTAGCGGCGGTTCACTCTGACCGCAATCCACGGGTGGCGTAGTCGGACATTTAAACATCAAAACCACATAAATAGTTCCGCCACTGGTTTGACCGCCCTGAGCCACGGAACCGGATCGCCGCCACGAAGACTACAACCACCAGCATCCACCAAAAAGTGTCCGGCTCCGGGTGTCCCAAGGCCCAGGGGGTGCGTCAGAACATTTTCATCACCTTTCACAATCACCAATGGGACAAGGCAGGGATGTCCTCTGTCCCCTCTCTTATACATCCTAGTGACGGAGCACCTGCTCTCATCAATTCGCCATAACCCCAATATTAGGTGGATTGAGGTGGGAGGCACCGAGTACAAGTGCTCTCTATTTGCTGATGATGTCCTAGTATATATCACTCAATCACATATATCCATCCCTGCTGTTATGGCTGAAATAGATCACTTTGTTACATGGTAAAATTTTAAAATCAATGCAGCGAAGTCTGAGGCCCTCGATGTCTCCCTCCCTAAATCCATATAGGATTCCATCCAGTCCAACTTTCCCTTTGCCTGGCCCTCACAGGGTATCAAATACTTAGGAATTCCTATTCATAGAGACCTCTCCCATCTATGTTATCTTAATTTTGGGCCCTTTATTGAACAATTCCATACAGACCACGGTTGGCAAGTTAGAACTGTAAGATTCACTACGTGAACCACTGGTGTTTTGTGGAAAAGCACATGTACACCGCGTTCCAAATTATTATGCAAAAAGTGTTTAGGAGTGATAAGGGAAGAATTTGTTTGTTTGTCAGTTAAACTCATTGATGGTGATGTGTGTCAAGGCTCTTTATATCACTGTAAGCAATTGCAGACACCTGTGCTAATTAGTTTGGCAGATGTGTCCAATGAAAGGCAAGACTACTTAAGAAGGCTCTCTCACATTATTAAGCAGCCTACATTTTCTGCCAAAATGGGAAAGAAAAAGGATGTGTCGGCTGCTGAGAAGCAACAAATTGTGGAGTGTTTAGGTCAAGGCATGACTACAATCAACATTGTGCGATGATCAGGATGAAGTGTCTTGGCAATCAAGAAGTATGTAGCTGATTCACAGTACACACATGTGCGTGCTGATAAGGGCAAATTGAGGACTCTTTCCTACAGGCAATTACGTCAGGTTGAAACAGCAGCGGCAAAAAAGCCTTGTCATAGCAGCAGACAAGTTTTTGAAGCTGCTTGTGCCTCCAACGTCCCCCGAACAACAAGATGCAGGGTCCTTCAGAGGTTTGCAGCTGTGCATATGCCATCCTGTCGACCTCCTCTATCCACTTCACACAAGCAGAAACGGCTCCAGTGGGCCAAACATTACATGAAGACTGATTTCAAAACTGTTTTGTTCACGGATGAGTGCCGTGCAGCGCTCGATGGTCCAGATGAATGGAGTGGAGGATGGCTGGTTGATGGACACCCCACGCAAACACGGCTACAGCGCCAACAAGGAGGAGGTGGAGTAATGTTTTGGGCTGGAATCATGGGGAGAGAGATTGTCGGCCCCTTTAGGATCCCTGAAGGCGCTAAAGATGAACTCCATAATGTATGTGGATCTTCTCAAACAGCACTTCCTGCCATGGTTCAAGAAGAAGAACCGTGTATTTCACAGCAAGATCATTTTTCTGCATGATAATGCACCATCTCATGCTGCACATAAAACATCTGCATCTCTGGCTGATATGGGCATAAAAGGGGACAAACTTATGGTGTGACCCCCATGCTCCCCTGACCTCTACCCCATTCAGAACCTTTGGAGCATCATTAAAAGGAGTGTCTATGATGGCGGGAGGCAGTTCACATCTAAGCAACAGCTCTGGGAGGGTATTCTGTCCTCATGCAAAACAATTGAAGCAGAAACCATCCAAAACCTGACAAATTCAATGGACGAGAGAGTTCAGAAGCTCCTTTCGAACAAGGGGTCCTATGTGAAAATGTAACATCACCTAGAATAAAGTTTTGAGTTGAAAACTGTTTGATTTCAGTTTCTAACAACCTGCTAATGCTTATAATTTCAAAAATGACCATTTTTTTGGTCTTTATTAAAATGAAAAGGTTGATCGAAAAGTTTGGGGGATCTAAGAGTGTGGCAACCCAGTAGTCATGATTACTTCGAATTCTGACAATATGAGGGTCATGCTGCAGGTAGTGCAGCAAGAAGGCACTTATGTGTCTTGCGCATCTCGGAGCCCCAAAATTATTTTCCGGGCTAGATGCAGCTAAAAATTATTTTTAATTTTAAATCTGGTGAAGCTTATTATAGATGGCCTAATAGGATCAGTGCTGCACACTGCTACAAAGCCCAAATTATTTTCCAGTCAAGATACAGATAAACATGATTAGTAATTTGAAAGCTTAAAACGGTTGGTAGGGTGATTTTAACCAATCATCAAGCTTTTACTCTCCCCAGGATGACACAGGGGTAGAAAAGTCGTTTCGGATCCATGATTTGTTCATCTTTATGAACGTGAGTCTGTCTACATTATCAGTGGAGAGCCGCGTGCGCTTATCTGTCAGCACACCACCAGCAGCGCTGAACACACGTTCAGACAGAACGCTGGCTGCGGGGCATGACAAGATCTCCAAGGCGTAAGTGGCTAGCTCCGGCCATTTATCCAGATTGGAAGCCCAAAAAGAGCAAGGGTCCAGTGACACAGTCGTGGCTTCAATGTTTACTTGGAGATACTCCTGTACCATCGTCTCTAGGCGTTGACTATGTGTCAGACTTCTTGTCTCCTGTGGCCTTGCAAAGGATGGGCTAAAAAAGTGGTGAAATGATTCCGCAAAATTGATGTTACCAGCAGATACTGTGGTTCTGTTACGGTTTGAGTGCTGAACACTTGACGGTCCCACGGTTGGCAAGTTGGAACTGTGAGATTCACTACGTGCACCACTGGTATTTTATGGAAAAGCACATGTAAGATTCTGCAACAGTCTCTGCTGATACTCCTGCATGCGTGCATCCCTTTCTATGGCAGGAATAATTTCTGCAAATTTACTTTTGTACCGGGGATCTAACAGTGTGGCAACCCAGTAGTCAGGATTATTTCTAATTCTCACAATTCGAAGGTCATGTTGCAGGTAGTGCAGCAAGAAGGCACTCATGTGTGTTGCGCATCCAGGAGCACCAAGTCCCTGTTGTGTTGGTGGCGAGGTAACAATCATGCTTCCTTCCTCTGTCCTCTCCCCCCAACCTCGCACAACAGAAATGTGATCAAGGTCTCCCTCATCTGATGAGTCTTCCATCAGTTCGTCCTCCACTTCTTCCTGGGCTCCTGCACCTTCCTCACTAGTTTGGCTGCTACCATGCGCCCTGGTAAAACCATCTCCCCCACCCTCACATGCCTGCCGCCTTGGTGCTGCCGACCGTCTGGACCTTGCAGATGTTAGCCCTTCCGCATACAACTCCTCCTCCTCTACTTCCTCCACCTCCTCTTGTGCCACCACCTGACTCCGAATTCTGTTTAACATGTGCTCCAGCATGTAAATCACCGGAATAGTCATGCTGATAATGGCATCGTCAGCACTAAACATCTTCGTCGCCATTTCAAAACTGTGCAGAAGGGTGCATAGGTTCCTGATCTGAGACCACTCCTCCAGCGTGATTTGCCCCACCTCTGAATCTCGTTGGCCCAGGCTATACGTCAGAACGTATTGCACCAGGGCTTGTCGGTGCTGCCACAGTCGCTGCAACATGTGCAGAGTTGAATTCCACCGGGTAGGCACATCGCATTTTAGCCGGTGAAGTGGCAGGCCCAACGACTTCTGTAGAGATGTAAGTCGCTGAGCTGCGGGATGCGAACGGCGGAAGTGAGCACACAGCGACCGTGCCCTCTGCAGAAGGCCATCTAGTCTGGGATAGTGGGCTAAAAATTGCTGGACAACCAGGTTCAACACGTGAGCCATACAAGGCACGTGTGTGACATTGCCCCGGCGAAGGGCCGCACCCAGGTTTGCAGCATTGTCGCACACGGCCTTCCCTGGTTTCAGGTCCAGTGGAGACAACCATTCATGAAATTGGTTCTCCAGAGCTGACCACAACTCCTCAGCTGTGTGACTCACATTTCCCAGACATTTCAATGTAAAAACCGCCTGATGACGTTGAGCCCTACTGCCAGCATAGTAAGGAGGTGTGCAGGATCCCTTCTGCGCAGTTAGAAAGCTTGTGGCATGACCAGACAGGCTTTGGGTGCAGGTGGAAGACCGAGAGGAGGTTGAGGAGGCAGAAGCAGTGGAGGAACTTTGACATAAAGAGGATTGACGCACAACTCGTGGGGACGGCAAGACTTGGACAGCAGCCCCTTGTCCTGCTGTCACCATAGTTACCCAGTGCCCAGTCAGCGACATGTAACGCCCCTGTCCATGCCTACTCGTCCAAGTGTCTGTGGTGAAATGCACCCTGTCACACACAGAGTTTATCAAAGAAGCGGTGATGTTGTGTGCGACATGCTGGTGGAGCGCAGGCACACCTTTCTTTGAGAAGTAGTGCCGACTGGGCATCTGGTACTGGGGCACTGCGACGGACATAAGGTCTCGAAAATCCTCTGTGTCCACCAGGCGGAAAGGCAGCATTTCTGTAGCCAAGAGCTTGCAGATGGTGAAATTCAACCTCTTAGCTTTCTCATGGCTAGGAGGAAATGGTCTTTTACTTGTCCACATCTGAGGGACCGAGGGCTGGCTATTGTGCTTAGACGGGGTTGATAAGGGTGTCCCCGGCAAACTGCCGGTCTGTGAGGAAGATGCAGGCGGACATGTTAGGTTGCCTTGATCCAAAGGTGGTGCTATCGATGTCGGACAGCGCTCAACACCAGCTGGTGTTACCACCTCCAAAGAAAATGATGACCTGCCAATCACGCTGGCTGTTGCGGGTAAAGAGGTGGCAGGTCTGCGCCCCAAAACAGGTGTGACTGCTGTCCCCCCAGTCACAGAGGATGAAGAGGCCGCGGATGCACAAGATATGGCAGACGGTGATTGGCCCGGCTGGCTAGGCCGCATTGTAGCACACTGAGCTTCCCACTGCAACTTATGCTTCATGTCCATGTGCCGGTTCATGCATGAAGTACTCAAACTATGTATTTTTTGGCCTCTACTTAGCTTTTGCTGACAAATGTTACAGATAACACGAGTTGGGTCATCTTTATCGATCTGAAAAAATTCCCAGGCTATGCAAGGCTTAGCACCCATGCGACCTGAAGAGCCACCACGACTTGTGGTGAGAGGCAGAGTTGTGTTTGAGGATGCAGTTGTTGACGTGCTTCCAGTACTACGTCTCTGTCCAGGAAGGCGCAACCTGACCTCGTCGTCACTAGCATCTTCCTCCACCTCCTCTGCTGACCTCATCTCTTGGCTGACTGTGGGTTGACAGTAAGTGGGATCTCCGACCTCATCATCATCACCCTGTGCGTTATCACACCCGTCGTCCTCAGAGCCAACCTGTTCCTGCCCTGACAAAAAACTAAAGTTGTCGCTCCAATCAGGTATTTGAGTCTTATCATCGTCTTCCTCATTGTCTCCACCAACAGGAGTTACAGTTTGGGAATGAGGGTCTACATTATGGTCAGAACCTTCTGCGTCTGGTCCTGGATCCGACTCATAAAGATTCTGGGCATCAGTGCAGATCATTTCCTCGTCTGGATTCACAGAAGCGCTGGAGTCGACCTCTGATTCCCAGGCTATAGTATGAGTAAACAGCTCTGCAGACTCAACCATCTGTTCTACCTCATACTCAGACGGGCAGCTGGAGATTTGGGAGCTGTGAGGAAGCAAGTGCGATTTGGGTGACACCTTTGAGGACTGGAGTATTTGTGATGTTGAAGTTGATGTGGAGGAGAGCCCACTTAAAGGAGCACTTGATATCCGTTGAAGCACCTGCTGTTTTTGTGCCTCATCTGGAATTTGTAGCGATTGGCGTGGCCGTAAGAAAGGGATCTTATCACATTGTCCGCTAAAAGAAGTAGACATTTTAGTTTGGCTGGAAGATGGTCTTTCTTCTGCACCTACCCCACGGACACAACCTTTTTTCCCCTTCCCAACACGCCTATTCCCCTTTCCACCAGCAGCAGGCCTTTTTCCACTCATTTTGGTGGTTAACTAATTCACAACTCTGGAGTTGTTTGCACAAAAGAACAATGGATGGTAACCGAGCAGAGCTGAGTGGCCAAACTGTGGTATTAGGCCAAAACTATTGGCTGGGCTAGATGCAGAAAAAAATTATTTTTAATTTGCAACCTGATGGAGGTCAGTATAGATGGACTAATAGACCAAGTCCCACACACTGCTAGAAGCCCAAATATTTTTTCAGAGCTAGATGCAGAAAAAAATTATTTTTAATTTGCAACCTGATGGAGGTCAGTATAGATGGACTAATAGACCAAGTCCCACACACTGCTAGAAGCCCAAATATTTTTTCAGAGCTAGATGCAGAAAAAAATTATTTTTAATTTGCAACCTGATGGAGGTCAGTATAGATGGACTAATAGAACAAGTCCCACACGCTGCTAGAAGCCCAAATATTTTTTCAGAGATAAATGAAGAAAAAAATTATTTTTAATTTGCAACCTGATGGAGGTCAGTATAGATGGACTAATAGACCAAGTCCCACACACTGCTAGAAGCCCAAATATTTTTTCAGAGCTAGATGCAGAAAAAAAATATTTTTAATTTGCAACCTGATGGAGGTCAGTATAGATGGACTAATAGACCAAGTCCCACACACTGCTAGAAGCCCAAATATTTTTTCAGAGCTAGATGCAGAAAAAAAATATTTTTAATTTGCAACCTGATGGAGGTCAGTATAGATGGACTAATAGAACAAGTCCCACACGCTGCTAGAAGCGCAAATATTTTTTCAGAGATAAATGAAGAAAAAAATTATTTTTAATTTGCAACCTGATGGAGGTCAGTATAGATGGACTAATAGACCAAGTCCCACACACTGCTAGAAGCCCAAATATTTTTTCAGAGCTAGATGCAGAAAAAAATTATTTTTAATTTGCAACCTGATGGAGGTCAGTATAGATGGACTAATAGACCAAGTCCCACACACTGCTAGAAGCCCAAATATTTTTTCAGAGCTAGATGCAGAAAAAAATTATTTTTAATTTGCAACCTGATGGAGGTCAGTATAGATGGACTAATAGACCAAGTCCCACACACCGCTAGAAGCCCAAATATTTTTTCAGAGCTAGATGCAGAAAATTTTTTTATTCAATTTGCAACCTAATGGAGGTCAGTATAGATGGACTAATAGACCAAGTCCCACACACTGCTAGAAGCCCAAATATTTTTTCAGAGCTAGATGCAGAAATTTTTTTTATTCAATTTGCAACCTGATGGAGGTCAGTATAGATGGACTAATAGACCAAGTCCCACACACTGCTAGAAGCCCAAATATTTTTTCAGAGCTAGATGCAGAAAAAAATTATTTTTAATTTGCAACCTGATGGAGGTCAGTATAGATGGACTAATAGACCAAGTCCCACACACTGCTAGAAGCCCAAATATTTTTTCAGAGCTAGATGCAGAAAAAAAATATTTTTAATTTGCAACCTGATGGAGGTCAGTATAGATGGACTAATAGAACAAGTCCCACACGCTGCTAGAAGCCCAAATATTTTTTCAGAGATAAATGAAGAAAAAAATTATTTTTAATTTGCAACCTGATGGAGGTCAGTATAGATGGACTAATAGACCAAGTCCCACACACTGCTAGAAGCCCAAATATTTTTTCAGAGCTAGATGCAGAAAAAAATTATTTTTCATTTGCAACCTGATGGAGGTCAGTATAGATGGACTAATAGACCAAGTCCCACACACTGCTAGAAGCCCAAATATTTTTTCAGAGCTAGATGCAGAAAAAAATTATTTTTAATTTGCAACCTGATGGAGTTCAGTATATATGGACTAATAGAACTAGTCCCACACGCTGCTAGAAGCGCAAATATTTTTTCAGAGATAAATGAAGAAAAAAATTATTTTTAATTTGCAACCTGATGGAGGTCAGTATAGATGGACTAATAGACCAAGTCCCACACACTGCTAGAAGCCCAAATATTTTTTCAGAGCTAGATGCAGAAAAAAATTATTTTTAATTTGCAACCTGATGGAGGTCAGTATAGATGGACTAATAGACCAAGTCCCACACACTGCTAGAAGCCCAAATATTTTTTCAGAGCTAGATGCAGAAAAAAATTATTTTTAATTTGCAACCTGATGGAGGTCAGTATAGATGGACTAATAGACCAAGTCCCACACACCGCTAGAAGCCCAAATATTTTTTCAGAGCTAGATGCAGAAAAAAATTATGTTCAGTTTGCAACCTGATGGAGGTCAGTATAGATGGACTAATAGAATGATGCTATGCCCAAAAGATTTTACTTCACTAGGTGCAGTAAAAAAATTGGTATTCTATACACAGGTGGTATATCTTGCAACACAGATAGGCTACTCCACTGACTAACACACTCTGCAATAGGCCAAAAAGGATTAGCTTTGCTAGATTCAGCCAAATGCTGTGAAAAAAACTTGCACAGCACTGGCACAGACCTGCCTGGCAAAAACTGATAGGAACTGATGTAACCTAGTCCTGAAAAAGACTCCAATTACAATTAGTCTTTACTCCCACAATCTATCTATTTAAGAGCACAGACCTGCCTGATAAAAGTCGTAGGAAATGCTGTAACCTAGTCCTTAAAAGGACTGCAATCACAACTATTCCCTACTCCCAAGCTATCTGTATATTTGTGCGAAAATTGGCTTGAAATTAACAAGGTATAGCGCACACAGCAACAGCGGTGCCGTCTAACATGCAGCTGCAGCAGTGAGAAAATGGTGGCGACGGGGAAAATGGCTTGGTCTTATAGGGCAAGGACATGTGACATACACTGCCAATCACACATGCCCTTGCTTGTGTGAAAAAAAGCACTTCGCTCCGTGTGTGCGCTGCTGATAGGCTGACAGATTGCACCTCCCCACTGCAAATGCGGGAAAGAGAAAAAAAAATGGAGATCTTCATTGTTCCTGCAGAGATCCATCCCCTGCCCCTCCCCCCGCCCCGCTGTACACTCAAACTGCATATTAACATTAATTTTCATCATTACTGAGAAAAAATCCAGTTATGATTTTGGTGCACGAACAGTTATCGAACATAACCTCGAACAGCCGAATTTTTCTCAAATTGTTCGTGTTCGCCGACCGCCTCGAACACCGCCCAAAACAGCTCGAATTTGAGATTGGCGAACAGTTCGAGTAGAACAACGCTCATCTCTAGTGGTGATGTCCAACTCACTTAATGAGTTCAAGAGAGGCCTGGACGCCTTTTTTGAGAACAATAAAATTACATCTTATGCTTAGTTAATTAATCCAGGGATTTAATCTGACTGCCAGATTGGTGTCGGGAAGTGAATTTTTCCTCAATGATGTAAATTGGCCTATACCGCATGTTTTTTTTTTTTTTTTGCCTTCCCCTGGATCAACGCTGCGGAATGGCTGCAGTGCACAAGAAATAGGCTGAACTGGATGGACGCTTGTCTTTTTTCGGCCTTATAAACTATGTAACTTATAAACTATGTAAAAAACAGATATATTGGTGTCTGAACAGTCACAGACACACTCAATATTTTTTTTTGGGGGGGGGATACCAAAAGGTTAATAAGATGCGTATTTGGACAGTCTGACTGAGGAAAAAAAAAAAAGTAGTTGGATGAAAAAAAAAGGATTTTTCATGGCGCTTGAGACCCAGGGATAAGTCTAGCAATTTGACCAACAGGAGCACACAGGACTGTAATGCATCGTTTGCTGATATAACCACTGCGTCTCCTATACAGCCTGCCTGCCTGCCTGCCTGATATCTGGGATGGATATTAGTCCTGAGAAGAACTGTTTGTTTGATTTGGCAGGCTTTAGAGACCCTACACTAACTATTTTGCAGGATAAATCTCTCCCTAGTTAAGCAGCACTGACCCTACACTGTTTGATCCGGAGCGACTATGTCCAAGATGGCAGCGCCCGGTTTTAAATACTCGAGGTGATGCTGTGCAGCCAGCCAATCACTGTAATGCCCACAAACAACATGTCTGCGGCATTACAGTGACTGGCTGGCAATCCCTGCATGTTCATTGGCTCTGTAAAGAGTAGTGTTGAGCCACCCCCGTAGTGTTCGAGTTCGGTTCGGTTCGTCGAACACCCGTGTGTTCGCCGAACTGTTCGTCGAACTGTTCGTCGAACACCTTCGAACACCGTTAAAACCAATGGCAGGCAAACAAAAACACATAGAAACACATAGAAAACACCTTCAAAGGTGTCCAAAAGCTGACAAACTGCTCAGAAGACACAACTAACACATGGAAAAGTGACAAGTACATATAGTCATGCGAAAAGAAAAGAGGTGGAGGAGTAAAAGGAGGGGGAGACACAGATATAGGCATGTCATGCCCTTCTAAAATCCAAAAAGTGAGAAGCCGACACGTTCAGTCCGCTCCTGCCCGTGCCACCTCCGTGTCGTCGGGTTTGTGCCAGAGCCGCGGTGAACCCTGACGGCCAGCCCCCCTCTCCCAATACTGGTGCCTGTCCGCTGATGGGTCAAGCGAGCCCCCCTGTGGTGGAGGCAGCTCTAAGCTTTTTAATTTAAATTGTCTCTCTAATTTGAATGAATACACTTTAAATCCATTTACAAGGATTTATTGGAGGGCAAGTCTCATGCCAGCAGCCGCGTAATTCCAGCTCCAGTAGCGTCCACTAAAGCTGCTGCAGTTAAAAAGCTTTTATAAGGATCGAGCTCGGCTGTCCACCGCAAGGCATCCTACTGCCAGTCCCAGCCCCTATGCCTTGGGGTGCCTCCTTATGCTCTTCACTGAGTATCCCGTGGTCCCGAAGCATTTCCTTTGAAAAAATTAAGTGTCCAAACTACAGGTGGTGTAGCTTGCTTAACAGCCGGGATAATCCGCTGACTAGCAGACACTGCTACTAGGCACAAAGTATTTCCTGGGCTAGACGCAGTTAAAAATTTGTAATTAGATACTCTCGTTGGATGCTGAGAAAGCATTCCATAGAGTCTCCTGGCACGCCATATATGATTCTCTTAAAAAGCTTGGGGTAGGGTTCTAGGGGACCCTTTTATAGCCGAAAACACGGCCCTGTATCACAATACGTCACCTAGGCTGAAGATAAATGGAACTGTAGCACCCTGAGGGCTCGGTTGCTACAGAGGTATTACACCTTACCCAGAGGTGTGATATCTCACTCTCAGGTAAGGATGGAGTGTGGATCAGGACCCGACACCTGCATGCATTACACCACATTGCCGTGGGGCAGGGCGACCAATATGCCTCTGAGATGGGCACGAGAGTCCCTGTCCCTGGCTGGAGTGGGGGGAGGGAACACTGAGGAAGGGGAACCCTGTAGTGCAGGAGCAGGGAGGAAGCAGTTCCTGGGTGCATTGAGAAGGGAGTATAAAAGGTGGGCACCATCTTAGTTCAGTGCAGAGAAGTCTGAGCAGAAGTGGCAGAGAGCAGGGGCTCTGCATGAGCTCTGCTCAGGAGGCGGGCCTAGTAACAGAGGCCCAGGCCTGGAAGAGGGAGAAGGAAGGAAGAGGAGCGGAGAAGGCTCCAGGAACGAGGAATGAAGGGATCCCAGGGGTGCGGACGGGCGAGTCGCCACCGCACGCCCGAATCCACCTGCGTGGAGGGGTCAGGCCAAAGGGGGAGACCGGTCCCCGAAACTAGTGGAGGCAGGAAACGACCCTCAGCTAGAAACCGGAGGCTGTGACATTTTATGTGGCGCAGCCCCTCGCTACACCCGCTAGGAAGGCACCACATAGGGTCAGGGAAACTGGCGCCAAGTTTACCAAGAGGAGGCCCGAGGCAGCCGGACAGAAGGGTTGGTAAGAAAGGCCAGACAAAGGACACACAAAGGGGGTCCTGTGAAGCGCTCCAAAGTTATCTGGGAGTTGTCTGAGCCCCTCACCTGGTGAGCACAGTATGACGTGGGCAGCCGTTACCTGCAGACGTGGTCTGGATAATAAGAACTGTGAGTAAAGGCCCTGGACTGCATCACTGACTCCGTGTCGTTACTGCTGCTGCCCTGCACCATCACCCCCATCCTCCGCATACACTGCCCTGAGGCTATACTCCTCCCGTGGGGAGTTATGCTACGCTATGCTCCACCCACAACACCAGCCTCAGCGGTCTGCCCTGCAGCGGCGGTTCACTCTGACCGCAATCCACGGGTGGCGTAGTCGGACATTTAAACATCAAAACCACATAAATAGTTCCGCCACTGGTTTGACCACCCTGAGCCACGGAACCGGGTCGCCGCCACGAAGACTACAACCACCAGCATCCACCAAAAAGGGTCCGGCTCCAGGTGTCCCAAGGCCCAGGGGGTGCATCAGAACATTTTCATCACCTTTCACAATCACCAATGGGACAAGGCAGGGATGTCCTCTGTCCCCTCTCTTATACATCCTAGTGACGGAGCACCTGCTCTCATCAATTCGCCATAACCCCAATATTAGGTGGATTGAGGTGGGAGGCACCGAGTACAAGTGCTCTCTATTTGCTGATGATGTCCTAGTATATATCACTCAATCACATATATCCATCCATGCTGTTATGGCTGAAATAGATCACTTTGTTACATGGTCAAATTTTAAAATCAATGCAGCGAAGTCTGAGGCCCTCGATGTCTCCCTCCCCAAATCCATATAGGATTCCATCCAGTCCAACTTTCCCTTTGCCTGGCCCTCACAGGGTATCAAATACTTAGGAATTCCTATTCATAGAGACCTCTCCCATCTATGTTATCTTAATTTTGGGCCCTTTATTGAACAACTCCATACAGACCACGGTTGGCAAGTTAGAACTGTAAGATTCACTACGTGAACCACTGGTGTTTTGTGGAAAAGCACATGTACACTGTGTTCCAAATTATTATGCAAAAAGTGTTTAGGAGTGATAAGGGAAGAATTTGTTTGTTTGTCAGTTAAACTCATTGATGGTGATGTGTGTCAGGGCTCTTTATATCACTGTAAGCAATTGCAGACACCTGAGCTAATTAGTTTGGCAGGTGTGTCCAATGAAAGGCAAGACTACTTAAGAAGGCTGTCTCACATTATTATGCAGCCTACATTTTCTGCCAAAATGGGAAAGAAAAAGGATGTGTCGGCTGCTGAGAAGCAACAAATTGTGGAGTGTTTAGGTCAAGGCATGACTACAATCAACATTGTGCGATGATCAGGATGGAGTGTCTTGGCAATCAAGAAGTATGTAGCTGATTCACAGTACACACATGTGCGTGCTGATAAGGGCAAATTGAGGACTCTTTCCTACAGGCAATTACGTCAGGTTAAAAGAGCAGCGGCAAAAAAGCCTTGTCATAGCAGCAGACAAGTTTTTGAAACTGCTGGTGCCTCCAACGTCCCCCGAACAACAAGATGCAGGGTCCTTCAGAGGTTTGCAGCTGTGCATACGCCATCCTGTCGACCTCCTCTATCCACTTCACACAAGCAGAAACGGCTCCAGTGGGCTAAACATTATATGAAGACTGATTTCAAAACTGTTTTGTTCACGGATGAGTGCCGTGCAGCGCTCGATGGTCCAGATGGATGGAGTGGAGGATGGCTGGTTGATGGACACCCCACGCAAACACGGCTACAGCGCCAACAAGGAGGAGGTGGAGTAATGTTTTGGGCTGGAATCATGGGGAGAGAGATTGCCGGCCCCTTTAGGATCCCTGAAGGCGCTAAAGATGAACTCCATAATGTATGTGGATTTTCTCAAACAGCACTTCCTGCCATGGTTCAAGAAGAAGAACCGTGTATTTCACAGCAAGATCATTTTTTTGCATGATAATGCACCATCTCATGCTGCACATAAAACATCTGCATCTCTGGCTGATATGGGCATAAAAGGGGACAAACTTATGGTGTGACCCCCATGCTCCCCTGACCTCTACCCCATTCAGAACCTCTGGAGCATCATCAAAAGGAGTGTCTATGATGGCGGGAGGCAGTTCACATCTAAGCAACAGCTCTGGGAGGGTATTCTGTCCTCATGCAAAACAATTGAAGCAGAAACCATCCAAAACCTGACAAATTCAATGGACGAGAGAGTTCAGAAGCTCCTTTCGAACAAGGGGTCCTATGTGAAAATGTAACATCACCTAGAATAAAGTTTTGAGTTGAAAACTGTTTGATTTCAGTTTCTAATAACCTGCTAATGCTTATAATTTCAAAAATGACCATTTTTTTGGTCTTTATTAAAATGAAAAGGTTGATCGAAAAGTTTGGGGGATCTAAGAGTGTGGCAACCCAGTAGTCATGATTACTTCGAATTCTGACAATATGAGGGTCATGTTGCAGGTAGTGCAGCAGGAAGGCACTTATGTGTCTTGTGCATCTCGGAGCCCCAAAATTATTTTCCGGACTAGATGCAGCTAAAAATTATTCTTAATTTTAAATCTGGTGGAGCTTAGTATAGATGGCCTAATAGGATCAGTGCTGCACACTGCTACAAAGCCCAAATTATTTTCCAGTCAAGATACAGATAAACATGATTAGTAATTTTAAATCTGGTGGAGCTTATTATAGATGGCCTAATAGAATCAGTGATGCACACTGCTACAAAGCCCAAATTATTTTCCAGCCAAGATACAGATAAACATGATTAGTAATTTGAAAGCTTAAAACGGTTGGTAGGGTGATTTTAACCAATCATCAAGCTTTTACTCTCCCCAGGATGACACAGTGGTAGAAAAGTCATTTCGGATCCATGATTTGTTCATCTTTATGAACGTGAGTCTGTCTACATTATCAGTGGAGAGCCGCGTGCGCTTATCTGTCAGCACACCACCAGCAGCGCTGAACACACGTTCAGACAGAACGCTGGCTGCGGGGCATGACAAGATCTCCAAGGCGTAAGTGGCTAGCTCCGGCCATTTATCCAGATTGGAAGCCCAAAAAGAGCAAGGGTCCAGTGACACAGTCATGGCTTCAATGTTTACTTGGAGATACTCCTGTACCATCGTCTCTAGGCGTTGACTATGTGTCAGACTTCTTGTCTCCTGTGGCCTTGCAAAGGATGGGCTAAAAAAGTGGTGAAATGATTCCGCAAAATTGATGTTACCAGCAGATACTGTGGTTCTGTTACGGTTTGAGTGCTGAACACTTGACGGTCCCACGGTTGGCAAGTTGGAACTGTGAGATTCACTACGTTCACCACTGGTGTTTTGTGGAAAAGCACATGTAAGATTCTGCAACAGTCTCTGCTGATACTCCTGCATGCGTGCATCCCTTTCTATGGCAGGAATAATTTCTGCAAATTTACTTTTGTACCGGGGATCTAACAGTGTGGCAACCCAGTAGTCAGGATTATTTCTAATTCTCACAATTCGAGGGTCATGTTGCAGGTAGTGCAACAAGAAGGCACTCATGTGTGTTGCGCATCCAGGAGCACCAAGTCCCTGTTGTGTTGGTGGCGAGGTAACAATCATGCTTCCTTCCTCTGTCCTCTCCCCCCAAACTCGCACAACAGAAATGTGATCAAGGTCTCCCTCATCTGATGAGTCTTCCATCAGTTCATCCTCCACTTCTTCCTGGGCTCCTGCACCTTCCTCACTAGTTTGGCTGCTACCATGCGCCCTGGTAAAACCATCTCCCCCACCCTCACATGCCTGCCGCCTTGGTGCTGCCGACCGTCTGGACCTTGCAGATGTTAGCCCTTCCGCATACAACTCCTCCTCCTCTACTTCCTCCACCTCCTCTTGTGCCACCACCTGACTCCGAATTCTGTTTAACATGTGCTCCAGCATGTAAATCACCGGAATAGTCATGCTGATAATGGCATCGTCAGCACTAAACATCTTCGTCGCCATTTCAAAACTGTGCAGAAGGGTGCATAGGTCCCTGATCTGAGACCACTCCTCCAGCGTGATTTGCCCCACCTCTGGATGTCGTTGGCCCAGGCTATACGTCAGAACGTATTGCACCAGGGCTTGTCGGTGCTGCCACAGTCGCTGAAACATGTGCAGAGTTGAATTCCACTGGGTAGGCACATCGCATTTTAGCCGGTGAAGTGGCAGGCCCAACGACTTCTGAAGAGATGTAAGTCGCTGAGCTGCGGGATGCAAACGGCGGAAGTGAGCACACAGCGACCGTGCCCTCTGCAGAAGGCCATCTAGTCTGGGACAGTGGGCTAAAAATTGCTGGACAACCAGGTTCAACACGTGAGCCATACAAGGCACGTGTGTGACATTGCCCCGGCGAAGGGCCGCACCCAGGTTTGCAGCATTGTCGCACACGGCCTTCCCTGGTTTCAGGTCCAGTGGAGACAACCATTCATGAAATTGGTTCTCCAGAGCTGACCACAACTCATCAGCTGTGTGACTCACATTTCCCAGACATTTCAAAGTAAAAACCGCCTGATGACGTTGAGCCCTACTGCCAGCATAGTAAGGAGGTGTGCAGCATCCCTTCTGCGCAGTTAGAAAGCTTGTATCATGACCGGACAGGCTTTGGGTGCAGGTGGAAGACCGAGAGGAGGTTGAGGAGGCAGAAGCAGTGGAGGAACTTTGACATAAAGAGGATTGACGCACAACTCGTGGGGACGGCAAGACTTGGACAGCAGCCCCTTGTCCTGCTGTCACCATAGTTACCCAGTGCCCAGTCAGCGACATGTAACGCCCCTGTCCATGCCTACTCGTCCAAGTGTCTGTGGTGAAATGCACCCTGTCACACACAGAGTTTCTCAAAGAAGCGGTGATGTTGTGTGCGACTTGCTGGTGGAGCGCAGGCACACCTTTCTTTGAGAAGTAGTGCCGACTGGGCATCTGGTACTGGGGCACTGCGACGGACATAAGGTCTCGAAAATCCTCTGTGTCCACCAGGCGGAAAGGCAGCATTTCTGTAGCCAAGAGCTTGCAGATGGTGAAATTCAACCTCTTAGCTTTCTCATGGCTAGGAGGAAATGGTCTTTTACTTGTCCACATCTGAGGGACCGAGGGCTGGCTATTGTGCTTAGACGGGGTTGATAAGGGTGTCCCCGGCAAACTGCCGGTCTGTGAGGAAGATGCAGGCGGACATGTTAGGTTGCCTTGATCCAAAGGTGGTGCTATCGATGTCGGACAGCGCTCAACACCAGCTGGTGTTACCACCTCCAAAGAAAATGATGACCTGCCAATCACGCTGGCTGTTGCGGGTAAAGAGGTGGCAGGTCTGCGCCCCAAAACAGGTGTGACTGCTGTCCCCCCAGTCACAGAGGATGAAGAGGCCGCGGATGCACAAGATATGGCAGACGGTGGATGGCCCGGCCGGCTAGGCCGCATTGTAGCACACTGAGCTTCCCACTGCAACTTATGCTTCATGTCCATGTGCCGGTTCATGCATGAAGTACTCAAACTATGTATTTTTTGGCCTCTACTTAGCTTTTGCTGACAAATGTTACAGATAACACGAGTTGGGTCATCTTTATCGATCTGAAAAAATGCCCAGGCTATGCAAGGCTTAGCACCCATGCGACCTGAAGAGCCACCACGACTTGTGGTGAGAGGCAGAGTTGTGTTTGAGGATGCAGTTGTTGACTTGCTTCCAGTACTACGTCTCTGTCCAGGAAGGCGCAACCTGACCTCGTCGTCACTAGCATCTTCCTCCACCTCCTCTGCTGACCTCATCTCTTGGCTGACTGTGGGTTGACAGTAAGTGGGATCTCCAACCTCATCATCATCACCCTGTGCGTTATCACACCCGTCGTCCTCAGAGCCAACCTGTTCCTGCCCTGACAAAAAACTAAAGTTGTCGCTCCAATCAGGTATTTGAGTCTCATCATCGTCTTACTCATTGTCTCCACCAACAGGAGTTACAGTTTGGGAATGAGGGTCTACATTATGGTCAGAACCTTCTGCGTCTGGTCCTGGATCCGACTCATAAAGATTCTGGGCATCAGTGCAGATCATTTCCTCGTCTGGATTCACAGAAGCGCTGGAGTCGACCTCTGATTCCCAGGCTATAGTATGAGTAAACAGCTCTGCAGACTCAACCATCTGTTCTACCTCATACTCAGACGGGCAGCTGGAGATTTGGGAGCTGTGAGGAAGCAAGTGCGATTGGGGTGACACCTTTGAGGACTGGAGTATTTGTGATGTTGAAGTTGATGTGGAGGAGAGCCCACTTAAAGGAGCACTTGATATCCGTTGAAGCACCTGCTGTTTTTGTGCCTCATCTGGAATTTGTAGCGATTGGCGTGGCCGTAAGAAAGGGATCTTATCACATTGTCCGCTAAAAGAAGTAGACATTTTAGTTTGGCTGGAAGATGGTCTTTCTTCTGCAGATGTTACTGTTGCTTTAACACCTACCCCACGGACACAACCTTTTTTCCCCTTCCCAACACGCCTATTCCCCTTTCCACCAGCAGCAGGCCTTTTTCCACTCATTTTGGTGGTTAACTAATTCACAACTCTGGAGTTGTTTGCACAAAAAAAAATGGATGGGAACCGAGCAGAGCTGAGTGGCCAAACTGTGGTATTAGGCCAAAACTATTGGCTGGGTTAGATGCAGAAAAAAATTATATTCAATTTGCAACCTGATGGAGGTCAGTATAGATGGACTAATAGAGCAAGTCCCACACACAGCTAGAAGCCCAAATATTTTTTCAGAGGTAGATGCAGAAAAAAAATATATTCAGTTTGCATCCTGATGGAGGTCAGTATAGATGGACTAATAGAGAAAGTCCCACACACTGCTAGAAGGCCAAATATTTTTTCAGAGCTAGATACAGACAAAAAAATATTTTGAATTTGCAACCTGATGGAGGTCAGTATAGGTGGACTAATAGAACAAGTCCCACACACTGCTAGAAGGCCAAATATTTTTTCAGAGCTAGATGCAGAAAAAATTTATATTCAGTTTGCAACCTGATGGAGGTCAGTATAGATGGACTAATAGAACAAGTCCCACACACTGCTAGAAGCCCAAATATTTTTTCAGAGGTAGATGCAGAAAAAAATTATATTCAGTTTGCAACCTGATGGAGGTCTGTATAGATGGATTAATAGAACAAGTCCCACACACAGCTAGAAGCCCAATATTGTATCAGAGGTAGATGCAGAAAAAAAATTATTTTTAATTTGCAACCTTATGGAGGTTAGTATATATGGACTAATAGAGAAAGTCCCACACACTGCTAGAAGGCCAAATATTTTTTCAGAGCTAGATGCAGAAAAAATTATATTCACTTTGCAACCTGATAGAGGTCAGTATAGATCAGGGGTCTCAAACTCGGCTGGGTATATGGGCCGCAAATGGAAAAAATTTGAATTTGGGGGGCCGCATTTTTTGTTCAATGTGACATTTTTAGTGATACCATTTTTTTTTGTATACACCTTTTGAACATTTTTGCCGTGTTTATTTTTTTATAGCTTGGGTCCTTATGGATGTGGCGATAATAAACGTGTACTTTTTTGTGTTTACTTTAGTTTACATATAAAACAGCATTTTTAGTGCCCAATATTTTTTCATGCTTTATTTTTATTTTTTTGATTTTTACAATTTTGTTTCCCCCAATTGGCCACATACAGTAAAATTGTCTTACAATTAGCATCATATAGTAATAATGGCAAACATCTTGTAGTAATGTGCCCCAACCAGGTCCCCATCCTGTGGCTATGTGCCCCAACCAGGTCCCCATACTGTGGCTATGTGCCCCATCCAGGTCCCCATCTTGTGGGTATGTGCCCATCCAGGTCCCCCTCTTGTGGCTATGTGCCCCATCCAGTTCCACATCTTGTGGGTATGTGCCCATCCAGGTCTCCATCTTGTGGCTATGTGCCACATCCAGGTCCCCATCTTGTGGGTATGTGCCCCATCCAGGTCCCCATCTTGTGGGTATGTGCCCCATCCAGGTCCACATCTTGTGGGTATGTGCCCATCCAGGTCCCCCTCTTGAGGCTATGTGCCCCATCCAGGTCCCCATCTTGTGGCTCTGTGCCCCATCCAGGTCCCCATCTTGTGGGTATGTGCCCATCCAGGTCCCCCTCTTGTGGCTATGTGCCCCATCCAGGTCCCCCTCTTGAGGGTATGTGCCCCATCCAGGTCCCCATCTTGTGGCTATGTGCCCCATCCAGGTCCCCTCTTGTGGCTCTGTGCCCCATCCAGGTCCCCATCTTTTGGCTATGTGCCCCCTGTGCTGTTCTTCACACACATAAAAAAAAAAAAGATGATTCTCACCTGTCCTCCGTTCCCTCGGCGTCCTTCCTGCAGATGTGGCCCGCAGGCACCACAGAGTCAGACCCCTTGACGATCCCGACCTGGTCCAGGAGGAGCCGCCGACAGCAGCGCTGCATTGCCGCACACAGACTGTCTCCCAGCACAGCATTTCCAATGCCAGCCGCCGGCCAATCAGAGGCCAGCAGCTGACATCAGCATACGGCAATGACATCATACTCACTGCGCCGACACGCAGATATCAGCTGCTGGCCTCTGATTGGTCAGCGGCTGTCATTGGAAATGCTGTGCTGGGAAACAGTCTCTGTGCGGCAATTCAGCGCTGCTGTCGGCGGCTCCTCCTGGACCAGGTCGGGATCATCAAGGGGTTTGTGCCTGCGGGCCGCATAAAGCAGCCTCAGGGGCCGCATGCGGCCCGCGGGCCGCGTGTTTGAGACCCCTGGTATAGATGGACTAATAGAGAAAGTCCCACACACTGCTAGAAGGCCAAATATTTTTTCAGAGCTAGATGCAGAAAAAAATTATATTCAGTTTGCAGCTTGATGGAGGTCAGTATAGATGGACTAATAGAACAAGTCCCACACACAGCTAGAAGCCCAAATATTTTTTCAGATGTAGATGCAGAAAAAAATTATATTCAGTTTGCAACCTGATGGAGGTCTGTATAGATGGATTAATAGAACAAGTCCCACACACAGCTAGAAGCCCAATATTTTTTCAGAGGTAGATGCAGAAAAAAAATATATTCAGTTTGCAACCTGATGGAGGTCAGTATAGATGGACTAATAGAGAAAGTCCCACACACTGCTAGAAGGCCAAATATTTTTTTTAGAGCTAGATGCAGATAAAAATTATTTTTAATTTGCAACCTGATGGAGGTCAGTATAGATGGACTAATAGAGAAAGTCCCACACACTACTAGAAGGCCAAATATTTTTTCAGAGCTAGATGCAGAAAAAATTTTTATTCAGTTTGCAACCTGATGGATGTCAGTATAGATGGACTAATAGAACAAGTCCCACACACAGCTAGAAGCCAAAATATTTTTTCAGAGGTAGATGCAGATAAAATTTATTTTTAATTTGCAACCTGATGGAGGTCAGTATAGATGGACTAATAGAGAAAGTCCCACACACTGCTAGAAGGCCAAATATTTTTTCAGAGCTAGATGCAGATAAAAATTGTTTTTAATTTGCAACCTGATGGAGGTCAGTATAGATGGACTAATAGAGAAAGTCCCACACACTGCTAGAAGGCCAAATATTTTTTCAGAGCTAGATGCAGAAAAAAATTATATTCAGTTTGCAACCTGATGGAGGTCAGTATAGATGGACTAATAGAACAAGTCCCACACACAGCTAGAAGCCCAAATATTTTTTCAGAGGTAGATGCAGATAAAAATTATTTTTAATTTGCAACCTGATGGAGGTCAGTATAGATGGACTAATAGAGAAAGCCCCACACTCTGCTAGAAGGCCAAATATTTTTTCAGAGCTAGATGCAGATAAAAATTATTTTTAATTTGCAACCTGATGGAGGTCAGTATAGATGGACTAATAGAGAAAGTCCCACACACTGCTAGAAGGCCAAATATTTTTTCAGAGCTAGATGCAGAAAAAAATTATATTCAGTTTGCAACCTGATGGAGGTCAGTATAGATGGACTAATAGAACAAGTCCCACACACAGCTAGAAGCCCAAATATTTTTTCAGATGTAGATGCAGATAAAAATTATTTTTAATTTGCAACCTGATGGAGGTCAGTATAGATGAACTAATAGAGAAAGTCCCACACACTGCTAGAAGGCCAAATATTTTTTCAGAGCTAGATGCAGATAAAAATTATTTTTAATTTGCAACCTGATGGAGGTCAGTATAGATGGACTAATAGAGAAAGTCCCACACACTGCTAGAAGGCCAAATATTTTTTCAGAGCTAGATGCAGAAAAAAATTATATTCAGTTTGCAACCTGATGGAGGTCAGTATAGATGGACTAATAGAACAAGTCTCACACACAGCTAGAAGCCCAAATATTTTTTCAGAGGTAGATGCAGATAAAAATTATTTTTAATTTGCAACCTGATGGAGGTCAGTATAGATGGACTAATAGAGAAAGTCCCACACACTGCTAGAAGGCCAAATATTTTTTCAGAGCTAGATGCAGAAAAAAATTATATACAGTTTGCAACCTGATGGAGGTCAGTATAGATGGACTAATAGAGCAAGTCCCACACACTGCTAGAAGCCCAAATATTTTTTCAGAGCTAGATGCAGAAAAAAATTATATTCAATTTGCAACCTGATGGAGGTCAGTATAGATGGACTAATAGAATGATGCTATGCCCAAAAGATTTTACTTCACTAGGTGCAGTAAAAAAATTGGTATTCTATACAGGTGGTATATCTTGCAGCACAGATAGGCTACTCCACTGACTAACACACTCTGCAATAGGCCAAAAAGGATTAGCTTTGCTAGATTCAGCCAAATGCTGTGAAAAAAACTTGCACAGCACTGGCACAGACCTGCCTGGCAAAAACTGATAGGAACTGATGTAACCTAGTCCTGAAAAGGACTGCAATTACAATTAGTCTTTACTCTCACAATCTATCTATTTAAGAGCACAGACCTGCCTGATAAAAGTCGTAGGAAATGCTGTAACCTAGTCCTTAAAAGGACTTCAATCACAACTATTCCCTACTCCCAAGCTATCTGTAGATTTGTGCGAAAATTGGCTTGAAATTAACAAGGTATAGCGCACACAGCAACAGCGGTGCCGTCTAACACGCAGCTGCAGCAGTGAGAAAATGGTGGCGACAGGGAAAATGGCTGGGTCTTATAGGGCAAGGACATGTGACATACACTGCCAATGACACATGCCCTTGCTTGTGTGAAAAAAAGCACTTCGCTCCGTGTGTGCGCTGCTGATAGTCTGACAGATTGCACCTCCCCACTGTAAATGCGGGAAAGAGAAAAAAAAATGGAGTTCATTATTCCTGCAGAGATCCATCCCCTGCCCCTCCCCCCACCCCGCTGTACACTCAAACTGCGTATTAACATGAATTTTCATCATTACTGAGAAAAAATCCAGTTATGATTTTGGTGCACGAACAGTTATCGAACATAACCTCGAACAGCCGAATTTTTCTCAAATCGTTCGTGTTCGCCGAACGGCTCGAACACCGCCCAAAACAGATCGAATTTGAGATTGGCGAACAGTTCGAGTAGAACAACGCTCATCTCTAGTAAAGAGCGCCAAACGTGCAGGGCGGAGACCTGGTAACCCGGAAATGCTCGGTGCTCGCCGAACATCCCAAGTAGTGAGATGCTCGGGCGAGTAACGAGCAGTGTCAAGCATGCTCGCTCAACACTACAAGAAACTGAAGATTTCCTACAACGGTGTGTACTACTCCCTTCAGAGGAGAGTACAAACAGCCTCTAACCAGAGAAGAAAGAGAAGTGGGAGGCCCCGCTGCACAACTGAGCAACAAGACAAGTACATTAAAGTCTCTAGTTTGAGAAATCGACGCCTCACAGCTCCTCAACTGGCAGATTCATTAAATACAACACTCAAAACACCAGTGTCAACGTCTACAGTGAAGAGGCGACTCCGGGATGCTGGCCTTCAGGGTAAAGAGGCAAAGAAAAAGCCATATCTGAGACTGGCTAATAAAAGGAAAAGATTAATATGGGCAAAAGAACACAGAAATTGGACAGAGGAAGGTTGGAAAAAAGTTTTATGGACAAACAAATCACAGTTTGAGGTGTTTGGATCACACAGAAGAACATTTGTGAGACGCAGAACAACTGAAAAGATGCTGGAAGAGTTCCTGATGCCATTTGTCAAGCATGCTGGAGGTAATCTGATGGTTTGGGGTTGCTTTGGTGCTGGTAAAGTGGGAGATTTGTACAAGGTAAATGGGATTTTGACCAAGGAAGGCTATCACTCCATTTTGCAACGCCATGCCATACCCTGTGGACAGCACTTGATTGGAGCCAATTTCATCCTATAACAGGACAATGACCCAAAGCACACCTCCAAATTATGCATGAACTATTTAGGGAAGAAGCAGGAAGCTGGTATTTTACCTGTAATAGAGTGGCCAGCGCAGTCACCAGATCTCAACCCCATTGAGCTGTTGTGGGAGCAGCTTGACCGTATGGTAAAAAGTACCCATCAAGCCAAACCAACTTGTGGGAGACGCTTCAGGAAGCATGGGGGGAAATTTCCCAAGATTACCTCAGCAAATGAACAGCTAGAATGCCAAAGGTCTGCAATGCTGTAATTGCTGCAAAGGGAACATTCTTTGATGAAAGCAAAGTTTGAAGGAGAAAATTATTCTTTCAAATAAAAATCATTATTTCTAACCTTGTCAATGTCTGGACTATATTTTCTATTCATTTTGCAACTCATTTGATAAATAAAAGTATGAGTTTTCATGGAAAGCACAAAATTGTCTCGGTGACCCCAAACTTTTGAACGGTAGTGTATATCATTGTCTTTATAATGAAGCATTTTTTGTACCAAATACCTGTCAGCTGAATCAGCTAGCCGATCATTTACATTGCGTTGTGTTTTGTGTCTTTATATCGTCTGTTTAAAATGTTTACTGCTTCCGTTACTGCTTACAATAATAACAATTAACTTTTAATTATTCTAAGAATAGCAGACATTTTCTTGCAAGTTATAACCACAGTGCACTCAGGGATTTAGCAAATGTCTTCACATTCTGTCATACATTATACCGTTCACCTATCAACATCCTATATTACTTTATTTTATGATATTTAATGACTCTTGCACTATATAAACAGTTTATTAAATTGCTAGCATCAGCCACCCATGCTGCTGAGCATGGTCGGTCAGAAGGGCAGGTACTATAGAGTGCTAAACTATTGTACATTTATGTCCCCACTACCCATAGATCACATCCTTTGGTCTTAAAGTGACAGCTGACACATTCTCCTATCTACAATCAGGCTTTGACTGTATGATCTCAGCCAGGCATGCTTGACTGTGAAACACTGCTGTGTTTCAGATAAAAGCATACTTTAGAAGCCACCAGGGAACGAGCTGCACTTGGGACTAGTCAAGTAGGCGGGTCCCGGCAGCTTCTCCACGCCCGCTGCTTTGGATTGACAGGTTTATGCCTAAGTGCCGCAGCATTTCAGATTCAAATATACCGGACTAAGAGCAAGCAGCCAGAGCCTGATACATGCTGCCTGTGTATTGGGCAGCACGTATCACCTGTCAGGTTCCCTTTAAACAAAAATGGGCAATGGAGTAACCATATATAGTAATAATTATATATAATAATAATAATAATAATATATATAATTAATGTAACGGGTCTGGGAGGCGGAACCTCTGGGCTACTATACAAGGGAGCGGTCCTTGTAAGGGAGCGGGTGGCGACCAGGCAGGCAGTCACAGCAGGTGACCAGGACAGTCTCTGGGTGTACGGGCAGGAGGTCACTGCAAGTGATCAGGGCAGTCTCTGGAAGAACGGGCTGGAGGTCACGGCAAGTGACCGGGGCAGTCTCTGGAAGAACGGGCTGGAGGTCACGGCAAGTGACCGGGGCAGTCTCTAGGTAAAGGGTAGGTACGACCTGTGATGGCTGAACCTCCAGGTAGGCTAGCAAGGCAGATGGAGGATGTGTGCTCCCAGGTGAGCAAGCGAGAGTCTCTGGAATAGCAGGTGGTCACAGCACGTGACGGCGGAGCCTCCAGGTAGGCAAGCAGGCAGGTAGCGGAGAAGCGCTCCCAGGTGAGCGGGCAAGAGTCTGGAATAGCTGGTGGTCACAGCACGTGACAGCGGAGCCTCCTGGCAGGCAAGCAGGCAGGTAGCGGAGAAGCGCTCCCAGGTGAGCGGGCAAGAGTCTGGAATAGCTGGTGGTCACAGCACGTCACAGCGGAGCCTCCGGGCAGGCAAGCAGGCAGGTAGCGGAGAAGCGCTCCCAGGTGAGGGGGCAAGCTGGCCCATAGACAGACTGACCGGAGTTGTAAGGCAGACCGTCGGACCTCAGGCAAGCAGGCAGGTAGCTGATGTGCGCTCCCAGGTGAGCGGGCAAGTTGGTCCTTAGACAGACTGACCGGAGTTGTAAGGCAGACCGTCGGACCTCAGGCAGGCAGGCAGGTAACAGGAAATCAGGCAGGATTAGGACAGCAAGCTGGCAGGAATCTGGCAGGTAACTGGCAGGTAACTGGCAACGGGACCTGAGGGCTGAAGCAGAGTAGAACGGTGCAACAACATTGCTCGGGCACCTCCATTTTGGAGGAGGTGCCTTATATATGGTAAAGTCCTCCGGCCATTGGCCGGGGACTCCTTAGGACGGCGCGCGCGGCCCCTTTAAGAGGGAGGGAGGGCGCGCGCACGCGCCCTAAGCACAGTGGCCGGGAAGGAGCGCGCGCTGCCAGCAGAGCGGGAGAGGGACGCCGGGCACAGAGCGGTGAGGGGAACAGCGTCCCTGCCTAGCAGAGGGCAGGGACGCCGGCACTACAATTAATATATTAAACCCAGAGATCGGGTGGGTGAAGCTGAGAGTTATACTTGGGCTGGCTTCACCATGGCGTGCATGCTCGCAATGGCTACATCTCTTGTATGATCTGTTAATGTTCAATTACTGCAATGTTTGCTGTTTAAGCTGTAAAAAGAAATGGCTACTGTGAACATTTAACAAAAGTTTTGAAGTGTGTGTTTTTTTATGCCCATAGGTGCAAGTCACAAGCTCCCTTTCTCATGAATTACCCTTAAAGATACTGGAGCAAATTTGTCAAGCTAAATAAATGAACCAAAAATTTGGCATAATTTTTACACTTTTTCATGACTTATACCATATTTATTATGTTTTTTTAAGCACTTTTGCTCCTTGTCCGATCAAGGGCTGTAAAGTCTTTGAAAAGGTTTGTCAGAGAATGAGCCTGGACTAATGTGTGGCAAAAAAATCTGGTGCAATCCCAAGTAACTTTTTAGACTAACCAAAGAAATTTAGGGGCCTTAACCACTTTAAAAAAACATAGTTTTATTTTATTAATCATTATCTCATTACTATTGTGCAAAAAAATACTACTTATTCAATTTTCAAATTAGACTGTTTGGAGCACTGTTCCACCCTTTAGTTTTTGCATGCAGACATTTCCATCTGCCTTGAATGACATGACTGGTTTACCCATAGCAAGCACAGTATAAAGAGAATCCAAGTAGTGAATTAACAGAGCAAAAGCATTAAGTGAGCTAATGGAATATTAGCTACAGTGACAATACAGTATAGGAGTCATGCGCATACTGTAGTTATTAGCGAAGAATGAATTGACTCACAAAAATTCACGTTGAAGTTTTAGTAATTAGCTGAATTTGGCAATATTGAACAATTTGTGATTCGCTTCATGCAAATTGCTTAAAATGGTAGCTGCCATTTTGCACATTGAAGAAGATTACATCAATCAGAGAAGGATCACCAAAGCTTCAAGGGGGTTTCCCCATAATGACTTGAAGCTATCATATCACATGTTATAGCAAAGCCAATCAGGAGAACTATCATTGACTGTATAAAAGCCAAGCCAAAGAATACAGCGGCCACTTTGTGTTGTCTCTGCATGGTGAAAAGAAGTTACAACTAATAACTTAGCCATGAAGATACATACAGAAAGACATAAAACACTGAATAAACTGTACAGATAATGTGTGTGTGACATCAGAGCAGTGAAGAAGATTAGTGTGCTATGGAAAGAGAATAATGTCATACACATTTTGAGGCTCTGCAGAACTTGAATGAATCGCAAATCAATTTGCTGCAAATATTTTTTGTTTACGTTTTTAGTTTGGGAATAATGCACACAACAATGCCACAATACAAGAATAATGCACTTAATGATGTAGTACAAGGTTAATTAACAGTAATGTCACTGCTAATGCCAAGGACAACAATGATATCATAGAACTGGGATAACAGATGAAGCATTCATGGTCAACATAAAGGACTGGCACAGGACTTATTCCTTCCAAAGGAACCGAGAGCATTAAATACGGGTGGAGGAAAGGTGATTCAGACAGCTAAATAGGAAAGAGTTCTTTCTAGTTAGAGCAGTTAAACTGTGGAATGCCCTACCACAAGAAGTAAGGATGGCAGATACTATAACAGTATTTAAAAAAGGGCTCCATGCTGTTCTCACAACAATTAGCATTGTAGGTTGTAAATGTAACGATACATAATGAACAACTGGTGAAGAAAGGTTGAACTTGATGGACCTAAGTCTTTTTTTCAACCTATGGAGCTATTCAAAATGTCACAGCGCTGTGGCAATGACCAGATGATGTCACTGTCATTGAACTTGGGCAATAAACATAATAAAACTAAGGGACAATGCACACTGTGATTTTACATTGGGT
The DNA here is from genome assembly GCF_046119375.1 of Phyllobates terribilis. Lineage (NCBI taxonomy): Eukaryota > Metazoa > Chordata > Amphibia > Anura > Dendrobatidae > Phyllobates > Phyllobates terribilis. Next base: position 1,121,796,022 of record NW_027362761.1, on the reverse strand, counting down.
AGATATTCAATACTAGTATTTTCCTATACCATGCTGGAGCTGTTATATTGTTGCTACAGTCACCCCTACACTTATGTGAATGCTAATAAACTTTTTGACCTGACACAGAAATAGATTAGGAGACTCTCAGATATGGCGTAGAAACAAGAGCATGACATCTCCTTTTTAGAAAAGAACATCTGGAGAGAGTTCTGCTGATATTTTCAGTCTTTGAGAAGATACAGCATTTAACAAGTAAAACAAAATATATTTTTTTAAGAAATTCACTGCAGAACCAGCAGGACATGTAAAGTCGGTATACTCCAGAGAGTTCTGAAAAATGTTATAAACAGATGGATTCTTATTGCTTGATTCACTAATGTTCTACAATTAACTCATTAGCAGGTTTATTGCCAAATTTAACAATAAAGTTTTGAGGATCCTCGACCAAAGCAGCCTTCTGCAATTACATACAATGCGCAATCTGTAAGACAGTTCGAGGCTAAAAATGGTTTGATCAGAACGTCACCTGCTGCGTTCAGATAAATGTTGCATATAATAAAAGGAAAAGAATGGAGCATATCAACTCCTGCTGTGTTTCCATATTTTATATTTACAGATTTTAATTAAAGGCTATGGTCCTATGTGGGAGAATCCTGGAGGAGTAGTGCAGGAACCCAGATCTGTCAGTATTAAGGGAGTCGGAGTTCTCTGACAAGTCTACTGTGCCTATAAGTTTTAATGTTTTACTTTCTGTAACAGACAAGAAGATTTACTATCCCTCTGCAAACACAAGCATATTATTTATTAGATGTTACTGGAAATTTATTCTGGGAAGAACAAGTTACAGATAAATGTGAACAGCAGTTTATTGAACAAGAAGCAATAAAGCATGTAATCCTTGTAAATTCTCCAAGGATCATACTACCCTCCTGGAAAGCAACTTGTAAAACACTTTACTCCTGCTCTATAAGGATGACTGAGTTGCAGCTCGCTGTACATAGTTATTGGAATCACTACGTCTTCATGTGTAGCTGGCTTCATCAAACATTTATCATGTAAAACTCTAGACCAAGATTGCAAACACAACTGGTATATGGTAAATTCAATTTTAGAACAAATGTATTTCGAAAAGCCTGTCCCAACATACATTACTGCCTATGTACTGCTTTGGAAGTTTGTGTTAGCCTTAAAGCGGTTGTCCCACGAACAAAGTAAATTTTAATCAAACAATCTTGGGTGAATAATAAGTTCAACAATTGGATGTGTTGAGAAAAATATTCCTGTGCTGGAATAATCTTATAAATGTGCCACAACTATGTACTGTGTAATGTCTGTATCTTACCATACAGAGCTGCTCCAGTTCATGGTCAGCACATACCACATCTCCTGGCCAAGAAGGGAAGCAAAGTAAATTATGATAAGTGAGTATATAGACAAAACAGCAGGGGCTCACAGCTGCTACTTCTTGATGTAACACATTTCCCTGCCTGTTTTATCACAGGAGCGGGTGTTTCTGCTGCGTCTCCAACCCTCTGAGCTAATCATAAATTAAGTCAGTGAATTAAAAGCTTTAGTTACCACTGAGCTTATGTGTCACTGACTTGAATTATGATGAGCTCACAGGACTGGTGATGTGGCAGAAACACTCATTCCAGTGATAAAACAGGCGCAGAAATGTGTTACATCAGAAAGTAGCAGCTGTGAGCCCCTGCTATTTCACACTCACTTATCATAAGTAACTAACGTTCCCCCTCCCCACCCAGGGGAGAGGCTGTGGAATTTGCTGACTGTGAACTTGTTCAACTCTGCATGGTCAGACACAGTCATTACACAGTACATAGTAGGGGCACAGTTATGAGATTATCTCTAAGGACATTATTTAACACATCCAATTGTGGACCTTATTATTATTCCAAGATCTATTAATTAAAATGTACTCTGTCCATGGGACAACTCCATTAAAGCGTACATGGGACATACCTATCTCATCTGAGAAAAAGACAAAAAGTGACAATATATAAAATTATAAATAAATCAGATGTTTCCCCTCAGTATTAGGCTATGTGCCCACGATGCAGAAATACTCCGGATTTTTCCTGAGCGTTTCTGCATCTCCCTGGCTGGAAAAACGCATGCGGATTGTACATGCATTTTTCCTGCCAGGGACAAGCGGGAGTGAAGCGTTTTTCACATGCGATTTCGCATGCGGGTTGTGAAGCGCTTTTCCAAGCGATTTTGGCATCACTTGGAAAAGTGCTTGACAACTTGTTCACACTATATAAATCCATGCAACCGGCATGGATTTATATAGTGTGACCAAGTTAATAGTAAAAGAATGGTAAAAAATAAAAAACAAACATTATACTCACCTTCCGATGGTCCCCGGTCTCCTCCGGTGTGTTAGACGGCTCACGGTGGTCTAAAAGGACCTTCCATGACGTCATTTAGTCATGTGACAGGTCACGTGACTAAATTACATCATGGAAGGTCCTTTTAGACCATCGCGAGCTGCCGGGGAGCCAGGACGCATTGCTAAGGAGACCGGGGGCCATCAGAAGATGAGTACAATGTTTATTTTTTATTTTAAAATCTTTTTTTTACAGGTACTATGGTACCAGACCCGGGTATCATCCGCACATTGAATCGCTTAATATCCGCATTGTCACATGTATGTGGCGCCCCTGAGGGTTCGACCGCCACAGGGATGCTGCACTTCTTTAATGGAGTGTAGTGTTCCTCCTCTGAGGTAAGAACAGTGTGATGGTCAGGACCCTTCCTTTACATCCAACACCACACTTCTCCACCAGAGGGGGCTGGAATGCACTAGGTGCTGCCCTCCCGGTTACAGGGAGACTGGGGGAACCAAGAGATAGGGGAACCAGTTAGTGGGTGAGGGTGGAGGACTCACATTTTAGTGACACTGTAAAATTCATATTTAATAAAAACCCATCTTGGTTCTTGGTCCTTGTTAGTCAAGTTTGTTGGCTGTCATCTACTGTGATCTCCCACCCTGAAAGTGGATCCTGTGTGGACCTGCAGCGGACGGAGGCACAGCCCTCGTACCCCGGCCTTGGGACGAGGGGCAGGTTGCAGACAAGGAATGTCTCAACCTGGTCAAGGACCACGACCAAGAAGGCCCGGAGCTTAAGAGTGTAGCTCCACAGTAAATGGATCCCAGGGAGGATGCAGACGGAGCGGCGTACGCCACCTGTCCTCGCCAACCTGATATATTCAGAGGGAGTCCGGCTGCGAGAGGGGTACCGGCCCCCGACACCCGACCTTGCTACTCCATGTCCTGGTCGGGAAAGCCTGGTAGGCCCTGAGGATCCCACTGGGTATCGGAAGGAGCGGAGCTGCCACCCGTGCCCTTTTTCTGAGAGGAGTTCAGAGGGAGACCGGGCCTATCTACACACACGGACAGGAAAGGGTACGGCATGTAGTTCAGGAACACTCTGGTGCGGCGTCCTGATCGAATACTGGACTTACTCGGAAGTTGTCGGACCCCCGTTCCTGGTGACCGCAGAACTCCACGGGGAGCAGGGAGTCGCCTTCCTCCTGCCATCTTTTAAGTGAGTAAAGCCTTGGAGCTTCACTCAGGAGCTTCTCCGTGTTTGCGGCATGGCAAGCTGGATGGCAGCGTTCTGCAGCACTCCAGCCTGTCATCTCAATGTAGCAGAGCTGAAACTGTCCTGGGAACCATGGAAAGGTAAGGATGAGGTTGGTTTATTATTTTATTTTTATTGCAGAAGACATTGGCTTCAGCTGGAATGGGCGATCCGGTAAGTAGAGTTTAATTTAGAACATTAAAGAATTGTGTCTTTATTTCAATTAAAGGACTTTATTCTGGGTGTTTGTGTTTTTTTTTAACTTTCACTATGGGGTTAGTAATGACGGTGTCTTATAGACGCCTCTCCATTACTAACCTGGGCTTGATGTCAGCTGGCATTATAAGCTGACATCAACCCCAACCCTATTACCCCACTTCCACCGCTACAGGGCAGTGGGAAGAGCGAGGCTAAGTGCCAGAATTGGTGCATCCTATGGATGCGCCATTTCTGGGGCGGCTGATGGCTGGTGTTTCTAGCCTGGGAGGGGGCCAATATTCATGGCACCCTTCCAGGGCTATTAATAGCAGCCCCCAGCTGTCTGCTTAGCCTTTGCTAGCTATTAAAATAGTGGGGACCCCACGTCATTTTTTTTGGGGGTCCCCTATTTTAATAGCTAGTAAAGGTTTGGTATTCAGCTGAGGGCTGATATTAGTAGCCTGGGAAGCTCTGTGGGTATTACCCCCTTCACAAGATTCAAACATCTGCCCCAGACGTCTGCTTAACCTCCTCTAGAGACTAAAATTATGGGGAACCCCACGCCAATTTTTTTTTTAAGAAATCCTTTATTTTAACACTAAATGACAAGTACAGTAATCAACACTATCACTGTACTTATTATATATGTGACTGACATGTTTCTATCTATCTAATCTATGTGTGATGCTCTATTCTTTCTATTCTAAATTGTCGGGTACCGATGCTGAATTGCCGGCCGGCTTTTTTAAAGAGACGGGTGCATGAAAACACTATTTTTTTTTTAATAAATCCTTTAACACTAAATGACAAGTACAGTAACGATTGTGCTTTGAGAATCTCATTTTTGATCTCTGCTGCGGTCCAGCCTGTCATCTCGATGTAGCAGAGCTGAAGCTGTCCTGGGAACCATGGAAAGGTAAGGATGAGGTTGGTTTATTATTTTACTTTTATTGCAGAAGACATTGGCTTCAGCTGGAATGGGCATGACGGTAAGTAGGGTTTAATTTAGAACATTAAAGAATTGTGTCTTTATTTCAATTAAAGGACTTTATTCTGGGTGTTTGTGTTTTTTTTAACTTTCACTATGGGGTTAGTAATGACGGTGTCTTATAGACGCCTCTCCATTACTAACCTGGGCTTGATGTCAGCTGGCATTATAAGCTGACATCAACCCCAACCCTATTACCCCACTTCCACCACTACAGGGCAGTGGGAAGAGCGAGGCTAAGTGCCAGAATTATCCTATGGTAGCGCCATTTCTGGGGCGGCTGACGGCTGGTGTTTCTAGCCTGGGAGGGGGCAAATATTCATGGCACCCTTCCTGGGCTATTAATAGCAGCCCCCAGCTGTCTGCCCAGCCTTTGCTAGCTATTAAAATAGGGGGGAACCCATGTCATTTTTTTTGGGTCCCCCATTTTAATAGCTAGTAAAGGCTAGGTATTCAGCTGGGGGCTGATATTAGTAGCCTGGGAAGCTCCGTGGGTATTACCCCCTTCCCAGGCTTCAAACATCTGCCCCAGCCGTCTGCTTAACCTCCGCTAGAGACTAAAATTACGGGGAACCCCACGCCAATTTTTTTTTAAGAAATCCTTTATTTTAACACTAAATAACAAGTACAGTAATCAACACTATCACTGTACTTATTATATATGTGACTGACAAGTTTCTATCTATCTAAGCTATGTGTGATGCTCTATTCTTTCTGTTCTAAATTGTCGGGTACCGATGCTGAATTGCCGGCCGACTTTTTTAAAGACAATGTCTTCCGAGCAGTTTGTCAGCTTTTGGACACCTTTGAAGGTGTTTTCTATGTGTTTTTGTTTGCCTGCCATTGGTTTTAACGGTGTTCAACGGTGTTCTAACAGTTCCACGAACATCCCGGTGTTCGACGAACCGAACCCGAACACTATGGGGGTGGCTCAACACTACTCAGGAGGTATGAGAAATCCCTCCACATCCTTTTTGAGAATTAGGTCCAAGGTGGTGTTTTTAGTTGTGCAGCTAGGGGCTTTTTAGTCCGCATCGGGACCAGTTGGGTATAAGAGTGGTGTCTCACTGTAGATGAACTTGCCTTTTCCGTTACCGTGTGTCAGTGTGTACACATTAATAACATTATAGCCTGCCCATTAGTGCATTTTGAGGCATTAACCTGGATCCAGTAAATGCCTTGGCTGCACAATTGCAGTCTTTATCCTTAGAGGTTGCAGGTATCAAGCATCAACAACAGCTTGAATGTTCTACTGACCCGAAGGAATTAAGCCTACAAAGCTTTGCAGGTTAAGTTGCCGGATACCTTCAATGGGGACAGAAGACAGCTCTCTATCTTTACTACCTCGTGTAAATTATATTTTCACCTATGTCCTATATCATCGTGATCCGAGAATTAACAAATGGAGATTGTTTTGCCTTTACTTCGTGGAGATCCACAGGCTTTGGCGTATTATATGTCTGAAGACTCCCAAGGTGTTTTCCTCTGTTGAGGCATTTTTCCTGCCTCTTGGCCTCATTTATAACCTTGACAATATCGCTGTGGCTGAATTTAAGATCCGTAAGTTGGCTCAGGGAGGCCATAGAGTTGAGGACTACTGCTCAGAGTTTAGACACTGGGCAGTAGAGAACTCTTGGAATAAACTCACTCTTAGGAGTCAGTCCTGCCAGGGACTTTCACAATCCTACAATTAATTGGGAGACTCAAGAGATTAGGTCATGGGGTGACTCTTATTTTCCAGTTTCTATCGAGATCTTTGACTTCCGTGAGGACTCACTTTCCAGAATTCATTAAGGACATCTGTCATGTTTTTTTTCTGAGACTGAATGTGTTGTTTTTCAGCCACACAGGTCATATGATTGTGCTATCGACTTCATACAAGGAGCTAAAATGCTTAAGGCTTGTTTGTTTAACCTTTCTCTTCCAGAGAGGGAGGCCTTAAAAGACTGTATTCAAAAGAGTCTGGCTAAGGGGAAAATATGAACATCCACCTTTCCAGTCACTGTGTTTTTTTTCTGTTAAAAAAAGTATGGAGAGTTGTTGTTATGATAGTGTAGCAACTAACTTGGGAAAATAGGTAACACACTAAAAACTGTGACAGACCCTGCCAGTTCCTGTATAGATTAGAAATCCTGACCCTGCAATCCCTAGTCTTTCCTGCATGAGCTGAGAGAGCCCTAACCACAGACTAGACAATGGCAACTCAGATATATGCTGCCTGAAAGGCTGTTGAGCGCTTCATGTTCCTCCTAAAGAATCGGAGGGCAGAGCAGAGTGCAAATTACCTTCAGAAGAAAAAGTGTGCTGAAATAGAAAAAGTTCCCAGAGTGAGTAAAACAAACCACGAAATGCAAGATAAAGGATTAAGTACGAACTGTTAGACAATGTGCCACCTACTTCCTAAAAAGAAACAAAAGATAGGGGCAGGGTAAAGAACATAAACAGCAAAGAGATAAACTCTAGCTGGTCTTTCATTGACTGGCTTAAACTTCAACAGTATGGCTAGACAACCAAATGAGACTATCACCAGTAGGAAATATCAGCAGGGGTAAAGTATTTACTAAAAGGTGATAGGGCAGAGAAATGAGTAAATTAAAACACTTGCTACCCTAAAAAAACTGCAGAAAGGATAATAAAAACTAACAACAAAGCACAGGCTCAAGGGTTCGAACCCAGATGCATGGCAGTTGCATCTGTGCTTGGACTTTAGAGAGATTAATAAAATTACGGTTCCCAATCCTTATCCTTTTTCCCTTAAAACTGACCCTTTTAACAAATTATCTGGAGCTAAATGATTTTCCAAGCTTGACTAGAGAGGGGCATATAACCTTATATGTGTTTGTCAAGGTGAGGAATGGAAGACCGCATTTATTACAAATGAAGGTCATTTGGAAAATTTAGTGATGCTGCTCGGGTTACCAACCTGCAGTATTTCAAAATTTCATAAATTATGTTTTTTTCTCTCTGGTGGTTAGATTTGTGGTAATTTATCTGGATGACATACTGATTTACTCACATATTCAGGAGGAGCATCGTGAGCATGTCACATAGATTCTCCAAGTTCTATGTGACAACCATTTACTTGCTAAACGGGAGAAATGTCAATTTGAAGTACAGCAGGTCCAGTTTTTAGGACATTTGGTTTCTGTATCGGGGTTCAGGATGGACCCCGATAAGGTGCAAGCTGTCCTTGATTGAGTTTAACAGAGTAACCTGAAAAATTAGAGATTTCTTGGCTTTGCAAATTTTTATCGGAAGTTCATTAAGAACTTTTTGGTCATAACCAAGCCTTTAGCTGACATCACTAAAACGGGAACAGATTTTTGAGGGACGAAAATCCAATCAAGATTCTTAGTGAGGGAGTATTGGTTGAAGCTCTGGGGGTAGATCTCAGGCAGTGCATTCAGGATGCTCAGGGCAGTGTGCCAGAAGTTTTACCTATAAATGAACTTTATGTACCACCCTCTTTACATATTGATCTTCTTAATGAAGTGCATGATTCTGTTTTACATGGCATCCAAGTTCTTCTTCTACTTGGAGATCTCTATCTATGACCTTTTGGTGGCAGAATGCTCTTAAGGATATTGAGGAGTATGTCCATAAATGCAGCGTCTGTGCCAGGGCTAAAGCCTCTTTTCACCTTCTGTCGTAGCTCTGGACCCATTTTTCCATGGACTTTGTCAAAAATTTGCATAACTCTGGTGGTAATACAATCATGTGGGTGGTGGTGGACCGTTTTAGCAAAAAGAGATTAGCAACTTTGTTCATTTCTTATAACGTTAAATTGCATGATGCTCCCAAAAACATTATTTATGACAGAGGGTTTCAATTTCTGGCTAGCTATTGTCATAGTTTTTGCTTCAGATTATGTATCAATCTTTTTCTTAGATTATCATCCGGAGACTAATGGGCAAACTGAAAGGATTAACCAGGAGGTAGTGCAGGATTTGAGATGATTTGTTTCCTCTAATCAGGAATACTGGGTGGAGTTTCTGTCCCTTGCAAATTTGCTCTAAAAAACTGAACCTCTGTGGCTACCGGGAACCCTTCAGCAGGATTTTATAATGTAAAGTAAAGAAATGGCTGTAATGGCCCTGTAATACTGATAACATTGATAACACTTTTTACATTTTTATGCTAATTACATTTTGGTGCACAGGGGCTGGTCTGCGCACGCGGTCTTCTCCTCCTGACCCAGCCACCCCTGCCAGCCACCGGTGTTTGAATAACAGGTCATTGATTTTTCAGTGACCGTGACCTGTCTGCTGCTTCAAATCTGGCGCCGATGCTGTCATTACCACGGTTGGTGCATGTGCAGATTGATTTGCAAAAAAATGGTGATGTGAGCGGCATATGCACAGTTGTCTCTAAAACATCATTGAACTGAGATATCAGTGTGTGCTATTTTATTAGAGACCAGCCAGGAAATCAATCTGCGCACATGCGCCGCCCACAGAAGTGTTGGCGATGGTGCCAAATTTCAAATAGGGGTCAAGTCAATGAAAAAGTTCAAATGCTAATTGAAAAACAAGAATGCAGATTTCTTCACTAAAAGTATGAAATTAATCTGCATGGACATGTCTTTACTTTGCATTGCAAAGTCATGCGGGCAGGTTCTCTTTAAATGTTGCCCATTCGTATGAATGACTGTCTATATAATGCATATATGTATATGCCAGTTCCTCCGGAGAGAACGAGAAAAGTTTCTATATGCTCTGGCTAATAGATGAGACCACAGCTGAGCCAAACGTGCATGTGCATAGGGGAATCTGGAAGAATAGCTGTCAGCTGAATGAGCGGTTAATCGTCAGCTATTGAACTTGAAGATCTAGAATGTGGAAAGTAACCCTCATTATAGTAGGATATTACAGAATGGTACTAAGCTTGTGCTAAAAAAAAAAATTCTGTGAAATTCAGAAATGGTTATTCGGTTTCACAATTGTACAAGTAAGTATGGTAAGAGCTGCTGTCATAATAAGATGTGATATAACTGAGCGGACAGGTAATGTGACGAAGGACACGGCGTTACTGTCAGAGAGTCTCATTTACAGCAGACTAGACACACATGAGCCAGGTACTGTACACTAGAGATGAGCGGTGTTCGACTAGAACTGTTCGCCAATCTCAAATTCGAGCTGTTTTGGGCGGTGTTCGAGTTGTTCGACGAACCCGAACGATTTGCAAAAAATTCGGCTGTTCGAGGTTATGTTCGATAACTGTTCGTGCACCAAAAGCGTGTCCTGCATGTCTGGCGCTATTTAGAGCACCAATCATGCAGGGATTGTCTGCCACTCACTGTAATGCCACAGCCATGGTGGTTGTGGCATTACAGTGATTGCCCAAATCGATGGGAACAGTGCTAACAGTGAAACATGAAAAGCCGGCAATTCAGCAGCGGCATACACCGGTACCCGACAATTTAGAACCGAAAGAATAGAGCTTCACACATAGATTAGATAGATATAAACATGTCAGTCACATATATATGAAGTACAGTGACAGTGTTGCTTACTGTACGTGTCATTTAGCGTAAAGGATTTATCAAAAAAAATAATAGTGTTTTCATGCACCGTCTCTTTAAAAAAGCCGGCCGGCAATTCAGCATCTGTACCCGACAATTTAGAATAGAAGGAATAGAGAATCACACATAGATTAGATAGATAGAAACATGTCAGTCACATATATATGAAGTACAGTGACAGTGTTGATTACTGTACTTGTCATTTAGTGTAAAGGATTTATCAAAAAAAATAATAGTGTTTTCATGCACCGTCTCTTTAAAAAAGCCGGCCGGCAATTCAGCATCTGTACCCGACAATTTATAACAGACAGAATAGAGCTTCACACATAGATTAGATAGATAGAAACATGTCAGTCACATATATATGAAGTACAGTGATAGTGTTGGTTACTGTACTTGTCATTTAGTATTAAAATAAAGGATTTATTATTAAAAAAATTGGCGTGGGGTTCCCCTTAATTTTAGGCTCTAGTGGAGGTTAAGCAGACAGCTGGGGCAGATGTTTGAAGCCTGGGAAGGGGGTAATACCCACGGAGCTTCCCAGGCTACTAATATCAGCCCCCAGCTGAATACATAGCCTTTACTAGCTATTAAAATGGGGACCCCCCCAAAAAAATGACGTGAGGTCCCCCCTAATTTAATAGCTAGCAAAGGCTAGGCAGACAGGTGGGGGCTGATATTAATAGCCCAGGAAGGGAGCCATGAATATTGGCCCCCTCCCAGGCTAGAAACACCAGCCGTCAGCCGCCCCAGAAATGGCGCATTCATAGGATGCGCCAATTCTGGCACTTAGCCTCGCTCTTCCACGCTGCCCTGGTGCGGTGGCAGGGGGTAATAGAGCTGGGGTTGATGTCAGCTTATAATGCCAGCTGACATCAAGCCCAGGTTAGTAATGGAGAGGCGTCTATAAGACACCCCCATTACTAACACCATAGTCAAAGTTAAAAAAAACACAAACACCCAGAATAAAGTCCTTTAATTGAAATAAAGACACAATTCTTTATTGTTCTAAATTAAACCATACTTACCGTCACGCCCATTCCAGCTGAAGCCAACGATCTCCTGTAATAAAAATAAAATAATAAAGCAACCTCATCCTTACCTTTCCATGGTTCCCACGACAGCCTCAGCTCTGCTACATCGAGATGACAGGCTGGACCGCAGCAGAACGCCGCCATCCAGCCTGTCATCCCGCAGACACTGAGAAGAGCAGGCTTGCTTGCGCTCCACATTGTCTCTCTGTGACGGCATAAAGATGAGCCGAGGTCATGTCCAATGAACTCGGCTCACCTCATGCACGTCACTTACAGCGTGGGAGAATTCTCACGCTGAAGCGCTGAGTGCAGGAGAATTTTCCCACGCTGTCAGTGAGGTGCATGAGGTGAGCTGAGTTCATTGGACATGAGCTCACCTCATGCACGTCACTGACAGCGTGGGAGAATTCTCCTGCACTCAGCACTTCAGCGTGAGAATTTTCCCACGCTGTCAGTGACGTGCATGAGGTGAGCTGAGTTCATTGGACATGACCTCGGCTCATCTGGATGCCGTCACAGCGAGACACTGAGGAGCGCAAGCATGCCTGCTCTTCTCAGTGTCTGTGGCATGACAGGCTGGATGGCGGCGTTCTGCTGCGGTCCAGCCTGTCATCTCGATGTAGCAGAGCTGAAGCTGTCGTGGGAACCATGGAAAGGTAAGGATGAGGTTGGTTTATTATTTTTCTTTTATTGCAGGAGATCGTTGGCTTCAGCTGGAATGGGCGTGATGGTAAGTATGGTTTAATTTAGAACAATAAAGGATTGTGTCTTTATTTCAATTAAAGGACTTTATTCTGGGTGTTTGTGTTTTCTTTTAACTTTGACTATGGGGTTAGTAATGGGGGTGTCTTATAGACGCCTCTCCATTACTAACCTGGGCTTGATGTCAGCTGGCATTATAAGCTGACATCAACCCCAGCCCTATTACCCCCTGCCACCGCACCAGGGCAGCGTGGAAGAGCGAGGCTAAGTGCCAGAATTGGCGCATCCTATGAATGCGCCATTTCTGGGGCGGCTGACGGCTGGTGTTTCTAGCCTGGGAGGGGGCCAATATTCATGGCACCCTTCCTGGGCTATTAATATCAGCCCGCAGCTGCCTGCCTAGCCTTTGCTAGCTATTAAATTAGGGGGGACCCCACGTCATTTTTTTGGGGGGGTCCCCCATTTTAATAGCTAGTAAAGGCTATGTATTCAGCTGGGGGCTCATATTAGTAGCCTGGGAAGCTCCGTGGGTATTACCCCTTCCCAGGCTTCAAACATCTGCCCCAGCTGTCTGCTTAACCTCCGCTTGAGACTAAAATTAAGGGGAACCCCACGCCAATTTTTTTTAATAATAAATCCTTTATTTTAATACTAAATGACAAGTACAGTAACCAACACTATCACTGTACTTCATATATATGTGACTGACATGTTTCTATCTATCTAATCTATGTGTGAAGCTGTATTCTGTCTGTTATAAATTGTCGGGTACAGATGCTGAATTGCCGGCCGGCTTTTTTAAAGAGACGGTGCATGAAAACACTATTATTTTTTTTAATAAATCCTTTACACTAAATGACAAGTACAGTAAGCAACATTGTCACTGTACTTCATATATATGTGACTGACATGTTTCTATCTATCTAATCTATGTGTGAAGCTCTATTCTGTCTGTTATAAATTGTCGGGTACAGATGCTGAATTGCCGGCCGGCTTTTTTAAAGAGACAGTGCATGAAAACACTATTATATTTTTTAATAAATCCTTTACACTAAATGACAAGTACAGTAAGCAACACTGTCACTATACTTCATATATATGTGACTGACATGTTTCTATCTATCTAATCTATGTGTGAAGCTCTATTCTGTCTGTTATAAATTGTCGGGTACAGATGCTGAATTGCCGGCCGGCTTTTTTAAAGAGACAGTGCATGAAAACACTATTATATTTTTTAATAAATCCTTTACACTAAATGACAAGTACAGTAAGCAACACTGTCACTGTACTTCATATATATGTGACTGACATGTTTCTATCTATCTAATCTATGTGTGAGGCTCTATTCCTTCTTGTCTAAATTGTCGGGTACCGGTGTATGCCGCTGCTGAATTGCCGGCCGGCTTTTTTAAAGAAAGCGTCTTCTGAGCAGTTTGTCAGCTTTTGGACACCTTTGAAGGTGTTTTCTATGTGTTTCTATGTGTTTTTGTTTGCCTGCCATTGGTTTTAACGGTGTTCGACGGTGTTCTAAGGTGTTCGACGCACAGTTCCTCGAACATCCCGGTGTTCGACGAACCGAACCGAACCCGAACACTACGGGGGTGGCTCAACACTACTGTACACCACAGTAAAGTCATCCAAAATGACAGTCTTATCCATAGATGAGGTTGGCACATCCAACATCCGACTCAATTCTAAGACTGTAGGAAAAAAATCCAATTAATTGAAATGTTGCATTTGTCGAATAGAACAATAAAACGTAGTTAATGATAAAGACTTTAGAAATAAACATATAAAATATTTAGTGGAAGCCACAAATTTATACAAATGAATCCTGGAATCCGCTGAAAAGGATTTTGGAAGCTTTACGCAGGTTTGGTCATTTATGGAAATGAAATGTTTCATTCCATGTAAAGCATCAGGGCTATAATGTATGGTTTTTTTCTACATTTAACATATTAGAGTAATATCTTTAGCGGTCCAGATTTTCAGATGGGATACCCCCATCAGCATGCAGTCAAAGGACAGCAGTGAGAATATTCTCACCTTAATAAGTGATTTCTCCAGACCCAGAAGGGCTTTTATATTAGTCTCTGCACATCCTGCCTCTTATGCAGATGTTACTTCTCGATTAGAGACTATATCGGCCACGTCAGACCTAACGATGGCAGAGGAAGCTGGGATGTGCTGGAACCAGAAAATCACCTAGAGAGGTACAGTATGTTCTTTTATTTTTCAAGTAGTAAAGAAGGATGATATCACATTGAATGGGCAACGCTGCGGCAATACTGTTCTAATTGTGTGCACTTTTGTCCGCCAAACAGATCTTTTATTCATATCTTTTATTCATCCAAACACATTGCTAGTTTGCAATAGAAACCTTCAGAAAGAACTGCACGTGTTCACAATTATGAATAACCAAGGTGGTTAACTTCAGCTTGAGCATGATCAGGTAATGGAAATAAGAGACAGGCAGGTATAATGAAGTACAATGTGCGAGAAGTCAGATGAATTTTTTGAACGAAAGGTAAGACCTACACACGTCTTCAAAATTGTTGCTATCCCTCGTTTAATGAAAGAAAAACCCACAATAATCACAGAAATGACTTGAATCTGACAAAAGTAATAATAAATTAAAAATCTATGAAAATGAACAAATGAAAGTCAGACATTGCTTTTCAACCCTGCTCCCACAGAATTTAAAAAAAAATTAAACTCATGAAATTGGCCTGGACAGAAATGATGGTACCCCTGAAAATAATGTGACAAAAGGGACATGTTAAATCAAGTTGCGTCCACTAATTAGCATCACAGGTGTGTACAATCTTGTAATCAGTCAGTGGGCTTGTATATAAGGCTACAGATACTCACTGTGCTGTTTGGTGACATGGTGTGTAGCACACTCAACATGGACCAGAGGAAGCAAAGGAAAATGTTGTCTCAGGAGATTAGAAAGAAAATTATAGACAAGCATGTTAAAGGTAAAGGTTATAAGACCATCTCCAAGCAGCTTGATGTTCCTGTGACTACAGTTGCACATATTATTCCGAAATTTAAGATCCATGGGACTGTAGCCAACCTCCCTGGACATTGCCGTAGGAGGAAAATTGATGACAAATCAAAGATATGGATAATATGACTGGTGACAAAAGAGCCCAGGATAACTTCTAAAGAGATTAAAGGTGAACTTAAAGCTCAAGGAACATCAGTGTCAGATCGCACCATCCGTCGTTGTTTGATCCAAAGTGGACTTCATGGGAGATGACCAAGGAGAACACCATTGTTGAAAAAAAATCATACAAAAGCCAGACTGCAATTTGCCAAACTACATGTTGACAAGCCACAAAGCTTCTGGGAGAATGTCCTATGGACAGATGAGACAAAAATGGAAGTTTTTGGCAAGGCACATCAGCTCTATATCCACAGACGGAAAAATGAAGCTGTTATGCACACGACCGGACTGACTGGCGTGTGTGTGTTTAGTGATCCCACTGGACAATGAATCGGAGAGTGCCTGAAGGGGAGTAACTAAGTATCTACCCGATCCGACCAAGGTCGCACGACGGCTACGACGCCAGTGCACCAGGGAGGAACCGAGCAGAGGGACCAGGTGCCACTCCAGGTCAATCCCCAGACACGGCTGTTGACCCACACCGGAGAATACAGGAACAGGCAGGTTAAGCTTGCACACTGACTGGTGGGTATAGGCAGGCACGGCAGGTATGCAGACAGGCGGGCATTGGTAAGCACGACTGGTATGCAGGCAGGGAGTACTGGCAAGCATGGCTGGAGTGCCGACAGGGAGGCACTAGCAGGTTGGAGCACAGACTGGATAAGGTCCAGTACAGACTGGGACTCAGGAACAGAACCGCAGATGCGGTAGACAAGCAGAGCAGAGCGAGGCCGCCGGAGCGGTAAACAAGAGCAAAGCAGGGCGAGACCGCCTGGAGCAGTGAGCAAAGGCAGGACAGAGCGAGACCGCTTGGAGCGGTGAGCAAAGGCAGGGCAGAGCGAGGCCGCCTGGAGCGGTGAGCAAGGCAAAGCAGGCAGAAACCCCCAGAATGGTGGACAAGGCTAAGCAGAGCGAAACCGCAGTTGCGGTAGACAAGGCTGAGCAGAGCGAAACTGCAGGTGCGGTGGACAAGGCTGAGCAGAGCGAAACTGCAGGCGCGGTGGACAAGGCTGAGCAGAGCGGGCAGAAACCGCCAGAGCGGTAAGTAAGGCAGAGCAGAGATAAACCGCCAAAGCGGTGAGCAAAGACAGAGCAGAGGGGACAGGGCTCTGTACACACAGAACAGACTGGAAGGAAAAGGCAGAACCAGATACACACAAGGTACTTGCAAAGAAGTAGCGGGTGGACTCCAAACTCACAAACAGAAGTACAGCGACAACGAGTAGGAGTTAGGTGCAGGTTCTGACTCTGCAGAAAAAGAGAGGAAATGGACAAAGAGACAAAACAGGTAACAGGTTAGGAAACAGTTCAGACAGGAACTGTTCTGCAACAAAATACAGGAACGAGCCTAGGTATAGCCAAGTGCTGGTTCAGACACTGCAGTAAAAGGGAGGAAACGGACATAGAGACAAAACAAGTAACAGGTTAGGAGACAGTTCAGACAGGAACTGTACTGCAACGAAATACAGGAACGAGCCTAGGTATAGCCAAGTGCTGGTTCAGACACTGCAGCAAAAGGGAGGAAACGGACATAGAGACAAAACAAGTAACAGGTTAGGAGACAGTTCAGACAGGAACTGTTACTGAAGCGAAATACAGGAACGAGCCTGGGTATACGGCCCCCAGAGGCAGAAACAAACAGGCTAGGAGCGTGTTCAGACAGGCCTCGAAATACAGCCTCCAGGAAGGCAGACAGGCAGGGAAAAACAGAACAGGACCTGGCATATTCAGAGTCAAGGAGCACACTGAATGTTAAAGTTGCTCAGGCATCAGCTTCCAGGTGAAGCTGGTTTAAATTTCCAGTGACTGACCGCAATAGGCTGAGGACGCATTAGGGGTGTGCCCACAGCAGCTACAAGAAACAGGAAGTGACTGGGCCGCAGCCCTAAGCAGCCAGACCAGAGGCAAGCAGACAGCATGGAAAGAAGCCAAGCTAGCAGACTGGACTGATGATCAAGTTTGAAATCTTGCATAGTGGGAGATGATGCCCTATGAAAGAATGCCACCAGGGATGTTACAGAAGCATATCAAGAAAAGAACACTGTCCCTACTGTGAAACATGGAGGAGGCTCTGTTATGTTCTGTGGCTGCTTTGCTGCATCTGGCACAGGGTGTCTTGAATCGGTGCAGGGTACAATAAAATCTCAAGACTATCAAGGGATTCTAGAGAGAAATGTGCTGCCCAGTGTCAGAAAGCTTGGTCTTAGTCGCAGGTCATAGGTCTTGCAACATGATAATGACCCAAAACCCACAGCTAAAAACACCCAAGAATGTCTAAGAGGAAAACATTGGACTATTCTGAAGTGACCTTCTATGAGCCCTGACCTAAATCCTATTGAGCATCTTTGGAAAGAGCTGAAACATGCCGTCTGGAAAAGGCAACCTTCAAACCCGAGACAACTGGAGCAGTTTGCTCATGAGGAGTGGGCCAAAATACCTGTCGAGAGGTGCAGAAGTCTCTTTGACAGTTACAGGAATTGTTTGATTGTAGTGATTGCCTCAAAAGGTTGTTCAACAAAATATTAAGTTAAGAGTACCATCATTTCTGTACAGGTCTATTTCATGAGTTTAATTTTTTTTTAAATTCTGTGGAAGCAGGGTTGAAAAGCAATGACTGACTTTTATTTGTTCATTTTCATAGCTTTTTAATTTATTATTACTTTTGTCAGATTCAAGTTATTTCTGTGACCATTGTGGGTTTTTCTTTTATTAAACGAGAGGTACCAATAATTTTTACCATGTGTGTATATGTAGATAAAGAAACTACCAGCACAAGAATCTCCTAAAAAATAACTTGTATTAAATATGTCTTAAAACCAAGATGTGTCACTCAAAATTGTGTAGCTGACTGGGTCATTTAGATGCCCTAAGGAAAGTATTGCATCTTTTGGTTATTTTCCTTTCTTCTTACCATATTCCTGGGATTGTGTGAGTTGATTATTCATGGAATCATAAAATCATAGAATCATAGAATGTTAGAGTTGGAAGGGACCACCAGGGTCCTCGTGTCTAATCCCCTGCTCAATGCAGGATTCACTAAACCATCTCAGACAGATGTCTGTCTAGCCTCTGTTTGAAGACTGCCATTGAAGGAGAACTCGCCACCTCTCGTGGCAGCCTGTTCCACTCATTGATCACCCTCACTGTCAAAAAGTTTTTTCTAATATCTAATCTGTATCTTCTCCCATTGAGTTTCATTCCATTGCTTATCGTGTTTCCATGTGCAAATGAGAATAAGGATGATCCCGCTACACTGTGACATCGTTCAGATATTTGTAGACAGCTATTAAGTCTCTTCTTAGCCTTCTTTTTCTGCAAGCTAAACATTCCCAGATCCTTTAACCGTTCCTCGTATGATATACTTTGCAGTCCATTCACCATCCTGGTAGCTCTTCTCTGAGCTTGATCCAGTTTTTCAATGTCTTTTTTAAAATGAGGTGCCCAGAACTGGACACAGTATTCCAGATGAGGCCTGACTAAGGAGTAGAGGAGTGGAGAGGGATAATTACTTCACGTGATCTAGACTCTATGCTTCTCTTAATACATACCAGAACTGTGTTTACCTTTTTTTGCTGCTGCATCACACTGGTGACTCATGTGCAGTCTGTGATCTCTTAGTATAGCCAAGTCTTTTTCACATGTGCTGTTGCTTTGTTCTATTTCACCCATTCTGTAGATGTAATTTTCATTTTTCTTGCCCAGATGTAGAATCTTGCATTTTTCCCTGTTAAATAACTTTCTATTAGTTGCTGCCCATTGTTCAAGCTTATCTATGTAGCGTCGGCGTCCCTGCCTCCTGCTAGGCAGGGACGCTGTTCCCCTCACCTCTCCGCTCCGTGCCCGGCGTCTTCCTATTGCTCTGCTGGCAGCGCGTGCTCCTCCCCGGTCACTGTGCTTAGGGCGCGCGCGCTCCCCCTCTCTTAAAGGGGCCGCGCGCGCCGCCCTAAGGAGTCCCCGGCCAATGGCTGGAGGACCTCTCCATATATAATGCACCTCCTCCAAGATGGAGGTGCCCGAGCAATGTTGTAGCATAGTTCATCACTCTGCTTCAGCCCTCAGGTCCCGTTTCCAGTTACCTGCCAGTTATCTGCCCGCTACCTTTTAGTTTCCTGTCTGATACCTGCCTGACTCGTGTCTATCTGCTGTTATTCCTGCGGTCCGACAGTCTGCCTACCAGCCCTGCCAGTCTGTCTATGGATCCGTCTGCCCGCTCACCTGGGAGCGCTCACGTGCTACCTGCCTGCTAGCCTACCTGGAGGCTCTGCTGTCACGTGCTGTGACCACCTGCCCGTCCAGTGTCTCTTGCCCGCTCACCTGGGAGCGCTCACCTGCTACCTGCCTGCTAGCCTACCTGGAGGCTCTGCCGTCACGTGCTGTGACCACCTGCCCGTCCAGAGAATCTTGCCCGCTCACCTGGGAGCGTCCACCTGCTATCTGCCTGCTAGCTTACCTGGAGGCTCTGCTGTCACGTGCTGTGACCACCTGCCCGTCCAGAGACTCTTACCCACTCACCTGGGAGCGTCCACCTGTTACCTGCCTGTTAGCCTACCTGGAGGCTCTTCCGTCACTTGCTGTGACCACCCGCTTGTCCAGAGACTCTCGTCCGCTCACCTGGGAGCGTCCACCTGCTACCTGCTTGCTTGCCTACCTGGTGTTAGAACCTTGCTATTAGGTTTTTTTTTCCTTTGCTGGTCACATGACCTTGTTGGCCTATTTAATCCTGCTCCGCCCTTCTGGCTTTGCTGGACTTCTTTGTATATCTACTTTCTAGCTAGCCTGTGCTCTGTATCTAGCTCTGTTAGTTTGCTTGGTCTACGGACCTCTATGTTCTATCTATTTTGTTTGTTCGTCTGTCTGCTACTATTTCTGTTAGGAGGTGTCCCATATTCCTCCCAGTCCTTAGTACTTGTAGGGATTCCCTCCCCACATCTATAGGTCTCCGTACAGACTAGATTAGGACTTTAGCAGGTCTGATCGCAGGATCAGGTTCCCTGTTACATCGTAGGGATTCAGCTGAGTCCTATAGTAGGGACAGATCTCCTCTCTTTCCTTAGCTTTGGTAGCAGAACATAACACCTGGAGGCTCAGCCGTCACTTGCTGTGATCACCCGCTTGTCCAGAGACTCTCGCCCGCTCACCTGGGAGCGTCCACCCGTTACCTGCCTGCTGGCCTACCTGGAGGCTTAGCCATCACTTGCCGTGACCTCCTGCCCTCTTACCCAGAGACTGTCCCCATCACTTGCCGTGACCTCCTGCCCTTTTACCCAGAGACTGTCCCCGTCACTAGCCGTGACTGCCTGCCTGCCTTCCCTGGGTGTCACCCGCTTCCTTACAAGGACTGCCCCTTTGTATAGTTGCTCTGTGGTTCCACCTCCCAGACCCGTTACAGTTTGCTCGGGCTATGGAACCCGGTGGCACCCAAGCTCCCTCGCTCTCGGACCTATGTCATGAACTGTCCCGGCAGAGGTCCCAACAGGAGTCCATCCTGAGTCACCTGCGGAATGTCAACTCTCGCCTGGACACTCTGACTGCTCCACCAGCAACCACGACTAGTGTCATGACTCGCAACCCGGCAGCGCCGCTGCCCACCAATACCATGGTATCCTGCCCTGGACCCCGGCTTTCTGCACCTTCTCGCTTTGGAGGCGATCCCGCTCAAGTTCGGGGCTTCATAAACCAGTGCACCCTGCACTTTGAACTCCTGTCCCACCAGTTTATCTCCGACCGGGCCAAAGTAGCCTTCTTTATGTCGCATCTCACGGGGGAGGCACTGGCTTGGCTAAATCCTCTATGGGAGAGAGGAGACCCCCTGGTGTCCGACCTGCCAGCTTTTCTCACGGCTTTCCGGAAAGTCTTCGACGAACCCGGACGGAATACCTCTTCCGCATCATCTCTGCTACGCCTCCATCAAGGAAATCTCACCGTGGGTCAATATGCCATACAGTTCCGTACCCTTGCTTCGGAGCTGGGCTGGGATAACGACGCCCTGGTGTCTGTCTTCTGGAAGGGTCTGTCCGGCCGTATTAAAGATGAACTCGCCGGTCGGGACATTCCTACCACTCTCGATGACTTAATTACACTTGCCACCCGGATTGACATCCGGTTCCAGGAGCGCGCCAAAGAGGTCACCCGTGAGAGGAGGTTTCCAAGTCTAGCCCCTACCTTCCAGAAACCCGTCACTCCCTCCGTTACTCCCCAGGCACACTCACCTGAGCCTATGCAGGTCGACCAGACCAAGATGGTCAAAACCCGTCAAGACTTACGCCGTGCCGAGGGGAGCTGCTTCTACTGTGGCAGTAAGGAGCACAGGATCCGTTCCTGCCCAGAGAGGTCGGGAAACGCCTGTGTCTAGGATCGCTCAGAGAGGTCGCCCTAGACAAAAGTAAACCCTCTCCATCCCTGATGCTGTCAGTCTCTATCATCTGCGGAGAGAACCGCTATTTTGAACTGGCTCAACTTGACTCAGGAGCTGCTGGAAATCTCATCTCTCAATCCCTGGTAGAAAAATACCACATTCCCTCCAAACTTCTGGCCGTACCTTTATCTGTTGCCGCCGTGGATGGGGGCCTCTTACCACATCCCATCTGTTAGAACCTTGCTCTTAGGTTTTTTTTTCCTTTGCTGGTCACATGACCTTGTTGGCCCATTTAAGCCTGCTCCGCCCTTCTGGCTTTGCTGGACTTCATTGTATATCTACTTTCTAGCTAGAATGTGCTCTGCGTCTTGCTCTGTTAGTTTGCTTGGTCTACTGACCTCTATGTTCTATATATTTTGTTTGTTTGTCTGTCTGCTACTATTTGTGTTAGGAGGTGTCCCATATTCCTCCCAGTCCTTAGTACTTGTAGGGATTCCTTCCCCACATCTATAGGTCTCCGTACAGACTAGCTTAGGACTTTAGCAGGTCTGATCGCAGGATCAAGTCCCCTGTTACATCGTAGGGATTAAGCTGAGTTCTATCGTAGGGACAAATCTCCTCTCTTTCCTTAGCTCTGGTAGCAGAACATAACAGTAAGTCCAGCCAGCAAATTCTCTAAGGAAAAATTTTTCTGTTCCATCATGGTGTCGGTTCAGGATTTGGTTCATCGCCTGCAAGGACTCTCTCTGGAGGTGGCCGAGCTCCGTCAGCACGTGAGTAACTGTCCTGGAGCACATTTCTTGGAGCCTAAGGTATGTTTGCCGGATTTATTTTTTGGTGAACACCGAGAATTTTTTTCATTTAAAAATGCTTGCTTATTGTATTTTCGTTTGAGACCTAAGTCCTCTGGGGATGAATCCCAGCGCGTAGGGTTCATAATGTCACTTTTGCGCAAAGAGCCTCAGGAGTGGGCCTTTTCTTTGCAACCTAGTGATACATGCTTCAGATCAGTGGATAGTTTTTTTTCTGCTTTGGGACTATTATATGATGATCCTGACCGTGTCGCATCAGCTGAGACTGAGTTGAGACGTTTAAAACAGGGATCAGGTAATGTGGAAAAATATTGTACTCATTTCCGTCGTTGGTCTACTCAAACAGGGTGGAACGATTCTGCTCTGAAAAGTCTATTTCTTGCTGGGCTCAGTGAAAGGGTTAAAGACCCGCTAATTGCTTATCCTACACCTGAAGATTTGCAACAGGCTATGCAATTAGCTATACGGGTGGATAGAAGACTGCGTGCAAGGGTTAATGAGAGCAAATCCTCTGCTATGTCAGTTTCTGGTTATGAGAATGTGTGTACTAACAGTGGTGAACCGATGGAGATTGGATCGGTGGCACCTCGCTCTCAAAAAAAGACCGTCGATTTTCTGAAGGCTTGTGTTTCTATTGCGGAAAATCTGGTCATTTGATTAAAGGCTGTGAGCTTCGTATGAAGAAAGAAAAAAAAATGGTCAGTCACGCCCGTATTGCCTGTTTAAATTCCAAGGGTATATTTTTAGCTGCTTCCACGATTGCTCAGAAAAAATTAATGGAATTTCGGGTGTTTGTTGATTGCGGGTCTACTCTGAATGTAATTGATGGGGGATTCGTGGAAAGACTCAATTTAAAACCTGAACCTTTATCATCCCCCATTGCTGTGGTTTCTGTGGATGGTTCCCCTTTGAAGAATATTACTCTCAAGGTCTGTGAATTTCCTCTCACTATTAATGGTGTTCACCATGAGAAATTGGATTTGGTAGTGTTGAATAACTTGCCTTCTCCAGTAATATTGGGATTGCCCTGGTTAAAATTTCACAATCCTGTACTGGATTGGTCTACCAGTGAAATTAAATCCTGGAGCCATAAATGTTATGACAAGTGTTGTAACGGTCGTATTGCAGCTTTGGATAGGGGAGAATTGCCTGTTCCTATTCAGGATTTTTGGAGAGTTTTTTCTGAGAAGGAATCGCAGGTTTTGCCTCCCCATAGAGACTATGATTGTTCTATTGAATTTGTCCCTGGAGCGACTCTTCCTAAAAGTCGTTTATTTAACCTTACTATTCCTGAGAGGAAGGCTTTGGAGGAATACATACAGACAAGTTTGGCCGCCGGTCACATTAGGCCCTCTAAGTCTCCTGTGGCGGTTGGATTTTTTTTTTTGTAAAAAAAAAGGACGGCGGTTTACGTCCTTGTCTGGATTTTCGTGAGATTAACAAAATTACTGTACGCAATCCTTACCCACTGCCATTGATTCCTGATCTGTTTAACCAGTTAATGGGGGCCAAGTGGTTCTCTAAAATTGACCTTAAGGGGGCATACAATCTGTTGCGCATGAAGGAGGGTGACAAATGGAAGACTGCTTTTAACACTCCTGTGGGTCATTTTGAGAATCTGGTTATGCCTTTTGGTCTTACTAATGCTCCTGCATTTTTTCAGAATCTGATTAATGACATCCTTAGACCTTTGATCGGCA
Source organism: Phyllobates terribilis (assembly GCF_046119375.1). Taxonomy (NCBI): domain Eukaryota; kingdom Metazoa; phylum Chordata; class Amphibia; order Anura; family Dendrobatidae; genus Phyllobates; species Phyllobates terribilis. Next base: position 1,121,771,953 of record NW_027362761.1, on the reverse strand, counting down.
AAAATGTGGTTGTGTATTTGGATGACATTTTGATTTATTCGCCGGATCTGGAGTCTCATTGGCGGAGCGTGCGTGAGGTATTACAGTTATTAATGGACAATTCGCTTTTTGCTAAGCTGGAGAAATGTGAGTTCGCTGTACAGAGAATTAGTTTTTTGGGCTACATTATCTCCAGCAAAGGTTTTGAGATGGATCCGGTTAAGGTTCAGGCTGTGCAGGAATGGCCTAGGCCTATTGGTTTGAAATCGATACAGAGGTTTTTGGGTTTCGCCAATTACTACAGAAAATTCATAAAAAATTTTTCTAGTATTGTCAAACCTCTGACTGATCTCACCAGGAAAGGTGCTGATGCGGTTCAGTGGTCTTCTGAGGCCATTGAAGCTTTTATGTATCTCAAGGAGAGGTTCACCTCTGCTCCCATCCTTATGCAGCCTGATGTTACTAGGCCGTTTTTGGTTGAGGTTGATGCTTCCTCTGTGGGGGTTGGCGCAGTATTGTCTCAGGATAACGGGGATGGATTACATCCCTGTGCCTTTTTTTCAAAAAAATTTTCGGAGACTGAACTGAATTACGATATTGGTAATCGGGAATTATTGGCTATTAAACTCGCATTTGAACACTGACGCCACTTCTTGGAAGGTGCGGAATTTCCCGTTCAGGTTCTTACGGATCATAAAAATCTGATATATCTTGATGCTGCCAAGCGCCTGAATGCCCGTCAGGCTAGGTGGGCACTGTTTTTCTCGCGGTTTAATTTCTCCGTTACTTACATCCCTGGTACTAAGAATGTTAAGGCGGATGCCTTGTCTCGCAGTTTTTCTCCCATAGTCGGTGCTGAGAAAGAGGAGAACATTTTACAAGAAGGTGTTGTGATAGCTGCTTTGGACTCCGTTTTGGAAAATGAGATTCTTAAAGCACAGGAGAATGCCCCTTCTAACACTCCTCATGGGAGGTTGTTTGTGCCTGGGACCTTTAGGAGAGATTTGTTTGTTGAGTGTCACAAATCTCGGTTGGCAGGTCATCCCGGAATCTCTGAGACCAAGAGACTGGTGGGTCGCAGTTTTTGGTGGCCTGGATGGCAGAAGGAAGTCATTAAGTGGGTGCGTCAATGTACTATATGTGCTAGATCTAAGTCCTCACATACTCCTGCTGCGGGGTTGCTTTGTCCTTTGGAGGTTCCCAGTGCTCCTTGGACACATTTGGCTATGGACTTTATAACTGACCTTCCCCCCTCTGAGGGTTTTACTGTCATCTGGGTGGTCGTGGACCGTTTTAGCAAGATGTGTCACTTGGTTCCCTTTGTCAAACTGCCCTGCGCTAAAACTCTCGCTAAGACCTTTGTCAAGGAAATTGTCAGACTTCATGGCGTTCCTACTGACATTGTTTCTGATAGGGGTCCTCAGTTCGTGGCTCGTTTTTGGCGTGCCTTTTGTGACAGGTTGGGAGTTCATTTATCGTTCTCGTCCGGATATCATCCTGAATCTAATGGCCAGACAGAAAGGAAAAACCCGGATGTTGAGCAGTTCTTGCGTTGTTTTGTGGCAGACAATCAAGAGGGGTGGTCTGAGTTTCTGCCACTTGCTGAATTTGCTCTGAACAATCATACATCTTCTTCTGCTGGTTGTTCGCCTTTTTTTTGTTGTTCTGGAAGACATCCGTCGTTTGGGTCGTTCTCCAAGTTGGGATCTGCCGTGCCTGAGGAGGAGAATTTTTCCGGTGATTTGGAGAGAGTTTGGACGGATGTGCGTGGTAATCTTCAGGAGGCCAACAGAAAATATAAGTACTACTTTGATAGGAAACGACAGGAGGTTTTGTTCGCTGTTGGTGACATGGTTTGGTTGTCCTCTAGGAATCTGCGGTTGAGGATTCCTTCAAAGAAATTGGGTCCCAAGTTTGTAGGGCCCTTTAAGGTGCTTCAGGTTGTCAACCAATCTGCTGTTAGGTTGGAGGTTCCTACCTCCTGGAGAATTAATCCGGTATTTCATGTCTCTCTGTTGAAAAAAGCTGTTGTATCGGATTGTGACGCCTCTGCCTCTGTTCCTCCGGTGGTGGAGGACGGGGAATATGAAATTTCTCGCATCCTTAACTCTAGACTGTATAGAGGTAGTTTGCAGTATCTTGTGGCCAGGAAAGGTTTCGGACCCGAGGATAACTCTTGGGTGAGGTCGGATGATGTTTCCGCGTCCAGACTTATCAGAGCGTTTCACAGGAGATTTCCTGATAAGCCTGGTCCTAGGGGATCCGGAGGATCCTCTTAGAAGGAGGGGTACTGTTAGAACCTTGCTCTTAGGTTTTTTTTTCCTTTGCTGGTCACATGACCTTGTTGGCCTATTTAAGCCTGCTCCGCCCTTCTGGCTTTGCTGGACTTCATTGTATATCTACTTTCTAGCTAGCCTGTGCTCTGTGTCTTGCTCTGTTAGTTTGCTTGGTCTACTGACCTCTATGTTCTATATATTTGTTTGTTTGTCTGTCTGCTACTATTTCTGTTAGGAGGTGTCCCATATTCCTCCCAGTCCTTAGTACTTGTAGGGATTCCTTCCCCACATCTATAGGTCTCCGTACAGACTAGCTTAGGACTTTAGCAGGTCTGATCGCAGGATCAGGTCCCCTGTTACATCGTAGGGATTAAGCTGAGTTCTATCGTAGGGACAGATCTCCTCTCTTTCCTTAGCTCTGGTAGCAGAACATAACACCATCCAACTCATCACCGAATCTCTAACTCTACAGGTGGGAATGCTGCATTCTGAGAGCATCTCCTTTCATGTTCTGCCTGGACTCTCTCACGCACTCTTGCTAGGCCTACCTTGGCTCCAGAAACATGCACCCGTGCTTGACTGGCAGACCGGAGAAGTCCTTCGCTGGGGACAGGACTGCCATAAGACTTGTCTAGTTCTCGTTCATCCTGCTCGTCCTTCTCCTACCCCAGTCAATCTACCCGGTCTACCGGTTCCCTATTGGTCTTATGCGGATGTCTTCAATAAAAAAGAAGCAGAGACATTACCCCCCATAGACCATACGACTGCCCAATCGACCTGATACCCGGCTCTACTCCTCTCCGTGGGTGTATCTACCCTTTGTCCGCTGCAGAGACCCGGTCCATGTCAGAATATATTGAGGAGAATCTGGCCCGGGGATTTATCCGGAAATCTACCTCCCCGGCGGGAGCAGGCTTCTTCTTCGTCAAAAAGAAGGATGGCTCACTCCGTCCATGTATAGATTATAGAGGCCTTAACCAGATTACAGTGAAGAATAAATACCCCCTCCCGCTCATTCCTGAATTATTTGACCGTCTGAAGGGGGCTAGAATCTTCACCAAACTGGATCTCCATGGGGCGTATAACCTGGTCCGTATCCGTCAGGGGGATGAGTGGAAGACGGCATTCAACACCCGGGACGGCCACTATGAGTACCTTGTAATGCCCTTCGGTCTCTGTAACGCTCCTGCCGTCTTTCAAGAGTTGGTCAATGACATCTTCTGTGACCTTCTCTACTCCTGCGTGGTGGTGTACCTGGACGACATCTTGGTCTTCTCTCCGGACCTTCATACTCACCGGAGGGATGTTCGTCAGGTCCTGCTCAGGCTCAGGCAGAACCACCTCTACGCTAAATATGAGAAGTGCATCTTTGAGCAGACCTCTCTTCCACTTCTGGGCTACATAATCTCTCAGACCGGCCTACAAATGGATCCTGATAAACTGTCTGCCATCCAGAAGTGACCCCGACCAGAGGGGTTGAAGGCTATTCAGCGGTTCCTGGGCTTCGCCAACTATTACCGCCTCTTCATACCGCACTTCTCTTCCCGGACTGCCCCTATCTTGGCGCTCACCCGTAAGGGTACTAATCCCAGAGAATGGCCGCCCGAAGCAGAGGAAGCCTTTATTTCCTTAAAACAGGCTTTCTCCTCCGCCCCGGTGCTGCATCGTCCGGACGGCAAAAAACAATTCTTCCTAGAAGTTGACGCTTCCTCCTCCGGAGCCGGGCAGTACTTACCCAAAAATCATCTTCCGGAAGAATGGTAACCTGCGGCTTTTTCTCCAAACTCTTCTCCTCTTCTGAGCGCAATTATTCTATAGGAGACCGAGAATTATTGGCCATTAAGCTGGCACTGGAGGAGTGGCGTTACCTGCTCGAGGGGGCTCTTCACCCGGTAATAATTTACACAGACCACAAGAACTTGGCCTATCTCCAGAACGCCCAGAGACTTAACCCGCGCCAAGCCCGGTGGTCCTTGTTTTTTGCCCGCTTTGATTTCGTTCTTCATTTTCGCCCGGCTGACAAAAACATCAAAGCTGACGCCTTGTCCCGATCCTTCCTGGTGTCTGATCTTGAGGAGGAGCCTAAACACATCATCGATCCCGCCAGAGTAATGCAGGTGGCCCCCGTGAGTCTAAATCGTCTCCCTCCCGGTAAGACGTTCGTAATGGTACCTGATCGGGAGAAGATCCTACACTGGGGTCACTCGTCTAAGCTAGCTGGCCACGCCGGTCAGAAAAAGACCCTCCAGCTTATTACCCGGCACTACTGGTGGCCTACCCTGCACAAGGACGTAATAGACTTTGTTTCTGCCTGTGTGTCCTGCGCCCGCAACAAGGTTCCGAGACACCTGCCAGCCGGTCGCCTCCTTCCTCTTCCAGTACCTGCTGCCCCCTGGCAGCATATAGCTATGGACTTCATAACAGATCTCCCTGTCTCTGCCAGTTCTACGGTCATTTGGGTGGTCGCTGACCGCTTTTCCAAAATGGCTCATTTCATTCCCCTGCCAGGCCTCCCGTCTGCACCCGAGCTGGCTAAAGACTTTATCCGCCACATCTTCCGTCTCCATGGCCTGCCCCTCCACATCGTGTCGGATCGTGGGGTTCAGTTCACCTCACGCTTCTGGAGAGCCACATGTAAGCTGCTAGACGTCACCCTGGACTTCTCCTCCGCTTACCATCCACAGTCCAATGGTCAAGTGGAGCGGATCAATCAGATCCTGACCAGTTACCTCCGGCACTTCGTTAATGCCCACCATTCAGACTGGGTGGATCTCCTACCATGGGCCGAATTCTCTTACAATAATCACGAGAGCGAATCTTCCTCCAAATCCCCGTTTTTTGTAGTCTTCGGTCAGCATCCTCGGATCCCATTTCCCGTCTCCACCTCGGTGGACAATCCGGCTGCGGAATCTCTCGTTAGCAAATTTTCCTCCATTTGGGAGAGTACCCGATCCGCACTCCTTCAGTCGTCCGAGCGGATGAAAAAACACGCTGACAAAAAATGCCTGGATCCTCCACAATTCCGTCCTGGAGATAAAGTCTGGCTCTCGTCCAAGTATGTCCGGCTCAAGGTTCCTTCCTACAAGTTAGGGCCTCGGTTCATCGGCCCACTGGAGGTTATGAAACAGATCAACCCGGTGGCCTATAAATTGAAACTCCCGGCCAACTTGCGGATCCCTAACTCCTTCCATGTATCTCTCCTCAAACCCGTGGTACTTAACTCTTTTTCCAAGTCTACAGGTACGCCTCCTGCTCCGGTTTCCGCTGAAAATGAGTTTGAGGTAGAGAACATTCTGGCCACCAAAAGGGTAAGAGGAAAGACCTTTTTTCTAGTAGATTGGAAGGGGTTTGGTCCTGAGGAGAGAACGTGGGAGCCCCGGGAGAACATACATGCCCCTCTCATCCTAGGTAAATTTCTGTCTGGCCTAAAAAAGGGGGGGCCTAAAGGGGGGGGTACTGTAGCGTCGGCGTCCCTGCCTCCTGCTAGGCAGGGACACTGTTTCTCTCACCTCTCCACTCCGTGCCCGGCGTCTTCCTCCCGCTCTGCTGGCAGCGCGCGCTCCTCCCCGGTCACTGTGCTTAGGGCGCGTGCGCGCTCCCCCTCTCTTAAAGGGGCCGCGCGCACCGCCCTAAGGAGTCCCCGGCCAATGGCCGGAGGACCTCTCCACATATAAGGCACCTCCTCCAAGATGGAGGTGCCCGAGCAATGTTGTAGCAAAGTTCATCACTCTGCTTCAGCCCTCAGGTCCCGTTTCCAGTTACCTGCCAGTTACCTGCCAGCTACCTGCCAGTTTCCTGTCTGATACCTGCCTGACTCGTGTCTATCTGCTGTTATTCCTGCGGTCCGACAGTCTGCCTACCAGCCCTGCCAGTCTGTCTATGGATCCGTCTGCCCGCTCACCTGGGAGCGCTCACCTGCTACCTGCCTGCTAGCCTACCTGGAGGCTCTGCTGTCACATGCTGTGACCACCTGCCCGTCCAGTGTCTCTTGCCTGCTCACCTGGGAGCGCTCACCTGCTACCTGCCTGCTAGCCTACCTGGAGGCTCTGCCGTCACGTGCTGTGACCACCTGCCCGTCCAGAGAATCTTGCCCGCTCACCTGGGAGCGTCCACCTGCTACCTGCCTGCTAGCCTACCTGGAGGCTCTGCCGTCACGTGCTGTGACCACCTGCCCGTCCAGAGACTCTTACCTGCTCACCTGGGAGCGTCCACCTGTTACCTGCCTGTTAGCCTACCTGGAGGCTCTGCCGTCACTTGCTGTGACCACCCACTTGTCCAGAGACTCTCGTCCGCTCACCTGGGAGCGTCCACCTGCTACCTGCCTGCTTGCCTACCTGGAGGCTCAGCCGTCACTTGCTGTGATCACCCGCTTGTCCAGAGACTCTCGCCTGCTCACCTGGGAGCGTCCACCCGTTACCTGCCTGCTGGCCTACCTGGAGGCTTAGCCATCACTTGCCGTGACCTCCTGCCCTCTTACCCAGAGACTGTCCCCGTCACTAGCCGTGACTGCCTGCCTGCCTTCCCTGGGTGTCACCCGCTTCCTTACAAGGACTGCCCCTTTGTATAGTTGCTCTGTGGTTCCACCTCCCAGACCCGTTACAATCTAGATCCTTCTGAATCCTTTCTCTGTCTTCTCTTGTGTTAGCTATTCCTCCTAGCTTTGCATCGTCTGCAAATTTGATTAATTTACCTTCAGTTCCCTTATCTAGATTATTTATAAAAATGTTGACCAACACTAGTGCCACGACAGAGCTTTGTGGTACCCTACTTAAAACACTCTTTTGATTGGTTGTGCAACCACTTATTACAGCTCTTTGAGTACAATCACTGAGCCAGTTATGAATCCACCTAACTGCAGCCCTGTCAATCCCATACTTGGTAATTTTTTCGATAAGGATGGTATGAGATACTTTATCAAATGCTTTGCTGAAGTCGAGATATATTATACAGTTAGGTCCATATATATTTGGACAGAGACAACATTTTTCTAATTTTGGTTCTAGACAATACCACAATAGATTTTAAACAAAACAATTCAGATGCAGTTGAAGTTCAGACTTTCAGCTTTCATTTGTGGGTATCCACATTAAAATTGGATGAAGGGTTTAGGAGTTTCAGCTCCTTAACATGTGCCACCCTGTTTTTAAAAGGACCAAAAGTAATTGGACAGATTAAATAATTGTAAATAAAATGTTCATTGCTAGTACTTGGTTGAAAACCCTTTGTTGGCAATGACTGCCTGAAGTCTTGAACTCATGGACATCACCAGACGCTGTGTTTCCTCCTTTTTGATGCTCTGCCAGGCCTTCACTGCGGTGGTTTTCAGTTGCTGTTTGTTTGTGGGCCTTTTTGTCTGAAGTTTAGTCTTTAACAAGTGAAATGCATGCTCAATTGGGTTGAGATCAGGTGACTGACTTGGCCATTCAAGAATATTCCACTTCTTTGCTTTAATAAACTCCTGGGTTGCTTTGGCTTTATGTTTTGGGTCATTGTCCATCTGTAGTATAAAACGTCGGCCAATCAGTTTGGCTGCATTTGGCTGGATCTGAGCACACAGTATGGCTCTGAATACATCAGAATTCATTCAGCTGCTTCTGTCCTGTGTCACATCATCAATAAACACTAGTGACCCTGTGCCACTGGCAGCCATGCATGCCCAAGCCATCACACTGCCTCCGCCGTGTTTTACAGATCTGTTTTACTGATGATGTGGTATGCTTAGGATCATGAGCTGTACCGCGCCTTCGCCATACTTTTTTCTTTCCATCATTCTGGTAGAGGTTGATCTTGGTTTCATCTGTCCAAAGAATGTTCTTCCAGAACTGTGCTGGCTTTTTTAGATGTTTTTTAGCATAGTCCAGTCTAGCCTTTTTATTCTTGATGCTTATGAGTGGCTTGCATCGTGCAGTGAACCCTCTGTATTTACTTTCATGCAGTCTTCTCTTATGGTAGTTTTCTTTCTTTCTCAGGATGTACCAAACTGTAGATTTTGCCACTCCTAATATTGTAGCAATTTCTCGGATGGGTTTTTTCTGTTTTTGCAGCTTAAGGATGGCTTGTTTCACCTGCATGGAGAGCTCCTTTGACTGCATGTTTACTTCACACCAAAACCTTCCAAATGCAAGCACCACACCTCAAATCAACTCCAGGCCTTTCATCTGCTTAATTGAGAATGACATAACGAAGGGATTACCCACACCTGTCCATGAAATAGCCTTGGAGTCAATTGTCCAATTTTTTTTTGGTCCCTTTAAAAACAGGGTGGCACATGTTAAGGAGCTGAAACTCCTTAACCCTTCATCCAATTTTAATGTGGATACCCTCAAATGAAAGCTGAAAGTCTGAACTTCAACTGCATCTGAATTGTTTTGTTTAAAATTCATTGTGGTAATGTCTAGAACCAAAATTAGAAAAATGTTGTCTCTGTCCAAATATATATGGACCTAACTGTATCTACTCCATTACTGCATTATTGTATTACACATGGTGTTGCAAAGAGAGTGTTTTAAGGGCATATAGGGCCAACTTCCGCCGCTAGATAGGTACAACCAAGGGATTTTTAGGAACAATTAGCCCCTTTTATCTGCCCTATCACTATTGGTTCTTTTTTTTCTCCCTGATATGTAGCTCCTCTCTGTTAGTAGAACTCATTTTGAGTGACCCTTCTTGGTTTTAAGACATATTTAATAAAATAAATTTTTTAGATGTTTCTTGTGCTGGCCGTTTACTCAAGACTCTTTTCTATATATACATTTCTCTTGGTTGTTTTCCTATATGTAGATAATACAAGATCCGCTATTCAAAATAGGTAATCATCACAGCTCACCTCTTCCCCTTCCCTGCACAACGAGGTCTGTATAAATCACGTTCTGAACAGACTGCAAAACATGCCTACAATTTATGTCCATTGTAAGATAAAAAAGAAATCTTATGAGGACAGACTAGATGGAGCATGTGGTTCTTATTGCTACTATGTCTCTCTTTTTAATAGCAACGTTATTATTAATTCTGTATCTTATTTGCATCTTTGGAGATTATGAGTTAATTAGGAATATTAAAGGTAGGATAATTAATGGAAGATACATGTTTTTTAATTCATTTCTCCTCCTTCTCCTCTCTACATCAATTACATGCGATGTAACCTTAGAGAATATATTTACATATTATAATATTCTGAATATCTTTATACCGAATCCTAATTGAATGTTTCTATTAACATGTTGTGTGTCCAAGTGATAAATCTGCTAGTGGTGACAGGTACAACCTGCATTGTAGAATAAAACAAAAAAATATCAGAATTTAGTAATTCTCTAGAAATATATTTTCTTTGACCAGTCATTTTCCCTTTTCTTACACATCATGATTAACTTATAGAAAATTGTGAATGTAGAGAATGAAATATGGTTGGGGCAAATAAGGGGTTATCCTGCAGAATTTTTTATGTCATTCAGGATTTTCTTTTCATAATAAAGCCTAGCCTTTAAGAACTAAACTAAAAATGGTATGTCATTTATCTGCTTTTATAGCACAAATGCCCCAATGCACGTTTAGAATATTATTAACCAAATCTGCCTACTTAGATGGGAACAGTCGATCATCTAATGTATGTTGAGGCCTTTTGACTCTACATCAGCAAATTATTGGGGACAATAACGATTGGACAGTTTGAATTTAAACTCCCGACCTTCTTTTCTTCCTGAGAATCGAACACTTTTTTCCTACCTCTCTTTCTCCTTATCAGTTGAATTTCTGTATTATTGTCTTTCCTTCACATAATATACTAATCTTCTACACTACTGCTCTACAACACACTTTATGTAGAATTTGTTTAGTTTTATGTTTTTTCTTCTTACTATCTCTATTGCTTAGCTGTGATATCATCTCACTATTGAACTTCACCTCAAAATGGCTGCTGCATTCCCTACTTCTGGTTTTATATAGATTACAATGGTCCCTCCAGATTGGCTGTGCTATGTCATGTGATGTGATAACTGCAAGGCATTATGGGGAAGCTCACCCAGCTGCATTGATATTATGTGAGCTTTCTCTGACTAATGTAATCTTTCGATATATGTACAATGGTGGCCATTTAAGTAGAATTACACAAAACCAGTCACAAATTATTTTAATTTGCTGGGGTCAGTAAATTCCTAAAAATTTGACCTGATTTTAATTTGCATAGAATCTATTCGCTCATATCTAGTTACCATAAAAACAACTCTGAGCTCTAAAAAATGTGAATAGCTGAAGAGATAAAAATTTCAAGGATATAAATCTGAACTCACTCTCATCCCCCACAATAAGCTGGCAAATAGATTTATATATTAGTGTGAGTGCTATGATCTAAGAGAAATGGACTGATTTTTTTTCTCAGGTGTCATGCTAGTTGCTTTTTAGTTGCTTCCTAGTTTAGACAGTCTGGATTTTTTTTTATCCATTGACTCTTAGCAATGGATCAATAAAAAACTGATGAAATGAAAATGTGATGTCATGGAGATGTCACGGCATTATATACTTTCATTCCCCATAAATTAGTGACCGCAGCACTCAATCATCATTTAAACCATTACAGAAGTTATAGTACTGATCTGAAAGATTTTATAATACAAGTACAGAATTTCTATTGACAAAAAATTATTTTATTTTTAATAATAAGTTCAAGTTGCAAAATCATGGAGTTTTGGTGGAAGTCAAATATTCCCCATCGCTTACTTAGCCTGACTATGTCTTGGTGGGGAGAATCCTATTTGCATGGGTGTCAGAACCCTTTTACGAATAGTATATTTTGTTATGGCAGGTACATAGACAATATTTTTATAATCTAGTCTAAAGATGTACCTGCTGTACTGGATTTTATCCAGTATATTAACTTCAATTCTCCCAATCTGCGATTCACCTGTTACACTCATCATTCTAAAATTACATTTTTGGATTTTTTTTCTGAGGGGTTCAGTTAGTTAACCTATTGTACCTCTACTTTTTTGAAAACTGATAATTCCTAATACTATATTATATGCCAGGAGCGAATATCCAATTCATACAATTAAACCAATTCCTGTAGGTAAACTGACACGTGCCAAACACAATTGCAGATAAGATACATTATTTGAAAATGTGTCGCAAAATATTTGTGAAAGACTGTCAAGCAAAGACTATGCACCATGGATGTTAAAAAGAGCCTCCAACATAGGCCACAGCCCCATTATCAGTATTTGGTCAGTATTCGGTCAGTATTTTTTCTCAGGAGTGGGAGCCAAAACCAAGAGTGGGTGATAAATACAGAATTCGTGCACTTGTTTCTATTATACCTTTTCTCTGAATGTTCCTCATCTGGTTTTAGCTCCCACTCCTGAGAAAAAAATACTGACCGAATACTGTCCAAATACTGATAGTGAGGCCATGGTCTTAATAACATAATCAAGACAAGGGATCAAAAAAAATTAGTTTTCAATTACTCTATTCACTCCCCTAATCTATCTATAAAACATTTCTGGCTATCAACTATGAGAAGCTCATGTACATTTAAATAGAAGATGCTCACATGCAGCTTGAAGAAGCCTTGAAGAAAGGGCGAAACCCTGGGTTGGGAGGACGCTGAATGTATGGTTATATTTTCCGATATTGGATTAAATCGATTCACTGACTATCCCATTCTCCTTCGTGATTATGCTACTTTCATTGTGGTAAACAATTTGCCATTGGTTTTACACTATGTTTTGGCTACTATGATTTATAGAGAATCACACCGTTTATTTGGAGAAGAACAACTGGCCAAGAGTAAAGGTGCAATACATCATCTATCTTAAACTAATGCTGCCCGATTAAAGGATCTGCCAGAACAAAGCATTGAGACAAAAGTCGTTAGTCTGTGAATTTTTTATGACATCACTCAGACTGTGATAGCGATGAGTGACCCTAATCTCATTATTTTATTCTGTCTATTGTAGAGTTCTTTGTGGACTTTCCTTGCCTACATAGAACCAGCTCCATTGAATATTTAATAAAGATACTTATATTGGGACATTTATTTCATTTTTTTTGTAACATTTGTTACAGTTTTTTTCATTGTCCTCTGAATATTCTATAATCTAAGTGTAATCCTAAGAATATAGTACACGTTATTGAATGCAAACTATGTAAACTTTCTATGCGGGATGCGCTAGTAGACTATTGAAAGTGAGGATTCTTAATAATATTTCTATTGGTAGGAAAAAAATGAATGTTTCTGGTGCTGCCAAACATTTTATAGACAGACATCAATGTAATTCCAATGGATTCTGTACACATGGCATAGAATTGGTTAATAATCTGCTCTTACAACAGGATCCACTGGATGGCTTCTACAGAAAGCCTGCCATCCGGAGGAGCGAACCAGAGGCAAAATAAATCAAGGTAGCTGGGTCAGAACCAAGTGGGCAGTCAACATACAACATACAAAATTAGAAGACAAAAAGAATGATTAGAAAACAGGTCGTGGTCAGACAAAGGAATACAAACAAATGCAGGAGTAGATAACACAGGGACTGAACCAGAGAAGAATCTTAACTAGCAGTGAGTGTCAGAGGTTCAAGAGTTTAAATAGAAGACAGACCAAGACTCACAGAAAGGAGCCAAGAGTTAACCTCATAGCTCCCCGACTGAGAAGCACCAAATGATCCTGGAATTAAATAGGACTGCCTTGTTGCCTCTCCACATCGCCCTCAACCAATATGCGGCACTGCCCAGCGGCTGAAGTGGAAACACAGTGTATAGGTATTGGCATGGATGTTACAGAAACTATATGGGTTTACTGTGTTATATCAGTGTATGAGTATAGACTAACCCTGTATGCTAATGAGTCACCTAGACATCCTGTTGTCAAAGCTTAGAAGTCTAGGCATGCGTTACAATGGCGAGCACAGATAGTTTCCTGGCTTACTGGGAGGGATTGTGAAAATCAGTTCCGCAATAGTAATTAAAAAAAATAAATAAAAACCATAGCCAAAGAAATAAAAGGAACTTGAAAAAAATCCCAAATAATTCAATTATAAACATAGTAAAAAGACAATGGTATTTACCAGTCAAGACCACAGAAACTAATGCACAAACAGAATACAGCAGACAGTGCCCCTTTAACCCCTTCACCCCACCTGTTCTCACCTTCATGGCTGGGCCAAATTTTACAATTCTGATCAGTGTCACTTTATGAGGTAATAACTCTGGAACGCTGCCTTTAACGAATCCCACTGATACTGCAAATTTTTCTCGTGAAATATTGTACTTCATGATGGTGGTAAAATTTATTTGATATGACTGGCATTTATTTCTGAAAAAATGGGAAACTTGGGGAAAATGTTGAAAATTTTGCAATTTTCAAACTTTGAATTTTATTCCCTTAAATTAAAGAGATGTCACACAAAATAGTTAATGAATAACATTTTCCACTTGTCTACTTTACATCAGCACAATTTTGGAACCAAATTTTTTTTTATTAGAAAGTTATAAGGGTTAAAAGTTGATGAAAAATCTCTCATTTTTCCAACAAAATTTACAAAACCATTTTGTTAGGGACCACATCACATTTGAAGTGACTTTGAGGGCTTTTATGACAGAAAATACCCAAAAGTAACACAATTCTAAAAACTACACCCCTCAGGGTGCTTAACACCACATTCAAGAAATTTATTAACCCTTCAGGTGCTTCACAGAAATTTTTGGAATGTGAAAGAAAACAATGAACATTTAACTTTTTTTTAACAAAAATTTTACTTTAGACCCACATTTTTTTATTTTTGCAAGGGTAACAGGAAAAAATGGACCACTAAATTTGTTGTACAATTTCTCCTGAGCACGCAGATACCCCATATGTGAGAGAAAACGACTGTTTGGGTGCACAGCATGGTTCGGAAGGAAAGGAGCGCCATTTGACTTTTTGAATGTAAAATTTGCTGGAATAATTATAGCGGACGGCATGTCTCATTTGGGGAGCCCCTGATGTGCCTAAACAGTGGAAACAACCTACAAGTGACACCATTTTGGAAACTAGACCCCTCAGGGACCTTATCTAGATTTGTGGTGAGCCCCCTTGAACTCTCAGGAGTTTCATAGAAGATTATAACATTGAGTCGTAAAAATAAAATGTTTACATTTTTCCCACAAAAATGTTTTTCAGCCCCAAATTTTGCATTTTCATAATGGTAACAGTAAAAATTGCACTGTACCATTTGTTGTGCAATTTTTCCTGAGTAAGCCGATACCACATATGTGGGGGAAAACTTCTGTTTGGGTGTATTGCAGGGCTCGGAAGGAAAGGAGCGCCATTTGATTTTTTGAATTTAAAATTTGCTGGAATAATTAGCAGACACCATGTCACATTTGGAGAGCCCCAGATGTGGCTAAACAATGGAAACCCTCTACAAGTGACACCATTTTGGAACCTTGATCCCGCAAAGAACTTATCTAGATGTGTAATGAGCACCTGGAACCCCCAAGTTCTTCACATAAGTTTATAACATTGAACAGTAAAAATAAAATATTCAAATTTTTTTCACATTTTTTTTTTCATTGAGCCGTGAAAATAAAAAAAAATCTCTTTTTTCCCACAAAGATATTTTTAGCCCCATTTTTTATTTTTAAAGGAGTAACAGGAGAAAATGTATTTCAAAATTTGTTATGCAATTTTTACTGAGCACACAGATACCGCATATGTGGGGGAAAACTATTCTTTGGGTGCATGGCAGGGCTCAGAAAGGAAGGAGTGAGTGGCATTTTGGAATGCAAACTTTGATGGAATGGTCTGTGGGTGTCGTTTCGTGTTTGCAGAGCCCCTGATGTGCCTAAAAGTGACCCCATTTTGGAAACTAGACCCCTCAAGGAATTAATTGCTTCACAGAATTTTACAATGCGGATCTGTAAAAATGAAAAAAAAAAAATTCCCACAAAAATGTTTTTAGCCCCAATTTTTTTAATTTTCACAAGGATAGCAGGAGAAAATAGGCCCCAAAATTTGTTGTGCAATTTTTCCTCTGTACACTGATACCCCATGTGAGGTTGAAAACTACTTTTGATGCACAGTGCAAAGCTCAGAAGGGAAGAAGCACCATATTGAAGTTCAGATTTTGCTGGACTGGCTTGAGGGTGCCATGTCACATTGGCAGAGCCCCTGAGGTGCCAGATCAGCAGATCCCCATAAGAGACTCCATTTTACAAACGACACCTCTCAATGAATTAATCTAGGGGTGCAGTGCTCATATTGACACCACAGGTCAGTCACAGAATTTTATACCATTGGGGAAAAATAATTACACTTTTACCACCAAAATGTTGTTTTAGCCCCAGATTTTAAAATGTTACACTGGGAAATGGGTAAAAATGCCACAAAAATGTGTCCCACAATTTCTTCTGAACATAGCAAAACCCCATATGTGGCTGTACAGTACTGCTTAGCCACTCGGTGAGACTTGGGAGAGACGGAGCTCTATTTGCCTCCTGGAGTGCAGATTTTTCTAGAATAGTATGCGGACTCCATACACACAGCTCCTGATTGCTAGAATAGCAGAATTCCCCCTCAAATCACTCCATTTTATAAATTATGCCCTTTGTGAATTTACCTACAGGTGTAATGATGATTTTGACGCCATGGGTGTTTTCTAGAAACAAGCAGCAGTGGTTGTTGCTGAGTGAAATAGCCGAGTTGCAAACTGTCGTTGTAGAGACCAGTATGTTGTGCCCAGCTCATGCTTCTGGAGACATATACCCTGTAAATTAGACGGACTCTCATCACTGCAGAAATGCCAAACATGTGGATGCTAAATGTGGTTTAAGCACACTGAGGCTCAGAAGGGAGGGGACACTTGGATTTGAGAGTGCAGAATTTGTTTAATTTATTTTGGGGGGGCGAGGAGCCATAGGACATTTCCAGAGCTTTGTGCTACCAGTAATGTGAAAGTCCCTATATTTCCATTTACAAATGACGGACCTGAGTGGCGACTTTTTTTGTGGATTGATTTGAAGCTTTTGTTAGGAACATTTTGCATAACATTTTGGATCACATTTATCCGGGGCGCTACGCTGAGCACTTATATCAGGGTTTCCATCTAAATCTCCGTATGACGTGATTCAGATGAAACGCCCGAGGGAATCATTCACTATAATGAGGCAGCAGAGTTACTCTGGACTCCGTCTGGCCTCTGTTCAGTGTTGTCCTTTTCAGAATTGTAAAAAACTGTGGCTGATGGTACTTTATGCCCGTCTAAAAAGACGGACACCGCCAGATCACGGGCCAGATGGCATCCACAGTGCCTCCATTTGCTTCATTACAGGGAATAACATATTTCAGAGATTTACATGGAAACCCCGGTATAAGCGCTCAGCGCAGAGCGCAGGATAAATGTGAGCCGCACAGCGATCTTTGGGAGGCAGAATGAACAAATCAACAGCAGGTGAAGATAAGAATTGGTTTTATTTATTTTTTACGCTGTTCCTCATGCGGTACAATTGATTAGACGACTTTATTCTTCGGGTCGGTGCGATTACAGCGATACCAGATTTATATTGGGTTTTTATGACTGGCTGCTGTCACACACTGAAAGACACACTTAGAATATTGTGCACAGTTCTGGGCTCCGGTGCTCAGGAAAGACATATTGGAGCTAGAGAGGGTACAAAGGAGGGCGACTAAGGTAATAAAGGGAATGGAGGGACTAGAATACCCAGAGAGGTTGTCAAAATTAGGCCTAATTACGTTGGAAAAGAGAAGGCTTAGGGGAGACCTCATAAACATGTATAAATACATCAGGGGGCAGTACAGAGATCTCTCCCATGACCTGTTTATACCAAGGATGGTGACAAAGACGAGAGGGCACACTATGCGTCTGGAGGAAAGGAGGTTCCTGCACCAGCATAGAAGGGGATTCTTTACGGTCAGAGCCGTGAGACTCTGGAACTCTCTGGGAGAGGAAGTGGTGATGTCCAACTCACTTAACGAGTTCAAGAGAGGCCTGGACGCCTTTCTTGAGAACAATAAAATTACATCTTATGCTTAGTTAATTAATCCAGGGATTTAATCTGACTGCCAGATTGGTGTCGGGAAGTGAATTTTTCCTCAATGATGTAAATTGGCCTATACCGCATGTTTTTTTGTTGCCTTCCCCTGGATCAACGCTGCAGAATAGCTGCAGTGCACAAGAAATAGGCTGAACTGGATGGACGATTGTCTTTTTTCGGCCTTATAAACTATGAAACTATGACACTTTTTATTGCTAAAACTAGTTTTGAGAGCTATCATTTTTCAATATTTCTGCCGACAAAGTCATATCATGGCTTGTTTTTTGCGGGACGAGTTTAAGTTTTTATTGGTACCATTTTCTGGCATGTGACATTTTTTGATTTTCTATTATGATTTTTGGGAGGCAGAATGAACAAAAACCAACAATTCAGAATTTTTTATTTTTTTATGACGTTCCGTGTGGGGTAAAATTGATAAGACAGCTTTACTCTTTGGGTCAGTAGGATTACAGCGATACCATATTTATACAGTTTTTTAATGTTTTGGCACTTTTACACAATAAAAACTATTTTATAGAAAAAATAATTATTTTTGCATCGTTTTATTCTGAGAGCTATACCTTTTTTTTTTTTTCCATTGATGGAGATGTATGGTGGCTTATTTTTTGCAGGACTAGATGATGTTTGCAGAGATACCATTTTTATTTACATTTGTCTTTTTGATCATGTTTTATTACACTTTTGTATTTGGCCGTATCATGTTAAAGCATCCTTTTTTGCCTCATTTTTTATTCATTTTTTTTACGGTGTTCACTGAAGGGGTTAACTAGTGGGACAGTTTTATAGGTAAGGCTGTTCTGGATGCGGCGATACTAAATATGTGTACTTTTTTTTTCATAAAAATGTTTATTTATGGGTACAATATATATATATTTTTTTATTTTATTTTGTGAATTTTTTTAAATATTTTTATAATTATTTTCCCTTTTTTTCCCTTTTTCTTACTTTTTCACTTTGTCCCACTATGGAACTTTCACTTTTTTCAGCCTTATCGCTTATAAAGCAGCATTCCTATGCCTCATAAACTGTCAGTGCTTCACTGATAGACAAACTTGTTAGATTATGCACTGCGCATGATCTAACAACTTTGCTAGCTCTGGTGACCTGGATGTCATCATGACGACAGTGGGTCACCATGGCAACGATCGCCCGGCGGTCATCATGGGATCTTTGATCCAAGGGCAGAGGGGCTTTCTTCCCTCTGCCAGCCCCTCTGCCTGCACGCTAAATGCTGTGATTGCAGTTTAAAGTGCCGGGAGCGATGCAGGCACCACTCCTAGCACTGAGTCTCGGGTGTCAGCTGTCAGAATCAGCTGACACCCAATGGCGATCACCCGTGCACTGTCCCCTATGTGCGGGCATTTGCCATAATGTACATATGCTGCATCAGTCGGGAAGTCCTTCCTAACAATGATGTATATGTACTACAAATGTCGGGACGGGGTTAATAAAGGAGGTAAAAGAGGTGCTTTAAAATGATGAAACAACCACTCTCAACCTACCAGTTCATGGAGGGGGTGATTGTCCAGTATTGTAATTGCACATAGATGAAACTTGCAAAAAGACCCAAGTCACACACATGTGAAGCACAGTGCCAAGCCAACAGCCTATTACACACTTCTACGTTTAGACGGGCTACCCAGCACTGTCTCAGTGCACGCAGAGGTACAGGTCCCTAAAATACAAGGTCACCATTGATGGGCCTGGCTGGACCCTATCAATGAAAAGTAAGAAAGTTATGGCTCTTGGAAGAAGAGGAAAAAAAGGAAAGCGCAAATAATATTAAAAATTGCCTTAAAGATTAAGGGGCTTGTCCAGGATGAACAATTGCTGTATCTGCAGGATAGGCCATCAATATGAAATCAGCTGGGGTCTGATACATGACACTAAGCGGAAAAACATTCCTGCAGTAGCCAGACAAAGTGATGTATGAGGCGCAACACAGAAGCTCTGTACCTTTCTTAGTTGTTGAATACTGTGCTTCATCTCCGCAGCCGCTGTGGCGCCCCTGAGGGTTCGACCGCCACAGGGATGCTGCACTTCTCTAATGGAGTGTAGTGTTCCTCCTCTGAGGTAAAACAGTGCGATGGTCAGGACCTTTCCTTCACATCCAACACCACACTTCTCCCACCAGAGGGGGCTAGAATGTACTAGTGTGCTGCCCTCCTGGTTGCTGGGAAACTGGGAAACCAAGAGTTAGGGGAACCATTTAGTGGGTGAGGGTGGAGGACTCACATTTTAGTGACACTGTAAATTTTCATATTTAGTACACAGCCATCTTGGTCTTTGGTCCTTTTGTCTTTTGATGGTTCTTTGACTGTGCTACTGTGACCTCCTACCCTGGACGCGGATCCTGTGTGGGCCCGCATTGGATGGAGACACAGCCCTCGTACCTTGGCCTTGGGTCGAGGGGCAGGCTGCAGATAATGAATGTCTCAGCCCGGTCATGGACCATGACCAAGAAGGCCCGGAGCTTTAGAGTGTAGCTCCACCGCAAATGGATCCCAGGGAGGATGCAGATGGAGCGGTATACACCACCTGTCCTCGCCAACCTGATCTATTCAGAGGGATTCCGGCTGCAAGAGGGGTACCGGCCCCTGACACCCGACCTTGCTACTCCACGTCCTGGTCGGGAAAGCCCGGTAGGCACTGAGGATGCCACCCGTACCCTTTTTCTGAGAGGAGTTCAGAGGGAGACCCGGCCTATCTACACACACACACGGACAGGAAAGTACCAGGTCTACAGTTTAGGAACACTCTTGTGCGGGGTCCTGATTGAACGCTGGACTTACTCGGAGGTTGTCGGACCCTCGTCTCTGGTGATCGCAGAACTCCGCTTCTCCCTGCAGCTGTACTCTTCAATGTGAGTAAGAAAACCCTGGAAGTTAACCCCTATGGCCTCCGGACTCTTTATTCTGCATTACACCGCACTACGCAGCACCAGACCTCCTAGACTACTACCCCCATCATCCTGTCCCTCTGCCCTGAGGCCCTACTCTGCCTGTGGGGAGTAGTAACAACGACGGCTGCGATAACACCATGCCTCAGCGGACTGCAGCAGCGCTGGTGGCTTTCACCAGGTGCCACATGTGGCGTAGTCGAGATCAGTCACTCAACCCGTATAAGCCCGTACCATCTCTTTTTTTAATGTGATGGCCCTGGGCACGGAGCGGGTCCGGGCCATGGCTGCACCCCATCTACAACATCAGGACCCGGCTCCGAGTCCCCCATCTCCCAGGGTAGGGCTTCGAGACGTCACACCATCACTAAGAAATGTACGGGGGCACTGTATTCCACCCCATACAATACTTTGTTATTGCTGCTATCCAAGCAATTTAGTTCATCAGTTGTTTAGTCCTGGACAACACCTTCAATCTGGGTTGAAATGTTATAATGCTAACAGTGGATTTTGTTTGCATTTTTAAAACTTGGGACCATAATCTAAAGACTGGAAAATGATTAAATGGTAAAGTGAATATGTTTTGATGTTCTACAAACCTAATCCTTCATTAATGACTATCTCCCTGTCAGTTGAGACAACCAAGCTTCTTAAGAAAGTCAACCCGGTGTTTTTTTGAACCTTGAGAATCATCTTCTATAATTGCATACTTGCACCGTTCCTTCCTCTGGCCATGGTGAACTTTCTAGTCTGGAAGCCATTCTCCATTTTTACATAGAGATCACATGGACAGATATCATCTACTTGACACAACCACTATAAATAATGTACAGTTGAAACTAGAAGTTTACATACACTTCTGACAAAGTCACTGGTAAAGTCCTGGAGGGGAGATATGTTTCCCTGAGGCTGTTGGCTTCAGTGAACTAAAACCATTAAGTTTCCTCCAGCACATCATTTATTGAAAGAGGTTAAGTCCATAGTAAAAGGGAGTGTTTTTTTGTGAATGACCATTGTGACGGGTGGGAGGTCATTCACCATATCTCTCCAATCAGGGGAGTGTCTGGGGTTTAAATAGCCTGCCTCATCAGGTGTGTTCAGTATCTGGAGGCCAGCTCCAGAGAGAGGAGCGTGTGTTTGTTTCTGCTAAACCTGAACGGTGTGGTTTTTGCTAAACCGGAGTGGCCGGACCCCAGCCGGTGCAAGGACTTTGCTGGACTCTTTTTTTATTTTGTTTGCCGTTATGCCAGATGGGCTGTGTTTACTTTTCATGAACTTAACAGTGGTTTATGCTGCTTAATAAGCCAACTGAAAATTTAAAGAGACAGTGTTCCGTTTATACCTCAGCCGAGTGAGCCGATCTCCAACACACTATATAAATAGACACATATGCATGTTTTTCTCAATATCTGACATGAAATCAGAATAAACCTTTCCCATTTTAGCCAATTAGGATAACCATAATATTTAATATTTGCCAAATGCCCGAATAATGAGAGAGAGAATGTTTTAAGGCAATTTTATTACTGCAAAGTCAAAAGTTTACATACCCTAAGATTGCTATGCTTCTAAACAATTTTGGACTGCCCATATGATGCTGTCATGTGTTTGGAAGCTTCTGATAGTTTTTTGCCCACCTCTGAGTTAATTAGTGACCCGCCTGTGGATGTATTTAAATGCACTCCTGAAACACACTGCTTCTTTGTGTAGCATCATGGGAAAGTCTAAAGAAATCAGCCAAGATATCAGGAAGAGAATTGTGGACTTGCACAAGTCTGGCTCATCGTTGGGTACAATTTCAAGATTCCTTTGGGTGCCTCGTTCATCAAACAATTATATGCAAGTGCAAACAAGATGGGAATGTCCAGCCATCATACTGCTCAGGGAGGAGACGGGTTCTGTGTCCCAGAGATTAATGTGCTTTGGTCCGACATGTGCATACCAACCCAAGAACAAAAGCAAAAGACCTTGTGAAGATGATGGCGGAAGCTGGTAAGATTCTGTCAGTAGTCTCAGTGAAATGAGGACTGTATCAACATGGGCTGAAAGGCCACTCTGCCAGGAAGAAGCCATTACTCCAAAAGAAACATAAAAAAGCCATAAACATTTTTTGGAGACATGTCCTATGGTGTGATGAAACTAAAATTTAACTTTTTGGGCATAATCACCATCGTTATGTTTGGAGGAAAAAGGGAGAAGCTTGGAAGCCTAAGAATACCATCCCAACTGTGAAACACGGTGGTAGCAGCATTATGTTGTGGGGTTGTTTTGCTGCAGAAGGGACTGGTGCACTTCACAAAATAAATGGCATCATGAGAAAAGAAGATTATGTGGCAATACTGAAGCAACATCTCAAGACATCAGCCAGGAAGTTAAAGCTTGAGTGGAAATGTGTCTTACAATGACCCGAAGCATACTGCCAAAATAGTAACAAAGTGGCTTAAGTCAATGTTTTGGAGTGGCCATCAAAAAGCCCTGACCTCAATCCTATTGAAAATTTATGGGCAAAGCTGAAAAGGAAGGTGCGAGCAAGGCGACCTACAAACTTGGATCAGTTACACCAGTTTTGTCAGGAGAAATAGGCCCAAATTCTGACCAACTATTGTGAGAAGCTTGTGGAAGGATATCCCAAACGTTTGACCCAAGTCATTCAGTTTAAGGGCAATGGTACCAAATACTATTGAAATGTATGTAAACTTTTGACTTTGCAGTAAGTAATAAAAATGCTTTAAAATATTCTCTCTCTCTCATTATTCTGGCATTTGGCAAATATTAAAAATGATGGTAATCCTAATTCACCTAAAACGGGAAAGGTTTATTCTGATTTCATGTCAGATATTGAGAAAAACATGCATACGTATGTGTCTTTTTATATAGTGTATGTAAACTTCTGGTTTCAACTGTACCTGTTTAGGATCCCAATGTGTTTTTGGCGATTTTCACAATGTTGGTAATAATAATGTGCTTTTTGTTTTCCATCAAAATCTGTATGATGAAACTGGTAGACTTGTTAAAAGGAGTATGTTAGGACAAAATCAGTGTTCAAAGTATAGGTGCTCTGCGCATCCTTACCATGGCCAGTGCATCTTCCCAACTACTTGTTTTCCATCTATCTCCCCCTTTTCCTTGATTGACAGTTCTACCTTTATATGAGTCAGAGAAGATGGAGATAGATGGAAAAAAAGGTAGGTGGGAAGTTCCAAAGAACTGCTTAGCGACGCCAGTCGTGCAGTAAGTACCTGTGCTTGGTTTGAACAGTAATTTTGCACTGACATGTACTTTTCAAGTGAGAACATCCTCATTAACCAATTATGCGAGATCACATTGCCATAAATATATTTTGGAAACCAAGAAATAATGTATTCCTACCATGGATGGAACCCATAATGAATATTTATGATCACTGATTTTATTATTAAACAGATTCCAGAGTAAAAGTTATTTTAAAACTGTATATGATCTTAAAAATAAAATTGCAATGATAGAGGATCTTTTAGATTGAGCTGAACTTTCATAACACTTAGCTAATGTGAAGTAAGGTTAATTGTGTATAAAACTTTACAAGGGAACTATCCATAATTACAAGTGTTCGGCGATTAAAGTATCCTGACAGAAGCAACTTGTCTTAGAATTAAATTTACTGGAAAAAGACTTTGTGTTACTCTGTTTGATCTGTGGGACAACAGTGAAATTTAGCATGGCTCATGTATATCACATTATAGGAGAGTGAGTTGGAATATGCCAGATCCGAGATCGCATACCAAAGATATCAGCATGTAAACACAATTTTTCTGAGAAAGTCAGTAGTCTATAAACACTTTTCAATAATAAGATTTGAAGGAAAGGGGTGGTCAATGTTTGTTCATCAGCAAATTGATGACTGATTATTATTTTGTGAGATTGCAGAATTTTCTGCATAAATATGGCCAAAAACTACATTAGATTTTGGCAGATGTAAAAGTACATACAGAGAATTAACATTCTTTTGTAAAACATAGAATTACTTGTGTGTTTTGGGTCTTTCTCTTGCTGCATCACCCTTGTTTCCTCAAGATTCAGCTCATGGACATTGACATTTTCTTTTAGAATTTGCTGACAAAAAAAATGAATTCTTTGTTTCATCAATGATGATGAGCCATCTTTTCCCAGAGTCAGCAGAACAGGCCTCAACATAATACTGCCACCACTTTGTTTCACAGATGGTATGAGGTTTTTATACTTTAATGCAATGATTTCTGTCTCAAAACGTAATACTTCTCATTTAAACCAAAAAGTTCTATTTTTGTCTTACCCATCCAGGTGATCTTCAGCGAACTGCACAAAGGAAGAAATTATCTTCATGGAGAGCAAATCCAATCCTGCTGACACCATTGTTGTTCAGTGTCATCCTAAATATTAACTTTAACTAATGTGAAGGAGACTTTTAGTTGCTTAAAGGTTTCCTTAGGTTCCTTTGTGACTATTATAAAACTTGCTCTTGCAGTGATGTTTGTTGGTTTGCTACTCCTCGAGAGGCTAATAATGGTCTTGAATTTCCTCCATTTGTACATAGTCTAACTGACTGTAAATGACCCTGACAAAGGCTATATGCCAAAACACGTGTTGGGACCTGGCGCCATTCCAGAAAGAGGAGATGACTTCAGGTATTTACTTGCATTTACTCTTCCAAAGTAACCCCTTTATTGGTTCAAAGATGGCAACAACACACAATATATATATGGCCTATTGGCTAAAGTTTATTACATTATTTTTCCGGTGTTGTTGGTATACTTTCATCTACATAAACAGGAAAAAAATCCAGCTTAACAAACTTGTGAACAAACTTCTTTCTTTAATTACTAAAAAGTGCTCAGTGGAGGAAAAACAGAGTCGGCAATGGTTACATGATATGCAACATTATTTGTTATACTTTCATCTACCTAATCCCCTCCTGCTGCTATGTGTAACCTTTAGTGTTTGCTCACTGTGACGTTTTATATATTTTTTGTGTGTACATGTTTGCAACAAAAATTTAAACTTCTTTACCTACCTTTTTGTCTATACATTCTTGTGATAGGTTTATTATACTGACTGTGAATTGGTAGAGTCCAAACTCTGTAGAGATGGTTTTGGAACCTTATCCAGTCTGATTAGCAGCAACATTTCTTCTTCAGAGGTCCTCAGAAATTTACTTTCTTCATGCAATGATACATTTCCACAAACGTGTTATGAAAATCAGAATTTGAAAGATCCCCATTCTTTAAATAAAACAGGCAACATACTCACACCTGATTGTCATCTAATTGATTGAAAACACCATACTCTAATTTCACCTTCAGATTATCTGCTGATCCTAAAGGTTCACATACTATTACCACTTAAAGACATGTGCTATTTGAATATTTTCTTAAATAAAAAATGACAAAATCGAATATTTTTGACTAATTAGCTTGATTTGGTTGTCTTTATCTACTTTTAGGACTTCTGTCAAAATCTGATGTGGTTTTAGGTCAAATGTATGCAGAAATAGGGAAATCTTTCAAAGGTTTACAAACTTTTGACCAACATTATATATCAGGAATGAAGACTGAACTGCAAGTTGTTTTGTCTATAAATCATGTAATAAGATTCCTTAGCTACCCTCAGACATTTGTTTCAGGTCTTATTAGAGACCTACAGTAAGTGATCAATCTGTGATTTTAAGAAATGAGAGAGCTTTGGCCAGCAAAAAAATGGGCGCTTTCTGGAATTCTGCTTCCCATTTACTATTCTACCAGACACAGTGATGTCCAGTCACACAATCCATCCCCATTCACTTCTCAAGAGACATCAAGTTTGAACATTCATTGGTGACTGGACAACCTCCTCTAATAAACTGACTTCTAAGGTGACCCTTTTTAATAATGGCTTTGGCCACACTAATGTGGATTTTTATCAATGGTGTTTTTAAAATGACCATTCCATACAAGTTTACAAGTTTGAGTACCCCAGGCTCCATATAATGTGCTGAAAAACAAGAAAAATGTTGAAAGTAGGGTGAAATGGGGAAAAAATGCAATTTCGCTATTGTTCTTTAGGTTTATTTTTCCAGCATTCGTGGTGTGGTAAAAATGACCTGGTGACATGTTTGTTAAAGTCAGTCTACAGATCTACAGGTCTATAGTGATACCAAAATTCAGAACTTTCTAAAGCTTATCTTCATGTGGCATTTTTGTTTCACCATTTCTAGAGCAATATGAGGGCTTGAGTTTTGCATGCCAAAGCTGTAGTTTTTATTCCTATCATTTTTGGGTACACGGAAGGTTTTGATTCCTATTTTTTTTTCATTTATTTCTCATTTTTTGATGATGCACAATGATCAAAAAATACCAATTCAAGTGTTTCAACTTCTATTTTTCAATGTTTACTACATTGGTTAATTATTTTTAGATTTTGCACTTTTATAGACATGGTGATCATTTTTTAACATTGTTTCTTTATTTTTAGATTGCTAAAAGAGGGGTGAATCAAACTTTTGTTTTTTAATTTTTCAAATATTTTTTAAAACTTTTTTCTTAATTAGCTTTCATTTATTTTTTTATTTTCAATACTCTATATGTTTACATCTCTATAATGCAATACTTCTGTAAATCATTGACACTAGTGGTAACCCATCATGATCATATCAGCAGCTTGCGAGCACGCACCAAGATTGCAAACATTTAAATGCCAATGTCAGAGATTGTCAACAGCATCTAAATTGTTAAAACACCACTCCAGTGTTTTTTTTTTTATTTCAGCGCTGGAGTGGCGCTGCTAATCTAAGTTCCCTGAGCCTAGTCTTGTCTTCCCACACCGGTCCCGTGCCGCCATCTTGTGACTGCGGCTTCCGGCTGATCAGACGGTAGAGTTAACAGTCACAAGCTCTCAATCTAAGTCTATGACATCCTCGTTCTGGCTCTCATAGCCTTACATTGAGTTGTGATTTCTGGATCACCAGGAAACACTGGAGTAATCCAGCAGATCACAGATTGCTGGAGGCTGACCAAAGCCGTGCCAGAAAAGAAGACGGCAGCTTGTAAGTATCTATTGTAAGCTTATAAAGCATCTATTGCCACTATCTCTAGTAGATGCTGTTAGAGGCAGGTGCCGACTATGCAAAACTTCAAGCTCCTGTGCCCACTCCATACACACGCATCCGTACTTTCTAACATCTGGAAGGGGTTAATAGTCTGATAAATAAAACTAGGTTTAGGAGATTTTAGGAACATGTTTCCTGCTGGAAAGTTTACTGCAAACTGTAAAGTTTAGTGGAGTAAGAATAATGGTCTTCAAAGTCTCTTGCATTGGTGTCATGGCCCTTCAATGTTACAGGTACATTGGAATACATACATGCTTCCATCATTGTGGTCACTATTTGAGGAAAGCTTTTCTAGTTTCACATGTAATTAACCCTGATCTCACACAAGAGCAGATAGTCAATCACAGCACTCAGCTATCTCTGTAAGTATCATAGACAATGCCACTCCACTCCATGCGTCCTCCAACTAAAAGTAGAAGGAATGGGGGCTCAGGATTGTCAAATGAGCACATTATTTGGATGGGGTAGCAACTAAGGAAGGCAGTCACAGAGATAGAATGCAGCAACAAAACTTGGTACTGACATGATGAGCTTGGCAAATGCATATTTTCACTGTATAAGCACTAATCTTTCAGTAGGCGGGTACACCACTTACAGTATATTGTTGCATAATCATTTCAACCAGTTGTTATGGGCACAAGAGGCATCAAGGGGGCCTAATTGATGTAGGGTCATGATTAGTGCCTCACTAGGGTTGCCTGAGCTTTGGGCTCCTTACCCAGGGCATTCTTTACTGAGGCTTTTAAATTAGCTGACCCAGTGGCAATAACCCTTTGCAGCTTTTTCTCTTTAACCTTGATTCTCACCTGGCAATTCTGAAAAAGAGACTCAATCTCCTTGAATATGATCAGTCTCTATGTCATCTGGTCTGATCTGCAGCCTGGTCATCCGGCTTGTCATATAAGGCTATCATTGTCACTGCACTCTCCTCTTGCACTCTTACTTTCAGCAGGTCACTGCGCTGCAATTTTCTTCTACAGCCCTCTAGGGGGTCACAGGTTGCTTCTTCCTTCTACATCAAGCACTACAATAGGTTTTCATAGTCTTGCATTACCAGAAGTGGAATTCCAATGTGCCATGCTGCATCCAAGGGTCTATTGTGGGGAGACACCTTTTCCCACCAGCTAGGAGCCTACTGTATCACTGACTCACTTGCTCCACGCCCAACAAGGCTCACTTCTTATACCTTACCTGGCAACGATGCTTTGCATATATGATGTATATAATTTTTAAGTAAATTATTCTTTTTCATTTTTTTGGAAAACCCTTTTGGAAAAGATAGGAGGTTAAAAATTGGTGATTAATTTGTAAGATTTGTTTTTATTGCCATATTGCTCCCATCATAAATCTTGATGACACAGACATATGCAGTGAATAAAATGTCCAATTCATTAATCCAAGCCAACTATCATCTTGTTAGCTCCAAAACAATCTTTTTTTTCCAAAAATCATCTCTCCGTGACAAACTTTCCCCCAAGTCTGTGAGGATCAATGCTGCGAAAATCCAAATTTATCATCTTTTTAGCACTTATTTATTTTGATTCATTCATGGAAGTTTCAGATATCATTAATTAGATTCTGTGAAATGAGTCGGTGTAAAGAGAATGAAGATTCCCAATACTATCAGTGTTAATTATTTGAAGCAAGCTGTCATTTATGTTTTTTAAAGTGGATATTTTTTTTCTCGCAGTCAAGATCATTGCTTAGTGCAGAATTAATTAATCATTATAAATAGAGAACTTGCAGTCTCAGCTTTTGAACTCGGTGTAGTTTAAAGTGGCAAGGTTGAAGGAGTCAATAGGTTGCTATGGGGGATCATTTTAGTCCCTTGACATGAGGGCAATTAAATTATTTCCTCAGTCCATGTGGAAGTTTTGGCTTTTGAAGGAAGATTGGTGTGTTTGTCAGAATTAAATGTTTGCAGAAATCCGAAATCGATTTAGTATGTATCTGAATGAAATGAAAGCAAATGTTACTGGTGAAGCAAAATATGAGTAAAATCTTTAGAAATGTCATTATCATAAATTCAATTAGCCCTTATGAAGACAAACTTTAGAAGTGGTTCTCAGATTTTGGTATTATCTATTCAACATCTGTATTAAAGCTACAAAACCATTCCAGTCTACTTTTCAATAGTCGTGTAATCTAAGCCCCACCACAAGACCACAGAGGAATATTGCCAAAATGCTCACTTTTGGCTGGGGTTTGAATAAACTTCACCACTTGGTGGTTCATTGGGTTGTCCTAATCAAATGGGAACTGTTAGTAAGTGGTTAAAGAGTAACCGTCATTTTCATTTTTATGTCATAAATTAATAGTACACTTGAAAATAAGAAACTTTCTAATATATCTTATCAGGGAAATCTGCTCCTTTCGCTGCCAGGAATGATTTTTCACTTTCAAAAGTTTCAATTTTCAATTTCCAGGTAAAATCTGTCTTCAGTGAAGACAGATTTCTACATTACTGAGATAGGAGATAACAGTTGCTGCTGACAATATTCTATGTAGAGGAGAGGAGGAAGGGAGAGGGAGAAACTAAATGCAGAACTCCATCCTCTTCATCCTCCTCCCTTCTACATAGAATTATCAGCAGCAACTGCCATCTTCCATCTCAGTAATGTAACAATCTGTTTTTATTGAAGGCAGATTTTACCCAGAAATTGATAATTTTGAAAATGAATAATCAGTCCTGGCAGATGGCTCTTATACGATATATTACAAAGTTGTTTATTTTTATGAGTACTATTGATTAATTACAAATTTAAAACAATGGTTACACTTTAAGTGAGGTTTAACAGTGGTACTTCAGTTCACTTGAACTGCGAATGTCTGGATCTGGGGCTGTATAAGGTCAGTCTGAATGAAACCTTAGTTGTATCTATAATATTTTTTTAAAATGTATCTAAACTATTTTTTGAGATAATTTTGTCCAACATAGAAATTTATGAAACTGTGAAAATCAATTTATGAGATGATTTGTCATCATAAAAAAAAGCATGTTAGTGTTTTCCAAACCAGTGATGTTCTACACCCTATTGCTGGTCTTTAGCTTAGTTGATATCAGAACATACTTATTTGGAGTACAGATGATGGCAGTGCTGGGTCAGTCCTTCTCCTCCTTTGAGCATTGTGCTTATCAGAACAATCTCCTACAGCAGCTTATCCCCAGAGTTAGTGAGACACAAGTGCTGACCCTTTCACTGCCATCATCTGTACTCTAAATCAATATGTTCTCATATCAATGCTGCTAAAAGTACACTAATAGACTGGGTAAAAACGGGCATTTAGAAGTCATTTACATACAAGCTCTACAATGAAAAGCTCTGCATTGGCGGTTTCCTAGTAATAGTTCAAAAATTGATGGTGGGAGGCACAGCTGAATGAAAGGACCAATTTTTTAGCTGATAGTACTGCTTGCTCTCCCATCTGTGTCTCCCACATTAATCCCTTAAGGATTGGAGATTTTTTTATTTTTGGCTTTCTTTATTTTCTTTCTCTACTTTCAAGAGCTATAACTTTTTTAAAGTTTCCATGGACATAGCCATATGTAGGCTTGTGGTTTGAAGGACAAGTTGTTTTGAATGACCTCATTCATCTTACCATACAATGTACAAAAAAATGGGAAAAAAATTCCAAGTTGCTAGAAATGATGAAAAAAATGCAATTCTGCCATTTTTGGGGTTTTGTTTTTACAGCGTTCACTGAATGTTAAAAATGATTTGGCAGTATGATTTTTTCAGGTCAGTAAAACTAAAGCAATAACACAGACACAGATTTGGCTTTTATTTTAATGCTCTATTTGCTATGTGTCTCAAGAGGTGCAACTCCAAGCTCCATATCCCCAATATATCAACCCCTACAAAGCTATTTATAATATTGGTGTCTTATGTAACTAAAGGTTCTGTTGCCCTCGTCAAGCACCAGGACCTGGGTGTAACTGCTACCTTGGCACGCCCAATAGCTACACCCCATGGTTTTAAATTAGTTTTGATATCTCCATGCTGTACATGTATACAAAAGTTAAGCTTCAGCATTGGTGAAAGTGTTAACATAACAACTATTACTAGTCATTCACCTTGGTTGCCAAACATCAGTCCGTGAAAATCTGTAAGGCCATCATTCATCATTAAACTACAATTTAAATACCTTGCCTGAATTGCTTGTTATGCCTAGTGAGAACATATTAATTGTTCTTTAATGGTGGGTTATTTTTTTCAACAAAATCACTTGTCTCCATTCTGCTGAGAAACACAGTCTTCATGTAGTTCTTGGATCTCAGAGGAATTTTTCTTAATAAATATTGCGGGGAATTGGGCAGTATCAACATTTTGTACCATCTGTAGGAATAAGGAAGATATGGAACAATGCACATACAATAAATAACAGATGGACGATATTTATATATATATATATATATATATATATATATATATATATACACAGTATTGTGCAAAAGTTCTAGGCGGGTGTTGAAAAAGTGCTTCAAATTAAGAATGTTTTCAAAAATGGAAGTTAATAGTTTATTTGTATAAATTACCAAAATACAAAGTGAATGAATAAAAGATAAATCTAAATCTAATCAATATTTAATATGATCATACATAGCCTTCAAATCAGCATCAAAGTATCAACTCTTCTAAGTACACTTGTACATAGTCTTTGAAGGAACTCGTAGGGAGTTTTTATCAAACATCATGGAGAGCTAACCACAGATCTTCTGCGGATTTTTCTTCATGTGATTCGAGACAGACTCGATAATGAAGAGATCAGGGCTCTGCGGGGGGCCACATTATCACTTCCAGGACTCCTTGTTCTTCTTTACACTGGAGATAATTCTCAGTGACATTTGCTGTTTGTTTTGGGTCGTTGTTCTGTTGTAGAATAAATTTGGAGCCAAATACAAGTGCTTCTCACCAAATTAGAATATCATCAAAAAATTAATTTATTTCAGTTCTTCAATACAAAAAGTGAAACTCATATATGATATAGAGTCTTTACAAACAGAGTGATCTATTTCAAGTG
The DNA here is from genome assembly GCF_046119375.1 of Phyllobates terribilis. Classification (NCBI taxonomy): domain Eukaryota; kingdom Metazoa; phylum Chordata; class Amphibia; order Anura; family Dendrobatidae; genus Phyllobates; species Phyllobates terribilis. Next base: position 1,121,739,633 of record NW_027362761.1, on the reverse strand, counting down.
TTTATTTCTGTTAATGTTGATGATTATGGCTTACAGCCAATGAAAACACAAAAGTCATTATCTCAGTAAATTACAATAATTACCAAAAAACACCTGCAAAGGCTTCCTAAGCGTTTAAAAGGTCCCTTAGTCTGTTTCATTAGGCTCCACAATCATGGGGAAGACTGCTGACTTGACAGATGTCCAGAAGGCAGTCATTGACACACTCCACAAGGAGGGTAAGCCACAAAAGGTCATTGCTAAAGAAGCTGGCTGTTCACAGAGTGCTGTATCCAAGCATATTAATGGAAAGTTGAGTGAAAGGAAATAGTGTGGTAGAAAAAGGTGCACAAGCAACCAGGATAACCGCAGCCTTGAAATGATTGTTAAGAAAAGGCCTTTTAAAAATTTTGGGAGATTTACAAGGAGTGGACTGCTGCTGGAGTCATTGCTTCAAGAGCCACCACACACAGACGTATCCAGGACATGGACTACAAGTGTCTCATTCCTTGTGTCAAGCCACTCATGACCAATAGACAATGCCAGAGGCGTCTTACCTGGGCCAAGGAGTTGGCCTGGACTGTTGCTCAGTGGTCCAAGGTGTTGTTTTCAGATGAAAGTAAATTTTGCATTTCATTTGAAATCAAGGTCCCAGAGTCTGGAGGAAGAGTGGAGAGGCACACAATCCAAGCTGCTTGAGGTCTAATGTAAAGTTTCCACAGGCTGATCGTCTCCATGCCACACCGCATTGATGTAGTAATTGATGCAAATGGAGCCCCGACCAAGTATTGAGTGCATTTACTGAACATACATTTCAATAGGCCAACATTTTGGATTTTAAAAACATTTTCAAGATGTTGTTATAAAGTATTCTAATTTACTGAGATAATGACTTTTGAGTTTTCATTGGCTGTAAATCCCCCAATTCTGTTAATATCCCCCATCCTGGTATATATGACCCCTCCTTTCTGTAATATGTTGCCCCCATCCCCATCCTGGTATGCATGGCACTCCAATTCACCATCCTGGTATTCATGGCACTCCAATCCACCATCCTGGTATGCATGGCACTCCAATCCACCATCCTGGTATTCATGGCACCCCAATCCCCCATCCTGGTATGCATGGCACCCCTCATCCCCATCCTGGCATGCATGGCACCCCTAATCCCCATCCTGGTATGCATGTCATCCCCGATCCCCATCCAGGTATGCATGGCACCCCCTGATCCCCATCCTGGTATGCAAGGCACCCCTCATCCTGTGGTGGAGGTGCTTTTGGTCTGCACGTGGTCCTGCATGGTTAATACTTGAATAGTGACATGGCACTGGCATGATATTGTTCTGCACATGTGTATATGGCATTGATAATGTTTAGACTTTACACCACTATGTATTGCCATTTATACAAGCCTGTAGGATGTTAATTATTCTTGTTCTTCTATGCATTGCACTTTGTTCTCTACTATCATGGTTTTGACTGTTGGCGCCTCCTATTTTTAACAATATCCCCCACGCACATGCTCATTTTTTTCCCCTGTTTTGTGATCTGTGTATTATGAATTAATATCTAATAACACTTTGCTATTTTCATATTTTTGACCACCCTATCGTCCTTTTTCTTTTTCTCCCTCATCCTGGAATGCATGGCCCCCTCATCTTGGTATGCATGGCACCACTCATCCTGGTATGCATGGTACCCCTCATCCCTCATCCTGGTGGCATGGCACTCCTCATCTCTCATCCTGGTTGCATGGCGCCCCTCATCCCTCATCCTGGTTGCATGGCACCCCTCATCCTGGTATGCATGGCATCCCTCATCCCTCTTACTGGTATGCATGGCACCCCTCATCCCTCTTCCTGGCATGTATGGCTCCCCTTATCCCTCTACCTGGTATGCTAGGCACCCCCATCCTGGTATGCTTGGCACCCCCCATCCCATGCTGCACACAAACAAATAAACATTTCTGCTCACCTTTCTTCCCTGTGCTCCAGCGCTGCATCCTGCTCTGCTGCCAGCACTGATCTCACAGTGTGAGCCGGACACTGTGAGATGCTGTGCCGAAACAGTCACTTCTCCCCACGCCGGGACTATGTGCATGGGAGCATTGAGTATGCATGGGAAGCAGTGACCATTCATTCTCCCCACACATTAAATATTCATTTTCTTTAGTAGCGGGCACAGTGTACCCTGCTGTAGGCGGCTCCTGCCTCCTGTGTCCCGCTCCTCCGCCACTGCCACTCCCCCACACCACCCACAGCCACAGCCACCCATATACATTTGGGCTATAAGATGCACACCCCACTTTCCTCCAAAATTTTGGAGGAAAAAAGTGCGTCTTATAGTCAAAAAAATACGGTGCCTAATACAAGCTATAGCATATATAATTTATATATCTATATTGTGGTAAGGTGACTCACTCGGGCCGCTTTTGGAAGTAAACTCAGGAACCGGGTTTTCTCTGCAGGTTTTATTGTATGGCATAAAGCCCTGCAGCTCCAGCAAAATAAACACGGCCTTACTGGCAAAACAACAAAACAAAAGATAGATAGCACAGTCCATAGGATTGTGGGGTTCGCCCACACAGGTTGTAGCACAGCCTTCAGCTCCTTCCTGAGCTATGACTTCCCAGTCTGGAGACCTTACCTCTACAAATACAACAACAGAAAAGAGGATTGGCAAAGTCGCCACTGGCGCCCTGTGCTCTTCAAAGATGAAAGCAGGTTCACACTGAGCACATGTAACAGACGTGACAGAGTCTGGAGACGCCGTGGAGAGCGATCTGCTGCCTGCAACATCCTTCAGCATGGCAGTGGGTCAGTAATGGTGTGGGATGGCATTTCTTTGGAAGTCCTCACAGCCCTCCATGTGCTCACCAGAGGTAGCCTGACTGCCATTAGGTACCGAGATGAGATCCTCAGACCCCTTGTGAGACCATATGCTGGTGCAGTTGGCCCTGGGTTCCTCCTAATGCAGGACAATGCCAGACCTCATGTGGCTGGAGTGTGTCAGCAGTTCCTGCAAGATGAAGGCATTGAAGCTATGGACTGGCCCGCCCATTCCCCAGACCTGGCCGCACCAGCACCAGTGTTGCTTCCTAAGTGGACAGTTTGATTTCACAGAAGTTTGATGTACTTGCAGTTATATTCTGTTGTTTAAGTGTTCCCTTTATTTTTTTGAGCAGTGTATATATTTATACAGTATTGTGATATGGTGTCATTAATTCTTGTCTAGATGCAATCTTTATACACAGTATATAGGCTCTATTTACTTCATACTGGTGATATGCATGTTGCTTGTTACATACTGTAACATGGTGTTAATAAACCTTGCTTAGAAATACTCTTTGTAGATAGGCTCTAATTACTCTATAGGGCCTAGGTATTTCCCCTTACATTGACGTCAATAATATTATTATTATTTATTATTATAGCGCCATTAATTCCATGGCACTTTACATGTTTAAAAGGGGTATACATATCAAACAACAAGTACAATAATATGAACAAAAACGAGTCAGCGACTGGTACAGGACGAGAGAGGACCCTACCCGCGAGGGCTCGCAATCTACAAGCGATGGGTAGGTGGGATACAGTAGGTGAGGGTAGGGCTGGTCGTGCAGTGGTATGGTGCAGCAAGGGTTACTGCAGGTTGTAGGCTTGTCGGAAGAGGTGGATCTTCAGGTTCCTTTTGAAGGTTACCATGGTAGGCGAGAGTCAGATATGTTGCGGTAGAGAATTCCATAGTAGGGGGGATGAATGGGAGAAATCTTGTATGCGATTGTGGGAAGAGGAGATAAGAGGGGAGTAGTGAAGGAGATCTTGTGAGGATCGGAGGTTGTGTGCAGGTAAGTACTGGGAGACTAGGTCACAGATATATGGAGGAGACAGGTTGTGGGTGGCTTTGTATGCCATGGTTAGGGTTTTGAACTGGAGTCTCTGAGCAATGGGTAGCCAGTGAAGGGATTGACAGGGAAGAGAGGACGGGGAATAGCCAGGGAATAATATATACAGTGGTACGGAAAGTATTCAGTCCCCTTTAAATTTTTCACTCTGTTTCATTGCAGCCATTTGGTAAATTCTAAAAAGTTCATTTACTTCTCATTAAAGTACACTCTGCACCCCATCTTGACTGAAAAAGAAACAGAAATGTAGACATTTTTACAAATTTATTAAAAAAGAAAAACTGAAATATCACATGGTCATAAGTATTCAGACCCTTTCTTCAGTATTGAGTAGAAGTACCCTTTTGAGCTAGTACAGCCATGAGTCTTCTTGGGAATTATGCAACACGTTTTTCACACCTGGATTTGGGGATCCTCTGCCATTCTTCCTTGCAGATCCTCTCCAGTTCTGTCAGGCTGGATGGTGAACATTGGTGGACAGCCATTTTCAGGTCTCTCCAGAGATGCTCAATTGGGTTTAGGTCAGAGCTCTGGCTGGGCCAGTCAAGAATGGTCACAGAGTTGTTCTGAAGCCACTCCTTTGTTATTTTAGCTGTGTGCTTAGGGTCATTGTCTTGTTGGAAGGTGAACCTTCGGCCAAGTCTGAGGTCCAGAGCACTCTGGAAGAGGTTTTCATCCAGGATATCTCTGTACTTGGCTGCAACCAGTTGTCCTGTCCCTGCAGCTGAAAAACACCCCCATAGCATGATGCTGCCACCACCATGTTTCACTGTTGGGATTGTATTGGGCAGGTGATGAGCAGTGCCTGGTTTTCTCCACAGATACCGCTTAGAATTATCACCAAAAAGTTCTATCTTCATCTCATCAGACCAGAGAATCTTATTTCTCATAGTCTGGGAGTCCTTCATGTGTTTTTGAACAAACTCGGGCTTTCATAGGTCTTGAACTGAGGAGAGGCTTGAACTGTGCTATAAAGGCCCGACTGGTGGAGGGCTGCAGTGATAGTTGATTTTATGGAACTTTCTCCCATCTCCCTACTGCATCTCTGGAGCTCAGCCACAGTGATCTTGGGGTTATTCTTTACTTCTCTCACCAAGACTCTTCTCCCACGATTGCTCAGTTTGGCTGGATGGCCAGTTCTAGGAAAACTTCTGGTGGTCCCAAACTTCATCCATTTAAGGATTATGGAGGCCACTGTGCTCTTAGGAACCTTGAGTAATGCAGAAATTCTTTTGTAACCTTGGCCAGATCTGTGCCTTGCCACAATTCTGTCTCTGAGCTCCTTGGGCAGTTCCTTTGAGCTCATGATTCTCATTTGGTTTGACATGCACTATGAGCTGTGAGGTCTTATATAGACAGGTGTGTGCTTTTCCAAATCAATTCCTATCAGTTTAATTAAACACAGCTGGACTCCAATGAAGGAGTAGAACCATCTCAAGGAGGATCACAAGGAAATGGTCAGCATGTGACTTAAATATGAGTGTCTGAGCAAAGGGTCTGAATACTTATGACCATGTGATATTTCAGTTTTTCTTTTTTAATAGATTTGTAAAAATGTCTACATTTCTCGTTTTTTTTCAGTCAAGATGGAGTGCAGAGTGTACTTTTGTATTTGCACTTTTGTCTGGTTGGGGTCATTTAGCTGATACTATTTATTAATCTGGTTCCTATCTATTTATATGTCAGTGGTAGGGTATATATTTATATCTTGCCCTTTTGACAAATTTTCATTTGGGGGAACCTGATTCATGAGATTATTATATCTTAATAATTTTGATGTTTAGCATCTCCCCCCACACTAATATAATTAATGTGTGATTATCAGCTTGTTAATTATGACATGACTGTCTGATCTTGGTCAATATGCGTGATGTTTTTTGTATGTCTATGTATGGAGAGTTAGGGATAGGTTAGGGACAGCCTCCGTGGAGCGGGGACACCACTCCGAATCACTAGGGTGCAAACACTCCGCTGTCAGGCAGGGCATTCCTTTCTAAAAAGGGCAGTATAGGACAAGCCTGACTGCAAACTATATTTCCCCCATTATCCCTCCCCCATATAATGTTTTTATGGTATATGCTTATGTTCTCTACTGTTTGGACTATTAAGTATACTTTTAAAGATAATTCTTAAAAGTTAAATTTTATTGGGTATATATTCTCTGCTTGGTCTATATGGAATTACCTTGCCAACTATTATATGGCAGTTTATAGTGTCATATAATATTATAATTTTTGCTCTACTATATATATTTGTATTCCCAGGGAGAGCATTTTTCTAAGGTACTTTGTCTCTTTTTATCAGGAATTTATTGATCTTATTTTTTGATCATTTTCCATTATTATCCTGATATATGTGCCTTTTAGCAGACTTTTTTTCCATGTATATGTAATTTTGGATGATTATTTATTAAACTTTATGATTATATTTAATATTAGTTACCCCCTTCAGGTTTTTCTCTATTAGAATCATTCTAATTATTTTGATATTGCCTTCATTAGATAGATACTTTTTTCGGTCTTATATTTAGTTTCGTTAAAGGAAACCTGTTAGCAGGAATAGCCATGTTAATCTAGAGGTATGGGCAGTATGGTGCTGTCATACTGATTTAATACATACCTTTACTGCAAAAATCTGCAGCCTGGTTTTTGTTAAATCAGAATGAGAAATTTTGGTTTCTTCAATGCTTCGTGCTTCGGGGCAGGACTTGTGGGCTGCACTGTGTGTAGAGTCTTCGGCTCAGAGGGCTCAGCCCCTCCGCTGCCTCTGTTGCATTCATTTAAATTTTGGGGAGATCGACCTCCAGCGGTCTTCAGGAAAATGGTGCCGGCTTGTCACAAAGCACCAAGCATCGAGGAAACCAAAATTTCTTACTCTGACTTAACGAAAACCAGGCTACAGATTTTTACACTAAAGGTAGGTATTAAATCAGTATGACAGCGCCATATTGCCCTTTAGTTTAACATAGATATTCCTACTGACAGGTTTCCTTTAAGGGGCTTCACGTTATTTATTTGGTGGAGAATTTTTGGTAGGTTATTATGGGTTATACAGTGCCCTGAATTGTGTTTCTCTTGAAAAATTTATTGAAAATAGGATTTTCAAACTCATCTCATTAGGAAGAAATAATTGATTTGAAGGGTTTAAGATTTGATGTGAATGTGTTGACTTACAATCTAGATAATCAATTAAAGGGAAATGTTGGTTTCAGTATCTCAAGTTTACATGTTGTGAAATAAAAAACATATCAAATCATTGTACTTTTCAAGATCTTTGATTGCACTTATTCAGTGGGAACCTATGGTATATTTTTTCACTGGTGATCAGAATCTGTCATGTTCTTGTGATGGACATATATCCTACAGAATTTTAAAAGAAATCATATTCGTAATACAGGAACTTTTCATGAGTAATGCTACATTATTTTTGAAACCAGAATACTTTTCTATAGGGATGCAATTATCACTTGTCCACTGGATCAGTGCTGAATTTTGGATTGGGCATTGTTAGTTGAAGTGTGAATTGAGCAATATGGAGGAATTTGCCCTGCCGCAAAATTCAAAGTCTACGTGTCATGGGTATACTGCTACAGAGTGGGGTCAGACGATCACAGCATCTGGTGACACATACCCCTGTGGTAGTTGGAATGGCTTCACCTTCCTATTAGCAGTTCTGGCTTTCTTTGCTCTGGTACTCCAAGGGTTAAACTGCTTAGCTGGACTCCTGGAGTTCTCTGTCTTGGGTTGTATCAGCTGTTCTGAGTTCATTACTACCCACAGGTATAAGAACTCTCCTCCTTGTTTCTGAACTTGCCAGTGATAGTGAACCACTACCTAGTTTGGAGTTGAAGGAGAGGTTCAGTGTTTAGAGCAGGCGGTTGGGTTGTTTAGTAGGAAATTGCTGCATGGAGTTTGTTTGTGTGTTTTTCTCCCTATCCTCTCCCATTTGGTTTGTCTCTCCTGTACCTGCCCTGATTTCAACTCTGTTGTTTTAGGAGTGTATTTGTATGATTGTAGTTTCCTTTAATCTCTGTCTGTTTACCCCTGTCCGTCTGGGTTGTGTTATCACATATGCTTCTGTCCCAAACCTTCCTGGATGGGAAGGAAACGGATAAGCGTTTAAATAGGAGTATAGCAAGGTATGAGACCCCGGCATCTCCACCATCTGGGGTAACCGAGGGACAGGGATAGCCTAGGGTTGCCATAGCTCGAGGTAAAGGATAGGAGCCCATTATCCCTTGCAATCCTATTGTTATTTGTGACATTATCACTGGCCTCACCTTATCTGAATCAACTATGGATCCTGTTGCTGCTCTGGCAGAGCGGCTACAAAAACTTTGTTTGGAAGTGACAGACCTCTGTTCATTGGCATTGCAGCACCTGCTTTTGACTCCAGGCTTAGGGTCCACTGCTCCCGAGAAACACCTGTCTGACCCAAGAATAGCATTACCGGATAGGTTCTCTGGGGGTCGGGACAAGTTTCTAGCACTTAGGGAGGCCTGCAAATTGTACTTTAGGCCTCGTCCATATTCCTTGGGTACCGAGGAGCAGCTGGTGGGGATAATCATCTCCCTGCTTTAGATGGACTCCCAATCCTGGGCATTTTCCCTTTCATCTGGCTTTCAGTTGCTCCAGACAGTCAAGGAATTTTTTAGTGCTCTGGGTCTCATTTATGATGATCCCGACCATGTCATTCTGGCATAATTTAAATTACGTCAACTTCAGCAGAAAGACCTGCCGGATGAGGAGTTTTGCTCTGAGTTCCGTAGATGGTCCACAGACACTAGGTGGAATGACCCCGCGCTCTGAAGTCAATTTTGTCAGGGTCTTTCTGAGAACATAAAATATGCCTTAGTCCTGTATGAGACTCCGGAGGCTGCTATGTCTTTAGCAATCCGTATAGACCGCCATCTCAGAGAGAGACAAAAAGAGACACTTGAGTTTCAAGGAGTCATGTGTCTAATGAACCTAGGCCTGAGGAACCCATGCAGTTGGGGGGGCAATTCATTGCATCGGTCCTCCAGTAGATCGTCACAAAAGGGGAGTGTGTTTTTTTGTGGGGGGAAGGGTCATTTTGTTGGTACCTGCCCATCCATGCGTAACCGCAAACCGCCGTCAGAAAACTAAGAAGCCCAGGTTGTGTGGAGGTTAGAAACCTGGGTGTACACATTTCCTCCGTTGGTAGGTCACTATTCTTTCTACCCGCTGAAATCTTTTTGGTTGGAAGAAAGGTGTCTGTTTCTGCCTTTTTGGACAGTGGGGCCGAGTTTAAGCTGGTTAGTCCAGACCCAGGGCCTTATTCCTCAAAAATGATTTAGACCTTTTCCAATAATCTCTATAGATTCTGCATCAATAGATTCTACACCCCTGAGTTAGGGGCATTTCACTCTTGTTGTTCAGAATATACGTCACAAGTGTCAAACTCCTGCCTGTGGCCAAATCTGGCCCGCAAGGTGGTTTTATTTGGCCCTCGACACCAGAACCACCACTCCTATGTGGTGGGCCATTATACTGTATGGAGTATTATGTGGGGCCATTATTTGGTATGGAGTACTACGTGGGGCACATTATTTTGTATTGAGGACTATGTGGGGCCCATTATTCTGTATTGAGGATTATGTGGGGCCCATTATTCTGTATGGAGGACTTTGTACTGCGCAGTATACTGTATACTGGTTGGCCCACAACTTTGTCCAAGTTTTTCATTTTGGCCCTCGGTGCATTTGAGTTTGACATCCCTGATATATGTCTTCAGGTAGGGGCCATACACACTGAACTCATCAGATGTTATGTGTTAGAGGACTTGCCCTCTCCAGTGGTCAGTGGTTCTTGGCCTACTTTGGCTGACATTACACAATCCTATAGTTGACTGGCAGGCACTGGAGGAGGAGAGGTGGAGCAATTCCTGTCAAAATAACTGCATTAGCACTCATTTATCCATGAGAACTACCAGGTCTTTGCCTGAGTATTTGTCTAATTATGAGGATGTGTTTTCGGAACAATTGTGTCAAGAACATTGCTCAGTCAATTTGATTCCTGGGGCTAAGTTGCCTAAGAGCAGGTTGTATAATATTTCAGGTCCTGAGAGGCAGGCCATGAAAGATTATTTTACAGATAGCCTGGCTAAGGGACATATCAAACCCTCCTCATCTACAGTGGAAGCCAGATTTTTCTTTGTTAAGAAAGAAGATGGGGGACTGCGCCCCTGCTTGAATTTCTGAGAAACTAAATTGGATCACTGTTCGGGATCCATACCCTCTACCTCTCATTCTGAATCTCTTTAATCAGATTGTGGGGGCTAAGTGGTTTTCCAAACTGGACCTTAGGGGGGCCTATAATCTCATCCATATTACGGAGGAGGATGAGGGGAAGACTGCTTTTAATACACCATAGTGACACTACGAAAACCCTTGTTATGCCATTGTTTCAGCACTTTGTAAATGACATTTTCCTTCATCTGGCAGGTAGATTTGTGCTAGTCTATCTGTAATGCATATTGATTAGTTTGTCGGACCTTGAGTCACATCAGGTACATGTCCGGCAGGTCTTACAAATATTCAGGAAAAATAAACTTTATTTCAAGTTGGAAAAATGGATGTTTACTGTTCAGGAGATTCCTTTTCTGGGGTATCTGTTATCTTCCATCGGCTTTCGTATGGATCCTGCGAAAGTTCAGGCGGTACTGGATTGGGATCGTCCTGAAAATTTTAAAGCTTTACAGCGTTTTCTGGGTTTCGCCAACTATTACCAAAAGTTCATCAAGGACTTTTCAATAGTAGCTAAACCGCTTACGGATATGACCAGGAAAGGAACAGACTTTTCCAAATGGTTTAAACTAGTCTGTGAAGCATTTGCTATCTTGAAAAAATGTTTTACTTCTGCGCCGATTCTTATACAGCCTGACGTTACTCAATCGTTCTTTGTGGAGGTGTACATGTCAGTTGCGGGTTGGGGCTGCATTGTCACAGGGTTCGTCTCCAGGTAAATGGCGTCTATGTGCATATTTCTCTAAAAAAATTTCATAAATCGAAAAGAATTGTAACATTGGCAATAGGGAACTTTAGGCAATGAAGTTGGCCTTCGAGGAATGGCATTGTTTTTTGGAGGGGGCCATTCATCCAGTAGCGGTCATCACTGATCATAAAAATGTATTATATCTAGAATCGGCTAAATGTTTTACACCTAGACAGGCAAGATGGTCTTTGTTTTTCACTAGATTCAACTTTTTTTGTGACCTATAGGCTGAGAGATAAAAACATTAAAGTAGATTCTTTGTTCTGTTGTTTTCCGGGGGGAGGAAGTAGTGGCAAACCTCTTCCCATTTTACAGAAAGGAGTAGTCTTTGCTTCTATATGTTCTGATTTTGAGAAGGAGGTCATAGAAGCCCAGGGGGCATCCCTTCCACAGGTCCTTTAGGTAAACTATTTGTCCCTGTGAACCTCCATCTCAGAATTCTGAGTAAGCATCACAATTTGGTCCTGGTAGTAGAGCCACCATGGATCTATTCACTTGTTGTTTTTAGTGGTCAAGGTCACAGGATGTTCAGGATTATGTTTCTGCCTACAGTACTTGTGCACGTTTTAAAACCCCTCATACTCGTCTGTCCGGGGTTCTTCAACCTTTGGTTATTCCCTGTACACCATGGACTTATCTCTCTGTTGATTTCATCACTGATCTACCCGTGTTGGCAGGTAACACTGTAATACTTGTGGTAGTGGATAGATTCAGCAACATGGCTCATTTCACTGCGCTACCTGCATTACTGAATGCCAAGTCTTTGGCACAGGTTTTTATTAAGGAAACCGTGAAATTGCATGGGATTTTCTCTGATTTTGTTTCTGATCAATTCATATCAAAGTTTTTGAAGGCATTTTGTGCTCGTTTAGGGATTTATCTCTCATTCTCGTCCGCCATTCATTCACAATCTAATGGGCAAATTGAACAAGTGAACTAGAATCTTGAGACATTGAGACATATCTTAGGTGCTTTGTGTTCGAAAATCAGAAGGATTGGGTTTCTTATTTACCTCTAGCTGAGTTTGCTGTGAATACCCGTTGTCATGAGTCTACTGGCAAGTCCCCATTTTTTGGGGCATAAGGTTTTCATCCTCAATTCTGCACCTGCAATAGGAATCGTTCTCTTTGTCTATTACATCGGTGTGGCGAGGTGTTCTGAATAATTTGAGGAGGATGGGTTTCAAAAATAACAGTATGGCTGATCGGAAACTCTTGGTGGGTCCGGACCTGTGGGTTGGTGATTTGGTGTGGTTGTCCTCAAAGAACATTAAGTTGAAAGTTGCTTCTTGGTCCCAAGTTTATTGGCTCCTATAAAATAGTTGCTGTCGTTAATCCTGGCGTATTTTGCCTTGCTTTCCCACCCACTTTCAAGATCCATAATGTGTTTCACCGACCTCTTCTCAAAAAATATATTGCTTCCTCAGAATCGTCTTCACCACCACCTTCTTCAGTCATTGTCAATGGGAATCTGGAATTCAAGATAGCTAAGATTATTGATCCTCGCTTGGTTCGCCGGTCCCTTCAGTATTTAGTGACAAGTTAGGGTCGAGAGGAAAGAATGTGGGTTCCAATGTTCATGCAACCAGGTTGGTTCAGGCCTTTCACACTGAGTTCTGGGGGTCCGGAGTCCCCTCTTAGGAGAAGGGTACTGTCACTAGGATACCGCGACAGAGTGGGTCAGATGATTGCAGTGGCTTGTGACAGACACATCTGCAGTAGTTAGAAAAGCTTCACCATCCTATTAGCAGTTCTGGCTTTCTTTGCTCTGGTGCTGCAAGGCTTAAACTGCTTAGTTGGACTCCTGGAGTTCTCGGGCTTGGATTGGATCAGCTGTTATGACTTGTTTACTCCCCGCAGATATAAGAACCCTCATCCTTGCTTCTGAACTTGCTGATGATAGTTAACCACTACCTGGTTTGGAGTTGAAGGAGAGTGTTAGGTGTCACTCTGGGGCTGGATTTGAAATGGGTCCAGGACCTTCTGTGGTCTCCCATTCCAGGCCAGCTGGGGCTGATACTGCTCAGCATTGTTGTCAGTCCCAACGCCTAGCTGTTCCACGAGCCCTGCAGATTGTCTCCCAGGCATTTGTGCCCAGCAGTGTTAAGCATAGGCTGCAGACGGAGACAGGGCTCGTGGAGTCTAAGTCCAGGATTCGCCGCACTGAGCATGTCCGTGACCTGGCGGATCATGATTGGTGGGTTCGCACCCACCTGACTCGGTGACCTGCCACTCCCTGATTGGTTCACGGGTAACGTCACCAATAGCGCGTCGCTGGGCAGGGCTTAGTCTTTTAAAGCCCGCCCACAAACATGGCAGCGCGCTCAGATCATTTGAGCTAGCTGTTTGGTGTGCACGCTTACTCTGGGCTCAAAGAGCCATAGTTTTAGTTAGGCAGGCCGGGCTCAAAGAGCCATAGCTTTAGTAGGCAGGTAGCTTCGCCTCGCTGACTGGCTCTAACCAGGCGGTTCGCCTTACACCCCGAGCCGCCTGTGAGCTAAATAGAGCGGGTTTGCTCAGTCCGGTAGCACGCTGGCTGAGTGCTCGATTACCCGGCGGGAATCACCCGCACGCTAGCGCCGTCTCCTATAGCGTAGCGCCTGTACCGAAGACAGGGCTACTGCTCATAGTCCGGTCACACGTCTCCCTGCGGTTCTTGGAGATTGTGTGAACCGCTTTAGCGCCAATCCCCATAGCATAGCGCCTGTATCAAAGACAGGGCTACTGCTGTTCCCACGGATGCACGTCTCCCTGTGGTTCTTGGAGATTGTGCGTACCGTCTTACCCTTCCGTGTGCGTTAACACGAAGGGCTAAGATATTTATTAGGTGCGTCGCCGGTCGCTCTCTCCTCCGTGCAATAAACGGAGATAGAGCGTACCGCTATACCCTGTCCGGTGTGTAGTTAACATGGAGGGGTTTATCTTTTAGTTGTCATTTGCCTTTCCACCCGGGAAGTGTTCGGCAGCAGTCCTCTAGGCTGCATCGTGGACCCCGGGGTCGGTTGCGTTCCATTAAATAAAGTTGTCTGCAACCGCTCCCCCTAACAGAGAGGTTCAGTGTTTGGAGCAGGTGGTTGGAGTGTTTAGCAGGAAATTGCTGCGTGGAGTTGGTTTGTGTGCTTTTTTCCCTATCCTCTCCCATTTGGTTCGTCCCTCCTTTACCTCCCCTGATTTTGACTCTGTTGTTTTATGAGTGTATTTGTATGATTATAGTTTCCTTTTATCCCTGTCTGTTTACCCCTGTCCTTCTGGTTTGTGTTATCACATATGCTTCTGTCCCAAACCTTCCTGTATTTGAAGGGAACAGATAAGCGTTTTAATAGGAGCATAGCATGGTATGAAGTCCCGGTATCTCCACGATCTTGGGTAACCCAGGGGGCGTGGAGACACTAGAGTTCCTCTAGCTAGAGGGACAGGATAGGAGCCCATTGTCCCTTGCAATCCTATTGCTATACGTGACACTATGCCACCTATGGAAATAGCCAAGTCCTTTCAATCGGTTGCTTTTAGAAATGGGAGAATCACTAAGCACACATGTGTCAAACACTGGTACGTGGGCCAAATCTGTCCCCCAGGGTGGTTTTATTTGGCCCTCAACACCAGAACCATCACCCCTATGTGGGGCCATTATTCTGTATGGAGGACTATGTAGGGCCCATTATACAGTATTGAGGACTTTGCCCACAACTTTGTCCAAGTTTTTCATTTTGGCCCCTGTGTGTTTGAGTTTGACATCCCTGGTTTAGGAGGACGCTATTCTACTGGCCAGGTCAGTAATCTATGATCTCAGGATGAAGCCTTATGAATCCCCTTACCTTCCGGCATTACTGGCTCAGCATCATCATTGCGGCATGATGCAAACATAATGTCGTGAGCAAACACAATGTTGTCAGCTAACACAATGTTTTACCAGGCTAGCTAACCAAAGGAGAGCTAAGAATGCCGATAGGTATGAAGATTTGCAAGGCTCCTCTCTGATGGTCACAGAATAAGGATCTGGCTCATGGACAGAAGTCCTGCAAAATGATTCTCACATTTTTAGTTGTAGTTTCAGTAGCTAACCTTCACTTATGTAACTTGGTCAAATTAACATGAGGTTCCATTGCAAGCAAAAGATAAGATTGGGGTCCATAAATGTCATAGAATGAAAATATTAACACAACAATGGTGCAACATACATAGTCAAAATGACAATACACTGTGTGCAAAATTATTAAGCAATTTGTATTTTTGGTGATTAATTTTATTGTTGAACAAATGCAGAGCTGTCCAGCAATCCAAAAGATTAATAAACCTGAAGCTTGAATATTTAAGAAAGTAAAAGTGAGCTTTTGTGTTCTTTAGGAGAATATCTATGTGTGCAGAATTATGCAACTAAATGAAAAACCTAAATTTTCCCATTTAAATTGTTTATTTTTATCTGTTAAAGTGAGAATAATAATCAAACAACTCAAAATGTACAAAAATACATTTATGATATTTCCATAAAAATATCAGTGACCAACATAGCCCCCCATCTCTTCAATAACAGTCATAAGCCATACATCCATGGAGTCTGACAGTTTCTTATTCTATTGACGATCAACTTTTTGGGCAGCACGAACCACAGCCCCCAGACACTGATCAGAGAGGTAACTGTTTTCCTTCACTGTAAATCTCCTCTTTAAGAAGGACCCACAAGTTCTCATTAGGGTTTAGGTCAGGTAAGGAAGGGGTCATGTCATTATTCTTTCATCTTTAAGGCCTTTAATGGCTGCCGACCAGTGGAGACTTCAATGCTGTGATGGAGCATTGACCTACATAAAAATCATAGTTTTCTTGAAAAATTCAGACTTTTCCTGTACCACTGCTTGAAGAAAATGTCTTTGTTTTCAGATATTTCTTGGCCTAGTCTTGACGTTTCACCTTCTATGTTTTGCTCAGTGGTTGTCGGTTTCAGCTTCCCTTACCTCTGCTATGTCTCTGAACACTGAATACCTTATATTTCTTGGTCTCCAGGGAGGTTGTACTTCTGGAATATGACAGCACTGGAGGATAATGGCTTCATGGTCACTTCACGTATGATTCTTCTCAAATCTTTGACATTAAATGTACATCTTATTTTCTCAACACATTTTTTGTGACATTGTTGAATGTTTGCAATAACATTTTTGCTGGTTCTGTAATCAAGCCCCATTATCTTAGCAATTGCAAGAGAGCTGTGTCCCTCTTTAAGACTTGTAACAGTTTTTTACTTTTCAGATTCAGTTAAATCTCTTTTTAGGCCCAGTTTACCTGAGGAAAACAAGGTACCTAATATTTATGCACACCTTTATAAAAATCATTGTATCCTTAGGATATGTGTCCACGATGCAGAATTGAAGCAGAAAATTTCTGCAACGTTTCTGCATGTTCTTGGCAGTAAAAACGCTTGCGGATTTTACATGCGTTTTTGCAGCGTTTTTACATGCTGATTTGACTTGCGTTTTTCAGATGCATTGGGACCTCAAATCCGGATACAGAAACGCACAAATAATGGACATGCTGCGGATTTTTCTGCAAGGAAAATCCGCTGCGGAAAATTCCGCAGCATGGACACAGGACATGCAGATTTTCATTGGGGATCATGGGGCACGGATTACCAAGCATTTTGCAAGCGTTTACGCTGCGGAAATTCTACAACAAAAATGCTTGAAAAACGCATAGCGGGCACACAGCCTTAGGCTGCAACCTCCTCATTTTACACATACATATCACCTGATCTGCTTCATCCAAAAAGTGCTCATGTTTATACAGCACGGAGCTGGAAAATCTGCATAAAAATAATGATCTGGTCAAAACATCTAATTCACTGAAGAGCAAAAGGGTAACAATGTTTTGAACTTTTGACTTTCAGGCTCCATATCTCACCATCCTCTACTGCTTTGAACTTGAGACTACCATCAATTTATAGACAATCATCTTGGCTATCTCATACATAAATTTGACTTGCAACTATTTATCATATGATTAGTTATGCAGATTCTTGTCATGTTGCTGCATTGTTACTGTTTTGCTCCTAAAAATCTAAATTAAAAATGTTATTATTTTGTTAGTATTTTGAAAATCCACTTTTGGTTTTCAACACTGCCTGAATTTTGTGGGCATGCTCTCTATCAGATTCAAGAATGTCTTCACCAAAATATGATCCCAGGTCTCTTCTACACATTACCAAAGTTGGTGCATACTGGTCGACTCACTTGGGTATGTATTCAGCTTTTTCTTCAACTCTACCCAAAAGTGTTCAATTGGTTTGAGGTCTGGGGACTGTGGGGGCCAATCCATCACCTTTACTTCATTGTCATTGAACCAATTATTCACCAATCTCGACGTATACTTCGAGTCATTGTTCAGCTGCAACACTATGTCATCCTTTTCATACCCATAGTACTCGAGTGTACAAAGTAACTCATTTTGTAGGATACTCACATATAGCTCAGCATTGAGACCACCATTTATCCTGGTAAAGTATCCAATGATTTTGGCTGTGAAACAACCCCATATCATCAGGCTTCCTTCACCAAACTTGACAGTTTCTTCAATTTCTTGATCCACTAGTCC
This sequence comes from Phyllobates terribilis, assembly GCF_046119375.1. Lineage (NCBI taxonomy): Eukaryota > Metazoa > Chordata > Amphibia > Anura > Dendrobatidae > Phyllobates > Phyllobates terribilis. Next base: position 1,121,722,159 of record NW_027362761.1, on the reverse strand, counting down.
CTTTTTTCCTATTGACTTTCATTTGATCTCTCCAAATCTCCCATTTCCAATCTTTTACTGTCCACTTTTTGGACTTTTTTGAAAACTCAAGCCGATGCTTCTTATGATGATATTAAAGTCAAGGATTCTTCACCTTTTTTGGGTCACCATTCCAGACTTGTGTAATGTGCTTCACATGATGCTTGCATGGATGTTTGCAGGGCCGGCTCCAGGTTTTTGTTGGCCCTGTGCGAAAGAGTCTCAGTGGGCCCTTTAACACATAACACGATTCATGATGCACAGATACCGCAGAGAAATATATATATAGTACAATGCTGAAGATTTCACTTCTTACATTACATGAGCGATATCTATTGTAAGTTCTACAATAGTTTAGAAACTGGCGAATTCTCTCAACGCACAGTGCGAATTCCACCACCAGGAGCAAAAGAGTAACAATTCAGTGACATGAGAAGAATATGCATAACTAATCATATGCAAAATAGTTTCAAGTCTAATTTATGTATGACATAGCCAAGATGATTGTCTATAAAATGATGGTAGTCTCACATTAGAAGCAGCAGAGGATGGTGAGATATGGAGCCTGAACGTTAAAAGTTCAAAACATTTGTTACTCTTTTACTCGTCAGTGTAATTATGCACTCAGTGGATGCTCTTGCAGATACCGCACATATCATGGAATTCCAGAAGCTGATGACCTATCCCAAGGATCAGCCAACAATGCATTTCCTAGAATACTCATTTAATTCTGGATTATTGCAATATTACTACAATTCTGCCATTATATGTCTGATATGTTATTTTATCCTCAAATAGCCTGCACGGTATATTAATCTGATTTGTCAGTTGCGGGTGGCAATGATGAATCATAGAAGTTTGGGTTTTGTCCACTCTAGGATTTTACATAAATGCTCATACTTTTTTTTTCATAAAGCAATGATAAAAATGAATTGTCAATATCCATTACATGGAGAATAGTTTTATTCAGAAGATTGAAATACATGTCTGTTTGATGGAAGGTTACCAGATGGCCATTGGACACCAGAGGCTGGCAAGTCGATCCTGTTTTATAACTCCCATCTGAATGCCGTCTGTTGTGAAAGCTGGCCTGCAATTATTGATACATAGAAAAATACTAGTTGCTTATATTTACTGTTCAAATTCTACAATGAAATTACTAAACATTGGTTTAATTCCTATTTCAAGGTCAGTGTGAAATGAATATTATTTGTAAAGTTAATCATTAACTCATTTGATAATATTTAGCAGAAAGAGGATTATTGCAAATTGATAATAGGAAGGTATGACTAGTGTCATTCACCTATAAAAGAATCCTATATTTTGTGACTGATGCTGCATCACATCTACATGGTAGAGCCTATTTACAATCTGTCTATCTATCTAAAAAAATGAAAGCAGCACTCCATCAAGAATTTAAGAAAAACTGTGATTTAATAGCCCATTGGGGCTCAGCAACGTTTCGGTTCTGTTGAGAACCTTTCTCAATCAGTGTACAACTGATACAGCAAGGTTTTTATAGGCAAACCATTATACATCAATGCAGATAATAAAGTGTAAAAAGTGCTTAACAGTAGTTAATTTCCAGGGTCAGAATCATTAGTGATCTACTGCTGCCTGACCTAGGACCTTGCTCTGACCATCCATTTGCTTTGACCCTTTGTTTGATCCGCTATCTTTCTGGTATTTTGACCGCTGGACCGTGAGCTGACTATTCCTTTGTATCTCCCCTCAGTCTATGACGTACCCTCCTGGCTTCTGACATCGGACCTTTTGATTACAAACCAAAACAATAAATTAAGGATAGGGCCTCAATCTACACAAAAACCTCAAGAAAAAAATGGACCCCTAAAATATAATTTTTATTAAGTAAGATAAAACCACTAAACTCGCAAGTTCATGTTAGTGAGTGTATGCACCAATCTTCACATTACCAACCATAGTAAAAAAAATCTGGTAGAATGCAAAAAATACAAAAGGGACTCCAAATGGAGTAAACAAAAATCAGTATATACAATATGTAGGGACTAGTGATGAGCGAGCGTGCTCGTTTAACCCTTTCACCGAGCACGCGCAGGTGCTTATCGAGTATCTTCAGCATGCTCATATATTATGTTCGAGTCCCTGTGTCTGCATGATTTACAGCTGTAAGACGGCCTTGGACATATGCAGGGATTGCTTGTTTGTTAGGGAATCCTCACATTTGTTCAGGCTGTCTTACAGCCATATATCATGCAGACGCAGGGACTCGAACATAATATACAAGCAGGCCGAAGCTACTCGGTAAGCACCCGAGCATGCTCAGTGAAAGGGTTAAACGAGCATGCTCGCTCATCACTAGTACGGGCTAATTTACTCTAGAATTCTCTAATGAAGTCCCTGCCTGCCAGTGGAGGTTGACAACCTAATTTTGCGGTTTGGTGCCCCCGCTCCTAGGTCCTGTCCCTTTGGATCCTAATGTACCCCTAACATAAAGTGCAGCACAGGTAGTATTTGATGCACAGTCCTGGGTGTATGCTCAATTATAGAAATATCCAAATTGCATGTAAAAAATATTGTTTATAGTCCCAATTTTTTTTAATATATTTATACAGTATATAAGTGGGGGACAGAAACACTTCTCAAAGAAGACCGTATACATTCATACATAGATCATCCGTATTGACCAACATGATTGGCATATTTCAGATTATATGATATCACAAAAGTCACCTATTTTTCAGAAAAGCATTACTTGTTAATTCATCTGAAAATTCAATCACTATACGTGGATAGTGACAAAACAGGAGAAACAGCCAATCAATCAAACTGCAATATTGTTATCCACCCAGTATGATAAAGTGCAATGCAGATAGTGTGGTATCTCAAGATCAATTAATAGCAATGATTTTATATCCAAGCTAAGAAAACAGACAAGCAATAGGGCCTCAGGAAGATCCGCAATGCAGGTCAACAGATCCAAATAAGCACGTGCAAAAAAAAACAAATGAAACTCTAAATTGAGATATTAACAGACAGAATAGGCATCAAATACACTTATCTTATTAGATGCTTCAATCCCAGGATTGATTCTTTCAAAATACCGACCTAGTTTCCCCCCAAAAATACAGGTGTTCATCAAATGTGCCACAGATACGGAATAATCCTGTGGCCCCCTATGATAGTGTGTGTTTTATTTGTCCGTGAGTAGTGACTAGCATCAGAGTGATGCACTGGAAAGTGTGAAAAAAAATCCAAGTGCGTTGAAATTGCAACAAAAGTTTTTTAGGTTTTTCATTTAACATGTTCAGTATATGGAAAACAGACCTGGCAATAAGATTATCCAGGTCAGTATGAATACGCAGATGCCAAACATGTATAGTTTTTTTTAGATTTATTTAAGTGGTGAGAAAAAATCTGAGGTCTAAGGTGTAACGTTTCTCCTTAAGGAGAGTGACACACCAGCTCTGGCACGTCAAGGTAAGGAGGCTTATTCGCCATGCAATGCTCCTCTGGGAAATTTAATATGCAAATTGCCTCTTCAGAGAAAAAGAGGACTTGTACTCTATAGTGCCACCTATTGGAAGCAGCAATCCTACAAGTCACAATCAACCCTTTAACGAGTCGTGCAATATGACTTAGGATAAAGCCAAATCATAATCTCAATTTGCAGACACGGAGTTTCAGGCTGTTGGCCCTCGTCAGTGCATAGTATGAGAACTGATTTGGCTAGATGAGAGGCTCTGGACTGAGGTCTAAGGTGTAACGTTTCTCCTTGTGGAGAGTGACACACCAGCTCTGGCACGTCAAGGTAAGATGAGAGGCTCCGGACTGAGGTATGGAAAAAATCTGAATTTTGTAAGAAATTTTTTTCTACTTATGTCGCCATTTTCTGAGACCGTAAAGTTTTTATTTTTCAGGATCTGGGGCTGGGTGAGGGCTTATTTTTTTGAGCTCACATTTGAACTGACATTTTTACTGATACCATCAATACTTGACCAAGTCTGTAGAAGTAAATTACAGTTTAGGTCTTCCATAGTGATGAGTGAAACCTAACCGTAAAGTTCGGGGTTCGTACTGGACTCCTAGCATCCATGCACGGACCCCAAACACGTACTTTTTCCCGCAATTCTTTAATAATGTTTGGGTTTGCCAGCTTAATAAAGCTTGTTGAAATGCTGCTGCGCAGCAAATAAACAAGCTTTTAGGCTGTGGGCAATTCCGGAGCCATCACAGCCATGCCAAGGGTGTGATTGGCCGGCGCACCATGTGATTCTGGATATATAAAAGCCGTGTCACGGGTTGTGCCGCCATTCTGTTCCTCGTCCCCTGTCATTGTGGTTCTTTGTCCTCTGTGCCCTAAAAGCTTGTTCCTGTGTGCCATAGCAGACTGCCCTAAAAGCCTATTCCTGAGTGCCTTGTGTAGACCGCCTTAAAAGCCTTTTCCTGTGTGCTATACCAACATTGTGTAGACCAACCTAACAGCCTGTTGCTCTGTACCATAAATGTCTCTTGTCTGTGCTATAAAAGCCTGTTGCTCTGTGTCAAAAAATTCTGTTGCTCTGTGTCATATAAAACTTGTACTTTGAGGCAAAAAAAATATATTGCTCTGTTGCATAAAAAGCTTGAACTCTGGAAAAAATCCTTCTACTCGGTGCCATAAAAACTTGTTGCTCAATGGCATAATAGCCTTAACTACAGTGCCTGAGTCCAGCCTCTTGCCTACGAGTTATTTTTTAAGGGGGAAAAACGTGAGGAGAGCAGAAAATAGCGGATGTGGACGTGGTCGTGGTGATGGTGTAGCTGATGCAGGGAGAGGATGCTGTTGATCTGCGCCTATTAGGTGTCCAATTGCAACACCTTCCTCAGGATCACGCATGTGACAGGACGTTCAGCATTATTTAGTAGGCCCCAGTACCACAGAATGAATGGTGAGGCCAGATCATGTGGAAGCCATGTTAGGGATGGCTGGGAGTGCCTCCAGTTCCTTCACATTTTCTTCCACCAATTTCCCTGCAGAAAGCGTTCAGTTGTCACCTGAGGATCTTAGTCATCGTTCTTCCACTTCACCCCCCCTTGCAAATCATCCAAGCACTTTGAGCTCCAAGTCATGCAGCAGTCTCTTCTGCTGTTTGATGAGTCCACTTGCTGGGATTCTGTGGCCCATCCATCTGGTCCTGCCCTTGAAATGGAAGAGTGCACTGATGCCCAACCATTCTTTCTGTTGGAGGATGAATACGTGGGAGGGCTAGTGCACACGGTCAGCTTACCACCGCAGCACATCTCTGGGGAAACACAGGTGCCAACTGCTGTGGCTTTCTCCAGCGTGTCGACTGTCAAGGAGTGTAGGCATCAGGACTGGGTGGAAGATGATGTGGAAGATAATGAGGTCCTCAAGCCCATATGGATCAAAGGGCCTCATAGTGATGTATGCAGCTCGGAGGAAGAGGAGGTGGTCATGCTTCCCAGTCAGCACAGCAAAGGAGGGAGCAGGGTGGAAAAGCATGGCTCCTGGCCCATAGAGAGTATGTCATCTGATACTGCCCCCTGCGCCAAGGGAATGAACCCCCAAATGCCAGATCAAAGGAACTCTCTGGTGTGGGACTTCTTCACTCAATGTAGTGAAGACAAGTGGCAGGTCGTTTGCACTCTGTGCCATCAGAGACTTAAGCGAGTTGTAAATATTCTAAACCTGAGCACCACCTGATGATCAGGTTTCTCAAATCCAAGCAAGAGGAGCAGTTGGGCACACATCTTAAAAATTATGACAAATCTGAGCCTCCTCCTACTCCTTTTTTGCTGCGCCCTCAGCCTCTTCCTCTCAGTCACAGTAAACAGGGCCACCTGCCTCCCCACAAAGAGAGGATGTGAGAGCAACACCACAACCAGCAGTGTCACTGACCATGTCTACACTGTCCCATGGAAGTTTTCAGCTCTCTATCCCCCAAATTCTTGACAGAAAGAGGAAATTCCACCCTAACCACCCACGAGCCATGTGCCTGAATGTCAGCACTTCTAAATTACTGGTGTTTGAAATGCTGCCATTCCAGCTGGTGGAGACCGCCAGTTTAAAAAAACTGATGTCGGTGTCTGTTACGCAGTGTGTTGTTCTCAGCCACCAGTACTTTGCTAGGCTGGCCATCCCTGCCCTGCACACACACGTTTCTGACCAGATAAGTGGTGCATTGCGCAACTCAATCACTGACAAGGTCCATGTTACAACAAATATGTGGATCAGTAAGCACAGGCAGGGACATTACATCTTCCTAACTACCCACTGGGTCAATGTAGTGGTGGCTGGGACAGAGGCGGAAGGCGTTTCAGCAAATGTCCTACCACCACTGAGGATTGCTGGACGTTTCTCGGTAAGTGTTAACTACTCCTCCTACTCCGCTTCCTCGATCACCTCCTCATCCGGTCACAGTGAGCCCTGCACCACCAATTTCAGCACAGCCAGGGAGAAATGCCAGCAGGCTGTTCTTTAACTCATTTGTTTGGGGGACAGATCCCAAACCACGAAGGAGCTGTGGACAGGGATCAAACAGCAGACAGATGAGTAGTTGGTGCCAGTAAACCTCAAGCCCACCCTGATGGTTCACAATAATGGGCAAAATCTGATAGCACCTCTTGGCCTAACCAGTTTGACTCACATCCTTTGCGTGGCGCATGTGCTGAACTTGGTGGTGCAAAGCTTCCTGAAGAACTATCCAAATATATCTGATTTGCTGCTGGAAGCGCGTGCAGTGTGTGCGCTCTTTCGGCATTCTCACCCTGCTGCTGCTCGCCTGTCTGCTCTGCAGCGTCACTTCTTCCTTCCAGCTCACCGCCTCATATGTGACATACCAACAAGGTGAAACTCCACCTTGCATGTGCTGGAGAGACTGTGTGGTCAGCAGCAGGCAATAGTGGAGTTTCAGCTGCAGCATGCACGCACGAGTCGCTTGGCGGAACACCGCTTCACCACAAATGAGTGTGCCTCCATCAATGATGTGCGTGCCGTGTTTCACTGCTTTGAATATTCCACCAACATGGCCAGCGCTGATGATGCCATTATCAGCATTACTATCCAACGTCTATGTCTGCTTGCAAAAACCCTTCAGGCGATGATGGATGAGGTGGTGGCACAGGAGGGAGAGGAGCAGGAGGACCAGAAAACATTCACACCCTTATCAGGCCTATCATCCACACATGGCTCAGATGGTGGGTTCCTGTACCCAAAGCGGCCTGTTGCGCAAGGGTCCAGCCAAGGGTCAGTTTTGAAGGAGGGGGATGTTGAGGAATTGTGCTTCCAGCAGGGTGGCACTCCAAGCTGCTCACCGGTATCACTCAAGAATGGCGGGGGGATACAGAAGACCCAGACCATACACCTCCCACCGAGGACAGCTTGTCGTTGACTCTGGCACACATGAGCAAATACACGCTGCTGTGCCTGTGCAATGACCACCGAGTTACCCGTATTATTACCAGTTCTGATTACTAAATTGCCACCCTGCTGGATCTCTGCTACAAGGAAAACATACCATCCTTACTTCCGTCCTTGGAGCGGGATCACAAAATGTGTGAATACAAGCATATGTTAGTTGAAAAATTACTGATGGCTTTCCCACCTGACTGTGGGGGCTCAGTGGAAGAACAAGGCAGAGAAGGAAGTCGCCCACTCAGCTGGTGCCCCGTCAGCACCTTGGAAGGCAGGATTAGCATGGCCGAAATTTAGAAACAGTTCCTCAGCACGCCACAACATCTGGCACTACCATCTGATATGGTCCATATCAGCAGGATGCAGTGTTTCAACAACATGGCGTAAGGGTATGTACACATGATCTGGACAGGCATCGCTTTGGATGTAGCATTCTTTATGCTGCGTCCAAAGCACTGCGATATATGAACGCAGTTGAATCCGCATGTGTTCATTGACCCATGCGGATTCACCACATTCAATACATTGTATTGATCTAATTTTTCTTCCAGAGGTGCACGGAGACGCATAGTGGACATGGGATTTCTACAAATCCCATCCACAATGCTGTAACATCTGGCTGCTGCAGATTTGACGCTGCATAAGCACACAGCATCAAACCCTCAGTGGCTCCTGATCATGTGCACATAATCTTAGAGCATCTGTCCACACGTCTCCATGTTATAACTGATTAGTCTGCCCCATTTAACTTTCGGGTCTCCAAATTGGACACATGACCTGAGCTTCCCCTTTACGCCTTGGAGGTGCTGGCCTGCCCTGTGGCAAGTGTACTGTGGGAATGTGTGTTTAGCATGGCAGAGAGTGTGATCACGGATAGGCATATCCGCCTGTCCACATCCAACATGGGCAAGGTCACAGTCATTAAAATGAACCAGGCATGGATTACAAAGAACTTGTCCATACCTTTGGCTGACTAGACAACTATACCAGCCGCACCCAGCCACAGTTAGACTCTATTTGCCATTCGTTTAATTTTGGGGCGTCCTCCACCAAAAAAAATAAATAAATAAAAAAGGTGTTGGCTACCTCCTCCGCCTCTGCCACGTCAATCTCCATTTCGTCCTCATCCTCCATTTGGACCTCAGCCTCCTGGTTAAAGAAAATACTTTGTTTTTATATTTCATTTCTGTTATTGTTATTTTCATTGGTTCCTCTTAAAAAAGCTTTTTTATTAAAAATATGTAAAAATATCTAAAAAAAAAGTGTTGGCTACCTCCTACTTAGATTGTTATACCTATATCACAACATGTACATCATCCTCGTCTTGGACCTCAGCCTACTGGTTAAAGATAATTTTTTTGGTCTTGTATTTTATTCTCTGTTATTTTCATTAATTCCCTTTAAAAATTAAAAAAAATTTCCAAAAAAAGATAAAAATAAAAAAAACACCAAAAAAACTGTGTTGGTTACCTCCTACTTTGCCTCTTACACATACGTCACTTGGACCTTGGCCTCCTGGTTCAAGATTTTTTTTCATTTTAAGTCAGGGCCCTATCCTCATTTGTAGGGGGATGCAAGAACCTTCGTCCAACCACTCATAACGAAACTCTTTTAAGTAATTCCTCTATCCACATTTGTCTGCAGGGCAATTGTCCTGCTCTTACCCTACCGCTTACTACCGCCATTTTACTGCACAAAATTTCAGGCACCCATTGCCTCTTGAGGTGAAATTTGAATCAAAGTCTGTGGGGGTATTGTTCCCCATGCTCTGAGGTTGAAATGTGTTAAAATCTTCTGTGGGGGTATTGTTCTCCATGGTCTGAGGCTGACATTTTAACCCTGCTGTTCTGTTCGGTCAAAAATTACCGAATTAGAAATTTGATATTTTTTTAAATATTCATTATGCGGTTCTGAAACTTGTGGTTAATTGACTTTTCCTCATTTGAGGGGTTCTTACTATGGGTGTTTTTTTTGTTTACTTTTTGCTCCACGTTTTTTTTACACTTGTACTGTTTGATCAAAAATGACCGATAGCCTTTTATACTAATCTCCAGCCATTTTTTGAGTAAAATAAAGGATTTTGGACTATATATTGCATCTACTACTATTTATCAATTTATCTAGGTCCTTTTGGTCCATGCAGATTTACATATACATACATTTTCAAATTACGATACAGCAGATGGATTCGCTTACAGTATAGTTATGTGCAAAATTTTTTCGCTGTATCTTATTTACCCTGCTGTTCAACTGGGGCAGATGTTGCTGAAAAGAAAAATGACCATGCTGGGTACTGTTAGAAAAAATAATCCAGAACTGCCGCAAGGTATCCTCAGTAAGAGAAATATTTATAGTTCTGTTTTATTTTACTAAGGATACAACAGTAGTTTCTTACGTTCCCAAAAAACACAAACAGGTTATTCTGATGAGCACAATGCACTAGTAATCGAGACGACAGAAAGCCGGACATGATTTTACATTACAATGCCACAAAAGGGGCAGTTGATATTCTAGATCAACTCATAGGCCCTTACACCTGTAAACGCAAAACAAATCGGTAGCCAATGGTTGTTCTTTACAACATTCTTGATGTGCCGGCATACAATGCATTCGTGTTATGGCGTGAAATACACCCAAATTAGAACGAAAATAAACTATATAAAAGATAGGGTAGTTGGGAAAATCACTGGTTAGCCCATTTATTGAAGAACGAAAAGTACAACCCAGAGATGATGGAGCGGCAGCCATTGTCAACAGGATCCAACAGCATGCTAAAGAAAGTGAACCAACAGCTTCCACCGCCACTGCTACGATACCCATGGCCTCAACCGGCAATGCAACCAGCCTAAAACGGAAACGATGCGCCTTCTGTCCAACATCAAGTAATCACAAGACAAATGTGATATGTTGCAGTTGTGCAAAGTACTTATGCAAAAGACATGTAAATTATACTTGTGACAAATGCAAACAGTAAATTTAGCACCGTTAACCTAATTTACCATTTTATATAGAAAAAGCTGAACTTTTTATTTTTTTTATTTATTTATTTTTTTTTAATTTACATACAGGTTGATGTTATTAGTTATAGTCTACAGTTATATAAAGAATATTTTTATATGTGCAAATGTGCAATATGAATGAATATTGCAATAAGGCCATGTAACATTTTTTGATACAAAAAAAATAAAAATTAAGTTTTTGATTTTATTTTTCATTTGTTTATGAACAACCATGTTCACATACAGAATAATAATGCAACAGGTATTCAAATAAAACTCTTCAATTACCTAAAAATCAAGATTTTAATAGGTCTTGTCAAAAATGACCGGAACATTATAAGTGTATAGTAGACCCGAACAGAACAGCAGGGTTAAATTTCTTCTCTGTGGTTATTGGGCACCATGGTCGGTGGGTTAAATTTTAATTGGGCAAAACAAAAAGTTTGCATAATCGTCTAATCCAGACTGGTGGTAAAGGCCCTAATTCAGGCGTAGTTGCCTGCTTTGAACACTATTTTTTTCAAAGTAAACTCTTTGGGATTCGGGACCTGCTAGGTTTTCCTCAGATGCATTTGCAGTACACAGTAATGGAGCGTAAATTTTTTTAACATTTGGGTTATCATGCAACATGCTCTGTGGCTGAAATTTTGTGTAATCTTCTATGGGGGTATTGTTCCTTATGCATTGTGGCTGAAATTTGTTAAAATCTTCTGTGGGGGCATTGTGCACCATTCTCTGTGGCTGAAATTTTTAATAATCTTATGTGGGGGTATTGTTCCCCATATTCTGTGGGTGAAATTAAATCAGCTTCTGTGGTGATACTGTGCCGGATGGTCTGGGGGTGAAGTTTGTAAACTTCTTCTGTGGGGATACTCTCCCCCATGCTCTGAGGGAGAAATTTTAACTGGACTGGAAGTAGCAATCCTCAGTCTCTCTGAGGGCACTGCTAACATTTTTATGTTATTCATTTACTTCCTATTTTACCATGATTGCTATGGTGAAATAACCCCTTCAAGTCATTTTCCTATCCACATTTGTTTGCGGGGCAATTGTCCTGCTCTTACCCACATTTGCTTCCTTTTGCAATCCACTAGCCCTTACTTTGGATCATTTTATAACTATTTTACAGCTTTGAAGTTCGAGTCCCCATTGACTTATAAGGGTTTCGGGGTCATGTTCAGGTCAAGTTCGCGACCCGAACTGGACTTTAAAAAAAAGTCCGCCTGCACCAGCTGAACACGGACATCCATGGGTTCGTTCATCTCTAAACTTCTGATTGGGACCAAAAGAATCTTTTGACCCTCCTATGGTTTAAGGCCTGTTGAACCCACTATAGTTATACTTTAAGTTATAATTTAGGGGGTTTGGTCTGAGGTCTTTATACTTGAGGGTGTTATCTGAAATCTATTTATTTAAGGATTCCGGGTTCTGTAATTATTTTTGGTGTCTGTATTTGTTTAGAATATTTGGTGTGTGGTTTCTAAAAGTTTAAAGGGTCTATTCTGGAGTGTGATGTAAGTGGTCCTATGCATCATTTTTTGTTAAAATGTTATAAGTTAAGGGATTATTTCATTCAAATGGATGGGACACAAGGGAATTTTTTTTGGATGCTTTATGATCTACTTTTCAGAATTTACCTTACACATTTTTGGTAAATATGACTAATAGACACCTCTATGTCATAAACTGTAGCATAATAACAGGATTTAGAAGGAACTTTATTTTTGCAGAAGTTGCATCTGTTTCACAGTCAATTACAACAGATAAATGCAGAATACCATGCTTACTTTTCAGACAAAAAAATTAGTCACTATTACAGGAGAAAGACAAAATCATGAATGATGAACTGAAGGAGCCATACTAATGTAATGAGCACAGAGCTGACGGTACGCAGCAATTCAGCCTACTTCTAGACCTTCGCCTGAGAAGTGTCCTAATTAACTTGACAGTAGTTTGGCAAGAAGATCTTGAAATTTAGTCATCCGCCCAGCAGGCTCCTAACTTGATATCCTTTGGGGGTGTAAGACTATATTTAAACTTTCGACTTCCTTCTATGCTTCTTCGGTTAAAAAAAAAATTCTTAAGTTCATAAACGCATACTTGTATGTTGATGAACTTACGCAGCCACACTATATGGTCAAAAATATTGGGACACCTTTTAATGATTGAATGCAGATATTTTGCTCATTGCCATTGCCATAGATGTAGATAGAGCTCCTCTCCATGCAGTATGCCTAAGATTTGTGAAAGATTGGCTTGTTTTAAAGAGCTCACTGAACTCCAGGTCAATTCTAGAATAGGACACCACCAGTGTAATAAGTCAGTTCATGAAATCATTTCCCTACTAAATATACAACTGTCTGGGTCAGCCTCCACTGAGACAGGGCGTAATGGCGGCAAACTGTTGCCTGCCGGTGGGCCGTCCTCAGCAGAATAAAAAGGGGAAAGTTGAGGAAGGGATGCAGGATCAGTCCATCTCAGTAAGCAATGTCCACACCTCAGGTGCAACAGGAAAAATAATCGCTTTTACTGGAGCAGTTGATGATGATTACAGCTCTCCACAGTTATTAACTAGCTATTGAACACGTTCTACTCCCGGGTGGCGAGCATTTTTATTGGTATATGATCTCCCATGCTGGTATGTGCTTCCCCCCTCCTGTCCCCACCATCCTATCCTGGTATGCATGGCACCCCATCCCTCATCCTGGTATGCATGGTACCCCGCATTCCTATCCTTGTATTTATGGTACCCCTCATCCCTATCCTGGTATGCATGGTACCCCATCCCTATCCTGGTATGCATGGTACCCCGCATTCCTATCCTGGTATGCATGGTGACGCGCCCAGGGGATGAGGACGAAACTACTCGGCGCCCGGGCCTTGTTGTTGGTTTTGGGGGATGTCGCGGTGGCAGGCTCCTGGGCCCATACCCTGGGGTCACTCTTAAAAGCAAGGGAAGTGGAAAAGGTGTATGGGAAAGGGGGAATGTTCGTGACGCCACTCTTGTTGTCTGGTGAGGATCACCAGCGCTGCGACAGTCCTCTGAGGCCAGTGTTCAGGCAGCTTAGTTGGTGCTGCTCCCCACAGGTGGAGCGGGGCCTCAGGGCAGTGCAGAGAGGGATGCAGAATAAAGCGTTGGTGAGTGCAGAGCCACGGAGGAAAGAACAGACAGAGGCAGTAATTGAAGTCATCTGAGTCTTTACTCACGGTAGTGTTTTCTCAGCCCAGAGCTTCTCTCTGTTGTCACACAGCGAGCTGCGGCCACCAGGGTGGGGTTCAGCAAACTCCAGGTAGTTCAGGAGTGCTCGACAGGACCCCCGCTCTAGTGTGTTCCTCTCTTGTTGAACTTCTCCCACCTTGTGTCACCCACTGAGTCCCGTACGGGTACTGCGATGTCCCTGATGGGTAGCGTGTAGCTCCCGGACCGACTGGGTGCCCTTCTTGGTGACTAGTGGTGAGAACATGGAGTAAGGCCGGGTCCCTCTGGATAAACTCAGATTAGGGCATACAGGTGGAGACTCCGCTCCATCCGTATCGCCCTGGGATCTACATAAGCCTCCGGACTTTTCCGACAGAGACGTGAAGTGCAAAGTCAGATAATCGGGGACCGGTACCCCCTCTTGTGGCAGGGTCTCTCTGGCAGGGCCAGAATAAGGTATGCAGGTTGCGACTCCGCTCTGTCCGCACCCCCTGAGATCCTTTTGCCTGTGGAGCCTAACTCCTCTGCTCCCCTCCTGGGCCTTCTTGGTTGGACTCTGACCGGGGACAGAGTCGGTTTTAACTCTGCCCCAGTCCCCCGTCTCGAGGCCTGAGACCGGGAACCGTGGACCCTCCAGATGGCAGCAGCTTTGTACTGACTTGCCGTCCCAAAGACCCACGACCAAAGACCCGGTTATTAAAATGGCCTCCAGTTATATATGATTCTATTAAGTGCTAAAGTAAAATGCTTCCTCCACCCTCACTCACTACATGGTTCCCCCTAACTTTGGTTCTCTCCAACTCCTCCATTCAGGCCCGGGGCAGCACTATGGTGCTTTAGGCCCCCTTCAGAACTGGAGTGGTGTAGTGTTGAGTGTGTGGTTGGGGTCCTGTGAGGTACTCCATCCTTACCTGGGAGAGGAGATACCACACCTCGTTCTGAGGTGCAGCACCCCTGTGGCGATTGAGCCCTCATGGGCGCCACATTGGCACCCCATCCCTCATCCTGGTATACATGGTACCCCACATTCCTATCCTGGTATGTATGGTAACCCTCATCCCTATTCTGGTATGCATGGCACCCCTCAGCCCCCAATCCTGGTATACATGGTCCCCTCACCCCCCAATCCTGGTATGCATGGTCCCCTCACCCCCCAATCCTGGTATGTGTGGTACCCCTCATCCTGGTATGCATGGTACCCCATTCCTCATCCTGGTATGCATGGAACCCCTCATCCCCCAATCCTGGTATGTATGGTACCCCTCATCCCCCAATCCTGGTATGCATGGCACCCCTCATCCCCCAATCCTGGTATGCTTGGTACCCCTCATCCCCCAATCCTGGTATGTGTGGCCCCCTCATCCCCAATCCTAGTATATATGGCCCCCTCACCCCCAATCCTGGTATGTATGACACCCCTCATCCCTTTCATGCTGCACACATATAAAAAAATAAACTCTTATACTCACCTTTCTTCTCTGCTCCAGCGCTGCTGTATCCTGTTCTGCCGGAGGCCGGGGGAGGAGTGCGGCACCGGAGTACGAGTGTGCCCATACCGCGCTGTCCGGCGCCATTTTGCTGAAGATGCACTGCAAATGAGTCTTCAGTAAAATGGCGCCAGATAGTGCTATGCGCATGCGCCGATTCCAACGCCTCACTCCTGCCGCGGTCTCCGACGAAGAGAGGCGCCACGGCAATGCTACTCCCAGTCAGGTAAGTATGTAAGTATGGCGCCAGAGATCGCGGTATGCGATCAGTGTCTACGCATACTGTGATGTCCGTCGCCATACACTCCTCTTACCTGTAACGGCTCCATGCCTGCTTCTGTCTGGAGCCAGACTGCGCAGGTGTATCACGCTTGCGCAGTCTAAAAGGGTTTCAGACAGAGACACGCATCTCCCATTTTATTATAGATAACAATAATAATTTTGTTTCTATAGTGCCAACATATTCTGCAGAACTTTACATTTTAGAGGGGACTTGTGTGGCACCCCAGGGGTCCGGTTGCCTCAGTGGCATTGTCTCCCTCACAAGAGGTGATACCATGCCTGGAAGCAAGAAGGGGTCCCCTAATCAGGTACACCAGCATACAACACTTTCCTGGCTCCAGACCAGCAAGGGGAGCTCCTCCCCTTAGCAAATGAGATCTGGATGCGGGGTTAGTTAGAGTTAGTGAGAGGAGTTGAAGACAGGACAGCGAAGAGGAAAGACCTGAGGAGTGGAGCTGCACGGCAGCTCACCCCAGAGAAGAGCGTAGAAGAACCGGACACTGGATTCCGAGGTTGTGGGGCACTGAAGGCCCAGCAGCAGAAACCGGAGGGCAGAAGACTGCAGGTCTCCTGGCCCCATCAGACGCCCAGAGACTCCACAGCACATAGACGTTTTACTCGGGGACGAGGGCCACAGCACAGCTATAAGCTGCAGGGCCAAAGAGATTAGCGCAAAGGGAAGGCCTCCAACTTCACCTGGCGAGGTGGATTCCCAACTTGCTTTCAGGCCACCCGGACCTCTACTACAAGCTAGTACCCGTGCCCCGGTCTGCCTAACCACCGCAAGTAAAGATAAGAGGAAACTGCCATTAAATTGTGGACTGGTTATTATCTGCGCCATCCCCGGCACTACACTGCACAGCAATGTCTATAACATCTCCATTTCCTGCCCTGGAGCTAAGCTCTGCCTGTGGAGAGCTGTCCCAACTCTGCTGCGTCACCATCAGCTCCAGAGGATCTGTACCGCAGAAGCGGCTCCACATAGCCGCATACCACAGGTGGTGTCACGAACATTAAACTATAAAAACTATAATCCCCTTTTATTGTCCGCCTGGGTCACGGACCGGGTCACTGCCACTGTGACATCCCCCAGCACCCATCGGCCTGGCTACCAAGTACCCCACGGCCCAGGGGGCACATCAACTTGGCGTCACGAACAGGATTCACGAAGCCCAGTATAACCGTATACTGTGCACCATAGACTTTACTGAACGGTGTGATCATGTCATTTGCCGTCAGCCGAGGGGAAGCAAGAGGCCCCGATCTGGAACCACCGGGTAAGCGATCCTTCCCACCTGCAGAGCAGCATACTGGTACGTCAGCAGAAACCCAGGACCTGGCTGAGGTTCACTAGGGGGGAGGAAGATGTCCAACCTGGGAGGCCGCGGGCACGGCCGCCGCCACTGTAATGCCATTATCAATGCCGGATATACTAGGGGCGGGGTGGTTGCCCCAGTACTCAGGGGAGTCACACACCCTGACCGACTTTGAGGAGAGGCTGCGCAGTTTGTTTAAAGTGTGCCCCCTGTCTGAGGAGCAAAAAGTCAGCATCCTCATAGGCCAGCTAATCGGTGCAGCCCAGAGAGATGTGAAGTCCTGGCCGGGCAGGAACAGAGGTACTGTCAAGGAAATACTGGCCCGGTTGAAGGATACCTTTGACACCCGCACCGCAGCAGAGATCAAAATGAAGTTCTACGGGTGCAAACAAAGGGTGCAGGACAGTGTACGGGACTATGCTCTAAACCTGCAGGAGGCGCTGCGGGCCATTAAACAGGTAGACCCCGACAGTGTGCAAGACGAGGGCAGATTGCTAACTGAGCAGTTTATTGAGGGGCTCCTGTCTAACGCTTACCGGACACAGCTGCACCATTATGGCTCTGCAAAACCCTGATCTGGACCGAGCCATCCGGGTGCTACGAGAACTAACACCAGGTGGCACTGCATCCCTTCGGCGCCCAGCTATCACCTACCACCAGGAGGTGGCATCCTTTTCCCCAGCACCTGTGGAGGCTGATGCGCAGACCCTAAATAATGATCTGTCTGCGGATCTACGCCTTCAGGTCCAGGAGCTGACCAAAAGTGTGGCTACGCTAACCAAAACCATGCAGGCCATGCAAGTGTCTCCAAAGGAAAGAATCCAGCTGGCTTCCAGTCTAGATGACGTCCCGTGGCGACGGCAGAGAAGAATTCCACCGACCAGAGGGAGGAACAGCAATCGCTACAACTAGAACAGACAACCCATCTGCCGCCGCTATCAAAAGATGGGGCACTACGCAAGATTCTGTAATTTAAATGAGGAACCCCTGGGGCAGAGGGCCAACCCCCAGGAGTAAGATGACCAGGCCCACAAAGCTGGTGAGACAAGTACGTGGGAAGTCGACCAGTCCTACCTGTCGTGCTTGATGGCATCCCGATGAACGCACAGCTGGACACTGGGTCCCAGGTGACAACGATGCCATATATCCTTTATAAACAATACTGGACTGATTTAGACATTACCCACTGTCCAGATGAACATCATAGCATCTATGCCAGCAATGGTCAGCCCTTGCCTCAGGTGGGGTATAAAGAGGTGACCATAAAAGTTGGCCGAGTGGAATTGCCATCACAAGGAATGATTATTGTTGATATTGATCACCGAGAAAGTCATCCTATGATAACTGTAGGCACCAACGTGATAGAGAATTGTCTTGGGGAAATTATTCTTTTGTTGCAACAGGTCGCAGAGACTGCCAGTTCCAGTCAGCAGTGAGTTCTGCAGAAGGAAATCAGAGCCCTGATGAAAAGACAACAGGTAGAGCTGTCTGGAGGAGAAGTTGGCAGTGTCAGAATGAGTGATCCATTCCCCATTGCAATGCCCCCTAGGAGTGAAATGTTAATATGGTGTTGGGCAGCAATCGGTCTCTGGGGTCAAGATTATCAGGCCCTGGTAGAACCCGTGTACTCTGATGGTAGGCCCACCATCTTGACAGCCAGGGGGGTAGTCGATGTCCGCAAGGGTAGAGTACCGATACGCATCCTGAATTGTGGGGAGAAAGAGGTCAATTTACCCCGGTATGCTATCCTTGCTAAGCTATTCACTGTCAGTAACAACACAATAAAGACAGTGGAACCATTGTCTCCGTCCAAACCGGCGGAGGGTAACGGCTCCAAGGGGCCGATGGAGGATTGGTGTCGGAAGCTACAAGTGGGCACTGACTCCACCCCTTTGCACCAAAAGCATGGAGTATACCGGGTGGTCCAAGAATATGAGCGAGTCTTCAGCAAACACCCACTAGAATATGGGGCAGGTAAAAGGGGTCCAACATCATATCCCCATGGGAGATCATCCGCCCATTAAAGAGAGGTACCGGCCTGTACCCCCAGCTCACTATCAATATGCCAAAGGAATGTTACGGGAGATGAAGTAGACTGGGGTGATCAGAGATAGTTGTAACCCCTGGGCAGCTCCATTAGTTCTCGTCAGAAAGAAAGATGGTACAATGAGGATGTGTGTTGATTACAGGCAGATTAACCGCATTAAGGACGCTTACCCATTACCCAGAATTGAGGAATCATTAGCAGCATTGAGATGAGCTAACTATTTCTCCACTTTGGATCTCACAAGTGGGTACTGGCAGGTTCCTGTGGCAGAGGCGGACAGAGAGAAGACCGTGTTTACAACTCCAATGGGCATCAGCGAGATCAACTGCATGCCATTTGGGCTCTGCAACACCCTAGGAACTTTCCAGCGGTTAATGGAGTGTTGCCTGGGACACAAAAACTTCAAAACCGTTCTGCTGTACCTAGACGATGTAATCGTCTACTCAAAGACATATGAAGACCATCTGGAGCACCAGGCCGAGGTGTTTGAAACCTTATCTGGTTATGGCCTGAAAGTAAAGCCGTCCAAGTGCCACCTGTTGAAGCCCAAGGTGCAGTACCTAGGTCAGGTGGTAAGCGCCGAAGGTGTAGCACCAGA
The DNA here is from genome assembly GCF_046119375.1 of Phyllobates terribilis. NCBI lineage: Eukaryota > Metazoa > Chordata > Amphibia > Anura > Dendrobatidae > Phyllobates > Phyllobates terribilis. The sequence continues at coordinate 1,121,702,817 of NW_027362761.1, read as the reverse complement.
CCATGAAAAAAGTCACTGTGATCAAGGAATGGCCAAGACCCTCCACTATCAAGGAAGAGCAACAGTTTTGGCACCCATGCAGGACCTCTTCGTGGGCCAGTCCAAGAAGGCCAAGAACCCAAAACCTCCGTTCAAATGGGGTAAACCAGAAGACGAATCTTTCACTCGACTGAAAATGGCTCTTACTGGAGATGAAGTCCTGGCACACCCTGACTATGGCCAACCCTTTATACTCCATATGGATGCCAGCAACGTGGGATTGGGAGCGGTGCTGTCCCAGGTACAGCAGGGCAGAGAGAGAGTGATTGCCTATGCCAGCAGGAAGCTCCGTCCTACAGAAAGGAACCCCAACAACTATAGTTCCTTTAAGTTGGAGTTTTTAGTCATAGTCTGGGCTGTAACGGAGCGCTTCAAACACTACCTCGCCTCCTCCAGGTTTACAGTCTTCACAGACAACAACCCGCTGATGCACCTGGAGACTGCGAAACTTGGTGCCCTAGAGCAATGATGGATGGCCCGACTGTCTAACTATGAGTTTACCATCAAGAATCGGGTGGGGCATAAAAACACCAATGCTGATGCGCTGTTCAGGATGCCCAACTTGCCAGATGGGGGAGAAGACCCGGAAGATCTGGAGGAGATAGAGCTACCCGCTTTCCATCGCCACGGGGTGACCCAGTGCTCCCACTGTGTTAGGGAAAAGTGGTCCGCCAACAGAGAGGCCACGTTCAACCCATTGCCCCATCATGGATGGGCAGAGATGCAGGATAGCGACCCGGCTGTCCACCTGGTAAAGGAGCTGCTGACACAAGCTGACTCGCACCCTGTTCCAGATGCTCCACAGGAGGTCCAACAGTTGTGGAAGGAGAAGGGCAAACTGTTCATCTACGAGGGAAAGCTGTGTCGAAGAAGTATCAACTCCCGGACACACAAACTGGTCTGGCAGGTGGTGGTCCCGAGGCGGGATGCGCCAATGGTCTTAGAAGCGTACCACGATGGAGCAGGACACTTCGGGTGGAAGAAGTTGGAAGTCCTGCTACGTGAGCGATTCTGCTGGGTTGGCATGAGGAAAGCAATCGAGAGATGGTGTCGAGAATGTGGTCAATGCAACCTGAGACGGAAAGACCGTGACAGCCAGAGGGCTCCCCTGCAGCCCATAATCACCAAACAACCACTTGAGCTAGTAGCCTTGGACCACGTGCAGCTAGCCCCAAGCTGGTCAGGCTATGTCTACGCTCTCAATATAGTGGACCACTATTCCAGGTTCTTGGTAGTAGTGCCAGTGAAAGATCAGACGGCTCAGACGGCAGCCAAAGCGTTTCAACAACACTTTTGTCACCTGCATGGTTACCCTGAACGAGTGCTGACCGACCAAGGTCCAGCCTTTGAAGCAGAAGTGTTCCAGGAATTCAGTAACTTGTACGGCTGCAAGAAAATAAGGACGACGCCGTATCATCCCCAGACCAACGGGTTGTGCGAGAACATGAACCAGGTGGTAATAGACCTGTTGAAGAAGTTGCCCCTTGAAGAATGTAGCCTGTGGCCAGAGAAGTTACCAGATTTGTTGGACCTATATAACCATATCCCGGTGAACTCCACCAACTGTACACCCGCTTACCTGATGAGAGCTAGACCTGGCAAGTTACCCATTGACTTAGACATGGGAGTCTCAACACCAGAGACGGCATTACCAGATGCAGATTGGGATACAGAGCAACAGCAACAATTCCACAAGGTGCAAGAATGTGTGGAGAGAAGTTTGTCCCAAGCGAGACTGAAGCAGGAGAAAAAAATCAGCACGCACCTGCAGTTCCCTTATCACCTAGAGTACAGGTACTTAAGAGGAAGAGACGAGTCCATAAATTAGATGACCAGTGGGAGGGTGAGCCATACACCGTCCTACCCTCAAATTACTATGACACCAAAGTGTGCCACATCAGTAAAGATGGAGGGGAAACTTCAGCGGCAGTCTCAAGAGACCACCTGAAGATATGCCCTGAACAGGCACACAACATTATGCAATTCCACATGTGCTTCAGTAGGGTGCCCAGCAAGGGAGTCACAAAAACACTGAACTTCAGGAGGGCAAAGTTTGATCAGCTAAGAGATGCCCTTCACCTTATAGACTGAGATAGTATCTTCAGTAATAGGAGCACGGATAGAAAATGGGAAATTTTCAAAACAGTCCTGCATAGTCACTGTAGAAGGTACATACCTTATGGGAATAAAAGGGCTAGGAATAGGAGGAAGCCAATGTGGCTAAATAAGGAAGTCAAGAGGGCAATGAAAAACAAAAAAAGGGCTTTCGGTAAACTTAAACAAGAAGACAGCGAGGAAGTGCTAATATCTTTTAGGGAAAAAAACTAAATCTGTAAGAAACAAATAAGAATAGCAAAAGAGGAGACAGAGAGACTAATTGCCAAGGAAAGTAAAACGAATCCCAAACTGTTCTTTAACTATATAAACAGTAAAAGGATTAAAACTGATGGAGTTGGCCCATTGAAAAATAAAGTGGGTAAAATCATAGAGGGCGATGAGGGTAAAGCAAACCTACTCAATAGCTTCTTCTCCACTGTTTTCACAAAAGAAAACAATTTATCGGAGGAAATGCAGAGTGATAAAGTAAACCCTCCGCTAAATATCACCCACCTAACCCAGGAGGAAGTTCAGAAACGCCTAAATAATATCAAAATAGACAAGTCACCAGGCCCAGATGACATACACCCCCGGGTACTAAAAGAATTAAGTAATGTGATAGACAGGCCGCTGTATCTTATATTCAAGCACTCTTTATGGACAGGGACTGTCCCACTAGACTGGCGCCAAGCAAATGTGGTACCAATATTCAAAAAATGGTCTAAAAGTGACCCTGGGAACTATAGACCAGTAAGCTTAACGTCTGTTGTGGGTAAATCGTTTGAAGGACTTCTTAGAGATGCTGTTGTAGAATATCTTAATGATAATAACTGTCTAACTCCATATCAACATGGATTCATGAGGGATTGCTCCTGCCAAACAAACCTGATCGCCTTCTACGAGGAGGTGAGCTCACAGCTGGACCGGGGAGAGTCAGTGGATGTTGTATACCTTGACTTCTCCAAAGCGTTTGATACCGTGCCACACAAAATGTTGGTATATAAAATGAGAATGCTTGGTCTGGGGGATAATGTGTGCAAGTGGGTAAATAGCTGGCTGAGTGATAGAAAGCAGAGGGTGGTTATCAATGGAGTAAGCTCAGGGTGTGTCAGGGTTACTAGCGGGGTGCCTCAGGGTCTGTCTTGGGCCCTATATTATTTAATATATTTATTAATGATCTAGTGGAAGGGTTGCATAGTAAAATAGCAATATTTGCAGATGATACTAAACTTTGTAAAGTAGTTAATACAGATGAGGATAGGGCACAGCTACAGGAGGATTTAGATAAATTGGGAAGTTGGGCCAACAAATGGCAAATGGGGTTCAATGCCGATAAATGTAAGGTCATGCACATGGGAAAGAAAAACAGCAGTCACCCATACATATTAAATGGGAAACCGTTGGGGAAATCTGACATGGAGAAGGACCTGGGCGTCTTGGTTAACAGCAAATTAAATTGGAGTGCCCAGTGTCAGGCAGCAGCTGCGAAGGCAAATAGAGTCATGGCATGCATCAGAAGAGAAATAGGGGCATATGATGAGAACATTGTTCTTCCTCTGTATAAAGCGCTGGTAAGGCCGCACTTAGAATATTGTGCACAGTTCTGGGCTCCGGTGCTCAGGAAAGACATATTGGAGCTAGAGAGGGTACAAAGGAGGGCGACTAAGGTAATAAAGGGAATGGAGGGACTAGAATACCCAGAGAGGTTGTCAAAATTAGGCCTATTTACGTTGGAAAAGAGAAGGCTTAGGGGAGACCTCATAAACATGTATAAATACATCAGGGGGCAGTACAGAGATCTCTCCCATGACCTGTTTATACCAAGGATGGTGACAAAGATGAGGGGGCACACTATGCGTCTGGAGGAAAGGAGGTTCCTGCACCAGCATAGAAGGGGATTCTTTACGGTAAGAGCCGTGAGACTCTGGAACTCTCTGGGAGAGGAAGTGGTAATGTCCAACTCACTTAATGAGTTCAAGAGAGGCCTGGACGCCTTTCTTGAGAACAATAAAATTACATCTTATGCTTAGTGATAGTTAATTAATCCAGGGATTTAATCTGACTGCCAGATTGGAGTCGGGAAGTGAATTTTTCCTCAATGATGTAAATTGGCCTATACCTCATGGTTTTTTTTTGCCTTTCCCTGGATCAACGCTGCGGAATAGCTGCAGTGCACAAGAAATAGGCTGAACTGGATGGACGCTTGTCTTTTTCAGCCTTATAAACTATATTAACAGTTGAAACACAAAGAGGAAGACCAAGACAGCCCTCAGCCCATAGAAAAAGTGGAGGAAACGGTTCAGACAGTCCTTGGAGCATTTCCCTGGTCTTGGACACAGGTGAACAGAGCAATCGTGGTACTTGTCCTGACCTTTCTCCAAGCGGCCTCACCGGAAGCTGCAGAGGCTCCAGAACAGCAGAGAGACCAATCGGCCCCAGAGACAGATGCCTCATCAGCAGCAGATCAGGAGAATCTACCCTCTGCTAGCAGTGAACCTGTAGTACCCAGGGTGAGCCAAAGAATTTGCAGGAGATTAGCCAGCCTACCGGTGTTACCTCAGACTACCTGTAGTGTAGTTCACACTGAACCCACCACACCAAGGGTAAACACTAGGGACCAGGGTAGGTCAGTGACAACAAATGTACTACGTAGATCGACCCAAAGTACTAAAGGTCAGCTCCCTGCCCGCTGGAGGAACTAAAGTGTATATTATATATAGTTGTAACCGTTAAATAATCTTGGATATATATAGTTGTTAAATTTATGGACAAGCGGACCACAGGACTAGGTGTGGTCAGGACAATATAGAAAATTGTTTAAACTAAATAAAGTCTGATTAGAACTGGACAATATTCACATAGGTGGTCACCACCAGATAAGTAACTATTAGAAAATAGGAAGGATACAAAGAAGAAAAGAATGTGAATAAAATGTAACTTTTAATGTTGAGATTAAAAATATTAATAAAATAGATTATCATACATCCAAAAGAGATGTGTATTGGGCCACTGCTGTAATGGATTGTGAACAGCTGTGACCCACTAGATCCTGGTTTCAATGTAGCAGCACCAATATAGATTATTCCACAACCAATGTCCCTACAATTAAATGGTTGGGTATTATCAAATCTCCTATCTAGAGACCCCATCCATCCCTGTCTTTCCCTATCAAAATTTATTACTATTAAATGTGCCGTGTGATGGAAATCATCCTCAGTATAAATGGTAGCTGATGTGAAGCCCACCATCCATTGACCTCATATTAAATTGTATGTCAGTTCTATAGGACTGATATACTCGTGTCTATCGTAGGTAAAAATACATTTTATCCAAGATCGCTATTGTGACAGTACAATCCTATAGTAAGGAGATTTATTGCATGCCACAGAAGTGTCAGCACTAAGACTCACACCCCATGATTGAGTGAATGAGACACCAGCGCTTTTATAGGTACCTCGCCGATATATGCGAGGTAGCAGCGCATGAGTCAGAGCGGTCTCCCACGCTAGAATCCCAGACTGATCACCTGCAGGTGGTGCCCATGCGGTCAGTGCCGTTAAATGGACTCAGATAAAAAGAGCACCGCAACAAGGTGTCTGCTGCACGTTGCTCATAATATCATGAGGCACTTGACAGACAAAGCCGGCACAAGGCAGGACCGGGGATTGGCATTAGGGTCCCTAGTGTGCAGATACATGAAACATTAACAGGACATCGTCCCTGACGCTCGTTTCGCCGGGGTTACCGGCTTTTTCTAAGGGCAAAATCGACCGCCTCCTCAGGATTCTTATACACCCTGTCAAGATTGATAGGTATGTCAGCCAATCAGATTGTAGATAAGCAAACATCCATGAAAAAATAGAATTAAGTGATGTCAAATAATTGTAAAATAACAAGGATCACAAAATCAATAGATGGAACCCAAATATCATCCCAATCATATGGATATGTAAGTAATCTTAAGGTAATCAAACCCAAGGAGACATGTACATTAATAATTCTGGTTGTGACAGTCTTCTGATATATATAGAACTATTGGTACTAGATAGATATACCATAATAATTCCAATTGATCAATATCCTAATACAAAAAAAATTATAAATAAATAATTTAGTAATACATTTTGATAGGCAAAGACAGGTATGGATGGGGTCCCTAGATAGGAGATTTGATAATACCCAACCATTTAATTGTAGGGACATTGGTTGTGAAATAATCTATATTGGCGCTGCTACATTGAAACCAGGATCTAGTGGGTCACAGCTGTTCACAATCCATTACAGCAGTGGCCCACTTTACATCCCCTTTGGATGTATGATAATCTATTTTATTAATATTTTTAGTCTCAACATTAAAAGTTAAATTTTATACACATTCTTTTTCTTCTTTGTATCCTTCCTATTTTCTAATAGTTACTTATCTGGTGGTGACCACCTATGTGAATATTGTCCAGTTCTAATCAAACTTTATTTAACTTAATCTATAAAGTGTTCTGCTTGGACACATCTCTGTCTGATTTCTTGGACTTTGATTTGAAATAATCAACGAATTTGACTATTTTGATATAGACCCATACAACATTGTTTTGAGATAACATGGCCACATCAAAAATCTCTAGCCAATTACAATTTAGATCAGCACGACATAAGGATGATATGAGAACAGTCTTTAATGAGGACTCTTCAACTAGAGAGGAATCAGTGGTAGAAAATTTGGAAATGGATGATCTTCTTAAAAAATTTAGAGATATCCAGATTAAGCATTTGCAGGCAACATGGACTAAAATGAGTCTAGAACAATATCTAGAACAGGGACTCATTTCCAGAGGCTTGCGTGTCTCCATCTTTCCTTCATATGAATTAACAAAACCCAACTTGAAGGACAGATGGGAAGCAACTCTCACTGATTGTTCGCGTAAATTGATGAACCTTCTTATTGAGGATGAGATACACATTATAGAGAAACTAGAGAAAGATTTGGATGATATCTCTCCTAAAATGGAAAAGCTAGAGGGAAAAACTGATTTTGAAGAAGGGTTCAAACAGACACTGCAATATATCGATAAAATCGAAAATAAAATTAAGACACGTAAAAGGAAGAAGTATTTGAGAGATAAATCGAATTATTCCAAAGGTGAGGTGTACAATTGGAGCAAGGATTTATCACAACGTTTCAAGAAATTTTCCTATGAAAAAAGAGATGAACAAAGATGTGAATTTTCTGCCACGGATGCTGATAGTAGTAACATGTCAGAATCTGATTCCGAACTTCCTTCCTCTAATCCCACGGGTCCTTTTTTACAGGACAGAGGCAGATGGGGATTCAGGGGTTCGACCAAGAACAGAAACAGAAGGAAATGAGAAATTTAGTTACAACTGACACCTGTTCTTTAAGAATAATTAATTTGTCTAAACATACCATTACTGGGTGTCAGGCGAATGTCCTAAAGAAGGGTCCCAACTATTGCCTTCCAACTCATCTCAATAAATTTAATATTATCAAGGACTTACATTTATTTGGAAGGAAACTTATTTTCAAAAAAATGTTTTCAAGTAGAGTGGATAATGGTATCTCTTCCCAAGATACAGGATTTGCCTCTAGTCGTTCTAGTCAAGAACTACAGACTTTAGAAATATTGGAAGAATTGGACACAGCTAATCAAGAAGAGGAGGTGGAAGTTGAGAATATATCGGGCTCCAATTGAAAAAAGAAAATTTTGAAGCCCAAGTCTACCAATATGCCTACATTGCAAACTTGTCCTGCCGTGAAGGTTTTTTTGGATTTGGTCACGAAGGATATTTTAGCCTTACCGGATGGGGATTTTAGATCAAGTCCAGACTTTGAGGACAGGCAAATAATTGATGAACTTAAACAAATGGAGGACGTCGTCTTCAAGTCTAGTGATAAATGCGGCAATATTGTTATCTGGCCGCAGGATAAATATATCCAGGAGGCCAAGAGACAACTTACTAACAAGGAATGCTATAAGTCTCTCTGGAGTGACCCCACTAACCAGTGTACACTAATCTTGTAACCCAGGGATGGGAAAGTGGAGCAAGTACTAAACGTGAGAGGGACTTCCTGGGGGTTAAGAGCCCGAAGATAGCAACATTCTACATGCTACCCAAGGTCCACAAGGACCTTGGGAACCCACCAGGGAGACCCATTGTCTCTGGTATAGGTAACCTGACTGAAAAAGCTAATCAGTGGATTGATCAGGAATTAAGAGGATATGTGTATGATCTTCCCTCTTATACCAGGGACACCATGCAGGTTCTGCAAGAATCGGAAGGCAACAAACTTGATCAGCAAGAACTACTTGCAACATGTGATGTTGAAAGTCTATACACATGTATAGACCAGGACATGGACTGTAAGGCTGTGAATTTCTTCCTATCCAAAAATCAGGATTTCAATCCAACACGAAAGGACTTCCTTCTTGGCCTTCTCAAGTTCATCTTGAAAATAACTATTTTGTTTATGATGGGCATTTCTACCTCCAGACGCGGGGGACCGCGATGGGGGTGGCGGTCGCACCCACATTTGCAAATCTCTATTTAGGATGGTGGGAAGAGAAATTTGTCTTTGCAGAGCATATGTCCATCTATGTAGATCAGATTGTAATGTGGAAACGTTACATAGACGATATTCTGATCATCTGGAGAGGCTCAGGAGATACTCTGACCAATTTTATTGAAATCTTCAACAACAACCAGCTTAATTTGAAGCTCACACTCTTCTTCCATAGGGATTGTGTTCCATTTTTAGACATCATGATCCATAGAGATGCAGATGATATGATACAGACGGATCTGTATAGGAACAAAACGGCAGCAAACAGTATCTTGGATGCTAAGAGCACACATGCATCAGCAACTGTCAGAGCCATCTCCAAGGGGGGATTTTTGCGGCTATGCCGCAACTGTTCTACTTTTGAGGGATTCAAATTGAGAGCTGAAGAATTAAAGGAGAGATTACTTGAAAGAAACTACTCAAAGAAAATGATTAAAAAGGCATATAATATCACCTGGAGAACAGAGAGAAAGGACCTTCTGATTCCAAAAAAGCGAAATGAACATCAGAATGATAACGTGAGATTCATAACTGAATAACACAAGGATTGGCAGATAATGATGAATATCCGCAACAAACATTGGGGGGCTCTGAGGTCTGACTGTGATCTTATTCGATGTCTTACACTCAGGGCATCTGTAGGATACCATAAAACTACTTCTGTCTCCAGCCTTTTAGTCTCAAGCCATTTCAAGCGCAATAACAAAGCCATGAATGTAATAGATCCAGGCTTCTTTCCTTGTAAGATGTGCAAGGCTTGTCAAATTTTGATTCCCATCAAATCCTTTAAAGATGCCTCTGGAAAAAAATTCACTTTACATCAACATCTTAATTGTTCGTCTACTGGAGTGATATATTGCTTGGAGTGCAATTGTGGACTAAGGTATGTGGAGAAGACTACCAGAGACCTGAAAATGCACGTCAGAGAGCATATTAGGAGTATTATTAATTTTGACAAAGATGAACAAACAAGTCAAGAACAGCAAAAAACTTTTGTGCACACTCCCATCGCTAAGGACTTTAAGTACAAACACGATTTGCGATGGAAAGAACTTGAAGGGTGGGCTATTTTTCAGCAAAAATTGGATATTAGAGGTGGAGACTTGGACTTAGCCCTCCTGAAGAATGAAAGTCAATGGATATTCCGGTTAAACACAGTCAATCCTTATGGATTGAATGAGAATTTTAATTTTGGTTGCTTTTTGTAATATATTTTCTTTCATAGTTTTGAAACCTTGTATCTCTCTTTGGTAGTTTTTTTGTGCAAATATTTTGGTCCCAAAACCTTGATCAGACTCTCTTGAGTATACTTTTCCTTATAGTAAATGAATATGTGGTCTATTTTGTCTCTTATAGTGAAGCTTGTGCGCATTGAACCCATCAATGTCCGGAACAGGATACTATGGATAAATATTAATTCCGGCTTATTTTTGGTTTGTGGGGATTATATATTATATGTCTCCAATTATTGAGAGATATCTTCTCTTTATGAGAATAATGATTAGTTGGAATTAATGTGAAATGTCCATAGAGTAGTAACAGGCCCATGTACATTAGCCACAACAATTCTGATAAGAATCTTTATTATATCCTCTTCTATAGTAAACATTATATTTGGTCTGGTTTGCTTTTTATAGCATAGGTGGGCATTAAATCCATTGATGTCTGGAATAGAACACCACGGTTAAATATCAATTCTGGTCTATTTTTATTGCTGTGGGGGGTACATATTATGTACCTCCTACTCTTTGGGATATATTCCCTCTGTATTAGAACACTGATCAATTGGATATAATTTTTTTATTTATTTAGAATTTTTTTTGTATTAGGATATTGATCAATTGGAATTATTGTGGTATATCTATCTAGTGCCAATAGGTCTATATATATCAGAAGACTGTCACAACCAGAATTATTAATGTACATGTTTCCTTGGGTTTGATTACCTTTCGATTACTTACATATCAATATGATTGGGATGATATTTGGGTTCCACCTATTGATTTTGTGATCCTTGTTATTTTACAATTATTTAACATCACTTAATTCTATTTTTTCATGGATGTTTGCTTATCTACAATCTGATTGGCTGCCATACCTGTCTATCTTGACAGGGTGTATAAGAATCCTGAGGAGGCGGTCGATTTTGCCCTTAGAAAAAGCCGATAACCCCGGCGAAACGCGCGTCAGGGACAAAGTCCTGTTAAAATTTCATGTATCTGCACACTAGGGACCCTAATGCCAATCCCCGGTCCTGCCTTGTGCCGGCTTTTTCTGTCAAGTGCCTCATGATATTATGAGCAAGGTTCAGCAGACAGCTTGCTGCGGTGCTTTTGTTATTTGAGTCCATTTAACGACACTGACCGCGTGCGCACCACCTGCACACGATCAGTCTGGGAGTCTAGCGTGGGAGACCGCTCTGACTCATGCGCTGCTACCTCGCATATATCGGCGAGGTACCTATACAAGCGCTGGTGGCTCATTCACTCAATCATGGGGTGTGAGTCTTAGTGCTGACACTTCTGTGGCATGCAATAAATCTCCTCACTATTGTACTGTCACAATAGCGATCTTGGATAATGATCTATTTTCTTTTTACCTACTATAGACACGAGTATATCAGTCCTATAGAACTGACATACAATTTAATATGAGGTCAATGGATGGTGGGCTTCACATCAGCTACCATTTATACTGAGGATGATTTCCATCACACGACACATTTAATAGTAATAAATTTTGATAGGCAAAGACAGGGATGGATGGGGTCCCCAGATAGGAGATTTGATAATACCCAACCATTTAATTGTAGGGACATTGGTTGTGGAATAATCTATATCGGTGCTGCTACATTGAAACCAGGATCTAGTGGGTCACAGCTGTTCACAATCCATTACAGCAGTGGCCCAATATACATCCCCTTTGGATGTATGATAATCTATTTTATTAATATTTTTAGTCTCAACATTAAAAGTTAAATTCTATTCGCATTCTTTTTCTTCTTTGTATCCTTCCGATTTTCTAACAATATTGAAAATAGTTAATAAATGGTCTTGAAAATAAACCGCAGGCGTGGCCGAAGACCAGGCCCAACGACAGAGTGCCCTGAAGCCTCGCCCAGGGACGATACACAAAGTGGGTTGATGCAGTTCCCACCAGCCAAATTTCAATTATCCGGAAAAAGACAATCCCCGGACTAAGCGCCGCAGTAACTGCTATAAATTTTTGGTTGAGTTTTTGTAATTTTTGACTTTGTAAACTATTTGTAATATGAATTGTTATTATTGTTGATTGTTAATTCAAAAAGGTATCCTCAGTCCGGGAGTAATGATATTAGTTAGGGGGAATATGGCACCCCAGGGGCCTGGTTGCCATAGTGGATTTGCCTCCCTCACAAGAGGTGATCCCATGCCTGGAAGCAAGAAGGGGTCCCCTAATCAGGTACACCAGCATACAACACTTTCCTGGCTCCAGACCAGCAAGGGGAGCTTCTCCCCTTGCAACTAGGATCTGGAGACGGGGTTAGTTAGAGTTAGTGAGAGGAGTTGAAGACAGGACAACGAAGAGGAAAGACCTGAGGAGTGGAGCTGCACGGCAGTTCACCCCAGAGAGAAGCGTAGAAGAACCGGACACCGGAGTCCGAGGTTGTGCAGCACTGAATGCCCAGCAGCAGAAACCGGAGGGCAGAAGACTGCAGGTTTCCTGGCCCCATCAGACGCCCGGAGGCTCCGCAGCACATAAGGCCCAGCACCGCCACGTGGGAGCGACAGTCCAGGAAGGCCTGAGCTGCCTGCCATACTGGTGAGCACAAAGACGTTTTACTCAGGGACGAGGGCCACAGCACAGCTATAAGCAGCAGGGCCAAAGAGATTAGCGCAAAGGGAAGGCCTCCATCTTCACCTGGCGAGGTGGATTCCCAACTTGCTTTAAGGCCGCTCGGACCTCTGCTACAAGCTAGTACCCGTGCCCCGGTCTGCCTAACCACCGCAAGTAAAGATAAGAGGAAACTGCCATTAAGTTGTGGACTGGTTATTATCTGCGCCATCCTCTGCATTACACTGCACAGCAACACCTATAACATCACCATTTCCTGCCCTGGAGCTAAGCTCTGCCTGTGGAGAGCTGTTCCAACTCTGCTGCGTCACCATCAGCTCCAGAGGATCTGAACCGCAGTGGCGGCTCCATATAGCCGCATACCACAGGTGGCGTCACGAACATTAAACTATAAAAACTATAATCCCCTTTTATTGACCGCCCTGGGTCACGGACCGGGTCACTGCCACTGTGACATCCCCCAGCACCGACCGGCCCGGCTACCGAATACCCCACGGCCCAGGGGGCGCGTCACTTGTACAGACAATAAAAGACATTACAGAACAGCAATAATCCCATAAATCAATAGATACCAAGAGGAGTAAGGGGCCTGCTAGCAAGCTTGCAATCCATTAGCTATTCATTACAGCCCCTCATGGTGTGATGAACCCAGCTCTTTTCTAGCAATGTGTAGCAGCTCTCTTCACTCCCACTGCATATAGCACTATACGTGCACTAAAACTTCTCCCCTCAGCCTCGACCTTGGCATCCAGGTTACCTCAGGCTTACAGGAAAGTACCTCAGCTCTCTTCCCACTGCTAGCAACTAAGCATCGTATCAAGACATCCATCCTCTCTGATCCCTAACTGACACTTCTTGAACTGTGCAGAGCACTGTGTTCCACGCGGCTGCACAGATTTCGCTGGAGTCCCGATAGTGACCACAGCAAAGGCACTGGCTGGCCTCCTTGATCTCCAGCACTACTCAATCCCAGGGGCACAAGGTTGCTTCTACTGGGCTTAGTAGTGCGCCAGTGGGGGCAGCTACCCACCAGACTTCACAATGGCCCTTACACTAATTACATCTGTGCATGTGTAAAAATGGCTGAAGAGCTCGCTTCTCACACCGCAGCGCTCTGACTGGTGGTAACGAACTTACCGCCGATCAGAGACGGTGTTTCTCGCACTGTCACACAGATGACAGCATGGGAAATGCTGGATATTCGGGACCCCCATTCATTTGAAATGGGTCCAGGTTTGTGTTCTGGTACCCAAGCCAACCTTTTTTTTTAACATGTTTGGCCAAACCCGACGGACCCGAGCATCCACGGGTCCACCCATCACTACAAATGAGTCCTCCAGAGCAAAACATGATGGGCTTGATTCATCAAGACTGGCATTGTTCATGCTGGTCTTAACAAGGTGTGGTGGAGTCAGAAGCTTCCGATGCTGAAGAGTCATTTGCCTCTTCATGAATCAGGATCATCGGTCGAGTCCCTGCTGGAGTGAGATTTGTGGCATAGCAAACGCCCTGCCCCCATTCCACTCCAACTATGTCCACTTTGCCGGAGCTAGACGTAAATGGCGCGAGAACGACAAAGGTTGCAAAATTTTAGCACAGCCTTGAGTTGTGCCAAAATGATGTGACTTTTGAAAACTTTTTGTGCAAGAATACTGTCATATAAGCTTTGATGAATTGGGCTCAATATTTATAACTGAGAAGTACTCCAGCAAAACTAAAGAATTATTCTCAACTGGGCTTGCTATACTTTTTCACAGGATAGGTGCTAAATTGATGATCGCTACGGATGCAGCCAGATCTTAAAACTGGAGCTCAGAAATGCCTTGATTAAATATGTGTCCAAACAAGCGCCATTACTCCATTAATTCACTATATGAATTCTGGAGATAGCCGGTTGCTGTACTCCACCCTATCCTCGCAGTCTTATAAGCAATAAATGGAGCAGTAGTGTGCAAGCAGAATCACTGCTTCACTTCAAACAGGGTGCGTCAGAGTCCCGTTCTTGGGATGAATGGGGGTTCCAGTTGGACCTCTAGTAATCAGTGACAACTAGTGATGAGCGAGCATGCTCGCTCCTGCTCTGTACTTGCCCGAGCAGCTCACTGCTCAAGATGCTCAGCGCTCTGTGAGTACTTCTGGGATGCTCGACCGGAAGCTTGAGTCCCCGCTCTGCATTTTTGGCACTGTTTTAACAATGAATAAACATACAGAGATTGCCTGCCACTCACTGTAATGCCGCAACCATGTTGGTTGCGGCATTACAGTGCTTGGCTGGCCGCATAGCGTCATTGGGTCTATATCAGACCTGGCGCCGCTATGCTTGTCACAGTGTACCCTTCAGACAGGCAGAGTAGGGAGAGCTGCTGCTGAGCTAGGGAGAGAATTGGCGGTTCATTAGTCAGGTGTTAGGTATTCTACAGCAAGATATATATTCATCTGAGCTAGCAGTCCTTCTAAGAGCTAATACAGCAGTATATATTTATTAATCCTGGTGATATCAGGAGTTAGGGAGAGTTTGTGGGGAGTATATGAGCAGAATAGGGTCCATTACACGTTCTGTCTGCAGCTGTTACAGATATCCATAGCCCTAGATATCAGGGCTTTTTTTTTTTGCTCTTAATCCTGATTATTTGCTTAAAAAGCAATACAGTACACCATTTTACTGCTCCATTTGCTTGTTAGCAGAATACAGACAGATTTTTCTGATTTTATTCACATTGCTGTATTGTGGATGTAGAGAAACTTGTCCATCATCAGACATGATCCAATATTACTGCGGTAATAATAGTAACATTTTTTGGAGCGTGCCAAATATTACACTCCAGCTAAAGTCTGCCAGTTGTGTGTTGTTCAACTTATTCACACTTAGTCACTGATCAATACCATATCTCTAACACCACTGCCTAAAACCATGGTCATCATACGTTATCCCATATCACTGTGGTAATAAACGTCACATTGTTTGGAGCATGCCAAATATTAACCTCCAGTTAAAGTCTGCCAGTTGTGTGTTGTTCAACTTATTCACACTTAGTCCCTGACCAAAACCACTAGGTGCAAGTTTATCCAGCATGACCTGTTTGTTAGATATCAGAATTGGGCTTTGCCAAGGTGCCAGATTTCATCTTAAGTCTTATAGCTTGCTGAAGCCAGTCCACAGTAAAAGAAGTGTCCGGGAACCTTCACACAGACTTTTCTTAGCCAGGGCTGCTTCACGGTGAATTTCAAGGTTGTATTTCACCACAACCATATTCTTTAGGTCAGTGAAAGGACTGGCATAGAGGGAAACCGTATCTACTCCGGCTGTCATTTCTCTCAGGAAGTCCTTTAATGCAGCTTGTTTCATAACAATGGCGAGCCGGTCCAACATCAGCTCACACTTCTCGGTGCTTCGACATACAAATATCTTTACGCCTTGAATTTCATGACTACAGAGTTGGGCAATGGCCTGATCTGCAATGCGTTTTGAGAAATAACGTGCATAAGCAAAGACATGGTTTAGGCCACTGAAGGTCATCATTAAGTGAAACTCATACAGGTTTTCCACAGACTGAAAGAGGGTTATCAATGCATCTTCAGATATCTCCTGAGGAATATTGAGAATAAAAATTTGAGAACCATGTGGGGGAGCTTCTCCAACCCAACCTGGAGGGGGCCACCATATTTCCTTTGTACATTTTCTTGCACCAATGATACATTAGAGCTCCTCATCTACCCAATGAGTCCAGGTTTATTTTTCCTGTTCACAGAGTTGAGCCATATCTGAGGCTCGCAGGCTGCACTGGCTGCTCCCTTCTGCTCCATGGCTCCTCTCCTGAAGTGTCTGTGTCTCTTTGGATAAAGCCATGCTCAAACAATGATAGCTGAGTAGTGTTGAGCGAGCACTAAAATGCTCGGGTGCTCGAAGCTCGGGCCGAGCTTACCGTCATACTCAGGTGCTCGACCCGAGCAACGAGCCCAATGCTAGTCTATGGGAGACCCGAGCATTTTTGCGGCGGCACCCCCGGCAGTCTGTAGAAAGCCTAAAAAGTGCCCAAAACGATAGTGACAGTGCTCAAATGACATGGGCACAGCATGTGGATCGCCCCAGGAAGCATTTCTGACCCCCAGGTCACTGCTGTCAACAACATGGTCAGAGGTATTAAGCCACTTTTACGGGCTCACAATAAAACGTTCAAAAACGAAAATGAAACTGTTTTCCTGTGACATATGTTAAGGAACATCCTTTCCAGGGTAAAAACTTGTATATAAGGTAAAATAAATAACCAAAGACAAAAATACTCCTCCACACCTTGGGCTATGTTCACAAGTGGCATTTTTTATGCGTTTTTGCACTTTTGTATTGATTTCAACTGTGACAAATGCATTCACCGGGAAATGTCATTTTAACATTTTACAACCTTATCTGGCCATGTGCTGTGTGACACATACATACAGTGCTGAAAAGACATGGGAACAGCATGGGGAAGACCCCTGGAAGCATCTCTGACACCCAGGTCACTGCCTAAAAGTGTGCCCATCAGAAGTGATTCTTGCCGCATCAGAAGATGCAGACTTGCAACTATCCCCGTGCAAGTCCTTGTCCCAGGGCAGTGTTCAATTGTTCCTCCCCCATTCCTTGCAATGCAAGCACAAATATGCAGCCAACCACCCACCCACCTGCAGGCTGCAATACTATACTGCTAGCGTGCACTTGAAATGGGGACTTTTAGTTTGGAGGAGGCCGAAGCTGGCCACTACCTCATGGCTGCATCGGTGGCGAGGTCTCCATACTCAGTCCCCAGCCGCCACTATTTGTCCCAGGAACCTTCCCCACACTTTTCTTAGCCTGGCCTGCTTTAGGGAAGCATTGGACGAGCCCACCAGACAACAAGAGACTCCTCCGGTGGGCCCTGGCTTCTCCATCAGGGGAGTTGAGAGTGCCAAGGTGAGGAGCATGATGATGATGACAGAAGTTAGCATCTGCTTTGTTTTCTTGGAATGCAAGCATAAGTGTGCAGCCTGCCACCCACCCACCCCCAGGCTGCAATACCATACTGCTAGCTTGCTTGCACTTGAAATGAGGCCTTTTAGGCTTGTGGAGGCAGACGCCAGCCACCATGTCATGGCTGCGTCGGCGGCCTGGTATCCATACTCAGTCCCCAGCTGCCCCTATTTGTCCCGGTGCGCCTTATACACAAGCGCGCATACCAAAACATTACCTGTGCCCTCCCCAGTGAATTTAGTGGGAAGGACAGCCTATTCCGCTGTAGTGCATGCACGCCAACCCCCTGCTCATGGCACATGCGAAGATGCCTTTCGCTCTGCACCTGTCATTGCAGACTTGCAACTATCCCCGTTCAAGTCCTTGTCCCAGGGCAGTGTTCAATTGTACCTCCCCCATTCCTTGCAATGCAAGCGCAAGTATGCAGCCTGCCGCCCACCTACCCCCAGGCTGAAATACCATACTGCTTGCTTGCTTGCACTTGAAATTGGACCTTTTAGGCATGTGGAGGCGGAATCTGGCCACCACATCATGGCTGTGTCGGGGGCCTGGTATCCATACTCGGTCCCCAGCCACCCCTATTTGTCCGGGTGCGCCTTATACACAAGCGCGCGTACCAAAGCATTACCTGTGCCCTCCCCAGTGCATTTAGTGGAAAGGACAGCCTAACCACAAACACGTGGACAAGTGAATGTGACCAGGGATGGTCCATCTCACTGACGCCTTCACACTGGGTTAATATTGTGGAAGCCGGGACACAGTTGGACACTGGGATGCAACACGTCCTCCAGACATAGTGGATTGTGGGTCCTGGGTCAATCAGGCTTCAACACAAAGTTCAGAAGGTAGACAGCAGCAGTGGTCGGCCTCCTACACAACGAGTAAATTATTCATGATCATGAGGCCATCTATCTCCTTTCTGTTCCTTGGAATGCAAGCGCATGTATACAGTAGCGGCTAGGCCTGAGGTGGTCAGCGTTTTGGCGCATATCCTACCTCCTCCGAGGATTGTTGGATGTTTTCCTGCTACTATCCCAGTTCTATGACTCCCATTAAAACAAAGCTTCAGGTGATGAATGATGGATGAGGTGGTGGCAAAGGAGAAAGAGCAGGAGGAACAGGAACCATTCACATCAATATCAGGCCAGTCAACCACACATGTCTTGTAGGATATGTTTCTGTACCAAAAGGAGCAATTTGGCTATACAGTTATAGGGCATACAGTGAGTGCAATGCCTACCAAAAATTTCAAGGCACTCCAATGCCCCTTGGAAGTGACATGGAGGTCAGAGGGCCTTAACTAAACTGTTTTTTCCATTTATAGCAACTGGGTCTCCTGTACACTGTTGGCCTAAGCAGTGAATGGAAGGCTTTCCAAAAATTATGAGGAACTGCAATGCCCCTTGAAACAGACGGAGATTACAGCGTACTAAAAACCTTCTACCCATTATTGGGGAGTGGGTCTCCCTTAGTGTTCGCCTATGCATTGAAAAGCATAAGCTGACTAAAATTAGGAGGAAATGCAATGCCCGTTGGAAGAGTCGTGGAGGTTAGAGTTAATTAAAAACAACATTTCAATGCCCCTTGGAAGAGCTGTGGAGTTCAGAGTGGCTTAATAAGACGGTTTTAATGCCCCTTGGAAGAGACGTGGAGGTCACAGTAGCTTAACAAGACAGTTTTAATGTCCCTTGGAAGAGTGGTGGAGGTTACAGTGGAATAAAAAGACAATATCAATGCCCCGTGGAAGAGACGTGGAGGTCACAGTAGCTTAACAAGACGGTTTTAATGCCCCTTGGAAGAGTGGTGGAGGTCGCAGTGGAATAGAATGACAATATCAATGCCCCTTGGAAGAGACGTGGAGGTCCCAGTGGAATAAAAAGACAATATCAATGACCCTTGGAAGAGACGTGGAGGTCACAGTAGCTTAACAAGACGAGTTTAATGCCCCTTACAAGAGCCATGCAGTACAGCATGTTAAAAACATTATTCCCATTATTGGGGAGTGGGTCTTCCATAGTCTTTGCCTATGCCTTCCAAGCAAAAGCTGCCAAAAATTAGTACGGAGGAACTTGCAATGCCCCTTACAAGAGCCATGCAGTACAGCATATTACAAACATTATTGCCATTATTGGAAAGTGGGTCTCCCATTGTCTTTGCCAATGCCTTCCAAGCAAAAGCTGCCAAAAATTAGGACTGAGGAACTTGCAATGCTGGCAACACGGACCACGGTCACCCTGGTGGTATAGTGGTGGTGGGGGCTGACGATAAAGAGAAGAGCAAAAAATAGCCGAAATGAGGAAGCATATACCCATGTGTGGGTGTGAAGCGGTGCATGGGAATACACCTCCCGAAATAACACAGTGGATTTGACTTTATGTTACTCTGCTGTCATTTGGTGGTGATGAGAAGTCTGGCCCAATCCAGATCTTGTTCATTTTGATAAGGGTCAGCTTGTCAGCATTGTCAGTTGACAGGCGAGTGCGCTTATCAGTTATAATTCCCCCAGCGGCACTAAAAACACACTCCGATAACACGCTAGCGGCAGGGCAGGCCAGGACCTCCAAGGCGTACAGAGCGAATTCATTCCAAGTGTCCAGTTTGGATACTCAATAATTAAAAGGCACAGAGGAATCACGGAGGATGCTGGTATGGTCGGCAAGGTACTTCCTCACCATCTTTTGAAACTTTCCACTCCTTGCGAGAGTACCCCACGCCTCAGGGCCTGTAAGCTGGGCGGGTCTCAGAAAACTGTCCCAGAACGTTGACAGTGTTCCCTTGCTTCTGCTGGATTGGAGTTGCGTCTCGCTCGCCTGTACGTCTTGGTTAGGCAACGAACTGTGACCTCTGCCGCTAGCGTGTTCAGATGGGAATTTTTTTAACAGTTCTGCAGCAAGGGTCTTCTGGTACTGCCCCATTTTTGTAGACCTCTCCACCTCAGGAATAAGAGAGTGAAAGTTCTCCTTGTAGCGGGGGTCTAAAAGTGTCACCAACCAGTAATGACTGTCACCCAACATTTTGACAACGCGAGGGTCATGGTTAAGGCAGCGTAACATTAAGTCAGCCATGCGTGCCAGACTGGTAACGGGCAAGACTTCCGTGTCTTCACCAAGATGACGACTGACCATGCTCTCCTCCTCCTCCTCCTTCTCCCCCCTGTCCTCAGGCCACCCACACTGAACCGATGGTCTGACAGTTGTACAGGTACTACCGTCTACAGCGCATGATACTGTTAGAACCCTCCTGTTTGTTTTTCCATCTTGTGTTTTGCGGTCACGTGACCATCTGCCTTTATATTCCAGCTCCGCCCGTATGGCTGTGCTGGACTTCAGTGTTTGACTGTTTCTCTAGCCTGGTGCTTCGGTGCCTTTCTCTGTCAAGTTCGCTTGGTCCTCTGGGACCTCTAGTACATTTTTGTCAGTTTGTCTTTTGTGTTCTGCAGCAACTTCTCTGTTTAGGAGGCGTCCAATTTTTATCCCAGTCCTTTGTTCTTTTAGGGACCCCTCCCTTAATTCTATAGGTCTTCGTTCAGACTAGCCGAGGACTAAGGCGGGTCTGTTCACTAGGAACAAGCAGCCCGCTACATCGTAGGGATTCAGCTTAGTCTTACTGTAGGGACAGCTTTCCCCTAACTTGCCTTAGTACATTTTGCAGATCATAACAGTAAGCCCTGCCCAATAAACTAAAAGGAAAGAAATTCGGGCATCAGTATGGTTTCTGTCCAGGATTTGGCTCAACGCCTGCAGGGATTGTCTCTGGAGGTGGCCGAGCTTCAGCAACATGTGAGTAGCTGTTCTGGAGCGCATTTTGTCGAACCCAAGGTAGGACTGCCTGATGTTTTTTATGGTAAACAGCAAGATTTTTTTTCCTTTAAAAATGCTCTTGTTTGTTATATTTTCATTTGAGACCAAGGTTTTCTGGGAATGAATCACAGCGCATTGGTTTTATTATGTCACTTTTGCGCAATGAATCACAGGGGTGGGCCTTTTCTCTGCAGCCTAATGATCTGTGTTTAAGGTCTGTTGAAGAATATTTTTCTGCTATGGGGCTATTATATGATGATCCTGATCGAATCTCATCTGCTGAATCAGAACTCAGGCGTTTGAATCATGGGTCAGATGATGTTGAAAATTCATGGGCTTCATAACTTAAATGGAATGATCCTGCGATGAGATGATTATTTTGTGCTGGTCTGTGTGAAAGGGTTAAGGATTTGCTAATTGCATTCCCTGCACCTGAGACTCTGCAGGATGCTATGCAGTTAGCTGTTCGTATAGACAGGAGACTGAGGTGCAGGATCAATGAGGTAAAGACTCCTGTAATGTCAGTTCCTAGTCCCCAGAAAATTTGCTCTGACGGCAGAGAACCGATGAAGGTTGGGGCGATGTCACTCCGCTCTCAGGAAAGAGACCGGAGGTTTACCGAGGGATTGTGTCCTTATTGTGGTAAAGCTGACCATTTGATTAAGTATTGTGAGCGTCATTTAAGCAAAGAAAAAGAAAAGGTCAGTTACGCCCGTATAGCTTGTTTACACTCTGCAGGAGTATTTCTTTCTGGGAGTACTACTTTGCTGGGAGATTTGATTGAATTTCAGGTATTTGTGGATTGTGGTTCAACACTTAATGTGATTGATAAAGGGTTTTTGGAAAACCTTAAATTGAAATCCAAACCTTTGTTATCACCTATTGTGATTGCTATTGATAACACTCCTTTGAAATGTATTACTCATAAGACTACTGCATTTCCCCTCACTATCAATGGAGTTCACCAATAAATTTTGTACTTGGTTGTTTTAGATAATTTACCCTCTCCAGTTTTTCTAGGATTGCCTTGGTTAAAACTGCACAATCCTTTACTGGACTGGTCTACTAATGTGATTAAGTCTTGGAGTCCGAAGTGCTATGATAAATGTTGCAATGGTCACATTGCGGCTGTGGAAAAAGGGGAATTACCGGTACCTATTCAAGATTTTTGGAGGCTTTTTTCGGAGGAGAAGTCGCAAGTTTTACCTCCTCATAGGGATTATGACTGCCATTGAGTTTGTTCCGGGAGCTACTCTTCCCAACAGTCGCTTGTTTAATCTAACTATCCCTGAAAGAAAGGCCTTGGAGGAGTACATACAGACTAGCCTGGCTGCTGGTCACATTAGACCTTTTAAGTCGCCTGTGGCAGTTGGATTCATCTTTGTTAAAAAAAAAAGGACGGAAGTTTACGTCCATGTCTGGATTTTCGTGAAATTAATAAGAATACCGTACGCAATTCCTACCTATTACCGTTAATTCCTGACTTGTTTAACCAGTTAGTGGGGGCCAAGTGGTTCTCCAAAGTTGATCTCCGAGGGGTATACAATTTGTTACGAGTGTAGAAGGGTGATAAATGTAAAACTGCTTTTAATACTCCGGTAGGTCATTTTGAGAATCTGGTGATGCCTTTTGGTCTTACCAATGCACCTGCATTTTTTCAGAACCTTATTAATGACATTCTGAGACCTTTGATTGGTAAGAATGTGGTTGTGTATTTGGATGACATTTTGACTTACTCACCAGATCTTGAGTCCCATTGGCAGAGTGTACGTGAAGTTTTGCAGTTATTGAGTGATAATTCACTCTTTGCTAAGCTGGAGGAATGTGAGTTCGCTGTGCAGAAAATTTGTTTATTTGGGCTACATTGTCTCCAGCGAGGGCTTTGAGATGGACCCTGTGAAGGTTCAGGCTGTGCAGGAATGGTCTAGGCCTATTGGTTTGAAATCTATACAGAGATTTTTGGGTTTTGCCAATTATTACAGGAAATTCGTTAAGAATTTTTCTGTAATTGTTAAACCTCTAACTGATCTCACCAGGAAAGGTGCAAATACGGCCCAGTGGACCACTGAGGCCATTGAAGTGTTTGAATATCTTAAAGAGAGGTCCAGTTCTGCCCCTATCCTTATGCAGCCCGATGAGACCAAGCCTTTTTTGGTCGAGGTCGATGTTTTGTCTCAGGAGAACCAGGGTGGAGTACATCCTTGTGCTTTCTTTTTGAACATTGGCGTCATTTTTTGGAAGGTGCTAGATTTCCTATTCAGGTTTTCACAGATCATAAGTATTTGATCTATCTGGATGCTGCCAAGCGCTTGAATGCCCGTCAAGCTAGGTGGGCACTTTTTTTTATCTCGGTTTCATTTTTCTGTTACCTATATCCCTGGTACTAAGAATGTTAAAGCCGATGCTTTATCTCGCAGCTTCTTTCCTACGGTCAGTGCCAAGGAGGAGGAGAGCATTTTACAGAAAGAAGTTGTTGTGGCTGTATTGGACTCCGTTTTGGAGAATGGGATTCTGAAAGCTCAAGATGATGCTCCATCTAACACTCCCCATGAGAGGTTGTTCGTGCCTAGAGCCTTTAGGAGAGATTTGTTTGTGGAGTGTTATGAGGCTCGGTTGGCAGGTCATCCAGGAATTTCAGAGACTAAGAGACTTATCAGTCGCAGTTTTTGGTGGCCTGGATGGCAGAAGGAAGTCATCAAGTGGGTGCGTCAATGTACTGTGTGTGGTAGGTCAAAGGCTTCACATACTCCTGCTGCTGGGTTGCTTTGCCCTCTGGAGGTTCCTAGTGCACCTTGGACGCATCTCACTATGGATTTTATTACTGATCTTCCTGTGTCTGAGGGTTTTACTGTCATCTGGGTGGTCGTGGACCGTTTTAGTAAGATGTGTCATTTGGTTCCATTCATTAAGTTGCCCAGCGCCAAGACACTCGCTAAGGCGTTTGTTAAGGAGATTGTCAAGCTCCATGGCGTTCCCACGGATATTGTTTCTGATAGAGGGCCTCAGTTTGTGGCTCGCTTTTGGCGTGCTTTTTGTGACAGGTTGGGAGTCCATTTGTCATTTTCGTCTGGTTATCATCGTGAGTCTAATGGACAGACTGAAAGAAAGAATCAGGATGTTCAAGAGTTTTTGCGTTGTTTTGTGGCGGACAATCAAGAGGTGTGGTCTGAGTTTCTGCCTCTTGCAGAATTTGCTCTTAACAATCATACATCCTCCTCTGCTGGGATTTCTCCTTTTTTTTGTTGTGCTGGGAGACATCCGTCTTTTGGTTCATTCTCCAAATTGGGGTCGGCGGTGCCGGAGGAGGAGAATTTTTCCGGTGATTTGGAGAGAGTTTGGACTAATATACGTTGCAACCTTCAAGAGGCTAACAAGAAGTCCAAGAAGTATTTTGACAGGAAACGTAAGGAGGTTTTGTTTACTGTGGGTGACATGGTTTGGTTCTCCTCGAAGAACCTGCAGTTGAGGATTCCCTCTAAAAATCTGGGTCCTATGTTTGTGGGTCCATTTAAAGTGCTTCAGGTTGTTAACCCGTCTGCTGTTAGGTTGGATGTCCCTATTTCCTGGAAGATTAATCCTGTGTTTCATGTTTCCTTGTTGAAAAAGGCTGATGTATCTGATCATGCTGGTGGTGGTCAGGCTGGTAGTTTTGTCACCCCTGCTGATGCTGGCATGGCAGGTGGTACAAATGGCCTTTTTGGGGTTATCAGCAGAGTCTTTAAAAAAATTCCAGACTCTGGAAGACCTACCGGTTGTCCTGGCAACGTCCCTCGTGTTGGTGTTACGGGGAACTGTTGCCCGCCTTCTGTGTGCGGCCACCACACTGCTTCTTCCTGCCTGTTGGGGTACTTTGCCTCCCTCCCCCTGTGTGCTGCTGACCTCGCTCTGCGTGTCCTCCTGCCACGTTGGGTCAGTTACTAGATCATCCACCACCTCCTCCTCTTCCACTTGCGCACCACGATCCTCCTCCTCACTTTGTGGCAATTGTGTGTTGTCATCGTCCACCTCTTGTGACAAATTGCCAGCGTCGACTTCCTGTGGCCGTGGCTGTTCAAATATTTGGGCATCGCTACATGGGATCTCCTCTTCCACCACTTCAAGCAGACCAGGCGAGGGGCACAAATATGGAAATGGACCAGTGAACAGCTCTTCAGAGTGTCCAAGTTGGGATCAGTTGCTGTCTGACGACACTCGGCATGGTGGGAGGAAGGAGCATCAGCGTGAGGAGGAGTATGCGGTCCAGACTCACGGCTACTAAAACTTGACCGTGTGGAAGACAGACCGGAGGTGGTGGTGCCCAGGTAACTGGAAGTATTATCTGCTATCCAATTAATAACCTGTTCACACTGATCAGTTCGCAATACTGGTGTTGTAGTGTGGTTCCCTAGTAATTCGGTCAAGAAGTGGGAGCGAGAAGATGTGGCTGTTGGTTGTGGCACATTTTCACCTTGGCCACGGCCCCGTCCTCTACACGCAACATCACCAGAACGTCCAGTTCCACGTCCCTTGTCACGCGCCTTGCCCATTGTAAATGAAATAAAATAGCTTACACTCGCACTATCAATGGAAAAACGGTAATAAAAAGGAGATTAGAACCATGGAAGAGGAAAACCACAGTTCTATTTCTCTGGCCTACACCAGACTCTTTTAAACAGATATATTGGTGTCTGAACAGTCAGGGAAACACTATTACAGCTGTTTTTTACAGCAAAAAATGCCAAAAGCAGGATAATACAGATATTTGACGCGTGGAACTGCAAAACCACAGTTCTATTTCTCTGGCCTACACTTGACTCTTTTAAACAGATATATTGGTGTCTGAACAGTCAGGGAGACACTATTACAGTTTTTTTTACGGCAAAAAATGCCAAAAGCAGGATAATACAGAGATTTGACCCGTGGAACTGCAAAACCACAGTTCTATTTCTCTGGCCTACACTAGACTCTTTTAAACCAATATATTTGTGTCTGAACAGTCAGGGAGACACTTTTACAGTTTTTTTTTACGAAAAAAATGCCAAAAGCAGGATAATACAGAGATTTGACCTGTGGAACTGCAAAACCACAGTTCTATTTTTTCTGGCCTACACCAGACTCTTTTAAACAGATATATTTGTGTCTGAACAGTCAGGGAGCCACTATTACATTTTTTTTTTACGGCAAAAAATGACAAAAGCAGGATAATACAGAGATTTGACCCGTGGAACTGCAAAACCACAGTTCTATTTCTCTGGCCTACACCAGACTCTTTTAAACAGATATATTTGTGTCTGAACATTCAGGGAGAGACTATTACAGTTTTGTTTTACGGAAAAAATGCCAAAAGCAGGATAATACAGAGATTTGACCCGTGGAACTGCAAAACCACAGTTCTATTTCTCTGGCCTACACCAGACTCTTTTAAACAGATATATTGCTGTCTGAACAGTCACAGACACACTAAATTTATTTATTTTTTTGGGGGGGGGGGGGATACCAAAAGGTTAATAAGACACGTATTTGTACAGTCTGACTGGGGAAAAAAATAAATACAGGATTTAGATAAAAAAAAAAGGATTTTTCCTGGCCCCTGAGACCGGGGGATATGTTTAGCAATTTGACCAACAGGAGCACACAGGACTGTAATGCAGCGTTTGCTGGTATAACCACTGCGTCTCCTATACATCCTGCCTGCCTGCCTGATATCTGGGATGGATATTAGTCCTGAGAAGGACTGTTTCTTTGATTTGGCAGGCTTTAGAGACCCTACACTACCTATTTCGCACTATATATCTCTCCCTAACTCAGCAGCACTCTCCTTACACTGTCTGATCCCGGGCGACTGTGTCCAAGATGGCTGGGCCCGCTTTTAAATACTCGAGGTGACGCTGTGCGGCCAGCCAATCACTGTAATGCCCACAAACAACATGGCTGCGGCATTACAGTGACTGGCTGGCAATCCCTGCATGTTCATTGGTTCTGTAAAGAGCGCCAAACGTGCAGGGCGGAGACCCGAGCTCCCGCCCAAGTAACCCGGAAATGCTCGGTGCTCGCCGAACATCCCGATTAGTGAGATGCTCGGGCGAGTACCGAGCAGTGTCAAGCATGCTCACTCAACACTAGTCCCTACTTAACTGTAAAGTGCTGCGGAATATGTTGGCGCTATATAAATAAAAATTATTATTATTAAGTGTAACCAACCAGTAATTACTGTGGCCCAAAATGCGTACAATGCGAGGGCCATGGTAAAGGCAGTGGAACATAAATTCAGCTATGTGTGCCAGACTGCCAACAGCCAAGACTTCCCTGTCCTGTCCGACAGAACGACTGTCCATATTCTCCTCCTTATCCTCCTCCTCCTTATCATCCAATCCGTGTTGACTAAGATGAGGCTGTGTTGCATAGCATCACCCTGTATAGTTCCTTGCTCTGCCTTCAATGCCTCCTCTTTAATTGTGAGCAGCGAGCATTTCAGTAGACAGAAAAGTGGGATGGTGACGCTAATTATGGCATCATCATTGCTCATCATCTTGGTGAAACCCTCAAAGTTTTGGAGGACGGCACAGATGTCAGACATCCATGCCCACTCATCAGCTCTTATTTGAGGAGGCTGACCTGAATGCCAACGGGCATGTTGAAGCTGGTACTCAACAACTGCACTCTGCTGCTCACAAATCCTTCCAAACAACTGCAACTTTGATTTGCCACATGTGGTGACATCGCACATCAGTTGGTGAGCTGGAAGCTGCAAATGCTGCTGAAGCACTGCCAGGGTAAAGTATAGCTGACTTTCCGAAATGGGCACACATGAGATGTACTTTCACAAACAGCTCTGGCAGATCTGAGTAGGTTTTAAGAAACCACTGAACCACTAAGTTGAGCACATGGGCCAGTCATTGTATGTGTGCAAGGTTGCCAAGCCTCAGAGCTGCCACCAGGTTCCAGCCATTGTGATTCACGACCATGCCTGGCTGTACGTTCAGCAGTGGGAGCCACAGATCTGTCTGCTCTAATACAGCTTTCAACAACTCTGTGCGGTTTGTCCCCTTGGCCGAGGCAGTGCTGCAGTGCTTCCAGCTTGCGACTGATGTGGTCATTTTAGAGATGGAGGCTGAAGAGGAGGAAGAGGTGCAGGAGCTGTAGAATGTGGGGCAACCCTGATTGATCAAGGGCCCGCAATCCTCTGCATCAGGAAGGCGTGTTCCATCCAAGGGTCCAACTGGATCCCAGCTTCCACAATATTAACCCAGTCTGCCGTTAGTGAGATGTACCGTCCCTGGCCACAACACTTGTCCACTTGTCTGTGGTTAGGTGATTCTTCTCAGTAACTGCATTGGTGAGGGTACAGGTAATGTTCTGGGACCCGTGCTTGTATAAGGTGGGGACAGCACACCCTAAGATGGAGTGGCAGCTGGGGACTGAGTACCGTTGGACAGCCGCCGCCATGAGGTTTCAGAAAGCTTCCACCTCCACGAGCCTAAAAGGCAAAATTTCTAGTGCAAGTAGTTGAGAAATTCGGCTGTTTTTATTATTGTGGCCAGTGGGTGGCTTTGTATTTGTGCTTGTTCTTGTTCTGCATCAGGGACGGAGGCTTGACATGCATGTACAACAGGGGAACAGGCAGTGGTGTCACCTGCAGACACTGTTTCTGGACCCTGGTGTTCGAACCAAACTAGTCGGGTGCTTTGCTGTCATGTGCCTGAGCATGCTGGTGGTGGTCAGGCTGGTAGTTTTGCTGCCCCTGCTGATTCTGGCATGGCAGATGTTGCAAATGGCCTTTTTGGGGTTTACCCGACAGTCTTTAAAAAAGAGCCAGACTCGGGAGGACCTAGCAGCTGGACTTGGAACTTCCCTGGTATTGGTGTTTTGGGGAACAGTTGCCCGCCTTGTGTCTGTGGCCACCCCACTGCTTGTTTCAGCCTGTTGTGGTGCTATGCCTCCCTCCCCCTCTACGCTGCTGTCATCACTATGGATATTACCTTACCAGGCTGAGTCAGTGACTTCATTGTCCACCATCTTGTCTTACACTTCTGCACCCTGGTCCTCCTCCTGACTTTCTGTCCATTGTGTCTCATCATCATCCACCTTTTGCGACTGTAATTGCACTTTCCCACAGTCACCTTCATGTGATCATGGCTGCTGAAATATTTGGGCATCACTACATGCGATCTCCTGTTGCCCCGGTTGAAGCGGACCAAGCAAGATGTCAGAATCTATTAATGGAAAGATGAACAAAACAGCTCTTCCGAGTGTCCAAGTGTGGGATCAGTTGTCTTCGGGCACTTGACATGGTGGGAGGAAGGAGGATCAGGGTGAGGAATATGCCGACTACAAGTAAAAAAATCTCCCTGATCCACACATTCCTCAAACAAGAATCTGCAAAAACAATTGTACATGCCCTCATCATCTCCCGCCTCGACTACTGCAACCTCCTGCTCTGCGGCCTCCTTTCTAACACTCTCACACCCCTCCAATCTATCCAAAACTCTGATGCCCGAGAAATCCACCTGTCCCCCCGCTATTCCCCAGCCTCTACTCTCTGTGAATCCTTTCACTGGCTCCCCTAGTCTCCTGGTACTTGCCTGAACGCAACCTCCGATCCTCACAAGATCTCCTTCTCTGCTCCTCTTTTATCTCCTCTTCCCACAATCCCATACGAGATTTCTCCCATGCATCCCCCCTACTCTGGAACTCTCTACCCCAACATATCAGGCTCTCACCTACCGTTGAAACCTTCAAAAGGAACCTGAAGATCCACCTCTTCCGACAAGCCTACAACCTGCAATTAACCACCGCTCCACCATTTTACTGCATGACCAGCTCTACCCTCAGCTACTGTATCCTCACCCATCCCTTGTAGACTGTGAACTCTCACGGGCAGGGTCCTCTCTCCTTCTGTACCAGTCGCCATCACTTTTTTGTTCAAGATTATTGTAATTGTTTTTGCTATGTATACCCCTTTTTCACTTGTAAAGCGCCATGGAATGAATGGCGCTATAATAATAATAATGTGGTCCAGACTCACGGCTACTGAGACTGGACCGTGTGGAAGACAGGGAAGCATTATTTATTTATCTGCTATCCAACCAACAACCTTTTCACACTGGTCTGGCTTCAAGAGTGGTATTCCGCGGCCCCTTAGAAAGTGGGACAGCAAGCTAGGTAGACATGATGTGGGTGCTTGTTCTGTTCCCTGAGCAGGCACAGTTTCATCTTGCTCATGGCCTCGGCCTCTGGGTGCACCATAAGCATCACCATTACGTCCACTTCCCCATCCCTTGCCATGCGCCTTACCCATTTTAAATGGAGTTTAATATTTGTCAAGTTGTCAAAAATGTCTGTATGATTACCACAGTAATATAGGATTAAGTCTGATGACCATGGTTTTAGGCAGTGACCTGGGATGCAGAGATTCTTCCAGGGGTCTTCCCCATGCTGTTCCCATGTCATTTCAGCACTATATGGATGTGTCTGATCATGTCTCACACACCACATGACCAGATAAGGTAGTAAAATGTTAAAATGACATTTACTGGTAAATGTATTTTTCATCGTTAAAAGCAATGCAAAAGTGCAAAAACGCATTAAAAACGCTAAGTGTGAACATAGGCCAAGGTGTGGAGGAGCATTTTTGTTTTTGGTTATTTATTTTGCCTTATATACAAGTCATTACCCTGGAAAGAAAGTTCCTTAACATTTTTTCCAGGAAAATCCATTTTGTTTGCTTTGTTTTTGTATGTTTTATTGTGAGTCTGTAAAAGTGGAGTAATACTCTGCCAATATTGTTCACAGCAGTGACCTGGGAGTCAGAGATGCTTCCAGGGGTCTTCCTTATGCTGTTCCAATATCATTTTAGTACTGTTCCCATCGATTTGGACAATTTCTAGGCCCCCTCCATAACTCCGGGGAAGGGGGGGGGGGGTAGGCGCCAATAAAATGCTCGAGTTTCCCATAGACTTACATTGGGCTCATTACTCGTACCGAGCACCCAAGCATTGCGATTTGCTCGACCAGAGCAACGAGTACCCCAGCATTTTAGTGCTCTCTCCATCACTAGTGATAACTTATCCATTTGGAAATAATAAGAAGGGTAGGTGAATCATTTAATAGGCTATTTGAAAATGGGTTTTCTAAACCAGATCATGCTGAGTTGACTTCCCATAAAAATGTGTTGATGTTGATACAACTTTCCGAAAACTCCAATGCTAGAATGGTACTAGGAATGATGGGGATGCACCTACCCATGTGTCTGATAGACATGCTCCGTATATTACATTTACTGACACCATATTGTGATATATGTGAATTAACAAATGTATTTTTATATGTAATGAAGTCTCACGCTTCATGAGAGCAATTTATGAAGATACTTCTCTGTCAGGTGATAATTGCCAAAGGACATGTTAGACACATTTAGAAAATCCTCTAATAGAGTTACATGGAGACAAAAAAACTGAAGCCTTCGAGGTTCTTCCCAGGATTGGCGAGAAATAGATGGCTTTTTCAGGGAGCTCAATTGATTGCAGTCGGGCAAAAAAATATGACTTTATTTAAAAGGCAAATTATACATCCCTTGCACAGGTTCTGGAAAGAGCAATCATCTCACTAGAGTTGCATTGTCAGATAGAATAAGAAGACGTAATTCTATCAGGTTCATTTAATTCCTTTTATGTTTTGTCATAAACAACCAGAATATTACTCGCTAACTCTAAAATAGCAATCATATGTAATTCTGGGTCAACATCCTGACAAATAATGGCTTCTGAATTCTTCATTCATCAAATAAATCAGAATCAGAAAATTTCACAGGCATCATACAGCGCTCTTATTTGTCCTGCATATATATATATACATATATATATGTATATATATATATATATATATATATATATATATATATATATATATATATACAGTACAGACCAAAAGTTTGGACACACCTTCTCATTTAAAGATTTTTCTGTATTTTCATGACTATGAAAATTGTACATTCACACTGAAGGCATCACAACTATGAATTAACACATGTGGAATTATATACTTAACAAAAAAGTATGAAACAACTGAAAATATGTCTTATATTCTAGGTTCTTCAAAGTAGCCACCTTTTGCTTTGATGACTGCTTTGCACACTCTTGGCATTCTCTTGATGAGCTTCAAGAGGTAGTCACCGGAAATGGTCTTCCAACAATCTTTGAAGGAGTTCCCAGAGATGCTTAGCACTTGTTGGCCCTTTTGCCTTCACTCTGCGGTCCAGCTCACCCCAAACCATCTCGATTGTGTTCAGGCCTGGTGACTGTGGAGGCCAGGTCATCTGGCGTAGCACCACATCACTCTCCTTCTTGGTCAAATAGTCCTTGCACAGCCTGGAGGTGTGTTTGGGGTCATTGTCCTGTTGAAAAATAAATGATGGTCCAACTAAACGGAAACCGGATGGAATAGCATGCGCTGCAAGATGCTGTGGTAGCCATGCTGGTTCAGTATGCCTTCAATTTTGAATAAATCCCCAACAGTGTCACCAGCAAAGCACCCCCACACCATCACACCTCCTCCTCCATGCTTCACGGTGGGAACCAGGCATGTAGAGTCCATCCGTTCACCTTTTCTGCGTCGCACAAAGACACGGTGGTTGGAATAAAAGGTTTTAAATTTGGACTCATCAGAGCAAAGCACAGATTTCCACTGGTCTAATGTCCATTCCTTGTGTTCTTTTGCCCAAACAAGTATCTTCTGCTTGTTGCCTGTCCTTAGCAGTGGTTTCCTAGCAGCTATTTTACCATGAAGGCCTGCTGCACAAAGCCTCCTCTTAACAGTTGTTGAAGAGATGTGTCTGCTGCTAGAACTCTGTGTGGCATTGACCTGGTCTCTAATCTGAGCTGCTGTTAACCTGCGATTTCTGAGGCTGGTGACTCGGATAAACTTATCCTCAGAAGCAGAGGTGACTCTTGGCCTTCCTTTCCTGGGGCGGTCCTCATGTGAGCCAGTTTCTTTGTAGAGCTTGATGGTTTTTTCAACTGCACTTGGGGACACTTTCAAAGTTTTTCGGACTGACTGACCTTCATTTCTTAAAGCAATAATGGCCACTCGTTTTTCTTTACTTAGCCGCTTTTTTCTTGCCATAATACAAATTCTAACAGTCTATTCAGTAGGACTATCAGCTGTGTATCCACCTGACTTCTGCACAACACAACTGATGGTCCCAGCCCCATTTATAAGGCAAGAAATCCCACTTATTAAACCTGACAGGACACACCTGTGAAGTGAAAACCATTTCCGGTGACTACCTCTTGAAGCTCATCAAGAGAATGCCAAGAGTGTGCAAAGCAGTCATCAAAGCAAAAGGTGGCTACTTTGAAGAACCTAGATTATAAGACATATTTTCAGTTGTTTCACACGTTTTTGTTAAGTATATAATTCCACATGTGTCAATTCATAGTTTTGATGCTTTTAGTGCGAATGTACAATTTTCAAAGTCATGAAAATACAGAAAAATCTCTAAATGAGAAGGTGTGTCCAAACTTTTGGTCTGTACTGTATATATATATATATATATATATAAATACACTGCTCAAAAAAATAAAGGGAACACTTAAGCAACAGAATATAACTCCAAATAAATCAAACTTCTATGAAATCAAACTGTTCACTTAGGAAGCTACACTGATTGACAATCAATTTCACATGCTGTTGTGCACATGGAATAGACAATAGATGGAAATTATTGGCAATTATCAAGACACCCTCAATAAAGCAGTGGTTCTGCAGGTTTGGACCACAGACCACATTTCAGTACCAATGCTTTGTGGCTGATGTTTTGGTCACTTTTGATTGTTGGCTATGCTTTCACACTCGTGGTAGCATGAGACGGACTCTACAACCCACAGAAGTTGCTCAGGTAGTGCAACTCATCCAGGATGGCACATCAATGCGAGCTGTGGCAAGAAGGTTTGCTGTCAGCGTAGTGTCCAAAGGCTGGAGGCGCTACCAGGAGACAGGCCAGTACACCAGGAGACATGGAGGGGGCCGTAGGAGGGCAACAACCCAGCATCAGGACTGCTACTTCCGCCTTTGTGCAAGGAGGAACAGGAGGAGCACTGCCAGAGCCCTGCAAAATGACCTCCAGCAGGCCACAAATGTGCATTGGCTTGCACAAACGGTTAGAAACCGACTCCATGAGGTTGGTATAAGGGCCCGATGTCCACAGATGGGTGTTGTGCTCACAGACCAACACCGTGCAGGATGCTTGGTATTTGCCACAGAACACCAGGATTGGCAAAGTCGCCACTGGCGCCCTGTGCTCTTCACAGATGAAAGCAGGTTCACACTGAGCACATGTGACTGATGTGATAGAGTCTGGAGACGCTGTGGAGAGTGATCTGCTGCCTGCAACATCCTTCAGCATAACCGGTTTGGCAGTGGGTCAGTAATGGTGTGGGATGGCATTTCTTTGAAGGGCCGCACAGCCCTCCATGTGCTCGCCAGAGGTAGCCTGACTGCCATTAGGTACCGAGATGAGATCCTCAGACCCCTTGTGAGACCATATGCTGGTGCGGTTGGCCCTGGGTTCCTCCTAATGCAGGACAATGCCTGATCTCATGTGGCTGGAGTGTGTCAACAGTTCCTGCAAGATGAAGGCATTGAAGCTATGGACTGGCCCGCCAGTTTCCCAGACCTGAATCCGATTGAGCACATCTGGGACATCATGTCTCGCTCCATCCACCAACATCACGTTGCACCACAGACTGTCCAGGAGTTGGTGGATGCTTTATTCCAGGTCTGGGAGGAGATCCCACAGGAGACCATCCGCAACCTCATCAGGAGCATGCCCAGGAGTTGTAGGGAGGTCATACAGGCACATGGAGGCCACACACAATACCTCATTTTGACTTGTTTTAAGGACATTACATCAAAGTTGGATCAGCCTGTAGTGTGTTTTTCCACCTTAATTTTGGGGGTGACTCCAAATCCAGGCCTCCATTTGTTAATAAATTTGATTTCCATTGATGATTTTTGTGTGATTTTGTTGTCAGCACATTCAACTTTGTACAGAACAAAGTATTCAATGAGAATATTTCATTCATTCAGATCTAGAATGTGTTATTTGAGTGTTCCCTTTATTTTTTTGAGCAGTGTATGTATATTTTTATATATACATATATATATATATAAATATATATATTTCACTGAGATGTTTGTACAAAACTGGGTTGCAGATTCTCAGTGTGATCTATGTATTATTATTCCTCTCCAAAGTCTGGGGTAGCTTGACAGTAAATTCTGGGTGCTATTTGTATCTTCCATGTAGCATGTTAACTACTGTAGGCCCCCAACATAAGATTAAAGGGGAATAGAGTCTTTATGGTTTTGTAATAGACTTGGTCATTTTAACATTCTGTTGTTTAATCCAATGCAGCTTCAAAGTTTAAAGGGGTTTTCCCATGAACAAAAGTTCATTTTAATCAGTAGATCTTACAATAATAATAATTTCCACAATTGAATGTATTTAAATAAAATGTTCCTGTGCTGAAATAATCTTATAAATGTGTCCCTGCTGTGTACTGTCTAATGGCCGTGTCTGACTGTGTAGGGACATGGTCTGATCATACCACAGCTCCTGGACAGGGGAGGACCCAAAAGAGAGTATACAGACATTACAGCATGGGATCACAGCTGATTCTTTTTGTGAGGTGAAACATTTCACTGCCTGTTTTTAAACAATGTTTTACTTCAAAGAAAGAATCAGCTGTAATCCCGTGCTGTAATGTCTGTATACTGTTTTGCTTCCTCCTCTGCCCAGGAGCTGTGGTATGATCAGACCATGTCCTGCACTGTCAGACACAGCCATTACACAGTACACAGCAGGGGCACATTTATAAGATTATCTCAGCACAGGAACATTTTATTTAAACACATCCAATTGTGGAACTTACTATCATTCCAAGATCTATTGATTAAAAATAACTTTTATTCGTGGGAAAACCACTTTAACACTCAAAGATAGAGTCAAAGGGGAGGGAAAAGTCTTGCAAAAGTGTTACTCCAGTTTCTGACTAGAGTAGGATTTCTGGTATAGAGAACGCCACAGTGCATAATAAATTAGATAAGCTGTGGCATCAAGCCTTAGTGCCACCCATTATGGCTGAGCTGGGAGAAGCTAGTTTGAAAATGCCAAAAGTTGCAAAATTTTTGCGCGACTTCTAGGTGTGCAAAAGTTATGCAACTTTTCAAAGTGATGTAAGCCAGAATTCTAGCGAAATTGCTTTGATGAATCAGCCCTTTAGGATGCTTTAACATTGCACCTTTCTGCATGTTTAGTGGGTTCGGAGCTTGCATCCAACCACTCCGGCAAAACGGGATTCGGACGTATGCGCCGATGGGGCCATAGTCTATAATGGTGACAGCCGAGCAAACGTGCACTTTGTAGTGCATCATTTTTGAGTGTGTACGCCTACTGGAGGAGGACACTCAGACGAAGTAGACTTCATCTGGGTGTTCATATCCACTAGGCGTATACGCCCGAAAATGATGTGCGACCGAGCGCGTGTACACTCTTTCGGCCCCATCATAGTCTACAGCCCCATTGGTGCACATGTATAAATCTCATTTTGCGGGGTGGGTTCAGACACAAGCCCTGATGGGTCCCACAATGTGCAGAAAAGCGCAATGTGAAAGCACTCTTAGACTTTTTCAGAAACAGATCTTGTGTAGTGTTGAGCGAACATGCTCGACACTGCTCAGTACTCGCCCGAGCATCACGCTACTCGGATGTTCGGCGAGCACCGAGCATTTCCGGGTTACTCGGGCGGGTGCTCGGGTCTCCGCCCTGCATGTTTGGCGCTCTTTACAGAGCCAATGAACATGCAGGGATTGCCAGCCAGTCACTGTAATGCCGCAGCCATGTTGTTTGTGGGCATTACAGTGATTGGCTGGCCGCACAGCGTCACCTCGAGTATTTAAAAACGGGCGCCGCCATCTTGGACACAGTCGCTCCGGATCAGACAGTGTAGGGACAGCGCTGCTGATTTAGGGAGAGATATATCTTGCAAAATAGTTAGTGTAGGATCTGTAAAGGCTGCCAGATCAAACAAACAGTCCTTCTCAGGACTAATATCCATCCCAGGTATATCAGGCAGGCAGACAGGCTGTATAGGAGACACAGTCCTGTGGGCTGCTCCTATTGCTGAAATTGCTGGACTTAGCTCCAGGTCCCGGGGGCCAGGAAAAATCCTTTTTTTTTTATCTAAATCCTCTTTTTTTTTTCCTCCTTCACAATGTACAAATACCATCTTATTAACCTTTTGGTGTCCCGTCCCCCCCCCCCAAACAAAAAAAGTGTGCCTCTGATTTTTCAGACACAAATATATCTGTTGAAAATAGTCTGGTGTAGGCCAGAGATATAGAAGTGTGGTTTTGCAGTTCTATGGGCCATTTGTATCTAAAAAAAACAGTTTGAGTGTGTCGCTCACTGTTCAGCCGCAAATATACATATTTAAAAAAGTCTGGTATACACCAGTAAATTATTACTGTGGTTTTGAAGTTCCACGGTAAAACATCTCTATTATCCTGTTTTTGGCATTTTTTGCTGTATAAAAATAATAATAGTGTCTCCCTGATTTTTCAGACACAAATATATCTGTTGAAAATAGTCTGGTGTAGGCCAGAGAGACAGAAGTGTGCTTTTGCTGTTCCACGGTAAAAAATCTCTATTATCCTGCTTTTTGCATTTTTTGCTGTAAAAAAAAAAAATAATAGTGTCTCCCTGATTTTTCAGACACAAATATATCTGTTGAAAATAGTCTGGTGTAGGCCTGAGAAATACAAGTGTGGTTTTGCAGTTCCACGGTACAAACCTCTGTATTATCCACTTTTAGGCCATTTGTATCTAAAAAAAACAGTTTGAGTGTGTCGCTCACTGTTCAGCCGCAAATATATATATATATTTTAAAAAGCCTGGTATACACCAGTAAATTATAACTGTGGTTTTGCTGTTCCACAGTAAAAAATCACTATTATCCTGCTTTTTGCATTTTTTGCCGTAAAAAATAAATAGTGTCTCCTGATTGTTTAGACACAAATATATCTGTTGAAAATAGTCTGGTTTAGGCCCGAGAAATACAAGTGTGGTTTTGCAGTTCCACGGTTCAAACCTCTGTATTATCCACTTTAGGGCCATTTGTATCTAAAAAAAACAGTTTGAGTGTGTCGCTCACTGTTCAGCCGCAAATATATATATATTCAAAAAAGTCTGGTATACACCAGTAAATTATAACTGTGGTTTTGCTGTTCCACGGTAAAACATCTCTATTATCCTGCTTTTGGCATTTTTTGCCGTAAAAAATAAATAGTGCCTCCTGATTGTTCAGACACAAATATATCTGTTGAAAATAGTCTGGTGTAGGCCCGAGAAATACAAGTGTGGCTTTGCAGTTTCACGGTTCAAGCCTCTGTATTATCCACTTTTGGGCCATTTGTATCTAAAAAAAACAGTTTGAGTGTGTCGCTCACTGTTCAGCCGCAAATATCTCTATTTAAAAAAGTGTGGTATACCCCAGTAAACAATAACTGTGGTTTTGCCATCCCACGGTAAAAAATCTCTATTATTCAGGTTTTGGTAGTTTTTTCCGTAAAGAAAAACAGTAGTGTCTCCTGACTGTTGTGACACAAAAATATATCTGTTGAAAATAGTCTTGTGTAGGGCCGACATCCCAGTGTGGTTTCGCAGTTCCACGGGTCAAATCGCTGTACTATCCAGTTTTGGGCCTTTGGTATCTAAAAAAAAAGCAGTTTGAGTGTGTCGCTCACTGTTCAGCCGCAAATATCTCTATTTAAAAAAGTGTGGTATACCCCAGTAAACAATAACTGTGGTTTTGCCATCCCACGGTAATAAATCTCTATTATTCAGGTTTTGGTAGTTTTTTCCGTAAAGAAAAACAGTAGTGTCTCCTGACTGTTGTGACACAAAAATATATCTGTTGAAAATAGTCTTGTGTAGGCCCGACATCCCAGTGTGGTTTCGCAGTTCCACGGGTCAAATCGCTGTACTATCCAGTTTTGGGCCTTTGGTATCTAAAAAAAAAAGCAGTTTGAGTGTGTCGCTCACTGTTCAGCCGCAAATATCTCTATTTAAAAAAGTGTGGTATACCCCAGTAAACAATAACTGTGGTTTTCCTCTTCCACGGTTCTAATCTACTCTTTATTACCCTTTTTCCATTGATAGTGCAAGTGTAAGCTATTTTACTTCATTTACAATGGGCAAGGCGCGTGGCAAGGGACGTGGAAGTGGACGTTCTGGTGATGGTTCGTGCAGAGGACGGGGCAGTGGCCAAGGTGAAAATGTGCCACAACCAACAGCCACATCTTCTCGCTCCCACTTCTTGACCGAATTACTAGGGAAGCACAGAACAACACCAGTATTGAGAACTGATCAGTGTGAACAGGTTATTAATTGGATAGCAGACAATACTTCCAGTTACCTGGGCACCACCACCTCCGGTCTGTCTTCCACACGGTCAACTCTTAGTAGCCGTGAGTCTCGAACGCATACTCCTCCTCACCCTGATGCTCCTTCCTCCCACCATGCCGAGTGTCGTCAGACAGCAAGTGATCCCTCACTTGGAAAATCTGAAGAGCTGTTCACTGGTCCATTTCCATATTTGGGCCCCTCGCCTGATACGCTTGAAGTGGTGGAAGAGGAGATCCCATGTTGCGATGCCCAAATATTTGAACAGCCACGGCCACAGGAAGTCGACGTTGGCAATCTGTCACAAGAGGTGGACGATGACGAGACACAATTGCCAGGAAGTGAGGAGGAGGATCGTGGTGCGCAAGTGGAAGAGGAGGAGGTGGTGGACGATCTAGTAACTGACCCAACGTGGAAGGAGGACATGCAGAGTGAGGCCAGCAGCACACAGGGGGAGGGAGGCAGAGTACCCCAACAGGCAGGAAGAAGCAGTGTGGTGGACGCAGACAGAAGGTAGGCAACCGTTCCCCGTAACACCAACACGAGGGACGTTGCCAGTACAAGCGGTAGGTCTTCCAGAGTCTGGAATTTTTTTAAAGACTCTGCTGATAACCCCAAAAAGGCCATATGTTCCACCTGCCATGCCAGCATCAGCAGGGGTGACAAAACTACCAGCCTGACCACCACCAGCATGATCAGGCGCATGGCAGCAAAGCACCCGACTTTGTGGGGCGAAACCCAGGGTCCACGACCAGTGTCAGCGGGTGTCACTACTGCTTCTTCCACTGTTGTGCGTGCAATAGAACCCCCTGTTGTGTGTGCAAGGCAATCCCCTGTCCATACTGCATGAAAAGATGCCCCCTCCTCTCAGTCTTCACTTGTTATGGCAGTTTCTCAAGAAACAGCATCAACGCCACGTCCACGTCCCACCGCAGCGTTCAATTGTCCATATCCCAGACCTTTGAACGAAAGCGGAAATTCGCAGCTAAAGCCCCACAGGCCACAGTCCTAAATTCGCACATTTCACGACTGCTTGCATTGGAAATGCTGCCTTTTAGGCTGGTGGAGACGGATTCCTTCCGCAATCTTATGGCGGTGGCCGTCCCTCGGTACTCGGTCCCCAGCCGACACTGTTTTGCCCGGTGTTCCATCCCCGCACTACACAAGCACGTGTCCCAAAGCATCTGCCGTGCCCTCAACAATGCAGTTACTGGGAGAGTCCACCTGACAACGGACACGTGGACAAGCGCTTGTGGCCAGGGACGGTACATCTCTCTGACGGCACACTGGGTAAACATAGTGGAAGCCGGGACCCAGTCGGACCTTGGGACGGAACACATCCTCCCCACACCGAGGATTGCGGGCCCTATGTCAGTCAGAGTTGCCCCCACAGTGTACAGCTCCTGCGCATCCTCCTCCTCCTCCTCATGTTCAGCCTCCATCTCAGATATGACCACATCAGTTGCAAGCTGGTAGCATTGCAGTACTGCCTCCGCCAAGCGGCAACAGGCTGTGCTGAAACTCATAAGCTTAGGTGATAAACCTCACACTGCTTGTAAGTTGTGGACAGCTGTGAAAGAGCAGGCAGATCTGTGGCTGAGACCGCTAAACCTACATCCCGGCATGGTTGTGTGTGACAATGGCCGTAACCTGGTGGCGGCTCTGAGGCGAGGTGAGATCACACACGTACGATGACTGGCTCATGTGCTTAACCTCGTGGTTCAGCGGTTTCTTAAATCGTACCCCGAGTTGCCAGATCGGCTCGTGAAAGTACGCCGCCTGTCAGCTCATTTTCGCAAGTCGGCTACAGCTTCCGCCGCCCTTGCTGTGTTTTGCAGCAGCGTTTGCAGCTTCCGGCACACCGACTGGTGTGTGATGTCCCCACACGTTGGAACTCTACCCTCCATATGTTGCAAAGGATTTGTGAGCAGAAGAGAGCAGTTGTGGAGTACCAGCTGCAACAAGGCCGTCGATATTCAGGTCAGACTCCACACATAAGACCTCAGGAGTGGACCTGGATGTCTGACATATGTACCATCCTGACAAACTTTGAGGAGGCCACCAAGATGGTGAGTGGCGATGACGCCATCATTAGTGTCAGCATCCCACTTGTCTGTCTTTTGCAACGCTCTCTGCAGAGAATTAAAGAAGAGGCATTGCAGCCAGAGTATGATGAGATGGATCAAGAAGCCGTAGCGGGCGATTACACACAGCCCAGCCTCATCTCATCCCAACGTGCATTGGGGGACAATTAGGGAGAGGAGGAGGAGGAGGAGGAAGAGGAAGAACAGGAGCTGCTATCATGCGTTGTAGACGGTAGTACCTGTACAAGTGTCATAACGTCGGTTCAGCGTGGGTGGCCTGAGGACAGGGGGGAGGAGGAAGAGGAGGAGGAGGAGGAGAGCATGGTCAGTCGTCATCTTGGTGAGGAAACGGAAATCTTGCCCGTTACCAGTCTGGCACGCATGGCTGACTTTATGTTACGCTGCCTTAACCGTGACCCTCGCGTTGTCAAAATAAAATGTTGGGTGACAGTCATTACTGGTTGGTGACACTTGTAGACCCCCGCTACAAGGAGAACTTTCACTCTCTTATTCCTGAGGTGGAGAGGTCTACAAAAATGGTGTAATACCAGAAGGCCCTTGCTGCAGAACTCTTAAAAAAATTCCCATCTGAACACGCTAGCGGCAGAGGTCACAGTTCGTTGCCCAACCAAGGCGTACAGGCGAGAGAGATGCAACTCCAATCCAGCAGAGGCAGGGGAACACTGTCAACGTTCTGGGACAGTTTTCTGACACCCGC
Organism: Phyllobates terribilis; assembly: GCF_046119375.1. Lineage (NCBI taxonomy): Eukaryota > Metazoa > Chordata > Amphibia > Anura > Dendrobatidae > Phyllobates > Phyllobates terribilis. The sequence continues at coordinate 1,121,660,248 of NW_027362761.1, read as the reverse complement.
CCAGCTTACAGGCCCTGAGGCGCGGGGTACTCTCACAAGGAGTGGAAACTTTCAAAAGATCGTACCAGCGTCCTCCGTGATTCCTCTGTGCCTTTTAATTATTGGGTATCCAAGCTGGACACTTGGAATGAAATCGCTCTGTACGCCTTGGAGGTCCTGGCCTGCCCTGCCGCTAGCGTGTTATCGGAGCGTGTTTTTAGTGCCGCTGGGGGAATTATAACTGAAAAGCGCACTCGCCTGTCAACTGACAATGCTGACAAGCTGACCCTTATCAAAATGAACAAGGGCTGGTTTGGGCCAGACTTCTCATCACCACCAAATGACAGCAGAGTAACATAAAGTCAAATCCACTGTGTTATTTCGGGAGGTGTATTCACATGCACCGCTTCACACCCACACATGGGTATACGCTTCCTCGTTTCGGCTGTTTAATCTTCTTTTCCTTATCCTCAGCCTCCAGCACCACTATACCACCAGGGAGCCAGCATTGCAAGTTCCTCCGTCCTAATTTTTGGCAGCTTTTGCTGGGAAAGCATAAGCAAATACCATGGGACACCCACTCCCCAATAATGAGTCTTAAGTTTGTAATATGCTGTACTGCATGGCTCTTGTAAGGGGCATTGCAAGTTGCTCCGTCCTAATTTTTGGCAGCTTTTGCTGGGAAAGCATAAGCAAATACTATGGGAGACCCACTCCCCAATAATGGGACTTATGTTTGTAATATGCTGTACTGCATGGCTCTTGTAAGGGGCATTGCAAGTTGCTCCGTCCTAATTTTTGGCAGCTTTTGCTTGCAAGGCATAAGCAAATACTATGGGAGACCCACTCCCCAATAATGGGACTTATGTTTGTAATATGCTGTACTGCATGGCTCTTGTAAGGGGCATTGCAAGTTGCTCCGTCCTAATTTTTGGCAGCTTTTGCTGGGAAAGCATAAGCAAATACTATGGGAGACCCACTCCCCAATAATGGGACTTATGTTTGTAATATGCTGTACTGCATGGCTCTTGTAAGGGGCATTGCAAGTTGCTCCGTCCTAATTTTTGGCAGCTTTTGCTTGCAAGGCATAAGCAAATACTATGGGAGACCCACTCCCCAATAATGGGACTTATGTTTGTAATATGCTGTACTGCATGGCTCTTGTAAGGGGCATTGCAAGTTGCTCCGTCCTAATTTTTGGCAGCTTTTGCTTGCAAGGCATAAGCAAATACTATGGGACACCCACTCCCCAATAATGGGACTTATGTTTGTAATATGCTGTACTGCATGGCTCTTGTAAGGGGCATTGCAAGTTGCTCCGTCCTAATTTTTGGCAGCTTTTGCTGGGAAAGCATAAGCAAATACTATGGGAGACCCACTCCCCAATAATGGGACTTATGTTTGTAATATGCTGTACTGCATGGCTCTTGTAAGGGGCATTGCAAGTTGCTCCGTCCTAATTTTTGGCAGTTTTTGCTTGCACGGCATAAGCAAATACTATGGGACACCCACTCCCCAATAATGGGACTTATGTTTGTAATATACTGTACTGCATGGCTCTTGTAAGGGGCATTGCAAGTTGCTCCGTCCTAATTTTTTGGCAGCTTTTGCTGGGAAAGCATAAGCAAATACTATGGGAGACCCACTCCCCAATAATGGGACTTATGTTTGTAATATGCTGTACTGCATGGCTCTTGTAAGGGGCATTGCAAGTTGCTCCGTCCTAATTTTTGGCAGCTTTTGCTTGCAAGGCATAAGCAAATACTATGGGACACCCACTCCCCAATAATGGGACTTATGTTTGTAATATGCTGTACTGAATCTGACGCGCCCCCTGGGCCGTGTGTACACGTGTGTGGTATACACGGTGCCGGGTCTCTGGGGTCTGTAGTCTCCGTGGCGGTGACCCGGTCCCGTGGCTCAGGCTGGTCAAACCAGTGGCAGTCTTTCTTAGGTTTTGAGTTTAATTGTCCGACTGCGCCACCCGTGGATTGCGGTCAGGGAATACCACCGCTGCGAGGCAGACCGCTGAGGCTGGTGTTGTGTGTGCAGCATAGAATGGGATAACTCCCCTCGGGTGGAGTATAGCCTCAGGGCAGTGAGTGTGGATGATGGGGGTGATGGTGCACGAGCGCAGCAGGAACGACTCAGAGTCTTTGCAGTGCAGTTCAGGGTCTTTACTGATGATTATAAGGTAGACCCTCCCGGGAGTACTGGCTAGCATAAGAGGCCTGGTCAGTCTGTGTGCAAGCAGGAGTTCCCCTGGCCAGGTGGAGTTGTAGGCCTCCCCGTCTGTCTGCACTCTTCCTGGCTACCTTGCTGTAAGCGGGTAGAAGTAGCCCACGTCCCTGAGTGTACCGTGTAGTGCTCACCCGTATGGCTGGTGACTTGGGGCCTTCTGTTAGCCTCCGCTCCACGACGGCGGTGCTGGTCCCTTGCTTGTGACTGAGCCTCCGGGCTTCTATGGCCAGAGGACCTGAAATCCCCTGCCGGCTGGTTTCTGCTGCTGGATATATAAGTGTCACGGGTGTGTTGCCACGAAGATCGTCACGAGTACACAGCCTGACTTCTCGCAGCTGACTTGTGGGTGCTTTGTGTTTTCTCGGCAGTGTAGGAGTTAATTCTCTCTCTCTCTGGGCTAGCTGAGGTCCAGCCTCGCCCAGCTGCAATCAATGCTTCTTTAGTGAGACTCCTTTATATTCCTGCAGGTCTGTTTGGGAGGTGTCGGTGAAAGCTTTTCATTCAGACTTACAGAGCGGATCGTGGTGTTTGGAGTTGCTGAGATAAGTGTATTTGGAAGTGTGTTTTCCCTTTCCTCGCTTTATCATTTATCTCCTTTCCCGTTGGTGTTCCCTCTGTTGTAGTTGTTTAGAAGTTGTATGCAAGGTGGTTTTGGTTTTTCCCTTGTACTGTCTCGTTCGTCTAAATACTGTGTGTGGGCATATTATTTCTGGTTCCCTATTGTTGTGATCGGGGTCCTTCTCAGGACTAGATTACTTAGGTGCAGGGATCCTCAGAAGGTAGGGGTTACGCTGGCGGCCTGGACCTCTGTACCTTTAACAGTACCTCCAGGATGAGGGATTAGTCAGGGCCCCAGCTTAGGGTCAGCTTAGGCCCCCTACCTCCAGTATTCTGTGACAGTGTGACATTTTCACCGACCATCTTAGTTTTTCTCCAGCTACCATGGATCCAGTAGCCGGTCTAGCTCGGCAGTTGCAGAGTTTGTCCATGGGGCTGGCGGACGTTAGGTCCAAGGTTTTGCATCCTCTGGAGCAAGCCGGACCAGAACCTAAAGTAGCTCTCCCTGACAGGTTCACTGGGGGGCGGGACAAGTTTTTTGTTTTCCGGGAGGCATGCAAATTGTACTTTCGGCTGCGGCCTCGGTCATCGGGCAGTGAAGAACAAAGGGTGGGAATTGTCATCTCGCTCCTACAAGGGGACCCACAATCTTGGGCGTTCTCTCTTCCCCCAAGCTCCCCGGTTCTCCAGTCAGTGGATAGGTTTTTCGCTGCTCTGGGACTCGTATATGATGACCCAGATCGGATCTCCCTTGCTGAGTCTAAGTTACGTAGGATTCAGCAGGGAGATCGTCCGGCGGAGGAATTCTGTTCGGAGTTCCGTAGGTGGGCCACGGACACCCAGTGGAATGACCCGGCTCTTAGGAGCCAGTTTTGTCATGGTTTATCCGACAAATTACAGGATGTGTTGGCACAGTATGACTCTCCCGCGTCACTGGAAGCCGCTATGGCCCTTGCTATTCGCGTTGACAGACGGCTTCGGGAGAGGTGCGGGATAACTCTACCCCCTGTAATGTCTCCACCTCCTACAAGGTCCCCTCATATGGTGGTTCCCCTGGTCAGTCCGGAGGAGCCTATGCAATTAGGAGGGACATCATTTCGGGGAAGGGGACCGGTGGTGCGCCATAAGACAGGAAGGTGTTTTCTCTGCGGGAAAAAGGGACATTTTATTGGGGGGTGTCCATCCCGTCCCTTGCAGAGTAAAGAGTCGTCGAAAAAACTGTTGATCCCAGGTTGTGTGGTGGACGGCAATCTGGGAGTAGGTATTTCGTCCCTAGGTTCGTCTCAGTTTCTCGTACCGGCGGAGGTGGTGGTGGGTACGAGAACTGAGAGGATATCTGTTCTTCTGGATAGTGGGGCCGGGGCTAATCTGGTTGATGCTCGGTTTGCCCGGGTTCAAGGTATGCGATTGAGTGAGTTGGCTAAACCCATCCCCATATTCTCGATCGATGCCAGACCTCTCGGTCAGGGAAGTTTTTTGCAAGCTGTGCATGGCGTAAAACTTCAAGTGGGGGCAATACATAAAGAACTGTTGTCTTGCTACGTGTTGGAGGGTCTTCCCACTCCTATAGTGTTGGGCCTTCCTTGGTTAGCTAAGCATAACCCGGTTATTAATTGGCAAACCAGAGAGATAAGCCAATGGAGTAAATTCTGTAATAAAAACTGCATGAACACGGTCATCGGTGCGGTTACTCCTTGGGTCTTACCTCCATTTCTGGCGGACTTTGAGGATGTATTCTCGGAGAATGGGTGTCAGGAACTACCTCCTCATCGCGTGTATGACTGTTCTGTAAAACTGCTCCCTGAGGCCAAGTTACCTAAAGCTAGGTTGTATAACCTTTCTGGTCCTGAGAGGCAGGCCATGAAGGATTATATTTCTGAAAGTCTGGCTAAGGGGCATATTAGACCTTCATCTTCTCCGGTGGCCGCGGGGTTCTTCTTTGTTAAGAAAAAAGATGGAGGCCTACGCCCTTGCCTGGATTTCCGTGAACTTAATCGGATTACGGTCCGAGATCCGTATCCGCTCCCACTTATTCCCGATCTCTTTAATCAGATCGTGGGCGCCAAATGGTTCTCTAAGTTGGATCTCAGGGGGGCGTACAATCTGATTAGGATGAAGGAGGGGGATGAGTGGAAGACGGCTTTTAACACTCCGGAGGGGCATTATGAGAACCTTGTCATGCCATTCGGTCTGACTAATGCCCCGGCGGTGTTTCAACACTTTGTTAATGATATTTTTCGCCACCTGGTGGGACAGTTTGTTGTCATATATCTGGATGATATCTTAATTTACTCGCCGGATCTGGTGTCTCATCAGGAGCACGTTAGACAGGTGTTACAGATCTTGCGGGATAATAAACTGTATGCCAAGTGGGAAAAGTGTGTGTTCGCCGTACAGGAACTCCAGTTTTTAGGCTTCCTGGTTTCAGCGTCCGGTTTTCGTATGGACCCTGGGAAAGTGCGGGCAGTTCTTGAGTGGGATCGGCCGGAGAATCTTAAGGCACTACAACGTTTCCTGGGGTTTGCTAACTATTACCGGAAGTTCATTTGTAATTTCTCGTCCATGGTTAAGCCTCTCACAGACATGACTAAAAAGGGGATGGATTTTTCTAGGTGGTCTGACAAGGCTTGTCAAGCATTCTCCTCCTTGAAAAAATGTTTTGCCTCGGCACCCATACTCATTCAACCTGATGCGTCTCAGCCATTCTTTGTAGAGGTAGACGCTTCCGAGGTAGGGGTGGGAGCAGTATTGTCACAGGGTTCGTCCCCTGGTAAGTGGCATCCGTGCGCCTTTTTCTCTAAAAAATTGTCGTCCGCTGAGAGGAATTACGATGTCGGCAATAGGGAACTCTTGGCCATTAAGTTAGCTTTTGAGGAGTGGCGCCATTTTTTGGAGGGGGCAGTTCATCCGGTCACCGTCATCACCGATCACAAGAACCTGCTATATCTGGAGTCCGCTAAACGTCTGAATCCCAGACAAGCTAGGTGGTCATTGTTTTTTACCAGGTTTAATTTCGTCGTTACATATCGTCCTGGGTCTAAAAATGTAAAGGCGGATGCCTTATCTCGTAGTTTCCCTGGGGCCGGGAATACGGACGACCCGATTCCTATTCTTCAGGAGGGGGTGGTGGTTTCGGCAGTATGCTCTGAGCTGGAGGAGGAGATATTGGAGGCTCAGGGAGACGCCCCTGTTGGACCTCCGGGGAGACTGTTCGTTCCAGATCAGTTGCGACAAAAGGTGATCGAGGCACACCATAACTCAGTTTTTGCAGGACACCCGGGGAGTAAAGCAACTGTGGATCTCCTCTCGCGTCGGTTTTGGTAGCCTAACTTACATAAAGAGGTGGTAACTTTTGTCGCGTCCTGTGGGGTTTGTGCGCGCTCTAAGACCTCACATACCCGTCCGTCTGGGGCCCTCTTACCTTTGAAGATCCCGGAGCGTCCTTGGACTCATCTGTCTATGGACTTTATTACTGACCTCCCTCCGTCTTCGGGTAAAACGGTCATACTCGTTGTAGTGGACAGGTTCAGCAAGATGGCACATTTTATCGCTCTTCCGGCTCTCCCTAATGCTAAAACTCTTGCGCAGGTGTTCATTGGGGAGATTGTGAGGCTTCACGGGGTACCCTCCGAGGTGGTGTCTGATCGGGGGTCTCAGTTTGTGTCCAAGTTCTGGAAGGCGTTTTGTGCACGGCGGGGGATGCATTTGTCATTCTCGTCGGCTTTTCATCCTCAGACCAATGGTCAGACGGAACGTATGAACCAGAGCTTGGAGACATATCTTCGGTGTTTTGTGTCAGAGAACCAGGAGGACTGGGCTTCTTTCCTACCTCTGGCAGAGTTTGCTCTCAATAATAGGCGGAGCGAGTCCACTGGTAAGTCCCCGTTTTTTGGGGCATATGGTTTTCACCCCCAGTTTTGTACTTTCAGTAGGGGGGGCTCTTCGGGGGTTCCGGAGGAGGAACAATTTTCCTCATCTCTCGCTTCAGTATGGAGAGGGGTGCTGAAGAATCTGAATACTATGGGGAACCGATACAAACGTATGGCTGATAGGAGGAGAGTGTCTGGTCCGGACCTAAGTGTGAACGATCAGGTATGGTTGTCTACCAGGAATATTAAACTTAAGGTTCCCTCCTGGAAACTGGGTCCCAGGTTCATCGGGCCGTACAGAATCAGTTCTGTTATTAATCCGGTGGCATTCCGTCTTGACCTCCCCCCTACGTTTAAAATTCACAACGTGTTTCACAGATCATTGCTTAAGAGGTATGTGGCGCCGGTGGTACCGTCACCTTTACCTCCCCCTCCTGTGGTTGTCAATGGTAACTTGGAGTTCCAGGTATCGAGGGTCATTGATTCACGCTTTAATCGCCGGTCCCTTCAGTACTTGGTTCATTGGAAGGGGTATGGTCCTGAGGAGAGGATGTGGGTTCCTGCGTCGGATATTAACGCAGACCGATTAGTTCGGGCCTTCCACACGACTCACCCGGATAAACCTGGCCCTGAGGGTCCAGAGGCCCCTCGTAGAAGGGGGGGTACTGTCACGGGTGTGTTGCCACGAAGATCGTCACGAGTACACAGCCTGACTTCTCGCAGCTGACTTGTGGGTGCTTTGTGTTTTCTCGGCAGTGTAGGAGTTAATTCTCTCTCTCTCTGGGCTAGCTGAGGTCCAGCCTCGCCCAGCTGCAATCAATGCTTCTTTAGTGAGACTCCTTTATATTCCTGCAGGTCTGTTTGGGAGGTGTCGGTGAAAGCTTTTCATTCAGACTTACAGAGCGGATCGTGGTGTTTGGAGTTGCTGAGATAAGTGTATTTGGAAGTGTGTTTTCCCTTTCCTCGCTTTATCATTTATCTCCTTTCCCGTTGGTGTTCCCTCTGTTGTAGTTGTTTAGAAGTTGTATGCAAGGTGGTTTTGGTTTTTCCCTTGTACTGTCTCGTTCGTCTAAATACTGTGTGTGGGCATATTATTTCTGGTTCCCTATTGTTGTGATCGGGGTCCTTCTCAGGACTAGATTACTTAGGTGCAGGGATCCTCAGAAGGTAGGGGTTACGCTGGCGGCCTGGACCTCTGTACCTTTAACAGTACCTCCAGGATGAGGGATTAGTCAGGGCCCCAGCTTAGGGTCAGCTTAGGCCCCCTACCTCCAGTATTCTGTGACAGTGTGACAATAAGTCCTCACAGCTTCGGACTCCTGTGTTCGGTTCCTATTGTCTTCTGCCAGGGCGAGCTCTGCTCAGCTTCCAGCCCCTGGTCTTTAACTCCTAGCTCCTACAGAGCTCCTTGCTGTTACTTTCCCTTGCTCTCACTCTGACTCTGACTGTTCTCTGACTCACTCAACCCCGCCCCAGATCCAGTTTATAAGGGCAGAATTCTCCCCTCCCAGGACTGGGGCAGGAGGATGTTGCATGTTTAAGGGATCCTGACCAGGAAACCTCCCACTTGCTCTCCGACGTAATATCTCTATTACTGTGGTGACCAGACCCCTGGGGTGCCACACATGGCTCTTGTAAGGTGCATTGCAGTTCCTCATAATTTTTGGAAAGCCTTCCATTCACTGCTTAGGCCAACAGTGTACAGGAGACCCAGTTGCCATAAATGGAAAAAACGGTTTAGTTAAGGCCCTCTGACCTCCATGTCACTTCCAAGGGGCATTGGAGTGCCTTGAAATTTTTGGTAGGCATTGCATTCACTGTATGCCTTATAACTGTGTAGCTGAACCGCTCCTTTTGGTACAGAAACATATCCTACAAGACATGTGTGGTTGGCTGGCCTGATATTGATGTGAATGGTCCCTGTTCCTCCTGCTCTTTCTCCTTTGCCACCACCTCATCCATCATTCATCACCTGAAGCTTTGTTTTAACAGGAGTCATAGAACTGGGATAGTAGCAGGAAAACATCCAGCAATCCTCGAAGGAGGCAGAATATGCGCCAAAACGCTGACCACCTCAGGCCTAGCTGCTACTACATACATGCGCTTGCATTCCAAGGAACAGAAAGCTAAGGACGAGGTGGATGGCCTCATGATCATGAATAATTTACTCGTTGTGTAGGAGGCCGACCACTGCTGCTGTCTACCTTCTGAACTTTGTGTTGAAGCCTGATTGACCAAGGACCCGCAATCCTCTATGTCTGGAGGACATGTTGCATCCCAGTGTCCATCTGTGTCCCGGCTTCCACAATATTAACCCAGTGTGAAGGCGTCAGTGAGATGGACCATTCCTGGCCACATTCACTTGTCCACGTGTTTGTGGTTAGGCTGTCCTTCCCACTAAATGCACTGGGGAGGGCACAGGTAATGTTTTGGTATGCGCGCTTGTGTATAAGGCGCACCGGGACAAATAGGGGCGGCTGGGGACCGTTTATGGACACCCGGCCACCCCCACGTGGCTGGGGACGGTGTGTGGGCACCCGGCCGCGGGGCGGCTGGGGACTGAGTATGAATACCAGGCTACCGACGCAGCCATGACGTGGTGGCCAGATTCCACCTCCACATGCCTAAAAGGCCCAATTTCAAGTGCAAGCAAGCTAGCAGTATGGTATTGCAGCCTGGGGGTGGGTGGGTGGCAGGCTGCATACTTGCGCTTGTATTGCAAGTTATGGGGGAGGTACAATTGAACACTGCCCTGGGACAAGATCTTGCACGGGGATAGTTGCAAGTCTGCATCTTCTGATGCGGCAAGGATCACTTCTGATGGGCACACTTTTAAGCAGTGACCTGGGTGTCAGAGATGCTTCCAGGGGTCTTCCCCATGCTGTTCCCATGTCGTTTTAGCACTGTATGCATGTGTCACACAGCACATGGCCAGATAAGGTTGTAAAATGTTAAAATGACATTTCCTGGTGAATGCATTTGTCACGGTTGAAAGCAATACAAACGTGCAAAAACGCATAAAAAATGCTACTTGTGAACATAGCCCAAGGTGTGGAGGAGTATTTTTGTTTTTGGTTATTTATTTTACCTTATACACAAGTCTTTACCCTGGAAAGGATGTTCCTTAACCCCTTTCCGACCTGGTCAGTAATAGTACGCACCAGGTCGGGAAGGCCGGTTCAGCGGGGGCTCCGGCGGTGAGCCCGCACTGAAGCGAGCACATGTTAGCTGATTATTGGAATCGCAATCCACCTGCGGCTGTTAACATGTTAAATCTCTGACAGTGGCATTTAACTCGCGCTTCCGGGAGTCCTAAGCCCCGCCCATCAGTGACCCCATCACGTGATCGCGGGTCACCAATGGGTGGGCATGACAACTCAGGGTCTGCAGCAAACGCCTGTGGTTGTCATGTCTCAATTGCTATGAGCGCCACCTAGTGGTCAGCGCTCATAGCAAGTGAGCATTTCTCCTGCATACAAGCGATCTGCTCATCGCTTGTATGCAGTAGAAGCAATCAGACAACTGCTGCTTCTAGTCTCCTCTGGAGACTATAGAAGCAAGCAGAAAGTGTAAAAAAAAGTTTTTAAAAAAATAAAAAAAATAAAAAATATATAAAAGTTTAAGTCACCCCCCTTTCGCCCCATTCAAAATAAAATATATATATATAAAAAAAAAACCACATACACATATTTGGCATCGCCGCGTTCAGAATCGCCCGATCTATCAATATAAAAGAAGAATTAATACAATCAGTGAACGGCGTAACGAGAAAAAAATTTTAAACGCCAGAATTACGTATTTTGGTCGCTACAACTTTGCAATAAAATGCAATAACGGGCGATCAAAACATCGGATCTACCCCAAAATGGTATCAATAAAAACGTCAGCCCGGCACGCAAAAAATAAGCCCTCACCTGGCCCCAGATCCCGAAAAATGGAGAAGCTAAGGGTCTCGGAAAATGGCGTCATTTTTTTTGTTTTTTTTAGCAAGCTTTGGATTTTTTTTTCACCACTTAAATAAAAAAGAACCTATACATGTTTGGTGTCTATGAACTCGTAACGACCTGAAAAATAATGATGGCAGGTCAGTTTTAGCAATCTGTGAACGTGGTAAAAAAAGGACCCAAAAAACAACTGTGGAATTGCATTTTTTTTTTCAGTTTCACTGCACTTGGAATTTTTTTCCCATTTTCCAGCACACGATATGGAAAAACCAGTGATGGTGTTTAAAAGTACAACTCGTCCCGCAAAAAATAAGCCCTCACATGGCCATATTGAACGAAAATTATAAAAGTTCTGGCTCTGGGAAGAAGGGGACCAAAAAAGGAAAACACAAAAACAGAAAGACCCATGGTCGTTAAGGGGTTAACATATTTCACAGGAAAGCACTTTCACTTTCGTTTTTGAACGTTTTTTTGTGAGCCTGTAAAAGTGGCTTAATACCTCTGACCACGTTGTTGACAGCAGTGACCTGGGGGTCAGAAATGCTTTCTGGGGCGATCCCCATGCTGTCCCCATGTTATTTGAACACTGTCACTATCGTTTTGGGCACTTTTTAGGCTTTCTACAGTCTGCCGGGGGTGCCGCCGCAAAAATGCTCGGGTCTCCCATAGACTAACATTGGGCTCGTTGCTCGGGTCGAGCACCCGAGTATCACAGTGAGCTCGGCCCGAGCTTCGAGCACCCGAGCATTTTAGTGCTCGCTCAACACTAATCTTGTGTTATCTTTTTTTTTTATAGTGAAAATATGTATACCAATATGCCAGTTGCCAATATGAACACTGGTGGGCTGCTATAGCAGAGCAGCACCCCATGGTGATGTATGCTTTTATCATAGCACAGATTTTCTTTTACTGTTTGCTACATTATGTAATACTATATGCTATTTACTATGTGCTACATATGTAAGAAACATAGGCTAAAGACTTTTAAAATCAAGTTTTTGAGATGAGAAAAGGTAACATAGTGCTCCCATAAAAAGCAAGGAAAATAGAGGCACTTTTCTGTTGTGTCCATACTGTCTCCACTGCACATTGAAAGAAATACTTTCAGACAAAATCCAGCTGTGATAAATAATGTACAGTATTATTGTTATCTTAGGGAAGGCTGCTAGGGGATGCAGATTGGATACTTGAGGGTCTACCATTTGGGCATCACTGTTATGGGTAGAGACGATAGAATACGCTGTACTGAATTTGCAATAAATGTCTTCATCCATTTCAGTCAAATAGTATATTTGGATTTCTGTGTTTTTTTGCCCTATTTCTTTATGTAGAACCTGAGAGAACTTTCACAAAGGTTTTGAGAAAACTCCTGTTACGGGGGTACCACAAGAGAGTGGGATTAGACGATCACAGTATCTAATGACACATACACCTGCGGTAGTTAGAACGGCTTCACCATCTTATTAGCAATTCTGGCTTTCTTTGTTCTGGTGCTGCAAGGGATAAACTGCTTAGTTGGATTCCTGGAGTTCTCTGTCTTGGGTCGTATCAGCTGTTCTGATTTCTTACTCCCAGCAGGTATAAAAACTCTGCTTTTGCTTCTGACCCTGCCAGTGATAGTTACCACTACCTGGTTTGGAGTTGAAGGAGAGAGTACAGTGCTTAGAGCGGGTGGTTGGGGACTTTTTCAGGAGGTTTCTACGTGGAGTTTGTTTGCATGTTTATGTAGCGCCCCGAGGGTTCGGTTGCTACAGGGGTATTGCACCTCAACCAGAGGTGTGATATTCCACTCCCAGGTAAGGAAGGAGTGTGGACCAGGGCTCAGTTAGCTGCACACATACATACACACACTCCTCATTTTCGGGGGACAGTTCGCAGGTGCTCCCATTTATTGCAGGCACAACTGAACATGTCCCTGGCTGGAGTGGGGATGGGGGAGAGAACCCAGTGATGTAGGAGAGAAGGGGACGGTTTCTGGAGCATAGGAAGGAGCTCATTGGGTGCAGGTCACCTGAGCTCAGACACAGAGAAGCAGATAAAAGGTGGAGGCCATCTTTAGTGAGTGTTCAGTCAGAGCAGAAAGGGAGAGAGAGCTGACAGGCTCGGCCTGAGCTCAGCTCCACGAGGCAGGCCTAGAGAAAAGGCCGGTGCCAGAAAGGAGAAGAGAAGAAGGAGACGGAAGGAAAGAGGACAGACAGAGGAGTAGAAAGGCTCCAGAAACAAGAAGGCAGAAGGGACCCTAAGAGAGCAGAACGGACAGCAACCGTTGCAAGCCCGCGTGATATCGGGTGAAGGGTCAGGCCGCAGAAGGGTACCGGATTCCCAAGTTGGTGGTGGTAAATAATCCCTCAGCCAAAGACCGGAGGTCGTGATCATCTAATGGTGCGACCCCCTGCTACACCCACTAGGAAGGCACCACATAGGGTCAGGGAAACTGGCGCCAGGTTTCACCAAGAGAAGGCCCGAGGCAGCTGGACAGAAGTGTGGTCACTGGTGGGGCACGAGAGGCCAGAGAAAGGCCATACTCCTGAATTGCCTGGGGGTTGACCGAGCTCCTCACCTGGTGGATGCAGCACGGCTTGGGCAGTCATTGCCGGCAGAAGTGACTCGGATAACAACTGTGAGTAAAAGACCCTGGACTGCATCACTGACTCGGTGTGATTTCTGCTGCGTCTGCACCATCACCCCCAGCATCCACTTACACTGCCCTGGGGCTATACTCTTCCCATGGGGAGTTGTCCTATCCCTCTGCTGCACACCAACACCAGCCTCAGCTGTCTGCCTTGCAGCGGCGGTCATCCCTGACCGCAATCCACGGGTGGCGTAGTCGAACATTTCATAGCTCTAAAAATAGACTGCCACAGTATCTGGTCTGACCACCCTGAGCCACGGAATCGGGTTGCCACTACTACCCCCAACATTGCACTGAAGACCGGTTCCCGGTGCCCCACGGCCCAGGGGGCGAGTCAGCTTTGGCGTAGTCGGCAGGATTGTGATCAACCCGCCACAAACGGGTATTGCGTGCCTGACAAGAGACTGTTTCACTGTATTGAAAATGGCGCCCGCCCCAGAAGAACAGATGCCATAATGCGCGCGCCGAAAGATAACAAGAAGCCACCTCCCATCGTGGGCCAGGTCCCAGAATGGTGCCAAAGAAGGAGCCCATCCCCAACAGCCATGAGTGCGGCTGTGGAGATGTCCATCAAGGTGAGGGGACTGCCCCTGAGAGTGATTGTCAGAAGATGACCTCAGGACCACCCCCACTGGGGGAGGAAAGAGAAGAAAACCGGGGGGCAGGGTGTGGTTTGGATCAGTCTCGCCAGATCACACCCGGAGATGGAGAGGAGCGTCAACTCCAGCACCATGGCAAGCGGCCTGCTGCAGGCCGAGGCGTCCCCACACAGCCTCACGGGGCTGATGGCTCAGCTCCCCGCAGAAGACCCTGAGTTCCTGCGGTGTGCGCTGGAGGAGCTGGACCGGAGGATGGTCCAAGCGCAGAGGGACGTCATCGCCGGTTGGAGAGAGGAGATGGCCCGGCGGGTCGCGACCCGGCAGCAAGAGACACTGCCAGCACCCAGCACCGTCCCTGCCCCCGAGGACGGAGAGAGGAGACCGGAGGCCGAAGACGGCGCTGCAGAGGAGGCAAGTAAGGCGGATGCCCCTACCCCGAGTCCGGATGCTGCGGGCTCGCCCCTGGATCCCGCCGCGGAGCCAAAAGTCCCGGGAGCCGCAGCAGCTACCACGCTCCTGCCGCATACACCTGGGCCTCAAGCCGCGAACCCCACCGCTGAACCACACCCCCAGTCGTGCCCCCTGACCCCAGGTGCGGTAGGAGGCGGCCTGCTACAGGCCCGGAGTGCAGAGGAGAAGACACGAGCCACCGAAACCCCCATGCAGCACGCGGTCCTAAATCAGCTGGGACCGTGGTGAAGTTCCTCCAAGAGAAGGGGTGGGGGTTTATTCGGGACTCTGCCACCGCCGTAGACATCCATGTTGACAGAAGTGATGTGGAGGGTCACCTGCCAGCGGGTCACCCGAAGCGGGAGTTGTTCTCGGGAGATCGGGTAATATACACCCGACATCGAGGCCTAAAAGGATGGTACGCCCTTAATGTTCAGAGAGTAGAGGAGGAGCAGTATCAAGAGCATTGCTGCTCAGAGGACCCGGACGGGTCTGGAGAGTATGGTGAAGAGGAAGAAGGTGCGAGGGGAGGACGCCGCTACTGGTGAACGGCAGTGTGTACGTGTACATAGTTGCCCGACAGGGTAAAAGGAAGTGTTTTTCTGATGCAAAGTTGATCCCGATAGAACTGTTACCTGGCTGAGGACTGAGAGCAGCCATCCCTCTTCCCCACCTGGCTGAGGACTGAGAGCAGCCATTCCCCTTTTCCAACCGGCCGAGGACTGGGAGCGGCCAATCCCTGTAAATAGTTGCGTTTCTTAAAGCGCCCCCTACTGGTTTTATAAAAATACTGCAACGGCTACCTCTGGACAAAGTGTCCCACATGTTTGAAAGCTTGCTGAAGTTTTGCACTTATTGAAAAAAATGGACACCTGGTCGCAAGCTGCACAGTGGCCAGTGAAGAAGAGAATCTACTAAAAGAATGTTTTACCTGAAAAGTTTATATGCTGCTAAAAGAGTTTTATGGTGTTTTATATGTGTGAAGAAAGTCTTATAATACTTGTTGAAAGAGAAAAATGTGCCTCCCATAAAGGGATGAGTTAAATGGTTATAGTCTTATATGCGAATGCATTCTAAAAAGTTTTGCATGTCTTGTAAATCAAATGTTTTGCTCTTTTCCAGCCTGAGGACGTGCTGTGGTTTACCAGGGGGGAATGTAGCGCCCCGAGGGTTCGGTTGCTACAGGGGTATTGCACCTCAACCAGAGGTGTGATATTCCACTCCCAGGTAAGGATGGAATGTGGACCAGGGCTCAGTTAGCTGCACACATACATACACACACTCCTCATTTCCGGGGGACAGTTCGCAGGTGCTCCCATTTATTGCAGGCACAACTGACCATGTCCCTTGCTGGAGTGGGGAGAGGGGAGAGAACCCAGTGATGTAGGAGCAGAAGGGGACGGTTTTTGGAGCATAGGAAGGAGCTCATTAGGTGCAGGTCACCTGAGCTCAGACACAGAGAAGCAGATAAAAGGTGGAGACCATCTTTAGTGAGTGTTCAGTCAGAGCAAAAAGGGAGAGAGAGCTGACAGGCTTGGCCTGAGCTCAGCTCCACGAGGCAGGCCTAGAGAAAAGGCCGGGGCCAGAAAGGAGAAGAGAAGATGGAGAAGGAAGGAAAGAGGACAGACAGAGGAGTAGAAAGGCTCCAGAAACAAGAAGGCAGAAGGGACCCTAAGAGAGCAGAACGGACAGCAACCGTTGCAAGCCCGCGTGATATCGGGTGAAGGGTCAGGCCGCAGAAGGGTACAGGATTCCCAAGTTGGTGGAGGTAAATAATCCCTCAGCCAAATACCGGAGGTCGTGATCATCTAATGGTGCAACCCCCTGCTACACCCACTAGGAAGGCACCACATAGGGTCAGGGAAACTGGCGCCAGGTTTCACCAAGAGAAGGCCCGAGGCAGCTGGACAGAAGTGTGGTCACTGGTGGAACACGAGAGGCCAGAGAAAGGATAAAAGGGGGTCCTGTGCCATACTCCTGAATTGCCTGGGGGTTGACCAAGCTCCTCACCTGGTGGACGCAGCACGGCTTGGGCAGTCATTGCCGGCAGAAGTGACTCGGATAACAACTGTGAGTAAAAGACCCTGGACTGCATCACTGACTCGGTGTGATTTCTGCTGCGTCTGCACCATCACCCCCAGCATCCACTTACACTGCCCTGGGGCTATACTCTTCCCGTGGGGAGTTGTCCTATCCCTCTGCTGCACACCAACACCAGCCTCGGCGGTCTGCCTTGCAGCGGCGGTCATCCCTGACCGCAATCCACAGGTGGCGTAGTCGGACATTTCATAGCTCTAAAAATAGACTGCCACAGTATCTGGTCTGACCACCCTGAGCCACGGAATCGGGTTGCCACTACTACCCCCAACATTGCACTGAAGACCTGTTCCGGGTGCCCCATGGCCCAGGGGGCGAGTCATTTATCCTTATCCTCTCCCATTTGATTTGTGCCTCTTATTCCTCCACTGTTTCCCACTCTGTTGTTTTGTGAGTGTATTTGTATGATTGGACTTTTCTTTTATCCCTGTCTGTTTACCCCTGTCTCTCTGGTTAGTGTTTGCCTATACAATTCGGCCTCTCACCTCCTTGAATGGGGGAGGAAACAGATAAGGGTAAGATAGGAACATAGCAAGGTACGAGACCCCACCATCTCCACCATCCGCCTAGGGCGCCCCTACTTCAAGGATTCGAGAAGGTGCCCACAGTACCTTGTCACTCTACTGGTGTTTTAATACAATTTCCTATGCCAAAGCCAGGAAGAGAAGATGCTGCGGCCTTAGGCCATATTCATGTGTTCAGTATTTGGTCAGTATTTTACATCTGTATTTGTAAGCCAAAATCAGGAGTGTAACAGTCAGAGGAAAGGTATAATAGAAACACCTCACCACTTCTGTATTTATCACCCATTCCTGGTTTTGTCTTACAAATACTGATGTAAAATACTGACAAAATACTGAATGTGTGAACGTTGCCTTACTGTAGGCTTCACCCTTTCACTTTGTTTTTCTTAACTAAGGCACCTGTCCATTAGGACTGGCGTTGTATATGCCAGTCTCAATGGGGTGGCATAGTGAAGTAAGAGACGCACACCAGTTCTTTAAGCAGGCACATCTTACAAGTGGTGTGTGCCTCCATGCACCTCGACAGAAATTAGTCAAGTACTGGAGTAACATTTTTGACATAAGATACGCCGCAAGTTTCCCATACCACTCCAGCTCTGATCACTTTTTTGGAGCTGGAGGAAACTGGCATGAGAACCTCGCATTGCACAAAAATTTTGTAACTTTTTAAGGTGTTTATTCCAGAATCCTTTTGTAAACAACTTAATGGATTGGGGCCTAATCGTGCCAGAATTCTGGAGAAAAAAAATTCTTCCATGCCTTGTGCCACATTTACTATGTGTTTTAGACACTTTTTATGACTTTCCTAACCAGGGAGTGGCTTAGCGATCAAGAAGATTGGCTTGTTTGGAAAGGTTTAAAATTAAACTGTAACGAAATTGCAACAAAAATTTGGCAGCAATTTCTGGTGTAAACTTTGGCGAGATGGATAAAGATGCACCAAATTTTGTCAAACAAAATGAGCCACCATGATACATTTGTTACATTTTAACATCTCTAGTCTCTAGTGTACATTTATACCGTCTAATTGTACAGTTGTAGTAAATCTACCCCAGTGCAACTGATGTTGTCTGGACTGGTTTGTTGGATGATATTCTTGTTCCAGATTAACAGTGTTGTATTATATATAGTTGTAATTCCCTGACATTTTAGTTTCCCCTTGAACAACATTAAGAAGCACTGAATTTATCATTTTTGCCAGCGTTATGCAAGCTAGAGTTAAGATTTGTCCCAGTTAGCATTTCAGTACATTCTGAAGTGTGGTAAGTTAAGCAGTCCTGACATTTGCTGATCTCTGAAGCTAATTGCTCAAATGGCCCTCATTTATTTTCATCTGAAAGTTTCTGACCTTCTGCCTTGTTTTTATTTGACATATTACTGCCACCTACCTGTAGATATAATTTAACTAATAAGCACTTCAGTGATATGTGTCATGTAAGTTCCACCATCACGACCACTTTTTTTCAACAAATACTGTTTTTGTGACATTACAGTCAATGTTCAGCTGTGGAGCTCTTGCTGCCCCATTAGATCTTTAAATAGAAAAGAACATGATGACGTGTGCGATGTCATGTGCCGAATGTGAGACTTTAGTATATAAATCAGCCACTTGTTGAGTCTTTTTAATTTTATAAGATAATGTAGACTGCCGTCTTGTGACTAAAGTGCTAGAATATCCAACCCTGCAGGCAAACTGTCCACCAGAGACAGGACATCCAAATAAAATCCACGTAAATGTAAAGACTCAAGATATTCTATCGGGACATTACCCCGAGCATTTTACTGTCTCCGCCAGTTTTCTTTCTCCTTAGTGAATCAGGGTTCCTTCTCCTCCCATATAAGTGCCACCGATGCCCCTAACCAAGTACACGACATAAAAGAAAACATGATTCATCATCATACTATACTATTGCTGAAACACCCGGGCTCCATTTCCTTCCCCTGGATCCGCTGCCCTCTGCTGTGCTCCATGTTGGGATTTGTAAATTGCTCAGAGTGGATCAATGTCTAACTCCCTAGTCCTATTTAAGTCTCATTTAGACACACACCTGTGTCTTGGGATTGAGACTCTAGTGTTGGTTTGCTCTGTTACCTATGCTTGCTGTGTTTTCAACTTGCATTCATCCTTGCTGGGTTCCTTGCCATTCGTCCTGCTGCTCCTGAGATTCCTGTGTGTGCCAAGTCCTTCCTGTCCATGTGCCTTCCTGCTTGCAGCTTCAACACCCAGGGTCTGTGTGCCCACCCAGACATAGAGCATACAACAGAGGTCTCAAACACACAGCCCGCGGGCCGCATGCCCCTGAGGCTGCTTTATGTGTCTCTCAGGCACCACAGAGTCAGACCCCTTGACGATCCCAACCTGGTCCAGGAGGAGTCGTCGACAGCAGCACTGTACTGCTGCGCACTGCGCAGAGACAGTCTCACAGCACAGCATTACCAATGCCAGCCACCAGCCAATCAGAGGCCAGCAGCTGACATTTGCGCGCCGGCGCAGCGGCGTATAACGTCGCTGCCATGCGCAGATACCCACAGCATGGGGACATCGATGGGGACATAGCCACAACATGGGGACATAGCCACAGGATGGGGACATTGATGGGGACATAGCCACTGCATGGGGACATCGATGGGGACATAGCCACTGCATGGGGACATCGATGGGGACATAGCCACAGCATGGGGACATTGATGGGGACACAGCCACAACATGGGGACATTGATGGGAACATAGCCACAGCATGGGGACATTGATGGGGACATAGCCACAACATGGGGACATTGATGGGGACATAGCCGCAACAAGGGGAACCTGGATGAGGACAGAGCCACAACATGGGGACATTGATGGGGACATAGCCACAACATGGGGACATTGATGGGGACATAGCCACAACATGGGGACATTGATGGGGACATAGCCACAACAAGGGGACCTGGATGGGGACAGACCCATAATATGGGGACCAGGATGGGGACATAGCCACAACATGGGGACCTGGATGGGGACATAGCCACAATATGCGGACATGACCACAATATGGGGACCTGGATGGGGACATAGCCACAATATGGGGACCTGGGTGGGGACATTAGTACAAGATGGGGACCAGTATGGGTACATTACTACATGATGGGGACCGGAATGGAGCACATTACTACAAGATGAGGACCAGGATGGGGCACATTACTACAAGATGAGGACCAGGATGGGGCACATTACTACAAGATGGGGACTAGGATGGGGCACATTACTACAAGATTAGGACCAGGATGGAGTACATTACTACAAGATGGGGACAAGGATTGGGCACATTATTACAATATGGTTACCAGGATGGGGCACATTACTACAAGATGGGGACCAGGATGGGGCACATTACTACAAGGTGGGGACCAGGATGGGCACATTAGTACAAGATGGGGACTAGGATGGGGCACATTACTACAAGATGGGCACTAGGATGGGACACATTACTATAAGATTAGGACCAGGATGGGACACATTACTACAAGATTAGGACAAGGATGGGTCACATTACTCCAAAATGTTTGCCAGAATTACTATATGGTGCTAATTATAAGACAGTATTAATGTATGTGGCCAATTGGGGGAAACAAAATTGTAAAAGTTAAAAAAAAAAATTAAAAATAAAGCATGAAAAATATTTTGGCACTAAAAATGCTGTTTTATATATAAACTAAATTAAACAAAAAAAAGTGCATGTTTGTTATCGCCACATCCATTACGACCCAAGCTATAAAAAAAATAAAATAAACACGGCAAAAATGTTCAAAAAGTGTATACAAAAAAAAATGGTATCACTAAAAATGTCATTCTGACCTGCAAAGAATGCGACCCCCCAAATTCAAATTTTTTACATGTGCGGCCCATATGCCCAGCCAAGTTTGAGTCTAACAATTTCTCTATGGTCCAGGTCTGATACTCATGTGCCCATTATAGATGGTTTAGGCTATAGACATGGATCAGGATGGTACCTTTTGCCAGTGTGAGGTTACACAGCCCCAAACAAATTAATCTGTCATGTACTGACTGCTCTGATACTTTTCTATCACAGAGAACAGTAACATATATTGCAATGTAAGCCACATTAGCTCTTTTGTTGGATCAGGTCATATGGGCTAGGCTTGACTTACTACTCGAATCATTGAGCCTTATGATCCTGTTGCCAATAAACTGGTATGATAACACTGTTCTATATTTTCAAAAGTTGTCAGGTTCAGTTATGAAATGATCCAACTCTTAATCATTTTAACCGCCTGAATTCAAATCTGACAATGAAAATTTTTAGTTGGTTCTTGTTTCCATGATATCAAAGAGTTTTCATTTCACTGCTATATATATTAATGCATAAAAGTTTCAGTACTTTGAAACATTATCTTTGCAAATATAAAGATGCAGAATATTTTGTTATGCCAATTTTTTTATATTTATTAACTTCAATTCAAATTACTAAAATATGTCTAAACATTATTGTGGATTATAAACAGTTACAGAAATTGCACTATAGAATGTGGTCCTCATTCAGTGACAACTCTTTTTGTTGTCTCTTGTACTCCTGCATCGGATAATCTCTTACAATTAGCCAACAGTAATCTGCAAGCATTGATGGGTTCCATTTTCCTTGATATCCCCAAACTTTCCCCAAAGTCACAATATCATTGTGAAATCTCTTACCATGCTCGTTGCTCACTGCTCCGCAGTTTGGTGGAAATGTCTACATGCGAATGGAAGAAATAAATCTTTAAGGACATGTTACAGCCATAATCCTTATATGTTTTGAGGATATTTTCCACCAAATCTTCATAGTTATCTGCTGTTGAGTTTCCCCAAAAATTAGTTACCACTAATGCGAATGCTACCCATACAACATTTTCCTTGCCCTGCAACAAATGGAGAAACTCCTCATCTTGAAGAAGCTCATGAATCTGAGGTCCAATAAAGACTCTTTCCTTTATCTTTGCTTCACTCAACCTTGAAAATTTATCAATAAGATGCTTGAATGCTTTTGCATTTTATACACTGCCCTTACAAAGTTCTTCATTAGACCTAACTTGATATGCAATGGTGGCAACAAAATCTTATGTGGGCGAACAAGTGCTGGATGTAGGACATTTTTACTTCCTGTCTGAAGTGAACGTCTGAGAGGCTAGTCTCTTTTAGTGTAATGATATTCTCTTGCACGATTAGTCCACTCACACAGAAAGCAGCAGTACTTTGTGTATCCACCCTGTAGACTAAGTAAGAGGGCAACCACCTCTAGGTTACCACACAGGCGCCATAAATGTTGGTCATAGCTCAGGCACCTTAACAGCTCTTTCATGTTGTCATAGGTTTCTTTCATGCGGACTGCATAACCAACTTAAATTGAAGGTAGAACATTGCTATTATGCAGCAAGACGGCTTTTAGGCTTGTTTTGAATGAATCGATGTAGAGCCTCAATGAGGCAGATGGAGGCATCGTGGACGCCGTCTGCCTGTGATCCCATATTGTCCGTCATTTTATTAGGCGTGCATAAGAGTGCCATTGGCCACAGTTTTGTGAACCTCTGAAAAAAGGACACAGTTAAACAGAGGCCAGACGGAGTCCAGAGTAAGTCTGCTGCCTCATTATAACAACGGCAGTTTGCAATTTTCACTCAGAAACATCCACTGCTGCTTGTTTCTGGAGAACACCCATGTAGTTCATGTAGTTTAAATCCTCACCACACCTGTAGATAAATTCCCAAAGGGGTATAATTTCCAAAATGGGGGCACTTGAGGGGGGATTCTGCTCTTCTAGCACTTGGGGCTTGGTATATGGAGTCTGCATACTATTCTAGGAAAATCTGCGCTCCAGGAGGCAAATAGCTCTCCGTCCCTCCTGAATCTCGCCGTGTGGTTAAGCAGTAAGGTACAGCCACACATTGGGTATTTCTATATTCAGCAAAACTTGTGTGATTTTTACCCATTTCCTAGTGTGAAAATGTAAAAATCTGGGGCTAAAACAAAACTTTAGTGGTAAAAATGTAATTAATCTTTCTTCACTGCCCAATGGTATAAAATTCTGTGAGGCACATTTGGTGTCAACATGCTCACTGCAACCCTACATGAATTCAGAGGTGTAGTTTGTAAAATGGAGTCTCTTATGGGGATCTGCTGCTCTGGCACCTTAGGTGCTCTTCCAATTTGACATGGCATCGTCAATCCAGCCCAGCAAAATATGAATTCCAATATGGCGCTTCTTCCCTTCTGAGCTTTGCACTGTGCCTCAAAAGTAGTTTTTGACCACATATGGGGCATCGGTGTGCTCAGGAGAAATTGTACAACAAATATAGGGGTCATTTTCTCCTGCTATCCTTGTGCAAATTAAAATATTGGGAGCTAAAACAAAATTTTTTGGGGAAAAATAAATTCTTTTCATTTTTAAAGATCCACGTTTTAAAATTCTGTGAAGCACCTGTGGGTTCAAGGTGCTCACCACACATCTAAATAAATTCCTTGAGGGGTCTAGTTTCCCAAATGGTGTTTCTTGTGGGGGGTTTCCACTGTTTAGGCACATCAAGGGATCTCCAAACACGAGATGACACTCGCAAACCATTCCATTTAAGTCTATTTTACAAAATGTCATTCCTTCCTTTCTGAGCCCTGCCGTGCACTCAAACAATAGTTTTCCCCCACATATGGAGTATCAGAGTGCTCAGGAGAAGTTTCAAAACAAATTTTTGGGTCCATTTTTTCCTGTTACCCTTGTGAAAATAAAAAAAAATTGGGTCTAAAGTAGCATTTTTATGAAAAAAAGTTAAATGTTCATTGTTTTCTTCCACATTCCAAAAATTCCTGTGAAGCAACTGAAGGGTTAATAAACTTCTTGAATGTGGTTTTGAGCACCTTGAGGGGAAGTGTTATTTATTAACTATTTTGTGTGATATTTTCACTATGATTTAAGGGCATGAAAATTCAAAGTTTGAAAATTGCGACATTTTCAATATTGTCACCAAATTTCTGATTTTTTACACAAAGTAACTCCAGTCATATCAAATAAATTTTACCACTATCATGAAGTACAATATGTCACAATAAACAATCTCAGAATCAGTGGGATCCGTTGAAGCGTTCCAGAGTTATTACCTCATAAAGTGACAGTGGTCAGAATTGTAAAAATTGGCCTGGTCATTAATGTGCACACAGCCTTCGGGGGTAGAGGGTTAACATTAATTATAATTATTATTATTTTATATTAATATTAATTGTATCACTTAATATTGAGCAGAAGTAATGAGAACAGCATGCTGTAGAGGCAGAGACCCTGATTCCAGTGCTGTATCACTTACTAGACTGCATGCTTTACATAACACAGCCCACACCACTGATTGTCAGCATCAGTGCTGGGGGTGTGGCTGTAGAGAGCTCATGAATATGGGGTACTCTATGGCATCAGGCTTGCTAGTCCTCCAGGGATAATCTCCTGCTGCTAAAACAGGTATTTTATCAAAACTACAGCAAGCAGCCCAGTAAGTGACACACCGCTGAAATAAGGGTCTTTGTCTCTACATTATGCTGCTCTTAGATTAGGAGCAAAACCCTGGTGACAGATTCCCTTTAATAGTCAATATGAGAAGCACCTAAAGGCTCTGTCCTATATAGTAAGAATACTCCACTCATTTCTCCCTGCCATTAGTATGCATACCTGTGTCTGGTGGCAATCTTTCAAGTATATTCATTTATTGTCTTAAATGTAATATTTTCAAACTACTTGTTCAGAATGAATAATCTCCTGGTTATCTCAAAGTATAGGTGTGTTTAGTTCAGGTTATTTCATAGCTGTCCGCTCAGCTTAGAGGACACTTTCAGAGATTAATTGGTGCAAATTCAGTGTAGATTTACCTTGTGCCACCATCTGAACCCAAGAAACCAATTTATTCTCCCTTCTCTTTGAGGAATGTATGTGCTACTGTTTGACTAAGACTCCCCATTCATATTGTCTTTCACAGATGTTTAATTTCCGGCATCTCCTTTTAATTTGGGGGAGTATTTGAGCTCCGAATACCTTGTTAATTTTTCTTGCTGCTGATCCTCATATTAATATAATGTGAAGATTTTGCTCTTGTGCGCTCCGCCTGATAAATGATGTGACTTTTCTATCTTATTATCTCTTCGCAATGAGAACATTTCCAGTAAAAATCTTGTTTAGGAGCAACATGAAACTGACACACAGCATATGCATTCACAGATTTATATTCCTTATTGCAAAGTGAATCTCAATTTCTATGTATCCCTTAAAACCAGAGCAGTACTTTTAGAGTTTGGATGATTACACAGCAATACACAGTTTTTTTTTGTTTATAGAGTTATTATCATAATCTATTATTCAACATGGGAAGTTATTGGTTAGTTTTTGAGATGAGTCCATATCCGAACATATGCCGGTTACAAATCTTTGATTGTTGTAAGTTTATCCCTTCTTTCCAATTTTAGTATTTTTTTTTTACTGATTGACTGTCCATAGAAAATAATCTTATCTAATACCCCAAGGAAGAACAACTCTATACCAAATAGGTATGAGAATATGAAAATCCCAAAGAAAGATATAAGCATTCTCTTTAGCATGAACAATTGTAGAATTATGTTTCCTTTTTTAGAGAAATTCCCTGAAATAATCAAACAAATGGTGTCCTTATCAATTACACTCAACATGCCAACAATCATAGAGGATGTCACCAGTGAATTACTGTCTGGTACTTTATGTAAATGCGTGACACTAGTCACTACTCACGGACAGACCGTGAGTCAGAGAATTCAGATGTTCTGGGGACAGTACCAAGAGAGCACATAGAAAAACAAGGAGAAAGACAAAGGCGTAAGTCAAGACACGGTCCGGAGTCAAAATACCAGGAGATAGTGGATCAAAGCAAAAGGACAAGACAAAGTGATAGAGCATAGTCCAAAGGGCAGATCAAAACTCAGTACAACAGAATTAGACAAACACTCATCAGGAAGTACAAACTACTGCTGTTAGGGAATAGGGGCAAACTGCTCAGTTAAGTAGCTGGGCAATCTCCACAACAGGGAACACCTGGAGAAAAGCCCAGTACCTAAAAGTCACAAATTGGACTGCCAAGCTGTCAATCAAAACACCGACAACTCAGTATGACCCAGATTCCATAGGGCAGCAAAACAGTCGCTCACTGAGCGGAGGAACCGTGACAGTACTGCTTCTTCTAGGGGGGCCACTGGATCCACTGGTTTCCCAGGAAACATGTGATGGAAGGCCCTGTCTAGATGATCGGCATTTATGGCTCAAGAAAGGACCCAGGATCTCTCCTGCACTGCTTAACTTCTCCTATTAATGAGGTACTGGAGGGAATGGCATACTTTCCAAGAGTAAACAACCTTTTGAACTTTAAACTCAAAACTGTCAAACAGCAGAGGCGGAAATGAAGGAGACAAAACTGAAGAGGCAACATTTTTTAGCAGTGGTTTATGGAATACATTTGGAATGTGAAAAGATGAAGAGAGTTTTAATCTGAAAGCCACTTCTTTAACTGCATTCAAAATCTCATACAGACCAATAAACTTAGGACCCAACTTTGCTGACAACACTTTCAATTTAATATTTTTGGAAGATACCGAGACCTTATCACAAACTTTGAATACCCCCCTGATCGTTTACTATCTGCCTTCCATTTCTGACGATGCTGAGCCCCTCCAATATTCTTCTGAACCTCCCTTCAGACATCCGCAAGTTTTTGTATGGAAACCAGAACTCATCCTCAACAATTCACCAAAATGAGGATGAAAACCATAATTATAAAAAAAGGTGAAGTTCCAGTTGACTGGTTAATCCGACTGTTAAAGGCAATACCGCAAGAGGTAAGAATGAGGGTCAGACCTCCTGCTGATCTGCTAAAAAGCACCCTAGAATTTCTTCCAACGACTGATTTGTCTGTCTGACTGTTGGTTTCAGGGTGGTAAACAGAGGAAAATGACAAGTCAATCCCCAATTTCTTACAAAATGCTCTCCAGAATTTGGAGACAAACTGCACCCCCCATCAGATACAATGTTCAAAGGAATGCCATGCAATCTCACCACATTATTGGTAAATAACCTGGAAAGCGCTCCACATTAGATAACCCTGATAACGGAACAAAGTGACCTTGTTTTCTGAATCGGTCAACTATCACCGAAATCACAGTTCTCTCACTAGACATAGGCAAATCAATAATGAAATCCATGGACAAATGAGTCCACGGTTTTTCTGGAATAGGAAATTTCCTGGTCGGCCGGTTATGGCAAACTTTAGAGCATGTGCAAACAAGTGGATGCAAAACCCTTAATAATGTAAAGCATGGATGGCTACCAAAAGAGTCTACATATAACTTTTTTGCGTAGCAGTGACCCGGGGTGACCACTGAAGACAGAGTCATGAAACTCTTGCAACAGACGTAATCTTAGATATATGGGGACAAATAATTTGGACTCAGGAGTAGCAGAAGGAGCAAACAGCTGGACTTCGCAAATCTCAGCCTCCAATTTCGAGGATACCATTGAAATTACTATACCCTGAGGAAGAATGGAGGATGGATGTTGGAGAAACTGAAACAAGGCTGCTTGATAAAACGTCAGCCCTAACATTCTTAGACCCCGGCCTGAACGTGATGGAAAAATTTAAGTTAGAAAAAAATAAGGAGCAGCTGGCCTGTCTCATAGTTAAACATTTAGCAGATTCATTATAAGCTAAATTTTTACGATCGTCACAACTGTGACTTGAAGAATAGCTCCCTCCAAAAAATGCCTCCATTCTTCAAAAGCGATTTTGACAGCGAGCACTTTGAAATTTCCAACATCATAATTTCTCTGAGCAGATGAAAATTTCCAAGAAAAAAAAATGTAGATGGCCATAAGTTAGTCAGAGTTATGGGACCTTGAGACAAAACAGTCCCTACCCGAACCTTTGAGGAATCCACTTCTACAATGAACGGTTTCTGAAGATCGGGTTAGATCAAAACTGGAGCAGACATGAAGCAAACTTTTAATTTTTTAAAGGCCCCAATGGCATCCGACAACCAAACCTTAAGATTCGCCCAGTTATGTGTGAGATCAGTAAGAGGTTTATCAATCTGTGAAAAATCCCTAATAAATTTTCTATAGTAGGTCACAAGGTTAAACCCAATCAATTATAGCCTGCAACTTTCCAGGATCCATCTTAAACCCTTTAGCAGATACAATGAACCCCACAAACAATATTGCTTAAACAAAGTACACTTTTCTAATTTAGCAAACAAAGAATTTTCCCTGAACTTTTGTAAAACATAACAAACATGCTCATAGTGTGAACTCAGGTCAGCAAAAAAATTAGAATGTCATCAAGATATACCACAATAAACCTTCCAATAATATCAGAAAAAATGTCATTCATGAAGTTCTGAAAGACATCAGATGCATTAGTTAAACCAAAAGGCATGACCAGATTCTTAAATATACCCTCAGACGTTAAAAAGCTGTCTTCCACTTATCACTCTTCCGGAGACGTATCAAATTATAAGCCCCCCTAAGATCAAATTTAGAAAACCGTTTAGCCCCAGTAAGCTGATTATATAGGTTGGGGTTGAATGGAAGTGGGTAAGTACTCTTAACTAGAGATGAGCGTTGTTCTACTCGAACTGTTCGCCAATCTCAAATTCGAGCTGTTTTGGGCGGTGTTCGAGCCGGTCGGCGAACACGAACAATTTGAGAAAAATTCGGCTGTTCGAGGTTATGTTCGATAACTGTTCGTGCACCAAAATCATAACTGGATTTTTTCTCAGTAATGATGAAAATTAATGTTAATACGCAGTTTGAGTGTACAGCGGGGCGGGGGGAGGGGCAGGGGATGGATCTCTGCAGGAACAATGAAGATCTCCATTTT
Organism: Phyllobates terribilis; assembly: GCF_046119375.1. NCBI lineage: Eukaryota > Metazoa > Chordata > Amphibia > Anura > Dendrobatidae > Phyllobates > Phyllobates terribilis. The sequence continues at coordinate 1,121,631,448 of NW_027362761.1, read as the reverse complement.
TTTTTCTCTTTCCCGCATTTGCAGTGGGGAGGTGCAATCTGTCAGCCTATCAGCAGCGCACACACGGAGCGAAGTGCTTTTTTTCACACAAGCAAGGGCATGTGTGATTGGCAGTGTATGTCACATGTCCTTGCCCTATAAGACCAAGCCATTTTCCCCGTCGCCACCATTTTCTCACTGCTGCAGCTGCGTGTTAGACGGCACCGCTGTTGCTGTGTGCGCTATACCTTGTTAATTTCAAGCCAATTTTCGCACAAATATACAGATAGCTTGGGAGTAGGGAATAGTTGTGATTGCAGTCCTTTTAAGGACTAGGTTACAGCATTTCCTACGACTTTTATCAGGCAGGTCTGTGCTCTTAAATAGATAGATTGTGGGAGTAAAGACTAATTGTAATTGGAGTCCTTTTCAGGACTAGGTTACATCAGGTCCTATCAGTTTTTGCCAGGCAGGTCTGTGCCAGTGCTGTGCAAGTTTTTTTCACAGCATTTGGCTGAATCTAGCAAAGCTAATCCTTTTTGGCCTATTGCAGAGTGTGTTAGTCAGTGGAGTAGCCTATCTGTGTTGCAAGATATACCACCTGTGTATAGAATACCAATTTTTTTACTGCACCTAGTGAAGTAAAATCTTTTGGGCATAGCATCATTCTATTAGTCCATCTATACTGACCTCCATCAGGTTGCAAACTGAATATAATTTTTTTCTGCATCTAGCTCTGAAAAAATATTTGGGCTTCTAGCAGTGTGTGGGACTTGGTCTATTAGTCCATCTATACTGACCTCCATCAGGTTGCAAATTGAATAAAAAAAATTTCTGCATCTAGCTCTGAAAAAATATTTGGGCTTCTAGCAGTGTGTGGGACTTGGTCTATTAGTCCATCTATACTGACCTCCATCAGGTTGCAAATTAAAAATAATTTTTTTCTGCATCTAGCTCTGAAAAAATATTTGGGCTTCTAGCAGTGTGTGGGACTTGGTCTATTAGTCCATCTATACTGACCTCCATCAGGTTGCAAATTAAAAATAATTTTTTTCTTCATTTATCTCTGAAAAAATATTTGGGCTTCTAGCAGTGTGTGGGACTTGGTCTATTAGTCCATCTATACTGACCTCCATCAGGTTGCAAATTAAAAATAATTTTTTTCTGCATCTAGCTCTGAAAAAATATTTGGGCTTCTAGCGGTGTGTGGGACTTGGTCTATTAGTCCATCTATACTGACCTCCATCAGGTTGCAAATTAAAAATAATTTTTTTCTGCATCTAGCTCTGAAAAAATATTTGGGCTTCTAGCAGTGTGTGGGACTTGGTCTATTAGTCCATCTATACTGACCTCCATCAGGTTGCAAATTAAAAATAATTTTTTTCTGCATCTAGCTCTGAAAAAATATTTGGGCTTCTAGCAGTGTGTGGGACTTGGTCTATTAGTCCATCTATACTGACCTCCATCAGGTTGCAAATTAAAAATAATTTTTTTCTTCATTTATCTCTGAAAAAATATTTGGGCTTCTAGCAGCGTGTGGGACTTGTTCTATTAGTCCATCTATACTGACCTCCATCAGGTTGCAAATTAAAAATAATTTTTTTCTGCATCTAGCCCAGCCAATAGTTTTGGCCTAATACCACAGTTTGGCCACTCAGCTCTGCTCGGTTACCATCCATTGTTTTTTTGTGCAAACAACTCCAGAGTTGTGAATTAGTTAACCACCAAAATGAGTGGAAAAAGGCCTGCTGCTGGTGGAAAGGGGAATAGGCGTGTTGGGAAGGGGAAAAAAGGTTGTGTCCGTGGGGTAGGTGCAGAAGAAAGACCATCTTCCAGCCAAACTAAAATGTCTACTTCTTTTAGCGGACAATGTGATAAGATCCCTTTCTTACGGCCACGCCAATCGCTACAAATTCCAGATGAGGCACAAAAACAGCAGGTGCTTCAACGGATATCAAGTGCTCCTTTAAGTGGGCTCTCCTCCACATCAACTTCAACATCACAAATACTCCAGTCCTCAAAGGTGTCACCCAAATCGCACTTGCTTCCTCACAGCTCCCAAATCTCCAGCTGCCCGTCTGAGTATGAGGTAGAACAGATGGTTGAGTCTGCAGAGCTGTTTACTCATACTATAGCCTGGGAATCAGAGGTCGACTCCAGCGCTTCTGTGAATCCAGACGAGGAAATGATCTGCACTGATGCCCAGAATCTTTATGAGTCGGATCCAGGACCAGACGCAGAAGGTTCTGACCATAATGTAGACCCTCATTCCCAAACTGTAACTCCTGTTGGTGGAGACAATGAGGAAGACGATGATAAGACTCAAATACCTGATTGGAGCGACAACTTTAGTTTTTTGTCAGGGCAGGAACAGGTTGGCTCTGAGGACGACGGGTGTGATAACGCACAGGGTGATGATGATGAGGTCGGAGATCCCACTTACTGTCAACCCACAGTCAGCCAAGAGATGAGGTCAGCAGAGGAGGTGGAGGAAGATGCTAGTGACGACGAGGTCAGGTTGCGCCTTCCTGGACAGAGACGTAGTACTGGAAGCACGTCAACAACTGCATCCTCAAACACAACTCTGCCTCTCACCACAAGTCGTGGTGGCTCTTCAGGTCGCATGGGTGTTAAGCCTTGCATAGCCTGGGCATTTTTTCAGATCGATAAAGATGACCCAACTCGTGTTATCTGTAACATTTGTCAGCAAAAGCTAAGTAGAGGCCAAAAAATACATAGTTTGAGTACTTCATGCATGAACCGGCACATGGACATGAAGCATAAGTTGCAGTGGGAAGCTCAGTGTGCTACAATGCGGCCTAGCCGGCCGGGCCAATCACCGTCTGCCATATCTTGTGCATCCGCGGCCTCTTCATCCTCTGTGACTGGGGGGACAGCAGTCACACCTGTTTTGGGGCGCAGACCTGCCACCTCTTTACCCGCAACAGCCAGCGTGATTGGCAGGTCATCATTTTCTTTGGAGGTGGTAACACCAGCTGGTGTTGAGCGCTGTCCGACATCGATAGCACCACCTTTGGATCAAGGCAACCTAACATGTCCGCCTGCATCTTCCTCACAGACCGGCAGTTTGCCGGGGACACCCTTATCAACCCCGTCTAAGCACAATAGCCAGCCCTCGGTCCCTCAGATGTGGACAAGTAAAAGACCATTTCCTCCTAGCCATGAGAAAGCTAAGAGGTTGAATTTCACCATCTGCAAGCTCTTGGCTACAGAAATGCTGCCTTTCCGCCTGGTGGACACAGAGGATTTTCGAGACCTTATGTCCGTCGCAGTGCCCCAGTACCAGATGCCCAGTCGGCACTACTTCTCAAAGACAGGTGTGCCTGCGCTCCACCAGCATGTCGCACACAACATCACCGCTTCTTTGAGAAACTCTGTGTGTGACAGGGTGCATTTCACCACAGACACTTGGACGAGTAGGCATGGACAGGGGCGTTACATGTCGCTGACTGGGCACTGGGTAACTATGGTGACAGCAGGACAAGGGGCTGCTGTCCAAGTCTTGCCGTCCCCACGAGTTGTGCGTCAATCCTCTTTATGTCAAAGTTCCTCCACTGCTTCTGCCTCCTCAACCTCCTCTCGGTCTTCCACCTGCACCCAAAGCCTGTCTGGTCATGCCACAAGCTTTCTAACTGCGCAGAAGGGATCCTGCACACCTCCTTACTATGCTGGCAGTAGGGCTCAATGTCATCAGGCGGTTTTTACATTGAAATGTCTGGGAAATGTGAGTCACACAGCTGAGGAGTTGTGGTCAGCTCTGGAGAACCAATTTCATGAATGGTTGTCTCCACTGGACCTGAAACCAGGGAAGGCCGTGTGCGACAATGCTGCAAACCTGGGTGCGGCCCTTCGCCGGGGCAATGTCACACACGTGCCTTGTATGGCTCACGTGTTGAACCTGGTTGTCCAGCAATTTTTAGCCCACTATCCCAGACTAGATGGCCTTCTGCAGAGGGCACGGTCGCTGTGTGCTCACTTCCGCCGTTCGCATCCCGCAGCTCAGCGACTTACATCTCTACAGAAGTCGTTGGGCCTGCCACTTCACCGGCTAAAATGCGATGTGCCTACCCGGTGGAATTCAACTCTGCACATGTTGCAGCGACTGTGGCAGCACCGACAAGCCCTGGTGCAATACGTTCTGACGTATAGCCTGGGCCAACGAGATTCAGAGGTGGGGCAAATCACGCTGGAGGAGTGGTCTCAGATCAGGAACCTATGCACCCTTCTGCACAGTTTTGAAATGGCGACGAAGATGTTTAGTGCTGACGATGCCATTATCAGCATGACTATTCCGGTGATTTACATGCTGGAGCACATGTTAAACAGAATTCGGAGTCAGGTGGTGGCACAAGAGGAGGTGGAGGAAGTAGAGGAGGAGGAGTTGTATGCGGAAGGGCTAACATCTGCAATGTCCAGACGGTCGGCAGCACCAAGGCGGCAGGCATGTTAGGGTGGGGGAGATGGTTTTACCAGGGCGCATGGTAGCAGCCAAACTAGTGAGGAAGGTGCAGGAGCCCAGGAAGAAGTGGAGGACGAACTGATGGAAGACTCATCAGATGAGGGAGACCTTGATCACATTTCTGTTGTGCGAGGTTGGGGGGAGAGGACAGAGGAAGGAAGCATGATTGTTACCTCGCCACCAACACAACAGGGACTTGGTGCTCCTGGATGCGCAACACACATGAGTGCCTTCTTGCTGCACTACCTGCAACATGACCCTCGAATTGTGAGAATTAGAAATAATCCTGACTACTGGGTTGCCACACTGTTAGATCCCCGGTACAAAAGTAAATTTGCAGAAATTATTCCTGCCATAGAAAGGGATGCACGCATGCAGGAGTATCAGCAGAGACTGTTGCAGAATCTTACATGTGCTTTTCCACAAAATACCAGTGGTGCACGTAGTGAATCTCACAGTTCCAACTTGCCAACCGTGGGACCGTCAAGTGTTCAGCACTCAAACCGTAACAGAACCACAGTATCTGCTGGTAACATCAATTTTGCGGAATCATTTCACCACTTTTTTAGCCCATCCTTTGCAAGGCCACAGGAGACAAGAAGTCTGACACATAGTCAACGCCTAGAGACGATGGTACAGGAGTATCTCCAAGTAAACATTGAAGCCACGACTGTGTCACTGGACCCTTGCTCTTTTTGGGCTTCCAATCTGGATAAATGGCCGGAGCTAGCCACTTACGCCTTGGAGATCTTGTCATGCCCCGCAGCCAGCGTTCTGTCTGAACGTGTGTTCAGCGCTGCTGGTGGTGTGCTGACAGATAAGCGCACGCGGCTCTCCACTGATAATGTAGACAGACTCACGTTCATAAATATTAGTGTTGAGCCACCCCCGTAGTGTTCGGGTTCGGTTCGGTTCGTCGAACACCGGGATGTTCGAGGAACTGTTCGTCGAACTGTTCGTCGAACACCTTAAAACACCGTCGAACACCGTTAAAACCAATGGCAGGCAAACAAAAACACATAGAAACACATAGAAAACACCTGCAAATGTGTCCAAAAGCTGACAAACTGCTCAGAAGACACTCTCTTTAAAAAAGCCGGCCGGCAAATTCAGCAGCGGCATACACCGGTACCCGACAATTTAGACAAGAAGGAATAGAGCATCACACATAGATTAGATAGATAGAAACATGTCAGTCACACATATAAGAAGCACAGTGACAGTGTTGGTTACTGCACTTGTCATTTAGTGTAAAGGATTTATTTAAAAAAATATTAGTGTTTTCATGCACCGTCTCTTTAAAAAAGCCGGCCGGCAATTCAGCATCTGTGCCCGACAATTTAGAACAGAAAGAATAGAGCTTCACACATAGATTAGATAGATAGAAACATGTCAGTCACATATATAATAAGTACAGTGATAGTGTTGCTTACTGTACTTGTCATTTAGTGTAAAGGATTTATTTAAAAAAATAATAGTGTTTTCATGCACTGTCTCTTTAAAAAAGCCGGCCGGCAATTCAGCAGCGGTACCCGACAATTTAGAACAGAAAGATAGAGCATCACACATAGATTAGATAGATAGAAACATGTCAGTCACATATATAAGAAGTACAGTGATAGTGTTGGTTACTGTACTTGTCATTTAGTATTAAAATAAAGGATTTATTATTAAAAAAATTGGCGTGGGGTTCCCCTTAATTTTAGGCTCTAGCGGAGGTTAAGCAGACGGCTGGGGCAGATGTTTGAAGCCTGGGAAGGGGGTAATACCCACGGAGCTTCCCAGGCTACTAATATCAGCCCCCAGCTGAATACATAGCCTTTACTAGCTATTAAAATGGGGGACCCCCCCAAAAAAATGACGTGGGGTCCCCCCTAATTTAATAGCTAGCAAAGGCTAGGCAGACAGCTGGGGGCTGATATTAATAGCCCAGGAAGGGAGCCATGAATATTGGCCCCCTCCCAGGCTAGAAACACCAGCCGTCAGCCGCCCCAGAAATGGCGCATTCATAGGATGCGCCAATTCTGGCACTTAGCCTCGCTCTTCCACGCTGCCCTGGTGCGGTGGCAGGGGGTAATAGGGTTGGGGTTGATGTCAGCTTATAATGCCAGCTGACATCAAGCCCAGGTTAGTAATGGAGAGGCGTCTATAAGACACCCCCATTACTAACCCCATAGTCAAAGTTAAAAAAAACACAAACACCCAGAATAAAGTCCTTTAATTGAAATAAAGACACAATCCTTTATTGTTCTAAATTAAACCATACTTACCATCACGCCCATTCCAGCTGAAGCCAACGATCTCCTGCAATAAAAGAAAAATAATAAAGCAACCTCATCCTTACCTTTCCATGGTTCCCACGACAGCTTCAGCTCTGCTACATCGAGATGACAGGCTGGACCGCAGCAGAACGCTGCCATCCAGCCTCTCATCCTGCAGACACTGAGAAGTGCAGGCTTGCTTGCGCTGCTCAGCGTCTCTCTGTGACGACATCCAGATGAGCCGAGTTCATGTCCAATGAACTCGGCTCACCTCATGCACGTCACTGACAGCGTGGGAAAATTCTCACGCTGAAGCGGTGAGTGCAGGAGAATTCTCCCACGCTGTCAGTGACGTGCATAATGTGAGCTCATGTCCAATGAACTCAGCTCACCTCCTGCACGTCACTGACAGCGTGGGAGAATTCTCCTGCACTCAGCGCTTCAGCGTGAAAATTCTCCCACGCTGAAGCGCTGAGTGCAGGAGAATTTTCCCACGCTGTCAGTGACGTGCAGGAGGTGAGCTGAGTTCATTGGACATGAGCTCACCTCATGCACATCACTGACAGCGTGGGAGAATTCTCCTGCACTCAGCACTTCAGCGTGAGAATTTTCCCACGCTGTCAGTGACGTGCATGAGGTGAGCCGAGTTCATTGGACATGACCTCGGCTCATCTGGATGCCGTCACAGCGAGACAGTGAGGAGCGCAAGCATGCCTGCGCTTCTCAGTGTCTGCGGGATGACAGACTGGATGGCAGCGTTCTGCTGCGGTCCAGCCAGTCATCTCGATGTAGCAGAGCTGAAGCTGTCGTGGGAACCATGGAAAGGTAAGGATGAGGTTGGTTTATTATTTTTCTTTTATTGCAGGAGATCTTTGGCTTCAGCTGGAATGGGCGTGATGGTAAGTATGGTTTAATTTAGAACAATAAAGAATTGTGTCTTTATTTCAATTAAAGGACTTTATTCTGGGTGTTGTGTTTTTTTTAAATACTTTACTAGAAATTCATGGCGGTCATGTCTAATACTGGCGTGACCCCATGAATTTTGGGCTTGGGGCCAGCTGATAATACCAAGCTGGCCCTAACCCCTTTATTACCCAGTGAGCCACCGCACCAGGGCCCTGGATGAGTTGGGTACAGCGCCAGAAGATGGCGCTTCTATGAACGCGCCATTTTCCGGGGTGGCTGCGGACTGCAATTTGTAGCGGGGGGGGGCCCAGAAAGCTTGGGCCTCCCTGCGCTGCAGATTCCAGCCCCCAGCTGCCTAGTTGTACCTGGCTGGACACAAAAATAGGGCGAAGCCCCACGTACTTTTTTTTTAATTATTTCATGAAATTCATGAAATAATTAAGAAAAAAAGGCCTTCCCTATATTGTTGTGTCCGGCCAGGTACAAATAGGCAGCTGGTGGTTGGGGGCAGCCCGTTCCTGCCTGCTGTACCTGGCTGGACACAAATATAGTGCGAAGCCCCACTTCAATTTTTTTTAATTATTTCATGAAATTCATGAAATAATTAAGAAAAAAAGGGCTTCCCTCTATTGTTGTGTCCGGCCAGGTACAAATAGGCAGCTGGTGGATGGGGGCAGCCCGTTCCTGCCTGCTGTACCTGGCTGGACACTAATATAGTGCGAAGCCCCACTTCAATTTTTTTAAATTATTTCAGGAAATTCATGAAATAATTTAAAAAAAATTGACGTGGGGCTTCGCACTATATTTGTGTCCAGCCAGGTACAGCAGGCAGGAACGGGCTGCCCCCAACCACCAGCTGCCTATTTGTACCTGGCCGGACACAACAATATAGGGAAGCCCTTTTTTTCTTAATTATTTCATGAAATAATTTAAAGAAAATTGACGTGGGGCTTCGCCCTGTTTTTGTGTCCAGCCAGGTACAACTAGGCAGCTGGGGGCTGGAATCCGCAGCGCAGGGAGGCCCAAGCTTTCTGGACCACCCCCGCTGCAAATTGCAGTCCGCAGCCACCCCGGAAAATGGCGCGTTCATAGAAGCGCCATCTTCTGGCGCTGTACCCAACTCATCCAGGGCCTTGATGCGGTGGCTCACTGGGTAATAAAGGGGTTAGGGCCAGCTTGGCATTATCAGCTGGCCCTAAGCCCGAAATTCATGGGGTCACGCCAATATTAGACATGACCACCATGAATTTCTAGTAAAGTATTTAAAAAAAACACAACACCCAGAAAAAAGTCCTTTAATTGAAATAAACACACAATTCTTTATTGTTCTAAATTAAACCATACTTACCATCACGCCCATTCCAGCTGAAGCCAACGATCTCCTGAAATAAAAGAAAAATAATAAAGCAACATCATCCTTACCTTTCCATGGTTCCCATGACAGCTTCAGCTCTGCTACATCGAGATGACAGGCTGGACCGCAGCAGAACGCTGCCATCCAGCCTGTCATCCCGCAGACACTGAGAAGCGCAGGCTTGCTTGCGCTCCACAGTGTCTCTCTGTGAGGGCATCCAGATGAGCCTAGTTATTGTCCAATGAACTCGGCTCACCTCATGCACGTCACTGACAGCGTGGGAAAATTCTCCTGCACTCAGCGCTTCAGCGTGGGAGAATTCTCACACTGAAGCGCTGAGTGCAGGAGAATTCTCCCACGCTGTCAGTGACGTGCAGGAGGTGAGCTGAGTTCATTGGACATGAGCTCACCTTATGCACGTCACTGACAGCGTGGGAAAATTCTCCTGCACTCAGCGCTTCAGCGTGGGAGAATTCTCACGCTGAAGCGCTGAGTGCAGGAGAATTCTCCCACGCTGTCAGTGACGTGCAGGAGGTGAGCTGAGTTCATTGGACATGAGCTCACCTTATGCATGTCACTGACAGCGTGGGAGAATTCTCCTGCACTCACCGCTTCAGCGTGAGAATTTTCCCACGCTGTCAGTGACGTGCATGAGGTGAGCCGAGTTCATTGGACATGAACTCGGCTCATCTGGATGTCGTCACAGAGAGACGCTGAGCAGCGCAAGCAAGCCTGCGCTTCTCAGTGTCTGCGGGATGAGAGGCTGGATGGCAGCGTTCTGCTGCGGTCCAGCCTGTCATCTCGATGTAGCAGAGCTGAAGCTGTCGTGGGAACCATGGAAAGGTAAGGATGAGGTTGCTTTATTATTTTTCTTTTATTGCAGGAGATCTTTGGCTTCAGCTGGAATGGGCGTGATGGTAAGTATGGTTTAATTTAGAACAATAAAGAATTGTGTCTTTATTTCAATTAAAGGACTTTATTCTGGGTGTTTGTGTTTTTTTTTAACTTTGACTATGGGGTTAGTAATGGGGGTGTCTTATAGACGCCTCTCCATTACTAACCTGGGCTTGATGTCAGCTGGCATTATAAGCTGACATCAACCCCAACCCTATTACCCCCTGCCACCGCACCAGGGCAGCGTGGAAGAGCGAGGCTAAGTGCCAGAATTGGCGCATCCTATGAATGCGCCATTTCTGGGGCGGCTGACGGCTGGTGTTTCTAGCCTGGGAGGGGGCCAATATTCATGGCTCCCTTCCTGGGCTATTAATATCAGCCCCCAGCTGTCTGCCTAGCCTTTGCTAGCTATTAAATTAGGGGGGACCCCACGTCATTTTTTTGGGGGGGGTCCCCCATTTTAATAGCTAGTAAAGGCTATGTATTCAGCTGGGGGCTGATATTAGTAGCCTGGGAAGCTCCGTGGGTATTACCCCCTTCCCAGGCTTCAAACATCTGCCCCAGCCGTCTGCTTAACCTCCGCTAGAGCCTAAAATTAAGGGGAACCCCACGCCAATTTTTTTAATAATAAATCCTTTATTTTAATACTAAATGACAAGTACAGTAACCAACACTATCACTGTACTTCATATATATGTGACTGACATGTTTCTATCTATCTAATCTATGTGTGAAGCTCTATTCTGTCTGTTATAAATTGTCGGGTACCGCTGCTGAATTGCCGGCCGGCTTTTTTAAAGAGACGGTGCATGAAAACACTATTATTTTTTTTGATAAATCCTTTACGCTAAATGACAAGTACAGTAAGCAGCACTGTCACTGTACTTCATATATATGTGACTGACATGTTTCTATCTATCTAATCTATGTGTGATTCTCTATTCTTTCTATTCTAAATTGTCGGGTACCGCTGCTGAATTGCCGGCCGGCTTTTTTAAAGAGACGGTGCATGAAAACACTAATATTTTTTTTGATAAATCCTTTACGCTAAATGACAAGTACAGTAAACAGCACTTTCACTGTACTTCGTATATATGTGGCTGACATGTTTATATCTATCTAATCTATGTGTGAAGCTCTATTCTTTCGGTTCTAAATTGTCGGGTACAGGTGTATGCCGCTGCTGAATTGCCGGCTTTTCATGTTTCACTGTTGGCACTGTTCCCATCGATTTGGGCAATCACTGTAATGCCACAACCACCATGGCTGTGGCATTACAGTGAGTGGCAGACAATCCCTGCATGATTGGTGCTCTAAATAGCGCCAGACATGCAGGACACGCTTTTGGTGCACGAACAGTTATCGAACATAACCTCGAACAGCCGAATTTTTTGCAAATCGTTCGGGTTCGTCGAACAACTCGAACACCGCCCAAAACAGCTCGAATTTGAGATTGGCGAACAGTTCTAGTCGAACACCGCTCATCTCTAATAAAGATGAACAAATCATGGATCCGAAACGACTTTTCTACCCCTGTGTCATCCTGGGGAGAGTAAAAGCTTGATGATTGGTTAAAATCACCCTACCAACCGTTTTAAGCTTTCAAATTACTAATCATGTTTATCTGTATCTTGACTGGAAAATAATTTGGGCTTTGTAGCAGTGTGCAGCACTGATCCTATTAGGCCATCTATAATAAGCTTCACCAGATTTAAAATTAAAAATAATTTTTAGCTGCATCTAGCCCGGAAAATAATTTTGGGGCTCCGAGATGCGCAAGACACATAAGTGCCTTCTTGCTGCACTACCTGCAGCATGACCCTCATATTGTCAGAATTCGAAGTAATCATGACTACTGGGTTGCCACACTCTTAGATCCCCCAAACTTTTCGATCAACCTTTTCATTTTAATAAAGACCAAAAAAATGGTCATTTTTGAAATTATAAGCATTAGCAGGTTGTTAGAAACTGAAATCAAACAGTTTTCAACTCAAAACTTTATTCTAGGTGATGTTACATTTTCACATAGGACCCCTTGTTCGAAAGGAGCTTCTGAACTCTCTCGTCCATTGAATTTGTCAGGTTTTGGATGGTTTCTGCTTCAATTGTTTTGCATGAGGACAGAATACCCTCCCAGAGCTGTTGCTTAGATGTGAACTGCCTCCCGCCATCATAGACACTCCTTTTAATGATGCTCCAAAGGTTCTGAATGGGGTAGAGGTCAGGGGAGCATGGGGGTCACACCATAAGTTTGTCCCCTTTTATGCCCATATCAGCCAGAGATGCAGATGTTTTATGTGCAGCATGAGATGGTGCATTATCATGCAGAAAAATGATCTTGCTGTGAAATACACGGTTCTTCTTCTTGAACCATGGCAGGAAGTGCTGTTTGAGAAAATCCACATACATTATGGAGTTCATCTTTAGCGCCTTCAGGGATCCTAAAGGGGCCGACAATCTCTCTCCCCATGATTCCAGCCCAAAACATTACTCCACCTCCTCCTTGTTGGCGCTGTAGCCGTGTTTGCGTGGGGTGTCCATCAACCAGCCATCCTCCACTCCATTCATCTGGACCATCGAGCGCTGCACGGCACTCATCCGTGAACAAAACTGTTTTGAAATCAGTCTTCATGTAATGTTTGGCCCACTGGAGCCGTTTCTGCTTGTGTGAAGTGGATAGAGGAGGTCGACAGGATGGCATATGCACAGCTGCAAACCTCTGAAGGACCCTGCATCTTGTTGTTCGGGGGACGTTGGAGGCACAAGCAGCTTCAAAAACTTGTCTGCTGCTATGACAAGGCTTTTTTGCCGCTGCTGTTTCAACCTGACGTAATTGCCTGTAGGAAAGAGTCCTCAATTTGCCCTTATCAGCACGCACACGTGTGTACTGTGAATCAGCTACATACTTCTTGATTGCCAAGACACTTCATCCTGATCATCGCACAATGTTGATTGTAGTCATGCCTTGACCTAAACACTCCACAATTTGTTGCTTCTCAGCAGCCGACACATCCTTTTTCTTTCCCATTTTGGCAGAAAATGTAGGCTGCTTAATAATGTGAGAGAGCCTTCTTAAGTAGTCTTGCCTTTCATTGGACACACCTGCCAAACTAATTAGCACAGGTGTCTGCAATTGCTTACAGTGATATAAAGAGCCCTGACACACATCACCATCAATGAGTTTAACTGACAAACAAACAAATTCTTCCCTTATCACTCCTAAACACTTTTTGCATAATAATTTGGAACGCGGTGTACATGTGCTTTTCCACAAAACACCAGTGGTTCACGTAGTGAATCTTACAGTTCTAACTTGCCAACCGTGGTCTGTATGGAATTGTTCAATAAAGGGCCCAAAATTAAGATAACATAGATGGGAGAGGTCTCTATGAATAGGAATTCCTAAGTATTTGATACCCTGTGAGGGCCAGGCAAAGGGAAAGTTGGACTGGATGGAATCCTATATGGATTTAGGGAGGGAGACATCGAGGGCCTCAGACTTCGCTGCATTGATTTTAAAATTTTACCATGTAACAAAGTGATCTATTTCAGCCATAACAGCAGGGATGGATATATGTGATTGAGTGATATATACTAGGACATCATCAGCAAATAGAGAGCACTTGTACTCGGTGCCTCCTACCTCAATCCACCTAATATTGGGGTTATGGCGAATTGATGAGAGCAGGTGCTCCGTCACTAGGATGTATAAGAGAGGGGACAGAGGACATCCCTGCCTTGTCCCATTGGTGATTGTGAAAGGTGATGAAAATGTTCTGACGCACCCCCTGGGCCTTGGGACACCCGGAGCCGGACACTTTTTGGTGGATGCTGGTGGTTGTAGTCTTCGTGGCGGCGATCCGGTTCCGTGGCTCAGGGCGGTCAAACCAGTGGCGGAACTATTTATGTGGTTTTGATGTTTAAATGTCCGACTACGCCACTCGTGGATTGCGGTCAGAGTGAACCGCCGCTACAGGGCAGACCGCTAAGGCTGGTGTTGTGGGTGCAGCAGAGCGTAGCATAACTCCCCACGGGAGGAGTATAGCCTCAGGGCAGTGTATGCGGAGGATGGGGGTGATGGTGCAGGGCAGCAGCAGTAACGACACGGAGTCAGTGATGCAGTTCAGGGCCTTTACTCACAGTTCTTATTATCCAGACCACGTCTGCAGGTAACGGCTGCCCACGTCGTACTGTGCTCACCAGGTGAGGGGCTCAGACAACTCCCAGATAACTTTGGAGCGCTTCACAGGACCCCCTTTGTGTGTCCTTTGTCTGGCCTTTCTTACCAACACTTCTGTCCGGCTGCCTCGGGCCTCCTCTTGGTAAACTTGGCGCCAGTTTCCCTGACCCTATGTGGTGCCTTCCTAGCGGGTGGAGCAAGGGGCTGCGCCACATAAAATGTCAGAGCCTCCGGTTTCTAGCTGAGGGTCGTTTCCTGCCTCAACTAGTTCGGGGACCGGTCTCCCCCTTTGGCCTGACCCCTCCACGCAGGTGGATTCGGGCGTGCGGTGGCGACTCGCCCGTCCGCACCCCTGGGATCCCTTCATTCCTCGTTCCTGGAGCCTTCTCCGCTCCTCTTCCTTCCTTCTCCCTCTTGCAGGCCTGGGCCTCTGTTACTAGGCCCGCCTCCGGAGCAGAGCTCATGCAGAGCCCCTGCTCCCTGCCACTTCTGCTCAGACTTCTCTGCACTGAACTAAGATGGTGCCCACCTTTTATACTCCCTTCTCAATGCACCCAGGAACTGCTTCCTCCCTGCTCCTGCACTGCAGGGTTCCCCTTCCTCAGTGTTCCCTCCCCCCACTCCAGCCAGGGACAGGGACTGTCGTGCCCATCTCAGGGGCATATTGGTCGCCCTGCCCCACGGCAATGTGGTGTAATGCATGCAGGTGTCGGGTCCTGATCCACACTCCATCCTTATCTGAGAGTGAGATATCACACCTCTGGGTGAGGTGCAATACGTCTGTAGCAACCGAGCCCTCGGTGCTACAGTTCCATTAATCTTCAGCCTAGGTTACGTATTGTGATACAGGGCCGTGATTTTGGCTATAAAAGGGTCCCCTAGACCCCAACCCCAAGCTTTTTAAGAGAATCATATATGGCGTGCCAGGAGACTCTATGGAATGCTTTCTCAGCATCCAACGAGAGTATCTACTTACAAATTTTTAACTGCATCTAGCCCAGGAAATACTTTGTGCCTAGTAGCAGTGTCTGCTAGTCAGCGGATTATCCCGGCTGTTAAGCAAGCTACACCACCTGTAGTTTGGACACTTAATTTTTTCAAAGGAAATACTTCGGGACCACGGGATACTTAGTGAAGAGCATCAGGAGGCACCCCAAGGCATAGGGGCTGGGACTGGCACTAGGATGCCTTGCGGTGGACAGCCGAGCTCGATCCTTATAAAAGCTTTTTAACTGCAGCAGCTTTAGTGGACGCTACTGGAGCTGGAATTACGCGGCTGCTGGCATGAGACTTGCCCTCCAATAGATCCTTGTAAATGGATTTAAAGTGTATTCATTCAAATTAGAGGGACAATTTAAATTAAAAAGCTTAGAGCTGCCTCCACCACAGGGGGGCTCTCTCGACCCACCAGCGGACAGGCACCAGTATTGGGAGAGGGGGGCTGGCCGTCAGGGTTCACCGCGGCTCTGGCACAAACCCGGCGACACGGAGGTGGCACGGGCAGGAGCGGACTGGCCGTCTCGGCTTCTCACTTTTTGGATTTTAGAAGGGCATGACATGCCTATATCTGTGTCTCCCCCTCCTTTTACTCCTCCACCTCTTTTCTTTTCGCATGACTATATGTACTTGTCACTTTTCCATGTGTTAGTTGTGTCTTCTGAGCAGTTTGTCAGCTTTTGGACACCTTTGAAGGTGTTTTCTATGTGTTTCTATGTGTTTTTGTTTGCCTGCCATTGGTTTTAACGGTGTTCGAAGGTGTTCGACGAACAGTTCGACGAACAGTTCGGCGAACACACGGGTGTTCGACGAACCGAACCGAACTCGAACACTACGGGGGTGGCTCAACACTACTCTTAACTGTAATTTTGTTTAGTTCACAGGAATCGAGGCAAGAACAGATACCCCATCTCTCTTTTTCACAATGAAGAAACCAGCAGCTACAGGAAAGGAGGAAGGACGGATATGACCCTTCCGTAAACTTTCGCTTACATATTCTTTCACAGCAAAGAATATGTAAAGAATATGTAAATTGTACAGGTGACAAATTGCACAGGCAAGGGTTAGGCAATTTTGTGTTATTAAAATGTTCAATAGCACAATCATAAGGACAATGAAGAGGTAGTATTTCTGCTTCTTTTTCCGAGAACACATCTCTGAAATCTTTCAGCTACGCTGGCAGACCCTCCAGACTAGCAGTGCAAATTTGTACAGAAAGAAGACATTTCTTATGGCAGGTGGGGCTCCACGAAAAAATATACTTTTGAATCAAATTAATAACAGCATTATGAATATGCAGCCATGGAAACCCCAACACCAATCCAGCAAGTAAATAATCTAAGGCATAACAGGAGATGGATTCAGAGTGAAGATTTCCGACTCTTAGTGTGAATTCCACCATTATCAGCTGGATAAAGTTCCGGAGTAACAGTGTTTTGTCAATGGTGACAATTTGAATGGATCTTGGATGGGTCTTTCCAATCTAACTGTCCCTAATTTAAGAACCAGTCCAGAATTAATAAAGACCCACAGTCAATGAAAGCAAGTGCAGGTAACTATAGGTTCTGAAAACATAGTTCCATGTTCAACAGTACTTCATCTGAGGAGTAAAAGGGTACCTGGAAACCTGGGTGACCTCCTTGACAATCACCCAGACATAAGCTTCTCAATGGCTTGTTTACTTGACGTATTGAGCAGTCATTGAGATAATGTGCAGTGCGACCACAATAGAGGCAGAGTCCGAGATCGCACCGACGTTTCCTCTCCACCGTCAGATAGCTGGCTGCTTCAAACTCCATTGGTTCCATCTCAGGTAAGGAAACAGTCTCGAAAAGAATGACCGAAAACCCGTCTCTTATCACATCTTTCCCGAATTCTATGATCCATATGAATGGCCTGAGTCATGGCTAGAGATGAGCGGTGTTCGACTAGAACTGTTCGCCAATCTCAAATTCGAGCTGTTTTGGGCGGTGTTCGAGTTGTTCGACGAACCCGAACGATTTGCAAAAAATTCGGCTGTTCGAGGTTATGTTCGATAACTGTTCGTGCACCAAAAGCGTGTCCTGCATGTCTGGCGCTATTTAGAGCACCAATCATGCAGGGATTGTCTGCCACTCACTGTAATGCCACAGCCATGGTGGTTGTGGCATTACAGTGATTGCCCAAATCGATGGGAACAGTGCCAACAGTGAAACATGAAAAGCCGGCAATTCAGCAGCGGCATACACCTGTACCCGACAATTTAGAATAGAAAGAATAGAGAATCACACATAGATTAGATAGATAGAAACATGTCAGTCACATATATATGAAGTACAGTGACAGTGCTGCTTACTGTACTTGTCATTTAGCGTAAAGGATTTATCAAAAAAAATAATAGTGTTTTCATGCACCGTCTCTTTAAAAAAGCCGGCCGGCAATTCAGCATCTGTACCCGACAATTTAGAACAGACAGAATAGAGCTTCACACATAGATTAGATAGATAGAAACATGTCAGTCACATATATCTGAAGTACAGTGATAGTGTTGGTTACTGTACTTGTCATTTAGTATTAAAACAAAGGATTTATTATTAAAAATATTGGCGTGGGGTTCCCCTTAATTTTAGGCTCTAGCGGAGGTTAAGCAGACGGCTGGGGCAGATGTTTGAAGCCTGGGAAGGGGGTAATACCCACGGAGCTTCCCAGGCTACTAATATCAGCCCCCAGCTGAATACATAGCCTTTACTAGCTATTAAAATGGGGGACCCCCCAAAAAAAATGACGTGGGGTCCCCCCTAATTTAATAGCTAGCAAAGGCTAGGCAGACAGCTGGGGGCTGATATTAATAGCCCAGGAAGGGAGCCATGAATATTGGCCCCCTCCCAGGCTAGAAACACCAGCCGTCAGCCGCCCCAGAAATGGCGCATTCATAGGATGCGCCAATTCTGGCACTTAGCCTCGCTCTTCCACGCTGCCCTGGTGCGGTGGCAGGGGGTAATAGGGTTGGGGTTGATGTCAGCTTATAATGCCAGCTGACATCAAGCCCAGGTTAGTAATGGAGAGGCGTCTATAAGACACCCCCATTACTAACCCCATAGTCAAAGTTAAAAAAAACACAAACACCCAGAATAAAGTCCTTTAATTGAAATAAAGACACAATCCTTTATTGTTCTAAATTAAACCATACTTACCGTCACGCCCATTCCAGCTGAAGCCAACGATCTCCTGCAATAAAAGAAAAATAATAAAGCAACCTCATCCTTACCTTTCCATGGTTCCCACGACAGCTTCAGCTCTGCTACATCGAGATGACAGGCTGGACCGCAGCAGAACGCTGCCATCCAGCCTCTCATCCCGCAGACACTGAGAAGCGCAGGCTTGCTTGCACTGCTCAGCGTCTCTCTGTGACGACATCCAGATGAGCCGAGTTCATGTCCAATGAACTCGGCTCACCTCATGCACGTCACTGACAGCGTGGGAAAATTCTCACGCTGAAGCGGTGAGTGCAGGAGAATTCTCCCACGCTGTCAGTGACTTGCATAAGGTGAGCTCATGTCCAATGAACTCAGCTCACCTCCTGCACGTCACTGACAGCGTGGGAGAATTCTCCTGCACTCAGCGCTTCAGCGTGAGAATTCTCCCACGCTGAAGCGCTGAGTGCAGGAGAATTTTCCCACGCTGTCAGTGACGTGCATAAGGTGAGCTCATGTCCAATGAACTCAGCTCACCTCCTGCACGTCACTGACAGCGTGGGAGAATTCTCCTGCACTCAGCGCTTCAGTGTGAGAATTCTCCCACGCTGAAGCGCTGAGTGCAGGAGAATTTTCCCACGCTGTCAGTGACGTGCATGAGGTGAGCCGAGTTCATTGGACATTAACTCGGCTCATCTGGATGCCCTCACAGAGAGACACTGTGGAGCGCAAGCAAGCCTGCGCTTCTCAGTGTCTGCGGGATGACAGGCTGGATGGCAGCGTTCTGCTGCGGTCCAGCCTGTCATCTCGATGTAGCAGAGCTGAAGCTGTCATGGGAACCATGGAAAGGTAAGGATGATGTTGCTTTATTATTTTTCTTTTATTTCAGGAGATCGTTGGCTTCAGCTGGAATGGGCGTGATGGTAAGTATGGTTTAATTTAGAACAATAAATAATTGTGTGTTTATTTCAATTAAAGGACTTTTTTCTGGGTGTTGTGTTTTTTTTAAATACTTTACTAGAAATTCATGGTGGTCATGTCTAATATTGGCGTGACCCCATGAATTTCGGGCTTAGGGCCAGCTGATAATGCCAAGCTGGCCCTAACCCCTTTATTACCCAGTGAGCCACCGCATCAGGGCCCTGGATGAGTTGGGTACAGCGCCAGAAGATGGCGCTTCTATGAACGCGCCATTTTCCGGGGTGGCTGCGGACTGCAATTTGCAGCGGGGGGGGCCCAGAAAGCTTGGGCCTCCCTGCGCTGCGGATTCCAGCCCCCAGCTGCCTAGTTGTACCTGGCTGGACACAAAAACAGGGCGAAGCCCCACGTCAATTTTCTTTAAATTATTTCATGAAATAAGAAAAAAAGGGCTTCCCTATATTGTTGTGTCCGGCCAGGTACAAATAGGCAGCTGGTGGTTGGGGGCAGCCCGTTCCTGCCTGCTGTACCTGGCTGGACACAAATATAGTGCGAAGCCCCACGTCAATTTTTTTTAAATTATTTCATGAATTTCCTGAAATAATTTAAAAAAATTGAAGTGGGGCTTCGCACTATATTTGTGTCCAGCCAGGTACAGCAGGCAGGAACGGGCTGCCCCCATCCACCAGCTGCCTATTTGTACCTGGCCGGACACAACAATATAGGGAAGGCCTTTTTTTCTTAATTATTTCATGAATTTCATGAAATAATTAAAAAAAATTGAAGTGGGGCTTCGCACTATATTTGTGTCCAGCCAGGTACAGCAGGCAGGAACGGGCTGCCCCCAACCACAAGCTGCCTATTTGTACCTGGCCGGACACAACAATATAGGGAAGGCCTTTTTTTCTTAATTATTTCATGAAATTCATGAAATAATTAAAAAAAAAGTACGTGGGGCTTCGCCCTATTTTTGTGTCCAGCCAGGTACAACTAGGCAGCTGGGGGCTGGAATCTGCAGCGCAGGGAGGCCCAAGCTTTCTGGGCCCCCCCCCGCTACAAATTGCAGACCGCAGCCACCCCGGAAAATGGCGCGTTCATAGAAGCGCCATCTTCTGGCGCTGCACCCAACTCATCCAGGGCCCTGGTGCGGTGGCTCACTGGGTAATAAAGGGGTTAGGGCCAGCTTGGTATTATCAGCTGGCCCCAAGCCCAAAATTCATGGGGTCACGCCAGTATTAGACATGACCGCCATGAATTTCTAGTAAAGTATTTAAAAAAAACACAACACCCAGAATAAAGTCCTTTAATTGAAATAAAGACACAATTCTTTATTGTTCTAAATTAAACCATACTTACCATCACACCCATTCCAGCTGAAGCCAACGATCTCCTGCAATAAAAGAAAAATAATAAACCAACCTCATCCTTACCTTTCCATGGTTCCCACGACAGCTTCAGCTCTGCTACATCGAGATGACAGGCTGGACCGCAGCAGAACGCCGCCATCCAGCCTGTCATCCCGCAGACACTGAGAAGCGCAGGCATGCTTGCGCTCCTCACTGTCTCGCTATGACGGCATCCAGATGAGCCGAGGTCATGTCCAATGAACTCGGCTCACCTCATGCACGTCACTGACAGCGTGGGAAAATTCTCACGCTGAAGTGCTGAGTGCAGGAGAATTCTCCCACGCTGTCAGTGATGTGCATGAGGTGAGCTCATGTCCAATGAACTCAGCTCACCTCCTGCACGTCACTGACAGCGTGGGAAAATTCTCCTGCAATCAGCGCTTCAGCGTGAGAATTTTCCCACGCTGTCAGTGACGTGCATGAGGTGAGCCGAGTTCATTGGACATGAACTCGGCTCATCTGGATGTCGTCACAGAGAGACGCTGAGCAGCGCAAGCATGCCTGCGCTTCTCAGTGTCTGCGGGATGACAGGCTGGATGGCGGCGTTCTGCTGCGGTCCAGCCTGTCATCTCTATGTAGCAGAGCTGAAGCTGTCGTGGGAACCATGGAAAGGTAAGGATGAGGTTGCTTTATTATTTTTCTTTTATTGCAGGAGATCGTTGGCTTCAGCTGGAATGGGCGTGATGGTAGGTATGGTTTAATTTAGAACAATAAAGGATTGTGTCTTTATTTCAATTAAAGGACTTTATTCTGGGTGTTTGTGTTTTTTTTAACTTTGACTATGGGGTTAGTAATGGGGGTGTCTTATAGACGCCTCTCCATTACTAACCTGGGCTTGATGTCAGCTGGCATTATAAGCTGACATCAACCCCAACCCTATTACCCCCTGCCACCGCACCAGGGCAGCGTGGAAGAGCGAGGCTAAGTGCCAGAATTGGCGCATCCTATGAATGCGCCATTTCTGGGGCGGCTGACGGCTGGTGTTTCTAGCCTGGGAGGGGGCCAATATTCATGGCTCCCTTCCTGGGCTATTAATATCAGCCCCCAGCTGTCTGCCTAGCCTTTGCTAGCTATTAAATTAGGGGGGACCCCACGTCATTTTTTTTGGGGGGTCCCCCATTTTAATAGCTAGTAAAGGCTATGTATTCAGCTGGGGGCTGATATTAGTAGCCTGGGAAGCTCCGTGGGTATTACCCCCTTCCCAGGCTTCAAACATCTGCCCCAGCCGTCTGCTTAACCTCCGCTAGAGCCTAAAATTAAGGGGAACCCCACGCCAATTTTTTTAATAATAAATCCTTTATTTTAATACTAAATGACAAGTACAGTAACCAACACTATCACTGTACTTCATATATATGTGACTGACATGTTTCTATCTATCTAATCTATGTGTGATGCTCTATCTTTCTGTTCTAAATTGTCGGGTACCGCTGCTGAATTGCCGGCCGGCTTTTTTAAAGAGACAGTGCATGAAAACACTATTATTTTTTTAAATAAATCCTTTACACTAAATGACAAGTACAGTAAGCAACACTATCACTGTACTTCATATATATGTGACTGACATGTTTCTATCTATCTAATCTATGTGTGATGCTCTATTCTTTCTGTTCTAAATTGTCGGGTACAGATGCTGAATTGCCGGCCGGCTTTTTTAAAGAGACGGTGCATGAAAACACTAATATTTTTTTTAATAAATCCTTTACACTAAATGACAAATGCAGTAACCAACACTGTCACTGTGCTTCTTATATGTGTGACTGACATGTTTCTATCTATCTAATCTATGTGTGATGCTCTATTCCTTCTTGTCTAAATTGTCGGGTACCGGTGTATGCCGCTGCTGAATTTGCCGGCCGGCTTTTTTAAACAGAGTGTCTTCTGAGCAGTTTGTCAGCTTTTGGACACCTTTGCAGGTGTTTTCTATGTGTTTCTATGTGTTTTTGTTTGCCTGCCATTGGTTTTAACGGTGTTCGACGGTGTTCTAAGGTGTTCGACGAACAGTTCGACGAACAGTTCCTCGAACATCCCGGTGTTCGACGAACCGAACCGAACCCGAACACTACGGGGGTGGCTCAACACTAGTCATGGCCTCAGAGTATCTGTAAGGCCACATCGAAACTGACACCTGAGAGCAGTGTCATTTCTCAGAACCTCAGAGGACAATTGCTGGAACTCTGAACTATAAGCCTCAGCGGTGCGGCCCCCCTGCATCAGATTCACGATCTTAGCCTCTGCAATTTGGACCTTATCAGGTTCATCATAAATCATCCTTAAGGCATCAAAAAAGATGTCAACAGAAGACTGTCCCCACTAGCCCCAGAACACAGAGAATTCACAGGTCTGAGGACCCCCACATAATAGGGACATGATTATTCCCACCCACTGGGACTCATCCCGAGAAGACCAAGGTCGCTGAGTAAACAATAGGTTACAGCTCTCCCTGAATACCCTAAAGTGATCCCTCTTGCCCAAAAGTTTGTCAGGAAATGCCACAACTGGTTTGGGGGCAGTCAACTGCACATCAGTGGGTCCAAAAGTCATAACTACTGTTGATAGCGGAGAGCTTTGGGAAGTACCCAAAGTAATAAACTGACCCTGCAGCTGGGACTGTGATGATTCTAGCCTCTGGTGATCCCTGGCTAGATCCTTAACCATCTGGGTCAGATTTGTCACATGATCACAAAGTGTACGAACTGGATCTTTGGTGAGAAGAAAAAAGAGTATAGGGCCAGAAGTAATGTTACACTAATCACTACTCAAGACCATGAGGCAGAGAATTCAGACTTTCTGGAGTCAGTAAAAATACACCACGTAGAAAAACAAAGGGAAAGACAAAGGAGTAAGTCAGGTCATGGTCAGGAGTCAAAATACCAGGAGATAGCGGATCAAAACAAAAGGACAAGATGAAGGGATAGTCAGAACATGGTCCAAAGGGTCAGGCAGTGGAAGATCAGAACTCAGCACAACAGAATCAGGCAAACACTCACCTGGAATCAAAAACTTCATCTGGCAGGGATCAAAGGCAGACAGCTAAGTTAAGTAGCTGGGCTATCTCCAGGACAGAGAACACCTGGAGAAAAGTCTTGCACCTCTCAGTCACAGATTGGATGAACGAGCTGTCTAAGTGCTGACAACTCAGCATGCCCATCACAAGATTGGATGGCAGAGCTGTCAATCAATACAACGTCAACTTAGCATGACCCAGATTCCATAGGGCAACACAACAGTCACTCACTGTGCAGAGGAATCGTGACAAAATGTTTACTTTGACACTGACTGTGATTAGTTTCATAGTCACTTATGTGGTCTTAAGTGTAATTATGGGTGATAATTAGTGATGAGTAGTGTTGAGCGATACCTTCCGATATCAGGAAATATCGTATCGGATTGGATCGGACCGATACTCAAAAAGTATCGGATATCGCCGATTCCGATACCGGAAACCAATGCAAGTCAATGGGACACTAATATCGGAATGAAAATAAACCCTTTCTTTCCTTGTAGGTTAATTCTACATGAAGTAAAACAACTAAGAATAATGTAGAATGTATTATGCGAAAAGCCGGCAATTCATCAGCGCATACACCGGTACCCGACAATTTATAACAGAAAGAAGAGAGCTTCACACATAGATTAGATAGATAGAAACATGTCAGTCACATATATATGAAGTACAGTGACAGTGTTGCTTACTGTACTTGTCATTTAGTGTAAAGGATTTATTAAAAAAAATAATAGTGTTTTCATGCACCGTCTCTTTAAAAAAGCCGGCCGGCAATTCAGCAGCGGTACCCGACAATTTATAACAGACAGAATAGAGCTTCACACATGGATTAGATAGATAGAAACATGTCAGTCACATATATAAGAAGTACAGTGACAGTGTTGGTTACTGTACTTGTCATTTAGTGTAAAGGATTTATTTAAAAAAATAATAGTGTTTTCGTGCACCGTCTCTTTAAAAAAGCCGGCCGGCAATTTAGCATCTGTACCCGACAATTTAGAATAGAAGGAATAGAGAATCATACATAGATTAGATAGATAGAAACATGTCAGTCACATATATATGAAGTACAGTGACAGTGTTGATTACTGTACTTGTCATTTAGTGTTAAAATAAAGGATTTATTTAAAAAAAATTGGCATGGGGTTCCCCTTAATTTTAGTCTCTAGCGGAGGTTAAGCAGACAGCTGGGGCAGATGTTTGAAGGGGGTAATACCCACGGAGCTTCCCAGGCTACTAATATGAGCCCCCAGTTGAATACCTAGCCTTTACTAGCTATTAAAATGGGGGACCCCCCAAAAACATGACGTGGGGTCCCCCCTAATTTAATAGCTAGCAAAGGCTAGGCAGACAGCTGGGGGCTGATATTAATAGCCCAGGAAGGGAGCCATGAATATTGGCCCCCTCCCAGGCTAGAAACACCAGCCGTCAGCCGCCCCAGAAATGGCGCATCCATAGGATGCGCCAATTCTGGCACTTAGCCTCGCTCTTCCCACTGCCCTGTAGTGGTGGCAGTGGGGTAATAGGGCTGGGTTTGATGTCAGCTTATAATGCCAGCTGACATCAAGCCCAGGTTAGTAATGGAGAGGCGTCTATAAGACACCCCCATTACTAACCCCATAGTCAAAGTTACAAAAAACACAAACACCCAGAATAAACTCCTTTAATTGAAATAAAGACACAATTCTTTATTGTTCTAAATTAAACCATACTTACCATCACACCCATTCCAGCTGAAGTCAACGATCTCCTGCAATAAAAGTAAAATAATAAAGCAACCTCATCCTTACCTTTCCATGGTTCCCACGATGGCTCCAGCTCTGCTACATCGAGATGACAGGCTGGACCGCAGCAGAACGCTGCCATCCAGCCTGTCATCCCGCAGACACTGAGAAGCGCAGGCATGCTTGCGCTCCTCAGTGTCTCTCTGTGACGGCATCCAGATGAGCCGACAATGAACTCGGCTCACCTCATGCACGTCACTGACAGCGTGGGAGAATTCTCCTGCACTCAGCGCTTCAGCGTGAGAATTTTCCCACGCTGTCAGTGACGTGCATGAGGTGAGGTCATGTCCAATGAACTCAGCTCACCTCATGCACGTCACTGACAGCGTGGGAGAATTCTCACGCTGAAGCGCTGAGTGCAGGAGAATTTTCCCACGCTGTCAATGACGTGCATGAGGTGAGCCGAGTTCATTGGACAAGACCTCACCTCATGCACGTCACTGACAGCGTGGGAAAATTCTCACGCTGAAGCGCTGAGTGCAGGAGAATTCTCCCACGCTGTCAGTGACGTGCATGAGGTGAGCTGAGTTCATTGGACATGACCTCGGCTCATCTTTATGCCGTCACAGAGAGACACTGAGGAGCGCAAGCATGCCTGCGCTTCTCAGTGTCCGCGGGATGACAGGCTGGATGGCAGCGTTCTGCTGCGGTTCAACCTGTCATCCGATGTCATCTCAATTTTTTTTTATTTATTTCATGAATTTCCTGAAATAATTAAAAAAAATTGACGTGGGGCTTCGCCCTATATTTGTGTCCAGCCAGGTACAGCAGGCAGGAACGGGCTGCTCCCAACCACCAGCTGCCTATTTGTACCTGGCCGGACACAACAATATAGGGAAGCCCTTTTTTTCTTAATTATTTCATGAATTTCATGAAATAATTAAAAAAAAAATGCGTGGGGCTTCTCCCTATTTTTGTGTCCAGCCAGGTACAGCTAGGCAGCTGGGGGATGGAATCTGCAGCGCAGGGAGACCCAAGCTTTCTGCCCCCCCCACCCCCGCTGCAAATTGCAGTCCGCAGCCACCCCGGAAAATGGCGCGTTCATAGAAGCTGGATGCTGTACCTGGCTGGCATACAAAAATATGGCAAAGCCCACGTCAAAATTTTTGGGAAAAATTAATTAAAAAATAAATAATAATTTAGGGACTGCATCTTTATTAACTCTTCAAATGTCATTTAGTGTTAAAATAAAGGATTTATTTAAAAAAAAAATTGGCGTGGGATCCCCCATAATTTTAGTCTCAAGCGGAGGTTAAGCAGACGGCTGGGGCAGATGTTTGAAGCCTGGGAAGGGGGTAATACCCACGGAGCTTCCCAGACTACTAATATCAGCCCCCAGCTGAATACCTAGCCTTTACTAGCTATTAAAATGGGGGACCCCCCAAAAAAATGATGTGGGGTCCCCCCTATTTTAATAGCTAGCAAAGGCTAGGCAGACAGCTGGGGGCTGATATTAATAGCCCAGGAAGGGTGCCATGAATATTGGCCCCCTCCCAGGCTAGAAACACCAGCCGTCAGCTGCCCCAGAAATGGCGCATCCATAGGATGCGCCAATTCTGGCACTTAGCCTCGCTCTTCCCACTGCCCTGGTGCGGTGGCAGGGGGTAATAGGGCTGGGGTTCATGTCAGCGCCAGCTGCCATGAAGCCCAGGTTAGTAATGATGGGCATCTATAAGACACCCCCATTACTAACCTACAAAGTGTTAAAAAGAAAAAACACACACTACACCCAGAAAAAAATAATTTATTTGAAATAAAACACACAATTTTATTTAATTCTTAGTTTACTAAAAAAAAATAGTTACCTGTCCACGTTCCTGCGCTGATCTCCCATGCACAGCTGTCACATCTGGAGATGGTGACAGCTGTGCATGGCTGCTGTAAGCTCACGCTGCCGGGAACACGTCCGCTCCCGGCAGCGGGAGCCACTGAATGAGGTCACCGGAGTGCATTCAGGTAGCGCTGCTCCGGAGACCTCCTTTACGGCGCTGCTGTACCGTGGGAATTTCTCACGATACAGCAGGGCCGTAAAGGAGCTGACCGGAGCAGCGCTGCCTGAACTCCAGCGAACCCGCTTATGCAATGACGGGGCTGCTTTACGGCCCCATCATTCTAGCGGCGGCAGCGGTTCAGAGCGGTCACATTCTATGTGGCTGCTCTGAACTGGAGATCATCGTGGGACACTCGTGGACTACTACGGAGGGGTAAGGATAAGGTTGTGGTTTATTATTTTACATTTTATTACAGGAGATCGATGGCTTCAGGGAATTAGGTGTCTAGGTGAGTATAGGTGTCGTTTTTTATTTTTTACTTTATTTTAGGTGGCGATCGATGGGGACAGGTAATGTATGAACTAATATATTGTAGGTAACCACTGGCCACCAATGAAATGTATTTAACATTTATTGGGGACACAGTAGGGCAATTTAAATAGCAGAATCAGGCTGATGGGAACTACTGCTCCCATCAAGCTGATCCTGCTGGCACGAGTGGATGGGGGACAGACATAGGCCAATGGGAGTAGTAGTGTCACATCTTCCTATGTCTGCCTGCACGCACACACCCGCACACATCGCACAGACACCGCACACACCCGCAGACATCGCACAGACACCACGCACACCCGCAGACATCGAGCAGACACCGCGCACACCCGCAGACATCGCGCAGACACCGTGCACACCCGCAGACATCGCACAGACACCGCAGACATCGCACAGACACCGCAGACATCGCACAGACACCGCGCACACCCGCACACATCGCACAGACACCGCACACACCCGCAGACATCGCACACACCCACAGACATCGCACAGACACCCCGCACACACTCGCAGACACACACACACACACCCACACACACCAATCATGACGGGCTGATGGTCTGGGGGGTGTGGCTGACCTGTGCGACCGTGGGAAAGTTCATGTGAGTTCATGCAATGCAGTCAAGCATGAACTCACATGAACCCTCTGAGGGCACCGCGGCGACTTCAAATGAACAGCTGATCGGCATCACCTGATACCTCAGCTGTTCATTTGAAATAACCGGCGGGAAAGCGCAGCACAGAACGGGAAACCCGGCGGTGAAGTCTTTTCACTGCCGGCTTCCCCGCCCGGGTCCTTCGCTCCCCGCTCCTTGGTGCTGCGCTCCCCGCCCGGTCCTAACTTACGATCGGGATGGGAGGTGGCGAGGGGAGCGGAGGATCGGGGTGGGAGGCTGCGGGGAAGCAGTATGGGGCTGTGTGATTGTTTAAAAGCTGGCGGCTTTTTACCGCCCGCCGGCTTTTAAACGATCAGGAGAATTCTCCCACGCTGGGATGGCATTCTGTTGACAGGCTGGATCTCAGCTGAGCGCTGCCATCCAGCTTGTCATCGTTCAGAGACACTGCAGAGCGCAAGCATTATGGGAACTTCCGATTCCGGTATTCGATATTGTAAAAGTATCGGAATTAAGTATCGGAATTCCGATACCGCGAATATCGGCCGATACCCGATATTTCAGTATCGGAATGCTCAACACTAGTGATGAGCGAGCATGCTCGCTACGGCTCGTTGACCGCCCGAGCATCTCACTGCTCGAGATGCTCGGCGCTTGCCGAGTATTTCCGGGTTGCTCGGGCGGGACTTCGTGTCCCCTCCCTGCATGTTTGGCGCTCTTTGGAGAGCCAATGAACATGCAGGGATTGCCTGCCATGCACTGTAATGCCGTAGCCATGTTGGTTGTGCGCATTACAGTGATTGGCTGGCCGCACAGCGTCATCAGGTCTATATCAGACCTGGCACCGCCATGCTCATCAGAGTCACTCCGGATCAGACAGTGTAGGGAGAGCTGCTGCTGTGTCAGGGAGAGATTTGATCGTGTATTAGGTAGTGTAGGGAGAAAAACTGAACATTACACATATCCATCTTAACAAACAGTCCTTCTGAGGACTAACTAATCCATCTGCAGAGATATCAGGCTGGCAGGGTGTATAAGCAGGCGGTGTATATAGCAGACTGTAGTGCATATAGCACAAGAGGCTCCATTCCAATTCTGCCTTCTGTTGCTGTTAGATATTTCTATACAAAGGCCCAGGTCTTAGGGGCCAGGAATACTTTTCTTTGGATCTTAATCCTCATTATTTGCTTAAAAAGAATCCAGAGAACACCATTTTTTCTGCGCCATTTGCTTGTTGGCACTGCAGAATACAGCCAGGTCCTTTCCATATTAGAGCGCTAGAAATCCAGCTATTTAAAACTGTGTTTTCTCCATCAAACGGATCACATATACGTTGTCAGAAAATACTTCCATTTCTGGCTTCCATTAAAAATTTCCTTTAGTGTGTCATTGAAGCAATTCACACCAGTTTGCTGTTCAAACTACTGTACTTACCTACACGCCAGGTATTTAAAACTGTGTTTTCTCCGTCACACGGATCACATATACATTGTCAGAAAATACTGCCATTTCTGGCCTCCATTAAAAATTTCCTTCAGTGTGTCAGTGAAGCAATTCACACCAGTTTGCTATTCAAACTACTTACCTACACGCCAGGTATTTAATACTGTGTTTTCTCCGTCACAAGGATCATATATACGTTGTCAGAAAATACTGCCATTTCTGGCCTCCATTAAAAATTTCCTTTAGTGTGTCATTGAAGCAATTCACCGCAGTTTGCTGTTCAAACTACTTACCTACAGGCCAGGTATTTAAAACTCTGTTTTCTGTATCACACGGATCACATATAAGTTCGCTCCAAACTCAGCCATTTGTAGTGAGCGTGGCAGATACTGTCATCCATTTAAAATTGGCAAGGCATGTGGCAAGGGACGGGGAACTGGATGGTAATGGTGCATGCAGAGGCTGAGGACAAGGCCGTAGGAAAGCCGAAATTGTGCCACAACAAACACCCACATCTTCTCGCCTGACCTTCCTGTCCCAATTTCTAGGGGACTGCAGCACACCACTATTGAACCCAAAGCAGTGTCAAAAGGTTGTTGGTTGGATAGCAGATAATGCTTCCAGTCACTTAGCCACCACCACCCTGTCTTCCACACGGTCAAGTCTCAGTAGCTGTGAGTCTGGACCGCATATTCCTCACCCTGATCCTCCTTCCTCCCACCATGCCGAGTACCCAGAGACAACTGATCCCACACTTGGACACTCTGAAGAGCTGTTCACTTTTCTAGTTATAGATTCGGGCCTCTCGCCCGGTCAACTTGAAGCGGGGCAAGAGGAGATCGCGTGTAGCAATGCCCAAATATTTGAGCAGCCACGGTCACATGAAGGCGATGGTGGGAAAGTGTCACAAGAGGTGGACGATGATGAGACACAATTGCCAGAAAGTCAGAAGGAGGACCAGGGTGCGGAAGTGGAAGACAAGGTGGTGGATGATATAGTAACTGACCCAACCTGGCAGGAGGACATGCAGAGCGAGGACAGCAGCACACAGGGGGAGGGAGGCAGAACACCCCAACAGGCAGGAAGAAGCAGTGTGGTGGTCATAGACCGAAGGCAGGCAACCGTTCCCCGTAACACCAACACGAAGGAAGTTGCCAGTGCAACTGTTAGGTCTTCCCGAGTCTGGTTGTTTTTTAAAGACTGTACCGATAACCCCAAAAAGGACATTTGCACCACCTGCCAGGCCGGCATCAGCAGGGGTGGCAAAACGACCAGCCTGACCACCACCAGCATGATCAGGCATATGGCAGCAAAGCACAAGACCTTGTGGGCCGAACCCCAGTGTCCAGATACAATGTCTGCGGGTGGCACCATTGCTTCTTCCAACTGTTGTGCATGCAAGCCAATCCCCTGTCCATGGTGCATGCGAAGACGCCTCCTGCCCTGCACCTGTTGTTGCACACCCTCAAGTAGCAGCATCAGGAAGCACGTCCACGTCCTTGTCCCAGCGCAGCGTTCAGTTGTCCATACCCCAGTCCTTGGAACGCAAGCGCAAATATGCAGCCAACGCCCCACAGGCCACACTACTAAATTCTCACATTTCACGACTGTTTGCTCTTGAAATGTTGCCTTTTAGGCTCGTGGAGACGGAAGCATTCCGCAACCTGATGGCGTCGGCCGTCCCTCGGTACTCGGTCCCCAGACGCCACTTTTTCTCCTGCTGTGCCGTCCCCGCATTACACAAGCACGTGTCCCAAAACATTAGCCATGCTCTCAACAACGCAGTTACCGGTAAAGTCCACCTAACCACGGACACGTGGAAAAGTGCTTGTGGGCAGGGACTGTACATCTCGCTGATGGTACACTGGGTTAATATAGTGGAAGCCGGGACCCATTCAGACCTTGGGACAGAACACGTCCTCCCGACGCCAAGGATTGCGGGCCCTAGGTCAATCAGGGCTGCCCCCATGGTCTACAGCTCCTGCACCTCATCCTGCTCAGCCTCCTCCTCCTCTTCAGCCTCCATCTCCGAAATGACCACATCAATCACAAGCTGGAAGCACTGCAGCACTGCCTCGGCCAAGTGGCAACAGGCTGTGCTGAAGCTAATATGCTTAGGTGAAAAACCGCACAATTCTGAAAAGTTGTGAACAGCTCTGAAAGAGCAGGCAGATCTGTGGCTCACACCGCTGAACCAACAGCCAGGCATGGTCGTGTGTGACAATGGCCGGAACCTGGTGGCGGCTCTGAGGCGAGGTGAGCTCACACACGTACCATGCCTGGCCCATGTGCTTAACCTCGTGGTTCAGTGGTTTCTCAAAGCCTACCTGGAGCTGCCGGATCTGCTTGTTAAAGTACGCCGCCTGTGTGCCCATTTTAGAAAGCCAGCTGCAGCTTCCGCCGCCCTTGCAGTGTTTCAGCAGCATTTGCAGCTTCCGGCTCACAGACTGGTGTATTATGTCCCCACGCGTTGGAACTCTATGCTGCAGATGTTGGGAAGGATTTGTGAGCAGAAGAGGGCAGTTGTTGAGTACCAGCATCAACAAGGCCGTCGGTATTCTGTTCAGACTCCACACATAGGACCTCAGGAGTGGACATGGATGTCAGACATATGTACCAACCTCCAAAACTTTGAGGACTCCACCAAAATGGTGAGCGGCGATGATGCCATAATTAGCATCACCATCCCGCTTCTCAGTCTTCTGAAATGCTGTGTGCTCACAATCAAAGAGGATGCATTGCAGGCGGAGCACGATGAGATGGAGCAAGGAACCATACAGGGTGATTACACACAGCCAAGCCTCATCTCATCCCAAATTGGATTGGGTGGCAATGAGCAAGAGGAGGAGGAAGGACAGGAGATAGTTACATGCACTATAGACGGTACTACCTGCACAGCTGTCATACCGTCTGTTCAGAGTGGATGGCCAGAGGACAGAGAAGA
Source organism: Phyllobates terribilis (assembly GCF_046119375.1). NCBI lineage: Eukaryota > Metazoa > Chordata > Amphibia > Anura > Dendrobatidae > Phyllobates > Phyllobates terribilis. The sequence continues at coordinate 1,121,598,782 of NW_027362761.1, read as the reverse complement.
GGAGGAGGAGGAGGAGAGCATGGTCAGTCATCCTCTTGGTGAGGACACGGAAGTCTTGCCTGTTAGTAGTCTGGCACGCATGGCTGAGTTTATGTTACACTGCCTTTCCCATGACCCTCGCGTTCTCAAAATTTTGGGTGACAGTCAATACTGGTTGGTGACACTTCTAGACCCACGCTACAAGGAAAACTTTATATCTCTTATTCCTGATGCGGACAGGTCTACAAAAACAGGGCAGTTCCAGAAGGCCCTTGTTGTGGAACTATTAAAAAAATTCCCATCTGAAAACGCTGGCGGCAGAGGGCACACTTGGACAACCAAGGAGTACGGGCGAGAGAGACACAACTTCAATCCAGCAGAGGCAGGAGAACACTGTCAAAGTTCTGGGAGAGTTTTCTCAGACCCTCCCATCGCACAGGCCCTGAGGCGCGGGGTACTCTCACAAGGAGTGCAAAGTTTGGGAAGATGCTGAGGGAGTACCTTGCCGACCGTACCAACGTCCTCCCTGATTCCTCTGTGCCTTATAATTATTGGGTATCCAAGCTGGATACGTGGAATGAACTGGCTCTCAATGCCTTGGAGGTCCTAGCCTGCCCTGCCGCCAGCGTTTTATCAGAGCGGGTTTTTAGTGCCGCTGGTGGAATTATAACTTATAAGCGCATCTGCCTGTCAACTGAAAATGCTGACAGGCTGACTCTTATAAAAATGAACAAGGGCTGGATTGGGCCAGACTTCTCAACACCACCGAATGATAGCAGCGTAACATAAACTCAAATCCAGTGTCTTTTCTTGGGAGGTGTATTCCCCTGCACCTTTTCACACTCACACATGGGTATACGATTTCTGATTTTGTCTATTTGCTCTTGTCCTCCTCCTTCTCCTCATCCTCCACCACCATATCACCAGGGTGACCGTGGTCCCTGATGCAACACCTACATAATTTTTTAAAGGGTGTTTATGATGCTAGTGAAAATTTTTTTTTATACAGTATGTTCTTGTATACCCCCCCAGGGGTAAATGTTTGTCAGCCCATACACTTAGTGCATGGGCATTACAAGTATAGGAGGCAGCTCCTTTCTAATGGGAACATTTTTTTATTATGCCCTCCTCCATGTCTCTTCCAAGGGGTATTGAAGTGCCTCCAAATTTTTGGCAGCCCTTGCATTCACTGCACAGGCCTACACTATGGGAGACTCTCTCCTTTCTAATGGGAATTTGTCGTTACTGTGGCCCTGCTTTGTGTGTCTTTAAATTCTTAGTGGGGTTTTTCCTAAAATTGGTCTGCCGTTGGACTCACTGCATACCCTATAACTGTATAGCAGACCCTTTCCTTTCTAATTGGAACATTTCGTACCTTGTTACTGTGGCCCTACTCCGTGTGTCTTTAAATTCTTAGTGGGGTTTTTCCTAAAATTGGTCAGCCGTTGGACTCACTGCATACCCTATAACTGTATAGCAGACCCTCTCCTTTCTAATGGGAACATGTCGTACCTTGTTACTGTGGCCCTGCTCTATGTGTCTTTAAATTCTTAGTGGGGTTTTTCCTAAAATTGGTCAGCCGTTGGACTCACTGCATACCCTATAACTGTATAGCAGACCCTCTCCTTTCTAATGGGAACATGTCGTACTTGTTACTGTGGCCCTGCTCTTTGAGTCTTTAAATTCTTTGTGGGACTTATCCTAAAATTGGTCAGCCATTGGACTCACTGCATACCCTATAACTGTATAGCAGACCCTCTCCTTTCTAATGGGAACATGTCATACCTTGTTACTGTGGCCGTGCTACGTGTGTCTTTAAATTGTTAGTGGGGTTTTTCCTAAAATTGGTCAGCCGGTGGACTCACTGCATACCCTATAACTGTATAGCAGACCCACTCCTCTCTAATGGGAACATGTCATACCTTGTTACTGTTGCCGTGCTCTATGTGTCTTTAAATTCTTAATGGGGTTTTTCCCAAATTTTGGCAGCACTTGCAGTCACTGCATAGGCATTACCACTATAGGAGACCTGCTCCTTTATAATGGGAACATGTTTTTTACTGAGACCCTGTTATGTTCTGCTACCAGAGCTAAGGAAAGAGAGGAGATCTGTCCCTACGATAGAACTCAGCTTAATCCCTACGATGTAACAGGGGACCTGATCCTGCGATCAGACCTGCTAAAGTCCTAAGCTAGTCTGTACGGAGACCTATAGATATGGGGAAGGAATCCCTACAAGTACTAAGGACTGGGAGGAAAATGGGACACCTCCTAACAGAAATAGTAGCAGACAGACGAACAAACAAAATATATAGAACACAGAGGTCCGTAGACCAAGCAAACAAACAGAGTTAGATACAGAGCACAGGCTAGCTAGAAAGTAGTTATACAATGAAGTCCAGCAAAGCCAGAAGGGCGGAGCAGGCTTAAATAGGCCAACAAGGTCATGTGACCAGCAAAGGAAAAAAAAACCTAAGAGCAAGGTTCTAACAGTACCCCCCCTTCTAAGAGGATCCTCCGGATCCCCTAGGACCAGGCTTATCAGGAAATCTCCTGTGAAACGCTCTGATAAGTCTGGACACGGAAACATCATCCGACCTCACCCAAGAGTTATCCTCGGGTCCGAAACCTTTCCAGGCCACAAGATACTGCAAACTACCTCTATACAGTCTAGAGTTAAGGATGCGAGAAATTTCATATTCCCCGTCCTCCACCACCGGAGGAACAGAGGCAGAGGCGTCACAATCCGATACAACAGCTTTTTTCAACAGAGAGACATGAAATACCGGATTAATTCTCCAGGAGGAAGGAACCTCCAACCTAACAGCAGATTGGTTGACAACCTGAAGCACCTTAAAGGGCCCTACAAACTTGGGACCCAATTTCTTAGAAGGAATCCTCAACCGCAGATTCCTAGAGGACAACCAAACCATGTCACCAACAGCGAACAAAACCTCCTGTCATTTCCTATCAAAGTAGTCCTTAGATTTTCTGTTGGCCTCCTGAAGATTACCACGCACATCCGTCCAAACTCTCTCCAAATCACCGGAAAAATTCTCCTCCTCAGGCATGGCAGATCCCAACTTGGAGAAAGACCCAAACGACGGATGTCTCCCAGAACAACAAAAAAAAGGCGAACAACCAGCAGAAGAAGATGTATGATTGTTCAGAGCAAATTCAGCAAGTGGCAGAAACTCAGACCACCCCTCTTGATTGTCTGCCACAAAACAACGCAAGAACTGCTCAACATCCTGGTTTTTCCTTTCTGTCTGGCCATTAGATTCAGGATGATATCCGGACGAGAACGATAAATGAACTCCCAACCTGTCACAAAAGGCACGCCAAAAACGAGCCACGAACTGAGGACCCCTATCAGAAACAATGTCAGTAGGAACGCCATGAAGTCTGACAATTTCCTTGACAAAGGCCTTAGCGAGAGTTTTAGCGCAGGGCAGTTTGACGAAGGGAACCAAGTGACACATCTTGCTAAAACGGTCCACGACCACCCAGATGACAGTAAAACCCTCAGAGGGGGGAAGGTCAGTTATAAAGTCCATAGCCAAATGTGTCCAAGGAGCACTGGGAACCTCCAAAGGACAAAGCAACCCCGCAGCAGGAGTATGTGAGGACTTAGATCTAGCACATATAGTACATTGACGCACCCACTTAATGACTTCCTTCTGCCATCCAGGCCACCAAAAACTGTGACCCACCAGTCTCTTGGTCTCAGAGATTCCGGGATGACCTGCCAACCGAGATTCGTGACACTCAACAAACAAATCTCTCCTAAAGGTCCCAGGCACAAACAACCTCCCATGAGGAGTGTTAGATGGGGCATTCTCCTGTGCTTTAAGAATCTCATCTTCCAAAACGGAGTCCAAAGCAGCTATCACAACACCTTCTTGTAAAATGTTCTCCTCTTTCTCAGCACCGACTATGGGAGAAAAACTGCGAGACAAGGCATCCGCCTTAACATTCTTAGTACCAGGGATGTAAGTAACGGAGATATTAAACCGCGAGAAAAACAGTGCCCACCTAGCCTGACGGGCATTCAGGCGCTTGGCAGCATCAAGATATATCAGATTTTTATGATCCGTAAGAACCTGAACGGGAAATTCCGCACCTTCCAAGAAGTGACGCCAGTGTTCAAATGCGAGTTTAATAGCCAATAATTCCCGATTACCAATATCGTAATTCAGTTCAGTCTCTGAAAATTTTTTTGAAAAAGAGGCACAGGGATGTAATCCATCCCCGTTATCCTGAGACAATACTGCGCCAACCCCCACAGAGGAAGCATCAACCTCAACCAAAAACGGCTTAGTCACATCAGGCTGCATAAGGATGGGAGCAGAGGTGAACCTCTCCTTGAGATACACAAAAGCTTCAATGGCCTCAGAAGACCACTGAACCGCATCAGCACCTTTCCTGGTGAGATCGGTCAGAGGTTTGACAATACTAGAAAAATTTTTTATGAATTTTCTGTAATAATTGGCGAAACCTAAAAACCTCTGTATCGATTTCAAACCAATAGGCCTAGGCCATTCCTGTACAGCTTGAACTTTAACCGGGTCCATCTCAAAACCTTCGCTGGAGATAATGTAACCCCAAAAACTAATTCTCTGTACAGCGAACTCACATTTCTCCAGCTTAGCAAAAAGCGAATTGTCCATTAATAACTGTAATACCTCACGTACGCTCCGCCAATGAGACTCCAGATCCGGCGAATAAATCAAAATGTCATCCAAATACACAACCACATTTTTGCCGATCAAAGGTCTAAGGATGTCATTAATAAGATTCTGAAAAAATGCAGGAGCATTAGTAAGACCAAAAGGCATAACCAGATTCTCAAAATGACCCACAGGAGTGTTAAAAGCAGTCTTCCATTCGTCACCCTCCTTCATGCGCAACAGATTGTATGCCCCCTTAAGGTCAATTTTAGAGAACCACTTGGCCCCCATTAACTGGTTAAACAGATCAGGAATCAATGGCAGTGGGTAAGGATTGCGTACAGTAATTTTGTTAATCTCACGAAAATCCAGACAAGGACGTAAACCGCCGTCCTTTTTTTTTACAAAAAAATATCCAACCGCCACAGGAGACTTAGAGGGCCTAATGTGACCGGCGGCCAAACTTGTCTGTATGTATTCCTCCAAAGCCTTCCTCTCAGGAATAGTAAGGTTAAATAAACGACTTTTAGGAAGAGTCGCTCCAGGGACAAATTCAATAGAACAATCATAGTCTCTATGGGGAGGCAAAACCTGCGATTCCTTCTCAGAAAAAACTCTCCAAAAATCCTGAATAGGAACAGGCAATTCTCCCCTATCCAAAGCTGCAATACGCCCGTTACAACACTTGTCATAACATTTATGGCTCCAGGATTTAACTTCACTGGTAGACCAATCCAGTACAGGATTGTGAAATTTTAACCAGGGCAATCCCAATATTACTGGAGAAGGCAAGTTATTCAAAACTACCAAATCCAATTTCTCGTGGTGAACACCATTAATAGTGAGAGGAAATTCACAGACCTTGAGAGTAATATTCTTCAAAGGGGAACCATCCACCGAAACCACAGCAATGGGGGATGATAAAGGTTCGGGTTTTAAATTGAGTCTTTCCAAGAATCCCCCATCAATAACATTCAGAGTAGACCCACAATCAACAAACACCCGAAATTCCATTAATTTTTCCTGAGCAATCGTGGAAGCAGCTAAAAATACACCCTTGGAATTTAAACAGGCAATACGGGCATGACTGACCATTTTTTTTTCTTTCTTGATACGAAGCTCACAGTCTTTAATTAAATGACCAGATTTTCCGCAATAGAAACACAAGCCTTCAGAAAATCTGCGATCTTTTTCTTGAGAGCGAGGTGCCATCGCTCCAATCTCCATCGGTTCACCACTGTTAGTACACACATTCTCATAACCAGAAACTGACATAGCAGAGGATTTGCTCTCATTAACCCTTTACGCAGTCTCCTATCCACCCGTATAGCTAATTGCATAGCCTGTTGCAAATCTTCAGGTGTAGGATAAGCAATTAGCAGGTCTTTAACCCTTTCACTGAGCCCAGCAAGAAATAGACTTTTCAGAGCAGAATCGTTCCACCCTGTTTGAGTAGACCATCGACGGAAATGAGTACAATATTTTTCCACATTACCTGATCCCTGTCTCAAACGTCTTAACTCAGTCTCAGCTGATGAGACACGATCAGGATCATCATATAATAGTCCCAAAGCAGAAAAAAAACTATCCACTGAACTGAAGCATGTATCACTAGGTTGCAAAGAAAAGGCCCACTCCTGAGGCTCTTTGCGCAAAAGTGACATTATAAACCCTATGCGCTGGGAATCATCCCCAGAGGACTTGGGTCTCAAACGAAAATACAATAAGCAAGCATTTTTAAATGAAAAAAATTCTCGGTGTTCACCAAAAAATAAATCCAGCAAACGTACCTTAGGCTCCAAGAAATGTGCTCCAGGACAGTTACTCACGTGTTGACGGAGCTCAGTCACCTCCAAAGAGAGTCCCTGCAGGTGTTTAGCCAAATCCAGAACCAACACCATGATGGAACAGAAAAAATCTTTCCTTAGAGCATTTGCTGGGCTGGACTTACTGTTATGTTCTGCTACCAGAGCTAAGGAAAGAGAGGAGATCTGCCCCTACGATAGAACTCAGCTTAATCCCTACGATGTAACAGGGGACCTGATCCTGCGATCAGACCTGCTAAAGTCCTAAGCTAGTCTGTACGGAGACCTATAGATATGGGGAAGGAATCCCTACAAGTACTAAGGACTGGGAGGAAAATGGGACACCTCCTAACAGAAATAGTAGCAGACAGACGAACAAACAAAATATATAGAACACAGAGGTCCGTAGACCAAGCAAACAAACAGAGTTAGATACAGAGCACAGGCTAGCTAGAAAGTAGTTATACAATGAAGTCCAGCAAAGCCAGAAGGGCGGAGCAGGCTTAAATAGGCCAACAAGGTCATGTGACCAGCAAAGGAAAAAAAAACCTAAGAGCAAGGTTCTAACAGACCCTCCTCTATGTCTCTTCAAAGGTGTATTGGGTTGCGTCCAAATTTTTGGCAGCCCTTGCAGTCACTGGATAAGCAATAACAGTATAGGAGACCCACTTGTTAATAATGGGAACAACAAAGCATAGCCGGCTGATGGCTCTCTAACAATAGCTACAGCCGACTGCTGGCCTTTTAAGAATAGTAAGGGCCGTCTGATGTCCCTGTTAAAATAGACTTTATGACTTTCAGAGTCCCTCCATCATAAATAAAAAAGGATGTGTCTTATGATGTGTCACACACCACATTGCCAGATAAGGTTGTAAAATGTTAAAATGACATTTCCCGGTGAATGCATTTGTCTTAAAAAATAACGTAAAAAAAACAAAACAATAGGATCTTTCGTTAGTATAAAAAACAGCGTCACCAATTTAACCTCAATGTAATCACATTGTTCAGCTCATGCACCTCCTCCTCCATCTCCAAAATGATCACATCAGTCACAAACTGACAGCACTGCTGCACTGCCTTGGCCAAGGGGCAACAGGCTGTGCTGAAGATAACATGCTTAATGCTTAATTGACAAACCGTCCAGTGCTGCAGAGTTGTTGAAAGCTGTAACACAGCAGTCTGATCTGTGGCTCTCACCGCTGAACATACAGCCAGGCATGGTCGTGTGTGACAATGGGCGGAACCTGGTGACGGAGAAATGACAGCAGTGGTAGATACGGTTTCCCTCTATGCCAGCCCTTTCACCGAGCTAAAGAATATGCCTGTGGTGAAATACAACTCCCACTGAGAAGCTGTTTCAGATTGAAAAACATTGTGCCCAACAGAGGATTTGATTCTGAGGGCTAACCTTTCTCACCCGCTCAAGAGCCCCATAGCAGCTGCAAAGTTAGCGCTATCATGAACTCTCCTGAGGTAGAAGACAAGGAACACCAGAGGATTCTCTGGTGGGACCGTCCAACCCTGCTGAGAAGCAGTCCTGACACTCTATGGCTGCTTTTTTACTGAGGAGTAAACACACACAATGATCCAATGTGCTGCCGTTCACCCTCTAATATCTAACAGGCTGGAGAAACTTGCACCTACTGCCACTCTATCTTCAGCTCCTTTGTGAGAAAATGTATTTGGGCAGCCACTCAGTCTACCAAATAAAATTCCTGAGAAGGAAATTGGAGATGGCTTCTCTACTGGTACTGGGGGCAGTGCTAATACCATGGCATCGTACCATAGTTTGCTGGAAATATTCCAGGCTGGTAGTAGGCAAGCAAATTCCCACAGAAAAGAACCAGCAGTAATGTTCAGGCCACATTTCAAGTGCAAGCAACTTTAGAGAACTTCCTGGGAGAAAGGACACGCAGGGTACATACGGTTTCCCTCTATGCCAGTCCTTTCACCGTGCTAAATACAACTCTCACCCAAAAAAGTTGTGGACTGGCTCCGTACCGTTCCTGGTCACATTCACCTGTCCACGTGTTTGTGGTTAGGTGGTCCTTCCCAGTAAGTGCACTGGGGAGGGCACGGGTAATGTTGTGGGACCCGTGCTTGTGGAAGGCGGAGGCGATACCGGAAAATATAGTGGCGGCTGGGGACGGAGTATGGACACCCGGCCGCCGCCGGCATGAGGTTGTGAAAAGCTTCCGCCTTCACGAGCTTAAAAGGCCATATTTCAAGTGCAAAGAGCTGTCCAGAAATCTGGCAGTTTAGTGTCAAGGCCTGTGGGTGGGTAGGTGGCTGGCTGCATACTTGCACTTGCATTCCACGTAACAGAAAACTAAGCAGATGATGGCCTCTATCATCATCATGGCCTCACCTCGGCACTATGAACTCTCCTGAAGGAGAAGCCAGGGCCCGCCGGAGGAGTCTCCGGTTCTCTGGTGGGCCTGTCCAACCCTGCCGAAAAGCAGCCCTGGCTAAGAAAAGTGTGGGGGAAGATTCCCGGACACTCTATGGCTGCTTTTTTAATGTGGATCGGCCATGCTTAAGCATGTTATTTCTCAAACCGCATTACAGATCAGGCCATTGTCCAACTCAGTATTCAAGAAATTAAATGAGCAAAGAAAGATGTGTGTGTGTCAAAGCACCACCGACAAGTGCGAGTTGATGTTGGATGGGCTGCCATTGCTTCTACAACAAGCTCAACTACAGGACGTCCTGTGAGAAATGACATGCAGGGTAGATACGGTTTCCCTCTATGCCAGTCCTTTCAACGAGCTAAATACAACTCTAAGCAAACAAAGTTGTGGACTGGCTCCGTACCGTCCCTGGCCACATTCACCTGTCCACGTGTTTGTGGTTAGGCGGTCCTTCCCAGTAAGTGCACTGGGGAGGTCACGGGTAATGTTGTGGGACCCATGCTTGTGGAAGGCGGAGGTGATACCGGGAAATATAGTGGTGACTGGGGACCGAGTATGGACACCCGGCCGCCGCCGGCATGAGGTTGTGAAAAGCTTCCGCCTTCACGAGCTAAAAAGGCCATATTTCAAGTCCAAAGAGCTGTCCAGAAATCTGTCAGTTTAGTGTTGTGGCCTGTGGGTGGGTAGGTGACTGGCTGCATACTTGCACTTGCATTCCAAGTAGCAGAAAACTAAGCAGATGGTGGCCTCTATCATCATCATGGCCTCACCTCGGCACTATGAACTCTCCTGAAGGAGAAGCCAGGCCCCTCCGGAGGAGTCTCCGGTTCTCTGGTGGGCCCGTCCAACCCTGCCGAAAAGCAGCCCTAGCAAAGTGTGGGGGAAGGTTCCGGGACACTCTATGGCTGTGGATCGGCCATGCTTATGCATGTTATTTCTCAAAACGCATTACAGATCAGGCTATTGTCCAACTCTGTATTCAAGAAATTAAATGCGCAAAGAAAGATGTATGTGTGTCAAAGCACCACCGACAAGTGCGCGTTGATGTTGGAAGGGCTGCCATTGCTTCTGCAAAAAGCTCAATTACAGGACTTCCTGGGAGAAATGACACGCAGGGTAGATACGGTTTCCCTCTATGCCAGTTGTGGACTGGCTCCGTACCGTCCCTGGCCACATTCACCTGTCCACATGTTTGTGGTTAGGCGGTCCTTCCCAGTAAGTGCACTGGGGAGGGAACGGGTAATGTTGTGGGACCCGTGCTTGTGGAAGGCGGAGGCGATACCTGGAAATATAGTGGCGGCTGGGGACTGAGTATGGACACTCTGCCACCGCCGGCATGAGGTTGTGAAAAGCTTCTGCCTCCACGAGCCTAAAAGGCCACATTTCAAGTGCAAGCAGCTGTCAAAAATTTGGCAGTATAGTATTGCAGCCTGTGAGTGGGTGGGTGGCTGCCTGCATACTTGCGCTTGCATTCCAAGGAATGGGGTAGGGACAACTGAATGCTGCAGTGGGACAAGGACATGGATGGTGATTGTTGCAAGTCTGCAACGACAGGTGCATGGCGGGAGGCTTCTTCGCGTGCGCCAAGGATCACTTATGATGGGCACACTTTTAGGCAGTGACCTGGGAGTCAAAGATGCTTCCAGAGGTCTTCCCCATGCTGTTCCCATGTCTTTTCAGCACTGTATGCATGTGTCTGATGATGTGTCACACACCACATGGCCAGATAAGGTTGGAAAATGTTAAAATGAAATTTCCTGATGAATGAATTTGTCTTGGTTGAAAGCAATTCAAAGTGCAAAAAACGCATCAAAAAACGCTACATGTGAAAATAGCCCAAGTTGTGGAGGAGTATTTTTGTTTTTGGTTATTTATTTTGCTTTATATACAAGTCATTATCCTGGAAACGATGTTCCTTAACATATTTCCCAGGAAAATCCATTTTGGTTTCGTTTTTGTATGTTTTATTATGAGTTCGTAAAAGTGGTGTAATACTCTGACCATGTTGCTGACAGCAGTGATCTGGGAGTCAGAGATACTTCCAGGGGTCTTCCCCATGCTGTTCCCATGTCATTTGATCACTGTTCCCATCGATTTGGGCAATTTTTAGGCCCTCTGCAGACCGCCGGGGGGAGCCGCCTGAAAAATGCTCGAATTTCCCATAGACTTACATTGGGCTCATTGCTCGGGTCGAGCACCCTAGTATTCCAATTTGCTCGACCCGAGCAACGAGTACCCGAGCATTTTAGTGCTCGCTCATCACTAGTGATAATATTATTGTTTTTCGGCTCCTAAAATACCTTAAGGTTATAATATGATATACTTTATATTTTCACATGGTACAAACTTATATGGCAATGAGTAACCTGATTTTGCAATTAATCCTTGTCCTGAGCTTCTTCTGTTTGCATGTATATTTATATTTATTTGGTACTAGTGCCGATTTTTGTTTCATGTGCTTGATCTAGTATTAATGTTTTGAGCTTCTTTGTGGCACTGTATTTATGTTAAAACTTTGGTTCTGTTTGTTGCTTGATGTTGTTTATAAGTCATAAGCTCATTTCGGTGCTGATTACATGTAATAGCTTGGTTCTAGTGATACTGAAATTACAGCGGTATAAAAGAAAAGTCATGGAACTGAAGTAATCACCTGATCGATACATTTGGTAATGATATGCAAATGATGAAAAAATGGAAACAAAAGCCACGATTCATAAAGACCAGCGTTTTTCTCTCTGGTCTTGATAAGTGGACGGGCTGGATTCAGACAGTTATTATTCATTAAGAAGAGCATGACTGTAAGGATCTGAACCATATACCTGTTCTGCCTGGTCTTGCCCTTATCTAAGATGGGGTTGACAGCTTCACGGGGACCATCTTGTTTCCTGTCTGACATTTTCTGCTTCCTGCTTGCTGTATATATAAAGGGACTCCGTCCACTATACCTTTGCTTGTGTATCTCATGCTTCACCTGTTGCCAAGCTTGGAGGACTTGTATTACTTGCCTCTTCTCATTGTCGGGGTTCCCTGTCTGCTACATATCTGCCGTTCGTCTGAAGATTCGACTCATTCAGATCTGCCCTGCATCTATCTCCACTGCGGCCTGTTCTCTGCAAGGAGCCCAGTTCGGGCTCCGGATCTTTTGGACTTTGCATTTCTGGACCTCGAATACTTTTGTACAGACATCAGATCTGTTTCTAGAGACTGTATTTGCTTATCATTTATTACTAAATCTTGATTGCTATAATATACTTATTAAGACTTGATATACCATGTTTGTTTTCACTCTGACCCATGCCATTGGTCTCCATAGCATCAAGAAGTATTTACTTGACAATGACTCTTCATGAATCTGGAGTGTGAAATGACTGACGTGCGCCTCCCTGTGCCAGGGACTGTAGTAAGATTTCTGGCATAGGGAATGCCACAGCTCATCATGAATTAGACGAGCTGTGGAGTCATGCCTCCACAAAGCCCCCATCATACACCAGCTCAGCACATTTTAGCAGCGCTGGACAGAGGTTGAGACTGGAATGGAGTGTCTTTTTCAGTGATGAGTCCCACTTTTGTCTAGAATGCAATGATAGCTGGAGATTGGTCTGGAGACCACGTGGGTGATGACATAAAGAGGCTTTCATGAGGGAATATCCCACCTGTCCTACTATTGGGATTACGGTGTGGAATGGCATAATGTACAGTAGCCAGACTCATCTGGTTTTCATTCCAGGCACATTAACAGCTCAGCGGCAGCTTGATTCGGTAGTGGAACCAGAGGAATGGCAATTTCTACAAGTGATTTGGTATTAATTTTATGAGCCCTTGGTTCTTGTGCTGCTTATACAGTTGGGGAAATATGTATTTGATCCCTTGCTGTTTTTGTAAGTTTGCCCACTGACAAAGACATGAACAGTCTATAATTTTAAGGGTAGGTTAATTTTAACATTAAGATATAGAATATCCCCAAAAAATCAAGAAAATCACATTGTATAAAATGAGATACATTTTTTTGCATTTTGCAGTGAGAAATAAGTATTTGATTCCTCTGGCAAACAACACTTGGTGGCAAAACCCTTGTTGGCAAGCACAGCAGTCAGACGCTTTTTGTAGTTAATGATGAGGTTTGCGCACATGTCAGGAAGAATTTTGGTCCACTCTTCTTCGCAGATCATCTCTAAATCATTCAGATTTTGAGGCTGGCGATTGGCAACTCGGAGCTTCAACTTCCTCCATAAGTTTTCTTTGGGATTAAGGTCTGGAGACTGGCTAGGCCAATCCATGACCTTACTGTGCTTCTTTTTGAGCAACTCCTTCGCTGCCTTGGTTGTATGTTGTGGGTCATTGTCTTGCTGGAAGACCAAGCCACGACCCATCTTCAATGCTCTTCCTGAGGGAAGGAGGTTGTTGGCCAAAATCTTGTGATTAGTGTTGAGCGAGCACTAAAATGCTCGGGTGCTTGAAGCTCGGGCCGAGCTCGCCGTGATACTCGGGTGCTCAACCCGAGCAACGAGCCCAATGTTAGTCTATGGGAGACCCGAGCATTTTTGTGGCTGCACCCCCGGCAGTCTGTAGAAAGCCTAAAAACGATAGTGACAGTGCTCAAAAGACATGGGGACAGCATGGGCATCGCCCCAGGAAGCACTTCTGACCCCCAGGTCACTGCTGTCAACAACGTGGTCAGAGGTATTAAGCCACTTTAACGGGCTCACAATAAAACGTTCAAAAACTAAACTGAAACGGTTTTCCTGTGAAATATGTTAAGGAACTTCCTTTCCAGGGTAAAGACTTGTGCATAAGGTAAAATAAATAACCAAAAGAAAAATACTCCTCCACACCTTGGGCTATGTTCACAAGTAGCATTTTTTATGCGTTTTTGCACTTTTGTATTGCTTTCAACCGTGACAAATGCATTCACCGGGAAATGTCATTTTAACATTTTACAATCTTATCTGGCCATGTGCTGTGTGACACATGCATACAGTGCTGAAAAGACATGGGAACAGCATGGGGAAGACCCCTGGAAGCATCTCTGACTCCCAGGTCACTGCCTAAAAGTGTGCCTATCAGAAGCGATCCTTTCCGCATCAGAAGATGCAGACTTGAAACTATCCCCGTGCAAGTCCTTGTCCCAGGGCAGTGTTCAATTGTACCTCTCCCATTCCTTGCAATGCAAGCGCAGGTATGCAGCCTGCCACCCACCCACCCCCAGGCTGCAATACCATACTGCTAGCTTGCTTGCACTTGAAATGGGGCCCCATGGCCGGGTGTCCACACACGGTCCCCAGCCACCTGGGGGCAGCCAGGTATCCATAGACAGTCCCCAGCCGCCCCTATTTCTCCTTGGAACATCCCCCCACACACTTTTCTTTGCCCGGCCTGCTTTAGAGCAGCATTGGACGAGCCCACCAGAGAACCAGACTCCTCCGGTGTGCCCTGGCTTCTCCATCAGGGGAGGTGAGAGTGCCTAGGTGAGGAGCATGATGATGATGATAGAAGTTAGCATCTGCTTTGTTTTCTTGGAATGCAAGCGTAAGTGTGCAACTTGCCACCCACACCCAGGCTGCAATACCATACTGCTAGCTTGCTTGCACTTGAAATGGGGCCTTTTAGTTTGGAGGAGGCTAAACCTGGCCACTACCTCATGGCTGCTTCGGCAGCGAGTTATCCATACTCAGTCCCCAGCCGCCCAGCGGCTGGGTGTCCACGCTCGGTCCCCAGCCTCCAGGGGGCGGCTGGGTGTCCATACTCGGTGCCCAGTCGCCCCGCGGCCGGGTGTCCACACACAGTCCCCAGCCGCCTTGGGGCGGCCAGGTGTCTATAAACGGTCCCCAGCTGCCCCTATTTTGAAGGACAGCCTAACCACAAACACGTGGACAAGTGAATGTGGCCAGGGATGGTCCATCTCACTTCACACTGGGTTAATATTGTGGAAGCCGGGATACAGTTGGACACTGGGATGCAAAACGTCCTCCAGACATAGAGTATTGCGGGTCCTGGGTCAATCAGGCTTCAACACAAAGTTCAGAAGGTAGACAGCAGCAGTGGTCGGCCTCATAAACAACGAGTAAACTATTCATGATCATGAGGCCATCCATCTCCTTAGCTTTCTATTCCTTGGAATGCAAGCGCATGTATGTAGTAGCGGCTAGGCCTGAGGTGGTCAGCGTTTTGGCGCATATCCTACCTCCTCCGAGGATTGCTGGATGTTTTCCTGCTACTATCCCAGTTCTATGACTCCCGTTAAAACAAAGCTTCAGGTGATGAATGATGGATGAGGTGGTGGCAAAGGAGAAAGAGCAGGAGGAACAGGGACCATTCACATCAATATCAGGCCAGTCAACCACACATGTCTTGTAGGATATGTTTCTGTACCAAAAGGAGAAGTTCGGCTACACAGTTATAGGGCATACAGTGAGTGCAATGCCTACCAAAAATTGCCCCTTGGAAGTGACATGGAGGTCAGAGGGCCTTAATTAAACCGTTTTTTCCATTTATAGCAACTGGGTCTCCTGTACACTGTTGGCCTAAGCAGTGAATGGAAGGCTTTCCAAAAATTATGAGGAACTGCAATGCCCCTTGAAACAGACGTGGATTACAGCGTACTAAAAACCTTCTACCCATTATTGGGGAGTGGGTCTCCCTTAGTGTTCGCCTATGCATTGAAAAGCAAAAGCTGACTAAAATTTGGAGAAAATGCAATGCCCGTTGGAAGAGTCGTGGAGGTTAGAGGTAATTAAAAACAACATTTCAATGCCCCTTGGAAGAGCTGTGGAGTTCAGAGAGGTTTAACAAGATGGTTTTAATGACCCTTGGAAGAGACGTGGAGGTCACAGTAGCTTAACAAGACTGTTTTAATGCCCCTTGGAAGAGACGTGGAGGTCTCAGTGGAATAAAAAGACAATATCAATGCCCCTTGGAAGAGTGGTGGAGGTCGCAGTGGAATAAAAAGACAATATCAATGCCCCTTGGAAGAGTGGTGGAGGTCCCAGTGGAATAATAAGACAATATCAATGCCCCTTGGAAGAGTGGTGGAGGTCACAGTAGCTTAACAAGACGATTTTAATGCCCCTTGGAAGAGACGTGGAGTTCAGAGTGGTTTAACAAGACGGTTTTAATGCCCCTTGGAAGAGACATGGAGGTCCCAGTGGAATAAAAAGACAAAATCAATGCCCCTTGGAAGAGTGGTGGAGGTCGCAGTGGAATAAAAAGACAATATCAATGCCCCTTGGAAGAGTGGTGGAGGTCGCAGTGGAATAAAAAGACAATATCAATGCCCCTTGGAAGAGTGGTGGAGGTCGCAGTGGAATAAAAAGACAATATCAATGCCCCTTGGAAGAGTGGTGGAGGTTAGAGTGGAATAAAAAGACAATATCAATGCCCCTTGGAAGAGTGGTGGAGTTCGCAGTGGAATAAAAAGACAATATCAATGACCCTTGGAAGAGACGTGGACGTCACAGTAGCTTAACAAGACGAATTTAATGCCCATTACAAGAGCCATGCAGTACAGCATATTAAAAACATTATTCCCATTATTGGGGAGTGGGTCTCCTAAAGTCTTTGCCTATGCCTTCCAAGCAAAAGCTGACAAAATTTAGGATGGAGGAACTTGCAATGCTGGCAACATGGACCATGGTCACTCTGGTGGTATAGTGGTGTTGGAGGCTGAGGATAATGAGAAGAGCAAAAAACAGCTGAAATAAGGAAGCGTATACCCATGTGTGGGTGTGAAGCGGTGCATGGGAATACACCTCTCGAAATAACACAGTGGATTTGACTTTATGTTACTCTGCTGTCATTTGGTGGTGATTGTAGTGCCGGCGTCCCTGCCCTCTGCTTGGCAGGGACGCTGTTCCCCTCACCCCTCTGCTCCGAGCCCGGCGTCCTCCTCCCGCTCTGCTGGCAGCGCACGCTCCTTCCCGGCCACTGTGCTTAGGGCGCGCGCGCGCTCCCTCCCTCTTAAAGGGGCCGCGCGCGCCGTCCTAAGGAGTCCCCGGCCAATGGCCGGAGGACTTCACCATATATAAGGCACCTCCTCCAAAATGGAGGTGCCCGAGCAATGTTGTTGCACTGTTCACTACTCTGCTTCAGCCCTCAGGTCCCGTTGCCAGTTACCTGCCAGATTCCTGCCAGTTTGCTGTCTGTTTCCTGCCTGATATTCTGCTTACCTGCCTGCTAGCCTGAGGTCCGACGGTCTGCCCTCCAACTCCTGTCAGTCTGTCTATGGACCAGCTTGCCCGCTCACCTGGGAGCGCACATCTGCTACCTGCCTGCTAGCCTACCTGGAGGCTCCGCCGTCACGTGCTGTGACCACCTGCCATTCCAGAGACTCCTGCCCGCTCACCTGGGAGCGCACACCTGCTACCTGCCTGCTAGCCTACCTGGAGGCTCCGCCATCACGTGCTGTGACCACCTGCCATTCCAGAGACTCCTGCCCGCTCACCTGGGAGCGCACACCTGTTACCTGCCTGCTAGCCTAGCTGGAGGCTCCGCCGTCACGTGCTGTGACCACCTGCCATTCCAGAGACTCTCGCTTGCTCACCTGGGAGCACACATCTACCATCTGCCTGCTAGCCTACCTGGAGGCTCTGCCATCACAGGTCGTACCTACCCTTTACCCAGAGACTGCCCCGGTCACTTGCCGTGACCTCCTGCCCGTTCATCCAGAGACTGCCCCGGTCACTTGCCGTGACCTCCTGCCCGTTCATCCAGAGACTGCCCCGGTCACTTGCCGTGACCTCCTGCCCGTTCATCCAGAGACTGCCCCGGTCACTTGCCGTGACCTCCAGCCCGTTCACTCAGAGACTGTCCCGGTCACCTGCTTTGACTGCCTGCCCGTCTTCCCTGGTCGCCACCCGCTCCCTTACAAGGACCGCCCCCTTGTATAGTAGCTCAGAGGTTCCGCCTCCCAGACCCGTTACAGTGATTATTAGTCTGGCCCAATCCAGCCCTTGTTCATTTTGATAAGGGTCAGCTTGTCAGCATTGTCAGTTGACAGGCGAGTGCGCTTAACAGTTATAATTCCCCCAGCGGCACTAAAAACACGCTCCGATAACACGCTAGCGGCAGGGCAGGCCTGGACCTCCAAGGCATACAGAGCGATTTCATTTTAAGTGTCCAGCTTGGATACCCATTAATTAAAAGGTACAGAGGAATCACGGAGGACGTTGGTACGGTCAGCAAGGTACTCCCTCACCATCTTTTGAAACTTTCCACTCCTTGTAAGCTGGGTGGGTCTCAGAAAACTGTTCCAGAACGTTGACAGTGCTCCCCTGCCTCTGCTGGAATGGAGTTGCCTCTCTCTCGCTTGTACGCCTTGGTTGGGCAACGAACTGTGACCTCTGCCGCCAGCGTGTTCAAATGGGAATTTTTTTAACAGTTCTGCCGCAAGGGCCTTCTGGTACTGCCCCATTTTTGTAGACATCTCCACCTCATGAATAAGAGAGTGAAAATTCTCCTTGTAGCGGGGTTCTAAAAGTGTCACCAACCAGTAATGACTGTCACCCAACATTTTGACAACGCGAGGGTCACGGTTAAGGCATCGCAACATAAAATCAGCCATGCGTGCCAGACTGGTAACGGGCAAGACTTCCGTGTCCTCACCAAGATGACGACTGACCATGCTCTCCTCCTCCTCCCCCCTGTCCTCAGGCCACCCACGCTGAACCGACGGTATGACAGCTGTACAGGTACTACCGTCTACAGCACATGATACCAGCTCCTGTTCTTCCTCCTCCTCCTCCTCCTCTCCCTCATTGTCCCCCAATGCACTTTGGGATGAGATGAGGCTGGGCTGTGTGTAATCGCCCGCTACGGCTTCTTGATCCATCTCATCATACTCTGGCTGCAATGCCTCCTCTTTAATTCTCTGCAAAGAGCGTTGCAAAAGACAGACAAGTGGGATGCTGATGCTAATGATAGCGTCATCGCCATTCACCATCTTGGTGGACTCCTCAAAGTTTGTCAGAAAGGTACATATGTCAGACATCCAGGTCCACTCCTGAGGTCTTATGTGTGGAGTCTGACCTGAATATCGACGGCCTTGTTGCAGCTGGTACTCCACAACTGCTCTCTTCTGCTCACAAATCCTTTGCAACATGTGGAGGATAGAGTGCCAACGTGTGGGGACATCACACACCAGTCGGTGTGCCGGAAGCTGCAAACGCTCCTGCAACACAGCAAGGGCGGCGGAAGCTATAGTCGACTTCCGAAAATGAGCTGACAGGCGGCTTACTTTGACGAGCAGATCTGGCAACTCAGGGTCTGATTTAAGAAACCGCTGAACCACAAGGTTAAGCACATGAGCCAGGCATGGTACGTGTGTGATCTCACCTCACCTCAGAGTCGCCACCAGGTTACGGTCATTATCACACACGACCATGCCTGGATGTAGGTTCAGCGGTTTCAGCCACAGATCTGCCTGCTCTTTCACAGCTGTCCACAACACAAAAGCAGTATGAGGTTTATCACCTAAGCTTATGACTTTCAGCACAGCCTGTTGTCGCTTGGCTGAGGCAGTACTGCAGTGCTTCCAGCTTGTAACTGATGTGGTGATATCTGAGATGGAGGCTGAACATGAGGAGGAGGAGGAGGAGGATTAAGCGCCGGAGCTGTACACTGTGGGGGCAACTCTGACTGACATAGGGCCCGCAATCCTCGGTGTGGGGAGGATGTATTCTGTCCCAAGGTCCGACTGGGTCCCGACTAGTGTTGAGCCACCCCCGTAGTGTTCGAGTTCGGTTCGGTTCGTCGAACACCCGTGTGTTCGCCGAACTGTTCGTCGAACTGTTCGTCGAACACCTTCGAACACCGTTAAAACCAATGGCAGGCAGACAAAAACACATAGAAACACATAGAAAACACCTTCAAAGGTGTCCAAAAGCTGACAAACTGCTCAGAAGACACAACTAACACATGGAAAAGTGACAAGTACATATAGTCATGCGAAAATAAAAGAGGTGGAGGAGTAAAAGGAGGGGGAGACACAGATATAGGCATGTCATGCCCTTCTAAAATCCAAAAAGTGAGAAGCCGACACGGCCAGTCCGCTCCTGCCCGTGCCACCTCCGTGTCGCCGGGTTTGTGCCAGAGCCGCGGTGAACCCTGATGGCCAGCCCCCCTCTCCCAATACTGGTGCCTGTCCGCTGGTGGGTCGAGCGAGCTCCCCTGTGGTGGAGGCAGCTCTAAGCTTTTTAATTTAAATTGTCTCTCTAATTTGAATGAATACACTTTAATTCCATTTACAAGGATCTATTGGAGGGCAAGTCTCATGCCAGCAGCCGCGTAATTCCAGCTCCAGTAGCGTCCACTAAAGCTGCTGCAGTTAAAAAGCTTTTATAAGGATCGAGTTCGGCTGTCCACCGCAAGGCATCCTACTGCCAGTCCCAGCCCCTATGCCTTGGGGTGCCTCCTGATGCTCTTCACTGAGTATCCCATGGTCCCGAAGCATTTCCTTTGAAAAAATTAAGTGTCTAAACTACAGGTGGTGTAGCTTGCTTAACAGCCGGGATAATCCGCTGACTAGCAGACACTGCTACTAGGCACAAAGTATTTCCTGGGCTAGATGCAGTTAAAAATTTGTAATTAGATACTCTCGTTGGATGCTGAGAAAGCATTCCATAGAGTCTCCTGGCACGCCATATATGATTCTCTTAAAAAGCTTGTGGTAGGGGTCTAGGGGACCCTTTTATAGCCAAAATCACGGCCCTGTATCGCAATACGTCACCTAGGCTGAAGATAAATGGAACTGTAGCACCCTGAGGGCTCGGTTGCTACAGAGGTATTGCACCTCACCCAGAGGTGTGATATCTCACTCTCAGGTAAGGATGGAGTGTGGATCAGGACCCGACACCTGCATGCATTACACCACATTGCCGTGGGGCAGGGCGACCAATATGCCCCTGAGATGGGCACGACAGTCCCTGTCCCTGGCTGGAGTGGGGGGAGGGAACACTGAGGAAGGGGAACCCTGTAGTGCAGGAGCAGGGAGGAAGCAGTTCCTGGGTGCATTGAGAAGGGAGTATAAAAGGTGGGCACCATCTTAGTTCAGTGCAGAGAAGTCTGAGCAGAAGTGGCAGGGAGCAGGGGCTCTGCATGAGCTCTGCTCCGGAGGTGGGCCTAGTAACAGAGGCCCAGGCCTGGAAGAGGGAGAAGGAAGGAAGAGGAGCGGAGAAGGCTCCAGGAACGAGGAATGAAGGGATCCCAGGGGTGCGGACGGGCGAGTCGCCACCACACGCCCGAATCCACCTGCTTGGAGGGGTCAGGCCAAAGGGGGAGACCGGTCCCCGAACTAGTGGAGGCAGGAAACGACCCTCAGCTAGAAACCGGAGGCTCTGACATTTTATGTGGCGCAGCCCCTCGCTACACCCGCTAGGAAGGCACCACATAGGGTCAGGGAAACTGGCGCCAAGTTTACCAAGAGGAGGCCCGAGGCAGCCGGACAGAAGTGTTGCTAAGAAAGGCCAGACAAAGGACACACAAAGGGGGTCCTGTGAAGTGCTCCAAAGTTATCTGGGAGTTGTCTGAGCCCCTCACCTGGTGAGCACAGTACGACGTGGGCAGCCTTTACCTGCAGACGTGGTCTGGATAATAAGAACTGTGAGTAAAGGCCCTGGACTGCATCACTGACTCCGTGTCGTTACTGCTGCTGCCCTGCACCATCACCCCCATCCTCCGCATACACTGCTCTGAGGCTATACTCCTCCTGTGGGGAGTTATGCTACGCTCTGCTGCACCCACAACACCAGCCTCAGCGGTCTGACCTGTAGCGGCGGTTCACTCTGACCGCAATCCACGGGTGGCGTAGTCGGACATTTAAACATCAAAACCACATAAATAGTTCCGCCACTGGTTTGACCGCCCTGAGCCACGGAACCGGGTCGCCGCCACGAAGACTACAACCACCAGCATCCACCAAAAAGGGTCCGGCTCCGGGTGTCCCAAGGCCCAGGGGGTGCGTCAGAACATTTTCATCACCTTTCACAATCACCAATGGGACAAGGCAGGGATGTCCTCTGTCCCCTCTCTTATACATCCTAGTGACGGAGCACCTGCTCTCATCAATTCGCCATAACCCCAATATTAGGTGGATTGAGGTGGGAGGCACCGAGTACAAGTGCTCTCTATTTGCTGATGATGTCCTAGTATATATCACTCAATCACATATATCCATCCATGCTGTTATGGCTGAAATAGATCACTTTGTTACATGGTAAAATTTTAAAATCAATGCAGCGAAGTCTGAGGCCCTCGATGTCTCCCTCCCCAAATCCATATAGGATTCCATCCAGTCCAACTTTCCCTTTGCCTGGCCCTCACAGGGTATCAAATACTTAGGAATTCCTATTCATAGAGACCTCTCCCATCTATGTTATCTTAATTTTGGGCCCTTTATTGAACAATTCCATACAGACCACGGTTGGCAAGTTAGAACTGTAAGATTCACTACGTGAACCGCTGGTGTTTTGTGGAAAAGCACATGTACACCGCGTTCCAAATTATTATGCAAAAAGTGTTTAGGAGTGATAAGGGAAGAATTTGTTTGTTTGTCAGTTAAACTCATTGATGGTGATGTGTGTCAGGGCTCTTTATATCACTGTAAGCAATTGCAGACACCTGTGCTAATTAGTTTGGCAGGTGTGTCCAATGAAAGGCAAGACTACTTAAGAAGGCTCTCTCACATTATTAAGCAGCCTACATTTTCTGCCAAAATGGGAAAGAAAAAGGATGTGTCGGCTGCTGAGAAGCAACAAATTGTGGAGTGTTTAGGTCAAGGCATGACTACAATCAACATTGTGCGATGATCAGGATGAAGTGTCTTGGCAATCAAGAAGTATGTAGCTGATTCACAGTACACACGTGTGCGTGCTGATAAGGGCAAATTGAGGACTCTTTCCTACAGGCAATTACGTCAGGTTGAAAGAGCAGCGGCAAAAAAGCCTTGTCATAGCAGCAGACAAGTTTTTGAAGCTGCTTGTGCCTCCAACGTCCCCCGAACAACAAGATGCAGGGTCCTTCAGAGGTTTGCAGCTGTGCATACGCCATCCTGTCGACCTCCTCTATCCACTTCACACAAGCAGAAACGGCTCCAGTGGGCCAAACATTACATGAAGACTGATTTCAAAACTGTTTTGTTCACGGATGAGTGCCATGCAGCGCTCGATGGTCCAGATGGATGGAGTGGAGGATGGCTGGTTGATGGACACCCCACGCAAACACGGCTACAGCGCCAACAAGGAGGAGGTGGAGTAATGTTTTGGGCTGGAATCATGGGGAGAGAGATTGTCGGCCCCTTTAGGATCCCTGAAGGCGCTAAAGATGAACTCCATAATGTATGTGGATTTTCTCAAACAGCACTTCCTGCCATGGTTCAAGAAGAAGAACCGTGTATTTCACAGCAAGATCATTTTTCTGCATGATAATGCACCATCTCATGCTGCACATAAAACATCTGCATCTCTGGCTGATATGGGCATAAAAGGGGACAAACTTATGGTGTGACCCCCATGCTCCCCTGACCTCTACCCCATTCAGAACCTTTGGAGCATCATTAAAAGGAGTGTCTATGATGGCGGGAGGCAGTTCACATCTAAGCAACAGCTCTGGGAGGGTATTCTGTCCTCATGCAAAACAATTGAAGCAGAAACCATCCAAAACCTGACAAATTCAATGGACGAGAGAGTTCAGAAGCTCCTTTCGAACAAGGGGTCCTATGTGAAAATGTAACATCACCTAGAATAAAGTTTTGAGTTGAAAACTGTTTGATTTCAGTTTCTAACAACCTGCTAATGCTTATAATTTCAAAAATGACCATTTTTTTGGTCTTTATTAAAATGAAAAGGTTGATCGAAAAGTTTGGGGGATCTAAGAGTGTGGCAACCCAGTAGTCATGATTACTTCGAATTCTGACAATATGAGGGTCATGCTGCAGGTAGTGCAGCAAGAAGGCACTTATGTGTCTTGCGCATCTCGGAGCCCCAAAATTATTTTCCGGGCTAGATGCAGCTAAAAATTATTTTTAATTTTAAATCTGGTGGAGCTTATTATAGATGGCCTAATAGGATCAGTGCTGCACACTGCTACAAAGCCCAAATTATTTTCCAGTCAAGATACAGATAAACATGATTAGTAATTTGAAAGCTTAAAACGTTTGGTAGGGTGATTTTAACCAATCATCAAGCTTTTACTCACCCCAGGATGACACAGGGGTAGAAAAGTCGTTTCGGATCCATGATTTGTTCATCTTTATGAACGTGAGTCTGTCTACATTATCAGTGGAGAGCTGCGTACGCTTATCTGTCAGCACACCACCAGCAGCGCTGAACACACGTTCAGACAGAACGCTGGCTGCGGGGCATGACAAGATCTCCAAGGCGTAAGTGGCTAGCTCCGGCTATTTATCCAGATTGGAAGCCCAAAAAGAGCAAGGGTCCAGTGACACAGTCGTGGCTTCAATGTTTACTTGGAGATACTCCTGTACCATCGTCTCTAGGCGTTGACTATGTGTCAGACTTCTTGTCTCCTGTGGCCTTGCAAAGGATGGGCTAAAAAAGTGGTGAAATGATTCCGCAAAATTGATGTTACCAGCAGATACTGTGGTTCTGTTACGGTTTGAGTGCTGAACACTTGACGGTCCCACGGTTGGCAAGTTGGAACTGTGAGATTCACTACGTGCACCACTGGTATTTTGTGGAAAAGCACATGTAAGATTCTGCAACAGTCTCTGCTGATACTCCTGCATGTGTGCATCCCTTTCTATGGCAGGAATAATTTCTGCAAATTTACTTTTGTACCGGGGATCTAACAGTGTGGCAACCCAGTAGTCAGGATTATTTCTAATTCTCACAATTCGAGGGTCATGTTGCAGGTAGTGCAGCAAGAAGGCACTCATGTGTGTTGCGCATCCAGGAGCACCAAGTCCCTGTTGTGTTGGTGGCGAGGTAACAATCATGCTTCCGTCCTCTGTCCTCTCCCCCCAACCTCGCACAACAGAAATGTGATCAAGGTCTCCCTCATCTGATGAGTCTTCCATCAGTTCGTCCTCCACTTCTTCCTGGGCTCCTGCACCTTCCTCACTAGTTTGGCTGCTACCATGCGCCCTGGTAAAACCATCTCCCCCACCCTCACATGCCTGCCGCCTTGGTGCTGCCGACCTTCTGGACCTTGCAGATGTTAGCCCTGCCGCATACAACTCCTCCTCCTCTACTTCCTCCACCTCCTCTTGTGCCACCACCTGACTCCGAATTCTGTTTAACATGTGCTCCAGCATGTAAATCACCGGAATAGTCATGCTGATAATGGCATCGTCAGCACTAAACATCTTCGTCGCCATTTCAAAACTGTGCAGAAGGGTGCATAGGTCCCTGATCTGAGACCACTCCTCCAGCGTGATTTGCCCCACCTCTGAATCTCGTTGGCCCAGGCTATACATCAGAACGTATTGCACCAGGGCTTGTCGGTGCTGCCACAGTCGCTGCAACATGTGCAGAGTTGAATTCCACCGGGTAGGCACATCGCATTTTAGCCGGTGAAGTGGCAGGCCCATCGACTTCTGTAGAGATGTAAGTCACTGAGCTGCGGGATGCGAACGGCGGAAGTGAGCACACAGCGACCGTGCCCTCTGCAGAAGGCCATCTAGTCTGGGATAGTGGGCTAAAAATTGCTGGACAACCAGGTTCAACACGTGAGCCATACAAGGCACGTGTGTGACATTGCCCCGGCGAAGGGCCGCACCCAGGTGTGCAGCATTGTCGCACACGGCCTTCCCTGGTTTCAGGTCCAGTGGAGACAACCATGCATGAAATTGGTTCTCCAGAGCTGACCACAACTCCTCAGCTGTGTGACTCACATTTCCCAGACATTTCAATGTAAAAACCGCCTGATGACGTTGAGCCCTACTGCCAGCATAGTAAGGAGGTGTGCAGGATCCCTTCTGCGCAGTTAGAAAGCTTGTGGCATGACCAGACAGGCTTTGGGTGCAGGTGGAAGACCGAGAGGAGGTTGAGGAGGCAGAAGCAGTGGAGGAACTTTGACATAAAGAGGATTGACGCACAACTCGTGGGGACGGCAAGACTTGGACAGCAGCCCCTTGTCCTGCTGTCACCATAGTTACCCAGTGCCCAGTCAGCGACATGTAACGCCCCTGTCCATGCCTACTCGTCCAAGTGTCTGTGGTGAAATGCACCCTGTCACACACAGAGTTTCTCAAAGAAGCGGTGATGTTGTGTGCGACATGCTGGTGGAGCGCAGGCACACCTTTCTTTGAGAAGTAGTGCCGACTGGGCATCTGGTACTGGGGCACTGCGACGGACATAAGGTCTCGAAAATCCTCTGTGTCCACCAGGCGGAAAGGCAGCATTTCTGTAGCCAAGAGCTTGCAGATGGTGAAATTCAACCTCTTAGCTTTCTCATGGCTAGGAGGAAATGGTCTTTTACTTGTCCACATCTGAGGGACCGAGGGCTGGCTATTGTGCTTAGACGGGGTTGATAAGGGTGTCCCCGGCAAACTGCCGGTCTGTGAGGAAGATGCAGGCGGACATGTTAGGTTGCCTTCATCCAAAGGTGGTGCTATCGATGTCGGACAGCGCTCAACACCAGCTGGTGTTACCACCTCCAAAGAAAATGATGACCTGCCAATCACGCTGGCTGTTGCGGGTAAAGAGGTGGCAGGTCTGCGCCCCAAAACAGGTGTGACTGCTGTCCCCCCAGTCACAGAGGATGAAGAGGCCGCGGATGCACAGGATATGGCAGACGGTGGTTGGCCCGGCCGGCTAGGCCGCATTGTAGCACACTGAGCTTCCCACTGCAACTTATGCTTCATGTCCATGTGCCGGTTCATGCATGAAGTACTCAAACTATGTATTTTTTGGCCTCTACTTAGCTTTTGCTGACAAATGTTACAGATAACACAAGTTGGGTCATCTTTATCGATCTGAAAAAATGCCCAGGCTATGCAAGGCTTAGCACCCATGCGACCTGAAGAGCCACCACGACTTGTGGTGAGAGGCAGAGTTGTGTTTGAGGATGCAGTTGTTGACGTGCTTCCAGTACTACGTCTCTGTCCAGGAAGGCGCAACCTGACCTCGTCGTCACTAGCATCTTCCTCCACCTCCTCTGCTGACCTCATCTCTTGGCTGACTGTGGGTTGACAGTAAGTGGGATCTCCGACCTCATCATCATCACCCTGTGCGTTATCACACCCGTCGTCCTCAGAGCCAACCTGTTCCTGCCCTGACAAAAAACTAAAGTTGTCGCTTCAATCAGGTATTTAAGTCTTATCATCGTCTTCCTCATTGTCTCCACCAACAGGAGTTACAGTTTGGGAATGAGGGTCTACATTATGGTCAGAACCTTCTGCGTCTGGTCCTGGATCCGACTCATAAAGATTCTGGGCATCAGTGCAGATCATTTCCTCGTCTGGATTCACAGAAGCGCTGGAGTCGACCTCTGATTCCCAGGCTATAGTATGAGTAAACAGCTCTGCAGACTCAACCATCTGTTCTACCTCATACTCAGACGGGCAGCTGGAGATTTGGGAGCTGTGAGGAAGCAAGTGTGATTTGGGTGACACCTTTGAGGACTGGAGTATTTGTGATGTTGAAGTTGATGTGGAGGAGAGCCCACTTAAAGGAGCACTTGATATCCGTTGAAGCACCTGCTGTTTTTGTGCCTCATCTGGAATTTGTAGCGATTGGCGTGGCCGTAAGAAAGGGATCTTATCACATTGTCCGCTAAAAGAAGTAGACATTTTAGTTTGGCTGGAAGATGGTCTTTCTTCTGCAGATGTTACTGTTGCTTTAACACCTACCCCACGGACACAACCTTTTTTCCCCTTCCCAACACGCCTATTCCCCTTTCCACCAGCAGCAGGCCTTTTTCCACTCATTTTGGTGGTTAACTAATTCACAACTCTGGAGTTGTTTGCACAAAAAAACAATGGATGGTAACCGAGCAGAGCTGAGTGGCCAAACTGTGGTATTAGGCCAAAACTATTGGCTGGGTTAGATGCAGAAAAAAATTATTTTGAATTTGCAACCTGATGGAGGTCAGTATAGATGGACTAATAGAGAAAGTCCGACACACTACTAGAAGGCCAAATATTTTTTCAGAGGTAGATGCAGAAAAAAATATATTCAGTTTGCAACCTGATGGAGGTCAGTATAGATGGACTAATACAAGTCCCGCACAAAGCGAGAAGCCCAAATATTTTTTCAGAGGTACTGTAGATGCAGATAAAAATTATTTTTAATTTGCAACCTGATGGAGGTCAGTATAGATGGACTAATAGAGAAAGTCCGACACAATACTAGAAGGCCAAATATTTTTTCAGAGGTAGATGCAGAAAAAAATATATTCAGTTTGCAACCTGATGGAGGTCAGTATAGATGGATTAATAGAACAAGACCCACACACAGCTAGAAGCCCAATATTTTTTCAGAGGTAGATGCAGAAAAAAATATATTCAGTTTGCAACCTGATGGAGGTCAGTATAGATGGACTAATAGAACAAGTCCCACACACTGCTAGAAGCCCAAATATTTTTTCAGAGGTATTGTAGATGCAGATAAAAATTAGTTTTAATTTGCAACCTGATGGAGGTCAGTATAGATGGACTAATAGAGAAAGTCCGACACACTACTAGAAGGCCAAATATTTTTTCAGAGGTAGATGCAGAAAAAAATATATTCAGTTTGCAACCTGATGGAGGTCAGTATAGATGGACTAATACAACAAGTCCCGCACACAGCTAGAAGCCCAAATATTTTTTCAGAGGTACTGTAGATGCAGATAAAAATTCTTTTTAATTTGCAACCTGATGGAGGTCAGTATAGATGGACTAATAGAGAAAGTCCGACACACTACTAGAAGGCCAAATATTTTTTCAGAGGTAGATGCAGAAAAAAATATATTCAGTTTGCAACCTGATGGAGGTCAGTATAGATGGACTAATACAACAAGTCCCACACAGAGCTAGAAGCCCAAATATTTTTTCAGAGGTACTGTAGATGCAGATAAAAATTAGTTTTAATTTGCAACATGATGGAGGTCAGTATAGATGGACTAATAGAGAAAGTCCGACACACTACTAGAAGGCCAAATATTTTTTCAGAGCTAGATGCAGAAAAAAATTATATTCAGTTTGCAACCTGATGGAGGTCAGTATAGATGGATTAATAGAACAAGACCCACACACAGCTAGAAGCCCAATATTTTTTCAGAGGTAGATGCAGAAAAAAATATATTCAGTTTGCAACCTGATGGAGGTCAGTATAGATGGACTAATAGAACAAGTCCCACACACTGCTAGAAGCCCAAATATTTTTTCAGAGGTACTGTAGATGCAGATAAAAATTAGTTTTAATTTGCAACCTGATGGAGGTCAGTATAGATGGACTAATAGAGAAAGTCCGACACACTACTAGAAGGCCAAATATTTTTTCAGAGCTAGATGCAGAAAAAAATTATATTCAGTTTGCAACCTGATGGAGGTCAGTATAGATGGACTAATAGAGAAAGTCCGACACACTACTAGAAGGCCAAATATTTTTTCAGAGGTAGATGCAGAAAAAAATATATTCAGTTTGCAACCTGATGGAGGTCAGTATAGATGGATTAATAGAACAAGACCCACACACAGCTAGAAGCCCAATATTTTTTCAGAGGTAGATGCAGAAAAAACTATATTCAGTTTGCAACCTGATGGAGGTCAGTATAGATGGACTAATAGAACATGTCCCACACACTGCTAGAAGCCCAAATATTTTTTCAGAGGTACTGTAGATGCAGATAAAAATTAGTTTTAATTTGTAACCTGATGGAGGTCAGTATAGATGGACTAATAGAGAAAGTCCGACACACTACTAGAAGGCCAAATATTTTTTCAGAGGTAGATGCAGAAAAAAAAATATTCAGTTTGCAACCTGATGGAGGTCAGTATAGATGGATTAATAGAACAAGACCCACACACAGCTAGAAGCCCAATATTTTTTCAGAGGTAGATGCAGAAAAAAATATATTCAGTTTGCAACCTGATGGAGGTCAGTATAGATGGACTAATAGAACAAGTCCCACACACTGCTAGAAGCCCAAATATTTTTTCAGAGGTACTGTAGATGCAGATAAAAATTAGTTTTAATTTGCAACCTGATGGAGGTCAGTATAGATGGACTAATAGAGAAAGTCCGACACACTACTAGAAGGCCAAATATTTTTTCAGAGCTAGATGCAGAAAAAAATTATATTCAGTTTGCAACCTGATGGAGGTCAGTATAGATGGACTAATAGAGAAAGTCCGACACACTACTAGAAGGCCAAATATTTTTTCAGAGGTAGATGCAGAAAAAAATATATTCAGTTTGCAACCTGATGGAGGTCAGTATAGATGGATTAATAGAACAAGACCCACACACAGCTAGAAGCCCAATATTTTTTCAGAGGTAGATGCAGAAAAAACTATATTCAGTTTGCAACCTGATGGAGGTCAGTATAGATGGACTAATAGAACAAGTCCCACACACTGCTAGAAGCCCAAATATTTTTTCAGAGGTACTGTAGATGCAGATAAAAATTAGTTTTAATTTGCAACCTGATGGAGGTCAGTATAGATGGACTAATAGAGAAAGTCCGACACACTACTAGAAGGCCAAATATTTTTTCAGAGCTAGATGCAGAAAAAAATTATATTCAGTTTGCAACCTGATGGAGGTCAGTATAGATGGACTAATAGAGAAAGTCCGACACACTACTAGAAGGCCAAATATTTTTTCAGAGGTAGATGCAGAAAAAAATATATTCAGTTTGCAACCTGATGGAGGTCAGTATAGATGGATTAATAAAACAAGACCCACACACAGCTAGAAGCCCAATATTTTTTCAGAGGTAGATGCAGAAAAAACTATATTCAGTTTGCAACCTGATGGAGGTCAGTATAGATGGACTAATAGAACAAGTCCCACACACTGCTAGAAGCCCAAATATTTTTTCAGAGGTACTGTAGATGCAGATAAAAATTAGTTTTAATTTGCAACCTGATGGAGGTCAGTATAGATGGACTAATAGAGAAAGTCCGACACACTACTAGAAGGCCAAATATTTTTTCAGAGGTAGATGCAGAAAAAAATATATTCAGTTTGCAACCTGATGGAGGTCAGTATAGATGGACTAATACAACAAGTCCCGCACAAAGCGAGAAGCCCAAATATTTTTTCAGAGGTACTGTAGATGCAGTTAAAAATTATTTTTAATTTGCAACCTGATGGAGGTCAGTATAGATGGACTAATAGAGAAAGTCCGACACAATACTAGAAGGCCAAATATTTTTTCAGAGGTAGATGCAGAAAAAAATATATTCAGTTTGCAACCTGATGGAGGTCAGTATAGATGGATTAATAGAACAAGACCCACACACAGCTAGAAGCCCAATATTTTTTCAGAGGTAGATGCAGAAAAAAATATATTCAGTTTGCAACCTGATGGAGGTCAGTATAGATGGACTAATAGAACAAGTCTCACACACTGCTAGAAGCCCAAATATTTTTTCAGAGGTATTGTAGATGCAGATAAAAATTAGTTTTAATTTGCAACCTGATGGAGGTCAGTATAGATGGACTAATAGAGAAAGTCCGACACACTACTAGAAGGCCAAATATTTTTTCAGAGGTAGATGCAGAAAAAAATATATTCAGTTTGCAACCTGATGGAGGTCAGTATAGATGGACTAATACAACAAGTCCCGCACACAGCTAGAAGCCCAAATATTTTTTCAGAGGTACTGTAGATGCAGATAAAAATTATTTTTAAGTTGCAACCTGATGGAGGTCAGTATAGATGGACTAATAGAGAAAGTCCGACACACTACTAGAAGGCCAAATATTTTTTCAGAGGTAGATGCAGAAAAAAATATATTCAGTTTGCAACCTGATGGAGGTCAGTATAGATGGACTAATACAACAAGTCCCACACAGAGCTAGAAGCCCAAATATTTTTTCAGAGGTACTGTAGATGCAGATAAAAATTAGTTTTAATTTGCAACATGATGGAGGTCAGTATAAATGGACTAATAGAGAAAGTCCGACACACTACTAGAAGGCCAAATATTTTTTCAGAGCTAGATGCAGAAAAAAATTATATTTAGTTTGCAACCTGATGGAGGTCAGTATAGATGGATTAATAGAACAAGACCCACACACAGCTAGAAGCCCAATATTTTTTCAGAGGTAGATGCAGAAAAAAATATATTCAGTTTGCAACCTGATGGAGGTCAGTATAGATGGACTAATAGAACAAGTCCCACACACTGCTAGAAGCCCAAATATTTTTTCAGAGGTACTGTAGATGCAGATAAAAATTAGTTTTAATTTGCAACCTGATGGAGGTCAGTATAGATGGACTAATAGAGAAAGTCCGACACACTACTAGAAGGCCAAATATTTTTTCAGAGCTAGATGCAGAAAAAAATTATATTCAGTTTGCAACCTGATGGAGGTCAGTATAGATGGACTAATAGAGAAAGTCCGACACACTACTAGAAGGCCAAATATTTTTTCAGAGGTAGATGCAGAAAAAAATATATTCAGTTTGCAACCTGATGGAGGTCAGTATAGATGGATTAATAGAACAAGACCCACACACAGCTAGAAGCCCAATATTTTTTCAGAGGTAGATGCAGAAAAAACTATATTCAGTTTGCAACCTGATGGAGGTCAGTATAGATGGACTAATAGAACAAGTCCCACACACTGCTAGAAGCCCAAATATTTTTTCAGAGGTACTGTAGATGCAGATAAAAATTAGTTTTAATTTGCAACCTGATGGAGGTCAGTATAGATGGACTAATAGAGAAAGTCCGACACACTACTAGAAGGCCAAATATTTTTTCAGAGGTAGATGCAGAAAAAAATATATTCAGTTTGCAACCTGATGGAGGTCAGTATAGATGGACTAATACAACAAGTCCCGCACAAAGCGAGAAGCCCAAATATTTTTTCAGAGGTACTGTAGATGCAGTTAAAAATTATTTTTAATTTGCAACCTGATGGAGGTCAGTATAGATGGACTAATAGAGAAAGTCCGACACAATACTAGAAGGCCAAATATTTTTTCAGAGGTAGATGCAGAAAAAAATATATTCAGTTTGCAACCTGATGGAGGTCAGTATAGATGGATTAATAGAACAAGACCCACACACAGCTAGAAGCCCAATATTTTTTCAGAGGTAGATGCAGAAAAAAATATATTCAGTTTGCAACCTGATGGAGGTCAGTATAGATGGACTAATAGAACAAGTCTCACACACTGCTAGAAGCCCAAATATTTTTTCAGAGGTATTGTAGATGCAGATAAAAATTAGTTTTAATTTGCAACCTGATGGAGGTCAGTATAGATGGACTAATAGAGAAAGTCCGACACACTACTAGAAGGCCAAATATTTTTTCAGAGGTAGATGCAGAAAAAAATATATTCAGTTTGCAACCTGATGGAGGTCAGTATAGATGGACTAATACAACAAGTCCCGCACACAGCTAGAAGCCCAAATATTTTTTCAGAGGTACTGTAGATGCAGATAAAAATTATTTTTAAGTTGCAACCTGATGGAGGTCAGTATAGATGGACTAATAGAGAAAGTCCGACACACTACTAGAAGGCCAAATATTTTTTCAGAGGTAGATGCAGAAAAAAATATATTCAGTTTGCAACCTGATGGAGGTCAGTATAGATGGACTAATACAACAAGTCCCACACAGAGCTAGAAGCCCAAATATTTTTTCAGAGGTACTGTAGATGCAGATAAAAATTAGTTTTAATTTGCAACATGATGGAGGTCAGTATAAATGGACTAATAGAGAAAGTCCGACACACTACTAGAAGGCCAAATATTTTTTCAGAGCTAGATGCAGAAAAAAATTATATTTAGTTTGCAACCTGATGGAGGTCAGTATAGATGGATTAATAGAACAAGACCCACACACAGCTAGAAGCCCAATATTTTTTCAGAGGTAGATGCAGAAAAAAATATATTCAGTTTGCAACCTGATGGAGGTCAGTATAGATGGACTAATAGAACAAGTCCCACACACTGCTAGAAGCCCAAATATTTTTTCAGAGGTACTGTAGATGCAGATAAAAATTAGTTTTAATTTGCAACCTGATGGAGGTCAGTATAGATGGACTAATAGAGAAAGTCCGACACACTACTAGAAGGCCAAATATTTTTTCAGAGCTAGATGCAGAAAAAAATTATATTCAGTTTGCAACCTGATGGAGGTCAGTATAGATGGACTAATAGAGAAAGTCCGACACACTACTAGAAGGCCAAATATTTTTTCAGAGGTAGATGCAGAAAAAAATATATTCAGTTTGCAACCTGATGGAGGTCAGTATAGATGGATTAATAGAACAAGACCCACACACAGCTAGAAGCCCAATATTTTTTCAGAGGTAGATGCAGAAAAAACTATATTCAGTTTGCAACCTGATGGAGGTCAGTATAGATGGACTAATAGAACAAGTCCCACACACTGCTAGAAGCCCAAATATTTTTTCAGAGGTACTGTAGATGCAGATAAAAATTAGTTTTAATTTGCAACCTGATGGAGGTCAGTATAGATGGACTAATAGAGAAAGTCCGACACACTACTAGAAGGCCAAATATTTTTTCAGAGGTAGATGCAGAAAAAAATATATTCAGTTTGCAACCTGATGGAGGTCAGTATAGATGGATTAATAGAACAAGACCCACACACAGCTAGAAGCCCAATATTTTTTCAGAGGTAGATGCAGAAAAAAATATATTCAGTTTGCAACCTGATGGAGGTCAGTATAGATGGACTAATAGAACAAGTCCCACACACTGCTAGAAGCCCAAATATTTTTTCAGAGGTACTGTAGATGCAGATAAAAATTAGTTTTAATTTGCAACCTGATGGAGGTCAGTATAGATGGACTAATAGAGAAAGTCCGACACACTACTAGAAGGCCAAATATTTTTTCAGAGGTAGATGCAGAAAAAAAAATATTCAGTTTGCAACCTGATGGAGGTCAGTATAGATGGATTAATAGAACAAGACCCACACACAGCTAGAAGCCCAATATTTTTTCAGAGGTAGATGCAGAAAAAAATATATTCAGTTTGCAACCTGATGGAGGTCAGTATAGATGGACTAATAGAACAAGTCCCACACACTGCTAGAAGCCCAAATATTTTTTCAGAGGTACTGTAGATGCAGATAAAAATTAGTTTTAATTTGCAACCTGATGGAGGTCAGTATAGATGGACTAATAGAGAAAGTCCGACACACTACTAGAAGGCCAAATATTTTTTCAGAGCTAGATGCAGAAAAAAATTATATTCAGTTTGCAACCTGATGGAGGTCAGTATAGATGGACTAATAGAGAAAGTCCGACACACTACTAGAAGGCCAAATATTTTTTCAGAGGTAGATGCAGAAAAAAATATATTCAGTTTGCAACCTGATGGAGGTCAGTATAGATGGATTAATAGAACAAGACCCACACACAGCTAGAAGCCCAATATTTTTTCAGAGGTAGATGCAGAAAAAACTATATTCAGTTT
This sequence comes from Phyllobates terribilis, assembly GCF_046119375.1. NCBI lineage: Eukaryota > Metazoa > Chordata > Amphibia > Anura > Dendrobatidae > Phyllobates > Phyllobates terribilis. The sequence continues at coordinate 1,121,563,354 of NW_027362761.1, read as the reverse complement.
GCAACCTGATGGAGGTCAGTATAGATGGACTAATAGAACAAGTCCCACACACTGCTAGAAGCCCAAATATTTTTTCAGAGGTACTGTAGATGCAGATAAAAATTAGTTTTAATTTGCAATCTGATGGAGGTCAGTATAGATGGACTAATAGAGAAAGTCCGACACACTACTAGAAGGCCAAATATTTTTTCAGAGGTAGATGCAGAAAAAAATATATTCAGTTTGCAACCTGATGGAGGTCAGTATAGATGGACTAATACAACAAGTCCCGCACAAAGCGAGAAGCCCAAATATTTTTTCAGAGGTACTGTAGATGCAGATAAAAATTATTTTTAATTTGCAACCTGATGGAGGTCAGTATAGATGGACTAATAGAGAAAGTCCGACACAATACTAGAAGGCCAAATATTTTTTCAGAGGTAGATGCAGAAAAAAATATATTCAGTTTGCAACCTGATGGAGGTCAGTATAGATGGATTAATAGAACAAGACCCACACACAGCTAGAAGCCCAATATTTTTTCAGAGGTAGATGCAGAAAAAAATATATTCAGTTTGCAACCTGATGGAGGTCAGTATAGATGGACTAATAGAACAAGTCTCACACACTGCTAGAAGCCCAAATATTTTTTCAGAGGTATTGTAGATGCAGATAAAAATTAGTTTTAATTTGCAACCTGATGGAGGTCAGTATAGATGGACTAATAGAGAAAGTCCGACACACTACTAGAAGGCCAAATATTTTTTCAGAGGTAGATGCAGAAAAAAATATATTCAGTTTGCAACCTGATGGAGGTCAGTATAGATGGACTAATACAACAAGTCCCGCACACAGCTAGAAGCCCAAATATTTTTTCAGAGGTACTGTAGATGCAGATAAAAATTATTTTTAATTTGCAACCTGATGGAGGTCAGTATAGATGGACTAATAGAGAAAGTCCGACACACTACTAGAAGGCCAAATATTTTTTCAGAGGTAGATGCAGAAAAAAATATATTCAGTTTGCAACCTGATGGAGGTCAGTATAGATGGACTAATACAACAAGTCCCACACAGAGCTAGAAGCCCAAATATTTTTTCAGAGGTACTGTAGATGCAGATAAAAATTAGTTTTAATTTGCAACATGATGGAGGTCAGTATAAATGGACTAATAGAGAAAGTCCGACACACTACTAGAAGGCCAAATATTTTTTCAGAGCTAGATGCAGAAAAAAATTATATTTAGTTTGCAACCTGATGGAGGTCAGTATAGATGGATTAATAGAACAAGACCCACACACAGCTAGAAGCCCAATATTTTTTCAGAGGTAGATGCAGAAAAAAATATATTCAGTTTGCAACCTGATGGAGGTCAGTATAGATGGACTAATAGAACAAGTCCCACACACTGCTAGAAGCCCAAATATTTTTTCAGAGGTACTGTAGATGCAGATAAAAATTAGTTTTAATTTGCAACCTGATGGAGGTCAGTATAGATGGACTAATAGAGAAAGTCCGACACACTACTAGAAGGCCAAATATTTTTTCAGAGCTAGATGCAGAAAAAAATTATATTCAGTTTGCAACCTGATGGAGGTCAGTATAGATGGACTAATAGAGAAAGTCCGACACACTACTAGAAGGCCAAATATTTTTTCAGAGGTAGATGCAGAAAAAAATATATTCAGTTTGCAACCTGATGGAGGTCAGTATAGATGGATTAATAGAACAAGACCCACACACAGCTAGAAGCCCAATATTTTTTCAGAGGTAGATGCAGAAAAAACTATATTCAGTTTGCAACCTGATGGAGGTCAGTATAGATGGACTAATAGAACAAGTCCCACACACTGCTAGAAGCCCAAATATTTTTTCAGAGGTACTGTAGATGCAGATAAAAATTAGTTTTAATTTGCAACCTGATGGAGGTCAGTATAGATGGACTAATAGAGAAAGTCCGACACACTACTAGAAGGCCAAATATTTTTTCAGAGGTAGATGCAGAAAAAAATATATTCAGTTTGCAACCTGATGGAGGTCAGTATAGATGGATTAATAGAACAAGACCCACACACAGCTAGAAGCCCAATATTTTTTCAGAGGTAGATGCAGAAAAAAATATATTCAGTTTGCAACCTGATGGAGGTCAGTATAGATGGACTAATAGAACAAGTCCCACACACTGCTAGAAGCCCAAATATTTTTTCAGAGGTACTGTAGATGCAGATAAAAATTAGTTTTAATTTGCAACCTGATGGAGGTCAGTATAGATGGACTAATAGAGAAAGTCCGACACACTACTAGAAGGCCAAATATTTTTTCAGAGCTAGATGCAGAAAAAAATTATATTCAGTTTGCAACCTGATGGAGGTCAGTATAGATGGACTAATAGAGAAAGTCCGACACACTACTAGAAGGCCAAATATTTTTTCAGAGGTAGATGCAGAAAAAAATATATTCAGTTTGCAACCTGATGGAGGTCAGTATAGATGGATTAATAGAACAAGACCCACACACAGCTAGAAGCCCAATATTTTTTCAGAGGTAGATGCAGAAAAAACTATATTCAGTTTGCAACCTGATGGAGGTCAGTATAGATGGACTAATAGAACAAGTCCCACACACTGCTAGAAGCCCAAATATTTTTTCAGAGGTACTGTAGATGCAGATAAAAATTAGTTTTAATTTGCAACCTGATGGAGGTCAGTATAGATGGACTAATAGAGAAAGTCCGACACACTACTAGAAGGCCAAATATTTTTTCAGAGGTAGATGCAGAAAAAAATATATTCAGTTTGCAACCTGATGGAGGTCAGTATAGATGGATTAATAGAACAAGACCCACACACAGCTAGAAGCCCAATATTTTGTCAGAGGTAGATGCAGAAAAAAATAAATTCAGTTTGCAACCTGATGGAGGTCAGTATAGATGGACTAATAGAACAAGTCCCACACACAGCTAGAAGCCCAAATATTTTTTCAGAGGTACTGTAGATGCAGATAAAAATTAGTTTTAATTTGCAACCTGATGGAGGTCAGTATAGATGGACTAATAGAATGATGCTATGCCCAAAAGATTTTACTTCACTAGGTGCAGTAAAAAAATTGGTATTCTATACACAGGTGGTATATCTTGCAACACAGATAGGCTACTCCACTGACTAACAAACTCTGCAATAGGCCAAAAAGGATTAGCTTTGCTAGATTCAGCCAAATGCTGTGAAAAAAACTTGCACAGCACTGGCACAGACCTGCCTGGCAAAAACTGATAGGAACTCATGTAACCTAGTCCTGAAAAGGACTGCAATTACAATTAGTCTTTACTCCCACAACCGATCTATTTAAGAGCACAGACCTCCCTGATAAAAGTCGTAGGAAATGCTGTAACCTAGTCCTTAAAAGGACTGCAATCACAACTATTCCCTACTCCCAAGCTATCTGTATATTTGTGCGAAAATTGGCTTGAAATTAACAAGGTATAGCGCACACAGCAACAGCGGTGCCGTCTAACACGCAGCTGCAGCAGTGAGAAAATGGTGGCGACGGGGAAAATGGCTTGGTCTTATAGGGCAAGGACATGTGACATACACTGCCAATGACACATGCCCTTGCTTGTGTGAAAAAAAGCACTTCGCTCCGTGTGTGCGCTGCTGATAGGCTGACAGATTGCACCTCCCCACTGTAAATGCGGGAAAGAGAAAAAAAAATGGAGATCTTCATTGTTCCTGCAGAGATCCATCCCCTGCCCCTCCCCCCACCCCGCTGTACACTCAAACTGCGTATTAACATTAATTTTCATCATTACTGAGAAAAAATCCAGTTATGATTTTGGTGCACGAACAGTTATCGAACATAACCTCGAACAGCCGAATTTTTCTCAAATTGTTCGTGTTCGCCGAACGGCTCGAACACCGCCCAAAACAGCTTGAATTTGAGATTGGCGAACAGTTCGAGTAGAACAACGCTCATCTCTAGTCCCGACTTCCACTATGTTGACCCAGTGTGCCGTCAGGGAGATGTACCATCCCTGGCCACAAGCACTTGTCCATATGTCCATTGTCAGGTGGACTCTCCCAGTAACTGCGTTGTTGAGGGCATGGAAGATGTTTTGAGACACGTGCTGGTGTAGTGCGGGGATGGCACACCGGGCAAAATAGTGTCGGCTGGGGACCGAGTACCGAGGGACGGCCACCGCCATAAGGTTGCGGAAGAATTCCGTCTCCACCAGCTGAAAAGGCAGCATTTCCAACGCAAGCAGTCGTGAAATGTGAGAATTTAGGACTGTGGCCTGTGGGGCGTTAGCTGCGAATTTGCACTTTCGTTCAAAGGTCTGGGATATGGACAATTGAACGCTGCGGTGGGACATGGACGTTGATGCTGTTTCTTGAGAAACTGCAATAACAAGTGAAGACTGAGAGGAGGGGGCATCTTTGCATGCAGTATGGACAGGGGATTGCCTTGCACGCACAACAGGGGGTTTTCTTACACGCACAACAGTGGAAGAAGCAGTGGTGACTCCCGCTGACACTGGTCGTGGACCCTGGGGTTTGCCCCACAATGTCGGGTGCTTTGCTGACATGTGCCTGATCATGCTGGTGGTGGTCAGGCTGGTAGTTTTGTCACCCCTGCTGATGCTGGCCTGGCAGGTGGCACAAATGGCCTTTTTGGGGTTATCAGCAGAGTCTTTAAAAAAATTCCAGTCTCTAGAAGACCTACTGGTTGTACTGGCTACGTCCCTCGTGTTGGTGTTACGGGGAACGGTTGCCGGCCTTCTGTCTGCGGCCACCACACTGCTTCTTCCTGACTGTTGGGGTACTGTGCCTCCCTCCCCATGTGTGCTACTGGCCTCGCTCTGCGTGTCCTCCTGCCACGTTGGGTCAGTTACTAGATCATCCACTACCTCCTCCTCTTCCACTTCCGCACCACGGTCCTCCTCCTCACTTTGTTGCAATTGTGTCTCGTCATCGTCCACCTCTTGTGACAAATTGCCAGTGTCGCCTTCCTGTGGCCGTGGCTGTTCAAATATTTGCCCATCACTACATGGGATCTCCTCTTCCACCACTTCAAGCGGAGCAGACGAGGGGCCCAAATATGGAAATGGACCAGTGAACAGCTCTTCAGAGTGGCCAACTGTTGGATCAGTTGCTGTCTGACGACACTCGGCATGGTGGGAGGAAGGAGCATCAGGGTGAGGAGGAGTATGCGGTCGAGACTCACGGCTACTAAGACTTGACTGTGTGGAAGACAGACCGTAGGTGGTGGTGCCCAGGTGACTGGGAGTATTATCTGCTATCCAATTAATAACCTGTTCACACTGATCATTTCGCAATATTGGTGTTGCTGTGTGCTTCCCTAGTAATTCGGTCAAGAACTGGGAGCAAGAAGATGTGGCTGTTTGTTGTGGCACATTTTCACCTTGGCCACGGCCCCGTCCTCTGCACGCACCATCACCAGAACGTCCAGTTCCACGTCCCTTGCCACGCACCTTGCCCATTGTAAATGAAGCAAAATAGCTTACACTCGCACTATCAATGGCAAAAGGGTAATAAAAAGGATTTGAACCATGGAAGAGGAAAACCACAGTTCTAGTTCTCTGGCCTACACCAGAATCTTTTAAACAGATATATTTGTGTCTGAACAGTCAGCGAGACACTCAATCTGTTTTTTTTTATGGAAAAAAGACAAAAAAGTGGTTAATACAGAGATATGAACCGTGGAACTGCAAAACCACAGTTCTAGTTATCTGTCCTACACCAGACTCTTTTAAACAGATATATTTGTCTGAACACTCACAGACACACTCAATTTTTTTGTGGGGGAGGGGGGAATACCAAAAGGTTAATAAGACGGGTATTTGTACAGTCTGACTGAGAAAAAAAAAAAGAGGATTTAGATGAAAAAAAAAGGATTTTTCCTGGCCCCTGTGACCTGAGGGCTATGTCTAGCCCGAGCATTACGCTGCTCGGGATGTTAGGCGAGCACTGAGCATTTCCCGGTTACTCGGGCGGGAGCTTGGGTCTCCGCCCTGCATGTTTGGCACTCTTTACAGAGCCAATGAACATGCAGGGATTGCCAGTCACTGTAATGCCGCAGCCATGTTGGTTGTGGGCATTACATTGATTGGCTGGCCGCACAGTGTCACTTCGAGTATTTAAAACCGGGCGCCGCCATCTTGGACACAGACGCACGGGATCAGACAGTGTAGGGAAAGCGCTGCTGAGCTAGGGAAAGATTTATAGTGCAAAATAGTAAGTGTAGGGTCTCTAAAGGCTGCTAGATCAAACAAACAGTCCTTCTCAGGACTAATATCTATCCCAGATATCAGGCAGGCAGGCAGGCTGTATAGGAGACGCAGTGGGGTTATACCAGCAAACGCTGCATTACAGTCCTGTGTGCTGCTCCTGTTGCTGAAATTTCTGGACTTAGCTCCAGGTCTCGGGGGGCCAGGAAAAATCCTTTTTTTTTCATCTAAATCCTCTTTGTTTTTCCTCCTTCACACTGTACAAATACCCATCTTATTAACCTTTTGGTGTCCCCCCCCCCCCCCAAAAAAAAAAAACAGTGTGTCTCTGATTTTTCAGACACAAATATATCTATTGAAAATAGTCTGGTGTAGGCCAGAGAAACAGAAGAGTGGTTTTGCAGTTCCACCGTGCAAACTTCTGTATTATCCAGTTTTGGCCTTTTGTATGTAAAAAAAAACTGTTTGATTGTGTCGCTCACTGTTCAGCCGCAAATATATATATTTCAAAAAGTCTGGTATACACCAGTAAATTATAACTGTGGTTTTTCTGTTCCACGGTAAAAAATCTCTATTATCCTGTTTTTTGCATTTTTTGGCTTTAAAAAAACTAGTAGTGTCTCCTGACTGTTCTGACACAAAAATATATCTGTTGAAAATAGTCTGTTGTAGGCCCGACAAATCCCAGTGTGGTTTTGCAGTTCCACGGGTCAAATTTCTGTAGTATCCAGTTTTGGGCCTTTTGTATGTAAAAAAAAAAACAGTTTGAGTGTGTCGCTCACTGTTGAGCCGCAAATATATATATTAAAAAATAGTCTGGTATACACCAGTAAACTATAACTGTGGTTTTGCTGTTCCACGGTAAAAAAATCTCTATTTTCCTGTTTTTTGCATTTTTTGACTTAAAAAAAACAGTAGTGTCTCCTGACTGTTCTGACACAAAAATATATCTGTTGAAAATAGTCTGTTGTAGGCCCGGGAAATCCAAGTGTGGTTTTGCAGTTCCACGGGTCAAATCTCTGGAGTATCCAGTTTTGGGCCTTTTGTATGTAAAAAAAACAGTTTGAGTGTGTCGCTCACTGTTCTGCCGCAAATATATATATTTAAAAAAGTCTGGTATACCCCAGTAAATTATAACTGTGGTTTTGTTGTTCCACGGTAAAAAATCTCTATTATCCTGCTTTTGGCATTTTTTGCCATAAAAGAAAAAAATAATAGTGTCTCCCTGATTTTTCAGACACAAATATATCTGTTGAAAATAGTCTGTTGTAGGCGCGACAAATCCAAGTGTGGTTTTGCATTTCCTCGGGTCAAATCTCTGTAGTATCCAGTTTTGGCCTTTTGTATGTAAAAAAAAACTGTTTGATTGTGTCGCTCACTGTTCAGCCGCAAATATATATATTTCAAAAAGTCTGGTATACACCAGTAAATTATAACTGTGGTTTTTCTGTTCCACGGTAAAAAATCTCTATTATCCTGTTTTTTGCATTTTTTGGCTTTAAAAAAAACAGTAGTGTCTCCTGACTGCTCTGACACAAAAATATATCTGTTGAAAATAGTCTGTTGTAGACCCGACAAATCCCAGTGTGGTTTTGCAGTTCCACGGGTCAAATTTCTGTAGTATCCAGTTTTGGGCCTTTTGTATGTAAAAAAAAACAGTTTGAGTGTGTCGCTCACTGTTGAGCTGCAAATATATATATTAAAAAATAGTCTGGTATACACCAGTAAATTATAACTGTGGTTTTGCTGTTCCACGGTAAAAAAATCTCTATTATCCTGTTTTTTGCATTTTTTGCCTTAAAAAAAACAGTAGTGTCTCCTGACTGTTCTGACACAAAAATATGTCTGTTGAAAATAGTCTGTTGTAGGTCCGGCAAATCCAAGTGTGGTTTTGCAGTTCCACGGGTCAAATCTCTGTAGTATCCAGTTTTGGGCCTTTTGTATGTAAAAAAAACAGTTTGAGTGTGTCGCTCACTGTTCTGCCGCAAATATATATATTTAAAAAAGTCTGGTATACCCCAGTAAATTATAACTGTGGTTTTGTTGTTCCACGGTAAAAAATCTCTATTATCCTGCTTTTGGCATTTTTTGCCATAAAAGAAAAAAATAATAGTGTCTCCCTGATTTTTCAGACACAAATATATCTGTTGAAAAGTCTGTTGTAGGCCCGACAAATCCAAGTGTGGTTTTGCATTTCCACGGGTCAAATCACTGTAGTATCCAGTTTTGGGCCTTTTGTATGTAAAAAAAACTGTTTGAGTGTGTCGCTCACTGTTCAGCCGCAAATATATATATTTCAAAAAGTCGGGTATACACCAGTAAATTATAACTGTGGTTTTTCTGTTCCACGGTAAAAAATCTCTATTATCCTGTTTTTTTGCATTTTTTGGCTTTAAAAAAAACAGTAGTGTCTCCTGACTGTTCTGACACAAAAATATATCTGTTGAAAATAGTTTGTTGTAGGCCCGACAAATCCCAGTGTGGTTTTGCAGTTCCACGGGTCAAATCGCTGTAGTATCCAGTTTTGGGCCTTTTTTATGTAAAAAAAAAACAGTTTGAGTGTGTCGCTCACTGTTCTGCTTCAAATATATATATTTAAAAACATCTGGTATACACCAGTAAATTATAACTGTGGTTTTGCTGTTCCACGGTAAAAAATCTCTATTATCCTGTTTTTTGCATTTTTTGCCTTAAAAAAAACAGTAGTGTCTCCTGACTGTACTGACACAAAGATAAATCTGTTGAAAATAGTCTGTTGTAGGCCTGAAAATCCCAGTGTGGTTTTGCAGTTCCACGGGACAAATCGCTGTAGTATCCAGTTTTGGGCCTTTTGTATGTAAAAAAAAACAGTTTGAGTGTGTCGCTCTCTGTTGAGCCGCAAATATATATATTTAAAAAAGTCTGGTATACACCAGTAAATTATAACTGTGGTTTTGCTGTTCCACGGTAAAAAATCTCTATTATCCTGTTTTTTGCATTTTTTGCCTTAAAAAAATCCAGTAGTGTCTCCTGACTGTTCTGACACAAAATATATCTGTTGAAAATAGTCTGTTGTAGGCCTGAAAATCCCAGTGTGGTTTTGCAGTTCCACGGGTCAAATCGCTGTAGTATCCAGTTTTGGGCCTTTTGTATGTATAAAAAAACCAGTTTGAGTGTGTCGCTCACTGTTCAGCCGCAAATACATATATATAAAATTTTATGATATACCCCAGTAAACAATAACTGTGGTTTTGCCATTCCATGGTAAAAAATCTCTATTATTCAGGTTTTGGAATTTTTTACATAAATAAAAACAGTAATAGTTTGTTCCTGATTTTTCTGATTGTTTAAAAGAGTCGGGTGTAGGCCAGAGAAATAGAACTGTGGTTTTCCTCTTCCACGGTTGGAATCTACTTTTTATTACCCTTTTTCCATTGATAGTGCGAGTGTAAGCTATTTTACTTCATTTACAATGGGCAAGGTGCGTGGCAAGGGACTTGGAAGAGGACGTTCTGGTGATGGTGCGTGCAGAGGACGGGGCCGTGGCCAAGGTGAAAATGTGCCACAACCAACAGCCACATCTTCTCGCTCCCACTTCTTGACCGAATTACTAGGGAATCACAGAACAAAACCAGTATTGCGAACTGATCAGTGTGAACAGGTTATTAATTGGATAGCTGATAATACTTCCAGTTACCTGAGCACCACCACCTCCGCTCTGTCTTCCAAACGGTCAACTCTTTGTAGCCATGAGTCTCGACTGCATACTCCTCCTCACCCTGATGCTCCTTCCTCCCACCATGCTGAGTGTCGTCAGACAGCAACTGATCCCACACTTGGACACTCTGAAGAGCTGTTCACTGGTCCATTTCCATATTTGTGCCCCTCTCCTGCTCCGTTTGAAGTGGTGGAAGAGGAGATCTCATGTAGCGATGCCCAAATATTTGAACAGACACGGCCACAGGAAGTCGACGCTGGCAATTTGTCACAAGAGGTGGACGATGACGAGACACAATTGCCAAGAAGTGAGGAGGAGGATCGTGGTGCGGAAGTGGAAGAGGAGGAGGTGGTGGATGATCTAGTAACTGACCCAACGTGGCAGAGTGAGGCCAGCAGCACACAGGGGGAGGGAGGCAGAGTACCCCAACAGGCAGGAAGAAGCAGTGTGGTGGCCGCTGGCAGAAGGCCGGCAACCGTTCCCCGTAACACCAACACGAGGGACGCTGCCAGTACAAGCGGTAGGTCTTCCAGAGTATGGAATTTTTTTAAAGACTCTGCTGATAACCCCAAAAAGGCCATTTGTACCACCTGCCAGGCCAGCATCAGCAGGGGTGACAAAACTACCAGCCTGTCCATCACCAGCATGATCAGGCACATGGCAGCAAAGCACCCGACTTTGTGGGGCGAACCCCAAGGTCCACGACCAGTGTCAGCGGGTGTCACCACTGCTTCTTCCGCTGTTGTGCGTGCAATAGAACCCCCTGTTGTATGTGCAAGGCAATCCCCTGTCCATACTGCATGTAAAGATGACTCCTCCTCTCAGTCTTCACTTGTTATGGCAGTTTCTCAAGAAACAGCATCAACGTCCACGTCCACGTCCCACTGCAGCGTTCAATTGTCCATATCCCAGACCTTTGAACGAAAGCGGAAATTCGCAGCTAACGCCCCACAGGCCACAGTCTTAAATTCGCGACTGCTTGTGTTGGAAATGCTGCCTTTTAGGCTGGTGGAGACGGAATCCTTCCGCAACCTTATGGCGGTGGCCGTCCCTCGGTACTCGGTCCCCAGCCGACACTATTTTGCCCGGTGTGCCATCCCTGCACTACACAAGCACGTGTCCCAAAACATCTGCCGTGCCCTCAACAACGCAGTTACTGGGAGAGTCCACCTGACAATCGACATGTGGACAAGTGCTTGTGGCCATGGACGGTACATCTCCCTGACGGCACACTGGGTAAACATAGTGGAAGCCGAGACCCAGTCGGACCTTGGGACGGAACACATCCTCCCCACACCGAGGATTGCGGGCCCTATGTCAGTCAGAGTTGCCCCCACAGTGTACAGCTCCTGCGCATCATCCTCCTCCTCCTCATGTTCTGCCTCCATCTCAGATATCACCACATCAGTTACAAGCTGGAAGCACTGCAGTACTGCCTCCGCCAAGCGGCAACAGGCTGTGCTGAAACTCATAAGCTTAGGTGATAAACCACACACTGCTTGTGAGTTGTGGCCAGCTGTGAAAGAGCAGGCAGATCTGTGGCTGAGACTGCTGAACCTACATCCAGGCATGGTCGTGTGTGACAATGGCCGTAACCTGGTGGTGGCTCTGAGGCGAGGCGAGATCACAGACGTACCATGCCTGGCTCATGTGCTTAACCACGTGGTTCAGCGGTTTCTTAAATCATACCCCGAGTTGCCAGATCTGCTCGTGAAAGTACGCCGCCTGTCAGCTCATTTTCGCAAGTCAGCTACAGCTTCCGCCGCCCTTGCTGTGTTCCAGCAGCGTTTGCAGCTTCCAGCACACCGACTGGTGTGTGATGTCCCCACACGTTGGAACTCTACCCTCCACATGTTGCTAAGGATTTGTGAGCAGAAGAGAGCAGTTGTGGAGTACCAGCTGCAACAAGGCCGTTGATATTCAGGTCAGACTCCACACATAAGACCTCAGGAGTGGACCTGGATGTCTGACATATGTACCATCCTGAAGAACTTTGAGCAGGCCACCAAGATGGTGAGTGGAGATGACGCCATCATTAGCGTCAGCATCCCACTTGTCTGTCTTATGCAACGCTCTCTGCAGAGAATTAAAGAGGAGGCATTGCAGCCAGAGTATGATGAGATGGATCAAGAAGCCGTAGCGGGCGATTACACACAGCCCAGCCTCATCTCATCCCAATGTGCATTGGGGGACAATGAGGGGGAGGAGGAGGAGGAGGAGGAGGAAGAACAGGAGCTGGTATCATGCGCTGTAGATTGTAGTACCTCTACAACTGTCATACCGTCGGTTCAGCGTGGGTGGCCCGAGGACAGGGGGGAGGAGGAGGAGGAGTAGGAGGAGAGCATGGTCAGTCATTATCTTGGTGTGGACACGGAAATCTTGCCCGTTACCAGTCTGGCACGCATGGCTTACTTTATGTTACGCTGCCTTAACCGTGACCCTCGCGTTGTCAAAATGTTGGGTGACAGTCATTACTGGTTGGTGACACTTGTAGACCCCCGCTTCAAGGAGAACTCTCACTCTCTCTTTTTCCTGAGGTGGAGAGGTCTACAAAATTGGGGCAGTACCAGAAGGCCCTTGCTGCAGAACTGTTAAAAAAATTCCCATCTGAACACGCTAGCGGCAGAGGTCACAGTTCGCTGTAGCCCAACCAAGGCGTACATGCGAGAGAGACGCAACTCCAATCCAGCAGAGGCAGGGGAACACTGTCAACGTTCTGTGACAGTTTTCTCAGACCATACCTTAGGACAGACCCTGAGGCGCGGGGTACTCTCACAAGGAGTGGAAAGTTTCAAAAGATGGTGAGGGAGTACCTTGCCGACCGTACCAGCGTCCTCCGTGATTCCTCTGTGCCTTTTAATTATTGGGTATCCAAGCTGGACACTTGGAATGAACTCACTCTGTATGCCTTTGAGGTCCTGGCCTGCCCTGCCGCTAGTGTGTTATCAGAGCGTGTTTTTAGTGCCGCTGGGGGAATTATAACTGATAAGCGCACTCGCCTGTCAACTGACAATGCTGACAAGCTGACCCTTATCAAAATGAACAAGGGCTGGATTGGGCCAGACTTCTCATCACCACCAAATGACAGCAGAGTAACATAAAGTCAAATCCACTGTGTTATTTCGGGAGTTGTATTCACATGCACCGCTTCACACCCACACATGGGTATATGCTTCCTCATTTCGGCTGTTTTATGCTCTTCTCCTTATCCTCAGCCTCCACCACCACTATACCACTAGGGTGACCGTGGTCCGTGTTGCCATTATTAAAAGTTCCTCCATCCTGTTTTTTGTCAGCTTTTGCTTGGAAGTCATAAGCAAAACTTTGGGAAACCCACTCCCCAATAATGGGAATAATATTTTTAAGATGCTGTACTGTATGGCTCTTCCAAGGGGCATTATAAGCATCTTGTTATACCACTCTGACCTCCACGTCTCTTCTGAGGGGCATTAAGAGCATCTTGTTATACCACTCTGACCTCCACGTCTCTTCTGAGGGGCATTAAAAGCATCTTGTTATACCATTCTTACCTCCACGTCTCCTCTGAGGGGCATTAAAAGCGTCTTGTTATACCACTCTGACCTTCACGTCTCTTCTGAGGGACATTAAAAGCGTCTTGTTAAGCTTCTGGGACCTCCACGTCTCTTCTAAGGGGCATTAAAACCATCTTGATATACCACTCTGACCTCCACGTCTCTTCTGAGGGGCATTAAAACCATCTTGTTAAGCTACTGGGACCTCCACGACTCTTCGAACGGGCATTGCATTTCCTCATAATTTTTGGAAGCTTTTGCTTGGAAGGCTTAAGCAAATTCTATGGGAGACCCACTCCCCAATAATGGGACTTATGTTTGTAATATGCTGTACTGAATGGCTCTTGTAAGAGGCATTGCAAGTTACTCCGTCCTAATTTTTGGAAGCTTTTGCTTGGAAGGCATGAGCAAATACTATGGGAGACTAACTCCCCAATAATGGGACTTATGTTTGTAATATGCTGTACTGCATGGCTCTTGTAAAAGGCATTGCAAGTTATTCCGTCCTAATTTTTGGAAGCTTTTGCTTGGAAGGCATGAGCAAATACTATGGGAGACTAACTCCCCAATAATGGGACTTATGTTTGTAATATGCTGTACTGCATGGCTCTTGTAAAAGGCATTGCAAGTTATTCCGTCCTAATTTTTGGAAGCTTTTGCTTGGAAGGCATGAGCAAATACTATGGGAGACTAACTCCCCAATAATGGGACTTATGTTTGTAATATGCTGTACTGCATGGCTCTTGTAAGGGGCATTGCAAGTTGCTCCGTCCTAATTTTTGGCAGCTTTTGCTTGGAAGGCATAAGCAAATACTATGGCACACCAACTCCCCAATAATGGGACTTATGTTTGTAATATGCTGTACTGCATGGCTCTTGTAAGAGGCATTGCAAGTTGCTCCGTCCTAATTTTTGGAAGCTTTTGCTTGGAAGGCATAAGCAAATACTATGGGAGACCCACTCCCCAATAATGGGACTTATGATTGTAATATGCTGTACTGTATGGCTCATGTAAGGGGCATTGCAAGTTGCTCCATCCTAATTTTTGGAAGCTTTTGCTTGGAAGGCATAAGCAAATATATGGGAGACCTACTCCTCAATAATGGGAATAATGTTTGTAATATGCTGTACTGTATGGCTCTTGCAAGGGGCATTGAATCCGTCTTATTAAGCTACTGTGACCTCTACGTCTCTTCAAAGGGGCATTAAAAGCGTCTTCTTAAGCCACAATGATCTCCACAGCTCTTCCAAGGGGCATTGATATGTTGTTTTTAATTACCTTACCTCTAATCTATGCGACTCTTCCAACGGGCATTGCATTTCCTCCTAATTTTAGTCAGCTTTTGCTTTTCAATGCAAAGGTGAAAACTAGTGTTGAGCGAGCACTAAAATGCTCGGGTGCTCGAAGCTCGGGCCGAGCTCGCCGTGATACTCGGGTGCTCGACCCGAGCAACGAGCCCAATGTTAGTCTATGGGAGACTCGAGCATTTTTGCAGTGGCACCCCCGGCAGTCTTTTAAAAGCCTAACAAGTGCCCAAAACGATAGTGACAGTGCTCAAATGACATGGGGACAGCATGGGGATCGCCCCAGGAAGCATTTCTGACCCCCAGGTCACTGCTGTCAACAACGTGGTCAGAGGTATTAAGCCACTTTTACAGGCTCACAATAAAATGTTCAAAAACGAAAGTGAAACTTTTTTCCTGTGAAATATGTTAAGGAACATCCTTTCCAGGGTAAAGACTTGTGTATAAGTTAAAATAAATGACCAAAAACAAAAATACTCCTCCACACCTTCGGCTATGTTCACAAGTAGCATTTTTTATGCGTTTTTGCGCTTTTGTATTGCTTTCAACTATGACAAATGCATTCACCGGGAAATGTCATTTTAACATTTTACAACCTTATCTGGCCATATGCTGTGTGACACATGCATAAAGTGCTGAAAAGACAAGGGAACAGCATGGGGAAGACCCCTGGAAGCATCTCTGACTCCCAGGTCACTGTCTAAAAGTGTGCCCATCATAAGTGATCCTTACCGCATCAGAAGATGCAGACTTGCAACTATCCCCATGCAAATTCTAGTCCCAGGGCAGTGTTCAATTGTACCTCCCCCATTCCTTGCAATACAAGCTCAAGTATGCAGCCTGCCACCCACCCACCCCCAGGCTGCAATATCATACTGCTTGCTTGCTTGAACTTGAAATTGGGCCTTTTAGGCATGTGGAGGCGGAATCTGGCCACCACGTCATGGCTGTGTTGGCGGCCTGGAATCCATACTCGGTCCCCAGCCGCCCGGCGGCCGGGTGTCCATACTCGGTCCCCAGCCGCCACACGGCCGGGTGTCCACACACGGTCCCCAGCCGCCTGGGGGCAGCCGGGTGTCCATAAACGGTCCCCAACCGCCCCTATTTCTCCTTGGAACATCCCCCCACACACTTTTCTTAGCCCGGCCTGCTTTAGGCAGCATTGGACGAGCCCACCAGAGAACCAGACTCCTCCGGTGGGCCCTGACTTCTCCATCGGTGGAGTTGAGAGTGCCAAGGTGAGGAGCATGATGATGATGACAGAAGTTAGCATCTGCTATGTTTTATTTTAATGCAAGTGTAAGTGTTCAGCCTGCCACCCACCCACCCCCAGACTGCAATTCCATACTGCTAGCTTGCACTTGAAATGGGGCCTTTTAGTTTGGAGGAGGCCGAAGCTGGCCACTACCTCATGGCTGCTTCAGCAGCGAGGTATCCATACTCAGTCCCCAGCCGCCCATATTTGTCCTGGTGTGCCTTATACATAAGATTAAGCGTGTATACCAAAACATTACCTGTGCCCTCCCCAGTGCATTTAGTGGGAAGGAGAGCCTATTCCGCTGTAGTGTGTGCATGCCAAACCTCTGTTCATGGAACATGCGAAGATGCCTCCCACCTTGCACCTGTCATTGCAGACTTGCAACTATCCCCATTCAAGTCCTTGTCCCAGGGCAGTGTTCAATTGTACCTCTCCCATTCCTTGCAATGCAAGCGCAAGTATGCAGCCTGCCACCCACCCACCCCCAGGCTGCAATACCATACTGCTTGCTTGCTTGCACTTTAAATTGGGCCTTTTAGGCATGTGGAGGCGGAATCTGGCCACCACGCCATGGCTGTGTCGGCGGCCTGGTATCCATACTCAGTCCCCAGCCGCCTGGTGGCCGGGTGTCCCCGCTTGCTCCCCAGCCTCCACGGGGTGGCCGGTGTCCATACTCGGTCCCCAGCCACCCCTATTTGTCCCAGTAACCTTTCCCACACTTTTCTTAGCCTGGCCTGCTTTAGGGCAGCATTGGCCGAGCCCACCGGACTATCAGACTCCTCCGGTGGGCCCTGGCTTCTCCATCAGGGGAGTTGAGAGTGCCAAGGTGAGGAGCATGATGAGGATGAAGTTAGCATCTGCTTTGTTTTGTTGTAATGCAAGGGCATGTATGTAGTAGCGGCTAGGCCTGAGGTGGTCAGCGTTTTGGCGCATATCCTACCTCCTCCGAGGATTGCTGGATGTTTTCCTGCTACTATCCAAGTTCTATGACTCCCGTTAAAATAAAGCTTCAGGTGATAAATGATGGATGAGGTGGTGGCAAAGGAGAAAGAGGAGGAACAGGGACCATTCACATCAATATCAGGCCAGTCAACCAGATATGTCTTGTAGGATATGTTTCTGTAACAAAAGGAGCAGTTCGGCTACACAGTTATAGGGCATACAGTGAGTGCAATGTCTACCAAAAATTTCGAGCCACTCCAATGCCCCTTGGAAATGACATGGAGGTCAGAGGGCGTTAACTAAACCTTTTTTTCCATTTATAGCAACTGGGTCTCCCGTGCACTGTTGGCCTAAGCAGTGAATGGAAGGCTTTCCAAAAATTATGAGGAACTGCAATGCCCCTTACAAGAGCCTTGTGTGGCACCCCAGGGGTCTGGTCACCACAGTAATAGAGATATAACGTCGGAGAGCAAGTGGGAGGTTTCCTGGTCAGGATCCCTTAAACATGCAACATCCTCCTGCCCCAATCCTTGGAGGGGAGAATTTTGCCCTTATAAACTGGATCTGGGGCGGGGTTGAGTGAGTCAGAGAACAGTCAGAGTCAGAGTGAGAGCAAGGGAAAGTAACAGCAAGGAGCTCTGTAGGAGCTAGGAGCTAAAGACCCGGGGCTGGAAGCTAAGCAGAGCTCGCCCTGGCAGAAGACAATAGGAACCGGACACAGGAGTCCGAAGCTGTGAGGACTTATATATCCAGCAGCAGAAACCAGCCGGCAGGGGATTTCAGATCCTCTGGCCATAGAAACCCGGAGGCTCAGTCACAAGCAAGGAACCAGCACCGCCGTCGTGGAGCGGAGGCTAACAGAAGGCCCCAAGTCACCAGCCATACGGGTGAGCACTACACGGTACACTCAGGGACGTGGGCTACTTCTACCCGCTTACAGCAAGGTAGCCAGGAAGAGTGCAGACAGACGGGGAGGCCTACAACTCCACCTGGCCAGGGGAACTCCTGCTTGCTCACAGACTGACCAGGCCTCTTATGCTAGCCAGTACTCCCGGGAGGGTCTACCTTATAATCATCAGTAAAGACCCTGAACTGCACTGCAAAGACTCTGAGTCATTCCTGCTGCGCTCGTGCACCATCACCCCCATCATCCACACTCACTGCCCTGAGGCTATACTCCTCCCGAGGGGAGTTATCCCATTCTATGCTGCGCACACAACACCAGCCTCAGCGGTCTGCCTCGCAGCGGTGGTACTCCCTGACCGCAATCCACAGGTGGCGCAGTCAGACAATTAACCTCAAAACCTAAGAAAGACTGCCACTGGTTTGACCAGCCTGAGCCACGGGACCGGGTTACCGCCACGGAGACTACAGACCCCAGAGACCCGGCACCGGGTATCCCACACACGTGTACACACGGCCCAGGGGGCGCGTCACATGCAGTACAGCATATTACAAACATAAGTCCCATTATTGGGGAGTGGGTGTCCCATGGTATTTGCTTATGCTTTCCTAGCAAAAGCTGCCAAAAATTAGGACAGAGCAACTTGCAATGCCCCCTACAAGAGCCATGCAGTACAGCATATTACAAACACAAGTCCCATTATTGGGGAGTGGGTGTCCCATAGTATTTGCTTAAGCTTTCCCAGCAAAAGCTGCCAAAAATTAGGACGGAGCAACTTGCAATGCCACTTACAAGAGCCATGCAGTACAGCATATTACAATCATAAGTCCCATTATTGGGGAGTGGGTGTCCCATAGTATTTGCTTATGCTTTCCCAGCAAAAGCTGCCAAAAATTAGGACGGAGCAACTTGCAATGCCCCTTACAAGAGCCATGCAGTACAGCATATTACAAACATAAGTCCCATTATTGGGGAGTGGGTGTCCCATAGTATTTGCTTATGCTTTCCCAGCAAAAGCTGCCAAAAATTAGGACGGAGCAACTTGCAATGCCCCTTACAAGAGCCATGCAGTACAGCATATTACAAACATAAGTCCCATTATTGGGGAGTTGGTGTGCCATAGTATTTTCTTATGCCTTCCAAGCAAAAGCTGCCAAAAATTAGGACGGAGCAACTTGCAATGCCCCTTACAAGAGCCATGCAGTACAGCATATTACAAACATAAGTCCCATTATTGGGGAGTGGGTGTCCCATAGTATTTGCTTATGCCTTGCAAGCAAAAGCTGCCAAAAATAAGGACGAAGGAACTTGCAATGCTGGCACTCTGGTGGTATAGTGGTGGTGGAGGCTGAGGATAAGGAGAAGAAGAATAAACAGCCGAAACGAGGAAGCGTATACCCATGTGTGGGTGTGAAGCGGTGCATGTGAATAACACAGTGGATTTGACTTTATGTTACTCTGCTGTCATTTGGTGGTGATGAGAAGTCTGGCCCAATCCAGCCCTTGTTCATTTTGATAAGTGTCAGCTTGTCAGCATTGTCAGTTGACAGGCGAGTGCGCTTATCAGTTATAATTCCCCCAGCGGCACTAACAACACGCTCCCATAACACGCTAGCGGCAGGGCAGGCCAGGACCTCCAAGGCGTACAGAGCAAGTTCATTCCAAGTGTCCAGCTTGGATATCCAATAATTAAAAGGCACAGAGGATTCACGGAGGATGCTGGTACGATCAGCAAGGTACTCCCTCACCATCTTTTGAAACTTTCCACTCCTTGTGAGAGTACCCCACGCCTCAGGGCCTGTAAGCTGGGCGGGTGTCAGAAAACTGTCCCAGAATGTTGACAGTGTTCTCCTGCCTCTGCTGGATTGGAGTTGCATCTCTCTCGCCTGTACGCCTTGGTTGGGCAACGAACTGTGACCTCTGACGCTAGCGTGTTCAGATGGGAATTTTTTTAAGAGTTCTGCAGCAAGGGCCTTCTGGTATTGCCCCATTTTTGTAGACCTCTCCACCTCAGGAATAAGTGAGTGAAAGTTCTCCTTGTAGCGGGGGTCTACAAGTGTCAACAACCAGTAATGACTGTCACCCAACATTTTGACAACGCGAGGGTCACGGTTAAGGCAGCGTAACATAAAGTCAGCCATGCGTGCCAGACTGGTAACGGGCAAGATTTCCGTGTGCTCACCAAGATGACGACTGACCATGTTCTCCTCCTCCTCCTCCTCTTGCTCCTCCCCCCTGTCCTCAGGCCACCCACGCTGAACCGACGGTATGACACTTGTACAGGTACTACCGTCTACAACGCATGATAGCAGCTCCTGTTTTTCCTCCTCCTCCTCCTCCTCTCCCTCGTTGTCCCCCAATGCACATTGGGATGAGATGAGGCTGGGCTGTGTGTAATCGCCCGCTACGGCTTCTTGATCCATCTCATCATACTCTGGCTGCAATGTCTCATCTTTAATTCTCTGCAGAGAGCGTTGCAAAAGACAGACAAGTGGGATGCTGACACTAATGATGGCGTCATCGCCACTCACCATCTTGGTGGCCTCCTCAAAGTTTGTCAGGATGGTACATATGTCAGACATCCAGGTCCACTCCTGAGGTCTTATGTGTGGAGTCTGACCGGAATATTGACGGCCTTGTTGCAGCTGGTACTCCATAACTGCTCTCTTCTGCTCTCAAATGATTTGCAACATGTGGAGGGTAGAGTTCCAACGTGTGGGGACATCACACACCAGTCGGTGTGCCGGAAGCTGCAAACGCTGCTGCAACACAGCAAGGGCGGAGGAAGCTGTAGCCGACTTGCGAAAATGAGCTGACAGGCGGCGTACTTTCACGAGCAGATCTGGCAACTCGGGGTACGATTTAAGAAACCGCTGAACCACGAGGTTAAGCACATGAGCCAGGCATGGTACGTGTGTGATCTCACCTCGCCTCAGAGAAGCCACCAGGTTACGGCCATTGTCACACACGACCATGCCGGGATGTAGGTTCAGCTGTCTCAGCCACAGATCTGCCTGCTCTTTCACAGCTGTCCACAACTCACAAGCAGTGTGAGGTTTATCACCTAAGCTTATGAGTTTCAGCACAGCCTGTTGCCGCTTGGCGGAGGCAGTACTGCAATGCTTCCAGCTTGTAACTGATGTGGTGATATCTGAGATGGAGGCTGAACATGAGGAGGTGGAGGAGGAGGAGGAAGCGCAGGAGCTGTACACTCTGGGGGCAAATCTGACTGACATAGGGCCCGCAATCCTCGGTGTGGGGAGGTTGTGTTCCGTCCCAAGGTCCGACTGGGTCCCGGCTTCCACTATGTTTACCCAGTGTGCCGTCAGAGAGATGTACCGTCTCCGGCCACAAGCACATGTCCACGTGTCCGTTGTCAGGTGGACTCTCCCAGAAACTGCGTTGTTGAGGGCACGGCAGATGCTTTGGGACACGTGCTTGTGTAGTGCGGGGATGGCACACCGAGCAAAATAGTGTCGGCTGGGGACCGAGTACCGAGGGACAGCCACCGCCATAAGATTGCGGAAGGATTCCATCTCCACCAGCCTAAAAGGCAGCATTTCCAATGCAAGCAGTCGTGAAATGTGCGAATTTAGGACTGTAGCCTGTGGGGCGTTAGCTGCGAATTTCCGCTTTCGTTCAAAGGTCTGGGATATGGACGTGGACGTGGATGTTGATAATGTTTCTTGAGAAACTGCCATAACAAGTGAAGACTGAGAGGAGGGGGCATCTTTACATGCAGTATGGACAGGGGATTGCCTTGCACACACAACAGGGGGTTCTATTGCACGCACAACAGTGGAAGAAGCAGTGGTGACACCCGCTGACACTGGTCGTGAACCCTGGGTTTCGCCCCACAAAGTCGGGTGCTTTGCTGCCATGTGCCTGATCATGCTGGTGGTGGTCAGGCTGATAGTTTTGTCACCCCTGCTGATGCTGGCATGGCAGGTGGAACATATGGCCTTTTTGGGGTTATCAGCAAAGTCTTTAAAAAAATTCCAGACTCTGGAAGACCTACCGCTTGTATTGGCAACGTCCCTCGTGTTGGTGTTACGGGGAACGGTTGCCTGCCTTCTGTCTGCGGCCACAACACTGCTTCTTCCTGCCTCTTGGGGTACTCTGCCTCCCTCCCCCTGTGTGCTGCTGGCCTCACTCTGCATGTCCTCCTTCCACGTTGGGTCAGTTACTAGATCATCTACCACCTCCTCCTCTTCCACTTGCGCACCACCTCCTCCTCACTTCCTGGCAATTGTGTCTCGTCATCGTCCACCTCTTGTGACAGATTGCCAACGTCGACTTCCTGTGGCCGTGGTTTTTCAAATATTTGGGCATCGCAACATGGGATCTCCTCTTCCACCACTTCAAGGGTATTAGGCGTGGGGCCCAAATATGGAAATGGACCAGTGAACAGCTCTTCCAAGAGTCCAAGTGTGGGATCAGTAGCTGTCTGACGACACTCGGCATTGTGGGAGGAAGGAGCATCAGGGTGAGTAGGAGTATGCGGTCGAGACTCACGGCTACTAAGAGTTGACCGTCTGGAAGACAGACCGGAGGTGGTGGTGCCCAGGTAACTGGAAGTATTATCTGCTATCCAATTAATAACCTGTTCACACTGATCAGTTCTCAATACTGGTGTTGTTCTGTGCTTCCCTAGTAATTCGGTCAAGAAGTGGGAGCGAGAAGATGTGGCTGTTGGTTGTGGCACATTTTCACCTTGGCCACGGCCCCGTCCTCTGCACGAACCATCACCAGAACGTCCACTTCCACGTCCCTTGCCACGCGCCTTGCCCATTGTAAATGAAGTAAAATAGCTTACACTTGCACTATAATGGAAAAATTGTAATAAAGAGTAGATTAGAACCGTGGAAGAGGAAAACCACAGTTATTGTTTACTGGGGTATACCACACTTTTTTAAATAGAGATATTTGCGGCTGAACAGTGAGCGACACACTCAAACTGCTTTTTTTTAGATAACAAAGGCCCAAAACTGGATAGCACAGCGATTTGACCCGTGGAACTGCGAAACCACACTGGGATGTCGGACCTACACAAGACTATTTTCAACAGATATATTTTTGTGTCACAACAGTCAGGAGACACTACTGTTTTTCTTTACGGAAAAAACTACTAAAAGCTGAATAATAGAGATTTATTACCGTGGGATGGCAAAACCACAGTTATTGTTTACTGGGGTATACCACACTTTTTTAAATAGAGATATTTGCTGCTGAACAGTGAGCGACACACTCAAACTGCTTTTTTTTTAGATACCAAAGGCCCAAAACTGGATAGTACAGCGATTTGACCCGTGGAACTGCGAAACCACACTGGGATGTCGGGCCTACACAAGACTATTTTCAACAGATATATTTTTGTGTCACAACAGTCAGGAGACACTACTGTTTTTCTTTACGGAAAAAACTACCAAAAGATGAATAATAGAGATTTTTTACCGTGGGATGGCAAAACCACAGTTATTGTGTACTGGGGTATACCACACTTTTTTAAATAGAGATATTTGCGGCTGAACAGTGAGTGACACACTCAAACTGCTTTTTTTTTAGATACCAAAGGCCCAAAACTGGATAGTACAGCGATTTGACCCGTGAAACTGCGAAACCACACTGGGATGTCGGGCCTACACAAGACTATTTTCAACAGATATATTTTTGTGTCACAACAGTCAGGAGACACTACTGTTTTTCTTTACGGAAAAAACTACCAAAAGATGAATAATAGAGATTTTTTACCGTGGGATGGAAAAACCACAGTTATTGTTTACTGGGGTATACCACACTTTTTTAAATAGAGATATTTGCGGCTGAACAGTGAGCGACTGTAATGCACACGCCCGGACTGACTGGCGTGTGCTTGTTTATGTAGTGATTCCACTGTGCCATGAGCCGGAGAGTGCCTGGAGGGGCGTAACTAAGTATCTGCCCGATCCGACCAAGGTCGCACGACGGCATACGACGCCAGTGCACCAGGGAGGAACCGAGCAGAGGAACCAGGGTCTACTCCAGGTCAGACTCCGGACACAGCTGTTGACCCACACCGGGGAATACAGGGACAGGCAGACTAGAGCGCAGGCTGGGTAGGGTCCAGTACAGACTGGGAGACAAATTCGAAACCGCAGACGCGGTGGACAGCGCCGAGCAAAGCGAAAACGCAGACGCGGTGGACAGAGCTGAGCAAAGTGAAAACCGCAGACGCGGTGGACAGAGCAGAGCAAAGCGAAAACCGCAGACGCGGCGGACAGAGCAGAGCAAAGCGAAAACCGCAGACGCGGCGGACAGAGCAGAGAAAAGCGAAAACCGCAGACGCGGCGGACAGAGCTGAGCAAAGCGAAAACCGCAGACGCGGCGGACAGAGCTGAGCAAAGCAAAAACCGCAGACGCGGCGGACAGAGCCGAGCAAAGCGAAAACCGCAAACGCGGTGGACAGAGCCGAGCAAAGCGAAAACCGCAGACGCGGTGGACAGAGCCGAGCAAAGCGAAAACCGCAGACGCGGTGGACAGAGCCGAGCAAAGCGAAAACGCAGACGCGGTGGACAGAGCTGAGCAAAGCGAAAACCGCAGACGCGGTGGACAGAGCTGAGCAAAGCGAAAACCGCAGACGCGGTGGACAGAGCTGAGCAAAGCGAAAACCGCAGACGCGGTGGACAGAGCTGAGCAAAGCGAAAACCGCAGACGCGGTGGACAGAGCTGAGCAAAGCGAAAACCGCAGACGCGGTGGACAGAGCTGAGCAAAGCGAAAACGGCAGACGCGGTGGACAGAGCTGGGCAAAGCGAAAACCGCAGACGCGGTGGACAGAGCTGGGCAAAGCGAAAACCGCAGACGCGGTGGACAGAGCTGAGCAAAGCGAAAACCGCAGACGCGGTGGACAGAGCTGAGCAAAGCGAAAACCGCAGACGCGGTGGACAGAGCTGAGCAAAGCGAAAACCGCAGACGCGGTGGACAGAGCTGAGCAAAGCAAAAACCGCAGACGCGGTGGACAAGGCTCTGTTCACACAGAACAGACTAGAAGGGAAAGGCAGAACCAGATACCCACAGGGTACTTGCAGAGAAGTAGCGAGTGGACCACAAACTCACAAACGGAAGTACAGTGACAACGAGAGCAGGAGTTAGGTACGAGTACAGACTCTGCAGAAAAAGGAAAGGAACGGACATAGAGAAAAAACAGGTAAAAGATAAGAGAGAGTTCAGACTGGAACTGAGTGTACGGAAGAGACCGACACTGCAGCGGGTTACAGGAGCGGGTCTGGGAATACGGCCCCCAGAGAGGCGGGACGAACAGGCAAGGAGCGTGTTCAGACTGGCCTGGAAATACAGCCTCTAGGAAGGCGGAACGAACAGGCAAGGAACGAGTACAGACTGCAGGTTAAGGTACACAAATAGGACACAGTACAGACATGGAAACAGATACTGCAAGACAGGTAACATAGACAGGACCTGGCATGTCAGAGACAAAAGCCAACTGACAGGGCAAGATGCTCAGGCATCAGTTAATTAGGGCAGCTGGTTTAAATACTAGGTGATAGACAGCAATAGGCTGAGGACGCACAAGGGGTGTGCCTGCAGCAGGTACAAAAAGCAGGAAGTGATCGGGCACCGCCCTTAAGCAGCAGACACAGAAGCAAACAGACAGCATGGAGGGAAGCCAGAGAGACACCCTGGACTGGAGATCAAGTGCGCGCTCTTGCACAGTGGGAGATGGACCACTATGCAAGGACGCCGCCAGGTATGTTACAGTACCCCCCCCCTTACGCCCCCTCTTCTTCAGGCCTGCCAGAATGTTCCGCAGGGAATTCGAGGGCCAATCCCTTACTTCAAGGAGATCACTTCCACTGTCCACTGGAGAAACTGGTCTCATCTGGGTAGCTAGGATGCTACCTCCTATCCAGCCATCCTCAGCAACAGACGAAACGGGTGGAGTACCAGGAACAGCACACAGGGAAGTCTCTCTCCACTTATTATCAGGTAGCACCCCAGAGGGTTCAGGAGACAACTGGAAGTCCTCCGCCGGGTTGGAGGAGTGCAGAGACTCGGGGGTAACCTCTGCTTCGGGGTACATCTTGTCAAACTCACAGGATGAAATGGGCGAGGTATCAGGTACAAGGTGTAGAAAAGTCCCTGTTACCTTGTTATCTGGTGGTACCCAGGAGGATTCAGAAAACAACTGGGGGTCCTCCGCCGGGTCGGAATAGTGCAGAGACTCGGGGGTAACCTCTGCTTCGGAGTACACTAGGTCGGACTCGCTGGATGAAGCGGGCGAGGTATCAGGTACCGAATATAGAAGAGTACCTGTCCATTCGTTATCAGGTAGCACCCCGAAGGGTTCAGGAGACAACTGGAGGTCCTCCGCCTGGTCGGACGGGTGTAGAGACTCGGGGATAATGTCTGCTTCGAGGTACATCTTGTCAAATTCACAGGAAGAAATAGACGGGTTATCAGGTACAGGGTGAGAAAAAGTCACTGTCTCTTTGTTATCTGGTGGTACCCCGGAGGAGTCAGGAAACAACTGGAGGTCCTCTGCCGGGTCAGAAGAGTGCAGAGGCTCGGGGAAAACATCTGCTTCAGAGTACACTAGGTCGGACTCACTGGACGAAGCAGGCGAGGTATCGGGTACCGAGTATTGGAAAGTCTCTGTCCATTCACCACCAGGTGGCACCCCGAAGGGTTCTGGAGACAACTGGAGGTCCTCCGCCTGGTCAGAGGGGTGTAGAGACTCATGGGTAACCTCTGCTTCAGAGTACACTAGGTCGGACTCACTGGACGAAGCAAGCGAGGTATCAGATCCAGGATATAGGAAAGTCTATGTCCATTCACCACCAGGTGGCACCCCGAAGGGTTCTAGAGACAACTGGAGGTCCTCCGCCTGGTCGGAGGGGTGTAGAGACTCGGGAGTAACCTCTGCTTCGGAGTACACTAGGTGGGACTCACTGGACAAAGCGAGCAAGGTATCAGGTACAGAGTATAGGAGAGTCTCTGTCCTTTCGCTACCAGGTAGCACCCCGAAGGGCTCAGGAGACAACTGGAGGTCCTCCGCCAGGTCGGAGGGGTGAAGAGACTCATGGGTAACCTCTGCTTCAGAGTACACTAGGTTGGACTCACTGGATGAAGCAGCCGAGATATCAGGTACCGAGTATAGGAAAGTCTCTGTCCATTCGCTACCAGGTAGCACCCCGAAGGGTTCAGGAGACAACTGGAGATCCTCCGCCTGATCGGAGGGGTGTAGAGACTCAGGGGTAACCTCTGCTTCGGAGAACACTAGGTCGGACTCACTGGACGAAGCGGGCGAGGTATCAGGTGCAGGGTATAGGGAAGTCTCTCTCCAATTGTCCTCAAGTGGTATCCCGGGGGATTCAGGAGGCAACAGGGGGTCTTCCAGTGTGAATTCTGGGTGGGCAGCAGTCTCTTCGGGCAGGAGAACTGGTGCACTACCCACGCACATTACCCGTTGGGGCTTCTCCGGGATACAGGGAGATGAAGCTTCAGTAGGGACTTCAAGGTTGGGGTCAGGAGGTCTCAGGGAGGACAGACCCTGGCGTGACGGCTTGCCTCTACGTCTAGCACATCTGGACTGCCTCTTGAGGTTGGGAGAAGTATTCCGGAGAGTGTAGTCACCCTGTGAGGATTCTGGGTGGGCAGTAGTCTCATTGGGCTGGAGGACTATTGCGCTACCCACACACATTACCCATCGGGGCTGCTCCGGGATATTGGGAAGTGAAGCTTCAGCAGGAGCCTCCGGGTTAGGATCATCGAAGACCATTAGAAAGGCCATCAGGAAGGCCATTATGTCCAGGACAATAGGATCCTGTGTTTCCCAGAGGGGGTTGATCCATTCCAAGGCATCACCCGCTAGGTTAGACATAATGAATCCCACCTTAACCCGATCGGTGGGAAAACAAAGAGGGTAGAACTTGAAGTGTAGCATGCATTGCTCCACAAATGCACGACTCTGTGTTGGATCCCCATAGTAACGTGGCGGATCCGCAGGAAAGAGAGCTGATAGATCCATCTGGACGGGTGCGTAATTCGCCTGGAACTCAGCTAGAGAAAAAAAAAATAAAAATTTTTATTTATTTTTAATGCACGTAGTCGCTGGAAAAAGTCTCAGAGAGCGAAGGCCGTGGGGCTCAGCGGGAACCATGGCCTGAGCATGCTGTAATGCACACGCCCGGACTGACTGGCGTGTGCTTGTTTATGTAGTGATTCCACTGTGCCATGAGCCGGAGAGTTCCATTGAGGGGCGTAACTAAGTATCTGCCCGATCCGACCAAGGTCGCACGACGGCATACGACGCCAGTGCACCAGGGAGGAACCGAGCAGAGGAACCAGGGTCTACTCCAGGTCAGACTCCGGACACGGCTGTTGACCCACACCGGGGAATACAGGGACAGGCAGACTAGAGCGCAGGCTGGGTAGGGTCCAGTACAGACTGGGAGACAAATTCGAAACCACAAACGCGGTGGACAGGGACGAGCAAAGCGAAACCGCAGACGCGGTGGACAGAGCTGAGCAAAGCGAAAACCGCAGACGCGGCGGACAGAGCAGAGCAAAGCGAAAACCGCAGACGCGGCGGACAGAGCAGAGCAAAGCGAAAACCGCAGACGCGGCAGACAGAGCAGAGAAAAGCGAAAACCGCAGACGCGGCGGACAGAGCTGAGCAAAGCGAAAACCGCAGACGCGGCGGACAGAGCTGAGCAAAGCGAAAACCGCAGACGCGGCGGACAGAGCCGAGCAAAGCGAAAACCGCAAACGCGGTGGACAGAGCCGAGCAAAGCGAAAACCGCAGACGCGGTGGACAGAGCCGAGCAAAGCGAAAACCGTAGACGCGGTGGACAGAGCCGAGCAAAGCGAAAACCGCAGACGCGGTGGACAGAGCTGAGCAAAGAGAAAACCGCAGACGCGGTGGACAGAGCTGAGCAAAGCGAAAACCGCAGACGCGGTGGACAGAGCTGAGCAAAGCGAAAACCGCAGACGCGGTGGACAGAGCTTAGCAAAGCGAAAACCGCAGACGCGGTGGACAGAGCTGAGCAAAGCGAAAACCGCAGACGCGGTGGACAGAGCTGAGCAAAGCGAAAACCGCAGACACGGTGGACAGAGCTGAGCAAAGTGAAAACCGCAGACGCGGTGGACAGAGCTGGGCAAAGCGAAAACCGCAGACGCGGTGGACAGAGCTGGGCAAAGCGAAAACCGCAGACGCGGTGGACAGAGCTGAGCAAAGCGAAAACCGCAGACGCGGTGGACAGAGCTGAGCAAAGCGAAAACCGCAGACGCGGTGGACAGAGCTGAGCAAAGCGAAAACCGCAGACGGGGTGGACAGAGCTGAGCAAAGCAAAAACTGCAGACACGGTGGACAAGGCTCTGTTCACACAGAACAGACTAGAAGGGAAAGCAGAACCAGATACCCACAGGGTACTTGCAGAGAAGTAGCGAGTGGACCACAAACTCACAAACGGAAGTACAGTGACAACGAGAGCAGGAGTTAGGTACGAGTACAGACTCTGCAGAAAAAGGAAAGGAACGGACATAGAGAAAAAACAGGTAAAAGATAGGAGAGAGTTCAGACTGGAACTGAGTGTACGGAAGAGACCGACACTGCAGCGGGATACAGGAGCGGGTCTGGGAATACGGCCCCCAGAGAGGCGGGACGAACAGGCAAGGAGCGTGTTCAGACTGGCCTGGAAATACAGCCTCCAGGAAGGCGGAACGAACAGGCAAGGAACGAGTACAGACTGCAGGTTAAGGTACACAGATAGGACACAGTACAGACATGGAAACAGATACTGCAAGAGAGGTAACATAGACAGGACCTGGCATGTCAGAGACAAAAGCCAACTGACAGGGCAAGATGCTCAGGCATCAGTTAATTAGGGCAGCTGGTTTAAATACTAGGTGATAGACAGCAATAGGCTGAGGACGCACAAGGGGTGTGCCTGCAGCAGGTACAAAAAGCAGGAAGTGATCGGGCGCCGCCCTTAAGCAGCAGAAACAGAAGCAAACAGACAGCATGGAGGGAAGCCAGAGAGACACCCTGGACTGGAGATCAAGTGCGCGCTCTTGCACAGTGGGAGATGGACCACTATGCAAGGACGCCGCCAGGTATGTTACAGCGACACACTCAAACTGCTTTTTTTTTAGATACCAAAGGCCCAAGACTGGATAGTACAGCGATTTGACCCGTGGAACTGCGAAACCACACTGGGATGTCGGGCCTACTCAAGACTATTTTCAACAGATATATTTTTGTGTTACAACAGTCAGGAGACACTACTGTTTTTCTTTACGGAAAAAACTACCAAAAGCTGAATAATAGAGATTTTTTACCGTGGGATGGCAAAACCACAGTTTATGTTTACTGGGGTATACCACACTTTTTTAAATAGAGATATTTGCAGCTGAACAGTGAGCGACACACTCAAACTGCTTTTTTTTAGATACCAAAGGCCCAAAACTGGATAGTACAGCGATTTGACCCGTGGAACTGCGAAACCACACTGGGATGTCGGGCCTACACAAGACTATTTTCAACAGATATATTTTTGTGTCACAACAGTCAGGAGACACTACTGTTTTTCTTTACGGAAAAAACTACCAAAAGCTGAATAATAGAGATATTTTACCGTGGGATGGCAAAACCACAGTTATTGTTTACTGGGGTATATCACACTTTTTAAATAGAGATATTTGCAGCTGAACAGTGAGCGACACACTCAAACTTCTTTTTTTTTAGATACCAAAGGCCCAAAACTGGATAGTACAGCGATTTGACCCGTGGAACTGCGAAACCACACTGGGATGTCGGGCCTACACAAGACTATTTTCATCAGATATATTTTTGTGTCAAAACAGTCAGGAGCCACTACTGTTTTTCTTTACGGAAAAAACTACCAAAAGCTGAATAATAGAGATTTTTTACCGTGGGATGGCAAAACCACAGTTATTGTTTACTGGGGTATACCACACTTTTTTAAATTGAGATATTTGCGGCTGAACAGTGAGCGACACACTCAAACTGCTTTTTTTTTAGATACCAAAGGCCCAAAACTGGATAGTACAGCGATTTGACCCGTGGAACTGCAAAACCACACTGGGATGTCGGGCCTACACAAGACTATTTTCAACAGATATATTTTTGTGTCACAACAGTCAGGAGACACTACTGCTTTTCTTTACTTAAAAAACTACCAAAACCTGAATAATAGAGATTTTTTACCGTGGGATGGCAAAACCACAGTTATTGTTTACTGGGGTATACCACACTTTTTTAAATAGAGATATTTGCGGCTGAACAGTGAGCGACACACTCAAACTTCTTTTTTTTTAGATACCAAAGGCCCAAAACTGGATAGTACAGCGATTTGAACCGTGGAACTGCGAAACCACACTGGGATGTCGGGCCTACACAAGACTATTTTCAACAGATATATTTTTGTGTCACAACAGTCAGGAGACACTACTGTTTTTCTTTACGGAAAAAACTACCAAAAGCTGAATAATAGAGATTTTTTACCGTGGGATGGAAAAACCACAGTTATTGTTTACTGGGGTATACCACACTTTTTTAAATAGAGATATTTGCGGCTGAACAGTGAGCGACACACTCAAACTGCTTTTTTTTTAGATACCAAAGGCCCAAAACTGGATAGTACAGCGATTTGACCCGTGGAACTGCGAAACCACACTGGGATGTCGGGCCTACACAAGACTATTTTCAACAGATATATTTTTGTGTCACAACAGTCAGGAGACACTACTGTTTTTCTTTCCGGAAAAAACTACCAAAAGCTGAATAATAGAGATTTTTTACCGTGGGGTGGAAAAACCACAGTTATTGTTTACTGGGGTATACCACACTTTTTTAAATAGAGATATTTGCGGCTGAACAGTGAGCGACACACTCAAACTTCTTTTTTTTTAGATACCAAAGGCCCAAAACTGGATAGTACAGCGATTTGACCCATGGAACTGCGAAACCACACTGGGATGTCGGGCCTACACAAGACTATTTTCATCAGATATATTTTTGTGTCACAACAGTCAGGAGACACTACTGTTTTTCTTTACGGAAAAAACTACCAAAAGCTGAATAATAGAGATTTTTTACCGTGGGATGGCAAAACCACAGTTATTGTTTACTGGGGTATACCACACTTTTTTAAATAGAGATATTTGCGGCTGAACAGTGAGCGACACACTCAAACTGCTTTTTTTTTAGATACCAAAGGCCCAAAACTGGATAGTACAGCGATTTGACCCGTGGAACTGCGAAACCACACTGGGATGTCGGTCCTACACAAGTCTATTTTCAACAGATATATTTTTGTGTCACAACAGTCAGGAGACACTACTGCTTTTCTTTACTTAAAAAACTACCAAAACCTGAATAATAGAGATTTTTTACCGTGGGATGGCAAAACCACAGTTATTGTTTACTGGGGTATACCACACTTTTTTAAATAGAGATATTTGCGGCTGAACAGTGAGCGACACACTCAAACTTCATTTTTTTTAGATACCAAAGGCCCAAAACTGGATAGTACAGCGATTTGAACCGTGGAACTGCGAAACCACACTGGGATGTCGGGCCTACACAAGACTATTTTCAACAGATATATTTTTGTGTCACAACAGTCAGGAGACACTACTGGTTTTCTTTACGGGAAAAACTACCAAAAGCTGAATAATAGAGATTTTTTACCGTGGGATGGCAAAACCACAGTTATTGTTTACTGGGGTATACCACACTCTTTTAAATAGAGATATTTGCGGCTGAACAGTGAGTGACACACTCAAACTGCTTTTTTTTTTAGATACCAAAGGCCCAAAACTGGATAGTACAGCGATTTGACCCGTGGAACTGCGAAACCACACTGGGATGTCGGACCTACACTACTATTTTCAACAGATATATTTTTGTGTCACAACAGTCAGGAGACACTACTGTTTTTCTTTACGGAAAAAACTACCAAAACCTGAACAATAGAGATTTTTTACCGCGGGATGGCAAAACCACAGTTATTGTTTACTGGGGTATACCACACTTTTTTAAATAGAGATATTTGCGGCTGAACAGTGAGCGACACACTCAAACTGCTTTTTTTTTAGATACCAAAGGCCCAAAACTGGATAGTACAGCGATTTGACCCGTGGAACTGCGAAACCACACTGGGATGTCGGGCCTACACAAGACTATTTTCAACAAATATATTTTTGTATCACAACAGTCAGGAGACACTACTGTCTTTCTTTACGGAAAAAACTACCAAAAGCTGAATAATAGAGATTTTTTACCGTGGGAAGGCAAAACCACAGTTATTGTTTACTGGGGTATACCATACTTTTTTAAATAGAGATATTTGCGGCTGAACAGTGAGCGACATACTCAAACTGTTTTTTTTTTTTAGATACAAATGGCCCACAATGGATAATACAGAGGTTTGAACCGTCGAAGTGTGAAACAACACTTCTGTTTCTCTAGCCTACACCAGATTATTTTTAACAGTTATATTTGTGTCTGAAAAATCAGAGACATGCTTTTTTTGGGGGGGGGTTGGGGACACCAAAAGGTTAATAAGATGAGTATTTGTACAGTGTGAAGGAGGAAAAAAAAAGGAGGATTTAGAGGAAAAAAAAGGATTTTTCCTGGCCCCCGACACCTGGTTCTAAGTCCAGCAATTTCAGCAACAGGAGCACACAGGACTGTAATGCAGCATTTGCTGGTATAACCACTGTGTCTCCTATACAGCCTGCCTGCCTGGTATCTGGGATGGATATTAGTCCTGAAAAGGACTGTTTGTTTGTTCTGGCAGCCTTTACAGACCCTACACTAACTATTTTGCAGTTTATATCTCTCCCTAAATCAGCAGCGCTGTCCCTACACTGTCTAATCCGGAGCGACTGTGTCCAAGATGGCGGCGCCCCATTTTAAATACTCGAGGTGAAGCTGTGTGGCCAGCCAATCACTGTAATGCCCACAACCAACATGGCTGCAGCATTACAGTGACTGGCTGGCAATCCCTGCATGTTCATTGGCTCTGTAAAGAGCGCCAAACATGCAGGGCGGAGACCCGAGCTCCCGCCCGAGTAACCCGGAAATGCTCGGTGCTCGCCGAACATCCCGAGTAGCGTGATGCTCGGGCGAGTACCGAGCAGTGTCGAGCATGTTCGCTCAACACTAGTGAAAACTAAGGGAGACACACTCCCCAATAATGGGTAGAAGGTTTTTAGTACGCTGTAATCCACGTCTGTTTCAAGGGGCATTGCAGTTCCTCATAATTTTTGGAAAGCCTTCCATTCACTGCTTAGTCCAACAGTGCACAAGAGACCCAGTTGCTATAAATGGAAAAAAAGGTTTAGTTAAGGCCCTCTGACCTCCATGTCATTTCCAAGGGGCATTGGAGTTTCTCAAAATTTTTGGTAGGCATTGTACTCACTGTATGCCCTATAACTGTGTAGCTGAACCACTCCTTTTGTTACAGAAACATATCCTACAAGACATATCTGGTTGACTGGCCTGATATTGATGTGAATGGACCCTGTTCCTCCTGCTCTTTCTCCTTTGCCACTACCTCATCCATCATTCATCACCTGTAGCTTTGTTTTAACGGGAGTCATAGAACTTGGATAGTAGCAGGAAAACATCCAGCAATCCTCGGAGGAGGTAGGATATGCGCCAAAACGCTGACCACCTCAGGCCTAGCCGCTACTACATACATGCGCTTGCATTCCTTGAAAACAAAGCAGATGCTAACTTCTATCATCCTCATCATGCTCCTCACCTTGGCACTCTCAACTCGCCTGATGGAGAAGCCAGGGCCCACCGAAGGAGTCGGGTTTTCTGGTGGGCTCGTTCAATGCTGCCCTAAAGCAGGCCAGTCTAAGAAAAGTGTGTGGGGATGTTCCGCAGAAAAATTGGGGCGGCTGGGGACCGTTTATGGACACCCGGCCGCCCCCTGGCGGCTGGAGACCATGTGTGGTTACCCGGCCGCCGGGCGGCTGGGGACTGAGTATGGATAAAAGGGCCGCCGACACAGCCTTGACATGGTGGCCAGCATCTGCCTCCACATGCCTAAAAGGCCCAATTTCAAGTGCAAGCAAGCTAGCAGTATGGTATTGCAGCCTGGGGGTGGGTGGGTGGCAGGTTGCACACTTACGCTTGCATTCCAAGAAAACAAAGCAGATGCTAACTTCTATCATCATCATGCTCCTCACCTTGGCACAAACAACTCCCCTGATGGAGAAGCCAGGGCCCACCGGAAGAGTTGGATTCTCTGGTGGGCTCGTCCAATGCTGCCCTAAAGCAGGCCAGTCTAAGACAAGTGTGTGGGGATGTTCTGCGGAGAAATCGGAGCGGCTGGGGACCGTTTATGGACACCCGGCCGCCCACAGGCGGCTGGGGACCGTGTGTGGACACCCGGCCACGGGGCGGCTGGGGACCAAGTGTGGACACCCGGCTGCCCCCTGGCAGCTGGGGATCGAGCATGGACACCCGGCCGCCGGGCGGCTGGGGACTGAGTATGGATATCTCGCTGCCGAAGCAGCCATGAGGTAGTGGCCAGCTTCGGCCTCCTCAAAATTAAAAGGCCCCATTTCAAGTGCAACCTAGCAGTATGGTATTGCAGCCTGGGGGTGGGTGGGTGGTTGGCTGAATATTTGCGCTTGCATTGCAAGGAATGGGGAAGGTAGAATTAAACACTGCCCTGGGACAAGGACTTGCACGGGGATAGTTGCAAGTCGGCATCTTCTGATGCAGCAAGGATCACTTCTGATGGGCACACTTTTAGGCAGTGACCTGGGAGTCAGAGATGCTACCAGGAGTCTTCCCCATGCTGTTCCCATGTCTTTTCAGCACTGTATGCATGTGTCACACAGCACATGACCAGATAAGGTTGTAAAATGTTAAAATGACATTTCCCGGTGAATGCATTTGTCACAGTTGAAAGCAATACAAAAGTGCAAAACGCATAAAAAACGCTACTTGTGAACATAGCCCAAGGTGTGGAGGAGTATTTTTGTTTTTGGTTATTTATTTTACCTTATATACAAGTCTTTACCCTGGAAAAGAAATTCCTTCACATATTTCACAGGAATAAAGTTTCACTTTCGTTTTTGAACGTTTTATTATGAGCCTGTAAAAGTGGCTTAATACCTCTGAACATGTTGTTGACAACAGTGACCTGGGGGTCAGAAATGCTTCCTGGGGCGATCCCCATGCTGTCCCCATGTCATTTGAGCACTGTCAATATCGTTTTGGGCACTTTTTAGGCTTTCTACAGACTGCCGGGGGTGCCGCCGCAAAAATGCTCGGGTCTCCCATAGACTAACATTGGGCTTGTTGCTCGCGTCGAGCACCCGAGTATCACGGCGGGCTTCAGTAACACAAGTAGTTGACTGAAAGTAGGTGGAGGTCTGGGAGCTCTACTGCTACAGGAAACACACATAAAGGAGACCTAACCACGAGTGTCCACATTTCCAAAAATGAAGGGCTGACACCACCAAAGTGGCATCAATTTCACCACAGTAGAAATAGTATAATGGGGACCGACACATCTTCCACTACAGCCAACCCAGCAGATGGAAACCCAATCAGGAGTCTTGAAATTTCACAAAATTAGTGGCTGACACCACCAAAGTGGCATCAATTTCACCACATTAGAAATAGTATAATGGGGACCGACACATCTTCCACTACAGCCAACCCAGCAGATGGAAACTCAATCAGGAGTCTTCAAATTTCACAAAATTAGGGGCTGACACCACCAAAGTGGCATCAATTTCATCAGAGTAGATATAGTATAATGAGGACCGACACCTCTTCCATTGCAGCCAACCCAGCAGATGGAGACCCAATCAATAGTCTTCAAATTTCAAAAAATTAGGGTCAGACACCACCAAAGTGGCATCAATTAAACTAGAGTAGAAATAGTATAATGGAGACCGACACCTCTTCCACTACAGCCAATCCAGCAGATGGAGACCCATTCTGAAGTCTCCACATTTCCAAAAATAGGGACTGACACCACCACAGTGGCATCAATTTCACCAGAGAAAAAATAGTATAATGGGGACTGATACCTCTTCCACTACAGCCAATTCGGCAGTTGGAATCCCAACCAGGAGTCTCCACATTTCAAAAAAGTAGGGGCTGACACCATCAAAGTGGCATCTATTGCACTAGAGTAAAAATAATATAATGGGGACCGACACCTCTTCCACTACAGCCAACCCAGCAGATGGAGACCACAATACCAGCGCTTGCCAGGACCAGGATTCAAATACATGGGCGGCGCAGCGGTGAGTGAACACTGCGTCCGCCCATGACTGAATATGACAAGCACGCCCCTATGACTGAAAACGCAGGTAGGATCTAAGTATATTAAACGTTATAAAATCATTATAGCTGCACCAATTTTCATGAAAACAGCTTGTTAATGATGCACATTGCATCACTAACAAAGCTATGGGGCAGTCTAGAGGGCAACTAGGACATGACAGGTTCCCTTTAAGGTTGTCTAATAGCGCGTTTCGATACTCCAGCATGCTCAGGTCTCTTTCCAGGGTGGGAAGCATCTGGCAAAATTTACTCTTGTAACGTGGATCTAACAGAGTGGCAACCCAGTAGTCCGCACTATTTTGAATTATAACTATATGGGGATCATGTTGCAGAAAGAAGGAGCTCATGTGTTGGGCTCTTCCATGCATTCCAAGACCATGGTGTGTTGGTGGCTGGGTAACACTAATGCTTGTTTCCTCCATCCCCTCCCACCAACCACGGACAACAGAGAGGGGATCATTATCCTCTTCATCTCCTGAATGTTGCTCGCCCATCACCTTTTCCTACTTCTCCTTCTCCATTTGTTCCTCGACTCCTTCACCTTCACTAACAGTTTGTCTGGTAACATGAGCCCCCCTCGATCGCTGTACTACACCCGCCCTTGGCACCCACCTTTGTGACGACAGTCTGGAACTTAGAGACATTGTTATCCCTTCAGCATCCTTCTCTGCTTCCTCCTCTTCCTCAGGGACCACCACCTCCTCCTGCAGGCTATTCAAAGTCTGCTCCAGCATGTAGATGACCGTAATAGTGATGCTGATGATGGCATTGTCAGCGCTAATCATCTTAGTAGCCATTTCAAAACTGTGCAGAAGGGTGCAGAGGTCCTTAATCTATACCCACTCTGCAAACATGATTTGCACCACGTTCGTACTGCGTTGGCCCAGGCCATATGACATGAATACTGAATCAGGGCTTGTCGCTGCTGCCACAGTCACTGCAACATGTGCAGAGTGGAATTCCACCATGTCGGCACATCACATATCAACTGGTTAACTGGCAGAGACAAAGACCTCTGTATCGATGCAAGTTGATGACCTGAGGGGTGCGAATAGCGGAAATGAGCACACAGCTTCCATGCTTTCTGCAGCAGCGCATCCAGACCTGGCTAGTGGAGGAGAAATTGCTGTACTACCAGGTTGAGGACACGATCCATGCAAGGCATGTGTGTGAGCTTGCCCCAGTGTAGGGCCACCACCAGGTTTGCACCGCTATGGCACACGGCCTTCCCTGGCTCCAAGTTCTGCAGAGCCATTGCTGAAACACGGCCTGGATAGCTATCCGCAACTCTTCAGGTGTATGACTGGGATCTCCGAGGCATATTAATTTTAAGACTGCCTGATTGCGGTAAGCCGTGGCTGCGCAGTACGGAGGTGGTGGGGATTCATTCTGCACTGTTGGAATAGTGTCTCATTAACGCAGAGGATGAGGGTGCAGGTGGAGGCCCTGGAGGAGGTGGAGGAGGCAGAAGCAGTGGAGTAAGTGTTAAATACAGAGGTTTGTCCCGCAAGCCTTGGGGATTCCAAGACTTGTGGAGCAGCCCCTTCCCTGCCTGCCCCCACAGCCACCAGAGTCACCCAGTGCCCAGTCACAGAGATGTAACGCCCCTGGCCATGCTTACTCGTCCAGCTGTCTGTGGTGAAATGCACCCTGGCAGACTTAGATTTAGTCACGGAATGGGTGATGTTGTTTGCGACATGCTGGTGTAGCGTAGGCACAGCTTTCTTAGAGAAGTAATGGCGACTGGGCAACTGGTATTGGGGGACTGCGATGGCCATCAGCTTTCGGAAATCATCTGTATCCACCAGGCGGAAAGGCAGCATTTCAGTGGCCACCAAATTGGACATGGTGGAGTTCAACCTCTTAGCTTTGTCATGTGTGGGAGGAAACAATCTTTTACGTGATCACAGCTGCGTGACCGAGGGCTGGTTGCAGTGCTGAGAGAGGGCGGAGTAGGGTGAACACGAAAAAACTGCTGGACCGTGAGTGAGGTGCAGGCGGAGATGTTATGGTGGATAGAGAAAGATGTGGTGTGCTCGGTGAAGCAAAAACAGCAGGCATATCTACTTCCATAATACCTGACGGGCTCTCACTCAGCCTGACTGGAGCGGATAAACAACCGGAAGTTCTGTGGTCGGAGACCTGCGTGACAACACTTGGCATGGTGGCGGAGGAGGAAGAAGCAGCAGATGTGGTTGATGGGGCGGCCGATGGTTGCGGAGGCCCACTAGTCTGCATCTTATCACAGTGACATTGTCAGAGTAACGCATGTTGATCGCGCATGTGACAGTTCATGCATGTAGTAGTCTACATTTTTTAATCTATTGCATTTTTTACCTCTACTGAGTCTTTTTTTGCAAAGTTGGCAGATAATGTGAGTTGGCTCAAACTGTGACCCTGAGTACAAAATAAAATGGATGCCATAATATACACAATGTTTGGAGGCCAAAAGACACTGCATATTACCCCAAAAACACCGTACCAACAATGAAGTTTGGGGTGTGAACCACATGGTGTGGGGCTGTTTTTCAGCATATGGCACTGGCAAACTTCATGTTATTAAAGGAAGGATGAATGGACAAATGTACTGAGACATTCTTGAAAAAAATCTGCTGCGATCTACCAGGATGGTGAAGAGGAAATGAGGGTAGACATTTCAGCAAGACAATGATCCAAAACACACAGCGAAGGAAACTCTCAATTGGTTTCAGAAAAAGTAAATAAATCTGCTAGAATGGCCAAGCCAATCACCTGACCTGAATCCAATGGAAATTTTATGGAAGGAACTAAAGCTCAGAGTTCATAGAAGGAACCCACAGAAGCCTTAGAATTTGAATTGTGTTTGTGTGGAAGAGTGGGCCAAAATCACACTGGAGCAATGTATGTGACTAGTTTCTCCATACAGGAGGTGTCTTAAAAGCTGTCATCACCAATAAAGGCTTTTGTGCAAAATATTAATTACATTTCAGTAAGCGTGTTCAATATATTTTCCTTGTGTCATATCACATCATTATTACACAACTTAAAACCACAGATATCCATAAATTATTTCTTTGCCTGTGTGGATTGGATGGGTTGTTACCGACATCTAGCGATAATTTCATGTTAATATCACCTTTAAAAATGTATTTTCTTGGTTAATGGGTGATGTTTTTAATACTTATTTTTCCGCTGTAGACATTCATTTGACAACACAGATTTTATTTGCATTTTTCCCTGCTCAGTTTATCCAGTGAACTGCACAATGCACCTGTATATATTGCCACTATATCAGAGGCATGGCTAGGGGTTCATCTGGGGGGGGGGCAAAAGATCTGAGTGGGCCCCTAACCGGTAACCTTGATTACAACTGTGGTGATGCACCCTGATCGTGGTTTAAGGATTGTACTCACTTGGGTACGTTGGGAGGCAAACAGGAGGCATGTTACTTCAAATGTCCATAACAGTTTATTAGCTTCATAAACCGGTCAAAAGCAAAATGCAAACAAACAGACTTTAATGCAGGCAAAAACAAAGAAAACAAGCCTTTGAGCAAAGTCTCTGGTTAGCCAGCACTGTGGTCACACAGGCTGCTAGGCATCCAGTACATGGCAAAGTCTGGAGACAACCACACACAGGAGGCCTTCTCCCTCCAGATACACAGACCATGTGCCAAACAATGGCATCCATTTTAAAGGCTGATAACCACACCCAGAGGTGAGGTATGTGGGTAGCTGGACCCGCCCAACTCTCCTAGCAACCAGTAACCCGGTCCCAGGTAGTGTTGAGCCACCCCCGTAGTGTTCGAGTTCGGTTCGGTTCGTCGAACACCCTTGTGTTCGCCGAACTGTTCGTCGAACTGTTCGTCGAACACCTTCGAACACCGTTAAAACCAATGGCAGGCAAACAAAAACACATAGAAACACATAGAAAACACCTTCAAAGGTGTCCAAAAGCTGACAAACTGCTCAGAAGACATAACTAACACATGGAAAAGTGACAAGTACATATAGTCATGCGAAAAGAAAAGAGGTGGAGGAGTAAAAGGAGGGGGAGACACAGATATAGGCATGTCATGCCCTTCTAAAATCCAAAAAGTGAGAAGCCGACACGGCCAGTCTGTTCCTGCCCGTGCCACCTCCGTGTTGCCGAGTTTGTGCCAGAGCCGCAGTGGACCCTGACGGCCAGCCCCCCTCTCCCAATACTGGTGCCTGTCCGCTGGTGGGTCGAGCGAGCCCCTGTGGTGGAGGCAGGTCTAAGCTTTTTAATTTAAATTGTCTCTCTAATTTGAATGAATACACTTTAAATCCTTTTACAAGGATCTATTGGAGGGCAAGTCTCATGCCAGCAGCTGCGTAATTCCAGCTCCAGTAGCATCCACTAAAGCTGCTGCAGTTAAAAAGCTTTTATAAGGATCGAGCTCGGTGGTCCACCGCAAGGCGTCCTACCGCCAGTCCCAGCCCCTATGCCTTGGGGTGCCTCCTGATGCTCTTCACTGAGTATCCCGGGGTCCCGGAGCATTTCCTTTGAAAAAATTAAGTGTCCAAACTACAGGTGGTGTAGCTTGCTTAACAGCTGGGATAATCCGCTGACTAGCAGACACTGCTACTAGGCACAAAGTATTTCCTGGGCTAGATGCAGTTAAAAATTTGTAATTAGATACTCTCGTTGGATGCTGAGAAAGCATTCCATAGAGTCTCCTGGCACGCCATATATTATTCTCTTAAAAGCTTGGGGTAGGGGTCTAGGGGACCCTTTTATAGCCAAAATCACGGCCCTGTATCGCAATACGTCACCTAGGCTGAAGATAAATGGAACTGTAGCACCCCGAGGGCTTGGTTGCTACAGAGGTATTGCACCTCACCCAGAGGTGTGATATCTCACTCTCAGGTAAGGATGGAGTGTGAATCAGGTTTTCGACACCTGCATGCATTACACCACATTGCCGTGGGGCAGGGCAACCAATATGCCTCTGAGATGGGCACGACAGTCCTTGTCCCTGGCTGGAGTGGGGGGAGGGAACACTGAGGAAGGGGAACCCTGTAGTGCAGGAGCAGGGAGGAAGCAGTTCCAGGGTGCATTGAGAAGGAAGTATAAAAGGTGGGCACCATCTTAGTTCAGTGCAGAGAAGTCTGAGCAGAAGTGACAGGGAGCAGGGGCTCTGCATGAGCTCTGCTCCGGAGGCGGGCCTAGTAACAGAGGCCCAGGCCTGGAAGAGGAAGAAGGAAGGAAGAGGAGCGGAGAAGGCTCCAGGAACGAGGAACGAAGGGATCCCAGGGGTGCGGACGGGCAAGTCGCCACCGCACGCCCGAATCCACCTGCGTGGAGGGGTCAGGCCAAAGGGGGAGGCCGGTCCCCGAAACTAGTGGAGGCGGGAAACGACCCTCAGCTAGAAACCGGAGGCTGTGACATTTTATGTGGCGCAGCCCCTCCCTACACCCGCTAGGAAGGCACCACATAGGGTCAGGGAAACTGGCGCCAAGTTTACCAAGAGGAGGCCCGAGGCAACCGGACAGAAGCGTTGGTAAGAAAGGCCAGACAAAGGACACACAAAGGGGGTCCTGTGAAGTGCTCCAAAGTTATCTGGGAGTTGTCTGAGCCCCTCACCTGGTAAGCACAGAACGACGTGGGCAGCCGTTACCTGCAGAAGTGGTCTGGATAATAAGAACTGTGAATAAAGGCCCTGGACTGCATTACTGACTCCGTGTCGTTACTGCTGCTACCCTGCACCATTACCCCCATCCTCCGCATACACTGCCCTGAGGCTATACTCCTCCTGTGGGGAGTTATGCTACGCTCTGCTGCACCCACAACACCAGCCTCAGCGGTCTTCCCTGCAGCGGCGGTTCACTCTGACCGCAATCCACGGGTGGCGTAGTCGCACGTTTAAACATCAAAACCACATAAATAGTTCCGCCACTGGTTTGACCGCCCTGAACCATGGAACCGGGTCGCCGCCACGGAGACTACAACCACCAGCATCCACCAAAAAGGGTCCGGCTCCAGGTGTCCCAAGGCCCAGGGGGCGCGTCAGAACATTTTCATCACCTTTCATAATCACCAATGGGACAAGGCAGGGATGTCCTCTGTCCCCTCTCTTATACATCCTAGTGACGGAGCACCTGCTCTCATCAATTCGCCATAACCCCAATATTAGGTGGATTGAGGTGGGAGGCACCGAGTACAAGTGCTCTCTATTTGCTGATGATGTCCTAGTATATATCACTCAATCACATATATCCATCCCTGCTGTTATGGCTGAAATAGATCACTTTGTTACATGGTCAAATTTTAAAATTAATGCAGCGAAGTCTGAGGCCCTCAATTTCTCCCTCCTAAAATCCATACAGGATTCCATCCAGTCCAGATGTCCCTTTGCCTGGCCCTCACAGGGTATCAAATACTTAGGAATTCCTATTCATAGAGACCTCTCCCGTCTATGTTATCTTAATTTTGGGCCCTTTATTGAACAACTCCATACAGACCACGGTTGGCAAGTTAGAACTGTAAGATTCACTACATGAACCACTGGTGTTTTGTGGAAAAGCACATGTACACTGTGTTCCAAATTATTATGCAAAAAGTGTTTAGGAGTGATAAGGGAAGAATTTGTTTGTTTGTCAGTTATACTCATTGATGGTGATGTGTGTCAGGGCTCTTTATATCATTGTAAGCAATTGCAGACACCTGTGCTAATTAGTTTGGCAGGTGTGTCCAATGAAAGGCAAGACTACTTAAGAAGGCTGTCCCACATTATTAAGCAGCCTACATTTTCTGCCAAAATGGGAAAGAAAAAGGATGTGTCGGCAGCTGAGAAGCAACAAATTGTGGAGTGTTTAAGTCAAGGCATGACTACAATCAACATTGTGCGATGATCAGGATGAAGTGTCTTGGCAATCAAGAAGTATGTAGCTGATTCACAGTACACACGTGTGCGTGCTGATAAGGGCAAATTGAGGACTCTTTCCTACAGGCAATTAGGTCAGGTTAAAAGAGCAGCGGCAAAAAAGCCTTGTCATAGCAGCAGACAAGTTTTTGCAGCTGCTGGTGCCTCCAACGTCCCCCGTACAACAAGATGCAGGGTCCTTCAGAGGTTTGCAGCTGTGCGTACGCCATCCTGTCGACCTCCTCTATCCACTTCACACAAGCAGAAACGGCTCCAATGGGC
This sequence comes from Phyllobates terribilis, assembly GCF_046119375.1. NCBI lineage: Eukaryota > Metazoa > Chordata > Amphibia > Anura > Dendrobatidae > Phyllobates > Phyllobates terribilis. The sequence goes on along the minus strand of NW_027362761.1, from coordinate 1,121,519,004 downwards.
CAAACATTACATGAAGACTGATTTCAAAACTGTTTTGTTCACGGATGAGTGCCGTGCAACGCTCGATGGTCCAGATGGATGGAGTGGAGGAAAGCAGGTTGATGGACACCCCACGCAAGCACGGCTACAGCGCCAACAAGGAGGAGGTGGAGTAATGTTTTGGGCTGGAATCATGGGGAGAGAGATTGTCGGCCCCCTTAGGATCCCTGAAGGGGTAAAGATGAACTCCATAATGTATGTGGAGTTTCTCAAACAGCACTTCCTGCCATGGTTCAAGAAGAAGAACTGTGTATTCCACAGCAAGATCATTTTTATGCATGATAATGCACCATCTCATGCTGCACATAACACATCTGCATCTCTGGCTGATATGGGCATAAAAGGGGAATAACTTATGCTGTGACCCCCATGCTCCCCTGGCCTCTACCCCATTCAGAACCTCTGGAGCATCATCAAAAGGAGTGTCTATGATGGCGGGAGGCAGTTCACATCTAAGCAACAGCTCTGGGAGGGTATTCTGTCCTCATGCAAAACAATTGAAGCAGAAACCATCCAAAACCTGACAAATTCAATGGACGAGAGAGTTCAGAAGCTTATTTCGAACAAGGGGTCCTATGTGCAAATGTAACATCACCTAGAATAAAGTTATGAGTTTAAAACTGTTTGATTTCAATTTCTAATAACCTGCTAATGCTTATAATTTCAAAAATGACCATTTTTTTGGTCTTTATTAAAATGAAAAGGTTGATCGAAGAGTGTGGGGGATCTAAGAGTGTGGCAACCCAGTAGTCAGGATTACTTCGAATTCTGACAATCTGAGGGTCATGTTGCAGGTAGTGCAGCAAGAAGGCACTTATGTGTCTTGCGCATCTCGGAGCCCCAAAATTATTTTCCGGGCTAGATGCAGTAAAAATTATTATTAATTTTAAATCTGGTGGAGCTTTGTAAAGATGGCCTAATAGAATCAGTACTGCACACTGCTACAAAGCCCAAATTATTTTCCAGCCAAGATACAGATAAACATGATTAGTAATTTTAAATCTGGTGGAGCTTAGTATAGATGGCCTAATAGAATAAGTGCTGCACACTGCTACAAAGCCCAAATTATTTTCCAGCCAAGATACAGATAAACATGATTAGAAATTTGAAAGCTTAAAACGGTTGGTGAGGTGATTTTAACCAATCATCAAGCTTTTACTCTCCCCAGGATGACACAGGGGTAGAAAAGTCATTTCGGATCCATGATTTGTTCATCTTTATGAACGTGAGTCTGTCTACATTATCAGTGGAGAGCCGCGTGCGCTTATCTGTCAGCACACCACCAGCAGCGCTGAACACACGTTCAGACAGAACGCTGGCTGCGGGGCATGACAAGATCTCCAAGGCGTAAGTGGCTAGCTCCGGCCATTTATCCAGATTGGAAGCCCAAAAAGAGCAAGGGTCCAGTGACACAGTCATGGCTTCAATGTTTACTTGGAGATACTCCTGTACCATCATCTCTAGGCGTTGACTATGTGTCAGACTTCTTGTCTCCTGTGGCCTTGCAAAGGATGGGCTAAAAAAGTGGTGAAATAATTCCGCAAAATTGATGTTACCAGCAGATACTGTGTTTCTGTTACGGTTTGAGTGCTGAACACTCGACGGTCCCACGGTTGACAAGTTGGAACTGTGAGATTCACTACGTGCACCACTGGTGTTTTGTGGAAAAGCACATGTAAGATTCTGCAACAGTCTCTGCTGATACTCCTGCATGCGTGCATCCCTTTCTATGGCAGGAATAATTTCTGCAAATTTACTTTTGTACCGGGGATCTAACAGTGTGGCAACCCAGTAGTCAGGATTATTTCTAATTCTCACAATTCGAGGGTCATGTTGCAGCTAGTGCAGCAAGAAGGCACTCATGTGTCTTGCGCATGCAGGAGCACCAAGTCCCTTTTGTGTTGGTGGCGAGGTAACAATCATGCTTCCTTCCTCTGTCCTCTCCCCCCAACCTCGCACAACAGAAATGTGATCAAGGTCTCCCTCATCTGATGAGTCTTCCATCAGTTCGTCCTCCACTTCTTCCTGGGCTCCTGCACCTTCCTCACTAGTTTGGCTGCTACCATGCACCCTGGTAAAACCATCTCCCCCACCCTCACATGCCTGCTGCCATGGTGCTGCTGACCGTCTGGACCTTGCAGATGTTAGCCCTTCCGCATACAACTCCTCCTCCTCTACTTCCTCCACCTCCTCTTGTGCCACCACCTGACTCCGAATTCTGTTTAACATGTGCTCCAGCATGTAAATCACCGGAATAGTCATGCTGATAATGGCATCGTCAGCACTAAACATCTTCGTCGCCATTTCAAAACTGTGCAGAAGGGTGCATAGGTCCCTGATCTGAGACCACTCCTCCAGCGTGATTTGACCCACCTCTGGATCTCGTTGGCCCAGGCTATACGTCAGAACATATTGCACCAGGGCTTGTCGGTGCTGCCACAGTCGCTGCAACATGTGCAGAGTTGAATTCCACCGGGTAGGCACATCGCATTTTAGCCGGTGAAGTGGCAGGCCCAACGACTTCTGTAGAGATGTAAGTCGCTGAGCTGCGGGATGCGAACGGCGGAAGTGAGCACACAGCGACCATGCCCTCTGCAGAAGGCCATCTAGTCCGGGATAGTGGGCTAAAAATTGCTGGACAACCAGGTTCAACACGTGAGCCATACAAGGCACGTGTGTGACATTGCCCCGGCAAAGGGCCGCACCCAGGTTTGCAGCACTGTCGCACACGGCCTTCCCTGGTTTCAGGTCCAGTGGAGACAACCATTCATGAAATTGGTTCTCCAGAGCTGACCACAACTCCTCAGCTCTGTGACTCACATTTCCCAGACATTTCAAAGTAAAAACCGCCTGATGACGTTGAGCCCTACTGCCAGCATAGTAAGGAGGTGTGCAGGATCCCTTCTGCGCAGTTAGAAAGCTTGTGGCATGACCAGACAGGCTTTGGGTGCAGGTGGAGGACCGAGAGGAGGTTGAGGAGGCAGAAGCAGTGGAGGAACTTTGAGATAAAGAGGATTGACGCACAACTCGTGGGGACGGCAAGACTTGGACAGCAGCCCCTTGTCCTGCTGTCACCATAGTTACCCAGTGCCCAGTCAGCGACATGTAACGCCCCTGTCCATGCATACTCGTCCAAGTGTCTGTGGTGAAATGCACCCTGTCACACACAGAGTTTCTCAAAGAAGCGGTGATGTTGTGTGCGACATGCTGGTGGAGTGCAGGCACACCTTTCTTTGAGAAGTAGTGCTGACTGGGCATCTGTTACTAGGGCACTGCAACGGACATAAGGTCTCGAAAATCCTCTGTGTCCACCAGGCGGAAAGGCAGCATTTCTGTAGCCAAGAGCTTGCAGATGGTGAAATTCAACCTCTTAGCTTTCTCATGGCTAGAAGGAAATGGTCTTTTACTTGTCCACATCTGAGGGACCGAGGGCTGGCTATTGTGCTTAGACAGGGTTGATAAGGGTGTTCCCGGCAAACTGCCGGTCTGTGAGGAAGATGCAGGCGGACATGTTAGGTTGCCTTGATCCAAAGGTGGTGCTATCGATGTCGGACAGCGCTCAACACCAGCTGGTGTTACCACCTCCAAAGAAAATGATGACCTGCCAATCACGCTGGCTGTTGCGGGTAAAGAGGTGGCAGGTCTGCGTCCCAAAACAGGTGTGACTGCTGTCCCCCCAGTCACATAGGATGAAGAGGCCGCGGATGCACAAGATATGGCAGACGGTGGTTGGCCCGGCCGGCTAGGCCGCATTGTAGCACAGTGAGCTTCCCACTGCAACTTATGCTTCATGTCCATGTGCCGGTTCATGCATGAAGTACTCAGACTATGTATTTTTTGGCCTCTACTTAGCTTTTGCTGACAAATGTTACAGATAACACGAGTTGGGTCATCTTTATCGATCTGAAAAAATGCCCAGGCTATGCAAGGCTTAGCACCCATGCGACCGGAAGAGCCACCACGACTTGTGGTGAGAGGCAGAGTTGTGTTTGAGGATGCAGTTGTTGACGTGCTTCCAGTACTACGTCTCTGTCCAGGAAGGCGCAACCTGACCTCGTCGTCACTAGCATTCTCCTCCACCTCCTCTGCTGACCTCATCTCTTGGCTGACTGTGGGTTGACAGTAAGTGGGATCTCCAACCTCATCATCATCACCCTGTGCATTGTCACACCCGTCGTCCTCAGAGCCAACCTGTTCCTGCCCTGACAAAAAACTAAAGTTGTCGCTCCAATCAGGTATTTGAGTCTCATCATCATCTTCCTCATTGTCTCCACCAACACGAGTTACAGTTTGGGAATGAGGGTCTACATTATGGTCAGAACTTTCAGCGTCTGGTCCTGGATCCGACTCATAAAGATTCTGGGCATCAGTGCAGATCATTTCCTAGTCTGGATTCACAGAAGCGTTGGAGCCGACCTCTGATTCCCAGGCTATAGTATGAGTAAACAGCTCTGCAGACTCAACCATCTGTTCTACCTCATACTCAGACGCGCAGCTGGAGATTTGGGAGCTGTGAGGAAGCAAGTGCGATTGGAGTGACACCTTTGAGGACTGGAGTATTTGTGATGTTGAAGTTGATGTGGAGGAGAGCCCACTTAAAGGAGCACTTGATATCTGCTGAATCACCTGCTGTTTTTGTGCCTCATCTGGAATTTGTAGCGATTGTCGTGTCCGTAAGAAAGGGATCTTATCACATTGTCTGCTAAAAGAAGTAGACATTTTAGTTTGGCTGGAAGATGGTCTTTCTTCTGCAGATGTTAATGTTGCTTTAACACCTACCCCACGGACACAACCTTTTCTCACCTTCCCAACACGCCTATTCCCCTTTCCACCAGCAGCAGGCCTTTTTCCACTCATTTTGGTGGTTAACTAATTCACAACTCTGGAGTTGTTTGCACAAAAAAACAATGGATGGGAACCGAGCAGAGCTGAGTGGCCAAATTGTGGTATTAAGCCAAAACTATTGGCTTGGTTAGATGCAGAAAAAAATTATATTCAATTTGCAACCTGATGGAGGTCAGTATAGATGGACTAATAGACCAAGTCCTAAACACTGCTAGAAGCCCAAATATTTTTTCAGAGCTAGATGCAGAAAAAAATTATATTTAATTTGCAACCTGATGGAGGTCAGTATAGATGGACTAATAGACCAAGTCTCACACACTGCTTGAAGCCCAAATATTTTTTCAGAGCTAGATGCAGAAAAAAAATATTTTAAATTTGCAACCTGATGGAGGTCAGTATAGATGGACTAATAGACCAAGTCCCACACACTGCTAGAAGCCCAAATATTTTTTCAGAGCTAGATGCAGAAAAAAATTATATTCAATTTGCAACCTGATGGAGGTCAGTATAGATGGACTAATAGAACAAGTCCCACACACTGCTAGAAGCCCAAATATTTTTTCAGAGCTAGATGAAGAAAAAAAATATTTTTAATTTGCAACTTGATGGAGGTCAGTATAGATGGACTAATAGACCAAGTCCCACACACTGCTAGAAGCCCAAATATTTTTTCAGAGCTAGATGCAGAAAAAAATTATATTCAATTTGCAACCTGATGGAGGTCAGTATAGATGGACTAATAGAACAAGTCCAACACACTGCTAGAAGCCCAAATATTTTTTCAGAGCTACATGCAGAAAAAAATTATTTTCAATTTGCAACCTGATGGAGGTCAGTATATATGGACTAATAGACCAAGTCCCACACACTGCTAGAAGCCCAAATATTTTTTCAGAGCTAGATGCAGAAAAAAAATATTTTTAATTTGCAACCTGATTGAGGTCAGTATAGATGGACTAATAGACCAAGTCCCACACACTGCTAGAAGCCCAAATACTTTTTCAGAGCTAGATGCAGAAAAAAATTATTTTCAATTTGCAACCTGATGGAGGTCAGTATAGATGTACTAATAGAACAAGTCCCACACACTGCTAGAAGCCCAAATATTTTTTCAGAGCTAGATGAAGAAAACAATTATTTTTAATTTGCAACCTGATGGAGGTCAGTATAGATGGACTAATATACCAAGTCCCACACACTGCTAGAAACCCAAACATTTTTTCAGAGCTAGATGCAGAAAAAAAATATATTCAATTTGCAACCTGATGGAGGTCAGTATAAATGGACTAATAGAACAAGTCGTACACACTGCTAGAAGCCCAAATATTTTTTCAGAGCTAGTTGCAGAAAAAAATTATATTCAATTTGCAACCTGATGGAGGTCAGTATAGATGGACTAATAGATCAAGTCCCACACACTGCTAGAAGCCCAAATATTTTTTCAGAGCTAGATGCAGAAAAATATTATATTCAATTTGCAACCTGATGGAGGTCAGTATAGATGGACTAATAGAAAAAGTCCCATACACTGCTAGAAGCGGAAATATTTTTTCAGAGCTAGATGAAGAAAAAAAATATTTTTAATTTGCAACTTGATGGAGGTCAGTATAGATGGACTAATAGACCAAGTCCCACACACTGCTAGAAGCCCAAATATTTTTTCAGAGCTAGATGCAGAAAAAAATTATTTTCAATTTGCAACCTGATGGAAGTCAGTATAGATGGACTAATAGAACAAGTCCCACACACTGCTAGAAGCCCAAATATTTTTTCAGAGCTAGATGAAGAAAAAAATTATTTTTAATTTGCAACCTGATGGAGGTCAGTATAGATGGACTAACAGACCAAGTCCCACACACTGCTAGAAGCCCAAATATTTTTTCAGAGCTAGATGCAGAAAAAAATTATATTCAATTTGCAACCTGATGGAGGTCAGTATAGATGGACTAATAGACCAAGTCCCACACACTGCTAGAAGCCCAAATATTTTTTCAGAGCTAGATGCAGAAAAAAATTATATTCAATTTGCAACCTGGTGGAGGTCAGTATAGATGGACTAATAGAACAAGTCCCACACACTGCTAGAAACCCAAATATTTTTTCAGAGCTAGATGAAGAAAAAAATTATTTTTAATGTGCAACCTGATGGAGGTCAGTATAGATGGACTAATAGACCAAGTCCCACACACTGCTAGAAGGCCAAATATTTTTTCAGAGCTAGATGCAGAAAAAAATTATATTCAATTTGCAACCTGATGGAGGTCAGTATATATGGACTAATAGACCAAGTCCCACACACTGCTAGAAGCCCAAATTTTTTTTCAGAGCTAGATGAAGAAAAAAAATATTTTTAATTTGCAACCTGATGAAGGTCAGTATAGATGGACTAATAGACCAAGTCCCACACCCTGCTAGAAGCCCAAATATTTTTTCAGAGCAAGATGCAGAAAAAAATTATATTCAATTTGCAACCTGATGGAGGTCAGTATAGATGGACTAATAGAACAAGTCGCACACACTGCTATAAGCCCAAATATTTTTTCAGAGCTAGATGCAGAAAAAAATTATATTCAATTTGCAACCTGATGGAGGTCAGTATAGATGGACTAATAGACCAAGTCCCACACACTGCTAGAAGCCCAAATATTTTTTCAGAGCTAGATGCAGAAAAAAATTATTTTCAATTTGCAACCTGATGGAGGTCAGTATAGATGGACTAATAGAACAAGTCCCACACACTGCTAGAAGCCCAAATATTTTTTCAGAGCTAGATGAAGAAAAAAATTATTTTTAATTTGCAACCTGATGGAGGTCAGTATAGATGGACTAATAGACCAAGTTCCACACACTGCTAGAAGCCCAAATATTTTTTCAGAGATAGATGCAGAAAAAAATGATATTCAATTTGCAACCTGATGGAGGTCAGTATAGATGGACTAATAGAACAAGTCCCATACATTGCTAGAAGCCCAAATATTTTTTCAGAGCTAGATGAAGAAAAAAAATATTTTTAATTTGCAACCTGATGAAGGTCAGTATAGATGGACTAATAGACCAAGTCCCACACACTGCTAGAAGCCCAAATATTTTTTCAGAGCAAGATGCAGAAAAAAATTATATTCAATTTGCAACCTGATGGAGGTCAGTATAGATGGACTAATAGAACAAGTCGCACACACTGCTAGAAGCCCAAATATTTTTTCAGAGCTAGATGCAGAAAAAAATTATATTCAATTTGCAACCTGATGGAGGTCAGTATAGATGGACTAATAGACCAAGTCCCACACACTGCTAGAAGCCCAAATATTTTTTCAGAGCTAGATGCAGAAAAAAATTATATTCAATTTGCAACCTGGTGGAGGTCAGTATAGATGGACTAATAGAACAAGTCCCACACACTGCTAGAAGCCCAAATATTTTTTCAGAGCTAGATGAAGAAAAAAATTATTTTTAATGTGCAACCTGATGGAGGTCAGTATAGATGGACTAATAGACCAAGTCCCACACACTGCTAGAAGGCCAAATATTTTTTCAGGGGTAGATGCAGAAAAAAATTATATTCAATTTGCAACCTGATGGAGGTCAGTATATATGGACTAATAGACCAAGTCCCATACACTGCTAGAAGCCCAAATATTTTTTCAGAGCTAGATGCAGAAAAAAAATATTTTTAATTTGCAACCTGATGGAGGTCAGTATAGATGGACTAATAGACCAAGTTCCACACACTGCTAGAAGCCCAATTATTTTTTCAGAGCTAGATGCAGAAAAAAATTATACTCAATTTGCAACCTGATGGAGGTCAGTATAGATGGACTAATAGAACAAGTCCCACACACTGCTAGAAGCCCAAATATTTTTTCAGAGCTAGATGAAGAAAAAAATTATTTTTAGTTTGCAACCTGATGGAGGTTAGTATAGATGGACTTATAGACAAAGTCCCACACACTGCTAGAAGCCCAAATATTTTTTCAGAGCTAGATGCAGAAAAAAATTATGTTCAATTTGCAACCTGGTGGAGGTCAGTATAGATGGACTAATGGAACAAGTCCCATACACTGCTAGAAGCCCAAATATTTTTTCAGAGCTAGATGAAGAAAAAAATTATTTTTAATGTGCAACCTGATGGAGGTCAGTATAGATGGACTAATAGACAAAGTCCCACACACTGCTAGAAGCCTAAATATTTTTTCAGAGCTAGATGCAGCAAAAAATTATATTCAATTTGCAACCTGATGGAGGTCAGTATAGATGGACTAATAGAACAAATCGCACACACTGCTAGAAGCCCAAATATTTTTTCAGAGGTAGATGCAGAAAAAAATTATATTCAATTTGCAACCTTATGGAGGTCAGTATAGATGGACTAATAGAATGATGCTATGCCCAAAAGGTTTTACTTCACTAGGTGCAGTAAAAAAATTGGTATTCTTTACACAGGTGGTGTAGCTTGCAACAGAGATAGGCTATTCCACTGACTAACACACTCTGCAATAGGCCAAAAACAATTAGCTTTGCTAGATTTAGCCAAATGCTGTGAAAAAAACTTGCACAGCACTGGCACAGACCTGCCTGGCAAAAACTGATAGAAACTGATGTAACCTAGTCCTGAAAAGGACTCCAATTACAATTAGTCTTTACTCCCACAATCTATCTATTTAAGAGCACAGACCTGCCTGATAAAAGTCGTAGGAAATGCTGTAACCTAGTCCTTAAAAGGACTGAAATCACAACTCTTCCCTACTCCCAAGCTATCTGTAGATTTGTGCGAAAATTGGCTTGAAATTAACAAGGTATAGCGCACACAGCAACAGCGGTGCCGTCTAACACGCAGTTGCAGCAGTGAGAAAATGGTGGCGACGGGGAAAATGGCTTGGTCTTATAGGGCAAGGACATGTGACATACACTGCCAATGACACATGCCCTTGCTTGTGTGAAAAAAAGCACTTCGCTCCGTGTGTGCGCTGCTGATAGGCTGACAGATTGCACCTCCCCACTGTAAATGCGGGAAAGAGAAAAAAAAATGGAGATCTTCATTATTTCTGCAGAGATCCATCCCCTGCCCCTCCCCCCACCCCGCTGTACACTCAAACTGCGTATTAACATTAATTTTCATCATTACTGAGAAAAAATCCAGTTATGATTTTGGTGCACGAACAGTTATCGAACATAACCTCGAACAGCCGAATTTTTCTCAAATCGTTCGTGTTCGCCGAATGGCTCGAACACCGCCCAAAACAGTTCGAATTTGAGATTGGCGAACAGTTCGAGTCGAACAACGCTCATCTCTAATCTGTAGATTTGTGCGAAAATTGGCTTTAAATTAACAAGGTATAGCGCACACAGCAACAGCGGTGCCGTCTAACACGCAGCTGCAGCAGTGAGAAAATGGTGGCGATGGGGAAAATGGCTGGGTCTTATAGTGCAAGGACATGTGACATACACTGCCAATGACACATGCCCTTGCTTGTGTGAAAAAAAGCAGTTCGCTCCGTGTGTGCTCTGCTGATAGGCTGACAGATTGCACCTCCCCACTGTAAATGCGGGAAAGAGAAAAAAAAATGGAGATCTTCATTATTCCTGCAGAGATCCATCCCCTGCCCCTCCCCCCACCCCGCTGAACACTCAAACTGAGTATTAACATTAATTTTCAGCATTACTGAGAAAAAATCCAGTTATGATTTTGGTGCACGAACAGTTATCGAACATAAGCTCGAACAGCCGAATTTTTTTCAAATTGTTCGTGTTCGCCGAACGGCTCGAACACCGCCCAAAACAGCTCGAATTTGAGATTGGCGAACAGTTCGAGTCGAACAACGCTCATCTCTAGTCCCAGGTGCACCAAACGATCCTCTTAGTGCTTACATGCACTAGAAAAACACTCCTAGTTTCATCACAGAGGACAGCCATCTCTCTGACACATACCTCCTATCGACTATGCGACTATTACCCACCTTACAGTGGGTATAGGAGAACCTCAGCAGACGACCATGCTATTACAGAAAATAAAACTCTACACAAAGACCAACACAGATACTACCACCATATGGTGACCATACAGTGGTAGATTCCAGTCCTGGAGATCATACAAGTGATTACAGCTGATGTTGTTTCTGAGGAAGTCTTTCACTTTTCCTGTCATTTCCAGCTGGCCCAGTCCGACATGACAACTTCTCCAGCCACAACTTGTCTGCAGAGATTACAACAAAGATACATTTGACTTCTCACATTTCCTGCACCATCCCCATATATTCCCAGCCTGCACAAATCCTTCATCCTACTGATACCCCAATGCTGAGCCTCTGCTGCCGTGTCCCTATTATCGTACCTGCTGTTTGGCGCAATAACAGTGCTCTTTTAGTGCCCACATATTAATGTCCCTTACATAGTAATAACTCCTTTGTGCCCTCTAGATATTAAAATTGCCCCTTAGAAAATATTAATCCCCTGTGGAAATTCTCTAGAAAACAGTGCCGATATTTTGCCCCTTTGATGGTCATAATACTCTGAGTGCCCCAATGATGCTTCCTAACTGCTCACACTACATTTAATAATGTCCCCTTAGTCCCCTAATATACAGCTCCTCTATACACAGTATAGTGGGCCACAGCTTTCTTATACAGAGTATGATGTCTCCACAGCTCCCCTATATTCAGTATGGGGGCCCACAGCTCCCCTATGCACAATATAATGCCCCCACAGCTTCCCTATACATAGTATGATGTCTCCACTGCTCCCCAAAACATTCTAATGACTCCCATAGTAGCCCCCAAACTGTATAATGGCCCCGACATTAGCCCCCAAACTGTATAATGACCCCTGCATTAGCTCCCAAACTGTACAATGGCTCCCACATTAAACCCCAAGTTGTTCAATGGCCCCCACAGTAGTCCCTACAATGTTTGAGGGCCAAAACACTGTTTCAGGGTCCCCCAAAGTAACCCTCTTCTGTATGATGCCCCCACAGTCACACCACAATTTGTAAATAAAATAAAAAACAATGTATATATTATTTACCTAGTCCAGGATACTGACAAGTCTACAGGGCAGACTAACGTACTATCATAGTCCCGGTGTAGAACAATGATGTCACAGCGCCAGGACTCTGACATACTGTGCGTGCGCCGGCGACTCGACCAGTGCATCAGTTCTGTAGACTGCAGGCATGAAGTGACCTGTGGTCTACAGAATAGAGAGTGGTAGTTCAAGGAGACCATGCCTCGCTGCTCTACCGCACAGCTTAACTTAGGGGTGCACAACATTTTTTGGTTCACGGGCCACATTTCCATACTGAACCAATCCCAATGGCGGAAGAATAATTTAAAGTTGTACTTACATGAATCCATCACCAGAGCCACCATCAGTGCATTAGTATATCACCAGTACCAGTGTTGAGTATTTGAGGAGGATTTGGAGAGCTCAGTTTTTACTAAAAAAAAATCAGTGTGAACACATGCAAACTTAAAATGAGTTTCTGGAGCAGAAACTCGCCAAATCCTTTTTAAATTTTGAGTATTTTTAAGCTTAACATAGCCCTTAAGCACATTATTGATTGCTACTCTGTCAGCACATGAGTGCGGCGCCATAATCACCATCAGTACATGAAGGCAGCACTAGAAATACTGTCAGTACATTAATACCTCACCAGAACCACTGTTAGTACATAAATACTTCACCAGAACCACTGTCAGTACATGAATGCTGCACAAGTACCCCCGTCAGTACATGAATGCAGTACAAAAATTACCATCAGTACATGAATGCTGCACAAAAGCCAATGTCAGAACATGAATGCAACACCAAAACTACTGTTTGTAAATGAATGCAACACCAGAACCACCATCAGTACATGAATGCAGCACGAGAACCACCATCAGTATAGGAATGCAGCCCCAGAACCGCTATTGGTAAGTGAATGCAGTACCAGAACCACTGTCAGTAGAGGAATACAGCACTAGAACCATATTTTCCCTCCTCTGTATACTGCCTACACAATACTGTGCCTTCACATTAACATCCCTCATTTAAAATTAAAGTCCATATTACCTCTGGCTCTATAAGGCACTTATCTTTCCCACTTCGGCAGCAGGGTGATGGTGGCAGCAGAATAATTGTGGTAGCAAGTGATGGACTCAGCCAGGTGACAGCCTCAGCAGGGTGATGGCCCCAGTAGGGTAACAGTGGCAGAAAGGTGACTGCCTCAGCTGAGTGATGACTTCTGACCAGTTATGGTTTGCTACATTTACACTTGATTAGAATCATGGTCAGTATATGAATGCATTAGCAGATCCACCATCAGTACATGAATACAATTTCTCCATATTGTGCCCCCACTTCTCCATGTTAATCCCCACGCTCTCACCTCCATACTGTCCCCCCACCTCTCCATACTGTTACTTCATACTGTCCCCTCACACATCCAATTCTCCATCCTCTTTCCCCACTTCTCCATATTGTCCCCCATGCTCCCACTTCTCCATACTGTGCCCCCAATTTCCATACAATCCCCCCACACTCCCATCTCTCTATATGGTCCCCACACGTTCCCAATTCTCCATCCTATTCCCCCATCACCTCTCCATACTGTCACTCCATTTCTTCATATTATACACCCACTTCTCCATATGGTCCACCTATGCTCCCACCTCTCCATAATGTTCCCCACTTCTCCATATCATCCCCTCACTCCTCCATATTGTCCCCTATGCTCCCTCCTCTTCATATTGTTCCACACTTCTCCATGCTGTGCCCTCACTTCTCCATATGGTAACCCCACTCCTCTATACTGTCCCCCACTTCTCTATATGTTCCACCCACCCCCACACTGATCCCACTCACAATTTTTTCCACTGCCCCATAATGTGCACTCACTTCCCCCGATGCTTCATTGCTGCACAGCGAACACAGTAGCAGAGTGATGAGGTCAGTAGTATGCCACTGCACATCGGGGCGGGGAGATGATGAGCTTTCCTCTACCCTTCTCCCTGCGCTCCAATGTTGTTCAAATGTATGCGTGTCAGAGACGTGAATGCATCTGAATACGAGGAAAAGGGAGCCGGCTGCAAGAGATCCACTTGTTAGCCGCATGTTGTACAGGCCTGGCTTAACTAGATTGGTGCACTGGGCACACTGATAGTTAAGGGTGGCGTAGCTTCGGCTGGGCCCATGTGAACGCAGGGCGCGGTGCAACCGCCCCTTCAGTTCCCCCCTGGTAGCTACGCTACTGCACTACATAATATACTTTCCTCCATATAATGTTATGATATCATCCTAATATTATAGATAGTTTTGTGCTAGACTTTTAAATAAAGTGCATTTTACAAGAAACATATTGAAGCATAAAACAAAATGAATTGAGCTGAGGTCTAGTTTCATAGTCTCATTCCCTGCTTTCATCCTGCACAGATCTTTGGTAATATTTCCAGGCAGATCATGTTTCACGCTCATCTTCCATTTCTTTACTTGACAAAACAAGCACAATACAATTTTATTTCTTCCTCACACTACCTTGGTGAGAAACATACTTTTTATACCTGACAACACATGATTACTATCAGATTTCAGGCAATTTATTGCTATTGTCTAGCGCTGGCTTCTATTTATTTAAACCTTACATTTATGTAAGATGCAAAACTTCCTGAAATAATAGAAATGCCAAACCACAGTGCCACAGCCATCACGTTATTATGACTTGTGCCTGGTTTCCAGCACTTTATTGTCAGGATGCTAACATTCAATAAAAGGGTTATATTGTGTGTACTTGGTAATAAGATCATATTATACAGATACGTAGGGAAAAGCCTTTACCCCTACTATACACGAGTGTGTGCTGCCAAGCAGTTCAGTTCACCTTTCCACCTACTCGTTTCCCTCTATCTCCACTCCCCCATTTTGATGGACATCTCTGGCTTTTTAGATCCAAAGAAGGGCAGAGATAGATGGAAAGCAAGTAGGTGGGAAGGTGAACTGAACTGTTTGGCCACACCAAGGGTGCACCAAGTGCAGGTGATGCAGGTGTGTTTCCTTCATCGTCGATCAGTGTCTCTGCTCTCCTGCACAATCTATGGAAACGCATGTCGGCACAGGATCACCCATACCCAGGATCTGTCTGCAAGTCAGAGACTTTCTCAAACCCGTATAGCAGTCTAGATGATTTGTTCATAGTTTTGAATATACTGCAAAGTTGTCTCACATAGAGAACACAGGAGCGTTTGGCAGGGCCATAGCTCCTGTGTATGGGAGAGTCGGCTGAGATAGATGTCCAATCATTCAGTTGCTAGCTATCTGAAGTGTTGATAGCTTAAGAGTCCGGATCTAAAAGACCATGTCTGATCCTTTGGCTTTTTCATGCATATCAGGATTGTGCTGCATTATCCTAGTACTATGGTCATTTAAAGGATCTGTAAGTGTTGTAGCATTTGGATCTCCATGATTAACAAGTGATGACAGATCCTAGTGATAATGTGTAGTAGAATAACAAAAATTACTATTCAGAACATTTGACTCTCTAACATTTGATCCCTCTATTACTAGATTCCTCAATCAATCTCTCAGCCCTGATATATGACGTTACAGTGAGGACAGTATAGGGATGCTTATCTTATATGTTAAAGCAACCCTCACAGAAAAGTGACTATACATTTCTCATGTATCCTGGTGCCCTCTGTTCACCTCTCACTGTGTCTTCGGCAGTGTTTTGTTTCTCCTGCTTCCAAGATGGCTGGCGCAGTAAAAGAGAAATGCAGTGGTAAGTCTAAACCTTGCCTTCCCTGTGCAGTGGTATAGGTGTAGAGATGTGGACTGTCTTACCCTGTTCCTGCCCCTGAAGACAACAATAGCGCCATGTGTATAGTGTCATACAGTTTTACATGTAATAGTGATGTGCGTCTTATTTAATGTAGTATGGTAATGTACAGCATTTGAATCATGTAAAGTGTTAATGTATAATTTGAGTAGTGTATAGTGCAGGATAAGTATAGGGTTAGCTTTGAGATAGCATGAGTATGTTTTGTATAGTAAGTGGTTTAGCAATGGTATAGGACATAAGATAGGAACAATAGGTTTATTCTATAAGATAGGAAATAGTTAATGATAGAACAAGCCCAGTGGGTGGCAACTAGTGATGCTAAAAGGGGGGCACTTCCTGATAGTGTATGGTTAGACAAGTGCAGTATGCAGGTCTAGTTCCAGTGCAATGGGCTGCTAGGGGCAGCATGGGCCAATCGTTCGAGGCAATGGGAGGCCATATTGAGTTCCCTGATGGACATTCCTATAACATCTAGAGCCTAGGGCTTGGGCCAGGTACCAAGGAGCGGGCCTGGTCTTCTGACATTTCGGGATCCCGGGTGCAGGCAGGTGACCGGTTTCGGGTGCACAGCCAGAGTGGACAAGAAATCCCTGAGACTGATGGAGTCAGTATTTTTGGGGGTAGTCCAGAACAAACGGGTGGCAGAGCTGAAGAGGTACTGTACTAAGGAAGGAAGAAACATTAAATGCTGTGCCCTATCCCACCTGATGAACTTGAACTGACTAGTAAACGTTTGCCTGTTGTAAAGAACTTGGTGTCCCCTGAATTGTGAGCGGCGGCTACTGAGGACGGAAGCCTGGAGGCAGCGAAGGCCTGCCGCCTACAAGTGAGTGTGATGCACCCCACACCTTAAAGCACACTGGGACTGGGACACTGTTCATCTGTAAAGTGCCAGAGAGTAACCGGAAAGCAAGTCTATCATGACTACTGCTCTGCAGCACTTTACATAAGAAAAACAGGAAAGATGTGGTTTAGACTTACCACTGCACTCCCCATGTCACTGTGACAGCCAACTTGGGAACACGAGGATCAGAATGACAAAGGAGGGCAGCAGGTAGAGTAACAATAGATGCAAAATGTATAGTCACTTCTCAATATCAGGTTAAATGAGGCCACTTTAATATGCATCAGGTATATATGTGTCAATGATCTGAGCTATCATGAGTTGAGTTAAAGCCAAAAAATGAAATTATCACCATGGGGAAATCATCAGCAAAAACTAGCTCGTGTGCTGATGATTTCAGGTAACAAAACATTTTTTGCAGTACAGAAAACAGAAAAACCAAATGAAAGAAGATGATATTTCATACTATAAAAGCAATGATAATAAAACACGTAGGTGTTTTGGATACTATTTCTTTAGAAATGCTGCTGTTATTTATTAGAGTAACCGTCACTTTAATTTTCATTTCATTAATCAATTGTACACATGAAATCAAGAAAAAAATTGCAACATTTCAGAAAAATTTGCTTCTTTCGTATCTGGACTGATCTTTCATTCTCAATTCATGGGTAAACTTTGTCAAATCTATATTCCGTGAAGACAGACTTTTACATGACTGAGATTCTATAAATTCTATTGAAAGGGGAAAGAGAACTTGTAGCTGCAAGTTCTCCTGAAATGACAGTTACATTTCTCCATAGAACTTTACGAGCATCAACTGTCATCTACCTTCTCAGTAATGGGAAAATCTATATTCACTGAAGGCAAATTTTACCTGTGAATTGAGAATTTTGAGAATGAATTATCAGTCCAAGATGAGAATAAAGCAGGTTGCTGTAATGAGATATATTACAATATTTCTTATTTTCACATGTACTATTGATTTATGAAATAAAAATTAAAATGACGGTTACTCTTTAAGACATTATTAAGGACCTTCTTTGTGGAATCAGAATACATTTTAGTACTTCAATTATACAAGTTTCACAGTTGCCACAATCACATTAAGAAAAGGGAAAGTTCTTTAAGTTTCTTCAGATTAGTTCCTAGCAGCAGTAATAGTTTATCAGCATACCAGCTCTTACCACCATCTCGTGTCTATGGTGTCTGCTAAAGTTTCACAGCAGGACCAATGAATGTCTTCTACCCTGCTAGGTTTGCAATCTGTTAGATGCTAACAAAACTGATTAATTCTTATCTTGAGTTTTAGACTTCTGTCTTATTGCATTTTACATCTTACTGTTCCAGTCCTCCAGACGATTCCGTTACACTTTTGCCACTGAAACTGTGTACAATTTACAATTACATATGCTGGGTGGCACTATCCTGATCATGCCTTCAGCAGATGGACTTCTGTGCTTTGTTTCTGACAAAATAAAAAAATGGCTTCATAAGACATTTTTCTTTAATTGCTATGTTTGTCAAATATCTCTTCGTGACATCCGTCTCATCATAATGCATCAGATTTGGATATATAGTAATTAGCAAAATGATGAGTAATTGTTTGTCATTCTCCAGTTTACTGCTCCAACACCATCATGCTTTTTACAATAAATATATTAAAGGTCAAAATTTAAATAAGGACCTATTCATTAAAACTAACATTTATTATGCCAATCTGCAAGAATTGTTTGCTGGATTAAACTTTATTAAAAGGTGCCTTCCTCCTAATGAATTTGGCCCAATCTTGGGCTACCATTCTGAAATTGATGCTACTTTCTAGAGGAATTCATAATAAATCTATTTGCTCATCGCTCATCCCACCCCCCCTTCCACTAAGCTATACCCTCTTTTGTATTAGAAAGTATTGGGCTGGCACAAAATGCATGGAGTCACCTAAATTTTCGTGCAAACCTCAAATTTCCAAATTTTAACCCCTTTAACCCCGAGGGTGGTTTGCACGTTAATGACCAGGCCAATTTTTACAATTCTGACCACTGTCACTTTATGAGGTAATTACTCTGGAACGCTTCAACGGATCCCCCTGATTCTGAGATTGTTTTTTCGTGACATATTGTACTTCATGATTGTGGTAAAATTTCTTCGATATCACTTGCGTTTATTTTAAAAAAAACGGAAATTTGGTGAAAATTTGTAAAATTTTGCAAATTTCAAAATTTGAATTTTTATGCCCTTAAATCAGAGAGATATGTTACACAAAATAGTTAATAAATAACATTTCCCACATGTCTACTTTACATCAGCACAATTTTGGAACCAAAATTTTTTTTTGTTAGGGAGCTATAAGGGTTAAAAGTTGACCAGCGATTTCTCATTTTTCCAACAAAATTTACGAAACCATTTTTTTAGGGACCACATCACATTTGAAGTCACTTTGAGAGGTCTTTATGACAGAAAATACCCAAAAGTGACACCATTCTAAAAACTGCACCCCTCAAGGTGCTCAAAACCACATTCAAGAACTTTATTAACCCTTCAGGTGCTTCACAGGAATTTTTGGAATGTGGAAGAAAAAAATGAACATTTAACTTTTTTCACAAAAATGTTACTTTAGACCCAATTTCTTTTATTTTCACAGGGGTAACAAGAAAAAATGGACCCCAAATTTTGTTGTGCAATTTCCCCTGGGCATGCATATACCCCATATGTGGGGAAAAAACACTGTTTGGGCGCACGGCATGGCTCGGAAGGGAAGGAGCGCCATTTGACTTTTTGATTGCAAAATTTGCTTGAATAATTAGCGGACACCATGTTGCGTTTGGAGAGCTCCTGTGTGCCTAAACATTGGAGCTCCCCCACAAGTGACCCCATTTTGGAAACTAGACCCCCCATGGCACCTATCTAGATGCATAGTGAGCACTTGGAACCCCCAGGTGGTTCACAAATTGATTCGTAAAAATGAAAGAGTGAAAAAAAAAACACTTTTTCATTTTTACGAATCAATTTGTGAAGCACCTGGGGGTTCCAAGTGCTCACTATGCATCTAGATAGGTGCCTTGGGGAGACTAGTTTCCAAAATGGGGTCACTTGTGGGGGAGCTCCAATGTTTAGGCACACAGGGGCTCTTCAAACGCAATATGGTGTCCGCTTAGAAAATTGAATGTAAAATCGGCGCAAATTGTTAGCGGACACCATGTTGCGTTTGGAGAGCCACTGTGTGCCTAAACATTGGAGCTCCCCCAAAAGTGGCCCCATTTTGGAAACTAGACCCCCCAAGGCACCTATCTAGATGCATAGTGAGCACTTGGAACCCCCAGGTGCTTCACAAATTGATTCATAAAAATGAAAAAGTGAAAAAAAAAAACACTTTTTCATTTTTACGAATCAATTTGTGAAGCACCTGGGGGTTCCAAGAGCTCACTATGCATCTAGATAGGTGCCTTGGGGGGTCTAGTTTCCAAAATGGGGTCACTTGTGGGGGAGCTCCAATGTTTGGGCACACAGAGGCTCTCCAAACGCAACATGGTGTGCGCTAACAATTTGAGCCGACAATTTGTTAGCGGACACCATGTTGCATTTGGAGAGTCCCTGTGTGCCCAAACATTGGAGCTCCCCCACAAGTGACCCCATTTTGGAAACTAGACCCCCCAAGGCACCTACCTAGATGCATAGTGAGCACTTGGAACCCTTAGGTGCTTCACAAATTGATTCGTAAAAATGGAAAAGTATTTTTTTTCCACTTTTTCTTTTTTATGAATCATTTTGTGAAGCACCTGGGGGTTCCAAGTGCTCACTATGCATCTAGATAGGTGCCTTGGGGGGTCTAGTTTCCAAAATGGGGTCACTTGTGGGGGAGCTCCAATGTTTAGGCACACAGGGGCTCTTCAAACGCAACATCGTATCCGCTAAGAAAATTGAATGGAAAATAGGCGCAAATTGTTAGCGGACACCATGTTGCATTTGGAGAGCCCCTGTATGCCTAAACATTGGAGCTCCCCCACAAGTGACCTCATTTTTGAACCTAGACCCCCCAAGGCACCTATCTAGATGCATAGTGAGCACTTGGAACCCCCAGGTGCTTCACAAACTGATTTGTAAAAATGAAAAAGTGGAAAAAAAAACACTTTTTCATTTTTACGAATCAATTTGTGAAGCACCTGGGGGTTCCAAGTGCTCACTATGCATCTAGATAGGTGCCTTGGGGGGTCTAGTTTCCAAAATGGGGTCACTTGTGTGGGAGCTCCGATGTTTAGGCACACAGGGGCTCTCCAAACGCAACATGGTTACAATTTGTTAGTGGACACCATGTCGCGTTTGGAGAGCTCCTGTATGCCTAAACATTAGAGCTCCCCCACAAGTGACCCCATTTTGGAAACTAGACCACGCAAGGCACCTATCTAGATGCATAGTAAGCACTTGAACCCCCAGGTGCTTCACAAATTGATTCATAAAAATGAAAAAGTGTTTTTTTTTTCCATTTTTTCATTTTTACAAATCAATTTGTGAAGCACCTGGGGGTTCCAAGTGCTCACTATGCATCTAGATAGGTGCCTTGGGTGGTCTAGTTTCCAAAATGGGGTCACTTGTGGGGGAGCTCCAATGTTTAGGCACACAGGGGCTCTCCAAACGCAACATGGCGTCCGCTAACAATTTGAGCCGATTTTCCATTCAATTTGTTAGCGGACACGATGTCGTGTTTGGAGAGCCCCTGATGTGCCTAAACAGTGGAGCTCCACCACAAGTGACCCCATTTTGTAAACTATACCCTTCAAGGATTTTATTAAGGGGTATAGTGAACATTTTGAACCCAGAGGTACACACCGAATTTGATAACATTAGGTCATCATATTGAATAAGTTGTCATTAATCTTGAGTGCAAGTGCTCACTACTTGAGTTTGCATCGGGTACTCAGGTATGCACCATGTACTGCGTGTGCTCGAGTGACATGCTCGAGTTCTTGCCCCGCATGTTTCACGGTTATTAGATACCCAAAAAAAAACATGCGGGGATCGCTCGTGCATGGCAGGCAATCCCCGCAAAGTTTTTTTGGCCGTGAAGCATATGGGGCGGAGACTCGAGCATGTCACTCAAATACTCACGATACTCAATGCATACCAGAGCACCCGATGCAAGCTCAAGTAGCGAGCACTTGCGCTCAACACTAGTCGCCATATCGTCATCTTTTTTTCTTACTTTTCAAAAAAATCCCAACCCCATCACAACCCTAACCCCAAACCTAACCCCAACCCCAGCCCTAACCCTAGCCCAACCCTAACCCTAGCACAAACCTAACCCCAGAGTTTATTTTTTACGCTGTTCCTCGTGTGGTATAACTGACTAGACGATCTTATTCTTCGGGTCGGTGCGACTACAGCGATACCAGAATCATATGGGGTTTTTATGATTGACAGCTGTCACACACTAAAAGACGCATTTTTTGTAAAATCTAGTTTTTGCATCACCATATTTTGAGAGCTATTATTTTTCCAGATTTTGGCAGACAGAGTTATTTGATGGCTTGTTTTTTGCGGGATGAGTTGACGTTTTTATTGGTGCCATTTTCAGGCACGTGAGGTTTTTTAATCGCTTTCTATTCCGATTTTTGGGAGGCAGAATAAACAAAAACCAACAATTCAGGAGTTGTTTTTTTTTTTTTTTATGCCATTCCGCGTGTGGTAAAATTGATAAGGCAGCTTTATTCATTGGGTCAGTACGTTTACAGCGGTACCACATTTATATCGTTTTTCTATGTTTTGCACTTTTACATAATAAAAGCAATTTTATAGAAATTTTTCTTTAGCATTGCTTTATTCTGAGAGCTATAACTTTTTTATTTTTCAGCTGATGGAGCTGTATGGCAGCTTGTTTTTTGCGGGACGAGATGAGGTTTTCAGCAGTACCATTTTTATTGATATTCGTCTTTTTGATCGCGTGTTATTCCATTTTTTGTTTGGCAGTATGGTGATAAAGCATTGTTTTTTGCTTAGTTTTTTATTTTTTATTTTTACCGTGTTCACTGAAGGGGTTAACTAGTGGGACAGTTTTATAGGTCAGGTCGTTCCAGACGCGGCGATACCAAATATGTGTACTTTTATTGGGTTTTGTTTTTTTTTATAATAATATTTATTGATGGGTACATTATATTTTTATTTTTGGTGGATTTTTTTATTATTTATTTTTTATATTTTTACAATTTTTTTTTTTTTTTTTCACTTTATGACACTTTTTACACTTTTTTACTTTGTCCCACTATGGGACTTTCACTTTTTTTCCTCTGATCGGCTGCATGGCACACGAATGCAGCACCATCCCTGTGCCATGCAGGCTGTCAGCGCTGGACAGGGAGAAGATAGTTTGGAGATGCACTGCGCATGTCCAAAAAATCTTCCTGCTGTCTGGTGACCCGGATGTTGTCATGACGACATCGGGTCGTCATGGCAACATCCTGGAAGCCGCGGCAGACATCGCTGGAGACCGGAAGAGAAGGTGAGTATCGGCGATCACCTCCCTTTGCCACCGCAATGCTGCGATCGTCTGCGATCGACTTTGATCGCAGCATTGCGGGGGTTAATGTGCTGGGAGCGGTGCGGGACCGCTCCCTGCACATAGCCCTGTGTGTCAGCTGTGACAATCAGCTGACACCCGGCGGCTATCGCGCCCGCACAGCCTGTGTGCGGGTGAAATCGCCAAGGCGTACTAATAAGTATCAGATCCATAAGGCTCAGGGCACAGATACGTACTAATATGCCCTAGGTCGTAAAGGGGTTAAAATACGAAAAGTGAGATCAACTGTTTGTTGAATTGGTTCCATTGATTTAAATTATTGGAAGATAAATAGTTAAGCACAAAAGAAGGGGCTTGATTCAGGATGCTTTAAAGAGTCTATTAGTCATCAATAATCTTTTTCAGTGGATGGGATCTTCAGCAGAGGACCCTTCCTATATGATTCCATATTAAAGGGGCTTTCTACTACTGGACAACCCCATCTTAATCAATTTAGGACCCCGATCTTGCGCAATGTTGATGTTCTACAGCCAAACAGCAGTCACTAATTGGATATAGCACAACAATGTCATGTCACTGAGGACAGCAACACTGACATCACTGGAACTGTGTTGCCACATGAGCTGAGTGTTCAGTAACTTAATTGCATTCCTGAATTGATTTAAGCTTAAGTTGCTCAGTAGAGGACAACCCCTTTAAAGGGAATCTGTAATTAGGATCAACCCTTCTAAGTATATCTATATGGGCATGCATCTTCATAGAAAGTTGAAAAATTGATACCTTGATATTTGTGATCCCATGTCTTATTCCAGAGAAATCAACGTTTTCCTTAATATACAAATTTGCTGTTAAGGTCCATAGGCCGGACACAAATCTTTCCAAGAATCTTCCTCTAGAGCTTATTTTACCTGAAAGGGGGAGTTACCAGTGTGAGATATGCAATGACTGACACTTTGTTCTAATAACACACATTCTGATGTGGGATCAGAGCTAACACAGAACAGCAAAAGTGAATTTTGTCTCATAACAAACACATTTGCAGTTATCCTCTCACAGGGTCTGCTGTACTGCACTTCCCCACACAGGCTGCCTGTGATATGAAGCTAAAGCGCTGTCAGAGGATGGCCGCAAATGTGCTTGTTGTGTTTGTAATAAGACAAGGTCAACTCTGCAGTTCTGTAAAGGTTGTAATCAGGTCTGCCAGCACTATTAGGGGACAACTGTAGAAGCACATGTGTTTGTAATAAGACAAAGTTCAGTTCTGCTGTACTGAGTTAAGTCTGTTGTACTGTGTTAGCTCTGATCTCACTGCAGAGCTGGGTGTGACATTGAGAGCAGACTGTCAGTCATTACAAGTCTCACACTGCTAATGTCCCTTTTCATTTAAAATAAAAAGCTGTGGAGGCTGATTCTCAGGATGATCTATGTCCAACCCATAGACCTTAACAGCTCATTTGAGTATAAGAAAACCGTGGATTTCTTTGGAATAAAACATCAGATCGCAGATATCAAGGTATCATTTTATTCAACTTTCTATAACCTGCATGATCATGCAGACGGCTTAAGATGGTTGATTCTATCAAAAGTATTAATTCTGCCTATGACATTATGCCATATGGGGATGATATGCTATCAATATTTCAATTAGGTGAAATTATTAAACTACTCAAACATTTTTTCACAAAGAAAAGATGTCGACTAAGCGACCAGCACTATTCTCCTGTGGTAAATCTTATCTAGCCATGTATTTCAGCCACTCCATGAGAAATGTTGTATTATGTGTATTCCATGTTATACATGGATGGGTCAGGTCTTGCAGCAATACTCTCATGTAAAGCTGCTCTGCATTGGAGGCTGAATAAGTATCATATTTTTATCCATCTAGTCCACATTATGGGAGTTTAATTAAGAAAGGACAGTTTATAGAATATATGTATACTGGACATATACTGGACATATCCCAAATACTAAACCTTTATTTTTTACTAATATTTGACTTTTACATTCTAAGGATTCATTGTTGCCTGATAAAAAACAAGTGAAAAAATGCTTTAAAAAATAACAGATTCCTTTATAACTGAAAAATGTATAATATTTATAATTTAAAAACCAAATATATTATTCCATACGTGTATCTTATTTGATGGTGACATATTAACGTTACTCAAATAAGTTTAAGATTTACAGAGAGGGATTACAAATACTTGAGTTTCAATGTACCATGCTTCTGAGATATGGCTTTAGATTTTCCAGGGAGTGAAGAATTAGTCACCATCAACAGATCAAAAGTTAAGCAAATAATGGATACAGAAAATCTGCAATGTTAGGACATTCTGCATATGCATTTCATTTACATTGGAACAATGTAACACAACAAAATCACTAATTCTTTATAATATAGTGTGAAGCAGCAGGATATGAGTCACATCTAAGTTTCTCTGCAGTTACAATGTATCATTTAATAGAAATGCTGTCTTCCAGCAAAACTTGTATTATCAAAAATAATACCAATTAGGAAACTTTTACTTTTTTTCCCTAGAACTCCTGGCTACAGAGAAGTTAAACTGAGAGTAGCAAGTGGTCACATACTCTGCTCACTAATAATTACTATAGAGTTGTGGCAATTGGCCAAGTATTAGAGATATGACCTAAAGTAAACTGCAGTAAATGACCAGTCAGTCTGCCTGGTGTGTAACTACCAGCTGGGTCCCTCGAGAGTAAGAGTAGATGAGGTCTGTTATGACAAGCTTGGCCATGGCATGGGAAATGTTTGGGATCAAGGGGTTACCAATAAACCTGACCTGGTTACAAGACCCTTGGATGCTACCAGAAGCAGACACATTCTGGTGAAAATAATTCTGTTCCATGTTCTAGTTCTGTTTTGTATCCCAATTGTTATTCTGTATCATTGCTGTTGACAGTCTAGGAACCATGGCCTGGAAATCTCCCTGCAGCAAGAACCATACCACCTTGCAATTGTTAAAAGGGAAACCAGTGGATCCCCTAGATTCCATACTCTATTCCTGCCAGAATCAAACTAATTTCACCAAAGATATGTCTGAAGGTCAGCAACTGATACTACAGTTACTTTCATGAATATCTAGAAGACCCTTAGATTTTGTCTGAAGCACTTTTTAAAGGTCTTGAAGATTTCTCGGTTCATGCCTATGGTAATCTCAAGTATTGTCAAATTACTGTGTTTACACCAGTCCAAATAACCCTTGCTGTCTTGAGTCTTCTTTCTCACTTTCCAGTTATAAGAAGGTGATTCCAGGTCTAGTCACGTCCCTTACCTGCTTTAGTTGTTTCACCAGTTTCGGCCTCGAGATCCAGTCATCACCCTTCTGCTCCACTATGGTGTTTTGTTAATTTCAAGCCTTGTGAAGCTCCTGCCCAATAATTTTTTTCTAATCTCTGCCTCAGTAAATGTTTCTCACATTCCTGATGCACAAAGGAACACTGGTGATCCCACATATTGGTGAGCACCTGTCAACTTTGAATAAGACATTCTGGACAAGATTGCTCTTGTTAGTACTAATAACTAGTTGCTGTCTACTATGGCTACCAAAGACTAGAAAATAATGCAGATAATATTTTAGAAGAAAAGAAAAATAGAACACATATAACATCTACAAAACTCTTTTTAATTTAGCAATTTCACTGCTTTTCTTCCATAATTAAACTTCCGTGAAGGCAAGGATGTACGTTTTCATTTTCAACCATGACATCATTAGCACCAGACTCCTGTCCGAGAGTCCCCCAAGTGATGGCTGACAGGTATTTTTATGGTTGCTGACTGGTAGCTATTGCTATGGAGAAAAAGCAGCAAGTGTACTACTATAAAAGATGTTCTGCAAAAGATATGCCAAAGATTTCCATAACGCTTAAAACATGTATCAAGGATGGAACAAGAAGTCATAGAAGCATGTTTTATCGTTGACTAATGCATGATATTCTTTCTATGGTACTATTCCACCTGCACTGTATAGCACTATTTTACAACTGTATGACTGCATTATTCTCACTGTATGACGTGGTTCTACAATTCACAAATGTCCAATATTACTAGCACAATATAGTTGTAAAGTCTTCGTTATAATTTATATCAAATGCTCAGGTTCATAATATAGCATAACATATAGGACTATTTCTGTCCTGATCATACAGTTACAGGATATAGAATCTAGTTTTGGAAAGCAGTTTTGCAGTCCATTGTTCTCATTCATTAAAATATGCGAACAAAATGTTTTTTTGATAAAAGGCCGTTGGGTACAAGGTTAGTAATGTCAAATCTTTTATCTATTAACTTTAACTACATTATCAATTCAGGCATGAAACAATAATATCAGTCCAATGTCCTTCATTTCAAAGAATTCAACATTTGACATTAGGAAATTAATCAGCAACGCATAAAGCTTTTCTAATTTTACTTACAGGCATCAGTTGTTCTAGACCTCAATCTGTTTTCACAGGATTAGTTGTAGTTTTGAATGACACCATTAATTTTAAAATACATTTTAGTTAAAAACAGGATAAAAATTCTAAGTGAGGTGAATGGATGAAGCAAAAAACGCAATTCCACCATTGTTTTGATGGTTTGTTTCATTGAATCATATAGTCATAGAATGTTACAGTTAGAACGGACCTCCAGGGTCAACGTGCCCAAACCCCTGCTCAATGCAGGATTCACTAAACCATCTCAAACAGATATCTCTACAGTGTGTCTCTTTCTATGGTGATCATTGTACAGTAAAAATTACCTGACAACATGATTTTCCAGGTCAGAACAAATACACAGATGCCAAACTTGCATAATTTTTTGGGTGACAAAATGTACTAAATTTGTAAAAGAAATGTGGTTTCTGCCACTATTTTCTGAGAGCTGTATTATTTATTCTTCCATAGACTAGTATGAGAGCTAGATTTTAAAGGGAATCTGTCAGTAAGATCAACCCCTCTAAGCAGTTTATACAGGCATGCAGGTCATAGGACACTGAATAAAATGGTACCTTGAAATCTGCAATCCGATTTCTTATTCCAGAGAAATCCACGTTTTTCTTATATGTAAATGAGCTGTTAAGATCTATGGGCCGGACATAGATCTCCCTGAGTATCTTCCTCCAGAGCTTATTTTAGATGAAAGAAGACATTGTCAATGTGATGTGAAATTGCCACTCTCTGCTCTCCAGATCTCACTGCAGAGCTGTGTGTGATTATACCTGACACATATGCAGGTTCCTCTCAGCTTCAGCTTCCATCTCACAGACAGCCAGTGTTGTAATACAGCAGAGCTGTGAGAGCTGCAGCAAATGTGTTTGTAAGGAAAGAAAGTTCAGTTCTCCTGTTCTGTGTTAGTTACATATCTCACACTGGTAACTCCCCTTTTTATTTAAAATAAATTCTGAAGGTGGATTCTCATGAAAATCAGTGCCTGGCTCATAGCCTGGAACATCTCATTTACATACAGCAGGTGAAATAATTATTGAACACATCACTAAAATACTAGTAAATACACAGGTGCTTCTCACAAAATTAGAATATCATCAAAAAGTTCATTTCAGTTCTTCAATATAAAAAGTGAAACTCATATATTATATAGAGTCATTACAAACAGAGTGATCTATTTCAAGTGTTTATTTCTGTTGATGTTGATGATTATGGGTTACAGCCAATGAAAACACAGAAGTCAATATCTCAGTAAATTAGAATACTTTATAATAACTGCTTGAAAATTTATTTTAAAATCCAAAATAATGGCCTACTGAAATATATGTTCAGTAAATGCACTCAATAGTTGGTTGGGGCTCCTTTTGCTTCAATTACTACATCAATGCGGCGTGGCATGGAGGCGATCATCCTGTGGCACTGCTGAGTTGTTATGGAAGCCCAGGTTGCTTTGATAGCAGCCTTCAGCTCGTCTGCATTGTTGGGTCTGGTGTCTCTCATCTTCCTCTTGACAATACCCTATAAATTCTCTATGGGGTTAAGGTCAGACAAGTTTGCTGGCCAATCAAGCACAGTGATGCTGTTGTTTTAAACCAGGTATTGGTACTTTTGGCAGTGTGGACATGTGCCAAGTCCTGCTGGGGAATGAAATTTCCATCTCCAAAAAGCTTGTAAGCAGAGGGAAGCATGAAGTGCTCTAAAATTTCCTGGTAGATGGCTGAGCTGACTTTGGTCTTGATTAGTGTTGAGCCACCCCCGTAGTGTTCGGGTTCAGTTCGGTTCGTCGAACACCGTCGAACACCATTAAAACCAATGGCAGGCAAACAAAAACACATAGAAACACATAGAAAACACATAGGAAATACCTTCAAAGGTGGAGGAGTAAAAGGAGGAGGAGACACAGTTCAATTCACAATTCACAATTCAGCAGCGGCATACACCGGTACCCGACAATTTAGAACAGAAGGAATAGAGCATCACACATAGATTAGATAGATAGAAACATGTCAGTCACATATATAATAAGTATAGTGACAGTGTTGGTTACTGTACTTGTCATTTAGTGTTAAAATAAAGGATTTATAAAAAAAAAATTGCCGTGGGGTTCCCCGTAATTTTAGTCTCTAGCGGAGGTTAAGCAGATGCCTGGGGCAGATGTTTGAAGCCTGGGAAGGGGGTAATACCCACGGAGCTTCCCAGGCTACTAATATCAGCCCCCAGCTGAATACCTAGCCTTTACTAGCTATTAAAATGGAGGACCCCCAAAAAAATGACGTGGGGTCCCCCCTATTTTAATCGATACCAAAAGCTAGGCAGACAGCTGGGCACTGATATTAATAGCCCAGGAAGGGTGCCATGAATATTGGCCCCCTCCCAGGCTAGAAACACCAGCCGTCAGCTGCCCCAGAAATGGCGCATCCATAGGATGTGCTGATTCTGGCACTTAGCCTTGCTCTTCCCACTGCCCTGTAGCGGTGGCAGTGGGGTAATAGGGTTGGGGTTGATGTCAGCTTATAATGCCATCAAGCCTAGGTTAGTAATGGAGAGGCGTCTATGAGACGCCCCAATTACAAACCCCATAGTGAAAGTTAAAAAAAACACAAACACCCAGAATAAAGTCCTTTAATTGAAATAAAGACACAATTCTTTAATGTTCTAAATTAAAATTACAAACCCCATAGTGAAAGTTAAAAAAAACACAAACACCCAGAATAAAGTCCTTTAATTGAAATAAAGACACAATTCTTTAATGTTCTAAATTAAACTCTACTTACCGTCACGCCCATTCCAGCTGAAGCCAACGATCTCCTGCAATAAAAGTAAAATAATAAACCAACCTCATCCTTACCTTTCCATGGTTCCCAGGATGGCTTCAACTCTGCTACATTGACATGACAGGCTGGATCGCAGCAGAAAGCTGCCATCCAGCTTGCCATGCCGCAGACACTGAGAAGCGCAGGCATGCTTGCGCTCCTCAGTGTCTGGCTGTGACGGCATCCATATGAGCCGAGTTCATGTCCAATGAGCTCAGCTCACCTCATGCACGTCACTGACAGCGTGAGAGAATTCTCTTGCGCATGCGGTGCCAGCAAATGACGTCACCGCTTGAGCAGGAGAATTCTCCCACGCTGGAATGGCATTGAGGTAAAATAGGGGGGACCCCACGTCATTTTTTTTTCGGTCCCCCATTTTAATAGTTAGTAAAGGCTAGGTATTCAGCTGGGGGCTGATATTTCAAACATCTGCCCCAGGCATCTGCTTAACCTCCGCTAGAGACTAAAATTACAGGGGACCCCACGCCAATTTTTTTTTTAATAAATCCTTTATTTTAACACTAAATGACAAGTACAGTAACTAACACTGTCACTGTACTTATTATATATGTGACTGACATGTTTCTATCTATCTAATCTATGTGTGATGCTCTATTCTTTCTGTTCTAAATTGTCGGGTACCGATGATGAATTGCCTGCCGGCTTTTTTAAAGAGACGGGTGCATGAAAACACTATTATTTTTTTAAACAAATCCTTTATTTTAACACTAAATGACAAGTACAGTAACCAACACTGTCACTATATTTATTATATATGTGACTGACATGTTTCTATCTATCTAATCTACGTGTGATGCTCTCTTCTTTCTGTTCTAAATTGTCGGGTACTGATGTATGCGCTGATGAATTGCTGGCTTTTCATGTTTCACTGTGAACACTGTTCCCATCGATTTTGGCAATCACTGTAATGCCACAACCACCATAGCTGTGACATTACAGTGAGTGGCAGACAATCCCTGCATGATTGGTGCTCTAAATAGCGCCAAACATGCAGCACGGGGACCTGAGCTCCCGCCTGAGCATCTCGAGTACTGAGATGCTCGGGCAAGTACCGAGCAGTGGCGAGCATGCTCGCTCATCACTAATTAACAGTATTACTGTGAAAAAATCCAGTTACGCTTTTGGTGCACGAACAGTTATCGAACATAACCTCGAACAGCCGAATTTTTTGCAAATCGTTCGAGTTCGTCGAACGACTCGAACACCGCCCAAAACAGCTCGAATTTGAGATTGGCGAACAGTTCGAGTCGAACACCGCTCATCTCTAGTCTTGATAAAACACAGTGGACCTACACCAGCAGATGACATGGCTCCCCAAAATCATCACTGATTATGGAAACTTCACACTAGACCTCAAGCAGCTTGGATTGTGGCCTCTCCACTCTTCCTCCAGACTCTGGGACCTTGATTTCCAAATGAAATGAAAAATTTATTTTCATCTGAAAACAACACCTGGAGCACTGAGCAGGTCTTTTTCTCCTTGGCCCAGGTAAGACGCTTCTGGCATTGTCTATTGGTCATGAGTGGCTTGTATCCCATGTCCTGGATACGTCTGTGTGTGATGGCTCTTGAAGCAATGACTCCAGCAACAGTCCACTTCTTGTGAATCTCCCCCAAATTTTTGAAAGGTCTTTTCTTAACATTCCTTTCAAGGCTCCAGTTATCCTGGTTGCTTGTGTACCTTTTTCTACCACACTTTTTCCTTCCACTCAACTTTCCATTAATATGCTTGGATACAGCACTCTGTGAACAGCCAGCTTCTTTAGCAATGACCTTTTGTGGCTTATCTTCCTTGTGGAGTGTGTCAATGACTGCCTTCTGGACATCTGTCTAGTCTTCCCCTTGATTGTGGAGCCTACCGAAACAGAATAAGGGACCTTTTTAAATGCGTAAGAAGCCTTTGCAGGTGTTTTTTGTTAATTATTATAATTTACTAAGATAATGACTTTGTGTTTTCATTGGCTGTAAACCATAATCATCAACATTAACAGAAATAAACACTTGAAATAGATCACTCTGTTTGTAATGACTCTATATAATGTATGAATTTCACTTTTTGTATTGAAGAACTGAAATAAATAAACTTTTTGATGATATTCTAATTTTGTGAGAAGCTCCTATATTTCTAAAGGTGCTATTGACTTGAAATTCTCACCAGATGTTGGTAACAACCCATCCAAGCCACACAGGCAAAGAAAACAAACCATAGATCTCCATAAATTATGTGTAATATAACACAGACTCAAGGGATTCTACTCTACTATCACATGCTGTTCTGTTGAGAATTTGCATAGAAGTGGCATAGTTCTACAATGTTTTCATAGCTCATGCAAATTCATCTGCGAGAACGTATAGGGATCTTTACGGGTATATATATCAATGTACACTACACTCTTTGGACAACCCCTTCTTGATCAAAATATTTTGTCCAGATAAAATAAAAAAGCTTATACTCACCTTCGTGCTGGCGCCATTCCAGTGGTGTTAGCACTCACTCTCCCGGGGCTCCTGTGCTGCTGTTGTGACCTGTGATGCCGGCTCCCAATCAGCGCTGACGTCACTGTCTCCGCCTTTGGACAAATAGATCTATCAGATGCAGCTGATCTCGGACTTCCTTTTCATTCTCAATATAACAGGAGGTGGGGACAGTGATGCCAGTGCTGATTGGGCACTAGCGTCACGTGTCACAACAACCGCACGGGAGCCATGGAAGGGGAGGGGAGAGCGATGCCGCTGGAATGGCGCTAGTACGGGAGGTGAGTATAGGCTTTATTATTTTATGGGGGCCAAGTGAGCGGTATGAACAGGGGTTCTCCAAGTAGTGAACAACTTCTTTAAAGGTCATCTCTCCTATTCTACCTTAAAGGAGATGTCCAACTCTGAGTGGCATTAAATAACAAAAGAAATGATACTTACAGTACCTTCAACAACTTCTTGCTGCTCACATTCCAATGCTCCTTTAGCCCTTGCTGATTTTTTTATCCTGCTTATATTTTGAAACACAGGAAATTGCAGGAAAATGCCACTTCAGCCAATCACAGGCCATTTATGTTACTCTCCTAATTCAGTGATTGGCTGAGTGGCATTTCCTGTGTGTCAGAACTTACCAGGAAGCATCAGAACAGAAGCATTTAGGGATTGGTGGAATTGAGCACTGCTTCTTCTTTCTCTTTTTTATGTCTCTGACTCTCTTTGTGCCTTTGCAAACTAAAATTGATCAGCTGGACAGCCCTTTTAATCCAATGGCATAGGGACAGCGATATGCGAGACATATTCTTACATTATATTGCTCTCAGTGGGAAAAACAAGATAATCTTGTAGTTATAATACCTTTTAATGGCTAGCAAAAATAAAATAAATGTTACAAGGCAAGCTTTTGGGACAACTTAGGTCCCTTCCTCAGGCATGGTATGGTATAACATGATATATGAAGAAACACAAATATATGCACACAAAGGAGAAATAAAAAAGGGAAAGAAAAGCAGATGCATGACATAATAAATTGACATTTAAATAAACATATTCTTACATTATACATAATAAGTATCGGCTTGCTGTTACTAATTCTGCTTACATATTCCTCACTGTGGCAATTTTTCTTATATTTTAGAATTTATGTGAAATTGTATTTTAAAGCCTTTATATAAATATCCAGCTTACTTTTTGCAGAAGTTATTGCATTTGTATCCATTCAATTGAGTGAATTAGTGACTTCCAAAAAAGCGAGAAATTTTGTGATTCCATTTCATCATAATGGCAACAAATGGCACGGCAATAATCGGCTTTTAGTGAATGTTGAGTCTCATCCAGCAGGGGCCAGGTGTACGATCCATTCATCAGCACCGTCTCTTGCACATTGCACTTAGGTCCATATTAGTCTTAATGAACATAACAGTCCATTGACTCTATTTTATACATGAAATCTGCATTGAGGGTCAATTACGGTAATTTAAAAGCTATATTTCCCAAGACTTTCCAGCGCTTAATGACTATTCCTTTTATATTACATACTGGTCAATTCCACGTTGGTCGTATTTGCTAAAGGATCCAATTTAAATTGAAATGTAGATTAGTTAGAAGTTCATTTGTGATATATAGCACATTATACGAGTGCGAATTAGAGAATTAGAGTAACGGAAGAAGCGATCAGAGAGGTGTGAGCTACAACGCGAAATATTACATTATTTTATGTCTTTTTTTGTGGCTGTTTTCATGACTTTACCTCTTCTTTAAGCCAAACATGTATTTGTTGTAATGCAGCTCTGTTTCCACTGGAGGGTTCAGTTGCCTTGAAGATAAATAGAGCTTTTAATATCGTCTTAAACATGTTGGTTATTGTTTAGCCAGTTTGATATATTTAACAATCATTACTATTCAATGACTTTAAGTCTAACAATCATTAAACTTTTATAGCTGCGGTTTTATACCACTTTAGCATTTTTCACTCGTAGATAAAGCTGATTATTATAAATCTGAATATTGAATTGGGATTCCCACTATTAAAGGTGTTTCTAATTCTCTTTTTATTTTTTTCTTGTTATTAAAGAAATAAAAGTCTTTGTAGAAGAGAATGTTAGTACTGTTGATTTGTGAGCATCAATTTACTCTAAAGGAAAGGTTTGGTTATGGGTTTTATGTATCTTCTGATTAAAGGAAGCTGTGCTGCATTTCATAGAATGATAGTTACATAGATTGAAAAAAAGACACTAGTCCATAAAGTTCAACCGTTCTCAATCAAATATCTCTAAAAGGTCTAAAGTTAAAGATGACAAATTTCCTTTTGTATTTTAGGTAAAAATATATATATTTTTTTATCTTTTACATTTTAAAAATTACAAAAAGGAAAATGGGTAGATGCAAGAGTTTGAGCACCCTTGGAGACTTATGTGCTCAGATAACTTTGACCAAGGCTTCAGTCCTTAATTAGCCTGATAGGATTATGGCTTGTTCACCACTATCATCGTTAGGAAAGGGCAGGTGTTGCAAATTTCCCAGCTTTATAAAAACCCAGCCTCCTCTAACCTTGTGCCAAAAAACAGCAGCAATGGGTTCTTCTAAGCAGCTGTTTAGCACTCTGAAAATGAAAATGGCGGAGAACCACAAAGCAGGAGAAGGCTGTAAGAAGATAGCAAAGCGTCTTCAAGTTGCCCTTTCCTCAGTTAAAAATGTCATTAAGGCAGTTAACATGAAGAGTGGAGGTCAAGATAAGGTCTGGAAGACCAAGTAAAATGTCAGCGAAAGCTGCTCGTAGGACTGCTAGAAAGGCAAATCAGAACCCCGGCTTTACTACAAAAGACCTTCAGAAAGATTTAGCACACTCCGGAGTTGTAGTACATTGTTCTAGTGTTTAGAGACATCTGCACAAATATGGCCTTCATGGAAGAGTCATCAGAAGAAAAACACTCCTGCATCCTCACCATCAAATTCAGTGTCAGAAGTATGCAAAAGAACATCTAAACAAGACTTATGCATTTTGGAAACAAGTCCTGTGGATGGATGAGTTTAAAATAGAACTCTTTGGCCACAATGATCAAAGGTTTGTGTGAAGAAAAAAGGGCACCGAATTTCTGGAAAAGAACATTTTGCCAACCATTGAGCATGGGAGTGAATCAATCATGCTTTGGGGTTGTTTTGCAGCCAATGGCACGAGGAACATTTCACTGGTAGATGGAAGAATGGATTCAATGAAATTTCAACAAATTCTTGATGCAAACATAAAACCATCTGTAAAAAAGCTGAAGTTGAAAAGAGGATGGATTCTAATGATCTAATGATCCTAAACACACGTCAAAATCCACAATAGACTACCTCAAAAGGCACAAGCTGATGGTTTTTCATTGGCCCTCACAGTAACTAGAGATGAGCGAATTTTTCAATATTGAGTTCGGATTACGATCACCGAATTTGCAATATTCGCCGATTTATTCAACGAATGATCGTCGAACGTTACCGAACGCAATAGGATTCAATGGGGGGGGGGGGGGGCAAAAAAACCGCATGCACAACACCTTCAAATGAGCCCACAAGCTGCCAAAACACATCAAATTAGGGGTAGACACCTGGAATGTGCAATCAATTGACCCAGAGTTCAAGTACTGTAATTATTATTACTATTAGAGCGACATTTATTCTGTGGCGCTTTACATGTCAAAATGGATCACCGACTGGTACAAGAGGAGAGAGGACCATGCCCGTGAGGGCGCACAAACAATCTACAATGGATGGGTAAGCTACAATAGGTCAGGGTACAGCAAGTCATGCAGCGGTATGCTGGAGCGAGGGTTACTGCAGATTGTACGCTTGTCACAAGAAGTGGGTCTTCAGCTTCCTTTTCAAGGTTTCCACGGTAGGCGACAGTCTGATGTGTTTGGGTACAGCGTTATCACAGTAGGGGAGATGCACGGGACAAATCTACTCAGAGCCTAAATCACGTTAAGCTTCCAGGAGCTCACAGCAGATTAACCCCTGCACCAATTAATATGAAGGCGAATGGCTTCTTTTTAATGACTGCAGGAGTGGGAGGAATCAGACGCTGCGGTTTCTGTCTCCTCTCTGTCACGGTAAAACCGTGACACCTTGCAAGCTTCAACACAATGTTCACAAGGTAGACCTCAGTGGTGGTCGGTCTTCTAGACAATGAGCTAACTCCTTTATGATGATAGAGGACAACATCAGCAAGTAGTTTGCATGTTCTCCCAGTGTCTGCGGGGGTTTCCTCCAGGTTCTCCGGTTACCTCTTCAATAAAAAAGCAGCCATACAGGAGTGTTCACAGTTCAAAAAATTAGGGCCTGAGACCACCATTTTCGTGTCCAACAGATTGGAGAGGGTGGATTTCCACCTCTTAGCTTTGTCATGTGTGGGAGGAAACAATCTTTTACGTGACCACAACTGTGGGACTGAGAGCTGGCTGAAGTGCTGAGAGAGGGCGGAGTATGGTGAAACGGACAAACTGCTGGACCAGGAGTGAGGTGGAGGGGGACATGTTATGGTGGATTGAGAAACATGTGGTGTACTCAGTGAAACAAACACCGCATGCATGTCCACTTCCGTTACAGCTGACGGGCTCTCACTCAGCATGACTGGAGCAGGTAGAGAAGCAGAGGTTCTGCAGTGATAGACCTGTGTGCCAATACTTGGCATGGTAACAGAGGAGGAGGAAGAAGCAGTGGATGTGGTTGAAGGGGCTGCTGATGGTTGTTGAGGTCCGCTGGTCTGCATTTTATCGCAGTGAGATTACCAGAGTAACGTATGTTGATTGCGCATGTGAAGGTTCATGCATGTAGTAGTCAAATTATTGCACTTTTTCCCTCTACTAAGTTTTTTATCACAAAGTTTGCAGATAACGTGAGCTGGTTCATCCTTTGCAATCTCAAAAAAGGCCCAGGCTAGGCAACCCTTGCTGCCCCTGCGAGCTGTTGACCTGCGACTACTGCTGGTCACTGCGACGGGTGTGGCTAAGGATGCAGTGCTCCTCGTGCTTGCATCACTCTGTGTCTGTGACATAGGACACAACGTAACCTCCTCTTCTTCCTCCTCCACCTCCTCAGATGAGCAACTCAGCTATGTGCCTCTGGGTTCACACCAAGTTGGATGTGCAACGTCATCATCATCTTCCAATGTATTATTCTATTCCTCGCCCTCAGAGTCACCCTCCTCTTCTTCTTGCCCTGACAGCACAGTACAGTCGAGGGTCAGGAAGCTACTCGAACCCAACTTTTTTTTCCCCCTGTGCAGAGAAGAATATCTGCCCCAAACAATTTTAAGCTGAGATGTAGTATGCTTTATATGCCCATTTTAACTTTATCAGGTCTGTGTACCCCTGTATAGAGAAGAATATCTGCCCCAAGCAATTTTCAGCTGAGATGTAGTCTGCTTTATATACCCATTATGAGTTTATCAGGTCTGTGTACCCCTGTGTGGAGAAGAATATCTGCATCAAACAATTTTAAGCCGATATGTAGCCTGCTTTATATACCATGGTAGAAAGAAAACCAATTTCTATTTTATCATGTGTTCTCCTGTGTGAACAATATCTGCACCAAACAAATAATTTAAATTGAGTAGAAGTATTATAATGGGGACATACACCTCTTCTACTACAGCCAACCCAGCAGATGGAA
Source organism: Phyllobates terribilis (assembly GCF_046119375.1). Classification (NCBI taxonomy): domain Eukaryota; kingdom Metazoa; phylum Chordata; class Amphibia; order Anura; family Dendrobatidae; genus Phyllobates; species Phyllobates terribilis. The sequence continues at coordinate 1,121,480,563 of NW_027362761.1, read as the reverse complement.
AAACAATCAGGAGGGTTCACATTTAAAAAAAAATAGGGCCAGCAACACCATTTCCATGGCCAACAGATTGGAGATGGTGGAGTTCCACCTCTTAGCTTTGTCATGTGTAGGATGAAACAGTCTTTTACGTGACCACAAATGCGGGACTGAGGGCTGGCTGCAGTGCTGAGAGAGGGGGGAGTACGGTGAACCGGACAAACTGCTGGACCGTGAGTGAGGTGCAGGGGGACATGTTACGATGGATTGAAAAAGATGTGGTGTGCTCAGGGAAACAAAGACAGCATGCATGTCCGCTTCCGTTACAGCTGACGGACTCTCACTCAGCCTCACTGGAGCAGGTAGAGAAGCAGAGGTTCTGTAGTGGGAGACCTGCGTGCCACGGTAACAGAGGAGGAGGAAGAAGTAGTGGATGCGGTTGATGGGGCAGCTGATGGTTGTTGAGGTCTGCTGGTCTGCATTTTAGCGCAGTGAGATTCCCAGGGTAACGCATGCTGTGTGCGCATGTGAAGGTTCATGCATGTAGTAGTCAAATTATTGCACTTTTTCCCTCTACTGAGTTTTCTCTTGCAAAGTTTGCAGATAACGCAAGTTGGCTCATCATTTGCGGTCTTAAAAAAGGCCCGCAACCGCGGCTGGCCACAGCCACAGTTGTGGCTAAGGATGCAGTGCTCCTCGAGCTTGCATCACTCCGTGTCTGCACCATAGAGTGGAAGGTAACCTCCTCGTCTTCCTCCTCCACCTCCTCAGATGAGATACTCAGCTGCATGCCTTTGGGTTCCAATCAAGTTTGATCTTCAACCTTGTCATCATCCAATATGTTATCCCATTCCTCACCCTCAGAGTGACCCTTCTCCTCTTGTTGCAATGACAGCACAGTACAGTCCGCATGAGCCTCAGGTATCTCAGTCTCATCAGGATCACCTCCCTCCCCAGTGGATAACGTCTGGTGACGAGGGTCAGGAACCTGCTCGGATCCTACTTCGTCCTGCCCTGAATCCAACGTAAAAAAATTTTGGGCATCGGTGCAGATGCTTTCCTCCTGTTCTTGACTCTGTGAATGTTTGGAGTACATGCCCATGGTATAGAATTTGTGAACAGTTCTACGGAGTCACCCATTTGTGGTTCACTACAATCAGTTGGGAACTTGGACAGTTGTGACACGGGGGGAAGCAAAGGTAATTGGGGTGCCACCTCTGTGGACTGTACTGTGTGTGATGTTGAGGTGGAGGAAGAAGAGGAAAGGACGCTTGAAGCAGCGCTTGCCATCCACTGGAGCACCTGCTGTTTCTGGCCCTTATCAACAAGGCATATCGCTGTGCGGCTGCCAAAGAAAGAGAGTGGAGTAGCCCGTCTAGTAGCAGAAGTTGTCAGTTGTCTTTGGATAGGACATGACGGTGTTGGTTCACTAGTGATTTCACTAACATTACCACCTACCCCATGTATACCTTTAATACCAAGCCTATTCCCCCTTTTACCATGACCTTTCTTTTTCCCACTCATGTTGCTCAGATACTGTAGTAGGAGCACACTATTAGCAAAACAAAATTTGATTTTTTCCTCTGCAACAGCTCTGCACACACCTGAATTTCAGCGGCATTAAACGACAAGGTAAGATAATGCTCGCTATATAACGTTAATAATCGAACAAAGTATTTTTTTACTGTGGATGATGCCTATATAACATAGGAGATTTTCTCCAAACTATTGCAAACTGAGATGTTCCCGCTGTATAGTGTTAGGAACCGAACAAAGTATTTTTTTTACTGTGGATGAAACCTGTATAACATAGGAGATATTCTCCAAACTATTTCAAACTGAGATGTTCCTGCTGTATAGTGTTAGGAACCGAGCAAAGTATTTTTTTACTGGGGATGACGCCTGTATAACATACGAGATATTCTCCAAACTATTTCAAACAGAGATGTCCCTGCTGTATAACGTTAGGAACTGAACAAAGTATGTTTTTTACTGTGGATGAGGCCTGTATAACATACAAGATATTCTCCAAACTATTTCAAACAGAGATGTCCCTGCTGTATAACGTTAGGAACTGAACAAAGTATTTTTTTTACTGTGATTGAGGCCTGTTTAACAAAGGAGATATTCTCTAAACTATTTAAAACTCAGATCTATCCTGCTGTATAACGTTAGAAACAGCAAAAAATAGATTTTTTGACTCTGCACAAGCTCTGAATACAGCTGAATTTCACCGCCACATAAAGGACTACATGGCTTATAGCAGAATGTAACACGTTTGTGACAGAAAAAAATATTTTTTGGAATCTGTTTAGCAGCAGAAAAAATATTTTTTTTTACTCTGAAAACAGCTGAAGTTCACCGTCACTAACGTAGTAGCTTACATATAGCGTGTATGACGTTTGCCACACAAAAAAATCATTTGTGGACCTGGCAAGACAAAAAAATATTTTTTTTTACTTTGAAAACAGCTGAGGTTCACCGCCACTAAAATAGTAGGTGGATTTTAGCAGACTGTATGACGTTTGCCACACAAAAAAATATTTGGAGGACTGTGGCTAGCAACAGAAAAAGTCTATTTTTTTACTCTGAAAACAGCTGAATTTTACCGCCACTAAAAGCACTAGGTGGCTCATGGCAGAGTGTAACACGTCTGCGACACAAAAAAATCTTTTGTGGACTCAGCCTTGCAAGATAAAAAAAACTATTTTTTACTCTGAAAAGAGCTGAGGTTCACTGCCACTAAGATAGTAGGTGGCTTGTAGCAGAGTGTATCACGTTTGCGACGCAAAAAAATCTCTTGTGGACTCTGCCTGCCAACACAAAAAATATATTTGTTTTACTGTGCATACAGCTGAAGTTCACCCACCAAAAAAATGACAAACTGGGCTAACACAGCTTGCGCTATAACATTAGCAAATGAAAAAAAAGTTTTTTTGTGCTCTGCACTCAAAAGCTCTGCACTGACAAGCTCTGCAGATAGCTGAAATTCAACCACACAAAATCAACCTACAAAGGCTTGCTTGCTTGCTTTATCACATTAGCAAGTGCAAAAATAGATTGAAGGTCTGCATGGAGCACAGTACAACCAATGCACAACACTGCACAATGCACTGTTCTGTGCAGTGTCCGGAGCAGCATCTGTCTCCAGCAGTGCCATAAAATGGCACTGAAGGAACATGGCCGTTTTTTTCAGCAGCCAATTGCAGAAGCCCTTGTGTCTGGGACACTGTGGATGCTTCCTGCGCTCTGATTGGGTAGCCGCGCTTTCCTGACTTAAACTTACCACCTACAGGAAAAAAAAAAAAAACAGAGCGCTGCTGGTCTGACCTGTTTTGAGCTATCATCAGTCCCCCCACTCATCTGCCACGTCTCCCCGCTCACCATACACAAGCACTATGCTAGCAAAACTGTAAAAAACGCTGTAGTTGCCCCACAATCTCGTAACCACGGAAATTCGCCGAACGTTACCGATTTTCCTGAATTTAACAAATTTTGCTTACTTTTCCAATCACGAATCCGAATGTGCCACAATCGCGTCGAACTTAAGTTTTGAGATCGGATTTCGAACATATTCGCTCATCACTAAGAGTAAACTGATCTGAACATCACTGAAAATCTGTGGTTAGACCTCAAAAGAGCAGTGCATGCAAGACGACACAGGTAACTTACAGAAATGGAAGAATTTTCCAACGAAGAATGGATGAAAATCCCTCAAGCAAGAATTGAAAGATTCTTGACTACAAAAAGTGTTTACAAGCTGTGATACTTTCAAAAGGGGGTGCAACTAGATACTAACCATGCAGGGTACCCAAACTTTTGCATCGACCCATTTTTCTTTTTAGAGTTTTAAAATGTAAAAGATGAAAATTAGAGATGAGTGAACGTGCTCGCCACTACTTGGTACTCGCATCATGGTGCTCGACAAGCTCGGCGAGTATTTACGGGTTGCTCGGGCGAGAACTTGGGTCCCCTCCATGCATGTTTGGCGCTCTTTAGAGAGCCAATGAACATGCAGGGATTGCCTGCCATGCACTGTAATGCCGTAGCCATGTTGGTTGTGGGCATTACAGTGATTGGCTGGCTGCACAGCGTCATCAGGTGTATATCAGACCTGACACCACCATGCTTGTCACAGTCACTCCGGATCAGACAGTGTAGGGAGAGTTGCTGCTGAGCTAGGGAGAGATTTGCTTGTGTATTAGGTAGTGTAGGGAGAAAAAACGTACATTACACATATACAAACAGTCCTTTTGAGGACTAACTAATCCATCTGCAGAGATATCAGGCAGGCAGTGTATATAGGCAGGCAGGCAGTGTACATAGCAGACTGCCGTGCACATAGCACAAGAGGCTCCATTCCAGTTCTGTCGGCTGCTGATGTTAGTTATTTCTGGAAATAGGCCCAGGTCTCAGGGGCCAGGAATAGTGTTGAGCAACCCACGTAGTGTTCGAGTTCAGTTCGGTTCGTCGAACACCCGTGTGTTCGCCGAACTGTTCGTCGAACTGTTCGTCGAACACCTTCGAACACCGTTAAAACCAATGGCAGGCAAACAAAAACACATAGAAACACATAGAAAACACCTTCAAAGGTGTCCAAAAGCTGACAAACTGCTCAGAAGACTCAACTAACACATGGAAAAGTGACAAGTACATATAGTCATGCGAAAAGAAAAGAGGTGGAGGAGTAAAAGGAGGGGGAGACACAGATATAGGCATGTCATGCCCTTCTAAAATCCAAAAAGTGAGAAGCCGACACGGCCAGTCCGCTCCTGCCCGTGCCAAATCCGTGTCGCCGGGTTTGTGCCAGAGCCGCGGTGAACCCTGACGGCCAGCCCGCCTCTCCAAATACTGGTGCCTGTCCGCTGGTGGGTCGAGCGAGCCCCCCTGTGGTGGAGGCAGCTCTAAGCTTTTTAATTTAAATTGTCTCTCTAATTTGAATGAATACACTTTAAATCCATTTACAAGGATCTATTGGAGGGCAAGTCTCATTCCAGCTCCAGTAGCGTCCACTATAGCTGCTGCAGTTAAAAAGCTTTTATAAGGATCGAGCTCGGCTGTCCACCGCAAGGCATCCTACTGCCAGTCCCTGCCCCTATGACTTGGGGTGCCTCCTGATGCTCTTCACTGAGTATCCCGTGGTCCCGAAGCATTTCCTTTGAAAAAATTAAGTGTCCAAACTACAGGTGGTGTAGCTTGCTTAACAGCTGGGATAATCCGCTGACTAGCAGACACTGCTACTAGGCACAAAGTATTTCCTGAGCTAGATGCAGTTAAAAATTTGTAATTAGATACTCTCGTTGGATGCTGAGAAAGCATTCCATAGAGTCTCCTGGCACGCCATATATGATTCTCTTAAAAAGCTTGGGGTAGGGGTCTAGGGGACCCTTTTATAGCCAAAATCACGGCCCTGTATCGCAATACGTCACCTAGGCTGAAGATAAATGGAACTGTAGCACCCTGAGGGCTCGGTTGCTTCAGAGGTATTGCACCTCACCCAGAGGTGTGATATCTCACTCTCAGGTAAGGATGGAGTGTGGATCAGGACCCGACACCTGCATGCATTACACCACATTGCCGTGGGGCAGGGCGACCAATATGCCCCTGAGATGGGCACGACAGTCCCTGTCCCTGGCTGGAGAGGGGGGAGGGAACACTGAGGAAGGGGAACCCTGTAGTGCAGGAGCAGGGAGGAAGCAGTTCCTGGGTGCATTGAGAAGGGAGTATAAAAGGTGGGCACCATCTTAGTTCAGTGCAGAGAAGTCTGAGCAGAAGTGACAGGGAGCAGGGGCTCTGCATGAGCTCTGCTCCGGAGGCGGGCCTAGTAACAGAGGCCCAGACCTGGAAGAGGGAGAAGGAAGGAAGAGGAGCGGAGAAGGCTCCAGGAACGAGGAACGAAGGGATCCCAGGGGTGCGGACGGGCGAATCGCCACCGCACGCCCGAATCCACTTGCGTGGAGGGGTCAGGCCAAAGGGGGAGACCGGTCCCCGAAACTAGTGGAGGTAGGAAACGACCCTCAGCTAGAAACCGGAGGCTGTGACATTTTATGTGGCGCAGCCCCTCGCTACACCCGCTAGGAAGGCACAACATAGGGTCAGGGAAACTGGCGCCAAGTTTACCAAGAGGAGGCCCGAGGCAGCCGGACAGAAAGGTTGGTAAGGAAGGCCAGACAAAGGACACACAAAGGGGGTCCTGTGAAGCGCTCCAAAGTTATCTGGGAGTTGTCTGAGCCCCTCACCTGGTGAGCAAAGAACGACGTGGGCAGCCGTTACCTGCAGACGTGGTCTGGATAATAAGAACTGTGAGTAAAGGCCCTGGACTGCATCACTGACTCCGTGTCGCTACTGCTGCTGCCCTGCACCATCACCCCCATCCTCCGCATACACTGCCCTGAGGCTATACTCCTCCCGTGGGGAGTTATGCTATGCTCTGCTGCACCCACAACACCAGCCTCAGCGGTCTGCCCTGCAGCGGCTGTTCACTCTGACCGCAATCCACGGGTGGCGCAGTCGGACATTTAAACATCAAAACCACATAAATAGTTCCGCCACTGGTTTGACCGCCCTGAGCCACGGAACCGGGTCGCCGCCATGGAGACTACAACCACCAGCATCCACCAAAAAGGGTCCGGCTCCGGGTGTCCCAAGGCCCAGGGGGTGCATCAGAACATTTTCATCACCTTTCACAATCACCAATGGGACAAGGCAGGGATGTCCTCTGTCCCCTCTCTTATACATCCTAGTGACGGAGCCCCTGCTCTCATCAATTCGCCATAACCCCAATATTAGGTGGATTGAGGTGGGAGGCACCGAGTACAAGTGCTCTCTATTTGCTGATGATGTCCTAGTATATATCACTCAATCACATATATCCATCCATGCTGTTATGGCTGAAATAGATCACTTTGTTACATGGTCAAATTTTAAAATCAATGCAGCGAAGTCTGAGGCCCTCGATGTCTCCCTCCCCAAATCCATACAGGATTCCATCCAGTCCAACTTTCCCTTTGCCTGGCCCTCACAGGGTATCAAATACTGAGGAATTCCTATTCATAGAGACCTCTCCCATCTATGTTATCTTAATTTTGGGCCCTTTATTGAACAACTCCATACAGACCACGGTTGGCAAGTTAGAACTGTAAGATTCACTACGCGAACCACTGGTGTTTTGTGGAAAAGCACATGTACACTGTGTTCCAAATTATTATGCAAAAAGTGTTTAGGAGTGATAAGGGAAGAATTTGTTTGTTTGTCAGTTAAACTCATTGATGGTCATGTGTTTCAGGGCCCTTTATATCACTGTAAGCAATTGCAGACACCTGTGCTAATTAGTTTGGCAGGTGTGTCCAATGAAAGGCAAGACTACTTAAGAAGGCTGTCCCACATTATTAAGCAGCCTACATTTTCTGCCAAAATGGGAAGGAAAAAGGATGTGTCGGCTGCTGAGAAGCAACAAATTGTGGAGTGTTTAGGTCAAGGCATGACTACAATCAACATTGTGCGATGATCAGGATGAAATGTCTTGGCAATCAAGAAGTATGTAGCTGATTCACAGTACACACGTGTGCATGCTGATAAGGGCAAATTGAGGACTCTTTCCTACAGGCAATTATGTCAGGTTAAAAGAGCAGCGGCAAAAAAGCCTTGTCATAGCAGCAGATAAGCTTTTGAAGCTGCTGGTGCCTCCAACGTCCCCTGGACAACAAGATGCAGGGTCCTTCAGAGGTTTGCAGCTGTGCGTATGCCATCCTGTCGACCTCATCTATTCACTTCACACAAGCAGATATGGCTCCAGTGGGCCAAACATTACATGAAGACTAATTTCAAAACTGTTTTGTTCACGGATGAGTGCCGTGCAACGCTCGATGGTCCAGATGGATGGAGTGGAGGATGGCTGGTTTATGGACACCCCACGCAAACACGGCTACAGCGCCAACAAGGAGGAGGTGGAGTAATGTTTTGGGCTGGAATCATTGGGAGAGAGATTGTCTGCCCCTTTAGGATCCCTGAAGGGGTAAAGATGAACTCCATAATGTATGTGGAGTTGTGGAGTTTCTCAAACAGCACTTCCTGCCGTGGTTCAAGAAGAAGAACCGTGTATTCCACAGCAAGATCATTTTTATGCATGATAATGCACCATCTCATGCTGCACATAAAACATCTGCATCTCTGGCTGATATGGACATAAAAGGGGACAAACTTATGGTGTGACCCCCATGCTCCCCTGACCTCTACCCCATTCAGAACCTCTGGAGCATCATCAAAAGGAGTGTCTATGATGGCAGGAGGCAGTTCACATCTAAGCAACAGCTCTGGGAGGGTATTCTGTCCTCATGCAAAACAATTGAAGCAGAAACCATCCAAAACCTGACAAATTCAATGGACGAGAGAGTTCAGAAGCTCCTTTCGAACAAGGGGTCCTATGTGAAAATGTAACATCACCTAGAATAAAGTTTTGAGTTGAAAACTGTTTGATTTCAGTTTCTAATAGCCTGCTAATGCTTATAATTTCAAAAATGACCATTTGGGGGATCTAAGAGTGTGGCAACCCAGTAGTCAGGATTACTTCGAATTCTGACAATATGAGGGTCATGTTGCAGGTAGTGCAGCAAGAAGGCACTTATGTGTCTTGGGCATCTCGGAGCCCCAAAATTATTTTCCGGGCTAGATGCAGCTAAAAATTATTATTAATTTTAAATCTGGTGGAGCTTAGTATAGATGGCCTAATAGAATCAGTACTGCACACTGCTACAAAGCCCAAATTATTTTCCAGCCAAGGTACAGATAAACATGATTAGTAATTTTAAATCTGGTGGAGCTTAGTATAGATGGCCTAATAGAATCAGTACTGCACACTGCTACAAAGCCCAAATTATTTTCCAGCCAAGATACAGATAAACATGATTAGTAATTTGAAATCTGGTGGAGCTTATTATAGATGGCCTAATAGAATCAGTACTGCACACTGCTACAAAGCCCAAATTATTTTCCAGCCAAGATACAGATAAACATGATTAGTAATTTGAAAGCTTAAAACGGTTGGTGAGGTGATTTTAACCAATCATCAAGCTTTTACTCTCCCCAGGATGACACAGGGGTAGAAAAGTCGTTTCGGATCCATGATTTGTTCATATTTATGAACGTGAGTCTGTCTACATTATCAGTGGAGAACCGCGTGCACTTATCTGTCAGCACACCACCAGCAGCGCTGAACACACATTCAGACAGAACGCTGGCTGCGGGGCATGACAAGATCTCCAAGGCGTAAGTGGCTAGCTCCGGCCATTTATCCAGATTGGAAGCCCAAAAAGAGCAAGGGTCCAGTGACACAGTCATGGCTTCAATGTTTACTTGGAGATACTCCTGTACCATCGTCTCTAGGCGTTGACTATGTGTCAGACTTCTTGTCTCCTGTGGCCTTGCAAAGGATGGGCTAAAAAAGTGGTGAAATGATTCCGCAAAATTGATGTTACCAGCAGATACTGTGTTTCTGTTACGGTTTGAGTGCTGAACACTCGACGGTCCCACGGTTGGCAAGTTGGAACTGTGAGATTCACTACGTGCACCACTGGTGTTTTGTGGAAAAGCACATGTAAGATTCTGCAACAGTCTCTGCTGATACTCCTGCATGCGTGCATCCCTTTCTATGGCAGGAATAATTTCTGCAAATTTACTTTTGTACCGGGGATCTAACAGTGTGGCAACCCAGTAGTCAGGATTATTTCTAATTCTCACAATTCAAGGGTCATGTTGCAGGTAGTGCAGCAAGAAGGCACTCATGTGTGTTGCGCATCCAGGAGCACCAAGTCCCTGTTGTGTTGGTGGCGAGGTAACAATCATGCTTCCTTCCTCTGTCCTCTCCCCCCAACCTCGCACAACAGAAATGTGATCAAGGTCTCCCTCATCTGATGAGTCTTCCATCAGTTCGTCCTCCACTTATTCCTGGGCTCCTGCACCTTCCTCACTAGTTTGGCTGCTACCATGTGCCCTGGTAAAACCATCTCCCCCACCCTCACATGCCTGCCGCCTTGGTGCTGCCGACCGTCTGGACCTTGCAGATGTTAGCCCTTCCACATACAACTCCTCCTCCTCTACTTCCTCCACCTCCTCTTGTGCCACCACCTGACTCCGAATTCTGTTTAACATGTGCTCCAGCATGTAAATCACCGGAATAGTCATGCTGATAATGGCATCGTCAGCACTAAACATCTTCGTCGCCATTTCAAAACTGTGCCGAAGGGTGCATAGGTCCCTGATCTGAGACCACTCCTCCAGCGTGATTTGCCCCACCTCTGGATCTCGTTGGCCCAGGCTATACGTCAGAACGTATTGCACCAGGGCTTGTCGGTGCTGCCACAGTCGCTGCAACATGTGCAGAGTTGAATTCCACCGGATAGGCACATCGCATTTTAGCCAGTGAAGTGGCAGGCCCAACGACTTCAGTAGAGATGTAAGTCGCTGAGCTGCGGGATGCGAACGGCGGAAGTGAGCACACAGTGACCGTGCCCTCTGCAGAAGGCCATCTAGTCCGGGATAGTGGGCTAAAAATTGCTGGACAACCAGTTTCAACACGTGAGCCATACAAGGCACGTGTGTGACATTGCCCCGGCGAAGGGCCGCACCCAGGTTTGCAGCATTGTCGCACACGGCCTTCCCTGGTTTCAGGTCCAGTGGAGACAACCATTCATGAAATTGGTTCTCCAGAGCTGACCACAACTCCTCAGCTGTGTGACTCACATTTCCCAGACATTTCAAAGTAAAAACCGCCTGATGATGTTGAGCCCTACTGCCAGCATAGTAAGGAGGTGTGCAGGATCCCTTCTGCACAGTTAGAAAGCTTGTGGCATGACCAGACAGGCTTTGGGTGCAGGTGGAGGACCGAGAGGAGGTTGAGGAGGCAGAAGCAGTGGAGGAACTTTGAGATAAAGAGGATTGACGCACAACTCGTGGGGACGGCAAGACTTGGACAGCAGCCCCTTGTCCTGCTGTCACCATAGTTACCCAGTGCCCATTCAGCGACATGTAACGCCCCTGTCCATGCCTACTCGTCCAAGTGTCTGTGGTGAAATGCACCCTGTCACACACAGAGTTTCTCAAAGAAGCGGTGATGTTGTGTGCGACATGCTGGTGGAGCGCAGGCACACCTTTCTTTGAGAAGTAGTGCCGACTGGGCAACTGGTACTGGGGCACTGCGACGGACATAAGGTCTCGAAAATGCTTCCACCAGGCGGAAAGGCAGCATTTCTGTAGCCAAGAGCTTGCAGATGGTGAAATTCAACCTCTTAGCTTTCTCATGGCTAGGAGGAAATGGTCTTTTACTTGTCCACATCTGAGGGACCGAGGGCTGGCTATTGTGCTTAGATGGGGTTGATAATATTGTCCCCGGCAAACTGCCGGTCTGTGAGGAAGATGCAGGCGGACATGTTAGGTTGCCTTGATCCAAAGGTGGTGCTATCGATGTCGGACAGCGCTCAACACCAGCTGGTGTTACCACCTCCAAAGAAAATGATGACCTGCCAATCACGCTGGCTGTTGCGGGTAAAGAGGTGGCAGGTCTGCGCCCCAAAACAGGTGTGACTGCTGTCCCCCCAGTCACAGAGGATGAAGAGGCCGCGGATGCACAAGATATGGCAGACGGTGGTTGGCCCGGCCGGCTAGGCCGCATTGTAGCACAGTGAGCTTCCCACTGCAACTTATGCTTCATGTCCATGTGCCGGTTCATGCATGAACTACTCAAACTATGTATTTTTTGGCCTCTACTTAGCTTTTGCTGACAAATGTTACAGATAACACGAGTTGGGTCATCTTTATCGATCTGAAAAAATGCCCAGGCTATGCAAGGCTTAGCACCCATGCGACCTGAAGAGCCACCACGACTTGTGGTGAGAGGCAGAGTTGTGTTTGAGGATGCAGTTGTTGACGTGCTTCCAGTACTACGTCTCTGTCCAGGAAGGCGCAACCTGACCTCGTCGTCACTAGCATCCTCCTCCACCTCCTCTGCTGACCTCATCTCTTGGCTGACTGTGGGTTGACAGTAAGTGCGATCTCTAACCTCATCATCATCACCCTGTGCGCTATCACACCCGTCGTCCTCAGAGCCAACCTGTTCCTGCCCTGACAAAAAACTAAAGTTGTCGCTCCAATCAGGTATTTGAGTCTCATCATCGTCTTCCTCATTGTCTCCACCAACAGGAGTTACAGTTTGGGAATGAGGGTCTACATTATGGTCAGAACCTTATGCGTCTGGTCCTGGATCCGACTCATAAAGATTCTGGGCATCAGTGCAGATCATTTCCTCGTCTGTATTCACAGAAGCGCTGGAGTCGACCTCTGATTCCCAGGCTATAGTATGAGTAAACAGCTCTGCAGACTCAACCATCTGTTCTACCTCATACTCAGACGGGCAGCTGGAGATTTGGGAGCTGTGAGGAAGCAAGTGCGATTGGGGTGACACCTTTGAGGACTGGAGTATTTGTGATGTTGAAATTGATGTGGAGGAGAGCCCACTTAAAGGAACACTTGATATCCGTTGAAGCACCTGCTGTTTTTGTGCCTCATCTGGAATTTGTAGCGATTGGCGTGTCCGTAAGAAAGGGATCTAATCACATTGTCCGCTAAAAGAAGTAGACATTTTAGTTTGGCTGGAAGATGGTCTTTCTTCTGCAGATGTTACTGTTGCTTTAACACCTACCCCACGGACACAACCTTTTTTCCCCTTCCCAACACACCTATTCCCCTTTCCACCAGCAGCAGGCCTTTTTCCACTCATTTTGGTGGTTAACTAATTCACAACTCTGGAGTTGTTTGCACAAAAAAACAATGGATGGGAACCGAGCAGAGCTGAGTGGAAAACTGTGGCATTAGGCCAAAACTATTGGCTAGGTTAGATGCAGAAAAAATTATATTCAATTTGCAACCTGATGGAGGTCAGTATAGATGGACTAATAGAACAAGTCCCACACACAGCTAGAAGCCCAAATATTTTTTCAGAGGTAGATGCAGAAAAAAAATATATTCAGTTTGCAACCTGATGGAGGTCAGTATAGATGGACTAATAGAGAAAGTCCAACACACTGCTAGAAGGCCAAATATTTTTTAAGAGCTAGATGCAGACAAAAAATTATTTTGAATTTGCAACGTGATGGAGGTCAGTATAGATGGACTAATAGAACAAGTCCCACACACTGCTAGAAGGCCAAATATTTTTTCAGAGCTAGATGCAGAAAAAAATTATATTCAGTTGCAACCTGATGGAGGTCAGTATAGATGGACTAATAGAACAAGTCCCACACACAGCTAGAAGCCCAAATATTTTTTCAGAGGTAGATGCAGATAAAAATTATTTTTAATTTGCAACCTGATGGAGGTCAGTATAGATGGACTAATAGAGAAAGTCCCACACACTGCTAGATGGCCAAATATTTTATCAGAGCTAGATGCAGACAAAAAATTATTTTGAATTTGCAACGTGATGGAGGTCAGTATAGATGGACTAATAGAACAAGTCCCACACACTGCTAGAAGGCCAAATATTTTTTCAGAGCTAGATGCAGAAAAAAATTATATTCAGTTTGCAACCTGATGGAGGTCAGTATAGATGGACTAATAGAACAAGTCCCACACACAGCTAGAAGCCCAAATATTTTTTCAGAGGTAGATGCAGAAAAAAATTATATTCAGTTTGCAACCTGATGGAGGTCAGTATAGATGGACTAATAGAGAAAGTCCCACACACTGCTAGAAGGCCAAATATTTTTTCAGAGCTAGATGCAGACAAAAAATTATTTTGAATTTGCAACGTGATGGAGGTCAGTATAGATGGACTAATAGAACAAGTCCCACACACTGCTAGAAGGCCAAATATTTTTTCAGAGCTAGATGCAGAAAAAAATTATATTCAATTTGCAACCTGATGGAGGTCAGTATAGATGGACTATTAGAGAAAGTCCCACACACTGCTAGAAGGCCAAATATTTTTTCAGAGCTAGATGCAGACAAAAAATTATTTTGAATTTGCAACCTGATGGAGGTCAGTATACGTGGACTAATAGAACAAGTCCCACACACTGCTAGAAGGCCAAATATTTTTTCAGAGCTAGATGCAGAAAAAAATTATATTCAGTTGCAACCTGATGAAGGTCAGTATAGATGGACTAATAGAACAAGTCCCACACACAGCTAGAAGCCCAAATATTTTTTCAGAGGTAGATGCAGATAAAAATTATTTTTAATTTGCAACCTGATGGAGGTCAGTATAGATGGACTAATAGAGAAAGTCCCACACACTGCTAGATGGCCAAATATTTTTTCAGAGCTAGATGCAGACAAAAAATTATTTTGAATTTGCAACGTGATGGAGGTCAGTATAGATGGACTAATAGAACAAGTCCCACACACTGCTAGAAGGCCAAATATTTTTTCAGAGCTAGATGCAGAAAAAAATTATATTCAGTTTGCAACCTGATGGAGGTCAGTATAGATGGACTAATAGAACAAGTCCCACACACAGCTAGAAGCCCAAATATTTTTTCAGAGGTAGATGCAGAAAAAAATTATATTCAGTTTGCAACCTGATGGAGGTCAGTATAGATGGACTTATAGAGAAAGTCCCACACACTGCTAGAAGGCCAAATATTTTTTCAGAGATAGATGCAGACAAAAAATTATTTTTAATTTGCAACCTGATGGAGGTCAGTATAGATGGACTAATAGAGAAAGTCCCACACACTGCTAGAAGGCCAAATATTTTTTCAGAGCTAGATGCAGATAAAAATTATTTTTAATTTGCAACCTGATGGAGGTCAGTATAGATGGACTAATAGAGAAAGTCCCACACACTGCTAGAAGGCCAAATATTTTTTCAGAGCTAGATGCAGAAAAAAATTCTATTCAGTTTGCAACCTGATGGAGGTCAGTATAGATGGACTAATAGAACAAGTCCCACACACAGCTAGAAGCCCAAATATTTTTTCAGAGGTAGATGCAGATAAAAATTATTTTTAATTTGCAACCTGATGGAGGTCAGTATAGATGGACTAATAGAGAAAGTCCCACACACTGCTAGAAGGCCAAATATTTTTTCAGAGCTAGATGCAGATAAAAATTATTTTGAATTTGCAACGTGATGGAGGTCAGTATAGATCTACTAATAGAACAAGTCCCACACACTGCTAGAAGGCCAAATATTTTTTCAGAGCTAGATGCAGAAAAAAATTATATTCAATTTGCAACCTGATGGAGGTCAGTATAGATGGACTAATAGAATGATGCTATGCCCAAAAGATTTTACTTCACTAGGTGCAGTAAAAAAATTGGCATTCTATACACAGGTGGTATATCTTGCAACACAGATAGGCTACTCCACTGACTAACACACTCTTCAATAGGCCAAAAAGGATTAGCTATGCTAGATTCAGCCAAATGCTGTGAAAAAAACTTGCACAGCACTGGCACAGACCTGCCTGGCAAAAACTGATAGGAACTGATGTAACCTAGTCCTGAAAAGGACTGCAATTACAATTAGTCTTTACTCCCACAACCTATCTATTTAAGAGCACAGACCTGCCTGATAAAAGTCGTAGGAAATGCTGTAACCTAGTCCTTAAAAGGACTGCAATCACAACAATTCCCTACTCCCAAGCTATCTGTAGATTTGTGCGAAAATTGACTTGAAATTAACAAGGTATAGCGCACACAGCAACAGCGGTGCCGTCTAACACGCAGCTGCAGCAGTGAGAAAATGGTGGCGACAGGGAAAATGGCTTGGTCTTATAGGGCAAGGACATGTGACATACACTGCCAATGACACATGCCCTTGCTTGTGTGAAAAAAAGCACTTCGCTCCGTGTGTGCGCTGCTGATAGCCTGACAGATTGCACCTCCCCACTGTAAATGTGGGAAAGAGAAAAAAAAATGGAGATCTTCATTATTCCTGCAGAGATCCATCCCCTGCCCCTCCCCCCGCCCCGCTGTACACTCAAACTGCGTATTAACATTAATTTTCATCATTACTGAGAAAAAATCCAGTTATGATTTTGGTGCACGAACAGTTATCGAACATAACCTCGAACAGCCGAATTTTTCTCAAATCGTTCGTGTTCGCCGAACGGCTCGAACACCGCCCAAAACAGCTCGAATTTGAGATTGGCGAACAGTTCGAGTCGAACAACGCTCATCTCTAGCCAGGAATAATTATTTTTGCATCTTAATCCTCATTATTTGCTTAAAAAGCAATCAAGAGAACACGGTTTTTCTGCTCCATTTGCTTGTTGGCACTGCAGAATACAGCCAGGTCCTTTTCATATTACAGCGCTAAAAATCCATCTATTTAAAACTGTGTTTTCTCCGTCACATGGATCACATATACGTTTTCAGAAAATACTGCCATTTCTGGCCTCCATTAAATTTTTTTTCAGTGTGTCAGCAAAGTTTTTGACACTGGTTTGCTGTTCAAAACAGTTACCTACAGGCCAGGTATTTAAAACTGTGTTTTATCCATCACATGGCTCACATATATGTTTTCAGAAAATACTGCCATTTCTGGCCTCCATTAAATTTTTTTTCAGTGTGTCAGCAAAGTTTTTTGGCATTGGTTTGCTGTTCAAAACAGTTACCTAGAGGCCAGGTATGTAAAAATGTGTTTTCTCCGTCACATGGATTACATATACATTTTCAGAAAATACTGCCATTTCTGGCCTCCATTTAAAAAAAATTTTCAGTGTGTCAGCAAAGTTTTTGTCACTGGTTTGCTGTTCAAAACAGTTACCTACAGGCCAAGTATTTAAAACTGTGTTTTCTCCGTCACACGGATTACATATACGTTTTCAGAAAATACTGCCATTTCTGGCCTCCATTAAAAAAAATTTCAGTGTGTCAGTGAAGCAATTGACACTAGATTGCTTTTCAAAATAGTTACCTACAGGCCAGGTATTTAAAACTGTGTTTTCTCCATCACACGGCTCAAATATACGTTGTCAGAAAATACTGCCATTTCTGGCCTCCATTAAAAATTTCTTTCAGTGTGTCAGTGAAGCAATTCACAGCAGCTTGCTGGTCAAACTACTTACCTACAGGCCAGGTATTTAAACCTCTGTTTTCTTCGTCACATGGATCACATATAAATTCGCTTCAAACTCAGTCATTTGTAGTGAGCTTGGAAGATACTGTCCTCCATTTAAAATGGGCAAGGCACGTGGCAAGGGACGGGGAACTGGACGTGATGGTAATGGTGAATGCAGAGCCGAGGACAAGGCCGTGGGCAAGCCAAAATTGTGCCACAACAAACACCCACATCTTCTCGTCTGACCTTACTGTCCCAATTTCTAGGGGACCGCAGCACACCACTATTGAACCCAGAGCAGTGTCAAAAGGTTGTTGGTTGGATAACAGATAATGCTTCCAGTCACATAGCCACCACCACCACCCTGTCTTCCACACGGTCAAGTTTCAGTAGCCGTGAGTCTGGACCGCATATTCCTCACCCTGATCCTCCTTCCTCCCACCATGCCGAGTACCCAGAGACAACTGATCCCACACTTGGACACTCTGAAGAGCTGTTCACTTTTCCATTTATAGATTCGGGCCTCTTGCCCGGTCCACTTGAAGCGGGGCAAGAGGAGATCACGTGTAGCGATGCCCAAATATTTGAGCAGCCACGGTCACATGAAGGCGACGGTGGGAAAGTGTCACAAGAGGTGGACAATGATGAGACACAATTGCCAGAAAGTCAAGAGTAGGACCAGGGTGCGGAAGTGGAAGACGAGGTGGTGGATGATATAGTAACTGACCCAACCTAGCAGGAGGACATGCAGAGCGAGGACAGCAGCACACAGGGGGAGGGAGGCAGAGCATCCCAACAGGCAGGAAGAAGCAGAGTGGTGGCCGCAGACAGAAGGCAGGCAACCATTCCCCGTAACACCAACACGAAGGAAGTTGCCAGTACAACTGTTAGGTCTTCCCGAGTCTGGTTGCTTTTTAAAGACTCTGCCGATAAACCCAAAAAGGCCATTTGCAACACCTGCCAGGCCAGCATCAGCAGTCATGGCAAAACGACCAGCCTGACCACTACCAGCATGATCAGGCACATGGCAGCCAAGCACCCGAGTTTGTGGGCCGAACCCTGGGGTCCAGGAACAGTGTCTGTGGGTGGCACCATTGTTTCTTCCGCTGTTGTGCATGCAAGCCAATCCCCTGTCCATGGTGCATGCGAAGATGCCTCCTGACCTGCACCTGTCGTTGCACACTCTCAAGTAGCAGCATCAGGAAGCACGTCCATGTCCTTGTCCCAGCGCAGCGTTCAGTTGTCCATACCCCAGTCCTTGGAACGCAAGCGCAAATATGCAGCCAATGCCCCACAGGCCACACTACTAAATTCTCACATTTAAAGACTGCTTGCACTCGAAATGTTGCCTTTTAGGCTCGTGGAGACAGAAGCATTCCGCAACCTGATGGCGGCGGCCGTCGTCGGTACTCGGTTCCCAGCCGCCACTATTTCTCCCGGTGTGCCATCCCTGGATTATACAAGCACGTGTCCCAAAATATTAGCCGTGCTCTCAACAGCGCAGTTACCGGTAAAGTCCACCTAACCACGGACACGTGGACAAGTGCTTGTGGGCAGGGACGGCACACTGGGTTAACATAGTGGAAGCCGGGACCCAGTCGGACCTTGGGACGGAACACGTCCTACCGACGCCAAGGATTGCGGGCCCTAGGTCAATCAGGATTTCCCCCACGGTCTACAGCTTCTGCACCTCATCCTTCTCAGCTTCCTCCTCCTCTTCAGCCTCCATCTCCGAAATGACCACATCAGTCACAAGCTGGAAGCATTGCAGCACAGCCTCGGCCAAGCGGCAACAGGCTGTGCTGAAGCTAATATGCTTAGGTGAAAAACCGCACAATGCTGAAGAGTTGTGGACAGCTCTGAAAGAGCAGGCCGATCTGTGGCTCACACTACTGAACCTACATCCAGGCATGGTCGTTTGTGACAATGGCCGGAACTTGGTGGCGGCTCTGATGCGAGGCGAGCTCACACACGTACCATGCCTGGCCCATGTGCTTAACCTCGTGGTTCAGCGGTTTCTCAAATCCTACCCGGAGCTGCCAGATCTGCTTGTTAAAGTACGCCGCCTGTGTGTCCATTTTAGAAAGTCAGCTACAGATTCCGTCGCCCTTGCAGTGTTTCAGCAGCGTTTGCAGCTTCCCGCTCACAGACTGGTGTGTGATGTCCCCATGCGTTGGAACTCTACACTGCAGATGTTGGGAAGGATTTGTGACCAGAAGAGGGCAGTTGTTGAGTACCAACGTCAAAAAGGCCGTCGGTATTCTGTTCAGACTCCACACATAAGACCTCAGGAGTGGACATGGATGTCAGACATATGTACCAACCTCCAAAACTTTGAGGACTCCACCAAAATGGTGAGCGGCGATGACACCATAATTAGCATCACCATCCCGCTTCTCTGACTTCTGAATCGCTCTCTGCTCGCAATCACAGAGGATGCATTGTAGGCGGAGCACGATGAGATAAAGCAAGGAACCATACAGGGTGATTACACACAGCCAAGCCTCATCTCATCCCAACGTAGATTGGGTGACAATGAGGAAGAGGAGGAGGAGGAGGAAGGACAGGAGCTAGTTTCATGCACTATAGACGGTACTACCTGCACAGCTGTCATACCGTCTGTTCAGCGTGGATGGCCAGAGGACAGAGAGGAGGAGGAGGAGGAGAGCATGGTCAGTCTTCCTCTTGGTGAGGACACGGAATTCTTGCCTGTTAGTAGTCTGGCACGCATGGCCGAGTTTATGTTACGCTGCCTTTTCCATGACCCTCGCGTTCTCAAAATTTTGGGTGACAGTCATTACTGGTTGGTGACACTTCTAGACCCACACTACAAGGAGAACTTTATATCTCTTATACCTGAGGCGGACAGGTCTACAAAAATGGGGCTGTACCAGAAGGCCCTTGTTGCGGAACTAATAAAAAAATTCGTGGCACACTTCGTTGGACAACCAAGGAGTACAGGCAAGAGAGACACAACTTCAATCCAGCAGAGGCAGGGGAACAACTGTCGAAGTTCTGGGAGAGTTTTCTCAGACCCTCCCATCGGAAGTGCAAAGTTTTGGAAGATGCTGATGGAGTACCATGCCGACCGTACAAACGTCCTCTGTGATTCCGCTGTGCCTTATAATTATTAGGTATCCAAGCTGGATACGTGGAATGAACTGGCTCTCTATGCCTTGGAGGTCCTGGCCTGCCCTGCCGCCAGCGTTTTATCAGAGCGGGTTTTTACTGCCGCTGGTGGAATTATAACTGATAAGCGCATCCGCCTGTCAACTGAAAATGCTGACAGGCAGACTTTTATAAAAATGAACAAGGGCTGGATTGGGCCAGACTTCTCAACACCACCAAATGATAGCAGCGTAACATAAACTCAAATCCAGTGTCTTTTTTGGGAGGTGTATTCCCATGCACCTTTTCACACCCACACATGGGTATACACTTCCTGATTTTGGCTATTTGCTCTTGTCCTCCTCCTTCACCTCATCCTCCACCACCATATCTCCAGGGTGACCGTGGTCGTGATGCAACACCTACCTAATTTTTTAAAGGGTGTTTATGATGCCCGTAAAAAAAAATTCTTTATACAGTATGTTCATGTATCCCCCCGAGGGGTAAATGTTTGTCAGGCCATATACTTAGTGCATGGGCATTACAAGTATAGGAGGCCCGCTCCATTCTAATGGGAACATTTTTTTTACGAGGCCCTCCTCCACGTCTCTTCCAAGAGGCATTGAAGTGCTTCCAAATTTTTGGCAGCTCTTGCATTCACTGCATAGGCCAACACTATGGGAGACTCTCTCCTTTCTAATGGGAATTTGTCGTTACTGTGGCCCTGCTCTGTGTGTCTTTAAATTCTTAGTGGGGTTTTTTCTAAAATTGGTCAGCCGTTGGACTCACTGCATACCCTATAACTGTATAGCAGACTCTCTCTTTTCTAATGGGAACATGTCGTACTTGTTGCTGTGGCCCTTCTCCATGTGTCTTTAAATTCTTAGTGGGGTTTTTCTTAAAATTGTCAGCCGTTGGACTCACTGCATACCCTATAACTCTATAGCAGACCCTCTCTTTTCTAATGGGAACATGTTGTATCTTGTTACTGTGGCCCTGCTCTATGTGTCTTTAAATTCTTAGTGAGGTTTTTCCCAAATTTTGGCGGCCCTTGCAGTTACTGCATGGGCATTACCACTAAAGGAGACCCGCTCCTTTATAATGGGAACATTTTTTTACTGAGACCCTCCTCTATGTCTCTTCAAAGGGGTATTGGGTTGTGTCCAAATTTTTGGCCACCCTTGCAGCCACTGGATACCCAATAACAGTATATGAGACCCAATTGTTAATAATGGGAATGTTACAGATCCGGGTGGTGGAACCTCTGTGCTGTGGAGCAAGGAGGGACCAGAGGGGCGTAACTAGGTATCAACTCGGACTGACCAAGGTCGCACGGCGGCTCAATCAACTCCATGAACCAGGGAAGGACCGAGCAGAGGGACCAGGTGCTACTCTGGGCCTGTCCTTGTATGAGAGCAGGTGACTCCCACAGGTAACTGACAGGAGCCTCCAGGTAGGCTGACTGATAGGCACGACAGGTAACAGGTACGTTCTCCGGGTAGGCAGGCAAGCCAGGCCCATAGATAGACTGGCAGGTTTGGATCATAGGCAGACTGCCGGGCTGGAGAGTACACTTGGCTGGCGGAGACAGGTAGTCAGGTTGGCGGACAGGACTGGTAGTCAGGCTGGCGGACTGGACGGATAGTCAGGCTGGCGGACAGGACTGGTAGTCAGGCTGGCGAACTGGACTGGTAGTCAGACTGGTGGACAGGACTGGTAGTCAGACTGGCGGACAGGACTGGTAGTCAGGCTGGCGGACTGGACTGGTAGTCAGGCTGGCGGACTGGACTGGTAGTCAGGCTGGCGGACTGGACTGCTAGTCAGGCTAGCAGCCGAGTCTGAGGGCTGAAGCAGAGTTTTCTGGTACTGGAGGCAGTGCTAATACCATGGCGTCGTACCATAGTTTGCTGGAAATATTCCAGGCTGATAGGAGGCAAGCAAATTCCCACAGAAAAGTAGAAGACGCTTGTAGAAGACGGAGACAACACCGGGAATATATATTGGCGGCTGGGGACACCCAGCCGCCGCCGGCATGAGGTTGCGAAAAGCTTCCGCCTCCACGCGCTTAAAAGTCCAAATTTCAAGTGCAAAAAGCTGCCCAGAAATCTGACAGTTTAGTGTTGCAGCCTGTGGGTGGGTGGGTGGCTGGCTGCATACTTGCACTTGCATTGCAAGTAACAGAAAACTAAGCAGATGGTGGCCTCTATCATCATCATGGCCTCACCTCGGCACTATGAACTCTCCTGAAGGAGAAACCAGGGACTGCCGGAGGAGTTTCCGGTTCTCTGGTGGGCCCGTCCAACCCTGCCGAAAATCAGCCATGGTTAAGAAAAGTATGGGGGAAGGTTTCCGGCCATTCTATGGCTGCTTTTTTAATGTGGATCGGCCATGCTTATGCATGTTATTTCTCAAACTGCATTACTGATCAGGCCATTGTCCAACTCTGTATTCAAGAAATTAAATGCGCAAAGAAAGATGAGTGTGTGTCAAAGCACCACCGACAAGGGCGAGTTGATGTTGGACGGGCTGCCATTGCTTCTGCAACAAGGTGCATTACAGGGCTTCCTGTGAGAAATGACATGCAGGGTAGATAGGGTTTCCCTCTATGCCAGACCTTTCACCGAGCTAAATACAACTGTCAGCAAAAAAAGTTGTGGACTGGCTCCATAATATCCTTGGCCACATTCACCTGTCCACGTGTTTGTGGTTAGGCGGTCCTTCCCAGTTAGTGCACTGGGGAGGGCATGGGTAATGTTGTGGGACCCGTGCTTGTGGAAGGCGGAGGCGATACCGGGAAATATAGTGGCGGCTGGGGACCGAGTATGGACACCTGGCCGCCGCCGGAATAAGGTTGTGAAAAGCTTCCGCCTCCACGAGCTTAAAAGGCCATATTTCAAGTGCAATAAGCTGCCCAGAAATCTGGCAGTTTAGTGTTGCGGCCTGTGGGTGGGTGACTGGCTGCATACTTGTACTTGCATTCCAAGTAACAGAAAACTAAGTAGATGGTGGCCTCTATCATCATAATGGCCTCACCACCTCGGTACTATGAGCTCTCCTGAAAGAGAAGCCAGGGCCCGCTGAAGGAGTCTCCGGTTCTCTGGTGGGCCCATCCAACCCTGCCGAAAAGCAATCCTGGCTAAGAAAAGTGTGGGGGAAGGTTTCCGGACATTCTATGGCTGCTTTTTTAATGTGGATCGTCCATGCTTATGACTCGCCCCCTGGACCGTGGGGCACCCGGAACCGGGCTTCTATGCGATGCTGGGGGTAGTAGTGGCAACCCGATCCCGTGGCTCAGGGTGGTCAGACCAAATTGTGGCAGTCTATTTATCAGTGTTTTGAATGTCCGACTACGCCACCTGTGGATTGCGGACAGAGATAACCGCCGCTGCGAGGCAGACCACTGAGGCGGGTGTTGGTGTGCAGCACAGGGGTAGGACAACTCCCCACGGGAAGAGTATAGCCTCAGGGCAATGTAGGTGAATGCTGGGGGTGATAGTGCAGGCCGCAATAGTAAGAGTTCAGAGTCCGCTTCAAACAGTCCAGGGTCTTTATTGCAGATGTTATTACTGACCCAACAGGAGTACCGGTTAGGAATGGGCCTGGGTATCTGAGAGCATTCGGGCGAGCCCCACTGGTCAGGGTGAGTGTGTAGGCCTAACATTCTCTCTCTATGGTCTTGCTGACTATCCCCCTTTTCGTGGTGTAATAGCCCACGTCCCTGAGCTGGCCGTGTACTTTGCCTGTATGGCTTGCGACTCGGGCCTTGGGTACCTTTTGCTTCTCCTTGCTGTACTGGACCCTCTGTGTGGCGGAGCCTCCAGGCTTCTTAGGCCAAGGGACCTGAAATCCCTCGCGGGTTGGTTCTCTGCTGCTGGGCTTGCAACCCTGACAGCCTCGGACCCCAATGTCCGGTTGTGTACTTCTCTCAGCCAGGATCGGCTGTCGTCGCCTCTGTCCCTGGCTCGCAGTCTCTCCTCTGCCTCACGGACTCCTCAGCCGCTGCTGACCTGTCCCTCTTCGCTGAGAACCCTTCTGGACAGTTCAGAAGTGGGTTCTGGTCTCTCTAACCCTGCCCCAGTTCCAGCTTTTATAGGGGCAGCCTGCTCCCCCTACTGGCCTGGGACAGGAGGTGCTGCATGCTAATGGTCCCTAACCAGGGAACCTCCCTCCTGCTCTCAGACACAGCCTTTAATATTTGTGGCATCCAGGCCTGGGGTGACACACTTTTGCATGTTATTTCTCAAACCGCATTACAGATCAGGCCATTGTCCAACTCTGTATTCAAGAAATTTAATGCGATAAGAAAGATGTGTGTGTGTCAAAGCACCAACGACAAGGGCGAGTTGATGTTGGATGGGCTGCCATTGCTTCTGCAACAAGCTGCATTACAGGACTTCCTGTGAGAAATGACATGCAGGGTAGATAGGGTTTCCCTCTATGCCAGTCCTTTCACCAAGCTAAATAAAACTCTTAGCACAAAAAGTTGTGGACTGGCTCCGTATCGTCCCTGGCCACATTCACCTGTCCACGTGTTTGTGGTTAGGTGGTCCTTCCCAGTAAGTGCACTGGGGAGGGCACGGGTAATGTTGTGGGACCCGTGCTTGTGGAAGGCCGAGGCGATACCGGGAAATATAGTGGCGGCTGGGGACCGAGTATGGACACCCGGCCACCACCGGCATGAGGTTGTGAAAAGCTTCTGCCTCTACGAGCTTAAAAGGCCATATTTCAAGTGCAAAATGCTGCCCAGAAATCTGACAGTATAGTATTGCAGCCTGTGGGTGGGTGGGTGGCTGCCTGCATACTTGCACTTGCACTCCAAGGAATGGGGTAGGGACAACTGAACGCTGCAGTGGGACAAGGAGGTGGACGGTGATTGTTGCAAGTCTGCGACGACAGGTTCATGGCGGGAGGCATCTTCGAATGCGCCAAGGATCACTTATGATGGGCACACTTTTAGGCAGTGACCTGGGAGTCAGAGATGCCACTAATCTCGGTTATAACCACAGGTGGACTATATCTGGTTAATATACCGTTGAATTCCTATATATAACGATGTATTGATTGGTGTGGTTATTTATTACCACAGGCAGGCATTTACTTGATTTTAGGTCCTAGTGACTTTTGTATTAATAATTTTACCTATTCGTATTAAAGGTTATGTTTTAACTCTTTGCACCACTATACCTGCTTTATATTCAGTTTTTATTACTCTAAATAATTTTGTGTCATCATCAATGACTGACACTTTACTTTCAATCCCATCCGAAGGTCATTAATAAAGAGATTAAAAAGAATTGGACCTACTGTAATATCGATTTTGCAGTCCCCATTACTGAATATATCCCATTTACAATGACTCTTTGTTACCTGTCCACTAACCAGTTTATTACCCTTCTGCATATAGTTCCCCCCGTCCCGGCTTCTGGGGCTTCAGTATAAGGCTGTTATGTGGTACAGTATCAAATGTCTTTGCAAAGTCCAGATAAATCACATCAGCCGCATTACCAACATCCAGATGTCCACTCATAGAACCCCATCATATTGGATTTCAACATGCTTGATCCTTTGCACAAAAGGTAAGCTGATGCCAAGCTGAGCATGCTTGTGTATGTGTTGGAGGTCTGAAGGTGTAGCTGTCAGATAGATAGACAGAAAGTACTGTTGGTAAAGCATGCTCTCTGAACTTCGTTACACACTTGTTCTACCTCGTTCCTGAGAATGGATGAAGAGATGGCCACATGTGTTCGCATGACATATTTCTCCGTTAAAGAAGTTATGTTTATTGGAGAAACCCCAAAACTATATGGGGTAAAGAAGTTACAGTTTGAAGGTGTCAAAAAGGTAATGCTCTGCAATGAGAGGAGACCAGTATCATTAAAGATGTTTTGATTGGTTGACCTCTCTATAAGGGCTTGTGCAGACGACCATTTAAATTGGAGTGCTATCCATGGTTTTGACGGATACTTGTACCCATGTTATTCTATGGGGCTGTGTACATGTCTGACTTTTTTCTTCGGACAAAGAGGTCAAAAGAAAAAAAAGTAGCATGCACGATTTGCCTCTGAGAATTGGATCGCACTCACCCATTTATGTCGGTGAGTTCGTGATTTTCAAGGTGGAAGGTGGATTGAGAAGGTGGAGAAACTTTTTTTTTTCTCTCTGCCGCTGAGAAAATCGGATCCCACCCTGACCTTACTCTGATTAGAGTCTCATCAGCATAATAGGACAGATTTTCTGTGATAGAGATTAAAAGACCGTCTGCACCTACCCTAACTGCGTTGTACATCAGCAATTCTTGATGACATTTTCCACTGCTCTGAAATTACCAATATTAAAACCAATATTTATAGGTTTATTCTCTAGTTAACAGATGTAAACCCTATAAGTATCTTTTTTATAGGTTTTTATGTTTTGGAATGTTATAGAATATTAATGCATTGGTTTTACAATGTAAGGCTACAGGTACATGGGGCGGCATGTTCTTGATTGATGGACTCTTTTATACAGACTCAGATTGAACTACTAATATGCTTGTAACTAAGTCCTGTAAACTAGACAACCCTTTTAACCTGAGGTGTTGACTTTACTAATACTGCTGGTGACTTCTATGGAAAGATTGACTCCATTGTACTAATGAAATAAGTAGTAGAGAACACAGAGGGTGATGACATAAAACATTATTGAAGGTGATAGAAAGTAAACACATTAAATGAACATATCCATTACTAAAGCAGACAATTACTTCTTTTCCTTTTGGTATGCAGGCAGAGGAAGCACTTATTTCTATGGGCTGTTGTCATTGGAAGCTCATTAGACCTGATCTTATCTGATATGGGGTTTATTAATAAGGACTTTTTAATGCACATCAATCTTTCAGCCTGTGAACTGTTTTACATGCAAAGTAACAGAGGACAATTGGATGCAGCAGCGGAAATGCAAAGTCAAATACCTAAGTTCCTACCGGGGTTTGTAGAACTTTCCAATGATAAATTCTGGGAGCCTGATTCTTCAAAGCTTTTACGCCAGTATTCTGGCATAAAAAGCTTTGAAAAGTTGCATAATTTTGGCGCAACTCAAGATGCTACACCTCGAATCTTACCCCAGCAGGGACTGGAGTAGAATTTGGAGAGAAGTGCAGAGGTATGTGACGCGCCTCCTGGGCCGTGGGGTACTCGGTAGCCGGGCCGGTCGGTGCTGGGGGTGTCACGGTAGCAGTGACCCAGTCCGTGACCCAGAGCGGTCAATAAAAGGGGGAAAGTGAAAAGGGGAATAAAGTTTTTATATATATTGTTCGTGACGCCACCTGTGGTATGCGGCTATATGGAGCCGCCGCTGCGGTGCAGATCCTCTGGAGCTGATGGTGACACAGCAGAGTTGGTTCAGCTCTCCACAGGCAGAGCTTAGCTCCAGGGCAGTATGTAGTGTACTATAGGGTAGATGTGGTTGGTGCGGTGTAATGCAGGTGATGGCGCAGATAATGACCAGTCCGCAACTTAATGGCGGTTTCCTCTCATCTTTACTTGCAGTTGTTAAGCAGACCGGGGCAAGGGTACTAGCTGATAGTAGAGGTCCAGGCGACCTGGAAGGAAGTTTGGGATCCACCTCACCAGGTAAAGTTGTAGGCCTTCCCTCTGCGCTAATCTCTTTGGCCCTGCTGCTTGTAGCTATGCTGCGGCCCTCGTCCCTGAGTAAAACATCTGTTTCTCACCCATATGGCAGGCAGCTCAGGCTTTCTTGGAGTGTCACTCCCACGTGGTGGTGCTGGGCCCTATGGTGCTGCTGAGCCTCTGGGCGTCTGATGGGGCCAGGAGACCTGCAGTCTCCTGCCCTCCGGATTCTGCTGCTGGGCCTTCAGTGCTGCACAGCCTCGGACTCCGGTGTCCAGTTCCTCTGCGCTTCCCTCTGGGGTGAGCTGACTTACAGCTCCACTCCCCAGGTCCTTCCTCGTCGCTGTCCTGTCTTCAACTCTTCTAAACTCCCTCTAACTAACCCAGCCTCCAGATTCCAGTTGTCAAGGGGAGGAGCTCCCCTTGCTGGTTTGGAGCCAGGAAAGTGTTGCATGCTAGTAAACCTGATTAGGGGACCCCTCCATGCTTCCGGGCATGGCATCATCCCTTCTGAGGGAGGCAATGCCACTGTGGCATCTGAACTCCTGGGGTGCCACATTTCCTCCTAGTTAAATTCAGTACTCCCAGACTGAGGACACCTTTTGAATTAACAATTAATAATAACAATTCTCATTACCAAAAATTTATAAAATCTCAAAAAGCAAAAATCACAAAAACCAAACTAGAATTGAGAGCAGTCATTGAGGCGCTTAGTCTTTGCACCACTATCCGGGAATTGTCTTTTTCCGGATACCTAAAGTTTGGTTGGTGGGAACCACATCAACCCACTTTGTGTATTGTCCCAGGGCATGGCTTCAGGGCACTCTGTCGGTGGGCATGGTTTTCGGCTACACCTGCGGTTTATTTTCAAGGACAATTATTAACTATATCCAACATTGTCCTGACCACACCTAGTCCTGTGGTCCAATTGTCCATAAGTTTAACAACTATATACTTTACATTTTTATTCTCTTACACTTTAGTTCCTTCAGCGGGCATGGAGCTGACCTTTAGTACTATGGGTTGATCTACACATTACATTTGTTGTCACTGACCTACCCTGGTCCCTAATGTCTACCGCTGGTCTGGTGGGCTCAGTGTGGACTACTCTACGGTTAGTCTGAGGTAACACTGGTAGACTTGGTAGTCTTCTACGAACTCTTTGACTCACTATGAGTATGACAGGTTCACCGCTAGCAGGGGGTAGATTCACTTGTTCCACTGCTGATGAAGCATCTGTTTCTGGGGCCAATTGGTCTCTCTGCTGTTTTGGAGCCTCTGCAGCTTCCGGTGAGGCCCTTGGAGAAAGGTCAGGACAAGTACCATGATTGCTCGGTTCACCTGCATCCAAGACCAGGGAAATTCTCCAAGGATTGTTTGGACCGTTTCTTCCACCTTTCCTGGGTGCTGGGGGTTGTCTTGGTCTTCTTCTTTGTGTTTCAACTGATCAGGGCATATCTTCAAGTGGTCTCTTGAGACTGCCGCTGAAGTTTCCCCTCCATCTTTACTGATGAGGCACACTTTGGTGTTATCGAAATTTGAAGATAAGACTGTGTATGGCTCAACCTCCCACTGGTCATCTAATTTGTGGACTCGTCTCTTCCTTTTGAGTACTTGTTCTCCAGGTGACAAGGTAACTGCAGGTGCATGCTGGTTCTAAGTTTTCTCCTGCCTCTGTCTCGCCTGGGACAAACTTCTCTCCACACATTCTTGCACCTTGCGGTATTGTTGCTGCCGCTCCATATCCCAGTCTGCATCTGGTGATGTCATCTCAGGTGTTAAAACTCCCATGTCTAAGTCAATGGGTAGCTTGCCAGGTCTTGCTCTCATCAGGTAGGCAGGTGTACAATTGGTGGAGTTCACCGGGATGTGGTTATATAGGTCCACCAGATCTGGTAAGTTCTCTGGCCACAGGCTACGTTCTTCAATGGGCAACGTCTTCAACAGGTCTATCACTACCTGGTTCATCTTCTCGCACAACCCATTGGTCTGGGGATGATACGGCGTCGTCCTTACTTTCTTGCAGCCGTACAAATTCCAGAATTCTTGAAACACTTCTGCTTCAAAGGCTGGACCTTGGTAGGTTAGCACTCATTCAGGGTAACCGTATGGGTGACAAAAGTGTTGTTGAAACGCTTTGGCTGCCGTCTGAGCCGTCTGATCTTTCACTGGTTCTACTACCAGGAATCGGGAGTAGTGGTCTACTATGGTGAGAGCGTAGATATAGCCTGACAGGCTTGGAGCTAGCTTCACGTGGTCCAAGGCTACCAGTTCAAGTGGTTGTTTGTAGTGTTGAGCGAGTATGTTCTATTAACCCTTTTGCCGAGTACGCTCGGGCCGAGCTCCGAGTATTTATAGCTGCTCGGTGATAAGGTTGAATCACTCCCGTGTGCATGATTTGCGACTGTTTGACAGTTTTATTACATGTGAGGAATGTCTATTTCTTACACATTCCTCCCATGTAATAAAGCTGTCAAACAGTTGCAAATCATGCACATGAGAGCGATTTAACCTTATCACCGAGCAGCTATAAATACTCGGAGCTCGGCCCGAGCATACTCGAACAGAACATACTTGCTCAACCCCAGTTGTTTGGTGATTATGGGCTGCAGGGGAGCCCTCTGGCTATCACGGTCTTTCCATCTCAGGTTGCATGGACCACATTCTGGACAACATCTCTCGATTGCTTTCCTCATGCCAGCCCAGTAGAATCGCTCACGTAGCAGGGCTTCCAACTTTTTCCACCCGAACTGTCCTGCTCCATCGTGGTACGCTTCTAAGACCATTGGCACATCCCGCCTCAGGACTACCACCTGCCAGACCAGTTTGTGTGTCCGTGAGTTGATGCTTCTTCGACACAGCTTTCCCTTGAAGATGAACAGTTTGCCCTTCTCCTTCCACAATTGTTGGACCTCCTGTGGAGCATCTGGATCAGGGTGCGAATGAGCTTGTGTCAGCAGCTCCTTAACTAGGCGGACAGCCGGGTCGCTATCCTGCG
Organism: Phyllobates terribilis; assembly: GCF_046119375.1. Lineage (NCBI taxonomy): Eukaryota > Metazoa > Chordata > Amphibia > Anura > Dendrobatidae > Phyllobates > Phyllobates terribilis. The sequence continues at coordinate 1,121,449,815 of NW_027362761.1, read as the reverse complement.
TCTCTGCCCATCCATGGTGGGGCAATGGGTTAAATGTGGCCTCTCTGTTGGCGGAGCGCTTTTTCCTCACACAGTGGGAGCACTGGGTCACCCCGTGATGATGTAAAGCGGGTACCTCTATCTCCTCCAGCACTTCTGGGTCTTCTCCCCCATCTGCAAGTTGGGCATCCTGGACAGCGCATTTGTTTTTATGCCCCGCCTGATACTTGATGGTAAACTCGTAGTTGGACAGTTGAGCCATCCATCATTGTTCTACGGCAACAAGCTTCGCAGTCTCCAGGTGCATCAGCGGGTTGTTATCCGTGAAGACTGTAAATCTGGAGGAGGCAAGGTAATGTTTGAAGCACTTTGTGACAGCCCAGACTATGGCTAAAAACTCCAACTTGAAGGAACTATAGTTGTCGGGGTTCCTTTCCGTAGGACGGAGCTTCCTGCTGGCGTAGGCAATCACTCTCTCTCTGCCTTGCTGTAACTGGGACAGCACCGCTCCCAATCCCACGTTGCTGGCATCCGTATGGAGTATAAAGGGTTGGCCATAGTCGGGGTAGGCCAGGACTTCGTCTCCCGTAAGAGCCACTTTCAGTCGAGTGAAAGATTCTTCTTCTGTTTTACTCCACTTGAACGGAGTATTCGGGTTCTTGGCCTTCTTGTACTGGCCTACTAAGAGGTCCTGCATGGGTGCCAATATCTTGGTGAACCCTTGATGAATCTCCTGTAGTAGCCTACAAGCCCTAGGAACTGCAGCACTTCTTTGATAGTGGAGGGTCTTGGCCAGTCCTTGATGACAGTGACTTTTTCAGGGTCCGGTGCTTACCACATGACCTAGGTACTGCACCTTGGGCTTTAACAGGTGGCACTTGGACGGCTTTACTTTCAGGCCAAAACCAGATAGGGCTTCGAACACCTCGGCCAGGTGCTCCAGGTGGTCTTCATATGTCTTTGAGTAGACAATTACATCATCTAGGTACAGCAGGATAGTTTCAAAGTTTTTGAGTTCTAGGCAACACTCCATTAACTGCTGGAATGTTCCTGGGGCGTTGCAGAGCCCAAATGGCATGCAGTTGAACTCGCTGAGGCCCATTGGTGTTGTAAACGCGGTCTTTTCTCTGTCCGCCTCTGCCACGGGAACCTGCCAATACCCACTGGTGAGATCCAAAGTGGAGAAATAGTTAGCGGATCTCAGTGCTGCTAATGATTCCTCAATTCTGGGTAATGGGTAGGCGCCCTTTTGTGTAATGCGGTTAATCTGCCTGTAATCAACACACATCCTCATTGTACCATCTTTCTTTCTAACGAGAACTAATAGAGCTGCCCAGGGGCTACAACTATCTCTGATCACCCCAGCCTCCTTCATCTCCCGTAAAATTCCTTTGGCACATTGATAGTGAACTGGAGATGTTATGATCTGCTACAAGCACTAAGGAAAGAAAGGAGATCTGTCCCTACAATAGAACTAAGCTAGATCCCTACGATGTAACGGGGAACCTGATCCTGCGATCAGACCCGCTAAAGTCCTCGGCTAGTCTGGACGAAGACCTATAGATGCAAGGAAGGGATCCCTACAAGAACTAGGGACTGGGATAAAGTTGGACACCTCCTAGCAGAGATTGTAGCAGTAAAAGACAAAAAAGACAAACACACAACATAGAACATAAAGGTCCGAAGACCTAGCTAAACTGACTGAGAAAGGTAACTAAGCACCAGGCTAGCTGAAGAGTAGAAATTACAATAAAGTCCAGCAAGGCCAGGAGGGCGGAGCAGGATTAAATAGGCAAAAAATGTCATGTGACCAGCAAGATAGAAAAAACCTAACAGGAGAGTTCTAACAGTACCCCTCTTCTATGAGGATCCTCCGGATCCCCTAGGCCCAGGCTTATCAGGAAACCTCTTGTGAAATGCTCTGACAAGTCTGGAAGCAGAAACATCATCCGCCCTCACCCATGAGTTATCCTCGGGTCCGAAACCCTTCCAAGCGATGAGATACTGCAAACTCCCTCTATACCGTCTAGAATTTAGGATGTGGGAAATTTCTTATTCTCCGTCCTCCACCACCGGAGGAACAGTGGCAGAGGCGTCTCCATCCGACACATAAGCTCTTTTCAACAGAGAAACATGAAACACCTGATTAATCTTCCAGGAGGTAGGAACCTCCAACCTAACAGCAGATTGGTTAACTACCTGAAGCACCTTAAAGGGCCCTACAAACTTGGGACCAAATTTTTTTGAAGGAATCCTCAACCGCAGATTCTTAGAGGACAACCAAACCATGTCACCAATAGCAAACAAAACCTCTTGCCGTTTCCTATCAAAGTACCTCTTAGATTTTTTGTTAGCCTCCTGAAGATTACCACGCACATCCGTCCAAACTCTCTCCAAATCACCGGAAAAACTCTCCTCCTCAGGCACAGCCGATACCAATTTGGAGAATGACCGAAAAGACGGATGTCTCCCAGAACAACAAAAAAAAGGCGAACAACCAGCAGAAGAGGATGTATGGTTGTTAAGAGCAAACTCAGCAAGTGGCAGAAACTCAGACCACCCCTCCTGATTGTCTGCCACAAAACAACGCAAGAACTGCTCAACATCCTGATTCTTCCTTTCTGTCTGGCCATTAGACTCAGGATGATATCCGGATGAAAACGACAAATGAACTCCCAACCTGTCACAAAAAGCACGCCAAAAACGAGCCACGAACTGAGGTCCCCTATCCGAAACAATGTCAGTAGGAACGCCATGTAGTCTGACAATTTCCTTGACAAAGGCCTTAGCGAGTGTCTTAGCGCAGGGCAGTTTGATGAAAGGAACCAAGTGACACATCTTGCTAAAACGGTCCACGACCACCCAGATGACTGTGAAACCCTCAGAGGGGGGAAGGTCAGTAATAAAGTCCATAGCCAGATGTGTCCAAGGTGCACTAGGAACCTCCAGAGGGCAAAGCAACCCCGCTGCAGGAGTATGTGAAGACTTAGATCTAGCACACACCGTACATTGACGCACCCACTTAATGACTTCCTTCTGCCATCCAGGCCACCAAAAACTGCGACCCACAAGTCTCTTGGTCTCAGAAATTCCTGGATGACCTGCCAACCGAGACTCATGACACTCAACAAACAAATCTCTCCTAAAGGTCCTAGGCACAAACAACCTCCCATGGGGAGTGTTAGATGGGGCATTCTCCTGTGCTTTAAGAATCTCATCTTCCAAAACGGAGTCCAATGCAGCAATCACAACACCTTCTTGTAAAATTCTCCCCTCCTCCTCAGCACCGACCATGGGAGAAAAGCTGCGAGACAAAGCATCAGCTTTAACATTCTTGGTACCCGGGATGTAAGTAACGAAAAAATTAAACCACGAGAAGAAAAGTGCCCACCTAGCCTGACAGGCATTCAAGCACTTGGCAGCATCAAGATACATCAGATTTTTATGATCAGTGAAAACCTGAATGGGAAATTCAGCACCTTCCAAGAGATGACGCCAGTGTTCAAATGCGAGTTTAATAGCCAGCAATTCCCGATTACCAATATCGTAATTAAGTTCAGTCTCAGAAAATTTTTTTTTAAAAAAAAGCACAGGGATGTACTCCATCCTTGTTTTTCTGAGACAACACCGCACCGACCCCCACCGAAGAAGCATCAACCTCAACCAAAAATGGCTTAGTCACATCAGGCTGCATAAGGATGGGAGCAGAGCTGAACCTCTCCTTTAGAAACACAAAAGCTTCAATGGCCTCAGTAGTCCACTGAACCGCATTAGCACCTTTCCTGGTGAGATCAGTCAGTGGTTTGACAATAATAGAAACATTTTTAATGAATTTTCTGTAATAATTGGCGAAACCCAAAAACCTCTGTATCGATTTCAAACCAATAGGCCTAGGCCATTCCTGAACCGCCTGAGCCTTCACAGGGTCCATCTCAAAGCCCTCGCTGGAGATAATGTAGCCCAAAAAGCGAATTCTCTGTACAGCAAACTCACATTTCTCCAGCTTAGCAAAAAGCGAATTGTCAATTAATAACTCTAATACCTCACGTACGCTCCGCCAATGAGACTCCAGATCCGGTGAATAAATCAAAATGTCATACAAATACACAACCACATTTTTGCCGATCAAAGGTCTAAGGATGTCATTAATAAGATTCTGAAAAAATGCTGGAGCATTGGTAAGACCAAAAGGCATTACCAGGTTCTCAAAATGACCCAAAGGAGTGTTAATAGCAGTCTTCCATTCATCACCCTCCTTCATGCGCAACAAATTGTATGCCCCCCAGAGATCAATTTTAGAGAACCACTTGGCCCCCACTAACTGGTTAAACAAATCAGGAATCAATGGCAGTGGGTAAGGATTGCGTACAGTAATTTTATTAATCTCGCGAAAATCCAGACAAGGACGTAAACAGCCGTCCTTTTATTTAACAAAAAAAAAATCCAACAGACACAGGAGACTTGGAAGGCCTAATGTGACCGGCGGCCAAGCTTGTCTGTATGTATTCCTCCAAAGCCTTTCTCTCAGGAATAGTAAGATTAAATAAACGACTTTTAGGAAGAGTCGCTCCAGGGACAAATTCAATGGTACAATCATAGTCTCTATGGGGAGGCAAAATTTGTGACTCCTCCTCCGAAAAAACTCTCCAAAAATCCTGAATAGGTACAGGTAATTCCCCTTTTTCCACCGCAGCAATACGTCTGTTACAACACTTGTCATAACACTTAGGGCTCCAGAACTTCATTTCTTTGGTAGACCAAACCAGTACAGGATTGTGCAATTTTAACCATGGTAACCCCAAAATTACTGAAGAAGGCAAATTATTTAATACCACCAAATCCAAATTTTCTTGGTGAATACCATTAATAGTGAAGGGAAATTCACAGACCTTGTGAGTAACACTCTTCAAGGGGGAGCCATCGACAGAAACCACAGCAATAGGGGATGACAAAGGTTTGGGTTTTAATTTAAGTTTTTCCAAGAATCCCCCATCAATCACATTCAGAGTAGAACCACAATTCACAAATATCCGAAATTCAATTAATTCTTCCAGCAGTAGTAGCAGAAAGAAATACCCCCTTAGTATTTAAACAGGCAATACGGGCGTTACTGACCTTTTTTTTTTCTTTGTTCATGCGAAGCACACAGTTCTTAATAAAATGGTCAGATTTCCCGCAATAAAAGCACAAACCTTCAGAAGATCTGTGGTCTTTTTCCTGAGAGCGGGGTGCCTTCGCCCCAATCTCCATCGGCTCTCCAATGTCAGTACAGACCCTCTCATGAATCGGAGCTGACATGGCAGAGGATTTACTCTCATTAACCCTTGCACGCAGTCTCCTGTCCACCCGTATAGCTAATTGCATTGCCTCCTGCAAGTTTCCAGGTGTGGGATAAGCAATCAGCAAATCCTTAACCCTTTCACCTAGCCCCGCAAGAAACAAACTTTTCAAAGCTGAATCGTTCCACCCCACCTGGGCAGACCACCGACGGAAGTGAGAACAATATTTTTCCACATTACCTGATCTCTGCCTCAAACGTCTCAATTCAGTCTCAGCTGATGAGACACGATCAGGATCATAATACAACAAACCCAAAGCAGAAAAAAAACTATCCACTGATCTATAGCATGGATCACTAGGTTGGAGAGAAAACGCCCATCCCTGAGGTTCTTTGCGCAAAAGTGACATTATGAACCCTATGCGCTGTGATTCATCACCAGAGGATCTGGGTCTCAAACGAAAATACAACAAACAAGCATTTTTAAAGGAAAAAAATTCTTGTTGATCACCAAAAAATTAATCAGGCAAACGTACCTTTGCCTCCACAAAATGTGCTCCAGAACAGCTACTCACGTGTTGTTGGAGCTCGGCCACCTCCAGAGAGAGTCCCTGCAGGCGTTCAGCCAAATCTTGAACCGACACCATGATGGAAACTGGAGGTCTTTCCTTAGAGATATTTTTGGGATGGACTTACTGTTATGATCTGCTACAAGCACTAAGGAAAGAAAGGAGATCTGTCCCTACAATAGAACTAAGCTAGATCCCTACGATGTAACGGGGAACCTGATCCTGCGATCAGACCCGCTAAAGTCCTCGGCTAGTCTGTACGAAGACCTATAGATGCAAGGAAGGGATCCCTACAAGAACTAGGGACTGGGATAAAGTTGGACACCTCCTAGCAGAGATTGTAGCAGTAAAAGACAAACACAGAGCATAGAACATAAAGGTCCGAAGACCTAGCTAAACTGACTGAGAAAGGTAACTAAGCACCAGGCTAGCTGAAGAGTAGAAATTACAATGAAGTCCAGTAAGGCCAGGAGGGCGGAGCAGAATTAAATAGGCAAAAAATGTCATGTGACCAGCAAGATAGAAAAAACCTAACAGGAGAGTTCTAACAGGAGATACAGGCCGGTACCTCTCTTTAATGGGCGGATGATCTCCTGTGGGGATAAGATGTTGGACCCCTTTTACTTGCCCAAAGTCTAGTGGGTGTTTTCTAAAGACTCGCTCATATTCTTGGACCACCCGGTATACTCCATGCTTTTGGTGTAAAGGGGTGGAGTCTGTGCCCACTTGTAGCTTCTGGCACCAATCCTCCATCTGCCCCTTGGAGCCATTATCCCCCTCCGGTTTGGACGGAGGCAACGGTTCCACTGCCTTTATTGCATTGTTACTGACAGTGAACTGCTTAGCAAGGGTAGCATACCGGGGTAAATGGATCTCTTTCTCCCCACAATTCAGGATGCGTATTGATACTAGAGATGAGCGGTGTTCGACTAGAACTATTCGCCAATCTAAAATTCGAGCTGTTTTGAGCAATGTTCGAGTCGCTGGACGAACGTGAACGATTTGCAAAAAATTCGGCTGTTCGAGGTTATGTTCGATAACTGTTCGTGTACCAAAAGCGTAACAGGATTTTTTCACATCATGCAGGGATTGTCTGCCACTCACTGTAATGTTACAGCCATGGTGGTTGTGGCATTACAATGGTTGCCCAAATCGATGGGAACAGTGCTCACAGTGAAACATGAAAAGCCGGCAATTCAGCAGCGGCATACACTGGTACTCGACAGTTTAGAACAGAAAGAATAGAGCATCACACATAGATTAGATAGATAGAAACATGTCAGTCACATATAGAAGAAGTAAAGTGATAGTGTTGGTTACTGTACTTGTCATTTATTGTTAAAGGTTTTATTAAAAAAAATAATAATGTTTTCATGCACCGTCTCTTTAAAAAAGCCGGCAGGCAATTCAGCATCGGTACCCGACAATTTATAACAGAAGGAATAGAGCATCACACATAGATTAGATAGATAGAAACATGTCAGTCACATATATAATAAGTACAGTGTTAAAATAAAGGATTTAAAAAAAAAAAAAAATTGGCGTGGGGTTCCCCGTAATTTTAGTCTCTAGCGGAGGTTAAGCAGACGGCTGGGGCAGATGTTTGAAGCCTGGGAAGGGGGTAATACCCATGGAGCTTCCCAGGCTACTAATATCAGCCTCCAGCTGAATACCTAGCCTTTACTAGCTATTAAAATGGGGGACCCCCCCAAAAAATGACGTGGGGTCCCCCCTATTTTAATAGCTAGCAAAGGCTAGGCAGACAGCTGGGGGCTGATATTAATAGCCCAGGAAGGGTGCCATGAATATTGGCCCCCTCCCAGGCTAGAAACACCAGCCATCAGCCTCCCCAGAAATAGCGCATCCATAGGATGCGCCAATTCTGGCACTTAGCCTCGCTCTTCCCACTGCCCTGTAGCGGTGGCGGTGGGGTAATAGGGCTGGGGTTGATGTCAGCTTATAATGTCAGCTGACCTCAAGCCCAGGTTAGTAATGGAGAGGCGTCTATAAGACTCCCCCATTACTAACCCCATAGTCAAAGTTAAAAAAAAACACAAACACCCAGAATAAAGTCCTTTAATTGAAATAAACACACAATTCTTTATTGTTCTAAATTAAACCATACTTACCATCACGCCCATTCCAGCTGAAGCCAATGTCTTCTGCAATAAAAGTAAAATAATAAACCAATCTCATCCTTACCTTTCCATGGTTCCCAGGACGCCTCCAGCTCTGCTACATTCACATGACAGGCTGGATCGCAGGCGAAAGCTGCCATCCAGCTTGCCATGTCGCAGACACTGAGAAGCGCAGGCATGCTTGCGCTCCTCAGTGTCTGGCTGTGACAGCATCCAGATGATCCGAGTTCATGTCCAATGAACTCAGCTCACCTCATGCACGTCACTGACAGCGTGGGAGAATTCTCCTGCTCATGCGGTGAGCGTGAGAGGATTCTCCTGCTCATGTTTTAATTACAGAATCTTGCGAAGTGCCCCGCATTTTGACAGTGGTGGCAGATGGTTAGTCCGTCCTGGTCGTAGCGATCGCTGTTCTTCCCTCTGGTCGGTGGAATTCTTCTCTGTCGTCACCACGGGACATCATCTGGACTGGAAGCCAGCTGGATCTTTTCCTTTGGAGACACTTGCATGGCCTGCACGGTTTTGGTTAGTGTAGCCACGCTTTTGGTCAGCTCCTGGACCTGAAGGATTAGGTCTGCAGACGGGTCATTATCTAGGTGCCGAGGAAAAGGACGTCACCTCCTGGTGGTATGTGATAACTGGGCGATGGAGGGATGCAGTGCCACCTGGAGTTGGTTCTCGTAGCTCTGTCTTTAATTTGCGCAAAGTCCACATCAGGGTTTTGCAGAGCCATAATGCGCAGCTGTGCCCAGTGAGCGTGAGACAGGAGCCCCTCAATAAACTGCTCAGTTAGCAATCTGTCCTCGTTTCGCACACTGTCGGGGTCTACATGTTTAATGGCCCGCAGCGCCTCCTGCAGGTTTAGAGCATAGTCCCATACACTGTCCTGCACCCTTTGTTTGCACCCGTAGAACTTCATTTTAATTTCTGCTGCTTTGCGGATGTCAAAGGTATCCTTCAACCGGGCCAGTATTTCCTTAACAGTGTCTTTGTCCCTGCCCAGCCAGGACTTCACCTCTCTCTGGGCTCCACCGATTAGCTGACCTATGAGGATGCTGACTCTTTGCTCCTCAGACAGGGGGTACACTTTAAACAAACTGCGCAGTCTCTCCTCAAAGTCGCTCAGGGTGTGCGACTCCCCTGAGTACTGGGGCAACCATGCCGCCCCCGATATATATGGCATTGATAACGGCATTACAGTGGCGGCGGCCGCGCCCACGGCTGAATCCTCTCCCAGGTTGGGCATCTTTCTTTCCCCTAGTGAACCTTAGCCAGGTCTTGAGTTTCTGCTGACGTATGAGTATGCTGCTCTGCAGGCGGGAGGGATCGCTTACCCGGCGGTGCTGGATCGAGGTCTCCTGCTTCCCCTCAGCTGATGGCAAATGACGTGATGACTAGTGTTGAGCCACCCCCGTAGTGTTCGAGTTCGGTTCGGTTCGTCGAACACCCGTGTGTTTGCCGAACTGTTCGTCGAACTGTTCGTCGAACACCTTCGAACACCGTTAAAACCAATGGCAGGCAAACAAAAACACATAGAAACACATAGAAAACACCTTCAAAGGTGTCCAAAAGCTGACAAACTGCTCAGAAGACATAACTAACACATGGAAAAGTGACAAGTACATATAGTCATGCGAAAATAAAAGAGGTGGAGGAGTAAAAGGAGGGGGAGACACAGATATAGGCATGTCATGCCCTTCTAAAATCCAAAAAGTGAGAAGCCGACACGGCCAGTCCGCTCCTGCCCGTGCCACCTCCGTGTCGCCGGGTTTGTGCCAGAGCCGCGGTGAACCCTGATGGCCAGCCCACCTCTCCCAATACTGGTGCCTGTCCGCTGGTGGGTCGAGCGAGCCCCCCTGTGGTGGAGGCAGCTCTAAGCTTTTTAATTTAAATTGTCTCTCTAATTTGAATGAATACACTTTAAATCCATTTACAAGGATCTATTGGAGGGCAAGTCTCATGCCAGCAGCCGCGTAATTCCAGCTCCAGTAGCGTCCACTAAAGCTGCTGCAGTTAAAAAGCTTTTATAAGGATCGAGCTCGGCTGTCCACCACAAGGCATCCTACTGCCAGTCCCAGCCCCTATGCCTTGGGGTGCCTCCTGATGCTCTTCACTGAGTATCCCGTGGTCCCGAAGCATTTCCTTTGAAAAAATGAAGTGTCCAAACTACAGGTGGTGTAGCTTGCTTAACAGCCGGGATAATCCGCTGACTAGCAGACCCTGCTACTAGGCACAAAGTATTTCCTGGGCTAGATGCAGTTAAAAATTTGTAATTAGATACTTTCGTTGGATCCTGAGAAAGCATTCCATAAAGTCTCCTGGCACGCCATATATGATTCTCTTAAAAAGCTTGGGGTAGGGGTCTAGGGGACCCTTTTATAGCCAAAATCACGGCCCTGTATCGCAATACGTCACCTAGGCTGAAGATAAATGGAACTGTAGCACCCTGAGGGCTCGGTTGCTACAGAGGTATTGCACCTCACCCAGAGGTGTGATATCTCACTCTCAGGTAAGGATGTAGTGTGGATCAGGACCCGACACCTGCATGCATTACACCACATTGCCATGGGGCAGGGCGACCAATATGCCCCTGAGATGGGCACGACAGTCCCTGTCCCTGGCTGGAGTGGGGGGAGGGAACACTGAGGAAGGGGAACCCTGTAGTGCAGGAGCAGGGAGGAAGCAGTTCCTGGGTGCATTGAGAAGGGAGTATAAAAGGTGGGCACCATCTTAGTTCAGTGCAGAGAAGTCTGAGCAGAAGTGGCAGGGAGCAGGGGCTCTGCATGAGCTCTGCTCCGGAGGCGGGCCTAGTAACAGAGGCCCAGGCCTGGAAGAGGGAGAAGGAAGGAAGAGGAGCGGAGAAGGCTCCAGGAACGAGGAACGAAGGGATCTCAGGGGTGCGGACGGGCGAGTCGCCACCGCACGCCAGAATCCACCTGCGTGGAGGGGTCAGGCCAAAGGGGGAGACCGGTCCCCGAAACTAGTGGAGGCAGGAAACGACCCTCAGCTAGAAACAGGAGGCTGTGACATTTTATGTGGCGCAGCCCCTCGCTACACCCGCTAGGAAGGCACCACATAGGGTCAGGGAAACTGGCGCCAAGTTTACCAGGAGGAGGCCTGAGGCAGCCGGACAGAAGGGTTGGTAAGAAAGGCCAGACAAAGGACACACAAACGGGGTCCTGTGAAGCGCTCCAAAGTTATCTGGGAGTTGTCTGAGCCCCTCACCTGGTGAGCACAGTACGACGTGGGCAGCCGTTACCTGCAGACGTGGTCTGGATAATAAGAACTGTGAGTAAAGGCCCTGGACTGCATCACTGACTCCGTGTCATTACTGCTGCTGCCCTGCACCATCACCCCCATCCTCCGCATACACTGCCCTGATTCTATACTCCTCCCGTGGGGAGTTATGCTACGCTCTGCTGCACCCACAACACCAGCCTCAGCGGTCTGCCCTGGAGCGGCGGTTCACTCTGACCGCAATCCACGGGTGGCGTAGTCGGACATTTAAACATCAAAACCACATAAATAGTTCCGCCACTGGTTTGACCGCCCTGAGCCACGGAACCGGGTTGCCGCCAGGAAGACTACAACCACCAGCATCCACCAAAAAGGGTCCGGCTCCGGGTGTCCCAAGGCCCAGGGGGCGCGTCAGAACATTTTCATCACCTTTCATAATCACCAATGGGACAAGGCAGGGATGTTCTCTGTCCCCTCTCTTATACATCCTAGTGACGGAGCACCTGCTCTCATCAATTCGCCATAACCCCAATATTAGGTGGATTGAGGTGGGAGGCACCGAGTACAAGTGCTCTCTATTTGCTGATGATGTCCTAGTATATATCACTCAATCACATATATCCATCCATGCTGTTATGGCTGAAATAGATCACTTTGTTACATGGTCAAATTTTAAAACCAATGCAGCGAAGTCTGAGGCCCTCGATGTCTCCCTCCCCAAATCCATATAGGATTCCATCCAGTCCAACTTTCCCTTTGCCTGGCCCTCACAGGGTATCAAATACTTAGGAATTCCTATTCATAGAGACCTCTCCCATCTATGTTATCTTAATTTTGGGCCCTTTATTGAACAACTCCATACAGACCACGGTTGGCAAGTTAGAACTGTAAGATTCACTACGTGAACCACTGGTGTTTTGTGGAAAAGCACATGTACACTGTGTTCCAAATTATTATGCAAAAAGTGTTTAGGAGTGATAAGGGAAGAATTTGTTTGCTTGTCAGTTAAACTCATTGATGGTGATGTGTGTCAGGGCTCTTTATATCACTGTAAGCAATTGCAGACACCAGTGCTAATTAGTTTGGCAGGTGTGTCCAATGAAAGGCAAGACTACTTAAGAAGGCTCTCTCACATTATTCAGCAGCCTACATTTTCTGCCAAAATGGGAAAGAAAAAGGATGTGTCGGCTGCTGAGAAGCAACAAATTGTGGAGTGTTTAGGTCAAGGCATGACTACAATCAACATTGTGCGATGATCAGGATGAAGTGTCTTGGCAATCAAGAAGTATGTAGCTGATTCACAGTACACACATGTGCGTGCTGATAAGGGCAAATTGAGGACTCTTTCCTACAGGCAATTACGTCAGGTTGAAAGAGCAGAGGCAAAAAAGCCTTGTCATAGCAGCAGACAAGTTTTTGAAGCTGCTTGTGCCTCCAACGTCCCCCGAACAACAAGATGCAGGGTCCTTCAGAGGTTTGCAGCTGTGCATACGCCACCCTGTCGACCTCCTCTATCCACTTCACACAAGCAGAAACGGCTCCAGTGGGCCAAACATTACATGAAGACTGATTTCAAAACTGTTTTGTTCACGGATGAGTGCCGTGCAGCGCTCGATGGTCCAGATGGATGGAGTGGAGGATGGCTGGTTGATGGACACCCCACGCAAACACGGCTACAGCGCCAACAAGGAGGAGGTGGAGTAATGTTTTGGGCTGGAATCATGGGGAGAGAGATTGTCGGCCCCTTTAGGATCCCTGAAGGCGCTAAAGATGAACTCCATAATGTATGTGGATTTTCTCAAACAGCACTTCCTGCCATGGTTCAAGAAGAAGAACCGTGTATTTCACAGCAAGATCATTTTTCTGCATGATAATGCACCATCTCATGCTGCACATAAAACATCTGCATCTCTGGCTGATATGGGCATAAAAGGGGACAAACTTATGGTGTGACCCCCATGCTCCCCTGACCTCTACCCCATTCAGAACCTTTGGAGCATCATTAAAAGGAGTGTCTATGATGGCGGGAGGCAGTTCACATCTAAGCAACAGCTCTGGGAGGGTATTCTGTCCTCATGCAAAACAATTGAAGCAGAAACCATCCAAAACCTGACAAATTCAATGGACGAGAGAGTTCAGAAGCTCCTTTCGAACAAGGGGTCCTATGTGAAAATGTAACATCACCTAGAATAAAGTTTTGAGTTGAAAACTGTTTGATTTCAGTTTCTAACAACCTGCTAATGCTTATAATTTCAAAAATGACCATTTTTTTGGTCTTTATTAAAATGAAAAGGTTGATCGAAAAGTTTGGGGGATCTAAGAGTGTGGCAACCCAGTAGTCATGATTACTTCGAATTCTGACAATATGAGGGTCATGCTGCAGGTAGTGCAGCAAGAAGGCACTTATGTGTCTTGCGCATCTCGGAGCCCCAAAATTATTTTCCGGGCTAGATGCAGCTAAAAATTATTTTTAATTTTAAATCTGGTGGAGCTTATTATAGATGGCTTAATAGGATCAGTGCTGCACACTGCTACAAAGCCCAAATTATTTTCCAGTCAAGATACAGATAAACATGATTAGTAATTTGAAAGCTTAAAACGGTTGGTAGGGTGATTTTAAACAATCATCAAGCTTTTACTCTCCCCGGGATGACACAGGGGTAGAAAAGTCGTTTCGGATCCATGATTTGTTCATCTTTATGAACGTGAGTCTGTCTACATTATCAGTGGAGAGCCGCGAGCGCTTATCTGTCAGCACACCACCAGCAGCGCTGAACACACGTTCAGAGAGAACGCTGGCTGCGGGGCATGACAAGATCTCCAAGGCGTAAGTGGCTAGCTCCGGCCATTTATCCAGATTGGAAGCCCAAAAAGAGCAAGGGTCCAGTGACACAGTCATGGCTTCAATGTTTACTTGGAGATACTCCTGTACCATCGTCTCTAGGCGTTGACTATGTGTCAAACTTCTTGTCTCCTGTGGCCTTGCAAAGGATGGGCTAAAAAAGTGGTGAAATGATTCCGCAAAATTGATGTTACCACCAGATACTGTGGTTCTGTTACGGTTTGAGTGCTGAATACTTGACGGTCCCACGGTTGGCAAGTTGGAACTGTGAGATTCACTACGTGCACCACTGGTATTTTGTGGAAAAGCACATGTAAGATTCTGCAACAGTCTCTGCTGATACTCCTGCATGCGTGCATCCCTTTCTATGGCAGGAATAATTTCTGCAAATTTACTTTTGTACCGGGGATCTAACAGTGTGGCAACCCAGTAGTCAGGATTATTTCTAATTCTCACAATTCGAGGGTCATGTTGCAGGTAGTGCAGCAAGAAGGCACTCATGTGTGTTGCGCATCCAGGAGCACCAAGTCCCTGTTGTGTTGGTGGCGAGGTAACAATCATGCTTCCTTCCTCTGTCCTCTCCCCCCAACCTCGCACAACAGAAATGTGATCAAGGTCTCCCTCATCTGATGAGTCTTCCATCAGTTCGTCCTCCACTTCTTCCTGGGCTCCTGCACCTTCCTCACTAGTTTGGCTGCTACCATGCGCCCTGGTAAAACCATCTCCCCCACCCTCACATGCCTGCCGCCTTGGTGCTGCCGACCGTCTGGACCTTGCAGATGTTAGCCCTTCCGCATACAACTCCTCCTCCTCTACTTCCTCCACCTCCTCTTGTGCCACCACCTGACTCCGAATTCTGTTTAACATGTGCTCCAGCATGTAAATCACCGGAATAGTCATGCTGATAATGGCATCGTCAGCACTAAACATCTTCGTCGCCATTTCAAAACTGTGCAGAAGGGTGCATAGGTCCGTGATCTGAGACCACTCCTCCAGCGTGATTTGCCCCACCTCTGAATCTCGTTGGCCCAGGCTATACGTCAGAATGTATTGCACCAGGGCTTGTCGGTGATGCCACAGTCACTGCAACATGTGCAGAGTTGAATTCCACCGGGTAGGCACATCGCATTTTAGCCGGTGAAGTGGCAGGCCCAACGACTTCTGTAGAGATGTAAGTCGCTGAGCTGCGGGATGCGAACGGCGGAAGTGAGCACACAGCGACCGTGCCCTCTGCAGAAGGCCATCTAGTCTGGGATAGTGGGCTAAAAATTGCTGGACAACCAGGTTCAACACGTGAGCCATACAAGGCACGTGTGTGACATTGCCCCGGCGAAGGGCCGCACCCAGGTTTGCAGCATTGTCGCACACGGCCTTCCCTGGTTTCAGGTCCAGTGGAGACAACCATTCATGAAATTGGTTCTCCAGAGCTGACCACAACTCCTCAGCTGTGTGACTCACATTTCCCAGACATTTCAATGTAAAAACCGCCTGATGACGTTGAGCCCTACTGCCAGCATAGTAAGGAGGTGTGCAGGATCCCTTCTGCGCAGTTAGAAAGCTTGTGGCATGACCAGACAGGCTTTGGGTGCAGGTGGAAGACCGAGAGGAGGTTGAGGAGGCAGAAGCAGTGTAGGAACTTTGACATAAAGAGGATTGACGCACAACTCGTGGGGACGGCAAGACTTGGACAGCAGCCCCTTGTCCTGCTGTCACCATAGTTACCCAGTGCAAAGTCAGCGACATGTAACGCCCCTGTCCATGCCTACTCGTCCAAGTGTCTGTGGTGAAATGCACCCTGTCACACACAGAGTTTCTCAAAGAAGCGGTGATGTTGTGTGCGACATGCTGGTGGAGCGCAGGCACACCTTTCTTTGTGAAGTAGTGCCGACTGGGCATCTGGTACTGGGGCACTGCGACGGACATAAGGTCTCAAAAATCCTCTGTGTCCACCAGGCGGAAAGGCAGCATTTCTGTAGCCAAGAGCTTGCAGATGGTGAAATTCAACCTCTTAGCTTTCTCATGGCTAGGAGGAAATGGTCTTTTACTTGTCCACATCTGAGGGACCGAGGGCTGGCTATTGTGCTTAGACGGGGTTGATAAGGGTGTCCCCGGCAAACTGCCCGTCTGTGAGGAAGATGCAGGTGGACATGTTAGGTTGCCTTGATCCAAAGGTGGTGCTATCGATGTCGGACAGCGCTCAACACCAGCTGCTGTTAACACCTCCAAAGAAAATGATGACCTGCCAATCACGCTGGCTGTTGCGGGTAAAGAGGTGGCAGGTCTGCGCCCCAAAACAGGTGTGACTGCTGTCCCCCCAGTCACAGAGGATGAAGAGGCCGCGGATGCACAAGATATGGCAGACGGTGGTTGGCCCGGCCGGCTAGGCCGCATTGTAGCACACTGAGCTTCCCACTGCAACTTATGCTTCATGTCCATGTGCCGGTTCATGCATGAAGTACTCAAACTATGTATTTTTTGGCCTCTACTTAGCTTTTGCTGACAAATGTTACAGATAACACGAGTTGGGTCATCTTTATCGATCTGAAAAAATGCCCAGGCTATGCAAGGCTTAGCACCCATGCGACCTGAAGAGCCACCACGACTTGTGGTGAGAGGCAGAGTTGTGTTTGAGGATGCAGTTGTTGACGTGCTTCCAGTACTACGTCTCTGTCCAGGAAGGCTCAACCTGACCTCGTCGTCACTAGCATCTTCCTCCACCTCCTCTGCTGACCTCATCTCTTGGCTGACTGTGGGTTGACAGTAAGTGGGATCTCCAACCTCATCATCATCACCCTGTGTGTTATCACACCCATCGTCCTCAGAGCCAACCTGTTCCTGCCCTGACAAAAAACTAAAGTTGTCGCTCCAATCAGGTATTTGAGTCTTATCATCGTCTTCCTCATTGTCTCCACCAACAGGAGTTACAGTTTGGGAATGAGGGTCTACATTATGGTCAGAACCTTCTGCGTCTGGTCCTGGATCCGACTCATAAAGATTCTGGGCATCAGTGCAGATCATTTCCTCGTCTGGATTCACAGAAGCGCTGGAGTCGACCTCTGATTCCCAGGCTATAGTATGAGTAAACAGCTCTGCAGACTCAACCATCTGTTCTACCTCATACTCAGACGGGCAGCTGGAGATTTGGGAGCTGTGAGGAAGCAAGTGCGATTTGGGTGACACCTTTGAGGACTGGAGTATTTGTGATGTTGAAGTTGATGTGGAGGAGAGCCCACTTAAAGGAGCACTTGATATCCGTTGAAGCACCTGTTGTTTTTGTGCCTCATCTGGAATTTGTAGCGATTGGCGTGGCCGTAAGAAAGGGATCTTATCACATTGTCCGCTAAAAGAAGTAGACATTTTAGTTTGGCTGGAAGATGGTCTTTCTTCTGCAGATGTTACTGTTGCTTTAACACCTACCCCACGGACACAACCTTTTTTCCCCTTCCCAACACGCCTATTCCCCTTTCCACCAGCAGCAGGCCTTTTTCCACTCATTTTGGTGGTTAACTAATTCACAACTCTGGAGTTGTTTGCACAAAAAAACAATGGATGGTAACTGAGCAGAGCTGAGTGGCCAAACTGTGGTATTAGGCCAAAACTATTGGCTGGGTTAGATGCAGAAAAAAATATATTCAGTTTGCAACCTGATGGAGGTCAGTATAGATGGACTAATAGAGAAAGTCCGACACACTGCTACAAGGCCAAATATTTTTTCAGAGGTAGATGCAGAAAAAAATTATATTCAGTTTGCAACCTGATGGAGGTCTGTATAGATGGATTAATAGAACAAGACCCACACACAGCTAGTAGCCCAATATTTTTTCAGAGGTAGATGCAGAAAAAAATATATTCAGTTTGCAACCTGATGGAGGTCAGTATAGATGGACTAATACAACAAGTCCCACACACAGCTAGAAGCCCAATATTTTTTCAGAGGTAGATGCAGAAAAAAATATATTCAGTTTGCAACCTGATGGAGGTCAGTATAGATGGACTAATACAACAAGACCCACACACAGCTAGAAGCACAAATATTTTTTCTGAGGTACTGTAGATGCAGATAAAAATTATTTTTAATTTGCAACCTGATGGAGGTCAGTATAGATGGACTAATACAACAAGTCCCACACACAGCTAGAAGCCCAAATATTTTTTCAGAGGTACTGTAGATGCAGATAAAAATTATTTTTAATTTGCAACCTGATGGAGGTCAGTATAGATGGACTAATAGAGAAAGTCCGACACACTGCTACAAGGCCAAATATTTTTTCAGAGGTAGATGCAGAAAAAAATTATATTCAGTTTGCAACCTGATGGAGGTCTGTAGAGATGGATTAATAGAACAAGACCCACACACAGCTAGAAGCCCAATATTTTTTCAGAGGTAGATGCAGAAAAAAATATATTCAGTTTGCAACCTGATGGAGGTCAGTATAGATGGACTAATACAACAAGTCCCACACACAGCTAGAAGCTCAATATTTTTTCAGAGGTAGATGCAGAAAAAAATATATTCAGTTTGCAACCTGATGGAGGTCAGTATAGATGGACTAATACAACAAGTCCCACACACAGCTAGAAGCCCAAATATTTTTTCAGAGGTACTGTAGATGCAGATAAAAATTATTTTTAATTTGCAACCTGATGGAGGTCAGTATAGATGGACTAATACAACAAGTCCCACACACAGCTAGAAGCCCAAATATTTTTTCAGAGGTACTGTAGATGAAGATAAAAATTATTTTTAATTTGCAACCTGATGGAGGTCAGTATAGATGGACTAATAGAGAAAGTCCGACACACTGCTAGAAGGCCAAATATTTTTTCAGAGCTAGATGCAGAAAAAAATTATATTCAGTTTGCAACCTGATGGAGGTCAGTATAGATGGATTAATAGAACAAGACCCACACACAGGTAGAAGCCCAAAATTTTTTCAGAGGTAGATGCAGAAAAAAATATATTCAGTTTGCAACCTGATGGAGGTCAGTATAGATGGAATAATACAACAAGTCCCACACACAGCTAGAAGCCCAAATATTTTTTCAGAGGTACTGTAGATGCAGATAAAAATTAGTTTTAATTTGCAACCTGATGGAGGTCAGTATAGATGGACTAATACAACAAGTCCCACACACAGCTAGAAGCCCAAATATTTTTTCAGAGGTACTGTAGATGCAGATACAAAATATTTTTAATTTGCAACCTGATGGAGGTCAGTATAGATGGACTAATACAACAAGTCCCACACACAGCTAGAAGCCCAAATATTTTTTCAGAGGTAGATGCAGAAAAAAATATATTCAGTTTGCAACCTGATGGAGGTCAGTATAGATGGACTAATACAACAAGTCCCACACACAGCTAGAAGCCCAAATATTTTTTCTGAGGTACTGTAGATGCAGATACAAATTATTTTTAATTTGCAACCTGATGGAGGTCAGTATAGATGGACTAATACAACAAGTCCCACACACAGCTAGAAGCCCAAATATTTTTTCAGAGGTACTGTAGATGCAGATAAAAATTATTTTTAATTTGCAACCTGATGGAGGTCAGTATAGATGGACTAATAGAGAAAGTCCGACACACTGCTAGAAGGCCAAATATTTTTTCAGAGCTAGATGCAGAAAAAAATTATATTCAGTTTGCAACCTGATGGAGGTCAGTATAGATGGATTAATAGAACAAGACCCACACACAGCTAGAAGCCCAATATTTTTTCAGAGGTAGATGCAGAAAAAAATATATTCAGCTTGCAACCTGATGGAGGTCAGTATAGATGGACTAATACAACAAGTCCCACACACAGCTAGAAGCCCAAATATTTTTTCAGAGGTAGATGCAGAAAAAAAAATATTCAGCTTGCAACCTCATGGAGGTCAATATAGATGGACTAATACAACAAGTCCCACACACAGCTAGAAGCCCAAATATTTTTTCAGAGGTATTGTAGATGCAGATAAAAATTAGTTTTAATTTGCAACCTGATGGAGGTCAGTATAGATGGACTAATAGAGAAAGTCCGACACACTGCTAGAAGGCCAAATATTTTTTCAGAGCTAGATGCAGAAAAAAATTATATTCAGTTTGCAACCTGATGGAGGTCAGTATAGATGGATTAATAGAACAAGACCCACACACAGCTAGAAGCCCAATATTTTTTCAGAGGTAGATGCAGAAAAAAATATATTCAGTTTGCAACCTGATGGAGGTCAGTATAGATGGACTAATACAACAAGTCCCACACACAGCTAGAAGCCCAATATTTTTTCAGAGGTAGATGCAGAAAAAAATATATTCAGTTTGCAACCTGATGGAGGTCAGTATAGATGGACTAATACAACAAGTCCCACACACAGCTAGAAGCCCAAATATTTTTTCAGAGGTAGATGCAGAAAAAAAAAATTCAGTTTGCAACCTGATGGAGGTCAGTATAGATGGACTAATACAAGTCCCACACACAGCTAGAAGCCCAAATATTTTTTCAGAGGTACTGTAGATGCAGATAAAAATTATTTTTAATTTGCAACCTGATGGAGGTCAGTATAGATGGACTAATAGAGAAAGTCCGACACACTGCTACAAGGCCAAATATTTTTTCAGAGGTAGATGCAGAAAAAAATTATATTCAGTTTGCAACCTGATGGAGGTCAGTATAGATGGATTAATAGAACAAGACCCACACACAGCTAGAAGCCCAATATTTTTTCAGAGGTAGATGCAGAAAAAAATATATTCAGTTTGCAACCTGATGGAGGTCAGTATAGATGGAATAATACAACAAGTCCCACACACAGCTAGAAGCCCAAATATTTTTTCAGAGGTACTGTAGATGCAGATAAAAATTAGTTTTAATTTGCAACCTGATGGAGGTCAGTATAGATGGACTAATACAACAAGTCCCACACAGAGCTAGAAGCCCAAATATTTTTTCAGAGGTACTGTAGATGCAGATACAAAATATTTTTAATTTGCAACCTGATGGAGGTCAGTATAGATGGGCTAATACAACAAGTCCCACACACAGCTAGAAGCCCAAATATTTTTTCAGAGGTAGATGCAGAAAAAAATATATTCAGTTTGCAACCTGATGGAGGTCAGTATAGATGGACTAATACAACAAGTCCCACACACAGCTAGAAGCCCAAATATTTTTTCTGAGGTACTGTAGATGCAGATACAAATTATTTTTAATTTGCAACCTGATGGAGGTCAGTATAGATGGACTAATACAACAAGTCCCACACACAGCTAGAAGCCCAAATATTTTTTCAGAGGTACTGTAGATGCAGATAAAAATTATTTTTAATTTGCAACCTGATGGAGGTCAGTATCAATGGACTAATAGAGAAAGTCCGACACACTGCTAGAAGGCCAAATATTTTTTCAGAGCTAGATGCAGAAAAAAATTATATTCAGTTTGCAACCTGATGGAGGTCAGTATAGATGGATTAATAGAACAAGACCCACACACAGCTAGAAGCCCAATATTTTTTCAGAGGTAGATGCAGAAAAAAATATATTCCGCTTGCAACCTGATGGAGGTCAGTATAGATGGACTAATACAACAAGTCCCACACACAGCTAGAAGCCCAAATATTTTTTCAGAGGTAGATGCAGAAAAAAGTATATTCAGTTTGCAACCTGATGGAGGTCAGTATAGATGGACTAATACAACAAGTCCCACACACAGCTAGAAGCCCAAATATTTTTTTCAGAGGTATTGTAGATGCAGATAAAAATTAGTTTTAATTTGCAACCTGATGGAGGTCAGTATAGATGGACTAATAGAGAAAGTCCGACACACTGCTAGAAGGCCAAATATTTTTTCAGAGCTAGATGCAGAAAAAAATTATATTCAGTTTGCAACCTGATGGAGGTCAGTATAGATGGATTAATAGAACAAGACCCACACACAGCTAGAAGCCCAATATTTTTCAGAGGTAGATGCAGAAAAAAATATATTCAGTTTGCAACCTGATGGAGGTCAGTATAGAATGACTAATACAACAAGTCCCACACACAGCTAGAAGCCCAATATTTTTTCAGAGGTAGATGCAGAAAAAAATATATTCAGTTTGCAACCTGATGGAGGTCAGTATAGATGGACTAATACAACAAGTCCCACACACAGCTAGAAGCCCAAATATTTTTTCAGAGGTAGATGCAGAAAAAAATATATTCAGTTTGCAACCTGATGGAGGTCAGTATAGATGGACTAATGCAACAAGTCCCACACACAGCTAGAAGCCCAAATATTTTTTCAGAGGTACTGTAGATGCAGATAAAAATTAGTTTTAATTTGCAAAATGATGGAGGTCAGTATAGATGGACTAATAGAATGATGCTATGCCCAAAAGATTTTACTTCACTAGGTGCAGTAAAAAAATTGGTATTCTATACACAGGTGGTATATCTTGCAACACAGATAGGCTACTCCACTGACTAACACACTCTGCAATAGGCCAAAAAGGATTAGCTTTGCTAGATTCAGCCAAATGCTGTGAAAAAAACTTGCACAGCACTGGCACAGACCTGCCTGGCAAAAACTGATAGGAACTGATGTAACCTAGTCCTGAAAAGGACTCCAATTACAATTAGTCTTTACTCCCACAACCTATCTATTTAAGAGCACAGACCTCCCTGATAAAAGTCGTAGGAAATGCTCTAACCTAGTCCTTAAAAGGACTGCAATCACAACTATTCCCTACTCCCAAGCTATCTGTATATTTGTGCGAAAATTGGCTTGAAATTAACAAGGTATAGCGCACACAGCAACAGCGGTGCCGTCTAACACGCAGCTGCAGCAGTGAGAAAATGGTGGCGACGGGGAAAATGGCTTGGTCTTATAGGGCAAGGACATGTGACATACACTGCCAATGACACATGCCCTTGCTTGTGTGAAAAAAAGCACTTCGCTCCGTGTGTGCGCTGCTGATAGGCTGACAGATTGCACCTCCCCACTGCAAATGCGGGAAAGAGAAAAAAAAATGGAGATCTTCATTGTTCCTGCAGAGATCCATCCCCTGCCCCTCCCCCCACCCCGCTGTACACTCAAACTGCGTATTAACATTAATTTTCATCATTACTGAGAAAAAATCCAGTTATGATTTTGGTGCACGAACAGTTATCGAACATAACCTCGAACAGCCGAATTTTTATCAAATTGTTCGTGTTCGCCGAACGGCTCGAACACCGCCCAAAACAGCTCGAATTTGAGATTGGCGAACAGTTTGAGTAGAACAACGCTCATCTCTAGTGATGACACAGTTCAGTAAAGTCTATGGCGCACAGTACCTGGTTATACCGGGCTTCGTGAATCCTGTTCGTGACACCAAGTTGACGCTCCCACTGGGCCGTGGGGTACTCGGTAGCCGGGCCGGTCAGTGCTGGGGGTGTCACGGTAGCAGTGACCCAGTCCGTGACCCAGAGCGGTCAATAAAAGGAGAAAAGTGAAAAGGGGAATAAAGTTTTTATATATATTGTTCGTGACGCCACCTGTGGTATGCGGCTGTATGGAGCTGATGGTGACGCAGCAGAGTTGGTTCAGCTCTCCACAGGCAGAGCTTAGCTCCAGGGCAGTATGTAGTGATACTATAGGGTAGATGTGGTTGGTGCGGTGTAATGCAGGTGATGGCGCAGATAATGACCAATCCACAACTTAATGGCGGTTTCCTCTCATCTTTACTTGCGGTTGTTAAGCAGACCGGGGTACGGGTACTAGCTGGTAGTAGAGGTCCGGGTGGCCTGGAAGGAAGTTGGGGATCCACCTCACCAGGTAAAGTTGTAGGCCTTCCCTCTGCGCTAATCTCTTTGGCCCTGCTGCTTGCAGCTATGCTGCGTCCCTCGTCCCTGAGTAAAACTTCTGTTCCTCACCCATATGGCAGGCAGCTCGGGTCTTCTTGGAGTGTCGCTCCCACGTGGCGGTGCAGGGCCCTATGGTGCTGCTGAGCCTCCGGGCGTCTGATGGGGCCAGGAGACCTGCAGTCTCCTGCCCTCTGGTTTCTTCTGCTGGGCCTTCAGTGCCCCACAACCTCGGACTCCGGTGTCCGGTTGTTCTGCGCTTCCCTCTGTGGTGAGCTGACTTACAGCTCCACTCCCCAGGTCCTTCCTCATCGCTGTCCTGTCATCAACTCTTCTCAACTCACTCTAACTAACCCCGCCTCCAGATTCCAGTTGTCAAGGGGAGGAGCTCCCCTTGCTGGTCTGGAGCCAGGAAAGTGTTGCATGCTAGTAAACCTGATTAGGGGACCCCTCCTTGCTTCCAGGCATGGCATCACCCCTTGTGAGGGAGGCAATGCCACTGTGGCAACCCGACTCCTGGCGTGCCACATATTCACCACTCATCCTATTCTCCTGATTCATGAAGAGGCGTATGTCTTCATGAATCAGGAACTTCTGTCTCTAGCATATTTGCTCATCAAAATCAGCATGAACATTGCTGGTTCTGATGAATTGGGCCCTATAACTTTATGTTTATTATACATAGTTTTAATTGTAGGTCTAAACTGGAAAATTCTGTTAAAATGGAAATGTCTTGAAGTCACAAATCTGTGATGGCCTGCTGGATGGGAGCCTTGCAATCTTCTAACCTCTCGGTACTCCCACCTGTTCTTTTGATTTGCCCGGCTAAATAAAAATATAGCCACGAATGTCGGAGGGTAAAAAGATTTGCAGGGCTCCCATCCAGTAGTTACAGATTGCCAACCTGGGTGATGGACTGGAGTCCTGAAAATCGAATCTTCCATCTCTAGCTAAAATGAAAGGAAGGTTAAATTCTGGATATACTGTTGGTCTACAGTTATGAACCTGTATCATCTGCTAACTGTATGATGTGCCAATTAATCACTTGTATTTATGTATGTTACTTGAGGTTGTCCTTACCTATAATTTGTTCTAACTGATTCCTTTTCTCTTTGGCAAAGTTTTATGCATGCTCATTAAGAATCTTCTTATCAGTAAGTTATGATCTACCAATGCCACATCAGATAAAGTAAAACAACTACATTAAATCTTTTTGTAGACAATTGCACTCTGGTCCACCAAGCCACTACTGTGTGATGGTTTAGCAATGGTGGTATACAAATGTTGGTGTGATGCTCTAAATTTGGGCAACTTTAAGGTCAATCATCACTTAAGAGCTTTGATATTCATCATTTTTATTTAACTAAATAAAGCTCTTTATTTTGCTGCATCATTTCTTTCCTATAATTTTTTTCTTCATTGCTATGCTTGAATGCATTCAGAATAGAAGAATAGTGTAGGCTGACAATAAAAGATCACATTCAAAATTTTGACTGTCACTTTCCTGTCAATCAACTTTGAAGGTCATTATATAAAACTCTGTACAGTTCTCTTAGAGCAGCTCGTAGAAATTAAAATAAAAAATAATGTTTGACATCTTTGTTATTACCATAATGGGTAAAATAGAAGGAAACTGTTGAAAACAAAAAAGTCCAAAGCCACCAGTCTGTTACAACACTGGCGTAGTACTGCTGGAAACCAGTGGACGAAGGAGCACAAGCTGGAACCACAAGCAGTTATAGATGTACTTGGATATAACAAAGGAGTTGTAGGAAACAATCCGTAGATAGGTGAGAACAGTCTGGGTAAGACAGTTCAAGAGTTGGAGACTGGAACTAGGCTAACAGCTAGACACAATACTCAAACAATGAGTGAGAGATCCATGTGGCTTTAAGTAGGGCCAAACAGGAAACAAGATGGATTCCACAGGTTCATAATGTGCCATCTTAGTAAAGTGCAATTTCAGAACACAAGAGCAGCCTCCAGTGGTAAGGAGTGGGATTGCAGCACAATTATTAAGGTGAACAATAGCAGCCACTAGTGTTCAAACTATAGAAGGACAACAGGAATTCTAACACAATCACAGCACAGCTTTTACTACATATTCTACTGCTGAAAAATGGTGAAACACTATGCATGTTTACAGTACTCATCTAAAGGTCCACATACACAGTAGACTAATGTCAACTGAAGCCGTCAATATTGACTTCGGAAGATGATCTAATTTGTACAGGGACACCAGCCTAATGAAGATCGGGGGAGATGTCAATAGCACATTTCTGATTTTGAACTGCGGATCGCGTTGCTCTCCATGAGATAAGCCAACAGCCGATGTGTCAGTTAGTGGCATTCTAATAGAAAACACAGAAATGCTCAGCCAAGCGAGCATTCCTGTTGATGGGAGAGTCAGCTGACATGACTGCCAGCCGAACTATTGGCTGAAGTGTAAAGCCAGTTTTAGGTTAGAGTTTCAATAGATCTGTAAAGACAGTTGTAAAAGGGGCCATAAACATTAAAGCACTCAGCCAATAGTATTGATTTTGGCCAACTGTCTCGTCTACAGTGCCCAAAACCTAAAAGCTGTCTTTGGTGCTCAAAGACACCAATCACAGCACAGTTTCCATTTCATATTCTACTGCTGAAAAGTGAAAGCTGCACTGTGATTGGTAGCTAAGTACAACAAAGACAGTTTTTCTTTTAGACAGTTTTCATAAATCTGTCTAAACCATTGTTTATTGCAATCATCATATTATATGGCACTATGTACTTACAGTTGCTCATTTTGTCTTTCTACTGAGCCAATTATTCTCTTTTCTCTGCTCTGTGTAGAAACAGGAAGTATCATATCCTTGCAGAAATCATTCCAGTCCTCAACTCCTGACCCAGCTGCTCTGCTCCTCCACCCTGCCATTGACTTTTGCTGTGACTGATGAGTCATATAGTGAAAATTCACCTCTTGTTTCTAAATAAAGCTCAGAAGGATTTAGCAAGTCAGATTTTAATCACGTGATGTCATAGACCTAATGGAAAACAAAAGAATTAAGTGGGTAGAATGGCAAAATGAGCAATTGTAAGTACACAGTGCCATATAATATGATGACTGCAATATATTAAGAGGATACAAATTTTGATAGGAGGAGTGCTTCTATTCTTCACTTGGGTGAATGTTGCGATGGAGATTTTCTTCACCATGAAAAGGATTCTGCAATCGTCCACCACTGTCATCTTCCGTGGACATTCAGGCCTCTTTGAGTTCCCAAGCTCACCAGTACACTCTTTTTTGTAGAATGTACCAAACTGTTGATTTGGAAACTCCCAACATTTCTGCTATCTGCGATGGATTTCTCATTTTTTTCAGCCTATTAATGGCCTGTTTCTCTTCCAATGAGAGCTCCTTTGGCCACATGTTGTAGATTCACAACAACAGCTTCCAAATACAAATGCCACACCTAGAAACAGCTCCAGACCTTTTACATGCTTAATTGATTATCAATTAATGAGGGAACAACCCATGTAGCCAATTAAAGAGCCTTTGAGATAATTGTTCAATTATTTTTGGTCTCGTTAAAAAGAGGCAGCTATTTATTAAAGAACTGTAATTCTTAAACCCTTACTCCAATTAGGATGGAAAGACCCTCAAATTAAAGCTGATAGTCTGCACTTTAAGCCTATGTTTATTATATAACTGTATCTTGAATATGTGTTGATAAACAGCTAAAATGCCAAAACTTATGTCACTGTCCAAATACAGTGGGTAAAATAACTATTTGATACACTGCCGATTTTGCAAGCTTTCCCACCTACAAAGAATGGAGAAGCTTGTAATTTTTATCGTAGGAACACTTCAACTGTGAGAGACAAAATCTTAAAAAATCAAGAAAATCATATTGCACGATTTTTATATAATTAATTTGCATTGTATTGCATGGAATAAGTATTTATTAAAATAGAATGGAGAATTTAATATTTGGTAGAGAAACCTTTGTTTGCAGTTACAGAGGTCAGACGTTTGCTGTGGTTCTTGGCCCAGTTTGCACATATTGCAGCAGATCCTCCATACAGATCTTCTTCAGATCTTTCAGGTTTCGGGGCTGTCGCTGGCAACATTGAGTTTCAGCTCCCTCCAAAGATTTTCTATTTGGTTCAGGTATGGAGACTGGCTAGGCCACTCCAGGACCTTGAAATGCTTCTTACGGAGCCACTCCTTAGTTGCCCTGGCTGTGTATTTCAGGTCATTGTCATGCTGGAAGACCCAGCCACAACCCATCTTCAATGCTCTTACTGAGGGAAACAGGTTGATGGAATAAATCTCGCGATACATGACCCCATCCATCCTCCCTTCAATATGGTGCAGTTGTCCTGTCCCCTTTGCAGAAAAGCAACCCCAAAGTATGATGTTTCACCTACCATGCTTCACAGTTGAGATGGTATTCTTGGGGTTGTCCTCATCCTTCTTCTTCCTCCAAACAAGGTGAGTGGAGTTGATACCAAAAAGTTCTATTTTGGTCTCATCTGACCACATGACCTTCTCCCATGCCTCCTCTGGGTCATCCAGATGGTCACTTCAAACAGACCTGGACATGTGCTGCAGTGAGAGGGGAGACCTTGCATGCCCTGCAGGATTTTAATTCATGACGGCGTAGTGTGTTACTAACGGTAATGTTTGAGACTGTGGTCCCAGCTATCTTCAGGTCATTGATCAGGTCCTCCCATGTAGTTCTGGGCTGATTCCTGACCTTTCTCAGAATCATCCTTACCCCATGAGGCAAGACCTTGCATGGAGCCCCAGACCGAGGAATATTGACGGTAATCTTGTGTTTCTTCCATTTTCTAATCATTGTGCCAACAGTTGTTGCTTTCTCACCGAGCTGCTTGACTATTGTCCTGTAGCCCATCCCAGTCTTGTGCAGGTCTACAATTTTGTCCCTGATGTCCTTACACAGCTCTTTGGTCTTGGTCATGGTGGAGAGGTTGGAGTGTGATTGATTATGTGGACAGGTGTATTTTATACAGGTAGGGAGTGCAGAGTAGGTGGGCGTTTTAAAGAAAAACTAACAGATCTGTGAGAGCCAGAATTCTTACTGGTTGTTAGATGATCAAATACTTATTTCATGCAATAAAATGCAATTTTATTATTTAAAAATCATACAATGTGATTTCCTGGTTTTTATTTTTACATTCTGTCTTTTGCAGTTGAAGTATACCTACAATAAAAAATTACAGACCTCTCCATTCTTCGTAGGTGGGAAAACTAGCAAAATCAGAAGTGTATAAAATACTTTTTTCCTCACTCTATTTCTGGATCTATCCGTATGTCAAAATTAAACCATATCTATTTAAAACATTTTGTATTAACTCATAAATGGAAGACATTAAGTAAATGTAAACTGGGAAATGTTGTCCCTTTAAAGAGTGAATAAACTTTTGTCTTTTTGTTTCATTTTTCCTCCAGGTATATGCATGTTGTTATATAATTCATTACATTATTTTGTGCCCTTCTCTCTTAAACACTAGGCTGCAATGCTGTTTCGATGCCCAGTTCATGCTCCTTTAGAAGACCTGTACCCTACAGTGAAAATTCTGTGCATGGGACTTTCTTTGTCTATGATCCTACACACCAACTCATGGAAATTTCTATACAGAGATTGTTTGAATATAATTCATGGATCTTTGCTGAGCAGCAGTTGAAAGCAGCATCTAAAGGAGCATGAACTGGGCATTGTAACAGCACCTCAGCATAGTATTTGAGAAACAAGAAAGGAAAAACAATGCAAAAATTCAAACTTTGCAATGTCTGGAGGATAATTACATTAAAAATAAAAAGTGTAATTGCTTATTAAATATAAAAAATAATATGTGAAAGATTGCCCAATTATTGTAAAAATTTTGTAACCCATCAGTTATTTCTAAGTTGCCTTTGAATAATACATGAAACCTCTATATTCCAGCCATTCCAGTAATTTTTATAATCTAATATAGTCATAGTTTCACAGTAATGCTAAAGCTACCAACTACAAATTTCTAACCTCGACATTCAAAGGCGTCTACAGCACTTTGCCTGTCAGAGTCTTTGTATAAAGCTCCATAGTCCTAAATCACTGCTTATTATACCTCCAATGTATACAACACTGCAAACTATTCTTACAGCATGTCATTGAATTGCTTTTACAATGCCCAGCTATTCTCTTGTTTTCTAAAATAATGTGACAGTGTGTTTCTGCTGTATCTCGTCATAGACGAAGGAAAGTGCACAATCAGAAGAAATCTAAAAGTAATTCCCTTAGGCTCAGGATTTTCCTCAATGCTCTAGAAAAGGGGAATTAAAGTATAAAGAAAAACATCATGACTAGCATCTGAATGCATCACAATTGTTGCAACTCCTTCTTCCTCAACCTGTAAACAGAACAATATAAATCCTCCTAATCCACCTACTGGTATTTCACAAAATCTGGTTGTATCATACCCCAGGGGATCATTTACTTGTGTAGACAATGTATGTTATTTTCCAAAGGGTGCAAAATGTATTATTGGTAAAGGTACGTAATGGCACAGGGATGGACATAGACAGTAGAGGGCCCTGGTGCAAGAACGACTGTATAAATGGGTCACTGTTATCCCATGGTTCATAATAAAAGCAACAAATTATTTCTCTCTTAGTGATCCAGTTGTAATTGTGAGCTATGAAGTTTATTCATTCTCTTAAATGCAATCTAACTGATAGGCGGAAAATGATTTTAAGATGAAAGTGGGCCCCTTTACCTACTGAGCCCCTGTGCAGCTGCACAGATTGCACGAATGTTATGTCTGCCCCTAGAATGGAACCAATGAACTACTATTATGCTAGAATTCGGCATAACAATGCATCATTGGAATGCTCTACCCCAAGAAATTAGGACTAACTACAACTTACACAGTTTTAGGCGCTCCCTAAAAACACATCTGCTCAGGCCCTAATCGAAGTCCCTTTATATATAGCCCATTCACTAGTTCTATGAACATAATTCTCCATAAAACTCCACCGCACCCAAAAGCACTACAAATATTGGCTGGTGACTGCTCATGTAGCCTTTATCTATCCCCCACCCCCTTAAGATGTTTGGACCATCATTGTAAATAAGCCCCCACCTCATTGTAGATTGTAAGCTCGTATGAGCAGGGTCGTCATTATTTTTGCTTTAATTTTTGTATTAACTTTAATTATGCTACTTATGACAGTTGTATATGAACCTCTGAATTGTAAAGCGCTGCGGAATATGTTGGCGCTATATAAATAAAGAGTATTATTATTATTATTATAAGAATAATAAACAAGTAAAACAACTAATAGTTATTAGTAGTGTTGAGCGAGCACTAAAATACTCGGGTGCTCGAAGCTCGGGCCGAGCTCGCCGTGATACTCGGGTGCTCGACCCGAGCAACGAGCCCAATGTAAGTCTATGGGAGACTCGAGCATTTTTGCGGTGGCACCCCCGGCAGTCTTTTAAAAGCCTAACAAGTGCCCAAAACGATAGTGACAGTGCTCAAATGACATGGGGACAGCATGGGGATCGCCCCAGGAAGCATTTCTGACCCCCAGGTCACTGCTGTCAACAACGTGGTCAGAGGTATTAAGCCACTTTTACAGGCTCACAATAAAACGAAAGTGAAACTTTTTTCCTGTGAAATATGTTAAGGAACATCCTTTCCAGGGAAAAGACTTGTGTATAAGTTAAAATAAATGACCAAAAACCAAAATACTCCTCCATACCTTCGGCTATGTTCACAAGTAGCATTTTTTATGCATTTTTGCACTTTTGTATTGCTTTCAACTATGACAAATGCATTCACCGGGAAATGTCATTTTAACATTTTACAACCTTATCTGGCCATGTGCTGTGTGACACATGCATAAAGTGCTGAAAAGACATGGGAACAGCATGGGGAAGACCCCTGGAAGCTTCTCTGACTCCCAGGTCACTGTCTAAAAGTGTGCCCATCATAAGTGATCCTTGCCGCATCAGAAGATGCAGACTTGCAACTATCCCCATGCAAGTTCTAGTCCCAGGGCAGTGTTCAATTGTACCTCCCCCTCTCCTTGCAATACAAGCGCAAGTATGCAGCCTGCCACCCACCCACCCCCAGGCTGCAATACCATACTGCTTGCTTGCTTGAACTTGAAATTGGGCCTTTTAGGCATGTGGAGGCGGAATCTTGCCACCACGTCATGGCTGTGTTGGCGGCCTGGAATCAATACTCAGTCCCCAGCCGCCCGGCGGCCAGGTGTCCATACTCAGTCCCCAGCCGCCCCGCGGCCGAGTGTCCACCCGGTTCCCCAGCCGCCTGGGGGCAGTCGGGTGTCCATAAACAGTCCCCAGCCGCCCCTATTTCTCCTTGGAACATCCCCCCACACACTTTTCTTAGCCCGGCCTGCTTTAGGCAGCATTGGACGAGCCCATCAGAGAACCAGACTCCTCCGGTGGGCCCTGACTTCTCCATCGGTGGAGTTGAGAGTGCCAAGGTGAGGAGCATGATGATGATGACAGAAGTTAGCATCTGCTATGTTTTCTTTTAATGCAAGTGTAAGTGTGCAGCCTGCCACCCACCCACCCCAGACTGCAATTCATACTGCTAGCTTGCACTTGAAATGGGGCCTTTTAGTTTAGAGGAGGCCGAAGCTGGCCACTACCTCATGGCTGCTTCGGCATCGAGGTATCCATACTCAGTCCCCAGCCGCCCCTATTTGTCCTGGTGTGCCTTATACATAAGATTAAGTGCGTATACCAAAACATTACCTGTGCCCTCCCCAGTGCATTTAGTGGGAAGGAGAGCCTATTCCGCTGTAGTGTGTGCATGCCAAACCCCTGTTCATGGTACATGCGAAGATGCCTCCCACCTTGCACCTGTCGTTGCAGACTTGCAACTATCCCCATTCAAGTCCTTGTCCCAGGGCAGTGTTCAATTGTACCTCTCCCATTCCTTGCAATGCAAGCGCAAGTATGCAGCCTGCCACCCACCCACCCCCAGGCTGCAATACCATACTGCTTGCTTGCTTGCACTTTAAATTGGGCCTTTTAGGCATGTGGAGGCGGAATCTGGCCACCACGCTATGGCTGTGTCGGCGGCCTGGTATCCATACTCAGTCCCCAGCCGCCTGGTGGCCGGGTATCCCCGCTTGCTCCCCAGCCTCCAGGGGGTGGCCGGGTGTCCATACTCGGTCCCCAGCCACCCCTATTTGTACCGGTAACCTTTCCCACACTTTTCTTAGCCTGGCCTGCTTTAGGGCAGCATTGGCCGAGCCCACCGGACTATCAGACTCCTCCGGTGGGCCCTGGCTTCTCCATCAGGGGAGTTGAGAGTGCCAAGGTGAGGAGCATGATGAGGATGATAGAAGTTAGCATCTGCTTTGATTTGTTGTAATGCAAGCGCATGTATGTAGTAGCGGCTAGGCCTGAGGAGGTCAGAGTTTTGGCGCATATCCTACCTCCTCCGAGGATTGCTGGATGTTTTCCTGCTACTATCCAAGTTCTATGACTCCCGTTAAAACAAAGCTTCAGGTGATAAATGATGGATGAGGTAGTGGCAAAGGAGAAAGAGCTGGAGGAACAGGGACCATTCACATCAATATCAGGCCAGTCAACCAGATATGTCTTGTAGGATATGTTTCTGTAACAAAAGGAGCAGTTCGGCTACACAGTTATAGGGCATACAGTGAGTGCAATGCCTACCAAAAATTTCGAGGCACTCCAATGCCCCTTGGAAATGACATGGAGGTCAGAGGGCGTTAACTAAACCTTTTTTTCCATTTATAGCAACTGGGTCTCCTGTGCACTGTTGGCCTAAGCAGTGAATTGAATGCTTTCCAAAAATTATGAGGTACTGCAATGCCCCTTACAAGAGCCTTGTGTGGCACCCCAGGGGTCTGGTCACCACAGTAATAGAGATTACGTCGGAGAGCAAGTGGGAGGTTTCCTGGTCAGGATTCCTTAAACATGCAACATCCTCCTGCCCCAGTCCTGGGAGGGGAGAATTCTGCCCTTATAAACAGGATCTGGGGTGGGGTTGAGTGAGTCAGAGAACAGAGAACAGTCAGAGTCTGAGTGAGAGCAAGGGAAAGTAACAGCAAGGAGCTCTGTAGGAGCTAGGAGCTAAAGACGAGGGGCTGGAAGCTGAGCAGAGCTCGCCCTGGCAGAAGACAATAGGAACCGGACACAGGAGTCCGAAGCTGTGAGGACTTATATATCCAGCAGCAGAAACCAGCCGGCAGGGGATTTCAGATCCTCTGGCAATAGAAGCCTGGAGGCTCAGTCACAAGCAAGGGACCAGCACCGCCGTCATGGAGCGGAGGCTAACAGAAGGCCCCATGTCACCAGCCATACGGGTGAGCACTACACGGTACACTCAGGGACGTGGGCTACTTCTACCCGCTTACAGCAAGGTAGCCAGGAAGACTACAGACAGACGGGGAGGCCTACAACTCCACCTGGCCAGGGGAACTCCTGCTTGCTCACAGACTGACCAGGCCTCTTATGCTAGCCAGTACTCCCGGAAGGGTCTACCTTATAATCATCAGTAAAGACCCTGAACTGCACTGCAAAGACTCTGAGTCATTCCTGCTGCGCTCGTGCACCATCACCCCCATCATCCACACTCACTGCCCTGAGGCTATACTCCTCCCTTATCCCATTCTATGCTGCGCACACAACACCAGCCTCAGTGGTCTGCCTCGCAGCGGTGGTACTCCCTGACCACAATCCACGGGTGGCGTAGTCGGACAAATAACCTCAAAACCCAAGAAAGATTGCCACTGGTTTGACCAGCCTGAGCCACGGGACCGGGTCACCGCCACGGAGACTACAGACCCCAGAGACCCGCACCGGGTATCCCACACACGTGTACACACGGCCCAGGGGGCGCGTCACATGCAGTACAGCATATTACAAACATAAGTCCCATTATTGGGGAGTGGGTGTCCCATAGTATTTGCTTATGCCTTGCAAGCAAAAGCTGCCAAAAATTAGGACGGAGCAACTTGCAATGCCCCTTACAAGAGCCATGCAGTACAGCATATTACAAACATAAGTCCCATTATTGGGGAGTAGGTCTCCCATAGTATTTGCTTATGCTTTCCCAGCAAAAGCTGCCAAAAATTAGGACGGAGCAACTTGCAATGCCCCTTACAAGAGCCATGCAGTACAGCATATTACAAACATAAGTCCCATTATTGGGGAGTGGGTGTCCCATGGTATTTGCTTATGCTTTCCCAGCAAAAGCTGCCAAAAATTAGGACGGAGGAACTTGCAATGCTGGCACCCTGGTGGTATAGTGGTGGTGGAGGCTGAGGATAAGGAGAAGAAGATTAAACAGCCGAAACGAGGAAGCGTATACCCCTGTGTGGGTGTGAAGCGGTGCATGTGAATACACATCCCGAAATAACACAGTGGATTTGACTTTATGTTACTCTGCTGTCATTTGGTGGTGATGAGAAGTCTGGCCCAATCCAGCCCTTGTTCATTTTGATAAGGGTCAGCTTGTCAGCATTGTCAGTTGACAGGCGAGTGCGCTTATCAGTTATAATTCCCCCAGCGGCACTAAAAACACGCTCCGATAACACGCTAGCGGCAGGGCAGGCCAGGACCTCCAAGGCGTACAGAGCGAGTTCATTCCAAGTGTCCAGCTTGGATACCCAATAATTAAAAGGCACAGAGGAATCACGGAGGACGCTGGTACGATCGGCAAGGTACTCCCTCACCATCTTTTGAAACTTTCCACTCCTTGTGAGAGTACCCCGCGCCTCAGGGCCTGTAAGATGGGCGGGTGTCAGAAAACTGTCCCAGAACGTTGACAGTGTTCCCCTGCCTCTGCTGGATGGGAGTTGCATCTCTCTCGCCTGTACGCCTTGGTTGGGCAACGAACTGTGACCTCTGCCGCTAGCGTGTTCAGATGGGAATTTTTTTAAGAGTTCTGCAGCAAGGGCCTTCTGGTATTGCCCCATTTTTGTAGACCTCTCCACCTCAGGAATAAGAGAGTGAAAGTTCTCCTTGTTGCGGGGGTCTACAAGTGTCACCAACCAGTAATGACTGTCACCCAACATTTTGACAACGCGAGGATCACGGTTAAGGCAGCGTAACATAAAGTCAGCCATGCGTGCCAGACTGGTAACGGGCAAGATTTCCGTGTCCTCACCAAGATGATGACTGACCATGCTCTCCTCCTCCACCTCTTCCTCCTTCCCTCTGTCCTCAGGCCACCCACGCTGAACCGACGGTATGACACTTGTACAGGTACTACCGTCTACAACGCATGATAGCAGCTCCTGTTCTTCCTCCTCCTCCTCCTCCGCCTCTCCCTCATTGTCCCCCAATGCACGTTGGGATGAGATGAGGCTGGGCTGTGTGTAATCGCCCGCTATGGCTACTTGATCCATCTCATCATACTCTGGCTGCAATGCCTCCTCTTTAATTCTCTGCAGAGAGTGTTGCAAAAGACAGACAAGTGGGATGCAGACACTACTTGGTGGCCTCCTCAAAGTTTGTCAGGATGGTACATACGTCAGACATCCAGGTCCACTCCTGAGGTCTTATGTGTGGAGTCTGACCTGAATATCGCCGGCCTTGTTGCAGCTGGTACTCCACAACTGCTCTCTTCTGCTCACAAATCCTTTGCAACATGTGGAGGGTAGAGTTCCAACATGTGGGGACATCACACACCAGTCGGTGTGCCGGAAGCTGCAAACGCTGCTGCAACACAGCAAGGGCGGCGGAAGCTGTAGCCGACTTGCGAAAATGAGCTGACAGGCGGCATACTTTCACGAGCAGATCTGGCAACTCGGGGTACGATTTAAGAAACCACGAGGTTAAGCACATGAGCCAGGCATGGTACGTGTGTGATCTCACCTCGCCTCAGAGCCGCCACCAGGTTACGGCCATTGTCACACACGACCATGCCGGGATGTAGGTTCAGGGGTCTCAGCCACAGATCTGCCTGCTCTTTCACAGCTGTCCACAACTCACAAGCAGTGTGAGGTTTATCACCTAAGCTTTTGAGTTTCAGCACAGCCTGTTGCCGCTTGGCGGAGGCAGTACTGCAATGCTTCCAGCTTGTAACTGATGTGGTGATATCTGAGATGGAGGCTGAACATGAGGAGGAAGAGGAGGATGCGCAGGAGCTGTACACTGTGGGGGCAACTCTGACTGACATAGGGCCCGCAATCCTCGGTGTGGGGAGGATGTGTTCCGTCCCAATGTCAGACTGGGTCCCGGCTTCCACTATGTTTACCCAGTGTGCCGTCAGAGAGATGTACCATCCCTGGCCACAAGCACTTGTCCAAGTGTCCGTTGTCAGGTGGACTCTCCCAGTAACTGCGTTGTTGAGGGCACGGCAGATGCTTTGGGACACGTGCTTGTGTAGTGCGGGGATGGCACACCGGGCAAAATAGTGTCGGCTGGGGACTGAGTACCGAGGGACGGCCACTGCAATAAGATTGCGGAAGGATTCCGTCTCAACCAGCCTAAAAGGCAGCATTTCCAATGTAAGCAGTCGTGAAATGTGCGAATTTAGGACTGTGGCCTGTGGGGGGTTAGCTGCGAATTTCCGCTTTCGTTCAAAGTTCTGGGATATGGACAATTGAACGCTGCGGTGGGACGTAGACGTGGACGTTGATGCTGTTTCTTGAGAAACTGCCATGACAAGTGAAGACTGAGAGGAGGGGGCATCTTTACATGCAGTATGGACAGGGGATTGCCTTGCACACACAACAGGGGGTTCTATTGCACGCACAACAGTGGACGAAGCAGTGGTGACACCCACTGACACTGGTCGTGGACCTTGGGTTTCGCCCCACAAAGTCGGGTGCTTTGCTGCCATGTGCCTGATCATGCTGGTGGTAGTTTTGTCACCCCTGCTGATGCTGGCATGGCAGGTGGAACATATGGCCTTTTTGGGGTTATCAGCAGAGTCTTTAAAAATTTCCAGACTCTGGAAGACCTACCGCTTGTACTGGCAACGTCCCTCGTGTTGGTGTTACGGGGAACGGTTGCCTGCCTTCTGTCTGCGGCCACCACACTGCTTCTTCCTGCCTGTTGGGGTACTCTGCCTTCCTCCCCCTGTGTGCTGCTGGCCTCACTCTGCATGTCCTCCTTCCACGTTGGGTCAGTTACTATATCATCCACCACCTCCTCCTCTTCCACTTGCGCACCACGATCCTCCTCCTCACTTCCTGGCAATTGTGTCTCGTCATCGTCCACCTCTTGTGACAGATTGCCAACGTCGACTTCCTGTGGCCGTGGCTGTTCAAATATTTGGGCATCGCAACATGGGATCTCCTCTTCCACCACTTCAAGAGTATCAGACGAGGGGCCCAAATATGGAAATGGACCAGTGAACAGCTCTTCAGAGTGTCCAAGTGTGGGATCACTTGCTGTCTGAAGACACTCGGCATGGTGGGAGGAAGGAGCATCAGGGTGAGGAGGAGTATGCGGTCGAGACTCACGGCTACTAAGAGTTGACCGTGTGGAAGACAGACCGGAGGTGGTGGTGCCCAGGTAACTGGAAGTATTGTCTGCTATCCAATTAATAACCTGTTCACACTGATCAGTTCTCAATAATGGTGTTGTTCTGTGCTTCCCTAGTAATTCGGTCAAGAAGTGGGAGTGAGAAGATGTGGCTGTTGGTTGTGGCACATTTTCACCTTGGCCACGGCCCCGTCCTCTGCACGAACCATCACCAGAACGTCCACTTCCACGTCCCTTGCCACGCGCCTTGCCCATTGTAAATGAAGTAAAATAGCTTACACTTGCACTATCAATGGAAAAAGGGTAATAAAGAGTAGATTAGAACCGTGGTAGAGGAAAACGACAGTTATTGTTTACTGGGGTATACTACACTTTTTTAAATAGAGATATTTGCGGCTGAACAGTGAGCGACACACTCAAACTGCTTTTTTTTCAGATACCAAAGGCCCAAAACTGGATAGTACAGCGATTTGACCCGTGGAACTGCGAAACCACACTGGGATGTCGGGCCTACACAAGACTATTTTCAACAGATATATTTTTGTGTCACAACAGTCAGGAGACAATACTGTTTTTCTTTACGGAAAATACTACCAAAACCTGAATAATAGAGATTTTTTACCGTGGAACAGCAAAACCACAGTTATAATTTACTGGTGTATACCAGGCTTTTTAAAATATATATATATTTGCGGCTGAACAGTGAGCGACACACTCAAACTGTTTTTTTTAGATACAAATGGCCCAAAAGTGGATAATACAGAGGTTTGTACCGTGGAACTGCAAAACCACACTTGTATTTCTCGAGCCTACACCAGACTATTTTCAACAGATATATTTGTGTCTGAAAAATCAGGGAGACACTATTTATTTTTTTTTTTACAGCAAAAAATGCAAAAAGCTGGATAACAGAGATTTTTTACCGTGGAACAGCAAAAGCACACTTCTGTCTCTCTGGCCTACACAAGACTGTTTTCAACAGATATATTTGTGTCTGAAAAATCAGGGAGACACTATTATTATTTTTATACAGCAAAAAATGCCAAAAACAGGATAATAGAGATGTTTTACCATGGAACATCAAAACCACAGTAATAATTTACTCGTGTATACCAGGCTTTTTAAAATATATATATATTTGCGGCTGAACAGTGAGCGACACACTCAAACTGTTTTTTTTAGATACAAATGGCCCCAAAGTGGATAATACAGAGGTTTGTACCGTGGAACTTCAAAACCACACTTGTATTTCTCGGGCCTACATGAGACTATTTTCAACAGATATATTTGTGTCTGAAAAATCAGGGAGACACTATTTTTTGTTTTTTTTTACAGCAAAAAATGCAAAAAGCAGGATAATAGAGATTTTTTACCGTGGAACAGCAAAAGCACACTTCTGTCTCTCAGGCCTACATCAGACTATTTTCAACAGATATATTTGTGTCTGAAAAATCAGGGAGACACTATTATTTTTTTAATCAGCAAAAAATGCCAAAAACAGGATAATAGAGATGTTTTACCGTGGAACTTCAAAACCACAGTAATAATTTACTTGTGTATACCAGGCTTTTTAAAATATATATATATTTGCGGCTGAACAGTGAGCGACACACTCAAGCTGTTTTGTTTAGATACAAATGGCCCAAAAGTGGATAATACAGAGGTTTGTACCGTGGAACTGCAAAACCACACTTGTATTTCTCGGGCCTACACCAGTCTATTTTCAACAGATATATAGATATATTTGTGTCTGAAAAATCAGGGAGACACAATTTTTTTTTTTTTTACAGCAAAAAATGCAAATAGCAGGATAATAGAGATTTTGTACCGTGGAACAGCAAAAGCACACTTCTGTCTCTCTGGCCTACACCAGACTATTTTCAACAGATATATTTGTGTCTGAAAAATCAGGGAGAAACTATTATTATTTTTATACAGCAAAAAATGCCAAAAACAGGATAATAGAGATGTTTTACCGTGGAACATCAAAACCACAGTAATAATTTACTAGTGTATACCAGGCTTTTTAAAATATATATATATTTGCGGCTGAACAGTGAGCGACACACTTAAACTGTTTTTTTTAGATACAAATGGCCCAAAAGTGGATAATACAGAGGTTTGTACCGTGGAACTGCAAAACCACACTTGTATTTCTCGGGCCTACACCAGACTATTTTCAACAGATATATTTGTGTCTGAAAAATCAGGGAGACACTATTTTTTTTTTTTTTACAGCAAAAAATGCAGAAAGCAGGATAATAGAGATTTTTTACCGTGGAACAGCAAAAGCACACTACTGTCTCTCTGGCCTACAACAGACTATTTTCAACAGATATATTTGTGTCTGAAAAATCAGGGAGACACTATTATTATTTTTAGACAGCAAAAAATGCCAAAAACAGGATAATAGAGATGTTTTACCGTGGAACATCAAAACCACAGTAATAATTTACTGGTGTATACCAGGCTTTTTAAAATATATATATATTTGCGGCTGAACAGTGAGCGACACACTCAAACTGTTTTTTTTAGATACAAATGGCCCAAAAGTGGATAATACAGAGGTTTGTACCGTGGAACTGCAAAACCACACTTGTATTTCTCGGGCCTACACCAGACTATTTTCAACAGATATATTTGTGTCTGAAAAATCAGGGAGACACTATTTTTTTTTTTTACAGCAAAAAATGCAAAAAGCAGGATAATAGAGATTTTTTACTGTGGAACAGCAAAAGCACACTTCTGTCTCTCTGGCCTACACCAGACTATTTTCAACAGATATATTTGTGTCTGAAAAATCAGGGAGACACTATTATTATTTTTATACAGCAAAAAATGCCAAAAACGGGATAATAGAGATGTTTTACCGTGAAACATCAAAACCACAGTAATAATTTACTGGTGTATACCAGGCTTTTTAAAATATATATATATATTTGCGGCTGAACAGTGAGCGACACACTCAAACTGTTTTTTTTAGATACAAATGGCCCCAAAGTGGATAATACAGAGGTTTGTACCGTGGAACTGCAAAACCACACTTGTATTTCTCGAGCCTACACCAGACAATTTTCAACAGATATATTTGTGTCTGAAAAATCAGGGAGACACTATTTTTTTTTTCTTTACAGCAAAAAATGCAAAAAGCAGGATAATAGAGATTTTTTACCGTGGAGCAGCAAAAGCACACTTCTGTCTCTCTGGCCTACACCAGACTATTTTCAACAGATATATTTGTGTCTGAAAAATCAGAGGCACAATTTTTTTTTTGGGGGGGGGGGGGGGGCACCAAAATGTTAATAAGATGGGTATTTGTACATTGTGAAGGAGGAAAAAAAAAAGAGGATTTAGATAAAATAAAAGGATTTTTCCTGGCCCCCGGGACCTGGAGCTAAGTCCAGCAATTTCAGCAACAGGAGCAGCACACAGGACTGTAATGCAGCGTTTGCTGGTATAACCACTGCGTCTCCTATACAGCCTGCCTGCCTGCCTGATATACCTGGGATGGATATTAGTCCTGAGAAGGACTGTTTGTTTGATCTGGCAGCCTTTACAGACCCTACACTAACTATTTTGCAGGATATATCTCTCCCTAAATCAGCAGCGCTGTCCCTACACTGTCTGATCCGGAGCGACTGTGTCCAAGATGGCGGCGCCCGGTTTTAAATACTCGAGGTGACGCTGTGCGGCCAGCCAATCACTGTAATGCCCACAAACAACATGGCTGCGGCATTTCAGTGACTGGCTGGCAATCCCTGCATGTTCATTGGCTCTGTAAAGAGCGCCAAACATGCAGGGTGGAGACCCGAGCTCCCGCCCGAGTAACCCGGAAATGCTCGGTGCTCGCCGAACATCCCGAGTAGCGTGATGCTCGGGCGAGTACCGAGCAGTGTCGAGCATGTTCGCTCAACACTAGTTATTAGGCATTAAAAGTAATTACTAAATAGGCAGATGTAAGATATAAAAAGAGCATCAACATGTGAATGGTTTGGTTTAGTGATTGAAATTGGAATGATGAAAAGAGAGTAGGACTTGCACGTTCTTAACTGGATAGCCAAGCAAGGCACAAAAATGAAAAATTGGAACTGGTGGGAATGTTTATCATGAGGGAATGACTCACTGTAACACAGAACACTTGGGACAAGTATATTATACCAGTAAGCATCGAGGCATCACACATTGAGTATTTGGTGAGGTTTTTACTTCAGTATTTGTAAGCCAAATCCAGGAGTGGAACAATCAGAGGAAAAGTAAAATAGAAACACTTCACCACTTCTGTATTTTTCACCCACTCCTGGTTTTGACTTACAAATACTGAGGTAAAAAAATTCACCAAATACTCAATGTGTGTATGTGGCCTAATTCAGCACCATGCTCAGGGATTCTTAAGGCCATGTGCACACGTTGAGTATTTGGTGAGTTTTACAGTTTCGGTCAGCTCCACCAAAATGAGAGGAGATGAGGAGGGATGCGACTTAGCAACTCCCACTCTTCTAATTCATGACAAGCTGTGACATTCCTTAATGCCACAAATCTTACTCTGAATGGAGCGGTGACATTACGCTCCATTCTTACGGAAATGCCGAAGACAAGCCGAGAGCAGTGCTTGACTATCTCCGGCAATCCCTTTAAGAATCAATGGATTGGAGGTGCGTATGATCAACCACAACTACATTCATATGGGGCTCTTCAGTGTCTCGATTCTCAGGATTGGGGGTGGGGTGAGTCCTAATGGTCTGATCCACAATATTCGGGAA
The DNA here is from genome assembly GCF_046119375.1 of Phyllobates terribilis. Classification (NCBI taxonomy): domain Eukaryota; kingdom Metazoa; phylum Chordata; class Amphibia; order Anura; family Dendrobatidae; genus Phyllobates; species Phyllobates terribilis. Next base: position 1,121,406,718 of record NW_027362761.1, on the reverse strand, counting down.
GTTATCCCCTATCCTATGGATAGAGGATAACGTTCAAAATTGAGAATACCTCTATAACCTCTTTGCGACCTATGACATACAGGTACGTCATAGGTCTTCTCCCTCCCTTTGGTGCGGGCTCCAGTGCTGAGCCCGCATCTTTTCAGGCACATGACAGCTGATCTGGTCAGCTGATCAGTATATAAATTCAATCCATAATAAAGATGACTGAAGAAAGATAATTAGCTCATATCACCTGATACTCACAGGAATCCCAGGCTCACGGATTAGTGTCCAGCATACACTTGCAAGGATATATAAAGAAGGTAAAATCCGGTGCCACATGCGATAAATCCTTTTATTCCGAAAATAAAAATCACAACATGTCCCTAGGAGGGAAACAACTGGACGCGTTTCGAGGACACAGCCCCTTAATCGTTAGTATCATGCCATCCAGCATGCCATCCTTCAGAGACACTGCGGAGCGCAGGCAATGTCTCTGAAGGATGACAAACTGGATAGCAGCTTTCTGCTATCATCCAGCCTGCAATCTCAATGCTGTCCCAGCGTGGGAAAATTCTCCTGCTCAAGCCATGATGTCATTTGCCGGCACTGCATGCGCAGGAGAATTCTCCCACACTGTCAGAGACGTGCATGAGGTGAGCTGAGTTCATTGGACATGAACTCAGCTCATCTGGATGCCGTCACAGCGAGACACTGAGGAGCTTCACTGAGGAGCTTCTCAGTGTCTGCGGCATGGCAAGCTGGATGGCAGCTTTCTGCTGCGATCCAGCCTATCATGTCAATGTAGCAGAGCTGAAGCTGTCCTGGGAACCATGGAAAGGTAAGGATGAGGTTGGTTTATTATTTTACTTTTATTGCAGAAGACATTGGCTTCAGCTGGAATGGGCGATACGGTAAGTAGAGTTTAATTTAAAACATTAAAGGAATGTGTGTTTATTTCAATTAAAGGACTTTATTCTGGGTGCTGTGTTTTTTTTAAATACTTTACTAGAAATTCATGGCGGTCAGGTCTAATATTGGCGTGACCCCATGAATTTCGGGCTTAGGGCCAGCTGATAATACCAAGCTGGCCCTAACCCCTTTATTACCCAGTGAGCCACCGCACCAGGGCCCTGGATGAGTTGGGTACAGCGCCAGACGGTGGCGCTTCTATGAACGCGCCATTTTCTGGGGTGGCTGCGGACTGCAATTTGCAGCAGGGGGGGGGCAGAAAGCTTAGGTCACCCTGCACTGCGGATTCCAGCCCCCCGCTGCTTAGTTGTACCTGGCTGGACACAAAAATACGGCGAAACCCCATGTCAAATTTTTTTAATTATTTCATGAAATTCATGAAATAATTAAAAAAAGGGCTTCCCTGTATTTTTGTTTACAGCCAGGTACAAATAGGCATCTGGGGGTTGGGGGAAGCCCGTTCCTGCCTGCTGTACCTGGCTGGACACAAAAATATGGCGAAGCCCACGTCAAATTTTTGGCGAAAAATTCATTAAAATTTTTTTAAAAAACACATTTAGGGACTAAATCTTTATTAACCCCTCTACTTGAGGGGTTAATAAAGATGCAGTCCCTAAATTATTATTATTTCTTTTATTTTTTAATTAATTTTTCCCAAAAATTTTGACATGGGCTTTGCCATATTTTTGCATGCCAGCCAGGTACAGCATACAGGAACGGGCTGCCCCCAACCCCCAGCTGCCTATTTGTACCTGGCTGGACACAACAATATAGGGAAGCCCTTTTTTTTATTATTATTTCATGAATTTCAAGAAATAATTAAAAAAAAATACGTGGGGCTTCGCCATATTTTTGTGTCCAGCCAGGTACAACTAGGCAGCTGGGGGCTGGAATCCGCCGTGCAGGGAGGCCCAAGCTTCATAGAAGCGCCATCTTCTGGCGCTGTACCCAACTCCTCCAGGGCCCTGGTGCGGTGGCTCACTGGGTAATAAAGGGGTTAGGGCCACCTTGGTATTATCAGCTGGCCCTAAGCCTGAAATTCATGGGGTCATGCCAATATTAGACCTGACCGCCATGAATTTCTACTAAAGTATTTAAAAAAAACACAACACCCAGAATAAAGTCCTTTAACTGAATTAAACACACAATTCTTTAATGTTCTAAATTAAACCATACTTACCATATCGCCCATTCCAGCTGAAGCCAATGTCTTCTGCAATAAAAGTAAAATAAAAAACCAACCTCATCCTTACCTTTCCATGGTTCCCAGGATGGCTTCAGCTCTGCTACATTGACATGACAGGCTGGATCACAGCAGAAAGCTGCTATCCAGCTTGCCATGCCGCAGACACAGAGAAGCTCCTCAGTGTCTCACTGTGACGGCATCCAGATGAGCCGAGTTCATGTCCAATGAACTCAGCTCACCTCATGCACATCACTGGGAACCATGGAAAGTTAAGGATGAGGTTGGTTTATTATTTTACTTTTATTGCAGAAGACATTGGCTTCAGCTGGAATGGGCGTGACGGTAAGTAGAGTTTAATTTTAAACATTAAAGAATTGTTTCTTTATTTCAATTAATGGACTTTATTCTGGGTGTTTGTGTTTTTTTTAACTTTCACTATGGGATTAGTAATGGGGGCGTCTTATAGACGCCTCTCCATTACTAACCTGGGCTTGATGTCAGCTGGCATTATAGGCTGACATCAACCCCAGCCCTATTACCCCACTGCCACCACTACAGGGCAGTGGGAAGAGCGAGGCTAAGTGGCAGAATTGGCGCATCCTATGGATGCGCCATTTCTGGGGCGGATGACAACTGGTGTTTCTAGCCTGGGAGGGGGCCAATATTCATAGCACCCTTCCTGGGCTATTAATATCAGCCCCCAGCTGTCTGCCTAGCCTTTGCTAGCTATTAAAATAGTGGGGACCTCACGTGATTTTTTTTTGGGTCCCTCATTTTAATAGCTAATAAATAGTGTTGAGCCACCCCCGTAGTGTTCGAGTTCGGTTCGGTTCGTCGAACACCCGTGTGTTCGCCGAACTGTTCGTCGAACTGTTCGTCGAACACCTTCGAACACCGTTAAAACCAATGGCAGGCAAACAAAAACACATAGAAACACATAGAAAACACCTTCAAAGGTGTCCAAAAGCTGACAAACTGCTCAGAAGACACAACTAACACATGGAAAAGTGACAAGTACATATAGTCATGCGAAAAGAAAAGAGGTGGAGGAGTAAAAGGAGGGGGAGACACAGATATAGGCATGTCATGCCCTTCTAAAATCCAAAAAGTGAGAAGCCGAGACGGCCAGTCCGCTCCTGCCCGTGCCACCTCCGTGTCGCCGGGTTTGTGCCAGAGCCGCGGTGAACCCTGACGGCCAGCCCCCCTCTCCCAATACTGGTGCCTGTCCGCTGGTGGGTCGAGAGAGCCCCCCTGTGGTGGAGGCAGCTCTAAGCTTTTTAATTTAAATTGTCCCTCTAATTTGAATGAATACACTTTAAATCCATTTACAAGGATCTATTGGAGGGCAAGTCTCATGCCAGCAGCCACGTAATTCCAGCTCCAGTAGCGTCCACTAAAGCTGCTGCAGTTAAAAAGCTTTTATAAGGATCGAGCTCGGCTGTCCACCGCAAGGCATCCTAGTGCCAGTCCCAGCCCCTATGCCTTGGGGTGCCTCCTGATGCTCTTCACTAAGTATCCCGTGGTCCCGAAGCATTTGCTTTGAAAAAATTAAGTGTCCAAACTACAGGTGGTGTAGCTTGCTTAACAGCCGGGATAATCCGCTGACTAGCAGACACTGCTACTAGGCACAAAGTATTTCCTGGGCTAGATGCAGTTAAAAATTTGTAAGTAGATACTCTCGTTGGATGCTGAGAAAGCATTCCATAGAGTCTCCTGGCACGCCATATATGATTCTCTTAAAAAGCTTGGGGTAGGGGTCTAGGGGACCCTTTTATAGCCAAAATCACGGCCCTGTATCACAATACGTCACCTAGGCTGAAGATAAATGGAACTGTAGCACCGAGGGCTCGGTTGCTACAGACGTATTGCACCTCACCCAGAGGTGTGATATCTCACTCTCAGATAAGGATGGAGTGTGGATCAGGACCCGACACCTGCATGCATTACACCACATTGCCGTGGGGCAGGGCGACCAATATGCCCCTGAGATGGGCACGACAGTCCCTGTCCCTGGCTGGAGTGGGGGGAGGGAACACTGAGGAAGGGGAACCCTGCAGTGCAGGAGCAGGGAGGAAGCAGTTCCTGGGTGCATTGAGAAGGGAGTATAAAAGGTGGGCACCATCTTAGTTCAGTGCAGAGAAGTCTGAGCAGAAGTGGCAGGGAGCAGGGGCTCTGCATGAGCTCTGCTCCGGAGGCGGGCCTAGTAACAGAGGCCCAGGCCTGCAAGAGGGAGAAGGAAGGAAGAGGAGCGGAGAAGGCTCCAGGAACGAGGAATGAAGGGATCCCAGGGGTGCGGACGGGCGAGTCGCCACCGCACGCCCGAATCCACCTGCGTGGAGGGGTCAGGCCAAAGGGGGAGACCGGTCCCCGAACTAGTGGAGGCAGGAAACGACCCTCAGCTAGAAACCGGAGGCTCTGACATTTTATGTGGCGCAGCCCCTTGTTCCACCCGCTAGGAAGGCACCACATAGGGTCAGGGAAACTGGCGCCAAGTTTACCAAGAGGAGGCCCGAGGCAGCCGGACAGAAGTGTTGGTAAGAAAGGCCAGACAAAGGACACACAAAGGGGGTCCTGTGAAGCGCTCCAAAGTTATCTGGGAGTTGTCTGAGCCCCTCACCTGGTGAGCACAGTACGACGTGGGCAGCCGTTACCTGCAGACGTGGTCTGGATAATAAGAACTGTGAGTAAAGGCCCTGAACTGCATCACTGACTCCGTGTCGTTACTGCTGCTGCCCTGCACCATCACCCCCATCCTCCGCATACACTGCCCTGAGGCTATACTCCTCCCGTGGGGAGTTATGCTACGCTCTGCTGCACCCACAACACCAGCCTTAGCGGTCTGCCCTGTAGCGGCGGTTCACTCTGACCGCAATCCACGGGTGGCGTAGTCGGACATTTAAACATCAAAACCACATAAATAGTTCCGCCACTGGTTTGACCGCCCTGAGCCACGGAACCGGATCGCCGCCACGAAGACTACAACCACAAGCATCCACCAAAAAGGGTCCGGCTCCGGGTGTCCCAAGGCCCAGTGGGTGCGTCAGAACATTTTCATCACCTTTCACAATCACCAATGGGACAAGGCAGGGATGTTCTCTGTCCCCTCTCTTATACATCCTAGTGACGGAGCACCTGCTCTCATCAATTCGCCATAACCCCAATATTAGGTGGATTGAGGTGGGAGGCACCGAGTACAAGTGCTCTCTATTTGCTGATGATGTCCTAGTATATATCACTCAATCACATATATCCATCCCTGCTGTTATGGCTGAAATAGATCACTTTGTTACATGGTAAAATTTTAAAATCAATGCAGCGAAGTCTGAGGCCCTCGATGTCTCCCTCCCTAAATCCATATAGGATTCCATCCAGTCCAACTTTCCCTTTGCCTGGCCCTCACAGGGTATCAAATACTTAGGAATTCCTATTCATAGAGACCTCTCCCATCTATGTTATCTTAATTTTGGGCCCTTTATTGAACAATTCCATACAGACCACGGTTGGCAAGTTAGAACTGTAAGATTCACTACGTGAACCACTGGTGTTTTGTGGAAAAGCACATGTACACCGCGTTCCAAATTATTATGCAAAAAGTGTTTAGGAGTGATAAGGGAAGAATTTGTTTGTTTGTCAGTTAAACTCATTGATGGTGATGTGTGTCAGGGCTCTTTATATCACTGTAAGCAATTGCAGACACCTGTGCTAATTAGTTTGGCAGGTGTGTCCAATGAAAGGCAAGACTACTTAAGAAGGCTCTCTCACATTATTAAGCAGCCTACATTTTCTGCCAAAATGGGAAAGAAAAAGGATGTGTCGGCTGCTGAGAAGCAACAAATTGTGGAGTGTTTAGGTCAAGGCATGACTACAATCAACATTGTGCGATGATCAGGATGAAGTGTCTTGGCAATCAAGAAGTATGTAGCTGATTCACAGTACACACGTGTGCGTGCTGATAAGGGCAAATTGAGGACTCTTTCCTACAGGCAATTACGTCAGGTTGAAAGAGCAGCGGCAAAAAAGCCTTGTCATAGCAGCAGACAAGTTTTTGAAGCTGCTTGTGCCTCCAACGTCCCCCGAACAACAAGATGCAGGGTCCTTCAGAGGTTTGCAGCTGTGCATACGCCATCCTGTCGACCTCCTCTATCCACTTCACACAAGCAGAAACGGCTCCAGTGGGCCAAACATTACATGAAGACTGATTTCAAAACTGTTTTGTTCACGGATGAGTGCCGTGCAGCGCTCGATGGTCCAGATGAATGGAGTGGAGGATGGCTGGTTGATGGACACCCCACGCAAACACGGCTACAGCGCCAACAAGGAGGAGGTGGAGTAATGTTTTGGGCTGGAATCATGGGGAGAGAGATTGTCGGCCCCTTTAGGATCCCTGAAGGCGCTAAAGATGAACTCCATAATGTATGTGGATTTTCTCAAACAGCACTTCCTGCCATGGTTCAAGAAGAAGAACCGTGTATTTCACAGCAAGATCATTTTTCTGCATGATAATGCACCATCTCATGCTGCACATAAAACATCTGCATCTCTGGCTGATATGGGCATAAAAGGGGACAAACTTATGGTGTGACCCCCATGCTCCCCTGACCTCTACCCCATTCAGAACCTTTGGAGCATCATTAAAAGGAGTGTCTATGATGGCGGGAGGCAGTTCACATCTAAGCAACAGCTCTGGGAGGGTATTCTGTCCTCATGCAAAACAATTGAAGCAGAAACCATCCAAAACCTGACAAATTCAATGGACGAGAGAGTTCAGAAGCTCCTTTCGAACAAGGGGTCCTATGTGAAAATGTAACATCACCTAGAATAAAGTTTTGAGTTGAAAACTGTTTGATTTCAGTTTCTAACAACCTGCTAATGCTTATAATTTCAAAAATGACCATTTTTTTGGTCTTTATTAAAATGAAAAGGTTGATCGAAAAGTTTGGGGGATCTAAGAGTGTGGCAACCCAGTAGTCATGATTACTTCGAATTCTGACAATATGAGGGTCATGCTGCAGGTAGTGCAGCAAGAAGGCACTTATGTGTCTTGCGCATCTCGGAGCCCCAAAATTATTTTCCGGGCTAGATGCAGCTAAAAATTATTTTTAATGTTAAATCTGGTGAAGCTTATTATAGATGGCCTAATAGGATCAGTGCTGCACACTGCTACAAAGCCCAAATTATTTTCCAGTCAAGATACAGATAAACATGATTAGTAATTTGAAAGCTTAAAACGGTTGGTACGGTGATTTTAACCAATCATCAAGCTTTTACTCTCCCCAGGATGACACAGGGATAGAAAAGTCGTTTCGGATCCATGATTTGTTCATCTTTATGAACGTGAGTCTGTCTACATTATCAGTGGAGAGCCGCGTGCGCTTATCTGTCAGCACACCACCAGCAGCGCTGAACACACGTTCAGACAGAACGCTGGCTGCGGGGCATGACAAGATCTCCAAGGCGTAAGTGGCTAGCTCCGGCCATTTATCCAGATTGGAAGCCCAAAAAGAGCAAGGGTCCAGTGACACAGTCGTGGCTTCAATGTTTACTTGGAGATACTCCTGTACCATCGTCTCTAGGCGTTGACTATGTGTCAGACTTCTTGTCTCCTGTGGCCTTGCAAAGGATGGGCTAAAAAAGTGGTGAAATGATTCCGCAAAATTGATGTTACCAGCAGATACTGTGGTTCTGTTACGGTTTGAGTGCTGAACACTTGACGGTCCCACGGTTGGCAAGTTGGAACTGTGAGATTCACTACGTGCACCACTGGTATTTTGTGGAAAAGCACATGTAAGATTCTGCAACAGTCTCTGCTGATACTCCTGCATGCGTGCATCCCTTTCTATGGCAGGAATAATTTCTGCAAATTTACTTTTGTACCGGGGATCTAACAGTGTGGCAACCCAGTAGTCAGGATTATTTCTAATTCTCACAATTCGAGGGTCATGTTGCAGGTAGTGCAGCAAGAAGGCACTCATGTGTGTTGCGCATCCAGGAGCACCAAGTCCCTGTTGTGTTGGTGGCGAGGTAACAATCATGCTTCCTTCCTCTGTCCTCTCCCCCCAACCTCGCACAACAGAAATGTGATCAAGGTCTCCCTCATCTGATGAGTCTTCCATCAGTTCGTCCTCCACTTCTTCCTGGGCTCCTGCACCTTCCTCACTAGTTTGGCTGCTACCATGCGCCCTGGTTAAACCATCTCCCCCACCCTCACATGCCTGCCGCCTCGGTGCTGCCGACCGTCTGGACCTTGCAGATGTTAGCCCTTCCGCATACAACTCCTCCTCCTCTACTTCCTCCACCTCCTCTTGTGCCACCACCTGACTCCGAATTCTGTTTAACATGTGCTCCAGCATGTAAATCACCGGAATAGTCATGCTGATAATGGCATCGTCAGCACTAAACATCTTCGTCGCCATTTCAAAACTGTGCAGAAGGGTGCATAGGTCCCTGATCTGAGACCACTCCTCCAGCGTGATTTGCCCCACCTCTGAATCTCGTTGGCCCAGGCTATAAGTCAGAACGTATTGCACCAGGGCTTGTCGGTGCTGCCACAGTCGCTGCAACATGTGCAGAGTTGAATTCCACCGGGTAGGCACATCGCATTTTAGCCGGTGAAGTGGCAGGCCCAACGACTTCTGTAGAGATGTAAGTCGCTGAGCTGCGGGATGCGAACGGCGGAAGTGAGCACACAGCGACCGTGCCCTCTGCAGAAGGCCATCTAGTCTGGGATAGTGGGCTAAAAATTGCTGGACAACCAGGTTCAACACGTGAGCCATACAAGGCACGTGTGTGACATTGCCCCGGCGAAGGGCCGCACCCAGGTTTGCAGCATTGTCGCACACGGCCTTCCCTGGTTTCAGGTCCAGTGGAGACAACCATTCATGAAATTGGTTCTCCAGAGCTGACCACAACTCCTCAGCTGTGTGACTCACATTTCCCAGACATTTCAATGTAAAAACCGCCTGATGACGTTGAGCCCTACTGCCAGCATAGTAAGGAGGTGTGCAGGATCCCTTCTGCGCAGTTAGAAAGCTTGTGGCATGACCAGACAGGCTTTGGGTGCAGGTGGAAGACCGAGAGGAGGTTGAGGAGGCAGAAGCAGTGGAGGAAAAATGACATAAAGAGGATTGACGCACAACTCGTGGGGACGGCAAGACTTGGACAGCAGCCCCTTGTCCTGCTGTCACCATAGTTACCCAGTGCCCAGTCAGCGACATGTAACGCCCCTGTCCATGCCTACTCGTCCAAGTGTCTGTGGTGAAATGCACCCTGTCACACACAGAGTTTCTCAAAGAAGCGGTGATGTTGTGTGCGACATGCTGGTGGAGCGCAGGCACACCTTTCTTGGAGAAGTAGTGCCGACTGGGCATCTGGTACTGGGGCACTGCGACGGACATAAGGTCTCGAAAATCCTCTGTGTCCACCAGGCGGAAAGGCAGCATTTCTGTAGCCAAGAGCTTGCAGATGGTGAAATTCAACCTCTTAGCTTTCTCATGGCTAGGAGGAAATGGTCTTTTACTTGTCCACATCTGAGGGACCGAGGGCTGGCTATTGTGCTTAGACGGGGTTGATAAGGGTGTCCCCGGCAAACTGCCGGTCTGTGAGGAAGATGCAGGCGGACATGTTAGGTTGCCTTGATCCAAAGGTGGTGCTATCGATGTCGGACAGCGCTCAAGACCAGCTGGTGTTACCACCTCCAAAGAAAATGATGACCTGCCAATCACGCTGGCTGTTGCGGGTAAAGAGGTGGCAGGTCTGCGCCCCAAAACAGGTGTGACTGCTGTCCCCCCAGTCACAGAGGATGAAGAGGCCGCGGATGCACAAGATATGGCAGACGGTGGTTGGCCCGGCCGGCTAGACCGCATTGTAGCACACTGAGCTTCCCACTGCAACTTATGCTTCATGTCCATGTGCCGGTCCATGCATGAAGTACTCAAACTATGTATTTTTTGGCCTCTACTTAGCTTTTGCTGACAAATGTTACAGATAACACGAGTTGGGTCATCTTTATCGATCTGAAAAAATGCCCAGGCTATGCAAGGCTTAGCACCCATGCGACCTGAAGAGCCACCACGACTTGTGGTGAGAGGCAGAGTTGTGTTTGAGGATGCAGTTGTTGACGTGCTTCCAGTACTACGTCTCTGTCCAGGAAGGCGCAACCTGACCTCGTCGTCACTAGCATCTTCCTCCACCTCCTCTGCTGACCTCATCTCTTGGCTGACTGTGGGTTGACAGTAAGTGGGATCTCCGACCTCATCATCATCACCCTGTGCGTTATCACACCCGTCGTCCTCAGAGCCAACCTGTTCCTGCCCTGACAAAAAACTAAAGTTGTCGCTCCAATCAGGTATTTGAGTCTTATCATCGTCTTCCTAATTGTCTCCACCAACAGGAGTTACAGTTTGGGAATGAGGGTCTACATTATGGTCAGAACCTTCTGCGTCTGGTCCTGGATCCGACTCATAAAGATTCTGGGCATTAGTGCAGATCATTTCCTCGTCTGGATTCACAGAAGCGCTGGAGTCGACCTCTGATTCCCAGGCTATAGTATGAGTAAACAGCTCTGCAGACTCAACCATCTGTTCTACCTCATACTCAGACGGGCAGCTGGAGATTTGGGAGCTGTGAGGAAGCAAGTGCGATTTGGGTGACACCTTTGAGGACTGGAGTATTTGTGATGTTGAAGTTGATGTGGAGGAGAGCCCACTTAAAGGAGCACTTGATATCCGTTGAAGCACCTGCTGTTTTTGTGCCTCATCTGGAATTTGTAGCGATTGGCGTGGCCGTAAGAAAGGGATCTTATCACATTGTCCGCTAAAAGAAGTAGACATTTTAGTTTGGCTGGAAGATGGTCTTTCTTCTGCACCTACCCCACGGACACAACCTTTTTTCCCCTTCCCAACACGCCTATTCCCCTTTCCACCAGCAGCAGGCCTTTTTCCACTCATTTTGGTGGTTAACTAATTCACAACTCTGGAGTTGTTTGCAAAAAAAAACAATGGATGGTAACCGAGCAGAGCTGAGTGGCCAAAGTGTGGTATTAGGCCAAAACTATTGGCTGGGTTAGATGCAGAAAAAAATTATTTTTAATTTGCAACCTGATGGAGGTCAGTATAGATGGACTAATAGACCAAGTCCCACACACCGCTAGGAGCCCAAATATTTTTTCAGAGCTAGATGCAGAAAATTTTTTTATTCAATTTGCAACCTGATGGAGGTCAGTATAGATGGACTAATAGACCAAGTCCCACACACTGCTAGAAGCCCAAATATTTTTTCAGAGCTAGATGCAGAAAAAAATTATTTTTAATTTGCAACCTGATGGAGGTCAGTATAGATGGACTAATAGACCAAGTCCCACACACTGCTAGAAGCCCAAATATTTTTTCAGAGCTAGATGCAGAAAAAAATTATTTTTAATTTGCAACCTGATGGAGGTCAGTATAGATGGACTAATAGACCAAGTCCCACACACTGCTAGAAGCCCAAATATTTTTTCAGAGCTAGATGCAGAAAAAAATTATTTTTAATTTGCAACCTGATGGAGGTCAGTATAGATGGACTAATAGACCAAGTCCCACACACCGCTAGAAGCCCAAATATTTTTTCAGAGCTAGATGCAGAAAAAAATTATATTCAATTTGCAACCTGCTGGACGTCAGTATAGAAGGACCAATAGAACAAGTCCCACACACTGCTAGAAGCCCAAATATTTTTTCAGAGCTAAATGAAGAAAAAAATTATTTTTAATTTGCAACCTGATGGAGGTCAGTATAGATGGACTAATAGACAAAGTCCCACACACTGCTAGAAGCCCAAATATTTTTTCAGAGCTAGATGCAGAAAAAAATTATTTTTAATTTGCAACCTGATGGAGGTCAGTATAGATGGACTAATAGACCAAGTCCCACACACCGCTAGAAGCCCAAATATTTTTTCAGAGCTAGATGCAGAAAATTTTTTTATTCAATTTGCAACCTGATGGAGGTCAGTATAGATGGACTAATAGACCAAGTCCCACACACTGCTAGAAGCCCAAATATTTTTTCAGAGCTAGATGCAGAAAAAAATTATTTTTAATTTGCAACCTGATGGAGGTCAGTATAGATGGACTAATAGACCAAGTCCCACACACTGCTAGAAGCCCAAATATTTTTTCAGAGCTAGATGCAGAAAAAAATTATTTTTAATTTGCAACCTGATGGAGGTCAGTATAGATGGACTAATAGAACAAGTCCCACACGCTGCTAGAAGCCCAAATATTTTTTCAGAGATAAATGAAGAAAAAAATTATTTTTAATTTGCAACCTGATGGAGGTCAGTATAGATGGACTAATAGACCAAGTCCCACACACTGCTAGAAGCCCAAATATTTTTTCAGAGCTAGATGCAGAAAAAAATTATTTTTAATTTGCAACCTGATGGAGGTCAGTATAGATGGACTAATAGACCAAGTCCCACACACCGCTAGAAGCCCAAATATTTTTTCAGAGCTAGATGCAGAAAAAAATTATATTCAGTTTGCAACCTGATGGAGGTCAGTATAGATGGACTAATAGAATGATGCTATGCCCAAAAGATTTTACTTCACTAGGTGCAGTAAAAAAATTGGTATTCTATACACAGGTGGTATATCTTGCAACACAGATAGGCTACTGCACTGACTAACACACTCTGCAATAGGCCAAAAAGGATTAGCTTTGCTAGATTCAGCCAAATGCTGTGAAAAAAACTTGCACAGCACTGGCACAGACCTGCCTGGCAAAAACTGATAGGAACTGATGTAACCTAGTCCTGAAAAGGACTCCAATTACAATTAGTCTTTACTCCCACAATCTATCTATTTAAGAGCACAGACCTGCCTGATAAAAGTCGTAGGAAATGCTGTAACCTAGTCCTTAAAAGGACTGCAATCACAACTATTCCCTACTCCCAAGCTATCTGTATATTTGTGCGAAAATTGGCTTGAAATTAACAAGGTATAGCGCACACAGCAACAGCGGTGCCGTCTAACACGCAGCTGCAGCAGTGAGAAAATGGTGGCGACGGGGAAAATGGCTTGGTCTTATAGGGCAAGGACATGTGACATACACTGCCAATCACACATGCCCTTGCTTGTGTGAAAAAAAGCACTTCGCTCCGTGTGTGCGCTGCTGATAGGCTGACAGATTGCACCTCCCCACTGCAAATGCGGGAAAGAGAAAAAAAAATGGAGATCTTCATTGTTCCTGCAGAGATCCATCCCCTGCCCCTCCCCCCGCCCCGCTGTACACTCAAACTGCGTATTAACATTAATTTTCATCATTACTGAGAAAAAATCCAGTTATGATTTTGGTGCACGAACAGTTATCGAACATAACCTCGAACAGCCGAATTTTTCTCAAATTGTTCGTGTTCGCCGACCGGCTCGAACACCGCCCAAAACAGCTCGAATTTGAGATTGGCGAACAGTTCGAGTAGAACAACGCTCATCTCTACTAATAAAGGCTAGGTATTCAGCTGGGGGCTGATATTAGTAGCCTGGGAAGCTCCGTGGGTATTACCCCCTTCCCAGGCTTCAAACATCTGCCCCAGCCGTCTGCTTAACTTCCGCTAGAGAATAGAGATGAGCGATGTTCAACTCGAACTGTTCGCCAATCTCAAATTCGAGCTGTTTTGGGCGGTGTTCGAGCCGTTCGGCGAACACGAACGATTTGAGAAAAATTCGGCTGTTCGAGGTTATGTTCGATAACTGTTAGTGCACCAAAATCATAACTGGATTTTTTCTCAGTAATGATGAAAATTAATGTTAATACGCAGTCTGAGTGTACAGCGGGGTGGGGGGAGGGGCAGGGGATGGTTCTCTGCAGGAATAATGAAGATCTCAATTTTTTTTTCTTTTTCCCGCATTTGCAGTGGGGAGGTGCAGTCTGTCAGCCTATCAGCAGCGCACACACGGAGCGAACTGCTGTTTTTCACACAAGCAAGGGCATGTGTCATTGGCAGTGTAAGTCACATGTCCTTGCCCTATAAGACCAAGCCATTTTCCCCGTCGCCACCATTTTCTCACTGCTGCAGCTGCGTGTTAGACGGCACCGCTATTGCTGTGTGCGCTATACCTTGTTAATTTCAAGCCAATTTTCGCACAAATCTACAGATAGCTTGGGAGTAGGGAATAGTTGTGATTGCAGTCCTTTTAAGGACTAGGTTACAGCATTTCCTACGACTTTTATGAGGCAGGTCTGTGCTCTTAAATAGATAGATTGTGGGAGTAAAGACTAATTGTAATTGCAGTCCTTTTCAGGACTAGGTTACATCAGTTCCTATCAGTTTTTGCCAGGCAGGTCTGTGCCAGTGCTGTGCAAGTTTTTTTCACAGCATTTGGCTGAATCTAGCAAAGCTAATCCTTTTTGGCCTATTGCAGAGTGTGTTAGTCAGTGGAGTAGCCTATCTGTGTTGCAAGATATACCACCTGTGTATAGAATACCAATTTTTTTACTGCACCTGTTGAAGTTAAATCTTTTGGGCATAGCATCATTCTATTAGTCCATCTATACTGACCTCCATCAGGTTGCAAATTGAATATAATTTTTTTCTGCATCTAGCTCTGAAAAAATATTTGGGCTTCTAGCAGTGTGTGGGACTTGTTCTATTAGTCCATCTATACTGACCTCCATCAGGTTGCAAAGTGAATATAATTTTTTTCTGCATGTAGCTCTGAAAAAATATTTGGCCTTCTAGCAGTGTGTGGGACTTTCTCTATTAGTCCATCTATACTGACCTCCATCAGGTTGCAAATTAAAAATAATTTTTATCTGCATCTAGATCTGAAAAAATATTTGGCCTTCTAGCAGTGTGTGGGACTTTCTCTATTAGTCCATCTATACAGACCTCCATCAGGTTGCAAACTGAATATATTTTTTTCTGCATCTACCTCTGAAAAAATATTGGGCTTCTAGCTGTGTGTGGGACTTGTTCTATTAATCCATCTATACAGACCTCCATCAGGATGCAAACTGAATATATTTTTTTCTGCATCTACCTCTGAAAAAATATTGGGCTTCTAGCTGTGTGTGGGACTTGTTCTATTAATCCATCTATACAGACCTCCATCAGGTTGCAAACTGAATATATTTTTTTTCTGCATCTAGCTCTGAAAAAATAGTTGGCCTTTTAGCAGTGTGTGGGACTTTCTCTATTAGTCCATCTATATTGACCTCCATCAGGTTGCAAATTAAAAATAATTTTTATCTGCATCTAGATCTGAAAAAATATTTGGCCTTCTAGCAGTGTGTGGGACTTTCTCTATTAGTCCATCTATACTGACCTCCATCAGGTTGCAAATTAAAAATAATTTTTATCTGCATCTAGCTCTGAAAAAATATTTGGCCTTCTAGCAGTGTGTGGGACTTTCTCTATTAGTCCATCTATACTGACCTCCATCAGGTTGCAAATTAAAAATAATTTTTTTTCTGCAACTACCTCTGAAAAAATATTGGGCATCTAGCTGTGTGTGGGACTTGTTCTATTAATCCATCTATACAGACCTCCATCAGGTTGCAAACTGAATATATTTTTTTTCTGCATCTACCTCTGAAAAAATATTGGGCTTCTAGCTGTGTGTGGGACTTGTTCTATTAATCCATCTATACAGACCTCCATCAGGTTGCAAACTGAATATAATTTTTTTCTGCATCTAGCTCTGAAAAAATAGTTGGAGTTCTAGCAGTGTGTGGGACTTTCTCTATTAGTCCATCTATACTGACCTCCATCAGGTTGCAAATTAAAAATAATTTTTATCTGCATCTAGCTCTGAAAAAATATTTGGCCTTCTAGCAGTGTGTGGGACTTTCTCTATTAGTCCATCTATACTGACCTTCATCAGGTTGCAAATTAAAAATAATTTTTATCTCCATCTAGCTCTGAAAAAATATTTGGCCTTCTAGCAGTGTGTGTGACTTTCTCTATTAGTCCATCTATACTGACCTCCATCAGGTTGCAAATGAAAAATAATTTTTATCTCCATCTAGCTCTGAAAAAATATTTGGCCTTCTAGCAGTGTGTGGGACTTTCTCTATTAGTCCATCTATACTGACCTTCATCAGGTTGCAAATTAAAAATAATTTTTATCTGCATCTATCTCTGAAAAATTATTTGGGCTTCTAGCTGTGTGTGGGACTTGTTCTATTAGTCCATCTATACTGACCTCCATCAGGTTGCAAACTGAATATAATTTTTTTCTGCATCTAGCTCTGAAAAAATATTTGGCCTTCTAGCAGTGTGTGGGACTTTCTCTATTAGTCCATCTATACTGACCTCCGTCAGGTTGCAAATTAAAAATAATTTTTTTTCAGCATCTACCTCTGAAAAAATATTGGGCTTCTAGCTGTGTGTGGGACTTGTTCTATTAATCCATCTATACAGACCTCCATCAGGTTGCAAACTGAATATAATTTTTTTCTGCATCTACCTCTGAAAAAATATTTGGGCTTCTAGCTGTGTGTGGGACTTGTTCTATTAGTCCATCTCTACTGACCTCCATCAGGTTGCAAACTGAATATAATTTTTTTCTGCATCTAGCTCTGAAAAAATATTTGGCCTTCTAGCAGTGTGTGGGACTTGTTCTATTAGTCCACCTATACTGACCTCCATCAGGTTGCAAATTCAAAATAATTTTTTGTCTGCATCTAGCTCTGAAAAAATATTTGACCTTCTAGCAGTGTGTGGGACTTTCTCTATCAGTCCATCTATACTGACCTCCATCAGGTTGCAAACTGAATATATTTTTTTTCTGCATCTACCTCTGAAAAAATATTTGGGCTTCTAGCTGTGTGTTGGACTTGTTCTATTAGTCCATCTATACTGACCTCCATCAGGTTGCAAATCGATTATAATGTTTTTCTCCATCTAACCCAGCTAATAGTTTTGGCCTAATACCACAGTTTGGCCACTCAGCTCTGCTCGGTTCCCATCCATTGTTTTTTTGTGCAAACAACTCCAGAGTTGTGAATTAGTTAACCACCAAAATGAGTGGAAAAAGGCCTGCTGCTGGTGGAAAGGGGAATAGGCGTGTTGGGAAGGGGAAAAAAGGTTGTGTCCGTGGGGTAGGTGTTAAAGCAACAGTAACATCTGCAGAAGAAAGACCATCTTCCAGCCAAACTAAAATGTCTACTTCTTTTAGCAGACAATGTGATAAGATCCCTTTCTTACGGCCACGCCAATCGCTACAAATTCCAGATGAGGCACAAAAACAGCAGGTGCTTCAACGGATATCAAGTGCTCCTTTAAGTGGGCTCTCCTCCACATCAACTTCAACATCACAAATACTCCAGTCCTCAAAGGTGTCACCCCAATCGCACTTGCTTCCTCACAGCTCCCAAATCTACAGCTGCCCGTCTGAGTATGAGGTAGAACAGATGGTTGAGTCTGCAGAGCTGTTTACTCATACTATAGCCTGGGAATCAGAGGTCGACTCCAGCGCTTCTGTGAATCCAGACGAGGAAATGATCTGCACTGATGCCCAGAATCTTTATGAGTCGGATCCAGGACCAGACGCAGAAGGTTCTGACCATAATGTAGACCCTCATTCCCAAACTGTAACTCCTGTTGGTGGAGACAATGAGGAAGACGATGATGAGACTCAAATACCTGATTGGAGCGACAACTTTAGTTTTTTGTCAGGGCAGGAACAGGTTGGCTCTGAGGACGACGGGTGTGATAACTCACAGGGTGATGATGATGAGGTTGGAGATCCCACTTACTGTCAACCCACAGTCAGCCAAGAGATGAGGTCAGCAGAGGAGGTGGAGGAAGATGCTAGTGACGACGAGGTCAGGTTGCGCCTTCCTGGACAGAGACGTAGTACTGGAAGCACGTCAACAACTGCATCCTCAAACACAACTCTGCCTCTCACCACAAGTCGTGGTGGCTCTTCAGGTCGCATGGGTGCTAAGCCTTGCATAGCCTGGGCATTTTTTCAGATCGATAAAGATGACCCAACTCGTGTTATCTGTAACATTTGTCAGCAAAAGCTAAGTAGAGGCCAAAAAATACATAGTTTGAGTACTTCATGCATGAACCGGCACATGGACATGAAGCATAAGTTGCAGTGGGAAGCTCAGTGTGCTACAATGCGGCCTAGCCGGCCGGGCCAACCACTGACTGCCATATCTTGTGCATCCGCGGCCTCTTCATCCTCTGTGACTGGGGGGACAGCAGTCACACCTGTTTTGGGGCGCAGACCTGCCACCTCTTTACCCGCAACAGCCAGCGTGATTGGCAGGTCATCATTTTCTTTGGAGGTGGTAACACCAGCTGGTGTTGAGCGCTGTCCGACATCGATAGCACCACCTTTGGATCAAGGCAACCTAACATGTCCGCCTGCATCTTCCTCACAGACCGGCAGTTTGCCGGGGACACCCTTATCAACCCCGTCTAAGCACAATAGCCAGCCCTCGGTCCCTCAGATGTGGACAAGTAAAAGTCCATTTTCTCCTAGCCATGAGAAAGATAAGAGGTTGAATTTCACCATCTGCAAGCTCTTGGCTACAGAAATGCTGCCTTTCCGCCTGGTGGACACAGAGGATTTTCGAGACCTTATGTCCGTCGCAGTGCCCCAGTACCAGATGCCCAGTCGGCACTACTTCTCAAAGAAAGGTGTGCCTGCGCTCCACCAGCATGTCGCACACAACATCACCGCTTCTTTGAGAAACTCTGTGTGTGACAGGGTGCATTTCACCACAGACACTTGGACGAGTAGGCATGGACAGGGGTGTTACATGTCGCTGACTGGGCACTGGGTAACTATGGTGACAGCAGGACAAGGGGCTGCTGTCCAAGTCTTGCAGTCCCCACGAGTTGTGCGTCAATCCTCTTTATGTCAAAGTTCCTCCACTGCGTCTGCCTCCTCAACCTCCTCTCGGTCTTCCACCTGCACCCAAAACCTGTCGGGTCATTCCACAAGCTTTCTAACTGCGCAGAAGGGATCCTGCACACCTCCTTACTATGCTGGCAGTAGGGCTCAACGTCAACAGGCGGTTTTACTTTGAAATGTCTGGGAAATGTGAGTCACACAGCTGAGGAGTTGTGGTCAGCTCTGGAGAACCAATTTCATGAATGGTTGTCTCCACTGGACCTGAAACCAGGGAAGGCCGTGTGCGACAATGCTGCAAACCTGGGTGCGGCCCTTCGCTGGGACAATGTCACACACGTGCCTTGTATGGCTCACGTGTTGAACCTGGTTGTCCAGCAATTTTTAGCCCCCTATACCAATCTAGATGGCCTTCTGTAGAGGGCACGGTCGCTGTGTGCTCACTTCCGCCGTTCGCATCCCGCAGCTCAGCGACTTACATCTCTACAGAAGTCGTTGGGCCTGCCACTTCACCGGCTAAAATGTTATGTGCCTACCCGGTGGAATTCAACTCTGCACATGTTGCAGCGACTGTGGCAGCACCGACAAGCCCTGGTGCAATACGTTCTGACGTATAGCCTGGGCCAACGAGATCCAGAGGTGGGGCAAATCACGCTGGAGGAGTGGTCTCAGATCAGGGACCTATGCAACCTTCTGCACAGTTTTGAAATGGCGACGAAGATGTTTAGTGCTGACGATGCCATTATCAGCATGACTATTCCGGTGATTTACATGCTGGAGCACATGTTAAACAGAATTCGGAGTCAGGTGGTGGCACAAGAGGAGGTGGAGGAAGTAGAGGAGGAGGAGTTGTATGCGGAAGGGCTAACATCTGCAAGGTCCAGACGGTCGGCAGCACCAAGGCGGCAGGCATGTGAGGGTAGGGGAGATGGTTTTACCAGGGCGCATGTTAGCAGCCAAACTAGTGAGGAAGGTGCAGGAGCCCAGGAAGAAGTGGAGGACGAACTGATGGAAGACTCATCAGATGAGGGAGACCTTGATCACATTTCTGTTGTGCGAGGTTGGGGGGAGAGGACAGAGGAAGGAAGCATGATTGTTACCTCGCCACCAACACAACAGGGACTTGGTGCTCCTGGATGCGCAACACACATGAGTGCGTTCTTGCTGCACTACCTGCAACATGACCCTCGAATTGTGAGAATTAGAAATAATCCTGACTACTGGGTTGCCACACTGTTAGATCCCCGGTACAAAAGTAAATTTGCAGAAATTATTCCTGCCATAGAAAGGGATGCACGCATGCAGGAGTATCAGCAGAGACTGTTGCAGAATCTTACATGTGCTTTTCCACAAAATACCAGTGGTGCACGTAGTGAATCTCACAGTTCCAACTTGCCAACCGTGGGACCGTCAAGTGTTCAGCACTCAAACCGTAACAGAACCACAGTATCTGGTGGTAACATCAATTTTGCGGAATCATTTCACCACTTTTTTAGCCCATCCTTTGCAAGGCCACAGGAGACAAGAAGTCTGACACATAGTCAACGCCTAGAGACGATGGTACAGGAGTATCTCCAAGTAAACATTGAAGCCACGACTGTGTCACTGGACCCTTGCTCTTTTTGGGCTTCCAATCTGGATAAATGGCCGGAGCTAGCCACTTACGCCTTGGAGATCTTGTCATGCCCCGCAGCCAGCGTTCTGTCTGAACGTGTGTTCAGCGCTGCTGGTGGTGTGCTGACAGATAAGCGCACGCGGCTCTCCACTGATAATGTAGACAGACTCACGTTCATAAAGATGAACAAATCATGGATCCGAAACGACTTTTCTACCCCTGTGTCATCCTGGGGAGAGTAAAAGCTTGATGATTGTTTAAAATCACCCTACCAACCGTTTTAAGCTTTCAAATTACTAATCATGTTTATCTGTATCTTGACTGGAAAATAATTTGGGCTTTGTAGCAGTGTGCAGCACTGATCCTATTAGGCCATCTATAATAAGCTCCACCAGATTTAAAATTAAAAATAATTTTTAGCTGCATCTAGCCCGGAAAATAATTTTGGGGCTCCGAGATGCGCAAGACACATAAGTGCCTTCTTGCTGCACTACCTGCAGCATGACCCTCATATTGTCAGAATTCGAAGTAATCATGACTACTGGGTTGCCACACTCTTAGATCCCCCAAACTTTTCGATCAACCTTTTCATTTTAATAAAGACCAAAAAAATGGTCATTTTTGAAATTATAAGCATTAGCAGGTTGTTAGAAACTGAAATCAAACAGTTTTCAACTCAAAACTTTATTCTAGGTGATGTTACATTTTCACATAGGACCCCTTGTTCGAAAGGAGCTTCTGAACTCTCTCGTCCATTGAATTTGTCAGGTTTTGGATGGTTTCTGCTTCAATTGTTTTGCATGAGGACAGAATACCCTCCCAGAGCTGTTGCTTAGATGTGAACTGCCTCCCGCCATCATAGACACTCCTTTTAATGATGCTCCAAAGGTTCTGAATGGGGTAGAGGTCAGGGGAGCATGGGGGTCACACCATAAGTTTGTCCCCTTTTATGCCCATATCAGCCAGAGATGCAGATGTTTTATGTGCAGCATGAGATGGT
Source organism: Phyllobates terribilis (assembly GCF_046119375.1). Taxonomy (NCBI): domain Eukaryota; kingdom Metazoa; phylum Chordata; class Amphibia; order Anura; family Dendrobatidae; genus Phyllobates; species Phyllobates terribilis. Next base: position 1,121,385,117 of record NW_027362761.1, on the reverse strand, counting down.
GCATTATCTTGCAGAAAAATGATCTTGCTGTGAAATACACGGTTCTTCTTCTTGAACCATGGCAGGAAGTGCTGTTTGAGAAAATCCACATACATTATGGAGTTCATCTTTAGCGCCTTCAGGGATCCTAAAGGGGCCGACAATCTCTCTCCCCATGAATCCAGCCCAAAACATTACTCCACCTCCTCCTTGTTGGCGCTGTAACCGTGTTTGCGTGGGGTGTCCATCAACCAGCCATCCTCCACTCCATCCATCTGGACCATCGAGCGCTGCACGGCACTCATCCGTGAACAAAACAGTTTTGAAATCAGTCTTCATGTAATGTTTGGCCCACTGGAGCCGTTTCTGCTTGTGTGAAGTGGATAGAGGAGGTCGACAGGATGGCGTATGCACAGCTGCAAACCTCTGAAGGACCCTGCATCTTGTTGTTCGGGGGACGTTGGAGGCACAAGCAGCTTCAAAAACTTGTCTGCTGCTATGACAAGGCTTTTTTGCCGCTGCTCTTTCAACCTGACGTAATTGCCTGTAGGAAAGAGTCCTCAATTTGCCCTTATCAGCACGCACACGTGTGTACTGTGAATCAGCTACATACTTCTTTATTGCCAAGACACTTCATCCTGATCATCGCACAATGTTGATTGTAGTCATGCCTTGACCTAAACACTCCACAATTTGTTGCTTCTCAGCAGCCGACACATCCTTTTTCTTTCCCATTTTGGCAGAAAATGTAGGCTGCTGAATAATGTGAGAGAGCCTTCTTAAGTAGTCTTGTCTTTCATTGGACACACCTGACAAACTAATTAGCACTGGTGTCTGCAATTGCTTACAGTGATATAAAGAGCCCTGACACACATCACCATCAATGAGTTTAACTGACAAACAAACAAATTCTTCCCTTATCACTCCTAAACACTTTTTGCATAATAATTTGGAACACAGTGTACATGTGCTTTTCCACAAAACACCAGTGGTTCACGTAGTGAATCTTACAGTTCTAACTTGCCAACCGTGGTCTGTATGGAGTTGTTCAATAAAGGGCCCAAAATTAAGATAACATAGATGGGAGAGGTCTCTATGAATAGGAATTCCTAAGTATTTGATACCCTGTGAGGGCCAGGCAAAGGGAAAGTTGGACTGGATGGAATCCTACATGGATTTGGGGAGGGAGACATCGAGGGCCTCAGACTTCGCTGCATTGATTTTAAAATTTGATCATGTAACAAAGTGATCTATTTCAGCCATAACAGCATGGATGGATATATGTGATTGAGTGATATATACTAGGACATCATCAGCAAATAGAGAGCACTTGTACTCGGTGCTTCCCACCTCAATCCACCTAATATTGGGGTTATGGCGAATTGATGAGAGCAGGTGCTCCGTCACTAGGATGTATAAGAGAGGGGACAGAGAACATCCCTGCCTTGTCCCATTGGTGATTGTGAAAGGTGATGAAAATGTTCTGACGCGCCCCCTGGGCCTTGGGACACCCGGAGCCGGACCCTTTTTGGTGGATGCTGGTGGTTGTAGTCTTCGTGGCGGCGATCCGGTTCCGTGGCTCAGGCGGTCAAACCAGTGGCGGAACTATTTATGTGGTTTTGATGTTTAAATGTCCGACTACGCCACCCGTGGATTGCGGTCAGAGTGAACCGCCGCTACAGGGCAGACCGCTAAGGCTGGTGTTGTGGGTGCAGCAGAGCGTAGCATAACTCCCCACGGGAGGAGTATAGCCTCAGGGCAGTGTATGCGGAGGATGGGGGTGATGGTGCAGGGCAGCAGCAGTAACGACACGGAGTCAGTGATGCAGTTCAGGGCCTTTACTCACAGTTCTTATTATCCAGACCACGTCTGCAGGTAACGGCTGCCCACGTCGTACTGTGCTCACCAGGTGAGGGGCTCAGACAACTCCCAGATAACTTTGGAGCGCTTCACAGGACCCCCTTTGTGTGTCCTTTGTCTGGCCTTTCTTACCAACACTTCTGTCCGGCTGCCTCGGGCCTCCTCTTGGTAAACTTGGCGCCAGTTTCCCTGACCCTATGTGGTGCCTTCCTAGCGGGTGTAGCGAGGGGCTGCGCCACATAAAATGTCAGAGCCTCCGGTTTCTAGCTGAGGGTCGTTTCCTGCCTCCACTAGTTCGGGGACCGGTCTCCCCCTTTGGCCTGACCCCTCCACGCAGGTGGATTCGGGCGTGCGGTGGCGACTCGCCCGTCCGCACCCCTGGGATCCCTTCATTCCTCGTTCCTGGAGCCTTCTCCGCTCCTCTTCCTTCCTTCTCCCTCTTGCAGGCCTGGGCCTCTGTTACTAGGCCCGCCTCCGGAGCAGAGCTCATGCAGAGCCCCTGCTCCCTGCCACTTCTGCTCAGACTTCTCTGCACTGAACTAAGATGGTGCCCACCTTTTATACTCCCTTCTCAATGCACCCAGGAACTGCTTCTTCCCTGCTCCTGCACTGCAGGGTTCCCCTTCCTCAGTGTTCCCTCCCCCCACTCCAGCCAGGGACAGGGACTGTCGTGCCCATCTCAGGGGCATATTGGTCGCCCTGCCCCACGGCAATGTGGTGTAATGCATGCAGGTGTCGGGTCCTGATCCACACTCCATCCTTATCTGAGAGTGAGATATCACACCTCTGGGTGAGGTGCAATACGTCTGTAGCAACCGAGCCCTCGGTGCTACAGTTCCATTTATCTTCAGCCTAGGTGACGTATTGTGATACAGGGCCGTGATTTTGGCTATAAAAGGGTCCCCTAGACCCCTACCCCAAGCTTTTTAAGAGAATCATATATGGCGTGCCAGGAGACTCTATGGAATGCTTTCTCAGCATCCAACGAGAGTATCTACTTACAAATTTTTAACTGCATCTAGCCCAGGAAATACTTTGTGCCTAGTAGCAGTGTCTGCTAGTCAGCGGATTATCCCGGCTGTTAAGCAAGCTACACCACCTGTAGTTTGGACACTTAATTTTTTCAAATGAAATGCTTCGGGACCACGGGATACTTAGTGAAGAGCATCAGGAGGCACCCCAAGGCATAGGGGCTGGGACTGGCACTAGGATGCCTTGCGGTGGACAGCCGAGCTCGATCCTTATAAAAGCTTTTTAACTGCAGCAGCTTTAGTGGACGCTACTGGAGCTGGAATTACGCGGCTGCTGGCATGAGACTTGCCCTCCAATAGATCCTTGTAAATGGATTTAAAGTGTATTCATTCAAATTAGAGGGACAATTTAAATTAAAAAGCTTAGAGCTGCCTCCACCACAGGGGGGCTCTCTCGACCCACCAGCGGACAGGCACCAGTATTGGGAGAGGGGGGCTGGCCGTCAGGGTTCACCGCGGCTCTGGCACAAACCCGGCGACACGGAGGTGGCACGGGCAGGAGCGGACTGGCCGTCTCGGCTTCTCACTTTTTGGATTTTAGAAGGGCATGACATGCCTATATCTGTGTCTCCCCCTCCTTTTACTCCTCCACCTCTTTTCTTTTCGCATGACTATATGTACTTGTCACTTTTCCATGTGTTAGTTGTGTCTTCTGAGCAGTTTGTCAGCTTTTGGACACCTTTGAAGGTGTTTTCTATGTGTTTCTATGTGTTTTTGTTTGCCTGCCATTGGTTTTAACGGTGTTCGAAGGTGTTCGACGAACAGTTCGACGAACTGTTCGGTGAACACACGGGTGTTCGACGAACCGAACCGAACTCGAACACTACGGGGGTGGCTCAACACTAGTGCTGACAGATAAGCGCACGCGGCACTCCACTGATAATGTAGACAGACTCACGTTCATAAAGATGAACAAATCATGGATCCGAAACGACTTTTCTACCCCTGTGTCATCCTGGGGAGAGTAAAAGCTTGATGATTGGTTAAAATCACCCTACCAACCGTTTTAAGCTTTCAAATTACTAATCATGTTTATCTGTATCTTGGCTGGAAAATAATTTGGGCTTTGTAGCAGTGAGCAGCACTGATTCTATTAGGCCATCTATAATAAGCTCCACCAGATTTAAAATTACTAATCTTGTTTATCTGTATCTTGGCTGGAAAATAATTTGGGCTTTGTAGCAGTGTGCAGCACTGATCCTATTAGGCCATCTATACTAAGCTCCACCAGATTTAAAATTAATAATAATTTTTAGCTCCATCTAGCCCGGAAAATAATTTTGGGGCTCCGAGATGCGCAAGACACATAAGTGCCTTCTTGCTGCACTACCTGCAACATGACCCTCATATTGTCAGAATTCGAAGTAATCATGACTACTGGGTTGCCACACTCTTAGATCCCCCAAACTTTTCAATCAACCTTTTCATTTTAATAAAGACCAAAAAAATGGTCATTTTTGAAATTATAAGCATTAGCAGGTTATTAGAAACTGAAATCAAACAGTTTTCAACTCAAAACTTTATTCTAGGTGATGTTACATTTTCACATAGGACCCCTTGTTCGAAAGGAGCTTCTGAACTCTCTCGTCCATTGAATTTGTCAGGTTTTGGATGGTTTCTGCTTCAGTTGTTTTGCATGAGGACAGAATACCCTCCCAGAGGTGTTGCTTAGATGTGAACTGCCTCCCGCCATCATAGACACTCCTTTTGATGATGCTCCAGAGGTTCTGAATGGGGTAGAGGTCAGGGGAGCATGGCGGTCACACCATAAGTTTGTCCCCTTTTATGCCCATATCAGCCAGAGATGCAGATGTTTTATGTGCAGCATGAGATGGTGCATTATCATGCAAAAAAATGATCTTGCTGTGAAATACACGGTTCTTCTTCTTGAACCATGGCAGGAAGTGCTGTTTGAGAAAATCCACATACATTATGGAGTTCATCTTTAGCGCCTTCAGGGATCCTAAAGGGGCCGACAATCTCTCTCCCCATGATTCCAGCCCAAAACATTACTCCACCTCCTCCTTGTTGGCGCTGTAGCCGTGTTTGCGTGGGGTGTCCATCAACCAGCCATCCTCCACTCCATCCATCTGGACCATCGAGCGCTGCACGGCACTCATCTGTGAACAAAACAGGTTTGAAATCAGTCTTCATGTAATGTTTAGCCCACTGGAGCCGTTTCTGCTTGTGTGAAGTGGATAGAGGAGGTCGACAGGATGGCGTATGCACAGCTGCAAACCTCTGAAGGACCCTGCATCTTGTTGTTCGGGGGACGTTGGAGGCACCAGCAGCTTCAAAAACTTGTCTGCTGCTATGACAAGGCTTTTTTGCCGCTGCTCTTTTAACCTGACGTAATTGCCTGTAGGAAAGAGTCCTCAATTTGCCCTTATCAGCACGCACACGTGTGTACTGTGAATCAGCTGCATACTTCTTGATTGCCAAGACACTTCATCCTGATCATCGCACAATGTTGATTGTAGTCATGCCTTGACCTAAACACTCCACAATTTGTTGCTTCTCAGCAGCCGACACATCCTTTTTCTTTCCCATTTTGGCAGAAAATGTAGGCTGCTTAATAATGTGAGACAGCCTTCTTAAGTAGTCTTGCCTTTCATTGGACACACCTGCCAAACTAATTAGCACAGGTGTCTGCAATTGCTTACAGTGATATAAAGAGCCCTGACACACATCACCATCAATGAGTTTAACTGACAAACAAACAAATTCTTCCCTTATCACTCCTAAACACTTTTTGCATAATAATTTGGAACACAGTGTACATGTGCTTTTCCACAAAACACCAGTGGTTCACGTAGTGAATCTTACAGTTCTAACTTGCCAGCCGTGTTCTGTATGGAGTTGGTCAATAAAGGGCCCAAAATTAAGATAACATAGATGGGAGAGGTCTCTATGAATAGGAATTCCTAAGGATTTGATACCCTGTGAGGGCCAGGCAAAGGGAAAGTTGGACTGGATGGAATCCTATATGGATTTGGGGAGGGAGACCTCGAGGGCCTCAGACTTCGCTGCATTGATTTTAAAATTTGACCATGTAACAAAGTGATCTATTTCAGCCATAACAGCATGGATGGATATATGTGATTGAGTGATATATACTAGGACATCATCAGCAAATAGAGAGCACTTGTACTCGGTGCCTCCCACCTCAATCCACCTAATATTGGGGTTATGGCGAATTGATGAGAGCAGGTGCTCCGTCACTAGGATGTATAAGAGAGGGGACAGAGGACATCCCTGCCTTGTCCCATTGGTGATTGTGAAAGGTGATGAAAATGTTCTGATGCACCCCCTGGGCCTTGGGACACCCGGAGCCGGACCCTTTTTGGTGGATGCTGGTGGTTGTAGTCTTCGTGGCGGCGACCCGGTTCCGTGGCTCAGGGTGGTCAAACCAGTGGCGGAACTATTTATGTGGTTTTGATGTTTAAATGTCCGACTATGCCACCCGTGGATTGCGGTCAGAGTGAACCGCCGCTGCAGGGCAGACCGCTGAGGCTGGTGTTGTGGGTGCAGCAGAGCGTAGCATAACTCCCCACGGGAGGAGTATAGCCTCAGGGCAGTATATGCGGAGGATGGGGGTGATGGTGCAGGGCAGCAGCAGTAACGACACGGAGTCAGTGATGCAGTCCAGGGCCTTTACTCACAGTTCTTATTATCCAGACCACGTCTGCAGGTAACGGCTGCCCACGTCGTACTGTGCTCACCAGGTGAGGGGCTCAGACAACTCCCAGATAACTTTGGAGCGCTTCACAGGACCCCCTTTGTGTGTCCTTTGTCTGGCCTTTCTTACCAACCCTTCTGTCCGGCTGCCTCGGGCCTCCTCTTGGTAAACTTGGCGCCAGATTCCCTGACCCTATGTGGTGCCTTCCTAGCGGGTGTAGCGAGGGGCTGCGCCACATAAAATGTCAGAGCCTCCGGTTTCTAGCTGAGCGTCGTTTCCTGCCTCCACTAGTTTCTGGGACCAGTCTCCCCCTTTGGCCTGACCCCTCCACGCAGGTGGATTCGGGCGTGCGGTGGCGACTCGCCCGTCCGCACCCCTGGGATCCCTTCATTCCTCGTTCCTGGAGCCTTCTCCGCTCCTCTTCCTTCCTTCTCCCTCTTCCATGCCTGGGCCTCTGTTACTAGGCCCACCTCCGGAGCAGAGCTCATGCAGAGCCCCTGCTCCCTGCCACTTCTGCTCAGACTTCTCTGCACTGAACTAAGATGGTGCCCACCTTTTATACTCCCTTCTCAATGCACCCAGGAACTGCTTCCTCCCTGCTCCTGCACTACAGGTTTCCCCTTCCTCAGTGTTCCCTCCCACCACTCCAGCCAGGGACAGGGACTGTCGTGCCCATCTCAGAGGCATATTGGTCGCCCTGCCCCACGGCAATGTGGTGTAATGCATGCAGGTGTCGGGTCCTGATCCACACTCCATCCTTACCGGAGAGTGAGATATCACACCTCTGGGTGAGGTGCAATACCTCTGTAGCAACCGAGCCCTCAGGGTGCTACAGTTCCATTTATCTTCAGCCTAGGTGACGTATTGTGATACAGGGCCGTGATTTTGGCTATAAAAGGGTCCCCTAGACCCCTACCCCAAGCTTTTTAAGAGAATCATATATGGCGTGCCAGGAGACTCTATGGAATGCTTTCTCAGCATCCAACGAGAGTATCTAATTACAAATTTTTAACTGCATCTAGCCCAGGAAATACTTTGTGCCTAGTAGCAGTGTCTGCTAGTCAGCGGATTATCCCGGCTGTTAAGCAAGCTACACCACCTGTAGTTTGGACACTTAATTTTTTCAAATGAAATGCTTCGGGACCACGGGATACTCAGTGAAGAGCATCAGGAGGCACCCCAAGGCATAGGGGCAGGGACTGGCAGTAGGATGCCTTGCGGTGGACAGCCGAGCTCGATCCTTATAAAAGCTTTTTAACTGCAGCAGCTTTAGTGGACGCTACTGGAGCTGGAATTACGTGGCTGCTGGCATGAGACTTGCCCTCCAATAGATCCCTGTAAATGGATTTAAAGTGTATTCATTCAAATTAGAGAGACAATTTAAATTAAAAAGCTTAGAGCTGCCTCCACCACAGTGGGGCTCGCTCGACCCACCAGCGGACAGGCACCAGTATTGGGAGAGGGGGGCTGGCCGTCAGGGTTCACCGCGGCTCTGGCACAAACCCGGCGACACGGAGGTGGCACGGGCAGGAGCGGACTGAACGTGTCGGCTTCTCACTTTTTGGATTTTAGAAGGGAATGACATGCCTATATTTGTGTCTCCCCCTCCTTTTACTCCTCCACCTCTTTTCTTTTCGCATGACTATATGTACTTGTCACTTTTCCATGTGTTAGTTGTGTCTTCTGAGCAGTTTGTCAGCTTTTGGACACCTTTGAAGGTGTTTTCTATGTGTTTCTATGTGTTTTTGTTTGCCTGCCATTGGTTTTAACGGTGTTCGAAGGTGTTCGACGAACAGTTCGACGAACAGTTCGGCGAACACACGGGTGTTCGACGAACCGAACCGAACTCGAACACTACGGGGGTGGCTCAACACTACTAGAGACTAAAATTACGGGGAACCCCACAACAATTTTTTTTTTAATAAATCTTTTATTTTATGTCACGGGTGTGTTGCCACGAAGATCGTCACGAGTACACAGCCTGACTTCTCGCAGCTGACTTGTTGGTGCTTTGTGTTTTCTCGGCAGTGTAGGAGTTAATTCTCTCTCTCTCTGGGCTAGCTGAGGTCCAGCCTCGCCCAGCTGCAATCAATGCTTCTTTAGTGAGACTCCTTTATATTCCTGCAGGTCTGTTTGGGAGGTGTCGGTGAAAGCTTTTCATTCAGACTTACAGAGCGGATCGTGGTGTTTGGAGTTGCTGAGATAAGTGTATTTGGAAGTGTGTTTTCCCTTTCCTCGCTTTATCATTTATCTCCTTTCCCGTTGGTGTTCCCTCTGTTGTAGTTGTTTAGAAGTTGTATGCAAGGTGGTTTTGGTTTTTCCCTTGTACTGTCTCGTTCGTCTAAATACTGTGTGTGGGCATATTATTTCTGGTTCCCTATTGTTGTGATCGGGGTCCTTCTCAGGACTAGATTACTTAGGTGCAGGGATCCTCAGAAGGTAGGGGTTACGCTGGCGGCCTGGACCTCTGTACCTTTAACAGTACCTCCAGGATGAGGGATTAGTCAGGGCCCCAGCTTAGGGTCAGCTTAGGCCCCCTACCTCCAGTATTCTGTGACAGTGTGACATTTTCACCGACCATCTTAGTTTTTCTCCAGCTACCATGGATCCAGTAGCCGGTCTAGCTCGGCAGTTGCAGAGTTTGTCCATGGGGCTGGCGGACGTTAGGTCCAAGGTTTTGCATCCTCTGGAGCAAGCCGGACCAGAACCTAAAGTAGCTCTCCCTGACAGGTTCACTGGGGGGCGGGACAAGTTTTTTGTTTTCCGGGAGGCATGCAAATTGTACTTTCGGCTGCGGCCTCGGTCATCGGGCAGTGAAGAACAAAGGGTGGGAATTGTCATCTCGCTCCTACAAGGGGACCCACAATCTTGGGCGTTCTCTCTTCCCCCAAGCTCCCCGGTTCTCCAGTCAGTGGATAGGTTTTTCGCTGCTCTGGGACTCGTATATGATGACCCAGATCGGATCTCCCTTGCTGAGTCTAAGTTACGTAGGATTCAGCAGGGAGATCGTCCGGCGGAGGAATTCTGTTCGGAGTTCCGTAGGTGGGCCACGGACACCCAGTGGAATGACCCGGCTCTTAGGAGCCAGTTTTGTCATGGTTTATCCGACAAATTACAGGATGTGTTGGCACAGTATGACTCTCCCGCGTCACTGGAAGCCGCTATGGCCCTTGCTATTCGCGTTGACAGACGGCTTCGGGAGAGGTGCGGGATAACTCTACCCCCTGTAATGTCTCCACCTCCTACAAGGTCCCCTCATATGGTGGTTCCCCTGGTCAGTCCGGAGGAGCCTATGCAATTAGGAGGGACATCATTTCGGGGAAGGGGACCGGTGGTGCGCCATAAGACAGGAAGGTGTTTTCTCTGCGGGAAAAAGGGACATTTTATTGGGGGGTGTCCATCCCGTCCCTTGCAGAGTAAAGAGTCGTCGAAAAAACTGTTGATCCCAGGTTGTGTGGTGGACGGCAATCTGGGAGTAGGTATTTCGTCCCTAGGTTCGTCTCAGTTTCTCGTACCGGCGGAGGTGGTGGTGGGTACGAGAACTGAGAGGATATCTGTTCTTCTGGATAGTGGGGCCGGGGCTAATCTGGTTGATGCTCGGTTTGCCCGGGTTCAAGGTATGCGATTGAGTGAGTTGGCTAAACCCATCCCCATATTCTCGATTGATGCCAGACCTCTCGGTCAGGGAAGTTTTTTGCAAGCTGTGCATGGCGTAAAACTTCAAGTGGGGGCAATACATAAAGAACTGTTGTCTTGCTACGTGTTGGAGGGTCTTCCCACTCCTATAGTGTTGGGCCTTCCTTGGTTAGCTAAGCATAACCCGGTTATTAATTGGCAAACCAGAGAGATAAGCCAATGGAGTAAATTCTGTAATAAAAACTGCATGAACACGGTCATCGGTGCGGTTACTCCTTGGGTCTTACCTCCATTTCTGGCGGACTTTGAGGATGTATTCTCGGAGAATGGGTGTCAGGAACTACCTCCTCATCGCGTGTATGACTGTTCTGTAAAACTGCTCCCTGAGGCCAAGTTACCTAAAGCTAGGTTGTATAACCTTTCTGGTCCTGAGAGGCAGGCCATGAAGGATTATATTTCTGAAAGTCTGGCTAAGGGGCATATTAGACCTTCATCTTCTCCGGTGGCCGCGGGGTTCTTCTTTGTTAAGAAGAAAGATGGAGGCCTACGCCCTTGCCTGGATTTCCGTGAACTTAATCGGATTACGGTCCGAGATCCGTATCCGCTCCCACTTATTCCCGATCTCTTTAATCAGATCGTGGGCGCCAAATGGTTCTCTAAGTTGGATCTCAGGGGGGCGTACAATCTGATTAGGATGAAGGAGGGGGATGAGTGGAAGACGGCTTTTAACACTCCGGAGGGGCATTATGAGAACCTTGTCATGCCATTCGGTCTGACTAATGCCCCGGCGGTGTTTCAACACTTTGTTAATGATATTTTTCGCCACCTGGTGGGACAGTTTGTTGTCATATATCTGGATGATATCTTAATTTACTCGCCGGATCTGGTGTCTCATCAGGAGCACGTTAGACAGGTGTTACAGATCTTGCGGGATAATAAACTGTATGCCAAGTGGGAAAAGTGTGTGTTCGCCGTACAGGAACTCCAGTTTTTAGGCTTCCTGGTTTCAGCGTCCGGTTTTCGTATGGACCCTGGGAAAGTGCGGGCAGTTCTTGAGTGGGATCGGCCGGAGAATCTTAAGGCACTACAACGTTTCCTGGGGTTTGCTAACTATTACCGGAAGTTCATTCGTAATTTCTCGTCCATGGTTAAGCCTCTCACAGACATGACTAAAAAGGGGACGGATTTTTCTAGGTGGTCTGACAAGGCTTGTCAAGCATTCTCCTCCTTGAAAAAATGTGTTGCCTCGGCACCCATACTCATTCAACCTGATGCGTCTCAGCCATTCTTTGTAGAGGTAGACGCTTCCGAGGTAGGGGTGGGAGCAGTATTGTCACAGGGTTCGTCCCCTGGTAAGTGGCATCCGTGCGCCTTTTTCTCTAAAAAATTGTCGTCCGCTGAGAGGAATTACGATGTCGGCAATAGGGAACTTTTGGCCATTAAGTTAGCTTTTGAGGAGTGGCGCCATTTTTTGGAGGGGGCAGTTCATCCGGTCACCGTCATCACCGATCACAAGAACCTGCTATATCTGGAGTCCGCTAAACGTCTGAATCCCAGACAAGCTAGGTGGTCATTGTTTTTTACCAGGTTTAATTTCGTCGTTACATATCGTCCTGGGTCTAAAAATGTAAAGGCGGATGCCTTATCTCGTAGTTTCCCTGGGGCCGGGAATACGGACGACCCGATTCCTATTCTTCAGGAGGGGGTGGTGGTTTCGGCAGTATGCTCTGAGCTGGAGGAGGAGATATTGGAGGCTCAGGGAGACGCCCCTGTTGGACCTCCGGGGAGACTGTTCGTTCCAGATCAGTTGCGACAAAAGGTGATCGAGGCACACCATAACTCAGTTTTTGCAGGACACCCGGGGAGTAAAGCAACTGTGGATCTCCTCTCGCGTCGGTTTTGGTGGCCTAACTTACATAAAGAGGTGGTAACTTTTGTCGCGTCCTGTGGGGTTTGTGCGCGCTCTAAGACCTCACATACCCGTCCGTCTGGGGCCCTCTTACCTTTGAAGATCCCGGAGCGTCCTTGGACTCATCTGTCTATGGACTTTATTACTGACCTCCCTCCGTCTTCGGGTAAAACGGTCATACTCGTTGTAGTGGACAGGTTCAGCAAGATGGCACATTTTATCGCTCTTCCGGCTCTCCCTAATGCTAAAACTCTTGCGCAGGTGTTCATTGGGGAGATTGTGAGGCTTCACGGGGTACCCTCCGAGGTGGTGTCTGATCGGGGGTCTCAGTTTGTGTCCAAGTTCTGGAAGGCGTTTTGTGCACGGCGGGGGATGCATTTGTCATTCTCGTCGGCTTTTCATCCTCAGACCAATGGTCAGACGGAACGTATGAACCAGAGCTTGGAGACATATCTTCGGTGTTTTGTGTCAGAGAACCAGGAGGACTGGGCTTCTTTCCTACCTCTGGCAGAGTTTGCTCTCAATAATAGGCGGAGCGAGTCCACTGGTAAGTCCCCGTTTTTTGGGGCATATGGTTTTCACCCCCAGTTTTGTACTTTCAGTAGGGGGGGCTCTTCGGGGGTTCCGGAGGAGGAACGATTTTCCTCATCTCTCGCTTCAGTATGGAGAGGGGTGCTGAAGAATCTGAATACTATGGGGAACCGATACAAACGTATGGCTGATAGGAGGAGAGTGTCTGGTCCGGACCTAAGTGTGAACGATCAGGTATGGTTGTCTACCAGGAATATTAAACTTAAGGTTCCCTCCTGGAAACTGGGTCCCAGGTTCATCGGGCCGTACAGAATCAGTTCTGTTATTAATCCGGTGGCATTCCGTCTTGACCTCCCCCCTACGTTTAAAATTCACAACGTGTTTCACAGATCATTGCTTAAGAGGTATGTGGCGCCGGTGGTACCGTCACCTTTACCTCCCCCTCCTGTGGTTGTCAATGGTAACTTGGAGTTCCAGGTATCGAGGGTCATTGATTCACGCTTTAATCGCCGGTCCCTTCAGTACTTGGTTCATTGGAAGGGGTATGGTCCTGAGGAGAGGATGTGGGTTCCTGCGTCGGATATTAACGCAGACCGATTAGTTCGGGCCTTCCACACGACTCACCCGGATAAACCTGGCCCTGAGGGTCCAGAGGCCCCTCGTAGAAGGGGGGGTACTGTCACGGGTGTGTTGCCACGAAGATCGTCACGAGTACACAGCCTGACTTCTCGCAGCTGACTTGTTGGTGCTTTGTGTTTTCTCGGCAGTGTAGGAGTTAATTCTCTCTCTCTCTGGGCTAGCTGAGGTCCAGCCTCGCCCAGCTGCAATCAATGCTTCTTTAGTGAGACTCCTTTATATTCCTGCAGGTCTGTTTGGGAGGTGTCGGTGAAAGCTTTTCATTCAGACTTACAGAGCGGATCGTGGTGTTTGGAGTTGCTGAGATAAGTGTATTTGGAAGTGTGTTTTCCCTTTCCTCGCTTTATCATTTATCTCCTTTCCCGTTGGTGTTCCCTCTGTTGTAGTTGTTTAGAAGTTGTATGCAAGGTGGTTTTGGTTTTTCCCTTGTACTGTCTCGTTCGTCTAAATACTGTGTGTGGGCATATTATTTCTGGTTCCCTATTGTTGTGATCGGGGTCCTTCTCAGGACTAGATTACTTAGGTGCAGGGATCCTCAGAAGGTAGGGGTTACGCTGGCGGCCTGGACCTCTGTACCTTTAACAGTACCTCCAGGATGAGGGATTAGTCAGGGCCCCAGCTTAGGGTCAGCTTAGGCCCCCTACCTCCAGTATTCTGTGACAGTGTGACATTTTACCACTAAATGACAAGTGCAGTAACCAACACTGTCACTGTACTTACTATATATGTGACTGACATGTTTCTATCTATCTAATCTATGTGTGATGCTCTATTCTTTCTGTTCTAAATTGTCGGTACCAGTGTATGCCGCTGCTGAATTGCCGGCTTTTCATGTTTCACTGTGAGCACTGTTCCCATCGATTTGGGCAACCACTGTAATGCCACAACCACCATGGCTGTGGCATTACAGTGAGTGGCAGACAATCCATCCATGATTGGTGCTCTAAATAGCACCAGACATGCAGGACGGGGACCCAAGCTCCCGCCCGAGCATCTCGAAAGTACTCGGCGAGCTCCGAGCATCTCGAGTACTGAGATGCTCGGGCGAGTACCGAGCAGTGGCGAGCATGCTCACTCATCACTAATTAACAGTATTACTGTGAAAAAATCCAGTTACGCTTTTAGTGCACGAACAGTTATCGAACATAACCTAGAACAGCCGAATTTTTTGCAAATCGTTCGAGTTCGTCGAACACCGCTCATCTCTAGTAGTAAGTAACCGGAACGCCCCCTCAATGTCTGTTTTGGCCATTAGGGTGCCCCTTCCCAACTTCTTGACCCGCCTGATTGCCTTGTCAAAGGAGGTACAGTATATACTTCTGTACTTGGTTCCGCGTCGATGTTGTCGTTTAGTGACCTGCCCCTTGGATATGACAAATGGTGGATTAGTCCGAATGTATTGGGTTCTGTTTTTGGCACGACTCCCAACGGGGATACCACTACGTCTTGAAAGGAAAGTGTTCTGAATGGAACCGCCATTCTACCTAAAGATATTTCTTTTTTTAATTTTCTTGTTACGACGTCTGGGTGTTGGTAGGCTGATTTTAGATTTTTACTCCAGCCTTTCTTGATTTTAGAAGGGCATGACATGCCTATATCTGTGTCTCCTCCTCCTTTTACTCCTCCACCTCTTTTCTTTTCGCATGACTATATGTACTTTTCACTTTTCCATGTGTTAGTTGTGTCTTCTGAGCAGTTTGTCAGCTTTTGGACACCTTTGAAGGTGTTTTCTATGTATTTTCTATGTGTTTCTGTGTGTTTTTGTTTGCCTGCCATTAGTTTTAACGATGTTCGACGAACCGAACCAAACCCGAACACTACGGGGGTGGCTCAACACTAATCATATGTAGACCTCAACTATGAGAGACAAAATGAGGAAACCAATCCTGAAAATCACATTGTCTGATTTGGAAAGAAATTTTTTGCAAATTTTGGTGGAAAATAATTATTTCTTTTTGGACGAGAGCGATTTTGAATTTTTTTTCTACAGATTTCCTACCTTTTATGATATATACTATTTATATATTATTTAATTGGTGCCATATTAACATACAGTATATTGGAAACTTCAGAGCCATATGTCTATGTCCCTAGATAAAAAATGTCAGAAATTGACCTCTTAATTATTAGGGAATTTCCCACATTAAAATAATTTTTACAATATTATTAAATATTCACATTTACTCACTTTACCAATTATTCATTTTTTGGTTCTAAGTGAAGGGGGGTTATATAATTGAGTCTCACACTTCTTTAGTCTGAATGATACAGCTTGTCCCTGGAAGCTCAGTAGGCTGTAAAATTCTGACGACAGATGAAATATGTTTTATATCACAAATTACAGTCCGAGTACATTTGTTTGGAGAATTCTTTAGTAACAAACATTTGCTTTTAAGAATCCAATTTATTACATCAGCAGGGTGTTTCACATCAGAATGTGGTAACCAATTCTGAGCAGTTTCGTTAATATAGAAAATTAATCAGACAGTTATCCAAGGACATGATACAGTTCTTAATGCATTCTGTTCTTTTCTGTACAATAGGTTTTTTTATGAGTGGATTGTTCATATGATCTGTCATCTGCACTGGGTCAGGACACTTTAGACTGTGATCCAAGGGGACGTACTGTACATAATGTAGACCTCTGGTCTCAGAGATCCTTCAGTGATACCCACAGTGTTATTTACCACTGTGGTTATTATTGCAAAAAAGGTGCGGGAGGAGCATGTCAGAGGGTGAAACCCTGAGCAATATCCACAGCATAAATTGGCATGCTGTGAATCTTAAATCTCTTGTCAATTGAGGATATATTTTGCAGCATGTTCATGAGATTTCTTAAAATTTCATCTACTTTGCTTGCACTGTAAAACGGATTTTCACCAAGCGAAGATGCAACATAAACTATGCTTTTTTTCCCACGTTATAGCCAGTGAAAACAGAATTTATTTTATGTGAATAAGTGATTGTTACAGTAGGGTGGATTATTCAAGTGGGATTGACTTCTCCAAAAATTCCAAGCTGATTTTTGTAATTCGCTCCATGCAAATTCAGCAAAATAGCGACCGTCTGCCCTCAATTTTGCTGAACCTAAACCATTGCTCATTCTCCCTCGTATGGTTCTCCTCTTCTTGCTGCCGAGCACTGAAATCCTAGGCATCTTTACGCTAGTCTGGGACTTCTGTCTGCAACTGGGCCAGGGTTGTCCCTCCACATGTGCAGCGACGTCCCGGGCCTAGTCGTTGCCAATGTCCTGGCTTAGAGTACACATTTTAAGGTTCCAGTGCATATGTAATTCAGGTGTCAAAATGCAACGCATAGAGTCACAAAATGGGGGCAGTCAAATAGCTATAAATAAATAATAATAAATATATATATATATATATATATATATATATATATATATATACAGTACAGACCAAAAGTTTGGACACACCTTCTCATTTAAAGATTTTTCAGTATTTTCATGACTATGAAAATTGTACATTCACAGTGATGGCATCAAAACTATGAATTAACACATGGTGAATTATATACTTAACAAAAAAGTGTGAAACAACTGAAAATATGTCTTATATTCTAGGTTCTTCAAAGTAGCCACCTTTTGCTTTGATGACTGCTTTGCACACTCTTGGCATTCTCTTGATGAGCTTCAAGAGATAGTCACCGGAAATGGTCTTCCAACAATCTTGAAGGAGTTCCCAGAGATGCTTAGCACTTGTTGGCCCTTTTGCCTGCACTCTGTGGTCCAGCTTCCATAGTTATGTTCACCGGCAGCCACCCATCTTGCCTTACGGGTCTCTCACCCCGGTCTCTCTCGCTGGTTCCTTCAGCGCGCCCAGCCTGCGTCATGTCTCTCTCTGTGTCTGGCTCCGAAATCACCTCAGGCACTGCGCGCTCAACCGTTAAATTTTGAAATCCCCTGCTGGAGGTCACCTGACCAGGTCCAGAGTGCAAACTTGAAATGCTCACCAGATGGCGCTCTTTCTCCTTATTACCTATATCTCGCATTGATTCTCTAAAAGACTTTTCTCCTTCTATTACATTTATCATAACATCATTACTTGCGACGTGACCTCAGGTTGTGCACTTTATGTCTGGGCTTCCGGCTGTGACTAGGTCCCGGAAATTTCTGCGAATGTGCATTGACAGGATGCGGCAACGTTGAGCATGTGCAGGGATGTTCCAGGCCTATTCATGTCAGGAAAACCCTGCCTGGGAAGAACAAGGCCAGGGTTTCCTCGTGCAGTGGCATTAAGTAGAGGTGATGAGGACCATATGGGAGACAGTGAGAAGCGGAGGTGAGCGGTGAGGTGTGAGTTGTTTTTTTCTCTACATCTTACATTTATTATGCCCTGGTGTCTCTACAGACACTAGAGCATAATAAGGGGCATTCAATTTAGAGAATACATTTGAATTTCCCTGTAAAAACGATTTGGCGAGTATGTATCTTGTCAGATCCGCTCATCTTTAGTGAATGTCAAAATTAATCTGCATGAGACCAAATAATTCTAATGGATGTTTTCCCGTAGATTCTCATAGATTGTAAACTTGCAAGCAGGGTCCTCACTCCTGGTATCTGTTGATTTATGTGATTATTGTTATTCTGTAATGTCTTTTATTGTCTGTACAAGTCCACTCTAAAATGTAAAGTGCTGCGGAATATGTTGGCGCTATAGAAATAAAAGCTATTATTATTATTATTCCTACACTGTTTTTGACAACTTTACTATTGATTTGCAATAGTAGTCATCACTGTGTAGTATACAGATAAATACAAATATGGATGCACGATTCAGCCCTGTATAGTTGAACTTGTTATTTCTATTAAAGACTAATTCAGTGCAGATGAAGTCTGGTTGTAAATGGTAGACTAATGATGGTCAGGGTAGGCAACAAACAGGTAGAAGAGGCTAGTAACTTGTGTATCATCAATAAGCACCTTGACAGATAGAAGGAGGTAGAATAGTACAGCATGACAATGCAAAAACTGTTGAGAAATTCAACTCTATGGCCACTGAGACAAGGAGTAAAGTAATTTAATTGACAATTTAGACATAGAGAAATCATTTTGGAGCAGGGGGAACATCATACAGGAACCACACAGTAATGTGACATAACCTGAATCACATATTTTTTTGTGATTGAACGTAAACTGTAAATTATTTTTTGGAGGTGAAGAAAATTTTTAAAGAAGCACTCACATCAAAGTTTTTATCCTCTTAATATATTGCAGTCATCATATTATATAGCACTGTGTACATAGAATTGCTCATTCTACCCTTCTACACAGTGTAATGCAGCGACTTGCTGCATTACGGTAATGGTCCAGGATGTGTTTTGGCTGACCATGTACCTACCCCTCAGGTGAATAGTCACATGACTGTGACATAGCACAGGTCCTGTGCACACAGAATGTCTGATTACATGGCTGTGACATCAGCACAGGTCCTGTGTGTGTGTGTACTACAGGATATATAAACCCTGGGAGTCTTGAGACAGTGTGTGTAAGGTGTGAGGCCTGTTCCCGTGTGGGACACCGCTAGTGTGAGGCCTAGTGAGTAGAGATGAGCGTTGTTCTACTCGAACTGTTCGCCAATCTCAAATTCGAGCTGTTTTGGGCGGTGTTCGAGCCGGACGGCGAACACGAACAATTTGAGAAAAATTCGGCTGTTCGAGGTTATGTTCGATAACTGTTCGTGCACCAAAATCATAACTGGATTTTTTCTCAGTAATGATGAAAATTAATGTTAATACGCAGTTTGAGTGTACAGCGGGGCGGGGGGAGGGGCAGGGGATGGATCTCTGCAGGAACAATGAAGATCTCCATTTTTTTTTCTCTTTCCCGCATTTGCAGTGGGGAGGTGCAATCTGTCAGCCTATCAGCAGCGCACACACGGAGCGAAGTGATTTTTTTCACACAAGCAAGGGCATGTGTGATTGGCAGTGTATGTCACATGTCCTTGCCCTATAAGACCAAGCCATTTTCCCCGTCGCCACCATTTTCTCACTGCTGCAGCTGCGTGTTAGATGGCACCGCTGTTGCTGTGTGCGCTATACCTTGTTAATTTCAAGCCAATTTTCGCACAAATATACAGATAGCTTGGGAGTAGGGAATAGTTGTGATTGCAGTCCTTTTAAGGACTAGGTTACAGCATTTCCTACGACTTTTATCAAGCAGGTCTGTGCTCTTAAATAGATAGATTGTGGGAGTAAAGACTAATTGTAATTGGAGTCCTTTTCAGGACTAGGTTACATCAGTTCCTATCAGTTTTTGCCAGGCAGGTCTGTGCCAGTGCTGTGCAAGTTTTTTTCACAGCATTTGGCTGAATCTAGCAAAGCTAATCCTTTTTGGCCTATTGCAGAGTGTGTTAGTCAGTGGAGTAGCCTATCTGTGTTGCAAGATATACCACCTGTGTATAGAATACCAATTTTTTTACTGCACCTAGTGAAGTAAAATCTTTTGGGCATAGCATCATTCTATTAGTCCATCTATACTGACCTCCATCAGGTTGCAAACTGAATATAATTTTTTTCTGCATCTAGCTCTGAAAAAATATTTGGGCTTCTAGCAGTGTGTGGGACTTGGTCTATTAGTCCATCTATACTGACCTCCATCAGGTTGCAAATTAAAAATAATTTTTTTCTTCATTTAGCTCTGAAAAAATATTTGGGCTTCTAGCAGTGTGTGGGACTTGTTCTATTAGTCCTTCTATACTGACCTCCAGCAGGTTGCAAATTGAATATAATTTTTTTCTGCATCTAGCTCTGAAAAAATATTTGGGCTTCTGGCGGTGTGTGGGACTTGGTCTATTAGTCCATCTATACTGACCTCCATCAGGTTGCAAATTAAAAATAATTTTTTTCTGCATCTAGCTCTGAAAAAATATTTGGGCTTCTAGCAGTGTGTGGGACTTGGTCTATTAGTCCATCTATACTGACCTCAATCAGGTTGCAAATTAAAAATAATTTTTTTCTTCATTTATCTCTGAAAAAATATTTGGGCTTCTAGCAGCGTGTGGGACTTGTTCTATTAGTCCATCTATACTGACCTCCATCAGGTTGCAAATTAAAAATAATTTTTTTCTGCATCTAGCTCTGAAAAAATATTTGGGCTTCTAGCAGTGTGTGGGTCTTGGTCTATTAGTCCATCTATACTGACCTCCATCAGGTTGCAAATTAAAAATAATTTTTTTCTGCATGTAGCTCTGAAAAAATATTTGGGCTTCTAGCAGTGTGTGGGACTTGGTCTATTAGTCCATCTATACTGACCTCCATCAGGTTGCAAATTAAAAATAATTTTTTTCTGCATCTAGCTCTGAAAAAATATTTGGGCTTCTAGCAGTGTGTGGGACTTGGTCTATTAGTCCATCTATACTGACCTCCATCAGGTTGCAAATTGAATAAAAAAAATTTCTGCATCTAGCTCTGAAAAAATATTTGGGCTTCTAGCGGTGTGTGGGACTTGGTCTATTAGTCCATCTATACTGACCTCCATCAGGTTGCAAATTAAAAATAATTTTTTTCTGCATCTAGCTCTGAAAAAATATTTGGGCTTCTAGCAGTGTGTGGGACTTGGTCTATTAGTCCATCTATACTGACCTCCATCAGGTTGCAAATTAAAAATAATTTTTTTCTTCATTTAGCTCTGAAAAAATATTTGGGCTTCTAGCAGTGTGTGGGACTTGTTCTATTAGTCCTTCTATACTGACCTCCAGCAGGTTGCAAATTGAATATAATTTTTTTCTGCATCTAGCTCTGAAAAAATATTTGGGCTTCTAGCGGTGTGTGGGACTTGGTCTATTAGTCCATCTATACTGACCTCCATCAGGTTGCAAATTAAAAATAATTTTTTTCTGCATCTAGCTCTGAAAAAATATTTGGGCTTCTAGCAGTGTGTGGGACTTGGTCTATTAGTCCATCTATACTGACCTCCATCAGGTTGCAAATTAAAAATAATTTTTTTCTGCCTCTAGCTCTGAAAAAATATTTGGGCTTCTAGCAGTGTGTGGGACTTGGTCTATTAGTCCATCTATACTGACCTCCATCAGGTTGCAAATTAAAAATAATTTTTTTCTTCATTTAGCTCTGAAAATATATTTGGGCTTCTAGCAGTGTGTGGGACTTGTTCTATTAGTCCTTCTATACTGACCTCCAGCAGGTTGCAAATTGAATATAATTTTTTTCTGCATCTAGCTCTGAAAAAATATTTGGGCTTCTAGCGGTGTGTGGGACTTGGTCTATTAGTCCATCTATACTGACCTCCATCAGGTTGCAAATTAAAAATAATTTTTTTCTGCATCTAGCTCTGAAAAAATATTTGGGCTTCTAGCAGTGTGTGGGACTTGGTCTATTAGTCCATCTATACTGACCTCCATCAGGTTGCAAATTAAAAATAATTTTTTTCTGCCTCTAGCTCTGAAAAAATATTTGGGCTTCTAGCAGTGTGTGGGACTTGGTCTATTAGTCCATCTATACTGACCTCCATCAGGTTGCAAATTAAAAATAATTTTTTTCTGCATCTAGCTCTGAAAAAATATTTGGGCTTCTAGCAGTGTGTGGGACTTGGTCTATTAGTCCATCTATACTGACCTCCATCAGGTTGCAAATTGAATAAAAAAATTTTCTGCATCTAGCTCTGAAAAAATATTTGGGCTTCTAGCGGTGTGTGGGACTTGGTCTATTAGTCCATCTATACTGACCTCCATCAGGTTGCAAATTAAAAATAATTTTTTTCTGCATCTAGCTCTGAAAAAATATTTGGGCTTCTAGCAGTGTGTGGGACTTGGTCTATTAGTCCATCTATACTGACCTCCATCAGGTTGCAAATTAAAAATAATTTTTTTCTTCATTTAGCTCTGAAAAAATATTTGGGCTTCTAGCAGTGTGTGGGACTTGTTCTATTAGTCCTTCTATACTGACCTCCAGCAGGTTGCAAATTGAATATAATTTTTTTCTGCATCTAGCTCTGAAAAAATATTTGGGCTTCTAGCGGTGTGTGGGACTTGGTCTATTAGTCCATTTATACTGACCTCCATCAGGTTGCAAATTAAAAATAATTTTTTTCTGCATCTAGCTCTGAAAAAATATTTGGGCTTCTGGCAGTGTGTGGGACTTGGTCTATTAGTCCATCTATACTGACCTCCATCAGGTTGCAAATTAAATATAATTTTTTTCTGCATCTAGCTCTGAAAAAATATTTGGGCTTCTAGCAGTGTGTGGGACTTGGTCTATTAGTCCATCTATACTGACCTCCATCAGGTTGCAAATTGAATAAAAAAAATTTTTGCATCTAGCTCTGAAAAAATATTTGGGCTTCTAGCGGTGTGTGGGACTTGGTCTATTAGTCCATCTATACTGACCTCCATCAGGTTGCAAATTAAAAATAATTTTTTTCTGCATCTAACCCAGCCAATAGTTTTGGCCTAATACCACAGTTTGGCCACTCAGCTCTGCTCGGTTACCATCCATTGTTTTTTTGTGCAAACAACTCCAGAGTTGTGAATTAGTTAACCACCAAAATGAGTGGAAAAAGGCCTGCTGCTGGTGGAAAGGGGAATAGGCGTGTTGGGAAGGGGAAAAAAGGTTGTGTCCGTGGGGTAGGTGCAGAAGAAAGACCATCTTCCAGCCAAACTAAAATGTCTACTTCTTTTAGCGGACAATGTGATAAGATCCCTTTCTTACGGCCACGCCAATCGCTACAAATTCCAGATGAGGCACAAAAACAGCAGGTGCTTCAACGGATATCAAGTGCTCCTTTAAGTGGGCTCTCCTCCACATCAACTTCAACATCACAAATATTCCAGTCCTCAAAGGTGTCACCCAAATCGCACTTGCTTCCTCACAACTCCCAAATCTCCAGCTGCCCGTCTGAGTATGAGGTAGAACAGATGGTTGAGTCTGCAGAGCTGTTTACTCATACTATAGCCTGGGAATCAGAGGTCGACTCCAGCGCTTCTGTGAATCCAGACGAGGAAATGATCTGCACTGATGCCCAGAATCTTTATGAGTCGGATCCAGGATCAGACGCAGAAGGTTCTGACCATAATGTAGACCCTCATTCCCAAACTGTAACTCCTGTTGGTGGAGACAATTAGGAAGACGATGATAAGACTCAAATACCTGATTCGAGCGACAACTTTAGTTTTTTGTCAGGGCAGGAACAGGTTGGCTCTGAGGACGACGGGTGTGATAACGCACAGGGTGATGATGATGAGGTCGGAGATCCCACTTACTGTCAACCCACAGTCAGCCAAGAGATGAGGTCAGCAGAGGAGGTGGAGGAAGATGCTAGTGACGACGAGGTCAGGTTGCGCCTTCCTGGACAGAGACGTAGTACTGGAAGCACGTCAACAACTGCATCCTCAAACACAACTCTGCCTCTCACCACAAGTCGTGGTGGCTCTTCAGGTCGCATGGGTGCTAAGCCTTGCATAGCCTGGGCATTTTTTCAGATCGATAAAGATGACCCAACTCGTGTTATCTGTAACATTTGTCAGCAAAAGCTAAGTAGAGGCCAAAAAATACATAGTTTGAGTAGTTCATGCATGAACCGGCACATGGACATGAAGCATAAGTTGCAGTGGGAAGCTCAGTGTGCTACAATGCGGCCTAGCCGGCCGGGCCAACCACCGTCTGCCATATCTTGTGCATCCGCGGCCTCTTCATCCTCTGTGACTGGGGGGACAGCAGTCACACCTGTTTTGGGGCGCAGACCTGCCACCTCTTTACCCGCAACAGCCAGCGTGATTGGCAGGTCATCATTTTCTTTGGAGGTGGTAACACCAGCTGGTCTTGAGCGCTGTCCGACATCGATAGCACCACCTTTGGATCAAGGCAACCTAACATGTCCGCCTGCATCTTCCTCACAGACCGGCAGTTTGCCGGGGACACCCTTATCAACCCCGTCTAAGCACAATAGCCAGCCCTCGGTCCCTCAGATGTGGACAAGTAAAAGACCATTTCCTCCTAGCCATGAGAAAGCTAAGAGGTTGAATTTCACCATCTGCAAGCTCTTGGCTACAGAAATGCTGCCTTTCCGCCTGGTGGACACAGAGGATTTTCGAGACCTTATGTCCGTCGCAGTGCCCCAGTACCAGATGCCCAGTCGGCACTACTTCTCAAAGAAAGGTGTGCCTGCGCTCCACCAGCATGTCGCACACAACATCACCGCTTCTTTGAGAAACTCTGTGTGTGACAGGGTGCATTTCACCACAGACACTTGGACGAGTAGGCATGGACAGGGGCGTTACATGTCGCTGACTGGGCACTGGGTAACTATGGTGACAGCAGGACAAGGGGCTGCTGTCAAAGTCTTGCCGTCCCCACGAGTTGTGCGTCAATCCTCTTTATGTCAAAGTTCCTCCACTGCTTCTGCCTCCTCAACCTCCTCTCGGTCTTCCACCTGCACCCAAAGCCTGTCTGGTCATGCCACAAGCTTTCTAACTGCGCAGAAGGGATCCTGCACACCTCCTTACTATGCTGGCAGTAGGGCTCAACGTCATCAGGCGGTTTTTACATTGAAATGTCTGGGACATGTGAGTCACACAGCTGAGGAGTTGTGGTCAGCTCTGGAGAACCAATTTCATGAATGGTTGTCTCCACTGGACCTGAAACCAGGGAAGGCCGTGTGCGACAATGCTGCAAACCTGGGTGCGGCCCTTCGCCGGGGCAATGTCACACACGTGCCTTGTATGGCTCACGTGTTGAACCTGGTTGTCCAGCAATTTTTAGCCCACTATCCCAGACTAGATGGCCTTCTGCAGAGGGCACGGTCGCTGTGTGCTCACTTCCGCCGTTCGCATCCCGCAGCTCAGCGACTTACACCTCTACAGAAGTCGTTGGGCCTGCCACTTCACCGGCTAAAATGCGATGTGCCTACCCGGTGGAATTCAACTCTGCACATGTTGCAGCGACTGTGGCAGCACCGACAAGCCCTGGTGCAATACGTTCTGACGTATAGCCTGGGCCAACGAGATTCAGAGGTGGGGCAAATCACGCTGGAGGAGTGGTCTCAGATCAGGGACCTATGCACCCTTCTGCACAGTTTTGAAATGGCGACGAAGATGTTTAGTGCTGACGATGCCATTATCAGCATGACTATTCCGGTGATTTACATGCTGGAGCACATGTTAAACAGAATTCGGAGTCAGGTGGTGGCACAAGAGGAGGTGGAGGAAGTAGAGGAGGAGGAGTTGTATGCGGAAGGGCTAACATCTGCAAGGTCCAGACGGTCGGCAGCACCAAGGCGGCAGGCATGTGAGGGTGGGGGAGATGATTTTACCAGGGCGCATGGTAGCAGCCAAACTAGTGAGGAAGGTGCAGGAGCCCAGGAAGAAGTGGAGGACGAACTGATGGAAGACTCATCAGATGAGGGAGACCTTGATCACATTTCTGTTGTGCGAGGTTGGGGGGAGAGGACAGAGGAAGGAAGCATGATTGTTACCTCGCCACCAACACAACAGGGACTTGGTGCTCCTGGATGCGCAACACACATGAGTGCCTTCTTGCTGCACTACCTGCAACATGACCCTCGAATTGTGAGAATTAGAAATAATCCTGACTACTGGGTTGCCACACTGTTAGATCCCCGGTACAAAAGTAAATTTGCAGAAATTATTCCTGCCATAGAAAGGGATGCACGCATGCAGGAGTATCAGCAGAGACTGTTGCAGAATCTTACATGTGCTTTTCCACAAAATACCAGTGGTGCACGTAGTGAATCTCACAGTTCCAACTTGCCAACCGTGGGACCGTCAAGTGTTCAGCACTCAAACCGTAACAGAACCACAGTATCTGCTGGTAACATCAATTTTGCGGAATCATTTCACCACTTTTTTAGCCCATCCTTTGCAAGGCCACAGGAGACAAGAAGTCTGACACATAGTCAACGCCTAGAGACGATGGTACAGGAGTATCTCCAAGTAAACATTGAAGCCACGACTGTGTCACTGGACCCTTGCTCTTTTTGGGCTTCCAATCTGGATAAATGGCCGGAGCTAGCCACTTACGCCTTGGAGATCTTGTCATGCCCCGCAGCCAGCGTTCTGTCTGAACGTGTGTTCAGCGCTGCTGGTGGTGTGCTGACAGATAAGCGCACGCGGCTCTCCACTGATAATGTAGACAGACTCACGTTCATAAAGATGAACAAATCATGGATCCGAAACGACTTTTCTACCCCTGTGTCATCCTGGGGAGAGTAAAAGCTTGATGATTGGTTAAAATCACCCTACCAACCGTTTTAAGCTTTCAAATTACTAATCATGTTTATCTGTATCTTGACTGGAAAATAATTTGGGCTTTGTAGCAGTGTGCAGCACTGATCCTATTAGGCCACCTATAATAAGCTTCACCAGATTTAAAATTAAAAATAATTTTTAGCTGCATCTAGCCCGGAAAATAATTTTGGGGCTCCGAGATGCGCAAGACACATAAGTGCCTTCTTGCTGCACTGCCTGCAGCATGACCCTCATATTGTCAGAATTCGAAGTAATCATGACTACTGGGTTGCCACACTCTTAGATCCCCCAAACTTTTCGATCAACCTTTTCATTTTAATAAAGACCAAAAAAATGGTCATTTTTGAAATTATAAGCATTAGCAGGTTGTTAGAAACTGAAATCAAACAGTTTTCAACTCAAAACTTTATTCTAGGTGATGTTACATTTTCACATAGGACCCCTTGTTCGAAAGGAGCTTCTGAACTCTCTCGTCCATTGAATTTGTCAGGTTTTGGATGGTTTCTGCTTCAATTGTTTTGCATGAGGACAGAATACCCTCCCAGAGCTGTTGCTTAGATGTGAACTGCCTCCCGCCATCATAGACACTCCTTTTAATGATGCTCCAAAGGTTCTGAATGGGGTAGAGGTCAGGGGAGCATGGGGGTCACACCATAAGTTTGTCCCCTTTTATGCCCATATCAGCCAGAGATGCAGATGTTTTATGTGCAGCATGAGATGGTGCATTATCATGCAGAAAAATGATCTTGCTGTGAAATACACGGTTCTTCTTCTTGAACCATGGCAGGAAGTGCTGTTTGAGAAAATCCACATACATTATGGAGTTCATCTTTAGCGCCTTCAGGGATCCTAAAGGGGCCGACAATCTCTCTCCCCTTGATTCCAGCCCAAAACATTACTCCACCTCCTCCTTGTTGGCGCTGTAGCCGTGTTTGCGTGGGGTGTCCATCAACCAGCCATCCTCCACTCCATTCATCTGGACCATCGAGCGCTGCATGGCACTCATCCGTGAACAAAACAGTTTTGAAATCAGTCTTCATGTAATGTTTGGCCCACTGGAGCCGTTTCTGCTTGTGTGAAGTGGATAGAGGAGGTCGACAGGATGGCGTATGCACAGCTGCAAACCTCTGAAGGACCCTGCATCTTGTTGTTCGGGGGACGTTGGAGGCACAAGCAGCTTCAAAAACTTGTCTGCTGCTATGACAAGGCTTTTTTGCCGCTGCTCTTTCAACCTGACGTAATTGCCTGTAGGAAAGAGTCCTCAATTTGCCCTTATCAGCACGCACACGTGTGTACTGTGAATCAGCTACATACTTCTTGATTGCCAAGACACTTCATCCTGATCATCGCACAATGTTGATTGTAGTCATGCCTTGACCTAAACACTCCACAATTTGTTGCTTCTCAGCAGCCGACACATCCTTTTTCTTTCCCATTTTGGCAGAAAATGTAGGCTGCTTAATAATGTGAGAGAGCCTTCTTAAGTAGTCTTGCCTTTCATTGGACACACCTGCCAAACTAATTAGCACAGGTGTCTGCAATTGCTTACAGTGATATAAAGAGCCCTGACACACATCACCATCAATGAGTTTAACTGACAAACAAACAAATTCTTCCCTTATCACTCCTAAACACTTTTTGCATAATAATTTGGAACGCGGTGTACATGTGCTTTTCCACAAAACACCAGTGGTTCACGTAGTGAATCTTACAGTTCTAACTTGCCAACCGTGGTCTGTATGGAATTGTTCAATAAAGGGCCCAAAATTAAGATAACATAGATGGGAGAGGTCTCTATGAATAGGAATTCCTAAGTATTTGATACCCTGTGAGGGCCAGGCAAAGGGAAAGTTGGACTGGATGGAATCCTATATGGATTTAGGGAGGGAGACATCGAGGGCCTCAGACTTCGCTGCATTGATTTTAAAATTTTACCATGTAACAAAGTGATCTATTTCAGCCATAACAGCAGGGATGGATATATGTGATTGAGTGATATATACTAGGACATCATCAGCAAATAGAGAGCACTTGTACTCGGTGCCTCCCACCTCAATCCACCTAATATTGGGGTTATGGCGAATTGATGAGAGCAGGTGCTCCGTCACTAGGATGTATAAGAGAGGGGACAGAGGACATCCCTGCCTTGTCCCATTGGTGATTGTGAAAGGTGATGAAAATGTTCTGACGCACCCCCTGGGCCTTGGGACACCCGGAGCCGGACCCTTTTTGGTGGATGCTGGTGGTTGTAGTCTTCGTGGCGGCGATCCGGTTCCGTGGCTCAGGGCGGTCAAACCAGTGGCGGAACTATTTATGTGGTTTTGATGTTTAAATGTCCGACTACGCCACCCGTGGATTGCGGTCAGAGTGAACCGCCGCTACAGGGCAGACCGCTAAGGCTGGTGTTGTGGGTGCAGCAGAGCGTAGCATAACTCCCCACGGGAGGAGTATAGCCTCAGGGCAGTGTATGCGGAGGATGGGGGTGATGGTGCAGGGCAGCAGCAGTAACGACACGGAGTCAGTGATGCAGTTCAGGGACTTTACTCACAGTTCTTATTATCCAGACCACGTCTGCAGGTAACGGCTGCCCACGTCGTACTGTGCTCACCAGGTGAGGGGCTCAGACAACTCCCAGATAACTTTGGAGCGCTTCACAGGACCCCCTTTGTGTGTCCTTTGTCTGGCCTTTCTTACCAACACTTCTGTCCGGCTGCCTCGGGCCTCCTCTTGGTAAACTTGGCGCCAGTTTCCCTGACCCTATGTGGTGCCTTCCTAGCGGGTGGAGCAAGGGGCTGCGCCACATAAAATGTCAGAGCCTCCGGTTTCTAGCTGAGGGTCGTTTCCTGCCTCCACTAGTTCGGGGACCGGTCTCCCCCTTTGGCCTGACCCCTCCACGCAGGTGGATTCGGGCGTGCGGTGGCGACTCGCCCGTCCGCACCCCTGGGATCCCTTCATTCCTCGTTCCTGGAGCCTTCTCCGCTCCTCTTCCTTCCTTCTCCCTCTTGCAGGCCTGGGCCTCTGTTACTAGGCCCGCCTCCGGAGCAGAGCTCATGCAGAGCCCCTGCTCCCTGCCACTTCTGCTCAGACTTCTCTGCACTGAACTAAGATGGTGCCCACCTTTTATACTCCCTTCTCAATGCACCCAGGAACTGCTTCCTCCCTGCTCCTGCACTACAGGGTTCCATTTCCTCAGTGTTCCCTCCCCCCACTCCAGCCAGGGACAGGGACTGTCGTGCCCATCTCAGGGGCATATTGGTCGCCCTGCCCCACGGCAATGTGGTGTAATGCATGCAGGTGTCGGGTCCTGATCCACACTCCATCCTTACCTGAGAGTGAGATATCACACCTCTGGGTGAGGTGCAATACGTCTGTAGCAACCGAGCCCTCAGGGTGCTACAGTTCCATTTATCTTCAGCCTAGGTGACGTATTGCGATACAGGGCCGTGATTTTGGCTATAAAAGGGTCCCCTAGACCCCTACCCCAAGCTCTTTAAGAGAATCATATATGGCGTGCCAGGAGACTCTATGGAATGCTTTCTCAGCATCCAACGAGAGTATCTAATTACAAATTTTTAACTGCATCTAGCCCAGGAAATACTTTGTGCCTAGTAGCAGTGTCTGCTAGTCAGCGGATTATCCCGGCTGTTAAGCAAGCTACACCACCTGTAGTTTAGACACTTAATTTTTTCAAAGGAAATGCTTCGGGACCATGGGATACTTAGTGAAGAGCATCAGGAGGCACCCCAAGGCATAGGGGCTGGGACTGGCAGTAGGATGCCTTGCGGTGGACAGCCGAGCTCGATCCTTATAAAAGCTTTTTAACTGCAGCAGCTTTAGTGGACGCTACTGGAGCTGGAATTACCGTGGCTGCTGGCATGAGACTTGCCCTCCAATAGATCCTTGTAAATGGATTTAAAGTGTATTCATTCAAATTAGAGAGACAATTTAAATTAAAAAGCTTAGAGCTGCCTCCACCACAGGGGGGCTCGCTCGACCCACCAGCGGACAGGCACCAGTATTGGGAGAGGGGGGCTGGCCGTCAGGGTTCACCGCGGCTCTGGCACAAACCCGGCGACACGGAGGTGGCACGGGCAGGAGTGGACTGGCCGTGTCGGCTTCTCACTTTTTGGATTTTAGAAGGGCATGACATGCCTATATCTGTGTCTCCCCCTCCTTTTACTCCTCCACCTCTTTTATTTTCGCATGACTATATGTACTTGTCACTTTTCCATGTGTTAGTTATGTCTTCTGAGCAGTTTGTCAGCTTTTGGACACCTTTGAACGTGTTTTCTATGTGTTTCTATGTGTTTTTGTTTGCCTGCCATTGGTTTTAACGGTGTTCGAAGGTGTTCGATGAACAGTTCGACGAACAGTTCGGCGAACACACGGGTGTTCGACGAACCGAACCGAACTCGAACACTACGGGGGTGGCTCAACACTACTAGTGAGGCCTATTGAAGCCTGGTGGAGCCTGAAAAGCGGAGGCTGGATCCTAAGGTGTAAGCGATCCCAGTAGCCTTGGAGGGCCAGAGGCTTGAAAGGCAAGAGTCCTGGAAAGTAAAGGCTGGATGTGAGGTGAGACCACATACCAGTAGCCTTTGAAGGATCGAGGGCTGGAGACCCCCACCTGGGAAGCCGTAAAGCCACAGTGGTGGCAGAATAAACCTGAAGCAGCTAAAACCCGGCAAAGGTAAAAACACTGATTCATGTGGACATTTCTATAAGTGACTTTGCTGGGGGCTGCAACTGGAGCCAAGTGGGCCTGTCGGCCACTTGAAGGGCTTCTGGACATTATATGTAATATGTCGGCGAGCCACTGAGTTGGACTCGGTTATAGCAGTTATGATTAGTGTTGAGCCACCCCCGTAGTGGGTGGCTCAACACTACCTGTTCACACCTATTTTTTGTAGTGAATGTGCCGTCATTTTCTTTGTTACTAGTAGTGTTGAGCCACCCCCGTAGTGTTCGAGTTCGGTTCGGTTCGTCGAACTGTTCGTCGAACACCTTCGAACACCGTTAAAACCAATGGCAGGCAAACAAAAACACATAGAAACACATAGAAAACACCTTCAAAGGTGTCCAAAACCTGACAAACTGCTCAGAAGACACAACTAACAAATAGAGAAGTGACAAGTACATATAGTCATGCGAAAAGAAAAGAGGTGGGGGAGAAAAAGGATGGGGAGACACAGATATAGGCATGTCATTCCCTTCTAAAAACAAAAAAGTGCAAAGCCGACACGGCTAGTCCGTTCCTTCCCGTGCGACCTACGTGTCACCGGGTTTGTGCCAGAGCCGTGGTGGACCCTGACGGCCAGCCCCCCTTTCCCAATACTGGTGCCTGTCCGCTGGTGGGTCGAGCCCCCCCCGCGGTGGAGGCAGGTCTAATCTTTTTAATTTAAATTGTCTCTCTAATTTGAATGAGTACACTTTAAATCCTTTTACAAGGATCTATTGGAGGGCAAGTCTCATGCCAGCAGCCGCGGTAATTCCAGCTCCAGTAACGTCCACTAAAGCTGCTGCAGTTAAAAAGCTTTTATAAGGATCGAGCTTGGTGGTCCACGGCAAGGCGTCCTACCACCAGTCCCTACCCCTGTGCCTTGGGGTACCTCCCCGATGCTCTTCACTGAGTGTCTCGGGGGCCCGAACTGTTTCCTTTGAAAAAATTAAGTGCACAAACTACAGGTGGTGTAGCTTGATTAACAGCTGGGATAATCCGCTGACTAGCATACACTGCTACTAGGCACAAAGTATTTCCTGGGCTAGATGCAGTTAAAAAATTGTAATTTGATACTATCGTTGGATGCTGAGAAAGCATTCCATAGAGTCTCCTGGCACGCCATATATTATTCTCTTAAACAGCTTGGGGTAGGGGTCTAGGGGACCCTTTTATAGCCAAAATCACAGCCCTGTATCGCAATACGTCACCTAGGCTGAAGATAAATGGAACATTTTCATCACCTTTCATAATCACCAATGGGACAAGGCAGGGATGTCCTCTGTCCCCTCTCTTATACATCCTAGTGACGGAGCACCTGCTCTCATCAATTCGCCATAACCCCAATATTAGGTGGATTGAGGTGGGAGGCACCGAGTACAAGTCCTCTGCATTTGCTGATGATGTCCTAGTATATATCACTCAATCACATATATCCATCCCTGCTGTTATGGCTGAAATAGATCACTTTGTTACATGGTCAAATTTTAAAATCAATGCAGCGAAGTCTGAGGCCCTCGATGTCTCCCTCACCAAATCCATACAGGATTCCATCCAGTCCAACTTTCCCTTTGCCTGGCCCTCACACGGTATCAAATACTTAGGAATTCATATTCATAGAGACCTCTCCAGTCTATGTTATCTTAATTTTGGGCCCTTTATTGAACAACTCCATACAGACCACGGTTGGCAAGTTAGAACTGTAAAATTCTCTACGTGAACCACTGGTGTTTTGTGGAAAAGCACATGTACACTGTGTTCCAAATTATTATGCAAAAAGTGTTTAGGAGTGATAAGGTAAGATTTTTTTTTGTTTGTCAGTTAAACTCATTGATGGTGATGTGTGTAAGGGCTCTTTATATCACTGTAAGCAATTGCAGACACCTGTGCTAATTAGTTTGGCAGGTGTGTCCAATGAAAGGCAAGACTACTTAAGAAGTTAAGAAGGTTGTCCCACATTATTAAGCAGCCTACATTTTCTGCCAAAATGGGAAAGAAAAAGGATGTGTCGGCTGCTGAGAAGCAACAAATTGTGGAGTGTTTAGGTCAAGGCATGACTACAATCAACATTGCCAAGACACTTTATCCTGATCATCGCACAATCAAGAAGTATGCAGCTGATTCACAGTACACACGTGTGCGTGCTGATAAGGGAAAATTGAGGACTCTTTCCTCCAGGCAATTACGTCAGGTTAAATGAGCTGCGGCAAAAAAGCCTTGTCATAGCAGCAGACAAGTTTTTGAAGCTGCTGGTGCCTCCAACGTCCCCCGAACAACAGGATGCAGGGTCCTTCAGAGGTTTTCAGCTGTGCGTAAGCCATCCTGTCAACCTCCTCTATCCACTGTACACAAGCAGAAACGGCTCCAGTGGGCCAAACAATACATGAAGACTGATTTCAAAACTGTTTTGTTCACCGATGAGTGCCGTGCAACTCTCGATGGTCCAGATGGATGGAGTGGAGGATGGCTGGTTGATAGACACCCAATGCAAACACGGCTACCAACAAGGTGGAGGTGGAGTAATGTTTTGGGCTGGAATCATGGGGAGAGAGATTGTCGGCCCCTTTAGGATCCCTGAAGGGGTAAAGATGAACTCCATAATGTATGTGGAGTTTCTCAAACAGCACTTCCTGCCATGGTTCAAGAAGAAGAACCGTGTATTCCGCAGCAAGATCATTTTCATGCATGATAATGCACCGTCTCATGCTGCACATAACACATCTGCATCTCTGGCTGATATGGGCATAAAAGGGGACAAACTTATGGTGTGACCCCCATGCTCCTCTGACCTCAACCCCATTGAGAACCTCTGGAGCATCATCAAAAGGAGTGTCTATGATGGCGGGAGGCAGTTCACATCTAAGCAACAGCTCTGGGAGGGTATTCTGTCCTCATGCAAAACAATTGAAGCAGAAACCATCCAAAACCTGACAAATTAAATGGACGAGAGAATTCAGAAGCTCCTTTCAAACAAGGGGTCCTATGTGCAAATGTAGCATCACCTAGAATAAAGAAAGTTTTGAGTTGAAAACTGTTTGATTTCAGTTTCTAATAACCTGATAATGCTTATAATTTAAAAAATGACCATTTTTTTGTTCTTTATTAAGATGAAAAGGTTGATCGAAGAGTGTGGGGGATCTAAGAGTGTGGCAACCCAGTAGTCAGGATTATTTCGAATTCTGACAATCTGAGGGTCATGTTGCAGGTAGTGCAGCAAAAAGGCACTCATGAGTCTTGCGCATCTCGGAACCCCAAAATTATTTTCCGGGCTAGATGCAGCTAAAAATTATTATTAATTTGAAAGCTGGTGGAGCTTAGTATAGATGGCCTAATAGAATCAGTACTGCAAACTGCTACAAGGCCCAAATTATTTTCCAGCCAAGATACAGATAAACATGATTAGTAATTTTAAATCTGGTGGAGTTTAGTATAGATGGCCTAATAGAATCAGTACTGCAAACTGCTACAAGGCCCAAATTATTTTCCAGCCAAGATACAGATAAACATGATTAGTAATTTTAAATCTGGTGGAGTTTAGTATAGATGGCCTAATAGAATCAGTACTGCAAACTGCTACAAGGCCCAAATTATTTTCCAGCCAAGATACAGATAAACATGATTAGTAATTTTAAATCTGGTGGAGTTTAGTATAGATGGCCTAATAGAATCAGTACTGCACACTGTTACAAGGCCCAAATTATTTTCCAGCCAAGATACAGATAAAAATGATTAGTAATTTTAAATCTGGTGGAGTTTAGTATAGATGGCCTAATAGAATCAGTACTGCAAACTGCTACAAGGCCCAAATTATTTTCCAGCCAAGATACAGATAAACATGATTAATTATTTTAAATCTGGTGGAGTTTAGTATGGATGGCCTAATAGAATCAGTACTGCACACTGCTACAAGGCCCAATTTATTTTCCAGCCAAGATACAGATAAACATGATTAGTAATTTGAAAGCTTAAAACGGTTGGCGAGGTGATTTTAACAAATCATCAAGCTTTTACTCTCCCCAGGATGACACAGGGGTAGAAAAGTCATTTCGGATCCATGATTTGTTCATCTTTATGAACGTGAGTCTTTCTACATTATCAGTGGATAGCCGCGTGCGTTTATCTGTCAGCACACCACCAGCAGCGCTGAACACACGTTCAGACAGAACGCAGGCTGCGGGGCATGACAAGATCTCCAAGGCGTAAGTGGCGAGCTCCGGCCATTTATCCAGATTTGAAGCCCAAAAAGAGCAAGGGTCCAGTGACACAGTCATGGCTTCAATGTTTACTTGGAGATACTCCTGTACCATCGTCTCTAGGCGTTGACTATGTGTCAGACTTCTTGTCTCCTGTGGCCTTGCAAAGGATGGGCTAAAAAAGTGGTGAAATGATTCCGCAAAATTGATGTTACCAGCAGATACTGTGTTTCTGTTATGTTTCGCGTGCTGAACACTCGACGGTCCCACGGTTGGCAAGTTTGAACTGTGAGATTCACTACGTGCACCACTAGTGTTTTGTGTAAAAGCACATGTAAGATTCTGCCACAGTCTCTGCTGATACTCCTGCATGCGTGCATCTCTTTCTATGGCAGGAATAATTTCTGCAAATTTACTTTTGTACCGGAGATCTAACAGTGTGGCAACCCAGTAGTCAGGATTATTTCTAATTCTCCCAATTCGAGGGTCATGTTGCAGGTAGTGCAGCAAGAAGGCACTCATGTGTCTTGCGCATCCAGGAGCACCAAGTCCCTGTTGTGTTGGTGGCGAGGTAACAATCATGCTTCCTTCCTCTGCCCTCTCCCCTCAACCTCGCACAACAGAAATGTGATCAAGGTCTCCCTCATCTGATGAGTCTTCCATCAGTTCGTCCTCCACTTCTTCCTGGGCTCCTGCACCTTCCTCACTAGTTTGGCTGCTACCATGCGCCCTGGTAAAGCCATCTCACCCACCCTCACATGCCTGCCGCCTTGGTGCTGCCGACCGTCTGGACCTTGCAGATGTTAGCCCTTCCGCATACAACTCCTCCTCCTCTACTTCCTCCACCTCCTCTTGTGCCACCACCTGACTCCGAATTCTGTTTAACATGTGCTCCATCATGTAAATCACCGGAATAGTCATGCTGATAATGGCATGGTCAGCACTAAACATCTTCGTCGCCATTTCAAAACTGTGCAGAAGGGTGCATAGGTCCCTGATCTGAGACCACTCCTCCAGCGTGATTTGCCCCACCTCTGGATCTCGATGGCCCAGGCTATACGTCAGAACGTATTGCACCAGGGATTGTCGGTGCTGCCACAGTCGCTGCAACATGTGCAGAGTTGAATTCCATCGGGTAGGCACATCACATTTTAGCCGGTGAAGTGGCAGGCCCTACGACTTCTGTAGAGATGTAAGTCGCTGAGATGCGGGATGCGAACGGCGGAAGTGAGCACACAGCGAACGTGCCCTCTGCAGAAGGCCATCTAGTCCGGGATAGTGGGCTAAAAATTGCTGGACAACCAGGTTCAACACGTGAGCCATACAAGGAACGTGTGTGACATTGCCCCGGTGAAGGGCCGCACCCAGGTTTGCAGCATTGTCGCACACGGCCTTCCCTGGTTTCAGGTCCAGTGGAGACAACCATTCATGAAACTGGGTCTCCAGAGCTGACCACAACTCCTCAGCTGTGTGACTCACATTTCCCAGACATTTCAAAGTAAACACCGCCTGATGCCGTTGAGCCCTGCTGCCAGCATAGTAAGGAGGTGTGCAGGATTCATTCTGCGCAGTTAGAAAGCTTGTGGCATGACCAGACAGGCTTTGGGTGCAGGTGGAGGACCGAGAGGAGGTTGAGGAGGCAGAAGCATTGGAGGAACTTCGAGATAAAGAGGATTGACGCACAACTCGTGGGGACGGCAAGACTTGGACAGCAGGCCCTTGTCCTGCTGTCACCATAGTTACCCAGTGCCCAGTCAGCGACATGTAGCGCCCCTGTCCATGCCTACTCGTCCAAGTGTCTGTGGTGAAATGCACCCTGTCACACACAGAGTTCGTCAAAGAAGCGGTGATGTTGTGTGCGACATGCCTATTCCCCTTTCCACCAGCAGCAGGCCTTTTTCCACTCATTTTGGTGGTTAACTAATTGACAACTCTGGAGTTGTTTGTACAAAAAGCAGTGCATGGGAACCGAGCAGAGCTGAGTGGCCAAACTGTGGTATTAGCCCAAAAGTATTGGTTAGGTTAGATGCATTAAAACAATTTTATTACATACACAGGTGGTGGAGGTTAGTATAGATGGACTAATAGCACAAGTCCCACACACTGCTACAAGCCCAAATATTTTTTCAGAGCTAGATGCAGATAAAAATTATTTTGAATTTGCAACCTGGTGGAGGTTAGTATAGATGGACTAATAGAACAAGTCCCACACACTGCTACAAGCCCAAATATTTTTTCAGAGCTAGATGCAGATAAAAATTATTTTGAATTTGAAACCTGGTGGAGGTTAGCACAGATGGACTAATAGAATGATGCTATGCCCAAAAGGTTTTACTTGGCTAGGTGCAGTAAAGAAATTTGTATTCTATACACAGGTGGTGTAGCTTGCAAGACAGATAGGCTACTCCACTGACTAACACACACTGCAAGAGGCCAAAAATGATTTGCTTAGCTAGATTTAGCCAAATGCTGTGCACTGGCACAGACCTGGCACAGCACTGGCACAGACCTGCATGGCAATAAGTGATAGGAACTGATGTAACCTAGCCCTCAAAAGGACTGCAATTACAATTAGTCTTTACTCCCAACCTATCTATTTAAGAGCACAGACCTGCCTGATAAAAGTGATAAGAACTGATGTAACCTAGCCCTCAAATGGACTGAAGTTACAATTAGTCTTTTCTCCCAACCTATCTATTTAAGAGCACAGACCTGCCTGATAAAAGTGATAGGAACTGATGTAACCTAGCCCTCAAAAGGACTGCAGTTACAATTAGTCTTTACTCCCAACCTATCTATTTAAGAGCACAGACCTGCCTGATAAAAGTCATAGGAAATGATGTAACCTAGTCCTCAAAAGGACTGCAATCACAACTATTCCCTACTCCCAAGCTATCTGTAGATTTGTGCGAAAATTGGCTTGAAATTAACACTCAAAGTATAGCGCACACAGCAACAGCGGTGCCGTCTAACACGCAGCTGCAGCAGTGAGAAAATGGTGGCTACGTGGAAAATGGCTGGGTCTTATAGGGCAAGGACATGTGACATACACTGCCAATGACACATGCCCTTGCTTGTGTGAAAAAAAGCAGTTCGCTCCGTGTGTGCGCTGCTGATAGGCTGACGGATTGCACCTCCCCACTGTAAATGCAGGAAAGATAAAAAAATGGAGATCTTCATTATTTATGCAGAGATCCATCCCCTGCCCCTCCCCCCGCCCCGCTGTACACTCAAACTGCGTATTAACATTAATTTTCAGCATTACTGAGAAAAAATCCAGTTATGATTTTGGTGCATGAACAGTTATCGAACATAACCTCGAACAGCTAAATTGTTTTCAAATTGTTCGTGTTCGCCGAGCGGCTCGAACACCGCCCAAAACAGCTCGAATTTGAGATTGGCGAACAGTTCGAGTCAAACACCACTCATCTCTAGTTATGATGTATAATAAACTGCTGGAGTGTGAAAACTGGAAAAACGTGGCTGGTGTGCTTTAACTGACCCCGTGCAGCGAGTATCCCCCAGTATGATGACTAGCACTGCCTTACAACTGTTAATTCTTCTTTTTTTCATTGTCTATAACATCTCGTGATTATAAATAGACTAGCAGAATTCTTCTAAACTGGGAAGAAATGGGAAGTCTCTTTTCCCTGCATGAGTCATCATTAGAGCTACAATGCTACATCACTGTAAAGTCCCTAGCATCCCAGCTTCAGTTCCCACTTCAAATCCTGATCCAGATGCTCTCGTCCCCCCCCCCCCTGCCAGGGACTTTGCAGTGATATATAATTGAAGTATTAATGATTAGTGATGGGCGAGCACTAAAATGCTTGGGTGCTCGATGCTCGGGTAGAGCAAATTGGAATGCTCGGGTGCTCGAATCGAGCAATGAGCCCAATGTAAGTCTATGGGAAAATCAAGCATTTTTCAGGCAGATCCCCCTGGCGGTCTGCAGAGGGCCTAAAAATTGCCCAAATCGATGGGAACAGTGCTCAAATGACATGGGAACAGCATGGGGAAGACCCCTGGAAGCATTTCTGACTTCCAGGTCACTGCTGTCAACAACGTTGTTAGAGGTATTACACCACTTTTACGGACTCACATTAAAACAAAAACGAAACCAAAATGGATTTTCTGGGAAATATGTTAAGGAACATCCTTTCCAGGGTAATGACTTGTATATAAGGCCAAATAAATATACAAGATCAAAAATGATCCTTCACACCTTGGGCTATGTTCACACGTAGCGTTTTAGTTGCGTTTTTGCACTTTTGCATTGGTTTCAACCAAGACAAATGCATTCTCTGGTAAATGTCATTTTAACATTTTACAACCTTATCTGGCCCTGTGGTATGTGGCAACTCATCAGACACATCCTGTTTCAATTATGATGGAGGGACTCTGAAATTCACAAAGCCTATTTTTATAGGGCCATCAGACGGCCCTTACTATTCTTAAAGGGCCAGCAGTTGGCCCTCGCTATTGTTAGAGAGCCATCAGCCGGCTATGCTTTGTTGTTCCCATTATTATTGAGTGGGTCTCCTATACTGTTATTGCGTATACAGTGACTGCAAAAATTTGGAGGCACTCCAATTCCCCTTGAAAGAGATGTAGAGGTTGGAGAACCTCCTAAAAACAATGTTCCCATTATTAGGAAGTGGGTCTCCCATAGTGTTGCCTATGCAGTGAATGCAAAAGCTGCCAAAAATTTGGAGGCACTCCAATGCCCCTTGGAAGAGACGTAGAGGTCTGAGTGCCTCCTAAAAACATTGTTCCCACTATTAGGAAGTGGGTCTCCCATAGTGTTTGCCAATGCAGTGAATGCAAAAGCTGCCAAAAATTTGGAGGAACTCCAATACCCCTTGCAAGACACGTAGAAGAGGTGATATGGTAGATATGGTGGTGAATGACATAGTGATGAAGGATGAGGAGAAAAAGGAGGACAAGAGAAAATAGACAAAATCAGGAAGCGTATATCCATGTGTAGGTGTGAAAAGGTGCATTGGAATAGACCTCTCAAAAAAAGAAACTGGATTTGAGTTTATGTTATGCTGCTATCATTCGGTGGTGTTGAGAAGTCTGGCACAATCCAGCCCTTGTTCATTTTTATAAGAGTCAGCCTGTCAGCATTTTCAGTTGACAGGCGGATGCGCTATAAGTTATAATTCCACCAGCGGCACTAAAAACCCGCTCTGACAAAACGCTAGCAGCAGGGCAGCCCAGGAGTCAGACCTCCAAGGCGTAGAGAGCCAGTTCATGCCACGTGTCCAGCTTGGATACCCAATGCTTATTAGGCACAGAGGAATCACGGAGGACATTGGTACGGTCGGTAAAGTACTCCCTCACCATTTTCCCAAACTTTGCATTCCTTGTGAGAGTACCCTGCGCCTCAGGGCCTGCAAATGGAAGGGTCCGAGAAAACTCTCCCAGAACTTTGACAGTATTCCCCTGCCTCTGCTGGATTGGAGTTGTGTCTCTATCGCTTGTACTCCTTGTTTGTCCAACGAACTGTGACCTCTGCCGCCAGATGGGAATTTTTTTAATAATTCAGCAACAAGGTCCTTCTGGTACTGCACCATTTTATTAGACCTGTCCGCCTCAGGAATAAGAAATATAAAGTTCTCCTTGTAGCGTGGGTCTAGAAGTGTCACCAATCAGTAATGACTGTCACCCAAAATTTGGAGAACACGAGAGTCACGGGAAAGGCAGCGTAACATAAACTCATCCATACGTGCCAGACTGCTAACAGGCAAGACCTCCATGTCCTCACCAAGAGAATGACTAACCATGCTCTCCTTCTCCTCCTCCCTGTCCTCAGGCCATCCACGCTGAACAGACGGTATGACAGTTGTGCAGGTAGTACAGTCTATAGCGCATGAAATTAGCTCATACTCCTCCTCCTCTTCCTCATTGTTACCGAATCCATGTAGGGATGAGATGAGGCTGGGCTGTGTGTAATCACCCTGTATAGTTCCTTGCTCCATCTCATCATGCTCCGCCTGCAATGCATCTTCTTTGATTGTGAGCAAAGAGCATTTCAGAAGACAGAGAAGTGAGATGGTGATGCTAATTATGGCGTCATCGCCACTCACCATGTTGGTGAAGTCCTCAAAGTTTTGGAGGATGGAACAGATGTCTGACATCCATGTCCACTCCTGAGGTCTTATGTGTGTAGTCTTAACTGAATACCGACGGCCTTGTTGATGCTGGTAGTCAATTACTGCCCTCTTCTGCTCACAAATCCTTCCCAACAGCTGCAATGTAGAGTTCCAATGCGTGGGGACATCACACACCAGTTGGTGAGCCGGAAGCTGAAAATGCTGCTGAAACACCGCAAGGGCGGCGGAAGCTGTAGCTGACTTTCTAAAATGGGCACACAGGCGGCGTACTTTGACAAGCAGATCCGGCAGCTCCAGGGAGATTTTGAGAAACCACTGAACCACGAGGTTAAGCAGATGGGCCAGGCATGGTACGTGTGTGAGCTCGCCTCACCTCAGAGCCGCCACCAGATTCCGGCAATTGTCACACATGACCATGCTGGCTGTAGGTTCAACGGTGTCAGCCACAGATCTGCCTGCTCTTTTGGGTCTGTCCACAACTCTTCAGCGTTGTGTGGTTTGTCACCTAAGCATATTGGCTGTTGCCGCTTGGCTGAGGCAGTGCTGCAGTGCTTCCAGCTTGCAACTTATGTGGTCATTTCGGCGATGGAGGCTGAAGAGGAGGAGGAGGTGTAGGAGCTGTAGAATGTGAGGGCAACCCTGATTGACCCAGGGCCTGCAATCCTCGGCGTCGGGAGGACATATTCCTTACCAAGGTTCGACTGGGTCCCGGTTTTCACTATGTTACCCCAGTGTGCCGTCAGTGAGATGTAGCGTCTCTGCCCACAAACATGTGTCCGTGGTTAGGTGGACTTTCCCAGTAACTTCTTGGTTGAGGGCATGTCTAATGTTGTGGGACACATGCTCGTGTAATGCGGGGATGGCACACCAGGAGAAATAGTGGTGCCTGGCGACCAAGTACCAAGGGACGGCCGCCGCCACCAGGTTGCAGTTTTGCTACACCTGCTGATGCTGGCCTGGCAGGTGGTGCAAATGGCCTTCTT
Organism: Phyllobates terribilis; assembly: GCF_046119375.1. Classification (NCBI taxonomy): domain Eukaryota; kingdom Metazoa; phylum Chordata; class Amphibia; order Anura; family Dendrobatidae; genus Phyllobates; species Phyllobates terribilis. Next base: position 1,121,342,609 of record NW_027362761.1, on the reverse strand, counting down.
GGGGTTATTGGCAGAGTCTTTAAAAAACCAACCAGACTCGGGAAGACCTAACAGTTGTACTGGCAACTTCCGTCGTGTTGATGTTACGGGGAATGGTTGCCCGTCTTCTGCCTGCGGTCACCACACTGCTTCTTCCAGCCTGTTGTGGTGCTGCCCCTCCCTTCCCCTGTGTGCTGCTGTCCTTGCTCAATATGTCCCCCTGCCTGGTTAGGTCAGTTGCTATATCATCCACCACCTCGTCTTCCACTTCCGCACCCTGGTCCTCCTCCTGACTTTCTGGCAATTGTGCCTCATCATCGTCCACCTCTAGTGACAGTTTCCCAACGTCACCTTCGTGTGACTGTGGCTGCCCAAATATTTGGGCATCGCTACATACAATCTCTTCTTGCCCCGCTTCAAGTCGACCGTGCGAGAGGCCCGAATCTATAAATGGAAAAGTGAACAGCTCTTCGGAGTGTCCAAGTGTGGGATCAGTTGTCTCCGGGCACTCGGCATGGTGGGAGGAAGGAGGATCTGGGTGAGGAATATGCAGTCCAGACTCACGGCTACTGAGACTTGACTGTGTGGAAGACAGGGTGTTGGTGGTGGTGGTGGCTAAGTGACTTTAAGCATTATCTGCTATCTAACCAATAACCTTTTCACACTCCTCTGTGTTCAATAGTGGTGTTCTGTGGTCCCCTATTAATTGGGACATGAAGGTTGAGCGAGAAGATGTGGGTGTTTGTTGTGGCACAATTCCAATTTCCCGTCCCTTGCCACACACCTTGCCCATTTTAAATGGAGGACAATATTTTCCACGTTCACAACAAATGCCTGGATTTGAACCGCAGTGATATGTGATCCGCGTGACTTTGTGTCAATAACTTCACTGACACACTCCAACAAAATTTCAATGAAGGCCAGAAATGGCAGAATTTTCAGCGCACTTATATGTGATCCATGTGCCGGACAAACCACAGTTTTAAATAGCTGGCCTGTAGGTAACTATTTTGAACAGCAACCTCGTGTCAATAACTTCACTGACAAACTGCAACAAAATTGAAATGGAGGCCAGAAATGGTAGAATTTTCTGTGCACTTATATGTAATCCGTGTGATGGACTAACCACAGTTTTAAATAGACAGATTTTTAGCGCTGTAATATGAAAAGGATCTTGCTGTATTCTGCAGTGCCAACAAGCAAATGGAGCAGAAAAACTGTGTTCTCTGGCTTGCTTTTTAAGCAAATAATCAGGATTAAGATCCAAAAAAAAATTATTCCTGGCCCCTGATACCTGGGGCTATTTCTAGAAATATCTGTAAAAGCACCAGCAGACAGAACTGGAATGGACCCTCTTGCTATATGCACTGCAATCTGCCACATACACGGCCTGCCTGCCTAGCACTGATATCTATGCAGCTGGATTAGTCCTCAGAAGGACTGTTAGTTGAGATGGATATGTAGAGAATCTTGTGGAATACCTACACTAACTAAGAAACAAGCAAATCTCTCCCTAGCTCAGCAGCACCTCTCCCTACATTGTCTGATTCCGGAGTGACTGTGAAGAGCACGACGGCGCCAGGTCTGATATAGACCTGATGACGCTGTGCGGCCAGCCAATCACTGTAATGCCACAACCAACATGGCTACGGCATTACAGTGCGTGTCAGGAAATCCCTGCATGTTCATTGGTTCCGTAAAGAGTGCCAAACATGCAGGGAGGGGACCCGAGTTCCCGCCGAGCAACCCCCGGAAATACTCGGCGAGCCCCGAGCATCTCGAGCTGTGAGATGCTCGGGCAAGCACCGAGCAGTAGCGAACATGCTCGCTCATCACTAGAGGTCAGTATAATGACTTCCACATATTGCTCCACATCTTTCCTGCCCGCTTTGCATTTACTTTACATGTATTCTTCATATGGATTACTTTTCCTGATTTCCTGCAGTGCATCTGTACTGATTTCCATTCTGCATGTGATGCCTGCGGTATGTTTCTTTGTATATGGCTGATTTGTAAACCCAAACTATTGTGCTGAGGAAACCTGCTGTTATGTTGTGACAGCTTGATTTAGTGTTGACCTGTTTCACCCAGTACATAATTATCTTCACCATTTTTGCAGTTTTCATGTAACTGCAGTAATCTGGACTGAATACAATAATTAACTATTGGATGTTTTCTTCATCTACATTAGTACATACAAAGGTAAAATAAAAGGTATAAATTACTGATAGAAAGTCTTTTTTTTTGCACTGGTAAGTTCTAAATCAGTGTTCTTCTGCGTCATATATCCCCATATGACATTTATTTTACAACATGGACTTTATTTATTTTACAACAGGAATACAATATGTATATACACATCTGTCTTTGTTGAGCATCTTCCTCCAGCCTATAAAGCTCACACATAACATAGGCCTCCCGAGGAAGCCGCATGTGTGCTGCAAAGTGCTGAACTACTGTAATTTTATCTGGTACCGTATTTTATTACTTTATCCATACCTTGTTTGCATATTTTACATATATTGTTTAAATTTACGTTTCACTACCACCAGCTCTATATGTCTCCCACTATACCGAAAATGGTGAGTGACAATCACAGAAGAACCATACTCATTAAATACTATCAGTCAAACTTACTAATACTGGGTTCAAATACGATATTCTTAAACCAGTTAGGCACATTGCGTTTTTGTCGCATTTTTTCTGCGCAGTTTTGTCAAAAAACGTAAAAGGTTTCCTGGTGCCAGCAAAATTAATGAGATTCCTGGAGTGTCATGCACACGTACCTTATTTTTGACTTGCAGATTTGGAGCAGATTTAAATCTGCAGCATGTGAATTCTTTCAGCATTTTTTTCTGCAGATCTCATCCATACTAATGGGAGTGGAAAAAAATCTGCAAAAAAATGCATGTTAAAATGCATACAAAAACTCAGCAAAAAATGTGTTTATTTTGCGCTGCTTTTTTCCTGACAACAGATGCAGAACTAGTGGAAACATTTCTGAATCAAATAATGTGTGCACATACCCATAAAAGTAATAATAATAAAAAAAATAGTAAAATTTGCACCTTGTAAAGGCTATGTGCCAGAAATGTAAACCTACTCCTGTAATAAGCCAGAGTAAATTTACAATATAATTCATGCCAATTTCTGCTGTCAATTATAATAAATCCATTGTGCCAATGGTGGCCCTTTTACCTCCCGTCTTACCTTGTCCATTTTTACTCACCGCTTTCCTATAGTGGCAACAAAAGTAACCTGGGAAGCGAGATGAATAAACTTTCCAGCTCAAGGAAAGGGCAGCCACAACCTTATATGCACTTGTGTACATTAGACTGACAAAACCTGAAGAACTGAACTGGAATGTAAATTGGTGTGCATGCAGCATGTAAGAGCATATTCACACATGGCCATTAAACAGAAAAAAAACAAAGACAGAAACACAATACACAAATACCCTGCAAAATAATGTGAAAATACATGACATGCATGTCACTTGACAAACGGTAAGGTTTTAAATATTGGGGTTAGGACTGTCCCATAAGGGTCACCGTGACAAGGTGGGATGGCTTTCGCATTATTTTGATCAAAATTATGTTAACTAAGTACCCTTTATTATTTTCATGCACTACTGCGGTTTATTTATTTATTGCACAGTATTTGTGCATTGTGTTTCTGTCTTCATTTTTTTTCTGTTTAATGGTGATGTGTGAACATGCTCTTACATGCTGCATGCACACCAATTTACATTCCAGTTCAATTCTTCAGTTTTTTTCAGTCTAATGTGCACAAGTGCATATGAGGGTGTGGCTGCCCTTTCCCTCAGCTGGAATGTTTATTCATCTTGCTTCCCAGGTCTCTGTGTTCACTAGTTGGGTTCAGTCTCTCAGCCCTTATCCACATGCATGTCACTTGACAAACGGTAAGGTTTTAAATATTGGAGTTAGGACTGTCCCATAAGGGTCACCGTAACTAGGTGGGATGGCTTTTGCATTATTTTGATTAAAATTATGTTAAATAAGTACCCTTTATTATTTTCATGCACTACTGCAGTTTATTTATTTATTGCAGGGTATTTGTGCATTGTGTTTCTGTCTTTGTTTGTTTGTTCCATTTTTGCCCTAATTAGTGGTTAGTTATAATTGAAGGTTAGTGAGTATGTTAAAAACCAGGAGTCACACAAGTTAACAAAAAAACATTGCATATTTTATTCTCCTTGCCTTTCTTCAGATGAGAAACTTTTTTTCCCTTTATGTTTGAAAGGCTCCTGCCAACTACACTACGTGAAACAGAAAGAAAGGAATGGAGTTCTTTACTGGTACAGCTGTAATACAATTTAATGTGATCCCACAAAAATGAGTAATTTTTGGGGCTGTGAATATATTTTACAAAGGATTGAGTATTTTATTTATATTTTTTTATTATTTTTTGTAGGAATAATATATATAGGATGACTTTAAAACATTAGTTCTACCAGTGTTATAAAACTCGTTTAGTCAGAGGACCAAGGATTATTTCTTAAGTGTAAAGGACACGATTCAATGATCAATATAAAAAATGGTTCTTTACAGTTAAAGTAGTCAAATTTTGGAACTTCCATACTCAAAAAGTAGTAATGGCAGAGGCAACAACATTAATCAAACAATAGTCGACATTTATCTCAGCAGTAACGACATAGAGTGTTGTCATTATTACGGACAGATGGCTGTAGAACTCAGATGAGGATCGAATCGCAATGCTTGGACTGACCAGCGGCTCTCTCACAACACATGCGTGTCAGCATGTATTGCTATGCAGCTGTCGTGCTTGGTTCAGGAGAGCCAATGGCCAGTCCGTGCATTGCGATTTGATCCTCGTCTGATTTATACGGTCATGTGATTCTTCTCTTAAGCTTAGCAATGATGTTCAATTGATTAAAGGGAATATTTTTCCCTCATTCCAAATTGTTGGCCTGGGAAATTTGCTTTTCTTTTATCTAAATCAAACAACCAAATATCAGAAAAGCTAAGCTTAAAGCCTATGTACACCTTTTCACAGATTTTTTTATTTTACATTTATTTCTTAAATGAAAAATTAAGCAATTTTCTACATCATTTTAACAATGTTTTACCGTTTTGCTTCTGAATAATGTGTATAACTCCATTTTCAAGCTCAGTGCTTAGCTAAAATGTTACATGCAGTGTCCATTTTTGGATTCTGACGAGTGACTTTTACAACTGTAATAATAAAAAAACAAAAACAAAAAAAAAAGTAGCTATTCGCTGTTGGGACTTGAACCCAAAATTCTGTGTCCCAAAGCCAGTGCACTAACCACTGAGCTATAAACTCAGTTGTAAAAACCTAGGAGTTCTATTTTGTTATATGATTTTCAGTGCAAACTTGTCTAAAACCCATTGGGACTTATGCACAGACTGCAAGCAAGCCAAATTCAAATGATGTTTGATTTTGATGTGTAAGTCTGGTGTGTGACTTTCTTCAAACATCAGAATCAGAATCACAATGACTTTTAGTCACCTTGAGTATTTTCATGGTTGTTCTCATAAGACAAGAAAAGCTATCAGTTAGTATCACTTGACTGGATAGTGCAATGGTAAGGCATTAGTCTCTAAAACTACAGTGTTAGAGTTCAAATCCTGATAGGAAAAAAGGTTGGCTATTTTTATGGCTATTAAGCACACAAACTACAGGGTTGTTTTACTTTTAATTTCTGACACTGATTGTCATCCTCATGTGTTAAGAGTTTCAGACACGCTGTCTATTTGCATGGCAAATTACATAGCAAAAGTAAATTGGGAGTTTGCAGCCAGTACTTGGGTGGATGGAAATAAAAATTTACAGTAAAGACATTTTATCATTAGACCCCTATAAAAAATTATGCAAATATAAAGTCACTTGGAAATAGATATGTAGTAAATTATTGCCTCCCAATTTACTTTGGCTATGTAATTTACCATGCAAATAGACAGCGTGTCTGAAACTCTTAACACATCAGGATGACAATCAGAGTGTCAGATATTAAAAGTAAAACACCCCTGTAGGTTGTTTGCTAAATAGTCATAATTAAAAAAATATATATTCCTATCAGGATTTGAACTCTTAACACTGAAGTTTCAGAGGCTGATACCTTAACATTAAGCTATCCAATCAAGTGATTCTAGCTGATAGCTTTTCTTGTCTTGACTAGTGTTGAGCCACCCCCGTAGTGTTCGAGTTCGGTTCGGTTCGTCGAACACCCGTGTGTTCGCCGAACTGTTCGTCGAACTGTTCGTCGAACACCTTCGAACACCGTTAAAACCAATGGCAGGCAAACAAAAACACATAGAAACACATAGAAAACACCTTCAAAGGTGTCCAAAAGCTGACAAACTGCTCAGAAGACATAACGAACACATGGAAAAGTGACAAGTACATATAGTCATGCGAAAATAAAAGAGGTGGAGGAGTAAAAGGAGGGGGAGACACAGATATAGGCATGTCATGCCCTTCTAAAATCCAAAAAGTGAGAAGCCGACACGGCCAGTCTGCTCCTGCCCGTGCCACCTCCGTGTCGCCGGGTTTGTGCCAGAGCCGCGGTGAACCCTGACGGCCAGCCCCCCTCTCCCAATACTGGTGCCTGTCCGCTGGTGGGTCGAGCGAGCCCCCCTGTGGTGGAGGCAGCTCTAAGCTTTTTAATTTAAATTGTCTCTCTAATTTGAATGAATACACTTTAAATCCATTTACAAGGATCTATTGGAGGGCAAGTCTCATGCCAGCAGCCGCGGTAATTCCAGCTCCAGTAGCGTCCACTAAAGCTGCTGCAGTTAAAAAGCTTTTATAAGGATCGAGCTCGGCTGTCCACCGCAAGGCATCCTACTGCCAGTCCCAGCCCCTATGCCTTGGGGTGCCTCCTGATGCTCTTCACTAAGTATCCCATGGACCGAAGCATTTCCTTTGAAAAAACTAAGTGTCTAAACTACAGGTGGTGCAGCTTGCTTAACAGCCAGGATAATCCGCTCACTAGCAGACACTGCTACTAGGCACAAAGTATTTCCTGGGCTAGATGCAGTTAAAAATTTGTAATTAGATACTCTCGTTGGATGCTGAGAAAGCATTCCATAGAGTCTCCTGGCACGCCATATATGATTCTCTTAAAAAGCTTGGGGTAGGGGTCTAGGGGACCCTTTTATAGCCAAAATCACGGCCCTGTATCGCAATACGTCACCTAGGCTGAAGATAAATGGAACTGTAGCACCCTGAGGGCTCGGTTGCTACCGACGTATTGCACCTCACCCAGAGGTGTGATATCTCACTCTCAGGTAAGGATGGAGTGTGGATCAGGACCCGACACCTGCATGCATTACACCACATTGCCGTGGGGCAGGGCGACCAATATGCCCCTGAGATGGGCACGACAGTCCCTGTCCCTGACTGGAGTGGGGGGAGGGAACACTGAGGAAGGGGAACCCTGTAGTGCAGGAGCAGGGAGGAAGCAGTTCCTGGGTGCATTGAGAAGGGAGTATAAAAGGTGGGCACCATCTTAGTTCAGTGCAGAGAAGTCTGAGCAGAAGTGGCAGGGAGCAGGGGCTCTGCATGAGCTCTGCTCCGGAGGCGGGCCTAGTAACAGAGGCCCAGGCCTGGAAGAGGGAGAAGGAAGGAAGAGGAGCGGAGAAGGCTCCAGGAACGAGGAATGAAGGGATCCCAGGGGTGCGGACGGGCGAGTCGCCACCGCACGCCCGAATCCACCTGCGTGGAGGGGTCAGGCCAAAGGGGGAGACCGGTCCCCGAACTAGTGGAGGCAGGAAACGACCCTCAGCTAGAAACCGGAGGCTCTGACATTTTATGTGGCGCAGCCCCTCGCTACACCTGCTAGGAAGGCACCACATAGGGTCAGGGAAACTGGCGCCAAGTTTACCAAGAGGAGGCCCGAGGCAGCCGGACAGAAGTGTTGGTAAGAAAGGCCAGACAAAGGACACACAAAGGGGGTCCGGTGAAGTGCTCCAAAGTTATCTGGGAGTTGTCTGAGCCCCTCACCTGGTGAGCACAGTACGACGTGGGCAGCCGTTACCTGCAGACGTGGTCTGGATAATAAGAACTGTGAGAAAAGGCCCTGAACTGCATCACTGACTCCGTGTCGTTACTGCTGCTGCCCTGCACCATCACCCCCATCCTCCGCATACACTGCCCTGAGGCTATACTCCTCCCGTGGGGAGTTATGCTACGCTCTGCTGCACCCACAACACCAGCCTCAGTGGTCTGCCCTGTAGCGGCGGTTCACTCTGACCGCAATCCACGGGTGGCGTAGTCGGACATTTAAACATGAAAACCACATAAATAGTTCCGCCACTGGTTTGACCGCCCTGAGCCACGGAACTGGGTCGCCGCCACGAAGACTACAACCACCAGCATCTACCAAAAAGGGTCCGGCTCAGGATGTCCCAAGGCCCAGGGGGTGCGTCAGAACATTTTCATCACCTTTCACAATCACCAATGGGACAAGGCAGTGATGTCCTCTGTCCCCTCTCTTATACATCCTAGTGACGGAGCACCTGCTCTCATCAATTCGCCATAACCCCAATATTAGGTGGATTGAGGTGGGAGGCACCGAGTACAAGTGCTCTCTATTTGCTGATGATGTCCTAGTATATATCACTCAATCACATATATCCATCCATGCTGTTATGGCTGAAATAGATCACTTTGTTACATGGTAAAATTTTAAAATCAATGCAGCGAAGTCTGAGGCCCTCGATGTCTCCCTCCCCAAATCCATATAGGATTCCATCCAGTCCAACTTTCCCTTTGCCTGGCCCTCACAGGGTATCAAATACTTAGGAATTCCTATTCATAGAGACCTCTCCCATCTATGTTATCTTAATTTTGGGCCCTTTATTGAACAACTCCATACAGACCACGGTTGGCAAGTTAGAACTGTAAGATTCACTACGTGAACCACTGGTGTTTTGTGGAAAAGCACATGTACACTGCGTTCCAAATTATTATACAAAAAGTGTTTAGGAGTGATAAGGGAAGAATTTGTTTGTTTGTCAGTTAAACTCATTGATGGTGATGTGTGTCAGGGCTCTTTATATCACTGTAAGCAATTGCAGACACCTGTGCTAATTAGTTTGGCAGGTGTGTCCAATGAAAGGCAAGACTACTTAAGAAGGCTCTCTCACATTATTAAGCAGCCTACATTTTCTGCCAAAATGGGAAAGAAAAAGGATGTGTCGGCTGCTGAGAAGCAACAAATTGTGGAGTGTTTAGGTCAAGGCATGACTACAATCAACATTGTGCGATGATCAGGATGAAGTGTCTTGGCAATCAAGAAGTATGTAGCTGATTCACAGTACACACGTGTGCGTGCTGATAAGGGCAAATTGAGGACTCTTTCCTACAGGCAATTACGTCAGGTTGAAACAGCAGCGGCAAAAAAGCCTTGTCATAGCAGCAGACAAGTTTTTGAAGCTGCTTGTGCCTCCAACGTCCCCCGAACAACAAGATGCAGGGTCCTTCAGAGGTTTGCAGCTGTGCATGCGCCATCCTGTCGACCTCCTCTATCCACTTCACACAAGCAGAAACGGCTCCAGTGGGCCAAACATTACATGAAGACTGATTTCAAAACTGTTTTGTTCACGGATGAGTGCCGTGCAGCGCTCGATGGTCCAGATGGATGGAGTGGAGGATGGCTGGTTGATGGACACCCCACGCAAACACGGCTACAGCGCCAACAAGGAGGAGGTGGAGTAATGTTTTGGGCTGGAATCATGGGGAGAGAGATTGTCGGCCCCTTTAGGATCCCTGAAGGCGCTAAAGATGAACTCCATAATGTATGTGGATTTTCTCAAACAGCACTTCCTGCCATGGTTCAAGAAGAAGAACCGTGTATTTCACAGCAAGATCATTTTTCTGCATGATAATGCACCATCTCATGCTGCACATAAAACATCTGCATCTCTGGCTGATATGGGCATAAAAGGGGACAAACTTATGGTGTGACCCCCATGCTCCCCTGACCTCTACCCCATTCAGAACCTTTGGAGCATCATTAAAAGGAGTGTCTATGATGGCGGGAGGCAGTTCACATCTAAGCAACAGCTCTGGGAGGGTATTCTGTCCTCATGCAAAACAATTGAAGCAGAAACCATCCAAAACCTGACAAATTCAATGGACGAGAGAGTTCAGAAGCTCCTTTCGAACAAGGGGTCCTATGTGAAAATGTAACATCACCTAGAATAAAGTTTTGAGTTGAAAACTGTTTGATTTCAGTTTCTAACAACCTGCTAATGCTTATAATTTCAAAAATGACCATTTTTTTGGTCTTTATTAAAATGAAAAGGTTGATCGAAAAGTTTGGGGGATCTAAGAGTGTGGCAACCCAGTCGTCATGATTACTTCGAATTCTGACAATATGAGGGTCATGCTGCAGGTAGTGCAGCAAGAAGGCACTTATGTGCCTTGCGCATCTCGGAGCCCCAAAATTATTTTCCGGGCTAGATGCAGCTAAAAATTATTTTTAATTTTAAATCTGGTGAAGCTTTAGTATAGATGGCCTAATAGGATCAGTGCTGCACACTGCTACAAAGCCCAAATTATTTTCCAGTCAAGATACAGATAAACATGATTAGTAATTTGAAAGCTTAAAACGGTTGGTAAGGTGATTTTAACCAATCATCAAGCTTTTACTCTCCCCAGGATGACACAGGGGTAGAAAAGTCGTTTCGGATCCATGATTTGTTCATCTTTATGAACGTGAGTCTGTCTACATTATCAGTGGAGAGCCGCGTGCGCTTATCTGTCAGCACACCACCAGCAGCGCTGAACACACATTCAGACAGAACGCTGGCTGCGGGGCATGACAAGATCTCCACGGCGTAAGTGGCTAGCTCCGGCCATTTATCCAGATTGGAAGCCCAAAAAGAGCAAGGGTCCAGTGACACAGTCGTGGCTTCAATGTTTACTTGGAGATACTCCTGTACCATCGTCTCTAGGCGTTGACTATGTGTCAGACTTCTTGTCTCCTGTGGCCTTGCAAAGGATGGGCTAAAAAAGTGGTGAAATGATTCCGCAAAATTGATGTTACCAGCAGATACTGTGGTTCTGTTACGGTTTGAGTGCTGAACACTTGACGGTCCCACGGTTGGCAAGTTGGAACTGTGAGATTCACTACGTGCACCACTGGTATTTTGTGGAAAAGCACATGTAAGATTCTGCAACAGTCTCTGCTGATACTCCTGCATGCGTGCATCCCTTTCTATGGCAGGAATAATTTCTGCAAATTTACTTTTGTACCGGGGATCTAACAGTGTGGCAACCCAGTAGTCAGGATTATTTCTAATTCTCACAATTCGAGGGTCATGTTGCAGGTAGTGCAGCAAGAAGGCACTCATGTGTGTTGCGCATCCAGGAGCACCAAGTCCCTGTTGTGTTGGTGGCGAGGTAACAATCATGCTTCCTTCCTCTGTCCTCTCCCCCCAACCTCGCACAACAGAAATGTGATCAAGGTCTCCCTCATCTGATGAGTCTTCCATCAGTTCGTCCTCCACTTCTTCCTGGGCTCCTGCACCTTCCTCACTAGTTTGGCTGCTACCATGCGCCCTGGTAAAACCATCTCCCCCACCCTCACATGCCTGCCGCCTTGGTGCTGCCGACCGTCTGGACCTTGCAGATGTTAGCCCTTCCGCATACAACTCCTCCTCCTCTACTTCCTCCACCTCCTCTTGTGCCACCACCTGACTCCGAATTCTGTTTAACATGTGCTCCAGCATGTAAATCACCGGAATAGTCATGCTGATAATGGCATCGTCAGCACTAAACATCTTCGTCGCCATTTCAAAACTGTGCAGAAGGGTGCATAGGTCCCTGATCTGAGACCACTCCTCCAGCGTGATTTGCCCCACCTCTGAATCTCGTTGGCCCAGGCTATACGTCAGAACGTATTGCACCAGGGCTTGTCGGTGCTGCCACAGTCGCTGCAACATGTGCAGAGTTGAATTCCACCGGGTAGGCACATCGCATTTTAGCCGGTGAAGTGGCAGGCCCAACGACTTCTGTAGAGATGTAAGTCGCTGATCTGCGGGATGCGAACGGCGGAAGTGAGCACACAGCGACCGTGCCCTCTGCAGAAGGCCATCTAGTCTGGGATAGTGGGCTAAAAATTGCTGGACAACCAGGTTCAACACGTGAGCCATACAAGGCACGTGTGTGACATTGCCCCGGCGAAGGGCCGCACCCAGGTTTGCAGCATTGTCGCACACGGCCTTCCCTGGTTTCAGGTCCAGTGGAGACAACCATTCATGAAATTGGTTCTCCAGAGCTGACCACAACTCCTCAGCTGTGTGACTCACATTTCCCAGACATTTCAATGTAAAAACCGCCTGATGACGTTGAGCCCTACTGCCAGCATAGTAAGGAGGTGTGCAGGATCCCTTCTGCGCAGTTAGAAAGCTTGTGGCATGACCAGACAGGCTTTGGGTGCAGGTGGAAGACCGAGAGGAGGTTGAGGAGGCAGAAGCAGTGGAGGAACTTTGACATAAAGAGGATTGACGCACAACTCGTGGGGACGGCAAGACTTGGACAGCAGCCCCTTGTCCTGCTGTCACCATAGTTACCCAGTGCCCAGTCAGCGACATGTAACGCCCCTGTCCATGCCTACTCGTCCAAGTGTCTGTGGTGAAATGCACCCTGTCACACACAGAGTTTCTCAAAGAAGCGGTAATGTTGTGTGCGACATGCTGGTGGAGCGCAGGCACACCTTTCTTTGAGAAGTAGTGCCGACTGGGCATCTGGTACTGGGGCACTGCGACGGACATAAGGTCTCGAAAATCCTCTGTGTCCACCAGGCGGAAAGGCAGCATTTCTGTAGCCAAGAGCTTGCAGATGGTGAAATTCAACCTCTTAGCTTTCTCATGGCTAGGAGGAAATGGTCTTTTACTTGTCCACATCTGAGGGACCGAGGGCTGGCTATTGTGCTTAGACGGGGTTGATAAGGGTGTCCCCGGCAAACTGCCGGTCTGTGAGGAAGATGCAGGCGGACATGTTAGGTTGCCTTGATCCAAAGTTGGTGCTATCGATGTCGGACAGCGCTCAACACCAGCTGGTGTTACCACCTCCAAAGAAAATGATGACCTGCCAATCACGCTGGCTGTTGCGGGTAAAGAGGTGGCAGGTCTGCACCCCAAAACAGGTGTGACTGCTGTCCCCCCAGTCACAGAGGATGAAGAGGCCGCGGATGCACAAGATATGGCAGACGGTGATTGGCCCGGCCGGCTAGGCCGCATTGTAGCACACTGAGCTTCCCACTGAAACTTATGCTTCATGTCCATGTGCCGGTTTATGCATGAAGTACTCAAACTATGTATTTTTTGGCCTCTACTTAGCTTTTGCTGACAAATGTTACAGATAACACGAGTTGGGTCATCTTTATCGATCTGAAAAAATGCCCAGGCTATGCAAGGCTTAGCACCCATGCGACCTGAAGAGCCACCACGACTTGTGGTGAGAGGCAGAGTTGTGTTTGAGGATGCAGTTGTTGACGTGCTTCCAGTACTACGTCTCTGTCCAGGAAGGCGCAACCTGACCTCGTCGTCACTAGCATCTTCCTCCACCTCCTCTGCTGACCTCATCTCTTGGCTGACTGTGGGTTGACAGTAAGTGGGATCTCCGGCCTCATCATCATCACCCTGTGCGTTATCACACCCGTCGTCCTCAGAGCCAACCTGTTCCTGCCCTGACAAAAAACTAAAGTTGTCGCTCCAATCAGGTATTTGAGTCTTATCATCGTCTTCCTCATTGTCTCCACCAACAGGAGTTACAGTTTGGGAATGAGGGTCTACATTATGGTCAGAACCTTCTGCGTCTGGTCCTGGATCCGACTCATAAAGATTCTGGGCATCAGTGCAGATCATTTCCTCGTCTGGATTCACAGAAGCGCTGGAGTCGACCTCTGATTCCCAGGCTATAGTATGAGTAAACAGCTCTGCAGACTCAACCATCTGTTCTACCTCATACTCAGACGGGCAGCTGGAGATTTGGGAGCTGTGAGGAAGCAAGTGCGATTTGGGTGACACCTTTGAGGACTGGAGTATTTGTGATGTTGAAGTTGATGTGGAGGAGAGCCCACTTAAAGGAGCACTTGATATCCGTTGAAGCACCTGCTGTTTTTGTGCCTCATCTGGAATTTGTAGCGATTGGCGTGGCCGTAAGAAAGGGATCTTATCACATTGTCCGCTAAAAGAAGTAGACATTTTAGTTTGGCTGGAAGATGGTCTTTCTTCTGCAGATGTTACTGTTGCTTTAACACCTACCCCACGGACACAACCTTTTTTCCACTTCCCAACACGCCTATTCCCCTTTCCACCAGCAGCAGGCCTTTTTCCACTCATTTTGGTGGTTAACTAATTCACAACTCTGGAGTTGTTTGCACAAAAAAACAATGGATGGTAACCGAGCAGAGCTGAGTGGCCAAACTGTGGTATTAGGCCAAAACTATTGGCTGGGTTAGATGCAGAAAAAAATTATTTTGAATTTGCAACCTGATGGAGGTCAGTATAGATGGACTAATACAAATAGTCCCACACACTGCTAGAAGCCCAAATATTTTTTCAGAGGTACTGTAGATGCAGATAAAAATTATTTTTAATTTGCAACCTGATGGAGGTCAGTATAGATGGACTAATAGACCAAGTCCCACACACTGCTAGAAGCCCAAATATTTTTTCAGAGCTAGATGCAGAAAAAAATTATTTTTAATTTGCAAACTGATGGAGGTCAGTATAGATGGACTAATAGACCAAGTCCCACACACCGCTAGAAGCCCAACTATTTTTTCAGAGCTAGATGCAGAAAAAAATTATATTCAATTTGCAACCTGCTGGAGGTCAGTAGAGAAGGACTAATAGAACAAGTCCCACACACTGCTAGAAGCCCAAATATTTTTTCAGAGCTAAATGAAGAAAAAAATTATTTTTAATTTGCAACCTGATGGAGGTCAGTATAGATGGACTAATAGACCAAGTCCCACACACTGCTAGAAGCCCAAATATTTTTTCAGAGCTAGATGCAGAAAAAAATTATTTTTAATTTGCAACCTGATGGAGGTCAGTATAGATGGACTAATAGACCAAGTCCCACACACCGCTAGAAGCCCAAATATTTTTTCAGAGCTAGATGCAGAAAAAAATTATTTTTAATTTGCAACCTGATGGAGGTCAGTATAGATGGACTAATAGACCAAGTCCCACACACTGCTAGAAGCCCAAATATTTTTTCAGAGCTAGATGCAGAAAAAAATTATTTTTAATTTGCAACCTGATGGAGGTCAGTATAGATGGACTAATAGACCAAGTCCCACACACCGCTAGAAGCCCAAATATTTTTTCAGAGCTAGATGCAGAAAAAAATTATTTTTAATTTGCAACCTGATGGAGGTCAGTATAGATGGACTAATAGACCAAGTCCCACACACTGCTAGAAGCCCAAATATTTTTTCAGAGCTAGATGCAGAAAAAAAATATTTTTAATTTGCAACCTGATGGAGGTCAGTATCGATGGACTAATAGACCAAGTCCCACACACCGCTAGAAGCCCAACTATTTTTTCAGAGCTAGATGCAGAAAAAAATTATATTCAATTTGCAACCTGCTGGAGGTCAGTATAGAAGGACTAATAGAACAAGTCCCACACACTGCTAGAAGCCCAAATATTTTTTCAGAGCTAAATGAAGAAAAAAATTATTTTTAATTTGCAACCTGATGAAGGTCAGTATAGATGGACTAATAGACCAAGTCCCACACACTGCTAGAAGCCCAAATATTTTTTCAGAGCTAGATGCAGAAAAAAATTATTTTTAATTTGCAACCTGATGGAGGTCAGTATAGATGGACTAATAGACCAAGTCCCACACACCGCCAGAAGCCCAAATATTTTTTCAGAGCTAGATGCAGAAAAAAATTATATTCAATTTGCAACCTGCTGGAGGTCAGTATAGAAGGACTAATAGAACAAGTCCCACACACTGCTAGAAGCCCAAATATTTTTTCAGAGCTAAATGAAGAAAAAAATTATTTTTAATTTGCAACCTGATGGAGGTCAGTATAGATGGACTAATAGACCAAGTCCCACACACTGCTAGAAGCCCAAATATTTTTTCAGAGCTAGATGCAGAAAAAAATTATATTCAGTTTGCAACCTGATGGAGGTCAGTATAGATGGACTAATAGAATGATGCTATGCCCAAAAGATTTTACTTCACTAGGTGCAGTAAAAAAATTGGTATTCTATACACAGGTGTTATATCTTGCAACACAGATAGGCTACTCCACTGACTAACACACTCTGCAATAGGCCAAAAAGGATTAGCTTTGCTAGATTCAGCCAAATGCTGTGAAAAAAACTTGCACAGCACTGGCACAGACCTGCCTGGCAAAAACTGATAGGAACTCTTGTAACCTAGTCCTGAAAAGGACTCCAATTACAATTAGTCTTTACTCCCACAACCTATCTATTTAAGAGCACAGACCTCCCTGATAAAAGTCGTAGGAAATGCTGTAACCTAGTCCTTAAGAGGACTGCAATCACAACTATTCCCTACTCCCAAGCTATCTGTATATTTGTGCGAAAATTGGCTTGAAATTAACAAGGTATAGCGCACACAGCAACAGCGGTGCCGTCTAACACGCAGCTGCAGCAGTGAGAAATTGGTGGCGACGGGGAAAATGGCTTGGTCTTATAGGGCAAGGACATGTGACATACACTGCCAATGACACATGCCCTTGCTTGTGTGAAAAAAAGCACTTCGCTCCGTGTGTGCGCTGCTGATAGGCTGACAGATTGCACCTCCCCACTGCAAATGCGGGAAAGAGAAAAAAAAATGGAGATCTTCATTGTTCCTGCAGAGATCCATCCCCTACCCCTCCCCCACCCCGCTGTACACTCAAACTGCGTATTAACATTAATTTTCATCATTACTGAGAAAAAATCCAGTTATGATTTTGGTGCACGAACAGTTATCGAACATAACCTCGAACAGCCGAATTTTTCTCAAATTGTTCGTGTTCGCCGAACGGCTCGAACACCGCCCAAAACAGCTCGAATTTGAGATTGGCGAACAGTTCGAGTAGAACAACGCTCATCTCTAGTCTTGACTAAAAGTCATTGTGATTCTGATTCTGATGTTTGAAGAAAGTCACACATCAAAATCATGAACAAATAAAGTAGCACACTGTAACACTGAGTATATAGATATGAAATATGAAATATGAATAGCATAACTGCTGTAGAAAATAGAAATAAATGAAAAAAAATAAAAAAAAAATGTTTGAAAAATTTTTTTTAGCGCATGTAAATATGAAGTATGGAAAATGAATAGAATTACTGCTGTAAATAAATGAGAAATCTTAGCGCATAAATTGGCCAATTCATGTGTACCTGAAAGCCGCGTTAAGGCGTTTCTCGATGTCAGGACCTACCAATGTGAATACCTCTCTAAGAGACCTCCATCTGCTTATGTGTGGGAAAGACAGATCCTGATGCATTTAAAACCACCTGCGGCACGGGCATGGGGGTGGAGTGCTCAGTCAACGCTAAATCTAGTAACAAAGAAAATGACGGCACATCCACTACAAAAAATAGGTGTGAACAGGTGCTTACTAGGAGCAGCTACCTCCATATATAATGAACAAATGAACACATCAAAATCAAGCATCATTTGAATTTGGCTTCCGTGCAGTCTGTGCATAAGTCCCAATGAGTTTTAGACAAGTTTGCACTGAAAATCATATAGCCAAATATAACTACTAGGTTTTTATAACTCAGTTTACAGCTCAGTGGTTAGTGCACTGGCTTTGGGACACAGAATTTTGGGTTCAAGTCCCATCAGCGAACAGTTACTTTTTTATTATTATTATTACAGTTGTCAAAGTCGCTTGTCAGAACCGCTTGTCAGAATCACTTATCAAAGTCAGTTCTCAGACAGGGTATTTAGCCTCAAACTGACATCATTCTAATGTTTGATTTTGATATCTGATCATGTCCTAAAATGAACACTGTAGTTACAAATCCATCATAGCTCCTGCTTCTGGTTCTCATAGCTCTTTGCCCCCACGTTCTCTCATTGTTAGAGATATCAACAAAGAGGAGGTTGTACATAGATCTCCAGTGTGGTGAAGAGCGAACAGTGTACATTCTCAATGAGACAGAGAAGCTGACTATGGATGTAAGGGAAAGCACATGTAGAGGAAGTGAGTTCAGGATAGAAGCTGTGCTGACGTGAAAGCAAATGAAGACACCAGCACCCTGAATACACACAGAAATCAAGTTCTACCTGTATTACAGGGAGAGACACTCCCACAAGAGAAAAATCTGAAACTTAACTGTAAACTGCATATCAGGGTGACTGAAAATTAATGATGGAATAAAAATTGCACACTGAAACCTAATTCAATTTCATCAACTAAAGATGGCCACTACCATATGTAAAATGATTTCCTTATTTCAAAGATGTTCATAAACCTTACTAGAAAAGGTTTTTTTTTTCAACTTATGTTATATCAAAATGGATGGTCTACGCTATTTCCATCTGGGTCAAAATAGGATTGTATAAAAGTTTTACCTTGTTATCATTTTCCAAGTGCATATAAATATTATACCTTAGAAGGTTAAATAAGAGAAAACATACAGCTAACTTCAAGTGGTATATTCTTACATTTTTTTCTATGGAAAATATTCTTGGGCATGTTGTAAAGGAGGTGCATTACTTTTATCCATGTAGATGTTGGTGATGTGTTTGAAACGCTCATTTTTAGAATATATAATGCAAACAACTACAGTATCTGCTAATGACACAGTGTCGTTAGCCTTTGAAGTCTCGCTATTTGCAGCTTCAAGGTATATTGAAGTAGAAAATAAAGCAATTTATGATTCTTGGTAAATGGAGAAATGAAGAGCTGTAAACTAGCAAACTCTCTGAGTTTTCTGTAAAATAAAAAATGAAATAATTGAAGAAGTGAGTTTAAGTAAAACTTTAAACTCAGCACCACTCTGGGTGGCTGTCTTTCATCCGTTGTACCTGCGGAGTAAGGCTGATTACAGATAAACTCAGACTAGGAGATAAATGGAAAAAGGACATCAAACAAGCGATGTCCATACAGTGACAGAAACTATCCATTTGAAGGGACTGTTAATTTCCCTAAGGCAGCACACAATTCATTGCACAGTAATTTATACTTAGAATCCCCCAAAATTGTAAATACATCTTCAATGTATTCTGTTTTCTAAAAATAATTCTCCCCTTTTGTAAATGTCAAATGGAACTCTCATTTAAACTGTTACCTTGAGTAAAATATCAATAGATGGGAATTTTAATTGATTTAATTCAACCGCAATCTACGCGAGCACAAAGGTTATAGACAGGGAGAAATGTTCTATTGTAATGATATAAAATGTGTAGTCAGGCAGTCAATGGAATAAAACGCGCCAGTTGGAAGCATTACTGTGTAAGAAAAAAAATACACGTACATTAAAAGTGTGTACATCGCCCTCTTCTCCAGTGAACTCGAAAAGGAAAAAAAAAAAAGCAGGAACCACGCTGGTCTTAGTATTTATGAGAAAATGTTTCCACATTCTAACAAATGAAATTCACAAATCTACATTTGCAGCTTCTTATAAATTAATTCTGCCTTTTCTTTTCCTTCTAATTTCTTCATCTCACACAGGGGGCTAGCCTATTTCTCCAGTTCAGCATGAAAGGTCTTAAACGGTAATGAAATGTGTTATTTTTGTATGAAATGAGCCCGGATTAGAAATAGTACAGTGTGTGAATTTACAAATTCTATAACAAATGTAATCTTGTTTCCTAGCTAAAAGCTCTTGAATCATGTCCTATTTTTCTATTTTATTTATCAAAGGCAGGATCAGCCTTTTGCATCTTCTGAGGAGTTGGAAATATGATTTGTACCCGGAGAGCTTCTAACTTCACATTAGATGTGTTTTCATATTTTAATGCAAGAAAAAAAAAGAGTAGAATTGGTTATGTATTTATGAGCAGAGAACATTGTCAGGTGAGGGTTCAATCCTACCAGACCAAGCAAATGAGCTGGTAGAATCCAGACACGCATTTGCATATTCGTGTATCTTTCCCATGAGTCCTTCAAAAGAGCAGTAAATCATAGTGACTAGCTCTGATTTTCAGAGACAGCACTGACAGGGATTGTCCCTGATGGGAGCATAAGGGGTCTTTGTAAACAGAAATAACAACAGTGTTTTATAGATGGTATCCTTAAAAGTGAACATACAAGAAATCACTCTAAGCTTCCAAGGCACTGAGACCATTTCATCTGGAACATTGGCTAAATTGCCTGAATACTGCCCCTATCTGGAGTAGTTAGTCAATAAAATGATTCTACATGGTCCATCCATCATCTGTAGTCCAGACACCTTCCATCTAATGGTCTCCTGGCCACCTTCTGTGCATTTCAACTTTGCAATTGCGCAAATTCAAGATGACACTTCCTGTACAGCTATCCTTCTAAACTCAGTGGTCTCTCTAGAAGCAAAGTCATTTCCCTAGGATATCACTTCTTGCATTTAAAGTGACTTGACTGTACTATTAAATGACTTATCTGCTGGTTCACTAGCCAATTTGACATTTTATTAATCCAATGTGATCAATATGTCTAACTGCCCAACATATGATCTGTAATTCTTCAATTTTAATACTCTGGGAGAACATAAGCATTTTTCAACCATTCCAAATAATTGCAGACAAGTGTATCTTTAGTCAAACTTTTTAACATATATTTGGAGTGAACTAAACCAACATGAAATGCAATACTATAAAGCCTCCAGTTGCCAAGAAAAACATGTGTAACACTCTAAAGTCACCTAGAACTGGATTGAATGCCTTTCAAGTTTTTTAATGCAAGCATCAACCTAGGTAATGTCCAAGTGACCTCAGGATATATGGCTATGGGTAAATGGATCATAACCAGTGGTACCAATCGCATGTTTAATAACATATTGCACTAGTAGATTTTTTAAAATGTAAAAAATTATCCTTTTTGACAGGTAGATTACTGCTGTGTCGGTATTTGTACACAAGCAGTGTACATAGAAGAATTCATGGGTATTTGCCAAATAGTGGTTGATTTTTTTTCCTGTTTAAGGAGTAGCAACAGGTTTGCTGATTGCTAAATGAGGCGCTAAATAATTTTAAAGAGCTATCCAAAAATTATGCTGTTTGGATAAAAAAGAAGCAATAGCCCTTTTTTTAACAAGCTGTCAAATAATTATCCCTATTTCACTAAGCAACATGTTTGCTGTCTTAAAGAGGTGAAGCAATGGCTTTTTCTATCCAATCTGTCCAAAAAGTATCTCAGCTTTGGGAACAGCAACATGTTTGCTGAGTGTGAAATGAAGAAACAATGGCATTTTAAAAAGCCATCCAAAAATTATCCTGTATATTGGAGCAGCAATAGATTTTGCTGTTTTGAAAGTGAATAAACAATGACTTGTTCTTCTTCTTAATAAGTCTTGCAAATATTATCCTTTTTGGGGAGCAGTTCCAAGTTCATTTATCAGTACAGGATAGTATCGTAAAAGGAATACAGTTTATCTGTAGAACACAGTGGGTAAGCAGGAGGTGTTTGTGGTTGTTTATCAGCACTAGCAGTGAGTGTGGCAGTGGTGGTAGCTGAACAGTATAAAATATAAAAAGACATGCAAAGGATAAGTCTGGTCTGAATGTGACCAAAAGTATGCAAATCACATACTTGTGGTCACGCACCCGCTCCCTCCCGGAGTCAGCACTGGAGAATCTTCACAGTTCGCAGTGCACGTGATGTGAGGACTCACAAGTCTGCAGTTACATAGAGTGACTGCAAACACTAAGCTTAAGGCTAGACAACACCTTATAGGTTTATTCAGCATTATATGTTGGACTGGTTTGTATAATGCTATATGGTTAAGTTACAGTATGTGCCATATTTTTACATCTTTTTGTAATGTGAGTTTTAAAATGAAATTTGTACTATTATTTTGATCATATTTTATGTAGCTGCTGATTAGCTTTCAAACTGGATGTATGCAGTAGAGGCTAAATATGACTGTATGATAGCACACAAAGTTCCCTGTGGCGCTATATTGTACTATGGAAATACAAGGACTATGGGCCAGCAGACTCCAACACTGGTCTTGATGATGGGGCATCTTGGTGATGTGGCACCTTCCTGCCCCAGCTCCACCCATTTCAGCATAGTTGGAAGAAACTGGTGTGAAAACACTAAAAGGAAACCGGTGTGAAAATGCTAATAGCCACAAAAATTTGGCGCAACTCAGAGTTGTGTCTAAATTTTGCAACTTTTCACAAATTTTAAGCCAGAATTCTGGAGAGAAAATGTTATACTCATTATGTAGGCAGTGCAGGTAATGGAGAATACATTGGGACTTAAAACTCTTGGTGGCCCAGGTTCTGCCTAGCCACTGGGACTATAGTGACTGGAATCTGTAGTACTGTCCAGTCTGGTGTGTGTGCTCTCCAACTGGAGTAATCAACACCCTACCTTGAGTGGGAAAGCACCACATCCTACTCTCAGCTTACTGCTGAGAGTTGATATAGTTAATTCTAGCTCAGGTTTGCTTTTGGCACTAAACTCTTATTTATTCTGTTTGTTTCTTGTTCTGACCTTAGCCCGGTTACTGAAGATTCTTCTGTCTAATGATATTGTGACTTTTCTGCTCTCCTGGTTCTACTCGGCCACTTGATGTTCCTGCCATTCCTCATCTGCAGAGAAATCTATTGGTTGGCAATCATTATTTTTGCACTATCCTCTACAAAGGCTAAAATTTGAAATTTCCAAAATTGTAGGTTGCGTATATCACAAAGGCTAGTATCTAGAGAGGAGAGAATCTTTTGAAATTCTAATTTTGACAGGAAATTTGTTTCACAGCTAATTGACTTTCTGCAAATTGAAAGTACTCCAGAGCTGTCAATTGCCATGAAAAGATGTATATGACACTGGGGTTTCCAATTACTGTATCCAAATAAGCTATTTTATTTAAGCTCTGTAATACAAATACAAATATAATGCAAGCAATATCAAGATGGCCTCAATATATATGGCTACGGGTAAACAGATGATAAGACTTTTTATGTTTTTTTTTAACTAGAAAATCTTTCCAAAAATTATCCATTTTTTGGGGGCAGATTCCTGCTTTGCTGGTATTTATACACTTTAAGTATATATTTTTAACAGGTGGTGGTCCAAAAATTATCCTTTTTGGAGGAATAGCAACAGGATTGGTGTTTGGAAAGTTAAGAGGCAATGGCTTGGCTTGTTTGAACCATTGAAAAATTAGCCCTTTCTTCAGAGTATGAGCAGAAACATAAAAATGTAACACCAACAACAGGCTGAAAGCATCAGTACTGTTGTGATATGTACATGTGTGCACAAAATCAGTAGTACTGTTTGTGGCATTCACATTTTGTGAGGCTATCACAGAATTTTTGGGGGCTTACTTCTGTACAGATTGTTAACTTATTTCTGCATAGCAGCAAAAAAAAAGTGGGATTAAATTGCAATACAAGCCACACTGATCAAGCAAGAACCAGTTGCTAGCTATGTGTTCCTCCCCAGTCCTATTCCATATTATATAAGACACAATGACTTTCTTTTCTCTCTTCCTATTAGTTAAATCTTTACTATTTTTCTGTCACACACTAACTGTACAATTTTTCAATGCATTATAGATTTCACTCCCTATCTCTATGGCTAAGCCATGAGCTATGAAAACTTTGATGTCTTCTCACTATCCTGATTCACCATAAAATGGATGCAGTATATCCTGCATTTGCTTTTATAAAGGCTGTGATGGACCCTCCTGATTAACTATGCAATACCATGTGATGTGATAATCCCAAAGCATTATGGGGAACCCGCCTGGTAAAAATCCATGGTCATATATGATCCTTGTCTGACTGATGCAATCTTCTGCAAAGTGAAAAATGGCAGAGGCCATTTTAGGTGATTTACTCTAACCAAATCACATATTACTTAAATTCACCAGCTTCAGTGAATTCCTAGAAATTCAATATAAATTTGATTTGCATTGAATTGTTTAGCTAAACTCTACTATTCTTTAATTGGTCACTAGTTAATTTAAAAATACAATATTTATTCAAAATAAATCCCTACAAAAATAGAAAAATACTATTTCTGTGCAAACAACATTTAGTGTTTTATGATTGCTGTACTTAAATGTATGTACAAATAGTAGCTATGCTCTAAATCCAGTTATGGTCTTGTCTGGTAAAAATTCAGTATCTATATAATAATTTAGTATAATGCGTAACTCTGTCAAGCAACCCTAAATTCTGCTAGAAACAAAGCTTGCACATTCTCATACTGCTTCGAGGGGCTATCCGTAAGTTACTTACATGTAATATTTTTTCTAGTAGAATAACAAAGAGTAGCTAGGGCACAATTTACTGCACTCAAAGAGGCCAGTTTCACCACTGCAATCCATCAATCAATCATTAAATATATAATCCACATGTACATTCGTGGCCAAGCATGCAGTTGCAGATATGTGGATACCAGTAGTAGCTAATAGGATATTTGAATGTGGACACATTGAATATTTCTCACAGATACAAAACAAGGTTAAGGTTGAATCTATGATAAAAAATTGTCAGCAATAGAATTTGCTTGTTTAACAGTATATAAATATAAAATATATATATAAAAAACTAAAAAAAGTAATAATAATATTTTCCTATAATTAATATACAGTCATAGCCGAAAGTGTTGGCACCCTTGAAATTATTCCAGATAATTAATTATTTCTCCCAGAAAATTATTGCAATTACACAAGTTTATAAAATGTTTATCTCCTTTGTGTGTATTGGAACAATACAAAAAAAAAACTGAGAAGAAAAGAAAAATTGGAAATCGTTTCACACAAAATCCCCAAAATGGGCTGGACACAATTGTTGGCATCCTTCCAAAATTGTGGATAGAAAACTTTGTTTCAAGCATGTGATGCTCGTTGAAACTCAACAGTGCCAAGTACCAGGTGTGGGAAATATGAAAATCACACCTGAAACCAGATAAAAAGGTAGAAGTTGACTCAATCTTTGTATTGTGTGTCTTTGTGCCACACTAAGCATGGAGAACAGAAAGAGGAGAATATAACTGTCTTAGGACTTGAGAACCAAAATTGTTGAAAAATATCAACAATCTCAAGGTTACAAGTCCATCTCCAGAGATCTTGATGTTCTTTTGTCCATGGTGTGCAAAATTATCAAGAAGTTTACAACCCATGGCACTGTAGCTAATACCCTAGACGTGGACAGCAGAGAAACATTAATGAAAGGTTGCAATGCAGGATAGTCCGGATGGTGAATAAGCAGCCCCAATCAAGTTCCAAAGAAATTCAAACTGTCCTGCAGGCTCAGGGTGCATCATTGTCAGCGGATACGATCTGTCGATATATCAATGAAATGAAATGCTATGAGAGAAGACCCCGGAGAACCCCACTGCTGACACAGTGACATAAAAAAAGCTAGACTGCAGATTGCCAAAATGTGAGCCAATACCTTTCTGAGAAAGCATCTTGTGCACAGATGAGACTAAGATAGAGCTTTTTGGTAAAGCACATGATTCTAATGTTTGCTAAAAAAGAAATGAGACCTATAAAGAAAAGAACACAGTACCTATAGTCAAATATGGTGGAGGTTCAAAGATTTTACGGTGTTTTGTTGCCTCTGGCACTGGGTGCCTTGACTGTGTGCAAAGCATCATGAAATCTGAAGATTACCAAAATATTTTGGGTCGCAATGTAGTGCCCAGTGTCAGAAAGCTGGTTTTGCTTCCTAGGTCATGGATCTTTCAGCAGGACAATGACCCCAAACAAACTTCAAGAAGCACCCTGAAATGGATGAAAACAAAGCGCTGGAGAGTTTTGAAGTGACCAGCAATGAGTCCGAATCTAAATCCCATTGGACACCTGTGGAGAGATTTTAAAATTGTTGCTGGGAGTAGGCACCCATCAAATATGAGAGGCCTGGAGCAGTTTACAAAAGAAGATTGGTCCAAAATTCCAGTTGAGAGGTGTTTGAAGCTTGTTGATGGTTATAGGAAGCGAATGATTGCAGTTATTTATTCCAAAGGATTGCAACCAAATATTAAGTTGAGGGTGTCATCAATTTTGTCTTGCCCATTTTGGGGGTTTTGTGTGAAATTATTTCTAATTTGTCTTTTTTTCTCAGTTTTTTTTCTAGGTTTTTTTTTTATGTTGTTCCAATACTCACAAAAGAAATAAACATATGTATAACAAAACATGTGTAATTCCAATCATTTTCGGAGGGAAATAATTAATTTTATGGAACATTTCCAAGGGTGCCAACACTTTCGACTATGACTGTAATATTCAAAGAGGACCTATTACCAAAAATTACCCCATCTTTTTTTCATTTTAATATATTGTTAGTAAAAAAAAAAAAATCTAAATATAAGCCATTAAAAATCACTGAGGAAAGGGCTTTTATTAATATGGGAAAATATGTTAATCCGACTATTAGTAAAAAAGTCGCCGTCATTTCCTGACATACTTAGCGGCGTTATGTCACTCCACAACACTGAAGTGATGTATCTGTTTTGAGCACCGAGGTCTCACTGCTTAGACAGATACCTTCTTCAGTGATGTAGAATGAGTGTGTGCTGCTCCTGGGGCCATATTGCTGCTTTATTAGAAGATTTTTCGCTGCCTGTCTGCAGCTTCTCTACCTATTATTGTCACACTCGTCTGTGCAATAATCAGAGTAAAAACACTGATCAGAGCAAAGACCAATGTAATAGTGATAAACAGAGAAGCTGCTCAAAAAGTGTAGCATTGTCTCTGGAGACGCACGTATGGGAACACTTTTTGGTCTCCTCATTAGGCATTGAGGTCTTACATGTTGCAAATTGCAAAAATTCTGTCTAATGGTGAAAAATATTTTTTGTAAATTCACTAATTTGTACAAGAGGCCACTTGAATGTAAACAGTTAAATGATATCTTTTCTATATGACTAATTTGATTAATCAAGTTTTTACTTTGAAATAAGATACATCTAGGTAACACATTGGAATTTTATGTTTTGATTATACCTGACTTTCTTAATATGTAATTTAAATTGACATAACAGCCAGTTATAAATCCTTTAACATGTAGATACCTGACAGGTACATCTTAGAAGCAGATTCATAAATTAGGAAGACATTTCAGAAGTGCCAACTGTCTGCTATATGTCAACATTTTAGTCAAAAGGCAAATATTTGTCTAAGTAATTACAAGGCTTTGTCAGTAACAAGAACATAGATCTTTGACTTTTGAAAGTTCACAGAGAATTGGGAATATATATTAAGACATCTTTGCTCTTACTCAGTTATGTCAGGACTAAAATTTAAAGCCAAATGTGTTGATACAAGTACTTATTTTAAGGGGGTGAATAGTGATGATACTATATTACTGAATATTTAGACTTTACTTTATTTTTTTTTTTTTTCCTTTTGCTCTTGTAGGGGGAAAATTCCTCAAATGGTCTGGTAATGTAATTTTGCGTTTCTCAAGTTGACATTGGAATTAGGTTTCTCTAGATTCTCTAATTTCTTTAGTTCCCTGCAAGGTGTTACAGTCCTAAGTACAGAGAATGTATGGTGAATCTGGACTAAACTCAAGAATAGACAGAACCCAAGAACGAGAGATGAGAATAAATTTGAGTAAAATTTAATTATACTTTAATTTTCAAAAATCGTCATTCGCCAAAATGCATCCTTTTTTTTGTAATTTGCTGGCCTCCATTTTTCTGAACAATAAATGGCCATCAAAATGTTTAAGGATAAAAAAATTCTTACACTCACCTGACCGCTCACCTCTCTGGTCCCTCTACGTCACTTCTCTGGTCCTTGCCGTATCTTCAGCTCATCGCCTGCTTGCACTGAAAGCCCCGGGAGAATTCTGTGCAAGCGCATGGAAAATTACGGCTTCATGATGTTACAGCATTTTTATTATTATTATATATTTATATAGCACCATTGATTCCATTGTGCTGTACATAGGAAGGGGTTACATACAAAATACAGATATCACTTACAGTAAACACAACTAACAGTGATAGACTGGTACAGAGGGAAGAGGACCCTGCCCTTGAGGGCTTACATTCTACAGGAAGGGAGAAGGAGACAGTCGGTTGGGGGTGTTGCAGTAGCTCTGGTGATGTTGAGGTGGCAGTAAGCAAGGTCATGGCAGGCTGTAAGCTTGTTTGAAGAGATGGGTTTTCAGGTTCCGTCTGAAGGATCCAAATGTGGAGGCTAATCGGACGTGTTGAGGCACAGAATTCCATATGATGGGGGATACTTGGGTGAAATCTTGGAGGCGATTGGGTGAGGAACGAATAAGTGTGGAGGAGAGAAGGAGGTCATGGGAGGACCGGAAGTTATGTAAGGGAATATATTGAGAGATTAGTTCAGAGATGTACAGAGGAGAAAGGTTATGGATGGCTTTGTAGGTCAGTGTTAGCAGTTTGAACTGAGTACACTGGGCAATTGGGAGCCAGGGAAGGAATTTTCAAAGGGGGGTAGCAGAGGAGTAGCGAGGCAAGAGATGGACTAGTCGTGCAACAGAGTTGAGAAGCAGGAGAGGGGGGCGGAAAGGTCAAGGATAAGGTGAGTATAAGGATTTCATCTTTAATATCTTACATTTATCAAAGCATATTAAGGGACATCCAAATAAAGAAGTTATTCTTCGGAAATCAAATTTCATGGAATAATTAGCGCAAACAGGTGTATTCAAATTTTGCCTCATCCACCCATCTAAACGAAGAATTTTATGGTGATTGTCTTTGATCAGATTTGAATTAAGACTTAAAGGTGTCCATACACATTAGACCAAATTGGCTGAAATTGATAATCTCAGCATGACCAACTGAATTATATGCAAAGAGGCCAGGCAGGCTTCCGCATAATGCCCTGCAGTCATAAAACATCACATGGTCTAATTCCGCCAATCAGTGGGACTATGACAGCCAGAATAAAAGATTTGGACCAGACAAGATTTTACAGTCTAGGGATAGGATGTCAAAGCGCACAGCTCATTCCATAAATTGGATTGTGTTTACTACTGCACTAGTGTTGGAGCATATTAAAATGCATGTGATAGTCAATCTATGAATTATCATTCTGATGAGAATTTCATGCTAATAGCATCTTTAGAGATATATTTACTTAGAAAATTGGTGACGTGTCCAATAGTTATTTCACCCACTGAATCAAAAAATGTAAAATAGCTGTCTTACCTCACAAAGTGTGCATGTTGTTAAAAATGTCATTTTTTTTTGCTCAATTCTTTGTTGTAGTAGTCCAATATTAGACCCCGACACTCCATCCGAATTCAGCGGCCTGTTGCAAGTGCTCACTTTTGGAATGCAAAACTAAGAAACTTTTCTTGTCTTTCTTTTTAGGGGAAAGTACCAGGGATGCAATTTTTTTTCGTTCCCAGCGCAAACGTACAGTGGAGAAAATGAGTATTTGATACACTGCCGATTTTGAAAATTTTCCTTCCTAGAAAGAATGGAGAGGTCTATAATTTTTATCGTAGGTACACTTCAACTGTGAGAGACAGAATCTAAAAAAAATCCAGAAAATCACATTATATAACTTTTACATAATTAATTAGCATTTTATTACATGAAATAAGTATTTGATGCAATAGACAAACAGAACTTAATATTTGGTGCAGAAACCTTTATTTGCAATTACAAAGGTCAGACATTTCCTGTAGTTCTTGATCAAGTTTGCACACACTGCAGCAGGGATTTTGGCCCACTCATTCATACATATCTTCTCCAGATCTTTCAGGTTTCGGGCTGTCACTGGGCAACATTGAATTTCAGCTCCCTCCAAAGATTTTCTATTGGGTTCAGGTCTGGAGTCTGGCTAGGCCACTCCAGGACCTTGAAATGCTTCTTATGGAGCCACTCCTTAGTTGTCCTGGCTGTGTATTTTGAGTCATTGTCATGCTGGAAGACCCAGCCATGACCCATCTTCAATGCTCTTACTGGGGGAAGGAGGTTGTTGGCCAAAATCTAATGATACATGACCCCATCCATCCTCCCTTCAATACAGTGACCTACTCCCATGCCTCCTATGGATCATCCAGATGGTCATTGGTGAACTTCAAATGGGCCTGGACATGTCCTGATGTGAGGGGGACCTTGCGTGCCCTGAAGGATTTTAATCCATCACGGCATAGTGTGTTACTAAAGGTTATGTTTGAGTCAGTGGTCCCAGCTCTCTTCGGGTCATTGACCAGATCCTTCCATATGGTTCTGGGCTGATTCCTGATATTTTTCAAAATCATCCTTATCCCACGAGGCGAGACAGTTGTTGCCTTCTCAACAAGATGCTTGCCTATTATCCTGTAGCCAATACCAGCCTAGTGCAGGTCTACAATTTTGTCCCTGGTGTCCTTAGACAGCTCTTTGGTATTGGCCAAGGTGGAGAGGCTGGAGTGTGATTGATTGTGTGGACAGGTGTCTTTTATACAGGTAACAAATTCAACAGGTGCAATTACTACAGGTAATGCGTGCAGAGCAGGAGGGCTTATTAAAAAAAAAAGTATGATAGGTCTATGATAGCCAGAATTCTTGCTGGTTGGTAGGTGATCAAATACTTATTTCATGCAAAAAATGCAATTTAATTATTTAAAAATCATACAATGTGATTTTCTGTTTTTTTATTTTTAGATTCTAACATAGTAACATAGTAACATAGTTTGTAAAGCCGAATAAAGACTTGCATCCATCAAGTTCGACCTGTTAGTTCTGTAATTGCTAAAGTTGATCCAGAGGAGGGCAAAAACCCCAAATGATTTAGCCAATCTTCACCTGAGGAAAAATTCCCTCCCGACTCTGAAACCAGCAGTCAGAATAAATCCCTGTATCAACCTACTATTTTATTTTATTTTTAAGTATACGCTGAGATCTGCCTGGTATCTAGAAATGCATCCAGTCCCCGCTTGAACTGGTGTAGTGAATCTGACATTACCGTCTCCTCACTCAGTGAATTCCATATTCTCACTGCTCTTACCGTAAAGAACCCCTTCCTATGCTGGTGCTGAAACCTTTTCTCTTCCAGTCTTAGTGAGTGCCCTCTTGTTACTGTAATATCCCTCCTTTTGAACAAATCCCGGGCAAGATCTCTATACTGTCCCCTAACATATTTGTACACTGTCTCTCACAGTTGAATTGTAACTATGATAAAAAATACAGACTTCTTCTTTTTAAGTGTGAAAACTTGCAAAATCGGCAGTATATCAAATGCTTATTTTCCCCATTGTATGTGTACCTACTTAGCAACGTATCATTTTAACATTACATTCCATTCCATTTTTGTTTAAGGTGGGGGATGCCTTTTGAACTCCAAATAATACGATTTTTTTACGAGCGCTCTGGAATTCAATATATCACAGCCTTGTATGGTGTACTTAGGATTTCTGGTGAATTGATACAGAGCCTAAGGGTAAGTGGTGTCACAGACAAAGGAAAGTTTCCTAACAAATATGTAGCCAATGGGAACTTTAGGGGTGTGAATAGAATTGTGAACCTTCCCCACCCAGCAGTGCTATTTGATCACCATGACACATGAGTTATAAGACAAGATGGATTCCATGGACAAAATGGAGTCTATTCTCTCACATTGTGGATAAATTACAAAAAAACACACACAAAAACACTGGTTACCATCGATTTTCACATAGCCACATAGGTTGAGGTCACTTACAGATTAGTAAGGCTGTGTTTGCAGAGCTCAATAGGGGTTCAATATGGTGCTAGAAGACATCCGAGTGTTTTTCACCTATATTCATGGCAATTATTGGCATTGTGATATTGTGAGTCACAGCTAATTTATTCACTGTAAATTAAACTTCTTTGTAAATTTTGGTGAATTTCGGTTTGATCATCTCTAGTGATAAGATGTCAACTCTATTTGGTAAGGTTGGTAAGGAATCCTAACTGTCAGCAGACTAAACAAGCTTTGTGGGATATCAATACTTTCAAAATACTACTTTGTTCTTTCATATTTCTCAATTACTGAAAAATATTGCCTATTCTCAGAGAATGAGGCAATCCTGTATCAACAACGGTTGTGATAATAGCATTTTCCATCCCTCCTATTATTATAAACTGTCTGATATGTATGCTCGCAGTGTATATAACTGACAACATATTTCCTGAAACTATTATTACTGAGCATGAAAAATAATAAGGACTTAGCTACTGAGAGAACAATTGACTTAATTGATGCAATGAAAACATTATAGTCGATTCATAAAAAAGACAAAGCAACGCAGTTGGGAATTCACTATATTTACATATGGGATTTACTGGAAACCGGAAATATTATGGTTCATTTATTGTAAGAATATTGACATGAGGCATTTGAGTTTGTGTATGGATTGGATTTCTTCCCATCTAAAATAGTTTAATGTTCATTGCATCTGCTTAGACTTGCATTATACTGTATGGTAAGAGCTGAGATCCAGTAGGATCATGTTTGACAGAATGGTCACATTGCTGATAAATCAATCAAATGTTCCTGTTCCTTGTTGTGTATGATGTTAGTAACAGGAAAAGGCGATTTGAAATCAACAAAGAGAGTGATGAATTTAATCCTATGTCACTTCCCTGTAACCCATCCGACTTTTTTTTGCCATGTGTCTGGTACATTATACTCAGACTCCGCAGCTGCTGCACTGCCCTGCTGTCATTAAATGCACTGTCTAGACCTCTCTATATATCGAACTACAAAGTTTCTGCAACTGTATTATGTCTTAAGACATTTCATGGAAAAGGGCTATAAATCCAATGTTAACTACATGTAGGACATGTACCTATCAGAAATTTAACACCTATCCACTTCCCCAATCAAGCAAAATGTTTAAAACGTTTCATTGTAAATTATTTAGCTGCCTTCCTTTGATCCTTCTTGAGATCTCATCTTATACCGGTATCCAGCTTGAAGACAAAAATCATGACCCTTATACAACATTTACAGACTATATTGTAACTGTAATAATTAAATCCAATTTCACTAAAAGCATTGGAACATCGCTCTTTGTGAACAAAGTCCTACCACACTTTGTGACAGATCAGAATCCATAGAAATCCCCACTTCCTCAAGTTCCCCTTGAAATGTCGAGGTGTATCTATGCCAGGTTCAGTCTATGTGGCGGCTAGTGTGCTTTTATGCTATGGACTTTGAAACAGAACTTTGGGTCAATTGGCACATTGCAGGTGAATATAAAGATTTATTACCAATTTATTACCAATGTAATGTTCTACTATATATATTAGGTTACTATGAAGTAAAAAAAGATAACATATTTATCTACCGCATATTGTGGATTTTGTTCTACATATTGTAAGTTTATCATGAATTTCCATGTGTCTTCTTATGCTCTCTAAAATTGAACTTGCTTTTACAACTGCTACTTGGTATCGAGTGTTACTACAAATTATGTTTTTCATTTGTTATCCCTTAGTTTTATTATTTTTTATCACATTTTATTTAATATGTGATCATAAAAATTCACACATCTTCGTGCCATAATTTATTATATTGGGATTTAAGAGGATTCTTACATATATGCAGTAAAACAGGATATCTGGATGAAGTAAATACTTACAGTATATGGATATCAACAGGATATCAAGAACATTTGTTTTACTTAATGACATACATTTTTGGCTAAAAATAATTTCTCAGTTCATTATTAGTGTTGAGCCACCCCCGTAGTGTTCGAGTTCGGTTCGGTTCGTCGAACACCCTTGTGTTCGCCGACCTGTTCGTCGAACTGTTCGTCGAACACCTTCGAACACCATTAAAACCAATGGCAGGCAAACAAAAACACATAGAAACACATAGAAAACACCTTCAAAGGTGTCCAAAAGCTGACAAACTGCTCAGAAGACATAACTAACACATGGAAAAGTGACAAGTACATATAGTCATGCGAAAAGAAAAGAGGTGGAGGAGTAAAAGGAGGGGGAGACACAGATATAGGCATGTCATGCCCTTCTAAAATCCAAAAAGTGAGAAGCCGACACGGCCAGTCCGTTCCATCCCATGCCACCTCCGATTGTGCCAGAGCCGCGGTGGACCCTGACGGCCAGCCCCCCTCTCCCAATACTGGTGCCTGTCCGCTGGTGGGTCGAGCGAGCCCCCCTGTGGTGGAGGCAGCTCAAAGATTTTTAATTTAAATTGTCTCTCTAATTTGAATGAATACACTTTAAATCCTTTTACAAGGATCTATTGAAGGGCAAGTCTCATGCCAGCAGCCGCGTAATTCCAGCTCCAGTAGCGTCCACTAAAGCTGCTGCAGTTAAAAAGCTTTTATAAGGATCGAGCTCGGCTGTCCACCGCAAGGCGTCCTACCGCCAGTCCCAGCCCCTATGCCTTGGGGTGCCTCCTGATGCTCTTCACTGAGTATCCCGTGGTCCCGAAGCATTTCCTTTGAAAAAATTAAGTGTCCAAACTACAGGTGGTGTAGCTTGCTTAACAGCTGGGATAATCCGCTGACTAGCAGACACTGCTACTAGGCACAAAGTATTTCCTGGGCTAGATGCAGTTAAAAATTTGTAATTAGATACTCTCGTTGGATGCTGAGAAAGCATTCCATAGAGTCTCCTGGCACGCCATATATTATTCTCTTAAAAAGCTTGGGGTAGGGGTCTAGGGGACCCTTTTATAGCCAAAATCACGGCCCTGTATCGCAATGCATCACCTAGGCTGAAGATAAATGGAACTGTAGCACCCCGAGGGCTCGGTTGCTGCAGAGGTATTGCACCTCACCCAGAGGTGTGATATCTCACTCTCAGGTAAGGATGGAGTGTGGATCAGGACCCCGACTCCTGCATGCATTACACTACATTGCCGTGGGGCAGGGCGACCAATATGCACTTGAGATGGGCACGACAGTCCCTGTCCCTGGCTGGAGTGGGGGGAGGGAACACTGAGGAAGGGGAACCCTGTAGTGCAGGAGCAGGGAGGAAGCAGTTCCTGGGTGCATTGAGAAGGGAGTATAAAAGGTGGGCACCATTTTAGTTCAGTGCAGAGAAGTCTGAGCAGAAGTGACAGGGAGCAGGGGCTCTGCATGAGCTCTGCTCCAGAGGCGGGCCTAGTAACAGAGGCCCAGGCCTGGAAGAGGGAGAAGGAAGGAAGAGGAGCGGAGAAGGCTCCAGGAATGCGGAACGAAGGGATCCCAGGGGTGTAGACGGGCGAGTCGCCACCGCACGCCCGAATCCACTTGCGTGGAGGGGTCAGGCCAAAGGGGGAGACCAGTCCCCGAAACTAGTGGAGGCGGGAAACGTCCCTCAGCTAGAAACAGGAGGCTGTGACATTTTATGTGGCGCAGCCCCTCGCTAAACCCGCTAGGAGGGCAGCACATAGGGTCAGGGAAACTGGCGCCAAGTTTACCAAGAGGAGGCCCGAGGCAGCCGGACAGAAGGGTTGGTAAGAAAGGCCAGACAAAGGACACACAAAGGGGGTCCTGTGAAGCGCTCCAAAGTTATCTGGGAGTTGTCTGAGCCCCTCACCTGGTGAGCACAGTACGACGTGGGCAGCCATTACCTGCAGAAGTGGTCTGGATAATAAGAACTGTGAGTAAAGGCCCTGGACTGCATCACTGACTCCATGTCATTACTGCTGCTGTCTCAACCATCACCCCCATCCTCCGCATACACTGCCCTGAGGCTATACTCCTCCTGTGGGGAGTTATGCTACGCTCTGCTGCATCCACAACACCAGCCTCAGCTGTCTGCCCTGCAGCGGCGGTTCACTCTGACCGCAATCCACGGGTGGCGTAGTCGGACATTTAAACATCAAAACCACATAAATAGTTCCGCCACTGGTTTTACTGCCCTGAGCCACGGAACCGGGTCGCCGCCACGGAGACTACAACCACCAGCATCCACCAAAAAGGGTCTGGCTCCGGATGTCCCAAGGCCCAGGGGGCGCGTCAGAACATTTTCATCACCTTTCATAATCACCAATGGGACAAGGCAGGGATGTCCTCTGTCCCCTCTCTTATACATCCTAGTATTGGAGCACCTGCTCTCATCAATTTGCCATAACCCCAATATTAGGTGGATTGAGGTGGGAGGCACCGAGTACAAGTGCTCTCTATTTGCTGATGATGTCCTAGTATATATCACTCAATCACATATATCCATCCCTGCTGTTATGGCTGAAATAGATCACTTTGTTACATGGTCAAATTTTAAAATCAATACAGCGAAGTCTGAGGCCCTCGATGTCTCCCTCCCCAAATCCATACAGGATTCCATCCAGTCCAAATTTCCCTTTGCCTGGCCCTCACAGGGTATCTAATTCTTAGGAATTCCTATTCATAGAGACCTCTCCCGTCTATGTTATCTTAATTTTGGGCCCTTTATTGAACAACTCCATACAGACCACGGTTGGCAAGTTAGAACTGTAAGATTCACTACGTGAACCACTGGTGTTTTGTGGAAAAGCACATGTACACTGTGTTCCAAATTATTATGCAAAAAGTGTTTAGGAGTGATAAGGGAAGAATTTGTTTGTTTGTCAGTTAAACTCATTGATGGTGATGTGTGTCAGGGCTCTTTATATCACTGTAAGCAATTGCAGACACCTGTGCTAATTAGTTTGGCAGGTGTGTCCAATGAACGGCAAGACTACTTAAGAAGGCTGTCCCACATTATTAAGCAGCCTAGATTTTCTGCCAAAATGGGAAAGAAAAAGGATGTGTCGGCTGCTGAGAAGCAACAAATTGTGGAGTGTTTAGGTCAAGGCATGACTACAATCAACATTGTGCGATGATCAGGATGAAGTGTCTTGGCAATCAAGAAGTATGTAGCTGATTCACAGTACACACGTGTGCGTGCTGATAAGGGAAAATTGAGGACTCTTTCCTACAGGCAATTACGTCAGTGGCAAAAAAAGCCTTGTCATAGCAGCAGACAAGTTTTTGAAGCTGCTGGTGCCTCCAACGTCCCCCGAACAACAAGATGCAGAGTCCTTCAGAGGTTTGCAGCTGTGCGTACGCCATCCTGTCGACCTCCTCTATCCACTGCACACAAGCAGAAACGGCTCCAGTGGGCCAAACATTACATGAAGACTGATTTCAAAACTGTTTTGTTCACGGATGAGTGCCGTGCAACGCTCGATGGTCCAGATGGATGGAGTGGAGGATGGCTGGTTGATGGACACCCCACGTAAACAAGGCTACAGCGCCAACAAGGAGGAGGTGGAGTAATGTTTTGGGCTGGAATCATGGGGAGAGAGATTGTCAGCCCCTTTAGGATCCCTGAAGGGGTAAAGATGAACTCCATAATGTATGTGGAGTTTCTCAAGCAGCACTTCCTGCCATGGTTCAAGAAGAAGAACCGTGTATTCCGCAGGAAGATCATTTTCATGTATGATAATGCACCGTCTCATGCTGCACATAACACATCTGCATCTCTGGCTGATATGGGCATAAAAGGGGACAAACTTATGGTGTGACCCCCATGCTCGCCTGACCTCTACCCCATTCAGAATCTCTGGAGCATCATCAAAAGGAGTGTCTATGATGGCGGGAGGCAGTTCACATCTAAGCAACAGCTCTGGGAGGGTATTCTGTCCTCATGCAAAACAATTGAAGCAGAAACCATCCAAAACCTGACAAATTCAATGGACGAGAGAGTTCAGAAGCTCCTTTCGAACAAGGGGTCCTATGTGCAAATGTAACATCACCTAGAATAAAGTTTTGAGTTGAAATCTGTTTGATTTCAGTTTCTAATAACCTGCTAATGCTTATAATTTCAAAAATGACCATTTTTTTGGTCTTTATTAAAATGAAAAGGTTGATCGAAGAGTGTGGGGGATCTAAGAGTGTGGCAACCCAGTAGTCAGGATTACTTCGAATTCTGACAATCTGAGGGTCATGTTGCAGGTAGTGCAGCAAGAAGGCACTTATGTGTCTTGCGCATCTCGGAGCCCCAAAATTATTTTCCGGGCTAGATGCAGCTAAAAATTATTATTAATTTTAAATCTGGTGGAGCTTAGTATAGATGGCCTAATAGAATCAGTACTGCACACTGCTACAAAGCCCAAATAATTTTCCAGCCAAGATACAGATAAACATGATTAGTAATTTGAAAGCTTAAAACGGTTGGTGAGGTGATTTTAACAAATCATCAAGCTTTTACTCTCCCCAGGATGACACAGGGGTAGAAAAGTCGTTTCGGATCCATGATTTGTTCATCTTTATGAACGTGAGTCTGTCTACATTATCAGTGGAGAGCCGCGTGCGCTTATCTGTCAGCACACTACCAACAGCGCTGAACACACGTTCAGACAGAACACTGGCTGCGGGGCATGACAAGGTCTCCAAGGCGTAAGTGGCGAGCTCCGGCCATTTATCCAGATTGGAAGCCCAAAAAGAGCAAGGGTCCAGTGATACAGTCATGGCTTCAATGTTTACTTGGAGATACTCCTGTACCATCGTCTCTAGGCGTTGACTATGTGTCAGACTTCTTGTCTCCTGTGGCCTTGCAAAGGATGAGCTAAAAAAGTGGTGAAATGATTCCGCAAAATTGATGTTACCAGCAGATACTGTGTTTCTGTTACGGTTTGAGTGCTGAACACTCGATGGTCCCACGGTTGGCAAGTTGAAACTGTGAGATTCACTACGTGCACCACTGGTGTTTAGTGGAAAAGCACATGTAAGATTCTGCAACAGTCTCTGCTGATACTCCTGCATGCGTGCATCCCTTTCTATGGCAGGAATTAATTCTGCAAATTTACTTTTGTACCGGGGATCTAACTGTGTAGCAACCCAGTAGTCAGGATTATTTCTAATTCTCCCAATTCGAGGGTCATGTTGCAGGTAGTGCAGCAAGAAGACACTCATGTGTCTTGCGCATCCAGGAGCACCAAGTCCCTGTTGTGTTGGTGGCGAGGTAACAATCATGCTTCCTTCCTCTGTCCTCATCCCCCAACCTCGCACAACAGAATTGTGATCAAGGTCTCCCTCATCTGATGAGTCTTCCATCAGTTCGTCCTCCACTTCTTCCTGGGCTCCTGCACCTTCCTCACTAGTTTGGCTGCTACCATGCGCCCTGGTAAAACCATCTCCCCCACCCTCACATTCCTGCCGCCTTGCTGCTGCCGACCGTCTGGACCTTGCAGATGTTAGCCCTTCCGCATACAACTCCTCCTCCTCTACTTCCTTCACCTCCTCTTGTGCCACCACCTGACTCCGAATTCTGTTTAACATGTGCTCCAGCATGTAAATCACCGGAATAGTCATGCTGATAATGGCATCGTCACCAATAAACATCTTCGTCGCCATTTCAAAACTGTGCAGAAGGGTGCATAGGTCCCTGATCTGAGACCACTCCTCCAGCGTGATTTGCCCCACCTCTGGATCCCGTTGGCCCAGGCTATACGTCAGAACGTATTGCACCAGGGCTTGTCGGTGCTGCCACAGTCGCTGCAACATGTGCAGAGTTGAATTCCACCGGGTAGGCACATCGCATTTTAGCCGGTGAAGTGGCAGGCCCAACGACTTCTGTAGAGATGTAAGTCGCTGAGCTGCGGGATGTGAACGGCGGAAGTGAGCACACAGCGATCGTGCCCTCTGCAGAAGGCCATCTAGTCCGGGATAGTGGGCTAAAAATTGCTGGACAACCAGGTTGAACATATGAGCCATACAAGGCACGTGTGTGACATTGCCCCGGCGAAGGGCCGCACCCAGGTTTGCAGCATTGTCGCACACGGCCTTCCCTGGTTTCAGGTCCAGTGGAGACAACCATTCATGAAATTGGTTCTCCAGAGCTGACCACAACTCCTCAGCTGTGTGACTCACATTTCCCAGACATTTCAAAGTAAAAACCGCCTGATGACGTTGAGCCCTACTGCCAGCATAGTAAGGAGGTGTGCAGGATCCCTTCTGCGCAGTTAGAACGCTTGTGGCATGACCAGACAGGCTTTGGGTGTAGGTGGAGGACCGAGAGGAGGTTGAGGAGGCAGAAGCAGTGGAGGAACTTTGACATAAAGAGGATTGACGCACAACTCGTGGGGACGGCAAGACTTGGACAGCAGCCCCTTGTCCTGCTGTCACCATAGTTACCCAGTGCCCAGTCTGCGACATGTAACGCCCCTGTCCATGCCTACTCGTCCAAGTGTCTGTGGTGAAATGCACCCTGTCACACACAGAGTTTCTCAAAGAAGCGGTGATATTGTGTGCGACATGCTGGTGGAGCGCAGGCACACCTTTCTTTGAGAAGTAGTGCCGACTGGCACTAGCATCCTCCTCCACCTCCTCTGCTGACCTCATCTCTTGGCGGACTGTGGGTTGACAGTAAGTGGGATCTCCAACCTCATCATCATCACCCTGTGTGTTATCACACCCGTCGTCCTCAGAGCCAACCTGTTCCTGCCCTGACAAAAAACTAAAGTTGTCGCTCCAATCAGGTATTTGAGTCTCATCATCGTCTTCCTCATTGTCTCCACCAACAGGAGTTACAGTTTGGGAATGAGGGTCTACATTATGGTCAGAATCTTCTGTGTCTGGTCCTGGATCCGACTCATAAAGATTCTGGGCATCAGTGCAGATCATTTCCTCGTCTGGATTCACAGAAACGCTGGAGCCGACCTCTGATTCCCAGGCTATAGTGTGAGTAAACAGCTCTGCAGACTCAACCATCTGTTCTACCTCATACTCAGACGGGCAGCTGGAGATTTGGGAGCTGTGAGGAAGCAAGTGCGATTGGGGTGACACCTTTGAGGACTGGAGTATTTGTGATGTTGAAGTTGATGCGGGGGAGAGCCCACTTAAAGGAGCACTTGATATCCGTTGAAGCACCTGCTGTTTTTGTGCCGCATCTGGAATTTGTAGCGATTGGCGTGGCCTTAAGAAAGGGATCTTATCACATTGTCCGCTAGAAGAAGTAGACATTTTAGTTTTGCTGGAAGATGGTCTTTCTTCTGCAGATGTTACTGTTGCTTTAACACCTACTCCACGGACACAACCTTTTTTCCCCTTCCCAACACGCACTATTCCCCTTTCCACCAGCAGCAGGCCTTTTCCCACTCATTTTGGTGGTTAACTAATTCACAACTCTGGAGTTGTTTGCACAAAAAAACAATGGATGGGAACCGAGCAGAGCTGAGTGGCCAACCTGTGGTATTAGGCCAAAACTATTGTCTGGGTTAGATGCAGAAAAAAATTATATTCAGTTTTCAACCTGATGGAGGTCAGTATAGATGGACTAATAGAACAAGTCCCACACCCTGCTAGAAGGCCAAATATTTTTTCAGAGCTAGATGCAG
This sequence comes from Phyllobates terribilis, assembly GCF_046119375.1. Taxonomy (NCBI): domain Eukaryota; kingdom Metazoa; phylum Chordata; class Amphibia; order Anura; family Dendrobatidae; genus Phyllobates; species Phyllobates terribilis. The sequence goes on along the minus strand of NW_027362761.1, from coordinate 1,121,301,260 downwards.
AAAAAAATTATATTCAATTTGCAACCTGATGGAGGTCAGTATAGATGGACTAATAGAACAAGTCCCACACACTGCTAGAAGGCCAAATATTTTTCCAGAGCTAGATGCAGAAAAAAATTATATTCAATTTGCAACCTGATGGAGGTCAGTATAGATGGACTAATAGAACAAGTCCCACACACTGCTAGAAGGCCAAATATTTTTTCAGAGCTAGATGCAGAAAAATATTATATTCAATTTGCAACCTGATGGAGGTCAGTATAGATGGACTAATAGAACAAGTCCCACACACTGCTAGAAGGCCAAATATTTTTTCAGAGCTTGATGCAGAAAAATATTATATTCAATTTGCAACCTGATGGAGGTCAGTATAGATGGACTAATAGAACAAGTCCCATACACTGCTAGAAGGCCAAATATTTTTTCAGAGCTAGATGCAGAAAAATATTATATTCAATTTGCAACCTGATGGAGGTCAGTATAGATGGACTAATAGAACAAGTCCCACACACTGCTAGAAGGCCAAATATTTTTTCAGAGCTAGATGCAGAAAAAAATTATATTCAATTTGCAACCTGATGGAGGTCAGTATAGATGGACTAATAGAACAAGTCCCACACACTGCTAGAAGGCCAAATATTTTTTCAGAGCTAGATGCAGAAAAATATTATATTCAATTTGCAACCTGATGGAGGTCAGTATAGATGGACTAATAGAACAAGTCCCACACACTGCTAGAAGGCCAAATATTTTTTCAGAGCTTGATGCAGAAAAATATTATATTCAATTTGCAACCTGATGGAGGTCAATATAGATGGACTAATAGAACAAGTCCCACACACTGCTAGAAGGCCAAATATTTTTTCAGAGCTAGATGCAGAAAAATATTATATTCAATTTGCAACCTGATGGAGGTCAGTAAAGATGGACTAATAGAACAAGTCCCACACACTGCTAGAAGGCCAAATATTTTTTCAGAGCTAGATGCAGAAAAAAATTATATTCAATTTGCAACCTGATGGAGGTCAGTATAGATGGACTAATAGAACAAGTCCCACAAAGAGCTAGAAGCCCAAATATTTTTTCAGAGGTAGATGCAGAAAAAAATTATATTCAGTTTGCAACCTGATGGAGGTCAGTATAGATGGACTAATAGAACAAGTCCCACACACAGCTAGAAGCCCAAATATTTTTTCAGAGCTAGATGCAGAAAAAAATTATATTCAATTTGCAAAGTGATAGAGGTCAGTATAGATGGACTAATAGAACAAGTCCCACACACGGCTAGAAGCCCAAATATTTTTTCAGAGCTAGATGCAGAAAAATATTATATTCAATTTGCAACCTGATGGAGGTCAGTATAGATGGACTAATAGAACAAGTCCCACACACTGCTAGAAGGCCAAATATTTTTTCAGAGCTAGATGCAGAAAAAAATTATATTCAATTTGCAACCTGATGGAGGTCAGTATAGATGGACTAATAGAACAAGTCCCACACACAGATAGAAGCCCAAATATTTTTTCAGAGGTAGATGCAGAAAAAAATTATATTCAATTTTCAACCTAATGGAGGTCAGTATAGATGGACTAATAGAACAAGTCCCACACACTGCTAGAAGCTCAAATATTTTTTCAGAGCTAGATGCAGAAAATATTATATTCAATTTGCAACCTGATGGAGGTCAGTATAGATGGACTAATAGAACAAGTCCTACACACTGCTAGAAGGCCAAATATTTTTTCAGAGCTAGATGCAGAAAAATATTATATTCAATTTGCAACCTGATGGAGGTCAGTATAGATGGACTAATAGAACATGTCCCACACACTACTAGAAGGCCAAATATTTTTTCAGAGCTAGATGCAGAAAAATATTATATTCAATTTGCAACCTGATGGAGGTCAGTATAGATGGACAAATAAAACAAGTCCCACACCCTGCTAGAAGCCCAAATATTTTTTCAGAGCTAGATGCAGAAAAATATTATATTCAATTTGCAACCTGATGGAGGTCAGTATAGATGGACTAATAGAACAAGTCCCACACACATCTAGAAGCCCAAATACTTTTTCAGAGGTAGATGCAGAAAAAAATTATATTCAATTTGCAACCTGATGGAGGTCAGTATACATGGACTAATAGAGCAAGTCCCAAACACTGCTGGAAGGCCAAATATTTTTTCAGAGCTAGATGCAGAAAAATATTATATTCAATTTGCAACCTGATTGAGGTCAGTATAGTTGAACTAATAGAACAAGTCCCACACACTGCTAGAAGGCCAAATATTTTTTCAGAGCTAGATGCAGAAAAATATTATATTCAATTTGCAACCTGATGGAGGTCAGTATAGATGGACTTATAGAACAATCCCCACACACTGCTAGAAGGCCAAATATTTTTTCAGAGCTAGATGCAGAAAAATATTATATTCAATTTGCAACCTGATGGAGGTCAGTATAGATGGACTAATAGAACAAGTCCCACACACAGCTAGAAGCCCAAATATTTTTTCAGAGCTAGATGCAGAAAAAAATTATATTCAATTTGCAAAGTGATAGAGGTCAGTATAGATGGACTAATAGAACAAGTCCCACACACGGCTAGAAGCCCAAATATTTTTTCAGAGCTAGATGCAGAAAAATATTATATTCAATTTGCAACCTGATGGAGGTCAGTATAGATGGACTAATAGAACAAGTCCCACACACAGCTAGAAGCCCAAATAATTTTTCAGAGCTAGATGCAGAAAAATATTATATTCAATTTGCAACCTGATGGAGGTCAGTATAGATGGACTAATAGAACAAGTCCCACACACTGCTAGAAGTCCAAATATTTTTTCAGAGCTAGATGCAGAAAAATATTATATTCAATTTGCAACCTGATGGAGGTCAGTAAAGATGGACTAATAGAACAAGTCCCACACACTGCTAGAAGGCCAAATATTTTTTCAGAGCTAGATGCAGAAAAATATTATATTCAATTTGCAACCTGATGGAGGTCAGTATAGATGGACTAATAGAACAAGTCCCACACACAGCTAGAAGCTCAAATATTTTTTCAGAGGTAGATGCAGAAAAAAATTATATTCAATTTGCAACCTGATGGAGGTCAGTATAGATGGACTAATAGAACAAGTCCCACACACTGCTAGAAGGCCAAATATTTTTTCAGAGCTAGATGCAGAAAAATATTATATTCAATTTGCAACCTGATGGAGGTCAGTATAGATGGACTAATAGAACAAGTCCCACACACTGCTAGAAGGCCAAATATTTTTTCAGAGCTAGAAACAGAAAAATATTATATTCAATTTGCAACCTGATGGAGGTCAGTATAGATGGACTAATAGAACAAGTCCCACACACTGCTAGAAGGCCAAATATTTTTTCAGAGCTAGATGCAAAAAAATATTATATTCAATTTGCAACCTGATGGAGGTCAGTGTAGATGGACTAATAGAACAAGTCCCACACACAGCTAGAAGCCCAAATATTTTTTCAGAGGTAGATGCAGAAAAAAAATATATTCAATTTGCAACCTGATGGAGGTCAGTATAGATGGACTAATAGAGCAAGTCCCACACACTGCAAGAAGGCCAAATATTTTTTTAGAGCTAGATGCAGAAAAATATTATATTAAATTTGCAACCTGATGGAGGTCAGTATAGATGGACTAATTGAACAAGTCCCACACACTGCTAGAAGCCCTAATATTTTTTCAGAGCTAGATGCAGAAAAATATTATATTCAATTTGCAACCTGATGGAGGTCAGTATAGATGGACTAATAGAACAAGTCCCACACAATGCTAGAAGGCCAAATATTTTTTCAGAGCTAGATGCAGAAAAATATTATTTTCAATTTGCAACCTGATGGAGTTCAGTATAGATGGACTAATAGAACAAGTCCCACACACTGCTAGAAGGCCAAATATTTTTTCAGAGCTAGATGCAGAAAAATATTATATTCAATTTGCAACCTGATGGAGGTCAGTATAGATGGACTAATAGAACAAGTCCCACACACTGCTAGAAGGCCAAATATTTTTTCAGAGCTAGATGCAGAAAAATATTATATTCAATTTGCAACCTGATGGAGGTCAGTATAGATGGACTAATAGAACCAGTCCCACACACAGCTATAAGCCCAAATATTTTTTCAGAGGTAGATGCAGAAAAAAATTATATTCAATTTGCAACCTGATGGAGGTCAGTAAACATGGACTAATAGAGCAAGTCCCAAACACTGCTAGAAGGCCAAATATTTTTTCAGAGCTAGATGCAGAAAAATATTATATTCAATTTGCAACCTGATTGAGGTCAGTATAGTTGGACTAATAGAACAAGTCCCACACACTGCTAGAAGGCCAAATATTTTTTCAGAGCTAGATGCAGAAAAATATTATATTCAATTTGCAACCTGATGGAGGTCAGTAAAGATGGACTAATAGAACAAGTCCCACACACTGCTAGAAGGCCAAATATTTTTTCAGAGCTAGATGCAGAAAAATATTATATTCAATTTGCAACCTGATGGAGGTCAGTATAGATGGACTAATAGAACAAGTCCCACACACAGCTAGAAGCCCAAATATTTTTTCAGAGGTAGATGCAGAAAAATATTATATTCAATTTGAAACCTCATGGAGGTCAGTATAGATGGACTAATAGAACAAGTCCCACACACTGCTAGAAGGCCAAATATTTTTTCAGAGCTAGATGCAGAAAAATATTATATTCAATTTGCAACCTGATGGAGTTCAGTATAGATGGACTAATAGAACAAGTCCCACACACTGCTAGAAGGCCAAATATTTTTTCAGAGCTAGAAGCAGAAAAATATTATATTCAATTTGCAACCTGATGGAGGTCAGTATAGATGGACTAATAGAACAAGTCCCACACACTGCTAGAAGGCCAAATATTTTTTCAGAGCTAGATGCAAAAAAATATTATATTCAATTTGCAACCTGATGGAGGTCAGTGTAGATGGACTAATAGAACAAGTCCCACACACTGCTAGAAGGCCAAATATTTTTTCAGAGCTAGATGCAGAAAAATTTTATATTCAATTTGCAACCTGATGGAGGTCAGTATAGATGGACTAATAGAACATGTCCCACACATTACTAGAAGGCCAAATATTTTTTCAGAGCTAGATGCAGAAAAATATTATATTCAATTTGCAACCTGATGGAGGTCAGTATAGATGGACTAATAGAAAAAGTCCCACACACAGCTAGAAGCCCAAATATTTTTTCAGAGGTAGATGCAGAAAAATATTATATTCAATTTGAAACCTGATGGAGGTCAGTATAGATGAACTAATAGAACAAGTCCCACACACTGCTAGAAGGCCAAATATTTTTTCAGAACTAGATGCAGAAAAATATTTTTTCAATTTGCAACCTGATGGAGGTCAGTATAGATGGACTAATAGAACAAGTCCCACACACTGCTAGAAGGCCAAATATTTTTTCAGAGCTAGATGCAGAAAAATTTTATATTCAATTTGCAACCTGATGGAGGTCAGTATAGATGGACTAATAGAACATGTCCCACACATTACTAGAAGGCCAAATATTTTTTCAGAGCTAGATGCAGAAAAATATTATATTCAATTTGCAACCTGATGGAGGTCAGTATAGATGGACTAATAGAAAAAGTCCCACACACAGCTAGAAGCCCAAATATTTTTTCAGAGGTAGATGCAGAAAAATATTATATTCAATTTGAAACCTGATGGAGGTCAGTATAGATGGACTAATAGAACAAGTCCCACACACTGCTAGAAGGCCAAATATTTTTTCAGAACTAGATGCAGAAAAATATTTTTTCAATTTGCAACCTGATGGAGGTCAGTATAGATGGACTAATAGAACAAGTCCCACACACTGCTAGAAGGCCAAATATTTTTTCAGAGCTAGATGCAGAAAAATATTATATTCAATTTGCAACCTGATGGAGGTCAGTATAGATGGACTAATAGAACAAGTCCCACACAGAGCTAGAAGCCCAAATATTTTTTCAGAGGTAGATGCAGAAAAAAATTATATTCAACTTGCAACCTGATGGAGGTCAGTATAGATGGACTAATAGAACCAGTCCCACACACAGCTATAAGCCCAAATATTTTTTCAGAGGTAGATGCAGAAAAAAATTATATTCAATTTGCAACCTGATGGAGGTCAGTAAACATGGACTAATAGAGCAAGTCCCAAACACTGCTAGAAGGCCAAATATTTTTTCAGAGCTAGATGCAGAAAAATATTATATTCAATTTGCAACCTGATTGAGGTCAGTATAGTTGGACTAATAGAACAAGTCCCACACACTGCTAGAAGGCCAAATATTTTTTCAGAGCTAGATGCAGAAAAATATTATATTCAATTTGCAACCTGATGGAGGTCAGTAAAGATGGACTAATAGAACAAGTCCCACACACTGCTAGAAGGCCAAATATTTTTTCAGAGCTAGATGCAGAAAAATATTATATTCAATTTGCAACCTGATGGAGGTCAGTATAGATGGACTAATAGAACAAGTCCCACACACAGCTAGAAGCCCAAATATTTTTTCAGAGGTAGATGCAGAAAAATATTATATTCAATTTGCAACCTCATGGAGGTCAGTATAGATGGACTAATAGAACAAGTCCCACACACTGCTAGAAGGCCAAATATTTTTTCAGAGCTAGATGCAGAAAAATATTATATTCAATTTGCAACCTGATGGAGTTCAGTATAGATGGACTAATAGAACAAGTCCCACACACTGCTAGAAGGCCAAATATTTTTTCAGAGCTAGAAGCAGAAAAATATTATATTCAATTTGCAACCTGATGGAGGTCAGTATAGATGGACTAATAGAACAAGTCCCACACACTGCTAGAAGGCCAAATATTTTTTCAGAGCTAGATGCAAAAAAATATTATATTCAATTTGCAACCTGATGGAGGTCAGTGTAGATGGACTAATAGAACAAGTCCCACACACTGCTAGAAGGCCAAATATTTTTTCAGAGCTAGATGCAGAAAAATTTTATATTCAATTTGCAACCTGATGGAGGTCAGTATAGATGGACTAATAGAACATGTCCCACACATTACTAGAAGGCCAAATATTTTTTCAGAGCTAGATGCAGAAAAATATTATATTCAATTTGCAACCTGATGGAGGTCAGTATAGATGGACTAATAGAAAAAGTCCCACACACAGCTAGAAGCCCAAATATTTTTTCAGAGGTAGATGCAGAAAAATATTATATTCAATTTGAAACCTGATGGAGGTCAGTATAGATGAACTAATAGAACAAGTCCCACACACTGCTAGAAGGCCAAATATTTTTTCAGAACTAGATGCAGAAAAATATTTTTTCAATTTGCAACCTGATGGAGGTCAGTATAGATGGACTAATAGAACAAGTCCCACACACTGCTAGAAGGCCAAATATTTTTTCAGAGCTAGATGCAGAAAAATTTTATATTCAATTTGCAACCTGATGGAGGTCAGTATAGATGGACTAATAGAACATGTCCCACACATTACTAGAAGGCCAAATATTTTTTCAGAGCTAGATGCAGAAAAATATTATATTCAATTTGCAACCTGATGGAGGTCAGTATAGATGGACTAATAGAAAAAGTCCCACACACAGCTAGAAGCCCAAATATTTTTTCAGAGGTAGATGCAGAAAAATATTATATTCAATTTGAAACCTGATGGAGGTCAGTATAGATGGACTAATAGAACAAGTCCCACACACTGCTAGAAGGCCAAATATTTTTTCAGAACTAGATGCAGAAAAATATTTTTTCAATTTGCAACCTGATGGAGGTCAGTATAGATGGACTAATAGAACAAGTCCCACACACTGCTAGAAGGCCAAATATTTTTTCAGAGCTAGATGCAGAAAAATATTATTTTCAATTTGCAACCTGATGGAGGTCAGTATAGATGGACTAATAGAACAAGTCCCACACAGAGCTAGAAGCCCAAATATTTTTTCAGAGGTAGATGCAGAAAAAAATTATATTCAACTTGCAACCTGATGGAGGTCAGTATAGATGGACTAATAGAACAAGTCCCACACACTGCTAGAAGGCCAAATATTTTTTCAGAGCTAGATGCAGAAAAATATTATATTCAATTTGCAACCTGATGGAGGTCAGTATAGATGGACTAATAGAACAAGTCCCACACACAGCTAGAAGCCCAAATATTTTTTCAGAGGTAGATGCAGAAAAAAATTATATTCAATTTGCAACCTGATGGAGGTCAGGATAGATGGACTAATAGAACAAGTCCCACACACTGCTACAAGGCCAAATATTTTTTCAGAGATAGATGCAGAAAAATATTATATTCAATTTGCAACCTGATGGAGGTCAGTATAGATGGACTAATAGAACAAGTCCCACACACTGCTAGAAGGCCAAATATTTTTTCAGAGCTAGATGCAGAAAAATATTATATTCAATTTGCAACCTGATGGAGGTCAGTATAGATGGACTAATAGAACGAGTCCCACACACTGCTAGAAGGCCAAATATTTTTTCAGAGCTAGATGCAGAAAAATATTATATTCAATTTGCAACCTGATGGAGGTCAGTATAGATGGACTAATAGAACAAGTCCCACACACAGCTAGAAGCCCAAATAATTTTTCAGAGGTAGATGCAGAAAAAAATTATATTCAATTTGCAACCTGATGGAGGTCAGGATAGATGGACTAATAGAACAAGTCCCACACACTGCTACAAGGCCAAATATTTTTTCAGAGCTAGATGCAGAAAAATATTATATTCAATTTGCAACCTGATGGAGGTCAGTATAGATGGACTAATAGAACAAGTCCCACACAGAGCTAGAAGCGCAAATATTTTTTCAGAGGTAGATGCAGAAAAAAATTATATTCAACTTGCAACCTGATGGAGGTCAGTATAGATGGACTAATAGAACAAGTCCCACATACTGCTAGAAGGACAAATATTTTTTCAGAGCTAGATGCAGAAAAATATTATATTCAATTTGCAACCTGATGGAGGTCAGTATAGATGGACTAATAGAACAAGTCCCACACACAGCTAGAAGCCCAAATATTTTTTCAGAGGTAGATGCAGAAAAAAATTATATTCAATTTGCAACCTGATGGAGGTCAGGATAGATGGACTAATAGAACAAGTCCCACACACTGCTACAAGGCCAAATATTTTTTCAGAGCTAGATGCAGAAAAATATTATATTCAATTTGCAACCTGATGGAGGTCAGTATAGATGGACTAATAGAACAAGTCCCACACACTGCTAGAAGGCCAAATATTTTTTCAGAGCTAGATGCAGAAAAATATTATATTCAATTTGCAACCTGATGGAGGTCAGTATAGATGGACTAATAGAAAGAGTCCCACACACTGCTAGAAGGCCAAATATTTTTCCAGAGCTAGATGCAGAAAAATATTATATTCAATTTGCAACCTGATGGAGGTCAGTATAGATGGACTAATAGAACAAGTCCCACACACAGCTAGAAGCCCAAATATTTTTTCAGAGGTAGATGCAGAAAAAAATTATATTCAATTTGCAACCTGATGGAGGTCAGGATAGATGGACTAATAGAACAAGTCCCACACACTGCTAGAAGGCCAAATATTTTTTCAGAGCTAGATGCAGAAAAATATTATATTCAATTTGCAACCTGATGGAGGTCAGTATAGATGGACTAATAGAACAAGTCCCACACACTGCTAGAAGGCCAAATATTTTTTCAGAGCTAGATGCAGAAAAATATTATATTCAATTTGCAACCTGATGGAGGTCAGTAAAGATGGACTAATAGAACAAGTCCCACACACTGCTAGAAGGCCAAATAATTTTTCAGAGCTAGATGCAAAAAAATATTATATTCAATTTGCAACCTGATGGAGGTCAGTATAGATGGACTAATAGAACAAGTCCCACACACGGCTAGAAGCCCAAATATTTTTTCAGAGGTAGATGCAGAAAAAAATTATATTCAATTTGCAACCTGATGGAGGTCAGTATAGATGGACTAATAGAACAAGTCCCACACACTGCTAGAAGGCCAAATATTTTTTCAGAGCTAGATGCAGAAAAAAATTATATTCAATTTGCAACCTGATGGAGGTCAGTATAGATGGACTAATAGAACAAGTCCCACACACTGCTAGAAGGCCAAATATTTTTTCAGAGCTAGATGCAGAAAAATATTATATTCAATTTGAAACCTGATGGCGGTCAGTATAGATGGAATAATAGAACAAATCCCACACACTGCTAGAAGGCCAAATATTTTTTCAGAACTAGATGCAGAAAAATATTATATTCAATTTGCAACCTGATGGAGGTCAGTATAGATGGACTAATTGAACAAGTCCCACACACTGCTAGAAGGCCAAATATTTTTTCAGAGCTAGATGCAGAAAAATATTATATTCAATTTGCAACCTGATGGAGTTCAGTATAGATGGACTAATAGAACAAGTCCCACACACTGCTAGAAGGCGAAATATTTTTTCAGAGCTAGATGCAGAAAAATATTATATTCAATTTTCAACCTGATGGAGGTCAGTATAGATGGACTAATAGAACAAGTCCCACACACTGCTAGTAGGCCAAATATTTTTTCAGAGCTAGATGCAGAAAAATATTATATTCAATTTGCAACCTGATGGAGGTCAGTATAGATGGACTAATAGAACAAGTCCCATACACTGCTAGAAGGCCAAATATTTTTTCAGAGGTAGATGCAGAAAAAAATTATATTCAATTTGCAACCTGATGGAGGTCAGTATATATGGACTAATAGAACAAGTCCCACACACTGCTAGAAGGCCAAATATTTTTTCAGAGCTAGATGCAGAAAAAAATTATATTCAATTTGCAACCTGATGGAGGTCAGTATAGATGGACTAATAGAACAAGTCCCACACACTGCTAGAAGGCCAAATATTTTTCCAGAGCTAGAAGCAGAAAAATATTATATTCAATTTGCAACCTGATGGAGGTCAGTATAGATGGACTAATTGAACAAGTCCCACACACTGCTAGAAGCCCTAATATTTTTTCAGAGCTAGATGCAGAAAAATATTATATTCAATTTGCAACCTGATGGAGTTCATTATAGATGGACTAATAGAACAAGTCCCACTCACTGCTAGAAGGCAAAATATTTTTTCAGAGCTAGATGCAGAAAAATATTATATTCAATTTGCAACCTGATGGAGGTCAGTATAGATGGAATAATAGAACAAGTCCCACACACAGCTAGAAGCCCAAATATTTTTTCAGAGGTAGATGCAGAAAAATATTATATTCAATTTGAAACCTGATGGCGGTCAGTATAGATGGAATAATAGAACAAATCCCACACACTGCTAGAAGGCCAAATATTTTTTCAGAACTAGATGCAGAAAAATATTATATTCAATTTGCAACCTGATGGAGGTCAGTATAGATGGACTAATTGAACAAGTCCCACACACTGCTAGAAGGCCAAATATTTTTTCAGAGCTAGATGCAGAAAAATATTATATTCAATTTGCAACCTGATGGAGTTCAGTATAGATGGACTAATAGAACAAGTCCCACACACTGCTAGAAGGCCAAATATTTTTTCAGAGCTAGATGCAGAAAAATATTATATTCAATTTGCAACCTGATGGAGGTCAGTATAGATGGACTAATAGAACAAGTCCCACACACTGCTAGAAGGCCAAATATTTTTTCAGAGCTAGATGCAGAAAAATATTATATTCAATTTGCAACCTGATGGAGGTCAGTATAGATGGACTAATAGAACAAGTCCCACACACTGCTAGAAGCCAAATATTTTCTCAGAGCTAGATGCAGAAAAATATTATATTCAATTTGCAACCTGATGGAGGTCAGTATAGATGGACTAATAAAACAAGTCCCACACACTGCTAGAAGGCCAAATATTTTTTCAGAGCTAGATGCAGAAAAAAATTATATTCAATTTGCAACCTGATGGAGGTCAGTATAGATGGACTAATAGAACAAGTCCCACACACTGCTAGAAGACCAAATATTTTTTCAGAGCTAGATGCAGAAAAAAATTATATTCAATTTGCAACCTGATGGAGGTCAGTATAGATGGACTAATAGAACAAGTCCCACACACTGCTAGAAGGCCAAATATTTTTCCAGAGCTAGAAGCAGAAAAATATTATATTCAATTTGCAACCTGATGGAGGTCAGTATAGATGGACTAATTGAACAAGTCCCACACACTGCTAGAAGCCCTAATATTTTTTCAGAGCTAGATGCAGAAAAATATTATATTCAATTTGTAACCTGATGGAGTTCAGTATAGATGGACTAATAGAACAAGTCCCACTCACTGCTAGAAGGCCAAATATTTTTTCAGAGCTAGATGCAGAAAAATATTATATTCAATTTGCAACCTGATGGAGGTCAGTATAGATGGACTAATAGAACAAGTCCCACACACTGCTAGAAGGCCAAATATTTTTTCAGAGCTAGATGCAGAAAAATATTATATTCAATTTGCAACCTGATGGAGGTCAGTATAGATGGACTAATAGAACAAGTCCCACACACAGCTAGAAGCCCAAATATTTTTTCAGAGGTAGATGCAGAAAAAAATTATATTCAACTTGCAACCTGATGGAGGTCAGTATAGATGGACTAATAGAACAAGTCCCACACACTGCTAGAATGCCAAATATTTTTTCAGAGCTAGATGCAGAAAAATATTATATTCAATTTGCAACCTGATGGAGGTCAGTATAGATGGACTAATAGAACAAGTCCCACACACAGCTAGAAGCCCAAATATTTTTTCAGAGGTAGATGCAGAAAAAAATTATATTCAATTTGCAACCTGATGGAGGTCAGTAAAGATGGACTAATAGAACAAGTCCCACACACTGCTACAAGGCCAAATATTTTTTCAGAGCTAGATGCAGAAAAATATTATATTCAATTTGCAACCTGATGGAGGTCAGTATAGATGGACTAATAGAACAAGTTCCACACACTGCTAGAAGGCCAAATATTTTTTCAGAGCTAGATGCAGAAAAAAATTATATTCAATTTGCAACCTGATGGAGGTCAGTAAAGATGGACTAATAGAACAAGTCCCACACACTGCTAGAAGGCCAAATATTTTTTCAGAGCTAGATGCAGAAAAATATTATATTCAATTTGCAACCTGATGGAGGTCAGTATAGATGGACTAATAGAACAAGTCCCACACACAGCTAGAAGCCCAAATATTTTTTCAGAGGTAGATGCAGAAAAAAATTATATTCAATTTGCAACCTGATGGAGGTCAGTATAGATGGACTAATAGAACAAGTCCCACACACTGCTAGAAGGCCAAATATTTTTTCAGAGCTAGATGCAGAAAAATATTATATTCAATTTGCAACCTGATGGAGGTCAGTAAAGATGGACTAATAGAACAAGTCCCACACACTGCTAGAAGGCCAAATATTTTTTCAGAGCTAGATGCAGAAAAATATTATATTCAATTTGCAGCCTGATGGAGGTCAGTATAGATGGACTAATAGAACAAGTCCCACACACAGCTAGAAGCCCAAATATTTTTTCATAGGTAGATGCAGAAAAAAATTATATTCAATTTGCAACCTGATGGAGGTCAGTATAGATGGACTAATAGAACAAGTCCCACACACTGCTAGAAGGCCAAATATTTTTTTAGAGCTAGATGCAGAAAAAAATTATATTCAATTTGCAACCTGATGGAGGTCAGTATAGATGGACTAATTGAACAAGTCCCACACACTGCTAGAAGCCCTAATATTTTTTCAGAGCTAGATGCAGAAAAATATTATATTCAATTTGCAACCTGATGGAGGTCAGTATAGATGGACTAATAGAACAAGTCCCACACACTGCTAGAAGGCCAAATATTTTTTCAGAGCTAGATGCAGAAAAATATTATATTCAATTTGCAACCTGATGGAGTTCAGTATAGATGGACTAATAGAACAAGTCCCACACACAGCTAGAAACCCAAATATTTTTTCAGAGGTAGATGCAGAAAAAATTATATTCAATTTGCAACCTGATGGAGGTCAGTATACATGGACTAATAGAGCAAGTCCCAAACACTGCTAGAAGGCCAAATATTTTTTCAGAGCTAGATGCAGAAAAATATTATATTCAATTTGCAACCTGATGGAGGTCAGTAAAGATGGGCTAATAGAACAAGTCCCACACACTGCTAGAAGGCCAAATATTTTTTCAGAGCTAGATGCAGAAAAATATTATATTCAATTTGCAGCCTGATGGAGGTCAGTATAGATGGACTAATAGAACAAGTCCCACACACAGCTAGAAGCCCAAATATTTTTTCATAGGTAGATGCAGAAAAAAATTATATTCAATTTGCAACCTGATGGAGGTCAGTATAGATGGACTAATAGAACAAGTCCCACACACAGCTAGAAGCCCAAATATTTTTTCAGAGCTAGATGCAGAAAAAAATTATATTCAATTTGCAACCTGATGGAGGTCAGTATAGATGGACTAATTGAACAAGTCCCACACATTGCTAGAAGCCCTAATATTTTTTCAGAGCTAGATGCAGAAAAATATTATATTCAATTTGCAACCTGATGGAGGTCAGTATAGATGGACTAATAGAACAAGTCCCACACACTGCTAGAAGGCCAAATATTTTTTCAGAGCTAGATGCAGAAAAATATTATATTCAATTTGCAACCTGATGGAGTTCAGTATAGATGGACTAATAGAACAAGTCCCACACACTGCTAGAAGGCCAAATATTTTTTCAGAGCTAGATGCATAAAAATATTATATTCAATTTGCAACCTGATGGAGGTCAGTATAGATGGACTAATAGAACAAGTCCCACACACAGCTAGAAACCCAAATATTTTTTCAGAGGTAGATGCAGAAAAAATTATATTCAATTTGCAACCTGATGGAGGTCAGTATACATGGACTAATAGAGCAAGTCCCAAACACTGCTAGAAGGCCAAATATTTTTTCAGAGCTAGATGCAGAAAAATATTATATTCAATTTGCAACCTGATGGAGGTCAGTAAAGATGGACTAATAGAACAAGTCCCACACACTGCTAGAAGGCCAAATATTTTTTCAGAGCTAGATGCAGAAAAATATTATATTCAATTTGCAACCTGATGGAGGTCAGTATAGATGGACTAATAGAACAAGTCCCACACACTGCTAGAAGGCCAAATATTTTTTCAGAGCTAGATGCAGAAAAAAATTATATTCAATTTGCAACCTGATGGAGGTCAGTATATATGGACTAATAGAACAAGTCCCACACACTGCTAGAAGGCCAAATATTTTTTCAGAGCTAGATGCAGAAAAATATTATATTCAATTTGCAACCTGATGGAGGTCAGTAAAGATGGACTAATAGAACAAGTCCCACACACTGCTAGAAGGCCAAATATTTTTTCAGAGCTAGATGCAGAAAAATATTATATTCAATTTGCAGCCTGATGGAGGTCAGTATAGATGGACTAATAGAACAAGTCCCACACACAGCTAGAAGCCCAAATATTTTTTCATAGGTAGATGCAGAAAAAAATTATATTCAATTTGCAACCTGATGGAGGTCAGTATAGATGGACTAATAGAACAAATCCCACACACTGCTAGAAGGCCAAATATTTTTTCAGAGCTAGATGCAGAAAAAAATTATATTCAATTTGCAACCTGATGGAGGTCAGTATAGATGGACTAATTGAACAAGTCCCACACACTGCTAGAAGCCCTAATATTTTTTCAGAGCTAGATGCAGAAAAATATTATATTCAATTTGCAACCTGATGGAGGTCAGTATAGATGGACTAATAGAACAAGTCCCACACACTGCTAGAAGGCCAAATATTTTTTCAGAGCTAGATGCAGAAAAATATTATATTCAATTTGCAACTTGATGGAGTTCAGTATAGATGGACTAATAGAACAAGTCCCACACACTGCTAGAAGGCCAAATATTTTTTCAGAGCTAGATGCAGAAAAATATTATATTCAATTTGCAACCTGATGGAGGTCAGTATAGATGGACTAATAGAACAAGTCCCACACACAGCTAGAAACCCAAATATTTTTTCAGAGGTAGATGCAGAAAAAATTATATTCAATTTGCAACCTGATGGAGGTCAGTATACATGGACTAATAGAGCAAGTCCCAAACACTGCTAGAAGGCCAAATATTTTTTCAGAGCTAGATGCTGAAAAATATTATATTCAATTTGCAACCTGATGGAGGTCAGTAAAGATGGACTAATAGAACAAGTCCCACACACTGCTAGAAGGCCAAATATTTTTTCAGAGCTAGATGCAGAAAAATATTATATTCAATTTGCAACCTGATGGAGGTCAGTATAGATGCACTAATAGAACAAGTCCCACACACAGCTAGAAGCCCAAATATTTTTTCAGAGGTAGATGCAGAAAAAAATTATATTCAATTTGCAACCTGATGGAGGTCAGTATAGATGGACTAATAGAACAAGTCCCACACACTGCTAGAAGGCCAAATATTTTTTCAGAGCTAGATGCAGAAAAAAATTATATTCAATTTGCAACCTGATGGAGGTCAGTATATATGGACTAATAGAACAAGTCCCACACACTGCTAGAAGGCCAAATATTTTTTCAGAGCTAGAAGCAGAAAAATATTATATTCAATTTGCAACCTGATGGAGGTCAGTATATATGGACTAATTGAACAAGTCCCACACACTGCTAGAAGCCCTAATATTTTTTCAGAGCTAGATGCAGAAAAATATTATATTCAATTTGCAACCTGATGGAGGTCAGTATAGATGGTCTAATAGAACAAGTCCCACACACTGCTAGAAGGCCAAATATTTTTTCAGAGCTAGATGCAGAAAAATATTATATTCAATTTGCAACCTGATGGAGTTCAGTATAGATGGACTAATAGAACAAGTCCCACACACTGCTAGAAGGCCAAATATTTTTTCAGAGCTAGATGCCGAAAAATATTATATTCAATTTGCAACCTGATGGAGGTCAGTATAGATGGACTAATAGAACAAGTCCCACACACTGCTAGAAGGCCAAATATTTTTTCAGAGCTAGATGCAGAAAAATATTATATTCAATTTGCAACCTGATGGAGGTCAGTATAGATGGACTAATAGAACAAGTCCCACACACAGCTAGAAACCCAAATATTTTTTCAGAGGTAGATGCAGAAAAAATTATATTCAATTTGCAACCTGATGGAAGTCAGTATACATGGACTAATAGAGCAAGTCCCAAACACTGCTAGAAGGCCAAATATTTTTTCAGAGCTAGATGCAGAAAAATATTATATTCAATTTGCAACCTGATGGAGGTCAGTAAAGATGGACTAATAGAACAAGTCCCACACACTGCTAGAAGGCCAAATATTTTTTCAGAGCTAGATGCAGAAAAATATTATATTCAATTTGCAACCTGATGGAGGTCAGTATAGATGGACTAATAGAACAAGTCCCACACACAGCTAGAAGCCCAAATATTTTTTCAGAGGTAGATGCAGAAAAAAATTATATTCAATTTGCAACCTGATGGAGGTCAGTATAGATGGACTAATAGAACAAGTCCCACACACTGCTAGAAGGCCAAATATTTTTTCAGAGCTAGATGCAGAAAAAAATTATATTCAATTTGCAACCTGATGGAGGTCAGTATATATGGACTAATAGAACAAGTCCCACACACTGCTAGAAGGCCAAATATTTTTTCAGAGCTAGAAGCAGAAAAATATTATATTCAATTTGCAACCTGATGGAGGTCAGTATAGATGGACTAATAGAACAAGTCCCACACACTGCTAGAAGCCCTAATATTTTTTCAGAGCTAGATGCAGAAAAATATTATATTCAATTTGCAACCTGATGGAGGTCAGTATAGATGGTCTAATAGAACAAGTCCCACACACTGCTAGAAGGCCAAATATTTTTTCAGAGCTAGATGCAGAAAAATATTATATTCAATTTGCAACCTGATGGAGTTCAGTATAGATGGACTAATAGAACAAGTCCCACACACTGCTAGAAGGCCAAATATTTTTTCAGAGCTAGATGCCGAAAAATATTATATTCAATTTGCAACCTGATGGAGGTCAGTATAGATGGACTAATAGAACAAGTCCCACACACTGCTAGAAGGCCAAATATTTTTTCAGAGCTAGATGCAGAAAAATATTATATTCAATTTGCAACCTGATGGAGGTCAGTATAGATGGACTAATAGAACAAGTCCCACACACAGCTAGAAACCCAAATATTTTTTCAGAGGTAGATGCAGAAAAAAATTATATTCAATTTGAAACCTGATGGAGGTCAGTATACATGTACTAATAGAGCAAGTCCCAAACACTGCTAGAAGGCCAAATATTTTTTCAGAGCTAGATGCAGAAAAATATTATATTCAATTTGCAACCTGATGGAGGTCAGTATTGTTGGACTAATAGAACAAGTCCCACACACTGCTAGAAGGCCAAATATTTTTTCAGAGCTAGATGCAGAAAAATATTATATTCAATTTGTAACCTGATGGAGGTCAGTATAGATGGACAAATAGAACAAGCCCCACACACTGCTAGAAGGCCAAATACTTTTTCAGAGCTAGATGCAGAAAAATATTATATTCAATTTGCAACCTGATGGAGGTCAGTATAGATGGACTAATAGAACAAGTCCCACACACAGCTAGAAGCCCAAATATTTTTTCAGAGGTAGATGCAGAAAAAAATTATATTCAATTTGCAACCTGATGGAGGTGAGGATAGATGGACTAATAGAACATGTCCCACACACTGCTACAAGGCCAAATATTTTTTCAGAGCTAGATGCAGAAAAATATTATATTCAATTTGCAACCTGATGGAGGTCAGTATAGATGGTCTAATTGAACAAGTCCCACACACTGCTAGAAGCCCTAATATTTTTTCAGAGCTAGATGCAGAAAAATATTATATTCAATTTGCAACCTGATGGAGGTCAGTATAGATGGTCTAATAGAACAAGTCCCACACACTGCTAGAAGGCCAAATATTTTTTCAGAGCTAGATGCAGAAAAATATTATATTCAATTTGCAACCTGATGGAGTTCAGTATAGATGGACTAATAGAACATGTCCCACACACTGCTAGAAGGCCAAATATTTTTTCAGAGCTAGATGCCGAAAAATATTATATTCAATTTGCAACCTGATGGAGGTCAGTATAGATGGACTAATAGAACAAGTCCCACACACTGCTAGAAGGCCAAATATTTTTTCAGAGCTAGATGCAGAAAAATATTATATTCAATTTGCAACCTGATGGAGGTCAGTATAGATGGACTAATAGAACAAGTCACACACACAGCTAGAAACCCAAATATTTTTTCAGAGGTAGATGCAGAAAAAATTATATTCAATTTGCAACCTGATGGAGGTCAGTATACATGGACTAATAGAGCAAGTCCCAAACACTGCTAGAAGGCCAAATATTTTTTCAGAGCTAGATGCAGAAAAATATTATATTCAATTTGCAACCTGATGGAGGTCAGTAAAGATGGACTAATAGAACAAGTCCCACACACTGCTAGAAGGCCAAATATTTTTTCAGAGCTAGATGCAGAAAAATATTATATTCAATTTGCAACCTGATGGAGGTCAGTATAGATGGACTAATAGAACAAGTCCCACACACAGCTAGAAGCCCAAATATTTTTTCAGAGGTAGATGCAGAAAAAAATTATATTCAATTTGCAACCTGATGGAGGTCAGTATAGATGGACTAATATAACAAGTCCCACACACTGCTAGAAGGCCAAATATTTTTTCAGAGCTAGATGCAGAAAAAAATTATATTCAATTTGCAACCTGATGGAGGTCAGTATATATGGACTAATAGAACAAGTCCCACACACTGCTAGAAGGCCAAATATTTTTTCAGAGCTAGAAGCAGAAAAATATTATATTCAATTTGCAACCTGATGGAGGTCAGTATAGATGGACTAATAGAACAAGTCCCACACACTGCTAGAAGCCCTAATATTTTTTCAGAGGAAGATGCAGAAAAATATTATATTCAATTTGAAACCTGATGGAGGTCAGTATAGATGGACTAATAGAACAAGTCCCACACACTGATAGAAGGCCAAGTATTTTTTCAGAGCTAGATGCAGAAAAATATTATATTCAATTTGCAACCTGATGGAGGTCAGTATAGATGGACTAATAGAACAAGTCCCACACACAGCTAGAAACCCAAATATTTTTTCAGAGGTAGATGCAGAAAAAATTATATTCAATCTGCAACCTGATGGAGGTCAGTATACATGGACTAATAGAGCAAGTCCCAAACACTGCTAGAAGGCCAAATATTTTTTCAGAGCTAGATGCACAAAAATATTATATTCAATTTGCAACCTGATGGAGGTCAGTATAGATGGACTAATAGAACAAGTCCCACACACAGCTAGAAGCCCAAATATTTTTTCAGAGGTAGATGCAGAAAAAAATTATATTCAATTTGCAACCTGATGGAGGTCAGTATAGATGGACTAATAGAACAAGTCCCACACACTGCTAGAAGGCCAAATATTTTTTCAGAGCTAGATGCAGAAAAAAATTATATTCAATTTGCAACCTGATGGAGGTCAGTATATATGGACTAATAGAACAAGTCCCACACACTGCTAGAAGGCCAAATATTTTTTCAGAGCTAGAAGCAGAAAAATATTATATTCAATTTGCAACCTGATGGAGGTCAGTATAGATGTACTAATTGAACTAGTCCCACACACTGCTAGAAGCCCTAATATTTTTTCAGAGCTAGATGCAGAAAAATATTATATTCAATTTGCAACCTGATGGAGGTCAGTATAGATGGACTAATAGAACAAGTCCCACACACTGCTAGAAGGCCAAATATTTTTTCAGAGCTAGATGCAGAAAAATATTATATTCAATTTGCAACCTGATGGAGGTCAGTATAGATGGACTAATAGAACAAGTCCCACACACTGCTAGAAGGCCAAATATTTTTTCAGAGCTAGATGCCGAAAAATATTATATTCAATTTGCAACCTGATGGAGGTCAGTATAGATGGACTAATAGAACAAGTCCCACACACTGCTAGAAGGCCAAATATTTTTTCAGAGCTAGATGCAGAAAAATATTATATTCAATTTGCAACCTGATGGAGGTCAGTATAGATAGACTAATAGAACAAGTCCCACACACAGCTAGAAACCCAAATATTTTTTCAGAGGTAGATGCAGAAAAAAATTATATTCAATTTGCAACCTGATGGAGGTCAGTATAGATGGACTAATAGAACAAGCCCCACACACTGCTAGAAGGCCAAATATTTTTTCAGAGCTAGATGCAGAAAAATATTATATTCAATTTGCAACCTGATGGAGGTCAGTATAGATGGACTAATAGAACAAGTCCCACACACTGCTAGAAGGCCAAATATTTTTTCAGAGCTAGATGCAGAAAAATATTATATTCAATTTGCAACCTGATGGAGGTCAGTATAGATGGACTAATAGAACAAGTCCCACACACTGCTAGAAGGCCAAATATTTTTTCAGAGCTAGATGCCGAAAAATATTATATTCAATTTGCAACCTGATGGAGGTCAGTATAGATGGACTAATAGAACAAGTCCCACACACTGCTAGAAGGCCAAATATTTTTTCAGAGCTAGATGCAGAAAAATATTATATTCAATTTGCAACCTGATGGAGGTCAGTATAGATAGACTAATAGAACAAGTCCCACACACAGCTAGAAACCCAAATATTTTTTCAGAGGTAGATGCAGAAAAAAATTATATTCAATTTGCAACCTGATGGAGGTCAGTATAGATGGACTAATAGAACAAGCCCCACACACTGCTAGAAGGCCAAATATTTTTTCAGAGCTAGATGCAGAAAAATATTATATTCAATTTGCAACCTGATGGAGGTCAGTATAGATGGACTAATAGAACAAGTCCCACACACAGCTAGAAGCCCAAATATTTTTTCAGAGGTAGATGCAGAAAAAAATTATATTCAATTTGCAACCTGATGGAGGTGAGGATAGATGGACTAATAGAACAAGTCCCACACACTGCTACAAGGCCAAATATTTTTTCAGAGCTAGATGCAGAAAAATATTATATTCAATTTGCAACCTGATGGAGGTCAGTATAGATGGACTAATAGAACAAGTCCCACACACTGCTAGAAGGCCAAATATTTTTTCAGAGCTAGATGCAGAAAAATATTATATTCAATTTGCAACCTGATGGAGGTCAGTAAAGATGGACTAATAGAACAAGTCCCACATACTGCTAGAAGGCCAAATATTTTTTCAGAGCTAGATGCAGAAAAAAATTATATTCAATTTGCAACCTGATGGAGGTCAGTATATATGGACTAATAGAACAAGTCCCACACACTGCTAGAAGGCCAAATATTTTTTCAGAGCTAGATGCAGAAAAAAATTATATTCAATTTGCAACCTGATGGAGGTCAGTATAGATGGACTAATAGAACAAGTCCCACACACTGCTAGAAGGCCAAATATTTTTTCAGAGCTAGATGCAGAAAAATATTATATTCAATTTGCAACCTGATGGAGGTCAGTATAGATAGACTAATAGAACAAGTCCCACACACAGCTAGAAACCCAAATATTTTTTCAGAGGTAGATGCAGAAAAAAATTATATTCAATTTGCAACCTGATGGAGGTCAGTATAGATGGACTAATAGAACAAGTCCCACACACTGCTAGAAGGCCAAATATTTTTTCAGAGCTAGATGCCGAAAAATATTATATTCAATTTGCAACCTGATGGAGGTCAGTATAGATGGACTAATAGAACAAGTCCCACACACTGCTAGAAGGCCAAATATTTTTTCAGAGCTAGATGCAGAAAAATATTATATTCAATTTGCAACCTGATGGAGGTCAGTATAGATAGACTAATAGAACAAGTCCCACACACAGCTAGAAACCCAAATATTTTTTCAGAGGTAGATGCAGAAAAAAATTATATTCAATTTGCAACCTGATGGAGGTCAGTATAGATGGACTAATAGAACAAGCCCCACACACTGCTAGAAGCCCAAATATTTTTTCAGAGGTAGATGCAGAAAAAAATTATATTCAATTTGCAACCTGATGGAGGTGAGGATAGATGGACTAATAGAACAAGTCCCACACACTGCTACAAGGCCAAATATTTTTTCAGAGCTAGATGCAGAAAAATATTATATTCAATTTGCAACCTGATGGAGGTCAGTATAGATGGACTAATAGAACAAGTCCCACACACTGCTAGAAGGCCAAATATTTTTTCAGAGCTAGATGCAGAAAAATATTATATTCAATTTGCAACCTGATGGAGGTCAGTAAAGATGGACTAATAGAACAAGTCCCACATACTGCTAGAAGGCCAAATATTTTTTCAGAGCTAGATGCAGAAAAAAATTATATTCAATTTGCAACCTGATGGAGGTCAGTATATATGGACTAATAGAACAAGTCCCACACACTGCTAGAAGGCCAAATATTTTTTCAGAGCTAGATGCAGAAAAAAATTATATTCAATTTGCAACCTGATGGAGGTCAGTATAGATGGACTAATAGAACAAGTCCCACACACTGCTAGAAGGCCAAATATTTTT
The DNA here is from genome assembly GCF_046119375.1 of Phyllobates terribilis. Lineage (NCBI taxonomy): Eukaryota > Metazoa > Chordata > Amphibia > Anura > Dendrobatidae > Phyllobates > Phyllobates terribilis. The sequence goes on along the minus strand of NW_027362761.1, from coordinate 1,121,277,528 downwards.
TCAGAGCTAGATGCAGAAAAATATTATATTCAATTTGCAACCTGATGGAGGTCAGTATAGATAGACTAATAGAACAAGTCCCACACACAGCTAGAAACCCAAATATTTTTTCAGAGGTAGATGCAGAAAAAAATTATATTCAATTTGCAACCTGATGGAGGTCAGTATAGATGGACTAATAGAACAAGTCCCACACACTGCTAGAAGGCCAAATATTTTTTCAGAGCTAGATGCCGAAAAATATTATATTCAATTTGCAACCTGATGGAGGTCAGTATAGATGGACTAATAGAACAAGTCCCACACACTGCTAGAAGGCCAAATATTTTTTCAGAGCTAGATGCAGAAAAATATTATATTCAATTTGCAACCTGATGGAGGTCAGTATAGATAGACTAATAGAACAAGTCCCACACACAGCTAGAAACCCAAATATTTTTTCAGAGGTAGATGCAGAAAAAAATTATATTCAATTTGCAACCTGATGGAGGTCAGTATAGATGGACTAATAGAACAAGCCCCACACACTGCTAGAAGGCCAAATATTTTTTCAGAGCTAGATGCAGAAAAATATTATATTCTATTTGCAACCTGATGGAGGTCAGTATAGATGGACTAATAGAACAAGTCCCACACACAGCTAGAAGCCCAAATATTTTTTCAGAGGTAGATGCAGAAAAAAATTATATTCAATTTGCAACCTGATGGAGGTGAGGATAGATGGACTAATAGAACAAGTCCCACACACTGCTACAAGGCCAAATATTTTTTCAGAGCTAGATGCAGAAAAATATTATATTCAATTTGCAACCTGATGGAGGTCAGTATAGATGGACTAATAGAACAAGTCCCACACACTGCTAGAAGGCCAAATATTTTTTCAGAGCTAGATGCAGAAAAATATTATATTCAATTTGCAACCTGATGGAGGTCAGTAAAGATGGACTAATAGAACAAGTCCCACATACTGCTAGAAGGCCAAATATTTTTTCAGAGCTAGATGCAGAAAAAAATTATATTCAATTTGCAACCTGATGGAGGTCAGTATATATGGACTAATAGAACAAGTCCCACACACTGCTAGAAGGCCAAATATTTTTTCAGAGCTAGAAGTAGAAAAATATTATATTCAATTTGCAACCTGATGGAGGTCAGTATATATGGACTAATTGAACAAGTCCCACACACTGCTAGAAGCCCTAATATTTTTTCAGAGCTAGATGCAGAAAAATATTATATTCAATTTGCAACCTGATGGAGGTCAGTATAGATGGTCTAATAGAACAAGTCCCACACACTGCTAGAAGGCCAAATATTTTTTCAGAGCTAGATGCAGAAAAATATTATATTCAATTTGCAACCTGATGGAGTTCAGTATAGATGGACTAATAGAACAAGTCCCACACACTGCTAGAAGGCCAAATATTTTTTCAGAGCTAGATGCCGAAAAATATTATATTCAATTTGCAACCTGATGGAGGTCAGTATAGATGGACTAATAGAACAAGTCCCACACACTGCTAGAAGGCCAAATATTTTTTCAGAGCTAGATGCAGAAAAATATTATATTCAATTTGCAACCTGATGGAGGTCAGTATAGATGGACTAATAGAACAAGTCCCACACACAGCTAGAAACCCAAATATTTTTTCAGAGGTAGATGCAGAAAAAATTATATTCAATTTGCAACCTGATGGAAGTCAGTATACATGGACTAATAGAGCAAGTCCCAAACACTGCTAGAAGGCCAAATATTTTTTCAGAGCTAGATGCAGAAAAATATTATATTCAATTTGCAACCTGATGGAGGTCAGTAAAGATGGACTAATAGAACAAGTCCCACACACTGCTAGAAGGCCAAATATTTTTTCAGAGCTAGATGCAGAAAAATATTATATTCAATTTGCAACCTGATGGAGGTCAGTATAGATGGACTAATAGAACAAGTCCCACACACAGCTAGAAGCCCAAATATTTTTTCAGAGGTAGATGCAGAAAAAAATTATATTCAATTTGCAACCTGATGGAGGTCAGTATAGATGGACTAATAGAACAAGTCCCACACACTGCTAGAAGGCCAAATATTTTTTCAGAGCTAGATGCAGAAAAAAATTATATTCAATTTGCAACCTGATGGAGGTCAGTATATATGGACTAATAGAACAAGTCCCACACACTGCTAGAAGGCCAAATATTTTTTCAGAGCTAGAAGCAGAAAAATATTATATTCAATTTGCAACCTGATGGAGGTCAGTATAGATGGACTAATAGAACAAGTCCCACACACTGCTAGAAGCCCTAATATTTTTTCAGAGCTAGATGCAGAAAAATATTATATTCAATTTGCAACCTGATGGAGGTCAGTATAGATGGTCTAATAGAACAAGTCCCACACACTGCTAGAAGGCCAAATATTTTTTCAGAGCTAGATGCAGAAAAATATTATATTCAATTTGCAACCTGATGGAGTTCAGTATAGATGGACTAATAGAACAAGTCCCACACACTGCTAGAAGGCCAAATATTTTTTCAGAGCTAGATGCCGAAAAATATTATATTCAATTTGCAACCTGATGGAGGTCAGTATAGATGGACTAATAGAACAAGTCCCACACACTGCTAGAAGGCCAAATATTTTTTCAGAGCTAGATGCTGAAAAATATTATATTCAATTTGCAACCTGATGGAGGTCAGTATAGATGGACTAATAGAACAAGTCCCACACACAGCTAGAAACCCAAATATTTTTTCAGAGGTAGATGCAGAAAAAAATTATATTCAATTTGAAACCTGATGGAGGTCAGTATACATGGTCTAATAGAACAAGTCCCACACACTGCTAGAAGGCCAAATATTTTTTCAGAGCTAGATGCAGAAAAATATTATATTCAATTTGCAACCTGATGGAGGTGAGGATAGATGGACTAATAGAACATGTCCCACACACTGCTACAAGGCCAAATATTTTTTCAGAGCTAGATGCAGAAAAATATTATATTCAATTTGCAACCTGATGGAGGTCAGTATAGATGGACTAATAGAACAAGTCCCACACACTGCTAGAAGGCCTAATATTTTTTCAGAGCTAGATGCAGAAAAATATATTCAATTTGCAACCTGATGGAGGTCAGTAAAGATGGCCTAATAGAACAAGTCCCACACACTGCTAGAAGGCCAAATATTTTTTCAGAGCTAGATGCAGAAAAATATTATATTCAATTTGCAGCCTGATGGAGGTCAGTATAGATGGACTAATAGAACAAGTCCCACACACAGCTAGAAGCCCAAATTTTTTTTCATAGGTAGATGCAGAAAAAAATTATATTCAAATTGCAACCTGATGGAGGTCAGTATAGATGGACTAATAGAACAAGTCCCACACACTGCTAGAAGGCCAAATATTTTTTCAGAGCTAGATGCAGAAAAAAATTATATTCAATTTGCAACCTGATGGAGGTCAGTATAGATGGTCTAATTGAACAAGTCCCACACACTGCTAGAAGCCCTAATATTTTTTCAGAGCTAGATGCAGAAAAATATTATATTCAATTTGCAACCTGATGGAGGTCAGCATAGATGGTCTAATAGAACAAGTCCCACACACTGCTAGAAGGCCAAATATTTTTTCAGAGCTAGATGCAGAAAAATATTATATTCAATTTGCAACCTGATGGAGTTCAGTATAGATGGACTAATAGAACATGTCCCACACACTGCTAGAAGGCCAAATATTTTTTCAGAGCTAGATGCCGAAAAATATTATATTCAATTTGCAACCTGATGGAGGTCAGTATAGATGGACTAATAGAACAAGTCCCACACACTGCTAGAAGGCCAAATATTTTTTCAGAGCTAGATGCAGAAAAATATTATATTCAATTTGCAACCTGATGGAGGTCAGTATAGATGGACTAATAGAACAAGTCACACACACAGCTAGAAACCCAAATATTTTTTCAGAGGTAGATGCAGAAAAAATTATATTCAATTTGCAACCTGATGGAGGTCAGTATACATGGACTAATAGAGCAAGTCCCAAACACTGCTAGAAGGCCAAATATTTTTTCAGAGCTAGATGCAGAAAAATATTATATTCAATTTGCAACCTGATGGAGGTCAGTAAAGATGGACTAATAGAACAAGTCCCACACACTGCTAGAAGGCCAAATATTTTTTCAGAGCTAGATGCAGAAAAATATTATATTCAATTTGCAACCTGATGGAGGTCAGTATAGATGGACTAATAGAACAAGTCCCACACACAGCTAGAAGCCCAAATATTTTTTCAGAGGTAGATGCAGAAAAAAATTATATTCAATTTGCAACCTGATGGAGGTCAGTATAGATGGACTAATATAACAAGTCCCACACACTGCTAGAAGGCCAAATATTTTTTCAGAGCTAGATGCAGAAAAAAATTATATTCAATTTGCAACCTGATGGAGGTCAGTATATATGGACTAATAGAACAAGTCCCACACACTGCTAGAAGGCCAAATATTTTTTCAGAGCTAGAAGCAGAAAAATATTATATTCAATTTGCAACCTGATGGAGGTCAGTATAGATGGACTAATAGAACAAGTCCCACACACTGCTAGAAGCCCTAATATTTTTTCAGAGGAAGATGCAGAAAAATATTATATTCAATTTGAAACCTGATGGAGGTCAGTATAGATGGACTAATAGAACAAGTCCCACACACTGATAGAAGGCCAAGTATTTTTTCAGAGCTAGATGCAGAAAAATATTATATTCAATTTGCAACCTGATGGAGGTCAGTATAGATGGACTAATAGAACAAGTCCCACACACAGCTAGAAACCCAAATATTTTTTCAGAGGTAGATGCAGAAAAAATTATATTCAATCTGCAACCTGATGGAGGTCAGTATACATGGACTAATAGAGCAAGTCCCAAACACTGCTAGAAGGCCAAATATTTTTTCAGAGCTAGATGCACAAAAATATTATATTCAATTTGCAACCTGATGGAGGTCAGTATAGATGGACTAATAGAACAAGTCCCACACACAGCTAGAAGCCCAAATATTTTTTCAGAGGTAGATGCAGAAAAAAATTATATTCAATTTGCAACCTGATGGAGGTCAGTATAGATGGACTAATAGAACAAGTCCCACACACTGCTAGAAGGCCAAATATTTTTTCAGAGCTAGATGCAGAAAAAAATTATATTCAATTTGCAACCTGATGGAGGTCAGTATATATGGACTAATAGAACAAGTCCCACACACTGCTAGAAGGCCAAATATTTTTTCAGAGCTAGAAGCAGAAAAATATTATATTCAATTTGCAACCTGATGGAGGTCAGTATAGATGTACTAATTGAACTAGTCCCACACACTGCTAGAAGCCCTAATATTTTTTCAGAGCTAGATGCAGAAAAATATTATATTCAATTTGCAACCTGATGGAGGTCAGTATAGATGGACTAATAGAACAAGTCCCACACACTGCTAGAAGGCCAAATATTTTTTCAGAGCTAGATGCAGAAAAATATTATATTCAATTTGCAACCTGATGGAGGTCAGTATAGATGGACTAATAGAACAAGTCCCACACACTGCTAGAAGGCCAAATATTTTTTCAGAGCTAGATGCCGAAAAATATTATATTCAATTTGCAACCTGATGGAGGTCAGTATAGATGGACTAATAGAACAAGTCCCACACACTGCTAGAAGGCCAAATATTTTTTCAGAGCTAGATGCAGAAAAATATTATATTCAATTTGCAACCTGATGGAGGTCAGTATAGATAGACTAATAGAACAAGTCCCACACACAGCTAGAAACCCAAATATTTTTTCAGAGGTAGATGCAGAAAAAAATTATATTCAATTTGCAACCTGATGGAGGTCAGTATAGATGGACTAATAGAACAAGCCCCACACACTGCTAGAAGGCCAAATATTTTTTCAGAGCTAGATGCAGAAAAATATTATATTCAATTTGCAACCTGATGGAGGTCAGTATAGATGGACTAATAGAACAAGTCCCACACACTGCTAGAAGGCCAAATATTTTTTCAGAGCTAGATGCAGAAAAATATTATATTCAATTTGCAACCTGATGGAGGTCAGTATAGATGGACTAATAGAACAAGTCCCACACACTGCTAGAAGGCCAAATATTTTTTCAGAGCTAGATGCCGAAAAATATTATATTCAATTTGCAACCTGATGGAGGTCAGTATAGATGGACTAATAGAACAAGTCCCACACACTGCTAGAAGGCCAAATATTTTTTCAGAGCTAGATGCAGAAAAATATTATATTCAATTTGCAACCTGATGGAGGTCAGTATAGATAGACTAATAGAACAAGTCCCACACACAGCTAGAAACCCAAATATTTTTTCAGAGGTAGATGCATAAAAAAATTATATTCAATTTGCAACCTGATGGAGGTCAGTATAGATGGACTAATAGAACAAGCCCCACACACTGCTAGAAGGCCAAATATTTTTTCAGAGCTAGATGCAGAAAAATATTATATTCAATTTGCAACCTGATGGAGGTCAGTATAGATGGACTAATAGAACAAGTCCCACACACAGCTAGAAGCCCAAATATTTTTTCAGAGGTAGATGCAGAAAAAAATTATATTCAATTTGCAACCTGATGGAGGTGAGGATAGATGGACTAATAGAACAAGTCCCACACACTGCTACAAGGCCAAATATTTTTTCAGAGCTAGATGCAGAAAAATATTATATTCAATTTGCAACCTGATGGAGGTCAGTATAGATGGACTAATAGAACAAGTCCCACACACTGCTAGAAGGCCAAATATTTTTTCAGAGCTAGATGCAGAAAAATATTATATTCAATTTGCAACCTGATGGAGGTCAGTAAAGATGGACTAATAGAACAAGTCCCACATACTGCTAGAAGGCCAAATATTTTTTCAGAGCTAGATGCAGAAAAAAATTATATTCAATTTGCAACCTGATGGAGGTCAGTATATATGGACTAATAGAACAAGTCCCACACACTGCTAGAAGGCCAAATATTTTTTCAGAGCTAGATGCAGAAAAAAATTATATTCAATTTGCAACCTGATGGAGGTCAGTATAGATGGACTAATAGAACAAGTCCCACACACTGCTAGAAGGCCAAATATTTTTTCAGAGCTAGATGCAGAAAAATATTATATTCAATTTGCAACCTGATGGAGGTCAGTATAGATAGACTAATAGAACAAGTCCCACACACAGCTAGAAACCCAAATATTTTTTCAGAGGTAGATGCAGAAAAAAATTATATTCAATTTGCAACCTGATGGAGGTCAGTATAGATGGACTAATAGAACAAGTCCCACACACTGCTAGAAGGCCAAATATTTTTTCAGAGCTAGATGCCGAAAAATATTATATTCAATTTGCAACCTGATGGAGGTCAGTATAGATGGACTAATAGAACAAGTCCCACACACTGCTAGAAGGCCAAATATTTTTTCAGAGCTAGATGCAGAAAAATATTATATTCAATTTGCAACCTGATGGAGGTCAGTATAGATAGACTAATAGAACAAGTCCCACACACAGCTAGAAACCCAAATATTTTTTCAGAGGTAGATGCAGAAAAAAATTATATTCAATTTGCAACCTGATGGAGGTCAGTATAGATGGACTAATAGAACAAGCCCCACACACTGCTAGAAGGCCAAATATTTTTTCAGAGCTAGATGCAGAAAAATATTATATTCAATTTGCAACCTGATGGAGGTCAGTATAGATGGACTAATAGAACAAGTCCCACACACAGCTAGAAGCCCAAATATTTTTTCAGAGGTAGATGCAGAAAAAAATTATATTCAATTTGCAACCTGATGGAGGTGAGGATAGATGGACTAATAGAACAAGTCCCACACACTGCTACAAGGCCAAATATTTTTTCAGAGCTAGATGCAGAAAAATATTATATTCAATTTGCAACCTGATGGAGGTCAGTATAGATGGACTAATAGAACAAGTCCCACACACTGCTAGAAGGCCAAATATTTTTTCAGAGCTAGATGCAGAAAAATATTATATTCAATTTGCAACCTGATGGAGGTCAGTAAAGATGGACTAATAGAACAAGTCCCACATACTGCTAGAAGGCCAAATATTTTTTCAGAGCTAGATGCAGAAAAAAATTATATTCAATTTGCAACCTGATGGAGGTCAGTATATATGGACTAATAGAACAAGTCCCACACACTGCTAGAAGGCCAAATATTTTTTCAGAGCTAGAAGCAGAAAAATATTATATTCAATTTGCAACCTGATGGAGGTCAGTATATATGGACTAATTGAACAAGTCCCACACACTGCTAGAAGCCCTAATATTTTTTCAGAGCTAGATGCAGAAAAATATTATATTCAATTTGCAACCTGATGGAGGTCAGTATAGATGGTCTAATAGAACAAGTCCCACACACTGCTAGAAGGCCAAATATTTTTTCAGAGCTAGATGCAGAAAAATATTATATTCAATTTGCAACCTGATGGAGTTCAGTATAGATGGACTAATAGAACAAGTCCCACACACTGCTAGAAGGCCAAATATTTTTTCAGAGCTAGATGCCGAAAAATATTATATTCAATTTGCAACCTGATGGAGGTCAGTATAGATGGACTAATAGAACAAGTCCCACACACTGCTAGAAGGCCAAATATTTTTTCAGAGCTAGATGCAGAAAAATATTATATTCAATTTGCAACCTGATGGAGGTCAGTATAGATGGACTAATAGAACAAGTCCCACACACAGCTAGAAACCCAAATATTTTTTCAGAGGTAGATGCAGAAAAAATTATATTCAATTTGCAACCTGATGGAAGTCAGTATACATGGACTAATAGAGCAAGTCCCAAACACTGCTAGAAGGCCAAATATTTTTTCAGAGCTAGATGCAGAAAAATATTATATTCAATTTGCAACCTGATGGAGGTCAGTAAAGATGGACTAATAGAACAAGTCCCACACACTGCTAGAAGGCCAAATATTTTTTCAGAGCTAGATGCAGAAAAATATTATATTCAATTTGCAACCTGATGGAGGTCAGTATAGATGGACTAATAGAACAAGTCCCACACACAGCTAGAAGCCCAAATATTTTTTCAGAGGTAGATGCAGAAAAAAATTATATTCAATTTGCAACCTGATGGAGGTCAGTATAGATGGACTAATAGAACAAGTCCCACACACTGCTAGAAGGCCAAATATTTTTTCAGAGCTAGATGCAGAAAAAAATTATATTCAATTTGCAACCTGATGGAGGTCAGTATATATGGACTAATAGAACAAGTCCCACACACTGCTAGAAGGCCAAATATTTTTTCAGAGCTAGAAGCAGAAAAATATTATATTCAATTTGCAACCTGATGGAGGTCAGTATAGATGGACTAATAGAACAAGTCCCACACACTGCTAGAAGCCCTAATATTTTTTCAGAGCTAGATGCAGAAAAATATTATATTCAATTTGCAACCTGATGGAGGTCAGTATAGATGGTCTAATAGAACAAGTCCCACACACTGCTAGAAGGCCAAATATTTTTTCAGAGCTAGATGCAGAAAAATATTATATTCAATTTGCAACCTGATGGAGTTCAGTATAGATGGACTAATAGAACAAGTCCCACACACTGCTAGAAGGCCAAATATTTTTTCAGAGCTAGATGCCGAAAAATATTATATTCAATTTGCAACCTGATGGAGGTCAGTATAGATGGACTAATAGAACAAGTCCCACACACTGCTAGAAGGCCAAATATTTTTTCAGAGCTAGATGCTGAAAAATATTATATTCAATTTGCAACCTGATGGAGGTCAGTATAGATGGACTAATAGAACAAGTCCCACACACAGCTAGAAACCCAAATATTTTTTCAGAGGTAGATGCAGAAAAAAATTATATTCAATTTGAAACCTGATGGAGGTCAGTATACATGTACTAATAGAGCAAGTCCCAAACACTGCTAGAAGGCCAAATATTTTTTCAGAGCTAGATGCAGAAAAATATTATATTCAATTTGCAACCTGATGGAGGTCAGTATTGTTGGACTAATAGAACAAGTCCCACACACTGCTAGAAGGCCAAATATTTTTTCAGAGCTAGATGCAGAAAAATATTATATTCAATTTGTAACCTGATGGAGGTCAGTATAGATGGACAAATAGAACAAGCCCCACACACTGCTAGAAGGCCAAATACTTTTTCAGAGCTAGATGCAGAAAAATATTATATTCAATTTGCAACCTGATGGAGGTCAGTATAGATGGACTAATAGAACAAGTCCCACACACAGCTAGAAGCCCAAATATTTTTTCAGAGGTAGATGCAGAAAAAAATTATATTCAATTTGCAACCTGATGGAGGTGAGGATAGATGGACTAATAGAACATGTCCCACACACTGCTACAAGGCCAAATATTTTTTCAGAGCTAGATGCAGAAAAATATTATATTCAATTTGCAACCTGATGGAGGTCAGTATAGATGGACTAATAGAACAAGTCCCACACACTGCTAGAAGGCCTAATATTTTTTCAGAGCTAGATGCAGAAAAATATTATATTCAATTTGCAACCTGATGGAGGTCAGTAAAGATGGCCTAATAGAACAAGTCCCACACACTGCTAGAAGGCCAAATATTTTTTCAGAGCTAGATGCAGAAAAATATTATATTCAATTTGCAGCCTGATGGAGGTCAGTATAGATGGACTAATAGAACAAGTCCCACACACAGCTAGAAGCCCAAATTTTTTTTCATAGGTAGATGCAGAAAAAAATTATATTCAAATTGCAACCTGATGGAGGTCAGTATAGATGGACTAATAGAACAAGTCCCACACACTGCTAGAAGGCCAAATATTTTTTCAGAGCTAGATGCAGAAAAAAATTATATTCAATTTGCAACCTGATGGAGGTCAGTATAGATGGTCTAATTGAACAAGTCCCACACACTGCTAGAAGCCCTAATATTTTTTCAGAGCTAGATGCAGAAAAATATTATATTCAATTTGCAACCTGATGGAGGTCAGTATAGATGGTCTAATAGAACAAGTCCCACACACTGCTAGAAGGCCAAATATTTTTTCAGAGCTAGATGCAGAAAAATATTATATTCAATTTGCAACCTGATGGAGTTCAGTATAGATGGACTAATAGAACATGTCCCACACACTGCTAGAAGGCCAAATATTTTTTCAGAGCTAGATGCCGAAAAATATTATATTCAATTTGCAACCTGATGGAGGTCAGTATAGATGGACTAATAGAACAAGTCCCACACACTGCTAGAAGGCCAAATATTTTTTCAGAGCTAGATGCAGAAAAATATTATATTCAATTTGCAACCTGATGGAGGTCAGTATAGATGGACTAATAGAACAAGTCACACACACAGCTAGAAACCCAAATATTTTTTCAGAGGTAGATGCAGAAAAAATTATATTCAATTTGCAACCTGATGGAGGTCAGTATACATGGACTAATAGAGCAAGTCCCAAACACTGCTAGAAGGCCAAATATTTTTTCAGAGCTAGATGCAGAAAAATATTATATTCAATTTGCAACCTGATGGAGGTCAGTAAAGATGGACTAATAGAACAAGTCCCACACACTGCTAGAAGGCCAAATATTTTTTCAGAGCTAGATGCAGAAAAATATTATATTCAATTTGCAACCTGATGGAGGTCAGTATAGATGGACTAATAGAACAAGTCCCACACACAGCTAGAAGCCCAAATATTTTTTCAGAGGTAGATGCAGAAAAAAATTATATTCAATTTGCAACCTGATGGAGGTCAGTATAGATGGACTAATATAACAAGTCCCACACACTGCTAGAAGGCCAAATATTTTTTCAGAGCTAGATGCAGAAAAAAATTATATTCAATTTGCAACCTGATGGAGGTCAGTATATATGGACTAATAGAACAAGTCCCACACACTGCTAGAAGGCCAAATATTTTTTCAGAGCTAGAAGCAGAAAAATATTATATTCAATTTGCAACCTGATGGAGGTCAGTATAGATGGACTAATAGAACAAGTCCCACACACTGCTAGAAGCCCTAATATTTTTTCAGAGGAAGATGCAGAAAAATATTATATTCAATTTGAAACCTGATGGAGGTCAGTATAGATGGACTAATAGAACAAGTCCCACACACTGCTAGAAGGCCAAGTATTTTTTCAGAGCTAGATGCAGAAAAATATTATATTCAATTTGCAACCTGATGGAGGTCAGTATAGATGGACTAATAGAACAAGTCCCACACACAGCTAGAAACCCAAATATTTTTTCAGAGGTAGATGCAGAAAAAATTATATTCAATCTGCAACCTGATGGAGGTCAGTATACATGGACTAATAGAGCAAGTCCCAAACACTGCTAGAAGGCCAAATATTTTTTCAGAGCTAGATGCACAAAAATATTATATTCAATTTGCAACCTGATGGAGGTCAGTATAGATGGACTAATAGAACAAGTCCCACACACTGCTAGAAGGCCAAATATTTTTTCAGAGCTAGATGCAGAAAAAAATTATATTCAATTTGCAACCTGATGGAGGTCAGTATAGATGGTCTAATTGAACAAGTCCCACACACTGCTAGAAGCCCTAATATTTTTTCAGAGCTAGATGCAGAAAAATATTATATTCAATTTGCAACCTGATGGAGGTCAGTATAGATGGTCTAATAGAACAAGTCCCACACACTGCTAGAAGGCCAAATATTTTTTCAGAGCTAGATGCAGAAAAATATTATATTCAATTTGCAACCTGATGGAGTTCAGTATAGATGGACTAATAGAACATGTCCCACACACTGCTAGAAGGCCAAATATTTTTTCAGAGCTAGATGCCGAAAAATATTATATTCAATTTGCAACCTGATGGAGGTCAGTATAGATGGACTAATAGAACAAGTCCCACACACTGCTAGAAGGCCAAATATTTTTTCAGAGCTAGATGCAGAAAAATATTATATTCAATTTGCAACCTGATGGAGGTCAGTATAGATGGACTAATAGAACAAGTCACACACACAGCTAGAAACCCAAATATTTTTTCAGAGGTAGATGCAGAAAAAATTATATTCAATTTGCAACCTGATGGAGGTCAGTATACATGGACTAATAGAGCAAGTCCCAAACACTGCTAGAAGGCCAAATATTTTTTCAGAGCTAGATGCAGAAAAATATTATATTCAATTTGCAACCTGATGGAGGTCAGTAAAGATGGACTAATAGAACAAGTCCCACACACTGCTAGAAGGCCAAATATTTTTTCAGAGCTAGATGCAGAAAAATATTATATTCAATTTGCAACCTGATGGAGGTCAGTATAGATGGACTAATAGAACAAGTCCCACACACAGCTAGAAGCCCAAATATTTTTTCAGAGGTAGATGCAGAAAAAAATTATATTCAATTTGCAACCTGATGGAGGTCAGTATAGATGGACTAATATAACAAGTCCCACACACTGCTAGAAGGCCAAATATTTTTTCAGAGCTAGATGCAGAAAAAAATTATATTCAATTTGCAACCTGATGGAGGTCAGTATATATGGACTAATAGAACAAGTCCCACACACTGCTAGAAGGCCAAATATTTTTTCAGAGCTAGAAGCAGAAAAATATTATATTCAATTTGCAACCTGATGGAGGTCAGTATAGATGGACTAATAGAACAAGTCCCACACACTGCTAGAAGCCCTAATATTTTTTCAGAGGAAGATGCAGAAAAATATTATATTCAATTTGAAACCTGATGGAGGTCAGTATAGATGGACTAATAGAACAAGTCCCACACACTGCTAGAAGGCCAAGTATTTTTTCAGAGCTAGATGCAGAAAAATATTATATTCAATTTGCAACCTGATGGAGGTCAGTATAGATGGACTAATAGAACAAGTCCCACACACAGCTAGAAACCCAAATATTTTTTCAGAGGTAGATGCAGAAAAAATTATATTCAATCTGCAACCTGATGGAGGTCAGTATACATGGACTAATAGAGCAAGTCCCAAACACTGCTAGAAGGCCAAATATTTTTTCAGAGCTAGATGCACAAAAATATTATATTCAATTTGCAACCTGATGGAGGTCAGTATAGATGGACTAATAGAACAAGTCCCACACACAGCTAGAAGCCCAAATATTTTTTCAGAGGTAGATGCAGAAAAAAATTATATTCAATTTGCAACCTGATGGAGGTCAGTATAGATGGACTAATAGAACAAGTCCCACACACTGCTAGAAGGCCAAATATTTTTTCAGAGCTAGATGCAGAAAAAAATTATATTCAATTTGCAACCTGATGGAGGTCAGTATATATGGACTAATAGAACAAGTCCCACACACTGCTAGAAGGCCAAATATTTTTTCAGAGCTAGAAGCAGAAAAATATTATATTCAATTTGCAACCTGATGGAGGTCAGTATAGATGTACTAATTGAACTAGTCCCACACACTGCTAGAAGCCCTAATATTTTTTCAGAGCTAGATGCAGAAAAATATTATATTCAATTTGCAACCTGATGGAGGTCAGTATAGATGGACTAATAGAACAAGTCCCACACACTGCTAGAAGGCCAAATATTTTTTCAGAGCTAGATGCAGAAAAATATTATATTCAATTTGCAACCTGATGGAGGTCAGTATAGATGGACTAATAGAACAAGTCCCACACACTGCTAGAAGCCCAAATATTTTTTCAGAGCTAGATGCCGAAAAATATTATATTCAATTTGCAACCTGATGGAGGTCAGTATAGATGGACTAATAGAACAAGTCCCACACACTGCTAGAAGGCCAAATATTTTTTCAGAGCTAGATGCAGAAAAATATTATATTCAATTTGCAACCTGATGGAGGTCAGTATAGATAGACTAATAGAACAAGTCCCACACACAGCTAGAAACCCAAATATTTTTTCAGAGGTAGATGCAGAAAAAAATTATATTCAATTTGCAACCTGATGGAGGTCAGTATAGATGGACTAATAGAACAAGCCCCACACACTGCTAGAAGGCCAAATATTTTTTCAGAGCTAGATGCAGAAAAATATTATATTCAATTTGCAACCTGATGGAGGTCAGTATAGATGGACTAATAGAACAAGTCCCACACACAGCTAGAAGCCCAAATATTTTTTCAGAGGTAGATGCAGAAAAAAATTATATTCAATTTGCAACCTGATGGAGGTGAGGATAGATGGACTAATAGAACAAGTCCCACACACTGCTACAAGGCCAAATATTTTTTCAGAGCTAGATGCAGAAAAATATTATATTCAATTTGCAACCTGATGGAGGTCAGTATAGATGGACTAATAGAACAAGTCCCACACACTGCTAGAAGGCCAAATATTTTTTCAGAGCTAGATGCAGAAAAATATTATATTCAATTTGCAACCTGATGGAGGTCAGTAAAGATGGACTAATAGAACAAGTCCCACATACTGCTAGAAGGCCAAATATTTTTTCAGAGCTAGATGCAGAAAAATATTATATTCAATTTGCAACCTGATGGAGGTCAGTATAGATGGACTAATAGAACAAGTGCCACACACTGCTAGAAGGCCAAATATTTTTTTCAGAGCTAGATGCCGAAAAATATTATATTCAATTTGCAACCTGATGGAGGTCAGTATAGATGGACTAATAGAACAAGTCCCACACACTGCTAGAAGGCCAATTATTTTTTCAGAGCTAGATGCAGAAAAATATTATATTCAATTTGCAACCTGATGGAGGTCAGTATAGATAGACTAATAGAACAAGTCCCACACACAGCTAGAAACCCAAATATTTTTTCAGAGGTAGATGCAGAAAAAAATTATATTCAATTTGCAACCTGATGGAGGTCAGTATAGATGGACTAATAGAACAAGCCCCACACACTGCTAGAAGGCCAAATATTTTTTCAGAGCTAGATGCAGAAAAATATTATATTCAATTTGCAACCTGATGGAGGTCAGTATAGATGGACTAATAGAACAAGTCCCACACACAGCTAGAAGCCCAAATATTTTTTCAGAGGTAGATGCAGAAAAAAATTATATTCAATTTGCAACCTGATGGAGGTGAGGATAGATGGACTAATAGAACAAGTCCCACACACTGCTACAAGGCCAAATATTTTTTCAGAGCTAGATGCAGAAAAATATTATACTCAATTTGCAACCTGATGGAGGTCAGTATAGATGGACTAATAGAACAAGTCCCACACACTGCTAGAAGGCCAAATATTTTTTCAGAGCTAGATGCAGAAAAATATTTTATTCAATTTTCAACCTGATAGAGGTCAGTAAAGATGGACTAATAGAACAAGTCCCACATACTGCTAGAAGGCCAAATATTTTTTCAGAGCTAGATGCAGAAAAATATTATATTCAATTTGCAACCTGATGGAGGTCAGTATAGATGGACTAATAGAACATGTCCCACACACAGCTAGAAGCCCAAATATTTTTTCAGAGGTAGATGCAGAAAAAAATTATATTCAATTTGCAACCTGATGGAGGTCAGTATAGATGGACTAATAGAACAAGTCCCACACACAGCTAGAAGGCCAAATATTTTTTCAGAGCTAGATGCAGAAAAATATTATATTCAATTTGCAACCTGATGGAGGTCAGTATAGATGGACTAATAGAACAAGTCCCACACACTGCTAGAAGGCCAAATATTTTTTCAGAGCTAGATGCAGAAAAATATTATATTCAATTTGCAACCTGATGGAGGTCAGTATAGATGGACTAATAGAACAAATCCCACACACTGCTAGAAGGCCAAATATTTTTTCAGAGCTAGATGCAAAAAAATATTATATTCAATTTTCAACCTGATGGAGGTCAGTGTAGATGGACTAATAGAACAAGTCCCACACACAGCTAGAAGCCCAAATATTTTTTC
Source organism: Phyllobates terribilis (assembly GCF_046119375.1). Taxonomy (NCBI): domain Eukaryota; kingdom Metazoa; phylum Chordata; class Amphibia; order Anura; family Dendrobatidae; genus Phyllobates; species Phyllobates terribilis. Next base: position 1,121,260,596 of record NW_027362761.1, on the reverse strand, counting down.
AGAGGTAGATGCAGAAAAAAATTATATTCAATTTGCAACCTGATGGAGGTCAGTATAGATGGACTAATAGAGCAAGTCCCACACACTGCTAGAAGGCCAAATATTTTTTTAGAGCTAGATGCTGAAAAATATTATATTAAATTTGCAACCTGATGGAGGTCAGTATAGATGGACTAATAGAACAAGTCCCACACACTGCTAGAAGGCCAAATATTTTTTCAGAGCTAGATGCAGAAAAATTTTATATTCAATTTGCAACCTGATGGAGGTCAGTATAGATGGACTAATAGAACATGTCCCACACACTACTAGAAGGCCAAATATTTTTTCAGAGCTAGATGCAGAAAAATATTATATTCAATTTGCAACCTGATGGAGGTCAGTATAGATCGACTAATTGAACAAGTCCCACACACTGCTAGAAGCCCTAATATTTTTTCAGAGCTAGATGCAGAAAAATATTATATTCAATTTGCAACCTGATGGAGGTCATTATAGATGGACTAATAGAACAAGTCCCACACACTGCTAGAAGGCCAAATATTTTTTCAGAGCTAGATGCAGAAAAATATTATAGTCAATTTGCAACCTGATGGAGGTCAGTATAGATGGACTAATAGAACAAGTCCCACACACAGCTAGAAACCCAAATATTTTTTCAGAGGTAGATGCAGAAAAAAATTATATTCAATTTGCAACCTGATGAAGGTCAGTATACATGGACAAATAGAGCAAGTCCCAAACACTGCTAGAAGGCCAAATATTTTTTCAGAGCTAGATGCACAAAAATATTATATTCAATTTGCAACCTGATGGAGGTCAGTATAGTTGGACTAATAGATCAAGTCCCACGCACTGCTAGAAGGCCAAATATTTTTTCAGAGCTAGATGCAGAAAAATATTATATTCAATTTGCAACCTGATGGAGGTCAGTATAGATGGACTAATAGAACAAGCCCCACACACTGCTAGAAGGCCAAATATTTTTTTCAGAGTTAGATGCAGAAAAATATTATATTCAATTTGCAACCTGATGGAGGTCAGTATAGATGGACTAATAGAACAAGTCCCACACACAGCTAGAAGCCCAAATATTTTTTCAGAGGTAGATGCAGAAAAAAATTATATTCAATTTGCAACCTGATGGAGGTCAGGATAGATGGACTAATAGAACAAGTCCCACACACTGCTACAAGGCCAAATTTTTTTTCAGAGCTAGATGCAGAAAAATATTATATTCAATTTGCAACCTGATGGAGGTCAGTATAGATGGACTAATAGAACAAGTCCCACACACTGCTAGAAGGCCAAATATTTTTTCAGAGCTAGATGCAGAAAAATATTATATTCAATTTGCAACCTGATGGAGGTCAGTAAAGATGGACTAATAGAACAAGTCCCACACACTGCTAGAAGGCCAAATATTTTCTCAGAGCTAGATGCAGAAAAATATTATATTCAATTTGCAACCTGATGGAGGTCAGTATAGATGGACTAATAGAACAAGTCCCACACACAGCTAGAAGCCCAAATATTTTTTCAGAGTTAGATGCAGAAAAAAATTATATTCAATTTGCAACCTGATGGAGGTCAGTATAGATGGACTAATAGAACAAGTCCCACACACTGCTAGAAGGCCAAATATTTTTTCAGAGCTAGAAGTAGAAAAATATTATATTCAATTTGCAACCTGATGGAGGTCAGTATAGATGGACTAAAAGAACAAGTCCCACACACTGCTAGAAGCCCAAATATTTTCTCAGAGCTAGATGCAGAAAAATATTATATTCAATTTGCAACCTGATGGAGGTCAGTATAGATGGACTAATAGAACAAGTCCCACACACTGCTAGAAGGCCAAATATTTTTTCAGAGCTAGATGCAGAAAAATATTATATTCAATTTCCAACCTGATGGAGGTCAGTAAAGCTGGACTAATAGAACAAGTCCCACACACTGCTAGAAGGCAAAATATTTTTTCAGAGCTAGATGCAGAAAAATATTATATTCAATTTGCAACCTGATGGAGGTCAGTATAGATCGACTAATAGAACAAGTCCCACACACAGCTAGAAGCCCAAATATTTTTTCAGAGGTAGATGCAGAAAAAAATTATATTCAATTTGCAACCTGATGGAGGTCAGTATAGATGAACTAATAGAACAAGTCCCACACACTGCTAGAAGGCCAAATATTTTTTCAGAGCTAGATGCAGAAAAAAATTATATTCAATTTGCAACCTGATGGAGGTCAGTATAGATGGACTAATAGAACAAGTCCCACACACTGCTACAAGGCCAAATATTTTTTCAGAGCTAGAAGCAGAAAAATATTATATTCAATTTGCAACCTGATGGAGGTCAGTATAGATGGACTAATTGAATAAGTCCCACACACTGCTAGAAGCCCTAATATTTTTTCAGAGCTAGATGCAGAAAAATATTATATTCAATTTGCAACCTGATGGAGGTCAGGATAGATGGACTAATAGAACAAGTCCCACACACTGCTACAAGGCCAAATATTTTTTCAGAGCTAGATGCAGAAAAATATTATATTCAATTTGCAACCTGATGGAGGTCAGTATAGATGGACTAATAGAACAAGTCCCACACACTGCTAGAAGGCCAAATATTTTTTCAGAGCTAGATGCAGAAAAATATTATATTCAATTTGCAACCTGATGGAGGTCAGTAAAGATGGACTAATAGAACAAGTCCCACACACTGCTAGAAGGCCAAATATTTTTTCAGAGCTAGATGCAGAAAAATATTATATTCAATTTGCAACCTGATGGAGGTCAGTATAGATGGACTAATAGAACAAGTCCCACACACAGCTAGAAGCCCAAATATTTTTTCAGAGGTAGATGCAGAAAAAAATTATATTCAATTTGCAACCTGATGGAGGTCAGTATAGATGGACTAATAGAACAAGTCCCACACACTGCTAGAAGGCCAAATATTTTTCCAGAGCTAGATGCAGAAAAATATTATATTCAATTTGCAACCTGATGGAGGTCAGTATAGATGGACTAATAGAACAAGTCCCACACACTGCTAGAAGGCCAAATATTTTTTCAGAGCTAGATGCAGAAAAATATTATATTCAATTTGCAACCTGATGGAGGTCAGTATAAATGGACTAATAGAACAAGTCCCACACACTGCTAGAAGGCCAAATATTTTTTCAGAGCTAGATGCAAAAAAATATTATATTCAATTTGCAACCTGATGGAGGTCAGTGTAGATGGACTAATAGAACAAGTCCCACACACAGCTAGAAGCCCAAATATTTTTTCAGAGCTAGATGCAGAAAAAAATTATATTCCATTTGCAACCTGATGGAGGTCAGTATAGATGGACTAATAGAGCAAGTCCCACACACTGCTAGAAGGCCAAATATTTTTTTAGAGCTAGATGCAGAAAAATATTATATTCAATTTGCAACCTGATGGAGGTCAGTATAGATGGACTAATAGAACAAGTCCCACACACAGCTAGAAGCCAAATATTTTTTCAGAGGTAGATGCAGAAAAAAATTACATTCAATTTGCAACCTGATGGAGGTCAGTATAGATGGACTAATAGAGCAAGTCCCACACACTGCTAGAAGGCCAAATATTTTTTCAGAGCTAGATGCAGAAAAATATTATATTCAATTTGCAACCTGATGGAGGTCAGTATAGATGGACTAATAGAACAAGTCCCACACACAGCTAGAAGCCCAAATATTTTTTCAGAGGTAGATGCAGAAAAAAATTATATTCAATTTGCAACCTGATGGAGGTCAGTATAGATGGACTAATAGAACAAGTCCCACACACTGCTAGAAGGCCAAATATTTTTCCAGAGCTAGATGCAGAAAAATATTATATTCAATTTGCAACCTGATGGAGGTCAGTATAGATGGACTAATAGAACAAGTCCCACACACTGCTAGAAGGCCAAATATTTTTTCAGAGCTAGATGCAGAAAAATATTATATTCAATTTGCAACCTGATGGAGGTCAGTATAAATGGACTAATAGAACAAGTCCCACACACTGCTAGAAGGCCAAATATTTTTTCAGAGCTAGATGCAAAAAAATATTATATTCAATTTGCAACCTGATGGAGGTCAGTGTAGATGGACTAATAGAACAAGTCCCACACACAGCTAGAAGCCCAAATATTTTTTCAGAGGTAGATGCAGAAAAAAATTATATTCAATTTGCAACCTGATGGAGGTCAGTATAGATGGACTAATAGAGCAAGTCCCACACACTGCTAGAAGGCCAAATATTTTTTTAGAGCTAGATGCAGAAAAATATTATATTCAATTTGCAACCTGATGGAGGTCAGTATAGATGGACTAATAGAACAAGTCCCACACACAGCTAGAAGCCAAATATTTTTTCAGAGGTAGATGCAGAAAAAAATTACATTCAATTTGCAACCTGATGGAGGTCAGTATAGATGGACTAATAGAGCAAGTCCCACACACTGCTAGAAGGCCAAATATTTTTTCAGAGCTAGATGCAGAAAAATATTATATTCAACTTGCAACCTGATCGAGGTCAGTATAGATGGACTAATAGAACAAGTCCCACACACAGCTAGAAGGCCAAATATTTTTTCAGAGATAGATGCAGAAAAAAATTATATTCAGTTTGCAACCTGATGGAGGTCAGTATAGATGGACTAATAGAACAAGTCCCACACACAGCTAGAAGCCCAAATATTTTTTTAGAGCTAGATGCAGAAAAAATTATATTCAATTTGCAACCTGATGGAGGTCAGTATAGATGGACTAATAGAACAAGTTCCACACACTGCTAGAAGGCCAAATATTTTTTCAGAGCTAGAAGCAGAAAAATATTATATTCAATTTGCAACCTGATGGAGGTCAGTATAGATGGACTAATAGAACAAGTCCCACACTCTGCTAGAAGGCCAAATATTTTTTCAGAGCTAGATGCAGAAAAATATTATATTCTATTTGCAACCTGATGGAGGTCAGTATAGATGGACTAATAGAACAAGTCCCACACACTGCTAGAAGCCCAAATATTTTTTCAGAGGTAGATGCAGAAAAAAATTATATTCAATTTGAAACCTGATGGAGGTCAGTATAGATGGACTAATAGAACAAGTCCCACACACTGCTACAAGGCCAAATATTTTTTCAGAGCTAGATGCAGAAAAAAATTATATTCAATTTGCAACCTTATGGAGGTCAGTATAGATGGACTTATAGAATGATGCTATGCCCAAAAGGTTTTACTTTACTAGGTGTAGTAAAAAAATTGGTATTCTATACACAGGTGGTGTAGCTTGCAACATAGATAGGCTACTCTACTGACTAACACACTCTGCAATATGCCAAAAAGGATTAGCTTTGCTAGATTTAGCCAAATGCTGTGAAAAAAACTTGCACAGCACTGGCACAGACCTGCCTGGCAAAAACTGATAGGAACTGATCTAACTTAGTCCTGAAAAGGACTGCAATTACAATTAGTCTTTACTCCCAACCTATCTATTTAAGAGCACAGACCTGCCCGATAAAAGTCGTAGGAAATGCTGTAACCTAGTCCTTAAAAGGACTGCAATCACAACTATTCCCTACTCCCAAGCTATCTGTAGATTTGTGCGAAAATTGGCTTGAAATTAACAAGGTATAGCGCACACAGCAACAGTGGTGTCATCTAACACGCAGCTGCAGCATTGAGAAAATGGTGGTGACGGGGAAAATGGCTGGTTCTAATAGGGCAAGGACATGTGACATACCCTGCCAATGACACATGCCCTTGCTTGTGTGAAAAAAAGCACTTCGCTCCGTGTGTGCGCTGCTGATAGGCTGACAGATTGCACCTCCCCACTGTAAATGCGGGAAAGAGAAAAAAAAAATGGAGATCTTCATTATTCCTGCAGAGATCCATCCCCTGCCCCTCCCCCCACCCCGCTGTACACTCAAACTGCGTATTAACATTAATTTTCATCATTACTGAGAAAAAATCCAGTTATGATTTTGGTGCATGAACAGTTATCGAACATAACCTCGAACAGACGAATTTTTTTCAAATCGTTCGTGTTCGCCGAAGGCTCGAACACCGCCCAAAACAGCTCGAATTTGAGATTGGCGAACAGTTCGAGTCGAACACCGCTCATCTCTAGTCATTATCATTAGAAATGTTGCTCTGTTTGCTTGTTATAGTCTCTGTGTTGCACTGGCTATTGCAGGCTAGAGAATGTGTCATCTGAGAATCTGTCCATGAACTTGTTCTGAGGGGAGAGGTTGTAACTCTTATCTTTCATCATCTGAGGTATCTAATTTGAGAGGAGCTAGGAGGAAGAAAGTTAAGACTTATAAACTCTATCAGAATGAGCACACTGACACATTTTTAGTTCTGAAGCAAGCAGTACACAGAGGCAAAAAGGTGAAAATTTTTATTTGTCCAGAAATACACCGCGTGCAGAATTATTAGGCAAAAGCGTATTTTGATCACTTTGATACTTTTTCTACATGTTATCCTACTCCAAGCTGCATAGGCTTGAGAGCCAACTACCAATTAAGTAAATCTGGTGATGTGCATCTCTATAATGAGGAGGGGTGTTGACTAATGACATCAACACCCTATATAAGGTGTGCTTAATTATTAGGCAACATCCTTTCCTTTGGCAAAATGGGTCAGAAGAGAGATTTGACGGGCTCTGAAAAGTCCAAAATTGTGAGATGTGTTGCAGAGGCATGCAGCAGTCTTGAAATTTCCAAATTTTGAAGCGTGATCACCGAACAATCAAGCGTTTCATGGCAAATAGCCAACAGGTTCGCAAGAAGCGTGTTGGCCAAAAAAGGCGTGAAATAACTGAATTGAGGAAAATCAAGCGTGAAGCTGCCAAGATGCCATTCGCCACCAGTTTTGCCATATTTCAGAGCAGCAACGTTACTGGAGTATCAAAAAGCACAAGGTCATGGCCAAGGTAAGGAAGGCTGAAAAACGACCACCTTTGAACAAGAAACATAAGATATTTCTTGGCCCATTCTTGACGTTTTATCTTAAGACTGATTTTTCAAAGGTTTTATGGATGGATGAAATGAGAGTGACTCTTGATGGGCCAGATGGATGGGCCAGAGGCTGGATCAGTAAAGGGCAGAGAGCTCCACTCCGACTCAGACACCAGCAAGGTGGAGGTGGGGTACTGGTATGGGCTGGTATCATCAAAGATAAATTTGTGGGACCTTTTCGGGTTGAGGATGGAGTGAAGCTCAACTCCCAGACCTACTGCCAGTTTCTGGAAGGCAACTTCTTCAAGCAGTGGTACAGGAAGAAGTTGGTATCGTTCAAGAAAAACATGATTTTCATGCAGGACAATGTTCCATCACATGCATCCAACTACTCCACGGCGTGGCTGGCCGTAAAGGTCTAAAAGAAGAAAAAATAATGACATGGCCAGTTGTTCACCTGATCTGAACCCCATAGAGAACCTGTGGTCCATCATAAAATGTGAGATCTACAGGGAGGGAAAATAGTACACCTCTCGGAACAGTGTCTGGGAGGCTGTGGTGGCTGCTGCATGCAATGTTGATTGAAAACAGATCAAGCAACTGACAGAATCTATGGATGGAAGGCTGTTGAGTGTCATCATAAAGAAAGGTGACTATATTGATCACTAATTTTTTTTGTTTTTGTTTTTGCATGTCAGAAATGTTTATTTCTAAATTTTGTGCACTGATATTGGTTTACCTGGTGAAAATAAACAAGTGAGATGGGATTAGATTTGGTTTTTATTAAGTTGCCTAATAATTCTGCACAGTAATAGTTATCTGCACAAACAGATATCCTCGTAAGATAGCCAAATCGGAAAAAAGCCCACTCCAACTTCCAAAAATATTAAGTTTGGATATTTATGAGTCTTTTGGGTTGATTGAGAACATAGTTGTTGATCAATAATAAAAATAATCCTCTAAAATACAACTTGCCTAATAATTCTGCACACAGTGTGCATGCATTTAAGTAAAAAATGTCTCTAATGGTGTCAATGTAATTTATATATGTGATAGTAAATTGAAATAATCATTAAGATATGTTGGTATTGACCTATTATGATAAATAATCCCTTTGGAAACGCCACACCTGATAAAATTATGTGCTTCCTAAAATTTTGCTGATGATAAGCCCACCTTTATCTTTTCCTTTAAAGAGAACATGTCACTTTCTCAAGAAAATGAGCTAACTTGTAAACATCTCTGAGCTCTCCGGATTTTTCAGCTCTTTTCAGTTTTGCGCTGCGTTGTTCCATTGCAGAGATATTCACATTTGATTATTCTGGAGCGCAGTATGTGAAATCTCTGCTTTGCAGTCTAATTACTAATCGCAGACTTGCAATGTATCAGACTGATAGACCACTAGATCTGCTGCTGAGCAGTGATTTGCAGAATCTGGGAGGGAGGGGTGAAAGTGCACGCCCTTAGAGAAGACTGTGAAGCAATGCCCAGTTGGACTGCAAAGCAGAGATTTCACATACTGCGATCCAGAAGAAACAAAAGTGAATATCTCTGTAATGGAGTGATGCATCGCAAAATGGAAAAGAGCGGCAAAATCAGGTGAGCTCAGGGATTTTTACAAGGCATATGACTCAATTTTTTTCAGATTGTGTCAGGTTCTCTATAGCTCATTGTAGCACCTCCATCTTAAAGGGGCCGCACACGCCGTCCTAAAGAGTGCCCGGCCAATGGCCGGAGGACCACCCCTATTTAAAGCACCTCCACCAAAATGGAGGTGCCTGTGCAAGGTTGTTGTCTGTGTGCTAACACTCTCATCAGCCCTCAAGTTTCAGTGCCCGCCAGTCTGTCTGTCAGCCATGCCCGCCTGCCTGTCTATCAGCCGTGCCCGTCAGCCTGTCTATCAGCCGTGCTTGCCAGTTTGTCTACCTGTTGTGCCCGTCGGCTTGACTACCCAGATCACCTGTCAAGTTACCTGCTGTGTCCGCCTGCTTGTATACCCAGATCACCTGTCTGTTTACCAGCCATACCCGCCTGCTTCCCTACCCAGATCACCCATCAAACCTACCTGCCACTGTACCTGTCAGCCTTAGCCATCTGACCTGTGGGAGTCGCCTGCTCTCACACAAGGTCAGTCCCAGAGTGGCACCTGGTTCACCTGCCCGGTCCCTCCTTGGTTCACGGAGTCGACTAAGCCGCCGTGTGGCCAGGGTTGGTCTGAGTAGGTAATTAGTTACTCCCCTCTGGTCCCTCCTTGCATCCCTGCACAGAGGTTCCACCATCCAGACCCATCACAGTTTGCACAGGCCATGGAACCCTGTGGCTCCCAGGCTCCTTCGCTCTCAGACCTGTACCAAGAGGTCTCTCGCCAGAGAGCATAACAGGATACTATCCTGTCCTACCTGCAGACAGTCAACTCCCGCCTGGACGGGCTGTCCACCCAGGCTGTGCACGCCTCTAACCGAGCGGCACCCTCTTCGGCGGCACCTCAGCCCAGTGGCACTGTGGCATCCGGGTTTAGACCCGGCTATCTGCTCCTCCACGCTATGGTGTTGACCCCGTCTTATGTCGAGGCTTCTTAAATCAGTGCATGCTGCACTTTGAACTCCTGGCACACCAATTCACCTCCGACCGGGGCCAAGGTGGCATTCATCATGTCTCACCTCACTGGAGAGGCTTTGGCGTGGCTTAACCCTCTGTGGGAGAGAGGGGATCCTCTGGTGTACGATCTACAGGCTTTCCTCGCGGCTTTCCAGAAGGTGTTTGATGAACCTGGATGAAAATATTCTACTGCCTCCTCACTTCTCCGACTTCGCCAAGGGAGTCTCTCTGTGGGCCAGTATGCCATGCACTTCCGAACCCTCGCATCTGTACTTGCCTGGATCAATGAGGCCCTGGTGTCTACCTTTTAGGAGGGCCTTTCCGGACGGATCAAGGATGAGCTAGCCAGTAGTGACATACCTTCCTCCCTGGACGACCTGGTGTCATTAGCTACCCGGATTGACATACGTTTTCTGGAACGTGCTAGGGAGACGACCCATAAGAGGAAACCTCTGCGCCTTGCTCCCATCTTCCAAAATCCAGTCTCGCAACCTGCACTCCCCCGGGTGTCTCCTCCAGAGCCTATGCAAATTGACCAAGTAAAGATGGTCAAGTCTCTTCAGGAGACCCGTCATGCTGAGTGGAGTTGCTACTATTGTGGCAATATAGAGCATCAGATCAGCTCTTGCCCGGTGAGACCGGGGGAAATTCCAGAGTCAGGAATGCCATAACACCTGTCTGGTTCCGGTTCGTCCTGCTCGACTACCGTCTACTCCGGCTAAACCTACCTGGCCTGCCAGCACCCTACTGGTCCTTCGTGGACGTCTTCGATAATACCAGGGGAGGAGTCCTGAGGAGATAATTTGCATATTCCCACTGCATTTTGGGGTAAGTGAAGAGTCTCCGCGAGCTCAAAGAACACTGGATTTTGGCTGTTGGAGCTGAAAAGAGGACATCGGTAAACCAGGGGAGGAGTCCTGAGGAGATAATTTGCATATTCCCACTGCATTTTGGGGTAAGTGAAGAGTCTCCGCGAGCTCAAAGAACACTGGATTTTGGCTGTTGGAGCTGGAAAGAGGACATCAGTAAACCGCGCGCCTGCCGGCGCACGCATATTAAAGCTTTTTTCACTGTTTTCAGAACATTAACAGTAAGAACATGGAAGAGTCCAGGAGCCATTTGGTGAGCTGCATATCCTGCTACATGTTCACAGACTTGCCAGTGGAAAAGCCAAACTTCACATGCCAGAAATGCAAGCTTGTGTCCCTCTTGGAGGAAAAGTTGCGAAATCTAGAAGAGAGGTTAACTACCTTGAAAATCATTAAGGCAGGTGAAGAGTTCTTAGACAGAGCAGAATTATCTCTTCATGATTCAGAAAGAGAAGAAATTCGAACTGCACCTGACGAAACAGAGGAATGGAAGCATGTGACCCACAGAAGCAGGAGGATCGAGAGGCAGTCAGCACCCATACTGCTCAGGAACCAGTACCAGGCTCTCTCGCAGGAGAACCATGAAGAAATACAGCAAGATAAGACTTTGCCAGCAATGAATAACCTTGTAAGCCCTCAGAATCCTCTGGATGGAGAAAGAAGAATGTTGTGAAGAAAAAACGGAGAGTGGTGGTCATGGGGGATTCCCTGTTAAGAGGAACAGAGGTCGCTATCTGCAGACCAGACATAACCTCAAGAGAAATGTGCTGTCTTCCTGGAGCAAAAATTAAAGATGTGTCTGACAGGATATCAAGACTCTTCAGACCTACAGATCACTACCCATTCCTGCTAATACATGTGGGGACAAATGACACCGCAAGAAAGGACCTGGAAACCATCTGCAGTGACTTTGAAGACTTAGGCAAGAAAGTGAAAGAATTGGGAGCGCAGGTGGTCTTCTCATCCATCCTCCCAGTGGATGGCCATGGAACAATGAGGTGGTGTCACGGGTGTGTTGCCACGAAGATCGTCACGAGTACACAGCCTGACTTCTCGCAGCTGACTTGTTGGTGCTTTGTGTTTTTTCGGCAGTGAAGGAGTTAATTCTCTCTCTCTCTGGGCTAGCTGAGGTCCAGCCTCGCCCAGCTGCAATCAATGCTTCTTTAGTGAGACTCCTTCATATTCCTGCAGGTCTGTTTGGGAGGTGTCGGTGAAAGCTTTTCATTCAGACTTACAGAGCGGATCGTGGTGTTTGGAGTTGCTGAGATAAGTGTATTTGGAAGTGTTTTTTCCCTTTCCTCGCTTTATCATTTATCTCCTTTCCCGTTGGTGTTCCCTCTGTTGTAGTTGTGTAGAAGTTGTATGCAAGGTGGTTTTGGTTTTTCCCTTGTACTGTCTCGTTCGTCTAAATACTGTGTGTGGGCATATTATTTCTGGTTCCCAATTGTTGTGATCGGGGTCCTTCTCAGGACTAGATTACTGAGGTGCAGGGATCCTCAGGAGGTAGGGGTTACGCTGGCGGCCTGGACCTCTGTACCTTTAACAGTACCTCCAGGTTGATGGATTAGTCAGGGCCCCAGCTTAGGGTCAGCTTAGGCCCCCTACCTCCAGTATTCTGTGACAGTGTGACATTTTCACCGACCAACTTAGTTTTTCTCCAGCTACCATGGATCCAGTAGCCGGTCTAGCTCGGCAGTTGCAGAGTTTGTCCATGGGGCTGGCGGACGTTAGGTCCAAGGTTTTGCATCCTCTGGAGCAAGCCGGACCAGAACCTAAAGTAGCTCTCCCTGACAGGTTCACTGGGGGGCGGGACAAGTTTTTTGTTTTCCGGGAGGCATGCAAATTGTACTTTCGGCTGCGGCCTCGGTTATCGGGCAGCGAAGAACAAAGGGTGGGAATTGTCATCTCGCTCCTACAAGGGGACCCACAATCTTGGGCGTTCTCTCTTCCCCCAAGCTCCCCGGTTCTCCAGTCAGTGGATAGGTTTTTCGCTGCTCTGGGACTCGTATATGATGACCAAGATCGGATCTCCCTTGCTGAGTCTAAGTTACGTAGGATTCAGCAGGGAGATCGTCCGGCGGAGGAATTCTGTTCGGAGTTCCGTAGGTGGGCCACGGACACCCAGTGGAATGACCCGGCTCTTAGGAGCCAGTTTTGTCATGGTTTATCCGACAAATTACAGGATGTGTTGGCACAGTATGACTCTCCCGCGTCACTGGAAGCCGCTATGGCCCTTGCCATTCGCGTTGACAGACGGCTTCGGGAGAGGTGCGGGATAACTCTACCCCCTGTAATGTCTCCACCTCCTACAAGGTCCCCTCATATGGTGGTTCCCCTGGTCAGTCCGGAGGAGCCTATGCAATTAGGAGGGACATCATTTCGGGGAAGGGGACCGGTGGAGCGCCATAAGACAGGAAGGTGTTTCCTCTGCGGGAAAAAGGGACATTTTATTGGGGGGTGTCCATCCCGTCCCTTGCAGAGTAAAGAGTCGTCGAAAAAACTGTTGATCCCAGGTTGTGTGGTGGACGGCAATCTGGGAGTAGGTATTTCGTCCCTAGGTTCGTCTCAGTTTCTCGTACCGGCGGAGGTGGTGGTGGGTGCGAGAACTGAGAGGATATTTGTTCTTCTGGATAGTGGGGCCGGGGCTAATCTGGTTGATGCTCGGTTTGCCCGGGTTCAAGGTATGCGATTGAGTGAGTTGGCTAAACCCATCCCCATATTCTCGATCGATGCCAGGCCTCTCGGTCAGGGAAGTTTTTTGCAAGCTGTGCATGGCGTAAAACTTCAAGTGGGGGCAATACATAAAGAACTGTTGTCTTGCTACGTGTTGGAGGGTCTTCCCACTCCTATAGTGTTGGGCCTTCCTTGGATAGCTAAGCATAACCCGGTTATTAATTGGCAAACCAGAGAGATAAGCCAATGGAGTAAATTCTGTAATAAAAACTGCATGAACACGGTCATCGGTGCGGTTACTCCTTGGGTCTTACCTCCATTTCTGGCGGACTTTGAGGATGTATTCTCGGAGAATGGGTGTCAGGAACTACCTCCTCATCGCGAGTATGACTGTTCTGTAAAACTGCTCCCTGAGGCCAAGTTACCTAAAGCTAGGTTGTATAACCTTTCTGGTCCTGAGAGGCAGGCCATGAAGGATTATATTTCTGAAAGTCTGGCTAAGGGGCATATTAGACCTTCATCTTCACCGGTGGCCGCGGGGTTCTTCTTTGTTAAGAAGAAAGATGGAGGCCTACGCCCTTGCCTGGATTTCCGTGAACTTAATCGGATTACGGTCCGAGATCCGTATCCGCTCCCACTTATTCCCGATCTCTTTAATCAGATCGTGGGCGCCAAATGGTTCTCTAAGTTGGATCTCAGGGGGGCGTACAATCTGATTAGGATGAAGGAGGGGGATGAGTGGAAGACTGCTTTTAACACTCCGGAGGGGCATTATGAGAACCTTGTCATGCCATTCGGTCTGACTAATGCCCCGGCGGTGTTTCAACACTTTGTTAATGATATTTTTCGCCACCTGGTGGGACAGTTTGTTGTCATATATCTGGATGATATCTTAATTTACTCGCCGGATCTGGTGTCTCATCAGGAGCACGTTAGACAGGTGTTACAGATCTTGCGGGATAATAAACTGTATGCCAAGTGGGAAAAGTGTGTGTTCGCCGTACAGGAACTCCAGTTTTTAGGCTTCCTGGTTTCAGCGTCCGGTTTTCGTATGGACCCTGGGAAAGTGCGGGCAGTTCTTGAGTGGGATCGGCCGGAGAATCTTAAGGCACTACAACGTTTCCTGGGGTTTGCTAACTATTACCGGAAGTTCATTCGTAATTTCTCGTCCATGGTTAAGCCTCTCACAGACATGACTAAAAAGGGGACGGATTTTTCTAGGTGGTCTGACAAGGCTTGTCAAGCATTCTCCTCCTTGAAAAAATGTTTTGCCTCGGCACCCATACTCATTCAACCTGATGCGTCTCAGCCATTCTTTGTAGAGGTAGACGCTTCCGAGGTAGGGGTGGGAGCAGTATTGTCACAGGGTTCGTCCCCTGGTAAGTGGCATCCGTGCGCCTTTTTCTCTAAAAAATTGTCGTCCGCTGAGAGGAATTACGATGTCGGCAATAGGGAACTCTTGGCCATTAAGTTAGCTTTTGAGGAGTGGCGCCATTTTTTGGAGGGGGCAGTTCATCCGGTCACCGTCATCACCGATCACAAGAACCTGCTATATCTGGAGTCCGCTAAACGTCTGAATCCCAGACAAGCTAGGTGGTCATTGTTTTTTACCAGGTTTAATTTCGTCGTTACATATCGTCCTGGGTCTAAAAATGTAAAGGCGGATGCCTTATCTCGTAGTTTCCCTGGGGCCGGGAATACGGACGACCCGATTCCTATTCTTCAGGAGGGGGTGGTGGTTTCGGCAGTATGCTCTGAGCTGGAGGAGGAGATATTGGAGGCTCAGGGGGACGCCCCTGTTGGACCTCCGGGGAGACTGTTCGTTCCAGATCAGTTGCGACAAAAGGTGATCGAGGCACACCATAACTCAGTTTTTGCAGGACACCCGGGGAGTAAAGCAACTGTGGATCTCCTCTCGCGTCGGTTTTGGTGGCCTAACTTACATAAAGAGGTGGTAACTTTTGTCGCGTCCTGTGGGGTTTGTGCGCGCTCTAAGACCTCACATACCCGTCCGTCTGGGGCCCTTTTACCTTTGAAGATCCCGGAGCGTCCTTGGACTCATCTGTCTATGGACTTTATTACGGACCTCCCTCCGTCTTCGGGTAAAACGGTCATACTCGTTGTAGTGGACAGGTTCAGCAAGATGGCACATTTTATCGCTCTTCCGGCTCTCCCTAATGCTAAAACTCTTGCCCAGGTGTTCATTGGGGAGATTGTGAGGCTTCACGGGGTACCCTCCGAGGTGGTGTCTGATCGGGGGTCTCAGTTTGTGTCCAAGTTCTGGAAGGCGTTTTGTGCACGGCGGGGGATGCATTTGTCATTCTCGTCGGCTTTTCATCCTCAGACCAATGGTCAGACGGAACGTATGAACCAGAGCTTGGAGACATATCTTCGGTGTTTTGTGTCAGAGAACCAGGAGGACTGGGCTTCTTTCCTACCTCTGGCAGAGTTTGCTCTCAATAATAGGCGGAGCGAGTCCACTGGTAAGTCCCCGTTTTTTGGGGCATATGGTTTTCACCCCCAGTTTTGTACTTTCAGTAGGGGGGGCTCTTCGGGGGTTCCGGAGGAGGAACGATTTTCCTCATCTCTCGCTTCAGTATGGAGAGGGGTGCTGAAGAATCTGAATACTATGGGGAACCGATACAAACGTATGGCTGATAGGAGGAGAGTGTCTGGTCCGGACCTAAGTGTGAACGATCAGGTATGGTTGTCTACCAGGAATATTAAACTTAAGGTTCCCTCCTGGAAACTGGGTCCCAGGTTCATCGGGCCATACAGAATCAGTTCTATTATTAATCCGGTGGCATTCCGTCTTGACCTCCCCCCTACGTTTAAAATTCACAACGTGTTTCACAGATCATTGCTTAAGAGGTATGTGGCGCCGGTGGTACCGTCACCTTTACCTCCCCCTCCTGTGGTTGTCAATGGTAACTTGGAGTTCCAGGTATCGAGGGTCATTGATTCACGCTTTAATCGCCGGTCCCTTCAGTACTTGGTTCATTGGAAGGGGTATGGTCCTGAGGAGAGGATGTGGGTTCCTGCGTCGGATATTAACGCAGACCGATTAGTTCGGGCCTTCCACACGACTCACCCGAATAAACCTGGCCCTGAGGGTCCGGAGGCCCCTCGTAGAAGGGGGGGTACTGTCACGGGTGTGTTGCCACGAAGATCGTCACGAGTACACAGCCTGACTTCTCGCAGCTGACTTGTTGGTGCTTTGTGTTTTTTCGGCAGTGAAGGAGTTAATTCTCTCTCTCTCTGGGCTAGCTGAGGTCCAGCCTCGCCCAGCTGCAATCAATGCTTCTTTAGTGAGACTCCTTCATATTCCTGCAGGTCTGTTTGGGAGGTGTCGGTGAAAGCTTTTCATTCAGACTTACAGAGCGGATCGTGGTGTTTGGAGTTGCTGAGATAAGTGTATTTGGAAGTGTTTTTTCCCTTTCCTCGCTTTATCATTTATCTCCTTTCCCGTTGGTGTTCCCTCTGTTGTAGTTGTGTAGAAGTTGTATGCAAGGTGGTTTTGGTTTTTCCCTTGTACTGTCTCGTTCGTCTAAATACTGTGTGTGGGCATATTATTTCTGGTTCCCAATTGTTGTGATCGGGGTCCTTCTCAGGACTAGATTACTGAGGTGCAGGGATCCTCAGGAGGTAGGGGTTACGCTGGCGGCCTGGACCTCTGTACCTTTAACAGTACCTCCAGGTTGAGGGATTAGTCAGGGCCCCAGCTTAGGGTCAGCTTAGGCCCCCTACCTCCAGTATTCTGTGACAGTGTGACAGGTGGAATAAGATTCTACAGGTGAACAACTGGCTACGTTGATGGTGCCGTCAACAAGGATTTGGATTTCTGGATCACGGAATGAATTACCTATACGATGGACTACTTGCTAGAGATGGGGTGCACCTTACGAACACTGGAAAACATGTATTTGGAAGTTGCCTTGCTACACTCATCAGGAGAGCTTTAAACTAGAACAATGTGGGAAGGGAAGCAAAAGGCCAGAAAAAGCCATACAGCTGACAAATACTATTGAGATCTCTGCTACTGGAAGTGGAAAGGAAGAACAAAGACAAAACAATTTAAATAATAAAAATATGGGAGGAAGAGAAACCAATCATAAACTAAAATGTTTTTATACAAATGCACAAAGCATGGGCAACAAACAAGGAGAATTGGAACTACTAATGCAGGAAAAGAAATATGATGTCATTGGAATCACTGAAACTTGGTGGGACGATACACATGATTGGAATAAAAGGCTAAAAGGATACAACTTATTTGCAAGAAACAGAATTGATAAACGAGGAGGAGGTGTCGCATTGTATGTTAGAAAAGCGTATATCTGCACAGAGATTGAAGCTTCAGAGACTGGGAGTTCTGTGGAAACTGTTTGGGTAAGAATACAAGGAGAGAACAACGGAAAGGACACCATTGTAGGCATTTACTACAGGCCACCTGGGCAAGCTGAAGATATGGATGAACTCTTTATGTATCAAATGACCAAGTTCTCCAAAAAATATGACGTAGTGGTCATGGGAGATTTCAACTATCCAAACATTTGTTGGGAA
Source organism: Phyllobates terribilis (assembly GCF_046119375.1). Taxonomy (NCBI): domain Eukaryota; kingdom Metazoa; phylum Chordata; class Amphibia; order Anura; family Dendrobatidae; genus Phyllobates; species Phyllobates terribilis. Next base: position 1,121,242,906 of record NW_027362761.1, on the reverse strand, counting down.
TCTCTCTCAAGTAAAACTAACAGGTCAAGCAAATTCTTATCCTCTATTGCTGACAACTTTATCTTCCAAAAGGTAGGGGAGAAAACAAGGGGATCAGCTACTTTGGATCTAATCCTTATAAACAGGGAGGAAATGGTTGAGGAGGTAAAGGTGGTTGGGACCCTAGGAGGCAGCGATCATGCTATTATAGAATTTTGGATAACTAGAGGAGGAAGACATGTGAAGACTCAAACTTCAAGGTTAGATTTTAGAAAGGCAGATTTTAAGAGACTCAGAAAGAGAATAGGAGGGATCCAATGGCTGGATGTCCTTAAGGACAAAAATGTCCAGGAAGGATGGGAAATTTTTAAAAATGAGATTCTCAAAGCACAATCGTTAACAATCCCGAAAAGTAGGAAGAATGGGAAGCATTTAAGGAAACCAGGATGGATGAACACAGAACTTAAACACATGCTAAAAAGAAAGAAAGAAATGTTTATTAAATGGAAAGAGGGAGGCATATCTAAAGAAGATTATAATGCAGTCTGCAGATCCTGCAGGGCACGTATCAGGTTAGCTAAAGCTGACAATGAATTAAGGCTTGCAAGAGATGTCAAAAGCAATAAAAAAGGATTTTGGGGGTATGTCAAAAGTAAAAGAAAAGTCAAAGATGCTATAGAATTTTTACAGGATGAAAATGGAGAAATGGTAAGAGAGGATGTTGAGAAGGCCGAACTTTTTAATTCCTATTTTGCATCTGTTTTCTCTCAGAAAGAAAATGTAACATCAACTGATCTTCACTGTCCTTTTAAAGGAATAGAGGAATCAAAGTTATCTGTAAACAGAAACATTGTGAGGGAATATTTAGCTAACATAAATGAGTTCAAGTCTCCAGGTCCAGATGAATTACACCCCAGAGTACTGAAGGAGATCGTAGAAGAAATTTTAGAACCACTCTCCATAATCTTTGAAAATTCTTGGAGAACAGGAGAAGTCCCAGAAGACTGGAGAAGAGCAAATGTTGTTCCTATCTTCAAAAAGGGGAAGAAGTTGGACCCAGGGAACTATAGGCCGGTGAGTCTGACTTCTATACCAGGAAAGATCTTTGAACAAATTATTAAACAACATGTATGTAAGTACCTGGATAAGAATGAAGTGATTAACCAGAGTCAGCATGGGTTTGTAACTAACAAGTCATGTCAGACTAACTTAATTTCCTTCTATGACAGAATCACTGACTGGGTGGATCAGGGAAATGCTGTAGATATAGTATATCTTGACTTCAGCAAAGCATTTGACAAAGTATCTCACACCATCCTTATTGAAAAAATGACCAAGTATGCAATGGACCAGGCAACTGTTAGGTGGATTCATAACTGGCTTAGTGATCGGACTCAAAGGGTGGTTGTAAATGGCTTCACATCCAGCTGGGTGAATGTCTCAAGTGGGGTACCACAGGGCTCTGTCCTGGGACCTGTATTGTTCAACATCTTCATCAATGATTTAGATGAAGGAATTGAGGGTAAACTGATTAAATTTGCTGATGACACAAAGCTAGGAGGGATAGCTAATACTAGAGAAGAGAGAGAGAGGATTCAAAAAGACCTAAATAAACTGGAGCAGTGGGCAGCAACCAACAGAATGTTTTTTAACAGGGAAAAATGCAAAGTACTACATCTGGGCAATAAAAATGAAAAAAGCATATACAGAATGGGAGGAATAGAGCTAAGCAACAGTACATGTGAAAAAGACTTAGGTATACTAATAGATCATAGACTGAACATGAGTCAACAGTGTGATGCAGCAGCAAAAAAGGCAAATACAATTCTGGGATGTATTAACAGAAGCATACAGTCTAGATCACGTGAAGTCATTATCGGTCTTTACTCCTCTTTGGTCAGACCTCATCTGGAATACTGTGTACAGTTTTGGGCACCATATTTTAAAAAAGACATCGACAAACTGGAGCAAGTTCAGAGAAGAGCGACCAGAATGGTGACTGGTCTGCAAACCATGTCCTATGAGGAACGGTTGCAGGATTTGGGAATGTTTAGCTTGCAAAAAAGAAGACTGAGAGGAGACTTAATAGCTGTCTACAAATATGTCAAGGGCTGTCACATTGTAGAAGGATCATCTTTATTCTCATTTTCACAAGGAAAGACTAGAAGCAATGGGATGAAACTAAATGGGAGGAGACACAGATTAGATATTAGAAAAAACGTTTTGACAGTTAGGGTGATTAATGAGTGGAACAGGCTGCCACGAGAGGTGGTGAGTTCCCCTTCAATGGACGTCTTCAAACAGAGGCTGGACAGACATCTGTCTGAGATGATTTAGTGAATCCTGCTTTGAGCAGGGGGCTGGACCAGATGACCCAGGAGGTCCCTTCCAACTCTACCATTCTATGATTCTATGAATAAGGAGGCAGAGACACTACCATCTCATAGGCCGAATGATTGCCCCATCGACCTAATAGCTGGTGCTTCACCTCCTCGTGGGCGAATCTACCCCTTGTCGCTGGCCGAGACCTGTGCCATGTCTTAATACATTGAAGAAAATCTTGCTAGGGGATTTATCCAGAAATCCACCTCTCCGGCTGGAGCAGGATTCTTCTTTGTCAAAAAGAATGACGGCTCTCTTCACCCTTGTATCGACTATAGGTACCTAAACCAGATTACCATCAAGAATAAGCACCCTCTACCTCTCATCTTGGAGCTGTTTGATCGCCTAAAAGGATTTTCACTAAGCTTGACCTGCGTGGAGCATAAAATCTGGTCCGGATTCGCTAAGGAGACGAGTGGAAGACGGCATTCAACACTCGGGATGGTCACTACGAGTACCGCGTGATGCCCTTCGTGTTAGAACTCTCCTGTTAGGTTTTTTTTTTAGTTTGCTGGTCACATGACCATTTTTGCCTATTTAATCTGGCTCCACCCTCCTGGCCTTGCTGGACTTCATTGTATTTACTACTCTTGAGCTAGCTTGGTGCTCTGTTGCCGTTCTCTGTTAGTTTTGCTAGGTCTTCTGACCTCTATGCTTTTGGTTGTGTGTTTGTCTTTGACTGCTACTATTTCTGCTAGGAGGTGTCCAAACTTATCCCAGTCCCTAGTTCTTGTAGGGATCCCTCCCTCACATCTATAGGTCTTCGTACAGACTAGCCGAGGACTTTAGCGGGTCTGATCGCAGGATCAGGTTCCCCGTTACATCGTAGGGATCTAGTTTAGTTCTATTGTAGGGACAGATCTCCTGTCTTTCCTTAGTCCCTGTAGCAGATCATAACAGTAAGTCCAGCCAGAAAAATTTCTCTAAGGAAAGACCTCCAATTTCCATCATGGTCTCAGTTCAAGATTTGGCTCAATGCTTGCAGGGACTCTCTCTGGAGGTGGCCAAGCTCCAACAACACGTGAGTAGCTGTTCTGGAGCACATTTTGTGGAACCAAAGGTACGTCTGCCTGATTTATTTTTTGGCGAACAACAAGATTTTTTTTCTTTTAAAAATGCTTGTTTATTGTATTTTCGTTTGAGACCCGGATCCTCTGGTGATGAATCACAGCGCATAGGGTTCATAATGTCACTTTTGCGCAAAGATCCTCAGGGATGGGCCTTCTCTCTCCAACCTAGTGATCCTTACTTTAGATCAGTGGATAGTTTTTTTTCTGCTTTGGGTTTGTTGTACGATGATCCTGATCGTGTCTCATCTGCTGAGTCTGAATTGAGACGTTTGAGGCAGGTATCAGGTAATGTGGAAATATATTGTTCTCACTTCCGTCGGTGGTCTGCCCAGGTGGGGTGGAATGATTCAGCTTTGAAAAGCTTGTTTCTTGCAGGGCTAGGTGAAAGGGTTAAGGATTTACTGATTGCTTATCCCACACCTGGAAACTTGCAGGAGGCAATGCAATTAGCTATACGGGTGGACAGGAGACTGCGTGCAAGGGTTAATGAGAGCAAATCCTCTGCTATGTCAGCTCCAAGTCTTGAGAGGGTCTGTGCTGACAATGGAGAGCCGATGGAGATTGGAGCGATGGCACCCTGCTCTCAGGAAAAAGACCACATGCTTTCTGAAGGCTTGTGCTTCTATTGTGGAAATTCTGGTCATTTTATTAAGAACTGTGTGCTTCGTATGAAGAAAGAAAAAAAATGGTCAGTCATGCACATATTGCCTGTTTAAATTCTAAGGGAGTATTCCTATCTGCTACTACCGCTGCTCAGGATGAATTAATTGAATTTCGGGTATTTGTGGATTGTGGTTCTACTCTGAATGTGATTGATGGGGGATTCTTGGAAAAACTTAGATTAGAACCTAAAACTTTGTCATCCCCTATTGCTGTGGTTTCTGTTGATGGCTCTCCCTTGAAGAGTGTTACTCATAAGGTCTGTGAATTTCCCCTCACTATTAATGGTATTCATCAAGAGAATTTGGATTTGGTGGTATTGGATAATTTGCCTTCTCCAGTAATATTGGGGTTACTCTGGTTAAAATTGCACAATCCTGTACTGGATTGGTCTACCAATGAAATTAATTCCTGGAGCCCTAAGTGTTATGACAAGTGTTGTAACGGACGTATTGCTGCGGTGGAAAAAGGGGAATTACCTGTACCTATTCAGGATTTTTGGAGAGTTTTTTCTGAGGAGGAGTCACAAATTTTGCCTCCCCATAGAGACTATGATTGTACCATTGAATTTGTCCCTGGAGCGACTCTTCCTAAAAGTCGTTTATTTAATCTTACTATTCCTGAGAGAAAGGCTTTGGAGGAATACATACAGACAAGCTTGGCCGCCGGTCACATTAGGCCTTCCAAGTCTCCTGTGGCTGTTGGATTTTTTTTTGTAAAAAAAAAAGATGGCGGTTTACGTCCTTGTCTGGACTTTCGTGAGATTAATAAAATTACTGTACGCAATCCTTACCCACTGCCATTGATTCCTGATTTGTTTAACCAGTTAGTGGGGGCCAAGTGGTTCTCTAAAATTGATCTCCGGGGGGCATACAATTTGTTGCGCATGAAGGAGGGTGATGAATGGAAGACTGCTTTTAACACTCCTGTGGGTCATTTTGAGAATCTGGTGATGCCTTTTGGTCTTACCAATGCTCCAGCATTTTTTCAGAATCTTATTAATGACATCCTTAGACCTTTAATCGGCAAAAATGTGGTTGTGTATTTGGATGACATTCTGATTTATTCGCCTGATCTGGAGTCTCATTGGCGGAGCGTACGTGAGGTATTACAGTTATTAATGGACAATTCGCTTTTTGCTAAGCTGGAGAAATGTGAGTTCGCTGTACAGAGAATTAGTTTTTTGGGCTACATTATCTCCAGTGAAGGTTTTGAGATGGACCCGGTTAAAGTTCAAGCTGTACAGGAATGGCCTAGGCCTATTGGTTTGAAATCGATACAGAGGTTTTTGGGTTTCGCCAATTATTACAGAAAATTCATAAAAAATTTTTCTATTATTGTCAAACCGCTGACCGATCTCACCAGGAAAGGTGCTAATGCGGTTCAGTGGACTTCTGAGGCCACTGAAGCTTTTGTGTTTCTAAAGGAGAGGTTCACCTCTGCTCCCATCCTTATGCAGCCTGATGTGATTAAGCCGTTTTTGGTTGAGGTTGATGCTTCTTCGGTGGGGGTCGGTGCGGTGTTGTCTCAGGAAAACAAGGATGGAGTACATCCCTGTGCCTTTTTTTCAAAAAAATTTTCTGAGACTGAACTTAATTACGATACTGGTAATCGGGAATTGCTGGCGATTAAACTCGCATTTGAACACTGGCGTCACCTCTTGGAAGGTGCTGAATTTCCCATTCAGGTTTTCACTGATCATAAAAATCTTATCTATCGTGATGCTGCCAAGTGCTTGAATGCCCGTCAGGCTAGGTGGGCACTTTTTTTCTCGCGGTTTAATTTTTCCGTTACTTACATCCCGGGTACCAAGAATGTTAAAGCGGATGCTTTGTCTTGCAGCTTTTCTCCAATGGTCGGTGTTGAGGAGGAAGAGGAGAGCATTTTACAAGAAGGTGTTGTGATTGCTGCTTTGGACTCCTTTTTGGAGGATGAGATTCTTAAAGCTCAGGAGAATGCCCCATCTAACACTCCCCATGGGAGGTTGTTTGTGCCTAGGACCTTTAGGAGAGATTTGTTTGTTGAGTGTCATGAGTCTCGGTTGGCAGGTCATCCAGGATTTTCTGAGACCAAGAGACTTGTGGGTCGCAGTTTTTGGTGGCCTGGATGGCAGAAGGAAGTCATTAAGTGGGTGCGCCAATGTACTGTGTGTGCTAGATCCAAGTCTTTGCATGCTCCTGCTGCGGGGTTGCTTTGCCCTCTGGAGGTTCCTAGTGCACCTTGGACACATCTGGCAATGGACTTTATTACTGACCTTCCCCCCTCTGAAGGTTTCACGGTCATCTGGTTGGTCGTGGACCTATTTAGCAAGATGTGTCACTTGGTTCCCTTCATCAAACTGCCTTGCGCTAAGACACTCGCTAAGGCCTTTGTCAAGGAAATTGTCAGACTACATGGTGTTCCTACTGACATTGTTTCTGATAGGGGACCTCAGTTCGTGGCTCGTTTTTGGCGTGCCTTTTGTGACAGGTTGGGAGTTCATTTGTCGTTTTCATCTGGATATCATCCTGAGTCTAATGGCCAGACAGAAAGGAAGAACCAGGATGTTGAGCAGTTCTTGCGTTGTTTTGTGGCAGACAATCAAGAGGGGTGGTCTGAGTTTCTGCCACTTGCTGAATTTGCTCTTAACAACCATACATCCTCTTCTGCTGGGTGTTCGCCTTTTTTTGGTTGTTCTGGGAGACATCCGTCTTTTGGGTCATTCTCCAAATTGGTTTCGGCTGTGCCTGAGGAGGAGAGTTTTTCCGGTGATTTGGAGAGAGTTTGGACGGATGTGCGTGGTAATCTTCAGGAGGCTAACAAAAAATCTAAGAGGTACTTTGATAGGAAACGGCAAGAGGTTTTGTTTGCTGTTGGTGACATGGTTTGGTTGTCCTCTAAGAATCTGCGATTGAGGATTCCTTCTAAAAAATTGGGTCCCAAGTTCGTAGGGCCCTTTAAGGTGCTTCAGATAGTTAACCAATCTGCTGTTAGGTTGGAGGTTCCTACGTCCTGGAAGATTAACCCGGTGTTTCATGTTTCTCTGTTGAAAAAAGCTGATGTGTCGGATGGTGACGCCTCTGCCACTGTTCCTCCGGTGGTGGAGGACGGGGAATATGAAATTTCCCGCATCCTAAATTCTAGACGGTATAGAGGGAGTTTGCAGTATCTCATCGCTTGGAAGGGTTTCGGACCTGAGGATAACTCATGGGTGAGGGCGGAAGATGTTTCTGCTTCCAGACTTGTCAGAGCTTTTCACAGGAGGTTTCCTGGTAAGCCTGGGCCTAAGGGATCCGGAGGATCCTCTTAGAAGAGGGAGTACTGTTAGAACTCTCCTGTTAGGTTTTTTTTAGTTTGCTGGTCACATGACCATTTTTGCCTATTTAATCAATCTCCGCCCTCCTGGCCTTGCTGGACTTCATTGTATTTACTACTCTTGAGCTAGCTTGGTGCTCTGTTGCCGTTCTCTGTTAGTTTTGCTAGGTCTTCTGACCTCTATGCTTTTTGTTGTGTGTTTGTCTTTGACTGCTACTATTTCTGCTAGGAGGTGTCCAAACTTATCCCAGTCCCTAGTTCTTGTAGGGATCCCTACCTCACATCTATAGGTCTTCGTACAGACTAGCCGAGGACTTTAGCGGGTCTGATCGCAGGATCAGGTTCCCCGTTACATCGTAGGGATCTAGTTTAGTTCTATTGTAGGGACAGATCTCCTGTCTTTCCTTAGTCCCTGTAGCAGATCATAACACTTCGGTCTCTGTAATGCTCCAGCCATCTTTCAGGAGTTAGTAAATGATATCTTTCGAGATCTCCTGTATTCCTGCATGGTGGTGTACCTGGACGATATCTTGGTGTTCTCCCCTGATCTGCCCTCTCACCGGAGGGATGTTCGTCAGGTCCTGCTGAGGTTCCGGAAGAATCGCATGTATGCTAATTTCGAGAAATGCCTCTTTGAGCAGACCTCTCTCCCGTTTCTGGGATATATCATCTCTGAGACCACATTGCGGATTGATCCCGAGAAGGTGTCTGCTGTCTTGAAGTGGCACCGACGAGAGGGGTTGAAGGCTTTTCAGCAGTTTCTGGGATTCGCTAACTATTACCGCCTCTTCATTCCTCATTTCTCCTCCTGGACAGCTCCCATCTCTGCTCTTACCCATAAGGGAGCAAATCCCAAGGAGTGGTCTTCCGAGGCAGAGAATGCCTTTATCTCTCTTAAATAAGCCTTCTCCTCCACTCCTGTGCTACACCATCCAGACTGCAATAAACAGTTCTTCCTGGAGGTTGATGCCTCTTCCTCCGGAGCCGGAGCGGTGCTTACCCAGAAATCTTTGTCCAGACGAATGGTGACCTGTGGCTTCTTTTCCAAACTCTTCTCTCCATCCGAGCGCAATTACTCCATAGGAGATCGAGAACTGTTGGCCATCAAATTAGCGCTGGAGGAGTGGAGCTACTTTCTTGAGTGGGCTCTGCACCCGGTGGTCATCTACATTGACCATAAGAACCTCGCTTATTTGCAGACCGCCCAAAGACTAAACCCGCGTCAGGCCAGATGGTCTTTGATCTTTGCTCGATTCTGCTTCAATCTCCATTACCGCCCGGCAGGCAAGAACATTAAAGCCGACGCTCTATCCCGCTATTTTCTGTCTTCTGACCTGGAGGAGGAGCCTCTACATATCATTGATCCCTCCAGAATTATGACTGTTGCTCCATTTGACCTGTCTCATCTACCTCCTGGTAAGACCTTTGTAGCGGCTCAGGATCGGAAGAAGGTCTTACTCTGGGGCCATTCGTCCAAACTGGCTGGTCATGCCGGCCAGAAGAAGACACTTCTGCTCATTGCTCGGCACTATTGGTGGCCCACCCTGCGCAAGGATGTTGCGGATTTTGTCGCGGCTTGTTCCTCTTGTGCCTGTAACAAGATACCTAGGCACCTTCCAGCCGGTAGCCTTCTTCCTCTTCCCGTGCCTTCCGCTCCGTGGCAACATATTGCAATGGATTTCATCACGGATCTTCCTGTATTGGCCAGTTGTACTGTCATTTGGGTGGTCGCCGACTGCTTCTCCAAGATGGCTCACTTCATCCCTCTGCCTGGTCTTCAGTCTGCACCTGTGCTGGCTAAGGACTTCATCCGTCACATCTTCCGTCTCCACGGCTTACCCCTCCACATTGTCTCGGACCGAGGAGTTCAGTTCACTTCTAACTTTAGGAGAGCCACGTGCAAGCTGCTGGATGTCTCTTTGGATTTTTCTTCGGCCTATCATCCTCAGTCCAATGGTCAAGTGGAACGTATCAATCAGATTCTTACCAGTTTTCTTCGGCACTTTGTCAACGTTCACCATAGCGATTGGGTTGAGCTCCTGCCCTGGGCCGAGTTTTCCTATAACAACCATGTGAGTGATTCTTCTGCTATGTCTCCGTTTTTTGTGATCTAGGGTTGACACCCCCAGATTCCGTTTCTCGTCTCCTCTTCAGTGGAAAACCCTGCCACGGAGTCTCTCATCTGTGAATTTTCTGCGATTTGGGAAGACACTAGATCTGCTCTCCTTCAGTCCTCCGAGCGGATGAAGAAGCATGCTGATAAGAGACGTCTGGATCCGCCTCAATTCCGTCTGGGAGACAAGGTCTGGCCTTCCTCCAAATATGTCCGCCTCAAGATACCATCTTACAAGTTGGGCCCGCGGTTCATTGAGATTCTGAACCAAGTAAATCCAGTGGCTTACAAGCTGAAACTCCCAGCCTCCTTACGAATCCCCAACTCCTATCACGTGTCTCTCCTCAAACCTGTAATCCTTAATTCTTACTCTGACGATCCAGGTACCACTCCAGCTCTAGTCTCTGCTAAGGACGTCTTTGAGGTAGAAAACATTTTGGCCATCAAGAGGGTAAGAGGAAAGACTTTCTTTCTTGTGGATTGGAAGGGGTTTGGTCCTGAGGAGAGATCTTGGGAGCCCAGGGAGAACATTCATGCCCCTCGTCTTCTAGAAAAATTTCTTGCGGGCCTAAAGAAGAGGGGGCGTAAAGGGGGGGGTACTGTAGCTGTGCCCGTCAGCCTGTCTATCAGCTGTGCCCGCCAGTCAGTCTGTCTACCTGCTGTGTCTGCCTGCTTGTATACCCGGATCACCTGTCTGGCTACCAGCCATACCCGCCTGCTTGCCTACCCAGATCACCCGTCAAAGCTACCTGCCACTGTACCAGTCAGTCTCAGCCATCTGACCCATGGGAGTCGCCTGCTCTCACACAAGGTCAGTCCCAGAGAGGCACCTGGTTCCCCTGCCTGGTCCCTCCTTGGTTCACGGAGTCGACTAAGCCGCCATGTGGCTGGGGTCAGTTCGAGTAGGCGCTTAGTTCCACCACCCGGACCCGTAACACTCATTATGGATACTGGGAGGAAACAGACACATAAAGCGTAAAAACTTACTGAAATCAAGTTTTTTTTTATACATGCAATATTGTGACACACATCTAAGGATACGCTGAATCAAGAGAAGATGTAAGAAACAATCCTTCTATATGCTTTCTTTTATACACACTTGATTTTAATGCTGTGGATTGTTCTCTTGGCTTTGGGGTCCATTGCGGATGCCCCAAATAATCTTTTTTTTTTCCTCGGAAGAGAGTTTGTTGAGAACTTACTTTGTCTAATCATGGTGATAAACTTTGAAACCACATCTGACAGATCCAGGAATTCATGAAAATTGGCATAGTTAAGAAGCTACCTACCTACTTCAACAATTTTCATAGCACTTGCTAAATAATGCATGTAATGTGTGTATAGCTGTAAAAAGGAGAATATTTGTTGTGATTGGTCATATGCGACCGAACCGAGGCAAAGAGTCGGCTCCCAGCTGGGAACAATGAGAGTTGGCACCTCAATGGGAGCGATTAACTTCTCTGAATGATTCTCACTGGGCATAAAATGAGTTTGTCTGTTGAAACCAGCCCACTGAAACCAATCCACATCCATGCATCAAATTAATTGACTGTCTGCAAGTGCACGGGGACCTGCCGCTGTTTTTTGCTGGACTCACCAGGGTAAGGTAAATATACAATATATTTTTTTTTTATTTTAATATTGTAAGATGGTCATTATGTTTGGGGGCTACTAAAGGGCCTGCATAAATAGGGGCTACTAAGGGTACTCTCATAAATAGTGGAGGATACCATTATTAAGACCTTAGGTTTGAAATGCGTTGGTTTCTGCTGAACAAGCGCTGTCTTTTTTTATGTTCATGTGTACGTTCCTGAAATAAAAGATACACATCTTCAAGTCCATTCCCAGAGTGCTGGACATCCTCTTTTTTGCTCATTACCCACAGGTTCAAGTCATCATGCACCTGGACCAGGAACAGATTACAGGAATGGTGAGCTGTACTTTTACTTTAATTTTGTAAATGGGACATGGTGGCAGTATTTAGATCTGATACAGTATGGCCACAAAAGAGCAATATTTGAGCAGAATAATCCCCTTCAAGCCACGGGCATTGCCACATAGAAATAGATCTTTGTGAGATTACCACTGAGGTCAAATTATATTCTGGAGTGTTCTAAAGCTACAGTAACTGGGGGGCCACAAATGATTAAATTCTGCAATAGTGGTGTATGGAGATCTTAATTTTACCAAACATGTTGGGTACATTATTTTGTGTCACTTATTAATATATTACTGTCTTTGCTCCAATGTCTTCTTTGATGAAGTGACTATCACTTGTTTGTGCAGCCTTCTTTGCAGACTGTACATGACTACTGTTCTCAAAATTTGCTCATGAAGCATGAGACCAGGTTTGTCCATCAGCATCTTCCAATTGATAATATTATACACTATTTTTTAATTGGAGGAGTCTTATGGAGAGGTCATCATAGCCCTCTATCATCTGACATTTGGAGAACAGGAGCCCTTTATGTTTATGAGAAAGGCTTCACTAATAAGTGGATGGAGCTTCACAATAATAATTACATTAATTAAATTAGTAAGTGCCACAAAATTACGTTCACCAACATACTTGTTCAAATAAAGTGGATGACCCCTTTAACCTCTTTCCGAACTTGGACGTACACAGTATGTCATGAAAGGGTATGACTTCTCAACCTTGGATGTGCTGGATATGTCATGGCAATTTTGCGCACACAGGAGCTGTGCGCACGTTTGCTGTAGTGGTGCCTGCACTGCTTTCAGCAGTTTAACCATTTAAATGCTGCAATGTATATCGATTGCAGCATTTAGAAGGGAGGAAAAGGGAGGGAGCTCCCTCTCCTCTCTGATCGGCGCCCCTGTGGAGTCATTGCGGGGGCCCTATTGTTGCCATGGTGACCCAAGGTTGTCATGATGACATCTGGGTCACCAGGCTATGGCAAGCCCTTTAGACCATGCACAGAGCATGGTCTAAGGCAGTGTTTCTCAACTCCAGTCCTCAGGACCCCACAACAGATCATGTTTTCAGGATTTCCTTAGTATTGCACAGGTGAGAGAACTTCCATCACCTGTGCAATACTAAGGAAATCCTGAAAACATGGCCTGTTGGGGGATCCTGAGGACTGGAGTTGAGAAACACTGGTCTAAGGGGCTTGTGTAAGTGCAGCATTGACAGTTATAAACCATTGCAATGTTTGTGCATTGAAATGTTATATAACAGCGAAGAGGCACCTGAAAGTGAAAGTCCCATAGAGGGACTAAGTAAAAAAGTAAAACAAATTTGTGAAAATAGTTTTTAAAAAATCACAAAAAAATAATAATAAAAAATATATATATTGTACCCATACATTTTTATTTTTATGTTATAAAAGAAAAAAAGTACACTTTGGGTATTGCCACATCCGGAACGATCCGTTCCATAAAACTGTCACACAAGTTAACCCCTTCAGTAAACACCATAAAAAATAACTAAAAAACTATGCTTTTTCATCATATCATAAACAAAAGGTGACATAAAACACGATCAAAAACACAAATGTAGATAAAAATAGGATTGCTGAAAACGTCATCTAGTCCCCCAAAAAATAAGCCACCATACAGCAGATATACAGAATACAGCAATGGAAAATCAATCAATCAGCAATCAGAATACAGCAATGGAAAAATAATTATTTTTTCTATAAAACAGTATTTATTGTGTAAAAGCGCCAAAACATAAAAAAAGTATAAATTTGGTATTGCTGCAATCGTACAGAGCTGAAGAATAAAGCTGCCTCATCAATTTTACAACACGCGGAAAGGCACAAAAGAAAAAAACAATTCCTGAATTGCTGGCTTTTGTTCATTCTGCTTCCAAAAAATCGGAATAGAAAGCAATCAAAAATTGTCATGTGCCGGAAAATGGTACAAATAAAAACGTTAACTCATCCTGCAAAAAACAAGCCATCACATGACTCTATCGGCAGAAATATAGAAAAATTATAGCTCTCAAAATATGGCGCTGAAAAACTTGTTTTTGCAATAAAAATAGTCTTTTAGTGTGTGAAAGCAGTCAAACATAAAAAAATGTATAAATCTGCTATTGCTCTAATCCTACCGACCCAAAGAATAAATCGTTGAATCACTTATACCACACAAGGAACGGCATAAAAAATAAATTAAACCATTTATTCACTTGCTGTTGATTTTTTTCATTCTGCATCCCAAAGATCGCAGTAAGGCTCAGCGCACATTTATCCAGCGCTCTGTGCTTAACGCTTACACCGGGGTTTCCATGTAAATCTCTGAAATACGTGATTCAGACAGAATCCCCAGTGGTAGATTCCATATAATGAGGCAGATGGAGATACTGTGGACGCCGTCTGGCCTATGATCCGGCGGTGTCTGTCTTTTTAGGCGTGCATAAAAGCGCGGTCGGCCACACATTTGTGCAGTTCCGAAAAGAAGGACACTGCTAAACAGGGGCCAGACGGAGTCCAGAATAAACGCTGTGAAAACGATTGTTAATAGGTCTGCCAGCTGTACCAATGGTAATCCTGATGTGCTGTGCACATGATGCAGAAATTTCCGCTCAGGATTACCATTGCGGAAAAAAATGCAGCATGGCCATTGTTCGGGCGTTTCCGCGCCCATTGACTTGCATTGAACCGCAGCAAACCCAAAGGTATGCGAATTTGCTGCATTCAATTAATGCCAATGAGCACAAATTCACGCCGGAAATGCGGTGCGGGTGGTACCCGGGTCAGGAGAGGAAGACTACTGCTCCTCTCATCTGACCTCCCTCCCACTGATAACAGCGAAAGCGGTGCTGCTGAGGGGAGCAGTAGTTCTCAGCAGAGCCGGCATGCTTGCTGTTAAGAAAAGAAAAAAAAAGGTAAAATTTTTTTAAAAAAACCCTTATACTCACCTGTCCAGTGCCCCCCCAGCGTCCTCCTGGTCCCCGGCAGTGATCCCATGCTCCTGGCGCCAAGCGGTACACTGTGGGAGCGCACTCACTCCGAGAAGTGTACTGAGCTGTCAGGACCTGCGGTGACGTCAACTGATGCTCATGTGACCTCCCTGTGGGAACATTCTCAGAATGCTCCCACGGTGGTTAGATCACTGGGGCTCATCAGCTGATCTTCAGCTGATGAACTCCAGTGACCTCCTGCAGCATGTATACTGATAGGAGTAATTTTACACTCCTGTCAGTATACAATGCTGTCTTCTCCAGCAGTGACATCAGTGATTGCTGATGTCACTGCTGTAGAAGTGACCCGGATCGTTGCGGGACAATCGTTGGCGGTACGTGGACTACGTCATGATGGCGGACAGGTGAGCGATATAGTTGTTTGTTACTTTACTTTTTTTCAGAAGATTGAAGGCTTCGGGGACTGAGAGGGTAATAAAAATTTATTTAGAACCGTGTGTTTTTTATTTCATTAAATACTTTATTCTGACTGTGTCTTTTATTGAAAAAGCAACGACCACTTTACTACGCGGTTAGTAATGGGGGCGTCTTATAGATGCCCTCCATTACTAACCTGGGCTTCACGTCAGCCGCCAATTCAAGGCTGACGTGAACCACAACTCCAATACCCCACTCGGCACCGCTACAGGGCAGTGGTAAGAGCGAGGCTAAGCGCCATCTTATGGATGCGCCATTTCTTGGACTGCTGAGAGGTGATATTAATAGCCGCGGAAGGGGCCAGTATCCATGGCCCCTTTCCTGGCTATTAATATCAGCTGGCAGCTGTCTGTTTAGCCTTGCTGATTAGATTTTATAGGGGGACCCTACATCAATTTTTTTTGGGGGTCCCCCTTTAATCTAGCCAGTAAAGGCTAAACAAACACCTGTGGGCTGATATTAATAGCCCGGAAATATTTTTGGCTAATGGCCCCTTTCCCAGTTACTAATATCAGCCCCCAATAGTCGGCTTTCCCTCTGCTGGTTATAAAAATGACGCGGGAGCCCACAGCATTTTTTTTTTATTTCAGGCTCTGTGCCCACGATCCGGAAGTACCAGCGCTTTGGACGCATATTTTTGCTGCGTCCAAAATGTTGCATTCTATTGAACACAGGTAAATCCACATGTGTTCACTGAGCCATTTGAATTTACCACATTCTATACATTCTAGTGGTCAAATTTCTGTTGCGGAGACTAGCAACTCCGCAAGAGAATTTGACATGCTGCGGTCCTGAAGGACGCGCTGCATCTCAGTGCCCACGGGTGATCTTCAGCCTCTGATGCACGCATAGTAGACATGGGATTTCTAGAGATCCCATCCACTATGCTGTAACATTTGGATTCTGCGAGTTTGGCGCTGTATAAACATGCAGCGTCAAACCTGTAGTGGCTCCTGACCGTGGCCACGTACCCAAACTCACACGCAGCATTTCAATTTTTGTAGCAGACACGCTAGTCTCTGCTGCAGATTTTGACCGATTGAAGTATCGTTATATGTGGTGGATTCACCGACAACAAAACTGCAGCATTAGAATACTGCGTTTTGTATGCAGCAAAAATATGCTGCGTCCAAAGCGCTGCTTGTTGCTGTTCGTGGGGACCTAGTGGCTAACGAAACAGCTGTGAGCTGTTATTATAGCCAGGGACCATGTTTGCAAATGGCACCTTCCCAGTCTAAGAATAGCAGCTCAGAGCTGACGCATAAATTACGTGAGTAGAAATGCTAATGAAGATTGGGTGAATGGGATCAGTTGACACCTATCTCTTTTGTTTGGTGATGACAAGGTGTCAATCAGACCTTTTCATGACCAAACCTGATTAAAGCAAAGTAAAGAGTTAAATAAACACAAAGAGACACAGAGCAAACACTTTATTAGAAATACAGAAGACACATTCTTTAATCATTTAAATTATCCAATATTCTCACCCAGTTCTGATGGTAATCCAAGATTTAAAGCAATGTCCCACCAAATAACTTTATTTAGCTCCAAAAGGCATTCTTTGATGTACAAAAACGCTTGAAAAGACAGCATCAAAAACCAAGTCAAAAACGCGGCAAAGCCGCATGGTTTTTCCGCACCATTTTTCCTGCCAAGGAAATGCAGAAACACTCAGGAAATTTCTGCTTCAAATCCCGATCGTATACACATAGCCTAACTCTGCTGCCTCATTATAGTGAATAGATCACTCAGGGGTTTAATCTAAATCATGTCATTCAGAGATTTACATAGAAACCCCAAAGTGCTCAGCGTAGAGAGCAGGATAAATGTGATCCAAAATGATATGCAAAATGTTCCCAAAAAAATTTCAAATCAAGCCACAAAAAAGCAAGTTTCCACTCAGGACCATCAGCTATTAACTGAAATATAGGGAGCTTCCATGTTTCTGGTAGTGCAAAGGCTCTGGAAAAGCAAAATGGCTTCTTGCCACCAAAAATAAATTCAGCAAATTCTGCACTCCCAAGTCCAAATACCCCTCTCCCCTCTGAGCCCCACAGTGTGCCTAAACCACATTTAGGGCCACATGGTTGGCATATCTGTAGCGATGAGAGCTTGCCTAATTTACGGGTGCATGTCTCCAAAAGTATAAACTGAGCATAATGTACTGCGCACTACCACGTACTGGGCACCATAATGGCAGATTTTCAATTACTCATCAACATGCACTGCTGCTTGTTTCTGGAAAATACCCATGGAGTCAAATCATCAATACACCTGTAGATATATTCCCAAAGTGGTATAATTTCCAAAATAGGGTCACTTGAGAGGTCTAGCACTTAGGAGCTCTGGATATGAAGGCCGCAAACTATTCTAGGAAAATCTGTGCTTCAGGAGGTAAATAGTACTCTGTCCCTCCCACGTCTCACCATGTGGCTAAGTAGTACTGTACAGATACATATGGGGTATTTCTACATTCAGGAGACATTGTGGGACAAATTTTGGTGCCATTTTTAATTATTTCTCAAGGTGAAAATGTAAAATATGGGGCTAAAACAAAAATGTGTTTTTCTTCACTACCCAATGGTATAAAATTCTGTGACACACCTGTGGTGTCAATATGATCACTGCACCCCTAGATAAATTCAGTGAGCGATGTAGTAAGCAAAATCGGGTCACTGATGGTTTTTTAGCCATTCTGATACCTCAGGGGCTCTCCCAGTGGGTCATGGCAAACTCACACCATAACAGTAAAATCTGCACTATAACACGGCACTCCTTCCCTTCTGAGCTTTTCACTGTGCCTGAAAAGTATTTCTCAATTACATATTACGTATTGGAGAAATTGCACAGCAAACTGAGGTCCATTTTTTCCTAGTAGCCCTTCGAGAAATTAAAAACTTGAGGCTAAAACATCATTTTAGTGGTAAAAATGTATTTATTCTTTCTTCATCACCTAATGGTATAAAATTTTGTGAGGCACATGTGGTGTCAACATGCTCACTGCACCATTAGATGAATTCATTGGGGGATATAATTAGAAAAAAACAGTCACTTACCTGCTGCTCTGTTACCTCAGGGGCTCTGCCAATGTGACATGACACTCGCAGACCATTACAGCAAAATCTGAACTCCAATATCATGCTTTTTCCCTTCTGAGATTTGCACTGTGCCTCAAAAGTAGTTTTCAACCACATATGGATAATGGTGTAATTAGGAGAAATTTCACAACAAATTTTGGGGTCCACTTTATCCTGCTATTCCTTTGAAAATGAAAAAATTGTGGTTAGAGCAATATTTTGGGGACAAAAATATTTTTTTTTTTACATTTTCACAGTTCAAAGTTGTAAAAATCTGTAAAGCACCTTTAAATTTAAGGTACTCACTAGTGTTGAGCGAGCATGCTCGACACTGCTCGGTACTCGCCCGAGCATCTCGCTACTCGTGATGTTCGGCGAGCACCGAGCATTTCCGGGTTACTCGTGCGGGAGCTCGGGTCTCCGCCCTGCATGTTTGGCGCTCTTTACATAGTCAATGAACATGCAGGGATTGCCAGCCAGTTACTGTAATGCCGCAGCCATGTTGTTTGTGGGCATTACAGTGATTGGCTGGCCGCACAGTGTCACCTCGAGTATTTAAAACCGGGCACCGCCATCTTGGACACAGTTGCTCCGGATCAGACAGTGAAGGGACAGCGCTGCTGATTTAGGGAGAGATGTATCCTGCAAAATAGTTAGTGTAGGGTCTGTAAAGGCTGACAGATCAAAGAAACAGTTCTTCTCAGGACTAATATCCATCCCAGATATCAGGCAGGCAGGCAGGCTGTATAGGAGACGCAGTGGTTATACCAGCAAAAGCTGCATTACAGTCCTGTGTGCTCCTGTTGCTGAAATTGCTGGACTTAGCTCCAGGTCTCGTGGGCCAGGAAAAATCCTTTTTTTTTTCATCTAAATGCTCCTTTTTTTTTTCCTCCTTCACACTGTACAAATACCCGTCTTATAAACCTTTTGTTGTCCCCCCCCTTAAAAAAAAAGTGTGTCTCTGATTTTTCAGACACAAATATATCTGTTGAAAATAGTCTGGTATACACCAGTAAATTATAACTGTGGTTTTGCTGTTCCACGGTAAAAAATCTCTATTATCCTGCTTTTGGCATTTTTTGCCCTAAAAAAAAAATAATAATGTCTCCAGATTGTTCAGACACAAATATATCTGTTGAAAATAGTCTGGTATACACCAGTAAATTATAACTGTGGTTTTGCTGTTCCACGGTAAAAAATCTCTATTATCCTGCTTTTGGCATTTTTTGCCGTGAAAAAAAAATAATAGTGTCTCCTGATTGTTCAGACACAAATATATCTGTTGAAAATACTCTGGTATACACCAGTAAATTATAACTGTGGTTTTGCTGTTCCACGGTAAAAAATCTCTATTATCCTGCTTTTGGCATTTTTTGCCGTAAAAAAAAAACTAATAGTGTCTCCCTGATTTTTCAGACACAAATATATCTGTTGAAAATAGTCTGGTGTAGGCCCGAGAAATACAAGTGTGGTTTTGCAGTTCCACGGGTCAAATCTCTGTATTAACCTGCTTTTTTGCATTTTTTGCTGTAAAGAAAAACAGTAGTGTCTCCTGATTGTTCAGACACAAATATATCTGTTGAAAATAGTCTGGTGTAAGCCCAAGAAATACAAGTGTGGTTTTGCAGTTCCACGGGTCAAATCTCTGTATTATCCACTTTTGGGCCATTTTTACCTAAAAAAAAACAGTTTGAGTGTGTCGCTCACTGTTCAGCCGCAAATATGTCTATTTAAAATTTTCTGGTATACCCCAGTAAACAATAACTGTGGTTTTGCCATTCCATGGTAAAAAATCTCTATTATTCAGCTTTTGGTATTTTTTCCATAAAGAAAAACAGTAATAGTTTCTCCCTGATTGTTCAGATTGTTTAAAAGAGTCGGGTGTAGGCCAGAGAAATAGAACTGTGGTTTTCCTCTTCCACGGTTCTAATCTACTTTTTATTACCGTTTTTCCATTGATAGTGTGAGTGTAAGCTATTTTACTTCCTTTACAATGGGCAAGGCGCGTGGCAAGGGACGTGGAACTGGACGTTCTGGTGATGGTGTGTGCAGAGGAAGGGGCCGTGGCCAAGGTGAAAATGTGCCACAACCAACAGCCACATCTTCTCGCTCCCACTTCTTGACCAAATTACTAGAGAAGCACAGAATAACACCAGTATTGCGAACTGATCAGTGTGAACAGATTATTCATTGGGTAGCAGATAATACTTCCAGTTACCTGGGCACCAACACCTCCGGTCTGTCTTCCACATGGTCAACTCTTAGTAGCCGTGAGTCTCGACCGCATACTCCTCCTCACCCTGATGCTCCTTCCTCCCACCATGCCGTGTGTCGTCAGACAGCAACTGATCCCACACTTGGACACTCTGAAGAGCTGTTCACTGGTCCATTTCCGTATTTGTGCCCCTCGCCTGCTCAGCTTGAAGTGGTGGAAGAGGAGATCCCATGTAGCGATGCCCAAATATTTGAACAGCCACGGCCACAGGAAGTTGACGCTGGCAATTTGTCACAAGAGGTGGACGATGACAAGACACAATTGCCAGGAAGTGAGGAGGAGGATTGTGGTGCGCAAGTGGAAGAGGAGGAGGTGGTGGATGATCTAGTAACTGACCCAACGTGACAGGAGGACATGCAGATTGAGGCCAGCAGCACACAGGGTGAGGGAGGCAGAGTACCCCAACAGGCAGGAAGAATCAGTATGGTGGCCGCACACAGAAAGCGGGCAACAGTTCCCCGTAACACCAACACGAGGGACGATGCCAGTACAAGTGGTAGATCTTCCAGAGTCTGGAATTTTGTTAATGACTCTGCTGATAACCCAAAAAGGCCATTTGAACCACCTGCCTTTCCAGCATCAGCAGGGGTGACAAAACTACCAGCCTGACCACCACCAGCATGATCAGGCACATGGCAGCAAAGCCCCCGACTTTGTGGGGCGAGCCCCAGGGTCCACGACCAGTGTCAGCGCGTGTCACCACTGCTTCTTCCGCTGTTGTGCGTGCAATAGAACCCACTGTTGTGTGTGCAAGGCAATCCCCTGTCCATACTGCATGCAAAGATGCCTCCTCCTCTCAGTCTAAACTTCTTATGGCAGTTTCTCAAGAAACAGCATCAACGTCAACGTCCATGTCCCACTGCAGCGTTCAGTTGTCCATATCCCAGTCCTTTGGACGAAAGCGGAAATTTGCAGCCAACGCCCCACAGGCCACAGTCCTAAATTCGCACATTTCATGACTGCTTGCGTTGGAAATGCTGCCTTTTAGGCTGGTGGAGACGGAATCCTTCCGCAACCTTATGGCGGTCGTCGTCCCTCGGTACTCGGTCCCCAGCCGACACTATTTTGCCCGGTGTGCCTTCCCCGCACTACACAAGCTCGTGTCCCAAAACATCTGCCGTGCCCTCAACAATGCAGTTACTGGGAGAGTCTACCTGACAACGGACACGTGGACAAGTGCTTTTTGCCAGGGACTGTACATCTCCCTGACGGCACACTGGGTAAACATAGTGGAAGCCGGGACCCAGTCGGACCTTGGAACAGAACACATCCTCCCCACACCGAAGATTGCGGGCCCTATGTCAGTCAGAGTTGCCCCCACAGCGTACAGCTCCTGTGCATCATCCTCCTCCTCCTCCTTATGTTCAGCCTCCATCTCAGATATCACCACATCAGTTACAAGCTGGAAGCACTGCAGTACTGCCTCCGCCAAGCGGCAACAGGCTGTGCTGAAACTCATAAGCTTAGGTGAGAAACCCCACACTGCTTTTGAGTTGTGGACAGCTGTGAAAGAGCAGGCAGATCTGTGGCTGAGACCGCTGAACCTACATCCAGGCATGGTCGTGTGTAACAATGGCCGTAACATGGTGGCGGCTCTGAGGCGAGGCGAGATCACACACGTACCATGCCTGGCTCATGTGCTTAACCTCGTGGTTCAGCGGTTTCTTAAATTGTACCCCGAGTTACCAGATCTGCTCGTCAAAGTACGCCACCTGTCAGCTCATTTTCGCAAGTCGGCTACAGCTTCCACCGCCCTTGCTGTGTTGCAGCAGCATTTACAGCTTCCGTCACACCGACTGGTGTGTGATATCCCCACACGTTGGAACTCTACCCTCAAATGTTGCAAAAGATTTGTGAGCAGAAGAGAGCAGTTGTGGAGTACCAGCTGCAACAAGGCTGTCGATATTCAGGTCAGACTCCACACATAAGACCTCAGGAGTGGACCTGGATGTCTGACATATGTACCATCTTGACAAACTTTGAGGAGTCCACCAAGATGGTGAGTGGCGATGATGCCATCATTATCGTCAGCATTCCACTTGTCTGTCTTTTGCAACGCTCTCTGCAGAGAATTAAAGAGGAGGCATTGCAGCCAGAGTATGATGAGATGGATGAAGAAGCCGTAGCAGTCGATTACTCACAGCCAAGCCTCATCTCATCCCAACGTGCATTGGGGGAAGATGAGGGAGAGGAGGAGGAGGATGAGGAAGAACAGGAGCTTGTATCATGCGCTGTAGACGGTAGTACCTGTACAACTGTCATACCGTTGGTTCAGTGTGGGTGGCCTGAGGACAGGGGGGGGAGGAGGAGGAGGAGGATGACGAGGAGGTGGAGAGCATGGTCAGTCGTCATTTTGGTGAGGACACGGAAGTCTTGCCCATTACCAGTCTGGCACGCATGGCTGCCTTTGTTACGCTACCTTAACCGTGACCCTTGAGTTGTCAAAATGTTGGGTGACAGTCATTACTGGTTGGTGACACTTTTAGACCCCCGCTACAAGGAGAACTTTCACTGTTTTCACTGTTTCAACTGTTAAAAAAATTTCCATCTGAACACGCTAGCATCAGAGGTCACAGTTCGTTGACCAACCAAGGTGTACAAGCGAGAGAGAGGCAACTCCAATCCAGCAGAGGCAGGGCAACACTGTCAACTTTCTGGGACAGTTTTTTGAGACCAGCCCAGCTTACAGGCCCAGATGCGCGGGATACTCTCACAAGGAGTGGAAAGTTTCAAAAGATGGTGAGGGAGTACCTTGCCGACCTTACCAGCGTCCTCTGTGATTCCTCTGTGCCTTTTAATTATTGGGTATCCAAGCTGGACACTTGGAATGAACTCGGACTGTATGCCTTGGAGGTCCTGGCCTGCCCTGCCGCTAGCGTGTTATCGGAGCGTGTTTTTAGTGCCGCTGGGGGAATTATAACTGATAAGTGCACTCGCCTGTCAACTGACAATGCTGACAAGCTGACCCTTATCAAAATGAGCAAGGGCTGGATTGGGCCAGACTTCTCATCATCACCAAATAACAGCAGAGTAACATAAAGTCAAATCCACTGTGTTATTTCGGGAAGTGTATTCCCATGTACCGCTTCACACCCACACATGGGTATACGCTTCCTCACTTCGGCTGTTTTATGTTCTTCTCCTTATCCTCAGCCTCCACCACCACTATACCACCAGAGTGACCGTGGTCCGTGTTGCCATTATTGAAAGTTCCTCCGTCCTTATTTTTGTCAGCTTTTGCTTGGAAGGCATAAGCAAAGACTGTGGGAGACCCACTCCCCAATTATGGGAATAATATATTTAAGATGCTGTACTGTATGTCTCTTGGAAGGGGCATTAAAAGCGTCTTGTTAAGCTACTGCGACCTCCACCACTTTTCCAAGGGGCATTCAAACCGTCTTGTTAAGCTATTGCGACCTCCACCAGTTTTCCAAGAGGCATTAAAAGCGTCTTGTTAAACCACTCTGAACTCCACAGCTTTTCCAAGGGGCATTGAAATGTTATTTTTAATTAACTCTAGCCTACACTACTCTTCTAACGGGCATTGCATTTCCTCCTAATTTTTGGCAGCTTTTGCTTGGAAGGCATAAGCAAATACTATGGGAGACCCACTCCCCAATAATGGGAATAATGTTTGCAATATGCTATACTGCATGGCTCTTGTAAGGGGCATTGCAAGTTCCTCCATCCTAATTTTTGGACAGCTTTTGTTTGGAAGGCATAAGCAAAGACTATGGGAGACACACTCCCCAATAATGGGAATAATGTTTGTAATATGCTGTACTGCATGGCTCTTGTAAGGGGCATTGCAAGTTCCTCCGTCCTAATTTTTGGCAGCTTTTGATTGAAAGGCATAAGCAAAGACTATGGGAGACAAACTCCCCAATAATGGGAATAATGTTTGTAATATGCTGCACTGCATGGCTCTTGTAAGGGGCATTGCATGTTCCTCCGTCCTAATTTTTGGTAGCTTTTGCTTGGAAGGCATAAGCAAAGACCATGGGAGACACACTCCCCAATAATGGGAATAATGTTTTTAATATGCTGCACTGCATGGCTCTTGTAAGGGGCATTGCAAGTTCCTCCGTCCTGATTTTTGGCAGCTTTTGCTTGGAAGGCAAAAGCAAAGACTATGGGAGACACACTCCCCAATAATGGGAATAATGTTTGTAATATGCTGTACTGCATGGCTCTTGTAAGGGGCATTGCAAGTTCCTCCGTCCTAATTTTTGGCAGCTTTTGCTTGGAAGGCATAAGCAAAGACTATGGGAGACACACTCCCCAATAATGGGAATAATGTTTGTAATATGCTGTACTGCATGGCTCTTGTAAGGGGCATTGCAAGTTCCTCCATCCTAATTTTTGGCAGCTTTTGCTTGGAAGGCATAAGCAAAGACTATGGGAGACACACTCCCCAATAATGGGAATAATATTTGTAATATGCTGTATTGTATGGCTCTTGGAAGGGGCATTAAAAGCGTCTTGTTAAGTTACTGCGACCTTCACCACTTTTCCGAGGGGCATTAAAACCGTCTTGTTAAGCTACTGTGACCTCCACGTCTCTTCCAAGATGCATTCAAACTGTCTTGTTAAGCTACTGGGACCTCCACGTCTTTTCCGAGGGGCATTAAAACCATCTTGTTAAGCTACTGTGACCTCCATGTCTCTTCAAAGGGGCATTAAAAGCATCTACTTAAGCCACTCTGAACTCCACAGCTCTTCCAACGGGCATTGAAATGTTGTTTTTAATTACCTCTAACCTCAACGACTCTTCCAACGGGCATTGCATTTCCTCCTAATTTTAGTCAGCTTTTGCTTTTCAATGCAAAGGCGAAAACTAAGGGAGAGCCTCTCCCCAATAATGGGTAGAAGGTTTTTAGTACGCTGTAATCCACATCTGTTTCAAAGGTCATTGCGGGTCCTCATAATTTTTGGAAAGCCTTCCATTCACTGCTTAGGCAAACAATGTACAGGAGACCCAGTTGCTATAAATGGAAAAAACGGTTTAGTTAAGGCCCTCTGACCTCCATGTCATTTCCAAGGGGCATTGGAGTCCCTCAAAATTTTTGGTAGGCAATGGCACTGCACTCACTGTATGCCCTATAACTGTGTAGCAGAACCGCTCCTTTTGTTACAGAAACATATCCTACAAGACATATGTGGTTGACTGGCCTGATATTGATGTGAATGATCCCTGTTCCTCCTGCTCTTTCTTCTTTGCCACTACCTCATCCATCATTCATCACCTGAAGCTTTGTTTTAACGGGAGTCATAGAACTGGGATACTAGTAGGAAAACATCCAGCAATCCTCGGAGGAGGCAGGATATGCGCCAAAATGCTGACCACCTCAGGCCTAGCCGCTACTACACACATGCGCTTGCATTCCAAGAAAACAAAGCAGATGCTAACTTGTATCATCATCATCATGGTCCTCACTTTGGCACTCTCAACTCCCCTGATGGAGAAGCCAGGGCCAACCGGAGGAGTCTGGTTCTCTGGTGGGCTCGTCCAATGCTGCCCTAAAGCAGGCCGGGCTAAGAAAAGTGTGTGGGGGGAAGTTCCAAGGAGAAATAGGGGTGGCTGGAGACCGTTTATGGACACCCAGCTGCCCCCAGGCGGCTGGGGACCGTGTGTGGACACCCGGCCGCGGGGCGGCTGGGGACCGAGTATGGACACCCGGCCGCTCCCTGGCGGCTGGGGACCGAGTGTGGACACCCGGCCGCCGGGCGGCTGGGGACTGAGTATGGATTCCAGGCCGCCAACGCAGCCATGACGTGGTGGCCAGATTCTGCCTGCACATGCCTAAAAGGCCCAATTTCAAGTGCAAGCAAGCAGTATGGTATTGCAGCCTGGGGGTGGGTGGGTGGCAGGCTGCACACTTATGCTTGCATTCCAAGAAAACAAAGCAGATGCTAACTTGTATCATCATCATCATGGTCCTCACCTTGGCACTCTCAACTCCCCTGATGGAGAAGCCAGGGCCCACCGGAGGAGTCTGGTTCTCTGAAGAGCTCGTCCAATGCTGCCCTAAAGCAGACCGGGCTAAGAAAAGTGTGTAGGGGGAAGTTCCAAGGAGAAATAGGAGCGCCTGGGGACCCTTTATGGACACCCGGCTGCCCCCAGGTGGCTGGGGACCGTGTGTGGACACCCGGCGGCGGGGCGGCTGGGGAACGAGTATGGACACCCGGCCATCCCCTGGACCCTGGGGACCGAGTGTGGACACCCGGCCACCGGGCGGCTGGGGACTGAGCATGGATACCAGGCCGCCAACGCAGCCATGACGTGGTGGCCAGATTCCACCTCCACATGCCTAAAAGGCCCAATTTCAAGTGCAAGCAAGCAGTATGGTATTGCAGCCTGGGGCTGGGTGGTTGGCTGCATATTTGCGCTTGCATTGCAAGGAATGGGGGAGGTACAATTGAACACTGCCCTGGGACAAGAACTTGCACAGGGATAGTTGCAAGTCTGCATCTTCTGATGCGGCAAGGATGACTTCTGATGGGCACACTTTTAGGCAGTGACCTGGGTGTCAGAGATGCTTCCAGGGGTCTTCCCCATGCTGTTCCCATGTCTTTTCAGCACTGTATGCATGTGTCACACAGCACATGGCCAGATAAGGTTGTAAAATGTTAAAATGACATTTCCCGGTGAATGCATTTGTCACGGTTGAAAGCAATACAAAAGTGCAAAAACGCATAAAAAATGCTACTTCTGAACATAGTTCAAGGTGTGGAGAAGTATTTTTTTTTGGGGTTATTTATTTTACCTTATACACAAGTCTTTATCCTGGAAAGGAACTTCCTTAATATATTTCACAGTAAAGCAGTTTCAGTTTCGTTTTTGAACATTTTATTGTGAGCCCTTAAAAGTGGCTTAATACCTCTGACCACGTTGTTGACTACAGTGACCTGGGGGTCAGAAATGCTTCCTGGGGCGATCCCCATGCTGTCCCCATGTCATTTGAGCACTGTCACTATCGTTTTGGGCACTTGATAGGCTTTTAAAAGACTGCCGGGGGTGCCGCTGCAAAAATGTTCGGGTCTCCCATAGACTAACATTGGGCTCGTTGCTCAGGTCGAGCACCCGAGTATCACGGCAAGCTCGGCCCGAGCTTCGAGCACCCGAGCATTTTAGTGCTCACTCAACACTAGTACTCACCAACCACACATTTAGATAAATTCCTTTAAGGGTCTAGTTTCCAAACTGGGGTCTTTTGTAAGGGGTTTCCACTGTTTAGTCATATCAGCGACTTTCCATGGCGTTCGCTTTTGATTCCGGCCATTATGTGTAAAAAGTCAAACAATGCTGCTTCCCTTCTGAGCCTTGCCATGCACCCAAACAGTAGCGGTATGGGGTATCTGCATAGTGAGGAGAAAATAGACCCCAAAATTTGTTGTACAACTTCTCCTGTTACCCTAGTGAAATTAAAAAATTGAGGCTAAAAAAACATTTTTTTGTGGGAAAAATTTGATTTTTTTTATTTTCACACCTTAAAGTTATAAATAATAATAATCTTTTTTATATAGTGCCTAAATATTCTGCTGCGCTTTACAATTCAGAGGTTCATATATAACAGTCATAAGTAGCATAGCTAAAGATAATACAATAATTAAAGCAAAAATAATGACGACCCTGCTCGTAAGAGCTTACAATCTGCAATCAGGTGGCGGTGACACAAAGTACTGGGGCTTATTTACAATGATGGTCCAGCCATCTTGAGGGGATGAGGGATAGATAAAGGCTGCATGACCTTGCCACCAGCCAGTATCTGTAGTGCTTTTGGGTGCAGTGGAGTTTGGTGGAGACTTACGTTTGGAGAAATAATGAAGGGGCTATAAAAATATAAAAAGGACTTTGATTAGGGAGCATAATAGGTCACCCTAAACAGGTGTGTTTTTAGGGAGCACCTAAAACTGTAAGTTGTGGTTTGTCCTAATTTATTGGGGTAGAGCATTCCAAAGAAGAGGTGCGGCTCGGGAGAAGTCTTGGAGCTGGGAGAGGGAGGTACGGATTAGTGCAGATGTTAGTCGAAAGTCGCTTGTGGAGAGCTTTGTGGGTGAGAACAAGCAATTTAAATTGGATCCTGTAATTCATGGGCAGCCAGTGCAATGACTAGCATAGAGCAGAAGTATCTGAATAACGATTAGACAGACAGATGACCCTGGCTGCAGCATTAAGGATGGACTGGAGAGGGGAAAGTCGAGTTAGGGGGGAGGCCAATTAATAGAGAGTTACAGTAGTCAAGAGGAGAGTGGATCAGGGCACCAGTGAGGGTTTTTGTTGTTTCCAAGGTGAGAAAGGGGTGGATTCTAGAGATGTTCTTCTGGTGCAAGCGACAAGTGAGGGCAAAAGATTGTATATTGGAGGTGAAGGAAAGATTGATGTCAAACACAACGCCCAGACAGTTCGCTTGCTGGCTCGGCGTTATTGTGGTGTGACACACGGAGAGGGAGATGTCAGATTTAGGGAGGTGAGTAGATGGCGGGAGCAGAAGAAGTTCAGTTTGGGAAAGGTTGAGTTTCACATAGAGAGCGGACATGATGTTGGAAACTGTGGCCAGACAGTCACTGGTGTTCTGTAGTACAGTGGGAGTAAAGTCAGGGGATGAGGTGTATAGTTGTGTGTCATCAGCATAAAGATGGTACTGAAAGCCAAATTTGCTGATGGTCTGTCCAATTGGGGCTGTGTTGAGAGATAAGAGAAGAGGGCCAAGGAGTGAACCCTGAGGAACCCCAATAGTGAGAGGAAGGGAGGAAGAAGTGGAGCCAGCGAACGATACACTGAAAGAGTGGTCAGATAGGTAGGAAGAGAACCAGGAGAGAGCAGTGTCCTTTATGTCGATTGAGTGGAGCATAGAGAGTAGGAGGTGGTGGTCAATGGTGTCGAAAGCTGCAGAGGTCAAAAAGAATGAGCAGAGTGTAGTCACCATTACGTTTTGCTGTCAGAAGGTCTTTGGTTACTTTGATGAGTGCTGTTTCTGTAGAATGTAGGTGCGGAAGCTGGACTGTGATGGGTCGAGAAGAGAGTGAATGGAGAGGTAACTGATAAGGTGGGAGTAGACCTGGCGCTCCAAGAGTTTAGAGATGAAGAGGAGATTGGAGTCTGTAGTTGTTTGTGCAGGAAGTGTCAAGAGAGGGCTTTTTTAATAATGGTGTAATGATGGAGTGCTTGAAGAAGGAGGGGAAGAAACCAGAGGAGAGGGAGAGGTTGAAGATTTTAGTTAGGTGAGTAGTGATGACTTATGAGAGTGTAACCGAGGTACTTTAGATGCAGTGACACAGAAACACAAAGCAACCAGTACAGGGTTAATAAACAAGGGAGATTTACTGTAACAGGGTCAATCTCCACGCAGGGAGTAACAGGGGAAATATGGGGACAACGAGGGAAGTAGCAGGTAATATGCTATAACTGACAATCCACAGTTGGGCTAGATGTAGCAGAGTCGACACGGCTGTAATCGGCAGTTTTTACACTTAGCTGACTCTTGCTCCTCACAAGGCAGTTGCCGGCTGGTGCTTGTGTTGCTTTCTTCTGGCTTCCCCGCCTAAACAATATTCCGTCTTCTGGCGGCAGCGAGCGGTCTCTGGTTTGACTCGCTGAGCCCCTAGTCCATAACAGTGCACCTCACTTACTCGGCTCCAGGGATCCTGCGTCTCTTCTCCCTCTAGTCGGGCTTGACTCCCACTGTCCACTGCCGCTTTTTCCGTGCAAAAACTCCTTTTCCACCCTCTTCCTAGACACGAACTCAGCTCCCCGGTCACCTGACTCCTCAGCTCTCTCTCTGGACACACCCCCAGCTTCCCGGTCACTTGACTCCTGTCTCTCAGTCTGTCTTCTCCCTGCAACAAGAGCCACGGCCCCGGCAGTTCCGGATCCCTTGTTCTGAAAGTACTTACACCCCTGTCTCCCCCGTTACAAGAGAGACTGGAGTAGGTGTGAGGGAATGGGGTGTGTGGTGCATGTAGTGGGATGAGAAGAAGAGAGGAGCCTGGAGACATCTTCTTCTGTGACTGGGTCAAATGTGGAGAGTGATCCAGAGGAGATGTGTGGAGAGATGGGAGTCACGGCACTTGATGGCTGGGAGCTGATTTCCTGATGGATGCTGTCTATTTTCTCTGTGAAGTAGGATGCCAAGTCCCCAGAACAAATGTCCGTGATGGGGGCCTGCACTTTAGGACTGAGGAGAGAGTGAAAAGTGTTGAAGAGTTTTTTGAGATTGTTGGATAGTGAGGAGATCAGGGTGGTGAAGTAGGACTGTTTGGCGAGGTGAAGGGCAGAGTTATAGGTTTTTAACATAAATTTATACAGTACAGACCAAAAGTTTGGACACACCTTCTCATTTAAAGATTTTTCTGTATCTTCATGACTATGAAAATTGTACATTCACACTGAAGGCATCAAAACTATGAATTAACACATGTGGAATTATATACTTAACAAAAAAGTGTGAAACAACTGAAAATATGTCTTATATTCTAGGTTCTTCAAAGTAGCCACCTTTTGCTTTGATGGCTGCTTTGCACACTCTTGGCATTCTCTTGATGAGCTTCAAGAGGTAGTCACTGGAAATGTTTTTCAATTCACAGGTGTGCCCTGTCAGGTTTAATAAGTGGGATTTCTTGCCTTATAAATGGGGTTGGGACCATCAGTTGTGTTGTGCAGAAGTCAGGTGGATACACAGCTGATAGTCCTACTGAATAGACTGTTAGAATTTGTATTATGGCAAGAAAAAAGCAGCTAAGTAGAGAAAAACGAGTGGCCATCATTACTTTAAGAAATGAAGGTCAGTCAGTCCGAAAAATTGGGCAAACTTTGAAAGTGTCCCCAAGTGCAGTTGCAAAAACCATCAAGCGCTACAAAGAAACTGGCTCACATGAGGACCGCCCCAGGAAAGGAAGACCAAGGGTCACCTCTGCTTCTGAGGATAAGTTTATCCGAGTCACCAGCCTCAGAAATCGCAGGTTAACAGCAGCTCAGATTAGAGACCAGGTCAATGCCACAGAGTTCTAGCAGCAGACACATCTCTACAACAACTGTTAAGAGGAGACTTTGTGCAGCAGACCTTCATGGTAAAATAGCTGCTAGGAAACCACTGCTAAGGACAGGCAACAAGCAGAAGAGACTTGTTTGGGCTAAAGAACACAAGGAATGGACATTAGACCAGTGGAAATCTGTGCTTTGGTCTGATGAGCCCAAATTTGAGATCTTTGGTTCCAACCACCTTGGCTTTGCACTACGCAGAAAAGGTGAACGGATGGACTCTACATGCCTGGCTCCCACCGTGAAGCATGGAGGAGGAGGTGTGATGGTGTAGGGGTGCTTTGCTGGTGACACTGTTGGGAATTTATTCAAAATTGAAGGCATACTGAACCAGCATGGCTACCACAGCATCTTGCAGCGGCATGCTATTCCATCCGGTTGCGTTTAGTTGGACCATCATTTAATTTTCAACAGGACAATGACCCCAAACACACCTCCAGGCTGTGTAAGGGCTATTTGATCAAGAAGGAGAGTGATGGGGTGCTACGTCAGATGACCTGGCCTCCACAGTCACTAGACCTGAACCCAATCGAGATGGTTTGGGGTGAGCTGGACCGCAGAGTGAAGGCAAAAGGGCCAACAAGTGCTAAGCATCTCTAGGAACTCCTTCAAGATTGTTGGAAGACCATTTCCGGTGACTACCTCTTGAAGCTCATCAAGAGAATGCCAAGAGTGTGCAAAGCAGTCATCAAAGCAAAAGGTGGCTACTTTGAAGAACCTAGAATATAAGACATATTTTCAGTTGTTTTACACTTTTTTGTTAAGTACATAACTCCACATGTGTTAATTCATAGTTTTGATGCCTTCAGTGTGAATGTACAATTTTCATAGTCATGAAAATACAGAAAAATCTTTAAATGAGAAGGTGTGTCCAAACTTTTGGTCTGTACTGTATGTGGATAAAGTTTTCTAGTGTGCAAGTTTTCCTGCATAGGCGTTCGGTACATCTAGAGCATCGCTGGAGAAGTCAGGTTTGCGGTGTGAGCCAGGGCTGTTTTACTCTGTGTTTCGGGGAATGGGAAAAATGCAAGCTGCATGAGAAATAGCGGCAGGGGAGACAGTGTCAGAATCCTGGATCCAGGTTTCAGTGAGGCCAGCAGATTGAGAAAGTTGGCCAGAAAGTAATTGAAAGAAAGCTTGTTGCATACAGACCGTGGATTTCACAGTGCACAATTGAAGGAGGTAGATGAAGGAGTACAACTGATGTTAAAAAGGTTGTCAGGGTTTCGATGTGAGATGGGGGAGGGGTTGAAGTAGCGGAGGGTGGACCGGGGTTAGGAGAGATATCCCCTGAAGTGAGTAGTAGCAGTAAAAAGAGAAAGAGCAGATCGTTTTTGGATTTGTGACATGGTTTCTTGTGCAATATCTTTGGATAAGATAGAGTGAGATTTTTCAGAAAATTAAAAAGAGCTTGGGAGCTGTACATGGGAGAGGGCAGGAGAGAGGGGCAGATGTGGATGAGTGGTGATGGAGGGGGGATGGGGCGGTGAATTTGGATGAAAAAAGCAAAGAGGAATATGGACGCAGGAATAAAGTGCATAGTTAGAAGAGAGTACAAGGTGTGGGTTACCTGATTCCTGTCCTGAACGACTGCCACTGAAATGACTGTCAGACACTTGTCAAATAGGACACTTTGCTGAAGAGGACACGTGCATGCACCCCACACTGCATGCACCCCTTATGATGCATCTAGATATATAGGAAGGATTATAGCATCAGGTGAGAGGGATTGTGGGAGCTGCTTGTGGATAAATTAGCAGCTGCTCAGCTCACCAGGTGGTGGAGAGCTGATCAAAGACTCTATGCCTGACACAGTATAACACCTTCCATTAGATAGAGTTTACAATGATGGAAGGACAGACATACACACGTGGTCAAAATTGTTGGTACCAATCGTTTAATGAAAGAAAAACCCACAATGGTTACAGAAATAACTTGAATCTGACAAGAGTAATAATAAATTAAAAATCTATGAAAATGAACAATTAAAGTCAGACATTGCTTTTCAACCCTGCTTCCACAGAATTTTTTTAAAAATGAATCTCATGAAATAGGCCTGGACAGAAATGATGGTACCCCTGAAAATCATGTGACAAAATGGACATGTTAAATCAAGTTGTGTCCACAAATTAGGATCATAGGTGTCTACAATTTTGTAATCAGTCAGTGGGCCTGTGTATAGGGCTACAGATACTCACTGTGCTGTTTGGTGACATGGTGTGTACCACGTTCAACATGGACAAGAGGAAGCAAAGGTAAGAGTTGTCTCAGGAGATTAGAAAGAAAATTATAGACAAGCATGTTAAAGGTAAAGGTTAAAAAACCATCTCCAAGCAACTTGATGTTATTATGACTACATTTGCACATATTATTCAGAAATTTAAGACCCATGGGACTGTAGCCAACTCCCTGGACCTGGCCGCAGGAGGAAAATTGATGACAAATCAAAGAGACGGATAATACGAATGGTAACACCAGAGCCCATGATAACTTCTAAAGAGATTAAAGGTGAACTTCAAGATCAAGGAACATCAGTGTCAGATTGCACCATCCGTCGTTGTTTGATCCAAAGTGGACTTCATTAGAGACAACCAAGGAGAACACCATTGTTGAAAAAAAATCATAAAAAAGCCAGACTGGAATTTGCCAAACTACATGTTGACAAGCAGCCACAAAGCTTCTGGGAGAATGTCCTATGGACAGATGAGACAAAAATGGAAGTTTTTGGCAAGGCACATCAGCTCTGTGTTCACAGATGGAAAAATGAAGCATATCAAGAAAAGAGCACTGTCCCTACTGTGAAACATGGCGGAGGCTCTGTTATGTTCTGGGGCTGCTTTGCTGCATCTGGCACAGGGTGTCTTGAATCTGTGCAGGGTACAATGAAATCTCAAGACTATCAAGGGATTCTAGAGAGAATGTGCTGCCCAGTGTCAGAAAGCTTGGTCTCAGTCGCAGGTCATGGTTCTTGCAACAGGATTATGACCCAAAACACACAGCTAGAAACACCCAATAATGTCTAAGAGGAATACATTGGACTATTCTGAAGTGGCCTTCTATGAGCTCTGACCTAAATCCTATTGATTATCCTTGGAAAGAGCTGAAACATGCCATCTGGAAAAGGCAGCCTTCAAACACGAGACAACTGGAGCAGTTTGCTCATGAGGAGTGGGCCAAAATACCTCTCGAGAGGTGCAGAAGTCTCATTGACAGTTACAGGAATCTTTTGATTGCAGTGATTGCAACAAAAGGTTGTTCAACAAAATATTAAGTTAAGAGTACCATCATTTCTGTCCAGTCCTGTTTCATGAGTTTAATTTTTTTTTAAATTCTGTGGAAGCAGGGTTGAAAAGCAATGTCTGATTTTCATTTGTTAATTTTCAAAGATTTTTAATTTATTATTACTTTTGTCAGATTCAAGTTATTTCTGTGACCATTGTGGGTTTTTCTTTCATTAATCGAGGGGTACCAAGAACTTTGACCACTTGTGTATATCAGTAAATATTGAATACAATGCAACAGATAACATAGCACAAATAGAGCAAGCATAGACATTATACCAAAAATTGTTTCAAGATGACAATTCAGCAGATGACAAACACAGCAGAGATGTTATACCAAAAATTGTTTCCACTGATTAGGCACATCAGGGGCACTCCAAATGCGACATGGTGTCCGCTAATGATTCCAGACAATTTTGCATTCAAAAAGTCAAATGGCTCCCCTTCTTTTCCAAACCCTGCCGTGCACCCAAACAGTATTTTTCTTCCACATATGGGGTATCGGCATACTCAGGAGAAATTGCACAACAAATTTTAGGGTCCATTTTCTTCTGTTACCCTTGTAAAAATAAAAAATTTGGGACTAAAATTAAAGTTTTATGAAAAAAAGTAAAATGTTAATTTTTTCCTTCCACATTTCATTAATTGCTGTGAAGCATCGGAAGGATTAATAAACTTCTTTAATGTAATTTTGACCACTTTGTGGGGTGCAGTTTTTCGAATGGGGTATTTTCTATTATAAAAGCCCCCCAAAGTCACTTTAAATGTGATGTGGCCCCTAAAACATTGGTTTTGTAAATTTTGTTGGAAAAATGAGAAATTGCTGATCAACTTTTAACACTTCTTACTTTCTAACAAAAAAATATGATTCAAAAATGATGCAGATGTAAATTAGACATGTGATAAATGTTATTTATTAACTAATTTGTGTGATATAACTTTTTTTTAAGGGCATAAAAATTAAATTGTGAAAATTGCAAAATTTATGACTTTTTTGCCAAATAAATGCAAGTCACATCAAACACATTTTACCACTACCATGAAATACAACATGTCTTGAGAAAACAATCTCAGAATCACTAGGATCCATTGAAGCATTCCAGAGTTATTACCTCATACATTGAAACTGATCAGAATTGTAAAATTTGGCTGGTCATGAAGGTGAAAACTGGCTTGGGGGTAAAGGTGTTAAAGAGATCCTGTCATGTAAAAAAACACTATTAACTTGCAGTTATGGGCTTAATCTGCAGGTTAATAGCATTCTGAAGCTGCCCAGCACACACACTGAGAGCCCCGCTGCCGGGAGGAAATGAACTTAATTCCTCCTGTCAACCTCGGCCTTTCAGTCATAGGGGTGGGCTGGTGCGGCTTTAGACACTATTCAGCACACAGTGAGCGGCGGTTGTAACCACTCCTGACACTGACTTATAGCCGGCTCTAATGTCTCACTCACGCTACCGTATTTTCCATCCGAGTGCGATCCCACAAAATGTCAGATTGCACTCGGAACAATGTTATTATATGGGGCTGCACATATATGATATTTTTCCTTGGATTGAGCAGGTGCAAGGAAAAATCGCAGCATGTCCAAGTTTAACCCAATATTCAGATCGCACTCGTCCATGCAAATTAATGAGTGCGTGTAAATCATTGGACTGCACTCGGATGACATGTGTTTCCAGTCCGATTTCCACTCACTGAAACAATGAAGAAGATGGAGAAATTGTGTTCTCCATCTTCTCCTCACAGTGTGCTTCGATTCTCTCATTCAAGTGAATCGGATTGCATTATGCAGACACTCTGATCAAATTTTGATCAGAGTGTCATTTGCATAATTGGCCTGATTCTTTCGGATGAGAGAATCTTTGGCCATCTGCACATGCCCTAATGCTTAGCCCTTTGTCAGTCAGTACTAGTGAATGGCTGCATCCACCGCTCACTATACATGGAGCGGTGAGTGAAGCCGGCCCATCCCTATGACTGAAAGTCTGTGTCTGCCCCGAGGAATAAAGTTAATTTACTCCCGGCACTGGGGCTCTCAGTGTGGGTGTTAGGCAGCTTCAGAACACTATTATTCTGCAGATTAACCTCATGTATATAAGTTAATAGCAGTTTTTTACATGACACATTCCCTTTAAGCGAGTCTCCCATGTAAAATTTATAAGATTTATTTTTCCATATTGTGCTTTGATTCAGTTGGATTTGCCCATTTTCCAATATGTCAGTCTTGAGGTATTATTCATATGATTATTAATGATGCATAAATATTGAATTTTCTACATATGTAACAAATAATATTAGCTCAATTTGTTTAATATTTTAGACAATTGCAAACATTTCTCTTAATAATTGCTTAATTCAGAATACTAATATTGATGAGAAATCCTGAAATTTGCTGTAAGTTTTTGGTCCCATCTACTGTATGTGGACATACACTTGTATACATTTAGTCTTGTTCTAATTAATGACCAGTAAATATTTAATAGGCATAAACTTTAATAAAACCTGAGTGCCCTGATTTATTGAAAGTACTGCCTACATAATGATTTATTTCATGAGCTCACAACCAAAGGAAAAAAATGCGAAAATTTCATTTTATTTAATTTTTTGAAACGCCATAGCCAGATTAACTGCTTTATGATAATGATTTCTCCATAAACTGGAATAATATGATACGAAATGTCAACTAATGTGGGAGTTAAATGGATGTACAGAGTATGAAAATGACTGATGACTGATTAAAAAGAAAGTCAAAATGTCACATATACCACTTATGCATTATTTATGTTCAGAAAAAAACAAAATGGTTAAAAAAAATTGCAGGTAATTTATTCAAAGTGCATTGTATACATTGATGTACGCTCCCATAGTCGGTATATTTTGTCATTTGCCAAGTGCAGTAAATATTTCATATTACAGAAAATTACCGTCCTGTATTTTTTCATTATTCAGAGAGCTACGGTTTATACATGTATGCCATAGTCATTAGTCTTTTTCTATGATGACTGTCTGGATTATTTTCACAAGGAAACTACAGAAAATCAATGCATGCATAGTACAAATGTATATTTTACACTATGAATACAAAATCTATTGGGTTATAAGGATTACATATTGCTCGAAATTGCAATGCTGCCACATCTTTGTATATTGCCAAAGAAATGAAAATATTAGACTCTTAAATAATTTAGATTTGCACATAGTTGCTTGATAATTTATTTTAAAAATAACATTTCAGAGTTTTGTGATTTTTTTTAACCAATTTAATTCTAATATAACATACAAATAGTCAATAAGGACTATCTCTTATAGGGGCATACATAGAGGTAGGGGTGCACCATAGTGAGAATTAAAATTAAGCCCCAACGCACCTCTATCCCTCTGGGATACTAAGGCTAAGTGCACACAGTGCATTTTTCCTGCATTTTTGCTGCATTTTTTCCACACGGAAATGGGCCAAAAACGCAAGGGAATCCTTGTGGCAGCTGATGCAATGACAATCCTGAAGTGCTGTGCCATGATCAGGAATTTTCTTGTCAGGATTGTCATTGCATTTAAATCTGCAGCATGTCAATTCTTTGAGCGTTTTTGCTCTGTTTTCATCCATTGACTTCAATTGAGTCAGTCTAATCTGCAAAAACGCAGGTATAAAAATATTTGTGGACTTGACTGACTCAATTGAAGTCAATGGGTCAAAAATGCAGCAAAACACATAAAGAATGGACCGCAGATGACAGGCGTCGGCTGTTGAGAGACTACTCCTCCCATCAGCCTATGGCTGCTGCCGCTGATAATAGCGAGAACAGGCGCCGTTGATGGGAGCAGTCATCAGCTAGCGTCTGTGCTCGTAGTGAAGTAAAAAAAAAAGTTAAAGAATTGAATGTTAAAATAAAAAACACCTTATACTTACCTATCCGCTATAATCCTGAGTGTCCCACAGTGATCCAAGCACCTGGCAGCACTCTATAAACTGACAGGAGTGAGATCACTCCCGGCAATGAGTGATGATGATGATGAGCTCCGGTGACTTCACTTACTGCACCAATGCTGCATGAGAAAATTCTCATGCAGCGGTGCAGTGATTGAGGTCACTGGAGCTCATCAGCTGATTGTCAGCTGATGAACTCATGTGACCTCTGTGCCGGCAGCTCTGCGCTATACACCAAAACGCACCAAAAACACATCAAAATCACTGCAAAATGCGCGTCTTTTCCACAGCATTTTTTTCTGCCAAGAGATGCAGAAACCTTGCAGAAATTTCTGCAACAAAATACTCAACGTGCACACATAGCCTTAAGGTTCCCATACACTTTAGACTAAAGTCAGACAAACCTGAGAATATCAATGGTGTCAGAAGACAATCTAATGTGTATGGGGGCCTCTCCACTTTCCACCAACAAATGATGTCAGGAGTAGAGATGAGCGTTGTTCTACTCGAACTGTTTGCCAATCTCAAATTCGAGCTGTTTTGGGCGGTGTTCGAGCCGTTCGGCGAACACGAACAATTTGAGAAAAATTCGGCTGTTCGAGGTTATGTTCGATAACTGTTCGTGCACCAAAATCATAACTGGATTTTTTCTCAGTAATGATGAAAATTAATGTTAATACGCAGTTTGAGTGTACAGCGGGGTGGGGGGAGGGGCAGGGGATGGATCTCTGCAGGAACAATGAAGATCTCCATTTTTTTTT
This sequence comes from Phyllobates terribilis, assembly GCF_046119375.1. NCBI lineage: Eukaryota > Metazoa > Chordata > Amphibia > Anura > Dendrobatidae > Phyllobates > Phyllobates terribilis. The sequence continues at coordinate 1,121,203,680 of NW_027362761.1, read as the reverse complement.
CTCTTTCCCGCATTTACAGTGGGGAGGTGCAATCTGTCAGCCTATCAGCAGCGCACACAGGGAGCGAAGTGCTTTTTTTCACACAAGCAAGGGAATGTGTCATTGGCAGTGTATGTCACATGTCCTTGCCCTATAAGACCAAGCCATTTTCCCCGTCGCCACCATTTTCTCACTGCTGCAGCTGCGTGTTAGACGGCACCGCTGTTGCTGTGTGCGCTATACCTTGTTAATTTCAAGCCAATTTTCGCACAAATATACAGATAGCTTGGGAGTAGGGAATAGTTGTGATTGCAGTCCTTTTAAGGACTAGGTTACAGCATTTCCTACGACTTTTATCAGGCAGGTCTGTGCTCTTAAATAGATAGGTTGTGGGAGTAAAGACTAATTGTAATTGGAGTCCTTTTCAGGACTAGGTTACATCAGTTCCTATCAGTTTTTGCCAGGCAGGTCTGTGCCAGTGCTGTGCAAGTTTTTTTCACAGCATTTGGCTGAATCTAGCAAAGCTAATCCTTTTTGGCCTATTGCAGAGTGTGTTAGTCAGTGGAGTAGCCTATCTGTGTTGCAAGATCTACCACCTGTGTATAGAATACCAATTTTTTTACTGCACCTAGTGAAGTAAAATCTTTTGGGCATAGCATCATTCTATTAGTCCATCTATACTGACCTCCATCAGGTTGCAAACTGAATCTAATTTTTTTCTGCATCTAGCTCTGAAAAAATATTTGGCCTTCTAGCAGTGTGTCGGACTTTCTCTATTAGTCCATCTATACTGACCTCCATCAGGTTGCAAATTAAAAATAATTTTTATCTGCATCTACAGTACCTCTGAAAAAATATTTGGGCTTCTAGCTGTGTGTGGGACTTGTTGTATTAGTCCATCTATACTGACCTCCATCAGGTTGCAAACTGAATATATTTTTTTCTGCATCTACCTCTGAAAAAATATTGGGCTTCTAGCTGTGTGTGGGACTTGTTGTATTAGTCCATCTATACTGACCTCCATCAGGTTGCAAACTGAATATATTTTTTTCTGCATCTACCTCTGAAAAAATATTGGGCTTCTAGCTGTGTGTGAGACTTGTTGTATTAGTCCATCTATACTGACCTCCATCAGGTTGCAAACTGAATATATTTTTTTCTGCATCTACCTCTGAAAAAATATTGGGCTTCTAGCTGTGTGTGGGACTTGTTGTATTAGTCCATCTATACTGACCTCCATCAGGTTGCAAACTGAATATAATTTTTTTCTGCATCTAGCTCTGAAAAAATATTTGGCCTTCTAGTAGTGTGTCGGACTTTCTCTACTAGTCCATCTATACTGACCTCCATCAGGTTGCAAATTAAAAATAATTTTTATCTGCATCTACAGTACCTCTGAAAAAATATTTGGCCTTCTAGCAGTGTGTCGGACTTTCTCTATTAGTCCATCTATACTGACCTCCATCAGGTTGCAAATTCAAAATAATTTTTATCTGCATCTACAGTACCTCTGAAAAAATATTTCGGCTTCTAGCTGTGTGTGGGACTTGTTGTATTAGTCGATCTATACTGACCTCCATCAGGTTGCAAACTGAATATATTTTTTTCTGCATCTACCTCTGAAAAAATATTGGGCTTCTAGCTGTGTGTGGGTCTTGTTCTATTAATCCATCTATACAGACCTCCATCAGGTTGCAAACTGAATATAATTTTTTTCTGCATCTAGCTCTGAAAAAATATTTGGCCTTCTAGCAGTGTGTCGGACTTTCTCTATTAGTCCATCTATACTGACCTCCATCAGGTTGCAAATTGAAAATAATTTTTATCTGCATCTACAGTACCTCTGAAAAAATATTTGGGCTTCTAGCTGTGTGTGGGACTTGTTGTATTAGTCCATCTATACTGACCTCCATCAGGTTGCAAACTGAATATATTTTTTTCTGCATCTACCTCTGAAAAAATATTGGGCTTCTAGCTGTGTGTGGGACTTGTTGTATTAGTCCATCTATACTGACCTCCATCAGGTTGCAAACTGAATATATTTTTTTCTGCATCTACCTCTGAAAAAATATTGGGCTTCTAGCTGTGTGTGGGACTTGTTGTATTAGTCCATCTATACTGACCTCCATCAGGTTGCAAACTGAATATATTTTTTTCTGCATCTACCTCTGAAAAAATATTGGGCTTCTAGCTGTGTGTGGGACTTGTTGTATTAGTCCATCTATACTGACCTCCATCAGGTTGCAAACTGAATATATTTTTTTCTGCATCTACCTCTGAAAAAATATTGGGCTTCTAGCTGTGTGTGGGTCTTGTTCTATTAATCCATCTATACAGACCTCCATCAGGTTGCAAACTGAATCTAATTTATTTCTGCATCTAGCTCTGAAAAAATATTTGGCCTTCTAGCAGTGTGTCGGACTTTCTCTATTAGTCCATCTATACTGACCTCCATCAGGTTGCAAATTAAAAATAATTTTTATCTGCATCTACAGTACCTCTGAAAAAATATTTGGGCTTCTAGCTGTGTGTGTGACTTGTTGTATTAGTCCATCTATACTGACCTCCATCAGGTTGCAAACTGAAAATATTTTTTTCTGCATCTACCTCTGAAAAAATATTGGGCTTCTAGCTGTGTGTGGGACTTGTTGTATTAGTCCATCTATACTGACCTCCATCAGGTTGCAAATTGAATATAATTTTTTTCTGCATCTAACCCAGCCAATAGTTTTGGCCTAATACCACAGTTTGGCCACTCAGCTCTGCTCGGTTACCATCCATTGTTTTTTTGTGCAAACAACTCCAGAGTTGTGAATTAGTTAACCACCAAAATGAGTGGAAAAAGGCCTGCTGCTGGTGGAAAGGGGAATAGGCGTGTTGGAAAGGGGAAAAAAGGTTGTGTCCGTGGGGTAGGTGTTAAAGCAACAGTAACATCTGCAGAAGAAAGACCATCTTCCAGCCAAACTAAAATGTCTACTTCTTTTAGCGGACAATGTGATAAGATCCCTTTCTTACGTCCACGCCAATCGCTACAAATTCCAGATGAGGCACAAAAACAGCAGGTGCTTCAACGGATATCAAGTGCTCCTTTAAGTGGGCTCTCCACCACATCAACTTCAACATCACAAATACTCCAGTCCTCAAAGGTGTCACCCAAATCGCACTTGCTTCCTCACAGCTCCCAAATCTCCAGCTGCCCGTCTGAGTATGAGGTAGAACAGATGGTTGAGTCTGCAGAGCTGTTTACTCATACTATAGCCTGGGAATCAGAGGTCGACTCCAGCGCTTCTGTGAATCCAGACGAGGAAATGATCTGCACTGATGCCCAGAATCTTTATGAGTCGGATCCAGGACCAGACGCAGAAGGTTCTGACCATAATGTAGACCCTCATTCCCAAACTGTAACTCCTGTTGGTGGAGACAATGAGGAAGACGATGATAAGACTCAAATACCTGATTGGAGCGACAACTTTAGTTTTTTGTCAGGGCAGGAACAGGTTGGCTCTGAGGACGACGGGTGTGATAACACACAGGGTGATGATGATGAGGTTGGAGATCCCACTTACTGTCAACCCACAGTCAGCCAAGAGATGAGGTCAGCAGAGGAGGTGGAGGAAGATGCTAGTGACGACGAGGTCAGGTTGCGCCTTCCTGGACAGAGACGTAGTACTGGAAGCACGTCAACAACTGCATCCTCAAACACAACTCTGCCTCTCACCACAAGTCGTGGTGGCTCTTCAGGTCGCATGGGTGCTAAGCCTTGCATAGCCTGGGCATTTTTTCAGATCGATAAAGATGACCCAACTCGTGTTATCTGTAACATTTGTCAGCAAAAGCTAAGTAGAGGCCAAAAAATACATAGTTTGAGTACTTCATGCATGAACCGGCACATGGACATGAAGCATAAGTTGCAGTGGGAAGCTCAGTGTGCTACAATGCGGCCTAGCCGGCCGGGCCAACCACCGTCTGCCATATCTTGTGCATCCGCGGCCTCTTCATCCTCTGTGACTGGGGGGACAGCAGTCACACCTGTTTTGGGGCGCAGACCTGCCACCTCTTTACCCGCAACAGCCAGCGTGATTGGCAGGTCATCATTTTCTTTGGAGGTGGTAACACCAGCTGGTGTTGAGCGCTGTCCGACATCGATAGCACCACCTTTGGATCAAGGCAACCTAACATGTCCGCCTGCATCTTCCTCACAGAACGGCAGTTTGCCGGGGACACCCTTATCAACCCCGTCTAAGCACAATAGCCAGCCCTCGGTCCCTCAGATGTGGACAAGTAAAAGACCATTTCCTCCTAGCCATGAGAAAGCTAAGAGGTTGAATTTCACCATCTGCAAGCTCTTGGCTACAGAAATGCTGCCTTTCCGCCTGGTGGACACAGAGGATTTTCGAGACCTTATGTCCGTCGCAGTGCCCCAGTACCAGATGCCAAGTCGGCACTACTTCTCAAAGAAAGGTGTGCCTGCGCTCCACCAGCATGTCGCACACAACATCACCGCTTCTTTGAGAAACTCTGTGTGTGACAGGGTGCATTTCACCACAGACACTTGGACGAGTAGGCATGGACAGGGGCGTTACATGTCGCTGACTGGGCACTGCGTAACTATGGTGACAGCAGGACAAGGGGCTGCTGTCCAAGTCTTGCCGTCCCCACGAGTTGTGCGTCAATCCTCTTTATGTCAAAGTTCCTCCACTGCTTCTGCCTCCTCAACCTCCTCTCGGTCTTCCACCTGCACCCAAAGCCTGTCTGGTCATGCCACAAGCTTTCTAACTGCGCAGAAGGGATCCTGCACACCTCCTTACTATGCTGGCAGTAGGGCTCAACGTCATCAGGCGGTTTTTACTTTGAAATGTCTGGGAAATGTGAGTCACACAGCTGAGGAGTTGTGGTCAGCTCTGGAGAACCAATTTCATGAATGGTTGTCTCCACTGGACCTGAAACCAGGGAAGGCCGTGTGCGACAATGCTGCAAACCTGGGTGTGGCCCTTCGCCGGGGCAATGTCACACACGTGCCTTGTATGGCTCACGTGTTGAACCTGGTTGTCCAGCAATTTTTAGCCCACTATCCCAGACTAGATGGCCTTCTGCAGAGGGCACGGTCGCTGTGTGCTCACTTCCGCCGTTCGCATCCCGCAGCTCAGCGACTTACATCTCTACAGAAGTCGTTGGGCCTGCCACTTCACCGGCTAAAATGCGATGTGCCTACCCGGTGGAATTCAACTCTGCACATGTTGCAGCGACTGTGGCAGCACCGACAAGCCCTGGTGCAATACGTTCTGACGTATAGCCTGGGCCAACGAGATTCAGAGGTGGGGCAAATCACGCTGGAGGAGTGGTCTCAGATCAGGGACCTATGCACCCTTCTGCACAGTTTTGAAATGGCGACGAAGATGTTTAGTGCTGACGATGCCATTATCAGCAAGACTATTCCGGTGATTTACATGCTGGAGCACATGTTAAACAGAATTCGGAGTCAGGTGGTGGCACAAGAGGAGGTGGAGGAAGTAGAGGCGGAGGAGTTGTATGCGGAAGGGCTAACATCTGCAAGGTCCAGACGGTCGGCAGCACCAAGGCGGCAGGCATGTGAGGGTGGGGGAGATGGTTTTACCAGGGCGCATGGTAGCAGCCAAACTAGTGAGGAAGGTGCAGGAGCCCAGGAAGAAGTGGAGGACGAACTGATGGAAGACTCATCAGATGAGGGAGACCTTGATCACATTTCTGTTGTGCGAGGTTGGGGGGAGAGGACAGAGGAAGGAAGCATGATTGTTACCTCGCCACCAACACAACAGGGACTTGGTGCTCCTGGATGCGCAACACACATGAGTGCCTTCTTGCTGCACTACCTGCAACTTGACCCTCGAATTGTGAGAATTAGAAATAATCCTGACTACTGGGTTGCCACACTGTTAGATCCCCGGTACAAAAGTAAATTTGCAGAAATTATTCCTGCCATAGAAAGGGATGCACGCATGCAGGAGTATCAGCAGAGACTGTTGCAGAATCTTACATGTGCTTTTCCACAAAATACCAGTGGTGCACGTAGTGAATCTCACAGTTCCAACTTGCCAACCGTGGGACCGTCAAGTGTTCAGCACTCAAACCGTAACAGAACCACAGTATCTGCTGGTAACATCAATTTTGCGGAATCATTTCACCACTTTTTTAGCCCATCCTTTGCAAGGCCACAGGAGACAAGAAGTCTGACACATAGTCAACGCCTAGAGACGATGGTACAGGAGTATCTCCAAGTAAACATTGAAGCCACGACTGTGTCACTGGACCCTTGCTCTTTTTGGGCTTCCAATCTGGATAAATGGCCGGAGCTAGCCACTTACGCCTTGGAGATCTTGTCATGCCCCGCAGCCAGCGTTCTGTCTGAACGTGTGTTCAGCGCTGCTGGTGGTGTGCTGACAGATAAGCGCACGCGGCTCTCCACTGATAATGTAGACAGACTCACGTTCATAAAGATGAACAAATCATGGATCCGAAACGACTTTTCTACCCCTGTGTCATCCTGGGGAGAGTAAAAGCTTGATGATTGGTTAAAATCACCCTACCAACCGTTTTAAGCTTTCAAATTACTAATCATGTTTATCTGTATCTTGACTGGAAAATAATTTGGGCTTTGTAGCAGTGTGCAGCACTGATCCTATTAGGCCATCTATAATAAGCTCCACCAGATTTAAAATTAAAAATAATTTTTAGCTGCATCTAGCCCGGAAAATAATTTTGGGGCTCCGAGATGCGCAAGACACATAAGTGCCTTCTTGCTGCACTACCTGCAGCATGACCCTCATATTGTCAGAATTCGAAGTAATCATGACTACTGGGTTGCCACACTCTTAGATCCCCCAAACTTTTCGATCAACCTTTTCAATTTAATAAAGACCAAAAAAATGGTCATTTTTGAAATTATAAGCATTAGCAGGTTGTTAGAAACTGAAATCAAACAGTTTTCAACTCAAAACTTTATTGTAGGTGATGTTACATTTTCACATAGGACCCCTTGTTCGAAAGGAGCTTCTGAACTCTCTCGTCCATTGAATTTGTCAGGTTTTGGATGGTTTCTGCTTCAATTGTTTTGCATGAGGACAGAATACCCTCCCAGAGCTGTTGCTTAGATGTGAACTGCCTCCCGCCATCATAGACACTCCTTTTAATGATGCTCCAAAGGTTCTGAATGGGGTAGAGGTCAGGGGAGCATGGGGGTCACACCATAAGTTTGTCCCCTTTTATGCCCATATCAGCCAGAGATGCAGATGTTTTATGTGCAGCATGAGATGGTGCATTATCATGCAGAAAAATGATCTTGCTGTGAAATACACGGTTCTTCTTCTTGAACCATGGCAGGAAGTGCTGTTTGAGAAAATCCACATACATTATGGAGTTCATCTTTAGCGCCTTCAGGGATCCTAAAGGGGCCGACAATCTCTCTCCCCATGATTCCAGCCCAAAACATTACTCCACCTCCTCCTTGTTGGCGCTGTAGCCGTGTTTGCGTGGGGTGTCCATCAACCAGCCATCCTCCACTCCATCCATCTGGACCATCGAGCGCTGCACGGCACTCATCCGTGAACAAAACAGTTTTGAAATCAGTCTTCATGTAATGTTTGGCCCACTGGAGCCGTTTCTGCTTGTGTGAAGTGGATAGAGGAGGTCGACAGGATGGCGTATGCACAGCTGCAAACCTCTGAAGGACCCTGCATCTTGTTGTTCGGGGGAGGTTGGAGGCACCAGCAGCTTCAAAAACTTGTCTGCTGCTATGACAAGGCTTTCTTGCCGCTGCTCTTTTAACCTGACGTAATTGCCTGTAGGAAAGAGTCCTCAATTTGCCCTTATCAGCACGCACACGTGTGTACTGTGAATCAGCTACATACTTCTTGATTGCCAAGACACTTCATCCTGATCATCGCACAATGTTGATTGTAGTCATGCCTTGACCTAAACACTCCACAATTCGTTGCTTCTCAGCAGCCGACACATCCTTTTTCTTTCCCATTTTGGCAGAAAATGTAGGCTGCTTAATAATGTGAGAGAGCCTTCTTAAGTAGTCTTGCCTTTCATTGGACACACCTGCCAAACTAATTAGCACAGGTGTCTGCAATTGCTTACAGTGATATAAAGAGCCCTGACACACATCACCATCAATGAGTTTAACTGACAAACAAACAAATTCTTCCCTTATCACTCCTAAACACTTTTTGCATAATAATTTGGAACGCAGTGTACATGTGCTTTTCCACAAAACACCAGTGGTTCACGTAGTGAATCTTACAGTTCTAACTTGCCAACCGTGGTCTGTATGGAATTGTTCAATAAAGGGCCCAAAATTAAGATAACATAGATGGGAGAGGTCTCTATGAATAGGAATTCCTAAGTATTTGATACCCTGTGAGGGCCAGGCAAAGGGAAAGTTGGACTGGATGGAATCCTATATGGATTTGGGGAGGGAGACATCGAGGGCCTCAGACTTCGCTGCATTGATTTTAAAATTTTACCATGTAACAAAGTGATCTATTTCAGCCATAACAGCAGGGATGGATATATGTGATTGAGTGATATATACTAGGACATCATCAGCAAATAGAGAGCACTTGTACTCGGTGCCTCCCACCTCAATCCACCTAATATTGGGGTTATGGCGAATTGATGAGAGCAGGTGCTCCGTCACTAGGATGTATAAGAGAGGGGACAGAGGACATCCCTGCCTTGTCCCATTGGTGATTGTGAAAGGTGATGAAAATGTTCTGACGCACACCCTGGGCCTTGGGACACCCGGAGCCGGACCCTTTTTGGTGGAAGCTGGTGGTTGTAGTCTTCGTGGCTGCGACCCGGTTCCGTGGCTCAGGGCGGTCAAACCAGTGGCGGAACTATTTATGTGGTTTTGATGTTTAAATGTCCGACTACGCCACCCGTGGATTGCGGTCAGAGTGAACCGCCGCTACAGGGCAGACCGCAGAGGCTGGTGTTGTGGGTGCAGCAGAGCGTAGCATAACTCCCCACGGGAGGAGTATAGCCTCAGGGCAGTGTATGCGGAGGATAGGAGTGATGGTGCAGGGCAGCAGCAGTAACGACACGGAGTCAGTGATGCAGTCCAGGGCCTTTACTCACAGTTCTTATTATCCAGACCACGTCTGCAGGTAACGGCTGCCCACGTCGTATTGTGCTCACCAGGTGAGGGGCTCAGACAACTCCCAGATAACTTTGGAGCGCTTCACAGGACCCCCTTTGTGTGTCCTTTGTCTGGCCTTTCTTACCAACACTTCTGTCCGGCTGCCTCGGGCCTCCTCTTGGTAAACTTGGCGCCAGTTTCCCTGACCCTATGTGGTGCCTTCCTAGCGGGTGTAGCAAGGGGCTGCGCCACATAAAATGTCAGAGCCTCCGGTTTCTAGCTGAGGATCGTTTCCTGCCTCCACTAGTTCGGGGACCGGTCTCCCCCTTTGGCCTGACCCCTCCACGCAGGTGGATTCGGGCGTGCGGTGGCGACTCGCCCGTCTGCACCCCTGGGATCCCTTCATTCCTCGTTCCTGGAGCCTTCTCCGCTCCTCTTCCTTCCTTCTCCCTCTTCCAGGCCGGGGCCTCTGTTACTAGGCCCGCCTCCGGAGCAGAGCTCATGCAGAGCCCCTGCTCCCTGCCACTTCTGCTCAGACTTCTCTGCACTGAACTAAGATGGTGCCCACCTTTTATACTCCCTTCTCAATGCACCAAGGAACTGCTTCCTCCCTGCTCCTGCACTACAGGGTTCCCCTTCCTCAGTGTTCCCTCCCCCCACTCCAGCCAGGGACAGGGACTGTCGTGCCCATCTCAGGGGCATATTGGTCGCCCTGCCCCACGGCAATGTGGTGTAATGCATGCAGGTGTCGGGTCCTGATCCACACTCCATCCTTACCTGAGAGTGAGATATCACACCTCTGGGTGAGGTGCAATACGTCTGTAGCAACCGAGCCCTCAGGGTGCTACAGTTCCATTTATCTTCAGCCTAGGTGACGTATTGCGATACAGGGCCGTGATTTTGGCTATAAAAGGGTCCCCTAGACTCCTACCCCAAGCTTTTTAAGAGAATCATATATGGCGTGCCAGGAGACTCTATGGAATGCTTTCTCAGCATCCAACGAGAGTATCTAATTACAAATTTTTAACTGCATCTAGCCCAGGAAATACTTTGTGCCTAGTAGCAGTGTCTGCTAGTCAGCGGATTATCCCGGCTGTTAAGCAAGCTACACCACCTGTAGTTTAGACACTTAATTTTTTCAAAGGAAATGCTTCGGGACCATGGGATACTTAGTGAAGAGCATCAGGAGGCACCCCAAGGCATAGGGGCTGGGACTGGCAGTAGGATGCCTTGCGGTGGACAGCCGAGCTCGATCCTTATAAAAGCTTTTTAACTGCAGCAGCTTTAGTGGACGCTACTGGAGCTGGAATTACCACGGCTGCTGGCATGAGACTTGCCCTCCAATAGATCCTTGTAAATGGATTTAAAGTGTATTCATTCAAATTAGAGAGACAATTTAAATTAAAAAGCTTAGAGCTGCCTCCACCACAGGGGGGCTCGCTCGACCCACCAGCGGACAGGCACCAGTATTGGGAGAGGGGGGCTGGCCGTCAGGGTTCACCGCGGCTCTGGCACAAACCCGGCGACACGGAGGTGGCACGGGCAGGAGCGGACTGGCCGTGTCGGCTTCTCACTTTTTGGATTTTAGAAGGGCATGACATGCCTATATCTGTGTCTCCCCCTCCTTTTACTCCTCCACCTCTTTTATTTTCGCATGACTATATGTACTTGTCACTTTTCCATGTGTTAGTTATGTCTTCTGAGCAGTTTGTCAGCTTTTGGACACCTTTGAAGGTGTTTTCTATGTGTTTCTATGTGTTTTTGTTTGCCTGCCATTGGTTTTAACGGTGTTCGAAGGTGTTCGACGAACAGTTCGACGAACAGTTCGGCGAACACACGGGTGTTCGACGAACCGAACCGAACTCGAACACTACGGGGGTGGCTCAACACTAGTCAGGAGAGAGAAGGATTTGGTCTGTCGGATTTGCAATGGTTTATCCTTTTGATCTCTAGGAGATAAGCTACTGTCAGATAATTTTGGCTCTCTCAGGGACATATAGTGCCTTGAAAAAGTATTTAAACCCTGTGAACTTTTCCAAATTTTTTCACATTACACCCACAAACACAAATATTTTTATTGGGATTTTATGTGATATGACATCATAAAGTAGCAAGTATTTGTGAAGTATAAAGGAAATGATACATGGTTTTCTAAATTCTTTAAAAATATAAATCTGAATATTGCGATGTGCATTTGTATTGAGCCCCCCTGAATCAATATTTTGTAGGATAACCTTTCACTGCAATTACTACGGCAAGTCTTTTGGCACATCTAAAGGTGACATATTTGCCTATTCTTCTTTGCAAACTAGCTCTTGTTCAGTGAGATTTGATGGAGAGCAAATTGATGAACAGCAATTTTCAAGTCTTGCCACAATTCATAATGAGATTTAGGTCTGGACTGTGACTGGGCCATTCACACACATGAATATGCTTTGAGCTAAACCACCCATTGTAGCTCTGACAGACTGTTTAGGGTACCATGCCTGGCCCATGTGCTTAAACTCATGGTTCAGGGGTTTCTCAAAAGCTAACCGGAGCTGCCGGATCTGCTTGTCAAAGTACGCCGCCTGTGTGACCATTTTAGAAAGTCAGCTACAGCTTCCGCCGCCCTTGCCGTGCTTCAGCAGCGTTTGCAGCTTCCGAATCACCGACTGGTGTGTGATGTCCCCACGCATTGGAACTCTACACTGCAGATGTTGGGAAGGATTTGTGAGCAGAAGAGGGCAGTTGTTGACTACCAGCATCAACAAGGCTGTCGGTATTCAGCTCAGACTACACACATAAGACCTCAGGAGTGGACATGGATGTCAGACATATGTACCATCCTCCAAAACTTTGAGGACTCCACCAAGATGGTGAGCAGCGATGACGCCATAATTAGCGTTACCATCCCGCTTCTCTGTCTTCTGAAACGCTCTCTGCTCACAATCAAAGAGGATACATTGCAGGCGGAGCACGATGAGATGGAGCAAGGAACCATACAGGGTGATTACACACAGCCCAGCCTCATCTCATCCTAATGTGGATAGGGTGACAATGAGGAAGAGGAGGACGAGGAAAAACAGGAGCTAGTTTCTTGAGCTAAAGATGGTACTACCTTCACAACTGTCATACCGTCTGTTCAGTGTGGATGGCCTGAGGACAGGGAGGAGGAGGAGGAAGAGAGCATGGTCAGTCATCCTCTTGGTGAGGACACGGAAGTCTTGCCTGTTAGTAGTCTGGCACGCATGGCTGAGTTTATGCTACGCTGCCTTTCCCGTGACCCTGGCTTTTTCAAAATTTTGGGTGACAGTCATTACTGGTTGGTGTCACTTCTAGACCCACGCTACAAGGAGAACTTTATATCTCTTATTCCTGACAGGTGGACAAGTCTACAAAAATGGGGCAGTAACAGAAGGTCCTTGTTGGGAACTATTAAAAAAATTCCTATCTGAAAACGCTGGCAGCAGAGGTCACAGTTCGTTGGACAACCAAGGAGTACAGCTGAGAGAGACACAACTTCAATCCAGAAGAGACAGGGAAACACTGTCAAAGTTCTGGGACAGTGTTCACAGCCCCTTCCATCTAACAGACCCTGAGGCGTGGGGTACTCTCACAAGTAGTGCAAAGTCTGGGAAGATGCTGAGGGAGTACCTTACCAACCGTACCAACGTCCTCCATGATTCCTCAGTGCCTTATAATTATTGGGTAACCAAGCTGGACACGTGGAATGAACTGACTCTCTACGCCTTGGAGGTCCTGGGCTGTCCTGCCGCTTGCGTTTTATCAGAGCGGGTTTTTAGTGCCGCTGGTGGAATTATAACTGATAAGCGCATCCACCTGTCAACTGAAAATGCTGACAGGCTGACTCTTATAAAAAAGAACAAGGGCTGGATTGGGACAGATTTCTCAACACCACCGAATGATAGCAGCGTAACAAACTCAAATCCAGTGTCTTTTTTGGGAGGTGTATTTCCATGCACCTTTTCACACCCACACATGGGTATGCACTTCCTGATTTTGGCTATTTGCTCTTGTCCTCATCCTTCTACTCATCCTCATCCTCCACCACCATATCACCAGGGTGACCGTGGTCCGTGATGCAACACCCACATAATTTTTTAAAGGGTATTTATGATGCCCGTAAAAAAATTTTTTATACAGTATGTTCATGTATACTTAGTGCATGGGCATTACAAGTATAGGAGACCCGCTCCTTTCTAAAGGGAACATTTTTTTATGAGGCCCTCCTTCACATCTTTTCCAAGGTGCATTTGAGTGCCTCCAATTTTTGGCAGCCCTTGCATTCGCTGCATAGGCCAGCACCATGGGAGACCCACTTTCTAATAATGGGAACATTTTTTCATGAGGCCCTCTACGTCTCTTCCAAAGGGCATTGGAGTGCCTCCCAATTTTTGGCAGCCCTTGCATTTGCTGCATAGGCCAACACTATGGGAGACCCACTTCCTAATAATGGGAACATTTCTTTTCAGTCAGCCCTCCTCTACGTCTCTTCCAAGGGGCATTGGTGTGCCTTCAAATTTTTGGCAACCCTTGCATTCACTGCATAGACAAACACAATGGGAGACCCACTTCCTAATAATGGGAACATTTTTTTTCTGGAGGCCCTGCTCTATGTCTCTTCAAAGGGGCATTGGAGTAGGTCCAAATTTTTGGCAGCCCTTGCATTTACTGTATAGGCAAACAGTATGGGAGACCCACTTCCTAATAATGGGAACATTGTTTTCAGGAGGCCCTCCTCTAAGTCTCTTTAAAGGAGTATTGGGGTGCGTCCAAATTTTCAAAGGGGCATTGGAGTGCGTCCTAATTTTGGGCAGCCCTGCCACTCACTGCATACGCAATAATAGTATAGGAGACCCACTCGTTAATAATGGGAACAGCAAAGCATAGCCGGCTGATGGCTCTCTAACAATAGCGAGGGCCGACTGCTGGCACTTTAAGAATAGTAAAGGCCACCTGATGGCCCTATAAAAATAGGCTTTGTGACTTTCAGAGTCCCTCCTTTATAAATGAAACATGATGTGTCTGATCATGTCTCACACACCACATGGCCAGATAAGGTTGTAAAATGTTAAAATGACATTTCCCGGTGAATGCATTTGTCACAGTTGAAAGCAATGCAAAAGTGCAAAAACGCATCAAAAACGCTATGTGTGAACATAGCCCAAGATGTGGAGGAGTATTTTTGGTTTTGCTTATTTATTTTGCCCTATATACAAGTCATTACCCTGGAAAGGATGTTTCTAACATATTTCCCAGGAAAATCCATTTTGCTTTAATTTTTGTATGTTTTATTGTGAGTTCATAAAAGTGGTGTAATACCTCTGACAACGTTGTTGACAGCAGTGACCAGGGGGTCAGAAATGCTTCCAGGGGTCTTCCCCATCCTGTTCCCATGTCATTGGAGCATTGTTCTCATCGATTTGGGCAATTTTTAGGCCTCTGCATTCTGCCGGGGGGAGCCACCTGAAAAATGCTCAAGTTTCCCATATACTTACATTGGCCTCGTTGCTCGAGTCGAGCACCCGAGCATTCCAATTTGCTCGACCCGAGCATCGAGCACCCGAGCATTTTAGTACTCGCACATCTCTATATAACACCCTTTAAGTTCCCTGCCCCATCAGAATAGTGATAAACGCTCCTGAGTTCCCTACAAAAAAGTAATAGTGGGCCAGAAAAAAAAAAGAATTATATATACACTTACCTAGCTCCAGATCCTGGCGAATCCACACCAACACAATTAGTTTCCCAGTGTCCCAGTGCAGGCGGAGCAATGTGGCGACGTAATTGCACCACTTGTGTTGTGACTCTGAAAATACTTTAAAGGAATTAATATATTTTGTATTGAAATTAGCTTGAGAATTCAAGTTCTAACAGGAGTTTATATAAGGAACTGATAACCATAGAGACTGTGCCTATTACAAACAATTATTGACAGCCAATCGTTGTATTGTATATTGCTTAGGGTGCTTTCACATTGCATTCTGGCACCTGTTTCGTGGCCCCGTCGGGGCTCAGGTCTGAACACCCCGCAAAACAGGCTTCGGACGAATACGCCGATGGGGCCATAGACTATAATGGTACTGGCAGAGCAAACGTGTGCTCTGCTGTGCATCATTTTCGGGCGTATATGTCTACTGGAGGTGGTCACACAGATGCAGTCTACTATGTCTGAGTTTCTGCAGGATAGTGCCATGAAACATGTTGTAAAGTAGACATGGTTTGTAAAAAATTGTATAAAAGTGGGCATTCCTGGCATGCTTTTGCAGTTGTTCCCAATTGATCAGGGGTGGGAATTAAAGTTTCCCAAAAATCAAGATGCAAATATTAGGGCAGATAGAAATGGCCGTAGATTCTCTTCCCAGACAATTAGGCCGATAATGCTAATCACAGTCTGATCATACTTTGATCAGAGTTTGATCAGAGTGTGATCAGAATGTGATCCGATTCTCTGATGTTTTGTCAGATCGCACTTGAAACAAAAAAAAAACGGTCATGTGCACCTGCCCTTAGGCAGTGTATGGTATGAAGAGTTGAGCAGTGAAAACATGTCAGGAGAGTGTTAAATGTTATTACATATTTTTATTGTTGAAATTTAGTTTTATAGTTTAAGTCTATTTTTGTATTTATTGCCATGTATTTATACAGAAATCTGAACAGCTGTAGGGGTTAATACTGAAATAACTTGCATTTTTATTAAAAAGTAATAAGAAAGTTAAATTATTCATATTGCAGTTTATTTCTAAGAACATATTGCTGGTGTTTTATTGTCTATTGTATTAAGATGCTACTCCTCTGGTCCTTCTTAGTTGCATGTGAAAGTTTGTATTTTATTTTTAGGATACAGAGCACAAGTTTTATGTAGAGATTTCAAGTACTAGTCAGCAGCACCCAGCACTAAGCACCAATTGACCGCTCTGTGTTATTAATTTGCTTACTCCGGTGTTCCACAGACCACCTGTCTCAAAGTGCTGACTTGATGGTTTAGAAGAATTGCTTCATACAAAGATTGCAATTTCCATGTAATCAATTTAAAAAGAACGTTTAAAGTAAAAAGCTTTATAAGCATTATGATTTACTTAAAATAAAAAGTGTTCCTTCCAAGTATTTCTTAAATTACACCACAGCCATTTTTACAGGAAGATACTCAGACAACTTACAGTTAGAATCTTTTCTATACAGTGTCACATAGTGTCACTATATGGCCACATAACTTGGAATCTTATAACGAGAGATGGGCGAATCTTTTGAAATTCGAATTTGCCAGCTGCATCAAATTTTCCTTAAAAATTTTATAGTCAGTAAACCAATTTGCAATAAATTGTAATTATTGCAAAGCCTACAATTGCTCTGAAAACACACGATCTTATAAAAAAATCGGCCACATTTCATCCAGAAAAAAACGGGCGATTTTCAGCTCAATTGTCATCCATTTCAGCTCCACCAAATGAAGTATCTTGTGTTAAAGAATTGCAATGTATCTGTATAATTCAGATACTATATGGCTGATGTGTATGGGATCCGATTTTTTTTGGGCACCCATATTTTTAATTAGGCTAGTCTCATCCAACATGTGAAGAAGCTAATACGCACTGTGATTTTTTTTTATACGCTCAGATTCTGTCTGTGAAAAAAACCCTCATCTGAACAGCTTAATTGAATAACTTTGTTCAGTTTTTTCGTGGACAGCAATTGGAATGAAAATACTCACCTATGCAAGTCTATGGGTGCAGAGAAAAGCGATCCCATACGGCTTTCCATATATCTTCTGTTTTTTTATACAGTACATATATTGCAGTTCTTAACTGAAGAAACGATATTTGGTTTTCTAATTGTTAATAACTGGTGGTATAAAAAACTGATGCCATACGGATTGCATACTGATTATATACAGACCACCACACATATGAAAATAATCTGTTTTTTTTCTCTATGAAAATAATTTGATTTTGCTGCGCTCGTGTGAACCTGGCCTTACACGGATGAGGCAAAGTTCACATAAACTTTTTAAAAAATCGTCTGATTTTCATCCAAAAAAAAAAAAACAGACAATTTTTTTAACTGTAAAAAAAAACTTTGATGTACACAAATCTCACTACCAATCTGTATTACTCGGAGATAAATTCTCAATAGAGAAAAATATGAAACTCAGGCTCCAAAATGCATTTCAGGAGGTCTGAAAATGAATATGTATGCAATCTGTATTTTCATATGCATGACATTATTATATATTAGCAGTAAATATAATTTACAAGACCAAATACAGTTTCCTTTGTTAAAGAATTATATTACAGTGGCATGTAAAAGTTTGGGCACCCCCTGGCCAAAATTACTGTTATTGTGAATAGTTAAGCAAGTTGAAGATGAAATGATCTCTAAAAGGGCTAAAGTTAAAGATGACACATTTCCTTTGTATTTTAGGCAAACAAAATATATATATTTTTATCTTTTACATTTTAAAAATTACAAAAAGGATAATTGGCCTTAGGTAAGGATTAACTCAGCATTAAAGAACATTTCTATACATGCCATTAAATTATTACAGGTTTTTCCAATTGTAAAATTAGGGTTTCCAAGTAAAAACTAATTGTCTGATATAGAAAACCAATTTTTCAATGTCCTATTAGGGATTTCTGAATTAGTAGAAAGGTTCTTCTTCTTATTCAGAACAAACATTAGTTTGCCAAAACAGAAAGTGGCTGCAAGGAGCTTCTCTGTAGGACCTGACAAAGGCATGTCTATGTATTACATGGTAAGCACATTGATTTCAATGGAATCTATACAATACTTTATTATGACTAAAAGGGCGCTAGAGAAAAAGAGAATACTTGTTTCGAGGTTCATTCATAGATTAAAAATAACTTGTGAAGTTGATCATTATGTCTGATCAGTTGGAAACATATTGTAGAGTTTAATAAGCTAAGTGGAATAATATATACAGTATAGACCAAAAGTTTGGACACACCTTCTCATTTATAGATTTTTCTGTATTTTCATGACTATGAAAATTGTACATTCACACTGAAGGCATCAAAACTATGAATTAACACATGTGGAATTATATACTTAACACAAAAGTGTGAAACAACTGAAAATATGTCTTATATTCTAGGTTCTTCAAAGTAGCCACCTTTTGCTTTGATGACTGCTTTGCACACTCTTGGCATTCTCTTGATGAGCTTCAAGAGGTAGTCACCGGAAATTGTTTTCACTTCACAGGTGTGCCCTGTCAGGTTTAATAAGTGGGATTTCTTGTTTTATAAATGGGGTTGGGACCATCAGTTGTGTTGTGTAGAAGTCTGGTGGATACACAGCTGATAGTCCTACTGAATAGACTGTTAGAATTTGTATTATGGCAAGAAAAAAGCAGTTAAGTAAAGAAAAGCCAGTGGCCATCATTACTTTAAGAAATGAAGGTCCGTCAGTGCGAAAAATTGGGAAAACTTTGAAAGCGTCCCCAAGTGCAGTTGCAAAAACCATCAAGCGCTACAAAGAAACTGTCTCACATGAGGACCGCCCCAGGAAAGGAAGACCAAGAGTCACCTCTGCTTCTGAGGATAAGTTTATCCGAGTCACCAGCCTCAGAAATTGCAGGTTAACAGCAGCTCAGATTAGAGACCAGGTCAGTGCCACACAGAGTTCTAGCAGCAGACACATCTCTTCAACAACTGTTAAGAGGAGACTTTGTGCAGCAGGCCTTCATGGTAAAATAGCTGCTAGGAAACCACTGATAAGGACAGGCAACAAGCAGAAGAGAGGTGTTTGGGCTAAAGAACACAAGGAATGGACATTAGACCAGTGGAAATCTGCGCTTCGGTTTGATGAGTCCAAATTTGAGATCTTTGATTCCAACCACCGTGTCTTTGTGCGACGCAGAAAAGGTGAACGGATGGACTCTACATGCCTTGTTCCCACCGTGAAGCATGGAGGAGGAGGTGTGATGGTGTGGGGGTGCTTTGCTGGTGACACTGTTGGGGATTTATTCAAAATTGAAGGCATACTGAATCAGCATGGCTACCACAGCATCTTGCAGCGGCATGCTATTCCATCCGGTTTGCGTTTAGTTGGATCATCATTTATTTTTCAACAGGACAATGACCCCAAACACACCTCCAGGCTGTGTAAGGGCTATTTGATCAAGAAGGAGAGTGATGGGGTGCTACGCCAGATGACCTGGCCTCCACAGTCACCAGACCTGAACCCAATCGAGATGGTTTGGGTTGAGCTGGACCTCAGAGTGAAGGCAAAAGGGCCAAAAAGTGCTAAGCATCTCTGGGAACTCCTTCAAGATTGTTGGAAGACCATTTCCGGTGACTACCTCTTGAAGCTCATCAAGAGAATGTCAAGAGTGTGCAAAGCAGTCATCAAAGAAAAAGGTGGCTACTTTGAAGAACCTAGAATATAAGACATATTTTCAGCTGTTTAACACTTTTTTGCTAAGTATATAATTCCACATGTGTTAATTCATAGTTTTGATGCCTTCAGTGTGAATGTACAATTTTCATAGTCATGAAAATACAGAAAAATCTTTAAATGAGAAGGTGTGTCCAAACTTTTGGCCTGTACTGTGGGTTCGTGAGAACATTTTCAGTACGTAATTATATCCACTTAAAAGCTGTGAACATTTTTGCACAATATTTTTTAGGTACATTTGCTTCCTATATCAAGCATCTTTCTAAATAGTCTTCATTGAAAAATGTCTCTCCCTCCATTCTTTCAATGTTACAGGTGGCAGCATGGAACGGGTTGAACACAGATTTGTACAATGTGAGGATGGTAGAAAGTATCTGATGGAAATAAGTGCAGTATTCGAGCTGTACTGATTCATGAAAGCAAGTGAAGACAGCGGCAACTTTGATACACACAAATCTCACTACCAACCTGTATTACTTGGAGTGAAATTCCCAATAGAGAAAAATATGAAACTCAGGCTCCAAACTACATTTCAGGGGGTCTGAAAATGAATGAAGAAATAAAGTTTGCAGACTGAAACCTATTGCAATTTTATTAATTTAAGATAACCATTAATATTTAAAAATATTATTTTCCCAATTCCCAAAGGTGCCTAGACCCTTTATATTGTAATTTTAAATTCAACTTGCAGCAACATGTCTGTGTCCCCTTCTATTTCTCAAGCTTCTCTGGTCACCTCCCTTCCCTTCTCCATAGATTTTTATTAGCTGAAGTTGTAATCTGATCCCTCAGTAAGCTTGCAATTCTCTTCACTCTAGGAGCCTGGAGAAGGAGAAATAAGGATTTTTTTGCAGTAAGATACACGTCTCAGTATGTCTTCAAAAATTTTTCTATGTTCAGTTGTACTGTGAATTAAAACTTTGAAACCCTGTTCTTTCTTATGCTTAGAAGCCCAGTGGGCAGTACTATGTAGTGATTGCCTGCCTTTCTTGTATGACTGTGTATACGCCCATGCAGGACTTCTAAGCATAGAAAGATTTTAAGAAAAAATTAATAGTTACAATAAACTTTTTCCTTAAACTTACATATCAATATACTCAGCTCCTCCTGCTCTATATCTGCAGTTCAAAGAATTTTTATGTTCAATGTGACAGGTTTTCTTTATGCCTAATCACTGGTTGTCCCAGCGGCAGGACACATTGTCATGAGCTTATCATTGACGGAACCATTTAACAAAAAGGTTATTCAAAGCTGACAATTCCTCAACTTTACAAAAGCAAAAATTTTTTTACAATCTTTCAACTTTAAAGTGGAATTTTCAAGTAAGCATTGACTATATTTTGTTAATAGTGTCATAAATGGTATGATTGTTGCATTCTTACTTTATTACTAAATGAAAAGAAAAAAAAAAGAACAACCTTTAGAAATAAATTAAAATTCCAACCAAAAAGCTAATTACAAGGGTATTTATTTTGTTTGAGATAAGACACATCTATTATCATAAAGATAATTAACTCAGTCTGACAGATCCAATAACGGGATAAGTTTGTCATTGGCTAAACCAAAAGCCCAAGGCAAGCAATTTTTATAATTACTAGTTATAACAACTGTGCTTGAAGAAAATAGCATGTGATATTAACATTAAAGTGGATTTGCATTTAGACCCACGGTTTTTCTAGAGATGATCTATTTACTTGCTATAACAACAAACAAAGTCACATAACTAAACCATGTTTAAATTACATCCCGGGCGCTTGTATGTGGACTTCTGTCAGTATTATTAATGTCCTCGCAAGGTGTAATATACATTCATGCATGGATCAGCCTTCAGATTAGCCTTCGTAGAAATTGAATTTCAAGTTGTCATATATGTTTTCTGCCGACAAAGAGCTAATGCTCATCGAAATGTATATCAGTCAAATGTTACACAACATTATGTTGCTATTTACATTTTTGATCTACATTTTTGAAATCATTATATGTCATCCAAAAACCAGCCTCAATATAACGAGCCATAGACATAATGATTTTCTAAATGACACAACAGATAGCGAGCATCTGTAATGACATAGTCATGAAATCCAGCCAATCGCAATCATATATATAAGGTCATCATGAAAAATTTTCTAGAAATTTTTATTTTGAGGCAATGAAAAATGTCAGCAGACAGCATGAGATAAAAATTTAACAAGAGCTAGCACATTGTCTACATTCTCAATAGATTGGCACCGTCACAAATAATAACACAATTTACTGAAATTTTGAATATATTTGAAATATTAAAGGGGTTATCTGGGACTTTTTTTTATTTTTCCTTTGGTATTAAAGGGGTTGTCCGGTCCAAAATTGATAAGTCTGCAGTCACTCTGTGTGACTGCAGACTTATGAATCCCCCCAGCGCACGCACTGTGAGCTGCTGGGATTCATCTGTTTCTGACCTGGGACCGAAGGGTATGTATGCGTTATGCTAATGGCTAGAGCGAGGCTGCACTCTCCAGTTGGCCACACCAACTGGACAGCTGGGTCACTAGATGGGGTGTGGCCTTGATCAATACATGTGTGTGGGAGCGAGGTCACACCCGCTAGACTGGAGACTGGTGAATCCTCGCATCGCATAGTGCGTGCGCTGGGGGGATTCATAAGTCTGCAGTCACACAGAGTGACTGCAGACTTATCATTTTGGACCAGACAACCCCTTTAAGAACTTATCATCTGGTGTTTGCCATAAGTAAGAAAATATTGATTTGTTTTTGGAAATTCATTTCCAGTAAATATTTAAAAAAATGTATAACCACATTTGATTTTTAAAAATCTTTTACATTGACAGACCATTTTTCATTGATTTACAAAAAAAACTACCAAAGCTTATACTAAGAGTAGCAAAATAAATTAAACTAATCTTATTAATCCCATCCTAACCAGACAATTTTTTGATTTTGCAGTTTCATTATTCTCATACCCTTCTTCTAGGAGCCATAATTTTTTTTATTTTTCTGTCAACATAACCATAAGAGGACTAGTTTTTTTGTAGGATGAGTTGTTTCTTGGAACCTCCATTATATATTTGGCCAATAAATGAACTGAACAATGGGGAAAAAAATTCAAGTCAAACTAAATGTTGAAAACAACCTCAATTTCTACCTTTATTTGCATTTTGAGTATTGTGTTGTAAAAATGGCCTGACAACATGAGTAGAGATGAGCGTTGTTCGACTCGAACTGTTCGCCCATCTCAAATTCGAGCTGTTTTGGGCGGTGTTCGAGCCGTTCGGCGAACACGAACGATTTGAGAAAAATTCGGCTATTCAAGGTTATGTTCGATAACTGTTCGTGCACCAAAATCATAACTGGATTTTTTCTCAGTAATGATGAAAATTAATGTTAATACGCAGTTTGAGTGTACAGCGGGGTGGGGGGAGGGGCAGGGGATGGATCTCTGCAGGAATAATGAAGATCTCCATTTTTTTTTCTCTTTCCCGCATTTACAGTGGGGAGGTGCAATCTGTCAGCCTATCAGCAGCGCACACACGGAGCGAAGTGCTTTTTTTCACACAAGCAAGGGCATGTGTCATTGGCAGTGTATGTCACATGTCCTTGCCCTATAAGACCAAGCCATTTTCCACGTCGCCACCATTTTCTCACTGCTGCAGCTGCGTGTTAGACGGCACCGCTGTTGCTGTGTGCGCTATACCTTGTTAATTTCAAGCCAATTTTCGCACAAATCTACAGATAGCTTGGGAGTAGGGAATAGTTGTGATTGCAGTCCTTTAAGGACTAGGTTACAGCATTTCCTACGACTTTTATCAGGCAGGTCTGTGCTCTTAAATAGATAGGTTGTGGGAGTAAAGACTAATTGTAATTGCAGTCCTTTTCAGGACTAGGTTACATCATTTCCTATCAGTTTTTGCCAGGCAGGTCTGTGCCAGTGCTGTGCAAGTTTTTTTTACAGCATTTGGCTGAATCTAGCAAAGTTAATACTTTTTGGCCTATTGCAGAGTGTGTTAATCAGTGGAGTAGCCTATCTGTGTTGCAAGATATACCACCTGTGTATAGAATACCAATTTTTTTACTGCACCTAGTGAAGTAAAATCTTTTGGGCATAGCATCATTCTATTAGTCCATCTATACTGACCTCCATCAGGTTGCAAATTGAATATAATTTTTTTCTGCATCTAGCTCTGAAAAAATATTTGGGCTTCTAGCAGTGTGTGGGACTTGCTCTATTAGTCCATCTATACTGACCTCCATCAGGTTGCAAACTGAATATAATTTTTTTCTGCATCTAGCTCTGAAAAAATATTTGGCCTTCTAGCAGTGTGTGGGACTTGTTCTATTAGTCCATCTATACTGACCTCCATCACGCTGCAAATTCAAAATAATTTTTTGTCTGCATCTAGCTCTGAAAAAATATTTGGCCTTCTAGCAGTGTGTGGGACTTTCTCTATTAGTCCATCTATACTGACCTCCATCAGGCTGCAAATTAAAAATAATTTTTATCTGCATCTACCTCTGAAAAAATATTTGGGCTTCTAGCTGTGTGTGGGACTTGTTCTATTAGTCCATCTATACTGACCTCCATCAGGTTGCAAACTGAATATAATTTTTTTCTGCATCTAGCTCTGAAAAAATATTTGGCTTTCTAGCAGTGTGTGGGACTTTCTCTATTAGTCCATCTATACTGACCTCCATCAGGTTGCAAATTAAAAATAATTTATATCTGCATCTAGCTCTGAAAAAATATTTGGCCTTCTAGCAGTGTGTGGGACTTTCTCTATTAGTCCATCTATACTGACCTCCAACAGGTTGCAAACTGAATATACTTTTTTTCTGCATCTACCTATGAAAAAAATTGGGCTTCTAGCTGTGTGTGGGACTTGTTCTATTAATCCATCTATACAGACCTCCATCAGGTTGCAAACTGAATATAATTTTTTTCTGCATCTACCTCTGAAAAAATATTTGGGCTTCTAGCTGTGTGTGGGACTTGTTCTATTAGTCCATCTATACTGACCTCCATCAGGTTGCAAACTGAATATAATTTTTTTCTGCATTTTCAAACTAAAATGTCTACTTCTTTTAGCGGACAATGTGATAAGATCCCTTTCTTACGGCCACGCCAATCGCTACAAATTCCAGATGAGGCACAAAAACAGCAGGTGCTTCAACGGATATCAAGTGCTCCTTTAAGTGGGCTCTCCTCCACATCAACTTCAACATCACAAATACTCCAGTCCTCAAAGGTGTCACCCCAATCGCACTTGCTTCCTCACAGCTCCCAAATCTCCAGCTGCCCGTCTGAGTATGAGGTAGAACAGATGGTTGAGTCTGCAGAGCTGTTTACTCATACTATAGCCTGGGAATCAGAGGTCGACTCCAGCGCTTCTGTGAATCCAGACGAGGAAATGATCTGCACTGATGCCCAGAATCTTTATGAGTCGGATCCAGGACCAGACGCAGAAGGTTCTGACCATAATGTAGACCCTCATTCCCAAACTGTAACTCCTGTTGGTGGAGACAATGAGGAAGACGATGATGAGACTCAAATACCTGATTGGAGCGACAACTTTAGTTTTTTGTCAGGGCAGGAACAGGTTGGCTCTGAGGACGACGGGTGTGATAACGCACAGGGTGATGATGATGATTTTGGAGATCCCACTTACTGTCAACCCACAGTCAGCCAAGAGATGAGGTCAGCAGAGGAGGTGGTGGAAGATACTAGTGACGACGAGGACAGGTTGCACCTTCCTGGACAGAGACGTAGTACTGGAAGCACGTCAACAACTGCATCCTCAAGCACAACTCTGACTCTCACCACAAGTCGTGGTGGCTCTTCAGGTCGCATGGGTGCTAAGCCTTGCATAGCCTGGGCATTTTTTCAGATCGATAAAGATGACCCAACTCGTGTTATCTGTAACATTTGTCAGCAAAAGCTAAGTAGAGGCCAAAAAATACATAGTTTGAGTACTTCATGCATGAACCGGCACATGGACATGAAGCATAAGTTGCAGTGGGAAGCTCAGTGTGCTACAATGCGGCCTAGCCGGCCGGGCCAACCACCGTCTGCCATATCTTGTGCATCCGCGGCCTCTTCATCCTCTGTGACTGGGGGGACAGCAGTCACACCTGTTTTGGGGCGCAGACCTGCCACCTCTTTACCCGCAACAGCCAGCGTGATTGGCAGGTCATCATTTTCTTTGGAAGTGGTAACACCAGCTGGTGTTGAGCGCTGTCCGACATCGATAGCACCACCTTTGGATCAAGGCAACCTAACATGTCCGCCTGCATCTTCCTCACAGACCGGCAGTTTGCCGGGGACACCCTTATCAACCCCGTCTAAGCACAATAGCCAGCCCTCGGTCCCTCAGATGTGGACAAGTAAAAGACCATTTCCTCCTAGCCTTGAGAAAGCTAAGAGGTTGAATTTCACCATCTGCAAGCTCTTGGCTACAGAAATGCTGCCTTTCCGCCTGGTGGACACAGAGGATTTTCGAGACCTTATGTCCGTCGCAGTGCCCCAGTACCAGATGCCCAGTCAGCACTACTTCTCAAAGAAAGGTGTGCCTGCGCTCCACCAGCATGTCGCACACAACATCACCGCTTCTTTGAGAATTTCTGTGTGTGACAGGGTGCATTTCACCACAGACACTTGGACGAGTAGGCATGGACAGGGGCGTTACATGTTGCTGACTGGGCACTGGGTAACTATGGTGACAGAAGGACAAGGCGCTGCTGTCCAAGTCTTGCCGTTCCCACGAGTTGTGCGTCAATCCTCTTTATGTCAAAGTTCCTCCACTGCTTCTGCCTCCTCAACCTCCTCTCGGTCTTCCACCTGCACTCAAAGCCTGTCTGGTCATGCCACAAGCTTTCTAACTGCGCAGAAGGGATCCTGCACACCTCCTTACTATGCTGGCAGTAGGGCTCAACGTCATCAGGCGGTTTTTACTTTGAAATGTCTGGGAAATGTGAGTCACACAGCTGAGGAGTTGTGGTCAGCTCTGGAGAACCAATTTCATGAATGGTTGTCTCCACTGGACCTGAAACCAGGGAAGGCCGTGTGCGACAATGCTGCAAACCTGGGTGCGGCCCTTCACCGGGGCAATCTCACACACGTGCCTTGTATGGCTCACGTGTTGAACCTGGTTGTCCAGCAATTTTTAGCCCACTATCCCAGACTAGATGGCCTACTGCAGAGCTCACGGTCGCTGTGTGCTCACTTCCGCCGTTCGCATCCCGCAGCTCAGCGACTTACATCTCTACAGAAGTCGTTGGGCCTGCCACTTCACCGGCTAAAATGCGATGTGCCTACCTGGTGGAATTCAACTCTGCACATGTTGCAGCGACTGTGGCAGCACCGACAAGCCCTGGTGCAATACGTTCTGACGTATAGCCTGGGCCAACGAGATCCAGAGGTGGGGCAAATCACGCTGGAGGAGTGGTCTCTGCACAGTTTTGAAATGGCGACGAAGATGTTTATTGCTGACGATGCCATTATCAGCATGACTATTCCGGTGATTTACATGCTGGAGCACATGTTAAACAGAATTCGGAGTCAGGTGGTGGCACAAGAGGAGGTGGAGGAAGTAGAGGAGGAGGAGTTGTATGCGGAAGGGCTAACATCTGCAAGGTCGAGACGGTCGGCAGCACCAAGGCGGCAGGCATGTGAGGGTGGGGGAGATGGTTTTACCAGGGCGCATGGTAGCAGCCAAACTAGTCAGGAAGGTGCAGGAGCCCAGGAAGAAGTGGAGGACGAACTGATGGAAGACTCACCAGATGAGGGAGACCTTGATCACATTTCTGTTGTGCGAGGTTGGGGGGAGAGGACAGAGGAAGGAAGCCTGATTGTTACCTCGCCACCAACACAACAGGGACTTGGTGCTCCTGGATGCGCAACACACATGAGTGCCTTCTTGCTGCACTACCTGCAACATGTCCCTGGAATTGTGAGAATTAGAAATAATCCTGACTACTGGGTTGCCACACTGTTAGATCCCCGGTACAAAAGTAAATTTGCAGAAATTATTCCTGCCATAGAAAGGGATGCACGCATGCAGGAGTATCAGCAGAGACTGTTGCAGAATCTTACATGTGCTTTTCCACAAAACACCAGTGGTGCACGTAGTGAATCTCACAGTTCCAACTTGCCAACCGTGGGACCGTCAAGTGTTCATCACTCAAACCGTAACAGAACCACAGTATCTGCTGGTAACATCAATTTTGCGGAATCATTTCACCACTTTTTTAGCCCATCCTTTGCAAGGCCACAGGAGACAAGAAGTCTGACACACAGTGAACGCCTAGAGACGATGGTACAGGAGTATCTCCAAGTAAACATTGAAGCCATGACTGTGTCACTGGACCCTTGCTCTTTTTGGGCTTCCAATCTGGATAAATGGCCGGAGCTAGCCACTTACGCCTTGGAGATCTTGTCATGCCCCGCAGCCAGCGTTCTGCCTGAAAGTGTGTTCAGCGCTGCTGGTGGTGTGCTGACAGATAAGCGCACGCGGCTCTCCACTGATAATGTAGACAGACTCACGTTCATAAAGATGAACAAATCATGGATCCGAAACGACTTTTCTACCCCTGTGTCATCCTGGGGAGAGTAAAAGCTTGATGATTGGTTAAAATCACCCTACCAACCGTTTTAAGCTTTCAAATTACTAATCATGTTTATCTGTATCTTGGCTGGAAAATAATTTGGGCTTTGTAGCAGTGTGCAGCACTGATTCTATTAGGCCATCTATAATAAGCTCCACCAGATTTAAAATTACTAATCATGTTTATCTGTATCTTGACTGGAAAATAATTTGGGCTTTGTAGCAGTGTGCAGCACTGATCCTATTAGGCCATCTATACTAAGCTCCACCAGATTTAAAATTATTAATAATTTTTAGCTGCATCTAGCCCGGAAAATAATTTTGGGGCTCCGAGATGCGCAAGACACATAAGTGCCTTCTTGCTGCACTACCTGCAACATGACCCTCATATTGTCAGAATTCGAAGAAATCATGACTACTGGGTTGCCACACTCTTAGATCCCCCAAACTTTTCGATCAACCTTTTCATTTTAATAAAGACCAAAAAAATGGTCATTTTTGAAATTATAAGCATTAGCAGGTTATTAGAAACTGAAATCAAACAGTTTTCAACTCAAAACTTCATTCTAGCTGATGTTACATTTTCACATAGGACCCCTTGTTCGAAAGGAGCTTCTGAACTCTCTCGTCCATTGAATTTGTCAGGTTTTGGATGGTTTCTGCTTCAATTGTTTTGCATGAGGACAGAATACCCTCCAGAGCTGTTGCTTAGATGTGAACTGCCTCCCACCATCATAGACACTCCTTTTGATGATGCTCCAGAGGTTCTGAATGGGGTAGAGGTCAGGGGAGCATGGGGGTCACACCATAAGTTTGTCCCCTTTTATGCCCATATCAGCCAGAGATGCAGATGTTTTATGTGCAGCATGAGATGGTGCATTATCATGCAAAAAAATGATCTTGCTGTGAAATACACGGTTCTTCTTCTTGAACCATGGCAGGAAGTGCTGTTTGAGAAAATCCACATACATTATGGAGTTCATCTTTAGCGCCTTCAGGGATCCTAAAGGGACCGACAATCTCTCTCCCCATGATTCCAGCCCAAAACATTACTCCACCTCCTCCTTGTTGGCGCTGTAGCCGTGTTTGCGTGGGGTGTCCATCAACCAGCCATCCTCCACTCCATCCATCTGGACCATCGAGCGCTGCACGGCACTCATCCGTGAACAAAACAGTTTTGAAATCAGTCTTCATGTAATGTTTGGCCCACTGGAGCCGTTTCTGCTTGTGTGAAGTGGATAGAGGAGGTCGACAGGATGGCGTATGCACAGCTGCAAACCTCTGAAGGACCCTGCATCTTGTTGTTCCGGGGACGTTGGAGGCACCAGCAGCTTCAAAAACTTGTCTGCTGCTATGACAAGGCATTTTGGCCGCTGCTCTTTTAACCTGACGTAATTGCCTGTAGGAAAGAGCCCTCAATTTGCCCTTATCAGCACGCACACGTGTGTACTGTGAATCAGCTACATACTTCTTGATTGCCAAGACACTTCATCCTGATCATCGCACAATGTTGATTGTAGTCATGCCTTGACCTAAACACTCCACAATTTGTTGCTTCTCAGCAGCCGACACATCCTTTTTCTTTCCCATTTTGGCAGAAAATGTAGGCTGCTTAATAATGTGAGACAGCCTTCTTAAGTAGTCTTGCCTTTCATTGGACACACCTGCCAAACTAATTAGCACAGGTGTCTGCAATTGCTTACAGTGATATAAAGAGCCCTGACACACATCACCATCAATGAGTTTAACTGACAAACAAACAAATTCTTCCCTTATCACTCCTAAAACACTTTTTGCATAATAATTTGGAACACAGTGTACATGTGCTTTTCCACAAAACACCAGCGGTTCACGTAGTGAATCTTACAGTTCTAACTTGCCAACCGTGGTCTGTATGGAGTTGTTCAATAAAGGGCCCAAAATTAAGATAACATAGATGGGAGAGGTCTCTATGAATAGGAATTCCTAAGTATTTGATAACCTGTGAGGGCCAGGCAAAGGGAAAGTTGGACTGGATGGAATCCTATATGGATTTGGGGAGGGAGACATCGAGGGCCTCAGACTTTGCTGCATTGATTTTAAAATTTGACCATGTAACAAAGTGATCTATTTCAGCCATAACAGCATGGATGGATATATGTGATTGAGTGATATATACTAGGACATCATCAGCAAATAGAGAGCACTTGTACTCGGTGCCTCCCACCTCAATCCACCTAATATTGGGGTTATGGCGAATTGATGAGAGCAGGTGCTCCGTCACTAGGATGTATAAGAGAGGGGACAGAGGACATCCCTGCCTTGTCCCATTGGTGATTGTGAAAGGTGATGAAAATGTTCTGATGCACCCCCTGGGCCTTGGGACACCCGGAGCAGTACCCTTTTTGGTGGATGCTGGTGGTTGTAGTCTTCGTGGCGGCGACCCGGTTCCGTGGCTCAGGGTGGTCAAACCAGTGGCGGAACAATTTATGTGGTTTTGATGTTTAAATGTCCGAATACGCCACCCGTGGATTGCGGTCAGAGTGAACCGCCGCTGCAGGGCAGACCGCTGAGGCTGGTGTTGTGGGTGCAGCAGAGCGTAGCATAACTCCCCACGGGAGGAGTATAGCCTCAAGGCAGTGTATGCGGAGGATGGGGGTGATGGTGCAGGACAGCAGCAGTAACGACACGGAGTCAGTGATGCAGTCCAGGGCCTTTAATCACAGTTCTTATTATCCAGACCACGTCTGCAGGTTACGGCTGCCCACGTCGTATTGTGCTCACCAGGTGAGGGGCTCAGACAACTCCCAGATAACTTTGGAGCGCTTCACAGGACCCCCTTTGTGTGTCCTTTGTCTGGCCTTTCTTACCAACCCTTCTGTCCGGCTGCCTCGGGCCTCCTCTTGGTAAACTTGGCGCCAGTTTCACTGACCATATGTGGTGCCTTCCTAGCGGGTGTAGCGAGGGGCTGCGCCACATAAAATGTCACAGCCTCCGGTTTCTAGCTGAGGGTCGTTTCCTGCCTCCACTAGTTTCGGGGACCGGTCTCCCCCTTTGGCCTGACCCCTCCACGCAGGTGGATTCGTGCATGCGGTGGCGACTCGCCCGTCCGCACCCCTGGGATCCCTTCATTCCTCATTCCTGGAGCCTTCTCCGCTCCTCTTCCTTCCTTCTCCCTCTTCCAGGCCTGGGCCTCTGTTACTAGGCCCGTCTCCGGAGCAGAGCCCATGCAGAGCCCTTGCTCTCTGCCACTTCTGCTCAGACTTCTCTGCACTGAACTAAGATGGTTCCCACCTTTTATACTCCCTTCTCAATGCACCCAGGAACTGCTTCCTCCCTGCTCCTGCACTACAGGGTTCCCCTTCCTCAGTGTTCCCTCCCCCCACTCCAGCCAGGGACAGGGACTGTCGTGCCCATCTCAGAGGCATATTGGTCGCCCTGCCCCACGGCAATGTGGTGTAATGCATGCAGGTGTCGGGTCCTGATCCACACTCCATCCTTACCTGAGAGTGAGATATCACACCTCTGGGTGAGGTGCAATACCTCTGTAGCAACCGAGCCCTCAGGGTGCTACAGTTCCATTTATCTTCAGCCTAGGTGACGTATTGTGATACAGGGCCGTGATTTTGGCTATAAAAGGGTCCCCTAAACCCCTACCCCAAGCTTTTTAAGAGAATCATATATGGCGTGCCAGGAGACTCTATGTAATGCTTTCTCAGCATCCAACGAGAGTATCTAATTACAAATTTTTAACTGCATCTAGCCCAGGAAATACTTTGTGCCTAGTAGCAGTGTCTGCTAGTCAGCGGATTATCCCGGCTGTTAAGCAAGCTACACCACCTGTAGTTTGGACACTTAATTTTTTCAAAGGAAATGCTTCGGGACCACGGGATACTCAGTGAAGAGCATCAGGAGGCACCCCAAGGCATAGGGGCTGGGACTGGCAGTAGGATGCCTTGCGGTGGACAGCCGAGCTCAATCCTTATAAAAGCTTTTTAACTGCAGCAGCTTTAGTGAACGCTACTGGAGCTGGAATTACGCGGCTGCTGGCATGAGACTTGCCCTCCAATAGATCCTTGTAAATGGATTTAAAGTGTATTCATTCAAATTAGAGAGACAATTTAAATTAAAAAGCTTAGAGCTGCCTCCACCACAGGGGGGCTCGCTCGACCCACCAGCGGACAGGCACCAGTATTTTGAGAGGGGGGCTGGCCGTCAGGTTTCACCGCGGCTCTGGCACAAACCCGGCGACACGGAGGTGGCACGGGCAGGAGCGGACTGAACGTGTCGGCTTCTCACTTTTTGGATTTTAGAAGGGCATGACATGCCTATATCTGTGTCTCCCCCTCCTTTTACTCCTCCACCTCTTTTCTTTTCGCATGACTATATGTACTTGTCACTTTTCCATGTGTTAGTTGTGTCTTCTGAGCAGTTTGTCAGCTTTTGGACACTTTTGAATGTGTTTTCTATGTGTTTCTATGTGTTTTTGTTTGCCTGCCATTGGTTTTAACGGTGTTCGAAGGTTTTCGACGAACAGTTCGACGAACAGTTCAGCAAACTCATGGGTGTTCGACGAACCGAACCGAACTCGAGCACTACGGGGGTGGCTCAACACTAAACATGAGTCTTCAGGTCAGTATGAATATGACATAAACAAACATATACACATATACAGTATACCGCATAGAAATTGTGTGTGTGTATGTGTGTATATATATATACCTGTATATATATATATATATATATATATATATATATATATATATACATACATATACAGTATAGACCAAAAGTTTGGACACACCTCATTTAAAGATTTTTCTGTATTTTCATGACTATGAAAATTGTACATTCACACTGAAGGCATCAAAACTATTAATTAACACATGTGGAATTATATACTTAACAAAAACGTGTGAAACAACTGAAAATATGTCTTATATTCTAGGTTCTTCAAAGTAGTCACCTTTTGCTTTGATGACTGCTTTGCACACTCTTGGCATTCTCTTGATGAGCTTCAAGTGGTAGTCACTGGAAATGGTCTTCCAACAATCTTGAAGGAGTTCCTAGAGATGCTTAGCACTTGTTGGCACTTTTGCCTTCACTCTGCAGTCCAGCTCACCCCAAACCATCTTGATTGGGTTCAGGTCTGGTGACTGTGGAGGCCAGGTCATCTGGCGTAGCACCCCATCACTCTCCTTCTTGGTCAAATAGCCCTTACTCAGCCTGGAGGTGTGTTTGGGGTCATTGTCCTGTTGAAAAATAAATGATGGTCCAACTAAATGCAAACCGGATGGAATAGCATGCCGCTGCAAGATGCTGTGGTAGCCATGCTGGTTCAGTATGCCTTCAATTTTGAATAAATCCCCAAAAGTGTCACCAGCAAAGCACCCCCACACCATCACACCTCCTCCTCCATGCTTCATGGTGGGAACCAGGCATGTAGAGTCCATCCGTTCACCTTTTCTGCGTCGCACAAAGAGATGGTGGTTGGAACCAAAGATCTCAAATTTGGACTCGTCAGACCATAGCACAGATTTCCACTGGTCTAATGTCAATTCGTTGTGTTCTTTAACCCAAAGAAGTCTCTTCTGCTTGTTGCCTGTCCTTAGCAGTGGTTTCCTAGCAGCTATTTTACCATGAAGGCCTGCTGCACAAAGTCTCCTCTTAACAGTTGTTGTAGAGATGTGTCTGCTGCTAGAACTCTGTGTGGCATTGACCTGGTCTCTAATCTGAGCTGCTGTTAACCTGCGATTTCTGAGGCTGGTGAATCGGATAAACTTATCCTCAGAAGCAGAGGTGACTCTTGGTCTTCCTTTCCTGGGGCGGTCCTCATGTGAGCCAGTTCCTTTGTAACGCTTGATGGTTTTTGCAACTCCACTTGGGGACACTTTCAAAGTTTTCCCAATTTTTCAGACTGACTGACCTTCATTTCTTAAAGTAATGATGGCCACTCGTTTTTCTTTACTTACAGTAACTGCTTTTTTCTTGCTATAATACAAATTCTAACAGTCTATTCAGTAGGACTATCAGCTATGTATCCACCAGACTTTTGCACAACACACCTGATGGTCCCAACCCCATTTATAAGGCAAGAAATCCCACTTATTAAACCTGACAGCACACACCTGTGAAGTGAAAACCATTTCCGGTGACTACCTCTTGAAGCTCATCAAGAGAATGCCAAGAGTGTGCAAAGCAGTCATCATAGCAAAATGTGGCTACTTTGAAGAACCTAGAATATAAGACATATTTTCAGTTGTTTCACACTTTTTTATTAAGTATATAATTCCACATGTGTTAATTCATAGTTTTGATGCCTTCAGTGTGAATGTACAATTTTCATAGTCATGAAAATACAGAAAAATCTTTAAATGAGAAGGTGTGTCCAAACTTTTGGTCTGTACTGTATATATTGTATATATGCAGTCATGGCCAAAAGTGTTGGCACTAGTGTTTAGCGTGCATTCTCTACACTGCTCGGTACTCGCCTGAGCATCTCACTAATCGAATGTTCGGCGAGCACTGAGCATTTCCGGGTTACTCGGGCGGGAGCTCGGGTCTCTGCCCTGCAAGTTTGGCGCTCTTTACAGAGCTAATGAACATGCAGGGATTGCCAGCCAGTCACTGTAATGCCACAGCCATGTTGTTTGTGGGCATTACAGTGATTCTCAGTATTATCCAGCTTTTGGCCTTTTTTCCGTAAAAAAAAAACAGTAATAGTGTCTCGCTGACTGTTCAGACACAAACATATCTGCTTAAAAGATTCTGATGTGGGCCAGAAAACTAGAACTGTGGTTTTGCAGTTCCGCGGTTCTAATCTCCTTTATATTACCCTTTTTCCATTGATAGTGCGAGTGTAAGCTATTTTACTTCATTTACAATGGGCAAGGCGCGTGGCAAGGGACATGGAACTGGACGTTCTGGTGATGGTGCGTGTAGAGGAAGGGGCCGTGGCCAAGGTGAAAATGTGCCACAACCAACAGCCACATCTTCTCGCTCCCACTTCTTGACCGAATTACTAGGGAAGCACACTACAACACCAGTATTGCAAACTGATCAGTGTGAACAGGTTACTAATTGGATAGCAGATAATACTTCCAGTTACCTGGGCACCACCACCTCCAGTCTGTCTTCTACACGGTCAAGTTTTAGTAGCCGTGAGTCCTGAACGCATACTCCCCCTCACCCTGATGCTCCTTCCTCCCACCATGCCGAGTGTCGTCAGACAGCAACTGATCCCACAGTTGGATTCTCTGAAGAGCTCTTCACTGGTCCATTTCCAGATTTGTGCCAATCGCCTGCTCCGCTTGAAGTGGTGGAAGAGGAGATCCCATGTAGCGATGCCCAAATATTTGAACAGCCACGGCCACAGGAAGTCGACGCTGGCAATTTGTCACAAGAGGTGGACGATGACCAGACACAATTGCCACGAAGTGAGGATGAGGATCGTGGTGCACAAGTGGAAGAGGAGGAGGTGGTGGATGATTTAGTAACTGACCCAACATGGCAGGAGGACACGCAGAGCGAGGCCAGCAGCACACAGGGGGAGTGAGGCAGAGTACCCCAACAGGCAGGAAGAAGCAGTGTGGTGGCCGCACACAGAAGGCGGGCAACAGTTCCCCGTAACACCAACACGAGGCAAGTTGCCAGTATAACCGGTAGGTCTTCCAGAGTCTGGAATTTTTTTAAAGACTCTGCTGATAACCCCAAAAAGGTCATTTGTACCACCTGCCATGCCAGCATCAGCAGGGGTGACAAAACTACCCGCCTGACCACCACCAGCGTAATCAGGCACATGTCAGCAAAGCACCTGACTTTGTGGGGCGAACCCCAGGGTCCATGACCAGTGTCAGCGGGTGTCACCACTACTTCTTCCGCTGTTGTGCGTGTAAGAGAACCCCCTGTTGTGCGTGCAAGGCAATCCCCTGTGCATACTGCATGCAAATATGCCCCCTCCTCTCAGTCTTCACTTGTTATGGCAGTTTCTCAAGAAACAGCATCAATGTCCACGTTCCACCGCAGGTATCCCAGACCTTTGAACGAAAGAGCAAATTTGCAGCCAATGCCCCAGAGGCCACAGTCCTAAATTCGCACATTTCATGACTGCTTGCATTGGAAATGCTGCCTTTTAGGCTTGTGGAGACGGAATAATTCCGCAACCTTATGGCAGTGGCCGTCCCTCGGTACTCGGTCCCCAGCCAACACTATTTTGCCCGGTATGCCATCCCCGCACTACACAAGCACGTGTCCCAAAACATCTGCCGTGCCCTCAACAACGCAGTTAATGGGAGAGTCCACATGACAATGGACACGTGGACAAGTGCTTGTGGCACGGGACTGTACATCTCCCTGACAGCACACTGGGTAAACATACTGGAAGCCGGGACCCAGTCGGACCTTGGGATGGAACACATCCTCCCCACACCGAGGATTGTGGGCCCTATGTCAGTCAGAGTTGCCCCCACAGTGTACGGCTCCTGCGCATCATCCTCCTCCTCCTCTTGTTCTGCCTCCATCTCAGATATCACCACATCAGTTACAAGCTGGAAGCACTGCAGTACTGCCTCAGCCAAGTGGCAACAGGCTGTGCTGAAACTCATAAGCTTAGGTGATAAACCTCACACTGCTTGTGAGTTGTTGACAGCTGTGAAAGAGCAGGCAAATCTGTGGCTGAGACCGCTGAACCTACATCCCGGCATGGTCGTGTGTGACAATGGCCGTAACCTGGTGGCGGCTCTGAGGTGAGGCGAGATCACACACATACCATGTCTGGCTCATGTGCTTAACCTCGTGGTTCAGCGGTTTCTTAAATCGTACCCCGTGTTGCCAGATCTGCTCGTCAAAGTACGCCGCCTGTCAGCTCGATTTCAGAAGTAGGCTACAGCTTCCGCCGCCCTTGCTGTGTTGCAGCAGCGTTTGCAGCTTCCGGCACACAGACTGGTGTGTGATGTCCCCACACGTTGGAAATCTACCCTCCACATGTTGCAAAGGATTTGTGAGCAGAAGAGAGCAGTTGTGGAGTACCAGCTGCAACAAAGGCGTCGATATTCAGGTCAGACTCCACACATAAGACCTCAGGAGTGGACTTGGATGTCTGACATATGTACCATCCTGACAAACATTGAGGAGTCCACGAAGATGGTGAGTGGCGTTGGCGCCATCATTAGCGTCAGCATCCCACTTGTCAGTCTTTTGCAACGCTCTCTGCAGAGAATTAAAGAGGAGGCATTGCAGCCAGAGTATTATGAGATGGATCAAGAAGCCGTAACGGGCAATTACACACAGCCCAGCCTCCTCTCATCCCAATGTGCATTGGGGACAATGAGGAAGAGGAGGAGGAGGAAGAACAGGAGCTGGTATCATGCGCTGTAGACGGTAGTACCTGTACAACTGTCATACTGTCGGTTCAGCGTGGGTGGCCTGAGGACAGGGGGGAGGAGGAAGAGGAGGAGAGCATGGTCAGTCGTCATCTTGGTGAGGACACGGAAGTCTTGCCCGTTAACAGTCTGGCACGCATGGCTGACTTTATGTTACGCTGCCTTAATCATGACCCTCACGTTGTCAAAATGTTGGGTGACAGTCATTACTGGTTAGTTACATTTTTAGACCCCCCGCTACAAGGAGAACTTTCACTCTCTTATTCCTGAGGTGGAGAGGTCTACAAAAATGGGACAGTACCAGAAGGCCCTTGCTGCAGAACTGTTAAAAAAATTCCCATCTGAACACTCTAGCGGCAGAGGTCACAGTTCGTTGCCGAACCAAGGCGTACAGGCGAGAGACATGCAACTCCAATCCAGCAGAGGCAGGGGAACACTGTCAACGTTCTGGGACAGTTTTCTGAGACCCGCCCAGCTTACAGACCCTGAGGCACGGGGTACTCTCACAAGGAGTGGAAAGTTTCAAAAGATGGTGAGGGAGTACCTTGCCGACCATACCAGCGTCCTCCGTGATTCCTCTGTGCCTTTTAATTATTGGGTATCCAAGCTGGACACTTGGAATGAACTCGCTCTGTATGCCTTGGAGGTCCTGGCCTGCCCTGCCGCTAGCATATTATCGGAGCGTGTTTTTAGTGCCGCTTGGGGAATTATAACTGATAAGTGCACTCGCCTGTCAACTGACAATGCTGACAAGCTGACCCTTATCAAAATGAACAAGGGCTGGATTGGGCCAGACTTCTCATCACCACCAAATGACAGCAGAGTAACAAAGTCAAATACACTGTGTTATTTCGGGAGGTCTATCCCCATGCACCGCTTCACACCTACACATTGGTATACGCTTCCTAATTTCGGCTGTATTTTGCTCTTCTCCTTATCCTCAGCCTCCACCACCACTATACCACCAGGGTGACCGTGGTCCGTGTTGCCAGCATTGCAAGTTCCTCCGTCCTAATTTTTGCTAGCTTTTGCTTGGAAGGCATAGGCAAAGACTATGGGAGACCTACTCCCCAATAATGGGAATAATGTTTTTAATATGCTGTACTGCATGCTCTTGTTTGCCAGCATTGCAAGTTCCTCCGTCCTAATTTTTGGCAGCTTTGCTTGGAAGGTATAGGCAAAGACTATGGGAGACCTACTCCCCAATAATGGTAATAATGTTTTTAATATGCTGTACGGCATGAATCTTGTAAGGGGCATGAAAACCATCTTGTTAAACCACTCTGAACTCCACAGCTCTTCCAAGGTTGCATTAAAACCATCTTGTTAAGCTACTGTGACCTCCACCACTCTTCTAAGGGGCATTAAAACTGTCTTGTTAAGCTACTGTGACATCCACGTCTCTTCCAAGTGGCATTAAAACTGTCTTGTTAAGCTACTGTCACCTCCACGTCTCTTCCAAGGGGCATTAAAGCCGTCTTGTTAAGCTACTGTGACCTCCACCACTCTTACAAGGGGAATTGATATTGTCTTTTTATTCCACTGCGACCTCCACCACTCTTCCAAGGGGCATTAAAACTGTCTTGTTAAGCTACTGTGACTTCCACGTCTCTTCCAAGGGGCATTAAAACCGTCTTGTTAAACCACTCTGAACTCCACAGCTCTTCCAAGGGGCATTGAAATGTTGTTTTTAATTACCTCTAACCTCCACGACTGTTCCAACGGGCATTGCATTTCCTCCTAATTTTAGTCAGCTTTTGCTTTTCAATGCATAGGCGAACACTAAGGGAGACTCACTGCCCAATAATGGGTAGAAGGTTTTTAGTATGCTGTAATCCACGTCTGTTTCAAGGGGCATTGCAGTTCCTGTTAATTTTTGGAAAGCCTTCCATTCACTGCTTAGGCAAACAGTGTACAGGAGACCTAGTTGCTATAAATGGAAAAAATGGTTTAGTTAAGGCCCTCTGACCTCCATGTCATTTCCAAGGGGCATTGGAGTGCCTCGAAATTTTTGGTAGGCATTGCACTCACTGTATGCCCTATAACTGTGAAGCCGAACCACTCCTTTTGGTACAGAAACACATTCTACAAGACATGTGTGGTTGACTGGCCTGATATTGATGTGAATGGTCCCTGTTCCTCCTGCTCTTTCTCCTTTGCCACCACCTCATCCATCATTCATCACCTGAAGCTTTGTTTTAACGGGAGTCATAGAACTGGGATAGTAGCAGGAAAACATCCAGCAATCCTCGGAGGAGGTAGGATATGCGCCAAAACGCTGACCACCTCAGGACTAGCCGCTACTACATACATGCGCTTGCATTCCAAGGAACAGAAAGCTAAGCAGATGGATGGCATAATTTACTCTTTGTGTGGGAGGCCGACCATTGCTGCTGTCTACCTTCTGAACTTTGTGTTGAAGCCTGATTGACCCAGGACCCGCAATCCTCTATGTCTGGAGGATGTGTTGCATCCCAGTGTCCAACTGTGTACCGGCTTCCACAATATTAGCCCAGTGTGAAGGCGTCAGTCAGATGGACCATCCCTGGCCACATTCACTTGTCCACGTGTTTGTGGTTAGGCTTTCCTTCAAATATGGGAGACTGGGGACCATTTATGGACACACGACTGCCCCCAGGCGGCTGGGGACCGTGTGTAGGCACCCGGCCGCAGCCGGCTAGGGACCGAGTTTGGACACCCGGCCGCCCCCTGGCGGCTGGGGACCCAGCGTGGACACCAGGCCGCTGGGCGGCTGGGGACTGAGTATGGATACCAGGCTGCTGATGCAGCCATGACGTGGTGGCCAGATTCCGCCTCCACATGCCTAAAAGGTCCAATTTGAAGTGCAAGCAAGCAAGCAGTATGCTATTGCAGCCTGGGGGTGGGTGGGTGGCAGACTGCATACTTGCGCTTACATTGCAAGGAATGGGGGAGGTACAATTGAACACTGCCCTGGGACAAGGACTTGCACGGGGATAGTTGCAAGTCTGCATCTTCTGATGCGGCAAGGATCACTTCTGATGGGCGCACTTTTAGGCAGTGACCTGGGTGTCAGAGATGCTTCCAGAGGTCTTCCCCATGCTGTTCCCATGTCTTTTCAGCACTGTATGCATGTGTCACACATCACATGGCCAGATAAGGTTGCAATATGTTAAAAATGACATTTCCCGGTGAATGCATTTGTCATGGTTGAAAGCAATACAGAAGTGCAAAAACGCATAAAAAATGCTACTTGTGAACATAGCCCAAGGTGTGGAGGAGTATTTTTGTTTTTGGTTATTTATTTTACCTTATACACAAGTGCTTACCCTGGAAAGGAAGTTCCTTAACATATTTCACAGGAAAACCGTTTCAGTTTTGTTTTTGAACGTTTTATTGTGAGCCCGTAAAAGTGGCTTAATACCTCTGACCACGTTGTTGACAGCAGTGACCTTGGGGTCAGAAATGCTTCCTGGGGCGATCCCCATGCTGTCCCCATGTCATTTGAACACTGTCACTATCGTTTTGGGCACTTTTTAGGCTTTCTACAGACTGCCCATAGAGCCCATAGACTAACATTGGGCTCGTTGCTCAGGTCGAGCACCCGAGTATCATGGTGAGCTCGGCCCGAGCTTCGAGCACCCGAGCATTTTAGTGCTCGCTCAACACTAGTTGGCACCATTGAAATTGTTTCAGAAAATGAAGTATTTAACCCAGAAAATTGTTGCAATAACACATGTTTTATTATACACATGTTTATTTCCTTTGTGTGTATTGGAACAACACAAACACAGAGAGAAAAAGACAAATTGGACATAATTTCACGCAAAACTTCAAAAATTGGCAAGACAAAATTGTTGGCACCCTCAACTTAATATTTGGTTGTGTAGTAGAAGAAAAAAAGGAGAATTCTTGCAGGATGTTGCAAAGATGAGGACAGATTGCCATCTGCTGGTCAGACACAATCAAACGGAACCAAGATGTTTTAAGAAAGTTGAATGGGCAACAGATTTAGACGCTGGACCTGGTCAGATGACTTCCAGGAAGGATTTCCTGAATATAAAAGTCCAGCGCGCCAAGCCTGAGGCAGGATTGGCGCCAAGCTGCAGACAGGAACAGACGCACTCCCGACGTGCTGCGAAGCCCAGCGTGGCAGGCCTGAGCCAGAGGCCTGCGATACATAACACCGGTGGATAAACTCCGGATTCCCCACAAAGGTGCCTCGAGTGTTGTGCCTGCGGAGGAGAGTCGATACCTGTTTGCGGTGCTTAGTGAGTTTGCAGTACCTGATGTCGCCCACCAACAGACGAGGTCTGAGAGGCTTGAGAGACTGCCTCCAATGGCCAAGCAGAGAGGAGCTGAGAGAAGGCTGCGCCAGGAGAGTCATGCCAGTGGAAGCAGAAGAGGTGCACAAGTGAACAGGGCTGTCACTTCCAAGCTAAACTTGATTTGATTAACTTTGTCTGGAAAAGACTTGAGGAGTAGCGGGAATAACCGGTTATCTCCGCTAGGGCCATATAAAGAGTTAAAGAACTAATGTGGTGAGTCCCGCGATTGGGTGCATCACACTAACTTGAGAGACTTTGTATCATTACTTCAAATTACCGTGTGTTATCCCTGTTACTATTCCCTTGTTTAGAACACCTGTTACATATATATATAAACTGTTTATATCCATCCCTGACTGTCCTTGCCTTGTGTCTCTGTGCTTTGCATTCCAGCACCTGCTTTACATTTGGTGTAGTCAGGATGCAACATTCAGACGCAGAGATGGCGGATCAGTCTGTGACTGGGTCCGGCAGGGAACATATACCCTTGGGGACTATGCAAAGCCTCCTTCCCAAGTTCATGGAGGATGGCATGTCACTGTGGGACTGGATAGAAAGCCTGAGAAGTATGCTACGCATGTATCACCTCAATCACCTAGCCCAGGTGGAGCTGGCCCTCCTAACCCTTGGTGGAGAGGCCCGGCAAACTGTGATGTACCGCCCACCTGGGGACCGTGACTCCACGGAAGAAGTGATAAAAATTCTGAAGGACATGCACAGTGACACCACGGATTTGGGGCACTTGCGCCTGCGGTTATTTCAGCAGGTCCAAGGGGAAAATGAGACCATAAACCAATATGTTAATGCATTACAGGAAGTGACAGCCCATATCGTTAAGAAGGCTCGAGATGAGAACCGTGGTCTGGGACCATTGAATGAAGTGTTGCATGACCAAACATAAGTGGTAACCACATATAGAAAGTTAAAGAACTAACGTGGTGACTCCCGTGATTGGGTGCATCACACTACCTTGAGAGACTTTGCATAATTTCTTCAAATTACCGTGTGTTATCCCTGTTACGATTCCCTTGTTACATATACAGGGTGGTCCAAAAGTAGGTGGACAGAAAGTGTAATAAGGTTATGAAGGGGGAGATTTATCAAACATGGTGTAAGGTGAAGCTGGCTCAGTTCCTTAGCAACCAATCAGATTCCACTTTTCATTCCTCACAAAGTTTATAGTCAAAAACCAAAAAGTGTCAGTGGATTTGAAAAATTACATAAGAGATGCATTTCAAGAAATTAATACCCAAAGAATTTGTCGAAGCGTAAGAGGCCGACTTCAAAGCTGTGCAAAATGTAATGGAAAACAGTTTGAGCACCTGCGTTGATAAAATTTAAGGGCTTTTGTGTTATTGTTCAGAATAAAATGTAATTGTCAATGTTATGCTTGTGTTAGTAAATATAATTTTATATATAAATCAAAATAAATGTTATTTTCTGGCCACCTACTTTTGGACCACCCTGTGTATATATATATATATATATATATATATATATAACTGTTTATATCCATCTCTGACTGTCCTCGCCTTGTGTCTCGGTGCGTTGCATTCCGGCACCTGCTTTACAGT
Organism: Phyllobates terribilis; assembly: GCF_046119375.1. Taxonomy (NCBI): domain Eukaryota; kingdom Metazoa; phylum Chordata; class Amphibia; order Anura; family Dendrobatidae; genus Phyllobates; species Phyllobates terribilis. Next base: position 1,121,160,334 of record NW_027362761.1, on the reverse strand, counting down.
TGCACACTCTTTGGAATAAATAACTATCTATAAGACATTTTGTAATTTTGGCATACCCATGAAAATATTTTTTCTACATTTTTTCTATTTTAGATTGTTCTCCTTTTGCTGTTGATTTGGTATATTGTTTTTATTATATGAATTTTGAAGCAATGCATTTATTATGGGGCAAAAAAATTTCTCAATCCAGTATAGATCAGTTTCTGATTGTGATTGATTCTGATTCATCTATCATATTCATTACATATTTCTGTATCAATATCTTTTCAACCATGTTTCATGGTTGGACTGGTCCGCTAGATTATTATATGGTCCCTGGTTCTGCCACAACAAACGGACACTTTTAGAACAGAGAATCAAAGAAGTAACAGAAAGCAACTCCAATTGGAGCTAAGTTTGGAGTCAGTCATTTGCTGCTTAGATATACTTCTTGTGGGCTGATTCATGAATAACATATTAGACTTATCAATGATACGCCCTGTGTGTGCAATGATAACAAGGTCACACTGTAATTAAATGCACATGTTCTATGCAGATAGCACGTGGGATTGATGTACTTCAGTCTGACACTAATTATTTTGTGTACTTTCAATAAAATATTATACTAAAGAAGCCTATAAGGTCAATATTATTTTGCAGCTGCCAATTACCTACATAAAAATGTTGCCAATAATATGTGCTAATTAGTGATGAGGGAAATGATTCAATGTAAATCTAATTAATGCCAATTTTTAGGCAATTTTCTGGAAATGGCATATTTGAAAAATTTGTAATTCAATTCACATGATTCATCAAAAAAGTGCTGACTTTCAGTGTACGTACACAAAGCAAAAGATGGCTCACAAGACCTCAGATGCGGCAGCGCAGGCTTCCCCATAATGCCTTGGAGCTATCACATCACATAGCATAGCACAGCGAATCAAAAGCTTGCATAAAAGTCAAGGCAGGGAATGCAGCAGTTGTAGCAAATCTGGATAGTGAGATGACATCACAGCTCACAGCTTAGCAATGGAGATGAGTGAAAGTTTTTTTAACAATAACTGAATATTACAGATAATGTATGTGACAGTGGTGAAAAACAGCTACCATCAGTTAATCCATAGCCATATATTTTGAGGGGACTTTGGACATTACTAGGGTTGCAGTCACACATCTGTGTGACACATCCTAGAGTTATAAGTGTTTTTATTGGAGAGCACACTGAGACATAGGCCCCAATTCATTAAAGGTTTTACACCAGAAAACTGGAATACAAAGCTTTGAAAGTTGCACATGTTTGGGTAATTCAAAATTTTTTCCAACTTTTAATGTTTTCATGCCTTATTTGCCCAGCTCTCACAAAGTGGTCACAGCTAGAGTGGGTCAGGGTGCGGCAAACCCTCTCTTGTCTAATTCATGATGAATAGTGGCATAATTTACAGCACAAATCTTACTCCAGTCTGATTTGTGGCTAGGTGCACATGGAAGCATACGCTACTTCATGCCTTGCCTGATTTATTAAGAGGAATATGCCTCATGAGAGTTGCTACTATTCTATATGAAGAGGAGAAAGGAGCTAAAGGCAGAGCTACTCTCTCCTCCTTGCTAGAGAAAAAGCTCTTCTCTCATCCACCCCCTTATCCTCTCCATAGAATCTTATCAGTAGCAACTCTCATCTCCTATCTCAGTAATATAAAAATCTGTCGTCACTAAATGCAAATGTTACTTGTGACTTGAGAATTTTGAGAATGAATGGTCAGTCCAGGATGAGAAACAAGCAGATTTCTCTGATAAGATAAATTACAAAGTTTCTTATTTCCATGTGTACTATTGATTTATAAAATAAAAATGATAACGATAGTTACTTTTTAAATAGAAATTCATGAACCATTTTGTCTTTTACTTCTATTCAGTTATTTTCTTCCATCAAGATGAGGCAGGTGTTTCTGTGGAATTGCCAAAATAACAAGGTTTTATATGTTCTTGAGGAACTTACAAGCTTGCATATACAATGTTCATCATAAACATATTGCCGTGTCTGTAATATACTGTAGAAACTGCTATATACTCTTGGCTCTTCTAGTGAGAAGGGACATTTACATAAACACAGAAGTACAATACTCATCTTTCAAGTAACATCTTCCTTATATCTGGTACTAGCTATATCCTGAAGGTTCAGAGCTCGAAACCGCAGAAAGCCATTGACACAAATTATTCAGGTGCTAAAGCAAAAAATAATAAGACTGATACTATACACAGTTGCTACTAGAAAAGTATTTTTGCCACAGTGAACCTTCTGCCTGTTATAATAAAGAACCACAGGATACTTAGCAAACACAGATCATGCATTTTACAGCATTTTACTTCAGCTGAAATGATGCATCAAAGTCAATTACTCAGATACAACATGCCAGCTTGATCTGGCAAATGATATCTCAGTAATGATGTGTCTTTCACGCAGTGTTTTTGCCACTCTTTTTCCAAAACTACTACTGTGCTGAAAATTATTGCAAGGTTTTTAAATTTCCTTTGATGTAGCTGTAAATACTTTTGCAGATATGTGTTGTGGTCTCACTTTTAAGCAATGTTTATAGATAAAAAAAAAACGCACAGAAATGGCTTCCCAAACTTTTATACCATAGTTTATGTTCTACAATTGAAAAAATATATTTTTTGACTAATAATTTAGTTTGTTTTGCAATATTCTTATGCAAAACTGTTCATCAATGGAGCTGCATGAGGGCTAGTCTTTTTGAAGGATGAGCTGTAGTTTTTACTGTTACTATTAAGGTGTAGTACCATATACTGTATGCACATACTTACATCTAATATATATAATTGTCTTATCCCGTGTGTCTGTCTGTCTGTCCTGGAAATCCCATGATTTCGCGGCCAATCAGCGACGTGGCATTTCAGAAAAAGATGGCGGCCGTTAGCGGCTCATCTGCCGCACGGAGGTCAGCGGTGATGCAGCAGCATAAGTCCCCCGACCGGAGGCGCCGCTGACCTCCATGCGACTACCGTCGGGAGATCAGCACCCGGCGCAATACTTACCTCTCCACGTGCCTCCACAGCAGCTCCCATGTCTTCCGCGTCCTCTGACTGTGACGTCTCAGGTCAGAGGGCGCGGTGACGTCTTTACACCGCGCTCTCTCCTGAGCGGTCACAGTGCAGAGCGGGAAGATGCCGGCGCGCGTGAGGAGTCCAGAGCAGCGGCAGCACCAGCAAGTGAGAAGTGAGGTGATTATTGGATTTTTTTTTTTTTTATTGTATGGGGGCATAGGGCATTAAATGTTGGGGTGGAGGTGTGTGACATCGCGGAGGGGGCATTATAAATGAGGGGGGGCGTGACATCCTGCATGGGGCACTATGGGGGGGGGATGTGTCTTCCTGCATGGGGCATTTAAGGAAGGGGGCGATGTGACATCCTGCATGGGGCATTATGTGGTGGGGGGTGGGGGGAAGTGACATCCTGCATGGGGCATTATAAGGAAGGGGGGGATGTGACATCCTGCATGGGGCATTATAAGGGAGGGGGGGATGTGACATCCTGCATGGGGCATTATATGATGGGGGGGAGTGAAAGGGGGGGATGTGACATCCTTCATGGGGCATTATATGGTGCGGGGGATGTGACATCCTGCATGGGGCATTATATGGGGGGGTGACATCCTGCATGGGGCATTATAAAGGAGGGGGGATGTGACATCCTACATGGAGCATTATAATGGACGGGGGAATGTGACATCCTGCATGGGGCATTATATGGTGGGGGGGAGTGAAAGGGGGGTATGTGACATCCTTCATGGTGCATTGTAAGGGAGGGGGGGATGTGACATCCTTCATGGGGCATTATAAGGGAGGGGGGGTGTGACATTCTGCATGGGGCATTATATGAAGGGGGGAGTGACATCCTGCATGGGGCATTATATGTGGGGGGGAGTGACATCCTGCATGGGGCATTATAAGGCAGGTGGATGCTCCCTGGTCCTCACTAACACGGTTCGCTGATTGGTTGCAGCCGCCGGCCGTGACCAATCAGCGATATCGGTGCCAAATTTAAACACCGCTCTGCTGATTGCTCGCGGCCGGCAGCCGCGACAAATCTGCGATTGTGGTGCCAAATTTAAACACGGTCTCCGGACAATTGGCGGCAGATTTAAAATAAGTACGCCACTGTCGGGAGACATATTCTAGAATACCCGATGCGTTAGAATCGGGCCATCATCTAGTACATAAATATATATATATATATATATATATATATATATATACATGTATAAACTGAAATTCCCATATCTAAGATTATTTTTATATATGTATAAAGTAATCCATATCTATATCTTAATGCCAAACAGCGCATACGCTACATGCGCTCATACAACCTTATGGATCCCTTAAAGAAGCACTCCCATCAAAGTTTTTATCCTCTTAATATTTTGCAGTCATCATATTACATAGCACTGGGTACTTAAAATTGCTTATTTTGCCCTTTTAACCAGTTAATTCTTCTCTTTTCCATTACGTCTAAGTCTATGATTTAAAATAGACTAGCTGAATCCTTTTAAGCTCTATGTACAAATAGGAAGTCTCTTTTCCTTGTATGAGTCATCATTAGAACTACACTTCTATATCACTGCAAAGTCTCTGGCAGCCCAGCTCCACCCCCTCTTCAACTGGTGACCCAACTGCTCCACTCCTCCCTCCCCTGCCAGGGACTTTGCAGTGATTGTAGTTCTAATGATGACTCATACAGGGAAAAGAGACTTATTATTTCTATAAGATTAAGTATGGAGTTGGAGGAAACAAAACACCATAAATCAAATAGAGATATATAAGATTACAGAAGGGGCAATATTTACAAATGCCAAAAGGATAGTGCAAATACTTTCTGGAAGAATAGAGACTTTTGTAGGAATAATGAAAATAAAAGTAGAGAATATAGTAAATCAGTGACTGATTTTACAGTTTTTTTTTAGATTTGGCATAATCCAACAGCAACAGAAAAGTAGAGGGGGATAGACAGCACCGTTGCTAACAAAAGAGAGAAGAGAGAAAAGGAAAGGACATCTACAGAAATCTATGATGACAAGAAGGAAGGATCAGCGCTCATTTTACACATCTATTCTAACATTCTAACTGAGGCTCAAATTATGATCCTTAGAAAATGTTTATCGTTTAGTAGTCATAATAATTGGTTTCAATTGGAGACTGAGCTTCAAAATGTTATAGATCTGTTAAATTAAAGTATTGGTTTTTAAATAATACTAATACATCTAAACAATATAATAGTGATCTAAATTTACAACGTGTATCTCTGTCTAAGGGCGGGTGCAGACGGCCATAGATTCTCTTGACTCGCCCCCTGGGCCGTAGGGCACTCGGATCCGGGCAATAGGGGAACGATGGGGGTAGTAGTGGCGACCCGGTCCGTGGCTCAGGGTGGTCAGACCAGTGGTAGTCCCTTTATAAGTTTTAAGTGAAGTCCGACTACGCCTCCCGTGGATTGTGGTTATTAGGAACTGCCGCTGCAAGGCAGACCGCTGGGGCTGATGATGTATGCAGCTGGGATAGTGTGACTCCCCACGGGAAGAGTGTGGCCCCAGGGCAGTATAATGGAAGATGGGGGTGATGGTGTAGGGCGTCCCATTACCGTTAGTGCTGGAGGAGCAAGGCGCACGCAGACAACAGGTTGCAGTCCAGGGTCTTTACTAGAACAGGTGAACTGACCCACAAACAGTCCCGGCTAGGAGGGGACCTGGATGTCTGAGAGCAATTGGGAAATTGGCCCTGGTCAGGGTGCGGGTATAGGCCTACCGTGCTCTCTGCGCTCCTTCTGGCTATCTCCTCCTGGTAGGGTAACAGCCCACGGTCCGAGCTCACCGTGTATTCTCGCCTGTATGGCCTGCAACGTGGGTCCCTTTCTACTCCTGGCCTGGTACGGCTTTGCTGGTCCCTTCTGTTGTGGCAGAGCCTCCGGGCTTCTCAGGCCAAGGAACATACAGTCCCCTGCGGACTGGTTATCTGCTGCAGGACGTGGAATCCTCACAGCCTCAGACACCAAAGTCTGGTAAAATGGAGTTCTTTGTCTGCCAAGACAGGCTCACTTCACCTCTTGTCTCTGGCTTGTGGCTCTCCTACTGCCACACTTCCTCTTAGGGTGCAATACAACTGTCCCTCACTGCTCTGGGACACTTCTCAATCCTGAGACAGGTCGTCCAGTTCTCCCTAAACCTGCCCCCAGTTCCTGCTTTTATAGGGGCAGCCTGCTCCCCCCTACTGGCCTGAGACAGGAGGTATTGCATGCTACTGTTCCCCTGACCAGAGAACCTCCCCCTTGCTCTCAGACACAGCTTTATTATATTTGTGGCATCCAGGCCAGGGTGACACATTCCCCCCTAGTAGAATTTAGTACTCCGGGACTAAACAGTAAAAAAAGATAATATACATGACTATAGAACATTAGTAGACAAACGACGCACAGATTGAGTTCTTAAGGTCACAGTGTGGTCTGTGACCGGGTGTCCATATCACCAACACAACGGGGAGCCTTAACCAGGTGGGGGTATGTCCTACCCGAAGTCCTTTACAGTCTTAGTTCATTCCTTGGTTAGGCTCCGAACGCAGTCCATACAAAGTCCCGGTTATTAAAAGTCCATAACCTTTGAGTCCGTACGGTAACTGCAAGAAACTGAAATACACTATTAATAATCATGCAGGTAACTTGGCAAACATTTCAACATTTGGCAACAGGGTTATTTACAATTTTAGTGCACCCTATATTCTCCAGCGAGCGGGTATCTGCCCCTTTGTGCTCCTGGTTGACCTCCTTAACCCACTGTCTGGTGGTGGACCGACCTGGCTTTCCCCACTAGCGTTAGGGGTACAGCTACCAGCTGGGTGTACAGGTAGGGCAGGCAGCTGTCTGCGGGTCCTTTCGCTTACCGCAGGCATGGCAGGCTCACTGTCAGCAGAGGGTTGACTCTCCTGGGCTGCTGGTACAGGCTCTTCTGCCTCTGGAACTGCTTGCTCCTCTTTGTCTTCCGGCTCCGGTGTAGGTTGTTGCTCAGTCGGTTGCAAGAAATGCAGGACAGGTACCACTATTGCATCGTTTATTCATGTCCAGGACTGAGGGAACTCTCCGAGAACAGTGCTGATCATTTCTTCCTTGTCCTCTGCGGGTTCAAGGTCACTTTGTTCCTCTTCTGCACTACGGAGTTGCTCGGGGCACCTTTTTAGGTGGTCTCTGGAGACGGTACTAGTGGTTTCTCCTCCGACCTTGGTGATCACGCACACCTTCGGGTTGTCGTGGTCAGACTGCAGTACGGTGTAGGGTTCCCTTTCCCACTGGTCGTCCAACTTATGTAGCCTTCTCTTTCGCTTCAGGACCTGCTCACCAGGTTCTAGGGGACCAGCAGGGGCGGGTTGGTTGAAGAGTCTTTCTTGCCTCTCTCTCACCTGGGCCAGGCTCTTCTCCAAACTCTCCTGTACTTTCTTGTACTGCAGTTGCCTTTCCGTATCCCAATCCGCATCCGGGGAGGTGTCCTCGGGTGTTAGGACTCCCATCTCCTGGTCTACGGGCAGCTTACCTGGTCTAGCTCGCATCAGGTAAGCCGGGGTGCAGTTTGTAGCATTCACCGGGATATGGTTGTACCAGTCTATTAGGTCAGGCAGTTTTTCTGGCCACAGGTTGCGTTCCTCCAGGGGCAACGTCTTCAGGAGATCAATGACTATATTGTTCATTTTCTCACACATCCCGTTGGTTTGTGGGTGGTAAGGCGTTGTCCGAATCTTCTTACAGCCATAGAGGTTGCAGAATTCTTGGAAGATTTCAGCTTCGAACGCTGGACCCTGGTGGACTGCAGAAGTATTGCTGGAAGGCTCTGGCCGCCGTTTGGGCTGTCAAGTCTTTTACCGGGACCACCACTAGAAAACAGGAATAGTGGTCCAAGATGGTCAGGGCATAGATGTATCCTGACCGGCTTGGAGCCAATTTGACGTGGTCCAGAGCTACCAGCTCAAGAGGCTGCGTGGTGACGATGGGCCTCAAGGGTGTCTTCTGGCTGGTGCGGTCCTTCCTCCTTAGGTGACAAGAGCCACAGTCTCTGCACCACTTTTCTACAGCCCCTCTCATGCCGACCCAAAAGAACCGTCCTCTTAGCAGGAACTCCAGTTTCTTCCAAACGAAGTGCCCCGCTCTGTCATGTTAAGCCCCCAGGACCATAGCTGCATCCCGCCTTGGGACCACGATTTGCCAGGTCAGCTCATGTGTCCGGTGGTTGACAAGCCTTCTGCACAGCTTGCCTTCGTAGAGGAACAGCTTGCTCTTCTCTTTCCATAGCTGCTTGGCTTCCTCTGGAGCATCCGGATCGATGCGGGCATCTTCCTGGGTCAGCAGATCTTTCACCAGGCAGATTGCAAGGTCACTATCTTGGGTCTCGGCCCAGCTGTGGTGAGGTAGGGGGTTGATCATAACGGTGGTTAAATCTTCCTCTTCACGCGGTGGGAGTATTGAGCGGCTCCGTACCGGTGAAACGCGGGGAGTTCTACCTCCTCCAACTCTTCTGGGTCTTCGTCACCTTCAGGTAAGTGAGGCATTCTCGATAGGGCGTCAGCGTTGGCATTGGTTTTGCCTGCCCGGTGCTTGATCACGAAGTCATAATTGGAGAGATGGGCCATCCACCGCTGTTCCAGGGCACCAAGTCTTGCACTGTCTAGGTGTGTTCACGGGTTGTTCACGGGTTGTTGTCCGTGTACACAGTGAACTTTGCGGAGGCCAGGTAATGCTTGAAGCGTTCCGTTTTGGCCCATACCACTGCAAGAATTCTAGCTTGAAGGAGCTGTAATTCTCCGGGTTCCTCTCGGTGGGCCTCAGCTTCCGGCTGGCGTACGCGATCACCCTTTCTCTGCCCTGTTGGTTTTGTGACAGTACAGCTCCCAGTCCCACATTACTGGCGTCTGTGTGGAGAATAAAAGGCTGGCCATAATCAGGGTAGGCCAGGATCTCATCCCCTGTGAGGGCCATCTTCAACTGGCGGAAGGACTCCTCTTCCGGTTTATCCAACTTGAAGGGTGGCTTTTGGCTTCTGGACTTAGACTGTCCTATCAGGAGGTCCTGCATAGGAGCTGCCATCTTAGTGAACCCAGGGATGAACCTTCGGTAGTAGCCTACCAACCCGAGGAACTGCCTTACTTCTTTGATGTACGAGGGGCTGGGCCAGCTCTTGATGGCCGTGACCTTGTCAGGGTCGAGGGCTACTCCTTCTGCACTTACCACGTGCCCTAGGTACTGGACCTTTGGTTTCAGCAGGTGACACTTCAATGGTTTCACCTTCAGGCCATAGCCTGCCAGGGCTTCGAACACCTCGGCCAGGAGCTTTAGATGATCCTCGTAAGTCTTTGAATAGACGATCACATCGTCCAGGTAAAGGAGGACCGTCTCAAAGTTTCGGTGCCCTAGACAGCATTCCATCAGCCTCTGGAAGGTCCCTGGTGCGTTGCAGAGCCCGAAGGGCATACAGTTGAACTCACTCAGTCCCATCGGGGTGGTGAAGGCGGTCTTCTCCTTGTCAGCCTCTGCCACAGGAATCTGCCAGTACCCGCTAGTAAGGTCCAAAGTAGAAAAGAAGTTAGCTGATTTTAGTGCGGCTAAAGACTCCTCTATTCTAGGCAGCGGATATGCGTCTTTGTGAGTGATAAGGTTGATTTGTCTATAGTCTACGCACATTCTCATGGTGCCATCTTTCCTTTTCACCAGAACCAAGGGGGTTGCCCAGGGGATACAGCTATCTCTAATGACCCCAGCTTCTTTCATTTCCCTCAGCATACCCTTGGCGTTCTGATCATGTGCAGGGGGTACAGGTCTGTGTCTCTCTTTTATTGGTGGGTGGCTCCCTGTGGGGATGTGGTGTTCTATCCCTTTTACTCTGCCGAAGTCTTACTAAAAATTCTCTCGAACTCCTGTACCACCCGGTAGACTCCTTGTTTTTGGTGCAGGGGAGTGGAGTCAGCACCCACGTGGAGTTTCTGGCACCAGTCCTCCTTTTGTTTCTGGGAGCCATTACCCTCCGCCTGAGGAGATGGAGGCAAAGGCTCCACGGCCCTGATAGCTTTGTGTTCGACAACAAACAGTTTGGCAAGTGTAGCGTACCTGGGTAAGTGTACCTCTCTCTCCCCAATGTTGAGGATGCGAAGGGGCAACCTCCCATGACGGACATCAACCACCCCCCGGGCTGTCAAAATGGTGGGCCTGCCATCCGAGTACACGTGTTCTACCATGGCTTGGTAGTTTCTACCTCTCAACCCGATTGCAGTCCAACACCAGATCATCATTTCACTTTTGGGTGGCATGGAAATGGGGAATGGGTCACTCAGTCTTACGCTACCGATCTCACCACCAGACAGTTCTACCTGCTGCCGTCTCATCAGGGCTTTTATCTCCTTGTTGAGGACTCTCTGTTGGCTGGAACTAGCATTCACCGCCACCTGTTGTAGAATTACAATTACCTCTGAAAGACAATTCTCAATCACGTTAGTACCCACAGTTATTTTAGGGTGACTCTCACGACGGTCAATGTCCACAATAATTACTCCCTGTGTCGGTAGTTCAACTTTACCAATTTTAATGGTCATCTCCTTGAACCCCATCTGCGGCACGGGTAAGCCATTACTGGCGATGATGCTCAAGTTACTGTCTGGATACCGTGTGATATCAGCATCAGTCCAATACTGCTTAAAAAGTACATAAGGGATAGTGGTTACTTGCGACCCAGTATCCAGCAAGGCGCTCATGGGGATACCGTCCAGCACCACGGGTAAAACCGGGCGCCCCCCAACGAACTTATTACGACAATTGTAAGGGCCTGGTGACCTTTTGCCTGGGGGTTGGCCCTCTGCCCCAGGTTGGACCCGTTTAAATTACAGTACCTGGAAATGTGTCCGGGCTGGTTGCATCGACGGCAAATATTAAAATAACATTACAGTAACATTAAAACATTACAGTAACATTAAAATAAACAAATCACCAGGACCTGATGGCATACACCCACGGGTACTAAGGGAACTAAGTAATGTGATAGACAGACCGTTATATCTTATATTTAAGGACTCTGTTGAGACTGGGTCTGTACCACTTGATTGGCGACAGGCGAATGTAGTGCCAATATTCAAAAAGGGAGCAAAAAGTAACACCGGAAACTATCGGCCGGTGAGTCTGACGTCCGTTGTGGGCAAAATTTTTGAAGGCTTTATTAATGAGGCAATCATGGAGCATCTTGATGCTAATAATCTATTAACCCCGAACCAACATGGATTCATGAGGAATCGCTCCTGCCAAACAAACCTGATTGACTTCTACGAGGAGGTTAGCTCTCGAGTAGATCAGGGGGAACCAGTGGATGTCGTGTATCTCGACTTCTCAAAAGCGTTCGATAGCGTGCCACATAATAGGTTGGTATACAAAATGAGAATGATGGGGCTGGGGGAAAATGTCTGCAAGTGGGTAGCTAACTGGCTAAAGGATAGAAGGCAGAGGGTGGTTATAAATGGAATATACTCAGATTGGGTAAGCGTCACTAGTGGGGTACCACAGGGGTCTGTACTAGGCCCAATGTTATTTAATATCTTTATTAACGACATAGTCAACGGGATAAATAGTAAAATATCAATATTTGCAGATGACACAAAGTTATGTAAAACAATTAATACAAAAGAGGATAGTGAAGACCTACAGAGGGATTTGGATAAGCTGGGTAGGTGGAGCATTAAATGGCAAATGAGGTTTAACGAGGAGAAATGTAAGGTCATACATATGGGAAGGAAAAATGGAAGTCACCAGTACTCACTGAATGGGAAACCATTGGGGAATTCAGAGATGGAGAAGGACTTGGGCATCTTGATTGATAGCAAACTAAATTGGAGTGCCCAAAGTCAGGCGGCTGCTGTAAGGGCAAACAGGGTAATGGGATGTATCAGAAGAGGTATAGCTGCAAAGGATGAGAACATTGTTCTTCCACTGTACAAAGCACTGGTCAGACCACACTTGGAATACTGTGCTCAGTTATGGGCCCCAATATATAGAAAGGATATAAATGAGCTTGAAAATGTACAAAGGAGGGCAACAAAATTAATAAGGGGAATGGAGGGACTGCAATACCCAGAGAGGTTGGCAAAACTAGGACTATTCAGCCTGGAAAAGAGAAGGTTGAGGGGGGACATAATAAATGTGTACAAATATGTTAGGGGACAGTATAGAGACCTTGCCCGGGATTTGTTCAAAAGGAGGGATATTACGGTAACAAGAGGGCATTCACTAAGACTGGAAGAGAAAAGGTTTCAGCACCAGCATAGGAAGGGGTTCTTTACGGTAAGAGCAGTGAGAATATGGAATTCACTGAGTGAGGAGACGGTAATGTCGGATTCACTAAACCAGTACAAGCGGGGACTGGATGCTTTTCTAGATACCAGGCAGATTTCTGCATATACTTAAAAATAGAATAAAATAGTAGGTTGATACAGGGATTTATTCTGACTGCTGGTTTCAGAGTCGGGAGGGAATTTTTCATCAGGTGAAGATTGGCTAAATCATTTGGGGTTTTTGCCCTCCTCTGGATCAACTTTAGCAATTACAGAACTAACAGGTCGAACTTGAATGACGCAAGTCTTTATTCGGCTTTACTAACAATGTAACTATGTAACTATGTAAATGGGCTGTCCATCCTCTGCGTAGCTGTCTGTGGGCCTCCCTCGGAACGACGGGATCCTCCTCTGTCGACGCCACGGGACATCCTCCGGACTTGAAGCCAGCTCGATGGGTCTCGACGGGTCCACTTGTAACGCCTGGACAGTCCTGGTCAACGCCGCGACGCTCTTGGTCAGCTCCTGGACTTGGTGATGCAGATCTTTCGACGGGGCTTGGTTAAGGGCCTGTGCATCGGCCCCCACAGAGTCCATAGAGGAGGGCGCCGCCTCCTGGTGGTAGGTGAGAGCAGGGCGCCGGGGGTTTATAGCGCCACTTGTTGCGGGTTCACGGAGCACTCTTATGGCCCTGTCCTTAAATTGGGCAAAGGTCAGATCAGGGTTCTGAAAGAACATGAGTAGTGTTGAGCCACCCCCGTAGTGTTCGAGTTCGGTTCGGTTCGTCGAACACCCGTGTGTTCGCCGAACTGTTCGTCGAACTGTTCGTCGAACACCTTCGAACACCGTTAAAACCAATGTCAGGCAAACAAAAACACATAGAAACACATAGAAAACACCTTCAAAGGTGTCCAAAAGCTGACAAACTGCTCAGAAGACACAACTAACACATGGAAAAGTGACAAGTACATATAGTCATGCGAAAATAAAAGAGGTGGAGGAGTAAAAGGAGGGGGAGACACAGATATAGGCATGTCATGCCCTTCTAAAATCCAAAAAGTGAGAAGCCGACACGTTCAGTCCGCTCCTGCCCGTGCCACCTCCGTGTCGCCGGGTTTGTGCCAGAGCCGCGGTGAACCCTGACGGCCAGCCCCCCTCTCCCAATACTGGTGCCTGTCCGCTGGTGGGTCGAGCGAGCCCCCCTGTGGTGGAGGCAGCTCTAAGCTTTTTAATTTAAATTGTCTCTCTAATTTGAATGAATACACTTTAAATCCATTTACAAGGATCTATTGGAGGGCAAGTCTCATGCCAGCAGCCGCGTAATTCCAGCTCCAGTAGCGTCCACTAAAGCTGCTGCAGTTAAAAAGCTTTTATAAGGATAGAGCTCGGCTGTCCACCGCAAGGCATCCTACTGCCAGTCCCAGCCCCTATGCCTTGGGGTGCCTCCTGATTCTCTTCACTGAGTATCCCGTGGTCCCGAAGCATTTCCTTTGAAAAAATTAAGTGTCCAAACTACAGGTGGTGTAGCTTGCTTAACAGCCGGGATAATCCGCTGACTAGCAGACACTGCTACTAGGCACAAAGTATTTCCTGGTCTAGATGCAGTTAAAAATTTGTAATTAGATACTCTCGTTGGATGCTGAGAAAGCATTCCATAGAGTCTCCTGGCACGCCATATATGATTCTCTTAAAAAGCATGGGGTAGGGGTCTAGTGGACCCTTTTATAGCCAAAATCACGGCCCTGTATCACAATACGTCACCTAGGCTGAAGATAAATGGAACTGTAGCACCCTGAGGGCTCGGTTGCTACAGAGGTATTGCACCTCACCCAGAGGTGTGATATCTCACTCTCAGGTAAGGATGGAGTGTGGATCAGGACCCGACACCTGCATGCATTACACCACATTGCCGTGGGGCAGGGCGACCAATATGCCTCTGAGATGGGCACGACAGTCCCTGTCCCTGGCTGGAGTGGGGGGAGGGAACACTGAGGAAGGGGAACCCTGTAGTGCAGGAGCAGGGAGGAAGCAGTTCCTGGGTGCATTGAGAAGGGAGTATAAAAGGTGGGCACCATCTTAGTTCAGTGCAGAGAAGTCTGAGCAGAAGTGGCAGGGAGCAGGGGCTCTGCATGAGCTCTGCTCTGGAGGCGGGCCTAGTAACAGAAGCCCAGGCCTGGAAGAGGGAGAAGGAAGGAAGAGGAGCGGAGAAGGCTCCAGGAACGAGGAATGAAGGGATCCCAGGGGTGCGGACGGGCGAGTCGCCACCGCACGCACCGAATCCACCTGCGTGGAGGGGTCAGGCCAAAGGGGGAGACCGGTCCCCGAAACTAGTGGAGGCAGGAAACGACCCTTAGCTAGAAACCGGAGGCTGTGACATTTTATGTGGCGCAGCCCCTCGCTACACCCGCTAGGAAGGCACCACATAGGGTCAGGGAAACTGGCGCCAAGTTTACCATGAGGAGGCCCGAGGCAGCCGGACAGAAGGGTTTGTAAGAAAGGCCAGACAAAGGACACACAAAGGGGGTCCTGTGAAGCGCTCCAAAGTTATCTGGGAGTTGTCTGAGCCCCTCACCTGGTGAGCACAGTACGACGTGGGCAGCCGTTACCTGCAGACGTGGTCTGGATAATAAGAACTGTGAGTAAAGGCCCCGGACTGCATCACTGACTCCGTGTCGTTACTGCTGCTGCCCTGCACCATCACCCCCATCCTCCGCATACACTGCCCTGAGTCTATACTCCTCCCGTGGGGAGTTATGCTACGCTCTGCTGCACCCACAACACCAGCCTCAGCGGTCTGTCCTGCAGCGGCGGTTCACTCTGACCGCAATCCACGGGTGGCGTAGTCGGACATTTAAACATCAAAACCACATAAATAGTTCCGCCACTGGTTTGACCACCCTGAGCCACGGAACCGGGTCGCTGCCAAGAAGACTACAACCACCAGCATCCACCAAAAAGGGTCCGGCTCCGGGTATCCCAAGGCCCAGGGGGTGCATCAGAACATTTTCATCACCTTTCACAATCACCAATGGGACAAGGCAGGGATGTCCTCTGTCCCCTCTCTTATACATCCTAGTGACGGAGCACCTGCTCTCATCAATTCGCCATAACCCCAATATTAGGTGGATTGAGGTGGGAGGCACCGAGTACAAGTGCTCTCTATTTGCTGATGATGTCCTAGTATATATCACTCAATCACATATATCCATCCATGCTGTTATGGCTGAAATAGATCACTTTGTTACATGGTCAAATTTTAAAATCAATGCAGCGAAGTCTGAGGCCCTCGATGTCTCCCTCCCCAAATCCATATAGGATTCCATCCAGTCCAACTTTCCCTTTGCCTGGCCCTCACAGGGTATCAAATACTTAGGAATTCCTATTCATAGAGACCTCTCTCATCTATGTTATCTTAATTTTGGGCCCTTTATTGAACAAGTCCATACAGACCACGGTTGGCAAGTTAGAACTGTAAGATTCACTACGTGAACCACTGGTGTTTTGTGGAAAAGCACATGTACACTGTGTTCCAAATTATTATGCAAAAAGTGTTTAGGAGTGATAAGGGAAGAATTTGTTTGTTTGTCAGTTAAACTCATTGATGGTGATGTGTGTCAGGGCTCTTTATATCACTGTAAGCAATTGCAGACACCTGTGCTAATTAGTTTGGCAGGTGTGTCCAATGAAAGGCAAGACTACTTAAGAAGGCTGTCTCACATAATTAAGCAGCCTACATTTTCTGCCAAAATGGGAAAGAAAAAGGATGTGTCGGCAGCTGAGAAGCAACAAATTGTGGAGTGAAGGCATGACTACAATCAACATTGTGTGATGATCAGGATGAAGTGTCTTGGCAATCAAGAAGTATGTAGCTGATTCACAGTACACACGTGTGCGTGCTGATAAGGGCAAATTGAGGACTCTTTCCTACAGGCAATTACGTCAGGTTGAAAGAGCAGCGGCAAAAAAGCCTTGTCATAGCAGCAGACAAGTTTTTGAAGCTGCTGGTGCCTCCAACGTCCCCGGAACAACAAGATGCAGGGTCCTTCAGAGGTTTGCAGCTGTGCATATGCCATCCTGTCGACCTCCTCTATCCACTTCACACAAGCAGAAACGGCTCCAGTGGGCCAAACATTACATGAAGACTGTTTTAAAAACTGTTTTGTTCACGGATGAGTGCCGTGCAGCGCTCAATCGTCCAGATGGATGGAGTGGAGGATGGCTGGTTGATGGACACCCCACGCAAACACGGCTACAGCGCCAACAAGGAGGAGGTGGAGTAATGTTTTGGGCTGGAATCATGGGGAGAGAGATTGTCGGCCCCTTTAGGATCCCTGAAGGCGCTAAAGATGTACTCCATAATGTATGTGGATTTTCTCAAACAGCACTTCCTGCCATGGTTCAAGAAGAAGAACCGTGTATTTCACAGCAAGATCATTTTTTTGCATGATAATGCACCATCTCATGCTGCACATAAAACATCTGCATCTCTGGCTGATATGGGCATAAAAGGGGACAAACTTATGGTGTGACCCCCATGCTCCCCTGACCTCTACCCCATTCAGAACCTCTGGAGCATCATCAAAAGGAGTGTCTATGATGGCGGGAGGCAGTTCACATCTAAGCAACAGCCCTGGGAGGGTATTCTGTCCTCAAGCAAAACAATTGAAGCAGAAACCATCCAAAACCTGACAAATTCAATGGACGAGAGAGTTCAGAAGCTCCTTTCGAACAAGGGGTCCTATGTGAAAATGTAACATCACCTAGAATAAAGTTTTGAGTTGAAAACTGCTTGATTTCAGTTTCTAATAACCTGCTAATGCTTATAATTTCAAAAATGACCATTTTTTTGGTCTTTATTAAAATGAAAAGGTTGATCGAAAAGTTTGGGGGATCTAAGAGTGTGGCAACCCAGTAGTCATGATTACTTCGAATTCTGACAATATGAGGGTCATGTTGCAGGTAGTGCAGCAAGAAGGCACTTATCTGTCTTGCGCATCTCGGAGCCCCAAAATTATTTTCCGGGATAGATGCAGCTAAAAATTATTATTAATTTTAAATCTGGTGGAGCTTAGTATAGATGGCCTAATAGGATCAGTGCTGCACACTGCTACAAAGCCCAAATTATTTTCCAGTCAAGATACAGATAAACATGATTAGTAATTTTAAATCTGGTGGAGCTTATTATAGATGGCCTAATAGAATCAGTGCTGCACACTGCTACAAAGCCCAAATTATTTTCCAGCCAAGATACAGATAAACATGATTAGTAATTTGAAAGCTTAAAACGGTTGGTAGGGTGATTTTAACCAATCATCAAGCTTTTACTCTCCCCAGGATGACACAGGGGTAGAAAAGTCGTTTCGGATCCATGATTTGTTCATCTTTATGAACGTGAGTCTGTCTACATTATCAGTGGAGAGCCGCGTGCGCTTATCTGTCAGCACACCACCAGCAGCGCTGAACACACGTTCAGACAGAACGCTGGCTGCGGGGCATGACAAGATCTCCAAGGCGTAAGTGGCTAGCTCCGGCCATTTATCCAGATTGGAAGCCCAAAAAGAGCAAGGGTCCAGTGACACAGTCATGGCTTCAATGTTTACTTGGAGATACTCCTGTACTATCGTCTCTAGGAGTTGACTATGTGTCAGACTTTTTGTCTCCTGTGGCCTTGCAAAGGATGGGCTAAAAAAGTGGTGAAATGATTCCGCAAAATTGATGTTACCAGCAGATACTGTGGTTCTGTTACGGTTTGAGTGCTGAACACTTGACGGTCCCACGGTTGGCAAGTTGGAACTGTGAGATTCACTACGTGCACCACTGGTGTTTTGTGGAAAAGCACATGTAAGATTCTGCAACAGTTTCTGCTGATACTCCTGCATGCGTGCATCCCTTTCTATGGCAGGAATAATTTCTGCAAATTTACTTTTGTACCGGGGATCTAACAGTGTGGCAACCCAGTAGTCAGGATTATTTCTAATTCTCAAAATTCGAGGGTCATGTTGCAGGTAGTGCAGCAAGAAGGCACTCATGTGTGTTGCGCATCCAGGAGCACCAAGTCCCTGTTGTGTTGGTGGCGAGGTAACAATCATGCTTCCTTCCTCTGTCCTCTCCCCCCAACCTCGCACAACAGAAATGTGATCAAGGTCTCCCTCATCTGATGAGTCTTCCATCAGTTCGTCCTCCACTTCTTCCTGGGCTCCTGCACCTTCCTCACTAGTTTGGCTGCTACCATGCGCCCTGGTAAAACCATCTCCCCCACCCTCACATGCCTGCCGCCTTGGTGCTGCCGACCGTCTGGACCTTGCAGATGTTAGCCCTTCCGCATACAACTCCTCCTCCTCTACTTCCTCCACCTCCTCTTGTGCCACCACCTGACTCCGAATTCTGTTTAACATGTGCTCCAGCAAGTAAATCACCGGAATAGTCTTGCTGATAATGGCATCGTCAGCACTAAACATCTTCGTTGCCATTTCAAAACTGTGCAGAAGGGTGCATAGGTCCCTGATCTGAGACCACTCCTCCAGCGTGATTTGCCCCACCTCTGGATCTCGTTGGCCCAGGCTATACGTCAGAACGTATTGCACCAGGGCTTGTCGGTGCTGCCACAGTCGCTGCAACATGTGCAGAGTTGAATTCCACCGGGTAGGCACATCGCATTTTAGCCGGTGAAGTGGTAGGCCCAACGACTTCTGTAGAGATGTAAGTCGCTGAGCTGCGGGATGCGAACGGCGGAAGAGAGCACACAGCGACCGTGCCCTCTGCAGAAGGCCATCTAGTCTGGGATAGTGGCCTAAAAATTGCTGGACAACCAGGTTCAACACGTGAGCCATACAAGGCACGTGTGTGACATTGCCCCGGCGAAGGGCCGCACCCAGGTTTGCAGCATTGTCGCACACGGCCTTCCCTGGTTTCAGGTCCAGTGGAGACAACCATTCAATAAATTGGTTCTCCAGAGCTGACCACAACTCCTCAGCTGTGTGACTCACATTTCCCAGACATTTCAAAGTAAAAACCGCCTGATGACGTTGAGCCCTACTGCCAGCATAGTAAGGAGGTGTGCAGGATCCCTTCTGCGCAGTTAGAAAGCTTGTGGCATGACCAGACAGGCTTTGGATGCAGGTGGAAGACCGAGAGGAGGTTGAGGAAGCAGAAGCAGTGGAGGAACTTTGACATAAAGAGGATTGACGCACAACTTGTGGGGACGGCAAGACTTGGACAGCAGCCCCTTGTCCTGCTGTCACCATAGTTACCCAGTGCCCAGTCAGCGACATGTAACGCCCCTGTCCATGCCTACTCGTCCTAGTGTCTGTGGTGAAATGCACCCTGTCACACACAGAGTTTCTCAAAGAAGCGGTGATGTTGTGTGCGACATGCTGGTGGAGCGCAGGCACACCTTTCTTTGAGAAGTAGTGCCGACTGGGCATCTGGTACTGGGGCACTGCGACGGACATAAGGTCTCGAAAATCCTCTGTGTCCACCAGGCGGAAAGGCAGCATTTCTGTAGCCAAGAGCTTGCAGATGGTGAAATTCAACCTCATAGCTTTCTCATGGCTAGGAGGAAATGGTCTTTTACTTGTCCACATCTGAGGGACCGAGGGCTGGCTATTGTGCTTAGACGGGGTTGATAAGGGTGTCCCCGGCAAACTGCCGGTCTGTGAGGAAGATGCAGGCGGACATGTTAGGTTGCCTTGATCAAAAGGTGGTGCTATCCATGTCGGACAGCGCTCAACACCAGCTGGTGTTACCACCTCCAAAGAAAATGATAACCTGCCAATCACGCTGGCTGTTGCGGGTAAAGAGGTGGCAGGTCTGCGCCCCAAAACAGGTGTGACTGCTGTCCCCCCCGTCACAGAGGATGAAGAGGCCGCGGATGCACAAGATATGGCAGACGGTGGTTGGCCCGGCCGGCTAGGCCGCATTGTAGCACACTGAGCTTCCCACTGCAACTTATGCTTCATGTCCATGTGCCGGTTCATGCATGAAGTACTCAAACTATGTATTTTTTGGCCTCTACTTAGCTTTTGCTGACAAATGTTACAGATAACATGAGTTGGGTCATCTTTATCGATCTGAAAAAATGCCCAGGCTATGCAAGGCTTAGCACCCATGCGACCTGAAGAGCCACCACGACTTGTGGTGAGAGGCAGAGTTGTGTTTGAGGATGCAGTTGTTGACGTGCTTCCAGTACTACGTCTCTGTCCAGGAAGGCGTAACCTGACCTCATCGTCACTAGCATCTTCCTCCACCTCCTCTGCTGACCTCATCTTTGGCTGACTGTGGGTTGACAGTAAGTGGGATCTCCAACCTCATCATCATCACCCTGTGCGTTATCACACCCGTCGTCCTCAGAGCCAACCTGTTCCTGCCCTGACAAAAAACTAAAGTTGTCGCTCCAATCAGGTATTTGAGTCTCATCATCGTCTTCCTCATTGTCTCCACCAACAGGAGTTACAGTTTGGGAATGAGGGTCTACATTATGGTCAGAACCTTCTGCGTCTGGTCCTGGATCCGACTCATAAAGATTCTGGGCATCAGTGCAGATCATTTCCTCGTCTGGATTCACAGAAGCGCTGGAGTCGACCTCTGATTCCCAGGCTATAGTATGAGTAAATGTAACATACCTGGCGGCGTCCTTGCATAGTGGTCCATCTCCCACTGTGCAAGAGCGCGCACTTGATCTCCAGTCCAGGGTGTCTCTCTGGCTTCCCTCCATGCTGTCTGTTTGCTTCTGTGTCTGCTGCTTAAGGGCGGCGCCCGATCACTTCCTGCTTTTTGTACCTGCTGCAGGCACACCCCTTGTGCGTCCTCAGCCTATTGCTGTCTATCACCTGGTATTTAAACCAGCTGCCCCAATTAACTGATGCCTGAGCATCTTGCCCTGTCAGTTGGCTTTTGTCTCTGACATGCCAGGTCCTGTCTATGTTACCTGTCTTGCAGTATCTGTTTCCATGTCTGTACTGTGTCCTATCTGTGTACCTTAACCTGCAGTCTGTACTCATTCCTTACCTGTTCGTTCCGCCTTCCTGGAGGCTGTATTTCCAGGCCAGTCTGAACACGCTCCTTGCCTGTTCGTCCCGCCTCTTTGAGGGCCGTATTCCCAGACCCGCTCCTGTATCCCGCTGCAGTGTCGGTCTCTTCCGTACACTCAGTTCCAGTCTGAACTCTCTCCTATTTTTTACCTGTTTTTTCTCTATGTCCGTTCCTTTCCTTTTTCTGCAGAGTCTGTACTCGTACCTAACTCCTGCTCGTTGTTACTGTACTTCCGTTTGTGAGTTTGTGGTCCACTCGCTACTTCTCTGCAAGTACCCTGTGGGTATCTGGTTCTGCCTTTCCCTTCTAGTCTGTTCTGTGTGATAAGAGCCTTGTCCACCGCGTCTGCAGTTTTCGCTTTGCCCAGCTCTGTCCACCGCGTCTGCGGTTTTCGCTTTGCTCAGCTCTGTCCACCGCGTCTGCGGTTTTCGCTTTGCCCAGCTCTGTCCGCCGCGTCTGCGGTTTTCGCTTTGCTCAGCTCTGTCCGCCGCGTCTGCGGTTTTCGCTTTGCTCTGCTCTGTCTGCCCCATCTGCGGTTTTCGCTTTGCTCTGCTCTGTCCACCGCGTCTGCGATTTTCGCTTTGCTCAGCTCTGTCCACCGCGTTTGCGGTTTTCGCTTTGCTCAGCTCAGTCCACCGCGTCTGCGGTTTTCGCTTTGCTCAGCTCTGTCCACCGCGTCTGCGGTTTTCGCTTTGCTCAGCTCTGTCCACCGCGTCTGCGGTTTTCGCTTTGCTCAGCTCTGTCCACCCCGTCTGCGGTTTTCGCTTTGCTCAGCTCTGTCCACCGCGTCTGCGGTTTTCGCTTTGATCAGCTCTGTCCACCGCGTCTGCGGTTTTCGCTTTGCTCAGCTCTGTCCACCGCGTCTGCGGTTTTCGCTTTGCTCAGCTCTGTCCACCGCGTCTGCGGTTTTCGCTTTGCCCAGCTCTGTCCACCGCGTCTGCGGTTTTCGCTTTACCCAGCTCTGTCCGCCGCGTCTGCGGTTTTCACTTTGCTCAGCTCTGTCCGCCGCGTCTGCAGCTTTCGCTTTGCTCAGCTCTGTCCGCCGCGTCTGCGGCTTTCGCTTTGCTCAGCTCTGTTCGCCGCATCTGCGGTTTTCGCTTTGCTCAGCTCTGTCCGCCGTGTCTGCGGTTTTCGCTTTGCTCAGCTCTGTCCGCCGCGTCTGCGGTTTTCGCTTTGCTCTGCTCTGTCCACCGCGTCTGCGGTTTTCGCTTTGCTCAGCTCTGTCCACCGCGTCTGCGGTTTTCGCTTTGCGCAGCTCTGTCCACCGCGTCTGCGGTTTTCGCTTTACCCAGCTCTGTCCGCCGCGTCTGCGGTTTTCACTTTGCTCAGCTCTGTCCGCCGCGTCTGCAGCTTTCGCTTTGCTCAGCTCTGTCCGCCGCGTCTGCGGCTTTCGCTTTGCTCAGCTCTGTTCGCCGCATCTGCGGTTTTCGCTTTGCTCAGCTCTGTCCGCCGGGTCTGCGGTTTTCGCTTTGCTCAGCTCTGTCCGCCGCGTCTGCGGTTTTCGCTTTGCTCTGCTCTGTCCGCCGCATCTGCGGTTTTCGCTTTGCTCTGCTCTGTCCACCTCATCTGCGGTTTTCGCCTTGCTCTGCTCTGTCCACCGCGTCTGCAGCTTTCGCTTTGCTCAGCTCTGTCCGCCGCGTCTGCGGCTTTCGCTTTGCTCAGCTCTGTTCGCCGCATCTGCGGTTTTCGCTTTGCTCAGCTCTGTCCGCCGTGTCTGCGGTTTTCGCTTTGCTCAGCTCTGTCCGCCGCGTCTGCGGTTTTCGCTTTGCTCTGCTCTGTCCGCCGCATCTGCGGTTTTCGCTTTGCTCTGCTCTGTCCACCGCATCTGCGGTTTTCGCCTTGCTCTGCTCTGTCCACCGCGTCTGCGGTTTTCGCATTGCTCAGCTCTGTACACCGCGTCTGCGGTTTCGAATTTGTCTCCCAGTCTGTACTGGACCCTACCCAGCCTGCGCTCTAGTCTGCCTGTCCCTGTATTCCCCGGTGTGGGTCAACAGCCGTTTCCGGAGTCTGACCTGGAGTAGACCCTGGTTCCTCTGCTCGGTTCCTCCCTGGTGCACTGGCGTCGTATGCCGTCGTGCGACCTTGGTCGGATCGGGCAGATACTTAGTTACGCCCCTCCAGGCACTCTCCGGTTCATGGCACAGTGGAATCACTACATAAACAAGCACACGCCAGCCAGTCCGGGCGTGTGCATTACAGCATGCTCAGGCCATGGTTCCCGTTGAGCCCCACGGCCTTCGCTCTCTGAGAAGTTTTCCAGCGAATTCATGCATTGAAATAAATAAATAAAATTTTTTTTCCCTTTAGCTGAGTTGCAGGCGAATTACGCACCCACCCAGATGGATCTATCTGCTCTCGTTCCTGCGGATCCGCTACGTTATTATGGGGATCCAAGGCAAAGTCGTGCATTTGTGGAGCAATGCATGCTACACTTCAAGTTCTACCCTCTATGTTTTCCCACCGATCGGGTTAAGGTGGCATTCTTTATGTCTTACCTGGCGGGTGATGCCTTGGAATGGATCAACCCCCTATATGAAACACAGGATCCGATCCTCCTGGCCCTAATGGCCTTCCTGGTGGCCTTTCTAATGGTCTTCGATGATCCTAACCCGGAGGCTCCTGCTGAAGCTTCACTTCCCAATATCCCGGAGCAGCCCCAATGGGTAATGTGTGGGTAGCGCAATAGTCCTCCAGCCCAATGAGACTACTGACCACCCAGAATCCTCACAGGGTGACTACGCTTTCCGGAATACTTTTCCCAACCTCAAGAGGCAGTCCAGACGTGCTAGACGTAGAGGCAAGCCATCACGCCAGGGTCTGTCCTCCCTGAGACCTCCTGACCCTAACCTTGAAGTCCCTACTGAAGCTTCATCTCCCTGTATCCTGGAGAAGCCCCAACGGGTAATGTGCGTGGGTAGTGCACCAGTTCTCCTGCCCGAAGAGACTTCTGCCCATCCAGACACCACACAGGAGAACTTCCTGCACCCGGCATCAGATGCTTCACCCACTTTAACCGGTGTGCATGTCCAAGGATGCTCCAAAGCTGTGGTTACCTCAGAGTCTGTGCACCTCTACTACCTGGCGGAGGACCCCCAGTTGCCTCCTGAATCCTCCGGGATACCACTCGATGACAAATGGAGAGAGACTTCTCTACACCCGGTAACGATACTTTGTCCGCTTCGTCCTGTGAGCCTGACAATGGGTACCCCATAGTGGTAGTTACCCCCGAGTCTCTACACCCCTCCGACCAGGCGGAGGACCTCCATTTGTCTCCTGAACCCTTCGGGGTGCTACCTGGTAGCAAAAGGACAGAGACTCTCCTATACTCTGTACCTGATACCTCGCTCGCTTCGTCCAGTGAGTCCAACCTAGTGTACTCCAAAGCAGAGGTTATTCCCGAGTCTCTACACCCCTCCGACCAGGCGGAGGACCTCCAGTTGTCTCCAGAACCCTTCGGGGTGCTACCTGGTAGCGAAAGGACAGAGACTCTCCCATACTCTGTACCTGATACCTCGTCTGCTTCATCCAGCGAGTCCGACCTAGTGTACTTTGAAGCAGAGGTTACCCCCGAGTCTCTACACCCCTCCGACCAGGCGGAGGACCTCCAGTTGTCTCTTGAACCCTTCGGGGTGCTACCTGATGACCAATGGACAGGTACTCTTCTATATTCGGTACCTGATACCTCGCCCGCTTCATCCAGCGAGTCCGACCTAGTGTACTCCGAAGCAGAGGTTACCCCCGAGTCTCTGCACTATTCCGACCTGGCGGAGGACCCCCAGTTGTTTTCTGAATCCTCCTGGGTACCACCAGATAACAAGGTAACAGGGACTTTTCTACACCTTGTACCTGATACCTCGCCCATTTCATCCTGTGAGTTTGACAAGATGTACCCCGAAGCAGAGGTTACCCCCGAGTCTCTGCATTCCTCCAACACGGCGGAGGACTTCCAGTTGTCTCCTGAACCCTCTGGGATGCTACCTGATAATAAGTGGAGAGAGACTTCCTTGTGTGCTGTTCCTGGTACTCCACCCGTTTCGTCTGTTGCTGAGGATGGCTGGATAGGAGGTAGCATTCTAGCTACTCAGATGAGACCAGTTTCTCCAGTGGACAGTGGAAGTGATCTCCTTGAAGTAAAGGATTGGCCCTCGAATTCCCTGCGGAACATTCTGGCAGGCCTGAAGAAGAGGGGGAGTAAGGGGGGGGTACTGTAACATACCTGGCGGCGTCCTTGCATAGTGGTCCATCTCCCACTGTTCAAGAGCGCGCACTTGATCTCCAGTCCAGGGTGTCTCTCTGGCTTCCCTCCATGCTGTCTGTTTGCTTCTGTGTCTGCTGCTTAAGGGCGGCGCCCGATCACTTCCTGCTTTTTGTACCTGCTGCAGGCACACCCCTTGTGCGTCCTCAGCCTATTGCTGTCTATCACCTGGTATTTAAACCAGCTGCCCCAATTAACTGATGCCTGAGCATCTTGCCCTATCAGTTGGCTTTTGTCTCTGACATGCCAGGTCCTGTCTATGTTACCTGTCTTGCAGTATCTGTTTCCATGTCTGTACTGTGTCCTATCTGTGTACCTTAACCTGCAGTCTGTACTCGTTCCTTGCCTGTTCGTTCCACCTTCCTGGAGGCTGTATTTCCAGGCCAGTCTGAACACGCTCCTTGCCTGTTCGTCCCGCCTCTTTGGGGGCCGTATTCCCAGACCCGCTCCTGTATCCCGCTGCAGTGTCGGTCTCTTCCGTACACTCAGTTCCAGTCTGAACTCTCTCCTATTTTTTACCTGTTTTTTCTCTATGTCCGTTCCTTTCCTTTTTCTGCAGAGTCTGTACTCGTACCTAACTCCTGCTCGTTGTCACTGTACTTCCGTTTGTGAGTTTGTGGTCCACTCGCTACTTCTCTGCAAGTTCCCTGTGGGTATCTGGTTCTGCCTTTCCCTTCTAGTCTGTTCTGTGTGAACAGAGCCTTGTCCACCGCGTCTGCGGTTTTCGCTTTGCCCAGCTCTGTCCACCGCGTCTGCGGTTTTCGCTTTGCTCAGCTCTGTCCACCGCGTCTGCGGTTTTCGCTTTGCCCAGCTCTGTCCGACGCGTCTGCGGTTTTTGCTTTGCTCAGCTCTGTCCGCCGCGTCTGCGGTTTTCGCTTTGCTCTGCTCTGTCCGCCGCATCTGCGGCTTTCGCTTTGCTCTGCTCTGTCCACCGCGTCTGCGGTTTTCGCTTTGCTCAGCTCTGTCCACCGCGTCTGCGGTTTTCGCTTTGCTCAGCTCTGTCCACCGCGTCTGCGGTTTTCGCTTTGCTCAGCTCTGTCCACCGCGTCTGCGGTTTTCGCTTTGCTCAGCTCTGTCCACCGCGTCTGCGGTTTTCGCTTTGCTCAGCTCTGTCCACCGCCTCTGCGGTTTTCGCTTTGCTCAGCTCTGTCCACCGCGTCTGCGGTTTTCGCTTTGCTCAGCTCTGTCCACCGCGTCTGCGGTTTTCGCTTTGCTCAGCTCTGTCCACCGCGTCTGCGGTTTTCGCTTTGCTCAGCTCTGTCCACCGCGTCTGCGGTTTTCGCTTTGCCCCGCTCTGTCCACCGCGTCTGCGGTTTTCGCTTTACCCAGCTCTGTCCGCCGCGTCTGCGGTTTTCGCTTTGCTCTGCTCTGTCCGCCGCATCTGCGGTTTTCGTTTTGCTCTGCTCTGTCCACCGCGTCTGCGGTTTTCGCTTTGATCTGCTCTGTCCACCGCGTCTGCGGTTTTCGCTTTGCTCAGCTCTGTACACCGCGTCTGCGGTTTCGCTTTGCTCGGCCCTGTCCACCGCGTCTGCGGTTTCGAATTTGTCTCCCAGTCTGTACTGGACCCTACCGAGCCTGCGCTCTAGTCTACCTGTCCCTGTATTCCCCGGTGTGGGTCAACAGCCGTGTCCGGAGTCTGACCTGGAGTAGACCCTGGTTCCTCTGCTCGGTTCCTCCCTGGTGCACTGGCGTCATATGCCGTCGTGCGACCTTGGTCGGATCGGTCAGATACTTAGTTACGCCCCTCCAGGCACTCTCCGGTTCATGGCACAGTGGAATCACTACATAAACAAGCACACGCCAGCCAGTCCGGGCGTGTGCATTACAGTAAACAGCTCTGCAGACTCAACAATCTGTTCTATCTCATACTCAGACGGGCAGCTGGAGATTTGGGAGCTGTGAGGAAGCAAGTGCGATTGGGGTGACACCTTTGAGGACTGGAGTATTTGTGATGTTGAAGTTGATGTGGAGGAGAGCCCACTTAAAGGAGCACTTGATATCCGTTGAAGCACCTGCTGTTTTTGTGCCTCATCTGGAATTTGTAGCGATTGGCGTGGCCGTAAGAAAGGGATCTCATCACATTGTCCGCTAAAAGAAGTAGACATTTTAGTTCGGCTGGAAGATGGTCTTTCTTCTGCAGATGTTACTGTTGCTTTAACACCTACCCCACGGACACAACCTTTTTTCCACTTCCCAACACGCCTATTCCCCTTTCCACCAGCAGCAGGCCTTTTTCCACTCATTTTGGTGGTTAACTAATTCACAACTCTGGAGTTGTTTGCTCAAAAAAACAATGGATGGGAATCGAGCAGAGCTGAGTGGCCAAACTGTGGTATTAAGCCAAAACTATTGGCTGGGTTAGATGCAGAAAAAAATTATATTCAATTTGCAACCTGATGGAGGTCAGTATAGATGGACTAAGAGAACAAGTCCCACACACAGCTAGAAGCCCAAATATTTTTTCAGAGGTAGATGCAGAAAAAAATTGTATTCAGTTTTCAACCTGATGGAGGTCAGTATTAGTGTTGAGCCACCCCCGTAGTGTTCGAGTTCGGTTCGGTTCGTCGAACACCCGTGTGTTCGCCGAACTGTTCGTCGAACTGTTCGTCGAACACCTTCGAACACCGTTAAAACCAATGGCAGGCAAACAAAAACACATAGAAACACATAGAAAACACCTTCAAAGGTGTCCAAAAGCTGACAAACTGCTCAGAAGACACAACTAACACATGGAAAAGTGACAAGTACATATAGTCATGCGAAAAGAAAAGAGGTGGAGGAGTAAAAGGAGGGGGAGACACAGATATAGGCATGTCATGCCCTTCTAAAATCCAAAAAGTGAGAAGCCGAGACGGCCAGTCCGCTCCTGCCCGTGCCACCTCCGTGTCGCCGGGTTTGTGCCAGAGCCGCGGTGAACCCTGACGGCCAGCCCCCCTCTCCCAATACTGGTGCCTGTCCGCTGGTGGGTCGAGAGAGCCCCCCTGTGGTGGAGGCAGCTCTAAGCTTTTTAATTTAAATTGTCCCTCTAATTTGAATGAATACACTTTAAATCCATTTACAAGGATCTATTGGAGGGCAAGTCTCATGCCAGCAGCCGCGTAATTCCAGCTCCAGTAGCGTCCACTAAAGCTGCTGCAGTTAAAAAGCTTTTATAAGGATCGAGCTCGGCTGTCCACCGCAAGGCATCCTAGTGCCAGTCCCAGCCCCTATGCCTTGGGGTGCCTCCTGATGCTCTTCACTAAGTATCCCGTGGTCCCGAAGCATTTCCTTTGAAAAAATTAAGTGTCCAAACTACAGGTGGTGTAGCTTGCTTAACAGCCGGGATAATCCGCTGACTAGCAGACACTGCTACTAGGCACAAAGTATTTCCTGGGCTAGATGCAGTTAAAAATTTGTAAGTAGATACTCTCGTTGGATGCTGAGAAAGCATTCCATAGAGTCTCCTGGCACGCCATATATGATTCTCTTAAAAAGCTTGGGGTAGGGGTCTAGGGGACCCTTTTATAGCCAAAATCACGGCCCTGTATCACAATACGTCACCTAGGCTGAAGATAAATGGAACTGTAGCACCGAGGGCTCGGTTGCTACAGACGTATTGCACCTCACCCAGAGGTGTGATATCTCACTCTCAGATAAGGATGGAGTGTGGATCAGGACCCGACACCTGCATGCATTACACCACATTGCCGTGGGGCAGGGCGACCAATATGCCCCTGAGATGGGCACGACAGTCCCTGTCCCTGGCTGGAGTGGGGGGAGGGAACACTGAGGAAGGGGAACCCTGCAGTGCAGGAGCAGGGAGGAAGCAGTTCCTGGGTGCATTGAGAAGGGAGTATAAAAGGTGGGCACCATCTTAGTTCAGTGCAGAGAAGTCTGAGCAGAAGTGGCAGGGAGCAGGGGCTCTGCATGAGCTCTGCTCCGGAGGCGGGCCTAGTAACAGAGGCCCAGGCCTGCAAGAGGGAGAAGGAAGGAAGAGGAGCGGAGAAGGCTCCAGGAACGAGGAATGAAGGGATCCCAGGGGTGCGGACGGGCGAGTCGCCACCGCACGCCCGAATCCACCTGCGTGGAGGGGTCAGGCCAAAGGGGGAGACCGGTCCCCGAACTAGTGGAGGCAGGAAACGACCCTCAGCTAGAAACCGGAGGCTCTGACATTTTATGTGGCGTAGCCCCTTGCTCCACCCGCTAGGAAGGCACCACATAGGGTCAGGGAAACTGGCGCCAAGTTTACCAAGAGGAGGCCCGAGGCAGCCGGACAGAAGTGTTGGTAAGAAAGGCCAGACAAAGGACACACAAAGGGGGTCCTGTGAAGCGCTCCAAAGTTATCTGGGAGTTGTCTGAGCCCCTCACCTGGTGAGCACAGTACGACGTGGGCAGCCGTTACCTGCAGACGTGGTCTGGATAATAAGAACTGTGAGTAAAGGCCCTGAACTGCATCACTGACTCCGTGTCGTTACTGCTGCTGCCCTGCACCATCACCCCCATCCTCCGCATACACTGCCCTGAGGCTATACTCCTCCCGTGGGGAGTTATGCTACGCTCTGCTGCACCCACAACACCAGCCTTAGCGGTCTGCCCTGTAGCGGCGGTTCACTCTGACCGCAATCCACGGGTGGCGTAGTCGGACATTTAAACATCAAAACCACATAAATAGTTCCGCCACTGGTTTGACCGCCCTGAGCCACGGAACCGGATCGCCGCCACGAAGACTACAACCACCAGCATCCACCAAAAAGGGTCCGGCTCCGGGTGTCCCAAGGCCCAGGGGGTGCGTCAGAACATTTTCATCACCTTTCACAATCACCAATGGGACAAGGCAGGGATGTCCTCTGTCCCCTCTCTTATACATCCTAGTGACGGAGCACCTGCTCTCATCAATTCGCCATAACCCCAATATTGGGTGGATTGAGGTGGGAGGCACCGAGTACAAGTGCTCTCTATTTGCTGATGATGTCCTAGTATATATCACTCAATCACATATATCCATCCCTGCTGTTATGGCTGAAATAGATCACTTTGTTACATGGTAAAATTTTAAAATCAATGCAGCGAAGTCTGAGGCCCTCGATGTCTCCCTCCCTAAATCCATATAGGATTCCATCCAGTCCAACTTTCCCTTTGCCTGGCCCTCACAGGGTATCAAATACTTAGGAATTCCTATTCATAGAGACCTCTCCCATCTATGTTATCTTAATTTTGGGCCCTTTATTGAACAATTCCATACAGACCACAGTTGGCAAGTTAGAACTGTAAGATTCACTACGTGAACCACTGGTGTTTTGTGGAAAAGCACATGTACACCGCGTTCCAAATTATTATGCAAAAAGTGTTTAGGAGTGATAAGGGAAGAATTTGTTTGTTTGTCAGTTAAACTCATTGATGGTGATGTGTGTCAGGGCTCTTTATATCACTGTAAGCAATTGCAGACACCTGTGCTAATTAGTTTGGCAGGTGTGTCCAATGAAAGGCAAGACTACTTAAGATGGCTCTCTCACATTATTAAGCAGCCTACATTTTCTGCCAAAATGGGAAAGAAAAAGGATGTGTCGGCTGCTGAGAAGCAACAAATTGTGGAGTGTTTAGGTCAAGGCATGACTACAATCAACATTGTGCGATGATCAGGATGAAGTGTCTTGGCAATCAAGAAGTATGTAGCTGATTCACAGTACACACGTGTGCGTGCTGATAAGGGCAAATTGAGGACTCTTTCCTACAGGCAATTACGTCAGGTTGAAACAGCAGCGGCAAAAAAGCCTTGTCATAGCAGCAGACAAGTTTTTGAAGCTGCTTGTGCCTCCAACGTCCCCCGAACAACAAGATGCAGGGTCCTTCAGAGGCTTGCAGCTGTGCATATGCCATCCTGTCGACCTCCTCTATCCACTTCACACAAGCAGAAACGGCTCCAGTGGGCCAAACATTACATGAAGACTGATTTCAAAACTGTTTTGTTCACGGATGAGTGCCGTGCAGCGCTCGATGGTCCAGATGAATGGAGTGGAGGATGGCTGGTTGATGGACACCCCACGCAAACACGGCTACAGCGCCAACAAGGAGGAGGTGGAGTAATGTTTTAGGCTGGAATCATGTGGAGAGAGATTGTCGGCCCCTTTAGGATCCCTGAAGGCGCTAAAGATGAACTCCATAATGTATGTGGATTTTCTCAAACAGCACTTCCTGCCATGGTTCAAGAAGAAGAACCGTGTATTTCACAGCAAGATCATTTTTCTGCATGATAATGCACCATCTCATGCTGCACATAAAACATCTGCATCTCTGGCTGATATGGGCATAAAAGGGGACAAACTTATGGTGTGACCCCCATGCTCCCCTGACCTCTACCCCATTCAGAACCTTTGGAGCATCATTAAAAGGAGTGTCTATGATGGCGGGAGGCAGTTCACATCTAAGCAACAGCTCTGGGAGGGTATTCTGTCCTCATGCAAAACAATTGAAGCAGAAACCATCCAAAACCTGACAAATTCAATGGACGAGAGAGTTCAGAAGCTCCTTTCGAACAAGGGGTCCTATGTGAAAATGTAACATCACCTAGAATAAAGTTTTGAGTTGAAAACTGTTTGATTTCAGTTTCTAACAACCTGCTAATGCTTATAATTTCAAAATGACCATTTTTTTGGTCTTTATTAAAATGAAAAGGTTGATCGAAAAGTTTGGGGGATCTAAGAGTGTGGCAACCCAGTAGTCATGATTACTTCGAATTCTGACAATATGAGGGTCATGCTGCAGGTAGTGCAGCAAGAAGGCACTTATGTGTCTTGCGCATCTTGGAGCCCCAAAAATTATTTTCCGGGCTAGATGCAGCTAAAAATTATTTTTAATTTTAAATCTGGTGAAGCTTATTATAGATGGCCTAATAGGATCAGTGCTGCACACTGCTACAAAGCCCAAATTATTTTCCAGTCAAGATACAGATAAACATGATTAGTAATTTGAAAGCTTAAAACGATTGGTAGGGTGATTTTAACCAATCATCAAGCTTTTACTCTCCCCAGGATGACACAGGGGTAGAAAAGTCGTTTCGGATCCATGATTTGTTCATCTTTATGAACGTGAGTCTGTCTACATTATCAGTGGAGAGCCGCGTGCGCTTATCTGTCAGCACACCACCAGCAGCGCTGAACACACGTTCAGACAGAACGCTGGCTGCGGGGCATGACAAGATCTCCAAGGCGTAAGTGGCTAGCTCCGGCCATTTATCCAGATTGGAAGCCCAAAAAGAGCAAGGGTCCAGTGACACAGTCGTGGCTTCAATGTTTACTTGGAGATACTCCTGTACCATCGTCTCTAGGCGTTGACTATGTGTCAGACTTCTTGTCTCCTGTGGCCTTGCAAAGGATGGGCTAAAAAAGTGGTGAAATGATTCCGCAAAATTGATGTTACCAGCAGATACTGTGGTTCTGTTACGGTTTGAGTGCTGAACACTTGACGGTCCCACGGTTGGCAAGTTGGAACTGTGAGATTCACTACGTGCACCACTGGTATTTTGTGGAAAAGCACATGTAAGATTCTGCAACAGTCTCTGCTGATACTCCTGCATGCGTGCATCCCTTTCTATGGCAGGAATAATTTCTGCAAATTTACTTTTGTACCGGGGATCTAACAGTGTGGCAACCCAGTAGTCAGGATTATTTCTAATTCTCACAATTCGAGGGTCATGTTGCAGGTAGTGCAGCAAGAAGGCACTCATGTGTGTTGCGCATCCAGGAGCACCAAGTCCCTGTTGTGTTGGTGGCGAGGTAGCAATCATGCTTCCTTCCTCTGTCCTCTCCCCCCAACCTCGCACAACAGAAATGTGATCAAGGTCTCCCTCATCTGATGAGTCTTCCATCAGTTCGTCCTCCACTTCTTCCTGGGCTCCTGCACCTTCCTCACTAGTTTGGCTGCTACCATGCGCCCTGGTAAAATCATCTCCCCCACCCTCACATGCCTGCCGCCTTGGTGCTGCCGACCGTCTGGACCTTGCAGATGTTAGCCCTTCCGCATACAACTCCTCCTCCTCTACTTCCTC
The DNA here is from genome assembly GCF_046119375.1 of Phyllobates terribilis. Classification (NCBI taxonomy): domain Eukaryota; kingdom Metazoa; phylum Chordata; class Amphibia; order Anura; family Dendrobatidae; genus Phyllobates; species Phyllobates terribilis. Next base: position 1,121,126,693 of record NW_027362761.1, on the reverse strand, counting down.
CACCTCCTCTTGTGCCACCACCTGACTCCGAATTCTGTTTAACATGTGCTCCAGCATGTAAATCACCGGAATAGTCATGCTGATAATGGCATCGTCAGCACTAAACATCTTCGTCGCCATTTCAAAACTGTGCAGAAGGGTGCATAGGTCCCTGATCTGAGACCACTCCTCCAGCGTGATTTGCCCCACCTCTGAATCTCGTTGGCCCAGGCTATACGTCAGAACGTATTGCACCAGGGCTTGTCGGTGCTGCCACAGTCGCTGCAACATGTGCAGAGTTGAATTCCACCGGGTAGGCACATCGCATTTTAGCCGGTGAAGTGGCAGGCCCAACGACTTCTGTAGAGATGTAAGTCGCTGAGCTGCGGGATGCGAACGGCGGAAGTGAGCACACAGCGACCGTGCCCTCTGCAGAAGGCCATCTAGTCTGGGATAGTGGGCTAAAAATTGCTGGACAACCAGGTTCAACACGTGAGCCATACAAGGCACGTGTGTGACATTGCCCCGGCGAAGGGCCGCACCCAGGTTTGCAGCATTGTCGCACACGGCCTTCCCTGGTTTCAGGTCCAGTGGAGACAACCATTCATGAAATTGGTTCTCCAGAGCTGACCACAACTCCTCAGCTGTGTGACTCACATTTCCCAGACATTTCAATGTAAAAACCGCCTGATGACGTTGAGCCCTACTGCCAGCATGGTAAGGAGGTGTGCAGGATCCCTTCTGCGCAGTTAGAAAGCTTGTGGCATGACCAGACAGGCTTTGGGTGCAGGTGGAAGACCGAGAGGAGGTTGAGGAGGCAGAAGCAGTGGAGGAAAAATGACATAAAGAGGATTGACGCACAACTCGTGGGGACGGCAAGACTTGGACAGCAGCCCCTTGTCCTGCTGTCACCATAGTTACCCAGTGCCCAGTCAGCGACATGTAACGCCCCTGTCCATGCCTACTCGTCCAAGTGTCTGTGGTGAAATGCACCCTGTCACACACAGAGTTTCTCAAAGAAGCGGTGATGTTGTGTGCGACATGCTGGTGGAGCGCAGGCACACCTTTCTTTGAGAAGTAGTGCCGACTGGGCATCTGGTACTGGGGCACTGCGACGGACATAAGGTCTCGAAAATCCTCCGTGTCCACCAGGCGGAAAGGCAGCATTTCTGTAGCCAAGAGCTTGCAGATGGTGAAATTCAACCTCTTAGCTTTCTCATGGCTAGGAGGAAATGGTCTTTTACTTGTCCACATCTGAGGGACCGAGGGCTGGCTATTGTGCTTAGACGGGGTTGATAAGGGTGTCCCCGGCAAACTGCCGGTCTGTGAGGAAGATGCAGGCGGACATGTTAGGTTGCCTTGATCCAAAGGTGGTGCTATCGATGTCGGACAGCGCTCAAGACCAGCTGGTGTTACCACCTCCAAAGAAAATGATGACCTGCCAATCACGCTGGCTGTTGCGGGTAAAGAGGTGGCAGGTCTGCGCCCCAAAACAGGTGTGACTGCTGTCCCCCCATTCACAGAGGATGAAGAGGCCGCGGATGCACAAGATATGGCAGACGGTGGTTGGCCCGGCCGGCTAGACCGCATTGTAGCACACTGAGCTTCCCACTGCAACTTATGCTTCATGTCCATGTGCCGGTTCATGCATGAAGTACTCAAACTATGTATTTTTTGGCCTCTACTTAGCTTTTGCTGACAAATGTTACAGATAACACGAGTTGGGTCATCTTTATCGATCTGAAAAAATGCCCAGGCTATGCAAGGCTTAGCACCCATGCGACCTGAAGAGCCACCACGACTTGTGGTGAGAGGCAGAGTTGTGTTTGAGGATGCAGTTGTTGACGTGCTTCCAGTACTACGTCTCTGTCCAGGAAGGCGCAACCTGACCTCGTCGTCACTAGCATCTTCCTCCACCTCCTCTGCTGACCTCATCTCTTGGCTGACTGTGGGTTGACAGTAAGTGGGATCTCCGACCTCATCATCATCACCCTGTGCGTTATCACTAGTGTTGAGCCACCCCCGTAGTGTTCGAGTTCGGTTCGGTTCGTCGAACACCCGTGTGTTCGCCGAACTGTTCGTCGAACTGTTCGTCGAACACCTTCGAACACCGTTAAAACCAATGGCAGGCAAACAAAAACACATAGAAACACATAGAAAACACCTTCAAAGGTGTCCAAAAGCTGACAAACTGCTCAGAAGACACAACTAACACATGGAAAAGTGACAAGTACATATAGTCATGCGAAAAGAAAAGAGGTGGAGGAGTAAAAGGAGGGGGAGACACAGATATAGGCATGTCATGCCCTTCTAAAATCCAAAAAGTGAGAAGCCGAGACGGCCAGTCCGCTCCTGCCCGTGCCACCTCCGTGTCGCCGGGTTTGTGCCAGAGCCGCGGTGAACCCTGATGGCCAGCCCCCCTCTCCCAATACTGGTGCCTGTCCGCTGGTGGGTCGAGAGAGCCCCCCTGTGGTGGAGGTAGCTCTAAGCTTTTTAATTTAAATTGTCCCTCTAATTTGAATGAATACACTTTAAATCCATTTACAAGGATCTATTGGAGGGCAAGTCTCATGCCAGCAGCCGCGTAATTCCAGCTCCAGTAGCGTCCACTAAAGCTGCTGCAGTTAAAAAGCTTTTATAAGGATCGAGCTCGGCTGTCCACCGCAAGGCATCCTAGTGCCAGTCCCAGCCCCTATGCCTTGGGGTGCCTCCTGATGCTCTTCACTAAGTATCCCGTGGTCCCGAAGCATTTCCTTTGAAAAAATTAAGTGTCCAAACTACAGGTGGTGTAGCTTGCTTAACAGCCGGGATAATCCGCTGACTAGCAGACACTGCTACTAGGCACAAAGTATTTCCTGGGCTAGATGCAGTTAAAAATTTGTAAGTAGATACTCTCGTTGGATGCTGAGAAAGCATTCCATAGAGTCTCCTGGCACGCCATATATGATTCTCTTAAAAAGCTTGGGGTAGGGGTCTAGGGGACCCTTTTATAGCCAAAATCACGGCCCTGTATCACAATACGTCACCTAGGCTGAAGATAAATGGAACTGTAGCACCGAGGGCTCGGTTGCTACAGACGTATTGCACCTCACCCAGAGGTGTGATATCTCACTCTCAGATAAGGATGGAGTGTGGATCAGGACCCGACACCTGCATGCATTACACCACATTGCCGTGGGGCAGGGCGACCAATATGCCCCTGAGATGGGCACGACAGTCCCTGTCCCTGGCTGGAGTGGGGGGAGGGAACACTGAGGAAGGGGAACCCTGCAGTGCAGGAGTAGGGAGGAAGCAGTTCCTAGGTGCATTGAGAAGGGAGTATAAAAGGTGGGCACCATCTTAGTTCAGTGCAGAGAAGTCTGAGCAGAAGTGGCAGGGAGCAGGGGCTCTGCATGAGCTCTGCTCCGGAGGCGGGCCTAGTAACAGAGGCCCAGGCCTGCAAGAGGGAGAAGGAAGGAAGAGGAGCGGAGAAGGCTCCAGGAACGAGGAATGAAGGGATCCCAGGGGTGCGGACGGGCGAGTCGCCACCGCACGCCCGAATCCACCTGCGTGGAGGGGTCAGGCCAAAGGGGGAGACCGGTCCCCGAACTAGTGGAGGCAGGAAACGACCCTCAGCTAGAAACCGGAGGCTCTGACATTTTATGTGGCGCAGCCCCTTGCTCCACCCGCTAGGAAGGCACCACATAGGGTCAGGGAAACTGGCGCCAAGTTTACCAAGAGGAGGCCCGAAGCAGCCGGACAGAAGTGTTGGTAAGAAAGGCCAGACAAAGGACACACAAAGGGGGTCCTGTGAAGCGCTCCAAAGTTATCTGGGAGTTGTCTGAGCCCCTCACCTGGTGAGCACAGTACGACGTGGGCAGCCGTTACCTGCAGACGTGGTCTGGATAATAAGAACTGTGAGTAAAGGCCCTGAACTGCATCACTGACTCCGTGTCGTTACTGCTGCTGCCCTGCACCATCACCCCCATCCTCCGCATACACTGCCCTGAGGCTATACTCCTCCCGTGGGGAGTTATGCTACGCTCTGCTGCACCCACAACACCAGCCTTAGCGGTCTGCCCTGTAGCGGCGGTTCACTCTGACCGCAATCCACGGGTGGCGTAGTCGGACATTTAAACATCAAAACCACATAAATAGTTCCGCCACTGGTTTGACCGCCCTGAGCCACGGAACCGGATCGCCGCCACGAAGACTACAACCACCAGCATCCACCAAAAAGGGTCCGGCTCCGGGTGTCCCAAGGCCCAGGGGGTGCGTCAGAACATTTTCATCACCTTTCACAATCACCAATGGGACAAGGCAGGGATGTCCTCTGTCCCCTCTCTTATACATCCTAGTGACGGAGCACCTGCTCTCATCAATTCGCCATAACCCCAATATTAGGTGGATTGAGGTGGGAGGCACCGAGTACAAGTGCTCTCTATTTGCTGATGATGTCCTAGTATATATCACTCAATCACATATATCCATCCCTGCTGTTATGGCTGAAATAGATCACTTTGTTACATGGTAAAATTTTAAAATCAATGCAGCGAAGTCTGAGGCCCTCGATGTCTCCATCCCTAAATCCATATAGGATTCCATCCAGTCCAACTTTCCCTTTGCCTGGCCCTCACAGGGTATCAAATACTTAGGAATTCCTATTCATAGAGACCTCTCCCATCTATGTTATATTAATTTTGGGCCCTTTATTGAACAATTCCATACAGACCACAGTTGGCAAGTTAGAACTGTAAGATTCACTACGTGAACCACTGGTGTTTTGTGGAAAAGCACATGTACACCGCGTTCCAAATTATTATGCAAAAAGTGTTTAGGAGTGATAAGGGAAGAATTTGTTTGTTTGTCAGTTAAACTCATTGATGGTGATGTGTGTCAGGGCTCTTTATATCACTGTAAGCAATTGCAGACACCTGTGCTAATTAGTTTGGCAGGTGTGTCCAATGAAAGGCAAGACTACTTAAGAAGGCTCTCTCACATTATTAAGCAGCCTACATTTTCTGCCAAAATGGGAAAGAAAAAGGATGTGTCGGCTGCTGAGAAGCAACAAATTGTGGAGTGTTTAGGTCAAGGCATGACTACAATCAACATTGTGCGATGATCAGGATGAAGTGTCTTGGCAATCAAGAAGTATGTAGCTGATTCACAGTACACACGTGTGCGTGCTGATAAGGGCAAATTGAGGACTCTTTCCTACAGGCAATTACGTCAGGTTGAAACAGCAGCGGCAAAAAAGCCTTGTCATAGCAGCAGACAAGTTTTTGAAGCTGCTTGTGCCTCCAACGTCCCCCGAACAACAAGATGCAGGGTCCTTCAGAGGTTTGCAGCTGTGCATATGCCATCCTGTCGACCTCCTCTATCCACTTCACACAAGCAGAAATGGCTCCAGTGGGCCAAACATTACATGAAGACTGATTTCAAAACTGTTTTGTTCACGGATGAGTGCCGTGCAGCGCTCGATGGTCCAGATGAATGGAGTGGAGGATGGCTGGTTGATGGACACCCCACGCAAACACGGCTACAGCGCCAACAAGGAGGAGGTGGAGTAATGTTTTGGGCTGGAATCATGGGGAGAGAGATTGTCGGCCCCTTTAGGATCCCTGAAGGCGCTAAAGATGAACTCCATAATGTATGTGGATTTTCTCAAACAGCACTTCCTGCCATGGTTCAAGAAGAAGAACCGTGTATTTCACAGCAAGATCATTTTTCTGCATGATAATGCACCATCTCATGCTGCACATAAAACATCTGCATCTCTGGCTGATATGGGCATAAAAGGGGACAAACTTATGGTGTGACCCCCATGCTCCCCTGACCTCTACCCCATTCAGAACCTTTGGAGCATCATTAAAAGGAGTGTCTATGATGGCGGGAGGCAGTTCACATCTAAGCAACAGCTCTGGGAGGGTATTCTGTCCTCATGCAAAACAATTGAAGCAGAAACCATCCAAAACCTGACAAATTCAATGGACGAGAGAGTTCAGAAGCTCCTTTCGAACAAGGGGTCCTATGTGAAAATGTAACATCACCTAGAATAAAGTTTTGAGTTGAAAACTGTTTGATTTCAGTTTCTAACAACCTGCTAATGCTTATAATTTCAAAAATGACCATTTTTTTGGTCTTTATTAAAATGAAAAGGTTGATCGAAAAGTTTGGGGGATCTAAGAGTGTGGCAACCCAGTAGTCATGATTACTTCGAATTCTGACAATATGAGGGTCATGTTGCAGGTAGTGCAGCAAGAAGGCACTTATGTGTCTTGCGCATCTTGGAGCCCCAAAAATTATTTTCCGGGCTAGATGCAGCTAAAAATTATTTTTAATTTTAAATCTGGTGAAGCTTATTATAGATGGCCTAATAGGATCAGTGCTGCACACTGCTACAAAGCCCAAATTATTTTCCAGTCAAGATACAGATAAACATGATTAGTAATTTGAAAGCTTAAAACGGTTGGTAGGGTGATTTTAACCAATCATCAAGCTTTTACTCTCCCCAGGATGACACAGGGGTAGAAAAGTCGTTTCGGATCCATGATTTGTTCATCTTTATGAACGTGAGTCTGTCTACATTATCAGTGGAGAGCCGCGTGCGCTTATCTGTCAGCACACCACCAGCAGCGCTGAACACACGTTCAGACAGAACGCTGGCTGCGGGGCATGACAAGATCTCCAAGGCGTAAGTGGCTAGCTCCGGCCATTTATCCAGATTGGAAGCCCAAAAAGAGCAAGGGTCCAGTGACACAGTCGTGGCTTCAATGTTTACTTGCAGATACTCCTGTACCATCGTCTCTAGGCGTTGACTATGTGTCAGACTTCTTGTCTCCTGTGGCCTTGCAAAGGATGGGCTAAAAAAGTGGTGAAATGATTCCGCAAAATTGATGTTACCAGCAGATACTGTGGTTCTGTTACGGTTTGAGTGCTGAACACTTGACGGTCCCACGGTTGGCAAGTTGGAACTGTGAGATTCACTACGTGCACCACTGGTATTTTGTGGAAAAGCACATGTAAGATTCTGCAACAGTCTCTGCTGATACTCCTGCATGCGTGCATCCCTTTCTATGGCAGGAATAATTTCTGCAAATTTACTTTTGTACCGGGGATCTAACAGTGTGGCAACCCAGTAGTCAGGATTATTTCTAATTCTCACAATTCGAGGGTCATGCTGCAGGTAGTGCAGCAAGAAGGCACTCATGTGTGTTGCGCATCCAGGAGCACCAAGTCCCTGTTGTGTTGGTGGCGAGGTAGCAATCATGCTTCCTTCCTCTGTCCTCTCCCCCCAACCTCGCACAACAGAAATGTGATCAAGGTCTCCCTCATCTGATGAGTCTTCCATCAGTTCGTCCTCCACTTCTTCCTGGGCTCCTGCACCTTCCTCACTAGTTTGGCTGCTACCATGCGCCCTGGTAAAATCATCTCCCCCACCCTCACATGCCTGCCGCCTTGGTGCTGCCGACCGTCTGGACCTTGCAGATGTTAGCCCTTCCGCATACAACTCCTCCTCCTCTACTTCCTCCACCTCCTCTTGTGCCACCACCTGACTCCGAATTCTGTTTAACATGTGCTCCAGCATGTAAATCACCGGAATAGTCATGCTGATAATGGCATCGTCAGCACTAAACATCTTCGTCGCCATTTCAAAACTGTGCAGAAGGGTGCATAGGTCCCTGATCTGAGACCACTCCTCCAGCGTGATTTGCCCCACCTCTGAATCTCGTTGGCCCAGGCTATACGTCAGAACGTATTGCACCAGGGCTTGTCGGTGCTGCCACAGTCGCTGCAACATGTGCAGAGTTGAATTCCACCGGGTAGGCACATCGCATTTTAGCCGGTGAAGTGGCAGGCCCAACGACTTCTGTAGAGATGTAAGTCGCTGAGCTGCGGGATGCGAACGGCGGAAGTGAGCACACAGCGACCGTGCCCTCTGCAGAAGGCCATCTAGTCTGGGATAGTGGGCTAAAAATTGCTGGACAACCAGGTTCAACACGTGAGCCATACAAGGCACGTGTGTGACATTGCCCCGGCGAAGGGCCGCACCCAGGTTTGCAGCATTGTCGCACACGGCCTTCCCTGGTTTCAGGTCCAGTGGAGACAACCATTCATGAAATTGGTTCTCCAGAGCTGACCACAACTCCTCAGCTGTGTGACTCACATTTCCCAGACATTTCAATGTAAAAACCGCCTGATGACGTTGAGCCCTACTGCCAGCATAGTAAGGAGGTGTGCAGGATCCCTTCTGCGCAGTTAGAAAGCTTGTGGCATGACCAGACAGGCTTTGGGTGCAGGTGGAAGACCAAGAGGAGGTTGAGGAGGCAGAAGCAGTGGAGGAAAAATGACATAAAGAGGATTGACGCACAACTCGTGGGGACGGCAAGACTTGGACAGCAGCCCCTTGTCCTGCTGTCACCATAGTTACCCAGTGCCCAGTCAGCAACATGTAACGCCCCTGTCCATGCCTACTCGTCCAAGTGTCTGTGGTGAAATGCACCCTGTCACACACAGAGTTTCTCAAAGAAGCGGTGATGTTGTGTGCGACATGCTGGTGGAGCGCAGGCACACCTTTCTTTGAGAAGTAGTGCCGACTGGGCATCTGGTACTGGGGCACTGCGACGGACATAAGGTCTCGAAAATCCTCCGTGTCCACCAGGCGGAAAGGCAGCATTTCTGTAGCCAAGAGCTTGCAGATGGTGAAATTCAACCTCTTAGCTTTCTCATGGCTAGGAGGAAATGGTCTTTTACTTGTCCACATCTGAGGGACCGAGGGCTGGCTATTGTGCTTAGACGGGGTTGATAAGGGTGTCCCCGGCAAACTGCCGGTCTGTGAGGAAGATGCAGGCGGACATGTTAGGTTGCCTTGATCCAAAGGTGGTGCTATCGATGTCGGACAGCGCTCAAGACCAGCTGGTGTTACCACCTCCAAAGAAAATGATGACCTGCCAATCACGCTTACTGTTGCGGGTAAAGAGGTGGCAGGTCTGCGCCCCAAAACAGGTGTGACTGCTGTCCCCCCATTCACAGAGGATGAAGAGGCCGCGGATGCACAAGATATGGCAGACGGTGGTTGGCCCGGCCGGCTAGACCGCATTGTAGCACACTGAGCTTCCCACTGCAACTTATGCTTCATGTCCATGTGCCGGTTCATGCATGAAGTACTCAAACTATGTATTTTTTGGCCTCTACTTAGCTTTTGCTGACAAATGTTACAGATAACACGAGTTGGGTCATCTTTATCGATCTGAAAAAATGCCCAGGCTATGCAAGGCTTAGCACCCATGCGACCTGAAGAGCCACCACGACTTGTGGTGAGAGGCAGAGTTGTGTTTGAGGTTGCAGTTGTTGACGTGCTTCCAGTACTACGTCTCTGTCCAGGAAGGCGCAACCTGACCTCGTCGTCACTAGCATCTTCCTCCACCTCCTCTGCTGACCTCATCTCTTGGCTGACTGTGGGTTGACAGTAAGTGGGATCTCCGACCTCATCATCATCACCCTGTGCGTTATCACTAGTGTTGAGCCACCCCCGTAGTGTTCGAGTTCGGTTCGGTTCGTCGAACACCCGTGTGTTCGCCGAACTGTTCGTCGAACTGTTCGTCGAACACCTTCGAACACCGTTAAAACCAATGGCAGGCAAACAAAAACACATAGAAACACATAGAAAACACCTTCAAAGGTGTCCAAAAGCTGACAAACTGCTCAGAAGACACAACTAACACATGGAAAAGTGACAAGTACATATAGTCATGCGAAAAGAAAAGAGGTGGAGGAGTAAAAGGAGGGGGAGACACAGATATAGGCATGTCATGCCCTTCTAAAATCCAAAAAGTGAGAAGCCGAGACGGCCAGTCCGCTCCTGCCCGTGCCACCTCCGTGTCGCCGGGTTTGTGCCAGAGCCGCGGTGAACCCTGACGGCCAGCCCCCCTCTCCCAATACTGGTGCCTGTCCGCTGGTGGGTCGAGAGAGCCCCCCTGTGGTGGAGGCAGCTCTAAGCTTTTTAATTTAAATTGTCCCTCTAATTTGAATGAATACACTTTAAATCCATTTACAAGGATCTATTGGAGGGCAAGTCTCATGCCAGCAGCCGCGTAATTCCAGCTCCAGTAGCGTCCACTAAAGCTGCTGCAGTTAAAAAGCTTTTATAAGGATCGAGCTCGGCTGTCCACCGCAAGGCATCCTAGTGCCAGTCCCAGCCCCTATGCCTTGGGGTGCCTCCTGATGCTCTTCACTAAGTATCCCGTGGTCCCGAAGCATTTCCTTTGAAAAAATTAAGTGTCCAAACTACAGGTGGTGTAGCTTGCTTAACAGCCGGGATAATCCGCTGACTAGCAGACACTGCTACTAGGCACAAAGTATTTCCTGGGCTAGATGCAGTTAAAAATTTGTAAGTAGATACTCTCGTTGGATGCTGAGAAAGCATTCCATAGAGTCTCCTGGCACGCCATATATGATTCTCTTAAAAAGCTTGGGGTAGGGGTCTAGGGGACCCTTTTATAGCCAAAATCACGGCCCTGTATCACAATACGTCACCTAGGCTGAAGATAAATGGAACTGTAGCACCGAGGGCTCGGTTGCTACAGACGTATTGCACCTCACCCAGAGGTGTGATATCTCACTCTCAGATAAGGATGGAGTGTGGATCAGGACCCGACACCTGCATGCATTACACCACATTGCCGTGGGGCAGGGCGACCAATATGCCCCTGAGATTGGCACGACAGTCCCTGTCCCTGGCTGGAGTGGGGGGAGGGAACACTGAGGAAGGGGAACCCTGCAGTGCAGGAGTAGGGAGGAAGCAGTTCCTGGGTGCATTGAGAAGGGAGTATAAAAGGTGGGCACCATCTTAGTTCAGTGCAGAGAAGTCTGAGCAGAAGTGGCAGGGAGCAGGGGCTCTGCATGAGCTCTGCTCCGGAGGTGGGCCTAGTAACAGAGGCCCAGGCCTGGAAGAGGGAGAAGGAAGGAAGAGGAGCGGAGAAGGCTCCAGGAACGAGGAATGAAGGGATCCCAGGGGTGCGGACGGGCGAGTCGCCACCGCACGCCCGAATCCACCTGCGTGGAGGGGTCAGGCCAAAGGGGGAGACCGGTCCCCGAACTAGTGGAGGCAGGAAACGACCCTCAGCTAGAAACCGGAGGCTCTGACATTTTATGTGGCGCAGCCCCTTGCTCCACCCGCTAGGAAGGCACCACATAGGGTCAGGGAAACTGGCGCCAAGTTTACCAAGAGGAGGCCCGAGGCAGCCGGACAGAAGTGTTGGTAAGAAAGGCCAGACAAAGGACACACAAAGGGGGTCCTGTGAAGCGCTCCAAAGTTATCTGGGAGTTGTCTGAGCCCCTCACCTGGTGAGCACAGTACGACGTGGGCAGCCGTTACCTGCAGACGTGGTCTGGATAATAAGAACTGTGAGTAAAGGCCCTGAACTGCATCACTGACTCCGCGTCGTTACTGCTGCTGCCCTGCACCATCACCCCCATCCTCCGCATACACTGCCCTGAGGCTATACTCCTCCCGTGGGGAGTTATGCTACGCTCTGCTGCACCCACAACACCAGCCTTAGCGGTCTGCCCTGTAGCGGCGGTTCACTCTGACCGCAATCCACGGGTGGCGTAGTCGGACATTTAAACATCAAAACCACATAAATAGTTCCGCCACTGGTTTGACCGCCCTGAGCCACGGAACCGGATCGCCGCCACGAAGACTACAACCACCAGCATCCACCAAAAAGGGTCCGGCTCCGGGTGTCCCAAGGCCCAGGGGGTGCGTCAGAACATTTTCATCACCTTTCACAATCACCAATGGGACAAGGCAGGGATGTCCTCTGTCCCCTCTCTTATACATCCTAGTGACGGAGCACCTGCTCTCATCAATTCGCCATAACCCCAATATTAGGTGGATTGAGGTGGGAGGCACCGAGTACAAGTGCTCTCTATTTGCTGATGATGTCCTAGTATATATCACTCAATCACATATATCCATCCCTGCTGTTATGGCTGAAATAGATCACTTTGTTACATGGTAAAATTTTAAAATCAATGCAGCGAAGTCTGAGGCCCTCGATGTCTCCCTCCCTAAATCCATATAGGATTCCATCCAGTCCAACTTTCCCTTTGCCTGGCCCTCACAGGGTATCAAATACTTAGGAATTCCTATTCATAGAGACCTCTCCCATCTATGTTATCTTAATTTTGGGCCCTTTATTGAACAATTCCATACAGACCACAGTTGGCAAGTTAGAACTGTAAGATTCACTACGTGAACCACTGGTGTTTTGTGGAAAAGCACATGTACACCGCGTTCCAAATTATTATGCAAAAAGTGTTTAGGAGTGATAAGGGAAGAATTTGTTTGTTTGTCAGTTAAACTCATTGATGGTGATGTGTGTCAGGGCTCTTTATATCACTGTAAGCAATTGCAGACACCTGTGCTAATTAGTTTGGCAGGTGTGTCCAATGAAAGGCAAGACTACTTAAGAAGGCTCTCTCACATTATTAAGCAGCCTACATTTTCTGCCAAAATGGGAAAGAAAAAGGATGTGTCGGCTGCTGAGAAGCAACAAATTGTGGAGTGTTTAGGTCAAGGCATGACTACAATCAACATTGTGCGATGATCAGGATGAAGTGTCTTGGCAATCAAGAAGTATGTAGCTGATTCACAGTACACACGTGTGCGTGCTGATAAGGGCAAATTGAGGACTCTTTCCTACAGGCAATTACGTCAGGTTGAAACAGCAGCGGCAAAAATGCCTTGTCATAGCAGCAGACAAGTTTTTGAAGCTGCTTGTGCCTCCAACGTCCCCCGAACAACAAGATGCAGGGTCCTTCAGAGGTTTGCAGCTGTGCATATGCCATCCTGTCGACCTCCTCTATCCACTTCACACAAGCAGAAACGGCTCCAGTGGGCCAAACATTACATGAAGACTGATTTCAAAACTGTTTTGTTCACGGATGAGTGCCGTGCAGCGCTCGATGGTCCAGATGAATGGAGTGGAGGATGGCTGGTTGATGGACACCCCACGCAAACACGGCTACAGCGCCAACAAGGAGGAGGTGGAGTAATGTTTTGGGCTGGAATCATGTGGAGAGAGATTGTCGGCCCCTTTAGGATCCCTGAAGGCGCTAAAGATGAACTCCATAATGTATGTGGATTTTCTCAAACAGCACTTCCTGCCATGGTTCAAGAAGAAGAACCGTGTATTTCACAGCAAGATCATTTTTCTGCATGATAATGCACCATCTCATGCTGCACATAAAACATCTGCATCTCTGGCTGATATGGGCATAAAAGGGGACAAACTTATGGTGTGACCCCCATGCTCCCCTGACGTCTACCCCATTCAGAACCTTTGGAGCATCATTAAAAGGAGTGTCTATGATGGCGGGAGGCAGTTCACATCTAAGCAACAGCTCTGGGAGGGTATTCTGTCCTCATGCAAAACAATTGAAGCAGAAACCATCCAAAACCTGACAAATTCAATGGACGAGAGAGTTCAGAAGCTCCTTTCGAACAAGGGGTCCTATGTGAAAATGTAACATCACCTAGAATAAAGTTTTGAGTTGAAAACTGTTTGATTTCAGTTTCTAACAACCTGCTAATGCTTATAATTTCAAAAATGACCATTTTTTTGGTCTTTATTAAAATGAAAAGGTTGATCGAAAAGTTTGGGGGATCTAAGAGTGTGGCAACCCAGTAGTCATGATTACTTCGAATTCTGACAATATGAGGGTCATGCTGCAGATAGTGCAGCAAGAAGGCACTTATGTGTCTTGCGCATCTCGGAGCCCCAAAATTATTTTCCGGGCTAGATGCAGCTAAAAATTATTTTTAATTTTAAATCTGGTGAAGCTTATTATAGATGGCCTAATAGGATCAGTGCTGCACACTGCTACAAAGCCCAAATTATTTTCCAGTCAAGATACAGATAAACATGATTAGTAATTTGAAAGCTTAAAACGGTTGGTAGGGTGATTTTAACCAATCATCAAGCTTTTACTCTCCCCAGGATGACACAGGGGTAGAAAAGTCGTTTCGGATCCATGATTTGTTCATCTTTATGAACGTGAGTCTGTCTACATTATCAGTGGAGAGCCGCGTGCGCTTATCTGTCAGCACACCACCAGCAGCGCTGAACACACGTTCAGACAGAACGCTGGCTGCGGGGCATGACAAGATCTCCAAGGCGTAAGTGGCTAGCTCCGGCCATTTATCCAGATTGGAAGCCCAAAAAGAGCAAGGGTCCAGTGACACAGTCGTGGCTTCAATGTTTACTTGGAGATACTCCTGTACTATCGTCTCTAGGCGTTGACTATGTGTCAGACTTCTTGTCTCCTGTGGCCTTGCAAAGGATGGGCTAAAAAAGTGGTGAAATGATTCCGCAAAATTGATGTTACCAGCAGATACTGTGGTTCTGTTACGGTTTGAGTGCTGAACACTTGACGGTCCCACGGTTGGCAAGTTGGAACTGTGAGATTCACTACGTGCACCACTGGTATTTTGTGGAAAAGCACATGTAAGATTCTGCAACAGTCTCTGCTGATACTCCTGCATGCGTGCATCCCTTTCTATGGCAGGAATAATTTCTGCAAATTTACTTTTGTACCGGGGATCTAACAGTGTGGCAACCCAGTAGTCAGGATTATTTCTAATTCTCACAATTCGAGGGTCATGTTGCAGGTAGTGCAGCAAGAAGGCACTCATGTGTGTTGCGCATCCAGGAGCACCAAGTCCCTGTTGTGTTGGTGGCGAGGTAGCAATCATGCTTCCTTCCTCTGTCCTCTCCCCCCAACCTCGCACAACAGAAATGTGATCAAGGTCTCCCTCATCTGATGAGTCTTCCATCAGTTCGTCCTCCACTTCTTCCTGGGCTCCTGCACCTTCCTCACTAGTTTGGCTGCTACCATGCGCCCTGGTAAAATCATCTCCCCCACCCTCACATGCCTGCCGCCTTGGTGCTGCCGACTGTCTGGACCTTGCAGATGTTAGCCCTTCCGCATACAACTGCTCCTCCTCTACTTCCTCCACCTCCTCTTGTGCCACCACCTGACTCCGAATTCTGTTTAACATGTGCTCCAGCATGTAAATCACCGGAATAGTCATGCTGATAATGGCATCGTCAGCACTAAACATCTTCGTCGCCATTTCAAAACTGTGCAGAAGGGTGCATAGGTCCCTGATCTGAGACCACTTCTCCAGCGTGATTTGCCCCACCTCTGAATCTCGTTGGCCCAGGCTATACGTCAGAACGTATTGCACCAGGGCTTGTCGGTGCTGCCACAGTCGCTGCAACATGTGCAGAGTTGAATTCCACCGGGTAGGCACATCGCATTTTAGCCGGTGAAGTGGCAGGCCCAACGACTTCTGTAGAGATGTAAGTCGCTGAGCTGCGGGATGCGAACGGCGGAAGTGAGCACACAGCGACCGTGCCCTCTGCAGAAGGCCATCTAGTCTGGGATAGTGGGCTAAAAATTGCTGGACAACCAGGTTCAACACGTGAGCCATACAAGGCACGTGTGTGACATTGCCCCGGCGAAGGGCCGCACCCAGGTTTGCAGCATTGTCGCACACGGCCTTCCCTGGTTTCAGGTCCAGTGGAGACAACCATTCATGAAATTGGTTCTCCAGAGCTGACCACAACTCCTCAGCTGTGTGACTCACATTTCCCAGACATTTCAATGTAAAAACCGCCTGATGACGTTGAGCCCTACTGCCAGCATAGTAAGGAGGTGTGCAGGATCCCTTCTGCGCAGTTAGAAAGCTTGTGGCATGACCAGACAGGCTTTGGGTGCAGGTGGAAGACCGAGAGGAGGTTGAGGAGGCAGAAGCAGTGGAGGAAAAATGACATAAAGAGGATTGACGCACAACTCGTGGGGACGGCAAGACTTGGACAGCAGCCCCTTGTCCTGCTGTCACCATAGTTACCCAGTGCCCAGTCAGCGACATGTAACGCCCCTGTCCATGCCTACTCGTCCAAGTGTCTGTGGTGAAATGCACCCTGTCACACACAGAGTTTCTCAAAGAAGCGGTGATGTTGTGTGCGACATGCTGGTGGAGCGCAGGCACACCTTTCTTTGAGAAGTAGTGCCGACTGGGCATCTGGTACTGGGGCACTGCGACGGACATAAGGTCTCGAAAATCCTCTGTGTCCACCAGGCGGAAAGGCAGCATTTCTGTAGCCAAGAGCTTGCAGATGGTGAAATTCAACCTCTTAGCTTTCTCATGGCTAGGAGGAAATGGTCTTTTACTTGTCCACATCTGAGGGACCGAGGGCTGGCTATTGTGCTTAGACGGGGTTGATAAGGGTGTCCCCGGCAAACTGCCGGTCTGTGAGGAAGATGCAGGCGGACATGTTAGGTTGCCTTGATCCAAAGGTGGTGCTATCGATGTCGGACAGCGCTCAAGACCAGCTGGTGTTACCACCTCCAAAGAAAATGATGACCTGCCAATCACGCTGGCTGTTGCGGGTAAAGAGGTGGCAGGTCTGCGCCCCAAAACAGGTGTGACTGCTGTCCCCCCAGTCACAGAGGATGAAGAGGCCGCGGATGCACAAGATATGGCAGACGGTGGTTGGCCCGGCCGGCTAGACCGCATTGTAGCACACTGAGCTTCCCACTGCAACTTATGCTTCATGTCCATGTGCCGGTTCATGCATGAAGTACTCAAACTATGTATTTTTTGGCCTCTACTTAGCTTTTGCTGACAAATGTTACAGATAACACGAGTTGGGTCATCTTTATCGATCTGAAAAAATGCCCAGGCTATGCAAGGCTTAGCACCCATGCGACCTGAAGAGCCACCACGACTTGTGGTGAGAGGCAGAGTTGTGTTTGAGGATGCAGTTGTTGACGTGCTTCCAGTACTACGTCTCTGTCCAGGAAGGCGCAACCTGACCTCGTCGTCACTAGCATCTTCCTCCACCTCCTCTGCTGACCTCATCTCTTGGCTGACTGTGGGTTGACAGTAAGTGGGATCTCCGACCTCATCATCATCACCCTGTGCGTTATCACACCCGTCGTCCTCAGAGCCAACCTGTTCCTGCCCTGACAAAAAACTAAAGTTGTCGCTCCAATCAGGTATTTGAGTCTTATCATCGTCTTCCTCATTGTCTCCACCAACAGGAGTTACAGTTTGGGAATGAGGGTCTACATTATGGTCAGAACCTTCTGCGTCTGGTCCTGGATCCGACTCATAAAGATTCTGGGCATCAGTGCAGATCATTTCCTCGTCTGGATTCACAGAAGCGCTGGAGTCGACCTCTGATTCCCAGGCTATAGTATGAGTAAACAGCTCTGCAGACTCAACCATGTGTTCTACCTCATACTCAGACGGGCAGCTAGAGATTTGGGAGCTGTGAGGAAGCAAGTGGGATTTGGGTGACACCTTTGAGGACTGGAGTATTTGTGATGTTGAAGTTGATGTGGAGGAGAGCCCACTTAAAGGAGCACTTGATATCCGTTGAAGCACCTGCTGTTTTTGTGCCTCATCTGGAATTTGTAGCGATTGGCGTGGCCGTAAGAAAGGGATCTTATCACATTGTCCGCTAAAAGAAGTAGACATTTTAGTTTGGCTGGAAGATGGTCTTTCTTCTGCACCTACCCCACGGACACAACCTTTTTTCCCCTTCCCAACACGCCTATTCCCCTTTCCACCAGCAGCAGGCCTTTTTCCACTCATTTTGGTGGTTAACTAATTCACAACTCTGGAGTTGTTTGCACAAAAAAACAATGGATGGTAACCGAGCAGAGCTGAGTGGCCAAACTGTGGTATTAGGCCAAAACTATTGGCTGGGTTAGATGCAGAAAAAAATTATTTTTAATTTGCAACCTGATGGAGGTCAGTATAGATGGACTAATAGACCAAGTCCCACACACCGCTAGAAGCCCAAATATTTTTTCAGAGCTAGATGCAGAAAATTTTTTTATTCAATTTGCAACCTGATGGAGGTCAGTATAGATGGACTAATAGACCAAGTCCCACACACTGCTAGAAGCCCAAATATTTTTTCAGAGCTAGATGCAGAAAAAAATTATTTTTAATTTGCAACCTGATGGAGGTCAGTATAGATGGACTAATAGACCAAGTCCCACACACCGCTAGAAGCCCAAATATTTTTTCAGAGCTAGATGCAGAAAAAAATTATTTTTAATTTGCAACCTGATGGAGGTCAGTATAGATGGACTAATAGACCAAGTCCCACACACCGCTAGAAGCCCAAATATTTTTTCAGAGCTAGATGCAGAAAAAAATTATATTCAATTTGCAACCTGCTGGAGGTCAGTATAGAAGGACTAATAGAACAAGTCCCACACACTGCTAGAAGCCCAAATATTTTTTCAGAGCTAAATGAAGAAAAAAATTATTTTTAATTTGCAACCTGATGGAGGTCAGTATAGATGGACTAATAGACCAAGTCCCACACACTGCTAGAAGCCCAAATATTTTTTCAGAGCTAGATACAGAAAAAAATTATTTTTAATTTGCAACCTGATGGAGGTCAGTATAGATGGACTAATAGACCAAGTCCCACACACTGCTAGAAGCCCAAATATTTTTTCAGAGCTAGATGCAGAAAAAAATTATTTTTAATTTGCAACCTGATGGAGGTCAGTATAGATGGACTAATAGAACAAGTCCCACACGCTGCTAGAAGCCCAAATATTTTTTCAGAGATAAATGAAGAAAAAAATTATTTTTAATTTGCAACCTGATGGAGGTCAGTATAGATGGACTAATAGACCAAGTCCCACACACTGCTAGAAGCCCAAATATTTTTTCAGAGCTAGATGCAGAAAAAAATTATTTTTAATTTGCAACCTGATGGAGGTCAGTATAGATGGACTAATAGACCAAGTACCACACACTGCTAGAAGCCCAAATATTTTTTCAGAGCTAGATGCAGAAAAAAATTATTTTTAATTTGCAACCTGATGGAGGTCAGTATAGATGGACTAATAGAACAAGTCCCACACGCTGCTAGAAGCCCAAATATTTTTTCAGAGATAAATGAAGAAAAAAATTATTTTTAATTTGCAACCTGATGGAGGTCAGTATAGATGGACTAATAGACCAAGTCCCACACACTGCTAGAAGCCCAAATATTTTTTCAGAGCTAGATGCAGAAAAAAATTATTTTTAATTTGCAACCTGATGGAGGTCAGTATAGATGGACTAATAGACCAAGTCCCACACACCGCTAGAAGCCCAAATATTTTTTCAGAGCTAGATGCAGAAAAAAATTATATTCAATTTGCAACCTGCTGGAGGTCAGTATAGAAGGACTAATAGAACAAGTCCCACACACTGCTAGAAGCCCAAATATTTTTTCAGAGCTAAATGAAGAAAAAAATTATTTTTAATTTGCAACCTGATGGAGGTCAGTATAGATGGACTAATAGAACAAGTCCCACACACTGCAAGAAGCCCAAATATTTTTTCAGAGCTAGATGCAGAAAAAAATTATATTCAGTTTGCAACCTGATGGAGGTCAGTATAGATGGACTAATAGAATGATGCTATGCCCAAAAGATTTTACTTCACTAGGTGCAGTAAAAAAATTGGTATTCTATACACAGGTGGTATATCTTGCAACACAGATAGGCTACTCCACTGACTAACACACTCTGCAATAGGCCAAAAAGGATTAGCTTTGCTAGATTCAGCCAAATGCTGTGAAAAAAACTTGCACAGCACTGGCACAGACCTGCCTGGCAAAACCTGATAGGAACTGATGTAACCTAGTCCTGAAAAGGACTCCAATTACAATTAGTCTTTACTCCCACAATCTATCTATTTAAGAGCACAGACCTGCCTGATAAAAGTCGTAGGAAATGCTGTAACCTAGTCCTTAAAAGGACTGCAATCACAACTATTCCCTACTCCCAAGCTATCTGTATATTTGTGCGAAAATTGGCTTGAAATTAACAAGGTATAGCGCACACAGCAACAGCGGTGCCGTCTAACACGCAGCTGCAGCAGTGAGAAAATGGTGGCGACGGGGAAAATGGCTTGGTCTTATAGGGCAAGGACATGTGACATACACTGCCAATCACACATGCCCTTGCTTGTGTGAAAAAAAGCACTTCGCTCCGTGTGTGCGCTGCTGATAGGCTGACAGATTGCACCTCCCCACTGCAAATGCGGGAAAGAGAAAAAAAAATGGAGATCTTCATTGTTCCTGCAGAGATCCATCCCCTGCCCCTCCCCCCGCCCCGCTGTACACTCAAACTGCGTATTAACATTAATTTTCATCATTACTGAGAAAAAATCCAGTTATGATTTTGGTGCACGAACAGTTATCGAACATAACCTCGAACAGCCGAATTTTTCTCAAATTGTTCGTGTTCGCCGACCGGCTCGAACACCGCCCAAAACAGCTCGAATTTGAGATTGGCGAACAGTTCGAGTAGAACAACGCTCATCTCTAGTTATCACACCCGTCGTCCTCAGAGCCAACCTGTTCCTGCCCTGACAAAAAACTAAAGTTGTCACTCCAATCAGGTATTTGAGTCTTATCATCGTCTTCCTCATTGTCTCCACCAACAGGAGTTACAGTTTGGGAATGAGGGTCTACATTATGGTCAGAACCTTCTGCGTCTGGTCCTGGATCCGACTCATAAAGATTCTGGGCATCAGTGCAGATCATTTCCTCGTCTGGATTCACAGAAGCGCTGGAGTCGACCTCTGATTCCCAGGCTATAGTATGAGTAAACAGCTCTGCAGACTCAACCATCTGTTCTACCTCATACTCAGACGGGCAGCTGGAGATTTGGGAGTTGTGAGGAAGCAAGTGCGATTTGGGTGACACCTTTGAGGACTGGAGTACTTGTGATGTTGAAGTTGATGTGGAGGAGAGCCCACTTAAAGGAGCACTTGATATCCGTTGAAGCACCTGCTGTTTTTGTGCCTCATCTGGAATTTGTAGCGATTGGCGTGGCCGTAAGAAAGGGATCTTATCACATTGTCCGCTAAAAGAAGTAGACATTTTAGTTTGGCTGGAAGATGGTCTTTCTTCTGCACCTACCCCACGGACACAACCTTTTTTCCCCTTCCCAACACGCCTATTCCCCTTTCCACCAGCAGCAGGCCTTTTTCCACTCATTTTGGTGGTTAACTAATTCACAACTCTGGAGTTTGCACAAAAAAACAATGGATGGTAACCGAGCAGAGCTGAGTGGCCAAACTGTGGTATTAGGCCAAAACTATTGGCTGGGTTAGATGCAGAAAAAAATTATTTTTAATTTGCAACCTGATGGAGGTCAGTATAGATGGACTAATAGACCAAGTCCCACACACCGCTAGAAGCCCAAATATTTTTTCAGAGCTAGATGCAGAAAATTTTTTTATTCAATTTGCAACCTGATGGAGGTCAGTATAGATGGACTAATAGACCAAGTCCCACACACTGCTAGAAGCCCAAATATTTTTTCAGAGCTAGATGCAGAAAAAAATTATTTTTAATTTGCAACCTGATGGAGGTCAGTATAGATGGACTAATAGACCAAGTCCCACACACCGCTAGAAGCCCAAATATTTTTTCAGAGCTAGATGCAGAAAAAAATTATTTTTAATTTGCAACCTGATGGAGGTCAGTATAGATGGACTAATAGACCAAGTCCCACAAACCGCTAGAAGCCCAAATATTTTTTCAGAGCTAGATGCAGAAAAAAATTATATTCAATTTGCAACCTGCTGGAGGTCAGTATAGAAGGACTAATAGAACAAGTCCCACACACTGCTAGAAGCCCAAATATTTTTTCAGAGCTAAATGAAGAAAAAAATTATTTTTAATTTGCAACCTGATGGAGGTCAGTATAGATGGACTAATAGACCAAGTCCCACACACTGCTAGAAGCCCAAATATTTTTTCAGAGCTAGATGCAGAAAAAAATTATTTTTAATTTGCAACCTGATGGAGGTCAGTATAGATGGACTAATAGACCAAGTCCCACACACTGCTAGAAGCCCAAATATTTTTTCAGAGCTAGATGCAGAAAAAAATTATATTCAGTTTGCAACCTGATGGAGGTCAGTATAGATTGACTAATAGAACAAGTCCCACACACAGCTAGAAGCCCAAATATTTTTTCAGAGGTAGATGCAGATAAAAATTATTTTTAATTTGCAGCCTGATGGAGGTCAGTATAGACGGACTAATAGAGAAAGTCCCACACACTGCTAGAAGGCCAAATATTTTTTCAGAGCTAGATGCAGACAAAAAATTATTTTGAATTTGCAGCGTGATGGAGGTCAGTATAGATGGACTAATAGAACAAGTCCCACATACTGCTAGAAGGCCAAATATTTTTTCAGAGCTAGATGCAGAAAAAAATTATATTCAGTTTGCAACCTGATGGAGGTCAGTATAGATGGACTAATAGAACAAGTCCCACACACTGCTAGAAGCCCAAATATTTTTTCAGAGCTAGATGCAGAAAAAAATATATTCAATTTGCAACCTGATGGAGGTCAGTATAGATGGACTAATAGAATGATGCTATGCCTAAAAGATTTTACTTCACCTGGTGCAGTAAAAAAATTGGTATTCTATACACAGGTGGTATATCTTGCAACACAGATAGGCTACTCCACTGACTAACACACTCTGCAATAGGCCAAAAAGGATTAGCTTTGCTAGATTCAGCCAAATGCTGTGAAAAAAACTTGCACAGCACTGGCACAGACCTGCCTGGCAAAAACTGATAGGAACTGATGTAACCTAGTCCTGAAAAGGACTGCAATTACAATTAGTCTTTACTCCCACAATCTATCTATTTAAGAGCACAGACCTGCCTGATAAAAGTCGTAGGAAATGCTGTAACCTAGTCCTTAAAAGGACTGCAATCACAACTATTCCCTACTCCCAAGCTATCTATAGATTTGTGCGAAAATTGGCTTGAAATTAACAAGGTATAGCGCACACAGCAACAGCGGTGCCATCTAACACGAGGCTGCAGCAGTGAGAAAATGGTGGCGACGGGGAAAATGGCTTGGTCTTATAGGGCAAGGACATGTGACATACACTGCCAATGACACATGCCCTTGCTTGTGTGAAAAAAAGCACTTCGCTGCTGATAGGCTGACAGATTGCACCTCCCCACTGTAAATGCGGGAAAGAGAAAAAAAAATGGAGATCTTCATTATTCCTGCAGAGATCCATCCCCTGCCCCTCCCCCCACCCCGCTGTACACTCAAACTGCGTATTAACATTAATTTTCATCCTTACTGAGAAAAAATCCAGTTATGATTTTGGTGCACGAACAGTTATCGAACATAACCTCGAACAGCCGAATTTTTCTCAAATCGTCCGTGTTCGCTGAAAGGCTCGAACACCGCCCAAAACAGCTCGAATTTGAGATTGGGGAACAGTTCGAGTCGAACAATGCTCATCTCTAAACATGAGGCGCAGCTGGGTCCTGTGGGCGCTAGACAGCAGACCTTCTATAAACTGTTCTGTTAGTAGCTTATCCGTATCCTGCATGCTGCCAGGGTCAGCTTGTTGGATGGCCCTCAAGGCTTCCAGCAAATTTAGGGCATAGTCTCTGATGCTGTCCTGTGCCCGCTGCTTACATCCATAGAACCTCATTTTAATTTCAGCGGAGGTACGTGTGTCAAAGGTACCCCGCAGCTGGGCCAGAATACGCTTCACAGTTCTTTTCTCCTCAGCGGGCCATGACTTTACCTCCCTTTGGGCTGCACCAGTTAACTGCCCTGTTAGTATGCTAACCTTCTGTTCCTCTGTCAGGGGGTAGACTTGGAACAAACTGTACAGCCTTTCCTTAAAGTCAGTTAGGGCATGGGGCTCCCCTGAATACTTAGGCAGCCAGGCTGCTCCAGGGATGTAGGGCAGGGAAAATGGCATCAGCGCTGCTGCAGCTGCACTGGTGGTAGTGGGCGCCTCCGTGTCTGACATCTTCCTCCCCCCTAGTTAAGCGTGGCCTACCTTCCGACAATCTGTAGGCCACGGCTCCGCTGGTGCTGCTCTGGACGAGGACCTTGTGTCGCGTCCTGGTGACATCAGCGTCGCTCTCTCCCTTCCAGGACCTTGCACAGCGTCGGTGCGTGTGGCGGAGCTTCGTGTCTCGCGCGGTTTGGACGTCCATGCCCCTCTTCTTCCCGCGCGGCGTCCTGAAGATGGCGTCCGATGGCGGGAAAATGGCTAAAGATGGCGGGAACCAACAGAAGATGGCGGGAGACAGCTGAAAATGGCGGGAAACGGCTCCGGATGGCGGGAAACCTCTTTTCAGGTGCGTGTACAGTCTTTTTTTTTCAGGCACGCAACACCCATTTGTGGTGGGCTGGTTACTATCCTGCCAACTACACCAAAGCTGACTCGCCCCCTGGGCCATGGGGCACTCGGATCCGGGCAATAGGGGAATGATGGGGGTAGTAGTGGCTACCCGGTTCCGTGGCTCAGGGTGGTCAGACCAGTGGTAGTCCCTTTATAAGTTTTAAGTGATGTCCGACTACGCCACGCGTGGATTGCGGTTAATAAGGCAGACCGCTGGGACTGATGATGTATGCAGCTGGGATAGTGTGACTCCCCATGGGAAGAGTGCGGCCCCAGGGCAGTATAATGGAAGATGGGGGTGATGGTGTAAGGCGTCCCAGTACTGTTAGTGCTGGAGGAGCAAGGAGCATGCAGACAACAGGTTGCAGTCCAGGGTCTTTACTAGAACAGGTGAACTGACCCACAAACAGTCCTGGCTAGGAGGGGACCTGGATGTCTTAGAGCAATTGGGAAATTGGCCCTGGTCAGGGTGAGGGTGTAGGCCTACCGTGCTCTCTGCGCTCCTTCTGGCTATCTCCTCCTGGTAGGGTAACAGCCCACGGTCCGAGCTCACCGTGTATTCTCTCCTGTATGGCCTGCAATATGGGTCCCTTTCTACTCCCGGCCTGTTACGGCTTTGCTGGTCCCTTCTGTTGTGGCAGAGCCTCCGGGCTTCTCAGGCCAAGGAACATACAGTCCACTGCGGACTGGTTATCTGCTGCAGGACGTGGAATCCTCACAGCCTCAGACACCAAAGTCTGGTAAAATGTTCTTTGTCTGCCAAGACAGGCTCACTTCGCCTCTTGTCTCTGGCTTGTGGCTCTCCTACTGCAACACTTCCTCTTAGGGTGCAATACAACTGTCCCTCACTGCTCTGGGACACTTCTCAATCCTGAGACAGGTCGTCCAGTTCTCCCTAACCCTGCCCCCAGTTCCAGCTTTTATAGGGGCAGCCTGCTCCCCCTACTGGCCTGAGACAGGAGGTATTGCATGCTAATGTTCCCCTGACCAGAGAACCTCCCCCTTGCTCTCAGACACAGCTTTATTATATTTGTGGCATCCAGGCCAGGGTGACACAATCTCATCCGAAAGAATCTAGCCAATTATGCAAATGAAACTTTGATCAAACTGTCATCAGAGTTTGGTCAGAGTGTGATCACAATGTGCTCCAATTATCTGAAATGAAAAGATGGAGAAAATTTTTTCTCCTTCTTCTCCATTGTGACGGTAAGCAGAAATCGGACTACACTCAGATGTCATCCAATTTCCATGCTCTATAGGAGGCCAAAATTTTCAATTTAATATTTGGGTATTACTTTATATAATGTAAGTGATCATATGATAACAAGTGCATCTCCCCTAAATGAATTAAAAAATAATGTCCAAAATTATTTACTTTTTTTTTTTTTTTTTTAAGAAGGCCACATTCATTTTACTGGACCCGGCAATCTGATGTACATGTACACAAACATAATGCCTAAAAAAATCTACATCTTATACCACAAATATAATAGAAGAATAAAAAGATAAAATGGTAAAGCAAAAACAAAAACTTTTAGATCAAGCAACTGAATAATTTCTCCTGCAAATATATATTTTTAAATAATATCGGACGCCATATACATTTTTATTACATTCTGTTCTTCTATTTTCTATTTGTTTTATAGATAAGTATAAGCATTTAATATTACCGCCTGTAGCACATGTCTTAGATTTGTGAGAAAACAATGAGCGAGCTACATACAGTGATGCTTTTGCACAGCAATGTTTCTGCAGCTCTTCTTTCGGAATGTAAGACTTCAATTATGGATCTTATTTGATTTATGTGTGTATGGAGATGGCATTGATCTCACTCCCAGTATCACACTGCTGGGGTGTACTTTATCAGCTCATCAGTAATGACATGTAGCTCCCGCCATCAAAACAATTACTTTTATGATCTGGAATCTGCAGAATGTTTTTTTTTTGACAGTGGCAATAATGATTTCTGCTTTGTTCTGTGAAATATGGCGTAGAAATATATTTATGTGCAAACATACAGTATTGTTTTGTTTTTTTTAAGTTATATTCAAGATCTATGTCTTCATGTTCAGAACGATGCTTGACAGTTTCAATTGTGCAAATACTTTTTCAAAATAATATATGTTCATAAAAGATCAGTGTTAATGATTCTACAATGGAAACTGGGAAAACTGAGCGTATGTCATTCTGATAAGATTATTAATATTCACTCTAGCAGCATACCATCTAGAGATGAGTGAATCATTTTTTAACCAATCATGTTCATTACAAATTTCCAGCAAAATTTGGGTTAACCAGAAACCAAATTTTTCAGGATTTGATTTGCACAAACCCAGCAAAATGGCAGCCAGATGGATTATTAATGGTTGGAATGGTTAAATTATATGTATAAAAAAAACTTTATACCTTTTCCACAAGTTCATCCTCCGCACCGGCCTTTCATGTTGACCTTATTTTCTTTCAGGAACTATCATTATATTCCAGCCCTGAGGCCAATATGATGCCTTAGATTGGCCTTAAGTAGGATTGATGCCTCACATAAATGGGTGAGGCCAGTCTAGGCCCCAGATTGGCCTACATGATGGAATGGAGTGGAGAGTCGCAGACAAAAAAAAGACTGGTGAGCAAGATGGGTGCTGAGCAGTGGTGCAATTTTGGTGGAAGCTGCGGGACAACAGATGAGGAAAGAGAAGTATTAAGTGTAGTGTTTTTCAAATTTTTTATCTTTTTCCTCTCCTCAGTGCAGTCATTGCTGTTTTGATTCAGGCCGAATCAAATCTATCAGCAGAATTCAAACCAATCTGCCCAAATTGTCTGCTTGTTATCTGCATGACAGTGTGGCAAATCAGGGATGCTCGTGGGTGGAGCCAATTTTTTGGCGCGAACAAGCCGGAACCCTGAACACGAACCCGAATTTGAAATGCCGAACAAATTCCTCAACACTACTTGTGATACAGAATTTTGATGAATCCACGCTCTGTAATTACTCTAGAAAAATAGTTTAGACATTGGGGATTAAATATGCAAATTGTCTCTTCGGAGAGCAAGAGGATTTGAACTTTAGTGCCACATATTGGAAGTAACAAATCTAAAAGTCAACATTGGCCCTTTAATGAGTTTTGCCACATGACTAAAAGCCAAACCAGAATCTCACATTGCAGACACGTGTTTCTGGGTGTTGCCCCTCCCCAGTGTAAAGCATGAGATCTGATTTAGTAGTATGAGAGGCCTCTGGGGTAACGTTTCTTATTGGGGATTAAAATCATGCTATTTTTATTGTCATGTCTTTCAAAATCTACAGTGCCGAAACACGTGGATTCCATTGCTGACTTTTTTCAAGTTCTCTCTACACAGAAATTGTTCGCAACACGTCAGAAGTAGAAGCATCTAAAGGAAGAGCACAGAATATATAAGAGCACTTCTTTCTGCACTATGCATTTTTAAGGAAGGAAAATAAAATTTGTTAACTCTTAATCCAATTATATACCATTTTTACAGTCAAATTACACCTATGTTTGGGGGAAAGTTCAAGCGGGGCAATCCACTCATGAGTGGTGGTGAGCTGAGGCAACAGTTATTCAAGTGACTAAATATTACTCTCCTTCAAGTTTTCATCGTGATCCCTAATGACTAGTGTTGAGCGAGCATGCTCGACACTGATCGGTACTCGCCCGAGCATCTCACTACTCGGGGTGTTCGGCGAGCACAGAGTATTTCCGGTTTACTCGGGCGGAAGCTCGGGTCTCTGCCCTGCACGTTTGGCGCTCTTTACAGAGCCAATGAACATGCAGGGATTGCCAGCCAGTCACTGGAATGCCGCAGCCATGTTGTTTGTGGGCATTACAGTGATTGGCTGGCCGCACAGCGTTACCTCGAGTAAACCAGGGGAGGAGTCCTGAGGAGATCATTTGCATATTCCCACTGCATTTTGGGGTAAGTGAAGAGTCTCCGCGAGCTCAAAGAACACTGGATTTTGGCTGTTGGAGCTGAAAAGATAACATCGGTAAACCGCGCGCCGGTAGGCGCGCGCATTTTGAAGCTTTTTTTTTTAAGCTTTTTTCACTGTTTTCAGAACATTAACAATAAGAACATGGAAGAGTCTAGGAGCCATTTGGTGAGCTGCATATCCTGCTACATGTTCACAGACTTGCCAGTGGAAAAGCCAAACTTCACATGCCAGAAATGCAAGCTTGTGTCCCTGTTGGAGGAAAAGTTGCGAAATCTAGAAGAGAAGAGAGGTTAACTACCTTGAAAATCATTAAGGAAGGTGAAGAGTTCTTAGACAGAGCAGAATTATCTCTTCATGATTCAGAAAGAGAAGAAATTCGAACTGCACCTGACGAAACAGAGGAATGGAAGCATGTGACCCACAGAAGCAGGAGGATCGAGAGGCAGTCAGCACCCATACTGCTCAGGAACCAGTACCAGGCTCTCACGCAGGAGAACCATGAAGAAATACAGCAAAATAAGACTTTGCCAGCAATGAATAACCTTATAAGCCCTCAGAATCCTCCTGGATGGAGAAAGAAGAATGTTGTGAAGAAAAAACGGAGAGTGGTGGTCATGGGGGATTCCCTGTTAAGAGGAACAGAGGCCGCTATCTGCAGACCAGACATAACCTCAAGAGAAATGTGCTGTCTTCCAGGAGCAAAAATTAAAGATGTGTCTGACAGGATATCAAGACTCTTCAGACCTACAGATCACTACCCATTCCTGCTAATACATGTGGGGACAAATGACACCGCAAGAAAGGACCTGGAAACCATCTGCAGTGACTTTGAAGACTTAGGCAAGAAAGTGAAAGAATTGGGAGCGCAGGTGGTCTTCTCATCCATCCTCCCAGTGGATGGCCATGGAACAATGAGGTGGAATAAGATTCTACAGGTGAACAACTGGCTACATCGATGGTGCAGTCAACAAGGATTTGGATTTCTGGATCACGGAATGAATTACCTATACGATGGACTACTTGCTAGAGATGGGGTGCACCTTACGAAGACTGGAAAACATGTATTTGGAAGTCGCCTTGCTACACTCATCAGAAGAGCTTTAAACTAGAACAATGCGGGAAGGGAAGCAAAAGGCCAGAAAAAGCCATACAGCTGACAAATACTATTGAGATCTCTGCTACTGGAAGTGGAAAGGAAGAACAAAGACAAAACAATTTAAATAATAAAAATATGGGAGGAAGAGAAACCAATCACAAACTAAAATGTTTTTATACAACTGCACAAAGCATGGGCAACAAACAAGGAGAATTGGAACTACTAACGCAGGAAAAGAAATATGATGTCATTGGAATCACTGAAACTTGGTGGGACGATACACATGATTGGAATAAAAGGCTAAAAGGATACAACTTATTTGCAAGAAACAGACTTGATAAACGAGGAGGAGGTGTTGCATTGTATGTTAGAAAAGCGTATATCTGCACAGAGATTGAAGCTTCAGAGACTGGGAGTTCTGTGGAAACTGTTTGGGTAAGAATACAAGGAGAGAACAACGGAAAGGACACCATTGTAGGCATTTACTACAGGCCACCTGGGCAAGCTGAAGATATGGATGAACTCTTTATGTATCAAATGACCAAGTTCTCCAAAAAATATGACGTAGTGGTCATGGGAGATTTCAACTATCCAGACATTTGTTGGGAATCTCTCTCAAGTAAAACTAACAGGTCAAGCAAATTCTTATCCTCTCTTGCTGACAACTTTATCTTCCAAAAGGTAGGGGAGAAAACAAGGGGATCTGCTACTTTGGATCTAATCCTTATAAACAGGGAGGAAATGGTTGAGGAGGTAAAGGTGGCTGGGACCCTAGGAGGCAGCGATCATGCTATTATAGAATTTTGGATAACTAGAGGAGGAAGACATGTGAAGACTCAAACTTCAAGGTTAGATTTTAGAAAGGCAGATTTTAAGAGACTCAAAAAGAGAATAGGAGGGATCCAATGGCTGGATGTCCTTAAGGACAAAAATGTCCAGGAAGGATGGGAAATTTTTAAAAATGAGATTCTCAAAGCACAATCGTTAACAATCCCGAAAAGTAGGAAGAATGGGAAGCATTTAAGGAAACCAGGATGGATGAACACAGAACTTAAACACATGCTAAAAAGAAAGAAAGAAATGTTTATTAAATGGAAAGAGGGAGGCATATCTAAAGAAGATTATAATGCAGTCTGCAGATCCTGCAGGGCACGTATCAGGTTAGCTAAAGCTGACAATGAATTAAGGCTTGCAAGAGATGTCAAAAGCAATAAAAAAGGATTTTGGGGGTATGTCAAAAGTAAAAGAAAAGTCAAAGATGCTATAGGATTTTTACAGGATGAAAATGGAGAAATGGTAAGAGAGGATGTTGAGAAGGCCGAACTTTTTAATTCCTATTTTGCATCTGTTTTCTCTCAGAAAGAAAATGTAACATCAACTGATCTTCACTGTCCTTTTAAAGGAATAGAGGAATCAAAGTTATCTGTAAACAGAAAGATTGTGAGGGAATATTTAGCTAACATAAATGAGTTCAAGTCTCCAGGTCCAGATGAATTACAACCCAGAGTACTGAAGGAGATCGTAGAAGAAATTTTAGAACCACTCTCCATAATCTTTGAAAATTCTTGGAGAACAGGAGAAGTCCCAGAAGACTGGAGAAGAGCAAATGTTGTTCCTATCTTCAAAAAGGGGAAGAAGGTGGACCCAGGGAACTATAGGCCGGTGAGTCTGACTTTTATACCAGGAAAGATCTTTGAACAAATTATTAAACAACATGTATGTAAGTACATGGATAAGAATGAAGTGATTAACCAGAGTCAGCATGGGTTTGTAACTAACAAGTCATGTCAGACTAACTTAATTTCCTTCTATGACAGAATCACTGACTGGGTGGATCAGGGAAATGCTGTAGATATAGTATATCTTGACTTCAGCAAAGCATTTGACAAAGTATCTCACACCATCCTTATTGAAAAAATGACCAAGTATGCAATGAACCAGGCAACTGTTAGGTGGATTCATAACTGGCTTAGTGATCGGACTCAAAGGGTGGTTGTAAATGGCTTCACATCCAGCTGGATGATTGTCTCAAGTGGGGTACCACAGGGCTCCGTCCTGGGACCTGTATTGTTCAACATCTTTATCAATGATTTAGATGAAGGAATTGAGGGTAAACTGATTAAATTTGCTGATGACACAAAGCTAGGAGGAATAGCTAATACTAGAGAAGAGAGAGAGAGGATTCAAAAAGACCTAAATAAACTGGAGCAGTGGGCAGCAACCAACAGAATGGTTTTTAACAGGGAAAAATGCAAAGTACTACATCTGGGCAATAAAAATGAAAAAAGCATATACAGAATGGGAGGAATAGAGCTAAGCAACAGTACATGTGAAAAAGACTTAGGTATACTAATAGATCATAGACTAAACATGAGTCAACAGTGTGATGCAGCAGCAAAAAAGGCAAATACAATTCTGGGATGTATTAACAGAAGCATACAGTCTAGATCACGTGAAGTCATTATCGGTCTTTACTCCTCTTTGGTCAGACCTCATCTGGAATACTGTGTACAGTTTTGGGCACCACATTTTAAAAAAGACATAGACAAACTGGAGCAAGTTCAGAGAAGAGCGACCAGAATGGTGACTGGTCTGCAAACCATGTCCTATGAGGAACGGTTGCAGGATTTGGGAATGTTTAGCTTGCAAAAAAGAAGACTGAGAGGAGACTTGATAGCTGTCTACAAATATGTCAAGGGCTGTCACATTGTGGAAGGATCATCTTTATTCTCATTTGCACAAGGAAAGACTAGAAGCAATGGGATGAAACTAAATGGGAGGAGACACAGATTAGATATTAGAAAAAACTTTTTTGACAGTTAGGGTGATTAATGAGTGGAACAGGCTGCCACGAGAGGTGGTGAGTTCCCCTTCAATGGACGTCTTCAAACAGAGGCTGGACAGACATCTGTCTGAGATGATCTAGTGAATCCTGCTTTGAGCAGGGGGTTGGACCAGATGACCCAGGAGGTCCCTTCCAACTCAACCATTCTATGATTTAAAACCGGGCGCCGCCATCTTGGACACAGTCGCTCCGGATCAGACAGTGTAGGGTCAGTGCTGCTGAACTAGGGAGAGATTTATCCTGTGAAATAGTTAGTGTAGGGTCTCTAAAGCCTGCCAAATCAAACAAACAGTCCTTCTCAGGACTAATATCCATCCCAGATAACAGGCAGACAGTCTGTATAGGAGACGCAGTGATTATACCAGCAAATGCTGCATTACAGTCCTGTGTACTCCTGCTGGTCAAATTGCTAGACTTATTCCCGGGTCTCAGGGGCCAGGAAAAGTCCTTTTTTTTTTCATCTAAATCCTGTATTTTTTTTTCCTCAGTCAGACTGTCCAAATACACGTCTTATTAACCTTTTGGTATCCCCCCCACAAAAAATTGAGTGTGTCTGGGACTTTTCAGACACCAACATATTTGTTTGAAAGAGTTTGGTGTTGGCCAGAAAAATATAACTGTGGTTTTGCAGTTCCACAGGTAAAATCTCTGTATTATCCTGTTTTTTTCATTTTTGCCGTAAAAAAAACAGTAATAGTGTCTCCCTGATTGTTCAGACACAAATATATCTGTTTGAAACATTTTGGTGTAGGCCAGAAAAGTATAACTGTGGTTTTGCAGTTCCACAGGTAAAATCTCTGTATTATCCTTTTTTTGCCATTTTTTGCCGTAAAAAAAACTGTAATAGTGTCTCCCTGACTGGTCAGACACTAATATATCTGTTTAAAAGAGTCTGGTGCAGGCCAGAAAAATATAACTGTGGTTTTGCAGTTCCACAGGTAAAATCTCTGTATTATCCTGTTTTTGGCATTTTTGTCGTAAAAAAACAGTAATAGTGTCTCCCTGATTGTTCAGACACAAATATATCTGTTTAAAACATTTTGGTGTAGGCCAGAAAAGTATAACTGTGGTTTTGCAGTTCCACAGGTCAAATCTCTGTATTATCCTTTTTTTGGCATTTTTTGCTGTAAAAAAAACTGTAATAGTGTCTCCCTGACTGGTCAGACACTAATATATCTGTTTAAAAGAGTCTGGTGCAGGCCAGAAAAATATAACTGTGGTTTTGCAGTTCCACAGGTCAAATCTCTGTATTATCCTTTTTTTGGCATTTTTTGCCGTAAAAAAAACTGTAGTAGTGTCTCCCTGACTGGTCAGACACAAATATATCTGTTTAAAAGAGTCTGGTGTAGGCTAGAAAAATATAACTGTGGTTTTGCAGTTCCATGGGTCAAATCTCTGTACTATCCTATTTTTGGCATTTTTGCCATAAAAAAAAAAAGTAATAGTGTTTCCCTGACTGGTCAGACACAAATATATCTGTTTGAAAAATTCTGGTGTAGGCCAGAAAAGTATAACTGTGGTTTTGCAGTTCCACGGGTCAAAACTCTGTATTATCCTTTTTTTGGCATTTTTTTCAGTAAAAAAAACTGTAATAGTGTCTCCCTGACTGGTCAGACACAAATATATCTGTTTAAAAGAGTCTGGTGTAGGCCAGAAAAATATAACTGTGGTTTTGCAGTTCCACGGGTCATATCTCTGTATTATCCTGCTTTTGGCATTTTTTGCCGTAAAAAAAAACAGTAATAGTGTCTCCCAGATTGTTCAGACACAAATATCTGTTTGAAAGATCCTGTTGTAGGCCAGAAAAGTAAAACTGTGGTGTTGCAGTTCCACAGGTCAAATCTCTGTATTATCCTTTTTTTGGCATTTTTTGCCGTAAAGAAAAACTGTAATAGTGTCTCACTGACTGGTCAGACACAAATATATCTGTTTAAAAGAGGCTGGTGTGGGCCAGAAAAATATAACTGTGGTTTTGCAGTTCCACAGGTCAAATCTCTGTATTGTCCTGTTTTGGCATTTTTTGCCTTAACAAAATACAGTAATAGTGTCTTCCAGATTGTTCAGACACAAATATCTGTTTGAAAGATTCTGGTGTAGGCCAGAAAACTATAACCGTGCTTTTGCAGTTCCACAGGTCAAATCTCTGTATTATCCATTTTTTGGCATTTTTTGCCGTAAAAAAATTGTAATAGTGTCTCCCTGACTGTTCAGACACAAATATATCTGTCTAAAAGATTCTGGTGTAGGCTAGAAAAATATAACTGTGGTTTTGCAGTTCCACAGGTCAAATCTCAGTATTATCCTTTTTTTGGCACTTTTTACCGTAAAAAAAAAACTGTAATAGTGTCTCCCTGACTGGTCAGGCACTAATATATCTGTTTAAAAGAGTCTGGTGTAGGCCAGAAAAATATAACTTTGGTTTTGCAGTTCCACAGGTCAAATCTCTATATTATCCTTTTTATGGCATTTTTTGCCGTAAAAAAAACCTGTAATAGTGTCTCCCTGACTGGTCAGACACAAATATATCTGTTTAAAAGAGTCTGGTGTAGGCCAGAAAAATATAACTGTGGTTTTGCAGTTCCACGGGTCAAATCTCTGTATTATCCTGTTTTTGCCTTTTTTGCCGTTAAGAAAACTGCAATAGTGTCTACCTGACTGGTCAGACACAAATATATCTTTTTAAAAGAGTCTGGTGTTGGCCAGAAAAATATAACTGTGGTTTTGCAGTTCCACGGGTCAAATCTCTGTATTATCCTGTTTTTGCCTTTTTTGCCGTTAAGAAAACTGCAATAGTGTCTACCTGACTGGTCAGACACAAATATATCTTTTTAAAAGAGTCTGGTGTTGGCCAGAAAAATATAACTGTGGTTTTGCAGTTCCACGGGTCAAATCTCTGTATTATCCTGTTTTTGGAATTTTTTACCGTAAAAAAAAACAGTAATAGTGTCTCCCAGATTGTTCAGACACAAATATCTGTTTGAAAGATTCTGGTGTAGGCCAGAAAAATATAACTGTGGTTTTGCAGTTCCACAGGTCAAATCTCTGTATTATCCTTTATTTGGCATTTTTTACCGTACATAAACACAAATATATCTGTTTAAAAGAATCTGGTGTAGGCCAGAAAAATATAACTGTGGTTTTGCAGTTCCACGGGTCAAATCTCTGTATCATCCTTTTTTTGGCATTTTTTGCCATAAAAAAATACAGTAATAGTGTCTCCCAGATTGTTCAGACACAAATATCTGTTTGAAAGATTCTGGTGTAGGCCAGAAAAGTATAACTGTGGTTTTGCAGTTCCACAGGTCAAATCTCTTTATTATTCTTTTTTTGGCATTTTTTGCCCTCAATAAAAACTGTAACAGCATTTCACTGACTGGTCAGGCACAAATATATCTGTTTAAAAGAGTCTGGTGTAGGCCAGAAAAATAAAACTGTGGTTTTGCTGTTCCACGGGTCAAATCTCTGTATTATCCTGTTTTTTGGCATTTTTTGCCATAAAAAAATACAGTAATAGTGTCTCCCAGATTGTTCAGACACAAATATATGTTTGAAAGATTCTGGTGTAGGCCAGAAAAGTATAACTGTGGTTTTGGAGTTCCACAGGTCAAATCTCTGTATTATCCTTTTTTGGCATTTTGTTCCATAAATAAAAACTGTAATAGTGTCTCCCTGACTGGTCAGACACAAATATATCTGTTTAAAAGAGTGTGGTGTAGGCCAGAAAAATATAACTGTGGTTTTGCAGTTTAACGGGTCAAATCTCTGTATTATCCTGTTTTTGGCATTTTTTGACATAAAAAAAATGTAATAGTGTCTACCTGACTGGTCAGACACAAATATATCTGTTTAAAAGAGTCTGGTGTAGTCCAGAAAAATATAACAGTGGTCTTGCAGTTCCACGGGTCAAATCTCTGTATTGTCCTGTTTTTGGCATTTTTTCCGTAAAAAAAAAACAGTAATTGTGTCTGCCAGATTGTTCAGACACAAATATCTGTTTGAAAGATTCTGGTGTAGGCCAGAAAAGTATAACTGTGGTTTAGCAGTTCCACAGGTCAAATCTCTGTATTATCCTTTTTTTGGCATTTTTTGCCATGAATAAAAACTGTAACAGTGTCTCCCTGACTGGTCAGGCACAAATATATCTGTTTAAAAGAGTCTTGTGCAGGCCAGAGAAATATAACTGTGGTTTTGCAGTTCCGCGGGTCAAATCTCTGTATTATCCTGTTTTTGGCATTTTTTGCCATAAAAAAAAATGCAACAGTGTCTCACTGACTGGTCAGACACAAATTTATCTGTTTAAAAGAGTCTGGTGTAGGCCAGAAAAGTGTAACTGTGTTGTTGCAGTTCCACAGGTCAAATGTCTGTATTATCCTCTTTTTTGGCATTTTTTGCCGTAAAGGAAAACTGTAATAGTGTCTCAATGACTGGTCAGACACAAATATATCTGTTTAAAAGAGTCTGGTGTAGGCCTGAAAAATGTAACTGTGGTTTTGCAGTTCCACGGGTAAAATATCTGTATTATCCTGTTTTTGGCATTTTTTGCCGTTAAAAAACTGCAATAGTGTCTCCCTGACTGGTCAGACACAAATATATCTGTTTAAAAGAGTCTGGTGTAGGCCAGAAAAGTATGACTGTGGTTTTGCAGTTCCACGGGTCAAATCTCTGGATTATCCTTTTTTTGGCATCTTTTTGCCGTAAATAAACACAAATATATCTGTTTAAAAGAGTCTGGTGTAGGCCAGAAAAATATAACTGTGGTTTTGCAGTTCCACGGGTCACATCTCTGTATTATCCTTTTTTTGGCATTTTTTGCCGTAAAAAAACTGTAATAGTGTCTCCCTGACTGGTCAGACACAAATATATATATCTTGAAAAGAGTCTGGTGTAGGCCAGAAAAATATAACTGTAGTTTTGCAGTTCCACGGGTCAAATCTCTGTATTATCCTGTTTTTGGCACTTTT
Source organism: Phyllobates terribilis (assembly GCF_046119375.1). Classification (NCBI taxonomy): domain Eukaryota; kingdom Metazoa; phylum Chordata; class Amphibia; order Anura; family Dendrobatidae; genus Phyllobates; species Phyllobates terribilis. The sequence continues at coordinate 1,121,089,600 of NW_027362761.1, read as the reverse complement.
TGCCATAAAAAAAACAGTAACAGTGTCTCCCAGATTGTTCAGACACAAATATCTGTTTAAAAGATCCTGTTACAGGCCAGAAAAATATAACTGTGGTGTTGCAGTTCCACAGCTCAAATCGCTGTATTATCGTTTTTTTTGGCATTTTTTGCCATAAAGAAAAACTGTAATAGTGTCTCACTGACTGGTCAGACACAAATATATCTGTTTAAAAAGTCTGGTGTAGGCCAGAAAAATATAACTGTGGTTTTGCAGTTCCATGGGTCAAATCTCTGTATTGTCCTTTTTTTGGCATTTTTTGCCATTAAAAAAATACAGTAATAGTGTCTCCCAGATTGTTCAGACAAAAATATCTGTTTGAAAGTCTCTGGTGTAGGCCAGAAAAGTATAACTGTGGTTTTGCAGTACCACAGGTCAAATCTCAGTATTATCCTTTCTTTGGCATTTTTTGCCATAAATAAACACAAATATATCTGTTTAAAAGAGTCTGGTGTAGGCCAGAAAAATTTAACTATAGTTTTGCAGTTCCACGGGTCAAATCTCTGTATTATCCTGTTTTTGGCATTTTTTGCCGTAAAAAAAACTGTAATAGTGTCTCCCTGACTGGTCAAACACAAATATATCTGTTTAAAAGAGTCTGGTGTAGGCCAGAAAAATATAACTGTGGTTTGCAGTTCCACGGGTCAAATCTCTGTTTTATCCTGATTTTGGCATTTTTTGCCATAAAAAAATTCAGTAATAGTGTCTTCCAGATTGTTCAGACACAAATATCTGTTTGAAAGGTTCTGGTGTAGGCCAGAAAAGTATAACCGTGGTTTTGCAGTTCCACAGGTCAAATCTCTGTATTATCCTTTATTTGGCATTTTTTGCCGTAAAAACACTGTAATAGTGCCTCCCTGACTGGTCAGACACAAATATATCTGTTTAAAAGAGTCTGGTGTAGGCCAGAAAAATATAACTGTGGTTTTGCAGCTCCACGGGTCAAATCTCTGTATTATCCTGTTTTTGGCATTTTTTGCCATATATAAAAACAGTAATAGTGTCTCCCTGATTGTTCAGACACAAATATCTGTTTGAAAGATTCTGGTGTAGGCCAGAAAAGTATAACTGTGGTTTAGCAATTCCACACGTCAAATCTCTGTATTATAATTTTTTTTTGCATTTTTTGATGTAAATAAAAACTGTAACAGTGTCTCCCTGACTGGTCAGGCACAAATATATCTGTTTAAAAGAGTCTGGTGTAGGCCAGAAAAATATAACTGTGGTTTTGCAGTTCCACTGGTCAAATCTCTGTATTATCCTTTTTTTGGAATTTTTTGCCGTAAAAATTAACTGTAATAGTGTCTCCCTGACTGGTCAGACAGATATATATCTGTGTAAAAGAGTCTGGTGTTGCACAGAAAAATCTAACTGTGGTTTTACAGTTCCACGGGTCATATCTCTGTATTATCCTGTTTTTGGCAATTTTTGCCGTAAAAAAAAAAATAATAGTGTCTCCCAGATTGTTCAGACACAAGTATCTGTTTGAAAGATCCTGTAGTAGGCCAGAAAAGTTTAACTGTGGTGTTTCAGTTCCACAGGTCAAATCTCTGTATTATCCTTTTTTTGGCATTTTTTGCCATAAAGGAAATCTGTAATAGTGTCTCACTGACTGGTCAGACGAAAATATATCTGTTTAAAAGAGTCTGGTGTAGGCCAGAAAAATATAACTGTGGTTTTGCAGTTCCACGGGTCAAATCTCTGTATTATCCTGTTTTTGGCATTTTTTGCCATTAAAAAAACGACAATAGTGTCTCCCTGACTGGTCAGACACAAATATATCTGTTTAAAAGAGTCTGGTGTAGGCCATAAAAATATAACTGTGGTTTTGCAGCTCCACGGGTCAAATCTCTGTATTGTCCTTTTTTTGGCATTTTTTGTCATTAAAAAAATACAGTAATAGTGTCTCCCAGATTGTTCAGACAAAAATATCTGTTTGAAAGACTCTGATGTAGGCCAGAAAAGTATGACTGTGGTTTTGCAGTACCACAGGTCAAATCTCAGTATTATCCTTTCTTTGGCATTTTTTGCCATAAATAAACACAAATATATCTGTTTAAAAGAGTCTGGTGTTGGCCAGAAAAATATAACCGTGGTTTTGCAGTTCCACGGGTCAAATCTCTGTATAATCCTGTTCTTGGCATTTTTTGCCTTAAAAAAAACAGTAATAGTGTCTCCCAAATTGTTCAGACACAAATATCTGTTTGAAAGATTCTGGTGTAGGCCATAAAAGTATATCAGTGGTTTTGCAGTTCCACAGGTCAAATCTCTGTATTATCCTTTTTTTGGCATATTTTGCCATAAATACACAGAAATATATCTGTTTAAAAGAGTCTGTTGTAGGCCAGAAAAATATAACTGTGGTTGTGCATTTCCACGGGTCAAATCTCTGTATCATCCTGTTTTTGGCATTTTTTGCCATAAAAAAATACAGTAATAGTGTCTTCCAGATTGTTCAGACACAAATATCTGTTTGAAATTTTCTGGTGTAGGCCATAAAAGTATATCAGTGGTTTTGCAGTTCCACAGGTCAAATCTCTGTATTATCCTTTTTTTTGGCATTTTTTGCCGTCAATAAAAACTGTAACAGTGTCTTACTGACTGCTCAGGCACAAATATATCTGTTTAAAAGGGTCTGGTGTAGGCCAGAAAAATAAAACTGTGGTTTTGCTGTTCCGCAGGTCAGATCTCTGTATTATCCTGTTTTTGGCATTTTTTGCCGTAAAAAAAACAGTAATAGTGTCTCCCAGATTGTTCAGACACAAATATATGTTTGAAAGATTCTGGTGTAGGCCAGAAAAGTATAACTGTGGTTTTGGAGTTCCACGGGTCAAATCTCTGTATTATCCTTCTTTTGGCATTTTTTTCCGTAAATAAAAACTGTAATAGTGTCTCCCTGACTGGTCAGACACAAATACAGTACAGACCAAAAGTTTGGACACACCTTCTCATTTAAAGATTTTTCTGTATTTTCTTGACTATGAAAATTGTACATTCACACTGAAGGCATCAAAACTATGAATTAAAACATGTGGAATTATATACTTAACAAAAAAGTGTGAAACAACTGAACATATGTCTTATATTCTAGGTTCTTCAAAGTAGCCACCTTTTGCTTTGATGACTGCTTTGCACACTCTTGACATTCTCTTGATGAGCTTCAAGAGATAGTCACCAGAAATGGTCTTCCAACAATCTTGAAGGAGTTCCCAGAGATGCTTAGCACTTGTTGGCCCCTTTGCCTTCACTCTGCGGTCCAGCTCACCCCAAACCATCTCGATTGGGTTCAGGTCTGGTGACTGTGGAGGCCAGGTCATCTCGCATAGCACCCCATCACTCACCTTCTTGGTCAAATAGCCCTTACACAGCCTGGAGGTGTGTTTGGTGTCATTGTCCTGTTGAAAAATAAATGATGGTCCAACTAAACGCAAACCGGATGGAATAGCATGCCGCTGCAAGATGCTGTGGTAGCCATGCTGGTTCAGTATGCCTTCAATTTTGAATAAATCCCCAACAGTGTCACCAGCAAAGCACCCCCACACCATCACACCTCCTCCTCCATGCTTCACGGTGGGAACCAGGCATGTAGAGTCCATCCGTTCACCTTTTCTGCGTTGCACAAAGACACGGTGGTTGGAACCAAAGATCTCAAATTTGGACTCATCAGACCAAAGCACAGATTTCCACTGGTCTAATGTCCATTCCTTGTGTTCTTTAGCCCAAACAAGTCTCTTCTGCTTGTTGCCTGTCCTTAGCAGTGGTTTCCTAGCAGCTATTTTACCATGAAGGCCTGCTGCACAAAGTCTCCTCTTAACAGTTGTTGAAGAGATGTGTCTGCTGCTAGAACTCTGTGTGGCATTGACCTGGTCTCTAATCTGAGCTGCTGTTAACCTGCGATTTCTGAGGCTGGTTACTCAGATAAACTTAGCCTCAGAAGCAGAGGTGACTCTTGGTCTTCCTTTCCTGTGGTGCTCCTCATGTGAGCCAGTTTCTTTGTAGCGCTTGATGGTTTTTGCAACTGCACTTGGGGACACTTTCAAAGTTTTCCCAATTTTTCGGACTGACTGATCTTAATTTCTTAAAGTAATGATGGCCACTTGTTTTTCTTTACTTAACTGCTTTTTTCTTCCCATGATACAAATTCTAACAGTCTATTCAGTAGGACTATCAGCTGTGTATCCACCAGACTTCTGCACAACACAACTGATGGTCCCAACCCCATTTATAAGGCAAGAAATCCCTCTTATTAAACCTGACAGGGCACACCTGTGAAGTGAAAACCACTTCCGGTGACTACCACTTGAAGCTCATCAAGAGAATGCCAAGAGTGTGCAAAGCAGTGATCAAAGCAAAAGGTGGCTACTTTGAAGAACCTAGAATATAAGACATATTTTCAATTGTTTCACACTTTTTTGTTAAGTATGTAATTCCACATGTGTTAATTCATAGTTTTGATGCCTTCAGTGTGAATGTACAATTTTCCTAGTTATGAAAATAAAGAAAAATCTTTAAATGAGAAGGTGTGTCCAAACTTTTGGTCTGTACTGTATATCTGTTTAAAAGAGTCTGGTGTAGTCCAGAAAAATATAACAGTGGTCTTGCAGTTCCACGGGTCAAATCTATGTATTATCCTGTTTTTGGCATTTTTTGCCGTAAAAAAAAACAGTAATAGTGTCTCCCAGATTGTTCAGACACAAATATCTGTTTGAAAGATTCTGGTGTAGGCCAGAAAAATATGACTTTGGATTTGCAGTTCCACGGGTCAAATCTTTGTATTATCCTGTTTTTGGCATTTTTTGCCGTTAAAAAAACTGTAATAGTGTCTCCCTGACTGGTCAGACACAAATATCTGTTTGAAATATTCTGGTGTAGGCCAGAAAAATATAACTGTGGTTTTGCAGTTCCACGGATCAAATCTCTGTATTTTCCTGTTTTTGGCATTTTTTGCCCTAAAAAAATACAGTAATAGTGTCTCCCAGTTTGTTCAGACACAAATATCTGTTTGAAAGATTCTGGTGTAGGCCAGAAAAATACAACTGTGGTTTTGCAGTTCCACAGGTCAAATCTCTGTATTATCCTGATTTTGGCATTTTTTTCCGGAAAAAAACTGTAATAGTGTCTCCCTGACTGGTCAGACACAAATATATCTGTTTAAAAGAGTCTGGTGTTGGCTAGAAAAGTATAACTGTGGTTTTGCAGTTCCACAGATCAAATCTCTGTATTATCCTTTTTTTGGCATTTTTTTGCAGTAAATAAAAACTGTAACAGTGTCTCACTGACTGATCACGCACAAATATATCTGTTTAAAAGAGTCTGGTGTAGGCCAGAAAAGTATTACTGTGGTTTTGGAGTTCCACGGGTCCAATCTCTGTATTATCCTTTTTTTGGCTTTTTTGCCGTAAATAAACACAAATATATCTGTTTAAAAGAGTCTGGTGTGGGCCAGAAAAATATAACTGTGGTTTCGCAGTTCCACGGGTCAAATCTCTGTATTATCCTGTTTTGGGCATTTTTTGCCGTAAAAAAAACAGTAATAGTGTCTCCCTGATTGTTCAGACACCAATATATCTATTTGAAAGAGTCTGGTGTAGGCTGTATTATCCTGTTTTTGGCATTTTTTGCCATAAAAAAAAATGCAATAGTGTCTCCCTGACTGGTCAGACACAAAAATATCTGTTTAAAAGAGTCTGGTGTAGGCCAGAAAAATATAACTGTGGTTTTGCAGTTCCACGTGTCAAATCTCTGTATTATCTTGTTTTTGGCATTTTTTGCCAAAAAAAAACAGTAATAGTGTCTTCCAGATTGTTCAGACACAAATATATCTGTTTGAAATATTCTGGTGTAGGCCAGAAAAGTATAACTGTGGTTTTGCAGTTCCACAGGTCAAATCTCTGTATTATCCTTTTTTGTCATTTTTTGGTGTAAATAAAAACTGTAACAGTGTCTCCCTGACTGGTCAGGCACAAATATATCTGTTTAAAAGAGTCTGGTGTAGTCCAGAAAAATATAACTGTGGTTTTACAGTTCCACCGGTCATATCTCTGTATTATCCTGTTTTTGGCATTTTTTGCCGTAAAAAAAAAAAATAATAATGTCTCCCAGATTGTTCAGACACAAATATCTGTTTGAAAGATCCTGTTGTAGACCAGAAAAATATAACTGTGGTTTTGCAGTTCCACGGGTCAAATCTCTGTATTACACTGTTTTTGGCATTTTTTGGCATTAAAAAAACTGCAATAGTGTCTCCCTGACAGGTCAGACACAAATATATCTGTTTTAAAGAGTCTGGTGTTGGCCAGAAAAATATGGCCCTGGTTTTGCAGTTCCACGGGTCAAATCTCTGTATTATCCTGTTTTTGGCATTTTTTGCCATTAAAAAAACGGCAATAGTGTCTCCCTGACTGGTCAGACACAAATATATCTGTTTAAAAGAGTCTGGTGTAGGCCAGAAAAATATAACTGTGGTTTTGCAGCTCCACGGGTCAAATCTCTGTATTATCCTGTTTTTGGCATTTTTTGCCATATATAAAAACAGTAATAGTGTCTCCCTGATTGTTCAGACACAAATATCTGTTTGAAAGATTCTGGTGTAGGCCAGAAAAGTATAACTGTGGTTTAGCAGTTCCACACGTCAAATCTCTGTGTTATCCTTTTTTTGGAATTTTTTGCGTAAAAATTTACTGTAATAGTGTCTCCCTGACTGGTCAGACACAAATATATCTATTTAAAAGAGTCTGGTGTTGCCCAGAAAAATCTAACTGTGGTTTTACAGTTCCACGGGTCATATCTCTGTATTATCCTGTTTTTGGCAATTTTTGCCGTAAAAAAAAAATAATAGTGTCTCCCAGATTGTTCAGACACAAGTATCTGTTTGAAAGATCCTGTAGTAGGCCAGAAAAGTTTAACTGTGGTGTTTCAGTTCCACAGGTCAAATCTCTGTATTATCCTTTTTTTTGGCATTTTTTGCCGTAAAGGAAATCTGTAATAGTGTCTCACTGACTGGTCAGACGAAAATATATCTGTTTAAAAGAGTCTGGCGTAGGCCAGAAAAATATAACTGTGGTTTTGCAGTTCCACGGGTCAAATCTCTGTATTATCCTGTTTTTGGCATTTTTTGCCATTAAAAAAATGGCAATAGTGTCTCCCTGACTGGTCAGACACAAATATATCTGTTTAAAAGAGTCTGGTGTTGGCCAGAAAAATATAACCGTGGTTTTGCAGTTCCACGGGTCAAATCTCTGTATAATCCTGTTTTTGGCATTTTTTGCCTTAAAAAAAACAGTAATAGTGTCTCCCAAATTGTTCAGACACAAATATCTGTTTGAAAGATTCTGGTGTAGGCCATAAAAGTATATCAGTGGTTTTGCAGTTCCACAGGTCAAATCTCTGTATTATCCTTTTTTTGGCATATTTTGCCATAAATGCACACAAATATATCTGTTTAAAAGAGTCTGTTGTAGGCCAGAAAAATATAACTGTGGTTTTGCAGTTCCACGGGTCAAATCTCTGTATCATCCTGTTTTTGGCATTTTTTGCCATAAAAAAATACAGTAATAGTGTCTTCCAGATTGTTCAGACACAAATATCTGTTTGAAATTTTCTGGTGTAGGCCATAAAAGTATATCAGTGGTTTTGCAGTTCCACAGGTCAAATCTCTGTATTATCCTTTTTTTGTCATTTTTTGCCGTCAATAAAAACTGTAACAGTGTCTCACTGACTGCTCAGGCACAAATATATCTGTTTAAAAGGGTCTGGTGTAGGCCAGAAAAATAAAACTGTGGTTCTGCTGTTCCGCAGGTCAGATCTCTGTATTATCCTGTTTTTGGCATTTTTTGCCGTAAAAAAAACAGTAATAGTGTCTCCCAGATTGTTCAGACACAAATATATGTTTGAAAGATTCTGGTGTAGGCCAGAAAAGTATAACTGTGGTTTTGGAGTTCCACGGGTCAAATCTCTGTTTTATCCTTCTTTTGGCATTTTTTTCCGTAAATAAAAACTGTAATAGTGTCTCCCTGACTGGTCAGACACAAATACAGTACAGACCAAAAGTTTATACACACCTTCTCATTTAAAGATTTTTCTGTATTTTCTTGACTATGAAAATTGTACATTCACACTGAAGGCATCAAAACTATGAATTAACACATGTGGAATTATATACTTAACAAAAAAGTGTGAAACAACTGAACATATGTCTTATATTCTAGGTTCTTCAAAGTAGCCACCTTTTGCTTTGATGACTGCTTTGCACACTCTTGACATTCTCTTGATGAGCTTCAAGAGATAGTCACCAGAAATGGTCTTCCAACAATCTTGAAGGAGTTCCCAGAGATGCTTAGCACTTGTTGGCCCCTTTGCCTTCACTCTGCGGTCCAGCTCACCCCAAACCATCTCGATTGGGTTCAGGTCTGGTGACTGTGGAGGCCAGGTCATCTCGCATAGCACCCCATCACTCTCTTTCTTGGTCAAATAGCCCTTACACAGCCTGGATGTGTGTTTGGTGTCATTGTCCTGTTGAAAAATAAATGATGGTCCAACTAAACGCAAACCGGATGGAATAGCATGCCGCTGCAAGATGCTGTGGTAGCCATGCTGGTTCAGTATGCCTTCAATTTTGAATAAATCCCCAACAGTGTCACCAGCAAAGCACCCCCACACCATCACACCTCCTCCTCCATGCTTCACGGTGGGAACCAGGCATGTAGAGTCCATCCGTTCACCTTTTCTGCGTTGCACAAAGACACGGTGGTTGGAACCAAAGATCTCAAATTTGGACTCATCAGACCAAAGCACAGATTTCCACTGGTCTAATGTCCATTCCTTGTGTTCTTTAGCCCAAACAAGTCTCTTCTGCTTGTTGCCTGTCCTTAGCAGTGGTTTCCTAGCAGCTATTTTACCATGAAGGCCTGCTGCACAAAGTCTCCTCTTAACAGTTGTTGAAGAGATGTGTCTGTTGCTAGAACTCTGTGTGGCATTGACCTGGTCTCTAATCTGAGCTGCTGTTAACCTGCGATTTCTGAGGCTGGTTACTCAGATAAACTTAGCCTCAGAAGCAGAGGTGACTCTTGGTCTTCCTTTCCTGTGGTGCTCCTCATGTGAGCCAGTTTCTTTGTAGCGCTTGATGGTTTTTGCAACTGCACTTGGGGACACTTTCAAAGTTTTCCCAATTTTTCGGACTGACTGATCTTAATTTCTTAAAGTAATGATGGCCACTTGTTTTTCTTTACTTAACTGCTTTTTTCTTCCCATAATACAAATTCTAACAGTCTATTCAGTAGGACTATCAGCTGTGTATCCACCAGACTTCTGCACAACACAACTGATGGTCCCAACCCCATTTATAAGGCAAGAAATCCCTCTTATTAAACCTGACAGGGCACACCTGTGAAGTGAAAACCACTTCCGGTGACTACCACTTGAAGCTCATCAAGAGAATGCCAAGAGTGTGCAAAGCAGTGATCAAAGCAAAAGGTGGCTACTTTGAAGAACCTAGAATATAAGACATATTTTCAATTGTTTCACACTTTTTTGTTAAGTATGTAATTCCACATGTGTTAATTCATAGTTTTGATGCCTTCAGTGTGAATGTACAATTTTCCTAGTTATGAAAATAAAGAAAAATCTTTAAATGAGAAGGTGTGTCCAAACTTTTGGTCTGTACTGTATATCTGTTTAAAAGAGTCTGGTGTAGTCCAGAAAAATATAACAGTGGTCTTGCAGTTCCACGGGTCAAATCTATGTATTATCCTGTTTTTGGCATTGTTTGCCGTAAAAAAAAACAGTAATAGTGTCTCCCAGATTGTTCAGACACAAATATCTGTTTGAAAGATTCTGGTGTAGGCCAGAAAAATATAACTTTGGGTTTGCAGTTCCACGGGTCAAATCTTTGTATTATCCTGTTTTTGGCATTTTTTGCCGTTAAAAAAACTGTAATAGTGTCTCCCTGACTGGTCAGACACAAATATCTGTTTGAAAGATTCTGGTGTAGGCCAGAAAAATATAACCGTGGTTTTGCAGTTCCACGGGTCAAATCTCTGTATTTTCCTGTTTTTGGCATTTTTTGCCCTAAAAAAATACAGTAATAGTGTCTCCCAGATTGTTCAGACACAAATACCTGTTTGAAAGATTCTGGTGTAGGCCAGAAAAGTATAACTGTGGTTTTGGAGTTCCACTGGTCCAATCTCTGTATTATCCTGATTTTGGCATTTTTTGCCGGAAAAAAACTGTAATAGTGTCTCCCTGACTGGTCAGACACAAATATATCTATTTAAAAGAGTCTGGTGTTGGCCAGAAAAGTATAACTGTGGTTTTGCAGTTCCACAGATCAAATCTCTGTATTATCCTTTTTTTGGCATTTTTTTGCAGTAAATAAAAACTGTAACAGTGTCTCACTGACTGATCACGCACAAATATATCTGTTTAAAAGAGTCTGGTGTAGGCCAGAAAAGTATTACTGTGGTTTTGGAGTTCCACGGGTCCAATCTCTGTATTATCCTTTTTTTGGCTTTTTTGCCATAAATAAACACAAATATATCTGTTTAAAAGAGTCTGGTGTGGGCCAGAAAAATATAACTGTGGTTTCGCAGTTCCACGGGTCAAATCACTGTATTATCCTGTTTTTGGCATTTTTTGCCGTGAAAAAAACAGTAATAGTGTCTCCCTGATTGTTCAGACACCAATATATCTATTTGAAAGAGTCTGGTGTAGGCTGTATTATCCTGTTTTTGGCAATTTTTGCCATAAAAAAAAATGCAATAGTGTCTCCCTGACTGGTCAGACACAAATATATCTGTTTAAAAGAGTCTGGTGTAGGCCAGAAAAATATAACTGTGGTTTTGCAGTTCCACATGTCAAATCTCTGTATTATCTTGTTTTTGGCATTTTTTGCCAAAAAAAAACCGCAATAGTGTTTCTCCCTGATTGTTCAGACACAAATATATCTGTTTGAAAAATTCTGGTGTAGGCCAGAAAAGTATAACTGTGTTTTTGCAGTTCCACAGGTCAAATCTCTGTATTATCCTTTTTTGTCATTTTTTGGTGTAAATAAAAACTGTAACAGTGTCTCCCTGACTGGTCAGGCACAAATATATCAGTTTAAAAGAGTCTGGTGTAGTCCAGAAAAATATAACTGTGGTTTTACAGTTCCAACGGTCATATCTCTGTATTATCCTGTTTTTGGCATTTTTTGACGTAAAAAAAAAAATAATAATGTCTCCCAGATTGTTCAGACACAAATATCTGTTTGAAAGATCCTGTTGTAGGCCAGAAAAATACAACTGTGGTTTTGCAGTTCCACGGGTCAAATCTCTGTATTACACTGTTTTTGGCATTTTTTGGCATTAAAAAAACTGCAATAGTGTCTCCCTGACAGGTCAGACACAAATATATCTGTTTTAAAGAGTCTGGTGTTGGCCAGAAAAATATAACACTGGTTTTGCAGTTCCACGGGTCAAATCTCTGTATTATCCTGTTTTTGGCATTTTTTGCCGTAAAAAAAAACAGTAATAGTGTCTCCCAGATTGTTCAGACACAAATATCTTTTTGAAAGATTCTGGTGTAGGCCATAAAAGTATAACAGTGGTTATACAGTTCCACAGGTCACATTTCTGTATTATCCTTTTTTTGGCATTTTTTGCCATAAATAAACACAAATATATCTGTGTAAAAGAGTCTGTTGTAGACCAGAAAAATATAACTGTGGTTTTGCAGTTCCACGGGTCAAATCTCTGTATCATCCTGTTTTGGGCATTTTTTGCCTTCAAAAATACAGTAATAGTGTCTCCCAGATTGTTCAGACACAAATATCTGTTTGAAAGATTCTGGTGTAGGCCAGAAAAGTATAACTGTGGTATTGCAGTTCCACAGGTCAAATCTCTGTATTATCCTTTTCTTGGCATTTTTTGCCATCAATAAAAACTGTAACAGTGTCTCACTGACTGGTCAGGCACAAATATATCTGTTTAAAAGAGTCTGGTGTAGGCCAGAAAAATATAACTGTGGTTTTGCATTTTATCGGGTCAAATTTCTGTATTATCCTGTTTTTGGCATTTTTTGCCGTAAGAAAACAACAGTAATAGTGTCTCCCAGATTGTTCAGGCACAAATATCTGTTTGAAAGATTCTGGTTTAAGCCAGAAAAGTATAACTGTGGTTTTGCAGTTCCACAGGTCAAATCTCTGTATTATCCTTTTTTTGGCATTTTTTTCCGTAAATAAAAACTGTAATAGTGTCTCCCTGACTGTTCAGGCACAAATATATCTGTTTAAAAGAGTCTGGTGTAGGCCAGAAAAATATAACTGTGGTTTTGCAGTTCCACGGGTCAAATCTCTGTATTATCCTGTTTTTGGCATTTTTTGCCATAAAAAAAAATGCAATAGTGTCTCCCTGACTGGTCAGACACAAATATATCTGTTTAAAAGAGTCTGGTGTAGGCCAGAAAAATAGATCTTTGGATTTGCAGTTCCACGGGTCAAATCTCTGTATTATCCTGTTTTTGGCCTTTTTTGCCATTAAAAAAACTGTAATAGTGTCTCCCTGACTGGTCAGACACAATTATATCTGTTTAAAAGAGTCTGGTGTAGGCTAGAAAAATATAACTGTGGTTTTGCAGTTCCATGGATCAAATCTCTGTATTATCCTTTATTTGCCATTTTTTGCCAGAAAAAAACTGTAATAGTGTCTCCCAGATTGTTCAGACACAAATATCTGTTTGAAAGATTCTGGTGTAGGCCAGAAAAGTATAACTGTGGTTTTGGAGTTCCACGGGTCAAATCTCTGTATTTTCCTTTTTTTGGCTTTTTTTGCCGTAAATAAACACGAAATATATCTGTTTAACCCCTTCGCAACCTTGGGTTTTGTCGCTTTTGCTTTTTCATTTTTTGCTCCCCTTGTTCCCAGAGCCATAGCGTTTTTATTTTTTAGACAATATGGCTATGTGAGGGCTGATTTTTGCGGGACAAGTTGTACTTTTCAACGCCATTGCTAGTTTTACCATATCGTGTACGGGAAAAAGGGAAAAATATTCCAAGTGCGGTGAAATTGCAAAAAAAGTGCAATGCCAAAGTTGTTTTTTATTTATTTTTTTACCACGTTCACTGAATGCTAAAACTGACCTGCCATTCTTATTCTCCAGGTCATTACGAGTTCGTAGACACCAAACATGTATAGGTTCTTTAATATTTAAGTGGTGAAAAAAAATTCCAAAATTTGGTAAAAAAAAATTTAAAAAAATAGCGCAATTTTCCGAGACCTGTAGCTTCTCGATTTTTCGTGATCTGGGGCTGGGTGAGGGCTTATTTTTTGTGCGCCGGGCTATATTATCCTTTTCTTGGCATTTTTTGCCGTAAATAAAAACTGTAATAGTGTCTCCCTGACTGGTCAGGCACAAATATATCTGTTTAAAAGAGTCTGGTGTAGCCCAGAAAAATATAACTGTGGTTTTGCAGTTCCACGGGTCAAATCACTGTATTATCCTGTTTTTGGCAATTTTTGCCATTAAAAAATGTAATAGTGTCTCCCTGACTGGACAGACACAAATATATCTGTTTAAAAGAGTCTGGTGTAGGCCAGAAAAATATAACTGTGGTTTTGCAGTTCCACAGGCCAAATCTCTGTATTATCCATTTTTTGGCATCTTTTGCCTTAAAAAAAAACTGTAATAGTGTCTCCCTGACTGGTCAGACACAAATATATCTGTTTAAAAGAGTCTGGTGTAGGCCAGAAAAGTATAACTGTGGTTTTGCAGTTCCACAGGTCAATTCTCTGTACTATCCTGTTTTTGTCATTTTTTGCCGTAAAAAAAAACTGTAATAGTGTCTCCCTGACTGGTCAGACACAAATATATCTGTTTAAAAGAGTCTGGTGTAGGCCAGACAAATAGAACTGTGGTTTTCCTCTTCCACGTTTCTAATCTCCTTTATATTACCCTTTTTCCATTGATTTTGCGAGTGTAAGCTATTTCACTTAATTTACAATGGGACATTCTGGTGATGGTGCGTGTAGAGGACAGGGCCGTGGCCAAAGTGAAAATGTGCCACAACAAACAGCCACATCTTCTCGCTCCCACTTCTTGACCGAATTACTAGGGAAGCACACAACAATAAGACCACTATTGCGAACTGATCAGTGTGAACAGGTTATTAATTGGATAGCAGATAATACTTCCAGTTACCTGGGCACCACCACCTCCGGTCTGTCTTCCACATCATCAAGTTTTAGTAGCCATGAGTCTCGACCACATACTCCTCCCCACCCTGATGCTCCTTCCTCCCACCATGGCGAGTGTCGTCAGACAGCAACTGATCCCACAGTTGGACACTCTGAAGAGCTTTTCACTGGTCCATTTCCATATTTGTGCCCCTCGCCTGCTCCGCTTGAAGTGGTGGAAGATGAGATCCCATGTAGCGATGCCCAAATATTTGAACAGCCATGGCCAGAGGAAGTCGACGCTGGCAATTTGTCACAAGAGGTGGACGATGATAAGACACAATTACCACGAAGTGAGGAGGAGGATCGTGATGCGTAAGTGGAAAAGGAGGAGGTGGTGGATGATCTAGTAACTGACCCAACGTGGCAGGATGACACGCAGAGCGAAGCAAGCATCACACAGGAGGAGGGAGGCAGAGTACTCCAACAGGCAGGAAGAAGCAGTGTGGTGGCCGCACACAGAAGGCAGGCAACCGATCCCCGTAACACCAACACGAGGGACATTGCCAGTACAACCGGTAGGTCTTCCAGAATGTGGAATTTTTTTAAAAACTCTGCTGATAACCGCAAAAAGGCCATTTGTACCACCTGCCAGGCCAGCATCAGCAGGGGTGACAAAACTACCAGCCTGACCACCACCAGCATGATCAGACACATGGCAGCAAAGCACCCGACTTTGTTGGATGAACCCCAGGGTCCACGACCAGTGTAAGCGGGTGTCACCACTGCTTCTTCCGCTGTTGTGTGTGTCATAGAACCCCCTGTTGTGCGTGCAAGGCAATCCCCTTTCCATACTGCATGCAAAGATGCCCCCTCCTCTCAGTCTTCACTTGTTATGACAGTTTCTCAAGAAACAGCATCAACGTCCACGTCCCATCGCATTGTTCAATTATCCATATCCCAGACCTTTGAACGAAAGCGCAAATTCGCAGCCAATGCCCCACAGGCCACAGTCCTAAATTCGCACATTTCACGACTGCTTGCATTGGAAATGCTGCCTTTTAGGCTGGTGGAGACGGAATCCTTCCGCAACCTTATGGCGGTGGCCATCCCTCTGTACTCGGTCCCCTGCCGACACTATTTTGCCCAGTGTGCCATCCCCGCACTACACAAGCACGTGTCCCAAAACATCTGCCGTGCCCTCAACAACGCAGTTACTGGGAGAGTCCACCTGACCACGCACACATGGACATGTGCTTGTGGCCAGAGACGGTATATCTCCCTGATGGCACACTGGGTAAATATAGTGGAAGCCGTGTCCCAGTCGGACCTTGGGACAGAACACATCCTCCCCACACCGAGGATTGTGGGCCCTATGTCAGTCAGAGTTGCCCCCACAGTGTACGGCTCCTGCGCATCATCCTCCTCCTTCTCATGTTCATCCTCCATCTCAGATATCACCACATCAGTTACAAGCTGGAAGCACTGCAGTACTGCCTCAGCCAAGCGGCAACAGGCTGTGCTGAAACTCATAAGCTTAGGTGATAAGCCTCACACTGCTTGTGAGTTGTGGACAGCTTTGAAAGAGCAGGCAGATCTGTGTCTGAGACCGCTGAACCTACATCCAGGCATGGTCGTGTGTGACAATGCCCGTAACCTGGTGGTGGCTCTGAGGCGAGGCAAGATCACACACGTACCATGTCTGGCTCATGTGCTTAACCTCGTGGCTCAGCGGTTTCTTAAACCGTACCCCGAATTGCCAGATCTGCTCGACAAAGTACGCCGCCTGTCAGCTCATTTTCGGAAGTCGGCTACAGCTTCCGCCGCCTTTGCTGTTTTGCTGCAGTGTTTGCTTCTGGCACACCGACTGGTGTGTGATGTCCCCACATGTTGGAACTCTACCCTTCACATGTTGCAAATGATTTGTGAGTAGAAGAGAGCAGTGGTGGAGTACCAGCTGCAACAAGGCCATTGATATTCAGGTCAGACTCCACACATAAGACCTCAGGAGTGGACCTGGATGTCTGATATATGTACCATCCTGACAAACTTTGAGGAGTCCACCAAGATGGTGAGTGGCGATGATGCCATCATTAGCGTCAGCATCCCAATTGTCAGTCTTTTGCAACGCTCTCTGCAGAGAATTAAAGAGGAGGCATTGCAGCCAGAGTATGATGAGATGGATCAAGAAGCCATAGCGGGTGATTACACACAGGCTGAGCCTCATCTCATCCCAACGTGCATTTGGGGACAATGAGGGAGAGGAGGGGGGGGAGTTGGAGGAAGAACAGGAGCTGGTATCATGCGCTGTAGACGGTAGTACCTGTACAACTGTCATACAGTCGGTTCAGCGTGGGTGGCCTGAGAACAGGGGGGAGGAGGAGGAGGAGGAGGAGGAAGAGAGCATGGTCAGTCGTCATCTTGTTGAGGACATTGAAGTCTTGCCCGTTACCAGTCTGGCACGCATGGCTGACTTTATGTTACGCTGCCTTAACCGTGACCCTCGCGTTGTCAAAATGTTGGATGACAGTCATTACTTGTTGGTGACACTTTTAGACCCCCACTACAAGGACAACTTTCACTCTCTTATTCCTGAGGTGGAGAGGTCTACAAAAATGTGGCAGTACCAGAAGACCCTTGCTGCAGAACTGTTAAAAAAAATTCCCATCTGAACACGCTAGCGGCAGAGGTCACAGTTCGTTGACCAACCAAGGTGTACAGGCGAGAGAGACGCAACTCCAATCCAGCAGTGGCAGGGGAACACTGTCAACATTCTAGGACAGTTTTCTGAGACCCGCCCAGCTTACAGGCCCTGAGGCGCGGGGTGCTCTCACAAGGAGTGGAAAGTTTGAAAAGATGGTGAGGGAATACCTTGCCGACCGTACCAGCGTTCTCCGTGATTCCTCTGTGCCTTTTAATTATTGGGTATCCAAGCTGGACACTTGGAATGAACTCGCCCTGTACGCCTTGGAGGTCCTGGCCTGCCCTGCCACTAGCGTGTTATCGGAGTGTGTTTTTAGTGCCGCTGGGGGAATTATAACTGATAAGCGCACTTGCCTGTCAACTGACAATGCTGACAAGCTGAACCTTATCAAAATGAACAAGGGCTGGATTGGGCCAGACTTCTCATAATCACCAAATGACAGCAGAGTAACATAAAGTCAAATCCACTGTGTTATTTCGGGAGGTGTATTCCCATGCACCGCTTCACCCCCACACATGGGTATACGCTTCCTCATTTCGGGTGTATTTTGCTCCTCTCCTTATCTTCAGCCTCCACCACAACTATACCACCAGGTTGACCATGGTCCATGTTGCCATCATTGCATGTTACCTCCGTCCTAATTTTTGGCAGCTTTTGCTTGGAAGGCATAGGCAAAAACTATGGGAGACCCACTCCCCAATAATGGGAATAATGTTTTTAATATGCTGTACTGCATTGCTCTTGTAAGGGGCATTAAAATTGTCTTGTTAAACTATTGCGACCTCCACCACTTCTCCAAGGGGCATTAAAACCGTCTTGTTAAGCTACTGCAACCTCCACGTCTCTTCCAAGGGGCATTTAAACCATCTTGTTAAGCTACTGCAACCTCCATGTCTCTTCCAAGGGGTATTTAAACCATCTTGTTAAGCTACTGCGACCTCCGCGTCTCTTCCAAGGGGTATTAAAACCGTCCTTTTATGCTACTGCGACCTCCACGTTTTTTCCAAGGGGCATTTAAACCATCTTGTTAAGCTACTGCGACCTCCACGTTTCTTCCAAGGGGCATTTAAACCGTCTTGTTAAGCAACTGAGACCTCCACCACTTTTCCCAGGTGCATTAAAACCGTCTTGTTAAGCTATTGCGACCTCCACCGCTCTTCCAAGGGGCACTAAAACCGTCTTTTTAAGCTACTGCGACCTACACGTCTCTTCCAAGGGGCATTTAAACTGTCTTGTTAAGCTACTGCGACCTCCACGTCTCTTCCAAGTGGCATTAAAACCGTCTTTTTAAGCTACTGCGACCTCCACGTCTCTTCCAAGGGGCATTTAAACCATCTTGTTAGGCTACTGCGACCTCCACGTCTCTTCCAAGGGGCATTAAAACAGTCTTGTTAAGCTACTGCGACCTCCACATCTTTTCCCAGGTGCATTAAAACCGTCTTGTTAAGCTATTGCGACCTCCACCGCTCTTCCAAGGGGCACTAAAACCGTCTTTTTAAGCTACTGCGACCTCCACGTCTCTTCCAAGGGGCATTTAAACTGTCTTGTTAAGCTACTGCGACCTCCACGTCTCTTCCAAGTGGCATTAAAACCGTCTTTTTAAGCTACTGCGACCTCCACGTCTCTTCCAAGGGGCATTTAAACCATCTTGTTAGGCTACTGCGACCTCCACGTCTCTTCCAAGGGGCATTAAAACAGTCTTGTTAAGCTACTGCGACCTCCACGTCTCTTCCAAGGGGCATTAAAACCATCTTGTTAAGCTACTGCGACCTCCATGTCTCTTCCAAGGGGCATTAAAACCGTCTTATTAAACCATTATGAACTCCACAGCTCTTCCAAGGGGCATTGAAATGTTGTTTTTAATTAACTCTAACCTCCATGACTCTTCCAACGGGCATTGCATTTCCTCCTAATTTTAGTCAGCTTTTGCTTTTCAATGCATAGGCGAACACTAAGGGAGACCGACTCCCCAATAATGGGTAGAAGTTTTTTAGTATGCTGTAATCCACGTCTGTTTCAAGGGCCATTGCAGTTCCTCATAATTTTTGGAAAGTCTTCCATTCACTGCTTAGGCCAACAGTGCACAGGAGACCCAGTTGCTATAAATGGAAAAAACGGTTTGGTTAAGGTTCCTCTGACCTCCATGTCACTTCCATGGGGCATTGGAGTGCCTCGAAATTTTTCGTAGGCATTGCACTCACTGTATGCCTTATAACTGTGTAGCCGAACCGCTCCTTTTGGTACAGAAACATATCCTACAAGACATGTGTGGTTGACTGGCCTGATATTGATGTGAATGGTCCCTGTTCCTCCTGCTCTTTCTCCTTTGCCACCACCTCATCCATCATTCATCACCTGAAGCTTTGTTTTAACGGGAGTCATAGAACTCGGATAGTAGCAGGAAAATATCCAGCAATCCTCGGAGAAGGTAGGATATGCGCCAAAACGCTGACCACCTCAGGCCTAGCCGCTACTACATACATGCGCTTGCATTCCAAGGAAGAGAAAGCTAAGGAGATGGATGGCCTCATGATCATGAATAATTTACTCATTGTGTAGGAGGCCGACCACTGCTCCTGTCTACCTTTTGAACTTTGTGTTCAAGCCTGATTGACCCAGGACCCGCAATCCTCTATGTCTGGAGGACACAATATTAACCCAGTGTGAAGACGTGAGATGGACCATCCCTGGCCACATTTACTTATCCACGTGTTTGTGGTTAGGCTGTCCTTCAAATAGGGGCGGCTGGCAACCGTTTATTGACACCCGGCTGCCCCCAGGCGGCTGGGGACCGTGTGTGGACACCTGGCCGCAGGGCGGCTGGGGACTGAGTTTGGACACCCGGCCGCCCCCTGACGGCTGGGGACCGAGCGTGGACACCCGGCCGCCGGGCGGCTGGGGAAAGAGTATGGATACCTCGCTGCCGAAGCAGCCATGAGGTAGTGGCCAGCTTCGGCCTCCTCCAAACTAAAAGGCCCCATTTCAAGTGCAAGCTAGCAGTATGGTATTGCAGCCTCGGGGTGGGTGGATGGCAGGATACTTACTTGTGCTTGCATTGCAAGGAATGGGTGAGGTACAATTGAACCCTGCCCTGGGACAAGGACTTGCATGGGGATAGTTGCAAGTCTGCATCTTCTGATGCGGCAAGGAACACTACTGATGGGCACACTTTTAGGCAGTGACCTGGGTGTCAGAGATGCTTTCAGGGGTCTTCCCCATGCTGTTCCCATATCTTTTCTGCACTGTATGCATGTGTCACACAGCACATGGCCAGATAAGATTGTAAAATGTTAAAATGACATTTCCCGGTGAATGCATTTGTCACAGTTGAAAGCAATACAAAAGTGCAAAAACGCATAAAAAATGCTACTTGTGAACATAGCCCAAGGTGTGGAGGAGTATTTTTGCTTTTGATTATTTATTTTACCTTATACACAAGTGTTTACCCTGGAAAGGAAGTTCCTTAACATATTTCACAGGAAAGCACTTTCAGTTTTGTTTTTGAACGTTTTCTTGTGAGCCCGTAAAAGTGGCTTTATACCTCTGACCACGTTGTTGACAGCAGTGACCTGGGGGTCAGAAATGCTTCCTGGGGTGATGCCCATGCTGTCTCCATGTCTTTTGAGCACTGTCACTATCGTTTTGGGCACTTTTTAAGCTTTCTACAGACTGCCGGGGGTTCCGCTGCAAAAATGCTCGGGTCTCCCATAGACTAACATTGGGCTCGTTGCTCAGGTCGAGCTCCCGAGTATCACGGCGAGCTCGGCCCGAGCTTCGAGCACCCGAGCATTTTAGTGCTCGCTCAACACTACTAATGACTTAAAGGGGTTGTCTCTAGTTCATCAATGGGTTAAATCGGAAAGTCCTTGTAAAAGCAAGCAACTTTGCATTTACAGTACCTGTGATTATAAATCTTCTCTATTCTCAAGATTAGGAGGAATTTTTTATTTTATAGTATAGAGCACATTACTTAGGTTAAGAAAGCAATGGCTTCAGTTGGTTGCCTATTTGAGGCATGTCCCCCACAAAAAAGCCTAATTTTTTGCTCACACAACAATTGCATGGTCTTGTTGCCCTCTTCCCCCAGTAAGGATATATGGATATTTATCAGGTAGATTCCACTAATAAAAGTAAAAAAGAATTCTAATATGTATTTGCAATGTTAAAACAACTTGCTGTGCATTAGTGTTGAGCGATACCTTCCAATATCGGGAAATATCGGATCGGATTGGATTGGACCGATACCCAAAAAGTATCGGATATCGCCGATTCCGAAACTGGAACCCAATGCAAGTCAATGGGACAGAAATATCGGAATAAAAATAAACCCTTTCTTTCCTTGTAGGTTAATTCTACATGAAGAAAAACAACTAAGAATAATGTAGAATGTATTGGGGGAGGTGGGGGAGACAATAAAGGCATAGAGGTTTAGCCCAATCAAATGGAATAGCAGGAATTAATATTTTTTTTAAGACATTCTGAGTTACGCAAATATTGACTTTGTTACGTTTTTTTATATTTTGTCAGATATTTATGTTTCACTTCTTCCATGCTCTTCACCTTCTTTTTTACTTCTCCCACACTTTCTCCTTCATCATGCTCAGCACCAGCATCTTTTTCATCAACTTCTTCTTCACTTTCTTTATCTTCTTCTTCTTCACCTTCTTCGTATTATTCTTTTTTTTTACATTCTTCATATTCTTCTTATTCAACTATTATTCTTCTTCATATTCTACTTCTTCATCTTCTTCATATTCTTCTTCTTCATCATATTCTTATTTGTGACAGGCATTCCTGTAGTTGTTATCTATAAAAGTTTGAACATTACACCTTTCGTTCTGCCCGTCACAAAAGATTTACAACAGGATTTGTCCGCGTTCAGTTTGGCCTGCAGCAGCAGGTCTTTTCCAGGGGCACCACGAGGAGGAACGGACTCACCCCCATACACTGCTTAGTCATCTTCTGCTTATAATTTAGATAATATCTTTTGCTCTGATTTTTAGTCTTATGCTTAATGTTCTTCCGCTTTTTGTTCTGCAGCTCCTTGTACTTCTGCTTCTTGGTTTTCTGTCTCGTGTTCTTCTGTATCTTGGTGGTTGCCTTCTTGTTCTTTGTTCTCTTGGTCAACTTCTTCAGGGTCATCTTCTTGGTCTTCTACGGGGTGGTCTTCAGGGTCGTCATCTTCAGGGTCCTCGTCTTCGGGGTCCTCGTCTTCGGGGTCCTCGTCTTCAGGGTCCTCGTCTTCGGGGTCCTCATCTTCTTCGGGGTGGTCTTCAGGGTCGTCGTCTTCAGGGTCGTCGTCTTCAGGGTCCTCGTCTTCTTCGGGGTGGTCTTCAGGGTCATCGACTTCAGGGTCGTCGTCTTCGGGGTCCTCGTTTTCTTCGGGGTGGTCTTCAGGGTCCTCGTCTTCAGGGTCCTCGTCTTCGGGGTCCTCATCTTCTTTGGGGTGGTCTTCAGTGTCGTTGTCTTCAGGTTCCTCGTTTTCGGGGTCCTCGTCTTCTTCGGGGTGGTCTTCAGGGTCGTCGTCTTCAGGGTCATCGTCTTCGGGGTCCTCGTCTTCTTCGGGTTGGTCTTCAGGATCCTCGTTTTCAGGGTCCTCGTCTTCGGGGTCCTCGTCTTCTTCGGGGTGGTCTTCAGGGTCATCGTCTTCAGGGTCCTCATCAGGGAGATCCAGAGTGATTACCAAGAACCATTTCAAAAAGCTTGAACTTGGAAATGTAGCAGAAGGTACAAGAAGGCTGAGGAACTGGCGAGAACCAGCTGATGGTACTGGAACCCGGATGGGTAGCAGAAGGTACAAGAGCCAATGGAACTACCGAGGACCAGCTGACGGTACTGGAACTCGGTTACTAAGCAGGAGGTACCTGTGCCAGAAAGCACTACCAAGGACCAGCAGACGTTGGCGGAACTTGGATACTGAGAAGGAGGCACCTAAGCCAAAGGCACTGCCGAGAACCAGCTGACAGTACTGGAACCTGGATGAGTAGCAGAAGGTACCCATGTTAAAAAAAGTTGCAAGGCCGCGAGCCGGCCGCAGTTACCGAAACCCACAGTCCTACAGGGGGTGCTTGTCTTATTGGCACTATGGAACCAGCCTTCATTGCCAGATCCCGCAGCCCACATAGGAGTCACCTAAACTGCAGGCACCATAGAGTCGGCTAACCCGACCGCAACACGACAGGACAACGCATTGGAGGCAAAGTAACGTTGACACTACCCGGAAACAGCTGGCGTGCAGGAACCAGGTTGGGCAGGAGGGTGTACCCATGCCAAAGACACTGCTGGGAAACAGCTGGCGGTGCTGGAACCCAGGGTAAATACTAAAAACAGAGTGGAGCCAGAGGCCTAATTGGAGCAAGTTTAAAATCAGTAG
The DNA here is from genome assembly GCF_046119375.1 of Phyllobates terribilis. Taxonomy (NCBI): domain Eukaryota; kingdom Metazoa; phylum Chordata; class Amphibia; order Anura; family Dendrobatidae; genus Phyllobates; species Phyllobates terribilis. The sequence goes on along the minus strand of NW_027362761.1, from coordinate 1,121,066,340 downwards.
TAGTGTGAATGTGGACAGAGCAGGAGAAATTGCCGTACCCACAGCAGGGGAACAGCTGACGTTACTGAACCCCAATAACACGGCAGAAAGTGTTGACTGTGCAGACAGAACTTCTGAGCGCCAACTGGCAGTGTTGGAGCTCAGGGATAATACTGAAAACAGAGGAGCCAGAGGTGTAATTGGAGAAAGTTTTAAATCTGTAGTAGTGTGAATGTGGACAGAGCAGGAGAAATTGCCGTACGCACAGCAGGGGAACAGCTGACGTTATTGAACCCCAATAACATGGCAGCAAGTGTTGACTGTGCAGACAGCACTTCTGAGCGCCAACTGGCGGTGTTGGAGCTCAGGGATAATACTGAAAACAGAGGAGCCAGAGGTGTAATTGGAGCAAGTTTTAAATCTGTAGTAGTGTGAATGTGGACAGAGCAGGAGAAATTGCCGTACCCACAGCAGGGGAACAGCTGACGTTACTGAACTCCAATAACATTGCAGCAAGTGTTGACTGTGCAGACAGCACTTCTGAGCGCCAACTGGCAGTGTTGGAGCTTAGGGATAATACTGAAAACAGAGGAGCCAGAGGTGTAATTGGAGCAAGTTTTAAATCTGTAGTAGTGTGAATGTGGACAGAGCAGGAGAAATTGCCGTACCCACAGCAGGGGAACAGCTGACGTTACTGAACTCCAATAACATTGCAGCAAGTGTTGACTGTGCAGACAGCACTTCTGAGCGCCAACTGGCAGTGTTGGAGCTTAGGGATAATACTGAAAACAGAGGAGCCAGAGGTGTAATTGGAGCAAGTTTTAAATCTGTAGTAGTGTGAATGTGGACAGAGCAGGAGAAATTGCCGTACGCACAGCAGGGGAACAGCTGACTTTATTGAACCCCAATAACATGGCAGCAAGTGTTGACTGTGCAGACAGCACTTCTGAGCGCCAACTGGCGGTGTTGGAGCTCAGGGATAATACTGAAAACAGAGGAGCCAGAGGTGTAATTGGAGCAAGTCTTAAATCTGTAGTAGTGTGAATGTGGACAGAGCAGGAGAAATTGCCGTACGCACAGCAGGGGAACAGCTGACGTCACTGAACCACAATAACACGGCAGCAAGTGTTAACTGTGCAGACAGCACTTATGAGCGCCAACTGGCGGTGTTGGAGCTCAGGGATAATACTGAAAACAGAGGAGCCAGAGGTGTAATTGGAGCAAGTTTTAAATCTGTAGTAGTGTGAATGTGGACAGAGCAGGAGAATTTGCCGGACACACAGCAGGGTAACAGCTGACGTTACTAAACCCCAATAACACGGCAGCATGTGTTGATTGTGCAGACGGCACTTCTGAGCACCAACTGGCGGTGTTGGAGCCCAGGGTAAATACTAAAAACAGAGGAGCCAGAGGTGTAATTGGAACAAGTTTTAAATCTGTAGTACAGTGGATGTGGACAGAGCAGGAGAATTTGCCGGACACACAGCTGGGGATCAGCTGACGTTATTGAACCCCAATAACATGGCAGCAAGTGTTGACTGTGCAGACAGCACTTCTGAGCGCCAACTGGCGGTGTTGGAGCTCAGTGATAATACTGAAAACAGAGGAGCCAGAGGTGTAATTGGAGCAAGTTTTAAATCTGTAGTAGTGTGAATGTGGACAGAGCAGGAGAAATTGCCGTACCCACAGCAGGGGAACAGCTGACGTTACTGAACCCCAATAACATTGCAGCAAGTGTTGACTGTGCAGACAGCACTTCTGAGCGCCAACTGGCAGTGTTGGAGCTTAGGGTTAATACTGAAAACAGAGGAGCCAGAGGTGTAATTGGAGCAAGTTTTAAATCTGTAGTAGTGTGAATGTGGACAGAGCAGGAGAAATTGCCGTACGCACAGCAGGGGAACAGCTGACGTTATTGAACCCCAATAACATGGCAGCAAGTGTTGACTGTGCAGAGAGCACTTCTGAGCGCCAACTGGCGGTGTTGGAGCTCAGGGATAATACTGAAAACAGAGGAGCTAGAGGTGTAATTGGAGCAAGTCTTAAATCTGTAGTAGTGTGAATGTGGACAGAGCAGGAGAAATTGCCGTACGCACAGCAGGGGAACAGCTGACGTTACTGAACCCCAATAACATGGCAGCAAGTGTTGACTGTGCAGACAGCACTTCTGAGCGCCAACTGGCGGTGTTGGAGCTCAGGGATAATACTGAAAACAGAGGAGCCAGAGGTGTAATTGGAGCAACTTTAAAATCTGAAGTAGTGTGAATGTGGACAGAGCAGGAGAAATTGCCGTACGCACAGCAGGGGAAACAGCTGACGTTACTGAACCACAATAACACGGCAGCAAGTGTTAACTGTGCAGACAGCACTTCTGAGCGCCAACTGGCGGTGTTGGAGCTCAGGGATAATACTGAAAACAGAGGAGCCAGAGGTGTAATTGGAGCAATTTTTAAATCTGTAGTAGTGTGAATGTGGACAGAGGAGGAGAATTTGCCGGACACACAGCAGGGTAACAGCTGACGTTACTAAACCCCAATAACACGGCAGCAGGTGTTGACTGTGCAGACGGCACTTCTGAGCGCCAACTGGCGGTGTTGGAGCCCAGGGTAAATACTAAAAACAGAGGAGCCAGAGGTGTAATTGGAGCAAGTTTTAAATGTGTAGTACAGTGGATGTGGACAGAGCAGGAGAATTTGCTGGACACACAGCTGGGGATCAGCTGACGTTACTGAAGCCCCAATAACACTGGAGCAAGTGTTGGCTGTGCAGACGGCACTTCTGAGCAGCAACTAGCGGTATTGGAGCCCAGGGTAATTACTCAAAACAGAGGAGCCAGAGGTGTAATTGGAGCAAGTTTTAAATTAGTAGTACAGTGGATGTGGACAGAGCAGGAGAATTTGCCAGACACACAGCTGGGGATCAGCTGACGGTACTGAACCCCAATAACACTGGAGCAAGCGTTGACTGTGCAGACGGCACTTCTGAGCAGCAACTAGCGGTATTGGAGCCCAGGGTAAATACTAAAAACAGAGGAGCCGGAGGTGTGATGGAGCAAGTTTTAAATCTGTAGTAGTGTATGTGGACAGAGCAGGAGAATTCGCCGGACACACAGCTGGCGATCAGCTGACGTTACTGAACCCCAATAACACTGGATCAAGCGTTGACTGTGCAGACGGCACTTCTGAGCAGCAACTAGCGGTATTGGAGCCCAGGGTAAATACTAAAAACAGAGGAGCCGGAGGTGTGATTGGAGCAAGTTTTAAATCTGTAGTAGTGTATGTGGACAGAGCAGGAGAATTCGCCGGACACACAGCTGGCGATCAGCTGACGTTACTGAACCCCAATAACACTGGAGCAAGCGTTGACTGTGCAGATGGCACTTCTGAGCAGCAACTAGCGGTATTGGAGCCCAAGGTGAATACTAAAAACAGAGGAGCCAGAGGTGTAATTGGAGCAAGTTTTAAATTAGTAGTACAGTGTATGTGGACAGAGCAGGAGAATTTGCTGGACACACAGCTGGGGATCAGCTGACGTTATTGAACCCCAATAACATGGCAGCAAGTGTTGACTGTGCAGACAGCACTTCTGAGCGCCAACTGGCGGTGTTGGAGCTCAGGGATAATACTGAAAACAGAGGAGCCAGAGGTGTAATTGGAGCAAGTTTTAATTCTGTAGTAGTGTGAATGTGGACAGAGCAGGAGAAATTGCCGTACCCACAGCAGGGGAACAGCTGACGTTACTGAACTCCAATAACATTGCAGCAAGTGTTGACTGTGCAGACAGCACTTCTGAGCGCCAACTGGCAGTGTTGGAGCTTAGGGATAATACTGAAAACAGAGGAGCCAGAGGTGTAATTGGAGCAAGTTTTAAATCTGTAGTAGTGTGAATGTGGACAGAGCAGGAGAAATTGCCGTACGCACAGCAGGGGAACAGCTGACGTTATTGAACCCCAATAACATGGCAGCAAGTGTTGACTGTGCAGACAGCACTTCTGAGCGCCAACTGGCGGTGTTGGAGCTCAGGGATAATACTGAAAACAGAGGAGCCAGAGGTGTAATTGGAGCAATTCTTAAATCTGTAGTAGTGTGAATGTGGACAGAGCAGGAGAAATTGCCGTACGCACAGCAGGGGAACAGCGGACGTTACTGAACCCCAATAACATGGCAGCAAGTGTTGACTGTGCAGACAGCACTTCTGAGCGCCAACTGGCGGTGTTGGAGCTCAGGGATTATACTGAAAACAGAGGAGCCAGAGGTGTAATTGGAGCAACTTTAAAATCTGAAGTAGTCTGAATGTGGACAGAGCAGGAGAAATTGCCGTATGCACAGCAGGGGAACAGCTGACGTTACTGAACCACAATAACACGGCAGCAAGTGTTAACTGTGCAGACAGCACTTCTGAGCGCCAACTGGCGGTGTTGGAGCTCAGGGATAATACTGAAAACAGAGGAGCCAGAGGTGTAATTGGAGCAAGTTTTAAATCTGTAGTAGTGTGAATGTGGACAGAGCAGATGAATTTTCCGGACACACAGCAGGGTAACAGCTGATGTTACTAAACCCCAATAACACGGCAGCAGGTGTTGACTGTGCAGACGGCACTTCTGAGCGCCAACTGGCGGTGTTGGAGCCCAGGGTAAATACTAAAAACAGAGGAGCCAGAGGTGTAATTGGAACAAGTTTTAAATCTGTAGTACAGTGGATGTGGACAGAGCAGGAGAATTTGCTGGACACACAGCTGGGGATCAGCTGACGTTACTGAACCCAAAATAACACTGGAGCAAGCGCTGACTGTGCAGATGGCACTTCTGAACAGCAACTAGCGGTATTGGAGCCCAGGGTAAATACTAAAAACAGAGGAGCCAGAGGTGTAATTGGAGCAAGTTTTAAATCTGTAGTACAGTGGATGTGGACAGAGCAGGAGAATTTGCCAGATACACAGCTGGGGATCAGCTAACGTTACTGAACCCCAATAACACTGGAGCAAGCGTTGACTGTGAAGACGGCACTTCTGAGCAGCAACTAGCGGTATTGGAGCCCAGGGTAAATACTAAAAACAGAGGAGCCGGAGGTGTGATTGGAGCAAGTTTTAAATTAGTAGTACAGTGGATGTGGACAGAGCAGGAGTATTTGCCGGACACACAGCTGGGGTTCAGCTGACGTTACTGAACTCCAATAACACTGGAGCAAGCGTTGACTGTGCAGACGGCACTTCTGAGCAGAAACTAGCGGTATTGGATCCCAGGGTAAATACTAAAAACAGAGGAGCCAGAGGTATAATTGGAGCAAGTTTTAAATTAGTAGTACAGTGTATGTGGACAGAGCAGGAGAATTTGACGGACACACAGCTGGGGATCAGCTGACGTTACTGAACCCCAATAACACTGGAGCAAGCGTTAACTGTGCAGACGGCACTTCTGAGCAGCAACTAGCGGTATTGGAGCCCAGGGTAATTACTAAAACAGAGATGCCAGAGGTGTAATTATAGCAAGTTTTAAATCTGTAGTACAGTGGATGTGGACAGAGCAGGAGAATTTGCCGGACACACAGCTGGGGATCAGCTGACGTTACTGAACCCCAATAACACTGGAGCAAGCATTGACTGTGCAGACGGCACTTCTAAGCAGCAACTAGCGGTATTGGAGCCCAGGGTAAATACTAAAAACAGAGGAGCCGGAGGTGTAATTGGAGCAAGTTTTAAATCTGTAGTACAGTGGATGTGGACAGAGCAGGAGAATTTGCCGGACACACAGCTGGGGATCAGCTGACGTTACTGAACCCCAATAACACTGGAGCAAGCGTTGACTGTGCAGACGGCACTTCTGAGCAGCAACTACCGGTATTGGAGCCCAGGGTAATTACTAAAAACAGAGGAGCCAGAGGTGTAATTGGTGCAAGTTTTAAATTAGTAGTGCAGTGTATGTGGACAGAGCAGGAGAATTTGCCGGACACACAGCTGGGGATCAGCTGACGTTACGGAACCCCAATAACACTGGAGCAAGCATTGACTGTGCAGACGGCACTTCTGAGCAGCAACTAGCAGTATTGGAGCTCAGGGATTACAGTTCAGGTGGTAGAAACATGAACACAACAGGAGACCTGGATACTGTTGCCAACAATTATTTATTCTGGAAGAGGACTGGCAAATTCATGCGAGATCCAGGCCTTGTTCATTTTGAGTAAAGTAGGCCGGTCAACGTTATCCGAGGATAGTCGCATGCGATGGTCTGTTAGTACACCACCTGCGGCACTAAAGACGCGTTCCGATAATATACTAGCAGCAGGGCAAGTTAGCACTTCCAATGCATACTGGCTAAGCTCTGGCCATGCATCCAGCTTACAGACCCAAAACTTGAAGGGGGAAGAGTCGTCTGGGAGTACACTGAGAGGGCAAGCCATGTAGTCTGTCACCATCTGACAGAAACGTTGCCTCCTGCTGACTGGAGCCATCTGTGATGGTGTAGACATTTGTGGCAGCGGGGACACAAAACTTTGCCACATTTGGGCCATACTGGTCTTGCCTTGTGCTGAGGCACTGCTTCTGCTCCCTCTTTGTGCAGAGCTTCCTCCACTGCCTCGACGCACTGAGCTGCTTTGTAAAGCACTAGCAGCACTGCTCTCGGTTGGAATGGAGAACATGATGGAATGCACCAGTGTGTCTTGGTACTCCCGCATTTTACGCTCCTGGTTCAACAGTGTTATGAGGCTTTGTAAGTTGTCCCGGTAGCGAGGATCTAGGAGGGTGGACACCTAATAATCAGCCGTGTTGAGAATGTGGGCGATGCAGCGGTCGTTTCTCAGGCACTGCAGCATGAAATCAACCATGTGCTGCAGACTGCCAACTGGCCAAGAAACGCAGTCCACTGCTTGAGGCGTGATCTCTGCCTGCTCTGCATCACCCCACCCTCGCTCTAGATACTGACTACTAGAGCATTGTCTACCTCCCTCCTCTGGACAGATGTCTTCCTCCTCCATTGACTCCTCCTCATCCTCCTCACAAAGTGTCCCCTGCCTAGGACTTTGTGAGGAACCACATTGCGCAGACTGTAGAGAAGCAGATGGCATTTGTGACTCCTCATCCTCCACCTCTTCCAAAACCTCGTCCCTTAGTGCTTGCAGTGTTTTTTCAAGCAGGCAGATAAGGGGGATAGTCATGCTGACTAGTGCATCATCTGCACTCGCCATCCGCGTGGAATAATCGAAGGCACGCAAAACGTGGCAAATGTCCTTCATAGAGGCCCACTCAGTGGTGGTGAAGTGTGAACGGCGTGCGCTGCGACTTGTTTGCGCCTGCTGCAGCTGGTATTCCATTACTGCTGCATGCTGCTCACACAACCTCTCCAACATATGTAACGTTGAATTCCACCTGGTGGGTAGGTCTCATATGATGCGATGTTCCGGAAGACGTAATCGGCGCTGCAGAGCTGCAATGCGCGATCTTGTGTTGCTGGAACGCCGCAAGTGAGTGCACTCTATGCGGACCTTGTGAAGCAGTGCATCAAGATCCGGATAGTCCCTCAAAAAACTCTGCATGACCAAGTTGAGCACATGTGCCAGACATGGGATGTGAGTGAGGTTGCCTAGGCCCAGAGCTGCCACCAGATTTCGGCCATTGTCACACACTACCATGCCTGGCTGGAGATTCGCTGGCACAAACCACACGTCGATCTGCTGCTTGATGGCATTCCAGAGCTCCTGCGCTGTGTGGCTTCGATTCCCCAAAGAAATTAATTTTAATGTGGCCTGTTGACGTTTGGCCACGGCTGTGCTCATATCGGTCATCATAACAGGTAACCGTTCACGGGTTGATGTGAAGGTAGACGGTGACGGCTCCTGCAGCGCCGATTCAGAGGAACTGGAGTATGAGGAGGAGTCCATGTGTACAGACTGGATTCCTGCAATCCTTGGAGTTGGCAGAACACGTACAGTGCCACTCTCAAGATCTGTATCCGGCTCCACAACATTTACCCAATGGGCAGTGAGGGAAAGGTATCGTCCCTGTCCATGCTTACTGGTCCACGCATCGGTGGTCAGGTGGACCTTGCTACTGACGGCGTTTTGTAACGCATGTTTAATTTTTCCCTCCACATGCTGTTGCAGGGCAGGGACGGCTTGCCTGCTGAAATAAAAGCGTCTGGGCACGTTGTATTGTGGGACTGCCAATGCCATAAAGTTACGGAAGGTGTCAGTCTCCACCAGCCTGAATGATAGCATTTGAAGGGCCAGTAGTTTAGCAATGCCAGCATTCAGAGCCTGTGCTCGGGGGTGGTTTGCCGAGTATGGGCACCTTTTCTCCCATGCCTGTGCTAACGATGGCTGTAGACTGGCCTGGGAGTGTGAGGATGACAGGGAAAGTGGTGCTGTGGGTGGAATTACACTGTGTCTCTGTACAACAGTGCCAGAGATTCTTCCATGGCGATCCTGTGAGGAAGCCGAGCCAGCTGTGTGTGAGCTGGAGGAAGAGGCTACAACACGAGCTGAAGAGGTGGTAGGTGGCGCTCTAGGTTGGCCTAGGTCTTCAGTGTGTTTTTGTAACTCCACCACGTGCTTGGTCCGCACATGTTTCCACATATTTGTGGTATTGAGGTTGCTCACACTTTTCCCTCTTTTCACCTTCTGATTACACAGCTTACATTTGACAAAGCAAATGTGATCTGCAACTGTGTCAAAAAAGGACCAGGCACTGCAAGTCTTGGGAGCGCCCGCTTTGGATTTTGGAAGAGCCATGCTCCTAATGGGTGCCGAAGTGGAGGCTACAGGGAACCAAGTCTGCCCCCTCCCTCTCCCTCCTTTTTGGGCCGTTCGGGGAATCTCTTCCTCAGAACTGCTCCCACCACCTTCCTGTCCCTCACGCCATGATGGGTCAAGGACCTCATCATCTACACTACCCTCTTCAAACAACTGCTTCTCCTGGGTAGTCTCGACAGCACAGTACGCACCAGAAAGTGGCACCTGAGTCTCATCATCAGATGCGTACTGAGGTGTGCTGCTGACCATAGGCACTGGCCCACCCACCTCTTCAGATTCAGAGAGACAAAACGGTTGCGCATCACTGCATACTATCTCTTCTTCAAATTCTCGAATTCTGCTTGGCTGGCCCCCTCTTTCCAAGCCAAGAGATTCAGAGAACAGAAGTAGAGACGGCTCCTGTCCAGGGCTCTCTGACTGCCTGGGCAATTTGGCAGGTGGTGAAGTGACAGATGGGTGCTCTTTAGTGCTCAGGACCTGAGAGGATCTGGAACTAATTGAAGTCGATGCGTTAGCTGCCATCCATCCGACAACGGCTTCAATTTGGTCCTCCCGCAGCAGTGGGGTATGGCTAGCTCCTACAAAGCTGCGCATAAAGGACTGTTCCCTGGTAAAACTGTGGGATGCTGAGTCACTGGTGCCCACAGCAGGCACAGAATCCCCACGTCCTCTCCCTGCAGGCACAGAATCCTCACGTCCTCTCCCTGCAGAAACTCCACGCCCACGCCCACGACCACATGCCTTACTCCCTGCCTTCTTCATCTTGGTAGACTGATAAAGATAGGCAGAAAAGTACTAAGGGCTTAGTGTGCTTATTCCTGAACAGCTGCTAACAGGTATAAGAAAAACTAATTTTAAGTGTGGGCTAGACTTTAATATGAGCTAATGTGGCCTACACAACTGTAAAGTGGAGTGTTTGGTGAACTTTATTTAGGTTTTTTTTTGTCACAAAAAGACACTGGATGTGCCCAAAGATGTAATACCGATAGTATCACAAACTTTTTGTAGCTATTACAATGTAGGAAGGTAACCTACAATGCAATAGATGAGGCTACAAAAAATAGGCTAATACTAATCTGGCTGGGGCTGCAGGGGACAATGCTGCAGAAAGGCTCCTCTATCTACTCCTATATAGTGTGTTTGGAACCAATGTAGCTGAACACGGATGGAACCACCACACTAATAGGAGAAATCAGGAAAAATTATCAATTAGCAAAAAAGGACAATGTATGAGGCAGCAACGCACGCTGAGCGCACTACAACCAGACGTGGCTGAAGCACACACTACAGCGTGAGCTGCACTCACACACAGAGACCTTGCAGACAGGCGTGAACAGTGCAGATGCAGAGCACTGTGCACTAGCGCTGCAAGACAAAAAAAAAATTCTCTATCTACTCCTATATAGTGTGTTTGGAACCAATTTAGCTGAATACGGATGGAACCACCACACTAATAGGAGAAATCAGGAAAAATTATCAATTAGCAAAAAAGGACAATGTATGAGGCAGTGACGCACACTGAGCGCACTACAACCAGACGTGGTTGAAGCACACACTACAGGGTGAGCTGCACTCACACACCAGACCTTGCAGACAGTGGTGAACAGCACAGAGAACTGTGCACTAGTGCTGCAAGGCACAGCGATTTATAAAGTAGCTTGGGTAAAGCAGAATAGAGCAAATAGGTAGCTAAAACTGTCCCTCAGAACAACAGCGTCCTATCCCTAACTGAATTCACAGCAGAGTGAGCTCAAAATGGGGGCAGCGGCTTTTATAGTGCATCATGACATCATTCCAGCAGTCAATCACAGCCATGCCATTACAACATGCCTACATGCCTAACAGGATGTGCCCACACTTCTTAGGATCCTCATTAGCTGAATAAAATGAAACTGGCTCATTGCATTATGGGAACTTCCGATTCCGGTATACGAATATCGGGCGATACCCGATATTTCAGTATCGGAATTCTCAACACTACTGTGCATATGTTCATCTGTGAAGCAGCAAAAAGAAGTGACTGGTTCATTGTTCAGGCTGTTTACACTTTGAATCTATCACTATTTCATATGTCCTTTTTACTTATCTTAAAAAAAAAAGCTGACTAAGAAGACAAAAAAGCTGACAAAGAAGACAATTCAGGAAAATCACCTTTGGCATTTTCCTGATAAACTTCTGCTTCAAAATGATGCAGGTACGCCAACGTCTATAAGATGCCATGAGCACATACCCTATAGGTTAAGTTTGCTCTTGGTGCACATATCAGTCTAATATGTCCAGCAACTGTTCCAATCCTTATGCTTCGGAACTTGCCACCTTCCCTAAATTTATATTCTGCCAGCAATGTAGGTCGACAACTTTTATCAAAACTTACAGAAAGTCTAGTAAGTGACACAGAATAGGAATCAGGGTCTCTGCCCTTATTTTATGCTGCCCTCAGATTGGGGAGGCATAAACCTGGTGACAGATTTGCATTAACCTCTTAGTTTATTCTTTTAGTGTGTGGGGAAACCAAAGTACATGGTGTAAACCAATGCAAACTAAGGAAGAACATACAATGTCGATGAAGATTTTCGCTTGGTTGGAGAGAAACCAATGATCCTTGCACCTCATGGCAAAGATGCAAACCACTGAGCCACCGTCCTTCTTCAGGTAACAATAAAGGTCATGAAAAATTAGTAATTGAGCTTGAATAGTTTTGTTAGAAAAGATTCGGTATAACTTCTATTAATTTAAAAAGGATTTCCAGATTTATCTGATTAGCAAATACTTATACTCCCCCTAAAATAATAAGTCTGGAGTATCGTTTCTAAGAAATCTGAATTCTAATATTCCTAGTTAATTTCTTTTGGAAAGTATATATAAATAAGTACCTGTTCCTCCAGGCTGTACTTTATAATATTCTTTCATTGATTTTGTTCAAAGCTCACATACACTTTTCTTACTGGAATATTGTTATAGTATTCCAACAATATTCTAAAAAGCCCATTTTAATCCCTTTTAACACACGACAGAACTAAATTATCCATAATTAGCTCAACTTTTAATTGTGCACAACATTACTTAATAGTTTTCCATTTAGAAGCTGCCGTAAGCCAAAATGTAAATGTTTTGACATGCAGACTGCTATTATTCTATAATAAAGCTTTTAGAAAAATAGACGCAAAGTAAACACATAAGTGCAGTAAAACAGCGAATGTTAGAAAGAAATTTAGGATTGTGTCTTATATATTATATAAGAGACAATCAGTCAATTTACAGGTAATCTTGGTTTCTTTTCAATAAATTGATTTTTTTTGTTTGAATTTTGCTGCTGTTTTAAAATGATTGGAGCAGTGGATCAAGCCTGTGACCTATAAATTGGTGTGATTTGCTCATTACCAAAATGATAAATATTTGGAATGCTAACATGGAAAAGTCGTGGAATTATAGAAATCACAGGATGGATAGATATATTACTGATATGCAAATGATGAAAAAATGGAGCATCAAGAAATCCCTGCACTTTCATACCATGACTGCTATCAATGAGGTTTTTAATGATTGTATGAGAAATGTTCTGCCTGGTCATGGAAATCATCAAGATCCGCTGCTGCCAGTTCTCTTTGAAATTGCTGACCAATGATTTTCCAGATGTGTTTAATGGGAGACAAGTCCAGGCATGTTGCAAGCCATTATAACATATTTACTCTATTCAGGCTGGTCACAGTAGCATGACCAACATGCGGTCTGGTGGTGTCATGCTGAAAAACAGCTCTCGTATTGAGATTGTTGAAAGGAGCTGCACAGAATAATGGCGTACACCAAAGCAAAATGGAGCAATAAAAATTGCTTTATTGAAAATACAAGTGCTAAGACAAATTAGAAACAATTAAAAAATGCATATAGACACCAAGACAATAAGCAAGGGATGATATAGCTGTCAAAGAAAACGAAAATATAATATATAAAAATATATACACCCCATCACTCAATAATGATTCAATAATTCATATATGAGCAATCCCACAAAATAACGTGTGGAGATTCGAGGAAACTGGTTGGATAGCAATAAAATAAGTTATTATAACTTAATAAGTAATTATTATATAAGTTATTATATATATGAGTGATGGGGTATATATATATGTATATATTTGTATATATTATATGTTTATTTTCAGGGGCTACTATATCACCCCTTGCTTATTGTCATGGTGTCTATGTGTGTTTTTTAATTTATTTTAATTTGTCTTAGCACTTGTATTTTCAATAAAAAAAATTTTATTGCTCTATTTTGCTGGGGTGTGCACCGTTATTCTGTACAGCTCTTTTCTACATACTCAATACTTGCATTTGTTGCACAGTTAGTTGTAGCACCCCTAGCTCATATTTATTGTACATGATTTGTGATGCCTACTAAATCCTCTTTGCAAAAAACAGCTCTGGGACACTGCAAAGAAATGGCGGTCCGTCCCGTTAGTTCTAATACCAAATCAATGTAAGATGGAATGAAGACAAGAGAGATTTGGCTACTATTAGTGATGAGTGAGTGTATTCGTTACTATTCGCTATTCGCACAAATAGAACGGTATTCGGGTTACTCGCTATATTGCGAGTATTTGTGTACTCGCCTCACTATATTCGGATGTCCCGCCCTGCAGTTTTGGCGCCTTCTTTGCAGCCACTAAACATGTTGGGATTCTTAACCAATCACAGTAATGCAGACATCTTGGTTGTGGTATTACTGTGATTGGCTGGCCGCCCAGCGTCATAGGGTCTATTTAAACCCTGCCACCGCTATTTTGTGCACATTGCATATGGAGACTGCATTCTATAAGCCTAGGGAGAGATCGCTGAGCTGCTAGGGAGAGTGTTTAGGACTCTTGATAAAACAAAAGCCCTTTTAAGGGCTACCTGCAGTGAGTACTAGTTCTGTGTTTAAAGGAGCCGCTCACTAGCTCCATAATAACACCCAAAAAATAGCTCTTTTCAGAGCTGAAGACACACAACAAAGTCAGAGTACAGGGAGGGAGAAATTGTGTATTAGGTAGGGAGAGGTTAAAGTGTCCTTCCTGTGTCCATCTTAAAACAGCTCTTGTCAGAGGCAAAGCTATATGTTTCCAGAACACAGAGTACTAGCATTTTATGCTGCTTTTTTTTTAAAAAGCACCGGTCTATTTTCCCCGCTGTTTTAGAAGTTAGAGCCTGGCTTCTGCTGTCCACATTAGTCCACATAAAAATGCGGTTAGTGCCCAGCGCAAAGCAGTAGTCCAAACATTTCCTACTGCCTGCTACCAGCCCATTTTCCCGGCTTTTTTTGGAGTGACAGCCTGCCTTCTGTCCACAATAGTTCACTTAAAAAAGCGTATAGTGTGCTACACAAAGCAATAGTCCAAATATTTCCTACTGCCTGCTACCAAGCATTCACCAGGCCATTTCCCCGCTGTTTTTGGGGTGATAGCCTGCCTTCTGTCCACATTAGTTCACTTAAAAAAGCGTTTAGTGCCCTACACAAAGCAGTAGTCCAAACATTTCTGACTGCCTGCTACCAAGCACGCACCAGGCCATTTTCCATGCAATTTTTCGGGTGATACCCTGCCTTCTGTCCACATTAGTCCACTTAAAAAAGCGTTTAGTGTGCTACACAAAGCAGTAATCTAAACATTTCCTACTGCCTGCTACAAAGCATGCAGCAGCCCATTTTCCCCTCTGTTTTTGGGGTGACAGCCTGCCTTTTGTCCACATTTGTCCACTTAAAAAAGCGTTTAGTGCGCTACACAAAGCAGTAGTCCCAACATTTCCTACTGCCTGCTACAAAGCACACACCAGCCCATTTTCCCCGCTGTTTTTGGGGTGACAGCCTGCCTTCTGTCCACAATAGTTCACTTAAAAAAGCGTATAGTGTGCTACACAAAGCAATAGTCCAAATATTTCCTACTGCCTGCTACCAAGCATGCACCAGGCCATTTTCCACGCTGTTTTTGGGGTGACAGCCTGCCTTCTGTCCACAATAGTTCACTTAAAAAAGCGTTTAGTGTGCTACACAAAGCAGTAGTCCAAACATTTCCGACTGCCTGCTACCAAGCACGCACCAGCCCATTTTCCCCGCTGTTTTTGGGGTGACAGCCTGCCTTTTGTCCACATTAGTCCACTTAAAAAAGCATTTAGTGCGCTACACAAAGCAGTAGTCCAAACATTTCCTACTGCCTGCTAAAAAGCACTCACGAGCCCATTTTTCCCGCTGTTTTTGGGGTGACAGCCTGCCTTCTGTCCACAATAGTTCACTTAAAAAAGCGTTTAGTGCGCTACACAAAGCAGTAGTCCAAACATTTCCTACTGCCTGCTACCAAGCATGCACCAGGCCATTTTACCCACTATTTTGGCTGTGTCTGTGACAGCTAGCTTGGCTTGTGCCATCAACATCTGATAATCTGTCAACAAAACCCAAAATGCCAAAAAAGCATGTAATTAAGGTACGTGGACGTGCTGTTGTCAGTGATGCGGGAGAAGGCACTCAGTCTGTGTCAGGTCAGAAGAAGCTGGATGCATCCACTATGTTCCTGGAAAAATTTCCCAGTCTGGAACATAAACATGTGTGGAAGCCAGAAGAGCGAGAGCAGATTCTGTCTTGGATAGCAGAATAAGCCTCTACACATTTGCCAAGCAGCAACAAATCTTCCAAGACCACACAGTCTACTGTCGATACACGGAAGGCTGGCCCATCCAATCCTGCAGTTGGTTCTCCTTCCTCCCGCCATTATCAGTCAGAGGAGACATATGACCCCAAGCTTGGCCACTCCGAGGATCTGTTTTGGTATGTATCCTTTGGTTGGCTCTGGCCTATCACTGTGCAGCATTGAAGAGGGACAAGAGAAGGTGGCGTGCGTTGATGCTCAAGTATTTGAGGAACCACGGCAAGAAGAAAGCCACTTGGAGGAACGTTATTTACTGTCTCTAGAGGTGGAGGCTGATGATGATGAGACACAGTTACCATCAGGTCAGCCTACAATGTCAACTGGGAAGGAGGATGAGATGGAAGACGAGGTGGTCGATGATGAGTCCACTGATCCGACCTGGACTGTTGGCATGCATAGCCATGACAGCAACACAGAGGAAGATGAATATGTAGCACCAACACAGGCACCAATGGGTCGTGATTTGCCCAGAGTGAGAACTGGGTCAACTGTTCCCAAGAGCACTCATGCAGTGTGCCAAGTCAGGGCAAGAGGGTGTTCAGCTGCTGTGCGAAATTTTTTTTCTGAAAGTCCTTCAGAGAAAAACATTGTAGTTTGTAGCATCTGCCATACCAAGTTGAGCAGAGGCCAGGCGAAAGGCAACCTGAGCACCACCAGTATGCAAGACCACAAGGCAGCCAAGCACCCCAGTAGGTGGGCAGAACACCAGGGTACCAAATCTGCGTCTGCGGGTCAAACCAATGCCATGTCACCTGGGCTATGTCCTTCAGAATCTGCTGTTCAGGAAGCAGGTGCTCATACCTCCTGCCCACAAGCTGTGGTTGCTCACACACAACAAACATCAACCACATCCACTTCCTTGTCCCAGCGAAGCGTCCAATTGTCCGTGCCTGAGATCTTGGAAAGAAAGCGTAAATACCCAGCCATGCACCCACAGGCACAAATACTAAACTCACACATTGCCAAATTGCTAGCTGTGGAGATGTTGCCATTTAGGCTTGTGGGAACACAGTTTTTCCGTGATCTTTTGGCTGTGGCTTCCCCACGATACAGAGTTCCCAACTGCCACTATTTTGCCCAGTATGCCGTCCCTGCATTACACAAGCACGTGTTAAACAATCTGAACCGTGCTCTCACCAATGCCGTAAAAGTGAAGGTCAACCTAACATCAGACACCTGGACAAGTTGTTGTGGACAAGGATGATACATTTCTGTCATGGAACACTGGGTGAACCTGGTGGAGGGTGGGACAAAGGCGCAAAATGCAACATCACACATCCTACCCTCGCCAAGAATAGGGGGCACAACTCCTGTCAGGGCTTCCGTCTCTTCATATTCCACTTCCTCTCTCCCCTCCTCCTGCTCCTCATCCTCTGCTGAATTACCCTCCCCATCACTACCAAACTGGGACCTGTGCAGAAGCGCATCTGCAAAGCGGCAATATGCTCTGCTGAAGCTGATTTGTCTAGGTCAGAAAGCACACACTGCAGTAGAGCTGCGGCAAGCTTTAAAACAACAGACCAATCAGTGGCTCTCAAACGTTGTACCTCCAACCCGGTCTGGTTGTCTGCGATAATGGGCATAACCTGGTGGCGGCTTTAAAGGTCGGCAAGTTGGTACACGTGCTGAACCTAGTTGTTCAGAAATTTCTGAAAACTTACCGTGACTTGCCGTACCTACTTGAAAACTTGCGTTGTATTAGTGCCCATTTCCGCCATTCTTCTACCGCTTTTGCTACTCTTACAGCACTGCAGAAGCGGTTGAATTTGCCAAGTCACCGACTCATTTGCGACCTGCCCACGCGGTGGAACTCAAAATATCATATGTTGGCGAGGATTAGTGAACAGCAGGGGGCAGTAGCTGAATACCAGCTTCAACATGCTCGTCAGACTGAGAGTCAGCCACCACACATAACTGTTGAGTGAGTGTGGATCGCTGACATTTGTGAGGTTCTTGAGAACTTTAGGTACTGCACCAACCTTGTGAGTGGTGATCAGGCTATTATCAGCGTAACCATCCAGCTGCTGTGTCCCTTGAAACAATCACTGCATAATCTCTAAGAGGAAGCTTTGAGTGCCCAGCATGTTGGTATGGAGCCAGATTTCCCAATGGGTGATACTACACAGCCCAGCCAATACTCTGAGGCAACATTGGGTAATGATGAGGATGGGGACGACTTGTGTTTCTGTGCTACCAAGGTGACTCGTAATGCTACAGAGGGGACACCAAACCTAAGCTTCATGTCTGTCCAGCCTCGATGGGCTGGAGAGGAGGAGATGAAGGAGGAGGAGGCGAGTCAGCGTGAGGAGAGGATGGGTACTGTTTCTACTGTTGGGGACACAGAACATTTGCATTTTTGTAGCTTGGCCCACATGACACAAATAATGTGTAAGTGTCAGTAGCAAGACCCTCGTGTGATACACATATAATTTTACAATGGAATCATTCAAGAGGGCCGTTGTAGATCAGTTGCTAAAAACATCACCCTCAGATAATGTTGGTGGCAGAGGTACCAGATCTTTTCAACACCAAGGTATAATGAGGAGAGACGCGAACACTAGCTCCAACAGAGGTGGGGGGAAAATGTGCACAAATTGGGAAATTTTCAATAAACCAGCACAACAGCAAGGGCTATCTGTGCCTGTAACAATGCCAAGGAGGGATAAATTGCAGAACTTGGTAAAGGGGCACTTAAGTGACCAAACGTGTGTCCTTCCTGACTCTTCATTTCCTTTAATTATTGGGATGCCTTGGAGTTGCTGGCCTGCCCAGCTGCTAGTGTGGTGTCAGAGCGTGTTTTCAGTTTCACTGGGGCAATCATCACTGATAGGCATACACACCTCTCCACGGAAAATGTAGACACATTTACTCTGATTAAATTCAACAAGGACTGGATATCTCCATGTTACATCCCTGGTGGCATGCTTGCATAGTGCACCACCTCCCACTATGCAAGACTGCAATCTTACCTGTCAGTCCAGTCTGCAATCCCTGCTCCAGTTCATGCTATGTGCATTTCTCTTGACTGACTGCTTAGGGCAGCGGCCCGGTCACTTCCTGATTCTTATAGCTGCTGTGGGCGCACCCCTAATGCGTCTCCAGCCTATTGCTGTGAGTCTCTGGATATTTAAACCCCCTCCATCCAGTAGGAGGTGCCTGAGCAACACCCTCACTCAGTTTGTCTTTGCAACTGTATTGCCAGGTCCTGTCCTGTTATCTCTGACTTCTAGTCTGTTTCCGCCACTCTGGGGGCTGCATTCCCAGACCTGTTATCTGTGACTTCTTGTCCGTCTCCACCATCTCTGGGGGCTGCATACCCAGACCTGTTATCTGTGACTTCTAGTCTGTTCCGCTTCTCTGGGGGCTGTATTACCAGGCTCATTCTTGTATCTCATTTCAGTAGCAGTTCCTGTCTGAACTGTATCCTAGCCTGTTACCTGTTTTTCTCTATGTCCGTACCTTCCCTTTTCCTGCAGTATCTGTACCTGCACCTAACTCCAACTCGTTGTCTCTGTACTTCTGTTTGTGAGTTTTGTGTCCACTTGCTACTTCATAGTAAGTACCTTGTGTGTATCTGGTTCTGCTTGTCCCTTTTCCCTTCCTCCTTATCCACCTCCTGTGTTCTAGCCATCTTCCTACATTTTCCAGTCTATTCCTTGTGAACAGAGCTCTGTCTTCTCTGCCTGCACCTTCAGCCCCGTTCTGCTCTGTCTTGTCCACTGCACCACCTGTTTTGCTACGCTCTGTCTTGCCCACCGCTCCGGTGGTTTCTCTCTGCTCTGATTTACCCACCGCTCCGGCGGTTCTGCTCTGCTCTGTCTTGTCCACCGCACCTGCGGTTTCGCTCCGCTCTGTCTTGCCCACCGTTTCGGCGGTTTCTCTCTGCTCTGACGTACCCACCGCTCCGGCGGTTTCTCTCTGCTCTGACTTACCCACCGCTCCGGCGGTTTTGTTTTACTCTGCTTGTCTACCGCATCTGCGGCTCTGTACCTGTCTCCCAGTCTGTACTGGACCCTATCCAGCCTGCGCTCCAACCTACTAGTATCTCCCTGTCTGCACTCCAGCCATGCTTGCCAGAATCTTCCTGTCTGCATACCAGACGTGTTTGCCAGTGCCCACCTGTCTGCATACCAGCCATGCTTGCCAGTGCCCACCTGTCTGCATACCAGCCATGCTTGCCAGTGCCCACCTGTCTGCATACCAGCCGTGCTTGCCAGTGCCCACCTGTCTGCATACCAGCTGTGCTTGCCAGTACCCACCTGTCTGCAAACCAGCCGTACTTGCCAATACCCACCTGCCTGTATGCCAGTCTAACCTGCCTGCTCCTGCATTCCCAGTGTGTGTCAACAACTGTGACCGGGGTATGACCTGGAGTCGCACCTGGTCCCTCTGCTTGGTTCCTCCTTGGTCCACGGAGTCGACTAAGCCGCCGTGCGACCTTGGTCAGATCGGGTTGATACTTAGTTACGCCCCTCCAGGCACTCCTTGGTTCATGATACAGTGGGATCACTAATCACGCTCATGCCAGTCAGTCCGGACGTGAGCGTAACAGTTTGCTCAGGCCATGGTTCCCATTGAGCCGCACGGCCTTTCGCTCTCAGAGACATTTTGAATCCTTGTCTGGCGAATACGTGCACCAAGAAAAATTTTTTTCTCAAGCTATGGCCCAGGCAATTTATGCACCAGCCCAAATGGATCTATCAGCACTCGTTCCTGCGGATCCAACACGGTACTATGGGGATCCAAAACAAAGCTGTGCATTTGTGGAGCAATGCATGCTGCATTTCAAGTTCTATGCTCACTATTTTTCTACTGATCGGGCTAAAGTAGCATTCATGATGTCCTACCTAGTGGGTGATGCCTTGAAATGGATCACCCCTCTATGGGAAGCATGGGATCCTATCATCTTTGACCTGCAGGCCTTCCTGGTGGCCTTTCTAATGGTCTTCAATGACCCTAATCCTGAAGCCTCTGCTAAAGCTTCCCTTCCCAATATCCCGGAGCAGCACCGATGGGTAATGTGTGTAGGTAGCCTACCAATCCTCCAGCCCGAAGAGACTGCTGCCCACCCAGAATCCACACAGGATGACTATGCTCCACAGAATACTTCTCTTCCCAACCTCAAGAGGCAGTCCAGACGTGCAAGGCGTTGAGGTAAACCGTCACGCCAGGTTCTGTCCTCCCAAAGACCTACTGTTCCCCAGCCTGTAGTGGCAGCTTTCCGCACAGAATCCATGAAGGATGACTATGTTCATCAGGCAAAGCAGAAGCCAGAACTGAGTCACAAAATCGGATTGCGGTCCCGCTGCGGTGGTCTGAGACTCCCTGACGGTCTTTTTCCAGCGAAGGTTGGAGAATCCCAAGACATTAGGCCTGTAGGAGAGGCTGCCCTTGCCGTTAGTGCTTTCTCTCCACAGATGACCATGACTGTCTCCGTGGCAACTGAAGGCCTCGGATTAACCGGAGGTTTCGGGCTTAAAGCCTTGAAGAGTCGGTGTCTGATTCCCGTCCGACAACTCCAGAAGCCGGTTTGGGCATTGTTTGCAGAAGGACGAGCCCTACTCAGAAACAGTCTAAATTTGTCTGTACAAATTAAGCTCCAGATTGGAGCATTATACATGAAGAAGTTTACATTCCAGGTGCTGACAGGCTTACCCACAGGTCGCCCAGAGCCGAGAGATCTAGTGCCCGCTCAGGTCTGGAGATCCTGCATGGTGTATCCTGGGGGACTGCTAAGGTACAAGTGGTGTCCAGTCCCCATATCTTCAGGACAGTCAGCAGTTTCTTCTTCTTCTTCACTAGATCTGCTAGTCGCTGACTCGCTGTGCGCTGAAGTCTCTGAAGGAAGAGAAGTGGAGGCGTTGTCCCCACACAGTCTCGACGATTGTACCAATGATCTGGCTTCAGGTACCGTCCCGCCTTACAGACAAGTCATCTCTGAAACCAGTCTGAAGATGGTCCTAAAGCAAGGACCCTCCGTCTCTAATAAATCTGGTCCTACGTCCATCAAGGCAGTGTTTACCCCCAAGCCTCTGCACCCCTCCAACCAGGCGGAGGACCTCCAGTTGTCTCCTGAATCCTCCGGAGTGCTACCTGATAACAAAGGGAGAGAGACTTTCCTACACCCTGTAGCTGTTACTTCGCCCACTTCATCCAGTAAGCTTGGCAAAGTGTACATCGAAGCAGTGATTACCCCCGAGTCTCTGCATCCCTCCAACCAGGCGGAGGACCTCCTGTTGTCTCCTGAATTCCCCGGGGTGCTACCTGATAAACGGAGAGAGACTTTCCTACACCCAGTACCTGGTACGCCGCCCACTTCATCCAGTAAGCTTGCCAAAGTGAACGTCAAGGCGGTGGTTACCCCCGAGTCTCTGCACCCCTCCAACCAGGCGGAGGACCTCCAATTGTCTCCTGAATCCACCAGGGTGCTACCTGTTAACAAACGGAGAGAGACTTTCCTGTGTGCTGTTCCTGGTACTTCACCCACTTCATCTGTTGCTGAGGATGGCTTGATAGGAGGAAGCATCCTAGTCACCAAGATGATGAGATCAGTTTCGTTTCCTCTAATGTACAGAAGAGGTAATCCTCTTGAAGAGATGGATTGGCCTCCAAATTCTCTGCAGAAGACCCTTGCAGGCTTGAAGAAGAGGGGGCGTAAAGGGGGGGGTACTGTTACATACCACCTCCCACTATGCAAGATCGCAATCTTACCTGTCAGTCCAGTCTGCAATCCCTGCTCCAGTTCATGCTATGTGCACTTCTCTTGACTGACTGCTTAGGGCGGTGGCCCGGTCACTTCCTGATTCTTATAGCTGCTGTGGGCGTACCCCTAATTCATCTCCAGCCTATTGCTGGACCCCCTATTTAAACCCCTCCACCCAGTAGGAGGTGCCTGAGCAACACCTTCACTCAGTTTGTCTTTGTAACTGTATTGCCAGGTCCTGTCCTGTTATCTCTGACTTCTAGTCTGTTTCCGCCACTCTGGGGGCTGCATTCCCAGACCTGTTGTCTGTGACTTCTTGTCCATCTCCGCCATCTCTGGGGGCTGCTACCCAGACCTGTTATCTGTGACTTCTAGTCTGTTCCGCCTCTCTGGGGGCTGTATTCCCAGGCTCGTTCTTGTATTTCATTTCAGTAGCAATTCCTGTCTGAACTGTATCCTAGCCTGTTACCTGTTTTTCTCTATGTCCGTACCTTCCCTTTTCCTGCAGTATCTGAACCTGCACCTAACTCCAACTCGTTGTCTCTGTATTTCTGCTTGTGAGTTTTGTGTCCATTCGCTACTTCATAGTAAGTACATTGTGTGTATCTGGTTCTGCTTGTCCCTTTTCCCTTCCTCTTTATCCACCTCCTGTGTTCTAGCCATCTTCCTGCATTTTCCAGTCTGTTCCATGTGAACAGAGCCCTGTCCTCTCTGCCTGCACCTTCAGCCCTGTTCTGCTCTGCCTTGTCCACCGCACCTGCGGTTTTTTTCACAGCATTTGGCTAAATCTAGCAAAGCAAATCCTTTTTGGCCTCTTGAAGTATGTGTTAGTCAGTGGAGTAGCCTATCTCTGTTGCAAGCTACACCACCTATGTATAGAATACAAATTTTCTTACTGCACCTAGTGAAGTAAAACCTTTTGGCATAGCATCATTCTATTAGTCCATCTATACTAACCTCCACCAGGTTACAAATTCAAAATTATTTTTATCTGCATCTATCTGTGAAAAAATATTTCGGCTTGTAGCAGCGTGTGGGACTTGTTCTATTACTCCATCTATACTAACCTCCACCAGGTTGCAAATTCAATATAATTTTTTTCTGCATCTAGCTCTGAAAAAATATTTCGGCTTGTAGCAGTGTGTGGGACTTGTTCTATTAGTGCATCTATACTAACCTCCACCAGGTTGCAAATTCAATATAATTTTTTTCTGCATCTAGCTCTGAAAAAATATTTCGGCTTGTAGCAGTATGTGGGACTTGTTCTATTAGTCGATCTATACTAACCTCCACCAGGTTGCAAATTCAATATAATTGTTTTCTGCATCTAGCTCTGAAAAAATATTTTGGCTTGTAGCAGTGTGTGGGACTTGTTCTTTTAGTTCATCTATACTAACCTCCACCAGGTTGCAAATTCAATATAATTTTTTTCTGCATCTAGCTCTGAAAAAATATGTCGGCTTGTAGCAGTGTGTGGGATTTGTTCTATTAGTCCATCTATACTAACCTCCACCAGGTTGCAATTTCAATATAATTTTTTTCTGCATCTAGCTCTGAAAAAATATTTCGGCTTGTAGCAGTGTATGGGACTTGTTCTATTAGTCCATCTATACTAACCTCCACCAGGTTGCAAATTCAATATAATTTTTTTCTGCATCTAGCTCTGAAAAAATATTTCGGCTTGTAGCAGTGTGTGGGACTTGTTCTATTAGTCCATCTATACTAACCTCCACCAGGTTGCAAATTCAATATAACTTTTTTCTGCATCTAGCTTTGAAAAAATATAATGGCTTGTAGCAGTGTGTGGGACTTGTTCTATTAGTCCATCTATACTAACCTCCACCAGGTTGCAAATTCAATATAATTTTTTTCTGCATCTAGCTCTGAAAAAATATTTTGGCTTCTATCAGTGTGTGGGACTTGTTCTATTAGTCCATCTATACTAACCTCCACCAGGATGCAAATTCAAAATAATTTTTTTCTGCATCTAGCTCTGAAAAAATATTTCGGCTTCTAGCAGTGTGTGGGACTTGTTTTATTAGTCCATCTATACTAACCTCCACCAGGTTGCAAATTCAGTATAATTTTTTTCTGCATCTAGCTCTGAAAAAATAGTTCGGCTTGTAGCAGTGTGTGGGACTTGTTCTATTAATCCATCTATACTAACCTCCACCAGGTTGCAAATTCATTATAATTTTTTTCTGCATCTAGCTCTGAAAAAATAGTTCGGCTTGTAGCAGTGTGTGGGACTTGTTCTATTAGTCCATCTATACTAACCTCCACCAGGTTGCAAATTCAATATAACTTTTTTCTGCATCTAGCTCTGAAAAAATATTTCGGCTTTTAGCAGTGTGTGGGACTTGTTCTATTAGTCCATCTATACTAACATCCACCAGGTTGCAAATTCAAAATAATTTTTTTCTGCATCTAGCTCTGAAAAAATATTTCGGCTTTTAGCAGTGTGTGGGCTTGTTCTATTAGTCCATCTATACTAACCTCCACCAGGTTGCAAATTCAATATAATTTTTTTCTGCATCTAGCTCTGAAAAAATATTTCGGCTTTTAGCAGTGTGTGGGACTTGTTCTATTAGTCCATCTATACTAACATCCACCAGGTTGCAAATTCAAAATAACTTTTTTCTGCATCTAGCTCTGAAAAAATATTTCGGCTTGTAGCACTGTGTCGGACTTGTTCTATTAGTCCATCTATACTAACCTCCACCAGGTTGCAAATTCAATATAATTTTTTTCTTCATCTAGCTCTGAAAAAATATTTCGGCTTGTAGCAGTGTGTGGGACTTGTTCTATTAATCCATCTATACTAACCTCCACCAGGTTGCAAATTCAATATAATTTTTTTCTGCATCTAGCTCTGAAAAAATATTTCGGCTTGTAGCAGTGTGTGGGACTTGTTCTATTAGTCCGTCTATACTAACCTCCACCAGGTTGCAAATTCAATATAATGTTTTTTCTGCATCTAGCTCTGAAAAAAAATTTCAGCTTGTAGCAGTGTGTGGGACTTGTTCTATTAGTCCATCTATACTAACCTCCACCAGGTTGCAAATTCAATATAATTTTTTTCTGCATCTAGCTCTGAAAAAATATTGCGGCTTGTAGCAGTGTGTGGGACTTGTTCTATTAGTCCATCTATACTAACCTCCACCAGGTTGCAAATTCAATATAATTTTTTTCTGCATCTAGCTCTGAAAAATTATTTTGACTTGTAGCAGTGTGTGGGACTTGTTCTATTAGTCCATCTATACAAACCTCCACAAGGTTGCAAATTCAATATAATTTTTTTCTGCATCTAGCTTTGAAAAAATATTTTGGCTTGTAGCAGTGTGTGGGATTTGTTCTATAAGTCCATCTATACTAACCTCCACCAGGTTGCAAATTCAATATAATTGTTTTCTGCATCTAGCTCTGAAAAAATATTTTGGCTTGTAGCAGTGTGTGGGACTTGTTCTATTAGTCCATCTATACTAACCTCTACCAGGTTGCAAATTCAATATAATTTTTTTCTGCATCTTGCTCTGAAAAAATATTTCGGCTTGTAGCAGTGTGTGGGACTTGTTCTATTAGTCCATCTATACTAACCTCCACCAGGTTGCAAATTCAAAATAATTTTTATCTGCATCTAACCCAGCCAATACTTTTGAGCTAATACCACAGTTTGGCCACTCAGCTCCGCTCGGTTTCCATCCATTGTTTTTTTTGCAAACAACTCCAGAGTTGTGAATTAGTTAACCACCAAAATGAGTGGAAAAAGGCCTGCTGCTGGTGGAAAGGGGAATAGCCATGTTGGGAAGGGAAAAAATGGTTGTGTCCGTGGGGTAGCTGTTAAAGCAACAGTAACATCTGCAGAAGAAAGACCATCTTCCAGCCAAACTAAGATGTCTACTTCTTTTAGCGGACAATGTGATAAGATCCCTTTCTTACGGCCACGCCAATCGCTACAAATTCCAGATGAGGCACAAAAACAGCAGGTGCTTCAACGGATATTAAGTGCTCCTTTAAGTGGGCTCGCCTCCACCTCAACTTCAACATCATAAATACACCAGTCCTCAGAGGTGTCACCCCAATCGCACCTGCTTCCTCACAGGTCCCAAGTCTCCAGCTGCCCGTCTGAGTATGGGGTAGAACAGATGGTTGAGTCTGCAGAGCTGTTTACTCATACTATAGCCTGGGAATCAGAGGTCGGCTACAGAGCTTCTGTAAATCCAGACGAGGAAATGATCTGCACTGATGCCCAGAATCTTTATGAGTCAGATCCAGGACCAGTCACAGAAGGTTCTGACCATAATGTAGACCCTCGACCCCAAACTGTAACTCCTGTTGGTGGAGACAATGAGGAAGACGATGATGAGACTCAAATACCTGATTGGAGCAACAACTTTACTTTTTTGCCAGGGCAGGAAGAGGTTGGCTCTGAGGACGACGGGTGTGATAACGCACAGGGTGATGATGATGAGGTTGGAGATCCCACTTACTGTCAACCCACAGTCAGCCAAGAGATGAGGTCAGCAGAGGAGGTGGAGGAAGATGCTAGTGACGATGAGGTCAGGTTGCGCCTTCCTGGACAGAGACGTAGTACTGGAAGCACGTCAACAACTGCATCCTCAAACACAACTCTGTCTCTGACCACAAGTCGTGGTGGCTCTTCAGGTCGAATGGATGCTAAGCCTTGCATAGCCTGGGCATTTTTTCAGATCGATAAAGATGACCCAACTCGTGTTATCTGTAAAATTTGTCAACAAAAGCTAAGTAGAGGCCAAAAAATACATAGTTTGAGTACTTCATGCATGAACCGACACATGGATATGAAGCATAAGTTGCAGTGGGAAGCTCACTGTGCTACCAATTGGCCCAGCCTGCCGAGTCAACCACCGTCTGCCTCATCTTGTGCATCCGCGGCCTCTTCATCCTCTGTGACTGGGGGGACAGCAGTCACACCTGTTTTGGGACGCAGACCGGACACTTCTTTACCCGCAACAGCCAGCGTGATTGGCAGGTCATCATTTTCTTTGGAGGTGGAAACACCAGCTGGTGTTGAGCGCTGTCCGACATCGATAGCACCACCTTTGGATCAAGGCAACCTAACATGTCCGCCTGCATCTCCCTCACAGACCGTCAGTTTGCCGGGGACACCCTTCTCAACCCCGTCTAAGCACAACAGCCGGCTCTCGGTCCCTCAGATGTGGACAAGTAAAAGACCATTTCCTCCTAGCCATGAGAACGCTAAGAGGTTGAATTTCACCATCTGCAAGCTCTTGGCTACAGAAATGCTGCCTTTCCGCCTGGTGGACACAGAGGATTTTCGAGACCTTATGTCCGTCGCAGTGCCCCAGTACCAGATGCCCAGTCGGCACTACTTCTCAAAGAAAGGTGTGCCTGCGCTCCACCAGCATGTCGCACACAACATCACGGCTTCTTTGAGAAACTCTGTGTGTGACAGGGTGCATTTCACCACAGACACTTGGACGAGTAGGCATGGACAGGGGCGTTACATGTCGCTGACTGGGCACTGGGTAACGATGGTGACAGCAGGACAAGGGGCTGCTGTCCAAGTCTTGCCGTCCCCACGAGTTGTGCATCAATCCTCTTTATCTCGAAGTTCCTCCACTGCTTCTGCCTCCTCAACCTCCTCTCGGTCCTCCACTTGCACCCAAAGCCTGTCTGGTCATGCCACAAGCTTTCTAACTGCGCAGAAGGGATCCTGCACACCTCCTTACTATGTTGGCAGCAGGGCTCAACGTCATCAGGCGGTTTTTACTTTGAAATGTCTGGGAAATTTGAGTCACACAGCTGAGGAGTTGTGGTCAGCTCTGGAGAACCAGTTTCATGAATGGTTGTCTCCACTGGACCTGAAACCAGGGAAGGCCGTGTGCGACAATGCTGCAAACCTGGGTGCGGCCCTTCGCCGGGGCAATGTCACACACGTGTGTTGTATGGCTCATGTGTTGAAACTGGTTGTCCAGCAATTTTTATCCCACTATCCCAGACTAGATGGCCTTCTGCAGAGGGCACGGTCGCTGTGTGCTCACTTCCACCGTTCGCATTCTGCAGCTCAGCGACTTACATCTCTACAGAAGTCGTTGGGCCTGCCACTTCACCGGCTAAAATGCGATGTGCCTACCCGGTGGAATTCAACTCTGCACATGTTGCAGCGACTGTGGCAGCACCGACAAGCCCTGGTGCAATACGTTCTGACGTATAGCCTGGGCCAACGAGATCCAGAGGTGGGGCAAATCACGCTGGAAGAGTGGTCTCAGATCAGGGACCTATGCACCGTTCTGCACAGTTTTGAAATGGCGACGAAGATGTTTAGTGCTGACAATGCCATTATCAGCATAACTATTCCGGTGATTTACATGCTGGAGCACATGTTAAACAGAATTCGGAGTCAGGTGGTGGCACAAGAGGAGGTGGAGGAAGTAGAGGAGGAGTTGTATGCGGAAGGGCTAACATCTGCAAGGTCCAGACGGTCAGCAGCACCAAGGCGGCAGGCATGTGAGGGTGGGGGAGATGGTTTTACCAGGGTGCATGGTAGCAGCCAAACTAGTGAGGAAGGTGCAGGAGCCCAGGAAGAAGTGGAGGACGAATTGATGGAAGACTCATCAGATGAGGGAGACCTTGATCACATTTCTGTTGTGCGAGGTTGGGGGGAGAGGGCAGAGGAAGGAAGCATGATTGTTACCTCGCCACCAACACAACAGGGACTTGGTGCTCCTGGATGCGCAAGACACATGAGTGCCTTCTTGCTGCACTACCTGCAACATGACCCTCGAATTGTGAGAATTAGAAATAATCCTGACTACTGGGTTGCCACACTGTTAGATCACCGGTACAAAAGTAAATTTGCAGATATTATTCCTGCCATAGAAAGAGATGCACGCATGCAGGAGTATCAGCAGAGACTGTTGCAGAATCTTACATGTGCTTTTCCCCAAAACACTAATGGTGCACGTAGTGAATCTCACAGTTCCATCTTGCCAACCGTGGGACGTTGAGTGTTCAGCACTCAAAACGTAACAGAAACGCAGTATCTGCTGGTAACATCAATTTTGCGGAATCATTTCACCACTTTTTTAGTCCATCCTTTGCAAGGCCACAGGAGACAAGAAGTCTGCCACATAGTCAACGCCTAGAGACGATGGTACAGGAGTATCTCCAAGTAAACATTGAAGCCATGACTGTGTCACTGGACCCTTGCTCTTTTTGGGCTTCCAATCTGGATAAATGGCCGGAGCTCGCCACTTACACCTTGGAGATCTTGTCATGCCCCGCAGCCAGAGTTCTGTCTGAACGTGTGTTCAGTGCTGCTGGTGGTGTGCTGACAGATAAGCGCACGTGGCTCTCCACTGATAATGTAGACAGACTCACGTTCATAAAGATGAATAAATCATGGATCCGAAACGACTTTTCTACCCTTGTGTCATCCTGGGGAGAGTAAAAGCTTGATGATTGGTTAAAATCACCTCACCAACCATTTTAAGTTTTCAAATTACTAATCATGTTTATCTGTATCTTGGCTGGAAAATAATTTGGGCCTTGTAGCAGTGTGCAGTACTGATTCTATTAGGCCATCTATACTAAACACCACCAGATTTAAAATTACTAATCATGTTTATCTGTATCTTGGCTGGAAAATAATTTGGGCCTTGTAGCAGTGTGCAGTACTGATTCTATTAGGCCATCTATACTAAACACCACCAGATTTAAAATTACTAATCATGTTTATCTGTATCTTGGCTGGAAAATAATTTGGGCCTTGTAGCAGTGTGCAGTACTGATTCTATTAGGCCATCTATACTAAACTCCACCAGATTTAAAATTACTAATCATGTTTATCTGTATCTTGGCTGGAAAATAATTTGGGCCTTTTAGCAGTTTGCAGTACTGATTCTATTAGGCCATCTATACTAAGCTCCACCATCTTTCAAATTAATAATAATTTTTAGCTGCATCTAGCCCGGAAAATAATTTTGGGTCTCCTAGATGCGCAAGACACATGAGTGCCTTCTTGCTGCACTACCTGCAACATGACCCTCAGATTGTCAGAATTCGATATAATCCTGACTACTGGGTTGCCACACTCTTAGATCCCCCACACTCTCCGATCAACCTTTTAATTTTAATAAAGAACAAAAAAATGGGCATTTTTGAAATTCTAAGCATTAGCAGGTTATTACAAACTGAAATCAAACAGTTTTCAACTCAAAACTTTGTTCTAGGTGATGTTACATTTGCACATAGGACCCCTTGTTCGAAAGGAGCTTCCGAACTCTCTCGTCCATTGAATTTGCCAGGTTTTGGAAGGTTTCTGCTTCAATTGTTTTGCACGAGGACAGAATACCCTCCCAGAGCTGTTGCCTAAATATGAACTGCCTCCTGCCATCATAGACACTCCTTTTGATGATGCTCCAGAGGTTCTCAATGGGGTTGAGGTCAGGGGAGCATGGGGGGTCACACCATAAGTTTGTCCCCTTTTATGCCCATATCAGCCAGAGATGCAGATGTGTTATGTGCAGCATGAGACAGTGCATTATCATGCATGAAAATGATCTTGCTGCGGAATACACGGTTCTTCTTCTTGAACCATGGCAGGAAGTGCAGTTTGAGAAACTCCACATACATTATGTAGTTCATCTTTACCCCTTCAGGGATCCTAAAGGGGCCGACAATCTCTCTCCCCATGATTCCAGCCCAAAACATTACTCCACCTCCTCCTTGTTGGCGCCGTTGCCGTGTTTGCATGGGGTGTCCATCAACCAGCCATCCTCCACTTCATCCATCTGGACCATCGAGCGTTGCACGGCACTCATCGGTGAACAAAACAGTTTTGTAGTCAGTTTTCATGTATTGTTTGGCCCACTGGAGCCGTTTCTGCTTGTGAACAGTGGATAGAGGAGGTCGACAGGATGGCTTACGCACAGCTGCAAACCTCTGAGGACCCTGCATCTTTTTGTTCGGGGGACGTTGGAGGCACCAGCAGCTTCAAAAACTTGTCTGCTGCTATGACAAGGCTTTTTTGCCGCTGCTCTTTTAACCTGACGTAATTGCCTGTAGGAAAGAGTCCTCAATTTTCCCTCATCAGCACGCACACGTGTGTACTGTGAATCAGCTACATACTTCTTGATTGTGCGATGATCAGGATGAAGTGTCTTGGCAATGTTGATTGTAGTCATGCCTTGACTTAAACACTCCACAATTTGTTGCTTCTCAGCAGCCGACACATCCTTTTTCTTTCCCATTTTGGCAGAAAATGTAGGCTGCTTAATAATGTGGGACAGACTTCTTAAGTAGTCTTGCCTTTCATTGGACACACCTGCCAAACTAATTAGCACAGGTGTCTGCAATTGCTTACAGTGATATAAAGAGCCCTGACACACATCACCATCAATGAGTTTAACTGACAAACAAACAAATTCTTCCCTTATCACTCCTAAACACTTTTTGCATAATAATTTGGAACACAGTGTACATGTGCTTTTCCACAAAACACCAGTGGTTCACGTAGTGAATCTTACAGTTCTAACTTGCCAACCGTGGTCTGTATGGAGTTGTTCAATAAAGGACCCAAAATTAAGATAACATAGACGGGAGAGGTCTCTATAAATACGAATTCCTAAGTATTTGATACCCTGTGAGGGCCAGGCAAAGGGAAAGTTGGACTGCATGGAATCCTGGATGGATTTGGGGAGAGAGACATCGAGGGCCTCAGACTTCGCTGCATTGATTTTAAAATTTGACCATGTAGCAAAGTGATCTATTTCAGCCATAACAGCAGGGATGGATATATGTGATTGAGTGATATATACTAGGACATCATCAGCAAATGCAGAGCACTTGTACTCGATGCCTCCCACCTCAATCCACCTAATATTGGGGTTATGGCGAATTAATGAGAGCAGGTGCTCCGTCACTAGGATGTATAAGAGAGGGGACAGAGGACATCCCTGCCTTGTCCCATTGGTAATTATGAAAGGTGATGAAAATGTTCCATTTATCTTCAGCCTAGGTGACGTATTGCGATACAGGGCCGTGATTTTGCCTATAAAAGGGTCCCCTAGACCCCTACCCCAAGCTTTTTAAGAGAATAATATATGGCATGCCAGGAGACTCTATGGAATGCTTTCTCAGCATCCAACGAGAGTATCTAATTACAAATTTTTAACTGTATCTAGCCCAGGAAATACTTTGTGCCTAGTAGCAGTGTCTGCTAGTCAGCGGATTATCCCAGCTGTTAAGCAAGCTACACCACCTGTAGTTTGGACACTTAATTTTTTCAAAGGAAACGGTTCGGGCCTCTGGGACACTCAGTGAAGAGCATCGGGGAGGCACCTTAAGGTACAGAGGCTGGGACTGGCGGTAGGATGCCTTGCGGTGGACCGCTAAGCTCGATCCTTATAAAAACTTTTTTACTGCAGCAGCTTTAGTGGACGCTACTGGAGCTGCAATTACCGCGGCTGCTGGCATGAGACTTGCCCTTCACTTGATCCTTGTAAAAGGATTTAAAGTGTACTCCTTCAAATTAGAGAGACAATTTAAATTAAAAAGATTAGACCTGCCTCCACCTCAGGGGGGCTCGCTCGACCCACCAGCGGACAGGCACCATTAGTGGGAGAGGGGGGCTGGCCGTTAGGGTCCACCGCGGCTCTGGCACAAACCCGGCGACACGGAGGTAGCACGGGCAGGAACGGACTGGCCGTGTCGGCTTCGCACTTTTTTGGATTTAGAAGGGCATGACATGCCTATATCTGTGTCTCTCCCTCCTTTTACTCCTCCACCTCTTTTCTTTTTGCATGACTATATGTACTTGTCACTTTTCCATGTGTTAGTTGTGTCTTCTGAGCAGTTTGTCAGCTTTTGGACACCTTTGAAGGTGTTTTCTATGTGTTTCTATGTGTTTTTATTTGCCTGCCATTGGTTTTAACGGCGTTCGACGGTGTTCGACGAACATTTCGGCGAACATACGGGTGTTCGACGATCTGAACCGAACTCGAACACTACGGGGGTGGCTCAACACTACCCAGGAGTAATTTTTGGAAATATGATGCATATTCTGCACAGGACCAAGTAGTACAGTATCAAGAAGTCTTCTCTTCCTACATAATCTGGTGAATATTGATAATCAAAATCTCTGAGCCATTTGGAGAAGCTTCTCCAACCCATCCTGGAGGGGGGGCACCCATATATCCTTTGTCCATTTACTTGCACAAGTGATATATTTGAGCTCATCATCCAGTTGACTAGTGCAGCTTTATTTTTCCAGTTCACAGAGTTCAGCCATACCTGAAGATCGCAGGCCGCACTCACTGCTACCTTATAGTACTCCATGTCTCTTAGCCTTTTTCTCTGTAGTCTCTGCCCTTCAAAAAGTTAAATAATAGAGTGAGGGCCCTACAATATGAATAAGTGAGGGCACTCTCAAATATACACAAGCGGGATCTCCAAAATTTCTAGAGGAGGGCACTTCAAAATGTATGTTACAGGGCCACACGAGGGCTCTCACAAAACTCAGATTTCTTGCCTACTGCAGGCCCTCTGAACCTTTGAATTCAGTAGTATCACATGGTGGTGGAGGAGGTGGAGGAGGAGGGTCAAGCCCAACTCTACAATGGGCACATTGTAAACTGCTATGGAATATGTATTCCACTATCTGAGTGTGAATGATGGAGGGACTGCCCAAATGTCTAAGTAACAGCTGTTCCTACAAAACTCATGTTACAGAGCCACCTGAGGCCTCTAAGATCAAAGATCAACATACCTACTGGTGCGTTCTAGCTATGCTTATAAAGTGCTGGGGAATAGCGAACTAAAAATGATGTATGACAGAGGGACCTACAAAATTTTTAAGTCAGAGCCCTCCCAATTGTAAAAGGTGAAAAAAAGCCACAACAGTATGTGTGAACCAAGGCTAAAAGTGATATTTTTGGGTTTCTCTGGTTTATTTAGCCTTATATACAAGTGATTATGCAGGAAAAACTGTTTCTTAACCTTTTTGGCCTGTTAAATGCAATTTAGGTTAGGTTCGGTAGTTGTTCTTGTTTGCCTGTAAAAGTGGCGTAATACTGCAACAAACTTATTCCTAGAAACCATATGTGAGTCAGAAATGCATGCAGGCACATTCTGGAAAGAGAAAAGAAAAAACAGCTCACCTCCATGAACCAGCTGGGTGTCTCCGGGATTCGTGATCAGCGCTGCTGCTTGCGCTCAGTAGACAGATAATAGGAAAGATGATGATCCAGCTCCACAGACTCCAATAGTAAAAACAAATGTCTTTTATTTAGAATTTTTTTTAAAAAATATCCAAATGGCAATAATGTAACTCCAGCTAGTAGAAAAACAATACTGAAATTGAAACACAGGGGCACCAAGAAGGGGTGCGCTATCAGACGCTCTTAAACTTGGTATGAATAAGTGTCAGACATAAGGGGAGGATCCCTTCTTATGCTGGCACTAATCAAGAAAAGGTGCTGCAGGTGTGTAACAACCCAAAATAGCAAAAAGAATTGTAAAAGCAGTGCACATTCTCCAGGCTCTTCCCATTCTGTGTCATCACTTTCCCATCCATTTCAGCCTTTTCCTTAGGCCCCCAGACCTCTTTGTAGGGTCCAGCAGAAAATTATTCTCATTTCCCATTGACTTACATTGTACTTGCTATTCAGAACGAATGCACCATTATTACAAAGTACTCGTTACAAGTCACTAGCTACCATACATTATACCACCCCACACTATAATCCCGAGAGTAGAATGTTCACTCATAAAGGCTTCTCCATGGTGTTGCCCACGAGGTCTCCAGAGGTCTATTCCATCCAAACAAAAGTGGGACTCTTCGCTGATGAGAATAAGCCTCCATTCAAGCCTCCATTGTTGTCTATCTCTGCATCTTGATAGCATTTGAGTGCGGTGGTGTGATGTCAATGGAAAACTTGTAAGCTGGACTTCTGGCTCATAGCCCAAAGTCATACATATCTCTTCTGATCTATAGGCACTAATTATCATCTTAGGCTTTATGACAACCAATTTCACTTGCAGAGCAGAATGGGTCAATCATGGAACCAGAAAAGCAATGCTCAGAACTTTGACAAAGAACGGTGGTTAGCGTTCGAAACAAGTTGCTTTTTTTCCTTCCTGCCATGCTACTTTTAGCTTTGACAAAGAACTCCAGCTATCATTTGAAAGACGTTGATTTTTTTCTTCCTATCATTTCTTTCGTAATGAATTTTTAAATGCTACAATAAAGTGGAATTTTATCCAGGAGTTGGAACATTCTTTTTCTTTTTGCATTTACTGCATGTTTGGTCAAATCGTGGTTCTGGGCATACTAGACTTAATATTCATAATTGGTGAGCTGCCATTTTTCCCCCTTTTTCTTTGTATATTTTTGTTGTACCTCGGGAAACCATAGTACATGACAGGTTCCCTTTGTTGTTGAACCTTTGCTTTTTAATCAACTCCATGAACAACATCACATAGTTATAGATTTTGCAACCTCTAATTCTCTATTAGTCTTTGAATTAAGGGTTGTCTACAGTAGATATGGCTTGAATGTGCTTCTAGATTTACAGCTTTTTACAGCATCTGGATTATGATATGAAGTTCTACATTAGCATTTTTAATGGAGTTTGTTTCTCCGAGATCATTTTACAGCAGATGCAAAAAAAGAACATTGCTGAGCTTTTGTTATTATGGGATGTCTGGATATCAATAGAAGGCAACATTTTCTGCTTCTTTCTCATAACAACATAGGCTATTACACCTTAAAGTAGAAGATATAAAATACTTGGAGCAAATTAAATTCACAATGTATAGTAATTTTGATGTGTGATCTCCACATCCTTCATGATCTTCCAGTTCTGACTTTCCTATCTTCCCTCATCTAATTGTCCTATTTTCTCATTATTTGTACATAATTTATTATTAATGTCACATTGTTAGAATTATAAAAATTGCAATGTGCATCATTTAAACCAGTTAGACTAGGGTCAAACCACAGTTTCTCTCATTTGAGAAAATTGGGTCGATTATTCTAATCATCCTCTGTTCAGAGTTTGATCAGAGTATGATTACAGTTAGATCCTATTTTCTCGGATGAGGAGAAGATGGAAAAGAAATTCTCCATATTCTCCATTCTGTCAGTCCTTGAAAATCGCAACAGACTCTTATCTCAAGCATGCGCGGTGCAATGTTTTTCACAAACTCATTGACTTGCATGACCAACTGCGATGCAATAACGCACATAGTGTATGCTGTGTCTTTTTCCTTGGCAGTCTCAGTCCGAGGAAAAAATCAGACATGTGTACGGCCCCATAGAATAACATTGGCCCGAGTGCCATCCGATGTTTTGTCACTCAGACCAAAAATACGATTATCTGCATAAGCCCTTAGATGTGTAAATCAGTCAAAAATTACCTGTCCTTTAATACTTGCTGTTTCAATATTTAACCTCTTGGAGGCACAGCAATTTTTCAATTTTTAGCTTTTGTTTTTTGCTCTCTGCCTTCCAAAAGCCATAATTTTTTAACATTTTCCATCAGCATAATGTACAGGTGCATATCAGTAAATTAGAATATCATCAAAAAGTTAATTTATTTCAGTTCTTCAATACAAAAAGTGAAGCTCATATATTATATAGAATCGTTACAAACAGAGTGATCTATTTCAAGTGTTTATTTCTGTTAATATTGATGATTTTGGCTTACAGCCAATGAAACCACAAAAGTCATTATCTCAGTAAATTACTAGAATTAACAAAAAACACCTGCAAAGGCTTCCTAAGCATTTAAAAAGGTCCCTAAGTCTGTTTCAGTAGGCTCCACAATCATGGGGAAGACTGTTGACTTGACAGATGTCCAGAAGGCAGTCACTGACACACTCCACAAGGTCCCAGAGTTCCAATTTTCATTTGGAAATCAAGGTCACAGAGTCTGGAGGAAGAGTGGAGAGGCCACAATCCAAGCAACTTGAGGTCTAGTGTGAAGTTTCCACAATCAGTGATGGTTTGCCATGTCATCTGCTGGTGTAGGTTCACTGTGTTTATCAAGACCAAAGTCAGCACAGCCGTCTACCAGGAAATTTTAGAGCACTTCATGCTTCCCTCTGCCAATAAGCTTTTTGGAGATGGAAATTTCATTCTCCAGCAGGACTTGGCACCTGTCTACACTGCCAAAAGTACCAATACCTGGTTTAAATACAACAGTATCACTGTGCTTGATTGGCCCGCAAACTCGCCTGACCTTAGGCCAATAGAGAACATATCTTGTCAAGAGGAAGATGAGAGACACCAGACCCATCAATGCAGATGAGCTGAAGGCTACTATCAAAGCAACCTGGGCCTCCATAACACCTCAGCAGTGCCACAGGCTGATCACCTCCATGCCACGCCACATTGATGCAGTAATTGATGCAAAAGGAGCCCCGACCAAGTATTGAGTGCAGACACTGAACATACATTTCAGTAGGCCAATATTTCGATTTTAAAAACTTTTTCAAGCTGTTGTTATAAAGTATTCTAATTTACTGAGATAATGACTTTTGTGTTTTCATTGGCTGTAAGCCATAATCATCATCATTAACAGAAATAAACACTTGAAATAGATCACTCTGTTTGCAATGACTCTATATAATAACAGTAATTTACACACTGTATTTGAGTTTTGTTTTTATGGCGTTCACTTTATGGTAAAAATGACAAACTAACTTTTATATATCGTTCATTATTGTTATGATGATACCAAATATGTTCAGCTTTTTAAATCTTTGGTTTACATTAGCCTATTTTGAGATCCATAGCTTTTTACCATTTCAGTTTATGTAGTTGTATGAAGATTTGTTTTTTTTTTTGAAGGATGAGCTGCAGTTTTTCTGTTACTTCTTGGGGTACATACAACTTTCTGATCTTTTTTTCATGCAATGTTTTGGGGAAGGCAAAGTGACCAATAAAATAATGATTGTTCAATTTTGATTTCTTTTTTTTTTGGACTTTATCATATGGGATAGATATTATGATATTTTATTAGTTTGGACAGTTATGAATGTGACAATCCCAAAAATGTTTATATCTATTTTTTATATTTTTATTCGTCCACTTAAAGTACCAATCAACTGTTTGTTTTTTTTATTTCAGCCCTGGAGAGGTGCCATTAATCTAAGTTCCCTGCATTAATGCTACACTCGCTAGCCACTGTCTTCGGCTCATCCCGGAGCCGCTCCAGTTGTGTTTAGCCATCTTTTGACTACAAACAGGTAACGTTCACAAGCTCTCAGTGTGAGGCCTCCTACATACAGTTATATGAAAAAGTTTGGGCACCCCTATTAATCTTAAGCTTAATGTTTTATAAAAATTGGTGTTTTTGCAACAGCTATTTCAGTTTGATATATGTAATAACTGTTGGACACAGTAATGTTTCTGCCTTGAAATGAGGTTTATTGTACTAACAGAAATTGTGTAATCTGCATTCAAACAAAATTTGACAGGTGCATAAGTATGGGCACCCTTATCATTTTCCTGTTTTAAATACTCCTACCTACTTTTTACTGACTTACTAAAGCACTTTTTTTGGTTTTGCAACCTCATTGAGCTTTGAACTTCATAGCTAGGTGTATGCAATCATGAGAAAAGCTACTTAAAGTGGCCACTTGCAAGTTGTTCTCCTGTTTGAATCGCCTCTGAAGAGTGGCATCATGGGCTCCTCAAAACAACTGTCAAATAATCTGAAAACAAAGATTATTCAACATTGTTGTTCAGGGGAAGGATACAAAAAGCTCTCTCAGAGATTTAACCTTTCAGTTTCCACTGTGAGGAACATGGTAAGGAAATGGAAGAACACAGGGACAGTTCTTGTTAAGGCCAGAAGTGGCAGGCCAAGAAAAACATCAGAAAGGCACAGAAGAAGAATGGTGAGATCAGTCAAAGACAATCCTCAGACCACCTCCAGAGAGCTACAGCATCAACTTGCTGCAGATGGTGTCACTGTGCATCAGTCAACTATACAACGCACTTTGCACAAGGAGAAGCTGTATGGGAGAGTGATGAGAAAGAAGCCGTTTCTGCAAGCACGCCACAAACAGAGTCGGCTGAGGTATGCAAAAGCACATTTGGAGAAGCCAATTTCTTTTTGGAAGAAGGTCCTGTGGACTGATGAAACCAAGATTGAGTTGTTTGGTCATACAAAAAGGCGTTATGCATGGCGGCAAAAAAACACAGCATTCCAAGAAAAACACTTGCTACCCACAGTAAAATTTGGTGGAGGTTCCATCATGCTTTGGGGCTGTGTGGCCAATGCCGGCACCGGGAATCTTGATAAAGTTGAGGGACGCATGGATTCCACTAACTATCAGCAGATTCTTGACAATAATGTTCAAGAATCAGTGACAAAGTTGAAGTTACACAGGGGATGGATCTTTCAGCAAGACAATGATACAAAACACCGCTCCAAATCTACTCAGGCATTCATGCAGAGGAACAATTACAATGTTCTGGAATGGCCATCCCAGTCCCCAGACCTGAATATCATTGAACATCTGTGGGATCATTTGAAGAGGGCTGTCCATGCTCGGCGACCATCAAACTTAACTGATCTGGAATTGTTTTGTAAAGAGGAATGGTCAAAAATACCTTCATCCAGGATCCAGGAAATCATTAAAAGCTACAGGAAGCGACTAGAGGCTGTTATTTTTGCAAAAGGAGGATCTACTAAATATTAATGTCACTTTTCTGGTGAGGTGCCCATACTTATGCACCTGTCAAATTTTGTTTGAATGCAGATTGCACATTTTCTGCTAGTACAATAAACCTCATTTCAAGGCAGAAACATTTCTGTGTCCAACAGTTATTACATTTATCAAACTGAAATAGCTGTTGC
This sequence comes from Phyllobates terribilis, assembly GCF_046119375.1. Taxonomy (NCBI): domain Eukaryota; kingdom Metazoa; phylum Chordata; class Amphibia; order Anura; family Dendrobatidae; genus Phyllobates; species Phyllobates terribilis. The sequence continues at coordinate 1,121,026,367 of NW_027362761.1, read as the reverse complement.
AAAAACACCACTTTTTATAAAACATTAAGCTTAAGATTAATAGGGTGCCCAAACTTTTTCATATAACTGTATGTCAGTAAAAAACACCTATGTGTAAAATTAGTACCGGTGTCATCAGTGATTTGAATCAGTGTGTCATCAGTGTCCGTTTTACCATCAGTGTCATCAGTGTTTGTCCGGTATGAATAAAGAAATAAATAAATTACAAAGCTTCTACTATTCTTTGCAATGTTGAACATGGACTGTACACTGATGCCCTCCGTGTGCTGTGTGTGTTTTTTACGGGCCCATAGATTTGTATTGACCCTTGCCATCTGTGCTGCCGGATAAAAATGGCCGTGTCTCAGTGTGTTTTGCACAGACACACGATCTGTGTAAAAAACATTGACATGTGCAAAGGACTATAGGTTATAATGGGTATGTGTGGTATCCGTGAAAATAATGGATATCACAAGTTTTGGAAACACAGACGTGCACATTAGGTCTTAATCTATGAGACCGTCATTTTGGATCTCAGACTAAGACCTCCTTCACATGTCCATGTTTGCAGTATGTGTGTCATCCGTTTCTTTCACAGATACCACACGTACCCATTGTAACCTATGGTGCTATGGACATGTCTATATTTTTATATGGGCTGTGTGCCCATGCAAAACACACGGAGACATGTCCACTTTTCTCTGGCATCATAGATGACAAAGACAATACAAGTCTATGGGTCCGTGAAAAAAACGTACAGCGCACGGATGGCATCCGTATTCCATCCATGTACCATCCATGTTCAACATTGCAAAGAATAGTAGAAGCCTTGTAATTTCTTTCTTTTTTTATCCATATCGGAAAAACAACGATGACACACTGACGGTAAAAACGGGCACACAAATGACACACTGATGGAAAACACTGATGACACCACTAGTAGTTTTACACGTATGTGTTTTAAATGGACATGTCAAGGAGGTCTCAGATTGAGTTATGACTTCTGGTTCACCAAATAAACAATGGAGTGATCTGGCAGGTCACAACTGTTGGAGACCGATAGGAGCTGTGCCGAGAACAGATGAAGACGGCAGCAGGTAAGTATGAGACTAGGGGCAGGGAACTTAGATTAGTGGCACCATTCCAGTGGTAAAATAAAAAAAAACCCATGGAGTGGTTCTTTAAAGATCTCAAACCTAAGATTGGCTGATTTATTTTATAATACACTGCAATACTTTAACATAGCAGTCTATTGTAAAACTGAAAATCACGAATGAAGCCTTGTACAAACAAGAAAGACACAGGGGCCCATAACAACACCATGGGCCCCCTGTGATCATGTCACTAGAAATGATGCATCATGGAAGTATCCAATGTATCCATAAATCCAACCACTTACATTCCACTGCAATGATTAACAGTGACATCTAGGTCCAATTCCATTTGTTAGACTTCAGCTCCTGCTGTAAAACACAGCTGGCACCCATACAATATGGAATTGGCTCAGATCATGTGCCTGTACCAAAGAGCTAGTGAACACATCTGCTGTACAAAGTAGGTGGTAAAAGGATTTTATCCATGTTACTCAGTAATGCCATATCCACCGCGTATACTAATATGGAAATTGGATAAATCCCTTGATCAACCCTGGTGTTTCATTCATTTTCTCTCAAAAGAACGTCTGTGCTGATGGTACAATTGCCCAAATGCTTTTGTGCATAGATGCTGGAGTGGTTCTTAATGTTTGTACAAGCAAAATGAAAAAAAAATCTGTATTCCACAAGCTTTATTTCACCATCACTGGCTGTACTGAGGGGGGAATGAAAAGAACAGCAGAGACACCATAACACATATTTAACAGCCATTTCTAGACACATTCAGGGTTGGACTGGCCAACGAGAGAACCGGAGGATCCTCAGGTGGGCCCTGGCTTATCTTTCAGAAGACTTCATAGTGCAAACTTTGCAGCTGCAATGGGACTCTGAGTGGGGGAGAAAGGTGGGTCCTCAGGATCAAATCCTCTGGTGGGCCCAATGTTCTTCAGTCTGACACTGGACACATTAGTAATTTTTTCAATTACTAGAAAATTATTCTTTTTTGTATGACCTAACAGAAAAATGAATGTTTATTCTATGGAGAATCCCTTTAATTTTAGTTACTAGAATTTAGTCAAATGGACTATTTATAAATCACTTATGCAAGATCCGAGGTTTATTTTCCTACTACTTTCCCTTGGTTGGAGCTTGATCTTGTGAAGGGCAATAGTTCTTTATGTTTTGTATGTTTGTATTTACATGAATGAATGCGTCAGTGGGGTTTACCTACAGGATTATTAGACAGAAACATCTGACGTTTACTAAGACAAATATTTTTGGCAACCAAAAGGCTGTTAAGGACTTAGCATAATAAGAACATGTTGGTATGGTTAAATAGATAAAGCCACCAACTGCAATCTTAAGCTTCCAGTTTTGTTGTGAATACAGAGTGTGCCGAATCTTGGCACAAAACAAGAGGAATGGAAATTCTAAGATAAGACAAAAGGATTTTAGATTAAAGTCGTGGGACAGATGTGATGAAAAGGAGATATTTGTGTGAAGAGTGGAGTTAGAGTATGAGTACTTCTTGAGTAATAAAAAGCTCCACATACGTACAACACTAATACATATAGTTTATTACAACTATACCGAAAGCTGCTGCAAGTGAAAAGTGATAGTTAATGAAGAATAAGAGCTAATGTTTCTCCTTATGGAGAGTGAGATGCCTGACATGCCAGGGTAAGGAGGCTTATAGGCCGTGCAATGCTCCGTTGGGGAATTAAATATGCAAATTATCTCTTAGATCCCAGTCAGACGTCTCTTATACAGCTAAATCAGATCTCATGCTTTGCACTGAGGAGGGGAAAACAACCCAAAACACATGTCTGCAAATTGAGATTGTGGTTTAGCTTTTATGCTATGTCATGTGGCAAGGCTTGTTAAAGGGTTGATAGTGACTTTTAGCATTGCTACTACCAATAGGTGGCACTAGAGTTGTAGTCCTTTTTCCTCTCTGAAGAGACAATTTGCATATTTAATTTCCCAGAGAAGCATTGCACGGCCTAAAAGACTCTTCACACTAGCATGACAGGCATGCCACTCTTCATAAGGAGAAATGTTACCCCTTAGACCCCAGTCAGAGGTCTCTTATACAGCCAAATCAGATCTTATGCTTTGCACTGAGGAGGGGCAACACCTTGAAACATCCAGCTGCAAACTGAGATTCTGGTTTATCCTAAGTTAGGTGGCAAGACACGCTAAAGGGTTGATATTGACTTTTAGGATTGCTACTTCCAACAAGTGGCACCAGAGATCAAGTCCTCTTCCTCTCTCAAGAGACAATTTGCATACTAATGAAAAATAAAATATCTGTACAATGTTTACTGATAGCTTGGTACTTAAGATAAAATAAAAAAAATCCATAAACTCTTCCAGGGAGAAATTTCATGGCAGAGGTGAAGAAGTACTTAGACAAACCCTATAGAATGGTCTTGCTATCCTCCCCCACCACAAAAAGTTTGGGCTTTAATATGTCCAGGAACTGTGCTGATTCTCACGCTCAGTAAACTACCACCAACAGTTTTTAAGTTGTCAGTCTTTCTTCATAAGAATTCTGCCAGCACTATTGGTCCAGAAACTTCCTTTCACTCACTTTTCTGCCGTTGTCCAATGTCTTGCCAACCCTGAACTGAATGTCTATCTTTTTGGTATATATTCATGTCGCCCTACAGTTAGAATAGCTCATAGATAAAATTGTAAATAGTGGCCTCACACGAAAAATAAAATATTTGTACAATGTTTACTGGTAACTTGGTACTTAAAATAAAAGAAATAAGTAACCATAATCTCTTCCAGAGAGAAATTTTTGCCAGAGCTAAAGAGTTACTCAGACAAACACTGTAGAATTGTCCTGCCATCCTCCTCACCCACCATAACAAGTTTTGGTTCATATACCAGTCTAATATGTCCAGGAACTGTCCTGATTCTCGTGTTCAATAAACTGCCACTTTTTGAGTTATCAGTCTCTCTTCAAAATCATTCTGCCAGCACTATTGGTCCAAGAACAATCTTTCACTCAATTTTCTGCCACTGTCTAATGTCTTGCCAACCCTGAACTGAAAGCCCTTCTTTTTGGTATGTATTTATGTGGTCCTACAGTTGGAATAGCTCATAGCTAAAATTGTGAAACATGGCCTTAAATGAAGATCACAGTAGTTTAGTAAAGGTCATAGTGTAATGTTAAAAACTTTCAGTAACTTGCGCAATGTGACCAAATATGAGGAACAGCAGCAAATAGAGTTGGTAGAAATTGAAAATACATTTAAGAAAAGTAGATTGTTTTTGGCTTTGTGGTTCCTCCCTGAGGTGGACGCATCATTCGTGAAACCTGTGCAAACGCATAGAGGCCCAAGAGGTAAGGGGACCCCCTCCAAAGCAGGTGGAATTATGCATTTTGATGAATTGGACTGCAAATGGGTCCATAAACTGTTTTTGCACAGGAGCCATTTTCTGTCTATGTTTGCCAGTGGTTCCTCCATATTATAACTTTATAATATAGCAACTAATGGAGCATGACATCATTTTTTTCTTTTTTAGTTTCATATGACTTTGACCTCTGCCTCCATATAAATTTGGAGGTAAATGAAAGTATGGCATCATAGACTTGTAAAGGTGTTGAATTACAGCCCTGTATTACTTAGAGGTTATACAAAGCCATAATACGGTCATGTGAATGAGGGCTTACTGCCATTAACAATACAACATACTGTATAATCAAATACACGGGATTGAGGTCAAGAAGGGCAGATAGGACTGTTTTTTTTTAGCACGTTCAAGTATGTAATGGTAGGATATGGAACGCGATAGACATTAATTTTTCCGTTTTTGTGAATATGAAGATATTGTATATTCACACCCATTTTGGACACATAACATTTTTAAAGATTTACATTAAAATGGATATACAGTAAATCTAAAAAAAAAACAGGCAACTCTGCATAAAGAATCCATTACCTGCTTCACAAATATGTGCGTTAAACTTACCATGTTGAACCTGAGATGTCTTGAATTGCAATAACATTTGGTATGTAGCTCTGGGCAAACTATTTTTCCACATCATCAGTCATTTACGGCTGGCAAGAGGTTGACTGCAGTATCTTCAGTGGCATTATTGAAAAGGCTGCGTACGGGAAAATATCTAAAAACTTTTAAAATGTTTCTAATAATTTGCAAAATCATCAGAGGGTTAAAAAGGCTTAACTATTGAACATAATGTGTAACTTATCATTCAACTAACAGAAAAAAATATATCTGTTTTTTGGTCACTTTAGTTCCATTTCTTAATTCATTCTTGGTCCAAACAATAAGGCATCTAAAAGGTATACATTACAAAAACATAACTACTTTTTAGTCTTTTTAATTTATAGTCTGCAATCCTGCACACAGCCAATTGATATGAATGGCCCAACATTCTCATACATCACACACCCTCACACTCATACAACCCCTGTAAAGGAGTACACTAGCCACAATCCTTGATCATCTATCCACTGTATCCTAATCTTCGATTAGTGGATGTCAAACTATTAGGATTCCAGCAAAAAAAAAAAGGAAAAACATTAGTCCTCTGTACCCTCCAACTGTGATTACAGTGAGAAGGAGTAGGAGAAGTGGTTGAGCTTGTGCATTACTACTTCATTCAAATATTAAGGAAATAGTTGAGTTCTGCACGGTAGCATTTCTAGTTACCCAACTAATCTGGATTTATAATTTTTACAATGTGTTAAAGAATTTTCAATAATGCATGGATGGCAGTAATATATTTACCATGCAGTAACAAGAGGTTTGTGTAGGAAGGCAGGTTGTAAAATATTAGATGGAAGTTATGTCTAACTGAGGTGGCTGGCCTCAGTGATGTAGGAAGTAGGTCCTTGAATGAAGTCCCCAGTAACAGCAGGTTACTGAGAAGTTTTGTTTTGTTGGGTAGGATTTTTTGTCCTGGATATAGGAGTGGCCAAAGTGCCTGGGTGGGAATGGTCGCTCCCATACCTCCAATTCAGTTTTTGCAGCTGGTGCTATAAAAGACTGCTAAATTGGTTCCGGTGTGTGTGGTGTTGTAGAGGCTGTCAGTCTTGTTGATACAACTTAGAGAGGAGCAAGGCCTGTATCACTGCAAGGATGAGAGATCATGTGCTTAATTTGCCTACCCAGACAAGGGACTGTGTTTGTTTTCCTTTGTTACTTTCGTTTGATCACTGTGAACGATTAATAAACATCATCTTGGTGCCTGTTTATACCTGAAGCACTGCCAGAAAGCGAATGATCCTTACAGTTGACATACATTTACTGTAGATGCCCAAAATTTTGCAAAATAAAACCATCATAAGAGCTGTTAATGGGGAGCCTTGAAATCTGCATGACAGGGCATGGCCAACTCTCTTCATTCCAAGCCTTCACCCCCCCGTATATCCTCGTACCCTGTACCCCTTATACTTTTTTTTCCCAATATAACACCAAGAGACTTTTGCTTGAATTAATTTGGCCACAGTGGCCATTTATTAACAAATAATAACAAGGACAAAATATAACACCATAATGAGGTGGGGGGTCCTTGAAGCTACAAGATCTGGCACCCATCCCAACCAAATTGTTAAAACACAAATATTTTCTTCTCAGCCGTAACCACCAGCTCGAGGGCACCACACCACTGTACATGGTAACTAAACCAACCACAGGCTCTTAGGGTCCACCCCTGTCCAGAGCCTAACTAAATGCCAGATCAGCCATTCTTAATTCCAACCAGAAGGGGAACCGCTAACTAATTCCCCCTCCAACACCAGTTTTTCCAACTACAAGGACCCCCCGCCACTACCCCTGCCACCATGACAAAGATCTCATTTTTCATACAAAACAAACCATCTTCTTACCCCATTTTAATTTATATATAAAAATATATATCATTTTTTTAATACTCTTTCTTTTTCACACTATACCTCTACATACTTATATTACTGTAACTATACCCTTATACTCACCCCAAATACAAGGAGGGAGGGTGGGACTATTCACCTCCTGTATCTCCCCTAAAATGGAGCCCTTCCCGCACCTTTTTCCTTAAATAACCCCACTTCCAATCCCTCCTTTCTCTGCCCCTTCTCCTACTTCAATCCCACCTATCCCCATTTCATTCTCCTTCCCGGCCGAACCCAGTCATGTGGGCTTCTGCCTACCCTGCTAGGCTCCAGACCATTTTTTACTGCAAGTCCTAATAATATATTTTTCTAAACCATCATTTTTCTGCGGATTTTTAGGAATCTAACCTCACAGAGCCTCACAGAACAGACAATATGATGGTTGAAAAGTATCAGTTTTGGAAATAGAATTATGTAGGCCAAAATGGGCATCTTTTTTAGAGGGCCACGTCAAGTGCCCAGTTAACAAAAATTAAGCATATGTCTGATAATAACAAGAGGGTTAGAAAAATGTTTGAACTAGAATAAAGATTGTGAGACCTACATTCTCCTCCATCATCAGTGTCTGACCTCACAAATGGTCTTCTGGGTGAATGGGCACACTCCAAAATCTTGTAAAAAGTCTTTTCAAAAGAGTGGAGGCTATTATACCTGCAAAGTACTGCTTCCAACACCCTGGTGGGATGACTGCCCTTTGTTTGCCTGTTGCAACCAATCTTTGTCCTGAGCAGTCACATGCCAAACATACACACTTGACTATAAGACCAGTTATTTGCTGAAGAAGGTGACTGATGGTCACAATATCAATAGTGATTAATATTCAATATTTTCTTTTTTTATAACAATCCATGCACTCTCAAACTTTGAAAATTCATGACAAAATCTTTAAAGGGGTTGTACCACAAGCAAAAGTATATTTTCATCAACAGATCTTGGAGTAAAAATAAACTGCACAATTGGATGTGTTTAAAAAAAAGTTACTGTCTCGAGATAATCTTATAAATGTGCCCCAGTGTAATGGCTGTGTCTGACCGTGCAGGAACAGGTCGGCTATAACACAGCTCCTGGGCAGTGGAGAAACCAAAGACTATACAGATATTAGAGCAGGGGATCACAGCTGATTCTTTCTTTGAGTTAAAATATCCTTTAAAAACAGGCAGGGAAATGTTTTGCACACAAAAAAGAATAAGCCTTGATACAATGCTGTCCTGTCTGTACATTCTCTTTTGCTTCCTCCTCTGCCCAGGAGCTGTGGTATGATCAGACCATGTTCCTGCACGGTCAGACACGACCATTACACAGGACACAGCAGGGGCACATTTATAAGATTATCCGAGCACAGGAACAATTTTTAATCACATCCAATTGTGGAGTTTATTTTTATTGCAAACATACTTGCTTCAAACATACCTTATTTTTCAGACTATAAGATGCACCGGACCATAAGGCACATCTAGGTTTTAGAAGAGGAAAATAGAAAAAAAATGTAAGCAAAAAACGTGGTCATGATGCCTTGTTAAGGGGGAGGGGGTCTGCTGCTGACACTGTTATAGTGGTAATGTCTCTCAATTCTGTTAATATCCCTCATCCTGGTATATATGGCCCCCTCCTTCCTGTTATCCGTGGCCCTCATCCCCATCCTGATCTGCATGGCACCCCTCATCCCCATCCTGGTATGCATGGCACCCCCCATCCCCATCCTGGTATGCATGGCACCCCTCATCCCCATCCTGGTATGAATGGCACTCTTCATCTCTCATCCTGGTATGTATGGCCCCCCTTATCCCCATCCTGTTTTGTATGGCACCCTTCATCCTTCATCCTGGCATGAATGGCCCCCCTCATCCCCATCCTGGTATGTATGGCACCCTTCATCCCTCATCCTGATATGTATGGCACCCTTCATCCCTCTTCCTGGTATGTATGGCCCCCCTCATCCCTCTTCCTGGTATGTATGGCTCCCTTCTTCCCTCTTTCTGGTATGTATGGCACCCCTCATCCCTCATCCTGGTATGTATGGCCGTCTTCACCTCTCATCCTGGTATGTATGACCCCCCACATCCCTATTCCTGGTATGCTTGGCACCCCTCTTTCTGGTATGTATGGCCCCCCTCATCCCTTGTCCTGGTATGCTTGGCCCCCCTCCATCCTGGTATGCTTGGTACCCTCTGATCCCCATCACGCTGCACACAAAAAAATAAACAATTATGCTCATCTCCTCTCTCCTCCAGTGCTGCTTCCCGCTCTGCTGTCGTGCGACCTCACACTGTGAGATTCTGTGCCGGAATAGTCACTGATCCCCACGTCGGGACTGTGTGCGTGGGGAGCAGTGACCATTTACTCACCTTACTAGCGTGCACACTGTACCTGCAGCGCGGCTCCTGCTGCAGCCGGCGGTCACTTGTGCCCATGGGAGTGGATTGTAGTGAATGTTCATGGTCTTTAATAGAGGTCACACAGACCACAGAGTGGCACAGAATCTCACAGGGTGAGGGCACATGGCAGTATTGCCATGCGCAGCTCACACAGTGAGATCCCTGTCAGCAGCAGAGCAGGACACAGCACTGGAGGAGAGAGGAGGTAAGCATAATTGTTTATTTTTTATGTGCAGCGTGATGGAGATAAGGGGGTGCCAAGCATACTAAGAAAAGGGATGAGGGGGGCCATACATACCTGGATGAGGGATGAAGGGTGCCATAATTACCAGGAGCCGCGCTGCAGGTACAGTGTGAGCGCCATTAAGGAAAATGAATACTCACTGCTCCCCACGCCCATGGGCGTGGGGAGCAGTGAATATTCATTTTCTTTAGTAGCGGGCACAGTGTAGGCTGCAGCAGACGGCTCCTGCCTCCTGTGCCCCGCTCCTCCGCAGCTGCCGCTCCCCTCACACCACCCAGCCACACTAAATATATATATATATGTCGGACTATAAGACGCACCCCCCACTTTCCTCCAAAATTTTGGAGGAAAAAAATACTCTTATAGTCCAAAAAATAAGGTACTTTTGGTCATGGCAATCCCTTTAAATATGTCAGGAAATGGAAACAAGATTTTAGGGTTTCCAATTCTTAAACAGGAGCTTTCACTAGGTCAAAGTAGCCATTTTATTGCTGCTGCTCCGCAAAGCATTCTGTTTTTTTTTTGTTGCTTTTATTTTTTTTGTTTTTTTAAATCCTGAATATGCATCCAGAGATATGGGCCTTTTCATTTAGTGCCACTTTTTATGGCCTTTCCAAGGGGACGTAGGTCACAATATTATCTGGGAGCGTGTCTTCAGACTGCTCTATATAATTACCCTGTGAGCATCACCTTGTTTGAAAAACCATAATAATTAATATAATTTATTATAGCACCATTTATTCCATGGCACTTTACATGTGAAAAATGGGGGTAAACACTTACAATTATTTTGAACAAAACGAGTCAGCAACTGGTAGAGGAGGAGAGAGGACTCTGCCCGCGAGGGCTCACAATCTACAAGGGATGCGTGAGGATACAGTAGGTGAGGGTAGAGCTGGTCATGCAGCAGCATGGTGGAGTGAGGGTTGCTGCAGGTTGTAGGCTTGTCGGAAGAGGTGGGTCTTCAGGTTCCTTTTGAAGGTTTCGACGGTAGGCGAGAGTCTGATATTTTGAGGTAGAGAGTTCCAGAATAGGGGGATGCACGGGAGAAATCTTGTATGCGATTGTGGGAAGAGGAGTTAAGAGGGGAGTAGAGAAGGAGATCTTGTGAGGATCGGAGGCTGCGTGCAGGTAAGTACCAGTAGACTAGGTCACAGATGTATGGAGGAGACAGTTTGTGGATGGCTTTGAATTCCAAGGGTAGGGTCTTGAACTGGAGTCTCTGGGCAATGGGGAGCTAGTGAAGGAATTGACAGAGGGGAGAGAACGGGGAGTAGCAGGGGGACAGGTGGATTAGTCGGGCAGCAGAGTTTAGGATAGATTGGAGGGGTGTGAGAGTGTTTGAAGGAAGGCCACAGAGCAGGAGGTTGCAATAGTGGAGGCGGGAGATGATGAGGGCGTGCACTAGTGTTTTTTCTAGTGTGTTTAATTAGAATTAAATAAAGCAAACTACTCAGGGGAGGAGTGAAAATAAAATAAGAGCAAAAACTGGCCACTTTTGATCTGGAGACAGGTCCTCTTTAAAATAAAATTGTTTGAAAATATAAAAAAAAAAATCTCGAAAGCCTGCTCCTTCCTAGACCACAGGCTGTGTGCTGTTCCTTATTTTTTTTTTTGCGCAAAACTTGAAATTTAACGCCTATATAAACCCTATTTCACAATTTATTTACATGAATTATATAGTGAACTATACCATTCACTCTCTAATTACTCCAGGTAAGAGTTCAGACTTCTGTAAGTGCAAACTACTGTTGGGTCATTAGTAAAGTCAAAATAACTCCGCCGGCTGAATCAGGAAAAGTTACTTCAATGTTAGGTAGGTCAAAGTCAATACCAGAGGGAATCAGGATCAAGCTGAATACATAATAACAAGAGGCGAGGGTTGAACTCAGAAAGGCCATGATGAAAGTACAAAACCTGTAGAAGACATTGCTGTGGTGTTATAGACCAACAGGATGGATTGGATCAAAAATAGAGCGCTTCACAAATTTAATAATAGAGTACACATCTAGCACTGAGCTAGCCAAAAATGGACAGGAATCAGATAGAATGTAGCAGCTTCAAATTGCTTCTGACAAATAACGTTTAACTTATTTTTTTGGATAAATGCATTTGTTGCTAAACTGAATTATTTCTCAATTTACTTATGCAAGATATGGCTACCATCTGTAATACGAATGGACAAACAATGTCACTCTACACCACTCACCGACGAATTCCAACCTTCAAAATGACACCATAATGCAGGACTGCATGAAGACGTGTGTAGAGTCATTGTTCAAAGGTTAGTCTCGTTCAAACGACCAATCTTTTTCATTATATAGACAACTGTCTTAGCAGCTTTTCTGAACCAAGGAGATCATCTGTTATTGCCAGATGAATCCGTGTCTAAGCATGCATTTTACCTGCAACATCTTTGTAATTCATACCTGTGGCAGGTCCAAAAGAGTGAGTGAAGTTCATAGAATATGTTCTTTAGCAACAAGTATTCTACAGATTTGTCATATAACTTTTCCAAAGATGGAAAATGAACAGCGTATTACAATAACAAATTGCTAATAGCTCTCTCCCTCAATACTTTCTGTCGGGAGATAGTCAGAAAACCCACAAGCACATTCAGTATAGGTATGTTTATCCTACTCTAATGTGTATGGGGCTCTTTAGATTTTCATTACTTGATAGCAAAGCAATTGTCTTAATAGAAAGCCAATGTACATCATTGACTGTAATGGAGTCAATCGGGTTTCTGTTGGTTTCTGTCATATGAAAGATCTGTCCATTTCTGCTTTTACAAAAGAACAGAGAAATGTAATTCATAATACTGATGTGAACATAGCCTAAGCTTCTTCTCATCCGTATGTAGTGTATACAATACAGGTAGAGACTGAGGAATTAACCCTTCACGACAGATGACGTATATTTACGTCAATGGCTGTGTCCCTGCCATTGATGAGGTCTCACACGCTGAGTCTGCATCTTTCCCCGCATTTGATGACTGATTTAATCAGTCATCAACTGCTTTGAACAGCCGCAGGTGGATCCGATATCCACTTGTGGCTTTTAATCAGTTAAATGGCGCTGTCAATCATTGACAGCGGCATTTAACACACGCAGACAGGAAGCACAACATTGATCCGGCCCCTAGGTGTTACCGTCACTTGATCACGGGGCGCCGATGAGTTGCCATGACAGCTGGGGCACCTTCTGAAGACCCCTGAGCCTGTCATTACGATCCTCCTGTGATCGCAAGCATATGGCCGGCATTCAAAGAAGATCATGAATATTGCTATACATAGCAGTGCTGAAGCACTCCTATGCATAGCACAGGCGATCGGGCAATCGCAGCTTCAAGTCTCCTAAGGGGACTATTAAATACAGTAAAAAGTTGAAAAAAAAGCTTTAAAAAATATAAGAAAAAATAAAAAAGCACAAAAGTTCAAATCACCCACTTTTTGTCCCTTTAAAAATAAAAGAATAAAAAATAAATAAAAATACACATATTTGGTATTGCCAAGTTCAGAAATGTCCGATCTATCAAAAGAAAAAATTAATTATTCTGATAGGTAAACGGCATAATGAGAAAAAAATTAAAACATCAGAATTACATTTTTTGGTCGCCGTGACATTGCAATAAAATGCAATAAAAGGCGATCAAAACATTGTATCTATCCCAAAATGGTATCAGTAAAAACATCAGCTCAGGGCGCATAAAATAAGCCCTCACCCAGCCTCAGATCCCAAAAAATGAGAACGTTACAGGTTTCAGAAAATGGCAGCAAAAGTGGAATTTATTTTAAAAAAAAAATTAATTATTTTCACCAATTAAATATAAATAAAACTGTACATGTTTGGTATCTGCATACGCATATTTTCAAGTACACTATGTAGCAAAATTAATAGCGTCATTCAAAAGTACAACTTGTCCCACAAGTTGGAAAAAAAAAAAAATTATTGCTCTTTAAAGAAGCAGAGAAAAGAACAAAAACAAAAAATGGGAAATCGCCCAGGGGTGAAGGGATTAAGCATTTAAATCCCCATTCCTTATTTCTCAAAGAGCATCTACGGACTTGTTTTTTCTATGGATAAAACCCAGCTTGTAGGCCAGTTTCATACATCTGTATTTCAAGATCTGAGTAAGGACTTCAATGCATGGACCAGTGGTAGATCTCCTTCTCTGACCTTAACAGCCTCATAAGCATATATAAAGCTGTCGAGTTTGGGTCAGGACACCAGTGGCAAGGTCATGCATCGTAGTCAGAGCATAAATGTGTTAAACCAGGCTTAGGGCTCATTCAGATGTCCAGTTTTTTTTACATATGAGAACAAAGTTTCAACAGTGATTTTGTTCAGTTTCATCAGATTTTCATCAGTGTCACTCGAGTTTCATCCGACTCCTTACCTTGGCATGCCATAGTGAATGTGTCACTCTCCACAAGAAGAAACGTTACCCCTTAGACCTCAGTCAAGAGCCTCTCATCTAGCCAAATCAGTTCTCATACTTTGCACTGATCAGGGTCAACAGCCCGAATCATCATGTCTGTAAACTTAGATTCTGATTTGGCTATTATCCGAAGTCATATTGCACGACTCGTTAAAGGGTCGATTGTGACTTGTAGGATTGCTGCTTCCAATATGTGGCGCTATAGAGTTCAAGTCCCCTTTTTCTCTCAAGAGGCAATTTGCTTATTAAATTTCCTAGAGGAGCATTGCACGGCGAATACGCCTGCTTACCTTGACATGCCAGAGCCCATGTGTCACTCTCCATAAGGAGAAACGCTACCCCTTAGTCCTCAGTCCAGAGCCTCTCACCTTGCCAAATCAGTTCTTGTGCTTTGCACTGACGAGAGCCAACAGCCCGAAACACCATGTCTGCAAAGTGAGATTCTGATTTGGCTATTATCCTAAGTCGTTTTGCACGACTCACTAAAGGGTTGATTGTGACATGTAGGATTGCTGCTTCCAATAGGTGGCGCTATACAGTCCTCTTTTTCTCTGAAGAGTCAATTTGCATCTGAGTTTCATAAATTTTTCTCGGATGAGTAAGAAAAAAATAGTTCTCTTTACCTTCTTCTATCTAAGGCTATGTTCCCACAATAAGCTTTTGGTGCGTTTTTGACGCTGCATGATTTTGCTTCGTCAAAAATGTAGTGTCTTATAGTTCTATCAAAGTTGATGGGATTCATAGAAATCTCATGCCCACTATGCTTCTTTTTAATGCTACGCAAACTCAGCTATGGAGCATTTTTCAAATCCGCAGCATGTCAATTTCTCTTGTGGGTACCCTGAGATTTTTGTGCAAATTTTCTGCATAGACTTACATTAGATGCTGAAAATCTACAGCAAAAAAAAAACGCACATGCATTTTTAGTGTGTTTTTTTGCACGGCAGAAATGCATTAAAAATGCATGTAATCCATACTTAAGTATGTCAATAAAGTTTTGTCAAAGCAAAAAAAACAGGAAGTATCAAAAATAAAGCAGCTTTATTTAAAGTATGACACACCAAACAAAGACAAAAAACTCATAAAAAACACGCTAAAAAATTCATAGCAAAAAATGGACACAAAAACACAATGAAAAAATGCAAATCACCTCATTTACAAAATAGGGGCAGAAATTCTGCAACATGAAAAACACAACAAACGCTCATCGTGGGAAAGTAGCTTAACAGTCCATAAAAAACGGATAGCACTTGGATATTTCACAAACTCATAGGCTTACATTGTTGATTTTGATATGACACTCAGATCAATATCAAACATGACACCACAAAAAAATGTAAACTATGCTAGATACCAGTTTTATCTGTGAAACACTTGAACATTTGAATAAACCCTTATACTGGTACTTGGAAGTTTAATATCTGGATGTGTAGCACCCTGAGGATTCGGCTGCTACAGGAGTATTGCACCTCAACCCAGAGGTGTGGTATTCCACTCCCGGGTAAGGATGGAGTGTGGAACTGAGCTCGGTAGGCTGCATGCACTACATACATCCCATTTCCGAGGAACAGACCAACGGTACTCCCACTTAGAAATGTGCAGGTACGACCGAGTCTGTTCCTGGCTGGAGTGGGAGGGGGGTGGAACATCCCATGTAGTGTAGGGGCAGATAGGGGGAGCAGTCTGGGTAGTGATAGGAGCTCATTGGGTGCTGGTCACCTGAGCTCACACATAGAGGGATATATAAGGTGGGCACCAACTGGAATCAGGGTCAGTTGTAGAGAACAAGTCAGTTGGAGAGGAGCCTGTCTGATGCAGAGAACAAATCAGCAGAGAGAAGGAAACAGCAGCCCTGGAGAGAGAGAGAGTGGAGCAGAGAAAGACCCAGAGGGGGAAGACTGAAGGGACCCAAGAACCCAAATTAGAGCACCGGGTGAGGAGTCAGCAAAAGGGTACCGGAACCCAAACTGGTGGGGGCAGAAAGCACACCCCAGCCAGAGACCGGAGACCGTGGGCAGCGTCTGCCACGGTCACCCATCACATCCACCCCGAAGGCACACCACATGAAGGGTCAGGGAACCCAGGGCCAAGGGTGTCCCAACAGAAGGCCCGAGGGAACTGGACCTAGGTGGATCACTGGTGGGGACGGCTGAAGAAAGGACAGAGGGAGAGCTCAGGGCCACGCTCCGGACTTGTTTGGGGGTTGGCTGGATCCAGGACCTGGTGGACGCAGCACGGCTCGGGTGGTCACTCGCAGCTGGAGTGACCAGTACAACATCTGCAGTAAGTAAACACCCTTAACTGCACTACCCGACTCTGTCTTCATTGCCGTCTGCACTGCACCACCACAACCCCCATCCTCTGCACCTGTCCCCCCTGAGGCTATACCCCTCCCGTTGGGGGTTATTTCATCAAGCTGCGCACCCACCATCAGCCTCAGCGGACCCTGCTGCAGCGGCGGCCACAGTGACCGCAACACAACGGGTGGCGTAGTCGACACAAAAGAACTTTAGTAACATCTGTAGAACTGCCACATCACTCTGAGCTTGACGCCCTGGGCACGGGACCGGGTCACAGCCGCTCGGAGACTACAACCCCCCATCTGATCCGGTGCCGGGTATTCCCCTCAAAAAGGAATATGTCCCAGGGGGCGCGTCAACTTTGGCGTAGTCGGCAGGATTACGTGCCCGCAACACCCGGGTACTGCGTGCCTGAAGAAAAGTGCAAGTTTACCTCTGAAAGAAGTCTCCCGCCGGTTCCGGAGGGTCCACGCCATCGGACTCCATCACCAGTCGTTTCCCGCCGATTGTCCGCCATTTCCAACTTGTTCCCGCTATCTGCAGAGTTTCCCGCCACTGGGCGACGCTTCCCGCCAAATCCGCAGATTTCCCGCCTTGGAAGAGCAGCGGACGCCATTATGGGCGTGCCAAAGGAGGGCAAGAGGCCACCTCCCATCGTGGGCCGGGACAGAAAATGGCGCCAAAAGTGGAAACCGCCCCCACCAACAGAGACTGTGATGCTGGAGGTGTCTGTCAGCGTGAAAGAACTGCCCCTGGAGCTGACAGTCACCGAGATGCCCCGGGACCGCCCTCTAAGTGGGAGGAGACGAAAGAGAAGAGAAAAGATGGGTGTCGCTTGGAGCAGTCTGGAGTGAGCGCACCCGGAGGCAAGAGGTCTAACGAGGAGTAGCGGAGGAGCTTACCCGGAGATGGAGAGAAAGCAGAACAGCACCGGCCCGCTGGCCAGGAGTCTGCTAGAGACCGAGGAAGGAGGGCAGAGCAGCACCGGCCCGCTGGCCAGGAGCCTGCCGGAAGAAGAGCAGAGCAGCACCGACCCGATGGTCAGGAGCCTGCTAGAGTCCACAACCCCGCTAGGTCTAGCGGAGATCTTAGCGCAGCTCCCCCGAGACCGGGAGTGTGCACAAACTGCCTTGGAGAGCCTCGCTAGGAGGATGGCCCGGGTGCAGCGCGAGATATTGGCGGAGTGGAGCCGGGAGATGACCCAGCAAGCTGAGACCAGTCAACGGAGCACGCTACCCTGGAAGAGGAAGCAGA
This sequence comes from Phyllobates terribilis, assembly GCF_046119375.1. Lineage (NCBI taxonomy): Eukaryota > Metazoa > Chordata > Amphibia > Anura > Dendrobatidae > Phyllobates > Phyllobates terribilis. Next base: position 1,121,008,768 of record NW_027362761.1, on the reverse strand, counting down.
CCGCCTCTGAGGATGGCGCGGGAGGACCCAAGGCCGGAGACGGCGCCGAGAAGGGAGCCGAACGCATGGAGGCAGGTAAAGGGGACGCCTATACCCCAAGCCGTGACACCGCTTACCTGCCCCAGCTCCCCGTCGCAGAGCCCGAAAGTCCCCCTGCTGTGCTCGTAGCCGCCATGTCACCGCTATGGACTAGGCCCCGACCGGAAGCCGCCGCAGCGACCCCTGTGACGTCACGCGCCTCGACCCGGAGCGTGACAAAGCAGGAAATACCACCAGCCTGGTCGCAAGGCCTAGTACCCCCGGGCGCCGCATCACCAACAGCGCCCCCTACCTCCGCGGAGCCTCCGGCCTGGCCGCAAGGCCAGGTAGCCCAGGGTGCCGCCGTCCTAACGGTGCCCTTCACCTTCCAGGTGCCCCAGGCCTGGCCGCAAGGCCTGGGCAACCCGGGCGCCACCACCACCGCGCCCGCGCCCGTAAAACCAAGGGTGCCACACCTGGGGGAGGACTTGTTCAGCCAGCTCACATGGCCGGACGGGCGGCCCTTCATCTGGCCCGAAGGATACCATGAGCTGGAACGGCAGCAGAAACTAAGACCCCTGGATGAACCCCTGATTCCGGCTCCAAAGCCCGTGGCACGGATCTCGCCCCCGCTAGCGGAAGCACAGTTTGAGTGGGACCCCACGGGAGAAGATTTGATGGGGTTCACCGGAGAAACTCGGGCAGTCGCCGCTGAGCGTACTGAGTGTTGTCGTCAGCAGCTAGCAGAGTTTGCGAGAGAACGGGAGGAGAGGCGGGTCAGAGAACAACAGGCCCAAATCCGGAGCGCGGAGCAGAAGAGCCGGACTAGGAGGAACCCCCGTGCAGCGCACTGTCCCCGCACCATCGGGACGGTGATAAAGTTCAACCCGCAGCATGGGTGGGGCTTTATTCGGGACCGTAACAACCGCGGTGACGTTTTTGTGACCCGCAGAGACGTCGAGTCCCACCTGCCGGAAGGTCACAAAGGCCGTGACCTCTACGTAGGAGACGAGGTCACTTTCACCCGGCACAAGTGTGCCAAAGGACCTTACGCCCTCCACGTACACCGCTTGACGGAGGAGGAGTTGCGGTACGGGGAGGAGGAGCCAGAGGACCCGGACGGGTCTGAAGCAACACCGTATCGCCAAGAAAAAGCAGGAGGAAGACGTTGTTGAGTACAGCGGAGTAGAGACTGTATATAGTTGCCCGTCGGGGCACAGTGAACCGTTGCTGCTAAAATAGTCCCCGTTGGGACCAGTGAACTGTTTACCCGTTAACCCCTTCATCCTACAGGCTGAGGACTGTGAGCAGCCATTCCCTTCCCTCTACCTGGCCGAGGACTGAGAGCGGCCAACTTCCCTGTAAATAGTTGCGCGTCCTAAAGCGCCCCCTACCGGTTTTATAGAAAACCAGTTTTTCTAAGAGACTGTCGTACTTTTCCCGGACACACGTTGCACAGTGTCCGGAGGAGGAACCTGAAACCAGAGACGACGAGAATGTTTATATGAAAAGTTTTATATATATAATGTTTTATATGTTTTATTATGTTTATATGAAAAATTTTGTATGTTTTGGTGTTTATGTCTTACAGCCCGAGGACGTGCTGTGATTTACCAGGGGGGAATGTAGCACCCTGAGGATTCGGCTGCTACAGGAGTATTGCACCTCAACCCAGAGGTGTGGTATTCCACTCCCGGGTAAGGATGGAGTGTGGAACTGAGCTCGGTAGGCTGCATGCACTACATACATCCCATTTCCGAGGAACAGACCAACGGTACTCCCACTTAGAAATGTGCAGGTACGACCGAGTCTGTTCCTGGCTGGAGTGGGAGGGGGGTGGAACATCCCATGTAGTGTAGGGGCAGATAGGGGGAGCAGTCTGGGTAGTGATAGGAGCTCATTGGGTGCTGGTCACCTGAGCTCACACATAGAGGGATATATAAGGTGGGCACCAACTGGAATCAGGGTCAGTTGTAGAGAACAAGTCAGTTGGAGAGGAGCCTGTCTGATGCAGAGAACAAATCAGCAGAGAGAAGGAAACAGCAGCCCTGGAGAGAGAGAGAGTGGAGCAGAGAAAGACCCAGAGGGGGAAGACTGAAGGGACCCAAGAACCCAAATTAGAGCACCGGGTGAGGAGTCAGCAAAAGGGTACCGGAACCCAAACTGGTGGGGGCAGAAAGCACACCCCAGCCAGAGACCGGAGACCGTGGGCAGCGTCTGCCACGGTCACCCATCACATCCACCCCGAAGGCACACCACATGAAGGGTCAGGGAACCCAGGGCCAAGGGTGTCCCAACAGAAGGCCCGAGGGAACTGGACCTAGGTGGATCACTGGTGGGGACGGCTGAAGAAAGGACAGAGGGAGAGCTCAGGGCCACGCTCCGGACTTGTTTGGGGGTTGGCTGGATCCAGGACCTGGTGGACGCAGCACGGCTCGGGTGGTCACTCGCAGCTGGAGTGACCAGTACAACATCTGCAGTAAGTAAACACCCTTAACTGCACTACCCGACTCTGTCTTCATTGCCGTCTGCACTGCACCACCACAACCCCCATCCTCTGCACCTGTCCCCCCTGAGGCTATACCCCTCCCGTTGGGGGTTATTTCATCAAGCTGCGCACCCACCATCAGCCTCAGCGGACCCTGCTGCAGCGGCGGCCACAGTGACCGCAACACAACGGGTGGCGTAGTCGACACAAAAGAACTTTAGTAACATCTGTAGAACTGCCACATCACTCTGAGCTTGACGCCCTGGGCACGGGACCGGGTCACAGCCGCTCGGAGACTACAACCCCCCATCTGATCCGGTGCCGGGTATTCCCCTCAAAAAGGAATATGTCCCAGGGGGCGCGTCAGATGCATGGGGAGATATTAGAGATATTAGAGATATTTAAGATATTAAAGAATTAAACTTGCAACTTAAAAAAATAAAACAACTAGAAAAATGTAATATGATGAAATAAAACCAATGCTGATTATAAAAAATATAATAGACTTCAAGTAAAGTAATCATAAATTCAAACTATATTACATTTATTTGAAGATAATTTCAATGTTGATTTTTTTTTTTTATCATTTATATATTTTTTCAATTTTTACCTGTTCGCACATTCTAATAAAAGAATATGAGTGGAAATTTCCATGGCTTCTTATCTTCATTTACTTCATATATTCTATCACTCGGTGATAAATGTATCTTGAACTCTCATCACCAAGATTAAAACTACAATATGAAAAAGTTCTTGAGCACTATCTGCCATCAGAGATTTGAATCTCAAGATTAGATTCAGCATGGGAATCTAGACTGTTAGCACAATGCTGCCAGGTCTCTTGAGTGCTATAACCTCAGGCATTCCTTAGGCCACAGTGTTTAATGGGTCCAATTATTTTCAATAGCAGCGCTTCACTTAAAGCAACCGCCCAAAATAGTCAGTCACGTGCATGATTATTATGATAATACTATACTTATAAAACTGAAATTTGTTCTAAGCACTTAGAAAGGATTTGGAAGAGCATGAGATGAGACATGAAAATCAGGCAAAGTTTACAAAAGGAGAGTTTTTAAGGTAAACTTTTTTCTCCCCCTTCGTGCTGAGTGACTGCATAAATCATAATATATCACTCGCCAGTGAACTAAGCAGGATCAGTTGAACGGGAGCACTTGCAAACTTTTCGTACCCAAATATGATTAATGTGGACTACTCATATTGTTGCACATGGATACATTTTTCCAACAAACAGCACAAAAAAGCCGCACAATTCTACATTGTACTAAAAACGAGACTGGCAGTCAGATCCATCATATTGTGATCTTATGTGTCTCACCAGTAAACTTTAGAAGTTCTTTACAATGCTTTGAGATGTTTTTGTTTAGTTTCTACCGGTTTAACAAAAGGCACATTTCCTCATTTTCAGTACCGTAAATAAAATTCAAATTGTGGCAAAAAGGAACATGTCATGATTCGAAACATTTATACTTGTACGGTTTTTAATAATAATACTATTTCATAGCTGTCTAAATTAAATAAAGGCAATGCGTCAACATCTTCAGTGTTTCTTGCATGGATCCTAAAATACATTCTGAGTTTTTTAATCAACTTAGTGGGTACAGATGTAGCATTTCTAAAAATGATAAAGATATCCTGATGCAGAAAAGTATAACTTAACTTCTGACTAGGGATGAGCGGACCCTACCCAAAATGTATTCAAAAGTTCCGTTCTGGTACCAGAACTTTACCCGAACTTGAACCAGAACCCGAATCTCATTGAAAACAATGAGGACCCAAACTTTTGAACTGGAAAATACTCTCTCTCTGCAATGGACTTCCCGGGAACTCTGAACATTACAATGGACTTGAAGGAAAATTCCCTGTTCAGCGTTTAGCACCAGATACTGACTGTCCGGTAAAAACTATAAGAAATAAATTTAAGCACTCCAGTTTGTATAATATGCAGAATTTTTTTTTATTCACATGTGCCTCTTGTTTGGGGCACATGTGAATAAAATTTTTTTCTACATATTATACAAACTGGAGTGCTTAAATTTAGTTCTTATAGTATATTCGGATTCCTTCTGAGCACCCACTACAACAGTGAGCGACCCCTCTTTCTTTTGCTTATTGTCCGGTAAAAACATCAAACTTTTAAGTACGGGTTCGCTCATCTCCACTCCTGACTATACAGATTCAATGGGTTCTGTTGAGTTAAGTGTTAAAGGGGTTTTCCCATGAATGAAAGTTCATTTTAATCAATAGATCTTGGAATAATAATAACCTCCACAATTGGATGTGTTTAAATAAAATGTTCCTGTGCTGAGATAATCTTATAAATGTTCCCCTGCGTAATGGCTGTGTCAGACTGTCTAAAGAACACGGTCTGATCATACCACATCTCCTGAACAGGGGAGGAAGCAAAATAGTATACAGACAGGACAGCACAGGATCACAGCTAATTTTTTAAAAGCAGGCAGGGAAATGTTTCACCTCACAAAATATTTCACATCAAAGAAAAAATCAGCTGCTATCCCTTGCTGTAATGTCTGCATACTCTTTTTCTTCCTCCCCGGCCCAGGAGCTGTGGTATGATCAAACCATTGTCCTGCACAGTGAGACACAACCATTACACAGAAGGTGCAGATTTAGAAGATTATCTCAGCACAGGAACATTTTATTTAAATACATTCAAATGATTAAAAAGAACTTTAACTTTCTGCATTATGATATCTTTCTTGTGTGTTAGGCCGAGTTCACATCGTGTTTTACTCTTATGTCAGTGGATCCGTTGGGGTTTACATCTTAATCTGTGGAAAAAGAGATTAAGGCTTATGCGCTGACAGGGCCATTGACTATCCTGATGCAGACAGAGTCACTGTGTGATCCCCTGACAGGTTCCCTCTCAAGCAGCACTTCAGTGTTTTTTTATATTTCAGCACTGGAGAAGTATCACTATTCCATGTTCACTGCCCCTAGTTTTATACTTACCAGCCACCATCTTCAGCTCTTCCCAGCACCACTCCCGTCTCCCATTGCCATCTTGTGACCGCAGCTTCTGACTGACCAGAAGTCAGAGGTAACGGTCACTAGCTCTCAAAGGAAGCCTGATTCCTCTGGCCTCATTCTTGCTCTCTTGGACTTACATTGAGTTGTGGCTTCCGGATTACCAAGCAAACACTGGAGTGATCTGACAGGTCACAACCTGCAGAAGACAACCAGAGTGGCACCGATAAAAGTAGAAGATGGCAGCTGGTAACTATAAGACTAGGGTCAGGGAACTTACAATAGTGATATTACTTCAGCGGTAAAATTGAATAAAACAACACTGGAGGCAAGCTCTAAGAAATGCTACTGCTGTATATGTGGCACCTTATGGAAACTTTTAAAGAAGCCACCAGGTTTGTACATTGCACAGTGCAATCCAGTCTGGGTGGAGTCAAGGTTGGTGAAGAACCCTGGGAAAAGAATTTGATTGGGGACCATGCAGACTTAGTAATGATTCTAGAGCAAAATATAAGCATAAATACTTTCAATACACTTACAGTATTCCCCTCCATCTATTTCCCCATTGCTGCTTTTTTTCTTTTTTTTTTTTTACCAAGCATTATTATGTTTTGTCGGTGGTACCTAAAAACAGCAATCAATCTACTAGTCACATTGGGCTGTTTTTCTACAAAACTAGGATTTCTCCAGTTACAGTAAAACATATGCAATTAAAAAAATCCTTTTGGTTGACAAATTATGTAAAAAAAAAATCTTTATCTCAAGCGTAATAAATAAGGGCATAAGAATATTTTCACATGTAATTAACATTTTATCACACATTGATTTCAGAAAACAGACAAAATAAAAACACAACTCAAGTTAGGTATCCATGTTTCTGTGATAACCCCAAAAATTGATTCAGAGAGTTATTTATAGTAAAACCTAAAGAGTAAAAAAAGTAATTTATTTTTCTAGTTTTGAAGCACAAAAAAATTATGTGAATAACACTAATTTAAATGTATAAAGCAATCTCTTCTATGTTCAGTAGAACAAGGCCTTTCACAGCTACATCAGTGGAAAAATAGAAAGGAAAAAATGGCTAGTCATTAAGGCTGTTTCAGGCTTGGTCATTGAAGGGTTGATTAGAACTTGTTCTCACCTGAAAATAGCAAGATCAAAAAGAGACAAATTAAGTAGAAAGTGGTATTATAAATATCATCACTATATCTGTCAGATAAAGCAATAGATGAGATTAAAAACTGACTAAATGAATCCTTCTAAGCTCTATGCAGAAACAGGAAGTCTCTTTTTCCCTGCATGAGTCATCATTAGAACTACAATTCTACCTCATTGCAAAGGTGGGGGAGGAGTGGAGCATCTGGGTAAGGGGTTGAAGAGGAGGATGACTCATGCAGAGAAAATAGACTTTGTGTTTCTGTATAGAGCATAAAAACAGAGAAGAATCAGCTGGGCAGAAAGGTAAAATGAGCAATTTTTAAGTACACAGTGCCATACAATATGATGACTGCAATATATTAAGAGAATAAAAACTTTGATGGGAGTGCTTCTTTAACTTGTAAAGAATAGTGATGATTGAGCACTAAAATGCTCAAGTGCTCAACACTCGCAGGTTGGATACTCGGACGGGCTCGACTAGAGTAACGAGTATAATGGAAGTCAATGGGAAACTCAAGCATTTTTCTGGAAGACCCGAACAGGAGGGCTGGTGAGGTAGGAAAATGGCTGAAATGGATGGAAACAGTGCTCAAATGGAATGGGAACAGCACGGGGAAGATGCCTGGATGCATCTCTGACTCCCAGGTTGCTGCTGGGAACAATGTTGTCAGAGTATTACTCCACTTTTACAGATTGACAATAAAACATACAAAACCAAAGATAAAATTGATTTTACAGGAAAAAGTTAGGAAACATTCTTTCCTGTATAATGACCTGTATATAAGGCAAAATAAAAAAAAAAGTCACCTCCACCCCTTAATAGCCGGGCCATCTCTCATCATATTTCCTCGTCGCCTATTAATACAGTAGATGACAGAGTTGAGGGGGAAATAAAACTACACCCATTAGTAGTCATCAGTAAATGTAATTTTAACATTTTACTACCTTATCTGGGCATGTGGTGTGCATGACATGGTCAGACACATCCAGTTTAATTTATGAATGAGGGACATAGTTACATAGTTACATAGTTAGTAAAGCCGAATAAAGACTTGGGTCCATCAAGTTCGACCTGTTAGTTCTGTAATTGCTAAAGTTGATCCAGAGGAGGGCAAAAACCCCAAATGATTTAGCCAATCTTCACCTGAGGAAAAATTCCCTCCCGACTCTGAAACCAGCAGTCAGAATAAATCCCTGTATCAACCTACTATTTTATTCTATTTTTAAGTATATGCAGAAATCTGCCTGGTATCTAGAAATGCATCCAGTCCACGCTTGAACTGGTGTAGTGAATCCGACATTACCGTCTCCTCACTCAGTGAATTCCATATTCTCACTGCTCTTACCGTAAAGAACCCCTTCCTATGCTGGTGCTGAAACCTTTTCTCTTCCAGTCTTAGTGAGTGCCCTCTTGTTACCGTAATATCCCTCCTTTTGAACAAATCCCGGGCGAGGTCTCTATACTGTCCCCTAACATATTTGTACACATTTATTATGTCCCCCCTCAACCTTCTCTTTTCCAGGCTGAATAGTCCTAGTTTTGCCAACCTCTCTGGGTATTGCAGTCCCTCCATTCCCCTTATTAATTTTGTTGCCCTCCTTTGTACCTTTTCAAGCTCATTTATATCCTTTCTATATATTGGGGCACATAACTGAGCACAGTATTCCAAGTGTGGTCTGACCAGTGCTTTGTACAGTGGAAGAACAATGTTCTCATCCTTTTCAGCTATACCTCTTCTGATACATCCCATTACCCTGTTTGCCCTTACAGCAGCGGCCTGACATTGGGCACTCCAATTTAGTTTGCTATCAATCAAGATGCCCAAGTCCTTCTCCATCTCTGAATTCCCCAATGATTTCCCATTCAGTGAGTACTGGTGACTTCCATTTTTCCTTCCCATATGTATGACCTTACATTTCTCCTCGTTAAACCTCATTTGCCATTTAATGCTCCACCTACCCAGCTTATCCGAATCCCTCTGTAGGTCTTCACTATCCTCTTTTGTATTAATTGTTTTACATAACTTTGTGTCATCTGCAAATATTGATATTTTACTATTTATCCCGTTGACTATGTCGTTAATAAAGATATTAAATAACATTGGGCCTAGTACAGACCCCTGTGGTACCGCACTAGTGACGCTTACCCAATCTGAGTATATTCCATTTATAACCACCCTCTGCCTTCTATCCTTTAGCCAGTTAGCTACCCACTTGCAGACATTTTCCCCCAGCCCCATCATTCTCATTTTGTATACCAACCTATTATGTGGCACGCTATCGAACGCTTTTGAGAAGTCGAGATACACGACATCCACTGGTTCCCCCTGATCTACTCGAGAGCTAACCTCCTCGTAGAAGTCAATCAGGTTTGTTTGGCAGGAGCGATTCCTCATGAATCCATGTTGGTTCGGGGTTAATAGATTATTAGCATCAAGATGCTCCATGATTGCCTCATTAATAAAGCCTTCAAAAATTTTGCCCACAACGGACGTCAGACTCACCGGCCGATAGTTTCCGGTGTTACTTTTTGCTCCCTTTTTGAATATTGGCACTACATTCGCCTGTCGCCAATCAAGTGGTACAGACCCAGTCTCAACAGAGTCCTTAAATATAAGATATAACGGTCTGTCTATCACATTACTTAGTTCCCTTAGTACCCGTGGGTGTATGCCATCAGGTCCTGGTGATTTGTTTATTTTAATGTTACTGAGGCGTTTCTGTACCCCAGCTTGGGTTAGATTTGTCATACTTAGTGGAGGATTAAGTTTGTCACTTCTCATTTCGCCTGTTAGTTCTTTTTCCTTTGTGAAAGTTGACGAAAAAAATTTATTTAATAGATTAGCTTTATCCTCATCTTTCTCTATGATTTTGCCTTCATCACTTTTTATCGGTCCAATATTATTCGATTTAATCCTTTTACTATTTATATACGTAAAGAACAGTTTGGGATTTGATCTACTTTCCCTAGCAATACGTCTCTCTGTTTCCTCCTTCGCTATTTTTATTTGTTTTTTACAGGTTCTCGTTTTTTCCTTGTAACACATTAGTGCCTCCTTGCTGTTTTCCTGTTTTAATCTCTTGAATGCCTCTTTTTTGCTATTTAACGCCCCTTTTACGTTCTTATTCAACCATATTGGTTTCCTCTTATTTCTGGCCCTTTTATTCCCATACGGTATATACCTCTCGCACTGAGTATTCAGAATTCTTTTGAAGGTTTCCCATTTACTATTCGTATTTCCTTGATTAAGAACTTTGTCCCAGTCTATAAGTTGAAGGTTTTCTTTCAGCTGATCAAACTTCGCCCTCCTAAAGTTTAATGTTTTAGTTGTTCCCTTATTGATAACCCTACTGAAGGGCATTTTGAAATTGATAATATTATGATCGCTATTACCTAGGTGCCCCCCTATCTGTACCTCAGTTATTCTATCAGGCCTATTAGTCAATATTAAGTCCAACACTGCCTTCCCTCTCGTTGGTTCCTGCACTAGTTGGGAGAGATAATTATCCTTGATATTTGTCAAGAACCTTTTTCCTTTCTGCGATCTACAGGTTTCTGTTTCCCAGTCAATATCCGGGTAGTTGAAGTCCCCCATTACAATCACCTCATTATGTTTTGCTACTTTGTCTATTTGTCCTAATAGCAGTTTCTCATTCTCCTCTGTTATATTGGGTGGCTTATAGCAGACCCCCAGTAATATTTTATTATTATTTTTTGCCCCCTCTATCTCTACCCACATGGACTCGACCCCCTCTTCTCCCTCTCCTATATCTTTCCTTAGTCTGGGCTTTAGACGTGACTTTACATATAAGCAGACTCCTCCGCCCTTCCCCGGTTTCCGGTCCCTTCTAAATAAACTATAATCTGTTAAATTTACCGCCCAGTCGTAGCTATCGTCTAGCCAAGTCTCTGTTATACCTACGATGTCATACCTCTCCTCCGATATAAGCGCCCGCAGCTCATCCGCCTTATTGGTCAGGCTTCTTGCATTGGTCAGCATGCAAGATAAAACTTTGGGGTTATTTAGCATCCTATTCTTCTCTAATGATCTAACTGTACTATCCCCACCCCCCTCTCCACCCTCATTATATTCACTTCTCCCCTTCCCCCTTGCTTGCCTCACATCCCACCTATTTCCTTGGTTCCCCCCCCGTCTCTAGTTTAAAAACTCCTCCAACCTATTAGCCATCTTCTTCCCCAGCACCGCTGCACCCTCCCCATTGAGGTGCAGCCCGTCCCTACGGTAGAGCCTGTAGCCGACAGCGAAGTCGGCCCAGTTCTCCATGAACCCAAACCCTTCTGCCTTGCACCAACTCTTTAGCCACTTATTCACCTCCCTAACCTCCCGTTGGCGCTCCTGTGTGGCTCGCGGGATTGGTAGTATTTCTGAGAAAACTACCTTGGAGGTCCTTGCCCTAAGCTTCCTACCTAGATCCCCGAAATCATTTTTAAGGACCCTCCATCTACCACTCACTTTGTCATTGGTGCCAATGTGGACCATGACCGCTGGGTCTTCGCCAGCCCCACCCAGTAACCTGTCAACCCGATCCGCGATGTGCCGGACTCGAGCGCCAGGGAGGCAGCACACCGTTCGGCGATCCCGGTCTTTGTGACAGATTGCCCTATCTGTCCCCCTAATAATAGAGTCACCCACTACCAGGACCTGTCTAGCCTGCCCTACACTTCCCCCCTCCCCCTCATTACTGGAGCATACACTCCCCCGGCGGTCAGAGGATCTGTCGTGCTCCAATAATGCCGGTTCTGAACCAGCCTTCCTATACTTCTTCCCTCTATCCCTTCTAATTGTTACCCAGCTCCCTGCCTGTTCAGCCTGCGCTTCCCCACTAAGCTCCACCCCCAGTGTTGACCCATTGAGTGTCTGCTCGGTGAGCAGCAAACTCCGTTCCATGTTGTCGATGCTCCTCAGTACCGCTATCTGAGCACTTAGATCCAGGATTTGGGCTTCCAAGTGCACGATATGCTCACATCTCTCGCAGCAGTATGGATCCCTGAGCGGTAGCTCAGGGAATGCATACATTGCGCAAGATGTACACTGCGCGGCTCCGGCCAACATGGACGTCATTCTAAATATGGGGATACAGTCAGTATATATGTACAAGTACAAAACACAATTATTTATATATAGGTGTATGGGCGGGGATCAATTAGGGATGTGCAAGTGTATCGATTAGATATCGGCGCGGGATCAGTTAAGTATGGACGGGGGATCAATTAAGTATCAATTAAGTATGGACGGGGGATCAGCTGAGTGGGTCAGGTGGATTAATTAAGTGTGGACGGTGTGTCAATTAACTATGGACTGGGATCAATAAGTATGGACTGGGGAAATAATTAATTGTGGACTAGGGATTCAATCAATTAATTATGGACAGGGGGTTTAATTAAATAGGATGGGGGGTAAAGCAAATAAATAGGTATGGACGGTGGGTCAATTAACTAAGGACTGGGGATCAATAAGTATCAATAATATCAATAAATATGGACTGGGGAAATAATTAATTGTGGTCTGGGGAATCAATCAATTAATTATGGACAGGGGTTAATTAAATATGATGGGGGATAAGGCAAATAGATAGGGACTGGGGATGAGTAAAAGTGGACAAGGGGAATCTATTAAATAGGACAAGGGGATCAATCAATTATGGGCTGGGGGGGTCAATCATTTAAATGTGGTCAGGGGGATCACTTTAATATGGATGGGGGGTGGTCGGGGATCAATTAAATGAGGACGGGGGGGTCAATTTAATGTGGTCAGAGGGATCAGTTAAATATGGATGGGGGTGTTCAGGGGAATCAATTTAAATATGGACGGGGTGATCAATTAAATATGGACGGGGGTGTAATCAATTAAATATGGACTAGGGAATACAATACAATTACAATACAGATACAAATACAATACAGTACAGTACACACTTGGGTTCAGTAGGGCCGCTTATCGCGGCCTCCTGCCCCTCACTCACCTCCTCTAGGGACGCTGCACGCTATCACAGCGCGCTTGTCCCTCCGGTCGCCTCTTACCGGTCCTCCTGATCACCTCCTGGTCACCACCACCTGGCACCCTCCGCTGGCCGGCAGTGCACGCTGCCACAGCGCTCTCTTGCGCTCGTTCCTCCGGTCGCCTCCTACTGGTCCTCCCGGTCCGCTCGGTCACCTCCGCCTGGCTCTCCTCCCTTCCCAGGAGCTCTCTCCACACACAGCACAACTCTTGCAGCACACGGCAGGCTCCGCCTCCACCACTTCCTGTCAGGCCTCCTCCCACTTCCTTTAAAACTCACAAAGCCTATGTGTACAATGCAAGAACTGATAAAAATTAAAAGGAAGAGGGACTCCGATACACCTTGTATTAGACATAAAGGAGGGCCTCATACGCATTCTGTTAAAATTGTTAGGTACTGGGACTCCAAGACTGATAAAGCCTATGCACTAAGTGCAAAGGCTGACAAAAATTAGAAGGAGGGACTGAAATACACCCTAGAAGGCACATAGAGGAGGGCCTCAGAAATCATTTTTTCCCATTTTTAAGGAGTGGGACTCCTAAACTGGTAAAGCCTATGCACTAAGTGCAAGGGCTGAAAATACTTACCCCCTGGGGGTATACATATACAATACAGACTAAAAGTTTGGACACACCTTCTCATTTAAAGATTTTTCTGTATTTTCATGACTATGAAAATTGTACATTCACACTGAAGGCATCAAAACTATGAATTAACACATGTGGAATTATATACTTAACAAAAAAGTGTGAAACAACTGAAAATATGTCTTATATTCTAGGTTCTTCAAAGTAGCCACCTTTTGCTTTGATGACTGCTTTGCACACTCTTGTCAATCTCTTGATGAGCTTCAAGAGGTAGTCACTGGAAATGGTTTTCACTTCACAGGTGTGCCCTGTCAGGTTTAATAAGTGGGATTTCTTGCCTTATAAATGGGGTTGAGACCATCAGTTGTGTTTTGCAGAAGTCAGGTGGATACACAGCTGATAGTCCTACTGAATAGACTGTAAGAATTTGTATTATGGCAAGAAAAAAGCAGCTAAGTAAAGAAAAACGAGTGGCCATCATTACTTTAAGAAATGAAGGTCAGTCAGTCCAAAAAATTGGGCAAACTTTGAATGTGTCCCCAAGTGCAGTTGCAAAAAACATCAAGCTCTACAAAGAAACTGGCTCACATGAGAACCGCCCCAGGAAAGGAAGACCAAGAGTCACCTCTGCTTCTGAGGATAAGTTTATCTGAGTCACCAGCCTCAGAAATCGCAGGTTAACAGCAGCTCAGATTAGAGACCAGGTCAATGCCACACAGAGTTCTAGCAGCAGACATATCTCTACAACAACTGTTAAGAGGAGACTTTGTGCAGCAGGCCTTCATGGTAAAATAGATGCTAGGAATCCACTGCTAAGGACAGGCAACAAGCAGAAGAGACTTGTTTGGGCTAAAGAACACAAGGAATGGACATTAGACCAGTGGAAATCTGTGCTTTGGTCTGATGAGTTCAAATTTGAGATCTTTGATTCCAACCACCGTGTCTTTGTGCGACGCAGAAAAGGTGAACGGATGGACTCTACATGCCTGGTCCCCACCGTGAAGCATGGAGGAGGAGGTGTGATGGTGTGGGGGTGCTTTGCTGGTGACGCTGTTGGGGATTTATTCAAAATTGAAGGCATACTGAACCAGCATGGCTACCACAGCATCTTGCAGCGGCATGCTATTCCATCCAGTTTGCATTTAGTTGGACCATCATTTATTTTTCAACAGGACAATGACCCCAAACACACCTCCAGGCTGTGTAAGGGCTATTTGACCAAGAAGGAGAGTGATGGGGTGCTATGCCAGATGACCTGGCCTCCACAGTCACCAGACCTGAACCCAATCGAGATGGTTTGGGGTGAGCTGGACCGCAGAGTGAAGGCAAAAGGGCCAACAAGTGCTAAGCATCTCTGGGAACTCCTTCAAGATTGTTGGAAGACCATTTCCGGTGACTACCTCTTGAAGCTCATCAAGAGAATGCCAAAAGTGTGCAAAGCTGTCATCAAAGCAAAAGGTGGCTACTTTGAATAACCTAGAATATAAGACATATTTTCAGTTGTTTCACACTTTTTTGCTAAGTATATAATTCCACATGTGTTAATTCATAGTTTTGATGCCTTCAGTGTGAATGTACAATTTTCAAAGTCATGAAAATACAGAAAAATCTTTAAATGAGAAGGTGTGTCCAAACTTTTGGTATGTACTGTATATGTAAGAGAATTTTAGAGGTAGGCCTCATACACATCCTGTAAAATTTATGACGAAGGGCATCATACATACCCTGGAAAAATTAAGAGCAAGGCCCGCATGATGATCATCTAAAAATTTTGAGTGTGGGCCGCCTGATGATCTTTTAAAAATTTGGAGCTAGCGCTGACCCTGTTGATATGGTGGAGGAGTAAAAGAAAAAGAAGAAACCATGAATCGAATATCGTTTATTGGGTGGGTAGGGGTGCATGGGAATACACTAGCAAAAAAGGAACATTTGAATTGGCTTTGTACTCCTCTGCTCTCATTCAATGGGGTTGAGAAGTCTGGGTCAATCCAGGCCTTGTTCAGTTTGAGTGAGGGCCGCATGATGACCCTATAAAGATTTTCAGTTGACGGGGATGTGCCTATCAGTTATTATGCCCCTGGCGGCACTAAAAGCTCGCTCTAACAAAACGCTAATGGCAGGTCAGGCCAGCACCTCCAAGGCGTAGAGAGGGACTATTCATGCCATGGGTCCAGCTTGGATAACTAATAGTGTTGAGCGAGCATGCTCGACACTGCTCGGTACTCGCCCGAGCATCTCACTACTCGGGATGTTCGGCGAGCACCGAGAATTTCCGGGTTACTCAGGCGGGAGCAAATGAACCTGCAGGGATTGCCAGCCAGTCACTGTAATGCCGCAGCCATTTTGGTTGTGGGCATTACAGTAATTGGCTGGCCGCACAGCGTCACCTCGAGTATTTAAAACCAGGCGCCGCAATCTTGGACACAGTCGCCCGGGATCAGACAGTGTAGGGTCAGTGCTGCTGAGTTAGGGAGAGATACATAGTGCGAAATAGATAGTGTAGGGTCTCTAAAGCCTGCCAAATCAAACAAACAGTCCTTCTCAGGACTAATATCCATCCCAGATATCAGGCAGGTAGGCTGTATAGGAGACGCAGTGGTTATATCAACAAACACTGCATTACAGTCCTGTGTGGTACCGCTGCTCAAATTGCTAGACTTAGCCCCAGGTCTCAGGGGCCAGTAAAATCCTTTTTTTTTCATCTAAATCCTCTTTTTTTTTTTTCCTCAGTCAGACTGGGCAAATACCCGTCTTATTAACCTTTTGGTATCCCCCCCCCCAAAAAAAAATTTTAGTGTGTCTGTGAGTGTCCAGGCACAAATATGTCTGTTAAAAGAGTCTGGTGTAGACCAGAAAACTACAACTGTGGTTTTGCAGTTCCACGGTTCAAATCTCAGTATTATCCACTTTTTTGCATAAAAAAAAACATTTTGAGTGTCTCGCTGACTGTTCAGACACAAATATATCTGTTTAAAGGAGTCTGGTATAGGCCAGATAACTAGAACTGTGGTTTTCCCCTTCCACGGTTCAAATCTTTTTATTACCCTTTTGCCATTGATAGTGCGAGTGTAAGCTATTTTACTTCATTTACAATGGGCAAGGCGCGTGGCAAAGGACATGGAACTGGACGTTCTGGTGATGGTGCGTGCAGAGGATGGGGCCGTGGCCAAGGTGAAAATGTGCCACAACCAACAGCCACATCTTCTCGCTCCCAGTTCTTGACCGAATTACTAGGGATGCACACAACAGCATCACTATTGCGAACTGATCAGTGTGAACAGGTTATTAATTCGATAGCAGATAATACTTCCAGTCACCTCGGCACCACCACCTCCGGTCTGTCTTCCACACAGTCAAGTGTTAGTAGCCGTGAGTCTCGACTGCATACTCCTCCTCACCCTGATGCTCCTTCCTCCCACCATGCCGAATGTCGTCAGACAGCAACTGATCCCACAGTTGGACACTCTGAAGTGCTGTTCACTGGTCCATTTCCATATTTGTGCCCCTCACCTGCTCCACTTGAAGTGGTGGAAGAGGAGATCCCATGTAGTGATGCCAAAATATTTGAACAGCCACGGCCACAGGAAGGCGACGCTAGCAATTTGTCACAAGAGGTGGACGATGACGAGGCACAATTGCCACGAAGTGAGGAGGAGGACCGTGGTGCTGAAGTGGAAGAGGAGGAGGTGGTGGATGATCTAGCAACTGACCCAACGTGGCAGTAGGACACGCAGAGCGAGGCCAGCAGCATACAGGGGGAGGGAGGCAGAGTATCCCAACAGGCAGGAAGAAGCAGTGTGGTGGCCGCAGACAGAAGGCGGGCAACCGCTCACAGTAACACCAACACGAGGGACGTTGCCAGTACAACCGGTAGGTCTTCCAGAGTATGGAATTTTTTTAAAGATTCTGCTGATAACCCCAAAAAGGCCATTTGTACCACCTGCCAGGCCAGCATCAGCAGGGGTGACAAAACTACCAGCCTGACCACCACCAGCATGATCAGGCACATGTCAGCAAAGCACCCGACTTTGTGGGGCGAACCCCAGGGTCCACGACCAGTGTCAGCGGGTGTCACCACTGCTTTTTCCGCTGTTGTGCGTGTAAGAGAACCCCCTGTTGTGCGTGCAAGGCAATCCCCTGTCCATACTGCATGCAAAGATGCCCCCTCCTCTCAGTCTTCACTTGTTATGGCAGTTTCTCAAGAAACAGCATCAACGTCCACGTCAACGTCCCACCCCAGTGTTCAATTGTCCATATCCCTGACATTTGAATGAAAACTCAAATTCGCAGCCAACGCCCCACAGGCCACAGTCCTAAATTCACACATTTCAGGACTGCTTGCGTTGGAAATGCTGCCTTTTAGGCTGGTGGAGACAGAATTCTTCCACAACCTTATGGCGGTGGCCGTCCCTCGGTTCTCGGTCCCCAGCCGAAACTATTTTGCCCAGTGTGCCATCACCGCACTACACAAGCACGTGTCCCAAAACATCTGCCGTGCCCTCAACACTGCAGTTACTGGGAGAGTCCACCTGACAACGGACACATGGACAAGTGCTTGTGGCCAGGGACGGTACATCTCCCTGACGGCACACTGGGTAAACATAGTTGGAGCCGGGACCCAGTCGGACCTTGGGACGGAACACATCCTCCCCACACCGAGGATTGCGAGCCCTATGTCAGTCAGAGTTGCCCCCACAGTGTACAGCTTGTTACGGGTCCGGGTGGTGGAACCTCTGTGCCGAGGTGCAAGGAGGGACCCAGAGAGGCGTGACTAAGTATCCACCCGAAACGACCCTTGTCGTACGGCAGCAAACGACACCGTGACCAGGGAGGATCCGGGCTGAGGGACCAGGTGCTACTCTGGGCACGACCTTGTAAGAGAGCAGGTGGCTCCCACGGGTCAGATGGCTGGGACTCACCGGTATGGCGGATGGACACGGCAAGCAGGCGGAAGTCTCTGGTAGCAGATAGGTGGTCACAGTTTGAGAAAGCAGGGCAAGTAGCAGTCTTTAGGTTTACCAGGAAGGTGGTCACAGCAAGTGACGGCAGGGTCTCCAGGCAGGCTGGCAGGAAACAGGCAGGTGCTACCGGGTGAGCGGGCAGACAGACGAGGTGGGTAACTGGCAGGTAACTGGTGGGTGCTCCCAGGTGAGCCGGCAGACAGACGAGGCAGGTAATTGGCAGGTAACAGGTGGGCGCTCCCAGGTGAGCGGGCAGACAGACGAGGCAGGTAACAGGCGGGTGCTCCCAGGTGAGCGGCCAGACAGACGAGGCAGGTAACTAGCAGGTAACCGGTGGGCGCTCCCAGGTGAGCGGTCTGACAGACAAGGCGGGCGGATGCTCCCAGTTGAGCGGACAGAGAGCAAAGGCAGGTAACCGGCAGGTAACAGGTGAGCGCTCCAGGTGAGCAGGCTGGCAGGTAACGGGCAGATAATAGGCTGGCAGGCAGGACGAGAAGTCAGGCAAGCAGCGGGACCTGAGGGCTGAAGCACAGATTAGACACAGTGCAAACAACTTTGCTCGGGCACCTCCATATTGGAGGAGGTACCTTATATATGGGAGGTCCTCCGGCAATTGGCCGGGGACTCCTTAGGACGGCGCGCGCGGTCCCTTTAAGAGAGGGGGAGCGCACGCGCGCGCCCTAAGCACACGGCCGGGGAAGGAGCGCGTGCCGGAAGCAGCAGGGAGGGAAGCGCTAGGGGACGCCGCGCCAGGAGCGGGGAGGTTAGAGGGACGGCGTCTCTGCCTAGCAAGGGGCAGAGACGCCGATGCTACAGTACCCCTCCCTTTAGGCCCCCTCTTTTTTAGGCCAGAAAGAAATTTTTCAAGGAGAAGCGGGGCATTGATGTTCTCCCTGGGTTCCCAAGTTCTTTCCTCAGGACCAAACCCCTTCCAATCTACCAGAAAAAAAGTCTTTCCTCTTACCCTCTTGGTGGCCAGAATACTATCTACCTCAAAGACGTCTTCAGCGGAAACTGGAGCAGGGGGAGTACCTGGATTGTTGAAAAAAGTGTTAAAGACAACGGGTTTGAGGAGAGATACGTGGAAGGAGTTGGGAATCCGTAAGGTGGCTGGGCGTTTTAGTTTGTAGGCCACTGGATTAATTTGCCTGAGGATTTCGAAAGGGCCGATGAAGCGAGGACCTAACTTGTAGGAGGGTATCCTGAGCCGTACATGTTTGGAGGAGAGCCAAACCTTGTCTCCTGGACGGAATTGAGGCGGATCCAGACGTCTCTTTTCAGCATATCTCTTCATCCGCTCGGAGGACAGAAGAAGTGCGGACCTAGTGCTCTCCCAAATAGTAGAGAACTCGCTGACAAGAGACTGCGCAGCAGGGTTGTCCACAGAGGCGGAGACGGGAAACGGAATCCGGGGGTGCTGGCCATAGACAATAAAGAATGGGGACTTGGAAGAGGATTCGCTCTCGTGGTTATTATAAGAGAATTCGGCCCAAGAAAGGAGGTCCACCCAATCAGAATGGTGGGCATTAACAAAGTGCCGGAGATAGCTGGTAAGGATCTGATTGATCCGCTCCACTTGACCATTGGACTGAGGGTGGTAAGCGGAGGAGAAATCCAGGGTGACGTCCAGCAGTTTACATGTGGCTCTCCAGAAGCGTGAGGTGAGCTGAACCCCTCGATCCGACACGATGTGGAGGGGTAGGCCATGGAGACGGAAGATATGGCGGATAAAGTCCTTAGCCAGCTCAGGTGCAGACAGGAGACCAGGCAGGGGAATGAAGTGGGCCATTTTAGAAAAGCGGTCCGCGACCACCCAAATGACAGTACACCCGGCAGAAACAGGGAGATCGGTAATGAAGTCCATATCGATATGTTGCCACGGGGCAACAGGTATGGGAAGCGGCAGGAGATGACCAGCTGGTAACTGTCTGGGAACTTTGTTGCGGCCACAAGATGAACAGGCAGAGACGAAGTCTACCACATCCTTACGCAGGGTAGGCCACCAGTAATGCCGGGAAATGAGTAGGAAGGTCTTCTTTTGGCCGGCATGGCCAGCTAATTTAGAAGAATGACCCCAGCGAAGAACCTTCTCACGGTCAGGAGCCGCCATGAATGTCTTGCCAGGTGGTAGACGAGTCAAATCCAAGGGGGCCACATTCATCACCTTGGAGGGGTCGATAATGTGCATAGGCTCCTCCTCTTGGTCGGAGGACAGGAAGGATCGGGACAAGGCATAAGCTTTGACATTCTTGTCCGCCGGGCGGAAATGAAGGATGAAATCGAAGCGGGCAAAAAACAAAGACGACCGGGCCTGACGTGGATTAAGTCTCTGGGCATTTTGGAGATATGCCAGGTTTTTGTGATCCGTGTAGATGATCGCCGGGTATAGAGCCCCTTCAAGCAGATAGCGCCACTCTTCCAGCGCCAATTTGACGGCCAGCAGTTCTCGGTCTCCTATGGAGTAATTGCGCTCAGAGGAGGAGAAGATTTTGGAGAAAAAGCCGCAGGTTACCATTCTCCCGGATGAAGAATTTTGGGGAGCACCGCTCCGGCTCCAGAGGAGGAAGCATCAACCTCCAGGTAGAACTGTTTGTTGCAGTCCAGACGGTGCAGCACAGGGGCAGAGGAGAAGGCTTGCTTCAGGGAAAGGAAGGCCTCCTCAGCTTCGGGTGGCCATACCTTGGGATTCTCTCCCTTACGGGTGAGCGCAGATATGGGAGCAGTCTGAGATGAGAAGTGAGGAATGAAGAGACGATAGTAATTAGCGATGCCCAGGAATCGCTGTATCGCTTTCAAGCCCTCCGGACGGGGCCACTTTAGGACAGCAGAGAGCTTCTCGGGATCCATTCGCAAGCCTGTCTGGGAGATAATGTCGGGGAAAAAGAGAATATATATATTTGTAACTTTTATACTTTTGTAACTTTTATACGCTTTTTTGCTAATGTACTAACCACCATTTTGTGTCATATAACAATAAGCTTTCCTTGCTACGTAATACTCAAATCGAAACTTAAACTAAGACATTTCCAGCGTTGCCAAGACTTATTTCAGAGAAACGAAACAAGATTATAAGCTGACGGCTGCAATATCTGCCCAGAGACTGAGATAAGGAGATGTGGACCAATCAGGAGTGGCCAGACATTGGACTTTCATGGCTTACCCCGCCCCGGACAACCCCTTTCCCCTCCCATTATGTAGTGTATTTAGATTTGTGCATGTAAAAAATAAATTCAGAACAATGCTGAAGACGTTGACTGTAGTAGTCTTCTGAGCATGCTCTGAGCTTGAACCAGCTTGTTGTCTGACTCATTCTTTGAATGGTTGACCCATGCTCATAGTTTGAATTTGGAGTGACTGGAGGACGAGTGGAATGTCATCACGACCCCCACAATTGGCGCCCAACGTGGGGCGTGGCTAGCGGTACGCCGCCCTCCCGGACCCATATTGCTGATTTCCCTGGTGGTGACCGCGGTGGCTGAATTTGAGGCCTGATCAACCTCCATCGAACACGGTAAGTTGAGATGTATTTTATATGTCTCACTTGCCTGTGTGTCAGCCGCAGCGGTTCCTGTTGGGTTGTCAGGTTGGATCTGGGTGGGTGACCGGTCGAGTGGTGAGACCTTGGGCGTCCCGCACCACGTCCTGAACCAGCAAGTGTTAAAACGAGTGACGTCGCATGCCTGCGCGTGCTCGTGTGCACACCACCTCCTCCTCCCCCGGTCACTGTACTTTTCTTAGATAGCTGCCTCCCGTAACTGATAGTCAAGGTTACAAAGCATTCCTGAATTGTAGTGTAAGGGAGAAAGAATCTGTGACGAATTGAGGTGTGCTCTTCGTCTAACACAGAGACTGCTGTAAAGTCAAGGTTAGGAAACAGTGTATTGAGGTGTCTCTACACTGTCGGGTGGTACCGTGGTAGGAAAGCAGATAGATTGAGGTGTCTCTCTATCTAAACAGTGTATCGAGGTGTCTCTACACTGTCGGGTGGTACCGTGGTAGGAAAGGAGATAGATTGAGGTGTCTCTCTATCTCATCAGTGTATCGAGGTGTCTCTACACTGACGGGTGGTGACCTGTAGTCAGGGTGCCGTGGTGAGTCGCACTGTAAAGTCGCCATTCAAGGCTAGGAAAGGAGTTAGATTGAGGTGTCTCTCTATCTCATCAGTGTATTGAGGTGTCTCTACACTGAGGAATGGCGACCTGTGGACTGCACCAGTGATCTGAGTCGCGACAGATCATTGCATTCTATAAGAAAATGTTGAGTATATTCAAATTTGAAAGATCTCGTAAGTTGTGGAATGCTGCTGTGGGAGTTAAGCCAATTAGTGGAGTTACGGGAAGGCAAGAAGGCAAGAAGAATGTTAGGAATTTGTAGAATATGATAAGCTTATCCAGTACAGGCAGGTTTTAGTCTTCAGTTTAGAAAGAATGTGTTACACACAAGTTGGGAAAGTTGGGTGAGGATTTCTGCAAGCACATCTTAGAGTAGATGGTGCAGGGGGGAACAGAGAATGCCGAGCCTTTGCTCGGATACATGAAAGATGCAGAATGTGATTTGTTATGTGACCCTAAATTGGCCGTAATCCCGTTGATGTCTGTCACTACACCGAGCCCTCAGCCACCACCCTATAATGGCGCCGACGCTAAATCATCGGAAGGATGGATGTGTCGTATGTGCTGACAGCAGAACCCGAAGTTCTGCTGTGTCTGTGGGGGGGGGGCCGCCCATGGCACGATGCCCAGCCTGCCCCCAAGAACAATCCCACCCCCACTCCCCCCTCCTCCCTCCAACGGCCATCTTACTACACCTTTTCCTGCCTCCAAGAACTATCCCATTTCCACTCCAACTCCTCCCTCCCACAGCCATCTTGCTACACCTCTTACTTGTTGTGGGAGGCCCGGAAAGCCCCAATCCGGCCTATATCCACTACTAGCTCCGTCCGGTGCATATTAGCAGCCACCAGCACAGGTGGAAAAGCCCGTAGTCCCAGAGCACCCATCTGAAACTAATGTGACACCCTCTGCTCCAGTCCACGATGCTGAGACGCTTCCCCTGTTTCCTATGGGAGTCACCCACAACCCTGGGGATATCCTCCTCAACTCCCCAGAATTTCAGGCCAGACTGCTCTCCTTCCGCCAACATACTGTTACTCAAGACGATACGGAGCCAGATGAGGGATGGGCTCAAGATACTCCAGCCCCCCCCCCCTTTACCCCATACGTCTCCTATGGCATCCTTCACCCCACATCCATTACCCGTACTCCGGCCCTTGCTCCAAACAACTGCTGAAAGAGCACCACCCCCCCTCCAGCCCCTCAGAAGTCTAGGACCCCTGCCGCTCCCGGAATCTAGTAGACCCATCAGGACGCCCTGTCACTCTGTCAATAGGCTATGGTGACATCCTTACACATCGGGTGGGGGCCAAAGTCAACCCTGCAAACACCTGTATGAGCCATGTTGGAGGATTGGCTCGCAAAATTTCCCTTGCTGCTGGTTCTACTCTGGCTGCAGAATGCCAGGCTCACTTAGCCGAAAACGGAAAGCTTTCAAAAGGCCATGGTTTCCACAAAAGCAGGACCCCTTAGTACGTATGAATCCGGCCTAGAATACATGAAACAGTTAAAAGCCTGGGCTCAGAATCGTTTGTCAGATCAAGCTGGGTCTGTACAAGATGTTCAACAAGACCCTGTTAAATCTGTGGAAAGATATGCTGCAAAACTCAGCATGCATTTTGAGGATCTCGGATACAGTTTTCACGTCAAGACGCAGGCCGCTCTGTTGGTTCAGGCCCTAGTAGATGGCCTACAAGACGCTCTCAGAGATGAAGTCCTGAGAGTACGGCCCGAGATTCGTTCTTCTTCTTTCAACGATGCGGTGGATATCGTTAAAGCTTTCCAAAAATCAATGCTAAAAATGGAAAAGGATACTAAGCCAAAGAAGAAAGCCGCTCCTGCCATGGTATATCAAGCTCAAGAAAGCTACCCACCCCCTGGCAACCAACATGGAATCAAGTGGGTAATGGTTAAAGGCACAGGTGATGATACTCCTCCCACATATAGAAAACAAGACAGAAGAGATGACAAGGGATCATCTAGAAACAGAAGACAATCTCGTGATTCTGAAGGATGAATGTTATGTTGGGAGTGTGGTAGCCTTGACCACATCCTCAGAGACTGTCACTTTACAGGTGGACCATCAACCACTGGAGTTCCTGGTGGACACTGGGGCGGCCACATCTGTCATTTCCTCTGCACAGCTCCCTCCTTCTATATCCCTATCACCGGATACCCTCACCTGTGTTGGGGTGGAAGGCCAACATATTTCCTCTCCACTCACAGTCCCTGTGTCTGCAGGACCGTTCACCGGAGTGCTCACAAGATTCTTGGTCTCTGAAACTTGCCCTGTCAATCTGTTGGGAGCCGATCTCTTAGAGCGGATGAAGGCAACAATTACCTTCGGAAACCATGGTATGGAGCTTTTTTTGCGGGACCCTCATTCCGAACAAGGGACTGAAGACCGCTGTGTTCTTAAAGCCTTCCCTCTCATGATGATGACCATACAACCTCACACTCTTCTTGATATTTCACAGTTCCCTTATTCTCTGTGGTCCAGTGGGCCAGAGGACGTCGGCCTCCTGCAGGTTCTCCCGGTCCGAGTACACCTCAAGCCTGGACACAGGTACCCACGGTTGCCACAATACCCCCTCAAGGCTGCACAAGAACAAAGCTTGAGTACCCAAGTCGCTTCCCTCCTGGAATCAGGAGTCCTTGTCAGATGTGTATCTCCATGCAATACACCCCTTTTTTTCTGTAAAAAAGAAAACCGCTCCGGGAGAGTCTCCAAGATACCGGTTGGTTCAGGATCTCAGAGCCGTCAATGCAGCTACCATTTTAGAAACTCCAGTGGTACCCAACCCAAACACCCTTTTGTCTCAGGTGCCTCCAACGGCCACCTTGTTTACGGTGTTAGATCTGGCCAACGCCTTCTTCAGTATACCCTTACATGAAGATTCGTGGTTTCTTTCTGCCTTCACCTTTCAAGGAGCACAGCTTATATGGACCAGGACTCCGCAAAGAGCCCAGAACTCTCCTAACCAATTCACTTATTCTATGAAGTCTATTCTGGAGCCATGGGTTCAAGAGAACCCTCAGGTCACTCTTCTACAGTATGTAGATGATCTTTTACTCTGTGGCACTGAAGAAAATTTGCCGGAGATGTCAGTATCCCTTCTCTGGTCTCTTCACTCAGCTAACTGTAAAGTCTCGAAAGGCGAAGTCCAATGGTGTCTGCCCAAGGTCATTTTCCTCGGACATTGTATATCACAAGGTGCTAGACATCTGACTGAAGAAAGAAAACAAGCCATCATGGATATCACCTTCCCAACCACCTACTCCGCTATGCAGACTTTCCTTGGCCTCATCACTTACTGCAGGCAATGGATCCCTGATGCCTCAAAGCTCATGCAACCCCTGTACGATTGTTTCAAGGATGAAGGCTCAGTTTGGCTTCATGCTGAAGATCCACGTGTTTCTCATCAACACAGACTATGTTTTGACCGCCTTAAACAGGCTGTTGTTTTTGCCCCGGCCTTGGGCTTACCAGACTATACTCAGCCATTTCACTTTTTTGTCTCGAAATCGGAAGGTCATGCCTCTGGAGTTCTAGCACAACGCTATGATCATAAGTATCGGCCTTTGGGCTACTACTCAGCCCGCCTGGACCCTGTCGCCCGAACTGCCTCCACGTGCCTTAAGGCGGTCCACGCTGCTCACATCCTCTTTGACAAGTCAGCTGACCAGATGTCTGACTATCAATCCTGCCACTTTGCTTCCACCTTCTAGGGGGGAAGGTGAAGAGGGTGAAGATCCATTGGTGGAACCTCATGATTGTATAAAAATTTTGCAGGAAGAGACTTCTGCTCCAGAGAATATGGTGGCACATCCGCTCGCAGACCCTCAAGGGAAGTTCCACACGGGATATGCTGTCACAACGGACCTAACAGTCCTCAAGGCTGAAGCTCTACCACCATACATGTCTGCACAAGAGGCTGAACTTGTGGCTCTCACAGAGGCCTGCCACCTGGCAGCAGGAACAAAGGCGAATATGTATATACCGATTCCAGGTATGGACATGGAATTTGCAATGATTTTGGACTCTTGTGGAAGTCTAGAGGATTCATCACAGCTGCAGGTACACCAGTGAAACATGTCTCATGGATTAAGGCCCTAATGAAGGCCCTGGAACTACCCATTTAGGTTGCTGTTATGAAGGTCAAGGCTCATGGAAGACTAGAATCCAGAGAAGCCAGGGGCAATCACCTAGCTGACCAAGCAGCCAAGACTGCAGCAGTGGAGAATGTGTCATCAAAGTGGCAGGAAAAGGAAGAAGAGATGGGAGAGACTCTGCAAACCGTAGCTGTGGCGCTCACTAGAGCAAGAGCCAAGGAACAGCCGGCGGAAGACCATACAAGTCCAGCGGAGACACGAGTGGAATCCAGGGGGGTCAGGATGCCTAAAGAAAAATTGTGTGAGGAACAAAGGAAGACCCCCCACTGAAGAAGTCAAGCAATGGAAAGCGGCAGGAGCCGTGCTGGCAGGTCGCAAAGATTCAAAGGTCAACTCGACTCTTTACCAAGTGGATGGGAAGTCTTGCTTGCCTAGACGCATGTACTCAGCTGTGGCAGCATGGGCTCACGGGCCTACACACAGAGGAAAGAATCAAGCCTTGGCATGTATCAAGAAACTGTACTTTGCACCCGGAATCTCTTCCACTGTGACTGCATACTCAAAATTCTGCTCTGTCTGCGCTACCTGCAACCCAACGTGTACGGCACGGGTCCCTCTCCAACACCTGGCTAAACCAGACTACCCTTGGCAGAGAATACAAGTCGACCATATCCAAATGCCTAAAGCAGGAAAATAGGAGTACGTTTTGGTAGCCGTGGATATGTTCTCAGCCTGGCCCGAGGCCTACCCGGTTGTCAACATGACTGCTAAAGTCACAGCCAAGAAACTGATCACCGAAATTGCCTGCAGATTTGGAGTTCCCCAAGTCATAGAATCGGATCAAGAACCAGCTTTCACAGCAAATATCTACGAAGAACTCTGGAACATGTTGGGAACAGATTTGGGCCTCCACACTCCATACCATCCTGCCAGTTCAGGCAAAGTGGAAAGGATGAATTCCACACTCAAGACCCAGCTCTTGAAAATGACCCAAGATCATCCCCTCCCCTGGCCCAACCTACTCCCTATAGTATTGTATCATATCACACACACTCCTCAGGCCAAACATGGGCTGACTCCCTATAAAATTTTGTTTGGGACCCCACCCAAGATAGGAGAGATTAGGCCCCAAGAGTTATCTGAAACACATGATAGAGTGGTAAAATTTGTGATTGCCTTGTCTAGAGAATTGACTAACACCCGCTCTCCAGTATCTGCTTCTCTCCCAGAATCTACAGGTGATGCAGTACATGATTTCATCCCAGGCGATCTAGTGTATGTGAAGAAGTTTGTCCGGAAAGACTGCCTCCAGCCGCGGTTCGAGGGACCGTACACTGTGCTTCTCACCACCCCGACGGCTCTGAAGCTTGAGGGCAAGAGCACCTGGATTCACGCCTCCCACTGCAAGAGAGACAGAACGAGTCTATAAAAGATGACTACCTTCTTCTATATCTTTTCCATATGCTTACTGTCTGTCCCAGAGTGGACAGCTACCACACAGGGGTAGATACCTCCTTCTTCTCAAGTTGGTTGGGAGGGCTCAAGGGATTCTTCCAACAAGTTTGTTTAGTAATGGGAGGCCTACTAGTATTGGGCCTGGTGGTCCTGTGCTGCACAGTCCCCTTATATAGAGAAATATACTCCTTTGAACAAGCCTGACCAGACCCCCCCCCATGATAAAGTCCAATTGAAAGATTCAGTTTAGGATCAGTTGGGAGAACTCCATGTGTCATCCAGGATAGGGCTCGATTGTCTGGGGGCGTCCCATAAGGGGGCAGCTTCTAAGATGATCGGGTGAAGAAATCCACCTCCCCTCTCCCCACACATGGACAGTCTCAAAGGCCCCGAAGCAAAGGAAAGCTTAGTGTTTAGGGGGGAATGTCGGGGAAAAAGAGAATATATATATTTGTAACTTTTATACTTTTGTAACTTTTATACGCTTTTTTGCTAATGTACTAACCACCATTTTGTGTCATATAACAATAAGCTTTCCTTGCTACGTAATACTCAAATCGAAACTTAAACTAAGACATTTCCAGCGTTGCCAAGACTTATTTCAGAGAAACG
The DNA here is from genome assembly GCF_046119375.1 of Phyllobates terribilis. Taxonomy (NCBI): domain Eukaryota; kingdom Metazoa; phylum Chordata; class Amphibia; order Anura; family Dendrobatidae; genus Phyllobates; species Phyllobates terribilis. Next base: position 1,120,980,237 of record NW_027362761.1, on the reverse strand, counting down.
AAACAAGATTATAAGCTGACGGCTGCAATATCTGCCCAGAGACTGAGATAAGGAGATGTGGACCAATCAGGAGTGGCCAGACATTGGACTTTCATGGCTTACCCCGCCCCGGACAACCCCTTTCCCCTCCCATTATGTAGTGTATTTAGATTTGTGCATGTAAAAAATAAATTCAGAACAATGCTGAAGACGTTGACTGTAGTAGTCTTCTGAGCATGCTCTGAGCTTGAACCAGCTTGTTGTCTGACTCATTCTTTGAATGGTTGACCCATGCTCATAGTTTGAATTTGGAGTGACTGGAGGACGAGTGGAATGTCATCACAACCCCCACAATAACATAGCCTAGAAATGGAAGAAAGGTCTGCTCAAAAAGGCACTTCTCGTATTTAGCATAGAGGTGGTTCTGCCTGAGCCTAAGCAGGACCTGACGAACATCCCTCCGGTGTGTGGGAAGATCCGGAGAGAAGACCAAGATGTCGTCCAGGTATACCACCACGCAGGAGTAAAGAAGGTCACGGAAGATGTCGTTGACCAGTTCTTGGAAGACGGCGGGAGCATTGCAGAGGCCGAAGGGCATCACACGGTACTCATAGTGTCCGTCCCGGGTATTTAATGCCGTTTTCCACTCGTCTCCTTGACGGATACGGACCAGGTTATACGCTCCACGTAGATCCAGCTTGGAAAAGATCCTGGCGCCTTTAAGGCGATCAAATAACTTAGAAATGAGCGGAAGGGGGTAATTATTTTTAACCGTGATCTGATTGAGTCCTCTATAGTCAATACAGGGGCGTAGCGAGCCATCCTTTTTTTTGACAAAGAAGAATCCGGCTCCACCGGGGAAGTAGACTTCCGGATGAATCCGCTGGCCAGATTCTCCTCTATGTACTCAGACATGGCCCGGGTTTCAGCCGCAGACAATGGATAAATACGCCCATGGGGTGGAGTGGCGCCAGGTACCAGGTCGATCGGGCAATCATATGGCCTATGAGGTGGCAATGTCGCTGCTTCCTTTTTACAGAAGACGTCAGCATAGGGCCAGTAAGGAGCTGGAAGACCGGGTAAATTAGCTGGGGTAGGTGGAGGACGAACCGGACGAACCGGAACCAGGCAGGTCTTATGGCAGAGCGGACCCCACCGGAGTACTTCACCGGAATGCCAGTTCAACACGGGTTCATGTGTCTGGAGCCAAGGTAGACCTAGCAATAGGGAGTGGGAGAGTCCGGGCAACACATGGAAGGAGATTACCTCAGAGTGCAGCATTCCCACCTACAGGGTTATGGGTTCCGTGACGAGCAGGATGGTCACTGGAAGGAGTCTTCCATCCACAGAGGCGACTGACAAAGGTTCAGCCAGAGACTTGGTTAGAATACGGTATTTCTCAACCAGGGATTGGGAGATGAGGTTTCCAGCGGATCCAGAATCCAGGTGGGCGAGTTCAAAGTGACGGTTCTCTCCCCAGGAGATAGATACAGACAAAGTCAGGGTTGGAGAGGACTTACTTTTGTCTAGGGCGACCTCTCCGAGCAGTCCTAGACACTGGAGTTTCCCGGCCTCTCCGGGCAGGAACGGATCAGGTGCTCCTTACTGCCACAATAGAAACAGCTCCCCTCGGCTTGGCGTGAGTCTAGTCGAGATTTGACCATCTTGGTCTGGTCGATCTGCATGGGCTCGGGTGAGTGCGCCCGGGGAGTGACAGAAGAGGAGACAGGTCTCTGGAAAGTAGGAGCTAGGCGTGGAAACCTTCTCTCACGGGTGGTCTCTTTGGTGCGTTCTTGAAACCGGATGTCAATCCGGGTAGCCAGCGACACCAGGTCATCCAGGGTGGTAGGAATGTCCCGACCGGCGAGCTCATCTTTAATCCGACCGGAAAGACCCTCCCAGAAGACGGATACCAGGGCCTCGTTATCCCAGGCAAGCTCAGAAGCGAGGGTGCGGAACCGTATGGCATATTGGCCCACGGTGAGACTCCCTTGGCGGAGACGTAGCAGAGAGGAGGCAGATGAGGTCTTTTGTCCCGGTTCATCGAAGACCCTCCGGAAAGCAGTGAGGAAAGACGACAGGTCGGACACCAGGGGGTCCCCTCTCTCCCACAGGGGGTTAAGCCATGCCAGTGCCTCCCCAGTGAGATGGGACATGATGAATGCCACTTTGGCCCGGTCTGAGATAAACTGCTGAGCCAAGAGTTCAAAGTGCAGGGTGCACTGGTTTATGAAGCCCCGAGCTTGAGCGGGGTCGCCTCCGAAACGAGGAGGTGCAGAAAGCCGGGGTCCGGGGCAGGATGCCATGGTATTGGTGGGCAGCGGCGCTGCCGGGGTGCGAGTCGTGCGACTTGCGGTGGTTGCAGGAGGAGCAGTCAGTGTGTCCAGGCGGGTGTTGACATTCCGCAGGTGGTTCAGGATGGACTCCTGCTGGGATCTCTGACGGGAGACTTCCTGGTATAGGTCAGAGCAAGGGAGCTTGGGTGCCACCGGGTTCCATGGCCCGAGCAAACTGTTACGGGTCCAGGTGGTGGAACCTCTGTGCCGAGGTGCAAGGAGGGACCCAGAGGGGCGTGACTATGTATCCACCCGAACCGACCCTGGTCGTACGGCAGCAAACGACACCGTGACCAGGGAGGATCCGGGCTGAGGGACCAGGTGCTACTCTGGGGACGACCTTGTAAGAGAGCAGGTGGCTCCCACGGGTCAGATGGCTGGGACTCACCGGTATGGCGGATGGACACGGCAAGCAGGCGGAAGTCTCTGGTAGCAGACAGGTGGTAACAGTTCGAGAAAGCAGGGCAAGTAGCAGTCTTTAGGTTTACCAGGAAGGTGGTCACAGCAAGTGACGGCAGGGTCTCCAGGCAGGCTGGCAGGAAACAGGCAGGTGCTCCCAGGTGAGCGGGCAGACAGACGAGGCGGGTAACTGGCAGGTAACTGGTGGGTGCTCCCAGGTGAGCCGGCAGACAGACGAGGCAGGTCATTGGCAGGTAACAGTTGGGCGCTCCCAGGTGAGTGGGCAGACAGACGAGGCAGGTAATTGGCCGGTAACAGGTGGGCGCTCCCAGGTGAGCGGGCAGACAGACGAGGCAGGTAACAGGCGGGTGCTCCCAGGTGAGCGGCCAGACAGACGAGGCAGGTAACTAGCAGGTAACCGGTGGGCGCTCCCAGGTGAGCGGTCTGACAGACAAGGCGGGCGGATGCTCCCTGGTGAGCAGACAGATAGCCAAGGCTGGTAACCGGCAGGTAACAGGTGAGCGCTCCAGGTGAGCAGGCTGGCAGGTAACGGGCAGATAATAGGCTGGCAGGCAGGACGAGAAGTCAGGCTAGCAGCGGGACCTGAGGGCTAAAGCACAGATCAGACACAGTGCAAACAACTTTGCTCGGGCACCTCCATATTGGAGGAGGTGTCTTATATATTGGAGGTCCTCCGGCAATTGGCCGGGGACTCCTTAGGACGGCGCGCGCGGTCCCTTTAAGAGAGGGGGAGCACGCGCGCGCGCCCTAAGCACACAGCCGGGGAAGGAGCGCGTGCCGGAAGCAGCGGGGAGTGAAGCGCTAGAGGACGCCGCGCCAGGAGCGGGGAGGTTAGAGGGACGGCGTCTCTGCCTAGCAAGGGGCAGAGACGCCGATGCTGCACAGCTGCTGCACATCATCCTCCTCCTCATGTTCAGCCTCAATCTCAGATATCACCACATCAGTTACAAGCTGGAAGCACTGCAGTACTGCCTCATCCAAGCGGCAACAGGCTGTGCTGAAACTCATAAGCTTAGGTGATAAACCTCACACTGCTTGTGAGTTGTGGACAGCTGTGAAAGAGCAGGCAGATCTGTGGCTGAGACCGCTGAACCTACATCCAGGCATGGTGGTGTGTGACAATGGCCGTAACCTGTTGGCGGCTCTGAGGCGAGGCGAGATCACACACGTACCATGCATGGCTCATGTGCTTAACCTCGTGGTTCAGTGGTTTCTTAAATCGTACCCCGAGTTGCCAGATCTGCTCGTCAAAGTACGCCGCCTGTCAGCTCATTTTCGGAAGTCAGCTGCAGCTTCCGCCGCCCTTGCTGTGTTGCAGCAGCGTTTGCAGCTTCCGGCACACTGACAGGTGTGTGATGTCCCCACACGTTGGAACTCTACCCTTCACATGTTGCAAAGGATTTGTGAGCAGAAGAGAGCAGTTGTGGAGTACCAGCTGCAACAAGGCTGTCGATATCCAGGTCAGACTCCACACATAAGGCCTCAGGAGTTGACCTGGATGTCTGACATTTGTACCATTCTGACAAACTTTGAGGAGTCCACCAAGATGGTGAGTGGTGATGACGCCATCATTAGCGTCAGCATCCCACTTGTCTGTCTTTTGCAACGCTCTCTGCAGAGAATTAAAGAGGAGGCAGAGTATGATGAGATGGATCAAGAAGCCGTAGCGGGCGATTACACACAGCCCAGCCTCATCTCATCCCAACGTGCATTGGGGGACAATGAGGGACAGGAGGAGGAGGAGGATGAACAGGAGCTGGTATCATGCTCTGTAGACTGTAGTACCTCTACAGGAGGAGGAGGAGGAGAGCATGGTCAGTCGTCATCTTGGTGAGGACACGAAAGTCTTGCCCGTTACCAGTCTGGCACGCATGGCTGACTTTATGTTACGCTGCCTTAACCGCGACCCTCGCGTTGTCAAAATGTTGGGTGACAGTCATTACTGGTTGGTGACACTTTTAGACCCCCGCTACAAGGACAACTTTCACTCTCTTATTCCTGAGGTGGAGAGGTCTACAAAAATGGGGCAGTACCAGAAGGCCCTTGCTGCAGAACTGTTAAAAAAATTCCTATCTGAACACGCTAGCGGCAGAAGTCACAGTTTGTTGCCCAACCAAGGCGTACAGGCGAGAGAGATGCAACTCCAATCCAGCAGAAGCAGGGGAACTCTGTCAATGTTCTGGGACAGTTTTCAGAGACCCTCCCAGCTTACAGGCCCTGAGGCGCGGGGTACTCTCACAAGGAGTGGAAAGTTTCAAAAGATGGTGAGGGAGTACCTTGCCGACCGTACCAGCATCCTCCGTGATTCCTCTGTACCTTTTAATTATTGGGTATCCAAGCTGGACACTTTGAATGAACTCGCTCTGTATGCCTTGGAGGTCCTGGCCTGCCCTGCCGCTAGCGTGTTATCGGAGCGTGTTTTTAGTGCCACTGGGTGAATTATAACTGATAAGTGCACTCACCTGTCAACTGACAATGCTGACAAGCTGACCCTTATCAAAATGAACAAGGGCTAGATTGGGCCAGACTTCTCATCACCACCAAATGACAGCAGAGTAACATAAAGTCAAACCCACTGTGTTATTTCGGGAGGTGTATTCCCATGCACTGCTTCACACCCACACATGGGTATACACTTCCTCATTTCGTCTGATTTTTGCTCTTCTCCTTATCCTCAGCCTCCACCACCACTATACCACCAGGGTGACCGTGGTCCATGTTGCCAGCATTGCAAGTTTCTCCGTCCTAATTTTTGGCAGCTTTTGCTTGGAAGGTATAGGCAAAGACTATGGGAGACCCACTCCCCAATAATGGGATTAATGTTTTTAATATACTGTACTGCATGGCTCTTGTAAGGGGCATTGCAAGTTCCTCCGTCCTAATTTTTGGCAGCTTTTGCTTGGAAGGCATAGGCAAAGACTATGGGAGACCCACTCCCCAATAATGGGAATATTGTTTTTAATATGCTGTACTGCATGGCTCTTGTAAGGGGCATTAAAATCATCTTGTTAAGCTACTGTGACCTCCACGTCTCTTCCAAGGGGCATTAAAACCGTCTTGTTCAGCTACTGTGACCTCCACGTCTTTTCCAAGGGGCATTAAAACTGTTTTGTTAATCCACTCTGACCTCCACGTCTCTTCCAAGGGGCATTAAAACCGTCTTGTTAAACCACTCTGACCTCCACGTCTCTTCCAAGGGGCATTAAAATCATCTTGTTAAGCTACTGTGACCTCCACGTCTCTTCCAAGGGGCATTAAAACCATCTTGTTAAACCACTCTGACCTCCACGTCTCTTCCAAGGGGCATTAAAACCATCTTGTTAAGCCACTCTGACCTCCTCGTCTCATCCAAGGGGCATTGAAACTGTCTTGTTAAACCACTCTGACCTTCACGTCTCTTCCAAGGGGCATTAAAACCGTCTTGTTAAACCACTCTGACCTCCACGTCTCTTCCAAGGGGCATTAAAACCATCTTGTTAAACCACTCTGACCTCCACGTCTCTTCCAATGGGTATTAAAACCGTCTTTTTAAGCTACTGTGACCTCCACATCTCTTCCAAGGGGCATTAAAACCGTCTTGTTAAACCACTCTGAACTCCACGTCTCTTCCAAGGGGCATTGAAATTTTGTTTTTAATTAACTGTAACCTTCACGACTCTTCCAACGGGCATTGCATTTGCTCCTAATTTAAGTCAGCTTTTGCTTTTCAATGCATAGGCGAATACTAAGGGAGACCCACTCCCCAATAATGGGTAGAAGGTTTTTAGTACGCTATAATCCATGTCTGTTTCAAGGGGCATTGCAGTTCCTCATAATTTTTGGAAAGCTTTCCATTCACTGCTTAGGCCAACAGTGTACAGGAGACCCAGTTGCTATAAATGGAAAAAACTGTTTAGTTAAGGCCCTCTGACCTCCATGTCACTTCCAAGGGGCATTGGAGTGCCTCGAAATTTTTGGTAGGCATTGCACTCACTGTATGCCCTATAACTGTGTAGCCGAACCGCTCCTTTTGGTACAGAAACATATCCTACAAGACATGTGTGGTTGACTTGCCTGATATTGATGTGAATGGTCCCTATTCCTCCTGCTCTTTCTCCTTTGCCACCACCTCATCCATCATTCATCACCTGAAGCTTTGTTTTAATGGGAGTCATAGAACTGGGATTGTAGCAGGAAAACATCCAGCAATCCTCGGAGGAGGAAGGATATGCGCCAAAACGCTGACCACCTCAGGCCTAGCCGCTACTACATACATGCACTTGCATTCCAAGGAACAGAAAGCTAAGGAGATGGATGGCCTCATGATCATGAATAATTTACTCGTTGTGTTGGAGGCCGACCACTGCTGCTGTCTACCTTCTGAACTTTTTGTTGAAGCCTGATTGACCCAGGACCCGCAATCCTCTATGTCTGGAGGACGTGTTGCATCCCAGTGTCCAACTGTGTCCCGGTTTCCACAATATTAACCCAGTGTGAAGGCGTCAGTGAGATGGACCATCCCTGGCCACATTCACTTGTCCACGTGTTTGTGGTTAGGCTGTCCTTCCCACTAAATGCACTGGGGAGGGCACTTGTAATGTTTTGGTATGCGCGCTTGTCTATAAGGCGCACCGGGACAAATAGGGGTGGCTGGGGACCATTTATGGACCCCGGCTGCCCCCAGGCGGCTGGGGACCATGTGTGGGCACCCGGGCAGCGGGGTGGCTCGGGACCGAGTATGGATACCAGGCCGCCAACGCAGCCATGATATGGTGGCCAGATTCCGCCTCCACATGCCTAAAAGTCCCAATTTCAAGTGCAAGCAAGCAAGCAGTATGGTATTGCAGCCTGGGGGTGAGTGGGTGGCAGGCTGCATACTTGTGTTTGCATTGCAAAGAATGGGGGAGGTACAATTGAACACTGCACTGGGACAAGGATTTGCACGGGGATAGTTGCAAGTCTGCATCTTCTGATGTGGCAAGGATCACTTCTGATGGGCACACTTTTAGGCAGTGACCAGGGGTCTACCCCATGCTGTTCCCATGTCTTTTCAGCACTGTATGCATGTGTCACACAGCACATGGGCAGATAAGGTTGTAAAATGTTAAAATGACATTTCCCGGTGAATGAATTTGTCACGGTTGAAAGCAATATAAAAGTGCAAAAACGCATAAAAAATGCTACTTGTGGACATAGCCCAAGGTGTGGAGGAGTATTTTTGTTTTTGGTTATTTATTTTACCTTATACACAAGTCTTTACCCTGGAAAGGATGTTCCTTAACATATTTCACAGGAAAGCAGTTTCAGTTTCGTTTTTGAACGTTTTATTGTGAGCCCGTAAAAGTGGCTTAATACCTCTAACCATGTTGTTGACAGCAGTGACCTGGGGGTCATAAATGCTTCCTGGGGCAATGCCCATGCTGTCCCCATGTCATTTGAGCACTGTCACTATCGTTTTGGCCACTTTTTAGGCTTTCTACAGACTGCCGGGGGTGCAGCCGCAAAAATGCTCGGGTCTCCCATAGACTAACATTGGGCTTGTTGCTCGGGTCGAGCACCCGAGTATCACGGTGAGCTCGGCCCGAGCTTCGAGCCCCTGAGCATTTTAGTGCTCGCTCAACACTAATAACTAATGCATGTATGTCACAGAGGAATCACGGAGGACACTGGTACAGTCAGCTAGGTACTCCTTCACCATCATTCAAAACTTTTCCCTCCTTGTCAGACTACTCTGCGCATCAGGGCCTGAGCGCTGGGAGAGTCTAATGAAACTGTCCCAAACCTTTAATAGTGTTCCCCTGCCTCTTTTGGACTTAGTTTGCGTCTCTATCGTCTTGCCCAAGGAACTATGAACTATGCTGCCAGCGTTGTCACATGGGAATTTTTGTACTAATTGTTCAACTATGGCCTTCTGGAATTGCACCATTTTACTAGTCCTCTCTGCCACAGGAAGGAGAGATTGAAAGTTCTCCTTGTAACATAGTAACATAGTAACATAGTTTTTAAGGTTGAAGGAAGACTATGTCCATCTAGTTCAACCCATAGCCTAACATGTTGATCCAGAGGAAAGCAAAAAAAACCCCATGTGGCAAACACCTAGCTCCACATTGGGGAAAAAAATTCCTTCCTGACTCCATATGACAATCAGACTAGTTCCATGGATCAACGCCCTATCAAGGAGTCTAGTATATATAACCTGTAATATTATACTTTTCAAGAAAGGCATTCATGCCCTTCTTAAATTTTAGTAGTGAATCACTCATTACAACATCATGCGGCAGAGAGTTCCATAGTCTCACTGCTCTTACAGTAAAGAATCCGCGTCTGTGATTATGATTAAACCTTCTTTTCTCCAGACGTAGAAAATGCCCCTTGTCCCCGTCTCAGGCCTCAGAGTAAAAAGATCAGTAGAAAGTAGAGATGAGCGGTGTTCGACTCGAACTGTTCGCCAATCTCAAATTCGAGCTGTTTTGGGTGGTGTTCGATAACTGTTCGTGCACCAAAATTATAACTGGATTTTTTCTCAGTAATGTTGAAAATTAATGTTAATACACAGTTTGAGTGTACAGCGGGGCGGGGGGAGGGGCAGGGGATGGATCTCTGCAGGAATAATGAAGATCTCCATTTTTTTTCCCTTTCCCGCATTTACAGTGGGGAGGTGCAGTCTGTCAGCCTATCAGCAGCGCACACATGGAGCGAACTGCTTTTTTTCACACAAGCAAGGGCATGTGTCATAGGCAGTGTATGTCACATGTCCTTGCCCTATAAGACCCAGCCATTTTCCCCGTCGCCACCATTTTCTCACTGCTGCAGCTGCGTGTTAGACTGCACCGCTGTTGCTGTGTGCGCTATACTTTGTTAATTTAAAGCCAATTTTCGCACAAATCTACAGATAGCTTGGGAGTAGGGAAGAGTTGTGATTGCAGTCATTTTAAGGACTAGGTTACATCATTTCATACGACTTTTATCAGGCAGGTTTGTGCTCTTAAATAGATAGGTTGGGAGTAAAGACTAATTGTAATTGCAGTCCTTTTCAGGGCTAGGTTACATCAGTTCCTATCACTTTTTGCCAGGCAGGTCTGTGCCAGTGCTGTGTAAGTTTTTTTTCATAGCATTTGGCTAAATCTAGCAAAGCAAATCCTTTTTGGCCTATTGCAGAGAGTGTTAGTCAGTGGAGTAGCCTATCTGTGTTGCAAGCTACACCACCTGTGTATAGAATACAATTTTTTTTACTGCACCTAGTGAAGTAAAACCTTTTGGGCATAGCATCATTCTATTAGCCCATCTATACTAACCTCCACCAGGTTGCAAATTCAATATAATTTTTTTCTGCATCGAGCTCTGAAAAAATATTTAGGCTTCTAGCAGTGTGTGGGACTTGTTCTATTAGTCAATCTATACTAACCTCCATCAGGTTGCAAATTCAATATCATTTTTTTTTTGTGCATCTAGCTCTGAAAAAATATTTAGGCTTCTAGCAGTGTGTGGGACTTGTTCTATTAGTCCATCTATACTAACCTCCATCGGGTTGCAAATTCAATATCATTTTTTTCTGCATCTAGCTCTGAAAAAATATTACAGCTTGTAGCAATGTGTGGGACTTGTTCTATTAGTCCATCTATACTGACCTCCATCATGTTGCAAATTCAATATAATTTTTTTCTGCATCTAGCTCTGAAAAAATATTTAGGCTTCTAGCAGTGTGTGGAACTTGTTCTATTAGTCCATCTATACTGACCTCCATCAGGTTGCAAATTCAATATAATTTTTTTCTGCATCTAGCTCTGAAAAAATATTACAGCTTGTAGCAGTGTGTGGGACTTGTTCTATTAGTCCATCTATACTGACCTCCATCAGGTTGCAAATTCAATATAATTTTTTTCTGCATCTAGCTCTGAAAAAATATTTCAGCTTATAGCAGTGTGTGGGACTTGTTCTATTAGTCCATCTATACTAACCTCCATCAGGTTGCAAATTCAATATAATTTTTTTCTGCATCTAGCTCTGAAAAAAATATTTCAGCTTGTAGCAGTGTGTGGGACTTGTTCTATTAGTCCATCTATACTGACCTCCATCAGGTTGCAAATTCAATATAATTTTTTTCTGCATCTAGCTCTGAAAAAATATTTTGGCTTCTAGCAGTGTGTGGGACTTGTTCTATTAGTCCATCTATACTAACCTCCATCAGGTTGCAAATTCAATATATTTTTTTTCTGCATCTAGCTCTGAAAAAATATTTCAGCTTGCAGCAGTGTGTGGGACTTGTTCTATTAGTCCATCTATACTGACCTCCATCAGGTTGCAAATTCAATATAATTTTTTTTTGCATCTAGCTCTGAAAAATATTTCAGCTTCTAGCAGTGTGTGGGACTTGTTCTATTAGTCCATCTATACTGACCTCCATCAGGTTGCAAATTCAATATAATTTTTATCTGCATGTAACCCAGCCACTACTTTTGGCCTAATACCACAGTTTGGCCACTCAGCTCTGCTCGGTTCCCATCCATTGTTTTTTTGTGCAAACAACTCTAGAGTTGTGAATTAGTTAACCACCAAAATGAGTGGAAAAAGGCCTGCTGCTGGTGCAAAGGGGAATAGGCGTGTTGGGAAGGGGAAAAAAGGTTGTGTCCGTGGGGTAGGTGTTAAAGCAACAGTAACATCTGCAGAAGAAAGACCATCTTACAGCCAAACTAAAATGTCTACTTCTTTTAGCGGACAATGTGATAAGATCCCTTTCTTACGGCCACGCCAATCGCTACAAATTCCAGATGAGGCACAAAAACAGCAGGTGCTTCAACGGATATCAAGTGCTCCTTTAAGTGGGCTCTCCTCCACCTCAACTTCAACATCACAAATACTCCAGTCCTCAGAGTTGTCACCCCAATCGCACTTGCTTCCTCACAGCTCCCAAGTCTCCAGCTGCCCGTCTGAGTATGGGGTAGAACAGATGGTTGAGTCTGCAGAGCTGTTTACTCATACTATAGCCTGGGAATCAGAGGTCGGCTCCAGAGCTTCTGTGAATCCAGACGAGGAAATGATCTGCACTGATGCCCAGAATCTTTATGCGTCGAATCCAGGACCAGACGCAGAAGGTTCTGACCATAATGTAGACCCTCGTTCCCAAACTGTAACTCCTGTTGGTGGAGACAATGAGGAAGACGATGATGAGACTCAAATACCTGATTGGAGCGACAACTTTAGTTTTTTGTCAGGGCAGGAACAGGTTGGCTCTGAGTACGACGGGTGTGATAACACACAGGGTGATGATGATGAGGTTGGAGATCCCACTTACTGTCAACCCACAGTCAGCCAAGAGATGAGTTCAGCAGAGGAGGTGGAGGAGGATGCTAGTGATGACGAGGTCAGGTTGCGCCTTCCTGGACAGACCCGTAGTACTGGAAGCACGTCAACAACTGCATCCTCAAACACAACTCTTCCTCTGACCACAAGTCGTGGTGGCTCTTCAGGTCGCATGGGTGCTAAGCCTTGCATAGCCTGGGCATTTTTTCAGATGGATAAAGATGACCCAACTCGTGTTATCTGTAACAGTTGTCAGCAAAAGCTAAGTAGAAGCCAAAAAATACATAGTTTGAGTACTTCATGCATGAACCGGCACATGGACATGAAGCATAAGTTGCAGTGGAAAGCTCACTGTGCTACAATGCGGCCTAGCCGGCCGGGCCAACCACCGTCTGCCACATCTTGTGCATCCGCGGCCTCTTCATCCTCTGTGACGGGGGGGACAGCAGTCACACCTGTTTTGGGACGCAGACCTGCCACCTCTTTACCCGCAACAGCCAGCGTGATTGGCAGGTCATCATTTTCTTTGGAGGTGGTAACACCAGCTGGTGCTGAGCGCTGTTCGACATCGATAGCACCACCTTTGGATCAAGGCAACCTAACATGTCCGCCTGCATCTTCCTCACAGACCGGCAGTTTGCCGGGGACACCCTTCTCAACCCCGTCTAAGCACAACAGCCAGCCCTCGGTCCCTCAGATGTGGACAAGTAAAAGACCATTTCCTCATAGCCATGAGAAAGCTAAGAGGTTGAATTTCACCATCTGCAAGCTCTTGGCTACAGAAATGCTGCCTTTCCACCTGGTGTACACAGAGGATTTTCGAGACCTTATGTCCTTCGCAGTGCCCCAGTACCAGATGCCCAGTCGGCACTAATTCTCAAAGAAAGGTGTGCCTGCGCTCCACCAGCATGTCGCACACAACATCACCACTTCTTTGAGAAACTCTGTGTGTGACAGGGTGCATTTCACCACAGACACTAGGACGAGTAGGCATGGACAGGGGTGTTACTTGTCGCTGACTGGGCACTGGGTAACTATGGTGACAGCAGGACAAGTGGCTGCTGTCCAAGTCTTGCGGTCCCCACGAGTTGTGCGTCAGTCCTCTTTATTTCAAAGTTCCTCCACTGCTTCTGCCTCCTCAACCTCCTCTCAGTCCTCCACCTGCACCCATGTCTGGTCATGCCACAAGCTTTCTAACTGCGCAGAAGGGATCCTGCACACCTCCTTACTATGCTGGCAGCAGGGCTCAACGGCATCAGGCAGTGTTTACTTTGAAATGTCTGGGAAATGTGAGTCACACAGCTGAGGAGTTGTGGTCAGCTCTGGTGACCCAGTTTCATGAATGGTTGTCTCCACTGCACCTGCAACCAGGGAAGGCCGTGTGCGACAATGCTGCAAACCTGGGTGCGGCCCTTCGCCGGGGCAATGTCACACACGTGCCTTGTATGGCTCACGTGTTGAACCTGGTTGTCCAGCAATTTTTAGCCCACTATCCCGGCCTAGATGGCCTTCTGCAGAGGGCACGATCGCTGTGTGCTCTCTTCCGCCGTTCGCATCCCGCAGCTCAGCGACTTACATCTCTACAGAAGTCATTGGGCCTGCCACATCACCGGCTAAAATGCGATGTGCCTACCCGGTGGAATTCAACTCTGCACATGTTGCAGCGACTGTGGCAGCACCGACAAGCCCTGGTGCAATACGTTCTGACGTATAGCCTGGGCCAACGAGATCCAGTGGTGGGGCAAATCACGCTGGAGGAGTGGTCTCAGATCAGGGACCTATGCACCCTTCTGCACAGTTTTGAAATGGCGACGAAGATGTTTAGTGCTAACGATGCCATTATCAGCATGACTATTCCAGTGATTTACATGCTGGAGCACATGTTAAACAGAATTCGGAGTCAGATGGTGGCACAAGAGGAGGTGGAGGAAGTAGAGGAGGAGGAGTTGTATGCAGAAGGGCTAACATCTGCAAGGTCCAGACGGTCGGCAGCAACAAGGCGGCAGGCATGTGAGGGTGGGGGAGATGGTTTTACCAGGGCGCATGGTAGCAGCCAAACTAGTGAGGATGGTGCAGGAGCCCAGGAAGAAGTGGAGGACGAACTGATGGAAGACTCATCAGATGAGGGAGACCTTGATCACATTTCTGTTGTGCGAGGTTGGGGGGAGAGGACAGAGGAAGGAAGCATGATTGTTACCTCGCCACCAACACAACAGGGACTTGGTGCTCCTGGATGCGCAAGACACATGAGTGCCTTCTTGCTGCACTACCTGCAACATGACCCTCGAATTGTGAGAATTAGAAATAATCCTGACTACTGGGTTGCCACACTTTTTGATCCCCAGTACAAAAGTAAATTTGCAGAAATTATTCCTGCCATAGAAAGGGATGCACGCATGCAGGAGTATCAGCAGAGACTGTTGCAGAATCTTACATGTGCTTTTCCACAAAACACCAGTGGTGCACGTAGTGAATCTCACAGTTCCAACTTGCCAACCGTGGGACCGTCGAGTGTTCAGCACTCAAACCGTAACAGAAACACAGTATCTGCTGGTAACATCAATTTTGCGGAATCATTTCACCACTTTTTTAGCCCATCCTTTGCAAGGCCACAGGAGACTAGAAGTCTGACACATAGTCAACGCCTAGAGACGATGGTACAGGAGTATCTCCAAGTAAACATTGAAGCCATGACTGTGTCACTAGACCCTTGCTCTTTTTGGTCTTCCAATCTGGATAAATGGCCGGAGCTCGCGACTTACGCCTTGGAGATCTTGTCATGCCCCGCAGCCAGCGTTCTGTCTGAACGTGTGTTCAGCACTGCTGGTGGTGTGCTGACAGATAAGCGCATGCGGCTCTCCACTGATAATGTAGACAGACTCACGTTCATAAAGATGAACAAATCATGGATCCGAAATGACTTTTCTACCCCTGTGTCATCCTGGGGAGAGTAAAAGCTTGATGATTTGTCAAAATCACCTCACTAACCGTTTTAAGCTTTAAAATTACTAATCATGTTTATCTGTATCTTGGCTGGAAAATAATTTGGGCTTTGTAGCAGTGTGCAGTACTGATTCTATTAGGCCATCTATACTAAGCTCCACCAGATTTAAAATTACTAATCATGTTTATCTGTATCTTGGCTGGAAAATAATTTGGGCTTTGTATCAGTGTGCAGTACTGATTCTATTAGGCCATCTATAATAAGCTCCACCAGCTTTCCGGAAAATAATTTTGGGTCTCCTAGGTGCGCAAGACACATGAGTGCCTTCTTGCTGCACTACCTGCAACATGACCCTCAGATTGTCAGAATTCGAAGTAATCCTGACTACTGGGTTGCCACACTCTTAGATCCCCCACACTCTTCGATCAACCTTTTCATTTCAATAAAGAACAAAAAATGGTCATTTTTGAAATTATAAGCATTAGCAGGTTATTATAAACTGAAATCAAACAGTTTTCAACTCAAAACTTTATTCTAGGTGATGTTACATTTGCACATAGGACCCCTTGTTCGAAAGGAGCTTCTGAACTGTCTCGTCCATTGAATTTGTCACGTTTTGAATGGTTTCTGCTTCAATTGTTTTGCATGAGGACAGAATACACTCCCAGAGCTGTTGCTTAGATGTGAACTGCCTCCCGCCATCATAGACACTCCTTTTGATGATGCTCCAGAGGTTCTCAATGGGGTTGAGGTCAGGGGAGCATGGGGGTCACACCATAAGTTTGTCCCCTTTTATGCCCATATCAGCCAGAGATGCAGATGTGTTATGTGCAGCATGAGACGATGCATTATCATGCATGAAAATGATCTTGCTGTGGAATACATGGTTCTTCTTCTTGAACCATGGCAGGAAGTGCTGTTTGAGAAACTCCACATACATTATGGAGTTCATCTTTACCCCTTCAGGGATCTTAAAGGGGCCGACAATCTCTCTCCCCATGATTCCAGCCCAAAACATTACTCCACCTCCTCCTTGTTGGCGCTGTAGCCGTGTTTGCGTGGGGTGTCCATCAACCAGCCATCCTCCACACCATCCATCTGGACCATTGAGCGTTGCACGGCACTCATCCGTGAACAAAACAGTTTTGAATTCAGTCTTCATATATTGTTTGGCCCACTGGAGCCGTTTCTGCTTGTGTGCAGTGGATAGAGGAGGTCGACAAGATGGCTTACGCACAGCTGCAAACCTCTGAAGGACTCTGCATCTTGTTGTTCGGGGGACGTTGGAGGCACCAGCAGCTTCAAAAACTTGTCTGCTGCTATGACAAGGCTTTTTTGCCTCTGCTCTTTTAACCTGACGTAATTGCCTGTAGGAAAGAGTCCTCAATTTTACCTTATCAGCACACACACGTGTGTACTGTGAATCAGATACATACTTCTTGATTGTACGATGATCAGGATGAAGTGTCTTGGCAATGTTGATTGTGGTCATGCCTTGACCTAAACACTCCACAATTTGTTGCTTCTCAGCAGCCGACACATCCTTTTTCTTTCCCATTTTGACAGAAAATGTAGGCTGCTTAATAATGTGGGACAGCCTTCTTAAGTAGTCTTGCCTTTCATTGGACACACCTGCCAAACTAATTAGCACAGGTGTCTGCAATTGCTTACAGTGATATAAAGAGCCCTGACACACATCACCATCAATGAGTTTAACTGACAAACAAACAAATTCTTCCCTTATCACTCCTAAACACTTTTTGCATAATAATTTGGAACACAGTGTACATGTGCTTTTCCACAAAACACCAGTGGTTCACGTAGTGAATCTTACAGTTCTAACTTGCCAACCGTGGTCTGTATGGAGTTGGTCAATAAAGGGCCCAAAATTAAGATAACATATACGGGAGAGGTCTCTATGAATAGGAATTCCTAAGTATTTGATATCCTGTGAGGGCCAGGCAAAGGGAAAGTTGGACTGGATGGAATCCTGTATGGATTTGGGGAGGGAGACATTGAGGGCCTCAGACTTCGCTGCATTGATTTTAAAATTTGACCATGTAACAAAGTGATCTATTTCAGCCATGACAGCAGGGATGGATATATGTGATTGAGTGATATATACTAGGACATCATCGGCAAATGCAGAGCACTTGTACTCGGTGCCTCCCACCTCAATCCACCTAATATTGGGGTTATGGCGAATTGATGAGAGGAGGTGCTCCGTCACTAGGATGTATAAGAGAGGGGACAGAGGACATCCCTGCCTTGTCCCATTGGTGATTATGAAAGGTGATGAAAATGTTCTGACGCGCCCCCTGGGCCTTGGGACACCCGGAGCCGGACCCTTTTTGGTGGATGCTGGTGGTTGTAGTCTCCGTGGCGGCGACCCGGTTCCGTGGCTCAGGGCGGTCAAACCAGTGGCAGAACAATTTATGTGGTTTTGATGTTTAAATGTCTGACTACGCCACCCGTGGATTGCGGTCAGAGTGAACCGCCGCTGCAGGGCAGACCGCTGAGGCTGGTGTTGTGGGTGCAACAGAGCGTAGAATAACTCCCCACGGGAGGAGTATAGCCTCAGGGCAGTGTATGCGGAGGATGGGGGTGATGGTGCAAGGCAGCAGCAGTAACGACACGGAGTCAGTGATGCAGTCCAGGGCCTTTACTCACAGTTCTTATTATCCAGACCACTTCTGCAGGTAATGGCTGCCCACGTCGTACTGTGCTCACCAGGTGAGGGGCTCAGACAACTCCCAGATAACTTTGGAGCGCTTCACTGGACCCCCTTTGTGTGTCCATTGTCTGGCCTTTCTTACCAACGCTTCTGTCCGGCTGCCTCGGGCCTCCTCTTGGTAAACTTGGCGCCAGTTTCCCTGACCCTATGTGGTGCCTTCCTAGCGGGTGTAGCGAGGGGCTGCGCCACATAAAATGTCACAGTCTCCGGTTTCTAGCTGAGGGTCGTTTCCCGCCTCCACTAGTTTCAGGGACCGGTCTCCCCCTTTGGCCTGACCCCTCCACGCAGGTGGATTCGGGCGTGCGGTGGCGACTCGCCCATCCTCACCCCTGGGATCCCTTCGTTCCTCATTTTTGGAGCTTTCTCCGCTCCTCTTCCTTCCTTCTCCCTCTTCCAGGCCTGGGCCTCTGTTACTAGGCCCACCTCCGGAGCAGAGCTCATGCAGAGCCCCTGCTCGCTGTCACTTTTGCTCAGACTTCTCTGCACTGAACTAAGATGGTGCCCACCTTTTATTCTCCCTTCTCAATGCTCCCAGGAACTGCTTCCTCCCTGCTTCTTCACTACAGGGTTCCCCTTCCTCGGTGTTCCCTCCCCCTACTCCAGCCAGGGACAGGGACTGTCGTGCCCATCTCAGGGGTATACTGGTCGCCCTGCCCCACGGCAATGTGGTGTAATGCATGCAGGTGTCGGGGTCCTGATCCACACTCCATCCTTATCTGAGAGTGAGATATCACACCTCTGGGTGAGGTGCAATACTTTTGTAGCAACCGAGCCCTCGGGGTGCTGCAGTTCCATTTATCTTCAGCCTAGGTGACGTATTGCGATACAGGGCCATGATTTTGGCTATAAAAGGGTCCCCTAGACCCCTACCCCAAGCTTTTTAAGAGAATAATATATGGCGTGCCAGGAGACTCTATGGAATGCTTTCTCAGCATCCAACGAGAGTATCTAATTACAAATTTTTAACTGCATCTAGCCCAGGAAATACTTTGTGCCTAGTAGCAGTGTCTGCTAGTCAGCGGATTATCCCAGCTGTTAAGCAAGCTACACCACCTGTAGTTTGGACAGTTAATTTTTTCAAAGGAAATGCTTTTGGACCCCGGGATACTCAGTGAAGAGCATCAGGAGGCACCCCAAGGCATAGGGGCTGGGACTGGCAGTAGGATGCCTTGCGGTGAACCGCCGAGCTCGATCCTTATAAAAGTATATGCCTATATCTGTGTCTCCCCCTCCTTTTACTCCTCCACCTCTTTTCTTTTCGCATGACTATATGTGCTTGTGATTTTTCCATGTGTTAGTTGTGTCTTCTGAGCAGTTTGTCAGCTTTTGGACACCTTTGAAGGTGTTTTCTATGTGTTTCTATGTGTTTTTGTTTGCCTGCCATTGGTTTTAACGGTGTTCGAAGGTGTTATATGAACAGTTCGACGAACAGTTCGGCGAACATACGGGTGTTCGACGAACCGAACTGAACTCGAACACTACAGGGGTGGCTCAACACTAGTAGAAAGGTCTTTGTACTGTCCCCTCATATACTTGTACATAGTAATTAGATCACCCCTAAGCCTTTGTTTTTCCAAAGTAAATAACCCCAAGTGTAATTGTGACGCCTCTACTTCGGGAAAGCCCTTTAGTTTACCCTGGGTGTTGGGGGACTCGGTGTCGGGTCCTGTAATGGAGAGATGGGATGCAGCCGTGGCCCAGACCCGACCCGTGCTCAGGGCCATCACATTGAAAAGGAGATGGTGGTGGGCTTACCCGGGTTGAGTGGTTGGTTAACGACTACGCCACCTGTGGTGCCTGGTGAAGGGTCTCCAGCGCCAATGCAGTCCGCTTGTTACGGCGGCCAGAGTTCTTACTACTCCCCACAGGCGGAGCAAGGCCTCAGGGCAGAGAGACAGGAAGGAGAGAGTGGTAGTTGAGGAGAAGGCATCCCGCATCCCGAGGTGTGGCGCAGAAATAACAGTCCGGAGGCCATAGGGGTGAACTTCCAAGGCTTTACTCACTCAGATGGCAAAGGAAGGCGACTCCCTGCTCCCCGCGGAGTCCTGCGTTCACCAGAGATGGGGGCCCGACAACCTCCGAGTAAGTCCAGCATTCAGTCGCGACCTTACAGCAGAGTGTTCCTGAACTACAGACCAATTCCCTTCCTGTCCGTGTGTGTGCAAATAGGCCGGGTCTCCCTCTGAGCTCCTCTCAGAACAAGGGCACGGGGGCAGCTCCGCTCCGTCCGATATCCGGTGGAATCCTCTGGGCCTAACCGGGCTTTCCCGTCCAGGACGTAGAGTAGCAAGATCGGGTGTCGGTGGCCGGTACCCCTCTTGCAGCCGGAGTCCCACTGAATATATCAGGTCGGCGAGGACAGGTTTCGTACACCGCTCTGTCTGCATCCTGCTTGGGATCCATTTGCTATGGAGCCACACTCTTAAGTTCCGGGCCTTCTAGATCCTGGTCCTTGGCCGGGTTGAGACATTCCTTGTCTGCAACCTACCTCTCGTCCCAAGGCCAGGGTACGAGGGCTGTGTCCCTTGCCGGCGCAGGCCCACACAGGATCTGCGCTCCCGGAGGGAGGTCACACTACACACAGTAGTTGACAGCAACCAAGACAGCGCAAGAACTTGACTAACCAAAGACCAAGATCAAAGATGGCTTTCTATTAAATATCAAATCTAAAGTGTAACTCACTTGTAAGTCCTCCACCCTCACCCACTAACTGGTTCCTACTACTTTGTGTTCCCCAGTCTCGATGTAACCAGGGAAGCAGCACCTAGTGCATACTAGCTCCCTCTAGTGGAGAAGTGTGGTGTTGGATGCAAGGGCTGGGTCACGACTATCACACTGGCCTTACCTCAGAGGAGGAACACCACACTCCATTAGAGAAGTGTAGCATTCCTGTGGCGGTCGAACCCTCAGGGGCGCCACATAATAACCTGTCTTGGTATTTCAGACCCCCCAGTCCTCTAATAACCTTGGTCGCTCTTCTCTGCACCCGCTCTAGTTCAGCTATGTCTTTCTTATACACCGGAGTCCAGAACTGTACACAGTATTCTAAGTGTGGTCGCACTAGTGACTTGCATAGAGGTAAAATTATGTTCTCCTCATGAGCATCTATGCCTCTTTTAATGCATCCCATTATTTTATTTGCCTTTGCAGCAGCTGCCTGACACTGGCCGCCAAACGTAAGCTTGTCGTCCACCAATACACCCAGGTCTTTTTCAGTGACAGTTTTGCCCAGTGTTTTAAAATTAAGCATATAATTATACATTTTATTTCCTCTACCCAAGTGCATTACCTTACATTTATCCCCATTAAAGCTCATTTGCCATTTATTAGCCCAAGCTTCTAGTTTACATAGATCCTCCTGTAATATAAAATTGTCCTCCTCTGTATTGATTACCCTGTAGAGTTTAGTGTCAACTGAAAATATTGAAATACTACTCTGTATGGCCCCTACAAGGTTAATAATAAATGTGTTAAAAAGAAGCAGGCCGAATACTGACCCCTGTGGTACCCCACTGTTAACTGAGACCCAGTCTGAGTGTGTTCCATTAATGACCACCCTTTATTTCCTATCACTGAGTCAGTTCTTAACCCACATACATATATTTTCCCCTATCCCTATTGTTCTCATTTTATTTATCAACCTTTTGTGTGAAACCGTATCAAAAGCTTTTGAAAAGTCCATATACACAACATCCACTGTATTTCCTTGGTCCAGTCCAGAACTTGCCTCCTCATAAAAGCTAATCAGATTAGTTTGACAGGAACGGTCCCTCGTAAACCCATGTTGATATTGGGTCATGAGGTTATTCTTCTTCAGATACTCTAATATAGCATCTCTTAGGAAACCCTCCAGGATTATACCCACAGTAGAGGTTAAGCTTACTGGCCTATAATTTCCAAGTTCGGTTTTTGTCCCCTTTTTGAATATTGGCACCACATTTGCTATACGCCAGTCCTGTGGTACAGATCCTGTTATTATGGAATCTTTAAAGATTAAAAATAATGGTCTATCTATGACGTTACTTAATACCTGCAGTACTCGCGCGTGTATCCCATCCGGGCCCGGGGATTTGTCAACTTTAGTGATTTTTAGACACCGCCATACTTCCTGCTTGGTTAAGCAAGTGACATTTAATGGAGAATTTTTGTCATCACTAATCATGTTTTCTGTCATGCGATTTTCTTGTGTAAATACTGTTGAAAAAAATCATTTAGCATATTGGCTTTTCCCTCATCCTCATCCACCATTTCACCCAGACTATTTTTAAGGGGGCCAACACTATCATTTTTTAGTTTTTTACTATTTATGTAGTGAAATAATACTATGGGATTATTTTTACTTTCTCTGGCAATGAGTCGCTCTGTCTCAATTTTTGCTGCCTTGATTTGGTTTTTACAGAATTTATTTAATTTTCTGTATTTATTTAATCCCTCATCACTACCTACTTGCTTTAGTTTTCTAAATGCTTTCTTTTTGTCACTTATTGCACCCCTTACAGCTCTATTTAGCCATAGTAGTTTCCTCATATTTCTAGCATGTTTAATCCCATAGGGTATATATTGTGCACAGGTCCTATTCAGGATGCTAATAAATGTCTCCCATTTGCTTTGTGCAGTTTTATGTCTCAGGATATCGTCCCAGTTTATTGCACTAAGATCATCTCTCAACCGTTGAAAATTTGCCTTCCTGAAGTTTAGTGTCCTTGTAACCCCTCTACTACACATCTTATAAAAGGATAAATGAAAATGTATTATTTTGTGATCACTATTACCCAAGTGACTCCCAACTCGTATATTTGATATGCGGTCTGGCCTGTTGGTTAATATTAGGTCTAGCAGTGCCCCCCTTCTTTTGGGTCCTGAACCAGTTGTGAAAGGTAATTGTCTCTCAAAGTTGTCAAAAACCTATTATCTTTGCTTGAACTACAGGTTTCTGTTCCCCAATGTATTTCAGGGTAGTTGAAGTCCCCCATAATAATAACTCCTCCTTGAGTCGCTGCTTCATCTATTTGCTTTATGAGGATATTCGGCTTTCAGAGGACATGCCTTTCTGCAGCAGTGCTACGCCTGTACCGACACCCCCCTCATCTGCCAACTTTGCAAACTTATTGGGGTGTGCCAGATTAGGACTAACCTCCCTGGCACTCTTCCCTCTACCCCCCCTTCTAACTGTCACCCAGCTAGCTGCCTCACTGTCCTGCAGCTCCCTACTACCACCCTCCCCCCACATCTACCCCAGTGAGCAGCTGCTCAGTGAGCAGCATACTCCTTTCCATATTGTCAATGGATCTCAGTGTTGCCAGCTGTTCATTTAGATCCAGTACCTGGGCTTCCAAACGCACAACGTGCTCACATCTCGCACAGCTGTATGCATCCACAATCGTCTGTTCAAGGATTGCATGCATGTGGCAAGATGTACACTGGATAGCATTGTCAATAATAGAGCTAATTTCCTAATGGGGATTGACCTAGACAGAAATGTTAAGTAAAAAGAAATGTATAGAATTAATAAAATACAGACAGCAATTCAGTCCAAATTCCTCCCTTCCAAACTCCCTGAATCCAAGTCACTGAGAAACAAGTCACACACTTACTTCCCTTTGCACTTACACTCCGGTCACACTCAGCTCATTCACACTCACTTTTTCCCTTTTAGCAGCAATCCATCCTACAGCTCAATGCACTACCAAAGGACTGGATGCCCCAACCAGCTGCCCCTTATAGACCCTTAATTATGACCCCTCACCCTTAATTAACCCCTTACGAGTGTACCTACACCTCAGGATTAAATGCAATGTAGTTAACCCTTAAATACAAAGGTAGTAAAATAAGAGACTGTAAAACTGTAGAGAGAAAATAGGTTTTAAAAAGCCCAGTAAAACTAAACAGGTAGAAAAGCACTCAGCAGTTCACAATTCAACAACTCACAGCAATTCACATAGTAATTTTCTGCAGGATTCCCAAATACCTCTTCACTGAAAAACAAGTCACACACTTACTTCCGTTTGCACTTACACTCCCGTCACATTCAGCTCGTTCACAGTCACTAAGGTAGAAGATTTAAAGAGTTTTTTTCCCCTTTAAGCAGCAATCCGCCCTACAGCTCAATGCACTACCAAAGGACTGATAGCGTGGGTCAAGAAGGGTGAACACCCAGTGGTCATAAACTTGTAAAAAAACACATGAAAGAATAAATTTACTTTAAAACCAAGCACATCATTGTTTTTCTTATGGAATTCTCAATAAGTTTGATGTGTCACGTGACCCTCTTCCCATTGAAAAAAATAAAGTTGGATCCAAAATGGCCGACTTCAAAATGGCCACCATGGTCACCACCCATCTGGAAAAGTTTTCCCCTCCCATATACTAATGTGCCACAAACAGGAAGTTGATATCACCAACCATTCCCATTTAATTTAGGTGTATCCATATAAATGGCCGACTTCGTAGATTTGGGAAGACTGTCCAGGACATAGCAAATGATTATTTCACAATGAACCAACCCCACCCTCAGTTTTACATTATGTACAATCTGAGTAAATGCTTTCTGTGCAAGTGGCGCCGAGTTGATGGCGAAGATGGAAATAGGCTTAGCTAAAGTACAGCAAGCAAGACCATCAGTTTTCACAAACTCAGCATCAACCATGCTGATTCCGGCTCCACTGTCAACAAACACAGACATTTTCTCGGTTTTGCTCTCTAGCACCACCTCTGCTGTCAAGTCAAACCAGGAACTGCAGGTTGGCAACAAATGCACCCCTTGTTTATCCAACGCCAGACTACCAAGAGTTAATCGAGTCTCCTTTTGTTTAGGAATTGAAGGACAGGTCCCAATAAAATGTCCCTTTTTCCCACAAAAAAAATACACCTTTTTTCTTGCAAATCTCCGGGAAAATGTGCCCAGATGGCATTCATCTACGGATACTGAGGGAGCTGAGCTCAGTAATTGACAGACCGATATATCTCATATTTTTAGGCTCTCTTGTAACAAGGGTGGTGCCACAGGATTGGAGGATGGCTGATATGACACCGATATTTAAGAAAGGTAAAAAGGTGGGTCCAGGTAACTACCGTCCGGTAAGTCATCAGTAGTGTGCAAAGTTTTTGAGGGCATCATAAGAGATGACCTGCAGAGTTATATTGCAGAGAATAATATAATAAATGATAACCAGCATGGTTTCATTAAAGATAGGTCATGTCTAACCAACATGTTGGGTTCCATGAGGAGGTAAGTGCAATTCTGGATGTTGGTAATGCAGCTGATGTGATTTATCTGGACTTTGCAAAGGCATTTGAAACTACAACATAGCAGCCTTATACTGAAGCTACAGAAGCTAGGACTTGGGGGAACTATATGCAGATGGATAAGGAATTGGCTAAATGAAAGGAAACAAAGAGTTGTCATAAATGGTACGTTCTCTAAATGGGATATAGTCAGCAGTGGGGACCGCAGGGATCTGTGCTAGGATCGATTCTTTTTAACCTGGGTTGGGCTCCACATTTTGAAAAGGATATTCAGAAGTTAGAGTCAGTTCAAAGACGGGCAACTAGATTGTTACAAGGGATGGAGTCCTCTCATATGATGAGAGGTTGAAAAAGTTGGGCTTGCTTAGCTTAGAAAAAGATGCCTCAGAGGAGATCACATTTACATGTACAAATATGACTTATTCCTTCCAAAGACAATACTAAGGACCAGTCGGCACTCATTACGATTGGAAGAAAGGTGATTCCGGCAGCTAAATAGGAAAAGGTTCTTTACAGTAAAAGCAGTCAGACTGTGGAATGCCCTACCACAAGATATAGTTATGGCAGACACTATAACAGCTTTTAAAAAGAGGCTGGATGATTTCCTCGATACACATAACATAGTGGGTTATAGTTAAATTAGTGACAAAATGTACAATTGGTGGAGGAAGGTTGAACTTGATGGGCATAGGTCTTTTTTCAACCTATGTAACTATGTATTGTGAGCAGCGAGTGTTTGAGTAGACGCTGATTATTAGTACTCATCTTAGCTATCTCATGCATAAATTTGACTTGCAACTATTTAGCATATGATTAGTAATGCAGATTCTTGTCATGTCACTGCATTGTTTCTGTTTTGCTCCAAAAAATCTAAATTTTAATTTTTATTATTTTGTTAGCATTTTGTAAATCAACCTTTGGCTTTCAACACTGCTTGAACCCTTCTGGGCATTCTGTTGATCAGATTCAAGCATGTTCCCACAGAAATCTGATCCCAGGTCTGTTCTACACGTGCCCAAAGTTGGTGCATACTGGATGACTCACTTGGGTATGTATACAGTTTTTTCTTCAACTCTACCCACAAGTGTTCGACTGGGTTGAGGTCTGGGGACTGAGGGAGCCAATCAAGCACCTCTACTTCATTGTCATTGAACCATTTCTTCATCAATCTTGACGTATGCTTCGAATTGTTGTCCTGCTGTAACACTATGTTGTCCTTTCATACCCATAGTACTTGAGTGTATTAAGAAACCTGTCTTGTAAGATACTCACTTATAGCTCAGCATTGAGATCACCATTGATTCTGGTCAAGTATCCAACGCCTTTGGCTGTGAAGCAATCCCATATAATCAGGCTTCCTCCACAGAACTTAACAGTTCCTTCAATTTCTTGATCCACTAGCCCCTTTTTCCCTTGTTTCTTCCAGACCCATTTGCATCCATCAGACCCTAGTTTATTGACTTTCATCTCATCGCTCCAAATCACTCATTTCCAATTTTCTTCTGTCCATTTTCCTACTTTATTGCAAACTCGAGATGATGCTTCTTATGCCGATATTGAAGTAGAAGTTCTTCACATTTTCTCGGGCCACTATTCCAGACTTGTGTAATGTGTGTTGAACAGTGCTTGTATGGACGTCTGTGATCTCACTATTACGTAGCCTACAAGCCACCTCCACTGGCATGTTTGTCACACCAGAACTGATAGACCTTGTGATGAGCTAACTTGTTGACTCCAATATTTTGCCTGGACCTCCACCTCTTGGATTTTTAATGTATGGACGAACTTCATTTCATATTCTTCAGACTATCATGGTACTCACATGATGCAGTTTAGCAATTTTCTTGGCCAAGACCGCTATCGATGAGTTGGATGATGCTGTTTCTCTTTTTTTGGGAAATCTTCATGGCTGCTCCTTGATAGTGTTGAGCCACCCCCGTAGTGTTCGAGTTCGGTTCGGTTCGTCGAACACCCGTGTGTTCGCCGAACTGTTCGTCGAACTGTTCGTCGAACACCTTCGAACACCGTTAAAACCAATGGCAGGCAAACAAAAACACATAGAAACACATAGAAAACACCTTCAAAGGTGTCCAAAAGCTGACAAACTGCTCAGAAGACACAACTAACACATGGAAAAGTGACAAGTACATATAGTCATGCGAAAAGAAAAGAGGTGGAGGAGTAAAAGGAGGGGGAGACACAGATATAGGCATGTCATGCCCTTCTAAAATCCAAAAAGTGAGAAGCCGAGACGGCCAGTCCGCTCCTGCCCGTGCCACCTCCGTGTCGCCGGGTTTGTGCCAGAGCCGCGGTGAACCCTGACGGCCAGCCCCCCTCTCCCAATACTGGTGCCTGTCCGCTGGTGGGTCGAGAGAGCCCCCCTGTGGTGGAGGCAGCTCTAAGCTTTTTAATTTAAATTGTCCCTCTAATTTGAATGAATACACTTTAAATCCATTTACAAGGATCTATTGGAGGGCAAGTCTCATGCCAGCAGCCGCGTAATTCCAGCTCCAGTAGCGTCCACTAAAGCTGCTGCAGTTAAAAAGCTTTTATAAGGATCGAGCTCGGCTGTCCACCGCAAGGCATCCTAGTGCCAGTCCCAGCCCCTATGCCTTGGGGTGCCTCCTGATGCTCTTCACTAAGTATCCCGTGGTCCCGAAGCATTTCCTTTGAAAAAATTAAGTGTCCAAACTACAGGTGGTGTAGCTTGCTTAACAGCCGGGATAATCCGCTGACTAGCAGACACTGCTACTAGGCACAAAGTATTTCCTGGGCTAGATGCAGTTAAAAATTTGTAAGTAGATACTCTCGTTGGATGCTGAGAAAGCATTCCATAGAGTCTCCTGGCACGCCATATATGATTCTCTTAAAAAGCTTGGGGTAGGGGTCTAGGGGACCCTTTTATAGCCAAAATCACGGCCCTGTATCACAATACGTCACCTAGGCTGAAGATGAATGGAACTGTAGCACCGAGGGCTCGGTTGCTACAGACGTATTGCACCTCACCCAGAGGTGTGATATCTCACTCTCAGATAAGGATGAAGTGTGGATCAGGACCCGACACCTGCATGCATTACACCACATTGCCGTGGGGCAGGGCGACCAATATGCCCCTGAGATGGGCACGACAGTCCCTGTCCCTGGCTGGAGTGGGGGGAGGGAACACTGAGGAAGGGGAACCCTGCAGTGCAGGAGCAGGGAGGAAGCAGTTCCTGGGTGCATTGAGAAGGGAGTATAAAAGGTGGGCACCATCTTAGTTCAGTGCAGAGAAGTCTGAGCAGAAGTGGCAGGGAGCAGGGGCTCTGCATGAGCTCTGCTCTGGAGGCGGGCCTAGTAACAGAGGCCCAGGCCTGCAAGAGGGAGAAGGAAGGAAGAGGAGCGGAGAAGGCTCCAGGAACGAGGAATGAAGGGATCCCAGGGGTGCGGACGGGCGAGTCGCCACCGCACGCCCGAATCCACCTGCGTGGAGGGGTCAGGCCAAAGGGGGAGACCGGTCCCCGAACTAGTGGAGGCAGGAAACGACCCTCAGCTAGAAACCGGAGGCTCTGACATTTTATGTGGCGCAGCCCCTTGCTCCACCCGCTAGGAAGGCACCACATAGGGTCAGGGAAACTGGCGCCAAGTTTACCAAGAGGAGGCCCGAGGCAGCCGGACAGAAGTGTTGGTAAGAAAGGCCAGACAAAGGACACACAAAGGGGGTCCTGTGAAGCGCTCCAAAGTTATCTGGGAGTTGTCTGAGCCCCTCACCTGGTGAGCACAGTACGACGTGGGCAGCCGTTACCTGCAGACGTGGTCTGGATAATAAGAACTGTGAGTAAAGGCCCTGAACTGCATCACTGACTCCGTGTCGTTACTGCTGCTGCCCTGCACCATCACCCCCATCCTCCGCATACACTGCCCTGAGGCTATACTCCTCCCGTGGGGAGTTATGCTACGCTCTGCTGCACCCACAACACCAGCCTTAGCGGTCTGCCCTGTAGCGGCGGTTCACTCTGACCGCAATCCACGGGTGGCGTAGTCGGACATTTAAACATCAAAACCACATAAATAGTTCCGCCACTGGTTTGACCGCCCTGAGCCACGGAACCGGATCGCCGCCACGAAGACTACAACCACCAGCATCCACCAAAAAGTGTCCGGCTCCGGGTGTCCCAAGGCCCATGGGGTGCGTCAGAACATTTTCATCACCTTTCACAATCACCAATGGGACAAGGCAGGGATGTCCTCTGTCCCCTCTCTTATACATCCTAGTGACGGAGCACCTGCTCTCATCAATTCGCCATAACCCCAATATTAGGTGGATTGAGGTGGGAGGCACCGAGTACAAGTGCTCTCTATTTGCTGATGATGTCCTAGTATATATCACTCAATCACATATATCCATCCCTGCTGTTATGGCTGAAATAGATCACTTTGTTACATGGTAAAATTTTAAAATCAATGCAGCGAAGTCTGAGGCCCTCGATGTCTCCCTCCCTAAATCCATATAGGATTCCATCCAGTCCAACTTTCCCTTTGCCTGGCCCTCACAGGGTATCAAATATTTAGGAATTCCTATTCATAGAGACCTCTCCCATCTATGTTATCTTAATTTTGGGCCCTTTATTGAACAATTCCATACAGACCACGGTTGGCAAGTTAGAACTGTAAGATTCACTACGTGAACCACTGGCGTTTTGTGGAAAAGCACATGTACACCGCGTTCCAAATTATTATGCAAAAAGTGTTTAGGAGTGATAAGGGAAGAATTTGTTTGTTTGTCAGTTAAACTCATTGATGGTGATGTGTGTCAGGGCTCTTTATATCACTGTAAGCAATTGCAGACACCTGTGCTAATTAGTTTGGCAGGTGTGTCCAATGAAAGGCAAGACTACTTAAGAAGGCTCTCTCACATTATTAAGCAGCCTACATTTTCTGCCAAAATGGGAAAGAAAAAGGATGTGTCGGCTGCTGAAAAGCAACAAATTGTGGAGTGTTTAGGTCAAGGCATGACTACAATCAACATTGTGCGATGATCAGGATGAAGTGTCTTGGCAATCAAGAAGTATGTAGCTGATTCACAGTACACACGTGTGCGTGCTGATAAGGGCAAATTGAGGACTCTTTCCTACAGGCAATTACGTCAGGTTGAAACAGCAGCGGCAAAAAAGCCTTGTCATAGCAGCAGACAAGTTTTTGAAGCTACTTGTGCCTCCAACGTCCCCCGAACAACAAGATGCAGGGTCCTTCAGAGGTTTGCAGCTGTGCATATGCCATCCTGTCGACCTCCTCTATCCACTTCACACAAGCAGAAACGGCTCCAGTGGGCCAAACATTACATGAAGACTGATTTCAAAACTGTTTTGTTCACGGATGAGTGCCGTGCAGCGCTCGATGGTCCAGATGAATGGAGTGGAGGATGGCTGGTTGATGGACACCCCACGCAAACACGGCTACAGCGCCAACAAGGAGGAGGTGGAGTAATGTTTTGGGCTGGAATCATGGGGAGAGAGATTGTCGGCCCCTTTAGGATCCCTGAAGGCGCTAAAGATGAACTCCATAATGTATGTGGATTTTCTCAAACAGCACTTCCTGCCATGGTTCAAGAAGAAGAACCGTGTATTTCACAGCAAGATCATTTTTCTGCATGATAATGCACCATCTCATGCTGCACATAAAACATCTGCATCTCTGGCTGATATGGGCATAAAAGGGGACAAACTTATGGTGTGACCCCCATGCTCCCCTGACCTCTACCCCATTCAGAACCTTTGGAGCATCATTAAAAGGAGTGTCTATGATGGCGGGAGGCAGTTCACATCTAAGCAACAGCTCTGGGAGGGTATTCTGTCCTCATGCAAAACAATTGAAGCAGAAACCATCCAAAACCTGACAAACTCAATGGACGAGAGAGTTCAGAAGCTCCTTTCGAACAAGGGGTCCTATGTGAAAATGTAACATCACCTAGAATAAAGTTTTGAGTTGAAAACTGTTTGATTTCAGTTTCTAACAACCTGCTAATGCTTATAATTTCAAAACTGACCATTTTTTTGGTCTTTATTAAAATGAAAAGGTTGATCGAAAAGTTTGGGGGATCTAAGAGTGTGGCAACCCAGTAGTCATGATTACTTCGAATTCTGACAATATGAGGGTCATGCTGCAGGTAGTGCAGCAAGAAGGCACTTATGTGTCTTGCGCATCTCGGAGCCCCAAAATTATTTTCCGGGCTAGATGCAGCTAAAAATTATTTTAAATTTTAAATCTGGTGAAGCTTATTATAGATGGCCTAATAGGATCAGTGCTGCACACTGCTACAAAGCCCAAATTATTTTCCAGTCAAGATACAGATAAACATGATTAGTAATTTGAAAGCTTAAAACGGTTGGTAGGGTGATTTTAACCAATCATCAAGCTTTTACTCTCCCCAGGATGACACAGGGGTAGAAAAGTCGTTTCGGATCCATGATTTGTTCATCTTTATGAACGTGAGTCTGTCTACATTATCAGTGGAGAGCCGCGTGCGCTTATCTGTCAGCACACCACCAGCAGTGCTGAACACACGTTCAGACAGAACGCTGGCTGCGGGGCATGACAAGATCTCCAAGGCGTAAGTGGCTAGCTCCGGCCATTTATCCAGATTGGAAGCCCAAAAAGAGCAAGGGTCCAGTGACACAGTCGTGGCTTCAATGTTTACTTGGAGATACTCCTGTACCATCGTCTCTAGGCGTTGACTATGTGTCAGACTTCTTGTCTCCTGTGGCCTTGCAAAGGATGGGATAAAAAAGTGGTGAAATGATTCCGCAAAATTGATGTTACCAGCAGATACTGTGGTTCTGTTACGGTTTGAGTGCTGAACACTTGACGGTCCCACGGTTGGCAAGTTGGAACTGTGAGATTCACTACGTGCACCACTGGTATTTTGTGGAAAAGCACATGTAAGATTCTGCAACAGTCTCTGCTGATACTCCTGCATGCGTGCATCCCTTTCTATGGCAGGAATAATTTCTGCAAATTTACTTTTGTACCGGGGATCTAACAGTGTGGCAACCCAGTAGTCAGGATTATTTCTAATTCTCACAATTCGAGGGTCATGTTGCAGGTAGTGCAGCAAGAAGGCACTCATGTGTGTTGCGCATCCAGGAGCACCAAGTCCCTGTTGTGTTGGTGGCGAGGTAACAATCATGCTTCCTTCCTCTGTCCTCTCCCCCCAACCTCGCACAACAGAAATGTGATCAAGGTCTCCCTCATCTGATGAGTCTTCCATCAGTTCGTCCTCCGCTTCTTCCTGGGCTCCTGCACCTTCCTCACTAGTTTGGCTGCTACCATGCGCCCTGGTAAAACCATCTCCCCCACCCTCACATGCCTGCCGCCTTGGTGCTGCCGACCGTCTGGACCTTGCAGATGTTAGCCCTTCCGCATACAACTCCTCCTCCTCTACTTCCTCCACCTCCTCTTGTGCCACCACCTGACTCCGAATTCTGTTTAACATGTGCTCCAGCATGTAAATCACCGGAATAGTCATGCTGATAATGGCATCGTCAGCACTAAACATCTTCGTCGCCATTTCAAAACTGTGCAGAAGGGTGCATAGGTTCCTGATCTGAGACCACTCCTCCAGCGTGATTTGCCCCACCTCTGAATCTCGTTGGCCCAGGCTATACGTCAGAACGTATTGCACCAGGGCTTGTCGGTGCTGCCACAGTCGCTGCAACATGTGCAGAGTTGAATTCCACCGGGTAGGCACATCGCATTTTAGCTGGTGAAGTGGCAGGCCCAACGACTTCTGTAGAGATGTAAGTCGCTGAGCTGCGGGATGTGAACGGCGGAAGTGAGCACACAGCGACCGTGCCCTCTGCAGAAGGCCATCTAGTCTGGGATAGTGGGCTAAAAATTGCTGGACAACCAGGTTCAACACGTGAGCCATACAAGGCACGTGTGTGACATTGCCCCGGCGAAGGGCCGCACCCAGGTTTGCAGCATTGTCGCACACGGCCTTCCCTGGTTTCAGGTCCAGTGGAGACAACCATTCATGAAATTGGTTCTCCAGAGCTGACCACAACTCCTCAGCTGTGTGATTCACATTTCCCAGACATTTCAATGTAAAAACCGCCTGATGACGTTGAGCCCTACTGCCAGCATAGTAAGGAGGTGTGCAGGATCCCTTCTGCGCAGTTAGAAAGCTTGTGGCTTGACCAGACAGGCTTTGGGTGCAGGTGGAAGACCGAGAGGAGGATGAGGAGGCAGAAGCAGTGGAGGAACTTTGACATAAAGAGGATTGACGCACAACTCGTGGGGACAGCAAGACTTGGACAGCAGCCCCTTGTCCTGCTGTCACCATAGTTACCCAGTGCCCAGTCAGCGACATGTAACGCCCCTGTCCATGCCTACTCGTCCAAGTGTCTGTGGTGAAATGCACCCTGTCACACACAGAGTTTCTCAAAGAAGCGGTGATGTTGTGTGCGACATGCTGGTGGAGCGCAGGCACACCTTTCTTTGAGAAGTAGTGCCGACTGGGCATCTGGTACTGGGGCACTGCGACGGACATAAGGTCTCGAAAATCCTCTGTGTCCACCAGGCGGAAAGGCAGCATTTCTGTAGCCAAGAGCTTGCAGATGGTGAAATTCAACCTCTTAGCTTTCTCATGGCTAGGAGGAAATGGTCTTTTACTTGTCCACATCTGAGGGACCGAGGGCTGGCTATTGTGCTTAGACGGGGTTGATAAGGGTGTCCCCGGCAAACTGCCGGTCTGTGAGGAAGATGCAGGCGGACATGTTAGGTTGCCTTGATCCAAAGGTGGTGCTATCGATGTCGGACAGCGCTCAACACCAGCTGGTGTTACCACCTCCAAAGAAAATGATGACCTGCCAATCACGCTGGCTGTTGCGGGTAAAGAGGTGGCAGGTCTGCGCCCCAAAACAGGTGTGACTGCTGTCCCCCCAGTCACAGAGGATGAAGAGGCCGCGGATGCACAAGATATGGCAGACGGTGATTGGCCCGGCCGGCTAGGCCGCATTGTAGCACACTGAGCTTCCCACTGCAACTTATGCTTCATGTCCATGTGCCGGTTCATGCATGAAGTACTCAAACTATGTATTTTTTGGCCTCTACTTAGCTTTTGCTGACAAATGTTACAGATAACACGAGTTGGGTCATCTTTATCGATCTGAAAAAATGCCCAGGCTATGCAAGGCTTAGCACCCATGCGACCTGAAGAGCCACCACGACTTGTGGTGAGAGGCAGAGTTGTGTTTGAGGATGCAGTTGTTGACGTGCTTCCAGTACTACGTCTCTGTCCAGGAAGGCGCAACCTGACCTCGTCGTCACTAGCATCTTCCTCCACCTCCTCTGCTGACCTCATCTCTTGGCTGACTGTGGGTTGACAGTAAGTGGGATCTCCGACCTCATCATCATCACCCTGTGCGTTATCACACCCGTTGTCCTCAGAGCCAACCTGTTCCTGCCCTGACAAAAAACTAAAGTTGTCGCTCCAATCAGGTATTTGAGTCTTATCATCGTCTTCCTCATTGTCTCCACCAACAGGAGTTACAGTTTGGGAATGAGGGTCTACATTATGGTCAGAACCTTCTGCGTCTGGTCCTGGATCCGACTCATAAAGATTCTGGGCATCAGTGCAGATCATTTCCTCGTCTGGATTCACAGAAGCGCTGGAGTCGACCTCTGATTCCCAGGCTATAGTATGAGTAAACAGCTCTGCAGACTCAACCATCTGTTCTACCTCATACTCAGACGGGCAGCTGGAGATTTGGGAGCTGTGAGGAAGCAAGTGCGATTTGGGTGACACCTTTGAGGACTGGAGTATTTGTGATGTTGAAGTTGATGTGGAGGAGAGCCCACTTAAAGGAGCACTTGATATCCGTTGAAGCACCTGCTGTTTTTGTGCCTCATCTGGAATTTGTAGCGATTGGCGTGGCCGTAAGAAAGGGATCTTATCACATTGTCCGCTAAAAGAAGTAGACATTTTAGTTTGGCTGGAAGATGGTCTTTCTTCTGCACCTACCCCACGGACACAACGTTTTTTCCCCTTCCCAACACGCCTATTCCCCTTTCCACCAGCAGCAGGCCTTTTTCCACTCATTTTGGTGGTTAACTAATTCACAACTCTGGAGTTGTTTGCACAAAAAAACAATGGATGGTACCCGAGCAGAGCTGAGTGGCCAAACTGTGGTATTAGGCCAAAACTATTGGCTGGGCTAGATGCAGAAAAAAATTATTTTTAATTTGCAACCTGATGGAGGTCAGTATAGATGGACTAATAGACCAAGTCCCACACACTGCTAGAAGCCCAAATATTTTTTCAGAGCTAGATGCAGAAAAAAATTATTTTTAATTTGCAACCTGATGGAGGTCAGTATAGATGGACTAATAGACCAAGTCCCACACACTGCTAGAAGCCCAAATATTTTTTCAGAGCTAGATGCAGAAAAAAATTATTTTTAATTTGCAACCTGATGGAGGTCAGTATAGATGGACTAATAGAACAAGTCCCACACGCTGCTAGAAGCCCAAATATTTTTTCAGAGATAAATGAAGAAAAAAATTATTTTTAATTTGCAACCTGATGGAGGTCAGTATAGATGGACTAATAGACCAAGTCCCACACACTGCTAGAAGCCCAAATATTTTTTCAGAGCTAGATGCAGAAAAAAATTATTTTTAATTTGCAACCTGATGGAGGTCAGTATAGATGGACTAATAGACCAAGTCCCACACACTGCTAGAAGCCCAAATATTTTTTCAGAGCTAGATGCAGAAAAAAATTATTTTTATTTTGCAACCTGATGGAGGTCAGTATAGATGGACTAATAGACCAAGTCCCACACACTGCTAGAAGCCCAAATATTTTTTCAGAGCTAGATGCAGAAAAAAATTATTTTTAATTTGCAACCTGATGGAGGTCAGTATAGATGGACTAATAGAACAAGTCCCACACACTGCTAGAAGCCCAAATATTTTTTCAGAGCTAGATGCAGAAAAAAATTATTTTTAATTTGCAACCTGATGGAGGTCAGTATAGATGGGCTAATAGACCAAGTCCCACACACTGCTAGAAGCCCAAATATTTTTTCAGAGCTAGATGCAGAAAAAAATTATTTTTAATTTGCAACCTGATGGAGGTCAGTATAGATGGACTAATAGAACAAGTCCCACACGCTGCTAGAAGCCCAAATATTTTTTCAGAGATAAATGAAGAAAAAAATTATTTTTAATTTGCAACCTGATGGAGGTCAGTATAGATGGACTAATAGACCAAGTCCCACACACTGCTAGAAGCCCAAATATTTTTTCAGAGCTAGATGCAGAAAAAAATTATTTTTAATTTGCAACCTGATGGAGGTCAGTATAGATGGACTAATAGACCAAGTCCCACACACTGCTAGAAGCCCAAATATTTTTTCAGAGCTAGATGCAGAAAAAAATTATTTTTAATTTGCAACCTGATGGAGGTCAGTATAGATGGACTAATAGAACAAGTCCCACACGCTGCTAGAAGCCCAAATATTTTTTCAGAGATAAATGAAGAAAAAAATTATTTTTAATTTGCAACCTGATGGAGGTCAGTATAGATGGACTAATAGACCAAGTCCCACACACTGCTAGAAGCCCAAATATTTTTTCAGAGCTAGATGCAGAAAAAAAATATTTTTAATTTGCAACCTGATGGAGGTCAGTATAGATGGACTAATAGACCAAGTCCCACACACTGCTAGAAGCCCAAATATTTTTTCAGAGCTAGATGCAGAAAAAAATTATTTTTAATTTGCAACCTGATGGAGGTCAGTATAGATGGACTAATAGAATGATGCTATGCCCAAAAGATTTTACTTCACTAGGTGCAGTAAAAAAATTGGTATTCTATACACAGGTGGTATATCTTGCAACACAGATAGGCTACTCCACTGACTAACACACTCTGCAATAGGCCAAAAAGGATTAGCTTTGCTAGATTCAGCCAAATGCTGTGAAAAAAACTTGCACAGCACTGGCACAGACCTGCCTGGCAAAAACTGATAGGAACTGATGTAACCTAGTCCTGAAAAGGACTCCAATTACAATTAGTCTTTACTCCCACAATCTATCTATTTAAGAGCACAGACCTGCCTGATAAAAGTCGTAGGAAATGCTGTAACCTAGTCCTTAAAAGGACTGCAATCACAACTATTCCCTACTCCCAAGCTATCTGTATATTTGTGCGAAAATTGGCTTGAAATTAACAAGGTATAGCGCACACAGCAACAGCGGTGCCGTCTAACACGCAGCTGCAGCAGTGAGAAAATGGTGGCGACGGGGAAAATGGCTTGGTCTTATAGGGCAAGGACATGTGACATACACTGCCAATCACACATGCCCTTGCTTGTGTGAAAAAAAGCACTTCGCTCCGTGTGTGCGCTGCTGATAGGCTGACAGATTGCACCTCCCCACTGCAAATGCGGGAAAGAGAAAAAAAAATGGAGATCTTCATTGTTCCTGCAGAGATCCATCCCCTGCCCCTCCCCCCGCCCCGCTGTACACTCAAACTGCGTATTAACATTAATTTTCATCATTACTGAGAAAAAATCCAGTTATGATTTTGGTGCACGAACAGTTATCGAACATAACCTCGAACAGCCGAATTTTTCTCAAATTGTTCGTGTTCGCCGACCGGCTCGAACACCGCCCAAAACAGCTCGAATTTGAGATTGGCGAACAGTTCGAGTAGAACAACGCTCATCTCTACTCCTTGATTCGAATCAGTGACCTTTTGCTTGGTAATCAACTTAATAACACACAGAGCTATTAGGGAATGTGAGAACAGGTTGTATTTTGTAGTATAAAGGAAGAAAAAGATTTTTCCACCACCAGGAGCCAAACAGTAACAATACAGTGAAATTACAAGAATCTGCATAACTAATGATATGCTAAATAGTTGCAAGTCAAATTTATATATGAGATAGCCAAGATAATTGCCTATAAAATTATGGCAGTCTCACATTCAAAGCAATAATGGATGGTGAGCTATGGAGCCTGAAAGTCAAAGCTTCAAAACACTGTTACCCTTTTGCTTGTCAATGTAAATTTGACTTGCAACTATTTAGCATATGATTAGGTATGCAGGTTCTTTCATGTCAATGCATTATTAATGTTTTGCTCCCAAAAATCTACATTTGAATTTTTAATATTTAATTAGTATTTTGTAAATCCGCCTTTGGCTTTCAACACTGCCTGAATCCTTCTGGGCATGCACTCAATCAAATTCAAGCATGTCTCATTTGAAATCTGATCCCAGGTCTCTTCTACGTGTTCCCAAAGTTAGCGCATACTGGTCGACTCACTTGGGCATGTATTTAGCTTTTTATTCAACTCTGCCCACAAGTGCTTGATTTGGTTAAGGTCTGAGGACTTTGGGGGCTATTCCAACATCTCTGCTTCAATGTCATTGAACCATTTCTTTGTCAATCTCAATGTATGCTTTGGGCTGTTGGCCTTCTGGAAGACTATGTCGTCCTTTTCATTCCAATAGTACTCAAATGTGCAAAGTAACTCGTCTTGTAGGATACTCAAATATAACTCAGCATTGAGATCACCATCCATCATGGTCAGTACACCTTTGGCTGTGAAACAACCCCATATCATCAGGCTTCCTTCACCAATCTTGACAGTTGCTTCAATTTATCAATCTGTTAGCCCAAATAACCCATTTCCAATCTCCTATTGTCCACTTTTCTTACTTTTTGCAAACTCGAGCCAACACTTCTTATGACGATATTAAAGTAGAGCCTTTTTCCACTTTTTTCGGGCCACCATTCCAGAGTTATGTAATATGCACCACTCGTTGCTTGCATGAATATCTGTGTTGTCACTATTACCAAGCATACGAGCCACCTCCACTGCCATATTTTGTCACACCAAAACTGATAGACCTTGTGATGAGCCGACTTGTTGACTCTAATATTTTGCCTGGACGTCCACTTCTTGGCTTTTGAATGGATGGCCGGACTTTATTTGGTATTCTTCCAGCTGTCATATCACTCACATGTTGCAGTTTGGCAATTTTCTTGGCTGAGAGACCGCTATCGATGATCTGGATGCTGGTGTTTCTTTTATCTTGGGAAATCTTCTTCTTAGCTGCTTCTTGATTCTAACCAGTGAAGTTTCACTTGCGAATCAAACTAGTAACACACTGATCTATTAGGGAATGTGAGAACAGGTTGTATTTTGTAGTATAGAAAAATATTTTGTCCACCACCAAGAGCAAAACAGTAAAACAGTGCAGTGACATGACAAGAATCTGCATAACTGATCATATGCTAAATAGTTGCAAGTCAAATTTCTGTATGAGATAGTCAAGATGATTGTCTATAAAATGATGGTAGTCTCACGTTGGAAGCAGTAGTGGATGGTAAGATATGGAGCCTGAAAGTCAAAAGTTCAAAATGTTGTTACCTTTTTGCTCGTCAGTGTATAGTACATATTACATGAACAAGAGATACTAAGCATGATCAGCTGCAGGCTCTAGTGATGGAAAGATTTGATTTCCTACAGCATTTATTGGATTATTTGTTGCACATCTCACATAATAATTCTGTAGTTTATCTTCTAAAACAAAGAAACAAATT
The DNA here is from genome assembly GCF_046119375.1 of Phyllobates terribilis. Taxonomy (NCBI): domain Eukaryota; kingdom Metazoa; phylum Chordata; class Amphibia; order Anura; family Dendrobatidae; genus Phyllobates; species Phyllobates terribilis. Next base: position 1,120,940,706 of record NW_027362761.1, on the reverse strand, counting down.
TCAATATTGCGCAATTGCCTCGTGATTGATTGAAATATGATTAACACACTAGTAAAATGAAGGTTACAGTGCTGGTACATTGATGACGTTTTGTTTATGAAATTTTCATGCATCAAATTTTTATATGTTATCCTAATTTACTTATTTTTTTATTGATAACAATTAAACCTCGTGTATGTAATGTAAATAAATTACTACTCTCACAACATTGATTGAGTACCATTACTTAGCATTGCCTTGACCTAGAAAATAAAATAAATTGGGGGAAAATTGAACTTTTGGTAAAAGATTGATCGTGGATTTAAACATTTGACTGTTTAGGATATTTATTGATGTACATGCTGTGTTAATCATTTCTCCTGGCTCCCACTCTTTTCCACCTCCACTTGCAATGACTTTTGCTTGTTAGCTGCAGGTTGCCAGGCAATCTACAACGCTCTTCACCTTTATTTATCATGTCGATCTAGGTCTTCATGAATGTTGCACTGATCTTCCAATGTTTGTTGAAGATATCATGGAAGCAGCTGATTTAAAATGGTATTTCCAAGTGGTCTTTTGAGCATCTCAGAGCTATGTAGTCTACTTACTTCCTAGTTTCTGGCAAGGTGGGCAATGTAGTATTAGTAGAACTATAAAGCTCAACACAAGTTCTGCTATAACACATTCAGCCATCAGTGGTTTATTCAGAGTCTGCACTATTATCACTGTATTTACACATAGATATAACAGGGCATTTGAACAAGCACACAGTTCTGGACAATGAGAGCCCTGATTAGGAAACCTAATCTGGGAGAAGCTGATGATTTTTCAAAGTTTATAACAGCAGCTTGTCAGCAGCTGATAGGGAGGGGGAGAAAGGTGATTAGCTAACTTTTTATAGAAATTAATGAATTGAAGAGAGCTGACTGGTATGCTAGGAGTTAACCACTGGGCTTCAAAAACATGGTAGTAGGCTCCACCTACAGCTGTGAACTCTGCATGCCAAGTAATGTATACAGTGCATACAGCCACAGCATATGGGGATAGGATTGGAGAGTTTCTTATGCTGTATTTGCTTTGTGTGAGTGTAATGCATCAATTTATTACACACAAGCAAAAATGAGTGACACCTCCCAGTCAGAGAAGAAAAAAATAAATTTATATACGTTTCTACGCGTTTCAACGGTCTAAACCGTCTTCATCAGGTGACCCCACCTGATGAAGACGGCTTAGACCGTTGAAACGCGTTGTGGCAGTGGTATTGGAGGAAGAATAAAAGTCGGTTGCCATCTATTAAATTGTCCAGTATTCCTTTGGCGCTCCCTGAGACCGCTGCACCATTGTTTACTTGTTAAATAAATCTCCATACGGAGCCAAAGCGGCAGGAGCAGCCTGGTCTATTTGGATGTGTGAGGACCTGCGGTTATCCAGCCACCGGGTTAAACTACTGAGGACCTGCGGTGACGTGGTATCTGTTCCGGCAGGATCGTGTGACCACTTGAGGAGCACGGAGTTGCGAGGCAAACACCGACAGGACGGTACTACAAATAGAGGTGACCCAGAGCCTCATTAATCACACGCTTAATCTTGGTTGTGTAGACGTACACAACCATCACAGGTGAGTGTACTGGCACTTTTTAAATTATTTAAATAGCCCTGTGAGTCTACACATGCGCCCTTTCTTTTCTTTTCGCACATTTTAAAATCAGACTCAGGCTGCAGGCAATGACTGAATAGTGGTATTTTTGGTTTGTGCTGCTATTTCTTATTGACCACCGTTATTGACCTCTGCACTGTTTATGACTCTACTTTTGCTTGATCGTGATTTGCTGTATTATGTTTCTGCCAGTAGTTTATTTCTTTGGTTTTGACTACTCATGCTGCTTGGCTGACCTCACATTATAGACTGTTGCTTCCATGACCACGCTATCTTCACAGATGCCAATCCAACACCGCAGATCCAGACTCTGACAATATAAACCCAAGGATTTCCTATGGTTAAGTCTACATCTATGAGACAGTGAAGTATGCATAATCCCTTAGACCCTGTGCCCGGTTTAGGCTGTTTTGGAACAGAGGATCCACTCCTGCTACAAGTAGGATAACATGTATCTATATATTTGATACTGATGCATATAAAACTACTAGAAACCTCCTTAAAGTTCACTAATATGCACTAGTGTTCATAATAGCAGTGTGTTCAAAAACATGAGTTAAGCACAAATTCTTCATACTAATTGTTATTTCCATGTGTATAATTTTTAACTGCTTTACAGAAAATAACAAAAAATGAACATTGCGCTGTTCTAAAAAATAGCAATGTCTGCATTTGTCTTTACAAACTGACAATATGTACTTTTTTTAGGATTCAGCATTCCTGTGAATAACTAACCTAATATTTAGTTGTATACCCACAGTTTTTTAGAACTGCTTCACATCTATGTTGCATAGAGTCAACAAACTTCTGGCACCTGTCAACAGTTATTCAAGCCCAGGATGCTTTGACTACATCCCACAATTTTTTGGCACTTGTTGGCTTTACCTCAGAAACGGCATTCTTGGTGTCACCCCACAAGTGTTCTATCGCATTAAGGTCTGGGGATTGGGCTGTCCACTCCATAACCACAATTTTGTTGGACTGGAACCAAGATTTTTCTAGTCTACTAGTGTGTTTAGAGTCATTGTCTTGTTGAAACACCCATTTCAAGGGCATATCCTCTTCAGCGTAATGCTACATGACCTCTTCAAGTATTTTAATATATGCAAACTGGTCTATGATCACTGGTATGCGGTACATAGATACGGTACCATAGTAAGAGAAACATGCCCTTATCATGATGCTTGCACCACCATGCTTCACTGTCTTCAGAGTGTACTGTGGCTTGAATGCAGAGTTTGTGGGTTGTCTGATGAGACTGACTTTGATCATTCTGGAGCTGATCATTGGCTGAGCCTTTGCCATTCTAGCTATTCTTCGATCCATTAGAATGGTAATCTTATGTTTTCTTCCACGTCTTTCTTGTTTTGCTTTCCATTTTAAAGCATTGGAGATCATTTTAGCTGAAAAGCCTATAATTGTCTGCATTGCTTTATAAGTTTTACCCTCTCAAATCAAATTTTTAATCAAAGTATGCGGTGCTATTGAACAATGTCTCCAACGACCCATATTTCTCAGGCTTTCAAGGAGAAATGCATGTACAACATGTGCTGGCTTCACCCTTAAATAAGGGCCACCTGATTCACACCTGTTTCTTCACAGAATGATTGACCTCACTAATTGAACTACACACTGCTATTATTTTAAACACACCCCCTTTCAATTAATTATTATTGATGTGCGAATGTGCTCGCTACTGCTTGGTACTCGCCTGAGCATCACGATGCTCGACAAGCTCGCCGACTATTTCTGGGTTGCTGAGGTGGGAACTCGGGTACTTGGCGCTCTTTAGAGAGCCAATGAACATGCAGAGATTGCCTGCTGCTATGTTGGTTGTGGCATTACAGTGATTAGCTGGCCACACTGCATCATCAGGTCTATATAAGACCTGGCGCCGCTATGCTCGTCACAGTCTACCCCGGGGAAACAGGCAGAGTAGGGAGAGGTGCTGCTGAGTAAGGGAGAGATTTGCTTGTTTATAGTTAGTATAGGTATTCCACAATATATATATATATATATATATATATATATATATATATATATATATATATATAAACTAACAGTCCTTCTGAGGACAAATCCAGCTGCATATATTCAGTGGTGATAGCAGGAGTTAGGCAGGGTATGTGGCAGACTGCAGTGCATATAGTGCAAAAGGGTCCATTGAACGTCCTGTCTGCTGCTGCTGTAATAATTACAAATATCTGTAGACATAGCCCCAGATATCAGGTGCCAGGGCAAATTTTTTTATATTAATTCTGGTTATTTGCTTAAATAGCAATCCAGAGTACACCATTTTTTGGCCCCATTTACTTGTTAGCACTGCAGAATACAGCCAGATCTGCTCCGTATATCAGCGATAAAAATCAAGAAATTTGAACTGAACGTGGAAAATATTGGCCTCCTTTTCCATTCTGTTTCAGTGTGTCAGTCAAGCTATTTACACTAGGTGTATGTGAAGAATAGTATTAGTAAATTAAAGGCCTGCTATTTAAAACAATGGTTCTCTGTCATACATATCACCTATAACAGTGTTCCAAAATCAGACATTTATTCCATTTTCATTTTGTTGCAGTGTGTCGGTCAAGCTATTCACAATAAATCTGTTACGGATCCGGGAGGTGGAACCTCTGTGCTGCGGTGCAAGGAGGGACCCAGAGGGGCATAACTAAGTATCAACTCGACCTACCCAGGTCGTACGGTGGCTAACGACTCCATGACCTGGGAGGGACCAAGCCGAGGGACCAGGTGCTACTCTGGGGATGACCTTGTAAGAGAGCAGGTGACTCCCACGGGTCAGATGGCTGGGACTGACCGGTATAGCGGATGGGCACAGCAGGCAGGCTGACGAGTGGTCCTGGTGGAAAAACTGGCAGACACGGCAGGAGACAGGCGGGAGCCTCTAGGTAGGCTGTCAGGTGGTCACGGCAGGTGACAGGCAGGAGCCTCTAGGTAGGCTGTCAGGTGGTCACGGCGAGTGATGGGCAGGAGCCTCCGGGTAGGCTGACAGGTGGTCACTAGAGATGAGCGTTGTTCTACTCGAACTGTTCGCCAATCTCAAATTCGAGCTGTTTTGGGCGGTGTTCGAGCCGGTCGGCGAACACGAACAATTTGAGAAAAATTCGGCTGTTCGAGGTTATGTTCGATAACTGTTCGTGCACCAAAATCATAACTGGATTTTTTCTCAGTAATGATGAAAATTAATGTTAATACGCAGTTTGAGTGTATAGCGGGGCGGGGGGAGGGGCAGGGGATGGATCTCTGCAGGAACAATGAAGATCTCCATTTTTTTTTCTCTTTCCCGCATTTGCAGTGGGAAGGTGCAATCTGTCAGCCTATCAGCAGTGCACACACGGAGCGAAGTGCTTTTTTTCACACAAGCAAGGGCATGTGTGATTGGCAGTGTATGTCACATGTCCTTGCCCTATAAGACCAAGCCATTTTCCCCGTCGCCACCATTTTCTCACTGCTGCAGCTGCGTGTTAGACGGCACCGCTGTTGCTGTGTGCGGTATACCTTGTTAATTTCAAGCCAATTTTCGCACAAATATACAGATAGCTTGGGAGTAGGGAATAGTTGTGATTGCAGTCCTTTTAAGGACTAGGTTACAGCATTTCCTACGACTTTTATCAGGCAGGTCTGTGCTCTTAAATAGATAGATTGTGGGAGTAAAGACTAATTGTAATTGGAGTCCTTTTCAGGACTAGCTTACATCGGTTCCTATCAGTTTTTGCCAGGCAGGTCTGTGCCAGTGCTGTGCAAGTTTTTTTCACAGCATTTGGCTGAATCTAGCAAAGCTAATCCTTTTTGGCCTATTGCAGAGTGTGTTAGTCAGTGGAGTAGCCTATCTGTGTTGCAAGATATACCACCTGTGTATAGAATACCAATTTTTTTACTGCACCTAGTGAAGTAAAATCTTTTGGGCATAGCATCATTCTATTAGTCCATCTATACTGACCTCCATCAGGTTGCAAACTGAATATAATTTTTTTCTGCATCTAGCTCTGAAAAAATATTTGGGCTTCTAGCAGCGTGTGGGACTTGATCTATTAGTCCATCTATACTGACCTCCATCAGGTTGCAAATTAAAAATAATTTTTTTCTGCATCTAGCTCTGAAAAAATATTTGGGCTTCTAGCAGTGTGTGGGACTTGGTCTATTAGTCCATCTATACTGACCTCCATCAGGTTACAAATTAAAAATAATTTTTTTCTGCATCTAGCTTTGAAAAAATATTTGGGCTTCTAGCAGTGTGTGGGACTTGGTCTATTAGTCCATCTATACTGACCTCCATCAGGTTGCAAATTAAAAATAATTTTTTTCTTCATTTAGCTCTGAAAAAATATTTGGGCTTCTAGCAGTGTGTGGGACTTGTTCTATTAGTCCTTCTATACTGACCTCCAGCAGGTTGCAAATTGAATATAATTTTTTTCTGCATCTAGCTCTGAAAAAATATTTGGGCTTCTAGCGGTGTGTGGGACTTGGTCTATTAGTCCATCTATACTGACCTCCATCAGGTTGCAAATTAAAAATAATTTTTTTCTGCATCTAGCTCTGAAAAAATATTTGGGCTTCTAGCGGTGTGTGGGACTTGGTCTATTAGTCCATCTATACTGACCTCCATCAGGTTGCAAATTAAAAATAATTTTTTTCTGCATCTAGCTCTGAAAAAATATTTGGGCTTCTAGCAGTGTGTGGGACTTGGTCTATTAGTCCATCTATACTGACCTCCATCAGGTTGCAAATTGAATAAAAAAAATTTCTGCATCTAGCTCTGAAAAAATATTTGGGCTTCTAGCGGTGTGTGGGACTTGGTCTATTAGTCCATCTATACTGACCTCCATCAGGTTGCAAATTAAAAATAATTTTTTTCTGCATCTAACCCAGCCAATAGTTTTGGCCTAATACCACAGTTTGGCCACTCAGCTCTGCTCGGTTACCATCCATTGTTTTTTTGTGCAAACAACTCCAGAGTTGTGAATTAGTTAACCACCAAAATGAGTGGAAAAAGGCCTGCTGCTGGTGGAAAGGGGAATAGGCGTGTTGGGAAGGGGAAAAAACGTTGTGTCCGTGGGGTAGGTGCAGAAGAAAGACCATCTTCCAGCCAAACTAAAATGTCTACTTCTTTTAGCGGACAATGTGATAAGATCCCTTTCTTACGGCCGCGCCAATCGCTACAAATTCCAGATGAGGCACAAAAACAGCAGGTGCTTCAACGGATATCAAGTGCTCCTTTAAGTGGGCTCTCCTCCACATCAACTTCAACATCACAAATACTCCAGTCCTCAAAGGTGTCACCCAAATCGCACTTGCTTCCTCACAGCTCCCAAATCTCCAGCTGCCCGTCTGAGTATGAGGTAGAACAGATGGTTGAGTCTGCAGAGCTGTTTACTCATACTATAGCCTGGGAATCAGAGGTCGACTCCAGCGCTTCTGTGAATCCAGACGAGGAAATGATCTGCACTGATGCCCAGAATCTTTATGAGTCGGATCCAGGACCAGACGCAGAAGGTTCTGACCATAATGTAGACCCTCATTCCCAAACTGTAACTCCTGTTGGTGGAGACAATGAGGAAGACGATGATAAGACTCAAATACCTGATTGGAGCGACAACTTTAGTTTTTTGTCAGGGCAGGAACAGGTTGGCTCTGAGGACGACGGGTGTGATAACGCACAGGGTGATGATGATGAGGTCGGAGATCCCACTTACTGTCAACCCACAGTCAGCCAAGAGATGAGGTCAGCAGAGGAGGTGGAGGAAGATGCTAGTGACGACGAGGTCAGGTTGCGCCTTCCTGGACAGAGACGTAGTACTGGAAGCACGTCAACAACTGCATCCTCAAACACAACTCTGCCTCTCACCACAAGTCGTGGTGGCTCTTCAGGTCGCATGGGTGCTAAGCCTTGCATAGCCTGGGCATTTTTTCAGATCGATAAAGATGACCCAACTCGTGTTATCTGTAACATTTGTCAGCAAAAGCTAAGTAGAGGCCAAAAAATACATAGTTTGAGTACTTCATGCATGAACCGGCACATGGACATGAAGCATAAGTTGCAGTGGGAAGCTCAGTGTGCTACAATGCGGTCTAGCCGGCCGGGCCAACCACCGTCTGCCATATCTTGTGCATCCGCGGCCTCTTCATCCTCTGTGACTGGGGGGACAGCAGTCACACCTGTTTTGGGGCGCAGACCTGCCACCTCTTTACCCGCAACAGCCAGCGTGATTGGCAGGTCATCATTTTCTTTGGAGGTGGTAACACCAGCTGGTCTTGAGCGCTGTCCGACATCGATAGCACCACCTTTGGATCAAGGCAACCTAACATGTCCGCCTGCATCTTCCTCACAGACCGGCAGTTTGCCGGGGACACCCTTATCAACCCCGTCTAAGCACAATAGCCAGCCCTCGGTCCCTCAGATGTGGACAAGTAAAAGACCATTTCCTCCTAGCCATGAGAAAGCTAAGAGGTTGAATTTCACCATCTGCAAGCTCTTGGCTACAGAAATGCTGCCTTTCCGCCTGGTGGACACAGAGGATTTTCGAGACCTTATGTCCGTCGCAGTGCCCCAGTACCAGATGCCCAGTCGGCACTACTTCTCAAAGAAAGGTGTGCCTGCGCTCCACCAGCATGTCGCACACAACATCACCGCTTCTTTGAGAAACTCTGTGTGTGACAGGGTGCATTTCACCACAGACACTTGGACGAGTAGGCATGGACAGGGGCGTTACATGTCGCTGACTGGGCACTGGGTAACTATGGTGACAGCAGGACAAGGGGCTGCTGTCCAAGTCTTGCCGTCCCCACGAGTTGTGCGTCAATCCTCTTTATGTCATTTTTCCTCCACTGCTTCTGCCTCCTCAACCTCCTCTCGGTCTTCCACCTGCACCCAAAGCCTGTCTGGTCATGCCACAAGCTTTCTAACTGCGCAGAAGGGATCCTGCACACCTCCTTACTATGCTGGCAGTAGGGCTCAACGTCATCAGGCGGTTTTTACATTGAAATGTCTGGGAAATGTGAGTCACACAGCTGAGGAGTTGTGGTCAGCTCTGGAGAACCAATTTCATGAATGGTTGTCTCCACTGGACCTGAAACCAGGGAAGGCCGTGTGCGACAATGCTGCAAACCTGGGTGCGGCCCTTCGCCGGGGCAATGTCACACACGTGCCTTGTATGGCTCACGTGTTGAACCTGGTTGTCCAGCAATTTTTAGCCCACTATCCCAGACTAGATGGCCTTCTGCAGAGGGCACGGTCGCTGTGTGCTCACTTCCGCCGTTCGCATCCCGCAGCTCAGCGACTTACATCTCTACAGAAGTCGTTGGGCCTGCCACTTCACCGGCTAAAATGCGATGTGCCTACCCGGTGGAATTCAACTCTGCACATGCTGCAGCGACTGTGGCAGCACCGACAAGCCCTGGTGCAATACGTTCTGACGTATAGCCTGGGCCAACGAGATTCAGAGGTGGGGCAAATCACGCTGGAGGAGTGGTCTCAGATCAGGGACCTATGCACCCTTCTGCACAGTTTTGAAATGGCGACGAAGATGTTTAGTGCTGACGATGCCATTATCAGCATGACTATTCCGGTGATTTACATGCTGGAGCACATGTTAAACAGAATTCGGAGTCAGGTGGTGGCACAAGAGGAGGTGGAGGAAGTAGAGGAGGAGGAGTTGTATGCGGAAGGGCTAACATCTGCAAGGTCCAGACGGTCGGCAGCACCAGGGTGGCAGGCATGTGAGGGTGGGGGAGATGATTTTACCAGGGCGCATGGTAGCAGCCAAACTAGTGAGGAAGGTGCAGGAGCCCAGGAAGAAGTGGAGGACGAACTGATGGAAGACTCATCAGATGAGGGAGACCTTGATCACATTTCTGTTGTGCGAGGTTGGGGGGAGAGGACAGAGGAAGGAAGCATGATTGTTACCTCGCCACCAACACAACAGGGACTTGGTGCTCCTGGATGCGCAACACACATGAGTGCCTTCTTGCTGCACTACCTGCAACATGACCCTCGAATTGTGAGAATTAGAAATAATCCTGACTACTGGGTTGCCACACTGTTAGATCCCCGGTACAAAAGTAAATTTGCAGAAATTATTCCTGCCATAGAAAGGGATGCACGCATGCAGGAGTATCAGCAGAGACTGTTGCAGAATCTTACATGTGCTTTTCCACAAAATACCAGTGGTGCACGTAGTGAATCTCACAGTTCCAACTTGCCAACCGTGGGACCGTCAAGTGTTCAGCACTCAAACCGTAACAGAACCACAGTATCTGCTGGTAACATCAATTTTGCGGAATCATTTCACCACTTTTTTAGCCCATCCTTTGCAAGGCCACAGGAGACAAGAAGTCTGACACATAGTCAACGCCTAGAGACGATGGTACAGGAGTATCTCCAAGTAAACATTGAAGCCACGACTGTGTCACTGGACCCTTGCTCTTTTTGGGCTTCCAATCTGGATAAATGGCCGGAGCTAGCCACTTACGCCTTGGAGATCTTGTCATGCCCCGCAGCCAGCGTTCTGTCTGAACGTGTGTTCAGCGCTGCTGGTGGTGTGCTGACAGATAAGCGCACGCGGCTCTCCACTGATAATGTAGACAGACTCACGTTCATAAAGATGAACAAATCATGGATCCGAAACGACTTTTCTACCCCTGTGTCATCCTGGGGAGAGTAAAAGCTTGATGATTGGTTAAAATCACCCTACCAACCGTTTTAAGCTTTCAAATTACTAATCATGTTTATCTGTATCTTGACTGGAAAATAATTTGGGCTTTGTAGCAGTGTGCAGCACTGATCCTATTAGGCCATCTATAATAAGCTTCACCAGATTTAAAATTAAAAATAATTTTTAGCTGCATCTAGCCCGGAAAATAATTTTGGGGCTCCGAGATGCGCAAGACACATAAGTGCCTTCTTGCTGCACTACCTGCAGCATGACCCTCATATTGTCAGAATTCGAAGTAATCATGACTACTGGGTTGCCACACTCTTAGATCCCCCAAACTTTTCGATCAACCTTTTCATTTTAATAAAGACCAAAAAAATGGTCATTTTTGAAATTATAAGCATTAGCAGGTTGTTAGAAACTGAAATCAAACAGTTTTCAACTCAAAACTTTATTCTAGGTGATGTTACATTTTCACATAGGACCCCTTGTTCGAAAAGAGCTTCTGAACTCTCTCGTCCATTGAATTTGTCAGGTTTTGGATGGTTTCTGCTTCAATTGTTTTGCATGAGGACAGAATACCCTCCCAGAGCTGTTGCTTAGATGTGAACTGCCTCCCGCCATCATAGACACTCCTTTTAATGATTCTCCAAAGGTTCTGAATGGGGTAGAGGTCAGGGGAGCATGGGGGTCACACCATAAGTTTGTCCCCTTTTATGCCCATATCAGCCAGAGATGCAGATGTTTTATGTGCAGCATGAGATGGTGCATTATCATGCAGAAAAATGATCTTGCTGTGAAATACACGGTTCTTCTTCTTGAACCATGGCAGGAAGTGCTGTTTGAGAAAATCCACATACATTATGGAGTTCATCTTTAGCGCCTTCAGGGATCCTAAAGGGGCCGACAATCTCTCTCCCCATGATTCCAGCCCAAAACATTACTCCACCTCCTCCTTGTTGGCGCTGTAGCCGTGTTTGCGTGGGGTGTCCATCAACCAGCCATCCTCCACTCCATTCATCTGGACCATCGAGCGCTGCACGGCACTCATCCGTGAACAAAACAGTTTTGAAATCAGTCTTCATGTAATGTTTGGCCCACTGGAGCCGTTTCTGCTTGTGTGAAGTGGATAGAGGAGGTCGACAGGATGGCGTATGCACAGCTGCAAACCTCTGAAGGACCCTGCATCTTGTTGTTCGGGGGACGTTGGAGGCACAAGCAGCTTCAAAAACTTGTCTGCTGCTATGACAAGGCTTTTTTGCCGCTGCTCTTTCAACCTGACGTAATTGCCTGTAGGAAAGAGTCCTCAATTTGCTCTTATCAGCACGCACACGTGTGTACTGTGAATCAGCTACATACTTCTTGATTGCCAAGACACTTCATCCTGATCATCGCACAATGTTGATTGTAGTCATGCCTTGACCTAAACACTCCACAATTTGTTGCTTCTCAGCAGCCGACACATCCTTTTTCTTTCCCATTTTGGCAGAAAATGTAGGCTGCTTAATAATGTGAGAGAGCCTTCTTAAGTAGTCTTGCCTTTCATTGGACACACCTGCCAAACTAATTAGCACAGGTGTCTGCAATTGCTTACAGTGATATAAAGAGCCCTGACACACATCACCATCAATGAGTTTAACTGACAAACAAACAAATTCTTCCCTTATCACTCCTAAACACTTTTTGCATAATAATTTGGAACGCGGTGTACATGTGCTTTTCCACAAAACACCAGTGGTTCACGTAGTGAATCTTACAGTTCTAACTTGCCAACCGTGGTCTGTATGGAATTGTTCAATAAAGGGCCCAAAATTAAGATAACATAGATGGGAGAGGTCTCTATGAATAGGAATTCCTAAGTATTTGATACCCTGTGAGGGCCAGGCAAAGGGAAAGTTGGACTGGATGGAATCCTATATGGATTTAGGGAGGGAGACATCGAGGGCCTCAGACTTCGCTGCATTGATTTTAAAATTTTACCATGTAACAAAGTGATCTATTTCAGCCATAACAGCAGGGATGGATTGAGTGATATATACTAGGACATCATCAGCAAATAGAGAGCACTTGTACTCGGTGCCTCCCACCTCAATCCACCTAATATTGGGGTTATGGCGAATTGATGAGAGCAGGTGCTCCGTCACTAGGATGTATAAGAGAAGGGACAGAGGACATCCCTGCCTTGTCCCATTGGTGATTGTTAAAGGTGATGAAAATGTTCTGACGCACCCCCTGGGCCTTGGGACACCCGGAGCCGGACCCTTTTTGGTGGATGCTGGTGGTTGTAGTCTTCGTGGCGGCGATCCGGTTCCGTGGCTCAGGGCGGTCAAACCAGTGGCGGAACTATTTATGTGGTTTTGATGTTTAAATGTCCGACTACGCCACCCGTGGATTGCGGTCAGAGTGAACCGCCGCTACAGGGCAGACCGCTAAGGCTGGTGTTGAGGGTGCAGCAGAGCGTAGCATAACTCCCCACGGGAGGAGTATAGCCTCAGGGCAGTGTATGCGGAGGATGGGGGTGATGGTGCAGGGCAGCAGCAGTAACGACACGGAGTCAGTGATGCAGTTCAGGGCCTTTACTCACAGTTCTTATTATCCAGACCACGTCTGCAGGTAACGGTTGCCCACGTCGTACTGTGCTCACCAGGTGAGGGGCTCAGACAACTCCCAGATAACTTTGGAGCGCTTCACAGGACCCCCTTTGTGTGTCCTTTGTCTGGCCTTTCTTACCAACACTTCTGTCCGGCTGCCTCGGGCCTCCTCTTGGTAAACTTGGCGCCAGTTTCCCTGACCCTATGTGGTGCCTTCCTAGCGGATGGAGCAAGGGGCTGCGCCACATAAAATGTCAGAGCCTCCGGTTTCTAGCTGAGGGTCGTTTCCTGCCTCCACTAGTTCGGGGACCGGTCTCCCCCTTTGGCCTGACCCCTCTACGCAGGTGGATTCGGGCGTGCGGTGGCGACTCGCCCGTCCGCACCCCTGGGATCCCTTCATTCCTCGTTCCTGGAGCCTTCTCCGCTCCTCTTCCTTCCTTCTCCCTCTTGCAGGCCTGGGTCTCTGTTACTAGGCCCGCCTCCGGAGCAGAGCTCATGCAGAGCCCCTGCTCCCTGCTACTTCTGCTCAGACTTCTCTGCACTGAACTAAGATGGTGCCCACCTTTTATACTCCCTTCTCAATGCACCCAGGAACTGCTTCCTCCCTGCTCCTGCACTGCAGGGTTCCCCTTCCTCAGTGTTCCCTCCCCCCACTCCAGCCAGGGACAGGGACTGTCGTGCCCATCTCAGGGGCATATTGGTCGCCCTGCCCCATGGCAATGTGGTGTAATGCATGCAGGTGTCGGGTCCTGATCCACACTCCATCCTTATCTGAGAGTGAGATATCACACCTCTGGGTGAGGTGCAATACGTCTGTAGCAACCGAGCCCTCGGTGCTACAGTTCCATTTATCTTCAGCCTAGGTGACGTATTGTGATACAGGGCCGTGATTTTGGCTATAAAAGGGTCCCCTAGACCCCTACCCCAAGCTTTTTAAGAGAATCATATATGGCGTGCCAGGAGACTCTATGGAATGCTTTCTCAGCATCCAACGAGAGTATCTACTTACAATTTTTAAACTGCATCTAGCCCAGGAAATACTTTGTGCCTAGTAGCAGTGTCTGCTAGTCAGCGGATTATCCCGGCTGTTAAGCAAGCTACACCACCTGTAGTTTGGACACTTAATTTTTTCAAAGGAAATGCTTCGGGACCACGGGATACTTAGTGAAGAGCATCAGGAGGCACCCCAAGGCATAGGGGCTGGGACTGGCACTAGGATGCCTTGCGGTGGACAGCCGAGCTCGATCCTTATAAAAGCTTTTTAACTGCAGCAGCTTTAGTGGACGCTACTGGAGCTGGAATTACGCGGCTGCTGGCATGAGACTTGCCCTCCAATAGATCCTTGTAAATGGATTTAAAGTGTATTCATTCAAATTAGAGGGACAATTTAAATTAAAAAGCTTAGAGCTGCCTCCACCACAGGGGGGCTCTCTCGACCCACCAGCGGACAGGCACCAGTATTGGGAGAGGGGGGCTGGCCGTCAGGGTTCACCGCGGCTCTGGCACAAACCCGGCGACACGGAGGTGGCACGGGCAGGAGCGGACTGGCCGTCTCGGCTTCTCACTTTTTGGATTTTAGAAGGGCATGACATGCCTATATCTGTGTCTCCCCCTCCTTTTACTCCTCCACCTCTTTTCTTTTCGCATGACTATATGTACTTGTCACTTTTCCATGTGTTAGTTGTGTCTTCTGAGCAGTTTGTCAGCTTTTGGACACCTTTGAAGGTGTTTTCTATGTGTTTCTATGTGTTTTTGTTTGCCTGCCATTGGTTCTAACGGTGTTCGAAGGTGTTCGACGAACAGTTCGACGAACAGTTCGGCGAACACACGGGTGTTCGACGAACCGAACCGAACTCGAACACTACGGGGGTGGCTCAACACTACTCACTACCCGGGATGTTTGGCGAGCACCGAGCATTTCCGGGTTACTTGGGCGGGAGCTCGGGTCTCCGCTCTGCACGTCTGGCGCTCTTTACAGAGCAAATGAACATACAGGGATTGCCAGCCAGTCACTGTAATGCCTCAGCCATGTCACCTCGAGTATTTAAAACCAGGCGCCGCCATCTTGGACACAGTCTCTCCAGATCAGACAGTGTAGGATCAGTGCTGCAGAGCTAGGGAGAGATTTATACTGCAAAATAGTTAGTGTAGGGTCTCTAAAGCCTGCCAAATCAAACAAACAGTCCATCTCAGGACTAATATCCATCCCAGATATCAGGCAGGCAGGCTGTATAGGAGATGCAGTGGTTATACCAACAAACACTGCATTACAGTCCTGTGTGCTCCTGCTGGTCAAATTGCTAGACTTATCCATGGGTCTTAGGGGCCAGGAAAAATCCTTTTTTTTTCATCTAAATCCTGTTTTGTTTTGTTTTTCCTCAGCCAGACTGTACAAATACCCGTCTTATTAACCTTTTGGTATTCCTCCCCCCCCAAAAAAAAAAATTGAGTGTCTTGCTGACTGTTCAGACACCAATATATCTGTTTAAAAGAGTCTGGTGTAGACCAGAGAACTAGAACTGTGTTTTTCCTCTTCCACGGTTCAAATCTGGGTGTTATCAACCTGCTTACCTTTTTTCCATAAAAAAAACAGTTTGAGTGTGTCGCTGACTGTTCAGACACAAATATATCTATTTTAACAAGTCTGGTAAACAGCAGGATATTATAACTATGGTTTTGCAGTTCCACAGTTCAAATCTCTGTATTATACACTTTTTTGTCTTTTTTGCATAAAAAAAAAAAATTTCAGTGTCTCGCTGACTGTTCAGACACCAATATATCTGTTTAAAAGAGTCTGGTGTAGGCCAGAGAAATAGAACTGTGGTTTTCCTCTTCCACGGTTCAAATCTCCTTTTTCTTACTCTTTTGCCATTGATAGTGCGAGTGTAAGCTATTTTACTTAATTTGCAATGGGCAAGGCGCGTGGCAAGAAACGTGGAATTGGACGTTCTGGTGATGGTGCGTGCAGAGGATGGGGCTGTGGCCAAGGTGAAAATGTGCCACAACCATCAGCCACATCTCCTCGCTCCCAGTTCTTGACCGAATTACTAGGGAAGCACAAAATAGCACCACTATTTCGAACTGATCAGTGTGAACAGGTTATTAATTGGATAGCAGATAATACTTCCAGTCACCTAGGCATCACCATCTCCGGTCTGTCTTCCACACGGTCAAGTGTTAGTAGCCGTGAGTCTCGACTGCATACTCCTCCTCACCCTGATGCTCCTTCCTTCCACCATGCCGAGTGTCGTCAGACAACAACTGATCCCACAGTTGGACACTCTGAAGAGCTGTTCACTGGTCCATTTCCATATTTGAGCCCTTCGCCTGCTCCGCTTGAAGTGGTGGAAGAGAAGATCCCATGTAGCGATGGCCAAATATTTGAACAGCCATGGCCACAGGAAGGCGACGCTGGCAATTTGTCACAAGAGGTGGACGATAACGAGACACAATTGCCACAAAGTGAGGAGGACCGTGTTGCGGAAGTGGAAGAGGAGGAGGTGGTGGATGATCTAGTAACTGACCCAACGTGGCAGGAGGACACGCAGAGCGAGGCCAGCAGCACACAGTGGAGGGAGGCACCACCAAATGACAGCAGAGTTACATAAAGTCAAATCCACTGTGTGTTGTTTCGGGAGGTGTACAGTCATGGCCAAAAGTATTGAGAATGAGACAAATAGTAATTTTTCCAAAGTTTACTGCTTCATTTTTTGTAATGGCAATTTGCATATACTCCTGAATGTCAAAGAGTGATCTGCTTAACAGCAATTACTGTACTTGCAAAGTCAATATTTGCCCAGAAAATGAACTTTAACCCCCAAAACACATTTCAACATCATTGCAGTCCTGCCTTAAAAGGAGCAGCTAACATCGTTTTAGTGATTGATCCATTAACACAGGTGTGGGTGTTGATGAGGACAGGGCTGGCGATCAATCAGTCATGATTAAGTAAGAATGACATCACTGGACACTTTAAAAGGAGGCTGGTTCTTGGTATCATTGTTTCTCTTCAGTTAACCATGGTTATCTCTAAAGAAACACATGCAGCCATCATTGCACTGCACAAAAATGGCCTAACAGGGAAGAGTATCGCAGCTACAAAGATTGCACCTCAGTCAACAATCTATCGCATCATCAAGAGCTTCAAGGAGAGAGCTTCCATTGTTGTCAAAAAGGCTCCAGGGCGCCCAAGAAAGACCAGCAAGCGCCAGGACCGTATCTTAAAACTGTTTCATCTGCGGGATCGGACTACCAGCAGTGCCGAGCTTGCTCAGGAATGGCAGCAGGCTGGTGTGAGTGCTTCTGCACGCACTGTGAGGCGGAGACTCATTGAGCATGGGCAGGTTTCAAGGAGGGCAGCAAAGAAGCCACTTCTCTCCAAAAAAACCATCAGAGACCGACTGATATTCTGCAAAAGTCACAGGGAGTGGACTGCTGAGGACTGGGGCAAAGTCATTTTCTCTGATGAATCCCCTTTTCGATTGTTTGGGACATCTGGAAAACAGCTTATTCGGAGAAGAAGAGGTGAGCGCTACCACCAGTCTTGTCTCATTCCAACTGTAAAGCATCCTGAAACCATTCATGTGTGGGGTTGCTTCTCAGCCAAGAGAATCGGCTCACTCACAGTCTTGCCTAAAAACATAGCCATGAATAAAGAATGGTACCAGAATGTCCTCCAAGAGCAACTTCTCCCAACCATCCAAGAGCAGTTTGGCGCCCAACAATGCCTTTTCCAGCATGATGGAGCACCTTGCCATAAAGCAAAGGTGATAACTAAATGGCTCATGGAACAAAACATAGAGATTTTGGGTCCATGGCCTGGAAACTCCCCAGATCTTAATCCCATTGAGAACTAGTGGTCAATCATCAAGAGACGGGTGGACAAGCAAAAACCAACAAATTCTGGCAAAATGCAAGCATTGATTATGCAAGAATGGACTGCTATCAGTCAGGATTTGGTCCAAAAGTTGATTGAGAGCATGCCAGGGAGAATTACAGAGGTCTTGAAGAAGAAGGGGCAACACTGCAAATATTGACTTGCTGCATTAACTCATTCTAACTGTCAATATAACCTATTGGTACTCATAATATGATTGCAATTATATTTCTGTATGTGATATAAACATCAGACAAACACTAATAAAAACCAGAGGCCAGCAGATCATGTGAAAATATAATTTTGGTGTCATTCTCAAAACTTTTGGCCATGACTGTATTCCCATGCAGCGCGTATACGCTTCCTCATTTAGGCTGTTTTTTTGCTCTTCTCCTTATCCTCAGCCTCCACCACCACTATACCACCAGGGTGACCATGGTCCGTGTTGCCAGCATTGCAAGTTCCTTCGTCCTAATTTTTGGCAGCTTTTGCTTGGAAGGCATAGGCAAAGACTATGGGAAACCCACTCCCCTATAATGGAAATAATGTTTTTAATATGCTGTACTGCATGGCTCTTGTAAGGGGCATTTAAATTGTCTTGTGAAGCTACTGTGACCTCCACGTCTCTTCCACGGGGCATTGATATTGTCTTTTTATTCCACTGTAACCTCCACGTCTCTTTCAAGGGGCATTAAAACCATCTTGTTAAGCTACTGTGACCTCCATGTCTCTTCCAAGGGGCATTAAAACCATCTTGTTAAGCTACTGCGACCTCCACCACTCTTCCAAGGGGCATTGATATTGTCATTTTATTCCACTGCTACCTCCACCACTCTTCCAAGGGGCATTAAAACCGTCTTGTTAAGCTACTGCGACCTCCACCACTCTTCCAAGGGGCATTGATATTTTCTTTTTATTCCACTGTAACCTCCACCACTCTTCCAAGGGGCATTAAAACCGTCTTGTTAAGCTACTGCGACCTCCACCACCCTTCCAAGGGGCATTAAAACTGTCTTGTTAAGCTACTTTGACCTCCACGTCTCTTCCAAAGGGCATTAAAACCATCTTGTTAAGCTACTGCGACCTCCACCACTCTTCCAAGGGGCATTAAAACCGTCTTGTTAAGCTACTGCGACCTCCACCACTCTTTCAAGGGGCATTGATATTGTCTTTTTATTCCACTGTAACCTCCACCACTCTTCCAAGGGGCATTAAAACCGTCTTGTTAAGCTACTGCGACCACCACGTCTCTTCCAATGGGCATTAAAACCGTCTTGTTAAGCTACTGCGACCGCCACCACTTTTCCAAGGGGCAATAATATTGTCTTTTTATTCCACTGCGACCTCCACCACTCTTCCAAGGGGCATTAAAACTGTCTTGTTAAGCTACTGTGACCTCCACGTCTCTTCCACGGGTCATTGATATTGTCTTTTTATTCCACTGTAACCTCCACCACTCTTCCAAGGGGCATTAAAACTGCCTTGTTAAGCTACAGCAACCTCCACAACTCTTCCAAGGGGCATTGATATTGTCTTTTCATTCCACTGTAACCTCCACGTCTCTTTCAAGGGGCTTTAAAACCGTCTTGTTAAGCTACTGTGAACTCCACGTATCTTCCAAGGGGCATTAAAACCGTCTTGTTAAGCTACTGCGACCTCCACCACTTTTCCAAGGGGCATTGATATTGTCTTTTTATTAAACTGCGACCTCCACCACTATTCCAAGGGGCATTAAAACTGTCTTGTTAAGCTACTGTGACCTCCACCACTCTTCCAACGGGCATTGATATTGTCTTTTTATTCCACTGTAATCTCCACCACTCTTCCAAGGGGCATTAAAACCGTCTTGTTAAGCTACTGCGACCTCCACCACTCTTCCAAGGGGCATTGATATTGTTTTATTCCACTGCTGTCTACCTTCTGAACTTTGTGTTGAAGCCTGATTGACCCAGGACCTGCAATCCTCTATGTGTGGAGGACGTGTTGCTTCCCAGTGTCCAACTGTGTCCTGGCTTCTACAATATTAACCCAGTGTGAAGGCGTCAGTGAGATGGACCATCCCTGGCCATATTCACTTGTCCACGTGTTTGTGGTTAGGCTGTCCTTCAAATAGGGGCGGCTGGGGACCGTTTATGGACAACAGGCCGCCCCCTGGTGGCTGGGGACCGTGTGTGGGCACCGGGCCGCGGGGTGGCTGGGGAACGAGTATGGACACCCGGCCGCACCCTGGCGGCTGGGGACCAAGCGTGGACACCCGGCCGCCGGGCGGCTGGGGACTGAGTATGGATACTAGGCCGCCGAAGCAGCCATGATGTGGTGGCCAGATTCCGCCTCCACATGCCTAAAAGGCCCAATTTCAAGTGCAACCAAGCAAGCAGTATGGTATTGCAGCCTGGGGTTGGGTGGGTGGCAGGCTGCATACTTACGCTTGCATTGCAAGGAATGGGGGAGGTACAATTGAACACTGCCCTGGGACAAGGACTTGCACGGGGATAGTTGCAAGTCTGCATCTTCTGATGCGGCAAGGATCACTTCTGATGGGCACACTTTTAGGCAGTGACCTGGGTGTCAGAGATGCTTCCAGGGTTCTTCCCCATGCTGTTCCCATGTCTTTTCAGCACTGTATGCATGTGTCACACAGCACATGTCCAGATAAGGTTATAAAATGTTAAAATGACATTTCCAAGTGAATGCATTTGTCACGGTTGAAAGCAATACTAAAGCAAAAACGCATAAAAAATGCTACTTGTGAACATAGCCCAAGGTGTAGAGGAGTATTTTTGTTTTTTGTTATTTATTTTACCTTATTCACAAGTCTTTACCCTGGAAAGGATGTTCCTTAACATATTTCACAGGAAAGCAGTTTCAGTTTTGTTTTTGAACGTTTTATTGTGATCGTAGTCAGGCTTAATACCTCTGACCACGTTGTTGACAGCAGTGACCTGGGGGTCAGAAATGCTTCCTGGGGCGATCCCCATGCTGTCCCCATGTCATTTGAGCACTGTCACTATCGTTTTGGGCACTTTTTAGGCTTTCTACAGACTGCCGGGGGTGCCGCCGCAAAAATGCTTGGGTATCGCATAGGTCGAGCACCCGAGTATCACAGTGAGCTCAGCCCGAGCTTCGAGCACCGGAGCATTTTAGTGCTCGCTCAACACTACTCATCACTAATTAACAGTATTACTGTGAAAAAATCCAGTTATGCTTTTGGTGCACGAACAGTTATCGAACATAACCTCGAACAGGCGAATTTTTTGCAAATCGTTCGAGTACGTCGAACGACTCGAACATCGCCCATCTCTCGTAGTAAGTAACCCGAATGCCCCCTCAATGTCTGTTTTGGCCATTAGGGTGCCCCTTCCCAACTTCTTGACCCGCCTGATTGCCTTGTCAAAGGAGGTACAGTATATACTACTGTACTTGGTTCTGCGTCGATGTTGTCGTTTACGGACCTGCCCCTTGGATATGACAAATCGTGGATTAGTCCGAATGTATTGGGTTCCGTTTTTGGCACGACTCCCAACGGGGATACCACTATGTCTTGTAAGGAAAGTGTTCTGAATGGAACCGCCATTCTGCCTAAAGATATTTCTTTTTTTAATTTTCTTGTCTGGGTGTTAGTAGGCTGATTTTAGATTTTTACTCCAGCCTTTCTTGATTTTAAAAGGGCATGACAAGCCTATATCTGTGTCTCCTCCTCCTTTTACTCCTCCACCTCTTTTCTTTTCGCATGACTATATGTACTTGTCACTTTTCCATGTGTTAGTTGTGTCTTCTGAGCAGTTTGTCAGCTTTTGGACATGTGTTTCCTATGTGTTTCTATGTGTTTTTGTTTGCCTGCCATTGGTTTTAACGGTGTTCGACGGTGTTCGACGAACCGTTCGACGAACCATTCAACAAACATACCGGTGTTAGACGAACCGAACCCGAACACTACGGGGGTGGCTCAACACTACATATCACCTATAACAGTGTTCCAGAATCAACCATTTCTTCCATTTTCATTTCGTTGCAGTGTGTTGGTCACGCTATTCACACTAGGTCTCTGTGTAAAATAATATTAGTAAATTACAGGCCTGCTATTTAAAACCGTGATTCTGTCAGACGTATCACATATAACTGCGTTCCAAATTCAGCCATTTCTCGTGAACGTGGAAAATATTGTCCTTCAATTAGAATTGGCAATGTGCGTGGCAAGGGACGGGGAAGTGGATGTGATGGTGCATTCAAAGACCGAGGAGGAGGATGAGGTCGTGGGCAAGCTGAAATTGTGCCAGAACAAACACCCACGTCTTGTCGCTCGACCTTCCTGTTCTAATTACTAGGGGACCACAGTACACCTCTATTGAACCAAGAGCAGTGTCAAAAGTAGAGTTGAGCCACCCCCGTAGTGTTCAAGTTCGGTTCGGTTCCTCGAACACCCGTATGTTCGTCGAACTGTTCGTCGAACTGTTTGTCGAACACCTTCGAACACTGCTAAAACCAATGGCAGGCAAACAAAAACACATAGAAACACATAGAAAACACATAGAAAACACTTCAAAGGTGTCCAAAAGCTGACAAACTGCTCAGAAGACATAACTAACACATGGAAAAGTGACAAGTACATATAGTCATGCGAAAAGAAATGAGGTGGAGGAGTAAAAGGAGGGGGAGACACAGATATAGGCATGTCATGCCCTTCTAAAATCAAGAAAGGCTGGAGTAAAAATCTAAAATCAGACTACCAACACCCAGACGTCGTGACAAGAAAATTAAAAAAACAAATATCTTTAGGCAGAATGGCGGTTCAATTCAGAACACTTTCCTTACAAGACGTAGTGGTATCCCCGTTGTGAGTTGTGCCAAAAACGGAACCCAATACATTCGGACTAATCCACCATTTGTCATATCCAAGGGGCAGGTCCGTAAACGACAACATCGACGCGGAACCAAGTACTGTAGTATATACTGTACATCCTTTGACAAGGCAATCAGGCGGATCAAGAAGTTGGGAAGGGTCACCCTAATGGCCAAAACAGACATTGATGCGGCGTTCCGGTTGCTTACTACCTGTGCCTCCGAATAGTGTCAACCTATTGGGCTGCTTCTGGGAAGGAGCATACTATATAGATCGCTGTTTGCCCATGGGGTGGTGCAGATCCTGCTCACTATTTGAGGCGTTTAGTTGCTTCCTCGAATGTGTTGTAATGGATGTTTCTAAGGGGGCACATATTATCCATTACCTCGTCAACTTCTTATGCCTGGGCCCAAAAGATTTGCCACAGTGTGAATACACGCGGTAGTCCACCTGTGAGAAGGAGAGAGCTGGAGGGAGAGCGGACACCACAGAGCCGAGGGGTTAGATGGAGAACGGAAGAAGGAAAGAGGGCGAGGGAGGTAAGGGAGTACAGTGGAAGGCCGACCTGAGCTCCCCCACGTTCCTGCTGGGCGGGGAACAGCCCTGGGAAGAAAAGCCGCTTGCGCATCCCTTTGAGGTTACGGGTGCGAGCGGGCAGAGGGACTACGCTGGTGCATGTCCGCTGGTGGGTTGAGCCCCCCGCGGTGGGGGGGGGGGGGAGTAACATCTGCAGAAGAAAGACCATCTTCCAGCCAAACTTAGATGTCTACTTCTTTTAGTGGACAATGTGATACGATCCCTTTCTTACGGACATGCCCATCACTACAAATTCCAGATGAGGCACAAAAACAGCAGTTGCTTCAACGGATATCAAGTGCTCCTTCAAGTGGGCTCTCCTCCACCTCAACTTCAACATCACAAATACTCCAGTCCTCAGAGGTGTCACCCCAATCGCACTTGCTTCCTCACAGCTCCCAAGTCTCCAGCAGCCCCTCTGAGTATGGGGTAACACAGATGGTTGAGTCTGCAGAGCTGTTTACTCATACTATAGCCTGGGAAACGGAGGTCTGCTCCAGAGCTTCTGTTAATCCAGACGAGGAAATGATCTGCACTGATGCCCAGAATCTTTATGAGTCGGATCCAGGACCAGATGAAGAAGGTTCTGAGCATAATGTAGACCCTCATTCCCAAACTGTAACTCCTGTTGGTGGAGACAATGATTAAGACGATGATGAGACTCAAATACCTGATTGGAGCTACAACTTGACTTTTCGGTGAGGGCAGGAAGAGGTTGGCTCTGAGGACGACGGGTGTGAGAACACACAGGCTGATGATGACGAGGTTGTAGATTCCACTTACTGTCAACCCACAGTCAGCCAGTTGATGATGTCAGCAGAGGAGGTGGAGGAGGATGTGACTAGCCCAGGGGATGGGGATGACTCAGTACCCGGGCCTTTGCCTGGCCTTGGGGATGTCGCGGTGGTCGGCTCCTGGGCCTGTACCCTGGGGTCACTCTTTAAAAGGGTGGATAATTGTTAATTTTATAAGAGTTTGTGACGCCACCTGTGGTATCTGATGAGAAGCACCAGCGCTGCAGCAGTCCACTGAGGCCGGTGATAAGGCAGCTCGATGGTATAGCTCCCCACAGGTGGAGCTAGGACTCAGAAATGCGTATGCAGGGGGAGTGCAAGACAGGCGAGACCCAGCTGGGTCAGAGCAAGAACGGGAACGGACACGGTAGTCACTTCAGTACCTTTTACTGGTGGAAATTCAGGCACATCCCGGAGCACTGTAGGGTGAAGGGTGCATATCAGGATCCTCCCCAATGAGCGGGTGTAGGGCCTCCTGTTTCTTGCCTCTGCGTAGTTTCTGACCTGCCTGGAGCTAGGCCTAACTTTGTCTCTGTCCTGCGCTGGCTGACCTTGTGGTAGTGCCTTGTCTTGGAGTTCACGCTCCCAGTATGCAGTGAGTAAGCGTCTCCTGGCTCTGTTATGTATCAGCACCTTAGCGATCCTGGGACTTGTAGTTCTCCATGGATTCCGGTTATGCCTTACTGGGTCATAGAGATCCCGGTAAGTTCGGATCCGGTGTCCGGTAAATGCTTCGGGGTGAGCTGGTTAAGCTCCTCTGCCCCCTATGTACTAACTCTCCATTCGCCTTCGGCCTACTCGGGCCCTCACTAAGCTATACACACTAACGGCAGCTTGCCGCGCTTCACCTATCTTATGGCGCCGGCACACCTTAAGCTCTAACTGGGCTCCCTGAATCTAGCTAGCAGGAGCCTCGTGTTCCACTGCTGAACTATTAACTGAGTTCTCTAGACTAGACTGAGCTCCACTGCAGACTGACCTCTCTTAGGCTTCTCTACTGCAGGAACTCTTCAGAGGAACTGAACTGCCTAGCTCCACCTTCGCTATTTATATCCCTAACGGGCTCCCTCTGCTGGTCTGAGGAGGAAGGTGGAGATGTGTGAATGTTTATGGGGGCCTCTTGTGGAGGATTTCATCAATGCACTCTTCTAGGATCTGTGATACCAAGAGCAGCTGGGCGTCACAGATGCTATTGATGACGAGGTTAGGTTGCGCCTTCCTGGACAGAAACGGAGTACTGGAAGCACGTCAACAACTGCATCCTCAACCACAACTCTGCCTCTGACCACAAGTGGTAGTGGCTCTTCAGGTCGCATGGGCTCTAAGCCTTGCATAGCCTGGGCATTTTTTCAGATCGATAAGGATGACCCAACTCGTGTTATCTGTAATATTTGTCACCCAAAGCTAAGTAGAGGCCAAAATATCCATAGTTTGAGTACTTCATGCATGAACCGTCACATGGATA
Source organism: Phyllobates terribilis (assembly GCF_046119375.1). Taxonomy (NCBI): domain Eukaryota; kingdom Metazoa; phylum Chordata; class Amphibia; order Anura; family Dendrobatidae; genus Phyllobates; species Phyllobates terribilis. The sequence continues at coordinate 1,120,915,259 of NW_027362761.1, read as the reverse complement.
TGAAGCATAAGTTGCAGTGGGAAGCTCACTGTGCTACAATGCGGCCTAGCGAGCCGGGCCAACCACCGTCTGCCCATCTTGTGCATTCGTGGCCTCTTCATCCTCTGTGACTGGGGGGACAGCAGTCACACATGTTTTTGGACCTGCCACCTCTTTACCCGCAACAGCCAGCGTGATTGGCAGGTCATCATTTCATTTGGAAGTGGAAACACCAGCTGGTGTTGAGCGCTCTCTGACATCGAGAGCACCACCTTTGGATCAAGGCAACCTAACTTTTCCGCCTGCATCTTCCTCACAGACCGGCAGTTTGCCGGGGACACCCTACTCAACCCCGTCTAAGCACAACAGCCAGCCCTCGGTCCCTCAGACCATTTCCTCCTAGCCATGAGAAAGCTAAGAGGTTGAATTTCACCATCTGCAAGCTGTAGGCTACAGAAATGCTGCCTTTCCGCTTGGTGGACACAGAGGATTTTCGAGACCTTATGTCCATCGCAGTGCCCCAGTAACAGATGCCCAGTCGGCACTACTTCTCAAAGAAAGGTGTGCCTGCGCTACACCAGCATGTCACACACAACATCACCGCTTCTTTGAGAAACTCTGTGTGTGACAGGGTGCATATCACCACAGACACTTGGACGAGTAGGCATGGACAGGGGCGTTACATGTTGCTTACTGGGCACTGGGTAACTATGGTGACAGCAGGGCAAGGGGCTGCTGTCCAAGTCTTGCCATCCCCACAAGTTGTACGTCAATCCTCTTTATCTAGAAGTTCCTCCACTGCTTCTGCCTATTCAACCTCCTCTTGGTCCCTTACCTGCACCCAAAGCCTGTCTGGTCATGCCACCCGCTTTCTAACTGCCCAGAAGGAATCCTGCACACCTCCTTACTATGCTGGCAGCAGGGCTCAATGGCATCAGGCGGTGTTTACTTTGAAATGTCTGGGAAATGTGAGTCACACAGCTGAGGAGTTGTGGTCAGCTCTGGAGACCCAGTTTCATGAATGGTTGTCTCCACTGCACCTGCAACCAGGGAAGGCCGTGTGCGACAATGCTGCAGACCAGGGTGCGGCCCTTCGTCGGGGCAATGTCACACACGTGCCTTGTATGGCTCACGTGTTGAACCTGGTTGTCCAGCAATTTTTAGGCCACTATCCCAGACTAGATGGCCTTCTGCAGAGGGTACGGTTGCTGTGTGCTCACTTCCGCCGTTGGCATCCCGCAGCTCAACGACTTACATCTCTACAGAAGTCGTTGGGCCTGCCAGTTTACTGGCTGAAATGCGATGTGTCGACACGGTGGAATTCAACTCTGCACATGTTGCAGCGACTGTGGCAGCACCAACAAGCCCTGGTGCATTACGTTCTGACGTATAGCCTGGGCCAACGAGATCCAGAGGTGGGGCAAATCACGCTGCAGGAGTGGTCTCAGATCAGGGACCTATGAAGTTAATGCGCCCCCAGGGCCGTGGGGTACCCGGTTCCAGGCCGGTAGACGCTGGGGGTTGTAGTCACTGTGGCGGTGACCCGGTCCGTGACCCAGGGCGGTCAATCCAAGGGTAATTTGTATATATGGGTTTTATAATGTCCGACAACGCCACCTTTGGAGTGCGGCCAAAGGGGCCGCCGCTGCGGAACAGTCCTCTGAAGCTTGTCGTTTTGCAGCAATGGTATTATTACTCCCCACAGGAAGAGTGTAGCTTCAGGGCAGTGTGGGTGGATGATGGTGGTTGTAGTGCAGGGAGTCAGTAATGAATACAGAGTCCATGTGATGCAGTCCCGAGATCTTTACTCACAGTTGTTGCAGTCCAGATTACAGGTACCAGAGCAATCTCCCCAGTCGTGCTGTGCGTACTCAGTGAGGGGCTCAGTCCACCCCCAGATAGCTCCGGAGTACTTAGCAGGGCCCCCTTCAGTGTGTCCTTTCTCTGGCCTTCTCCCTGCACCTCACACCCAGTGACACTTCTATCCGGCATCCTCGGGCCTTGCCGGCGACATGTGTGTTCCGTCACCTGGGTCCTATGTGGCTACCTTCTTAGTGAGACTGGTGTGGACTTTGGCCTGCAGTACATGAAATGCTGCAGCTTCCGGTTTCTAGTTGAGCCTTGCTGTTTCTCCGCTAGTTGAGGGACCGGTTCCCCTTATCTGGCCTGACCCCTCTAGCTCCTGGTAGCAGGGGGCGTACGGGTGGCCTTCTGCACGGCCCGTACCCCTAGGGTCCCTTCGGTTCCTGGAGCCTTCCTGCTCCCACTCCTCTTTTCTCTACTTCAGTCCTGGGCCTCCCAGGCTAGGCCCGCCTCCGGAGCAGAGCTCATGCAGAGCCTCTGCTCCTGTCACTTCTCCTCCTCTGACTGGCTTGCTCTTTCTAAGATGGCTTCCTATTTATACTCTCCCTGTCATGTGCTCCCCTAAGCTGCTTTCTCCACCCACACCCACTACATAGGACCCTCCCGCCAGCTAGGGACCTGGGACTGTGCTCTCCCTTAGGAGCAATCTCTCCCTACCCCCACTGCGGGTATGTGTTGGATGCAGGTGTTAGGGTCCCGAGCCATGCTCCTTCCTTACCTGAGGATGAGATACCACACCTCTGGGTGAGATGCAGTACCTCTGTGGCGACTGAACCCTCAGGGACGCCACACACCCTTCTGCACAGTTTTGAAATGGCGACGAAGATGTTTAGTGCTGACGACGATGCCATTATCAGCATGACTATTCCGTTGATTTACATGCTGGAGCACACGTTAAACAGAATTCAGAGTCAGGTGGTGGGACAAGAGGAGGTGGAGGAAGTAGAGGAGGAGTCGTATGCGGAAGGGATAACATCTCCAAGGTCCAGACGGTCGGCAGCACCAAGGCGGCAGGAATGGGAGGGTGGGGGAGAGGGATTAACCAGGGCGCATCGCATGGTAGCAGCCAAACTAGTGAGGAAAGTGCAGGAGCCGAGGAAGAAGTGGAGGATGAACTGGCGATGGGCATGTAAGACTCATCTGATGAGGGAGACCTTGATCACATTTCTGTTGTGTGAGGTTGGGGGGAGAGGGCAGAGGAAGGAAGCATGATTCTTACCTCGCTACCAACACAACAAGGACTTGGTCCTCCTGGATGCGCAAGACACATGAGTGCCTTCTTGCTGCACTACCTGCAACATGACCCTTGGATTGTCAGAATTCGAAGTAATTCCGACTACTGGGTTGCCACACTCTTAGATTCCCGGTACAAAAGTAAATTTGCCGAAATATTTCCTGCCATAGAAAGGGATTCACGCATACAGGAGTATCAGCAGAGGCTGTTGCAGAATCTTACATGTGCTTTTCCACAAAACACCAGTGGTGCACGTAGTGAATCTCACAGTTATAACTTGCAAACCGTGGGACTGTCGAGTCTTCATCACTCAAACCGTAACAGTAACACAGTATCTGCTGGTAACAGCAATTTTGTGGAATCGTTTCACCACTTTTTTAGACCATCCTTTGCAAGGCCACAGGAGACAAGAAGTCTGACACATAGTCAACGCCTACAGAGGAAGGTACAGGAGTATCTCCAAGTGAACATCGAAGCCATGACTGGGTCACTGGACCCTTGCTCATTTTGGGATTCCAATCTGGAAAAATGTCCGGAGCTCGCCACTCACGCCTTGGAGATCTTGTCATGCCCTGCAGCCAGCGTTCTCTCTGAATGTGTGTTCAGCGCTGCTGGTGGTGTGCTGACAGATAAGCGCACGCAGCTGTCCACTGAGAATGTAGACAGACTCACGTTCATAAAGATAAACAAATCATGGATCTGCAAGGACTTTTCTACCCCTGTGTCATCCTGGGGAGACTAAAAGCTTGAGGATTTTGTAAAATCACCTCACCAACCGCTTTAAGCAACTCTGGGGCAATTGATGCCACTTAAGTGGTGTCTGTGCCATAATTTTTGGACAAAATGGAGACTCTTTTTGGAGTCCTCTTGCTGTGTTTTATGTGACGTTGGCATCGTCAATTCCAGGTGGGTTGGGTCGCCCCCCCCCCCTTTTAACTGTAAGAAACTACATACACTATGGCTTGGGGTAACACAGATGGTTGAGTCTGAAGAGCTGTTTATTCAGACGTCTGCTCCAAAGCTTCGTTGACTGCTAGTCAGCGTAGAATTTTTAACTGCATCTAGCCTAGGCAATACTTTGGGCGTAGTAGTCCAGCTGCGAAGCAAGCTGCACTGCCTGTGTATCTAATAAGAATTTTTAAATGCATCTAGCCTAGGCAGACTGTGGGGACCCCCAACCAAACCCAGACACTCAGCCACCCTACCGCCCCCCTTTCCTTGACAATACAATAATGTAACTCTTACAACTGGATGGGTGAGGATCGGTCACAGCTTTAATAACTCTTTATACTCATTCCATTAGAAAGGCATTTTATTTCTAAAATAATTCAGCTTGTTGCAGCATGCCCTGGGTCTCCACACCGGCAAGTTGGCCAACAAGTGTAACTCTCCAACATGTCCTTTCTATTTCCAGGCCACGGAGGATCCTGCGTACTCGTATGCAGGACTCTGACCCCCATCCATCACTCTTAACACTTGTTCCACTCCGTCCTGGAGTCCTGACAGGAATATGTCCAGTCCAATATCCATTAAGTGAACACCGTCGGGCCGTATGAGGCCTGCTTTATCTCCTTCCAGTTGACGGTGTTGTATCACTACACCGCCTCTGTCTCTTCTAAATTTTGCCATCCGAATATTTATTACGCACCTTGTCCATTCGATGGCCGTGTTGTCTGGCGCACCTTGCCATACCGCTATCGGCACAATCTCTGACAATACTATAGTTAGTTTTGTGAAAAATTCTCTGAAGCGCTCAGTGTCTAATTTCATTATTGCCTTTAGTTATGCGCTCTTGTGATGACCTAGGTCGTTTTCCCCGGCCTGTATAACTAAGATGACCGGACCTCTTGCCTCTCTCCCTACCTTGATTACCTCCATTAGTACCTATGGCCATAGCAGGCCTCTAATACCTCTCCAGTTGAAATATGTGTTATGAAACTCTAATTTCCTCCCGCCTGGGTTGACTTTCGCCCTTTTTCTGCCCAATATATATACGAGTGGCCTATCACCCACACTGTTGGCTTAGCATCACCTGTAAAAGAAACAAACCACGTTAGGATAACAAGTCCGGTCTTATGTATCTCGCCAAACACGTGGATCGCCATCTCCCTATCCTCTGAACTTCCGTTTCTGACAGTCCTGCTCTTGCTGCTTCCGTGGTGGAATGAGTGTGTCCCATAATCTTTGGTGTGGTTCCCTGCTGATGTTATGCATTTATTAAATATAGCTTGGAACTGGTATCTTGATATGGGCATTCCATCAATGTGTGATAGGAAGAAATTACTTTGTGATCTGATGGTTATATATGTTTTTACTATTGTTACCCGACTCAGTGTACCGTTTGTGGGTTGTAGAAGTACCCAAGTGCCCCTGCCCGCTGGAACCATTTTCGTTTGGCATATGCGTAGACGTATTGCATTATTGGTTATGACTACGTCCTGGTGTAATAAGCCTCCACTGGTGGTAATTTTGGATTGAGGGACTAATTCGCTTATGCATAGGGCCCCGAAGAAGGCGATCGCAAATGCAGTAGACAGTAGTGTTGCTTCAAATTGTGAGTGTCATGGTAATGGCGTTAGGGATATGATGTGAGAAATCAGTTTTAGTGACACGGGACGGGACGTCTATACTCCTGACTTGGCTGACCCCTTTTCCACCCTTTTATGGATTGTCTGGTGATGAATCTCTTTCTCACATCTCCCCAATTCAGTAGTTGGAAGTGAAATGCTTCTCCGGTCAGACACCGCTACGCTGACGCGCCTGATTTGCCCGTCATCATTAACTGACCTGTAATCTGGCTTGTTCACATTGGTCAACCCGTCTGCCTGCTACTAGTAGTGTCCACTCTTCCCATGCCTTACCATATGCTTGCCACGTCGACGGGGCAACTGACGCTCTGATTAATGGCATCAACTATTCGCCACTAGATCCCATAGGGAGGGTGGGCAACTGTTGCCCGATAGGTGGGCGTTGGGGAGGAGCTCTGTGAAAATCTGCCAATTGAATTGTGATAAAGCGTTAGCAGCAGCTTTAGACCCCTCAGCATCGTGGCTAGCATGGACCCATACTTTGTGTTTTAGGCACAGGAATGCTAGCCGCCTTAGTAGGCCTAGCACTGGGAGAGACGATGATGCCATCTTATTAATGCAGTGCGCTAGGCTGGTGTTTTTTGTTATGAAGCGTATATTTTTGTTAGCCAGGCGCGCGCCCCATATTTCTATTGCTACCACTATTGGGAAGAAAAATTATTTTCCGGGCTAGATGCAGCTAAAAATTATTATTAATTTCAAAGCTGGTGGAGCTTGGTATAGAGGGTATAGAGGGCCTAATACAATGAGTACCACGCACTGCTACTATGCCCAAAATCATTTTTCAGGCAAGATGCAGCTAAAAATTATTAGTAATTTGAAAGCTGGTGGTTCTGAGGTGAGCTCACACACGTACCATGCCTGGCCCATGTGCTTAACCTCGTGGTTCAGGGGTTTCTCAAAACCTACCCGGATCTGATCTGCTTGTCAAAGTATGCCACCTGTGTGTCCTTATTAGAAAGTCTGCTACAGCTTCCACCGCCCTTGCCGTGCTTCAGCAGCATTTACAGCTTCAAGCTCATCGACTGATCTGCGATGTCCCCACAAGCTAAAACTCTACATTGCAGATGTTGGTAAGGATTTGTGAGCAGAAGAGGGCAGTTGTTGACGACCAGCATCAACAAGGCCATCGGTATTCAGGTCAGACTCCACACATAAGACCTCAGGAGTAGACATGGATGTCAGACATATGTACCATTCTCCAAAACGTTGAGGACTCCACCAAGATGGTGAGCAGCGATGATGCCAAAATTAGCATCATCATCCGCTTCTCTGTCTTCTGAAAAGCTCTATGCTCACAATTGAAGAGTATGCATTGCAGGCGGAGCACAATGAGATGGAGCAGGGAACCATACAGGGTGATTCCACACAGCCCAGCCTCATCTCATAACAACATGGATTAGGTGACAATTAGAGTTGAGCCACCCCGTAGAGTTCGAGTTCGGTTCGGTTCGTCGAACACCCGTATGTTCGTCGAACTGTTCGTCGAACACCTTCGAACACCGTTAAAACCAATGGCAGGCAAACAAAAACACATAGAAACACATAGAAAACACCTTCAAAGGTGTCCCAACATGGATTAGGTGACAATTAGAGTTGAGCCACCCCCGTAGTGTTCGAGTTCGGTTCGGTTCGGTTCGTCGAACACCCGTATGTTCGTCGAACTGTTCGTCGAACACCTTTAAAACCCATGGCAGGCAAACAAAAACGCATAGAAACACATAGAAAACACTTCAAAGGTGTCCAAAAGCTGACAAACTGCTCAGAAGACACAACTAACACATATAAAAGTGACAAGTACATATAGTCATGCGAAAAGAAAAGAGGTGGAGGAGTAAAAGGAGGGGGAGACACAGATATAGGCATGTCATGCCCTTCTAAAACCAAAAAAGTGCGAAGCTGACACGGCCAGTCCATTCCTGCCTGTGCGACCTCTGTGTCGCCGGGTTTGTGCCAGAGCTGCGGTGGACTGTGACGGCCAGCCCCCCTCTCCCAATACTGGTGCCTGTCCGCTGGTGGGTCGAGCGAGCCCCCCTGCGGTGGAGGCAGGTCTAAGCTTTTTAATTTAAATTGTCTCTGTAATTTGAATGAGTACACTTTAAATCCTTTTACAAGGATCTATTGGAGGGCAAGTCTCATGCCAGCAGCCGCGGGACTCCCTGTTTGGTCAGTGGGAGGATTGCTGCTGAGGAATAAGGACGTGTTCCTGTGGAGCTCCCGGGCCGTAGGGCCTTTTTCTTACTCAGAGGGCCCCCTCTTTTTGACCCAGGAGAGGGAGGTTTTATTTTGGACTACAGTAGGGGCTTGTCCCCGTCTCCCACCCCTCGGTTGATACCGGGGGTGGGAGTCCTGCTTTGGTTTTTTTTTTGTGTACTTTACAGCGAACTCTATTGAACTTTTATTTAACTAAGTCCTGGCCATGAAGGGCAGCTCCCTCAGGGCCAAGCGGGCTAAAGAGGCCAAGGCTAAGCAAGCCAGGCAGGCACAGAAGACCAAGGCCGGGCCACAGGCGGATGAAATCTCTCCTCCCGGAGAGGAGCCCAGTGCTTGCTGGGGCCCAGCAGCCGTCCATAAGGACTGGGGAGTCCAGGCTGAGGGGGAGCCAATTTCCACCTACAGCTCCCGCCTGGGCCTCTACCTCGGTGAGCACGGGGAGGCAATGAAGTCCCTGAAGCGGCTCCGGGAGGAGCTGCGGTGCGCCCAGCTCGCAGCGAAAAATGCTCCCCGTGGCCCAAGAATGGGCCTGTCAGCGAGGGTGAAGGAGCTGAAAGGCTCGATAAAGATCCTGGAGGACCGGAAAAGCCAAATTGTCGCCTATGCGGGGCCCTTCCAAGAAAAACTGAGAAATTATGAACGTTTCATGGGCATGACCACCACCACCGCCGCCAGAGGGGCGCCAGAGGGGTCTGGCTGCCCAACCCAGGCAGAGGAGGAAGAGGAGGCCGAGGAGTCTGGTGTGGTGGAGGAGGAGGAGGCAAACTTGGACAGCCTGCCTAGGGACCTGGTAAGTGCACAACAGCACCAGGTCACACACAGTGGGGAGTTAGAACCTCACCAAATTGCGCTCCCATCGGACGCCAGTAGTGGGGAGGAGGAGGTGGATGATGGGAGTAGTGATAGCAGTGACGGGGGGGGGTGCCTCATGCGCCAGATCCGGCAGCTCAAATCCCCGGGAGTGGATTTCTCCCAGTTTTCATTTGGGGACTAGGGCTGTCCGGATGAGGCATCAAGGAAGAAGAAAAAAAAGGGGAAGAACAAGATTTTGGCAGAGGAAAAGTACGTGTATCTCCCTCTTCCTGGGTCCCCCTTGTCCCACTGTGTGCCCGCTTCCCACCCCGGCCTGGGTTCTGAGGTGGGCCCAGTGCATGGGGGTGGGAAGAGTAATGTCATCAGGGTAAAGGCAATCGTCCATGCTGAGGATAGCATGGGGGAGGGCAAAGTACCAAACAGAAGGATGGTGCCGGAGGTCCGGCTGACCCGGACCCCCACCTCAGTGGGAGGGGGTGTGCCTTTGGGGCCCCCGGCGTATGTATTATCTGCTGGGTCTGTGGGGGCCCTGGGGCCACCCCGCAAGAGCAACGGGTTAGCTGTGATAGCTGTCGCCGTCCTACCCCCACCCGCACCATCGGCTGGGGGGGCCGGCCAGCTGGGGCCCCCTGCGAGCCCACTTCCTGGGGCTATGGGGGCCTTGGCGCCGGTATCGGCAAAGGGCGGAAGGAATGCCGCGGCTGGGGTGCAGCTGGCCGTATCCCGGACCGCGCCACCGGCGGTGGGGGCGGTGACGTCGGGGTCCCCTATGTGCCTGCCACCATCGGGGGCTATAGGGGCCTCGGCGCCGGCAGTGAGTGAGGGCGGGTGTGTGGGGGTGGCAACTGCGGCTATACAGCCGGCCGTGTCCCAGTCTACCACCTTAACAGGGGGCACAGTGCCGCCGGGGTCTGCAGGGGTTCCGGTGCCAGTTGTCATTCCCAAAAAAGCAATAAAAGCAATAAAAACATCTAAAGTAACCACATCTAAAGCAACAACAGCAAAAACATCTGAAGCCCCGTCCCCAGCCGGGGGGGGGGTGTCGCACCGTCGGGGGCTCCTGCTGGTAGTGTCTCACCTGGGTCAGTGGGGTCCTTGGCGGTGGCTGGTCCCCCCAGGGGAAGCTTTCAGCGGGCAGAGATGGAGGAGCAATGCTCTGCAGCAGCTCCCATTGTTGCTGCAAGCCAGACTAAGGGAGGGGGCGTGTCCGGCTCGAGTGGCAGCAGTGAGGGCTGTGGAAACACAGCTCACATCCCGCCTACACCAAAGCCCAGGCTCCATAGAGGAACTACAGCTGGCCTCAGTCAGGTCAGTGAAAGTAAAGGGAACCTGAATAGCAAAGGAGGGGGCAATGGAAAGGGGTCTGGAGTGAGTGCTACAGGGTCAGTGATAGGGAAAAAACTGGATGTGATGGGGGGGACCGGAAAATCGCAGGGCCAGGGTGTGAATGGTGCCAATGGTGAGAATGGTGTAAATGGAGCAAGTAGTGAGAATGGTGATTGTGTGGAAATGGAGGAATGGCCACCTCTGGGAGGTTGCAGTGTGAGTTGTGAGGCTGGCTGTGTGGGTGGTGAGGCTGGTGGGACCAATGGTGTGAATGGTGGTGTGGGGCCCAGTCCATTGCCCCACGCAGGTGATGCCGGCGTTGGTAACGCTGGCATGAATTATTCTGGTGCAGTGTCGGGGCCCTCCTCACCCCCAGGCTCAGATGGCAGAGATTTCCACCGCCGTTTCGTACAGGCCCTGAGGCATGGGGAACGGTCGATCAATGTAGAGGGGAGGAATGTGGACCTGTCCTTTTGGCTGGATAAGCACGGACAGGCCGCCTTCCAAGAGAAAAGGGGGGGTGAGACCGTATGGTCTCTCCCTACAGCTGGGCGAGGGGTGTCCAGAAGGAATGTGGTCCGTCTTCGGTGGAGGGGCGATGAAGCGTGCCCCACAAGATCTAGGGTGGTGAAGCTCCTTCTGGAGATGGGTTTCAGGGCGGGTGACATCTTTGCCCTGATACATCCTTTTGGTGTCCCCTTTTTTCTATGTCAGTTTCGTTCGGCCGGAGGGCATGGAGCTGTTCTGGTCGAATTACGAGCTGGCAAAGGAAAAGCCTGACTGGCGGGGTCTTGTCGCGGAGGCGATATCCCGCCAAAATGGGCCAAAGAGAGTGACTGTGCTGACGTGCAACGAGTCACTTTCTGGGGTCGACGTAATGACCTGGCTCAGCCAGCACGGTGAGATCACAGAGCCGCCCAAGAAAATCATGGACGAGGGCATCTGGTCAGGGGGCTGGACCTTCATGGTGCGATTGAAGAGGTCTGGCGGCACTGTCACCCACATCCCTTCCTCGGCTTTCCTTGGGAGGGATAGGATCCTGGTCTTCTACCAGGGCCAGCCGAAGGTGTGCCACAGGTGCGGTGACCCCCACGCACTTTAGTGCAACATGCAGGGTGCAGAAATACACTTTGTGTGGTGGGGTGGGCCATCTCACTGCCTCCTGTGGTACAGTTAGGTGTCACCTTTGTGATGCCGTCGGGCATCCGTTCAGCCGCTGCCCTCGTTCTTTCGCCAATGCCGTCTTTGGTCAGGCGGAGGGTGCCCATGTTGGGGTAAGTCCTGGCAGTGCGCCCTCTGCTGAGCCGGAGGCTGGTGAAAGGGGAGGGGCTGAGGGGCCAGTGAAGAACAGTAAGATCCGGGGCCCCTCTTGCCAGCGGAGGCAGGTGGGGCACCTGGTGGGTAAAGGGCAGGGGGATCCTCAGGCAACTGGGGTGATGACTGTCCCCCCTCCGGGTGCCTCAGCAGGGGCCACTGAGGCCCTGGGGGAGGAAGCACTGAACGAGGAGACCAGGAGGATGGAGAGGGAGGAGGCGGCTGTGCTTTCGGATTCCTCCCAATATGAAAGTTTTGGTGAGGACGAGGAAGCGCAGCCTACAGCAAAGGGTGACATTAAAACCCAGGTAAAGTGGCGTAAGAGGAAAAAGAACAAAGGGAAGGGGGTTATAAAATCTGCCCCCCCCCCGACCGGGGTGGTGCCGACGGAGGGCTCCGCGATCTCCCCTCTGGTCCCCGTCTCCAACCGGTTCACAGCCCTTGAGGACCCTGATGTGGCGGGGGTCAAGGGCAAAGAGCCGGGGGTGCCACCTGAGGGGCCTGTTGGGGGTGGCGAAGTTCCTCCCTCAAGGGGAATACCGTCTTCCTCTGGGGGAGGGGCTGCCCCTGGACTTGGGGGTGAGGAGGGCAGAGGGGGCTCTATGGATGTATCGGTGTGCCTCAAGCGCTGGGAGCGGGAGGATAGGGCTTTTCCTCAGAGGGTGAAGGGGGTGGTGGTGGGAAAAAGAAGGCCATCTAATTCGATCACCCAATGGCTGCACCCGCCCCATTGACGCTGGCGTCCATTAATGTCGCCAGCATAAAATCAGATGCGGCTAGATTCACGGCCTTTGATTTTCTCACCCGATTTGAGGCTGAAATTTTATTTTTGCAGGAGACCAGACTAACAGACATGTGGGCCATTCACAAGGCAAGGAGTGAGTGGAGGTGTGGGCCCTCATACTGGTCTCTTGCGGCCGAGCCATATAGTGGGGTGGCGGTCCTTTTTAAGACCGCAGCGGTAGAATGCCGGAGGGTTATTGAAGTAGAAATGGGGAGGTGCTTGGTCCTAGACGTCTTCATGGGGGGACAGGAGCTTCGGCTCATAAACATCTATGGTCCCCAATCAAAGTGGGACCGTAAGTGTCTCCTCCTGAAGGTCAAGCCCTATCTTTTTACGAGTCGACAGGTGGTCTTTGGAGGGGACTTCAACACTGTCACAAGATTACGTGACCGGGGAGGCTCCAATGGCCGGCTGGCTTACGATAGCGTGACCCTGAATAGTATAGCTAGTGATGCTCGCCTGGTTGATGTCCACATCCGGTACACCCCGGGTCACAGTGGTTTCACCTATTATAGGGGAAGTTGTAGGTCTAGAATAGACAGGTTTTTTTTGAAGGAGGAAGCCGTCTCCTCAGCAGTGTCCGCTGTCGAGGTGGAATTCTCCGACCATTGTTTAATTTTCTTTTCCTTGAATGTTTCAGAAACCCCCCGGATGGGGAGAGGACTGTGGAAGCTGAATTCATCCCTGCTGGAGGAGGTGGAGGTGAGACAATCTTTTGAGGATTTTCTTCAGAGCCAGGTATCATTAGTGGATCTGTGTAGCTCTAAGTCTGAGTGGTGGGAGATGTTCAAAGATCGGGTTGCTAGTTTCTTCCGCCAGCTCTCCAGCCTCAGGAGCCTGAACAGGTACCGCCTGTACCAGAGCCTGAGGAGGAAACTCGAGCAGCTCGTCTCGACTGGAGGTGACCGGGAGGAGATCTCCAGAGTGAAGTCTTTGCTCAAGAGGAGTCAGTATGATAGGCACACATCTTTGGTTTTTGAGAGGGATTTCGGGAAGTACTGCTCGCCTGACCCCTACAGAAACTGTAAGATGTCAGTGAATCAAAAAGTAGTGACTGGCCTGATTGATGGTATGGGTTCCCTGAACAGATCCAGATCAGGGATCCTGGAAGTCGTCAGGTCCTTCTACTCACGCCTCTTGGGAAAGAGGGAGCTAGATCGAGATGTGGCGTCGGCTTTCCTGGCTGAAGCAGTTCCTGAGCCAGGGGATGACCCCTCTCTCGGTGTTTTGACTGAGGCAATCAGGGAAGAGGAAGTGAGACTGGCCATTGATGGGCTTCGGCTCAAGAAATCACCAGGTCCAGACGGCTTAACGTCTGAATTTTATAAGACTTTTAGGGACTCTTTGGTCCCCCTCTTAGCGGAGGTGTTTAATGAGTGCCTCTCCTCGGGTACTGTTCCCCGTTCAATGAGGAGGTCGGCCCTGATTATCCTGTCAAAAGGTAAGGACTCATCCCGTATTGAGAACTGGCGTCCCATAGCGCTTCTCAATACGGACCGGAAGGTGCTGGCAAAAGTGCTTTTCAATCGGTTGGTGAAATTTGCACCCGGGCTCCTTTCGGGGTCCCAGCATTGCTCTGTTCCAGGCCGCAGCACATGTAGTGCTGTACTCGGTGTCCGAGAGGCAGTGGAGCAGGGTAGGGCTGGCCTCTGGAAGGGGTTCTTGCTGTCCCTGGATCAGGCGAAGGCATTTGACCGGGTGAACCACGATTACCTCTGGTCCGTCCTTTTGAGGTACGGTCTGCCTGAGGGGTTCGTAAATTGGTTAAAGGCATTATACACAGGGGCTGAGACGTTCCCACTGGTGAATGGTTGGTCTGGCCGACCTTTTGATCTGGGGTTCGCCAGGGCTGTCCGTTGAGCCTGCTGTTATACGTGTTTGCCATCGACCCCTTCTTAAGGAGGATCGAGGGTGGACCGTTGGCGGGAGTCCGGATGGACCGGGCGGCCCCGGAGACCACCTTGAAGGCAGTGGTGTACGCAGATGATGTCTCCCTGTTTGTATCCTCGAGAGAGGAGGCGGACTGGGTGATGTCTGAAGTGGTCCGTTACTCAGAAGCATCTGGGTCAATGATCAACCAGGAAAAGTGTGAGAGTCTCTGGCTGGGAGGGGGAGACCCTGGTTTTGGTCTCCCGGACACCCTCCTAGAACCCCAAGCCACAGCAAGGATCTTAGGCATCGAGTTCGGCCCAGGGGATTACCCCCTAAAAAATTGGGAGGGCAGGCTGAATATTGCCGCCCAAAAGGTGGACCAGTGGAAGGGTTGGACCTTGACCCTCAGGGAGCGGGTGAACCTGATCAAGGGTTACCTTTTGCCTTTGCTGAGCTATTTGGGCAGCATTTGAATTTTTCCAGAATCTCTTTGGACAAAGGTCTACGGCCTGTTTTTCCAGATGTTATGGGGAAACAGGCTCAACCTAATCAAGAGGGAGGTCACGTACCGTACGAGGAGACTAGGCCGGTTGGATATGGTCAACCCGGTGGTATTCCTAGTGAATGCCTTCCTTAAGACCAACATTGCCAACCTCTGGCCGGAGAGGGCCCCTCAGTGGGTATTCTCCTGCAGGGGATGGCTTCAGCCCTTCTTCCAGGAATGGGGGAGGCAGGGGGGCGGGTGAAGGATCTGCGCATGTCGCATGGGCACCTCCCAGCTTATGCTGCCCTGGTTTTGAAGGTGATCTGCCAGTGGGGTCTGGGAATGTGGGAGATCAGAGCCATGCCGAGGAAATTCCTTGACAGGAGGGTTCTGTTGACCCGTTTCCAGAAGCCTCTGGTCCTCAAAGATTGCCCTGGTCGGGATCTGGAGGGGGGGCTAAGGTAGCTGAATTCTACCCGGATCCCCTTGAAGTTTTGGGACTTGGTCTGGCGCTGCTTTCACGGGAGGCTGTATGTAAGGGGCAACCTGAAGTACAGGAATTCCGATGATCGGGGTTGCCCCCGTGAGGAATGCTGCGACGTGCTGGAAAGCATGGAGCACTTCCTCCTCCAGTGCCCCTTTAATACAGGGGTCTACAAAGGGGTGGGTGCTTCCATTGGCTGGCCTAGGCTGGCGCGCCTCTCCTATCCTGAGTGGGTGTATGGTGCATTTGGGTCCCCTGGTGGCCGAGATCGGTGCACGTTATTCTTAGTCAGCATAGTGGTTAGGTTTTACACGTGGAATGCACGCTGTCTAGTGTCTACCCAGCAGAAAACCCTCCCCATGGATGAGGTGGTTAGGAACATTCTGGGTGACCTTGGAAAAGTGCGCTCGCTGGAGTTCGACAGGCTGGGCGCGAGGAAGGCCTCCACCCTCTGGAGGGGTCTCTCTTTCGACGTGCCCTTAGGGTCAGGTAACTTTTTCTTTTATGGTTTTCTAGATGAAGGGGCAGGTATGAAGAAAGTAGGGAGAGATAACCATAGGGACAATTAGGGACAGAGGAGGGATAGGTAGTTTAGGCACGTGGTGAGGCAAATAGGGCGATAGGGGCAGGGAGGGACAGATAGGGACAGGTTTTTTTGTTTAGGGACAGTTTTCAGATAGCAAGGGGAGGATAGGATTGTCTTATGTGTCAGGGGAAGTGTCTGTCGCTCCGGCTCCTAGTGGTGGGCTGTCAACTTTCACCGGTAGATTTTTGTTTTCATGGGATATTGAGGTGTATGGGGCTTGCAAGCACTTGCAGGCTTAAGTAAATGCTTAAGGTAAGTAGGTGGTCATGACATAGTACAGAGTTATAGTACAGAGTAAGTGCTGTATGGCATATAGTATCATGCTGTTATATTGTGTGGGGTTGGGTGGGGGGTTGTGGAAGGGTATGTTATTTTTGGGTGTTATATTTTGGCTTTTGGTTTTCAGTCAGCATTCCGTTTCAGTTAGTATTATTTTATTTTTCGGTCAAATCCTTTGTATTATGTTGGAGGGGGAAAAAGAAAAAAAAAAAAGGGGTTTCTTTTTGGAGTGTACAACAAGACATAAGTTTTAGTTAGGGTTTTTTTTAGTCAGATAGCCATGGTATTTAAGTTAGGGGCGGTGGACTGGGAGTTATAAGTTGTAAATAGAATGAATGTGTATGTAGTGTGTAACGGCCCCCTTTTTTTCTCTTGGTCTCTCCCTGTTCCTGCGCCGGAGCCTGGGGAGGAAGGGAAGGAGAGAAAAGGTACCGAAAGAAGAGGAGGAGAAAAAGGAGGAGGGGAAAGGTTGGCACATTCTGAGGAGAGAGGAGCAGAGCCAAGTTGAGGAAGGAAGATGGACTTTGATTTTCCACCCTTGGGACTGGTAAAGGACTCAGAGACTCTATGGGACTCCTGTGCCTCTCCTTTTTAATGGACTCCTGGGACTCCTGTAGCTTCTGGACGCTGGTAGGGTTCCTACTTAATGTTTGGAATTAAGCAATATGGTTTCTGGACTATATGCGTGTGTTTTCCTTTTCCTTTTAAGATGGACTTGGGTTAATTTTGGGCATGTTCCTTCTTTTTTTTTCTATGTGGTAGTATGTATGTATTTATGGATAGGTTTTGATATGGGGGGGTTTGTGCTGGGAAAAAGAATGTAGGGGTTTCTTTTACTTTTATAATAAAAAAGAGTTCCAGCTCCAGTAGCGTCCACTAAAGCTGCAGCAGATAAAAAGCTTTTATAAGGATCGAGCTTGGCGGTCCACCGCAAGGCGTCCTACCGCCAGTCCCAGCCCCTGTGCCTTGGGGTGCCTCCCCGATGCTCTTCACTGAGTGTCCCGGGGGCCCGAAGCATTTCCTTTGAAAAAATTAAGTGTCCAAACTACAGGTGGTGTAGCTTGCTTAACAGGTGGGATAATCCACTGACTAGCAGACACTGCTACTAGGTCCAAAGTATTTCCTGGGCTAGATGCAGTTAAAAATTTGTAATTAGATCTACAGGCGGTGGCTACTCCGCTGACTAGCAGACACTGCTACTAGGCCCAAAGTATTGCCTGGGCTAGATGCAGTTAAAAATTTGTAATTAGATACTCTCGTTGGATGCTGAGAAAGCATTCCATAGAGTCTCCTGGCATGCCATATATTATTCTCTTAAAAAGCTTGGGGTAGGGGTCTAGGGGACCCTTTTATAGCCAAAATCATGGCCCTGTATCGCAATCCGTCAGCTAGGCTGAAGATAAATGGAACATTTTCATCACCTTTCATAATCACCAATGGGACAAGGCAGGGATGTCCTCTGTCCCCTCTCTTATACATCCTAGTGATGGAGCACCTGTTCTCATCAATTCGCGATAACCCCAATATTAGGTGGATTGAGGTGGGAGGCACCGAGTACAAGTGCTCTGCTTTTGCTGATGATGTCCTAGTATATATCACTCAATCACATATATTCATCCCTGCTGTTATGGCTGAAATAGATCACTTTGTTACATGGTCAAATTTTAAAATCAATGCAGCGAAGTCTGAGGCCCTCGATGTCTCCCTCCCCAAATCCATACAGGATTCCATCAAGTCCAACTTTCCCTTTGCCTGGCCCTCACAGGGTATCAAATACTTAGGAATTCGTATTCATAGAGACCTCTCCCGTCTATTTTATCTTAATTTTTGGCCCTTTATTGAACAACTCCATAAAGATCTTACTTTTTGGACGGCGAAGGATTTTTCCTGGTTCGGCAGAATATGTATACTAAAAATGAACTTCCTACCTAAACTCTTATACCTCTTCCAAACCATTCCCGTGGTAATTCCCTCAAATTTTTGGAAAAGACTACGCAGTATCTTTTAGTCTCCCCAGGATGACACAGGTGGGGCAGATGGTGGTTGTCCCGACCCGCTAGTCCGTATTGTAGCACAGTGAGCTTCGCACTGCAACTTATTCTTCATATCCATGTGACGGTTCATGCATGAAATACTCAAACTATGGATTTTTTGGCCTCTACTTAGCTTTTGGTGACAAATGTTACAGATAACACGAGTTGGGTCATCCTTAGCGATCTGAAAAAATGCACAAGCTATGCAAGGTTTAGAGCCCATGCGACTCTGCTACTAGCAATACTATCAAATGATTGGCTGGGTTAGATGCAGAGCGTCTGGGTTTGGTTGGGGCTCCCCACAGTCTGCCTAGGCTAGATGCAGTTAAAAATTCTCATTAGATACACAGGCGGTGCAGCTTGCTTCGCAGCTGGGCTAATACGCCCAAAGTATTGGTAGACTCTATACTAAATAAGGAATGATTCACTGACTGTGGTGTCCCCTCCGTGGGCCGTGGCAATTGGTGGAGATTTGGTGGATGATTATAGGAGAAAGCTCCATAACAGAGAAAGTTGGTGGATTTATACTTTAAATACACGTGTACCAGCGGGTTTAAACATCAGACATGATTTGATGTATCATTATAAGTGATCATTTATAGATTACTATTATATATATATGTTCCTTTTTTCTTCTTTTCTTTTTCTTTTTGAGTATTTACATTTATATGCATTGTTTCTATGCTATACGATTTTAACATGGTATGTGTGTTTAAATTTCTGATTATCTCAGCCTTGAACAGGTGCATAGCAGGACATGACATATACATACCACTTCCTTGCTGTTTTTTTGCTATGCATTGATTAAGAACTCGTATATATATTGTGCAGACAGAAGGGTGAAAGTCCGCCCAGGTGGGAGGAAATTGGAATTTCATAACACATATTTGAACTGGAGAGGTATTAGCCACAGGTACTAATGGAGGTAATCAAGGTAGGGAGAGAGGCAAGAGGTTCGGTCATCTTAGTTATACAGGCCGGGGGAAACGACATAGCTTATCACAAGAGCGCATAACTAATGGCAATAATGAAACTAGACACTGAGCGCTTCAGAGAATTTTTCACAAAACTAACTATAGTATGGTCAGAGATTGTGCCGAGAACGGTATGGCAAGGTGCGTGAGACATCATGGCCATCGAACGGACAAGGCAGGTAATAAATATTCGGATGGCAAAATTTATAAGAGACAGAGGCTGTGTAGTGATACGACACCGACAACTGGAAGGAGATAAAGCAGGCCTCATACGGCCCGACGGTGTTCACTTAATGGATATTGGACTGGACATATTCCTGTCAGGACTCCAGGATGGAGTGGACCAAGCGTTAAGAGTGATGGATGGGGGTTGGAGTCCTGCATACAAGTAAGCAGGATTCTCCGTGGCCTGGAAATAGAAAGGACATGTTGGAGAGTTACACTTGTTGGCCCACTTTTCGTTGTGGAGACTGGAGACACAGGGCATGCTGCAAAAAGCTGAATTATTTTAGAAATAAAATGCATTTCTAATGGAATGAGTATAAACAATTAATAAAGCTGTGACCGATCCTCACCAATCCAGTTGTAAGAGTTACATGATTGTATTGTCAATGAAAGGGGGGCGTTAGGGGGCTGAGCGTCTGGGTTTGGTTAGGGGTCCCCACAGTCTGCCTAGGCTAGATGCATTTAAAAATCATCATTAGATACACAGGCGGTACAGCTTGCTTCGCAGCTGGGTTACTACGCTGACTAGCAGACACTGAAGCTTTGGAGCAGACCTCTGAGTAAACAGCTCTTCAGACTCAACCATCTGTGCTACCCCAAGCCATAGTGTATGTATTTTCTTACGGTTAAAAGGGGGGGGGAGACCCAACCCACCTCTAATTGATGATGGCAACGTCACGTAAAACAAAGCAAGGAGACTCCAAAAAGAGTCTCCATTTTTTCCAAAAATTTGTGGCACAGACACCACTTAAGTGGCATCAATTTCCCAAGAGTTGCTTAAAACGGTTGGTTAGAATGAGTGCCACACACTGCTACTATGCCCAAAATTATTTTCCAGAAAAGATGCAGCTGAAAATTATTAGTAATTTGCAAGCTGGTGAAGCTTAGTATAGATGGCATAATAGAATGAGTACCGCACACTGCTACAGGCCCAAAATTATTTTCCAGACAAGATGCAGCTAAAAATTATTAGTAATTTGAAAGCTTAAAACGGTTGGTGAGGTGATTTTACGAAATCCTCAAGCTTTTACTCTCCCCAGGATGACACAGGGGTAGAAAAGTCCTTGCGGATCCATGATTTGTTCATCTTTATGAACATGAGTCTGTCTACATACTCAGTGGACAGCCGCGTGCGCATATCTGTCAGCACACCACCAGCAGCGCTGAACACACGTTCAGAGAGAACGCTGGCTGCGGGGCATGAGAAGATCACCAAGGCGTGAGTGGCGAGCTCCGGACATTTATCCAGATTGGAAGCCCAAAAAGAGCAAGGGTCCAGTGACACAGTCATGGCTTCGATGTTTACTTGGAGATACTCCTGCACCATCCTCTCTAGGCGTTGACTATGTGTCAGACTTCTTGTCTCCTGTGGCCTTGCAAAGGATGGGCTAAAAAAGCTGTGAAATGATTCCGCAAAATTGCTGTTACCAGCAGATACTGTGTTTCTGTTACGGTTTGAGTGCTGAACACTCGACAGTCCCACGGTTGGCAAGTTAGAACTGTGAGATTCACTACGTGCACCACTGGTGTTTTGTGGAAAAGCACATGTAAGATTCTGCAACAGTCTCTGCTGATACTCCTGCATGCATGAATCCCTTTCTATGGCAGGAATAATTTCGGCAAATTTACTTTTGTACCGGGGATCAAAAAGTGTGGCAACCCGGTAGTCAGGATTATTTCGAATTCTGTCAATTCGAGGGTCATGTTGCAGGTAGTGAAGCAATAAGGCACTCATGTGTCTTGCACATCCAGGAGCACCAAGTCCCTGTTGTGTTGGTGGCGAGGTAACAATCATGCTTCCTTCCTCTGCCCTCTCCCCCCAACCTCGCACAACAGAAATGTGATCAAGGTCTCCCTCATCTGATGAGTCTTCCATCAGTTCGTCCTCCACTTCTTCCTGTGCTCCTGCACCTTCTTCACTAGTTTGGCTGCTACCATGCGCCCTGGTAAAACCATCTCCCCCACCCTCACATGCCTGCCGCCTTGGTGCTGCCGACCGTCTGGACCTTGCAGATGTTAGCCCTTCCGCATACAACTCCTCCTCCTCTACTTCCTCCACCTCCTCTTGTGCCACCACCTGACTCCGAATTCTGTTTAACATGTGCTCCAGCATGTAATTCACTGGAATAGTCATGCTGATAATGGCATCGTCACCACTAAACATCTTCGTCGCCATTTCAAAACTGTGCAGAAAGGTGCATAGGTCCCTGATCTGAGACCACTCCTCCAGCGTGATTTGCCCCACCTCTGGATCCCGTTGGCCCAGGCTATACGTCAGAACGTATAGCACCAGGGCTTGTCGGTGCTGCCACAGTTGCTGCAACATGTGCAGAGTTGAATTCCACCGGGTAGGCACATCGCATTTTAGCCGGTGAAGTGGCAGGCCCAACGACTTCTGTAGAGATGTAAGTCGCTGAGCTGCGGGATGCGAATGGTGGAAGTGAGCACACAGCGACAGTGCCCTCTGCAGAAGGCCATCTAGTCTGGGATAGTGGCCTAAAAATTGCTGGACAACCAGGTTCAACAAGTGAGCCATACAAGGCACGTTTGTGACATTGCCCCGGCGAAGGGCCTCACCGAGGTTTGCAGCATTGTCGCACAAGACTAGAGATGAGCGTTGTTCTACTCGAACTGTTCGCCAATCTCAAATTCGAGCTGTTTTGGGCGGTGTTCGAGCCGTTCGGCGAACACGAACAATTTGAGAAAAATTCGGCTGTTCGAGGTTATGTTCGATAACTGTTCGTGCACCAAAATCATAACTGGATTTTTTCTCAGTAATGATGAAAATTAATGTTAATACGCAGTTTGAGTGTACAGCGGGGTGGGGGGAGGGGCAGGGGATGGATCTCTGCAGGAACAATGAAGATCTCCATTTTTTTTTCTCTTTCCCGCATTTACAGTGGGGAGGTGCAATCTGTCAGCCTATCAGCAGCGCACACACGGAGCGAAGTGCTTTTTTTCACACAAGCAAGGGCATGTGTCATTGGCAGTGTATGTCACATGTCCTTGCCCTATAAGACCAAGCCATTTTCCCCGTCGCCACCATTTTCTCACTGCTGCAGCTGCGTGTTAGACGGCACCGCTGTTGCTGTGTGCGCTATACCTTGTTAATTTCAAGCCAATTTTCGCACAAATATACAGATAGCTTGGGAGTAGGGAATAGTTGTGATTGCAGTCCTTTTAAGGACTAGGTTACAGCATTTCCTACGACTTTTATCAGGGAGGTCTGTGCTCTTAAATAGATAGGTTGTGGGAGTAAAGACTAATTGTAATTGGAGTCCTTTTCAGGACTAGTTTACATGAGTTCCTATCAGTTTTTGCCAGGCAGGTCTGTGCCAGTGCTGTGCAAGTTTTTTTCACAGCATTTGGCTGAATCTAGCAAAGCTAATCCTTTTTGGCCTATTGCAGAGTGTGTTAGTCAGTGGAGTAGCCTATCTGTGTTGCAAGATATAACACCTGTGTATAGAATACCAATTTTTTTACTGCACCTAGTGAAGTAAAATCTTTTGGGCATAGCATCATTCTATTAGTCCATCTATACTGACCTCCATCAGGTTGCAAACTGAATATAATTTTTTTCTGCATCTAGCTCTGAAAAAATATTTGGGCTTCTAGCAGTGTGTGGGACTTGGTCTATTAGTCCATCTATACTGACCTCCATCAGGTTGCAAATTAAAAATAATTTTTTTCTTCAATTAGCTCTGAAAAAATATTTGGGCTTCTAGCAGTGTGTGGGACTTGTTCTATTAGTCCTTCTATACTGACCTCCAGCAGGTTGCAAATTGAATATAATTTTTTTCTGCATCTAGCTCTGAAAAAATAGTTGGGCTTCTAGCGGTGTGTGGGACTTGGTCTATTAGTCCATCTATACTGACCTCCATCAGGTTGCAAATTAAAAATAATTTTTTTCTGCATCTAGCTCTGAAAAAATATTTGGGCTTCTAGCAGTGTGTGGGACTTGGTCTATTAGTCCATCTATACTGACCTCCATCAGGTTGCAAATTAAAAATAATTTTTATCTGCATCTACAGTACCTCTGAAAAAATATTTGGGCTTCTAGCAGTGTGTGGGACTATTTGTATTAGTCCATCTATACTGACCTCCATCAGGTTGCAAATTCAAAATAATTTTTTTCTGCATCTAACCCAGCCAATAGTTTTGGCCTAATACCACAGTTTGGCCACTCAGCTCTGCTCGGTTACCATCCATTGTTTTTTTGTGCAAACAACTCCAGAGTTGTGAATTAGTTAACCACCAAAATGAGTGGAAAAAGGCCTGCTGCTGGTGGAAAGGGGAATAGGCGTGCTGGGAAGGGGAAAAAAGGTTGTGTCCGTGGGGTAGGTGTTAAAGCAACAGTAACATCTGCAGAAGAAAGACCATCTTCCAGCCAAACTAAAATGTCTACTTCTTTTAGCGGACAATGTGATAAGATCCCTTTCTTACGGCCACGCCAATCGCTACAAATTCCAGATGAGGCACAAAAACAGCAGGTGCTTCAACGGATATCAAGTGCTCCTTTAAGTGGGCTCTCCTCCACATCAACTTCAACATCACAAATACTCCAGTCCTCAAAGGTGTCACCCAAATCGCACTTGCTTCCTCACAGCTCCCAAATCTCCAGCTGCCCGTCTGAGTATGAGGTAGAACAGATGGTTGAGTCTGCAGAGCTGTTTACTCATACTATAGCCTGGGAATCAGAGGTCGACTCCAGCGCTTCTGTGAATCCAGACGAGGAAATGATCTGCACTGATGCCCAGAATCTTTATAAGTTGGATCCAGGACCAGACGCAGAAGGTTCTGACCATAATGTAGATCCTCATTCCCAAACTGTAACTCCTGTTGGTGGAGACAATGAGGAAGACGATGATAAGACTCAAATACCTGATTGGAGCGACAACTTTAGTTTTTTGTCAGGGCAGGAAGAGGTTGGCTCTGAGGACGACGGGTGTGATAACACACAGGGTGATGATGATGAGGTTGGAGATCCCACTTACTGTCAACCCACAGTCAGCCAAGAGATGAGGTCAGCAGAGGAGGTGGAGGAAGATGCTAGTGATGACGAGGTCAGGTTGCGCCTTCCTGGACAGAGACGTAGTACTGGAAGCACGTCAACAACTGCATCCTCAAACACAACTCTGCCTCTCACCACAAGTCGTGGTGGCTCTTCAGGTCGCATGGGTGCTAAGCCTTGCATAGCCTGGGCATTTTTTCAGATCGATAAAGATGACCCAACTCGTGTTATCTGTAACATTTGTCAGCAAAAGCTAAGTAGAGGCCAAAAAATACATAGTTTGAGTACCTCATGCATGAACCGGCACATGGACATGAAGCATAAGTTGCAGTGGGAAGCTCAGTGTGCTACAATGCGGCCTAGCCGGCCGGGCCAACCACCGTCTGCCATATCTTATGCATCCGCGGCCTCTTCATCCTCTGTGACTGGGGGGACAGCAGTCACACCTGTTTTGGGGCGCAGACCTGCCACCTCTTTACCCGCAACAGCCAGCGTGATTGGCAGGTCATCATTTTCTTTGGAGGTGGTAACACCAGCTGGTGTTGAGCGCTGTCCGACATCGATAGCACCACCTTTGGATCAAGGCAACCTAACATGTCCGCCTGCATCTTCCTCACAGACCGGCAGTTTGCCGGGGACACCCTTATCAACCCCATCTAAGCACAATAGCCAGCCCTCGGTCCCTCAGATGTGGACAAGTAAAAGACCATTTCCTCCTAGCCATGAGAAAGCTATGAGGTTGAATTTCACCATCTGCAAGCTCTTGGCTACAGAAATGCTGCCTTTCCGCCTGGTGGACACAGAGGATTTTCGAGACCTTATGTCCGTCGCAGTGCCCCAGTACCAGATGCCCAGTCGGCACTACTTCTCAAAGAAAGGTGTGCCTGCACTCCACCATCATGTCGCACACAACATCACCGCTTCTTTGAGAAACTCTGTGTGTGACAGGGTGCATTTCACCACAGACACTTGGACGAGTAGGCATGGACAGGGGCGTTACATGTCGCTGACTGGGCACTGGGTAACTATGGTGACAGCAGGACAAGGGGCTGCTGTCCAAGTCTTGCCGTCCCGAGTTGTGCGTCAATCCTCTTTATGTCAAAGTTCCTCCACTGCTTCTGCCTCCTCAACCTCCTCTCGGTCTTCCACCTGCACCCAAAGCCTGTCTGGTCATGCCACAAGCTTTCTAACTGCGCAGAAGGGATCCTGCACACCTCCTTACTATGCTGGCAGTAGGGCTCAACGTCATCAGGCGGTTTTTACATTGAAATGTCTGGGAAATGTGAGTCACACAGCTGAGGAGTTGTGGTCAGCTCTGGAGAACCAATTTCATGAATGGTTGTCTCCACTGGACCTGAAACCAGGGAAGGCCGTGTGCGACAATGCTGCAAACCTGGGTGCGGAACTTCGCCGGGACAATGTCACACACGTGCCTTGTATGGCTCACGTGTTGAACCTGGTTGTCCAGCAATTTTTAGCCCACTATCCCAGACTAGATGGCCTTCTGCAGAGGGCACGGTCGCTGTGTGCTCACTTCCGCCATTCGCATCCCGCAGCTCAGCGACTTATATCTCTACAGAAGTCGTTGGGCCTGCCACTTCACCGGCTAAAATGCGATGTGCCTGCCCAGTGGGATTCAACTCTGCACATGTTGCAGCGACTGTGGCAGCACCGACAAGCCCTGGTGCAATACGTTCTGACGTATAGCCTGGGCCAACGAGATTCAGAGGTGGGGCAAATCACGCTGGAGGAGTGGTCTCAGATCAGGGACCTATGCACCCTTCCGCACAGTTTTGAAATGGCGACGAAGATGTTTAGTGCTGACGATGCCATTATCAGCATGACTATTCCGGTGATTTACATGCTGGAGCACATGTTAAACAGAATTCGGAGTCAGGTGGTGGCACAAGAGGAGGTGGAGGAAGTAGAGGAGGAGGAGTTGTATGCGGAAGGGCTAACATCTGCAAGGTCCAGACGGTCGGCAGCACCAAGGCGGCAGGCATGTGAGGGTGGGGGAGATGGTTTTACCAGGGCGCATGGTAGCAGCCAAACTAGTGAGGAAGGTGCAGGAGCCCAGGAAGAAGTGGAGGACGAACTGATGGAAGACTCATCAGATGAGGGAGACCTTGATCACATTTCTGTTGTGCGAGGTTGGGGGGAGAGGACAGAGGAAGGAAGCATGATTGTTACCTCGCCACCAACACAACAGGGACTTGGTGCTCCTGGATGCGCAACACACATGAGTGCCTTCTTGCTGCACTACCTGCAACATGACCCTCGAATTGTGAGAATTAGAAATAATCCTGACTACTGGGTTGCCACACTGTTAGATCCCCGGTACAAAAGTAAATTTGCAGAAATTATTCCTGCCATAGAAAGGGATGCACGCATGCAGGAGTATCAGCAGAGACTGTTGCAGAATCTTACATGTGCTTTTCCACAAAATACCAGTGGTGCACGTAGTGAATCTCACAGTTCCAACTTGCCAACCGTGGGACCGTCAAGTGTTCAGCACTCAAACCGTAACAGAACCACAGTATCTGGTGGTAACATCAATTTTGCGGAATCATTTCACCACTTTTTTAGCCCATCCTTTGCAAGGCCACAGGAGACAAGAAGTCTGACACATAGTCAACGCCTAGAGACGATGGTACAGGAGTATCTACAAGTAAACATTGAAGCCACGACTGTGTCACTGGACCCTTGCTCTTTTTGGGCTTCCAATCTGGATAAATGGCCGGAGCTAGCCACTTACGCCTTGGAGATCTTGTTATGCCCCGCAGCCAGTGTTCTGTCTGAACATGTGTTCAGCGCTGCTGGTGGTGTGCTGACAGATAAGCGCACGTGGCTCTCCACTGAAAATGTAGACAGACTCACGTTCATAAAGATGAACAAATCATGGATCCGAAACGACTTTTCTACCCCTGTGTCATCCTGGGGAGAGTAAAAGCTTGATGATTGGTTAAAATCACCCTACCAACCGTTTTAAGCTTTCAAATTACTAATCATGTTTATCTGTATCTTGACTGGAAAATAATTTGGGCTTTGTAGCAGTGTGCAGCACTGATCCTATTAGGCCATCTATAATAAGCTCCACCAGATTTAAAATTAAAAATAATTTTTAGCTGCATCTAGCCCGGAAAATAATTTTGGGGCTCCGAGATGCGCAAGACACATAAGTGCCTTCTTGCTGCACTACCTGCAGCATGACCCTCATATTGTCAGAATTCGAAGTAATCATGACTACTGGGTTGCCACACTCTTAGATCCCCCAAACTTTTCGATCAACCTTTTCATTTTAATAAAGACCAAAAAAATGGTCATTTTTGAAATTATAAGCATTAGCAGGTTGTTAGAAACTTAAATCAAACAGTTTTCAACTCAAAACTTTATTCTAGGTGATGTTACATTTTCACATAGGACCCCTTGTTCGAAAGGAGCTTCTGAACTCTCTCGTCCATTGAATTTGTCAGGTTTTGGATGGTTTCTGCTTCAATTGTTTTGCATGAGGACAGAATACCCTCCCAGAGCTGTTGCTTAGATGTGAACTGCCTCCCGCCATCATAGACACTCCTTTTAATGATGCTCCAAAGGTTCTGAATGGGGTAGAGGTCAGGGGAGCATGGGGGTCACACCATAAGTTTGTCCCCTTTTATGCCCATATCAGCCAGAGATGCAGATGTTTTATGTGCAGCATGAGATGGTGCATTATCATGCAGAAAAATGATCTTGCTGTGAAATACACGGTTCTTCTTCTTGAACCATGGCAGGAAGTGCTGTTTGAGAAAATCCACATACATTATGGAGTTCATCTTTAGCGCCTTCAGGGATCCTAAAGGGGCCGACAATCTCTCTCCCCATGATTCCAGCCCAAAACATTACTCCACCTCCTCCTTGTTGGCGCTGTAGCCGTGTTTGCGTGGGGTGTCCATCAACCAGCCATCCTCCACTCCATCCATCTGGACCATCGAGCGCTGCACGGCACTCATCCGTGAACAAAACAGTTTTGAAATCAGTCTTCATGTAATGTTTGGCCCACTGGAGCCGTTTCTGCTTGTGTGAAGTGGATAGAGGAGGTCGACAGGATGGCGTATGCACAGCTGCAAACCTCTGAAGGACCCTGCATCTTGTTGTTCGGGGGACGTTGGAGGCACAAGCAGCTTCAAAAACTTGTCTGCTGCTATGACAAGGCTTTTTTGCCGCTGCTCTTTCAACCTGACGTAATTGCCTGTAGGAAAGAGTCCTCAATTTGCCCTTATCAGCACGCACACGTGTGTACTGTGAATCAGCTACATACTTCTTGATTGCCAAGACACTTCATCCTGATCATCGCACAATGTTGATTGTAGTCATGCCTTGACCTAAACACTCCACAATTTGTTGCTTCTCAGCAGCCGACACATCCTTTTTCTTTCCCATTTTGGCAGAAAATGTAGGCTGCTGAATAATGTGAGAGAGCCTTCTTAAGTAGTCTTGCCTTTCATTGGACACACCTGCCAAACTAATTAGCACTGGTGTCTGCAATTGCTTACAGTGATATAAAGAGCCCTGACACACATCACCATCAATGAGTTTAACTGACAAACAAACAAATTCTTCCCTTATCACTCCTAAACACTTTTTGCATAATAATTTGGAACACAGTGTACATGTGCTTTTCCACAAAACACCAGTGGTTCACGTAGTGAATCTTACAGTTCTAACTTGCCAACCGTGGTCTGTATGGAGTTGTTCAATAAAGGGCCCAAAATTAAGATAACATAGATGGGAGAGGTCTCTATGAATAGGAATTCCTAAGTATTTGATACCCTGTGAGGGCCAGGCAAAGGGAAAGTTGGACTGGATGGAATCCTATATGGATTTGGGGAGGGAGACATCGAGGGTCTCAGACTTTGCTGCATTGATTTTAAAATTTGACCATGTAACAAAGTGATCTATTTCAGCCATAACAGCATGGATGGATATATGTGATTGAGTGATATATACTAGGACATCATCAGCAAATAGAGAGCACTTGTACTCGGTGCCTCCCACCTCAATCCACCTAATATTGGGGTTATGGCGAATTGATGAGAGCAGGTGCTCCGTCACTAGGATGTATAAGAGAGGGGACAGAGAACATCCCTGCCTTGTCCCATTGGTGATTGTGAAAGGTGATGAAAATGTTCTGACGCGCCCCCTGGGCCTTGGGACAACCGGAGCCGGACCCTTTTTGGTGGATGCTGGTGGTTGTAGTCTCCGTGGCGGCAACCCGGTTCCGTGGCTCAGGGCGGTCAAACCAGTGGCGGAACTATTTATGTGGTTTTGATGTTTAAATGTCCGACTACGCCACCCGTGGATTGCGGTCAGAGTGAACCGCCGCTCCAGGGCAGACCGCTGAGGCTGGTGTTGTGGGTGCAGCAGAGCGTAGCATAACTCCCCACGGGAGGAGTAAAGCCTCAGGGCAGTGTATGCGGAGGATGGGGGTGATGGTGCAGGGCAGCAGCAGTAATGACACGGAGTCAGTGATGCAGTCCAGGGCCTTTACTCACAGTTCTTATTATCCAGACCACGTCTGCAGGTAACAGCTGCCCACGTCGTACTGTGCTCACCAGGTGAGGGGCTCAGACAACTCCCAGATAACTTTGGAGCGCTTCACAGGACCCCCTTTGTGTGTCCTTTGTCTGGCCTTTCTTACCAACCCTTCTGTCCGGCTGCCTCGGGCCTCCTCTTGGTAAACTTGGCGCCAGTTTCCCTGACCCTATGTGGTGCCTTCCTAGCGGGTGTAGCGAGGGGCTGCGCCACATAAAATGTCACAGCCTCCTGTTTCTAGCTGAGGGTCGTTTCCTGCCTCCACTAGTTTCGGGGACCGGTCTCCCCCTTTGGCCTGACCCCTCCACGCAGGTGGATTCTGGCGTGCGGTGGCGACTCGCCCGTCCGCACCCCTGAGATCCCTTCGTTCCTCGTTCCTGGAGCCTTCTCTGCTCCTCTTCCTTCCTTCTCCCTCTTCCAGGCCTGGGCCTCTGTTACTAGGCCCGCCTCCGGAGCAGAGCTCATGCAGAGCCCCTGCTCCCTGCCACTTCTGCTCAGACTTCTCTGCACTGAACTAAGATGGTGCCCACCTTTTATACTCCCTTCTCAATGCACCCAGGAACTGCTTCCTCCCTGCTCCTGCACTACAGGGTTCCCCTTCCTCAGTGTTCCCTCCCCCCACTCCAGCCAGGGACAGGGACTGTCGTGCCCATCTCAGGGGCATATTGGTCGCCCTGCCCCACGGCAATGTGGTGTAATGCATGCAGGTGTCGGGTCCTGATCCACACTACATCCTTACCTGAGAGTGAGATATCACACCTCTGGGTGAGGTGCAATACCTCTGTAGCAACCGAGCCCTCAGGGTGCTACAGTTCCATTTATCTTCAGCCTAGGTGACGTATTGCGATACAGGGCCGTGATTTTGGCTATAAAAGGGTCCCCTAGACCCCTACCCCAAGCTTTTTAAGAGAATCATATATGGCGTGCCAGGAGACTCTCTGGAATGCTTTCTCAGCATCCAACGAGAGTATCTAATTACAAATTTTTAACTGCATCTAGCCCAGGAAATACTTTGTGCCTAGCAGCAGGGTCTGCTAGTCAGCGGATTATCCCGGCTGTTAAGCAAGCTACACCACCTGTAGTTTGGACACTTCATTTTTTCAAAGGAAATGCTTCGGGACCACGGGATACTCAGTGAAGAGCATCAGGAGGCACCCCAAGGCATAGGGGCTGGGACTGGCAGTAGGATGCCTTGCGGTGGACGGCCGAGCTCGATCCTTATAAAAGCTTTTTAACTGCAGTAGCTTTAGGGGACGCTACTGGAGCTGGAATTACGCGGCTGTTGGCATGAGACTTGCCCTCCAATAGATCCTTGTAAATGGATTTAAAGTGTATTCATTCAAATTAGAGAGACAATTTAAATTAAAAAGCTTAGAGCTGCCTCCACCACAGGGGGGCTCGCTCGACCCACCAGCGGACAGGCACCAGTATTGGGAGAGGGGGGCTGGCCATCAGGGTTCACCGCGGCTCTGGCACAAACCCGGCGACACGGAGGTGGCACGGGCAGGAGCGGACTGGCCGTGTCGGCTTCTCACTTTTTGGATTTTAGAAGGGCATGACATGCCTATATCTGTGTCACCCCCTCCTTTTACTCCTCCACCTCTTTTCTTTTCGCATGACTATATGTACTTGTCACTTTTCCATGTGTTAGTTATGTCTTCTGAGCAGTTTGCCAGCTTTTGGACACCTTTGAAGGTGTTTTCTATGTGTTTCTATGTGTTTTTGTTTGCCTGCCATTAGTTATAACGGTGTTCGAAGGTGTTCGACGAACAGTTCGACGAACAGTTCGGCGAACACACGGGTGTTCGACGAACCGAACCGAACTCGAACACTACGGGGGTGGCTCAACACTACTTTTAAGCTCGTGGAAGCAGAAGCTTTTCATAACCTCATGCCTGCGGCTGCCGGGTGTCCATACTCGGTCCCCAGCCGCCACTATATTTCCCGGTATCGCCTCCGCCTTCCACAAGAACGGGTCCCACAACATTACCCGTGCCCTTCCCAGTGCACTTACTGGGAAGGACCGCATAACCACAAACACGTGGACACGTGAATGTGGCCAGGGACGGTATGGAGCCAGTCCACAACTTTTTTTGCTGACAGTTGCATTTAGCTCAGTGAAAGGACTGGCATAGAGGCAAACCCTATCTACCCTGCGTGTCATTTCTCACAGGAAGTCCTGTAAAGCTGCTTTCACTTAAAATGTGGCCTTTTAGGCTCATGGAGGCGGAAGCTTTTCACAACCACATGCCTCATGCCTCGTGTTCATACTCGGTCCCCAGCCATCACTATTTCTCCCGGTGTTGTCTCCGTCTTCTACAAGCACAGGTCCCTGAAAATTACTGCTGGTACTTTTCTGTGGGAATTTGCTTATCTCCTACCAGCCTGGAATATTTCCAGTAAACTATGGTACGACGCCATGGTATTAGCACTGCCCCAGTACCAGTAGCGAAGCCATCCCAAATTTCCTTCTCAGGAATTTTATTTGGTAGACTGAGTGGCTGCCCAAATACATTTTTTCACAAAGGAGCTGAAGATAGAGTGGCAATAGGTGCAAGTTTCTCCAGCCTGTTAGATATTAGAGGGTGAAGGGCAGCACATTGGATCAGTGGTTAGCACTGAAGACTTGCAGCGCTGGGATCCTGGGTTCAAATCCCAGCAAGAACAACATCTGCACGGACTTTGTATGCTCTCCCCGTGTTGGCATGTGTTTCCTCCTCAGTAAAAAAGCAGCCATAGAGTGTCCGGGAACCTTCCACACACTTTTCTTAGCCAGAACGGCTTTTTGGCAGGGTTGGACAGTCCCACCAGAGAATCCTCTGGTGTGCCTTGGCTTCTACCTCAGGAGAGTTCATGATAGCACTAACTTTGCAGCTGCTATGGGGCTCTTGAGCGGGTGAGAAAGGTTAGCCCTCAGAATCAAATCCTCTGGTGGGCACAATGTTTTTCAATCTGAAACAGCTTCTCAGTGGGAGTTGTATTTCACCACAGCCATATTCTTTAGCTCGGTGAAAGGACTGGCATAGAGGAAAACTATATCTACTTCAGCTGTCATTTCTCCGTCACCAGGTTCCGCCCATTGTCACACATGACCATGCCTGGCTGTATGTTCAGCGGTGAGAGCCACAGATCAGTCTGCTGTGTTACAGCTTTCAACAACTCTGCAGCATTGGGCGGTTTGTCAATTAAGCATTAAGCATGTTATCTTCAGCACAGCCTGTTGCCGCTTGGCCAAGGCAGTGCTGCAGTGCTGTCAGCTTGTGACTGATGTGATCATTTCGGAGATGGAGAGGAGGTGCATGAGCTCAACAATGTGATTACATTGTTGTTAAATTGGTGACGCTGTTTTTTATACTAAAGAAAGATCCTATTGTTTTGTTTTTTTTACATTTTTTTTTAAGACAAATGCATTCACCGGGAAATATCATTTTAACGTTTTACAATCTTATCTGGCAATGTGGTGTGTGACACATCATCAGACACATCCTGTCTTATTTATTATGGAGGGACTCTGAAAGTCATAAAGCCTATTTTTATAGGGACATCAGACGGCCCTTACTATTCTTAAAAGGCCAGCAGTCGGCCCTAGCTATTGTTAGAGAGCCATCAGCCGGCTATGCTTTGTTGTTTCCATTATTAACAAGTGGGTCTCCTATACTGTTATTGCATAGCCAGTGACTGCAAGGGCTGCCAAAAATTTGGACGCAACCCAATACCCCTTTGAAGAGACATAGAGGAGGGTCTGAGTAAAAAAAATGTTCCCATTATAAAGGAGCGGGTCTCCTATAGTGGTAATGCCCCTGCTGTGACTGCAAGGGCTGCCAAAATTTGGGAAAAACCCCACTAAGAATTTAAAGACACATAGAGCAGGGCCACAGTAACAAGGTATGACATGTTCCCATTAGAAAGAAGAGGGTCTGCTATACAGTTATAGGGTATGCAGTAAAACCAACGGCTAACCAATTTTAAGAAAAACACCACTAAGAATATAAAGACACACGGAGCAGGGCCACAGTAACAATGTACGACATGGTCCCATTAAAAAGGAGAGGGTCTGCTATACAGTTATAGGATATACAGTGAGTCCAACGGCTGACCAATTTTAGTAAAAACACCACTAAGAATTTAAAGACACATGGAGCAGGGCCACAGTAACAAGGTACGACGTGTTCTCATTAGAAAGGAGAGGGTCTGCTTTACAGTTATAGGGTACGCAGTGAGTCCAACAGCTGACCAATTGTAGGAAAAACCCCACTAAGAATTTAAAGACACACGGAGCAGGGCCACAGTAAGAAGGAACATGTTCCCATTAGAAAGGAGAGGGTCTGCTATACAGTTATAGGGTATGCCTTGAGTCGAACGGCTGACCAATTTTAGAAAAAACCCCACTAAGAATTTAAAGACACATGGAGCAGGGCCACAGTAACAAGGTACAACATGTTCCCATTAGAAAGGAGAGGGTCTGCTATACAGTTATAGAGTATACAGTGAGTCCAACGGCTGACAATTTTAGGAAAAACCCCACTTAGAATTTAAAGACACACGGACACATGGAGAAGGGCCACAGTAACAAGTTCGACATGTTCCCATTAGAAAGGAGAGGGTCTGCTATATAGTTATAGGGTATGCAGTGAGTCCAACGGCTGACAATTTTAGGAAACACCCCACTAAGAATTTAAAGACACACGGAGCAGGTCCACTAACAAGGTACAACATGTTCCCATTAGAAAGGAGAGGGTCTGCTATACAGTTATAGGGTACGCAGTGAGGCCAACGGCTGATCAATTTTAGGAAAAACCCCACTAAGAATTTAAAGACACATGGAGCAGGGCCACAGTAACAAGGTACGACATGTTCCCATTAGACAGGAGAGAGTCTGCTATACAGTTATAGGGTATGCAGTGAGTCCAACAGCTGACCAATTGTAGGAAAAACCCCACTAAGAATTTAAAGACACACTGAGCAGGGCCACAGTAACAAGGTACAACATGTTTCCATTAGAAAGGAGAGGGTCTGCTATACAGTTATAGGGTATGCCGTGAGTCCAACGGCTGACTAATTTTAGGAAAAACCCCACTAAGAATTTAAAGACACATGGAGCAGGGCCACAGTAACAAGGTGCGACATGTTCCCATTAGAAAGGACAGGGTCTGCTATACAGTTATAGGGTATGCCGTGAGTCCAACGGCTGACCAATTTTAGGAAAATCCCCACTAACAATTAGAGATGAGCGTTGTTCTACTCGAACTGTTCGCCAATCTCAAATTCGAGCTGTTTTGGGCGGTGTTCGAGCCGTTCGGCGAACACGAACAATTTGATAAAAGTTCGGCTGTTCAAGGTTATGTTCGATAACTGTTCGTGCACCAAAATCATAACTGGATTTTTTCTCAGTAATGATGAAAATTAATGTTAATACGCAGTTTGAGTGTACAGCGGGGTGGGGGGAGGGGCAGGGGATGGATCTCTGCAGGAACAATGAAGATCTCCATTTTTTTTCTCTTTCCCGCATTTGCAGTGGGGAGGTGCAATCTGTCAGCCTATCAGCAGCGCACACACGGAGCGAAGTGCTTTTTTTCACACAAGCAAGGGCATGTGTCAATGGCAGTGTATGTCACATGTCCTTGCCCTATAAGACCAAGCCATTTTCCCCGTCGCCACATTTTCTCACTGCTGCAGCTGCGTGTTAGACGGCACCGCTGTTGCTGTGTGCGCTATACCTTGTTAATTTCAAGCCAATTTTCGCACAAATATACAGATAGCTTGGGAGTAGGGAATAGTTGTTATTGCAGTCCTTTTAAGGACTAGGTTACAGCATTTCCTACGACTTTTATCAGGGAGGTCTGTGCTCTTAAATAGATAGGTTGTGGGAGTAAAGACTAATTGTAATTGGAGTCCTTTTCAGGACTAGGTTACATCAGTTCCTATCAGTTTTTGCCAGGCAGGTCTGTGCCAGTGCTGTGCAAGTTTTTTTCACAGCATTTGGCTGAATCTAGCAAAGCTAATCCTTTTTGGCCTATTGCAGAGTGTGTTAGTCAGTGGAGTAGCCTATCTGTGCTGCAAGATATACCACCTGTGTATAGAATACCAATTTTTTTACTGCACCTAGTGAAGTAAAATCTTTTGGGCATAGCATCATTCTATTAGTCCATCTATACTGACCTCCATCAGGTTGCAAATTAAAACTAATTTTTATCTGCATCTACAGTACCTCTGAAAAAATATTTCGGCTTCTAGCTGTGTGTGGGACTTGTTGTATTAGTCCATCTATACTGACCTCCATCAGGTTGCAAACTGAATATATTTTTTTCTGCATCTACCTCTGAAAAAATATTTGGGCTTCTAGCTGTGTGTGGGTCTTGTTCTATTAATCCATCTATACTGACCTCCATCAGGTTGCAAACTGAATATAATTTTTTTCTGCATCTAGCTCTGAAAAAATATTTGGCCTTCTAGCAGTGTGTCGGACTTTCTCTATTAGTCCATCTATACTGACCTCCATCAGGTTGCAAATTAAAAATAATTTGTATCTGCATCTACAGTACCTCTGAAAAAATATTTGGGCTTCTAGCTGTGTGTGGGACTTGTTGTATTAGTCCATCTATACTGACCTCCATCAGGTTGCAAATTAAAAATAATTTTTATCTGCATCTACAGTACCTCTGAAAATATATTTGGGTTTCTAGCTGTGTGTGGGACTTGTTGTATTAGTCCATCTATACTGACCTCCATCAGGTTGCAAACTGAATATATTTTTTTCTGCATCTACCTCTGAAAAAATATTTGGGCTTCTAGCTGTGTGTGGGACTTGTTGTATTAGTCCATCTATACTGACCTCCATCAGGTTGCAAATTAAAAATAATTTGTATCTGCATCTACAGTACCTCTGAAAAAATATTTGGGCTTCTTGCTGTGTGTGGGACTTGTTGTATTAGTCCATCTATACTGACCTCCATCAGGTTGCAAACTGAATATAATTTTTTTCTGAGTCTAGCTCTGAAAAAATATTTGGCCTTTTAGCAGTGTGTCGGACTTTCTCTATTAGTCCATCTATACTGACCTCCATCAGGTTGCAAATTAAAAATAATTTTTATCTGCATCTACAGTACCTCTGAAAAAATATTTGGGCTTCTAGCTGTGTGTGGGACTTGTTGTATTAGTCCATCTATACTGACCTCCATCAGGTTGCAAATTAAAAATAATTTGTATCTGCATCTACAGTACCTCTGAAAAAATATTTGGGCTTCTAGCTGTGTGTGGGACTTGTTGTATTAGTCCATCTATACTGACCTCCATCAGGTTGCAAACTGAATATATTTTTTTCTGCATCTACCTCTGAAAAAATATTTGGGCTTCTAGCTGTGTGTGGGACTTGTTGTATTAGTCCATCTATACTGACCTCCATCAGGTTGCAAATTAAAAATAATTTGTATCTGCATCTACAGTACCTCTGAAAAAATATTTGGGCTTCTAGCTGTGTGTGGGACTTGTTGTATTAGTCCATCTATACTGACCTCCATCAGGTTGCAAATTAAAACTAATTTTTATCTGCATCTACAGTACCTCTGAAAAAATATTTCGGCTTCTAGCTGTGTGTGGGACTTGTTGTATTAGTCCATCTATACTGACCTCCATCAGGTTGCAAACTGAATATATTTTTTTCTGCATCTACCTCTGAAAAAATATTGGGCTTCTAGCTGTGTGTGGGTCTTGTTCTATTAATCCATCTATACTGACCTCCATCAGGTTACAAACTGAATATAATTTTTTTCTGCATCTAGCTCTGAAAAAATATTTGGCCTTGTAGCAGTGTGTCGGACTTTCTCTATTAGTCCATCTATACTGACCTCCATCAGGTTGCAAATTAAAAATAATTTTTATCTGCATCTACAGTACCTCTGAAAAAATATTTGGGCTTCTAGCTGTGTGTGGGACTTGTTGTATTAGTCCATCTATACTGACCTTCATCAGGTTGCAAATTAAAAATAATTTTTATCTGCATCTACAGTACCTCTGAAAAAATATTTGGGCTTCTAGCTGTGTGTGGGACTTGTTGTATTAGTCCATCTATACTGACCTCCATCAGGTTGCAAACTGAATATATTTTTTTCTGCATCTACCTCTGAAAAAATATTGGGCTTCTAGCTGTGTGTGGCACTTGTTGTATTAGTCCATCTATATTGACCTCCATCAGGTTGCAAACTGAATATATTTTTTTCTGCATCTACCTCTGAAAAAATATTGGGCTTCTAGCTGTGTGTGGGTCTTGTTCTATTAATCCATCTATACAGACCTCCATCAGGTTGCAAACTGAATATAATTTTTTTCTGCATCTACCTCTGAAAAAATATTTGGCCTTGTAGCAGTGTGTCGGACTTTCTCTATTAGTCCATCTATACTGACCTCCATCAGGTTGCAAACTGAATATATTTTTTTCTGCATCTAACCCAGCCAGTAGTTTTGGCCTAATACCACAGTTTGGCCACTCAGCTCTGCTCGGTTACCATCCATTGTTTTTTTGTGCAAACAACTCCAGAGTTGTGAATTAGTTAACCACCAAAATGAGTGGAAAAAGGCCTGCTGCTGGTGGAAAGGGGAATAGGCGTGTTGGGAAGGGGAAAAAAGGTTGTGTCCGTGGGGTAGGTGTTAAAGCAACAGTAACATCTGCAGAAGAAAGACCATCTTCCAGCCAAACTAAAATGTCTACTTCTTTTAGCGGACAATGTGATAAGATCCCTTTCTTACGGCCACGCCAATCGCTACAAATTCCAGATGAGGCACAAAAACAGCAGGTGCTTCAACGGATATCAAGTGCTCCTTTAAGTGGGGTCTCCTCCACATCAACTTCAACATCACAAATACTCCAGTCCTCAAAGGTGTCACCCAAATCGCACAGATGGTTGAGTCTGCAGAGCTGTTTACTCATACTATAGCCTGGGAATCAGAGGTCGACTCCAGCGCTTCTGTGAATCCAGACGAGGAAATGATCTGCACTGATGCCCAGAATCTTTATGAGTCGGATCCAGGACCAGACGCAGAAGGTTCTGACCATAATGTAGACCCTCATTCCCAAACTGTAACTCCTGTTGGTGGAGACAATGAGGAAGACGATGATAAGACTCAAATACCTGAATGGAGCGACAACTTTAGTTTTTTGTCAGGGCAGGAACAGGTTGGCTCTGAGGACGACGGGTGTGATAACACACAGGGTGATGATGATGAGGTTGGAGATCCCACTTACTGTCAACCCACAGTCAGCCAAGAGATGAGGTCAGAAGAGGAGGTGGAGGAAGATGCTAGTGACGACGAGGTCAGGTTGCGCCTTCCTGGACAGAGACGTAGTACTGGAAGCACGTCAACAACTGCATCCTCAAACACAACTCTGCCTCTCACCACAAGTCGTGGTGGCTCTTCAGGTCGCATGGGTGCTAAGCCTTGCATAGCCTGGGCATTTTTTCAGATCGATAAAGATGACCCAACTCGTGTTATCTGTAACATTTGTCAGCAAAAGCTAAGTAGAGGCCAAATAATACATAGTTTGAGTACTTCATGCATGAACCGGCACATGGACATGAAGCATAAGTTGCAGTGGGAAGCTCAGTGTGCTACAATGCGGCCTAGCCGGCCGGGCCAACCACCGTCTGCCATATCTTGTGCATCCGCGGCCTCTTCATCCTCTGTGACTGGGGGGACAGCAGTCACACCTGTTTTGGGGCGCAGACCTGCCACCTCTTTACCCGCAACAGCCAGCGTGATTGGCAGGTCATCATTTTCTTTGGAGGTGGTAACAGCAGCTGGTGTTGAGCGCTGTCCGACATCGATAGCACCAACTTTGGATCAAGGCAACCTAACATGTCCGCCTGCATCTTCCTCACAGACCGGCAGTTGCCGGGGACACCCTTATCAACCCCGTCTAAGCACAATAGCCAGCCCTCGGTCCCTCAGATGTGGACAAGTAAAAGACCATTTCCTCCTAGCCATGAGAAAGCTAAGAGGTTGAATTTCACCATCTGCAAGCTCTTGGCTACAGAAATGCTGCCTTTCCGCCTGGTGGACACAGAGGATTTTCGAGATCTTATGTCCGTCGCAGTGCCCCAGTACCAGATGCCCAGTCGGCACTACTTCTCAAAGAAAGGTGTGCCTGCGCTCCACCAGCATGTCGCACACAACATCACGGATTCTTTGAGAAACTCTGTGTGTGACAGGGTGCATTTCACCACAGACACTTGGACGAGTAGGCATGGACAGGGGCGTTACATGTCGCTGACTGGGCACTGGGTAACTATGGTGACAGCAGGACAAGGGGCTGCTGTCCAAGTCTTACCGTCCCCACGAGTTGTGCGTCAATCCTCTTTATGTCAAAGTTCCTCCACTGCTTCTGCCTCCTCAACCTCCTCTCGGTCTTCCACCTGCACCCAAAGCCTGTCTGGTCATGCCACAAGCTTTCTAACTGCGCAGAAGGGATCCTGCACACCTCCTTACTATGCTGGCAGTAGGGCTCAACGTCATCAGGCGGTTTTTACATTGAAATGTCTGGGAAATGTGAGTCACACAGCTGAGGAGTTGTGGTCAGCTCTGGAGAACCAATTTCATGAATGGTTGTCTCCACTGGACCTGAAACCAGGGAAGGCCGTGTGCGACAATGCTGCAAACCTGGGTGCGGCCCTTCGCCGGGGCAATGTCACACACGTGCCTTGTATGGCTCACGTGTTGAACCTGGTTGTCCAGCAATTTTTAGCCCACTATCCCAGACTAGATGGCCTTCTGCAGAGGGCACGGTCGCTGTGTGCTCACTTCCGCCGTTCGCATCCCGCAGCTCAGCGACTTACATCTCTACAGAAGTCGTTGGGCCTGCCACTTCACCGGCTAAAATGCGATGTGCCTACCCGGTGGAATTCAACTCTGCACATGTTGCAGCGACTGTGGCAGCACCGACAAGCCCTGGTGCAATACGTTCTGACGTATAGCCTGGGCCAACGAGATTCAGAGGTGGGGCAAATCACGCTGGAGGAGTGGTCTCAGATCAGGGACCTATGCACCCTTCTGCACAGTTTTGAAATGGCGACGAAGATGTTTAGTGCTGACGATGCCATTATCAGCATGACTATTCCGGTGATTTACATGCTGGAGCACATGTTAAACAGAATTCGGAGTCAGGTGGTGGCACAAGAGGAGGTGGAGGAAGTAGAGGAGGAGGAGTTGTATGCGGAAGGGCTAACATCTGCAAGGTCCAGACGGTCGGCAGCACCAAGGCGGCAGGCATGTGAGGGTGGGGGAGATGGTTTTTCCAGGGCGCATGGTAGCAGCCAAACTAGTGAGGAAGGTGCAGGAGCCCAGGAAGAAGTGGAGGACGAACTGATGGAAGACTCATCAGATGAGGGAGACCTTGATCACATTTCTGTTGTGCGAGGTTGGGGGGAGAGGACAGAGGAAGGAAGCATGATTGTTACCTCGCCACCAACACAACAGGGACTTGGTGCTCCTGGATGCGCAACACACATGAGTGCCTTCTTGCTGCACTACCTGCAACATGACCCTCGAATTGTGAGAATTAGAAATAATCCTGACTACTGGGTTGCCACACTGTTAGATCCCCGGTACAAAAGTAAATTTGCAGAAATTATTCCTGCCATAGAAAGGGATGCACGCATGCAGGAGTATCAGCAGAGACTGTTGCAGAATCTTACATGTGCTTTTCCACAAAATACCAGTGGTGCACGTAATGAATCTCACAGTTCCAACTTGCCAACCGTGGGACCGTCAAGTGTTCAGCACTCAAACCGTAACAGAACCACAGTATCTGGTGGTAACATCAATTTTGCGGAATCATTTCACCACTTTTTTAGCCCATCCTTTGCAAGGCCACAGGAGACAAGAAGTCTGACACATAGTCAACGCCTAGAGACGATGGTACAGGAGTATCTCCAAGTAAACATTGAAGCCACGACTGTGTCACTGGACCCTTGCTCTTTTTGGGCTTCCAATCTGGATAAATGGCCGGAGCTAGCCACTTACGCCTTGGAGATCTTGTCATGCCCCGCAGCCAGTGTTCTGTCTGAACGTGTGTTCAGCGCTGCTGGTGGTGTGCTGTCAGATAAGCGCACACGGCTCTCCACTGATAATGTAGACAGACTCACGTTCATAAAGATGAACAAATCATGAATCCGAAACGACTTTTCTACCCCTGTGTCATCCTGGGGAGAGTAAAAGCTTGATGATTGTTTAAAATCACCCTACCAACCGTTTTAAGCTTTCAAATTACTAATCATGTTTATCTGTATCTTGACTGGAAAATAATTTGGGCTTTGTAGCAGTGTGCAGCACTGATCCTATTAGGCCATCTATAATAAGCTCCACCAGATTTAAAATTAAAAATAATTTTTAGCTGCATCTAGCCCGGAATATAATTTTGGAGCTCCGAGATGCGCAAGACACATAAGTGCCTTCTTGCTGCACTACCTGCAGCATGACCCTCATGTTGTCAGAATTCGAAGTAATCATGACTACTGGGTTGCCACACTCTTAGATCCCCCAAACTTTTCGATCAACCTTTTCATTTTAATAAAGACCAAAAAAATGGTCATTTTTGAAATTATAAGCATTAGCAGGTTGTTAGAAACTGAAATCAAACAGTTTTCAACTCAAAACTTTATTCTAGGTGATGTTACATTTTCACATAGGACCCCTTGTTCGAAAGGAGCTTCTGAACTCTCTCGTCCATTGAATTTGTCAGGTTTTGGATGGTTTCTGCTTCAATTGTTTTGCATGAGGACAGAATACCCTCCCAGAGCTGTTGCTTAGATGTGAACTGCCTCCCGCCATCATAGACACTCCTTTTAATGATGCTCCAAAGGTTCTGAATGGGGTAGAGGTCAGGGGAGCATGGGGGTCACACCATAAGTTTGTCCCCTTTTATGCCCATATCAGCCAGAGATGCAGATGTTTTATGTGCAGCATGAGATGGTGCATTATCATGCAGAAAAATGATCTTGCTGTGAAATACACGGTTCTTCTTCTTGAACCATGGCAGGAAGTGCTGTTTGAGAAAATCCACATACATTATGGAGTTCATCTTTAGCGCCTTCAGGGATCCTAAAGGGGCCGACAATCTCTCTCCCCATGATTCCAGCCCAAAACATTACTCCACCTCCTCCTTGTTGGCGCTGTAGCCGTGTTTGCGTGGGGTGTCCATCAACCAGCCATCCTCCACTCCATCCATCTGGACCATCGAGCGCTGCACGGCACTCATCCGTGAACAAAACAGTTTTGAAATCAGTCTTCATGTAATGTTTGGCCCACTGGAGCCGTTTCTGCTTGTGTGAAGTGGATAGAGGAGGTCGACAGGATGGCGTATGCACAGCTGCAAACCTCTGAAGGACCCTGCATCTTGTTGTTCGGGGGACGTTGGAGGCACAAGCAGCTTCAAAAACTTGTCTGCTGCTATGACAAGGCTTTTTTGCCGCTGCTCTTTCAACCTGACGTAATTGCCTGTAGGAAAGAGTCCTCAATTTGCCCTTATCAGCACGCACACGTGTGTACTGTGAATCAGCTACATACTTCTTGATTGCCAAGACACTTCATCCTGATCATCGCACAATGTTGATTGTAGTCATGCCTTGACCTAAACACTCCACAATTTGTTGCTTCTCAGCAGCCGACACATCCTTTTTCTTTCCCATTTTGGCAGAAAATGTAGGCTGCTGAATAATGTGAGAGAGCCTTCTTAAGTAGTCTTGCCTTTCATTGGACACACCTGCCAAACTAATTAGCACTGGTGTCTGCAATTGCTTACAGTGATATAAAGAGCCCTGACACACATCACCATCAATGAGTTTAACTGACAAACAAACAAATTCTTCCCTCATCACTCCTAAACACTTTTTGCATAATAATTTGGAACACAGTGTACATGTGCTTTTCCACAAAACACCAGTGGTTCACGTAGTGAATCGTACAGTTCTAACTTGCCAACCGTGGTCTGTATGGAGTTGTTCAATAAAGGGCCCAAAATTAAGATAACATAGATGGGAGAGGTCTCTATGAATAGGAATTCCTAAGTATTTGATACCCTGTGAGGGCCAGGCAAAGGGAAAATTGGACTGGATGGAATCCTATATGGATTTGGGGAGGGAGACATCGAGGGCCTCAGACTTCGCTGCATTGATTTTAAAATTTAACCATGTAACAAAGTGATCTATTTCAGCCATAACAGCATGGATGGATATATGTGATTGAGTGATATATACTAGGACATCATCAGCAAATAGAGAGCACTTGTACTCGGTGCCTCCCACCTCAATCCACCTAATATTGGGGTTATGGCGAATTGATGAGAGCAGGTGCTCCGTCACTAGGATGTATAAGAGAGGGGACAGAGAACATCCCTGCCTTGTCCCATTGGTGATTGTGAAAGGTGATGAAAATGTTCTGACGCGCCCCCTGGGCCTTGGGACACCCGGAGCCGGACCCTTTTTGGTGGATGCTGGTGGTTGTAGTCTCCGTGGCGGCAACCCGGTTCCGTGGCTCAGGGCGGTCAAACCAGTGGCGGAACTATTTATGTGGTTTTGATGTTTAAATGTCCGACTACGCCACCCGTGGATTGCGGTCAGAGTGAACCGCCGCTCTAGGGCAGACCGCTGAGGCTGGTGTTGTGGGTGCAGCAGAGCATAGCATAACTCCCCACGGGAGGAGTATAGCCTCAGGGCAGTGTATGCGGAGGATGGGGGTGATGGTGCAGGGCAGCAGCAGTAATGACACGGAGTCAGTGATGCAGTCCAGGGCCTTTACTCACAGTTCTTATTATCCAGACCACGTCTGCAGGTAACGGCTGCCCACGTCGTACTGTGCTCACCAGGTGAGGGGCTCAGACAACTCCCAGATAACTTTGGAGCGCTTCACAGGACCCCCTTTGTGTGTCCTTTGTCTGGCCTTTCTTACCAACCCTTCTGTCCGGCTGCCTCGGGCCTCCT
The DNA here is from genome assembly GCF_046119375.1 of Phyllobates terribilis. Lineage (NCBI taxonomy): Eukaryota > Metazoa > Chordata > Amphibia > Anura > Dendrobatidae > Phyllobates > Phyllobates terribilis. The sequence continues at coordinate 1,120,870,659 of NW_027362761.1, read as the reverse complement.
CTTGGTAAACTTGGCGCCAGTCTCCCTGACCCTATGTGGTGCCTTCCTAGCGGGTGTAGCGAGGGGCTGCGCCACATAAAATGTCACAGCCTCCTGTTTCTAGCTGAGGGTCGTTTCCTGCCTCCACTAGTTTCGGGGACCGGTCTCCCCCTTTGGCCTGACCCCTCCACGCAGGTGGATTCTGGCGTGCGGTGGCGACTCGCCCGTCCGCACCCCTGAGATCCCTTCGTTCCTCGTTCCTGGAGCCTTCTCCGCTCCTCTTCCTTCCTTCTCCCTCTTCCAGGCCTGGGCCTCTGTTACTAGGCCCGCCTCCGGAGCAGAGCTCATGCAGAGCCCCTGCTCCCTGCCACTTCTGCTCAGACTTCTCTGCACTGAACTAAGATGGTGCCCACCTTTTATACTCCCTTCTCAATGCACCCAGGAACTGCTTCCTCCCTGCTCCTGCACTACAGGGTTCCCCTTCCTCAGTGTTCCCTCCCCCCACTCCAGCCAGGGACAGGGACTGTCGTGCCCATCTCAGGGGCATATTGGTCGCCCTGCCCCACGGCAATGTGGTGTAATGCATGCAGGTGTCGGGTCCTGATCCACACTACATCCTTACCTGAGAGTGAGATATCACACCTCTGGGTGAGGTGCAATACCTCTGTAGCAACCGAGCCCTCAGGGTGCTACAGTTCCATTTATCTTCAGCGTAGGTGACGTATTGCGATACAGGGCCGTGATTTTGGCTATAAAAGGGTCCCCTAGACCCCTACCCCAAGCTTTTTAAGAGAATCATATATGGCGTGCCAGGAGACTCTATGGAATGCTTTCTCAGCATCCAACGAGAGTATCTAATTACAAATTTTTAACTGCATCTAGCCCAGGAAATACTTTGTGCCTAGTAGCAGGGTCTGCTAGTCAGCGGATTATCCCGGCTGTTAAGCAAGCTACACCACCTGTAGTTTGGACACTTCATTTTTTCAAAGGAAATGCTTCGGGACCACGGGATACTCAGTGAAGAGCATCAGGAGGCACCCCAAGGCATAGGGGCTGGGACTGGCAGTAGGATGCCTTGCGGTGGACAGCCGAGCTCGATCCTTATAAAAGCTTTTTAACTGCAGCAGCTTTAGTGGACGCTACTGGAGCTGGAATTACGCGGCTGCTGGCATGAGACTTGCCCTCCAATAGATACTTGTAAATGGATTTAAAGTGTATTCATTCAAATTAGAGAGACAATTTAAATTAAAAAGCTTAGAGATGCCTCCACCACAGGGGGGCTCGCTCGACCCACCAGCGGACAGGCACCAGTATTGGGAGAGGGGGGCTGGCCATCAGGGTTCACCGCGGCTCTGGCACAAACCCGGCGACACGGAGGTGGCACGGGCAGGAGCGGACTGGCCGTGTCGGCTTCTCACTTTTTGGATTTTAGAAGGGCATGACATGCCTATATCTGTGTCTCCCCCTCCTTTTACTCCTCCAACTCTTTTATTTTCGCATGACTATATGTACTTGTCACTTTTCCATGTGTTAGTTATGTCTTCTGAGCAGTTTGTCAGCTTTTGGACACCTTTGAAGGTGTTTTCTATGTGTTTCTATGTGTTTTTGTTTGCCTGCCATTGGTTTTAACGGTGTTCGAAGGTGTTCGACGAACAGTTCGACGAACAGTTCGGCGAACACACGGGTGTTCGACGAACCGAACCGAACTCGAACACTACGGGGGTGGCTCAACACTACTAACAATTTAAAGACACATGGAGCAGGGCCACAGTAACGAGGTACGACATGTTCCCATTAGAAAGGACAGGGTCTGCTATACGGTTATAGGGTATGCAGTGAGTCCAACAGCTGACCAATTTTAGGAAAAACCCCACTAAGAATTTAAAGACACATGGACACATGGAGCAGGGCCACAGTAACAAGTACGACATGTTCCCATTAGAAGGGAGAGGGTCTGTTATACACTTATAGGGTATGCAGTGAGTCCAACAGCTGACCAATTTTAGGAAAAACCCCACTAAGAATTTAAAGACACATGGAGCAGGGCCACAGTAACAAGTTACGACATGTTCCCATTAGAAAGGAGAGAGTCTGCTATACAGTTATAGGGTATGCAGTGAGTCCAACAGCTGACCAATATTAGGAAAAACCCCACTAAGAATTTAAAGACACACGGAATAGGGCCACAGTAACAAGGTACAACATGTTCCCATTAGAAAGGAGAGGGCCTGCTATACAGTTATAGGGTATGCAGTGAGTCCAATGGCTGACCAATTTTAGTAAAAACCCCACTAAGAATTTAAAGACACATGGAGCAGGGCCACAGTAATAAGGTACGACATGTTCCCATTAGAAAGGAGAGAGTCCGCTATACAGTTATATGGTATGCAGTGAGTCCAACAGCTAACCAATTTTATGAAAAACCCCACTAAGAATTTAAAGACACACGGAGCATGGCCACAGTAACAAGGTACGACATGTTCCCATTAGAAAGGAGAGAGTCTGCTGTACAGCTAAATTGTATGCAGTGAGTCCAACGGCTGACCAATTTTAGGAAAAACCCCACTAAGAATTTAAAGACACACAGAGCAGGGCCATAGTAATGACAAATTTCCATTAGAAAGGAGCGGGCCTCCTTTACTTGCAATGTCCATGCACTAACTGTATGGGCTGACAAACATTTACCCCTGGGGGGTATACATGAACATACTGTATAAAAAATTTTTTTTACGGGCATCATAAACACCCTTTAAAAAAATTAGGTGGGTGTTACATCACGGACCACGGTCACCCTGGTGATATGGTGGTGGAGGATGAGGAGAAGGAGGAGGACAAGAGCAAATAGACAAAATCAGGAAGCGTATACCGATGTGTAGGAATAATGAGGAGGTGCATGGGAATACACCTCCTAAGAAAAGACACTGGATTGGAGTTTATGTTATGCTTCTATTATTCGGTGGTGTTGAGAATTCTGGCCCAATCCAGCCCTTGTTCATTTTTATAAGAGTCAGCCTGCCAGCATTTTTAGTTGACAGGCGGATGCACTTATCAGTTATAATTCCACCAGCGGCACTAAAAACCCACTCTGATAAAACGCTGGTGGCAGGGCAGGCCAGGACCTCCAAGGCATAGAGAGCCAGTTCATTCCTCGTATCCTGCTTGGATATTGGTACGGTCATCAAGGTACTCCCTCAGCATCTTCCCAAACTTTGCATTCCTTGTGAGAGTACCCTGCGCCTCAGGGACTGTCCGATGGGAGCGTCTGAGAAAACTCTCCCAGAACTTTGACAGTGTTCCCATGCCTCTGCTGGATTGAAGTTGTGTCTCTCTCTCCTGTACTCCTTGGTTGTCCAATGAAGTGTGCCCTCTGCCGCCAGCATTTTCAGATGGGAATTTTTTTAATAGTTCCGCAACAAGGGCCTTCTGGTACAGCCCCATTTTTGTAGACCTGTCCACCTCAGGAATAAGAGATATAAAGTTCTCTTTGTAGCGTGGGTCTAGAAGTGTCACCAACCAGTAATGACTGTCACCCAAAATTTTGAGAACGCGAGGGTCATGGGAAAGGCAGCGTAACATAAAGGCCGCCATGCGTGCCAGACTACTAACAGGCAAGACTTCTGTGTCCTCACCAAGAGGATGACTGACCATGTTCTTCTCCTCTTCTTCCTCCTCTCTGTCCTCTGGCCATCCACGATGAACAGACGGTATGACAGCAGTGCATGCAGTACCGTCTATAGTGCATGAAACTATCTCCTGTCCTTCCTCTTCCTCCTCCTCTTCCTCATTGTCACCCAATCCACGTTGGGATGAGATGAGGCTTGGCTGTGTGTAATCACCCTGTATGGTTCCTTGCCCATCTCATCGTGCTCTGCCTGCAATGCATCCTCTTTGACTGTGAGCAGAGAGCGTTTCAGAAGACAGAGAAGTGGGATGGTAACGCTAATTATGGAGTCATCGCCGCTCACCATCTTGGTGGAGTCCTCAAAGTTTTGAAGGATGGTACATACGTCTGACATCCATGTCCACTCCTGAGGTCTTATGTGCGGAGTCTGAGCTGAATACCGTTAGGCATGTTGATGCTGGTACTCAACAACCGCCCTCTTCTGCTCACAAATCCTTCCCAACATCTGCAGTGTAGAGTTCCAATGCGTGGGGACATCACACACCAGTCTCTGAGCTGGAAGCTGCAAACGCTGCAGAAACACGGCAAGGTCGGTGGAAGCTGTAGCTGACTTTCTAAAATGGGCACACAGGCGGCGTACTATAACAAGCAGATCCGGCAGCTCCGGGTAGGTTTTGAGAAACCGCTGAACCATGAGGTTAAGCACATGGGCCAGGCTTGGTACGTGTGTGAGCTCGCCTCGCCTCATAGCTGCCACCAGGTTCCGGCCATTGTCACACACGACCATGCCTGGCTGTAGGTTCAGCGGTGTGAGCCACAGATCTGCCTGCTCTTTCAGAGCTGTCCACAACTCTTCAGCATTGTGCGGTTTTTCACCTAAGCATATTAGCTTCAGCACAGCCTGTTGCCGCTTGGCCGAGGCAGTGCTGCTGTGCTTCCAGCTTGTGACTGATGTGGTCATTTCGGAGATGGAGGCTGAAGAGTAGGCAGAGGCTGAGGTGCAGGAGCTGTAGACCATGGGGGCAATCCTGATTGACCTAGGGTCCGGAATCCTTGGCGTCGAGAGGACGCGTTCCGTCCCAAGGTCCGACTGGGTCCGGACTTCCACTATGTTAACCCAGTGTGCCATCAGCGAGATGTACCATCCCTGCCCACAAGCATTTGTCCACGTGTCCATGGTTAGGTGAACTTTACCTGTAACTGCGTTGTTGAGAGCACGGCTAATGTTTTGGGACACGTGCTTGTGTAATGCAGGGACGGCACACCAGGAGAAATAGTGGCGGCTGGGGACAGAGTACCGAGGGATGGCCGCCGCCTTCAGGTTGCGGAATGCTTCCATCTCCACGAGCCTAAAAGGCAACATTTCGAGCTCAAGCAGTCGTGAAATGTGAGAATTTAGTACTGTGGCCTGTGGGGAGTTGGCTGCATATTTGCACTTGCGTTCCAAGGGCTGGGGTATGGACAACTGAATGCTGCGCTGGGACAAGGACATGGACGTGCTTCCTGATGCTGCTACTTGAGAGTGTTCAACAACAGGTGCAGGGCAGGAGGCATCATGGACAGGGAATTGGCTTGCATGCACAACAGCGGAAGAAGCAATGGGGCCACCCGCAGACACTGTTCCTGGACCCTGGGGTTCGGCCCACAAAGTCGGGTGCTTTGCTGCCATGTGCCTGATCATGCTGGTGGTGGTCAGGCTGGTCATTTTGCCACCCCTGCTGATGCTGGCCTGACAGGTGTTGCAAATGGCCTTTTTGGGGTTATCGGCAGAGTCTTTAAAAAACAACCAGACTTGGAAAGACCTAACAGTTGTACTGGCAACTTCCTTCGTGTTGGTGTTACGGGGAACGGTTGCCTGCCTTCTGTCTGCGGCCACCACACTGCTTCTTCCTGCCTGTTGGGGTGCTCTGCCTCCCTCTCCCTGTGTGCTGCTGTCCTCGCTCAGCATGTCCTCCTGCCAGGTTGGGTCAGTTACTATATCATCCACAACCTCGTCTTCCACTTCCGCACCCTGGTCCTCCTCCTGACTTTCTGGCAATAGTGTCTCATCATCGTCCACCTCTTGTGACACTTTCCCACCGTCACTATCGTGTGACCATGGCTGCTCAAATATTTGGGCATCGCTACACGCGATCTCCTCTTGCCCCGCTTCAAGTGGATTGGGTGAGAGGCCCGAATCTATAAATGGAAAAGTCAACAGCTCTTCAGAGTGTCCAAGTGTGGGATCAGTTTTCTCTGGGTACTCAATATGGTGGGAGGAAGGAGGATCAGGGTGAGGAATATGCGGTCCAGACTCACGGCTACTGAGACTTGACCGTGTGGAAGACAGGGTGGTGGTGGCTAAGTGACTGGAATCATTATCCGCTATCCAACCAACAACCTTTTGACACTGCTCTGGGTTCAATAATGGTGTGCTGCGGTTCCCTAGAAATGGGGAAAGAAAGGTCAGGTGAGAAGATGTGGGTGTTTGTTGTGGCACAATTTTGGCTTGCCCACGGCCTTGTCCTCGGCCTCTGCATGCACCATTACCATCACGTCCCTTGCCATGTGCCTTGCCCATTTTAAATGGAGGACATTATCTTCCACGCTCATTACAAATGACTGAGTTTGGAGCGAATTTATATGTGATCCGTGTGATGGAGAAAGCAGAGTTTTAAATACCTGGCCTGTAGGTAAGTAGTTTGACCAGCAAACTGCTGTGAATTGCTTCACTGACACACTGAAGGAAATTTTTAATAGAGGCCAGAAATGGCAGTATTTTCTGACAACGTAAATGTGAGCGGTGTGACAGAGAAAACTCAGTTTTAAATACCTGGCCTGTAGGTAACTATTTTGAACAGCAATCTGATGTCAATTGCTTCACTGACACACTGAAATTTTTTTTTAATGAAGGCCAGAAATGGCAGTATTTTCTGAAAACGTATATTTAATCCGTGTGACCGAGAAAACACAGTTTTAAATACCTGGCCTGTAGGTATCTGTTTTGAACAGCAAAACAGTGTCAAAAACTTTGCTGACACACTGAAATTTTTTTTTAATGGAGGCCAGAGATGGCAGTATTTTCTGAAAACGTATATGTGATCCATGTGATGGAGAAAACACAGTTTTAAGTAGATGGATTTTTAGCGCTGTAATATGGAAAGGACCTGGCTGTATTCTGCAGTGCCAACAAGCAAATGGGGCAGAAAAACGGTGTTCTCTGGATTGCTTTTTAAGCAAATAATGAGGATTAAGATGCAAAAAAAATTATTCCTGGCCCCTGAGACCTGGGCCTATTTCCAGAAATATCTAACAGCAGCAGCAGACAGAACTGGAATGGAGCCTCTTGTGCTATATGCACTGCAGTCTGCTATATACACCGCCTGCCTATACACCCTGCCTGCCTGATATCTCTGCAGATGGATTAGTCCTCTGAAGGACTGTTTGTTAAGATGGATAATTGTAATGTACGGTTTTTCTCCCTACACTACCTAATACACGGTCAAATCTCTCCCTGACACAGCAGCAGCTCTCCCTACACTGTCTGATCCGGAGTGACTGTGACGAGCATGGCGGCGCCAGGTCTGATATAGATCTGATGATGCTGTGCGGCCAGCCAATCACTGTAATGCCCACAACCAGCATGGCTACGGCATTACAGTGCATGGCAGGCAATCCCTGCTTGTTCATTGGCTCTCTAAAGAGCGACAAACATGCAGGGAGGGGACCGTTCGCTCATCACTACATCCGATCACACTCGGATCAATGTTAATTTTAGGGCAGTGCACATGTTCAAGTTTTTCCTCGGACTGACTAGCAGCATGCTTGAGTTGAATTTCATTATTGGATTGCACTCGGCTATGCAAGTCAATGAGTCCGTGAAAAACATCAGGCTGCAGTGTGGTCCAATTTCCACGGACTGACAGAATAGAGGAGATGGAGAAATTTTTTTTTCCATCTTATCCTAATGTGAGAAAATCGGATAATACTATGATCATACTTTGATCAAACTCTGATCAGAGTGTGATTACCATATTCAGCCTTATTCTCTCTGACGTGAGACTATACGCTGATAGGAACCTCGTCTAACTGGAAGTAATCTACTTCAGACAATTATGCTAAAACTTGGTACTAGTAACTGACTTAAATATAACTGACAATCTTGCATTGACTCAAAAAAACTCACTAAATTGTAGATCTGTTAAAATATACCCTTTGGAACTTATGCACTCTCCTATCTGGGTATGATCACCTACAGCTATAAGTTCAGTAAATGCTGCTGACGTGTGTGTTATGTGTTTTTGTATGCTGTTATATCAGTGGAACATGAGTTAAACCATACCTTCAGGTTCCATGTAAGTTTTACCCTCCTTGTCATTCCTTTAAATATATCTTGTTTTATGACCACAGAATTCGTATAAGATCTTCTGGTCTTATCAATACTTGATAGTAAAGCTGATACTTATTAAACCAAATGCCAGCTCATGAATCTTTGATCTTGTTATATAACCAGCAGACTGTAACTTCATTTTTTTCTGTATTATATTCAAATGTCATTGAGGGGGGTTAATGTCATCAGTTTCAATGGGAAATGCAAACATTAAAGTTCATCCATATACCTTATGATATAATATGTAGCTGACAATTCATGATTCTTCGGCTAAGTTTACTTTCAGATGTAGCTCTTATATTGAACCTTGAAATACGACAAAATAAGAGAAAAATCTTTAGAATGTGAGGGAAACTTTACAGATTTATATAATTATTTTCTCTATACAGATATTGATGTCATGAAGGTATAAGCTGAAATTCGATTTGCTGACAAGTTATTTACCGCAAATTTAATATGTCTCTGTAGATGCCAGAGCATAATAAAAATAATATGTAAAAAATAAAAAAAATCCTTTACACTTACCTTACTGCTCACCTCTTCGCTCCTCACCATCACCGTTACCCATCCAGTCTTCATCGCATCTTCTAATCCCAGTCGCAAGTGTTGAAAGGTCAAAATGTCTTGACATCACGACGTGAGCCATTATCTTGCTCGCTTATGCATAAAGCTCTTCCGATCCTTGTGTAATTTGTGTAGAAGTGAACTATAAAAAATCTTGATTTTAGCAAATGCAGGTTTTTGTAAAGTTTGAGTAATTCAATTTCAGAAATAAGAATGATTTTCTCAAAGTAGTTGCGCTTTCGATAAGGCAGCCGGGCAGCATTGCGACACTATGAACCTGCAGAGTAACCGTAAAATCTGTAAGTTAATAGCATTTGAGGCAATGACAGGGCTCGCTCTCATCTGCATAAAAAAATTGCTCCCATGTTGATCCTGAAAAGTATGATGACTGTCATGCGAGTACAATGCGATTTTTCTCAACTAGCATCCATGTGACATCCGTATGACATGCATAATCAATCCGTATGCAATGTGTTTTTAACATCATCTTTTAAATACAGTAATCTCTATGTAAATTAAAGCTAGTTTGTTTAAGTAATTAAGCAGTCTTATACAGTATACAGGTATAGATAAAGAGAGAGATAGCCGTCAGATATTTTATAGGCTCTTTGTAGCTTATCTGGCAGCTTTTTAAGAATAAATAAAAAAAAAATAATGTGAGGTCACCCTTATTTTTAATTACCAGCTAAGGGAAAGCAGGCAGCTGTGAGCTGGTCTTAACTGTCTGGGAAGGGGAAAATAAGCTTCCCAGTTTATTAATATCAGCTTACAGCTGTCTGGTTAGACAGCTGCAGGTTGATATTAATAGGCTGGGAAGGGCCATGGATTGGCCCCTTCCCAGACTAATAAGACCAGCCCTCAGCCACCCCAGAAATGGCGCATCTAATGGATGCGCCAATTCTGGTGCTTAGTTTCGGCTCTTCCTGATTTTCCTGGTGCGTTGGCAATCGCTGTAATAGTTTTGGAGTTGATGTCAGCTGTGTAATGTCCACTGACATCAAGCCCAGGGGTTTGTAATGGAGAGGTGTCTATCAGACACCCTCATTGCTAACCCTGTTGTCAAAAGAAAGTAACACACACACAGAAAAGCCCTTTAATTGTAAAAAGAACTCCCCGACAAAATCCCTCTTTTACCTATTTCCATAAAAAAATAATCCACAGGGTTTGTGGAAGTCCATATGGGGGTCCCACGATGATCCCCTTTTTCTTCATTCAGTCTATGGAGCCCCTTTTAGAGAATGCAGCTGCAGTCACTGCCGATTCTCATGCTGCAGAGCACAAGAACCCGGCATCTGCGATGAGTGGTGGCGTCAGTAAGGTTATCACTGTTTATATCCGCTGAACTGCAGTAACTTTACTGACATCATTGCTCACAGCATGAGAACTTACTGCCGGTTCTTAAGCTGCGCATTAATATCAACCCGTAGTTGTCTGCTTAGCCTTTAAATATAGGAAGGACCCAACATCATTTTTTGGGGGGCGGGGTCCCCCCTTTTTAATAACCTGTAGTGATGAGCGAACGTGCTCACCACTGCTCGGTACTCGCCTGAGCATCACTGTGCTTGACAAGCTCGGCGCTCAACGAGTATTTCCGGGTAGCTCGGGCGGGAATTCGGGTCCCCTCCCTGCATGTTTGGTGCTCTTTAGAGTGCCAATGAACATGCAGGGATTGCCTGCCACGCACTGTAATGCCGTAGCCATGATGGTGGGCATTACAGTGATTGGCTGGCTGCACAGCATCATCAGGTGTATATAAGACCAGGCGCCGCCATGCTCGTCACAGTCTACCCCAGAATCAGGCAGAGTAGGGAGAGCTGTTGCTGCGTCAGGAAGAGATTTGCTTGTTAATAGTTAGTATAGGTATTCCACAACATGTATCTATATCCATCTGAACAGTCCATCTGAGGACTAATCCAGCTGCATATATTCAGTGGTGATAGCAGGAGTTAGGATGGCAGGCAGTGTATGTGGCAGACTGCAGTGCATGATACAGCACAAGAGGGTCCATTGAAAATCCTGTTAGTATAGGTATTCCACAACATATATATATATATATATATATATATATATATATATATATATATCCATCTGAGCCAACAGTCCTTCTGAGGGCTAATCCAGCTGCATATAATCCATGCTTGGCAGGCAGGCAGTGTATGTGGCAGACTGCAGTGTATGATACAGCACAAGAGGGTCCATTGAATGTCCTGTCAGCTGCTGCTGTAATAATTACAGATATTTCTAGACATAGAAAGGCAATTTTGTTTTTATCTTAATCCTGGTTATTTGCTTAAAAAGCAATCCAGAGTACACCATTTTTCTGCTCCATTTGCTTGTTCTCACTGCAGAATAAAGCCAGATCTGTTCAATATTTCAACAATAAAAGTCCAGAAATGTGAACTGAACGTGGAAAATATAGGCTTCCTTTTCCATACTGTTGCAGTGTATCGGTGAAACTATTCACACTAGGTTTCTGTGTAGAATAATATTAGTAAATTACAGGCCTACTATTTACAACCGTGGTTCTCTGTCAGACATATCACCTCTAAGACTGTGCAAAAATCAGATATTTCTTCCATTTTCATTCCGTTGCACTGTGTCAGTGAAGCTATTCACACTAGGTCTCTGTGTAGAATAATATTAGTAAAACTATTTAAAACTGTGGTTCTCTATCAGACATATCACCTACAAGGTTGTTCAAAAATCAGACATTTCTTCCATTTCCATTCCGTTGCAGTGTGTCGGTCAAGCTATTCACTCTAGGTGTCTGTGAAGGATAGTATTAGCAAATTACAAGCCTGCTACTTAAAACCGTGGTTCTCTGTCAGACATAACACCTATAAGAGTGTTCCAAGATCAGACATTTCTTCCATTTTCATTTTGTTGCAATGTGTCGGTCAAGCTATTCACACTAGGTGTCTGTGAAGAATAGTATTAGCAAATTAAAGGCCTGCTAGTTAAAATTGTGGTTCCCTGTCAGACATATCACATATAACTGCGATCCAAAATCAGCCATTTCTCGTGAAAGTGGAAAATATTGTCCTCCATTAAAAATGGGCAAAGTGCGTGGCAAAGGACGGGGAAGTGGACGTGATGGTGATGGTGCATGCAGAGGTCGAGGCCGAGAATGTGGCCGTGGGCAAGCTGAAATTTTGCCACAGCAAACACCCACATCTTCTCGCTCGACCATCCTGTCCCAATTAATAGGGGACCGCAGAACACCACTATTGAACCCAGAGCAGTGTGAAAAGGTTATTGGTTGGATAGCAGATAAAGCTTCCAGTCACTTAGCCACCACCACCACCACCATGTCTTCCACACGGTCAAGTCTCAGTAGCTGTGAGTCTGGACCGCACATGCCTCACCCTGATCCTCCTTCCTCCCACCATGTCAAGTGCCCGGAGACAACTGATCCCACACTTGGACACTCAGAAGAGCTGTTCACTTTTCCATTTGTAGATTCGGGCCTCAGGCCCGTCCAGCTTCAAGCGAGTCAAGAGGAGAACGCGTGTAGCGATGCCCAAATATTGGAGCAGCCATGGTTACACAAAGGCGACAGTGGGAAAGTGCAATTACTGTTGCAAGAGGTGGATGATGATGATGATGAGACACAATTGCCAGAAAGTCAGGAGGAGAACCAGGGTGGAAGACGAGATGGTGGATGATATAGTAACTGAGCCAACCTGGCAGGAAGACATACAGAGCAAGGGCAGCAGCACACAGGGGGAGGGAGGCGTAGCACCACAACAGGCAGAGAGAAGCAGCGTGGTGACCGCAGACAGAAGGGGGGAAAGTGTTCCTCGTAACGCCAACACGACGGAAGTTGCCAGTACAACTGATAGGTCTTCCCGAGTCTGGTTATTTTTGAAAGATTCTGCAGATAACCCCAAAAAGGCCATTTGCACCACCTGCCCGGCCAGCATCAGCAGGGGTAGCAAAACTAGCAGCCTGACCACCATCAGCATGATCAGGCACATGGCAGCAAAGCACCCAACTAAGTGGGCCGAACCCCAGGGTCTAGCAACAGTGTCTGTGGGTTACTCCACTGCTTCTTCCGCTGTTGTTCGTGCACATCCATTGCATATGCCAAGATGCCTCCCGCCCTGCACCTGTCGTTACACACTCTCAACTAGCACCTTCAGCAAGCACGTCCACGTCCTTGTCCCAGCGCAGCATTCAGCAGTCCCTACCCCAGTCCTTGGAACGCAAGCGCAAATATGCAGCCAACGCCCAACAGGCCACACTACTAAATTCACACATTTCGCAAATGCTTGCACTCAAAAGTTGCCTTTTAGGCTCGTGGAGACGGAAGTTTTCTGCAGCCTAATGGCTGCAGCCATCCCTTGGTACTCGGTTCCCAGCTGCCACTATCTCTCCCGGTGTGCCGTACCCGCGTTACACGAGCACGTGTCCCACAACATTAGACGTGCCCTCAACAACGTAGTTACTGGGAAAGTTCACCTAACCACGGACACGTGGACAAGTGCTTGTGGGCAAGGACAGTACATCTCACTTACAGCACACTGGGTGAATATATTGGAAGCAGGGGCCCAGTCGGACCTTGGGACGGAACACATCCTCCCGATGCCGAGTATTGCGAGCCCTGGGTCAATCAGGGTTGCTCACCATCCAGCTCCTGCACCTCCTCTTACTCTTCAGACTCCATCTTCGAAATGATCACATCAGTCGCAACCTGGAAGCACTGCAGCATTGCCTCGGCCAAGCGACAGCAGGCTGTGCTGGAGCTAATATGCTTAGTAGTGTTGAGCGAGCACGCTCGACACTGCTCGGTACTCGCCCGAGCATTTCACTACTCAGGATGTTCGGCGAGCACCCAGCATTTTCGGGTTACTCGGGTGGGAGCTCGGGTCTCCGCCCTTCATGTTTGGTGCTCTTTACAGAGCCAATGAACATGCAGGGATTTCCAGCCAGTCGCTGTAATGCCGCAGCCATGTTGTTTGTGGGCATTACAGTGATGGCTGGCCGCACAGCGTCACCTCGAGTGTTTAAATCCGGGCGCCGCCATCTTGGACACAGACGATCCGAATCAGACAGTGTAGGGAGAGTGCTGCTGAGCTAGGGAGAGATTTACACTGTGAAATAGGTAGTGTAGGGTCTCTAAAGCCTGCAAAATCAAACAAACAGTCCTTCTCAGGACTAATATCCATCCCAGATATCAGGCAGGCTGTATAGGAGACCCAGTGATTATACCAACAAACACTGCATTACAGTACTGTGTGCTGCTGCTGCTCAAATTGCTAGACTTAGCCCCAGGTCTCAGGGGCCAGAAAAAATCCTTTTTTTTTCATCTAAATCCATTTTTTTTTCCTCAGTCAGCCTGTACAAATACCCGTCTTATTAACCTTTTGGTATTTCCCGCCCCCCCCAAAAAAAATTGAGTGTGTCTGTGAGTGTTCAGACACAAATATATCTATTTAAAAGAGTCTGGTTTCAGCCAGATAACTAGAACTGTGGTTTTGCAGTTCCACAGTTCAAATCTCTGTATTATCCACCTTTTTGCCTTTTTAACATAAAAAAAAACAGTTTGAGTGTCTCGCTGACTGTTCAGACACAAATATATCTGTTTAAAAGATTCTGGTGTAGGCCAGAGAAATAGAACTGTGGTTCTCCTCTTCCACGGTTCAAATCTCCTTTTTATTACCCTTTTGCCATTGATAGTGCGAGTGTAAGCTATTTTACTTCATTTACAATGGGCAAGGCGCGTGGCAAGGGACGTGGAACTGGATGTTCTGGTGATGGTGCGTGCAGAGGATGGGGCCGTGGCTAAGGTGAAAATGTGCCACAACCAACAGCCACATCTTCTCGCTTCCAGTTCTTGACCGAATTACTAGGGAAGCACAAAACAACACCACTATTGCCAACTGATCAGTGTGAACAGGTTATTAATTGTATAGCAAATACTACTTCCAGTCACCTGGGCACCACCACCTCCAGTCTGTCTTCCACATAGTCAAGTGTTAGTAGCCGTGAGTCTCGACCTCATACTTCTCCACACCCTGATGCTCCTTCCTCCCATCATGCTAAGTGTCGTCAGACAGCAACTGATCCCACAGTTGGACACTCTGAAGAGCTGTTCACTGGTCCATTTCCATATTTGGGCCCCTCGCCTGCTCCGCTTGAAGTGGTGGAAGAGGAGATCCCATGTAGCGATGCCCAAATATTTGAACAGCCACGGCCACTGGAAGGCAACGCTGGCAATTTGTCACAAGAGCTGGACGATAACGAGACACAATTGCCACGAAGTGAGGAGGAGGACCGTGGTGCGGAAGTGGAAGAGGAGGAGGTGGTGGATGATCTAGTAACTGACCCAATGTGGCAAAAGGACACGCAGAGCGAGGCCAGCAGCACACAGGGGGAGGGAGGCAGAGTACCCCAACCGGCAGGAAGAAGCAGTGTGGTGGCCGCAGACAGAAGGCAGGCAACCGTTCCCCGTAACACCAACACGAGGGACGTTGCCAGTACAACCGGTAGGTCTTCCAGAGTCTGGAATTTTTTTTAAAGACTCTGCTGATAACCCCAAAAAGGCCATTTGTACCACCTTCCAGGCCAGCATCAGCAGGGGTGACAAAATTACCAGCCTGGCCACCACCAGCATGTTCAGGCACATGTCAGCAAAGCACCCGACTTTGTGGGGCGAACCCCAGGGTCCACGACCAGGGTCAGCGAGTGTCACCACTGCTTCTTCCGCTGTTGTGCGTGTAAGAGAACCTCCTGCTGTGCGTGCAAGGCAATCCCCTGTCCATACTGCATGCAAAGATGCCCCCTCCTCTCAGTCTTCACTTGTTTCTCAAGAAACAGCATCAACGTCCACGTCCACGTCCCACCGCAGAGTTCAATTGTCCATATCCCAGACCTTTGAACGAAAGCGCAAATTCGCAGCCAATGCCCCACAGGCCACAGTCCTAAATTCACACATTTCACGACTGCTTATGACACGGCCCCTGGGCCATGGGGTACTCGGTGCCGGGCCGGTCGTTGCTAGGGGAGATGTCACAGTGGCAGTGACCCGGTCCGTGACCCAGTGCGGTCAATAAAAGGGGAATATTTACAGGGAATTTATGTACAAAGTTCGTGACGCCACCTGTGGTACGCGGCTATGTGGAGCCGCCGCTGCTGTGCAGAACCTCTGGAGCTGGTATTAGTGCAGCAGGGTTGGTTCAGCTCTCCACAGGTAGAGCTTAGCTCCAGGGCAGTGTAGATGTTGTAGGTTGTGCTGGGCGTTGTAGTGCAGGGTTTGATGGCGCAGCAATAATCACAGAAACAATGGAGTGCAGTCCTCAGGGTCTTTACTCACGGTTATTGCAGTCCAAGTTACAGGTACCAATGTAACTTACCTCGTCGTGCTGCGCTTACTCAGGGAGGGGTTCGGGCAAGCCTCAGATATCTCCGGAGTACTTAACGGGGCCCCCTTCTGTGTCCTCTCTCTGGCCGTCTCCCTGCACCTCATACCTAGTGTCCCAATCCGGTACCTGCGGGCCTTGTCGGGCGACGTCTGTTCTGTCCCCTGGGTCCTCTATAGCTACCTTCTTGGTGAGACAGATATGGACTGTTGGCTGCAGGACTTGAAATACTGCAGCCTCCGGTTTCTAGTTGAGTCATAAAGTCCTCTACTAGTTGAGGGACCAGTCCCCTTTGTGTGGCCTGACCGCTCCACCTCCTGGTGGATTCGGGCGTACGGGTGGCCTCCAGCACTGCCCGTACCCCTGGGGTCCCTTCCTTGTGCCTGGAGCCCTTCCTGCTCCTCTATCCTTCTCTTTCAGTCCTGGGCCTCTCAGGCCCTCCTCCTGAGCAGAGCTCCTGCAGAGCTTCTGCTCCTTCCACTACTCCTCTCATACTGATCTGACTAAACAAGATGGCTTCTCTATTTATACCTTCCTCTCATGTGCTCCCCTAAGCTAATTCCTCCACCCACCCCCACTACATAGCTCCTCCCAACAGCTAGGGACCCGGGACTGTACTCTCCCTTAGGAGCAATCTCTCCCTACCCCCACTGCAGTTATGTGTTGGATGCAGGTGTTAGGGTCCCGAGCTGTACTCCTTCCTTACCTGAGAGTGAGATACCACACCTCTGGGTGAGATGCAGTACCTCTGGGGCACCACACTTGCATTGGAAATGCTGCCTTTTAGGCTGGTGGAGACGGAATCCTTACGCAACCTTATGGTCGTCAAAGTACGTCGCCTGTCAGCTCATTTTCGGTAGTCGGCTACAGCTTCCGCCGTTGCAGCAGCATTTGCAGCTTCCGGCACACTAACTAGTGTGTGATGTCCCCACACGTTGGAACTCTACCCTCCACATGTTGCAAAGGATTTGTGAGCAGAAGAGAGGAGTTGTGGAGTACCAGCTGCAACAAGGCCGTCGATATTCAGATTAGACTCCACACATAAGACCTCAGGAGTGGACATGGATGTCTGACATATGTACCATCCTGACAAACTTTGAGGAGTCCACCAAGATGGTGAGTGGCGATGACGCCATCATTAGCGTCAGCATCCCACTTTTCTGTCTTTAGCAACGCTCTCTGCAGAGAATTAAAGAGAAGGCATTGCAGCCAGAGTATGATGAGATGGATCAAGAAGCCGTAGCGGGCGATTACACACAGCCCAGCCTCATCTCATCCCAATGTGCATTGAGGGACCATGAGGGAGAGGAGGAGGAAGAGGAGGAAGAGGAAGAACAGGAGCTGGTATCATGCGCTGTAGACGGTAGTACCTGTACAACTGTCATAACGTTGGTTCAACGTGGGTGGCCTGAGGAAAGGGGGGGGGGAGGAGGAGAGCATGGTCAGTTGTCATCTTGGTGAGGACACGGAAGTCTTTCCCGTTACCAGTCTGGCACGCATGGCTGACTTTATGTTATGCTGCCTTAACCGTGACCCTCGCGTTGTCAAAATGATGGGTGACAGTCATTACTGGTTGGTGACACTTTTAGACCCCCGCTACAAGGAGAACTTTCACTCTCTTATCCCTGAGGTGGAGATGTTTACAAAAATGGGGCAGTACCAGAAGACCCTTGCTGCAGAACTGTTAAAAAAATTCCCATCTGAACACGCTAGCGGCAGAGGTCACAGTTCGTTGCCCAACCAAGGCGTAGAGGCGAGAGAGACGCAACTCCAATCCAGCAGAGGCATGGGAATACTGTCAACGTTCTGGGACAGTTTTCTGAGACCCGCCCAGCTTACAGGCCCTGAGGCGCGGGGTACTCTCACAAGGAGTGGAAAGTTTCAAAAGATGGTGAGGGAGTACCTTGCTGACCGTAATAGCGTCCTCCATGATTCCTCTGTGCCTTTTAATTATTTGGTATCCAAGCTGGACACGTGGAATAAACTCGTTCTGTACGCCTTGGAGATCCTGTCCTGCCCTGCCGCTAGCATGTTATCAGAGTGTGTTTTTAGTGCCGCTAGGGGAATTATAACTGATAAGTGCACTCGCCTGTCAACTGACAATGCTGACAAGCTGACCCTTATCAAAATGAACAAGGGCTGGATTTGGCCAGACTTCTCATCACCACCAAATGACAGCAGAGTAACATAAAGTCAAATCCACTGTGTTATTTCGGGAGGTGTATTCACATGCACCGCTTCACACCCACACATGGGTATACGCTTCCTCATTTCGGCTGTTTTTTGCTCTTCTCCTTATCCTCTGCCTCCACCACCACTATACCACCAGGGTGACCTTGGTCCATGTTTCCAGCATTGCAAGTTCCTCCGTCCTAATTTTTGGCAGCTTTTGCTTGGAAGGCATAGGCAAAGACTATGGGAGACCCACACCCCAATAATGGGAATAATGTTTTTAATATGCTGTACTGCATGGCTCTTGTAAGGGGCATTGCAAATTCCTCCGTCCTAATTTTTGGCAGCTTTTGCTTGGAAGGCATAAGCAAAGACTATGGGAGACCCACTCCCCCATAATGGAAATAATGTTTTTAATATGCTGTACTGCATGGCTCTTGTAAGGGGCATTGCCAGTTCCTCCATCCTAATTTTTGGCAGCTTTTGCTTGGAAGGCATAGGCAAAGACTATGGGAGACCTACTCCCCAATAATGGGAATAATGTTTTTAATATGCTGTACTGCATGGCTCTTGTAAGGGGCATTGCAAGTTCCTCAGTCCTAATTTTTGGCAGCTTTTGCTTGGAAGGCATAGGCAAAGACTATGGGAGACCCACTCCCCAATAATGGGAATAATGTTTTTAATATGCTGTACTGCATGGCTCTTGTAAGGGGTATTGCAAGTTCCTCCGTCCTAATTTTTGGCAGCTTTAGCTTGGAAGGTATAGGCAAAGACAATGGGAGACCCTTTCCCAATAATGAGAATAATGTTTTTAATATGCTTTACTGCGTGGCTCTTATAAGGGTCATTAAAATCGTCTTGTTAAGCTACTGTGACCTCCACATCTCTTCCAAGGGTCATTGATATTGTCTTTTCATTCCACTGGGACCTCCACGTCTCTTCCAAGGGGCATTGATATTGTCTTTTTATTCCACTCTGACCTCCAAGTCTCTTCCAAGGGGCATTAAAACCGTCTTGCTAAGCAACTGTGACCTCCACATCTCTTCCAAGGGGCATTAAAACCGTCTTGTTAAACCACTCTGAACTTCACGTCTCTTCCAAGGGGCTTTAAAATTGTCTTGTTAAGCTACTGTGACCTCCACTTCTCTTCCAAAGGTCATTGAAATTGTCTTTTTATTCCACTGGGACCTCCACCACTCTTCCAAGGGGCATTGATATTGTCTTTTTATTCCACTGGGACCTCCACGTGTCTTTCAAGGGGCATTAAAACCGTCTTGTTAAACCACTCTGAACTCCACGTCTCTTCCAAGGGGCATTAAAACCATCTTGTTAAGCTACTGTGACCTTCACATCTCTTCCAAGGGGCATTAAAACCATCTTGTTAAACCACTCTGAACTCCACGTCTCTTCCAAGGGGCATTAAAATCGTCTTGTTAAGCTACTGTGACCTCCATGTCTCTTCCAAGGGTCATTGATATTGTCTTTTTATTCCACTGGGACCTCCCCCACTCTTCCAAGGGGTATTGATATTGTCTTTTTATTCCACTGGGACCTCCACGTCTCTTCCAAGGGGCATTAAAACCATCTTGTTAAACCACTCAGAACTCCACGTCTCTTCCAAGGGGCATTAAAACCGTCTTGTTAAACTACTGTGACCTCCACGCCTCTTCCAAGGGGCATTAGAAATGTATTGTTAAACCACTCTGAACTCCATGTCTCTTCCAAGGGGCATTAAAACCATCTTGTTAAGCTACTGTGACCTCCACGTCAATTCCAAGGGTCATTGATATAGTTTTTTTATTCCACTGGAACCTCCACCACTCTTCCAAGGGGCATTGATATTGACTTTTAATTCCACTGCGACCTCCACCACTCTTCCAAGGGGCATTGATGTTGTGTTTTTATTCCACTGCAACCTCCACCACTCTTCCAAGGGGCCTTGATATTGTCTCTTTATTCCACTGAAACCTCCACTTCTCTTCCAAGGGGCATTGATATTGTCTTTTTATTCCACTGGGACCTCCCCCACTCTTCCAAGGGGCATTGATATTGTCTTTTTATTCCACTGGGACCTCCACATCTCTTCCAAGGGGCATTAAAACCATCTTTTTAAACCACTCTGAACTCCAGTTCTCTTCCAAGGGGCATTAAAACCATCTTGTTAAGCTACTGTGACCTCCACGTCTCTTCCAAGGGGCATTAAAACCATCTTGTTAATCCACTCTGAACTCCATAGCTCTTCCAAGGGGCATTGAATTGTTGTTTTTAATTACCTCTAACCTCCATGACTCTTCCAACGGGCATTGCATTTCCTCCTAATTTTAGTCAGCTTTTGCTTTTCAATGCATAGGCGAACTCTAAGGGAGACTCACTCCCCATTGATGGGTAGAAGGTTTTTAGTACGCTGTAATCCACGTCTGTTTCAAGGGGCATTTCAGTTCCTCATAATTTTTGGAAAGCCTTCCATTCACTGCTTAGGCCAACAGTGTACAGGAGACCCAGTTGATATAAATGGAAATAACGTTTTAGTTAAGGCCTTCTGACCTCCATGTCACTTCCAAGGGGCATTGGAGTGCCTCAAAATTTTTGGTAGGCATTGCACTCACTATATGCTCTATAATTGTGTAGCCGCACCACTACTTTTGGTACAGAAACATATCCTACAAGACATGTGTGGTTGACTGGCCTGATATTGATGTGAATGGTCCCTGTTCCTTCTGCTCTTTCTCCTTTGCCACCATCTCATCCATCATTCATCACCTGAAGCTTTGTTTTAACGGGAGTCATAGAACTGGGATAGTAGCAGGAAAACATCCAGCAATCCTCGGAGGAGGTAGGATATGCGCCAAAATGCTGACCACCTCAGGCCTAGCCGCTTCTACATACATGCGCTTGCATTCCAAGGAACAGAAAGCTAAGGAGATGGATGGCCTCATGATCATGAATAATTTACTCGTTGTGTAGGAGGCTGACTACTGCTGCTGTCTACCTTCTGAACTTTGTGTTGAAGCCTGATTGACCCAGGACCCGCAATCCTCTATGTCTGGAGGATGTGTTGCATCCCAGTGTCCAACTGTGTCTCGGCTTCTACAACATTAACCCAGAGTGAAGGCGTCAGCGAGATGGACCATCTCTGGCCACATTCACTTGTCCACGTGTGGTTAGGCTGTCCTTCCCACTAAATGTACTGGGTGGTCACAGGTAATGTTTTGGTATGCGTGCTTGTGTAAAAGGCGCACCGGTACAAGTAGGGGCGGCTGGGGACTGTTTATGGACACCCGGCCGCCCCCAGGCGGCTGGGGACCGTGTGTGGGTTCCCGGCCGCGGGGCGGCTGGGGACCGAATATGGATACCAGGCCGCCGACGTAACCATGACGTGGTGGCCAGCTTCAGCCTCCACATGCCTAAAAGTCCCAATTCCAAGTGCAAGCAAGCAGTATGGTATTGCAGCCTGGGGGTGGGTGGGTGGCAGGCTGCATACTTGTGCTTGCATTGCAAGGAATGGGGGAGGTACAATTGAACACTGCCTTGGGACAAGGACTTGAATGGGGATAGTTGCAAGTCTGCAACGACAGGTGCAGGGCGGGAGGCATCTTTGCATGTGCCATGAACAGGGGGTTGGCGGTCACACACTACAGCGGAATAGGCTGTTCTTCCCACTAAATGCACTGGGGAGGGCACAGGTAATGTTTTGGTATGCGCGCTTGTGTATAAGGTGCATCGGGACAAATAGGGGCGGTTGGGGACCGAGTATGGACATCCGGCCGCCGGGCGGCTGGGGACTGAGTATGGATACCAGGCCGCCGACGCAGCCATGACATGGTGGCCGGCATCTGCCTCCACAAGCCTAAGAGCCCTCATTTCATGTGCAAGCAAGCTAGCAGTATGGTATTGCAGCCTGGGGGTGGGTGGGTGGTAGGCTGCACACTTACGCTTGCATTCCAAGAAAACAAAGCAGATGCTAACTATCATCATCATCATGCTCCTCACCTTGGCACTCTCAACTCCCCTGATAAAGAAGCCAGGGCCCACCGGAGGAGTCTGGTTGTCTGGTGGGCTTGTCCAATGCTGCCCTAAAGCAGGCCAGGCTAAGAAAAGTGTGGGGAAGGTTACCGAGACAAATAGTGGTGACTGGGGACTGAGTATGGAGACCTCGCTGCCGAAGCAGCCATGAGGTAGTGGCCAGCTTCGGCCTCCTGCAAACTAAAAGGCCCCATTTCAAGTGCAAGCTAGCAGTATGGTATTGCAGTCAGCGTGTGGGCTGGTGGCAGGCTGCACACTTACGCTTGCATTCCAAGAAAACAAAGCAGATTCTATCATCATCATCATGCTTCTCACCTTGGCACTCTCAACTCTCCTGATGGAGAAGCCAGGGCCCACCGGAGGAGTCTCTGGTTGTCTGGTGGGCTCGTCCAATGCTGCCCTAAAGCAGGCCAGGCTAAGAAAAGTGTGGGGAAGGTTCCTGGGACAAATAGTTGCAAAGAATAGGATGAATTCCATTCCTAAATATGGCTGCTGCAAGCGTCGTGTGCCGCAGCGCGCGTGCGCCTTGTCGGCCTCTGGAGTGGTTGGCACTGGAGACGCGTCATGAATGGCAACACGCCCTTCAGTGACGCGCTCCGGACCTCCTACCCCAGAAGCACTGAGGGGGTGCATGCGCGGCTAGCTGCTCCCGATAGTAAGGCGCTCGCAATTGATTAATGAAGCGGAGCAGCTGGGAGGACTGCATTTAAACCCTCACTCCCCCTCACACCACACTCCCTGAGGAAGCGAGGAGCGAAACGGCATTGGAG
The DNA here is from genome assembly GCF_046119375.1 of Phyllobates terribilis. Lineage (NCBI taxonomy): Eukaryota > Metazoa > Chordata > Amphibia > Anura > Dendrobatidae > Phyllobates > Phyllobates terribilis. Next base: position 1,120,847,799 of record NW_027362761.1, on the reverse strand, counting down.
TGGTGTGAGGGGGCTGGGGTATGTTAACGTAGCATTCTTTCTATATTTATGTGGTCCCCCATGTGTGGATTCATTGCATGAATCGCTTAGGATTTCCCCATTAATGAGAGCCTGGCAGGAATTTAAGCAAATGTATGGTAGCTGATCTTCCCTGAATGGATAGGCTGTGATGAATTAAATTATATTTTTCTATTTATTTATTGCACAAGCACTTTATTCTTAATGATATATGCATGGTATATATATTATTGTCATCACATTGCGACTCTTTAGTGATTACACATGTCTTATTTATAATAGTGTCGGATTCCTTTGGGCTATTAAATGTGCTTCTCTATATATGGCGGTATTTATAGTAATAATTTAACACATATTGTTCTGCTATTAATATATTTACTTAATCTTTCCAAGTTTAGATAATAATTATTGATTATCAATATATTTTTTGCACTAGCACTTTATTTTTTACATTCTTGGTATATATTGACACTATACCACCATATCTAGATGAGTATGTTTGTTGAAAAGGTGATTAGGAATAATTTACCTAGCAATTGAATCTGTATATACTTTTCTTTTATGTGGTTGATTCATCTGACTACATTTATTGTGAGCACCCCCCTTCCCCCTCTTGAGTCTTATTTTAATTATGTTTCATATTAATTTTTAATGTTGGTCTTATTGTCTGTTTTTATTTCTTCATGTATTCAATAAAAATTATGTGTTAATAATTGTCTAAATTGTAGTTCTTTATACCTCTTTATTGGTCTACTAATGTGTGGTTGACTGGCCTGATATTGATGTGAATGGTCCCTGTTCCTCCTGCTCTTTCTCCTTTGTCACCATCTCATCCATCATTCATCACCTGAAGCTTTGTTTTAACGGGAGTCATAGAACTGGGATAGTAGCAGGAAAACATCCAACAATCCTAGGAGGAGGTAGGATATGCGCCAAAACGCTGACCACCTCAGGCCTAGCCGCTTCTACATACATGCGCTTGCATTCCAAGGAACAGAAAGCTAAGGAGATGGATGGCCTCATGATCATGAATAATTTACTCGTTGTGTAGGAGGCTGACCACTGCTGCTGTCTACCTTCTGAACTTTGTGTTGAAGCCTGATTGACCCAGGACCCGCAATCCTCTATGTCTGGAGGATGTGTTGCATCCCAGTGTCCAACTATGTCTCGGCTTCTACAACATTAACCCAGTGTGAAGGCGTCAGCGAGATGGACCATCCCAGGCCACATTCACTTGTCCACGTGTTTGTGGTTAGGCTGTCCATTCCACTAAATGCACTGGGTGGTCACAGGTAATGTTTTGGTATGCGCGCTTGTGTATATGGCGCACCGAGCCAAATAGGGGCGGCTGTGGACCGTTTGTGGACACCCGGCCGCCCCCAGGCGGCTTGGGACCGTGTGTGGGCACCGGGCCGCGGGGCGGCTGGGGACCGAGTATGGATACCAGGCCGCCGACGTAACCATGACGTGGTGGCCAGCTTTCGCCTCCACATGCCTAAAAGTCCCAATTTCAAGTGCAAGCAAGCAGTAAGGTATTGAAGCCTGGGGGTGGGTGGGTGTCAGGCTGCATACTTGTGCTTGCATTGCAAGGAATGGGGGAGGTACAATTGAACATTGCCTTGGGACAAGGACTTGAACGGGGATAGTTGCAAGTCTGCAACGACAGGTGCAGGGCGGGAGGCATCTTTGCATGTGCCATGAACAGGGGGTTGGCGTTCACACACTACAGCGGAATAGGCTGTTCTTCCCACTAAATGCACTGGGGAGGGCACAGGTAATGTTTTGGTAGGCGCGCTTGTGTATAAGGCGCACCGGGACAAATAGGGGCGGTTGGGGACCGAGTGTGGACACCCGGCCGCCGGGCGGCTGGGGACTGAGTATGGATACCAGGCCGCGACGCAGCCATGACATGGTGGCCGGCATCTGCCTCCACAAGCCTAAGAGGCCTCATTTCATGTGCAAAAAAGCTAGCAGTATGGTATTGCAGCCTGGGGGTGGGTGGGTGGTAGGCTGCACACTTACGCTTGCATTCCAAGAAAACAAAGCAGATGCTAACTTTTATCATCATCAACATGCTCCTCACCTTGGCACTCTCAACTCCCCTGATAAAGAAGCCAGGGCCCACCGGAGGAGTCTGGTTGTCTGGTGGGCTTGTCCAATGCTGCCCTAAAGCAGGCCGGGCTAAGAAAAGTGTGGGGAAGGTTACCGGCACAAATAGTGGTGACTGGGGACTGAGTATGGAGACCTCACTGCCGAAGCAGCCATGAGGTAGTGGCCAGCTTCGGCCTCCTCCAAACTAAAAGGCCCCATTTCAAGTGCAAGCTAGCAGTTTGGTATTGCAGCCAGCGGGTGGACGGGTGGTAGGCTGCACACTTACGCTTGCATTCCAAGAAAACAAAGCAGATTCTATCATTATCATCATGCTCCTCACCTTGGCACTCTCAAATCCCCTGATGGAGAAGCCAGGGCCCACCGGAGGAGTCTCTGGTTGTCTGGTGGGCTCGTCCAATGCTGCCCTAAAGCAGGCCAGGCTAAGAAAAGTGTGGGGAAGGTTCCTGGGACAAATAGTGGTGGCTGGGGACTGAGTATGAAGACCTCGCCGCAGACGCAGCCATGAGGTAGTGGCCAGCTTTGGCCTCCTCCAAACTAAAAGGCCCCATTTCAAGTGCAAGCTAGCAGTATAGTATTGCAGCCAGAGGGTGGGTGGGTGGTTGGCTGCATATTTGTGCTTGCATTGCAAGGAATGGGGGAGGTACAATTGAACACTGCCCTGGGACAAGGACTTGCACGGGGATAGTTGCAAGTCTGCATCTTCTGATGGGCACACTTTTAGGCAGTGACCTGGGTGTCAGAGATGCTTCCAGGGGTCTTCCCCATGCTGTTCCCATGTCTTTTCAGCACTGTATGCATGTGTCACACTGCACATGGCCAGATAAGGTTGTAAAATGTTAAAATGACATTTCCCGGTGAATGCATTTGTCACGGTTGAAAGCTATACAAAAGTGCAAAAACGCATAAAAAATGCTACCTGTGAACATAGCCCAAGGCGTGTAGGAGTATTTTTGTTTTTGGTTATTTATTTTACCTTATACACAAGTCTTTACCCTGGAAAGGATGTTCCTTAACATATTTCCCAGGAAAATCCATTTTGGTTTCGTCTTTGTATGTTTTATTGGGAGTCCGTAAAAGTGGCGTAATACTCTGACAGCATTGTTGACAGCAGTGATCTGGGAGTCAGAGATGCTTCCAGGGGTCTTCCGCATGCTGTTCCCATGTCATTTGATCACTGTTCCCATCAATTTGGGCAATTTTTAGGCCCTGTGTAGACCGCCGGGGGGGAGCCGCCTGAAAAATGCTGAGTTTCCCATAGACTTACATTGGGCTCGTTGCTCGGGTCGAGCACCCGAGTATTCCAATGTGCTCGACCCGAGCAACGATTACCCAAGCATTTTAGTGCTCGCTCATCACTAATAGTCTTACCTAAGTATTTTGTTTACATTGGTAGCTACATTAGTGTTCAAAATAACATATTTCACAGGAAAGCAGTTTCAGTTTCATTTTTGAAAGTTTTATTTTGAGCCCGTAAAAGTGGATTAATACCTCTGACCACATTGTTGACAGCAGTGACCTGAGTGTCAGAAATGCTTCCTGGGGCGATCCCCATGCTGTCCGTATGTCATTTGAGCACTGTCACTAACGTTTTGGGCACTTTTTAGGCTTTCTACAGACTGCCGGGGGTGCCGCCGCAAAAATGCTCGGGTCTCCCATAGACTAACATTGGGCTCGTTGCTCGGGTCGAGCACCTGAGTATCACGGTGAGCTCGGCCTGAGCTTCGAGCACTCAAGCATTTTAGTGCTCGATCAACACTAATGCTTAGGTGTCAAACCGCACAATGCTGAAGAGTTGTGGACAGCTATGAAAGAGCAGGAAGATCTGTGGCTGACACCGCTTGAGCCTACAGCCAGGCATGGTCATGTGTGACAATGGCCAGAACCTGGTGGGGGCTCTGAGGCGAGGCGAGCTCACACACATATCATGCCTGGCCCATGTGCTTAACCTCATGGTTCAGCGATTTATCAAAACCTACCCAGATCTGTCGGATATGCTTGTCAAAGTACGCCGCCTGTGTTCCCATTTTAGAGAGTCAGCTACAGCTTCCGCCACCTTAGCGGTGCTTTAGCAGCGTTTGCAGCTTCCAGCTCACCGACTGATCTGCGATGTCCCCACTCGTTGGAACTCTACATTGCAGATGTTGGTAAGAATTTGTGAGCAGAAGAGGGCAGTTGTTGACTGCCAGCATCAACAAGGCTGTCGGTATACAGGTCAGACTCCACACATAAGACGTCAGAAGTGGACATAGATGTCAGACATATGTACAATCCTCCAAAACTTTGAGGACTCCACCAAGATGGTGAGCCGCGATGATGCCATAATTAGCATCTTCATCCCGCTTCTCTGTCTTCTGAACCGCTCTCTGCTCTCAATTAAAGAGGATGCATTGCAGGCAAAGCACGATGAGATAGAACAAGGAACTATACAGGGTGATTACACACAGCCCAGTTTCATCACATCCCAACGTGGATTGGGTGACAATGAGGAAGAGGAGGAGGAGAAAGAGCAGGAGCTAGTTCTCTGCGCTATAGATGGTACTACCTGCATAACTGTTATACTGTCTGTTCAGTGTGGATGGCCTGAGGACAGGGAGGAGGAGGAAGAGGAGGAGGATGAGGAAGAGAGCATGCTCAGTCGACCTCTTGATGAGGACATGGAAGTCTTGCCTCTTTGGAGTCTGGCACACATGACTGAGTTTATGTTTCGCTGCCTTTCCCGTGATCCCCGCGTTGTCAAAATTTTGGGTGACAGTCATTATTGGTTGATGACACTTCTAGACCCACGCTACAAGAAGAACTTTCTGTCTCTTTTTCCCACGCAGAACAGGCCTAATAAAATGGTGCAGTACAAGAAGGCCCTTGTTGCGGAATTATTAAAAAATTTACGATCTGAAAACGATGGCGGCAGAGGTTGCAGTTCATTGGACAACCAAGGAGTACAGGCGAGAGAGATACAAATGCAATCTAGCAGGCGGGCCAGCGGAAGGGTGAGGACTGTGTATTGTTGTACCATCTTGGGAATTTACTGGGACTGTTTTATGTGTTTATTGTCTGCTTTGTGGTTCAACAAAGTATTGCCATGCTGTTTTACCCTCACCCTGTGTTGTCTGAGTAGTATTACGCCCACGGAAGACCCAAGGTCTTCACAGTTATCTAATAATCAGTAGTACGGTAAATTTCTGCATGTAGTAATTTTTTTTTTTCTCAGGCCAAAATTTCCATTGCAGCCTTTTATAATATTCTGTTTGCTTATTTCTCCAGAAAGTAAAATCTTACTATGTGGGAAGCAGAGGAAATGAATTATGCTTGAAGAAAGTGTGGAATATTATAATGTCTGACACAGAGAATGTGAGAGAACTCCATTCTGAATATGTCTTCTTGGAACAAATTAAATCTATATTATCCCGCCTGCCAATTTCAGACACAAGAATACATTTACATTAACCTTGCTGCCAATTTAGGATGTTGCACAAAATTCTAGTGGCGGAATTGTTTCTGGAGAGGTTTGTAGTTGTCAAAGACAATTAGATTTTTAATAGGTCAGCAGGCAAGAATCTCAGGTAAACATGTTGTATGCAGGTTTTTTAGATATTTCATCAGATCTGCAATTTAGGAAGGAGTAATAGAAGCATTATGTGACCTCAATTACTTTGACTTTACCCTGATTCACTGGCCTGTTGCTTTTATTTGTTGTGTTTCCTCTTTACCTAATGAGATAACACTGGTTACTGTGAACTGAACCAAATCAACATGTAAGGGCCATTTTTGTCTGTATAAGCCTACTGGAGGCGGACATCTAGATGTCCTCCTGCAATAGACGTATGAGGACGAAAATGAAGGGCAACAGAGCACATGGTGACTCCATCTGCATCATTATACCTAATGGCCCATAGGCACATACGCCTGAATCCCGTTTTTCAGGGGTATTTGTGCGTAAGCCCCAATGGGGTCACTGAATGTGGAGATGAACGCAGTTTGAAAGGGCTCTAAGCCATATTAACGAGTACCTACCATTAGCTGGAAGCTACTTTTTTATTTATGAAGAAAGTAGGTAGCCTCAGACTGGTGATTTTTCAAAATAACAATCATTATCAAAGTGGACAGAAAGATCCCTAATGCCCCCCTAAAAGACTCGACTTTCTAGCAAACAGTTGAGTTTGAACTTCAGTATTATGGGGTCCCAAGATATTTACATTTTGCAAAGCGTCACAATTTTTTTTGAATTGGGGTTGTATGTTGAGGAGACTTGTTATTACTACGGCCGTAATGGCCAATTTTTTTACATTTTCCTTGTCCTCTTTTCAGCAGCCATAACGTTTTTTTTTTTTTTTGCACTAGTGCAGCTGTATGAAGCTTTGTTTGATGCAGGACAAATTGTATTATTTTTAGCACCGTTTTGGGGTACTATAAAGTTACAGTGTATTTTATATGGGCAGCTTGGTGGCACAGTGGTTAGCACTGCATCCTTGCAGTGCTTAGGCCCTGAGTTCAAATCCCACCAAGGACAACATCTGCAAGAAGTTTGTATGTTGTCCCCATATTTGCACTGGTGTTCTCCAGTTTCCTCCCACACTCTATAGACATACTGATAGGGAATCTAGATTGTGAACCCCAATGGGGACATTGCTGATGATGTCTATAAAGAGCTGTGGAATTAATGGTGCTATATTAGTGAATAAAATAAAAATATTTATTGCTTGCACAGGCTGAGGTCTTTCATTGCAACTTCAGAAACCAGTGAAACATGTCTCTGCATTTGTTCATGCTGTAATATATCTGAGTTATTTCCTTTGATGGCCACATACTGTTAGTTGGCATATATACAGTGCCTACAAGTAGTATTCAACCCCCTGCAGATTTAGCTGGTTGACACATGCGGAATTAACTTGGCATTGTGACATTTGTACTGTAGATCAGCCTGGAAGTGGGAAATGCACTGCAGCAAATTTTGTTTTTGTCTGTTTTTTTTTTTTTAAAACGTAAAAAGTTAATTCAGAGTGTCATTTATTATTCAACCCCTCAAACCACAAGAATTCTGTTTGGTCCCCCTAAAGTATTAAGAAGTAGTTCAGGCACCAAGAATAATGAGCTTCACATGTGTGGATTAAAGATCTCTTTTGCCAGCCTTTTCTGACTATTTAAGACCCTCCCCAAACTTGTGAACAGCACTCAGACATGGTCAACATGGGAAAGACAAAGGAGCATTCCAAGGCCATCAGAGACAAGATCATGGAGGGTCACAAGTAGTGTTGAGCCACCGCCGTAGTGTTCGAGTTCGGTTCGGTTCGTCGAACACCCGTGTGTTCGCCGAACTGTTCGTCAAACTGTTCGTCGAACACCTTCGAACACCGTTAAAACCAATGGCAGGCAAACAAAAACACATAGAAACACATAGAAAACACCTTCAAAGGTGTCCAAAAGCTGACAAACTGCTCAGAAGACATAACTAACACATGGAAAAGTGACAAGTACATACAGTCATGCGAAAATAAAAGAGGTGGAGGAGTAAAAGGAGGGGGAGACACAGATATAGGCATGTCATGCCCTTCTAAAATCCAAAAAGTGAGAAGCCGACACGGCCAGTCCGCTCCTGCCCGTGCCACCTCCGTGTCGCCGGGTTTGTGCCAGAGCCGCGGTGAACCCTGATGGCCAGCCCCCCTCTCCCAATACTGGTGCCTGTCCGCTGGTGGGTCGAGCGAGCCCCCCTGCGGTGGAGGCAGCTCTAAGCTTTTTAATTTAAATTGTCTCTCTAATTTGAATGAATACACTTTAAATCCATTTACAAGGATCTATTGGAGGGCAAGTCTCATGCCAGCAGCCGCGTAATTCCAGCTCCAGTAGCGTCCACTAAAGCTGCTGCAGTTAAAAAGCTTTTATAAGGATCGAGCTCGGCTGTCCACCGCAAGGCATCCTACTGCCAGTCCCAGCCCCTATGCCTTGGGGTGCCTCCTGATGCTCTTCACTGAGTATCCCGGGGTCCCGAAGCATTTCCTTTGAAAAAATGAAGTGTCCAAACTACAGGTGGGGTAGCTTGCTTAACAGCCGGGATAATCCGCTGACTAGCAGACCCTGCTACTAGGCACAAAGTATTTCCTGGGCTAGATGCAGTTAAAATTTGTAATTAGATACTCTCGTTGGATGCTGAGAAAGCATTCCATAGAGTCTCCTGGCACGCCATATATGATTCTCTTAAAAAGCTTGGGGTAGGGGTCTAGGGGACCCTTTTATAGCCAAAATCACGGCCCTGTATCGCAATACGTCACCTAGGCTGAAGATAAATGGAACTGTAGGACCCTGAGGGCTCGGTTGCTACAGAGGTATTGCACCTCACCCAGAGGTGTGATATCTCACTCTCAGGTAAGGATGTAGTGTGGATCAGGACCCGACACCTGCATGCATTACACCACATTGCCGTGGGGCAGGGCGACCAATATGCCCCTGAGATGGGCACGACAGTCCCTGTCCCTGGCTGGAGTGGGGGGAGGGAACACTGAGGAAGGGGAACCCTGTAGTGCAGGAGCAGGGAGGAAGCAGTTCCTGGGTGCATTGAGAAGGGAGTATAAAAGGTGGGCACCATCTTAGTTCAGTGCAGAGAAGTCTGAGCAGAAGTGGCAGGGAGCAGGGGCTCTGCATGAGCTCTGCTCCGGAGGCGGGCCTAGTAACAGAGGCCCAGGCCTGGAATAGGGAGAAGGAAGGAAGAGGAGCGGAGAAGGCTCCAGGAACGAGGAACGAAGGGATCTCAGGGGTGCGGACGGGCGAGTCGCCACCGCACGCCAGAATCCACCTGCGTGGAGGGGTCAGGCCAAAGGGGGAGACCGGTCCCCGAAACTAGTGGAGGCAGGAAACGACCCTCAGCTAGAAACAGGAGGCTGTGACATTTTATGTGGCGCAGCCCCTCGCTACACCAGTTAGGAAGGCACCACATAGGGTCAGGGAAACTGGCGCCAAATTTACCAAGAGGAGGCCCGAGGCAGCCGGACAGAAGGGTTGGTAAGAAAGGCCAGACAAAGGACACACAAAGGGGGTCCTGTGAAGCACTCCAAAGTTATCTGGGAGTTGTCTGAGCCCCTCACCTGGTGAGCACAGTACGACGTGGGCAGCCGTTACCTGCAGACGTGGTCTGGATAATAAGAACTGTGAGTAAAGGCCCTGGACTGCATCACTGACTCCGTGTCATTACTGCTGCTGCCCTGCACCATCACCCCCATCCTCCGCATACACTGCCCTGAGGCTATACTCCTCCCGTGGGGAGTTATGCTACGCTCTGCTGCACCCACAACACCAGCCTCAGCGGTCTGCCCTGGAGCGGCGGTTCACTCTGACCGCAATCCACGGGTGGCGTAGTCGGACATTTAAACATCAAAACCACATAAATAGTTCCGCCACTGGTTTGACCGCCCTGAGCCATGGAACCGGGTTGCCGCCACGGAGACTACAACCACCAGCATCCACCAAAAAGGGTCCGGCTCCGGGTGTCCCAAGGCCCAGGGGGCGCGTCAGAACATTTTCATCACCTTTCACAATCACCAATGGGACAAGGCAGGGATGTTCTCTGTCCCCTCTCTTATACATCCTAGTGACGGAGCACCTGCTCTCATCAATTCGCCATAACCCCAATATTAGGTGGATTGAGGTGGGAGGCACCGAGTACAAGTGCTCTCTATTTGCTGATGATGTCCTAGTATATATCACTCAATCACATATATCCATCCATGCTGTTATGGCTGAAATAGATCACTTTGTTACTTGGTCAAATTTTAAAATCAATGCAGCGAAGTCTGAGGCCCTCAATGTCTCCCTCCCCAAATCCATATAGGATTCCATCCAGTCCAACTTTCCCTTTGCCTGGCCCTCACAGGGTATCAAATACTTAGGAATTCCTATTCATAGAGACCTCTCCCATCTGTGTTATCTTAATTTTGGGCCCTTTATTGAACAACTCCATACAGACCACGGTTGGCAAGTTAGAACTGTAAGATTCACTACGTGAACCACTGGTGTTTTGTGGAAAAGCACATGTACACTGTGTTCCAAATTATTATGCAAAAAGTGTTTAGGAGTAGTGTTGAGCCACCCCCGTAGTGTTCGGGTTCGGTTCGGTTCGTCGAACACCGGGATGTTCGAGGAACTGTTCGTCGAACTGTTCGTCGAACACCTTAGAACACCGTCGAACACCGTTAAAACCAATGGCAGGCAAACAAAAACACATAGGAACACATAGAAAACACCTTCAAAGGTGTCCAAAAGCTGACAAACTGCTCAGAAGACGCTTTCTTTAAAAAAGCCGGCCGGCAATTCAGCAGCGGCATACACCGGTACCGACAATTTAGACATGAAGGAATAGAGCATCACACATAGATTAGATAGATAGAAACATGTCAGTCACATATATATGAAGTACAGTGACAGTGTTGCTTACTGTACTTGTCATTTAGTGTAAAGGATTTATTAAAAAATATAATAGTGTTTTCGTGCACCGTCTCTTTAAAAAAGCCGGCCGGCAATTCAGCAGCGGTACCCGACAATTTATAACAGACAGAATAGAGCTTCACACATAGATTAGATAGATAGAAATATGTCAGTCACATATATATGAAGTACTGTGACAGTGTTGCTTACTGCACTTGTCATTTACTGCAAAGGATTTATTAAAAAAAATAATAGTGTTTTCATGCACCGTCTCTTTAAAAAAGCCGGCCGGCAATTCAGCATCTGTACCCGACAATTTATAACAGACAGAATAGAGCTTCACACATAGATTAGATAGATAGAAACATGTCAGTCACATATATAATAAGTACAGTGACAGTGTTGGTTACTGTACTTGTCATTTAGTATTAAAATAAAGGATTTATTATTAAAAAAAATTGGCGTGGGGTTCCCCGTAATTTTAGTCTCTAGCGGAGGTTAAGCAGACAGCTGGGGCAGATGTTTGAAGCCTGGGAAGGGGGTAATACCCACGGAGCTTCCCAGGCTACTAATATCAGCCCCCAGCTGAATACCTAGCCTTTACTAGCTATTAAAATGGAGGACCCCCCCCAAAAAAATGACGTGGAGTCCCCCCTAATTTAATAGCTAGCAAAGGCTAGGCAGACAGCTGGGGGCTGATATTAATAGCCCAGGAAGGGAGCCATGAATATTGGCCCCCTCCCAGGCTAGAAACACCAGCCCTCAGCCGCCCCAGAAATGGCGCATCCATAGGATGCACCAATTCTGGCACTTAGCCTCGCTCTTCCACGCTGCCCTGGTGCGGTGGCAGGGGGTAATAGGGTTGGGGTTGATGTCAGCTTATAATGCCAGCTGACATCAAGCCCAGGTTAGTAATGGAGAGGCGTCTATAAGACACCCCCATTACTAACCCCATAGTCAAAGTTAAAAAAAAAACACAAACACCCAGAATAAAGTCCTTTAATTGAAATAAAGACACAATTCTTTATTGTTCTAAATTAAACCATACTTACCATCACGCCCATTCCAGCTGAAGCCAACGATCTCCTGCAATAAAAGAAAAATAATAAAGCAACCTCATCCTTACCTTTCCATGGTTCCCAGGACAGCTCCAGCTCTGCTACATCGAGATGACAGGCTGGACCGCAGCAGAACGCTGCCATCCAGCTTGCCATGCCGCACACACTGAGAAGTGCAGGCATGCTTGCGCTCCTCAGTGTCTGACTGTGACGGCATCCAGATGAGCCGACAATGAACTCGGCTCACCTCATGTACGTCACTGACAGCGTGGGAAAATTCTCCTGCACTCAGCGCTTCAGCGTGAGAATTTTCCCACGCTGTCAGTGACGTGCATGAGGTGAGCCGAGTTCATTGGGCATGACCTCGGCTCATCTGGATGCCGTCACAGCCAGACACTGAGTAGCGCAAGCATGCCTGCGCTTCTCAGTGTCTGCGGGATGACAGGCTGGATGGCAGCGTTCTGCTGCGGTCCAGCCTGTCATCTCGATGTAGCAGAGCTGAAGCTGTCGTGGGAGCCATGGAAAGGTAAGGATGATGTTGCTTTATTATTTTACTTTTATTGCAGGAGATCATTGGCTTCAGCTGGAATGGGCGTGGCGGTAAGTATGGTTTAATTTAGAACAATAAAGAATTGTGTGTTTATTTCAATTAAAGGACATTTTCTGGGTGTTTGTGTTTTTTTTAAATACTTTACTAGAAATTCATGGTGGTCATGTCTAATATTGGCGTGACCCCATGAATTTCGGGCTTAGGGCCAGCTGATAATGCCAAGCTGGCCTTAACCCCTTTATTACCCATTGAGCCACCGCACCAGGGCCCTGGATGAGTTGGGTACAGCGCCAGAAGATGGCGCTTCTATGAACGCGCCATTTTCTGGGGCGGCTGCGGACTGCAATTTGCAGCGGGTGGGGCCCAGAAAGCTTGGGCCTCCCTGCGCTGCAGATTCCAGCCCCCAGCTGCCTAGTTGTACCTGGCTGGACACAAAAATATGGCGAAGCTCCACGTATTTTTTTTTTAAATTCATGAAATTCATGGAATAATTAAGAAAAAAAGGGCTTCCCTATATTGTTGTGTCCGGCTAGGTACAAATAGGCAGCTGGTGGTTGGGAGCAGCCCATTCCTGCCTGCTGTACCTGACTGGACACAAATATAGGGCGAAGCCCCACATCAATTTTTTTTTCATGGAAAATGGCGCGTTCATAGAAGCGCCATCTTCTGGCGCTGTACCCAACTCATCCAGGGCCCTGGTGCGGTGGCTCACTGGGTAATAAAGGGGTTAAGGCCAGCTTGGCATTATCAGCTGGCCCTAAGCCCGAAATTCATGGGGTCACGCTAATATTAGACATGACCACCATGAATTTCTAGTAAAGTATTTAAAAAAACACAACACCCAGAATAAAGTCCTTTAATTGAAATAAACACACAATTCTTTATTGTTCTAAATTAAACCATACTTACCGTCACGCCCATTCCAGCTGAAGCCAATGTCTTCTGCAATAAAAGTAAAATAATAAAGCAACCTCATCCTTACCTTTCCATGGTTCCCACGACAGCTTCAGCTCTGCTACATCGAGATGACAGGCTGGACCGCAGCAGAACGCTGCCATCCAGCCTGTCATCCCGGGGACACTCAGAAGCGCAGGCATGCTTGCGCTCCTCAGTGTCTCGCTGTGACGGCATAAAGATGAGACAAGCTCATGTCCAATGAACTCGGCGCACCTCATGCACGTCACTGACAGCGTGGGAGAATTCTCCTGCACTCAGCACCTCAGCGTGAAAATTCTCCCACGCTGTCAGTGACGTACATGAGGTCAGCTGAGTTCATTGGACATGAATGAGCTCACCTCATGCACGTCACTGACAGCGTGGGAAAATTCTCACGCTGAAGCGCTGAGTGCAGGAGAATTTTCCCACGCTGTCAGTGACGTGCATGAGGTGAGCTCATTCATGTCCAATGATCTCAGCTCACCTCATGCACGTCACTGACAGCGTGGGAAAATTCTCCTGCACTCAGCGCTACAGCGTGAGAATTCTCCCACGCTGTCAGTGACGTGCATGAGTTGAGCTCATTCATGTCCAATGAACTCAGCTGACCTCATGCACGTCACTGACAGCGTGGGAGAATTCTCACGCTGAAGTGCTGAGTGCAGGAGAATTCTCCCACGCTGTCAGTGACGTGCATGAGGTGCGCCGAGTTCATTGGACATGAACTCGTCTCATCTTTATGCCGACACTGCAGAGCGCAAGCATGCCTGCGCTTCTCAGTGTCTGCGGGATGACAGGCTGGATGGCAACGTTCTGCTGCGGTCCAGCCTGTTATCTCGATGTAGCAGAGCTGAAGCTGTCGTGGGAACCATGGAAAGGTAAGGATGAGGTTGCTTTATTATTTTTCTTTTATTGCAGGAGATCGTTGGCTTCAGCTGGAATGGGCGTGACGGTAAGTATGGTTTAATTTAGAACAATAAAGGAATGTGTCTTTATTTCAATTAAAGGACTTTATTCTGGGTGTTTGTGTTTTCTTTTAACTTTGACTATGGGGTTAGTAATGGGGGTGTCTTATAGACGCCTCTCCATTACTAACCTGGGCTTGATGTCAGCTGGCATTATAAGCTGACATCAACCCCAACCCTATTACCCCCTGCCACCGCACCAGGGCAGCGTGGAAGAGCGAGGCTAAGTGCCAGAATTGGCGCATCCTATGGATGCGCCATTTCTGGGGCGGCTGACGGCTGGTGTTTCTAGCCTGGGAGGGGGCCAATATTCATGGTTCCCTTCCTGGGCTATTAATATCAGCCCCCAGCTGTCTGCCTAGCCTTTGCTAGCTATTAAATTAGGGGGGACCCCACGTCATTTTTTTGGGGGGTACCCCATTTTAATAGCTAGTAAAGGCTAGGTATTCAGCTGGGGGCTGATATTAGTAGTCTGGGAAGCTCCGTGGGTATTACCCCCTTCCCAGGCTTCAAACATCTGCCCCAGCTGTCTGCTTAACCTCCGCTAGAGACTAAAATTACGGGGAACCCCACGCCAATTTTTTTTAATAATAAATCCTTTATTTTAATACTAAATAACAAGTACAGTAACCAACACTGTCACTGTACTTATTATATATGTGACTGACATGTTTCTATCTATCTAATCTATGTGTGCAGCTCTATTCTGTCTGTTATAAATTGTCGGGTACAGATGCTGAATTGCTGGCCGGCTTTTTTAAAGAGACGGTGCATGAAAACACTATTATTTTTTTTAATAAATCCTTTGCAGTAAATGACAAGTACAGTAAGCAACACTGTCACAGTACTTCATATATATGTGACTGACATGTGTCTATCTATCTAATCTATGTGTGAAGCTCTATTCTGTCTGTTATAAATTGTCGGGTACCGCTGCTGAATTGCCGGCCGGCTTTTTTAAAGAGACGGTGCACGAAAACACTATTATATTTTTTAATAAATCCTTTACACTAAATGACAAGTACAGTAAGCAACACTGTCACTGTACTTCGTATATATGTGGCTGACATGTTTCTATCTATCTAATCTATGTGTGATTCTCTATTCCTTCTATTCTAAATTGTCGGGTACAGATGCTGAATTGCCGGCCGGCTTTTTTAAAGAGACGGTGCATGAAAACACTATTATTTTTTTTGATAAATCCTTTACACTAAATGACAAGTACAGTAAGCAACACTGTCACAGTACTTCATATATATGTGACTGACATGTTTCTATCTATCTAATCTATGTGTGATTCTCTATTCTTTCTGTTCTAAATTGTCGGGTACCGGTGTATGCCGCTGCTGAATTGCCGGCTTTTCATCTTTCACTGTGAGCACTGTTCCCATCGATTTGGGCAATCACTGTAATGCCACAACCACCATGGCTGTGGCATTACAGTGAGTGGCAGACAATCCCTGCATGATTGGTGCTCTAAATAGCGCCAGACATGCAGGACACGCTTTTGGTGCACGAACAGTTATCGAACATAACCTCGAACAGCCGAATTTTTTGCAAATCGTTCGGGTTCGTCGAACAACTCGAACACCGCCCAAAACAGCTCGAATTTGAGATTGGCGAACAGTTCTAGTCGAACACCGCTCATCTCTATTTAGGAGTGATAAGGGAAGAATTTGTTTGTTTGTCAGTTAAACTCATTGATGGTGATGTGTGTCAGGGCTCTTTATATCACTGTAAGCAATTGCAGACACCAGTGCTAATTAGTTTGGCAGGTGTGTCCAATGAAAGGCAAGACTACTTAAGATACTTAAGAAGGCTCTCTCACATTATTCAGCAGCTTACATTTTCTGCCAAAATGGGAAGGAAAAAGGATGTGTCGGCTGCTGAGAAGCAACAAATTGTGGAGTGTTTAGGTCAAGGCATGACTACAATCAACATTGTGCGATGATCAGGATGAAGTGTCTTGGCAATCAAGAAGTATGTAGCTGATTCACAGTACACACGTGTGCGTGCTGATAAGGGCAAATTGAGGACTCTTTCCTACAGGCAATTACGTCAGGTTGAAAGAGCAGCGGCAAAAAAGCCTTGTCATAGCAGTAGACAAGTTTTTGAAGCTGCTTGTGCCTCCAACGTCCCCCGAACAACAAGATGCAGGGTCCTTCAGAGGTTTGCAGCTGTGCATACGCCATCCTGTCGACCTCCTCTATCCACTTCACACAAGCAGAAACGGCTCCAGTGGGCCAAACATTACATGAAGACTGATTTCAAAACTGTTTTGTTCACGCATGAGTGCCGTGCAGCGCTCGATGGTCCAGATGGATGGAGTGGAGGATGGCTGGTTGATGGACACCCCACGCAAACACGGCTACAGCACCAACAAGGAGGAGGTGGAGTAATGTTTTGGGCTGGAATCATGGGGAGAGAGATTGTTGGCCCCTTTAGGATCCCTGAAGGCGCTAAAGATGAACTCCATAATGTATGTGGATTTTCTCAAACAGCACTTCCTGCCATGGTTCAAGAAGAAGAACCGTGTATTTCACAGCAAGATCATTTTTCTGCATGATAATGCACCATCTCATGCTGCACATAAAACATCTGCATCTCTGGCTGATATGGGCATAAAAGGGGACAAACTTATGGTGTGACCCCCATGCTCCCCTGACCTCTACCCCATTCAGAACCTTTGGAGCATCATTAAAAGGAGTGTCTATGATGGCGGGAGGCAGTTCACATCTAAGCAACAGCTTTGGGAGGGTATTCTGTCCTCATGCAAAACAATTGAAGCAGAAACCATCCAAAACCTGACAAATTCAATGGACGAGAGAGTTCAGAAGCTCCTTTCGAACAAGGGGTCCTATGTGAAAATGTAACATCACCTAGAATAAAGTTTTGAGTTGAAAACTGTTTGATTTCAGTTTCTAACAACCTGCTAATGCTTATAATTTCAAAAATGACCATTTTTTTGGTCTTTATTAAAATGAAAAGGTTGATCGAAAAGTTTGGGGGATCTAAGAGTGTGGCAACCCAGTAGTCATGATTACTTCGAATTCTGACAATATGAGGGTCATGCTGCAGGTAGTGCAGCAAGAAGGCACTTATGTGTCTTGCGCATCTCGGAGCCCCAAAATTAATTTCCGGGCTAGATGCAGCTAAAAATTATTTTTAATTTTAAATCTGGTGAAGCTTTAGTATAGATGGCCTAATAGGATCAGTGCTGCACACTGCTACAAAGCCCAAATTATTTTCCAGTCAAGATACAGATAAACATGATTAGTAATTTGAAAGCTTAAAACGGTTGGTAGGGTGATTTTAACCAATCATCAAGCTTTTACTCTCCCCAGGATGACACAGGGGTAGAAAAGTCGTTTCGGATCCATGATTTGTTCATCTTTATGAACGTGAGTCTGTCTACATTATCAGTGGAGAGCCGCGTGCGCTTATCTGTCAGCACACCACCAGCAGCGCTGAACACACGTTCAGACAGAACGCTGTCTGCGGGGCATGACAAGATCTCCAAGGCGTAAGTGGCTAGCTCCGGCCATTTAGCCAGATTGGAAGCCCAAAAAGAGCAAGGGTCCAGTGACACAGTCGTGGCTTCAATGTTTACTTGGAGATACTCCTGTACCATCGTCTCTAGGCGTTGACTATGTGTCAGACTTCTTGTCTCCTGTGGCCTTGCAAAGGATGGGCTAAAAAAGTGGTGAAATGATTCCGCAAAATTGATGTTACCAGCAGATACTGTGGTTCTGTTACGGTTTGAGTGCTGAACACTTGACGGTCCCACGGTTGGCAAGTTGGAACTGTGAGATTCACTACGTGCACCACTGGTATTTTGTGGAAAAGCACATGTAAGATTCTGCAACAGTCTCTGCTGATACTCCTGCATGCGTGCATCCCTTTCTATGGCAGGAATAATTTCTGCAAATTTACTTTTGTACCGGGGATCTAACAGTGTGGCAACCCAGTAGTCAGGATTATTTCTAATTCTAACAATTCGAGGGTCATGTTGCAGGTAGTGCAGCAAGAAGGCACTCATGTGTGTTGCGCATCCAGGAGCACCAAGTCCCTGTTGTGTTGGTGGCGAGGTAACAATCATGCTTCCTTCCTCTGTCCTCTCCCCCCAACCTCGCACAACAGAAATGTGATCAAGGTCTCCCTCATCTGATGAGTCTTCCATCAGTTTGTCCTCCACTTCTTCCTGGACTCCTGCACCTTCCTCACTAGTTTGGCTGCTACCATGCGCCCTGGTAAAACTATCTCCCCCACCCTCGCATGCCTGCCGCCTTGGTGCTGCCGACCGTCTGGACCTTGCAGATGTTAGCCCTTCCGCATACAACTCCTCCTCCTCTACTTCCTCCACCTCCTCTTGTGCCACCACCTGACTTCGAATTCTGTTTAACATGTGCTCCAGCATGTAAATCACCGGAATAGTCATGCTGATAATGGCATCGTCAGCACTAAACATCTTCGTCGCCATTTCAAAACTGTGCAGAAGGGTGCATAGGTCCCTGATCTGAGACCACTCCTCCAGCGTGATTTGCCCCACCTCTGAATCTCGTTGGCCCAGGCTATACGTCAGAACGTATTGCACCAGGGCTTGTCGGTGCTGCCACAGTCGCTGCAACATGTGCAGAGTTGAATTCCACCGGGTAGGCACATCGCATTTTAGCCGGTGAAGTGGCAGGCCCAACGACTTCTGTAGAGATGTAAGTCGCTGAGCTGCGGGATGCGAACGGCGGAAGTGAGCACACAGCGACCGTGCCCTCTGCAGAAGGCCATCTAGTCTGGGATAGTGGGCTAAAAATTGCTGGACAACCAGGTTCAACACGTGAGCCATACAAGGCACGTGTGTGACATTGCCCCGGCGAAGGGCCGCACCCAGGTTTGCAGCATTGTCGCACACGGCCTTCCCTGGTTTCAGGTCCAGTGGAGACAACCATTCATGAAATTGGTTCTCCAGAGCTGACCACAACTCCTCAGCTGTGTGACTCACATTTCCCAGACATTTCAATGTAAAAACCGCCTGATGACGTTGAGCCCTACTGCCAGCATAGTAAGGAGGTGTGCAGGATCCCTTCTGCGCAGTTAGAAAGCTTGTGGCATGACCAGACAGGCTTTGGGTGCAGGTGGAAGACCGAGAGGAGGTTGAGGAGGCAGAAGCAGTGGAGGAACTTTGACATAAAGAGGATTGACGCACAACTCGTGGGGACGGCAAGACTTGGACAGCAGCCCCTTGTCCTGCTGTCACCATAGTTACCCAGTGCCCAGTCAGCGACATGTAACGCCCCTGTCCATGCCTACTCGTCCAAGTGTCTGTGGTGAAATGCACCCTGTCACACACACACAGAGTTTCTCAAAGAAGCGGTGATGTTGTGTGCGACATGCTGGTGGAGCGCAGGCACACCTTTCTTTGAGAAGTAGTGCCGACTGGGCATCTGGTACTGGGGCACTGCGACGGACATAAGGTCTCGAAAATCCTCTGTGTCCACCAGGTGGAAAGGCAGCATTTCTGTAGCCAAGAGCTTGCAGATGGTGAAATTCCACCTCTTAGCTTTCTCATGGCTAGGAGGAAATGGTCTTTTACTTGTCCACATCTGAGGGACCGAGGGCTGGCTATTGTGCTTAGACGGGGTTGATAAGGGTGTCCCCGGCAAACTGCCGGTCTGTGAGGAAGATGCAGGCGGACATGTTAGGTTGCCTTGATCCAAAGGTGGTGCTATCGATGTCGGACAGCGCTCAACACCAGCTGCTGTTACCACCTCCAAAGAAAATGATGACCTGCCAATCACGCTGGCTGTTGCGGGTAAAGAGGTGGCAGGTCTGCGCCCCAAAACAGGTGTGACTGCTGTCCCCCCAGTCACAGAGGATGAAGAGGCCGCGGATGCACAAGATATGGCAGACGGTGGTTGGCCCGGCCGGCTAGGCCGCATTGTAGCACACTGAGCTTCCCACTGCAACTTATGCTTCATGTCCATGTGCCGGTTCATGCATGAAGTACTCAAACTATGTATTTTTTGGCCTCTACTTAGCTTTTGCTGACAAATGTTACAGATAACACGAGTTGGGTCATCTTTATCGATCTGAAAAAATGCCCAGGCTATGCAAGGCTTAGCACCCATGCGACCTGAAGAGCCACCACGACTTGTGGTGAGAGGCAGAGTTGTGTTTGAGGATGCAGTTGTTGACGTGCTTCCAGTACTACGTCTCTGTCCAGGAAGGCGCAACCTGACCTCTTCGTCACTAGCATCTTCCTCCACCTCCTCTGCTGACCTCATCTCTTGGCTGACTGTGGGTTGACAGTAAGTGGGATCTCCAACCTCATCATCATCACCCTGTGTGTTATCACACCCGTCGTCCTCAGAGCCAACCTGTTCCTGCCCTGACAAAAAACTAAAGTTGTCGCTCCAATCAGGTATTTGAGTCTTATCATCGTCTTCCTCATTGTCTCCACCAACAGGAGTTACAGTTTGGGAATGAGGGTCTACATTATGGTCAGAACCTTTTGCGTCTGGTCCTGGATCCGACTCATAAAGATTCTGGGCATCAGTGCAGATCATTTCCTCGTCTGGATTCACAGAAGCGCTGGAGTCGACCTCTGATTCCCAGGCTATGGTATGAGTAAACAGCTCTGCAGACTCAACCATCTGTTCTACCTCATACTCAGATGGGCAGCTGGAGATTTGGGAGCTGTGAGGAAGCAAGTGCGATTTGGGTGACACCTTTGAGGACTGGAGTATTTGTGATGTTGAAGTTGATGTGGAGGAGAGCCCACTTAAAGGAGCACTTGATATCCGTTGAAGCACCTGCTGTTTTTGTGCCTCATCTGGAATTTGTAGCGATTGGCGTGGCCGTAAGAAAGGGATCTTATCACATTTTCCGCTAAAAGAAGTAGACATTTTAGTTTGGCTGGAAGATGGTCTTTCTTCTGCAGATGTTACTGTTGCTTTAACACCTACCCCACGGACACAACCTTTTTTCCCCTTCCCAACACGCCTATTCCCCTTTCCACCAGCAGCAGGCCTTTTTCCACTCATTTTGGTGGTTAACTAATTCACAACTCTGGAGTTGTTTGCACAAAAAAACAATGGATGGTAACCGAGCAGAGCTGAGTGGCCAAACTGTGGTATTAGGCCAAAACTATTGGCTGGGTTAGATGCAGAAAAAAATATATTCAGTTTGCAACCTGATGGAGGTCAGTATAGATGGACTAATACAACAAGTCCCACACACAGCTAGAAGCAAAATATTTTTTCAGAGGTAGATGCAGAAAAAAATATATTCAGTTTGCAACCTGATGGAGGTCAGTATAGATGGACTAATACAACAAGTCCCACACACAGCTAGAAGCCCAAATATTTTTTCAGAGGTAGATGCAGAAAAAAATATATTCAGTTTGCAACCTGATGGAGGTCAGTATAGATGGACTAATACAACAAGTCCCACACACAGCTAGAAGCCCAAATATTTTTTCAGAGGTAGATGCAGAAAAAAATATATTCAGTTTGCATCCTGATGGAGGTCAGTATAGATGGACTAATACAACAAGTCCCACACACAGCTAGAAGCCCAAATATTTTTTCAGAGGTACTGTAGATGCAGATAAAAATTATTTTTAATTTGCAACCTGATGGAGGTCAGTATAGATGGACTAATACAACAAGTCCCACACACAGCTAGAAGCCCAAATATTTTTTCAGAGGTACTGTAGATGCAGATAAAAATTATTTTTAATTTGCAACCTGATGGAGGTCAGTATAGATAGACTAATAGAGAAAGTCCGACACACTGCTAGAAGGCCAAATATTTTTTCAGAGCTAGATGCAGAAAAAAATTATATTCAGTTTGCAACCTGATGGAGGTCAGTATAGATGGATTAATAGAACAAGACCCACAAACAGCTAGAAGCCCAATATTTTTTCAGAGGTAGATGCAGAAAAAAATAAATTCAGTTTGCAACCTGATGGAGGTCAGTATAGATGGACTAATACAACAAGTCCCACACACAGCTAGAAGCCCAATATTTTTTCAGAGGTAGATGCAGAAAAAAATATATTCAGTTTGCAACCTGATGGAGGTCAGTATAGATGGACTAATACAACAAGTCCCACACACAGCTAGAAGCCCAAATATTTTTTCAGAGGTAGATGCAGAAAAAAATATATTCAGTTTGCAACCTGATGGAGGTCAGTATAGATGGACTAATACAACAAGTCCCACACACAGCTAGAAGCCCAAATATTTTTTCAGAGGTACTGTAGATGCAGATAAAAATTAGTTTTAATTTGCAACCTGATGGAGGTCAGTATAGATGGACTAATAGAGAAAGTCCGACACACTGCTAGAAGGCCAAATATTTTTTCAGAGCTAGATGCAGAAAAAAATTATATTCAGTTTGCAACCTGATGGAGGTCAGTATAGATGGATTAATAGAACAAGACCCACACACAGCTAGAAGCCCAATATTTTTTCAGAGGTAGATCCAGAAAAAAATGTATTCAGTTTGCAACCTGATGGAGGTCAGTATAGATGGACTAATACAACAAGTCCCACACACAGCTAGAAGCCCAATATTTTTTCAGAGGTAGATGCAGAAAAAAATATATTCAGTTTGCAACCTGATGGAGGTCAGTATAGATGGACTAATACAACAAGTCCCACACACAGCTAGAAGCCCAAATATTTTTTCAGAGGTAGATGCAGAAAAAAATATATTCAGTTTGCAACCTGATGGAGGTCAGTATAGATGGACTAATACAACAAGTCCCACACACAGCTAGAAGCCCAAATATTTTTTCAGAGGTACTGTAGATGCAGATAAAAATTATTTTTAATTTGCAACCTGATGGAGGTCAGTATAGATGGACTAATACAACAAGTCCCACACACAGCTAGAAGCCCAAATATTTTTTCAGAGGTACTGTAGATGCAGATAAAAATTAGTTTTAATTTGCAACCTGATGGAGGTCAGTATAGATGGACTAATAGAGAAAGTCCGACACACTGCTAGAAGGCCAAATATTTTTTCAGAGCTAGATGCAGAAAAAAATTATATTTAGTTTGCAACCTGATGGAGGTCAGTATAGATGGATTAATAGAACAAGACCCACACACAGCTAGAAGCCCAATATTTTTTCAGAGGTAGATGCAGAAAAAAATATATTCAGTTTGCAACCTGATGGAGGTCAGTATAGATGGACTAATACAACAAGTCCCACACACAGCTAGAAGCCCAAATATTTTTTCAGAGGTACTGTAGATGCAGATAAAAATTAGTTTTAATTTGCAACCTGATGGAGGTCAGTATAGATGGACTAATAGAATGATGCTATGCCCAAAAGATTTTACTTCACTAGGTGCAGAAAAAAAATTGGTATTCTATACACAGGTGGTATATCTTGCAACACAGATAGGCTACTCCACTGACTAACACACTCTGCAATAGGCCAAAAAGGATTAGCTTTGCTAGATTCAGCCAAATGCTGTGAAAAAAACTTGCACAGCACTGGCACAGACCTGCCTGGCAAAAACTGATAGGAACTGATGTAACCTAGTCCTGAAAAGGACTCCAATTACAATTAGTCTTTACTCCCACAACCTATCTATTTAAGAGCACAGACCTCCCTGATAAAAGTCGTAGGAAATGCTGTAACCTAGTCCTTAAAAGGACTGCAATCACAACTATTCCCTACTCCCAAGCTATCTGTATATTTGTGCGAAAATTGGCTTGAAATTAACAAGGTATAGCGCACACAGCAACAGCGGTGCCGTCTAACACGCAGCTGCAGCAGTGAGAAAATGGTGGCGACGGGGAAAATGGCTTGGTCTTATAGGGCAAGGACATGTGACATACACTGCCAATGACACATGCCCTTGCTTGTGTGAAAAAAAGCACTTCGTTCCGTGTGTGCGCTGCTGATAGGCTGACAGATTGCACCTCCCCACTGCAAATGCGGGAAAGAGAAAAAAAAATGGAGATCTTCATTGTTCCTGCAGAGATCCATCCCCTGCCCCTCCCCCCACCCCGCTGTACACTCAAACTGCGTATTAACATTAATTTTCATCATTACTGAGAAAAAATCCAGTTATGATTTTGGTACACGAACAGTTATCGAACATAACCTCGAACAGCCGAATTTTTATCAAATTGTTCGTGTTCGCCGAACGGCTCGAACACCGCCCAAAACAGCTCGAATTTGAGATTGGCGAACAGTTCGAGTAGAACAACGCTCATCTCTGGTCACAAGGCTGGCAAGGGGTACAAAACCCTTTCCAATGAGTTGGGCCTACCTGTCTCCACTGTTGGGAGCATCATCCGTAAGTGGAAGGCTTATGGAACTACTGTTAGCCTTCCACGGCCAGGACAGCCTTTGAAAGTATCCTCCCGTGCCTAGGCCAGGCTTGTCCGAAGAGTCAAGGCTAACCCAAGGAGAACAAGGAAGGAGCTCCGGGAAGATCTCATGGCAGTGGGGACATTGGTTTCAGTCAATACCATAAGTAACGTACTCCACCGCAATGGTCTCCGTTCCAGACGAGCCCGTAAGGTACCTTTACTTTCAAAGCGTCATGTCAAGGCTCATCTACAGTTTGCTCATGATCACTTGGAGGACTCTGAGACAGACTGGTTCAAGGTTCTATGGTCTGATGAGACCAAAATCGAGATCTTTGGTGCCAACCACACACGTGACGTTTGGAGACTGGATGGCACTGCATACGACCCCAAGAATACCATCCCTACATTCAAGCATGGTGGAGGCAGCATCATGCTGTGGGGCTGTTTCTCTGCCAAGGGGCCTGGCCATCTGGTCCGCATCCATGGGAAGATGGATAGCACGGCCTACCTGGAGATTTTGGCCAAGAACCTCCGCTCCTCCATCAAGGATCTTAAGATGGGTCGTAATTTCATCTTCCAACAAGACAACGACCCAAAGCACACAGCCAAGAAAACCAAGGCCTGGTTCAATAGGGAAAAAGTCAAGGTGTTGGAGTGGCCTAGTCAGTCTCCTGACCTTAACCCAATTGAAAACTTGTGGAAGGAGCTCAAGAATAAAGTCCACATGAGACATCAAAAGAACCTAGATAACTTGGAGAAGATCTGCATGGAGGAGTGGGCCAAGATAACTCCACAGACCTGTGCCGGCCTGATCAGGTCTTATAAAAGACGATTAGCTGTAATTGCAAACAAGGGTTATTCCACAAAATATTAAACATAGGGGTTGTATAATAATTGACCCACACTTTTATGTTTAAAATTTAATAAAATTCAACTGAGCAACAAAACTTTTTGGTTTGTAAGATTTATGCTTCTGTTCATAAAACCTACTCTCGTTTGCAGTTTGAAGGCTCTAACTTATTTGCATCTTATCAAACCAGCTAAATCTGCAGGGGGTTGAATACTACTTGTAGGCACTGTATCAGGGACCCACAGTGTAAAAAAATAAACTTTGGTTTACTGGAGTAACTTGTGAACAATATACGCATATATGCAGTTGGTAATAAGTACATGACTTAATAGTAGAGATGAGCGTTGTTCTACTCGAACTGTTCGCCAATCTCAAATTCGAGCTGTTTTGGGCGGTGTTCGAGCCGTTCGGCGAACACGAACAATTTGAGAAAAATTCGGCTGTTCGAGGTTATGTTCGATAACTGTTCGTGCACCAAAATCATAACTGGATTTTTTCTCAGTAATGATGAAAATTAATGTTAATACGCAGTTTGAGTGTACAGCGGGGTGGGGGGAGGGGCAGGGGATGGATCTCTGCAGGAACAATGAAGATCTCCATTTTTTTTTCTCTTTCCCGCATTTACAGTGGGGAGGTGCAATCTGTCAGCCTATCAGCAGCGCACACACGGAGCGAAGTGCTTTTTTTCACACAAGCAAGGGCATGTGTCATTGGCAGTGTATGTCACATGTCCTTGCCCTATAAGACCAAGCCATTTTCCCCGTCGCCACCATTTTCTCACTGCTGCAGCTGCGTGTTAGACGGCACCGCTGTTGCTGTGTGCGCTATACCTTGTTAATTTCAAGCCAATTTTCGCACAAATATACAGATAGCTTGGGAGTAGGGAATAGTTGTGATTGCAGTCCTTTTAAGGACTAGGTTACAGCATTTCCTACGACTTTTATCAGGGAGGTCTGTGCTCTTAAATAGATCGGTTGTGGGAGTAAAGACTAATTGTAATTGCAGTCCTTTTCAGGACTAGGTTACATGAGTTCCTATCAGTTTTTGCCAGGCAGGTCTGTGCCAGTGCTGTGCAAGTTTTTTTCACAGCATCTGGCTGAATCTAGCAAAGCTAATCCTTTTTGGCCTATTGCAGAGTGTGTTAGTCAGTGGAGTAGCCTATCTGTGTTGCAAGATATACCACCTGTGTATAGAATACCAATTTTTTTACTGCACCTAGTGAAGTAAAATCTTTTGGGCATAGCATCATTCTATTAGTCCATCTATACTGACCTCCATCAGGTTGCGAATTAAAACTAATTTTTATCTGCATCTACAGTACCTCTGAAAAAATATTTGGGCTTCTAGCAGTGTGTGGGACTTGTTCTATTAGTCCATCTATACTGACCTCCATCAGGTTGCAAACTGAATATATTTTTTTCTGCATCTACCTCTGAAAAAATATTGGGCTTCTAGCTGTGTGTGGGTCTTGTTCTATTAATCCATCTATACTGACCTCCATCAGGTTGCAAACTGAATATATTTTTTTCTGCATCTACCTCTGAAAAAATATTTGGCCTTCTAGTAGTGTGTCGGACTTTCTCTATTAGTCCATCTATACTGACCTCCATCAGGTTGCAAATTAAAACTAATTTTTATCTGCATCTACAGTACCTCTGAAAAAATATTTGGGCTTCTAGCAGTGTGTGGGACTTGTTCTATTAGTCCATCTATACTGACCTCCATCAGGTTGCAAACTGAATATATTTTTTTCTGCATCTACCTCTGAAAAAATATTGGGCTTCTAGCTGTGTGTGGGTCTTGTTCTATTAATCCATCTATACTGACCTCCATCAGGTTGCAAACTGAATATATTTTTTTCTGCATCTACCTCTGAAAAAATATTTGGCCTTCTAGTAGTGTGTCGGACTTTCTCTATTAGTCCATCTATACTGACCTCCATCAGGTTGCAAATTAAAACTAATTTTTATCTGCATATACAGTACCTCTGAAAAAATATTTGGGCTTCTAGCAGTGTGTGGGACTTGTTCTATTAGTCCATCTATACTGACCTCCATCAGGTTGCAAACTGAATATATTTTTTTCTGCATCTACCTCTGAAAAAATATTGGGCTTCTAGCTGTGTGTGGGTCTTGTTCTATTAATCCATCTATACTGACCTCCATCAGGTTGCAAACTGAATATATTTTTTTCTGCATCTACCTCTGAAAAAATATTGGGCCTTCTAGTAGTGTGTCGGACTTTCTCTATTAGTCCATCTATACTGACCTCCATCAGGTTGCAAATTAAAACTAATTTTTATCTGCATCTACAGTACCTCTGAAAAAATATTTGGGCTTCTAGCAGTTTGTGGGACTTGTTCTATTAGTCCATCTATACTGACCTCCATCAGGTTGCAAACTGAATATATTTTTTTCTGCATCTACCTCTGAAAAAATATTGGGCTTCTAGCTGTGTGTGGGTCTTGTTCTATTAATCCATCTATACTGACCTCCATCAGGTTGCAAACTGAATATATTTTTTTCTGCATCTACCTCTGAAAAAATATTTGGCCTTCTAGTAGTGTGTCGGACTTTCTCTATTAGTCCATCTATACTGACCTCCATCAGGTTGCAAATTAAAACTAATTTTTATCTGCATCTACAGTACCTCTGAAAAAATATTTGGGCTTCTAGCAGTGTGTGGGACTTGTTCTATTAGTCCATCTATACTGACCTCCATCAGGTTGCAAACTGAATATAGTTTTTTCTGCATCTACCTCTGAAAAAATATTGGGCTTCTAGCTGTGTGTGGGTTTTGTTCTATTAATCCATTTATACTGACCTCCATCAGGTTGCAAACTGAATATATTTTTTTCTGCATCTACCTCTGAAAAAATATTTGGCCTTCTAGTAGTGTGTCGGACTTTCTCTATTAGTCCATCTATACTGACCTCCATCAGGTTGCAAATTCAAAATAATTTTTTTCTGCATCTAACCCAGCCAATAGTTTTGGCCTAATACCACAATTTGGCCACTCAGCTCTGCTCGGTTACCATCCATTGTTTTTTTGTGCAAACAACTCCAGAGTTGTGAATTAGTTAACCACCAAAATGAGTGGAAAAAGGCCTGCTGCTGGTGGAAAGGGGAATAGGCGTGTTGGGAAGGGGAAAAAAGGTTGTGTCCGTGGGGTAGGTGTTAAAGCAACAGTAACATCTGCAAAAGAAAGACCATCTTCCAGCCAAACTAAAATGTCTACTTCTTTTAGCGGACAATGTGATAAGATCCCTTTCTTACGGCCACGCCAATCGCTACAAATTCCAGATGAGGCACAAAAACAGCAGGTGCTTCAACGGATATCAAGTGCTCCTTTAAGTGGGCTCTCCTCCACATCAACTTCAACATCACAAATACTCCAGTCCTCAAAGGTGTCACCCAAATCGCACTTGCTTCCTCACAGCTCCCAAATCTCCAGCTGCCCGTCTGAGTATGAGGTAGAACAGATGGTTGAGTCTGCAGAGCTGTTTACTCATACTATAGCCTGGGAATCAGAGGTCGACTCCAGCGCTTCTGTGAATCCAGACGAGGAAATGATCTGCACTGATGCCCAGAATCTTTATGAGTCGGATCCAGGACCAGACGCAGAAGGTTCTGACCATAATGTAGACCCTCATTCCCAAACTGTAACTCCTGTTGGTGGAGACAATGAGGAAGACGATGATAAGACTCAAATACCTGATTGGAGCGACAACTTTAGTTTTTTGTCAGGGCAGGAACAGGTTGGCTCTGAGGACGACGGGTGTGATAACGCACAGGGTGATGATGATGAGGTCGGAGATCCCACTTACTGTCAACCCACAGTCAGCCAAGAGATGAGGTCAGCAGAGGAGGTGGAGGAAGATGCTAGTGACGACGAGGTCAGGTTGCGCCTTCCTGGACAGAGACGTAGTACTGGAAGCACGTCAACAACTGCATCCTCAAACACAACTCTGCCTCTCACCACAAGTCGTGGTGGCTCTTCAGGTCGCATGGGTGCTAAGCCTTGCATAGCCTGGGCATTTTTTCAGATCGATAAAGATGACCCAACTCGTGTTATCTGTAACATTTGTCAGCAAAAGCTAAGTAGAGGCCAAAAAATACATAGTTTGAGTACTTCATGCATGAACCGGCACATGGACATGAAGCATAAGTTGCAGTGGGAAGCTCAGTGTGCTACAATGCGGCCTAGCCGGCCGGGCCAACCGCCGTCTGCCATATCTTGTGCATCCGCGGCCTCTTCATCCTCTGTGACTGGGGGGACAGCAGTCACACCTGTTTTGGGGCGCAGACCTGCCACCTCTTTACCTGCAACAGCCAGCGTGATTGGCAGGTCATCATTTTCTTTGGAGGTGGTAACAGCAGCTGGTGTTGAGCGCTGTCCGACATCGATAGCACCACCTTTGGATCAAGGCAACCTAACATGTCCGCCTGCATCTTCCTCACAGACCGGCAGTTTGCCGGGCACACCCTTATCAACCCCGTCTAAGCACAATAGCCAGCCCTCGGTCCCTCAGATGTGGACAAGTAAAAGACCATTTCCTCCTAGCCATGAGAAAGCTAAGAGGTTGAATTTCACCATCTGCAAGCTCTTGGCTACAGAAATGCTGCCTTTCCGCCTGGTGGACACAGAGGATTTTCGAGACCTTATGTCCGTAGCAGTGCCCCAATAGCAGATGTCCAGTCGGCACTACTTCTCAAAGAAAGGTGTGCCTGCGCTCCACCAGCATGTCGCACACAACATCACCGCTTCTTTGAGAAACTCTGTGTGTGACAGGGTGCATTTCACCACAGACACTTGGACGAGTAGGCATGGACAGGGGCGTTACATGTCGCTGACTGGGCACTGGGTAACTATGGTGACAGCAGGACAAGGGGCTGCTGTCCAAGTCTTGCCGTCCCCACGAGTTGTGCGTCAATCCTCTTTATGTCAAAGTTCCTCCACTGCTTCTGCCTCCTCAACCTCCTCTCGGTCTTCCACCTGCACCCAAAGCCTGTCTGGTCATGCCACAAGCTTTCTAACTGCGCAGAAGGGATCCTGCACACCTCCTTACTATGCTGGCAGTAGGGCTCAACGTCATCAGGCGGTTTTTACATTGAAATGTCTGGGAAATGTGAGTCACACAGCTGAGGAGTTGTGGTCGGCTCTGGAGAACCAATTTCATGAATGGTTGTCTCCACTGGACCTGAAACCAGGGAAGGCCGTGTGCGACAATGCTGCAAACCTGGGTGCGGCCCTTCGCCGGGGCAATGTCACACACGTGCCTTGTATGGCTCACGTGTTGAACCTGGTTGTCCAGCAATTTTTAGCCCACTATCCCAGACTAGATGGCCTTCTGCAGAGGGCACGGTCGCTGTGTGCTCACTTCCCCCGTTCGCATCCCGCAGCTCAGCGACTTACATCTCTACAGAAGTCGTTGGGCCTGCCACTTCACCGGCTAAAATGCGATGTGCCTACCCGGTGGAATTCAACTCTGCACATGTTGCAGCGACTGTGGCAGCACCGACAAGCCCTGGTGCAATACGTTCTGACGTATAGCCTGGGCCAACGAGATTCAGAGGTGGGGCAAATCACGCTGGAGGAGTGGTCTCAGATCAGGGACCTATGCACCCTTCTGCACAGTTTTGAAATGGCGACGAAGATGTTTAGTGCTGACGATGCCATTATCAGCATGACTATTCTGGTGATTTACATGCTGGAGCACATGTTAAACAGAATTCGGAGTCAGGTGGTGGCACAAGAGGAGGTGGAGGAAGTAGAGGAGGAGGAGTTGTATGCGGAAGGGCTAACATCTGCAAGGTCCAGAAGGTCGGCAGCACCAAGGCGGCAGGCATGTGAGGGTGGGGGAGATGGTTTTACCAGGGCGCATGGTAGCAGCCAAACTAGTGAGGAAGGTGCAGGAGCCCAGGAAGAAGTGGAGGACGAACTGATGGAAGACTCATCAGATGAGGGAGACCTTGATCACATTTCTGTTGTGCGAGGTTGGGGGGAGAGGACAGAGGAAGGAAGCATGATTGTTACCTCGCCACCAACACAACAGGGACTTGGTGCTCCTGGATGCGCAACACACATGAGTGCCTTCTTGCTGCACTACCTGCAACATGACCCTCGAATTGTGAGAATTAGAAATAATCCTGACTACTGGGTTGCCACACTGTTAGATCCCCGGTACAAAAGTAAATTTGCAGAAATTATTCCTGCCATAGAAAGGGATGCACGCATGCAGGAGTATCAGCAGAGACTGTTGCAGAATCTTACATGTGCTTTTCCACAAAATACCAGTGGTGCACGTAGTGAATCTCACAGTTCCAACTTGCCAACCGTGGGACCGTCAAGTGTTCAGCACTCAAACCGTAACAGAACCACAGTATCTGCTGGTAACATCAATTTTGCGGAATCATTTCACCACTTTTTTAGCCCATCCTTTGCAAGGCCACAGGAGACAAGAAGTCTGACACATAGTCAACGCCTAGAGACGATGGTACAGGAGTATCTCCAAGTAAACATTGAAGCCACGACTGTGTCACTGGACCCTTGCTCTTTTTGGGCTTCCAATCTGGCTAAATGGCCGGAGCTAACCACTTATGCCTTGGAGATCTTGTCATGCCCCGCAGCCAGCGTTCTGTCTGAACGTGTGTTCAGCGCTGCTGGTGGTGTGCTGACAGATAAGCGCACGCGGCTCTCCACTGATAATGTAGACAGACTCACGTTCATAAAGATGAACAAATCATGGATCCGAAACGACTTTTCTACCCCTGTGTCATCCTGGGGAGAGTAAAAGCTTGATGATTGTTTAAAATCACCCTACCAACCGTTTTAAGCTTTCAAATTACTAATCATGTTTATCTGTATCTTGACTGGAAAATAATTTGGGCTTTGTAGCAGTGTGCAGCACTGATCCTATTAGGCCATCTATAATAAGCTCCACCAGATTTAAAATTAAAAATAATTTTTAGCTGCATCTAGCCCGGAAAATAATTTTGGGGCTCCGAGATGCGCAAGACACATAAGTGCCTTCTTACTGCACTACCTGCAGCATGACCCTCATATTGTCAGAATTCGAAGTAATCATGACTACTGGGTTGCCACACTCTTAGA
The DNA here is from genome assembly GCF_046119375.1 of Phyllobates terribilis. Lineage (NCBI taxonomy): Eukaryota > Metazoa > Chordata > Amphibia > Anura > Dendrobatidae > Phyllobates > Phyllobates terribilis. The sequence continues at coordinate 1,120,815,455 of NW_027362761.1, read as the reverse complement.
TCCCCCAAACTTTTCGATCAACCTTTTCATTTTAATAAAGACCAAAAAAAATGGTCATTTTTGAAATTATAAGCATTAGCAGGTTGTTAGAAACTGAAATCAAACAGTTTTCAACTCAAAACTTTATTCTAGGTGATGTTCATTTTCACATAAGACCCCTTGTTCGAAAGGAGCTTCTGAACTCTCTCGTCCATTGAATTTGTCAGGTTTTGGATGGTTTCTGCTTCAATTGTTTTGCATGAGGACAGAATACCCTCCCAGAGCTGTTGCTTAGATGTGAACTGCCTCCCGCCATCATAGACACTCCTTTTAATGATGCTCCAAAGGTTCTGAATGGGGTAGAGGTCAGGGGAGCATGGGGGTCACACCATAAGTTTGTCCCCTTTTATGCCCATATCAGCCAGAGATGCAGATGTTTTATGTGCAGCATGAGATGGTGCATTATCATGCAGAAAAATGATCTTGCTGTGAAATACACGGTTCTTCTTCTTGAACCATGGCAGGAAGTGCTGTTTGAGAAAATCCACATACATTATGGAGTTCATCTTTAGCGCCTTCAGGGATCCTAAAGGGGCCGACAATCTCTCTCCCCATGATTCCAGCCCAAAACATTACTCCACCTCCTCCTTGTTGGCGCTGTAGCCGTGTTTGCGTGGGGTGTCCATCAACCAGCCATCCTCCACTCCATCCATCTGGACCATCGAGCGCTGCACGGCACTCATCCGTGAACAAAACAGTTTTGAAATCAGTCTTCATGTAATGTTTGGCCCACTGGAGCCGTTTCTGCTTGTGTGAAGTGGATAGAGGAGGTCGACAGGATGGCGTATGCACAGCTGCAAACCTCTGAAGGACCCTGCATCTTGTTGTTCGGGGGACGTTGGAGGCACAAGCAGCTTCAAAAACTTGACAAGGCTTTTTTGCCGCTGCTCTTTCAACCTGACGTAATTGCCTGTAGGAAAGAGTCCTCAATTTGCCCTTATCAGCACGCACACGTCTGTACTGTGAATCAGCTACATACTTCTTGATTGCCAAGACACTTCATCCTGATCATCGCACAATGTTGATTGTAGTCATGCCTTGACCTAAACACTCCACAATTTGTTGCTTCTCAGCAGCCGACACATCCTTTTTCTTTCCCATTTTGGCAGAAAATGTAGGCTGCTTAATAATGTGAGAGAGCCTTCTTAAGTAGTCTTGCCTTTCATTGGACACACCTGCCAAACTAATTAGCACAGGTGTCTGCAATTGCTTACAGTGATATAAAGAGCCCTGACACACATCACCATCAATGAGTTTAACTGACAAACAAACAAATTCTTCCCTTATCACTCCTAAACACTTTTTGCATAATAATTTGGAACGCGGTGTACATGTGCTTTTCCACAAAACACCAGCGGTTCACGTAGTGAATCTTACAGTTCTAACTTGCCAACCGTGGTCTGTATGGAATTGTTCAATAAAGGGCCCAAAATTAAGATAACATAGATGGGAGAGGTCTCTATGAATAGGAATTCCTAAGTATTTGATACCCTGTGAGGGCCAGGCAAAGGGAAAGTTGGACTGGATGGAATCCTATATGGATTTGGGGAGGGAGACATCGAGGGCCTCAGACTTCGCTGCATTGATTTTAAAATTTTACCATGTAACAAAGTGATCTATTTCAGCCATAACAGCATGGATGGATATATGTGATTGAGTGATATATACTAGGACATCATCAGCAAATAGAGAGCACTTTCACTCGGTGCCTCCCACCTCAATCCACCTAATATTGGGGTTATGGCGAATTAATGAGAGCAGGTGCTCCGTCACTAGGATGTATAAGAGAGGGGACAGAGGACATCCCTGCCTTGTCCCATTGGTGATTGTGAAAGGTGATGAAAATGTTCTGACGCACCCCCTGGGCCTTGGGACACCCGGAGCCGGACCCTTTTTGGTGGATGCTGGTGGTTGTAGTCTTCGTGGCGGCGACCCGGTTCCGTGGCTCAGCGCGGTCAAACCAGTGGCGGAACTATTTATGTGGTTTTGATGTTTAAATGTCCGACTACGCCACCCGTGGATTGCGGTCAGAGTGAACCGCCGCTACAGGGCAGACCACTGAGGCTGGTGTTGTGGGTGCAGCAGAGCGTAGCATAACTCCCCACGGGAGGAGTATAGCCTCAGGGCAGTGTATGCGGAGGATGGGGGTGATGGTGGAGGGCAGCAGCAGTAACGACACGTAGTCAGTGATGCAGTCCAGGGCCTTTACTCACAGTTCTTATTATCCAGACCACGTCTGCAGGTAACGGCTGCCCACGTCGTACTGTGCTCACCAGGTGAGGGGCTCAGACAACTCCCAGATAACTTTGGAGCACTTCACAGGACCCCCTTTGTGTGTCCTTTGTCTGGCCTTTCTTACCAACACTTCTGTCCGGCTGCCTCGGGCCTCCTCTTGGTAAACTTGGCGCCAGTTTCCCTGACCCTATGTGGTGCCTTCCTAGCGGGTGTAGCGAGGGGCTGCGCCACATAAAATGTCAGAGCCTCCGGTTTCTAGCTGAGGGTCGTTTCCTGCCTCCACTAGTTCGGGGACCGGTCTCCCCCTTTGGCCTGACCCCTCCACGCAGGTGGATTCGGGCGTGCGGTGGCGACTCGCCCGTCCGCACCCCTGGGATCCCTTCATTCCTCGTTCCTGGAGCCTTCTCCGCTCCTCTTCCTTCCTTCTCCCTCTTCCAGGCCTGGGCCTCTGTTACTAGGCCCGCCTCCGGAGCAGAGCTCATGCAGAGCCCCTGCTCCCTGCCACTTCTGCTCAGACTTCTCTGCACTGAACTAAGATGGTGCCCACCTTTTATACTCCCTTCTCAATGCACCCAGGAACTGCTTCCTCCCTGCTCCTGCACTACAGGGTTCCCCTTCCTCAGTGTTCCCTCCCCCCACTCCAGCCAGGGACAGGGACTGTCGTGCCCATCTCAGGGGCATATTGGTCACCCTGCCCCACGGCAATGTGGTGTAATGCATGCAGGTGTCGGGTCCTGATCCACACTCCATCCTTACCTGAGAGTGAGATATCACACCTCTGGGTGAGGTGCAATACGTCTGTAGCAACCGAGCCCTCAGGGTGCTACAGTTCCATTTATCTTCAGCCTAGGTGACGTATTGCGATACAGGGCCGTGATTTTGGCTATAAAAGGGTCCCCTAGACCCCTACCCCAAGCTTTTTAAGAGAATCATATATGGCGTGCCAGGAGACTCTATGGAATGCTTTCTCAGCATCCAACGAGAGTATCTAATTACAAATTTTTAACTGCATCTAGCCCAGGAAATACTTTGTGCCTAGTAGCAGTGTCTGCTAGTCAGCGGATTATCCCGGCTGTTAAGCAAGCTACACCACCTGTAGTTTAGACACTTAATTTTTTCAAAGGAAATGCTTCGGGACCATGGGATACTCAGTGAAGAGCATCAGGAGGCACCCCAAGGCATAGGGGCTGGGACTGGCAGTAGGATGCCTTGCGGTGGACAGCCGAGCTCGATCCTTATAAAAGCTTTTTAACTGCAGCAGCTTTAGTGGACGCTACTGGAGCTGGAATTACGCGGCTGCTGGCATGAGACTTGCCCTCCAATAGATCCTTATAAATGGATTTAAAGTGTATTCATTCAAATTAGAGAGACAATTTAAATTAAAAAGCTTAGAGCTGCCTCCACCACAGGGGGGCTCGCTCGACCCACCAGCGGACAGGCACCAGTATTGGGAGAGGGGGGCTGGCCATCAGGGTTCACCGCGGCTCTGGCACAAACCCGGCGACACGGAGGTGGCACGGGCAGGAGCGGACTGGCCGTGTCGGCTTCTCACTTTTTGGATTTTAGAAGGGCATGACATGCCTATATCTGTGTCTCCCCCTCCTTTTACTCCTCCACCTCTTTTATTTTCGCATGACTATATGTACTTGTCACTTTTCCATGTGTTAGTTGTGTCTTCTGAGCAGTTTGTCAGCTTTTGGACACCTTTGAAGGTGTTTTCTATGTGTTTCTATGTGTTTTTGTTTGCCTGCCATTGGTTTTAACGGTGTTCGAAGGTGTTCGACGAACAGTTCGACGAACAGTTCGGCGAACACACGGGTGTTCGACGAACCGAACCGAACTCGAACACTACGGGGGTGGCTCAACACTACTTAATAGGTAGAGGCAAGATTCTGTCCTACACTGAAGTTTGGAATGGCTGAGAAGGAGGATTATTGTTTAACAGCTAAGCCCAACTGTAGTGACAGGAGAAATAAGATTTAACGCGAATGCTCGACCACCATAGAAAAGTTATATACAAGGAATGAGGAAACAAGGCATTATCATTTATTCTATAGGGAATCATCCCTATAAAAAAGCATAAATATCTTTATGACCATTTAATATTTTTAATAGGAGTAAATTGAAAAAATATATATAGTGTATATATACAGTTGAAACCAGAAGTTTACATGCACTATATAAAAAGACATATATGCATGTTTTTGTCAATATGTGACATGAAATCAGAATAAACCTTTCCCACTTTAGGTCAATTAGGACTACCATAATTTTTAATATTTGCCAAATGCCAGAATAATAAGAGGGAGAGGATGTTTTAAGGCATTTTTATTACTTACTGCAAAGTCAAAAGTTTATATGCTCTAAGATTACTATTCCTTTAAACAATTCTGGACTGCCCATATGATGATGTCATGTGTTTGGAAGCTTCTGTTTTTTTGGCAACATCTGAGTTAATTAGAGACACACCTGTGGATGTATTTAATGCACATCTGAAAAACACATCTGAAAAACACTGCCTCTTTGTGTAGCATCATGGGAAAGTCTAAAGAAGAAATCAGCCAAGTTATCAGGAAGAGAACTGTGGACTTGCACAAGTTTGGCTCATCCTTGGGTACAATTTCAAGATACCTGAAGGTGCCTCGGTCATCTGTACAAACAATTATATGAAAGTACAAACAAGATGGGAATGTCCAACCATCATACCGCTCAGGAAGAAGACAGATTCTGTGTCCCAGAGATGAACGAGTTTTGGTCCGACATGTGCATATCAACTCAAGGACAAAAGCAAAAGACCTTTTGAAGATGATAGTGGAAGCTGGTAAGATTGTGTCAATATCCACAGTGAATCAAGCACTCTGAATCAGCTCTGAAGCTAGGCAAGCTTGCACACGTACCATACCTGACCCATGTGCTCAACTTAGTGGTTCTGCAGTTTCTCAAAATCTACCAGGTCGGCTTGTGAAAGTCCGCCGCGTGTGTGCCCATTTCAGAAAGTAAGCTACAGCTTCCACCGCCCTGTCAGGGCTTTAACAGCATTTGCAGCTTCCAACTCACTGACTGGTGTGTAATTTGACTATGCATTGGAAATCAACGTTGCAGATGTTTGGAATGATTTTGAGCAGCATAGGGCAATTGTTGAGTACCAGCTTTAACATACCCTTCGGAATTCAGGTCAGCGTCCGTGCAAAAGAGCTGATGAGTGGGCATGGATGTCTGACATCTGTGCTGTCCTCCAAAACTTTGAGGACTCCACCAAGATGTTGAGTGGTGATATCGCCATAAGTAGAGTCACCATCTTGCTTCTCGGTCTACTTTAATGATCGCTGCTCACAATTAAAGAGGAGGCATTGCAGGTGGAGCAAGAAACTATACAAGGTGATGCTACTCAGCCCAGCCTCATCTCATCTCAATGTGGATTGGGTGATAATGAGTAGGCAAAGGAGGAAGAGAACATAGATACTCATACTCTTGGTGAGAACAGGGAAGTATTGTCTTTTGGCAGTCTGGCACACAAGGCCGACTTTATGTTCTGATGCCTTTGCCGTGACCATCGTGTTGTATGCATTTTGGGCATTACAGAAAACTGGCATAGCACGAGATACTGTAATTCTTTGAGACGAAGGTGTGAGGTTCTGATTAAGGAGGATGTCTTACATCAGTTGCAGAATGGAGGGCACGGGAGGGGTGATAATACACAGAAATGAGGGATGAGATAGAGGGCAGTACAGAACTGTTGACAGCTTGGTGTGTCAAAGAGATGAGTTTGTATTGTATTCTGTAGCAATTGATTAACCTAACCAGTGCAATGACTGGCACAGTGTAGAGGCGTTGGTGAAGCAGCTTGATAGAAATATGACCCTGGCTGCTGCATTCAGAAGGGATTGGAGAAGAGACAGTTTGTTTAGAGGAACAACGATTAGAAGAGAGTTGCAGTTCGTGAATAAGAGCGACAGTAAGACTTTTTGCAGTATCAAAGGTGAGAAAAGGTTGAATTCTGGAGATGTTTTTAGGGTGCAGGTGACATGAGTGAGTGAGTGATTTTTCACATTGAATAAAGGAAAGTTGTGTGTCAAATATTACTCCAAGACAGCAGGCATGCCGAGTGGGAGTTATGGTGGCACCACCTAACGGAAATTGCAAAGTCAGATATAGGTAGGTTAGTAAAGGGAGGAAAATGAAGGAGTTCATTTTTGGAGATATTAAGTTCAGACTCTTGTTGAAGAATTATAACAAAAAAAAATTCCCATCTGACAACGCTGATGGCAGAGGTCACAGTCAGACAGTTCATTGGACAACCAAGGAGTACAAGCGAAGGAGACACAAATCAGATGCAGCAGAGGCAGGGGAACGCTGTCAAAGGTTTGGGACAGTTTTTTCAGACCCATCCGGCGCCCAGGCCCTGATACACGGGGTACTCTGACAAGGAGGGAAAAGTTTGGGAAGATGCTGATGGTCTACCTTGGCGACCATACCAGCGTCTTCCATGATTCCTCTCTGTCTCTGTGCTTTACAACTGTTGGGTATCCAAGCTGGATACATGGCATGAACTGTCTCTCTACGCCTTGGAGGTCCTGGCCACTAGCATTTTGTCAGAGATGGTTTTTACTGCCGCTGGGGGCATTATAACTGATTAAAATTGATAGGCGCATCCGCCTATCAACTGAAAATGCTGACAGTCTGAATCTTATAAAAATGAACAAGGGCTGGATTAGGCCAGACTTCTCAACACCACCAGATAATAGCATCAAACATAAACTCAAATCCTAATTTATGTCGCCCTCCTCCTTCTCCTCATCCTCCATCACCATATCACCAAGGTGACCGTGTTGCAACACCCACATCATTTTTTAAGGGTGTTTCTGATTAAAGACGAGAGAATATTTCAATATTCGTTTCGGATTACAATCGCCGTGTTTGCAACTTTCACCAATGTAATTGTCGAATATTCGCGGAACATTGCCGAATGCCATTGGATTCAATGGGTGCCAAAACCAAATGCATATGCAACAACCTGCCAAAACATATCAATTTAGGGGCAGTCACCAGGAAAGTGCCATCAATTTACCCAGAGTACAAGTAGTATAATTATCATTATTTATTATAGCGCCGTTTATTCCATTGCGCTTTACATGTGAAATAGGTTACTTACTGGTACAATAGCAGAGAGGACACTGCCTGGGAGAGTGCACAGTCTATAAGTGATGGGTGAGAATACAGTAGGTGAGGGTACGGCTGGTCGTGCAGTGGTATGATAGCGCGAGGGTTACTGCAGGTTGTAGGCTTGTCTGAAGAGGTAGGTCTTCAGCTTCCTTTTAAAGGTTTCAACAGTAGGCGAGAGTCTGATATGTTGGGGCACAGAGTTCCAGAGTAGAAGGGATGCACGGGAAAAATCTTGTATGCGATTGTGGGAAGAGGCAATAAGACGGGAGTAGAGAAGAAGATCTTGTGAGGATCGGAGGTTGCGTGCAGGTATGTACCGAGAGACTAGGTCACAGATATATGGAGTAGACAGGTTGTGGATGACTTTGCATGTCATGGTTACGATTTTGAACTGAAGTCTCTGGCCAATGGGGAGTCAGTGCAGGGATCTTATAGATTGCAATCTTATAGATTGCTGGAGCCAGCCCACAGTAAAAAAGCAGCCATAGAGTGTCCAGGAACCTTCCCACAGACTTTTCTTAGCCAGTGCTGCTTCTCAGCAGCGAATCCTCGGGTGGGCCCTGGCTTCTCCATCAGGAGAGTTCATGATAGTGCAAACTTTCTTTGGAGCTGCTATGGGGCTCTTGTGTGGGGGAGAAAGGTGGGCACTCACAATCAAATCCTCTGATGGGCCCAATGTTTTTCAGTCTGACACTGCTTCTGGTTGAGATTTGTATTTCACCACAGCCATATTCTTTAGCTTGGTGAAAGGACTGGCATAAAGGGAAACTATCTACTCCAGCTGTCATTTCTTCACCACCAGGTTCCGCCCATTATCACACATGACCATGCCTGGCTGTATGTTCAGCGGTGAGAGCCACAGATCAGGCTGCTGTGTTGCAGCTTTCAGCAACTGCAGCGGTGGGCGGTTTGTCACCTAAGCATTAAGCATATTATGTTCAGCACAGCCTGTTGCCGCTTGGCCAAGGCAGTGATCCAGTTCTTCCAGCTTGTGAATGATGTGGTCATTTCGGAGATGGAGAATGAACAAGAGGAGGAGGAGGTCCAGGAGCTGAACAATGTGATTACATTGAGGTTACATTGGTGAGTCTGGTTTTTATACTAAGGAAAGGTCCTACTATGTTTTTATTTTTTTATTTTTATTTTTTTTACATCTCTTCAAATGTGTATTGGAGTTCGTCCTAATTTTTGGCACCCCTTTAAATTGCTGCATATGCAATAAAAATATAGGAGACACACTCCTTAATAATGGGAAGGACAATTCAAATAGATTCTATATTCTAGAATATTAACTGTCTTATCTTAAATTCTTTTACGGGTAAGTATCGCAGTATGCATAGCGTATTACATTGATCCAGCCAGGTATTATTGCCTTATACTGCATGCTGCTGGTGCTGCCCAAAAATTTTTTTAAACTATTCTATTCCCTATCGATAACGCTGTTAGATGCATTTACAATTGGAACAGGTGCTGCTAGGTGGTATCATCACCAGCTACAGATGAGTGTTCATTCTGGTTGCTTAATTGTCTTCCACAGTTCATAACTTTATGTTTTTTATTTCTTTGGCCTTATATACAAGTCATTACCATGAAAAGAATGTCTCTTAACATTTTAGCTTGTTTTTTTTTGTCAGTCCGTAAAAGTGGCGTAATACTCTGACAACATTGTTTATAGATATGCTATTTGTCAGCGGCCAACTGTGAATAGGGTTGAACCCACAACTGCAATACTTTACATGGAGTGTAATATTTGACACGCTCACAAAAATTTGCTGAATTATTAGGGCAGTCATATGCGATAACATCTGATGGCCACGATTTCAGGCAGTCGGCTAACAGTATGGTGTTTGTCAGCGACCAAGTTTCAATTGGCTCAGCAAAACACAGCTGTCTGACTTTAAATGGAGTGGAATATTTGGCACGCTCCACAAAATTTAAGTATTATTATGGCAGTCATATGGATCACCTGCGTCTGATCATTGAAAAAGTTCCTCTGCTTCCACAATACCGTAATATGAATAAAACTAAAAAAATCTGGCTGTATTCTGAGAACAAGCAAATGGAGCTGTAAAATGGTGTACACTGAAACACTGGTACAATCTATAAATGGAGGACAATATTTCCACGTTCCCTACAAATAGCTGGATTTGAACCGCAGTTATATGTGATACGTCTGACGGAGAACCACAGTTTTAAATTGTGGGCCTGTAGTTTACTAATACTATTCTTCACAGCGACCTCGTGTGAATAGCTTTGCTGACACTCTGCAACAAAATGTAAATGGAAGCCGGAAATGGTTGATTTTGGAACGCAGTTATATGTGATACGTCTGACGGAGTAGACTCCTGGAGTAGCACTACCTATATCTTACTATTACACTGCCAATTCTGTCCCTCACACAGCAGCACCTCTCTTATATAGACGCTATGCAGCCAGCCAATCACTGTAATGCCACATCCAACATGGCTACGGCATTACAGTGCATGGCAAAATTCTCTGCATGTTCATTGGCTCTCTAAAGAGCGACAAACATGCAGGGCGGGGACCCGAGCTCCCGCCCGAGCAACCCGGAAATACTCGCGAAGTGCCAAGCATGTCAAGCAGGGTGATGCTCGTGCGAGTACCAAGCAGTGGCGATCACGTTCGCCCATCATTAATAATGATCCTAAAAATACTGCCAAAATAGTAACAAAGTGGCCTAAGGATCACAAAGTCCATGTTTTGGAGTGGCCATCGCAAAGCCCTGATCTCAATCCTATTGAAAATTTATGGGCAAAGCTGAAAAGGCAGGTGTGAGCAAGGCGACCTGGATCAGTTACACCAGTTTTGTCTGGAGGAATGGGTCCAAATTCTGACCAACTATTGTGAGAAGCTTGTGGAAATATATCCCATGCGTTTGACCCAAGTCATTCAGTTTAAGGGCAATGTTACCAAATACTAATGAAATGTATGAAAACTTTTTACTTTGCATTAAGTAATAAAAAATCCTTAAAACATTCTCTCTCTCTCTCATTATTCTGGCATTTGGCAAATATAAAAAGTTATGGTAATCCTAATTGACCTAAACTGGGAAAGGTTCATTCTGAATTAATGTGAGATATTGAGAAAAACATGCATATGTGTCTTTTTATGTAGTGTATTTAAACTTCTTGTTTCAACTGTATATATACAGTATATATATATATATATATACAGTACAGACCAAAAGTTTGGACACACCTTCTCATTTAAAGATTTTTCTGTATTTTCATGACTATGAAAATTGTAATTCACACTGAAGGCATCAAAACTATGAATTAACACATGTGGAATTATATACTTAACAAAAAAGTGTGAAACAACTGAAAATATGTCTTATATTGTAGGTTCTTCAAAGTAGCCACCTTTTGCTTTGATGACTGCTTTGCACACTCTTGGCATTCTCTTGATGACCTTCTAGTGGTAGTCACCGGAAATGGTTTCCACTTCACAGGTGTGCCCTGTCAGGTTTAATAAGTGGGATTTCTTGCCTTATAAATGGGGTTGGGACCATCAGTTGTGTTGTGCAGAAGTGTGGTGGATACACAGCTGATAGTCCTACTGAATAGACTGTTAGAATTTGTATTATGGCAAGAAAAAAGCAGCTAAGTAAAGAAAAACGAGTGGCCATCATTACTTTAAGAAGTCCGTGTGAAAAATTTGGCAAACTTTGAAAGTGTCCCCAAGTGCAGTTGCAAAAACCATCAAGCGCTACAAAGAAACTGGCTCACATGAGGACCGCCCCAGGAAAGGAAGACCAAGAGTCACCTCTGCTTCTGAGGATAAGTTTATCCAAGTCACCAGCCTCAGAAATCACAGGTTAACAGCAGCTCAGATTAGAGACCATGTCAATGCCACACAGAGTTCTAGCAGCAGACACATCTCTACAACAACTGTTAAGAGGAGACTTTGTGCAGCCGGCCATCATGGTAAAATAGCTGCTAGGAAACCACTGCTAAGGACAGGCAACAAGCAGAAGAGACTTGTTTGGACTAAAGAACACAAGGAATAGACATTAGACCAGTGGAAATCTGTGCTTTGGTCTGATGAGTCCAAATTTGAGATCTTTGGTTCCAACCACCGTGTCTTTGTGCGACGCAGAAAAGGTGAACGGATGGACTCTACATGCCTGGTTCCCACCGTGAAGCATTGAGGAGGAGGTGTGATGGTGTGGGGGTGCTTTGCTGGTGACACTGTTGGGGATTTATTCAAAATTGAAGGCATACTGAACCAGCATGGCTACCACAGCATCTTGCAGAGGCATGCTATTCCATCCGGTTTGCGTTTAGTTGGACCATCATTTATTTTTCAACAGGACAATGACCCCAAACACACCTCCAGGCTGTGTAAGGGCTATTAGACCAAGCAGGAGAGTGATGGGGTGCTACGCCAGATGACCTGGCCTCCACAGTCACCAGACCTGAACCCAATCAAGATGGTTTGGGGTGAGCTGGACCCCAGAGTGAAGGCAAAAGGGCCAACAAGTGCTAAGCATCTCTGGGAACTCCTTCAAGATTGCTGGAAGACCATTTCCGGTGACTACCTCTTGAAGCTCATCAAGAGAATGCCAAGAGTGTGCAAAGAGGTCATCAAAGCAAAAGGTGGCTACTTTGAAGAACCTAGAATATAAGACATATTTTCAGTTGTTTCACACTTTTTTGTTAAGTATATAATTCTACATGTGTTAATTCATAGTTTTGATGCCTTCAGTGTGAATGTACAATTTTCATAGTCATGAAAATACAGAAAAATCTTTAAATGAGAAGGTGTGTCCAAACTTTTGGTCTGTACTGTATATATAGATATATATATATATATATATATATATATATATATATATATATAGATAGATAGATATATAGGTATAAAAATATGTGTATATACACTGCTCAATTAAATAAAGGGAACACTTAAACAACAGAATATAACTCCAAGTAAATCAAACTTCTGTGAAATCAAACTTTCCACTTAGGAAGCAACACTGATTGACAATCAATTTCACATGCTGTTGTGCAAATGGAATAGACAATAGATGGAAATTATTGGCAATTATCAAGACACACCCAATAAAGGAGTGGTTCTGCAGGTGGGGACCACAGACCACATCTCAGTACCAATGCTTTCTGGCTGAGGTTTTGGTCTCTTTTGAATGTTGGTTGTGCTTTCACACTCATGGTAGCATGAGACGGACTCTACAACCCACAGAAGTTGCTCAGGTAGTGCAGCTCATCCAGGATGGCACATCAATGCGAGCTGTGGCAAGAAGGTTTGCTGTGTCTGTCAGCGTAGTGTCCAGAGGCTGGAGGCACTACCAGGAGACAGGCCAGTACACCAGGAGATGTGAAGGGGGCTGTAGGAGGGCTACAACCCAGCAGCAGGACCGCTACCTCTGCCTTTGTGCAAGGAGGAACAGGAGGAGCACTGCCAGATCCCTGCAAAATGACCTCCAGCAGGCCACAAATGTTCATGTGTCTGCACAAATGGTTTGAAACTGACTCCATGAGGGTGGTATGAGGGCCCGACGGCCACAGATGGGGGTTGTGCTCACTGCACAACACCATGCAGGACGCTTGGCATTTGCCACAGAATACCAGGATTGGCAAAGTCGCCACTGGCGCCCTGTGCTCTTCACAGATGAAAGCAGGTTCACACTGAGCACATGTGACAGACGTGACAGAGTCTGGAGACACTGTGGAGAGCGATCTGCTGCCTGCAACATCATTCAGCATGACTGGTTTGGCAGTGGGTCAGTAATGGTGTGGGGTGGCATTTCTTTGGAGGGCTGCACAGCCCTCCATGTGCTCGCCAGAGGTAGTCTGACTGCCATTAAGTACCGATATGCTGGTGCGGTTAGCCCTGGGTTCCTCCTAATGCAGTACACTGCCAGACCTCATGTGGCTGGAATGTGTCAGCAGTTCCTGCAATATGAAGGCATTGAAGCTATGGACTTGCCTGCCCGTTCCGCAGACCTGAAATCCGATTGAGCACATCTGGGACATCATGTCTCGCTCCATCCACCATCATGTCTCGCTCCATCACGTTGCACCACAGACTGTCCAGGAGTTGGTGGATTCTTTAGTCCAGGTCTGGGAGGAGATCCCACAGGAGACCATCCCCAACCTCATCAGGAACATGCCTAGGCATTGTAGGGAGGTCATACAGGCACGTGGAGGCCACATACAATACTGAGCCTCATTTTGACTTGTTTTAAGGACATTACATCAAAGTTGGATCAGCCTGTAGTGTGTTTTTCCACTTTAATTTTGGCGGTGACTCCAAATCCAGGCCTCCATTGGTTAATAAATTTGATTTCCATTGATGATTTTTGTGTGATTTTGTTGTCAGCACATTCAACTTTGTACAGAACAAAGTATTCAATGAGAATATTTCATTCATTCAGATCTAGGATGTGTTATTTGAGTGTTCCCTTTATTTTTTTGAGCAGTATATATTAGTTTCATATAGAAATGAGTGGATCAGCCAAAATTCAAATTCGCCTGTTTGTGTGGATTCTCAGGAAATTTGATTCATAGAGAAGTTATTCTTCTCAAATTTATTCTTCTAAATCTTCTTCAAATGTAATGTCCCTTATTATGCCATGTTGTCTCTGCAGACCCCAGAGTATAATAAATGTAATATATAAAAAATTGGGACTAGCCAATAGTGGGAGGGACTAAGGTGAAGGGACCAAGACAGTTTCCTGTCAGGAAGTCAAATAGGGCTCAGCCTGCAATGAAAACAGACTTAAGGTCTGACTTGTCAGCAGAGCTGTGTGACGTGGGTTTCCCTGTGGAGACCGAGGCAGTGGATAGATCCAGAATAGGGACGAGGAAAAGTGACAGAAAGAGTGATACACTGAAGACGGGTCCTGGGACAGGACGCTTAGCTGTATGGTCCCCGAGTTTGCAATTCAGAGAGGTAATGGACCACGATGGAACAGGGAATGTGAGATGAAGAGAGTGCCCTGGGCGAGAGTTTCAAGGCGTCAATAAGCAGAGAAGTTAGGTAATGGCCACATTGGCAATCTAGCTCAATAATAGGGGAAAGAAGGACGCGAAACAGCTGGTTGAAGTAAAGGACTGTAGTACCTTTATAGGGAACTGGAGAGACTTCCAAAGGACTGTGTTGAGTGGTAGTGAAGGTAGAGAAGCTAGCTGAGGCAGAGGTGAGTTAGCTTAGAGAAGGAAAGCAGAAAATGTGTGTGAAGATGCTCATGTTCTAAAATAAACTTTTGTGAAGTTATGCACCTGCTATCTGTTGTACATAGCTCCCATCAAGTAACTGTTCATTAAAAAAATGTTTATTGTTGACTGGTGGTCTACCAACACCTGGTCCTGGCCTGCCAAAGTCATCAGCATCATGCGGCCTGCAAGGGTTTAGCGCCCCCATAGATGAAGCCCACAAACCCAGATAGAACCCCCAGCTTCATGTAGCGTGCCGAAACTTGAAAGACGAGTACCTCACCCACATCTACTGCACCACGTTACATTTGGAACAAGTTCTTTGCCAAGTTTCTTCAAAATTTGTGTGTACAGTGGGTCATTTGGTCTGTCATGCACTGTGAGCTGTGAAGTCTTATATAGACAGGTGTGTGCCTTTCCAAATCAAGTCCTGTCAGTTTAATTAAACACAGCTGGACTCCAATGAAGGAGTAGAACCATCTCAAGGAGGATCACAAGGAAATGGACAGCATGTGACTTAAATATGAGTGTCTGAGCAAAGGATCTGAATACTTATGACCATGTGATATTTCAGTTTTTCTTTTTTAATAAATTTGCAAACATTTCTACATTTCTGTTTTTGTTCAGTCAAGATGGGGTGCAGAGTGTACTTTAATTAGAAAAAAATGATGTTTTTAGAATTTACCAAATGGCTGCAATGAAACAAAGAGCGAAAAATGTAAAGGGGTCTGAATGCTCTCTGTACCCACTGTAAGTGTAACTAGGAGAATTGATGCTGTATTGAAAGCAAAGGGGGAGGGGAGTCAAAACGAATATTCATTTGATCTACATTTTTGTTTTGTTCATTCACTTTGCATTTTGTAAATTGATAAAAATACATTAACCCTTCTATCTTTGAAAGCATTCTAAACAGTTTTTCTTTGCAGATTACTTAAAACTTCTTGCATAGTACTATACACTGTATGTATACAGTATCTAGGAAAACAAAATAAGAAAAACAAGAGCAGAAGCATCCTTGTGGGATTATGTAAGGTTCAAATCTAAACCTGTAGGGTATTTGAAAGTTCAATCTAAATTATCTGTGTGTCTCTTGAAAAGACTGAGCCTTGGGCTCTTATTATATATCAGAATATTCACATCTGTAGAGTTTAGTTAAAAGAGCAGCTTGTCCCATAATTGTTGAAAACCTGACATATTTTATTTTATTTCTTTTCCCCCATTTTCTTACCGTGCTCTGCTTACCATGGTTGCAGATTCATCTTTACTAATCCAGTATTAATTTCAATAATTCACATAATTCCAAAATGAGAAAGATGAAGAATAATAATTTTATAAATGCTACTATTAAATGTAATATTTTGATGGAACAGAGCAGAGTCACACAGTGTTGGATAATTTTTTGTTGTGTTTTCCAAGGATTTGATTTTTTTTAAACCTGCTTTACCCTAAGCTTTTCTATGGGACTTAACACCAGAAACAAACACTTTACAAATGTTAAAAAATAAAAACAACAAAAATATCTTGAAATAAAATCCTTGAAAAACTCTTGAAATTCATGGTTTTACTAACGCTAAAAGAATGTTTTGTGTGAAGGAGGAAATAAAAAATAAGTACACTATAAAATATTCTGTCATCTGGCCAAAAACTCAATCAGACTTGAAACTCAATAAACTTATTCAAACTTTGAATGTCTTTAGGCCAACAAAGTAAATGATTCCGAGTGTCTAGTAGTATGTATCAATACAGGCTATGTGCAAGCCCCCTTTTAAGAGTTCAGTGAATCTTTTCAAATTCAAATTTTCCAGATACCACCAATTTTCCAAGCAAATTCAATTTGCAGAGAGCTGATAAGCCTTGCATCAAAATTACTCCACAGCCTCCGTTTACTTTGGGAATTGTGTATGGCACTAGACTCTTTTCCTCACACACTAACCTTTACTTCTATGCAGTCACACATTATGTGTACAGTGTGTTCACAGCTTTTATGGCTTTCTCTCACTATGGCCGGGTACTCATGAGCATATTTCGCAGCCTGTATATGGATCACATTGACTGGACTGACTGTGGGTCTCCCGACCTGAGCTTACAGCATCACAGACAAAGCTGTAAGTTAGGCTCAGAAGGCCAGCAATCAGTTCTGGAATTGCAGTTCAAATGAAATATGCTTGAGTGAACCTAGTCTATCTCTGTGGCCAAGTTGTAAGCTTTGACATCCTCTCTCTATCCAAATTCACCATAAAATGGCTGCGGCCTTCCCTGCCTTTACTTTTCTATGGGCTATTATAGTCTCTCCTGGTTGGCTGTGCTATACCATGTGATGAGATAGCTGTAAGGCATTATTTGAAAGCCCATTCCATTCTTGTGATCCTTCTCGGGCTGAAGTAATCTTCTGCAATGTGTAAAATGATATCAGCCATCTGAGGCTATTTGCACAAATAAAATTGCAAATTGTTCAAATTCGCTGGGTTCAGTATATTCCTAAAAATTCAATACAAATTTAATTCTCATTAAATCAACGTACTCATCCCTACTACTTTTACTTGTATTATCGAATTTGCTACTATATTGTACACCCAGGACAGAGCAATAATACTAGCAGGTTATTAATGAATTGGAATAAATGGTGCTATAATAATAAATAATAATAATATCTGATATCATTTTGTCCCTTGCACTGATAAAGTCATTTAATTTTACTGTTCCCTTGGTATCCTTCATTATTCTCTTGTATATTTATATATATATTGTGAGGCAGTGACTGGGATCAAATATGAGGGACGCTATATATCCCCCAGAATGTGTACAGAGACCTATGAAATCCATTGGAGTGCATTGCAGTCACAGACACACCTGTGGCTGCAATGCAGGAATGAAGGTGAGCATTGACCTGGTCAGGCTATCTGGCTAAGGCAGATTAGTAAAACCCGTCAGAGCCTTCATTTCTTGGAAGAGGCTACAGGAAGGCAGTGGAGCGGCCTCGTCCCTCCAACCCGGGTTTTCCAGTGGCTCTTGCCACAGGTCCTTTAAAAACACTGCATTAAAGATTAGTGTTGCTCAGTTTTGGGACCTGTTAGGAATGTAGCAGGGAAGCTTGGCAGACCTGTGTGTTGCTGAACCTACGCCTGGGAAGGCTCTGCACCCATCAGGCTCTGAGCAGCCCGGCGCAGCCATTGCCCACGGCAACCGTTGTTATGGACTTATGTTAACCCGGCTGCGAACTGGAGGACTTTCTGTTTACCCGTAAGTTGCTGAATAAAAGCTGTTTTTATTGGACTTGCTTGGGTCACTGCCTCAGTTACTGCACGGTGTGAACACCGCCACCTTACATCTTGGTGGAGAATGCGGGCAATGTGACTGAGGCATACCTCACCGGCAGCTGCATGACCACAATCCGGCCTGCCAACTTTCAGCCCAAACCTGTGGTCAAAATGGAGGAGCTGTTAAGGCAATTGGTCCACAAACAGCGGCAGCAACAGCAAACCAATGAGCTGATCATGCAGCAGCTCACAGCCCTGTGAGAGACGCCGACGGCACCAGCTCCGGAACGTCGAGATGCCCGGGACAAGGTTCGCTCCGCGTTGAGGAAGATGGTACCGGAGGATGACATGGAAGCCTTCCTGACCATTTCTGAGCGCACAGCAGAGAGGGAAAACTTACCAGCCGGCCAGTGGGCAGAAGTGGTGGCTCCGTTTTTGGTCAACGATGCCCAGAAGGCCTACTTCAACCTCAGTCGGGAGGATGCCCAGGACTACCAGAGGCTCAAAGATGAGATCCTTGCCCAACTGGGGGTCAATACATACGTGAGGGCTCAGCGTATATTTTCATGGGCCTATGTGGAGACCCGACCCGCCCGGTCTCAGGCTTATGACCTTCTGCAGCTGGTAAAGAGGTGGCTCCAGCCTGAGACTTTGGCTTCAGCCCAGGTGGTGGAGAGGGTGGTAGTTGACCAGCTGGTGAGGTCTCTGCCGGCCGCTATCTAACGTTGGGTGGTGCAAGCGGACCCCGACGCACTCGACCAGGTGGTCAGTCTGATCGAGTGCTACTCAGCCACTCAGGACTTTATCTGGGACTCTGCTCCCTCGCGATCCCTGCCATCCCAGGAACCAGGAAAGGGGTCGCGTCCCTCTGCTAAGGACAGATGGCACTGTACTTGTGATGAAGGAGTACCCCGGAGTGAGAGTGATGGGAGATCGGTTCACTCCCAAACTGTCACAAGAACTAACTGTGCCTCCACCATTAGGTGCAGGTGGTGTCAGGGGCCAGGACATGTGGCTTCTAAGTGCCCCCTGACTACAGAGCCCATGGACTGCGGGTATAACCGCTGGGTCTCAATGTATGCCCAGACCGTTTGCACGGTGAGCGCCGACCCCCCGGACAGTGAACTCCAACTGTGCCAGGTACTGGTTAATGGGTACCCCACGGAGGCCCTCCTAGATTCGGGGAGCCTAGTGACTTTGGTACATGGGTCGCTGGTGGCACGACAAAACCCCAGTGGATGGACAGTCAGGGTGATGTGTATCCATGGGGACCTCCGAGAGTACCCATCCGCGGAGGTAGTTTTGTCCACGCAATGTGGAGACATAAAACATGTGGTGGGGATGATAAAAACTCTTCCTTATGGGTTTGTATTGGGAAGAGACTTGCCCCTGTTCTGGACTCTGTGGAAAAACAACATTCACTCTCCGCCGGTAAAAGTTATTAGGGGCACTGTGCCCAAAGAACCCGAGTCAGGGGTACCTACCGTAGGGGTGTCCAACCTAAGGACAGAGTGTGACCCCAATAGGTTTCCCCTGGAGGTGCTGGCAGGAGAGGTTGAGGAGACCCCATCGATCCCCGAGCTGGAAGTGTCCTTGGACATATTTGAGACAGCTCAGCTACAGGATCCCAGCCTGACTTGGGCGCAGGAAAGGGGGTGTTAGAGGTAAATGGCATAGCTCAACTGCCCGGTGCAGATACTGTGTTTCCACGCATGGTGGTCAATGGTGAGTTGCTCTATCTGGTAGACAAAATCAGGGACGAGGTCGTGGAACAGTTAGTGGTACCTCAGTCTTACCGTCGGGCGGTTCTGGAGATGGCACACACACACCTGCAGGGGGGACACTTAGGGGTTAAAAAGAAGCAAGAGCATATCTTGCAGCGGTTCTTTTGGCCAGGGATTTACACGGAGGTCCAAAAGTACTGCAAATCCTGTCCCGAATGTCAGCTGACCACACCCACCGCAAGCTTCCGTAGCCCATTGGTGCCTCTGCCAGTGATAGAGGTACCTTTTGAATGGATTGCAATAGACTTGGTAGGGCCCATTGTAAAATCGGCTTGTGGCCACCAACATATACTTGTGGTCATCGACTATGCCACCCGGTACCCGGAGGTTATACTGCTACCCCACACCTCGGAGAAACTGATTGCACGGGAGCTGTTTGTCATGTTCTGTCACCTTGGGCTACCTAAGGAGATCCTGACGGATCAAGGGACCCCTTTTATGTCCAAGGTGACGAGGGAACTGTGCAAGCTGCTGAGAATAAAACAATTGCGCACCTCAGTGTACCACCCTCAGACCGACAGGCTAGTAGAACGGTTCAGTAAAACCCTCAAGTCCATGTTAAAAAAGGTGGTTTCTAAGGACAGAAGGGATTGGGACATGTTACTACCCTATTTGATGTTCGCCGTCCGTGAGGTACCTCAGGCTTCCACAGGGTTCTCTCCCTTTGAGTTATTGTATGGCAGACACCCTAGGGGTCTGTTGGACGTAGCCTAAGAGACGTGGGAACAAGAGCCGACTCCACATAGGAGTATAATTGAACACGTGGCTAGTATGCAGGACTGAATTGCGGCAGTCATGCCCATTGTGAAACAACATCTGTTTGATGCCCAGGCAACGCAGAGGCGCACATATAATAAAAGAGCCACGGTCAGGTCTTTTAACAAGGGCGATTGGGTGTTAGTACTGGTACCCACAGCCGAGAGTAAGCTCATGGCCAATTGGCAAGGGCCATATGAGGTTCGAGAAGAGGTGGGGAAGGTAAATTACCGGGTGTATCAGCCCGGAAGGAGGAAACCTGAGCAGCTTTATCATGTAAACCTGCTAAAACCTTGGAAAGATCGAGAGTGTTTAGTTTCAGATGTCACTCTGGGCATATCGCCAGAGAGTTCTCTACCTTCAGCCAGAGATGTGTCCGGGGGAGAGGCCAGGATAAGTGATGCTCTCATTAAACAGCAGCGACGGGAGGCTCGCTCTCTGGTGCAGCAGAATACCGATGTGTTCTCAGAGCTACCGAGTAGGACTACGGTTCTCCAACATGACATTGTCACCAAACCTGGGATAAGGGTACGAATGAGACCATACCGGGTACCCGAGGCCCGGAGACAAGCCATCACGACCAAGGGAAAACAAATGCTCCAGTTAGGCGTCATCGAACAATCACGGAGTGAGTGTGCTAGCCCCATCGTACTGATTCCGAAACTAGACGGATCGTTGCGCTTTTGTAACAATTTCCTGAAATTAAATGAAGTGTTGAAGTTTGACCTTTATCCAATGCCCAGGGTGGATGAGCTGATTGAGAGACTGGGAAGTCCCAGTACTTTACCACGCTCGATCTCACCAAGGGTTACTGGCAGGTACCTCTCACGGAATCGACGAAAGAAAAGATCGCCTTCATAACTCCAGAAGGTCTATATCACTATGTGGTCTTACCTTTTGGGTTACATGAGGCCCTGGCTACATTCCAGAGGCTGATGGACATAGTGCTAAAGCTCATCAGGAGTTCGCGTCCGCGTATCTAGATGATATTATCATCTTTAGCACCGACTGGCATGCTGACCTATCCCAAGTACAAGCGGTGCTGGATTCTCTCACAGCCACGAGGTTAAAGGCAAAGCCAAAAAATGTGCGATAAGGCTAGAGGAAGCACGATATTTGGGGTATGTGATTGGCCGAGGAGTTATCAAGCCTCAAATCAATAAAGTTAAAAACTGACCTAAACAGTTACAAAACAAATGAGGGCGTTCCTTGGCATCCTTGGGTATTAGCGCCGGTTTATACCTAATTTTTCTGGGAGAACGGCGGCCCTGACCGATCTCTAGAAAGGGAAAAAATCGGTAATGGTTCGGTGGAACCCTCAGGCAGAAGAAGCCTTTCAGTCCATGAAATTGGCCCTGTGTGAACAGCCGGTCCTCATCAGTCCCAACTTCAAGGAAACCTTCATTGTACAGACAGATGCCTCAGAGGTACGGTCACAAAAAGTGAATAGTGAAGAGCACCCGGTCACCTACTTGAGTACAAAGCTTATCCCAGCAGAGAAAAACTATAGCGTGGTAGAGAAGAAGTGTTTGGCTATTAAGTGGGCCTTGGAATCGCTACGTTATTATTTACTCGGGCGTCAGTTCCGCTTGGTGATGGACCACTCACCCTTGGTATGGATGAGGAACGCCAAGTAGAGGAATGCGTGAGTCACTAGGTGGTTCCTGTCACTGCAAAATTTCAGTTTCTCTGTGGAACATCGCCCTGGGAAGTCGCAAGCAATCGCAGATGCCCTGTCCCGGGCATCCTGTATGGTGACAAATGTTCAACCCCACAAGTTTGAACAGAGGAAGGGGATATGTAAGGCAGTGACTGGGATCGTATACGAGGGACGTTGTATATCCACCAGAATGTGTACAGAGACCTATTAAATCCATTGGAGTGCATTGCAGTCACAGACACACCTGCGGCTGCAATACAGGAATGAAGGTGAGCATTGACCTGGTAAGGCTATCTGACTAAGGCAGATTAGTAAAACCCGGCAGAGCCTTCTTTTCTTGGAGGAGGCTACAGGAAGGCAGTGGGGTGGCCTCCTCCCTCCAACCCTGGTTTTCCAGTGGCTCTTGCCACAGATCCTTTAAAAACCCTGCATTAAGGATTAGTGTTGTTCAGTGTTGGGACCTGCTAGGAACGTAGCAGGAAAGCTTGGCAGGCCTGTGTGTAGCTGAACCTACAGTACAGACAAAAAGTTTGGACACACCCTCTTATTTAAAGATTTTTCTGCATTTTCATGACTATGAAAATTGTACATTCACACTGAAGGCATCAAAACTATGAAAAGAATGCCAAGAGTGTGCAAAGCAGTCATCAAAGAAAAAGGTGGCTACTTTGAAGAACCTAGAATATAAGACATATTTTCAGTTGTTTCACACTTTTTTGTTAAGTATATAATTCCACATGTGTTAATTCATAGTTTTGATGCCTTCAGTGTGAATGTACAATTTTCATAGTCATGAAAATACAGAAAAATCTTTAAATGAGAAGGTGTGTCCAAACTTTTGGTCTGTACTGTATGCCTTGGAATGCTCTGCACCCATCAGGCTCTGGGCAGCCCGGCGTGGCCGTTGTCCATGGCAACCGTTGTTATGGACTTATGTTAACCCAGCTGCGAACCGGAAGACTTTCTGTTTACCCGTAAGTTGTTGAATAAAAGCTGTTTATGCTGGACTTGCTTGGGTCACTGCCTCAGTTACTGCACGGTGTGAACACTGCCGCCTTACAATATATATATATATATATATATTTATATATACACGCGCATATATTATTATATATTTATATATGTATAAATTATGTTTATTGCTTTCTCTAAATCCTTAATTTAATTTTACATTTGTTTTGTATGTGTTGAAATTGCAAGTCTATAGTTATATATGTTTTATGGTTGCGCTGAAGGCTGACACATTATAGCGCTTATGTTTTGACATCCATAATAGTCTTTAGAACACGCTAGGCAAAAGGCCTGAATTCTTTATTTCTGGACATAATAAAAGATATACTATAATGTCTTACATGATCACAAAGGGATGTACATGTAAGCCTGTAGGATTTTACATGATCCTTTGATTAAGCATGTAAGAGTAAAACATTTCATGGTCACATGAGTATTCCTGTAGAGACTCTGGCAGCTGAGCAGAGGCCACAAATGCACCAGAGCTGATGTAATTGTGGATTATCTTGCTTAATTAAGCCCGGAGCTTTTCCTGTTTTGGCAGCAGTGATGTTCTGAATCTGGGAGGGAGATATAAGATATTCTAAGTGTCTTGGCATACTAAGAACTGTGTAGAGATTCTGAGCTGTGGATAGAATGTAACATGAAAGCAAATACAATTGTTTTGTCAATTCTTCTAAGAAAACCATAAACAGTGCTCAAACAGTAGTGTATGCTTGACACATGAAATAATTGAACACAGTCCTGAGATGCCAGCAGGAATTCGATGATTTCTCTGAATAATTAATTCTCTTTTTATATAAAAAAAAAAACAAAAAGAGCAAAAAAAAACCACTAAGATTGGCAATAGTATAACCATTGTAAGTCTCACAAATTACATTTTCATTTTTGTAAATTATTATGATATGCATATTTATTTATTGTGCGAAAGTGATGCCACACAACAGGGTATTTGGAACATACAGACAAGCCGATAATTGGTGAATGAACTTTGGCAAGAAAGATCATTTCCAATTATCAAGCCATGTAAACATGCCATTGATCAGATCACTTCTGTCAGCATGTAAATCATCACTTTCGGCAGCAAATCGCATGGGGAAATGCTGCAGACAACATGAAGTTGAATAGGGACAGAATGATCATATTAAAGGGATTGTCCAGGACTTTAACATTGGTGGTCTACCCCTTTTATACCCCTTTTTCACATGTAAAGTGCCATGGATTAAATGGCGCTATAATAAAAAATAATAATAATAATAATAATAATAGGATAGGTCAGTAATATATGATTGGTAGGTGTGCGACACCCGGCAACCTCCCCCCCGATCAGCTGCTCTGGCTGCCCGAACTACTCAGTTACCGAGCTGCACAGCTCCATCAAGCGTATAGTGGTTGCAGCCGGGTACTGCACATCTGGCCCCTAATCATATCAGTAGAAGGTGAATGTGCAGTTCCCGGGCGCGGCCTCTATTCAATCAATGGACCTGTTGTGTGCAGCTCCGTAACTGAGCAGTTCTAGCCGATACCGAGAACAGCTGTTCGTCGGAGTACCAGGTGTCAGATCCCAACCAATCAGATATTAATGATCTATCCTAGGATAGGCCATCAATGTTAAAGTCCCAGACAACCCCTTTAATGATCATTATGTTCCTATGATTTTTCAGCATTCAGTGTAAACGAGTCAGTTACACAGTGCCTATCGGTACTCATTAAGGGACCAAAATCGGTCATCTAAATGAGCCATAAACTGCTCTTAAAGAAGTAATCACTAGAGAGGAGCAAATTGTTAAATCAGTATGAATTTGCCTTTGAAATTTTATTTTTCTGGTATTTAAATGCATATTAATAAATGTTTTGAAACTGTTCAACAAATATTGCATTTTAGTGATATGTCATATTGACCCTATCCAGAGCCCTTGGTGGATCATGTACATAATAATAATAATAATAATAATAATAATAATAATTTTTTATTTATATAGCGCCAACATATTCCGCAGCACTTTACAATTAAGCGGGGACATGTACAAACAATAAATTCAATACAAGGTGAGACAGTTTAACAGTTACATCAGGAGTGAGGTCCCTGCTCACAAGCTTACATTCTACAAGGAAATGGGGGGACACAATAGGTGGAAAGTGCTTGTTATTTCAGGTCTGGCAATTATAATAAGTCGGGATTATCATATAAAGCTGTATGATCCGGTCATCAGCCTGTATGTTCAAGTGCAATACTCAATTACCGAGTACAGTTATCGTGTGCATGGAGGGTGTAGAGACAGATAAACAGTGGGGAGCAGATTCTGAATAGTATTTAGGAGGGAACAGAGGAAAGTTAGTTTACTGGGTATTTGAGGTGGTAGGCTTGTTTAAAGAGATGGGTTTTTAAAGCGCGCTTGAAGACATCGGGGCAAGGCATCAATCGGATTGTCTGGGGTAGAGCATTCCAGAGAACTGGCGAAGCACGACAGAAGTCTTGGAGACGGAGGTGCGAGGTTCGGATTATGGGGGATGTTAGTCTTAGGTCATTTGTGGAACGGAGGGCACGTGTAGGATGATAGACTGAGATGAGAGAGGAGATATAAGGTGGTACAGAACTGTGGAGAGCTTTGTGGGTGAGAGCAATGAGTTTATATTGGACCCTGTAGCGAATGAGTAACCAGTGTAATGACTGGCACAAGGTGGAGGCATCGGTGAAGCAGCTGGACATAAATACGACCCTGGCTGCCGCATTCAGGACAGATTGGAGAGGGGAAATTTTGGTAAGAGGGAGACCGATCAGGAGAGAGTTGCAGTAGTTCAGACGAGAGTGAATAAGAGCGACAGTAAGAGTTTTAGCAGTTTCAAAAGTGAGAAAAGATCGGATTCTGGAGATGTTTTTAAGATGCAGATGACAAGAGCGAGTGAGTGATCGGATATAGGGAGTAAAGGAAAGGTTAGTGTCGAATATGACCCCAAGGCAGCGGGCGTGCTGCTTGGGAGTTATGGTTGAACCCTCCCACACCTCAGTTTCCTATGGTAGCATTTTTGTATCTGGATATAGAATCATAGAAACAAAGAATGTTAAGAGTTGGAAGGCATCTCCAGGGTCCTTGTGTCCAACAGGACAAGCAGGGGGCTCAATGCAGGATTCACTAAATCATCTCAGACAGATGTCTGTACAGCCTTTGTTTGAAGACTTCCATTGAATGAGAACTCAACACCTCTCATGGCAGCCTCTTCCACTCAATGATCACCCTCAGTATCAAAAAGTTTTTTCTAATATCTAATCTGCATCTTCTCCCTTTCAGTTTCATCCTATTGCTTGTTGTGTTTCTGTGTGCAAATGAGAATAAAGCTGATCCCTCTACAGCGTGACAGCCCTTCAGATATTTGTAGGGCAGCTATTAAGTCTCCTCTCAGTCTTCTCTTTTGCAAGCTAAACATTCCCAAATCCCCTGACCGTTCCTCATATTGCATTGTTTGCAGGCCAGTCACCACACTGGTCGCGCTTCTCTGAACTTGCTTGACTTTTTTAGAATGTGATGCCCAGAACTGGACACAGTTTTCCAAATGAGGTCTGACCAAAGAGGAGTGGAGGGGGATAATTACTTCATGTCATCTAGTCTGAATGCTTCTGTTAATGCAACCCAGAATTGTGTTTGCCTTTTTTGCTGCTGCCTCACATTGTTGACTCGTCTTTAGTCATTTTTTCAATAAGGATGGTATGAGATACTTTGTCAAATGCTTTGCTGAAGTCAAGATATACTATATCTACCGCATTTCCCTAATCCACCCAGTCAGTGATTCTGTCACAGAAGGAAATTAAGTTAGTCTGACATGATTTACTAGTTACAAACCCATGCTGGATATGGTGAATCACTTCATTCTCATAAAGGTACTTGCATACATGTTGTTTAATAATTTGTTCAAAGATCTTTCCTGGTATAGAAGTAAAGTTCACATGCCTATAGTTCCCTGGGTCCACCGTCTTCCCCTTTTTAAAGATAACAACATTTGCTCTTCTCCAGTATTCTAGGAATTCTCCTGTTCTCCAAATAATTTTCAAAGATTATGGAGAGTGGTTCAATAATTTCCTCTGCTATCTCCTTCAGTACCCTAGGATGTAATTCATCTGGACATGGAGACTTGAATTAATTTATGTCAGCTAAGTGTTGCCTCACTATCTTTCTGTTTATTGATAGTGTGGATTCTTCTATTCCTTCAGTAGTACAGTGAAGATCCGTTGATGTTGCATTTACTTTCGGAGAGAAAACAGAAGTGATGCGCCCCCTGGGCCATGGGGTACTCGGTGCCGGGCCGGTCGTTGCTAAGGGAGATGTCACAGTGGCGGTGACCCGGTCCGTGACCCAGGACGGTCAGTAAAAAGGGGATTTTATAGTTTTTATGTACAAAGTTCGTGACGCCACCGGTGGTATGCGGCTAAAGGGAGCCGCCGCTGCGGAACAGGTCCTCTGGAGCTGATGTTAGTGCAGCATAGCTGGTGTGGCTTTCCACAGGTAGAGCTTAGCTCCAGGGCAGTGTAGATGTTATACGTGATGCTGGGCGTTGTAGTGCAGGGTTTGATGGCGCAGCAATAATCAGTCCACAACTTAATGGCGGTTTCCTCTTATCTTTACTGGCGGTGATTAGGCAAACCGGGACTAGGGTACTGTCTAGAAGTGGAAGTCCGGGCAGCCTGGAAGCAAGTAAGGAATCCACCTCACCAGGTGAAGTTGGAGGCCTTCCCTTTCCACTAATCTCTTTGGCCCTGCTGCTTGTAGCTGTGCGGTGGCCCTCGTCCCTGAGTGCAACGTCATTGTGCTCACCCGTATGGCAGGCAGCTCGGGCCTTGCTGATGCGTCGCTCCCACGTGGCGGTGCTGGGCCCTGTGGTGCTGCTGAGCCTCCGGGCGTTTGATGGGGCCAGGAGACCTGCAGTCTCCTGCCCTCCGGATTCTGCTACTGGGCCTTCAGTGCCCCACAGCCTCAGACTCCCATGTCCGGTTCCTCTGTGTTGGTTCCCTTCAACTCCTCACACTAAGTCTAACTAACCCCGCCTCCAGATCCCAGTTGCTAAGGGGACGAGCTCCCCTTGCTGGTCTGGAGCCAGGACAGTGTTGCATGCTTAGCAAAACCTGATTAGGGGACCCCTGCTTGCTTCCAGGCATGGCATCACCTCTTGTGAAGGAGGTAATGCCACTGTGGCAACCGGACTCCTGGGGTACCACATTCCCCCCTAGTTAACTTCAGTACTCCCGGACTGAGGATACCTTTTAAAATTAACAATAACAATTCACATTACAAACAATGTACAAAATCAAAAATTACAAAAACCCAACTAGAATTGAAAACAGTCATTGCGGCGCTTAGCCTTTACACCACAATCCGGGTAACTGTAATTTGGCTAGCGGGAACCGCATCAGCCCACTTTGTGCATCGTCCCTGGGCGTGACTTCAGGGCTCTATTTCGTTGGGCCTGGTCTTCAGCCACGCCTGCGGTTTATCTTCTAGGCCGATTAGTAACTATTTTCAATATTGTCCTGACCACACCTAGTCCTGTGGCCCAATTGTCCATTTCAACAAATACACTGTGTGCAGAATTATTAGTTCCTTTTAACAGGGGGATTCCCTGTTAAAAGGAACAGAGGCCGCTATCTGCAGACCAGACATAACCTCAAGAGAAATGTGCTGTCTTCCAGGAGCAAAAATTAAAGATGTGTCTGACAGGATATCAAGACTCTTCAGACCTACAGATCACTACCCATTCCTGCTAATACATGTGGGGACAAATGACACCGCAAGAAAGGACCTGGAAACCATCTGCAGTGACTTTGAAGACTTGGGCAAGAAAGTGAAAGAATTGGGAGCGCAGGTGGTCTTCTCATCCATCCTCCCAGTGGATGGCCATGGAACAATGAGGTGGAATAAGATTCTACAGGTGAACAACTGGCTACGTCGATGGTGCCGTCAACAAGGATTTGGATTTCTGGATCACGGAATGAATTACCTATACGATGGACTACTTGCTAGAGATGGGGTGCACCTTACGAAGACTGGAAAACATGTATTTGGAAATTGCCTTGCTGCACTCATCAGGAGAGCTTTAAACTAGAACAATGTGGGAAGGGAAGCAAAAGGCCAGAAAAAGCCATACAGCTGACAAATACTATTGAGATCTCTGCTACTGGAAGTGGAAAGGAAGAACAAAGACAAAACAATTTAAATAATAAAAATATGGGAGGAAGAGAAACCAATCACAAACTAAAATGTTTTTATACAAATGCACAAAGCATGGGCAACAAACAAGGAGAATTAGAACTACTAACGCAAGAAAAGAAATATGATGTCATTGGAATCACTGAAACTTGGTGGGACGATACACATGATTGGAATAAAAGGCTAAAAGGATACAACTTATTTGCAAGAAACAGACTTGATAAACGAGGAGGAGGTGTCGCATTGTATGTTAGAAAAGCGTATATCTGCACAGAGGTTGAAGCTTCAGAGACTGGGAGTTCTGTGGAAACTGTTTGGGTAAGAATACAAGGAGAGAACAACGGAAAGAACACCATTGTAGGCATTTACTACAGGCCACCTGGGCAAGCTGAAGATATGGATGAACTCTTTATGTATCAAATGACCAAGTTCTCAAAAAAATCTGACGTAGTGGTCATGGGAGATTTCAACTATCCAGACATTTGTTGGGAATCTCTCTCAAGTAAAACTAACAGGTCAAGCAAATTCTTATCCTCTCTTGCTGACAACTTTATCTTCCAAAAGGTAGGGGAGAAAACAAGGGGATCTGCTACTTTGGATCTAATCCTTATAAACAAGGAGGAAATGGTTGAGGAGGTAAAAGTGGCTGGGACCCTAGGAGGCAGCGATCATGCTATTATAGAATTTTGGATAACTAGAGGAGGAAGACATGTGAAGACTCAAACTTCAAGGTTAGATTTTAGAAAGGCAGATTTTAAGAGACTCAGAAAGAGAATAGGAGGGATCCAATGGCTGGATGTCCTTAAGGACAAAAATGTCCAGGAAGGATGGGAAATTTTTAAAAATGAGATTCTCAAAGCACAATCGTTAACAATCCCGAAAAGTAGGAAGAATGGGAAGCATTTAAGGAAACCAGGATGGATGAACACAGAACTTAAACACGTGCTAAAAAGAAAGAAAGAAATGTTTATTAAATGGAAAGAGGGAGGCATATCTAAAGAAGATTATAATGCAGTCTGCAGATCCTGCAGGGCATGTATCAGGTTAGCTAAAGCTGACAATGAATTAAGGCTTGCAAGAGATGTCAAAAGCAATAAAAAAGGATTTTGGGGGTATGTCAAAAGTAAAAGAAAAGTCAAAGATGCTATAGGATTTTTACAGGATGAAAATGGAGAAATGGTAAGAGAGGATGTTGAGAAGGCCAAACTTTTTAATTCCTATTTTGCATCTGTTTTCTCTCAGAAAGAAAATGTAACATCAACTGATCTTCACTGTCCTTTTAAAGGAATAGAAGAATCCAAGTTATCTGTAAACAGAAAGATTGTGGGGGAATATTTAGCTAACATAAATGAGTTCAAGTCTCCAGGTCCAGATGAATTACACCCCAGAGTACTGAAGGAGATCGTAGAAGAAATTTTAGAACCACTCTCCATAATCTTTGAAAATTCTTGGAGAACAGGAGAAGTCCCAGAAGACTGGAGAAGAGCAAATGTAGTTCCTATCTTCAAAAAGGGGAAGAAGGTGGACCCAGGGAACTATAGGCCGGTGAGTTTGACTTCTATACCAGGAAAGATCTTTGAACAAATTATTAAACAACATGTATGTAAGTACCTGGATAAGAATGAAGTGATTAACCAGAGTCAGCATGGGTTTATAACTAACAAGTCATGTCAGACTAACTTAATTTCCTTCTATGACAGAATCACTGACTGGGTGGATCAGGGAAATGCTGTAGATATAGTATATCTTGACTTCAGCAAAGCATTTGACAAAGTATCTCACACCATCCTTATTGAAAAAATGACCAAGTATGCAATGGACCAGGCAACTGTTAGGTGGATTCATAACTGGCTTAGTGATCGGACTCAAAGGGTGATTGTAAATGGCTTCACATCCAGCTGGATGAATGTCTCAAGTGGGGTACCACAGGGCTCCGTCCTGGGACCTGTATTGTTCAACATCTTTATCAATGATTTAGATGAAGGAATTGAGGGTAAACTGATTAAATTTGCCGATGACACAAAGCTAGGAGGGATAGCTAATACTAGAGAAGAGAGAGAGAGGATTCAAAAAGACCTAAATAAACTGGAGCAGTGGGCAGCAACCAACAGAATGGTTTTTAACAGGGAAAAATGCAAAGTACTACATCTGGGCAATAAAAATGAAAAAAGCATATACAGAATGGGAGGAATAGAGCTAAGCAACAGTACATGTGAAAAAGACTTAGGTATACTAATAGATCATAGACTGAACATGAGTCAACAGTGTGATGCAGCAGCAAAAAAGGCAAATACAATTCTGGGATGTATTAACAGAAGCATACAGTCTAGATCACGTGAAGTCATTATTGGTCTTTACTCCTCTTTGGTCAGACCTCATCTGGAATACTGTGTACAGTTTTGGGCACCACATTTTAAAAAAGACATAGACAAACTGGAGCAAGTTCAGAGAAGAGCGACCAGAATGGTGACTGGTCTGCAAACCATGTCCTATGAGGAACGGTTGCAGGATTTGGGAATGTTTAGCTTGCAAAAAAGAAGACTGAGAGGAGACTTAATAGCTGTCTCCAAATATGTCAAGGGCTGTCACATTGTAGAAGGATCATCTTTATTCTCATTTGCACAAGGAAAGACTAGAAGCAATGGGATGAAACTAAATGGGAGGAGACACAGATTAGATATTAGAAAAAACTTTTTGACAGTTAGGGTGATTAATGAGTGGAACAGGCTGCCACGAGAGGTGGTGAGTTCCCCTTCAATGGACGTCTTCAAACAGAGGCTGGACAGACATCTGTCTGAGATGATTTAGTGAATCCTGCTTTGAGCAGGGGGTTGGACCAGATGACCCAGGAGGTCCCTTCCAACTCTACCATTCTATGATTCTAAGTTGTATTTTAGAGGATTATTTTTATTATTGATCAACAACTATGTTCTCAATCAACCCAAAAGACTCATAAATATCCAAGGTAAATATTTTTGGAAGTTGGAGTGGGTTTTTTTTAGATTTGGCTATCTTAGGAGGATATCTGCTTGTGCAGGTAATTATTACTGTCCCGAATTATTAGGCAACTTAATAAAAACCAAATATAATCCCATCTCACTTGTTTAATTTCACCAGGTAAACCAATATCAGTGCACAAAATTTAGAAATAAACATTTCTGACATGCAAAAACAAAAACCAAAAAAATTAGTGATCAATATAGACACCTTTCTTTATGATGACACTCAACGGCCTTCCATCCATAGATTCTGTCAGTTGCTTGATCTGTTTTCGATCACCATTGTGTGCAGCAGCCACCATAGCCTCCCAGACACTGTTCCGAGAGGTGTACTGTTTTCCATCTCTGTAGATCTCACATTTTATGATGGAACACAGGTTCTCTATGGGGTTCAGATCAGGCGAACAAGGGGGCCATGTCATTATTTTTTCTTCTTTTAGACCTTTACTGGCCTGCCATGCTGTGGAGTAGTTGATTGCATGTGATGGAGCATTGTCCTGCATGAAAATCATGTTTTTCTTGAACGATACTGACTTCTTCCTGTACCACTGCTTGAAGAAGTTGTCTTCCAGAAACTGGCAGTAGGTCTGGGAGTTAAGCTTCACTCCATCCTCAACCTGAAAAGGTCCCACAAGTTCACAAGTTCATCTTTGATGATACCAGCCCATACCAGTACCCCACCTCAACCTTGCTGATGTCTGAGTCAGAGTGGAGCTCTCTGCCCTTTACAGATCCAGCCTCTGGCCCATCCATCTGGCCCATCAAGAGTCACTCTCATTTCATCAGTCCATAAAACCTTTGAAAAATCAGTCTTAAGATATTTCTTGGCCCATTCTTGATGTTTTATCTTATGTTTCTTGTTCAAAGGTGGTCGTTTTTCAGCCTTCCTTACCTTGGCCATGTCCCTGAGTATCGCACACCTTGTGCTTTTTGATACTCCAGTAACGTTGCAGCTCTGAAATATGGCAAAACTGGTGGTGAATGGCATCTTGGCAGCTTCACGCTTGATTTTCCTCAATTCATGGGCAGTTATTTTGGGCCTTTTTTGGCCAACACGCTTCTTGCGACCCTGTTGGCTATTTGCCATGAAACGCTTGATTGTTCGGTGATCACGCTTCAAAAGTTTGGAAATTTCAAGACTGCTGCATCCCTCTGCAAGACATCTCACAATTTTGGACTTTTCAGAGCCCGTCAAAACTCTTTTCTGACCCATTTTGCCAAAGGAAAGGAAGTTGCCTAATAATTAAGCACTCCTTATATAGGGTGTTGATGTCATTAGTCAACACATCCCTCCTCATTACAGAGATGCACATGACCAGATTTACTTAATTGGTAGTTGGCTCTCAAGCCTAGGCAGCTTGGAGTAGGACAACATGTATAAAAAGTATCATGTGATCAAAATGCTCATTTGTCTAATAATTCTGAACACAGTGTATACATATCCAAGATTATTTAACGGGTACAACTATATACAACATACGCTTTAATTGTCTTATATTTTAGTTCATCCAGCGGGCAGGAAGCTGACCTTTTCTACTCCGGGTCGACCTATGTAGTACATTTGTTGTCACTGTCCTACCCTGATCCCTATTGTCTACCCCTGGTGTGGTGGGTTCACTATCCTCTACATTTCTCTTGGACCTACTCCTTACTGGTAAACCGGACTGCTTTCTCCGGACTCCTAAACCCACCATGGGACTGACAGGTTCACTGCTAGCAGAGGGTAGATTCTCCTGATCTGCTGCTGATGAAACATCTGTCACTGGGGTCGGCTGGTCTTCCAGATGTTCTGGAGCCTCTGCAGTTTCCTGTGAGGCCGCTTGGAGAAAGGTCAGGACCGGTACCACAATTGCTTTGTTCACCTGCGTCCAAGACCGGGGAAATTCTCCGAGGACTGTCTGAACCGTTTCCTCCACTTTTTCTGTGGGCCGAGGGCTGTCTTGATCTTCTTCTGTGTGTTTCAACTGTTTAGGACATATCTTCACGTGGTCTCTGGAGACTGCCGCTGAAGTTTCCCCTCCATCTTTGCTGATGAGGCACACTTTGGTGTTGTCGTAATTTGAGGGTAGGACGGTGTATGGCTCAACCTCCCACTGGTCATCTAACTTGTGGATTCGTCTTTTCCTCTTAAGTACCTGTTTTCCAGGTGATAAGGGAACGGCAGGTGCGTGCTGATTATAAGTTTTCTCTTGCTTCTGTCTCGCCTGGGACAAACTTTTCTCAACAAACTCTTGCACCTTGCGGTATTGCTGCTGCCGCTCTGTATCCCAATCTGCATCTGGTGATGTTGTCTCTGGTGTTAACTGTTAAGACTCTCATGTCTAAGTCGATGGGTAGCTTACCAGGTCTTGCTCTCATCAGGTAAGCTGGTGTACAGTTGGTGGAGTTCACCGGGATGTGGTTATATAGGTCCACCAAATCTGGTAACTTCTCTGGCCACAGGCTACGTTCTTCAAGGGGCAACGTCTTCAACAGGTCTATTACCACCTGGTTCATCTTCTCACACAACCCGTTGGTCTGGGGATGATACGGCGTCGTCCTTATTTCCTTGCAGCCGTACAAGTTGCAGAATTCCTGGAACACCTCTGCTTCAAAGGCTGGACCTTGGTCGATAAGCACCCGTTCAGGGTAACCGTGTGGGCGACAAAAGTGCTGTTGGAATGCTTTGGCTGCCATCTGAGCCATCTGATCTTTCACTGGCACTACTACCAAGAACCTGGAGTAGTGGTCTACTATGGTGAGAGCGTAGACATAGCCTGACCGGCTTGGGGCTAGCTTCACGTGGTCCAAGGCTACCAGTTCAAGTGGTTGTTTGGTGATTATGGGCTGCAGGGGAGCCCTCTGGCTATCACGGTCTTTCCGTCTCAGGTTGCATGGACCACATTCTCGACACCATCTCTCGATTGCTTTCCTCATGCCAACCCAGTAGAATCGCTCACGTAGCAGGACTTCCATCTTCTTCCACCCGAAGTGTCCTGCTCCATCGTGGTACACTTCTAAGACCATTGGCGCATCCCGCCTCGGGACTACCACCTGCCAGACCAGTTCGTGTGTCCGGGAGTTGATGCTTCTTCGACACAGCTTTCCCTCGTAGATGAACAGCTTGCCCTTCTCTTTCCACAACTGTTGGGTCTCCTGTGGAGCATCTGAATCAGGGTGCGAGTCAGCTTGTGTCATCAACTCCTTTGCCAGGCGGACAGCCGGGTCGCTATCTTGCGTCTCAGCCCATCCATGGTGGGGCAATGGACTGAACGTGGCCTCTCTGTCGGCGGAGCGCTTGTCCCTCACACAGTGGGAGCACTGGGTCATCCCGTGACGATGAAAAGCGGGTAGCTCTATCTTCTCCAGCTCTTCCGGGTCTTCTCCCTCATCTGCCAAGTTGGGCATCCTGGAAAGCCCATCAGCATTTGTGTTCTTATGCCCCGCCCGATACTTGATGGTAAACTCATAGTTAGACAGTCGGGCCATCCATCGTTGTTCTAGGGCACCAAGCTTCGCAGTCTCCAGGTGCGTCAGCGGGTTGTTATCTGTGAAGACTGTAAATCTGGAGGAGGCGAGGTAGTGTTAAAAGCGCTCTGTTACAGCCCAGACTATGGCGAGAAACTCCAACTTGAAGGAACTGTAGCTGTTGGGGTTCCTTTCCGTAGGGCAAAGCTTCCTGCTGGCGTAGGCAATCACTCTCTCTCTGCCTTGCTGTACCTGGGACAGCACCGCTCCCAATCCCACGTTGCTGGCATCCGTATGGAGTATAAATGGTTGGCCATAGTCGGGGTAGGCCCGGACTTCGTCTCCAGTAAGAGCCATTTTCAGTCGAATGAAAGATTCGTCTTCTGGTTTACCCCATTTGAACGGAGGTTTCGGGTTCTTGGACTGGCACACTAAGAGGTCCTGCATGGGTGCCGCCATCTTGGTGAAACCCTTGATGAATCTCCTGTAGTAGTCCACCAGCCCGAGGAACTGCAGCACTCCCTTAACAGTGGAGGGTCTTGGCCAGTCCTTGATCACAGTGACTTTTTCAGGGTCTGGTGCTACACCTTCGGCGCTTACCACATGACCTAGGTACTGCACCTTGGGCTTCAGCAGGTGGCACTTGGACGGCTTTACCTTCAGGCCAAAACCAGATAGGGCTTCGAACACCTCGGCCAGGTGGTCTTCATATGTCTTTGAGTAGACAATTACATCATCTAGGTACAGCAGGATGGTTTCAAAGTTTTTGTGTCCTAGGCAACACTCCATTAACTGCTGGAAGGTTCCTGTGGCGTTGTAGAGCCTGAATGGCATGCAGTTGAACTCGCTGAGGCCCATTGGTGCTGTAAACGCGGTCTTCTCTCTGTCCTCCTCTGCCACAGGAACCTGCCAGTACCCACCGGTGAGATCCAAAGTGGAGAAATAATTAGCAGATCTTAGTGCAGCTAATGATTCCTCAATTCGGGGTAATGGGTAGGCATCCTTATGTGTAATGCGGTTAATCTGCCTGTAATCAACACACATCCTCATTGTACCATCTTTCTTTCTGACGAGAACTAATGGAGCTGCCCAGGAGCTGCAACTATCTCTGATCACCCCAGCCTCCTTCATCTCCCGTAACATTCCTTTGGCACATTGATAGTGAGCTGGGGGTACAGGTCGGTACCTCTCTTTAATGGGTGGATGATCTCCTGTGGGGATATGATGTTGGACCCCTTTTACCTGCCCAAAGTCTAGTGGGTGTTTGCTGAAGACTCGTTCATACTCTTGGACCACCCGATATACTCCATGCTTTTGGTGCAAAGGGGTGGAGTCAGTGCCCACTTGTAGCTTCTGACACCAATCCTCCATCTGCCCCTTGGAGCCATTATCCTCCGCCGGTTTGGACGGAAGCAAGGGTTCCACTGTTTTTATCGAGTTGTTACTGACAGTGAACAGCTTAGCAAGGGTGGCATACTGGGGTAAATGGACCTCTTTCTCCCCACAATTCAGGATGCATATCGGTACTCTCCCCTTGTGGACATCGACTACCCCCCTGGCTGTCAAGATGGTGGGCCTACTATCAGAGTACTCAGGTACTACCAGGGCCTGATAATCTTGACCCCTGAGACCTATTGCTGCCTGACACCATATTATCATTTCACTCCTAGGGGGAATTACAGTGGGGAATGGATCACTCATCCTGACACTGCCAATTTCCCCTCCAGACAGCTCTACCTGTTGTCTTTTCATCAGATCAGGGCTCTGATCTCCTTGTGCAGAACTCGCAGCTGACTGGAACTGGCAGTCTCTGCGACCTGTTGCAACAAAATAATTTCTCCAAGACAATTTTCTATCACATTGGTGCCTAAGGTTATCATGGGATGACTTTCTCGGCGATCAATATCAACAATAATCATTCCTTGTGATGGCAATTCTACTTTGCCAACTTTTATGGTCACCTCTTTATACCCCACCTGAGGCAAGGGCTGACCATTGCTGGCATAGATACTAAAATGTTCATCTGGACGGCGGGTAATGTCTGAATCAGTCCAGTATTGCTTATAAAGTATACATGGCATTGTGGTCACCTGGGACCCAGTGTCCAGCAACGTGTTCATTGGGATGCCATCAAGCACGACAGGCAGGACCGGTCGTCCTCCCACATACTTGTCTCGCCAGCTTTGTGGGCCCGGTCATCTTACTCCTGGGGGTTGGCCCTCTGCACCAGGGGTTGCTCGTTTAAATTACAGAATCTTGCGTAGTGCCCCGCATTTTGACAGCGGCGTCAGATGGGTTGTCCGTCCTGGTCGTAGCGATTGCTGTTCCTCCCTCTGGTCAGTGGAATTCTTCTCTGTCGTCGCCACGGGACGTCATCTGGACTGGAAGCCAGCTGGATCTTTTCCTTGGGAGACACTTGCATGGCCTGCACGGTTTTGGCTAGTGTAGCCACACTTTTTGTCAGCTCCTGGACCTGAAGGCGCAGGTCTGCAGATGGATCATTATCTAGGGTCTGCGTGTCAGCCTCCTCAGGTGCTGGGGAAAAGGACGCCATCTCCTGGTGGTATGTGATAGCGGGGCTCCGGAGGGATGCAGTACCGCCTGGGGTTGATGCTCGCAGCACCCGGATGGCTCTGTCTTTAAATTGCACGAAGTCCAGATCAGAGTTTTGCAGAGCCATAATGCGCAGCTGTGTCCTGTGAGCGCCGGACAGGAGCCCCTCAATAAACTGCTCAGTTAGCAATCTGTCCTCATCATGCACACTGTCGGGGTCTACCTGTTTGATGGCCCGCAGTGCCTCCTGCAGGTTTAGAGTATAGTCCCGTACACTGTCCTGCATCCTTTGTTTGCACCTGTAGAACTTCATCTTAATTTCTGCTGCGGTGCGGGTGTCAAAGGTATCCTTCAATCGGGCCAGTATTTCTTTTACAGTGCCTTTGTCTCTGCCCAGCCAGGACTTCACCTCTCTCTCTGGGCTGCACCGATTAGCTGGCCTATGAGGATACTGACTTTTTGCTCCTCAGACAGCGGGTACACTTTAAACAAACTGCGCAGTCTCTCCTCAAAGTAGTTCAGGGTGTGCGACTCCCCTGAGTACTGGGGCAACCAAGCAGCCCCCGGTATATACGGCATTGATAACAGCATTACAGTGGCGGCGGCCGCGCCTGCGGCTGAATCCTTCCCCCGGTTGGGCATCTTCCTCCCACCTAGTGAACCTCAGCCAGGTCCTGGGCATCTGCTGACGTACCAGTATGCTGCTCTGCAGGCGGAGGGATCTCTTACCCGGTGGTTCCGGATCAGGCCTCTTGCTTTTCCTCGGCGGGCGGCAAACCACGTGATATCACCGTTTAGTAAAGTCTATGGCACACAGGACCCGGTTATACCGGGCTTCGTGAATCCTGTTCGTGACGCCAAGTTGACGCGCCCCCTGGGCCGTGGGGTACTCGGGTTCCGGGCTGGTCGTTGCTAGGGGAGATGTCGCAGTAGCGGTGACCCGGTCCGTGACCCAGGACGGTCAGTAAAAAGGGGATTTTATAGTTTTTATGTACAAAGTTTGTGACGCCACCTGTGGTATGCGGCTAAAGGGAGCTGCCGCTGCGGAGCAGGTCCTCTGGAGCTGATGTTAGTGCAGCAAAGCTGGTGTGACTCTCCACAGGTAGAGCTTAGCTCCAGGGCAGTGTAGATGTTATACGTGATGCTGGGCATTGTAGTGCAGGGTTTGATGGCGCAGCAATAATCGGTCCACAACTTAATGGCGGTTTCCTCTTATCTTTACTGGCGGTGATTAGGCAAACCGGGACTAGGGTACTGTCTAGAAGTGGAAGTCCGGGCAGCCTGGAAGCAAGCAAGGAATCCACCTCACCAGGTGAAGTTGGAGGCCTTCCCTTTCCACTAATCTCTTTGGCCCTGCTGCTTGTAGCTGTGCGGTGGCCCTCGTCCCTGAGTGCAACGTCATTGTGCTCACCCGTATGGCAGGCAGCTCGGGCCTTGCTGATGCGTCGCTCGCACGTGGCGGTGCTGGGCCCTGTGGTGCTGCTGAGCCTCCGGGCATTTGATGGGGCCAGGAGACCTGCAGTCTCCTGCCCTCCGGTTTCTGCTGCTGGGCCTTCAGTGCCCAACAGCCTCGGACTCCCGTGTCCGGTTCCTCTGTGTTTGTTCCTTCTGGGGTGAACTGCCGCGCAGCTCCACTCCCCAGCTCCTTTCTCGTCGACGTCCTCCCTTCAACTCCTCACACTATGTCTAACTAACCCTGCCTCCAGATCCCAGTTGCTAAGGGGAAGAGCTCCCCTTGCTGGTCTGGAGCCAGGACAGTGTTGCATGCTTAGCAAAACCTGATTATGGTACCCCTGTTTGCTTCCAGGCATGGCATCACCTCTTGTGAGGGAGGCAATGCCACTGTGGCAACCGGACTCCTGGGGTGCCACAGATGCAAAATAGAAATTTAAAAGTTTGGTCT
This sequence comes from Phyllobates terribilis, assembly GCF_046119375.1. Classification (NCBI taxonomy): domain Eukaryota; kingdom Metazoa; phylum Chordata; class Amphibia; order Anura; family Dendrobatidae; genus Phyllobates; species Phyllobates terribilis. The sequence goes on along the minus strand of NW_027362761.1, from coordinate 1,120,775,252 downwards.
TCTCAGCATCATTTTTTACCACTTTACCATTTTCATCCTGTAAAAATCTTATAGTAACTTTGACATTTCTTTTACTTTTTTGACTTACCTCCAAAATCCTTTCTTATTACTTTTGACATTTCTTGCAAGCCTTAGTTCATAATCAGCTTTAGCTTTTCTGATGTGTTCCCTACAGGTTCTGCAGACAGCATTATATTCTTCTTTAGCTATGACTCCCTCTTTCCATTCAATAAACATTTATTTTTTCCTTTTTAGCATGTGTTTAAGTTCTATGTTCATCCATCCTGGTTTCCTTAAATGCTTCCTATTCTTCCCTCTTTTAGGGATTGTTGAGGATTGTGCTTTGAGACTCTCATTTTTAAAAAATTTTCCATCCTTCCTGGACATGTCTGTCCTTAAAGAGCACCTGTCAGCAGGATTGCGCTCAGTAAACCACATACACTGTCAAGTGGGTGCCATTATACTGATTAAAATGATACCTTGGTTGATGAAATCTGTCCTGTGGTAATTTTTAATCTTTATTCTCAGTTATGAGATAATGATATTCTCATGTCTCGGAGCATGCCTTTGGGGAGGGGCTTTATCTGGTGCTCTGCTTGTGTATTCAACTGTATGCCTTCTGACAGGTCACTGTGCCTTCAGTGACCTGCCTCCTATTTTAAATACTGCCTGTGTAATTGTGATACAAATCCAGAATGTACATTCAGCAAAATGGCCCCCTAGCCCACGCATGCGCAGTTGCATCTTTCATTTGCCGAGAGATGCTACTGCTCAAGCCTGGCTGGCGGCGCCATATTGCTGCAGGCAAATTTTTTTTCCTCCAGCAAAATGGCCCCCTTGCATGCACAGTAGCATCTATCGCTTGCTGAGAGCGGCTACCGCGCAAGTGCAGCTGACGGTGCCATATTGCTGCAGGAAAATTATTTTTTTCCTCCAACAAAATGGCGCCGCTAGCGGCGCTTATGCAGTAGCCTCTATCGGCAAGCAATAGATGCTACTGCGCACGCGTGGGTGCCATTTTGCTGGAGGAAAAAATAAATTTGGCTGCAGCAAAATGGCACCAACAGCTGCACTTGCACAGTGGTATCTCTAGGTAAATGCCATTGGATCCCTGCTATTCTCTTTCTGAGTCCCTTAATATCTGCCATTCTGAAATCCAACCTTTAAATCTGACTCTAAACAGGTCTTCCTCCTCTAGTTATCCAAAATTCTATGATAGCATCATCTCTGCCTCCTAAATTCCCAGCCACCTTTACTTCCGCAACCATTTTCTTCCTGTTGGTAAGAATTAGATTCAAGGTAGCAGATCCCCTTTTTCTCTTTTCTACCTGTTGGCAGATAAAGTTGTCAGCAAGAGAGGATAAGAATTTGCTGGACCTGTTATTTTTGTCTGAGAGAGATTACCAACAAATGTCTGGATAGTTGAAATCTCACATGATCACTACATCATATTTTTTTGATAACTTGGCCAGCTAATGCATAATGAGCTCATACATATCTTCAGCTTGCTCAGGTGGCCTATTGTAAACGACTACAAAGGTGTCCATTTCGTTGTTCTCTCCTTGTGTTCTTGCCCAAACAGTTTCCACAGAACTCCCAGTCTCTGAAGCTTCAAGCTCTGTGGAGATAAACGCTTTTCTAACATACAAAGTGACACCTCCTCTCCATTTATTAAGTCTGTTTCTTGCAAATAAGTTGTATCCTCCTAGACTTATGTATCGTCCCACCAAGTCTCAGTGATGCCAATGACATCATATTTATTTTCCTGCGTTAGTAGCTCCAGTTCTCCTTGTTTGTTGCCCATGCTCTGTGCATTTTGTATAGAAACATCTTAGTTTGTGATCGGTTTCTCTTTTTCCAATATTTTTATTATTCTGTTTTTTTTGTCTTAGTTCTTCCTTTCCACTTCTAATAGCCCTCAACAGTATTTGTTTGCTGTATGGCATTCCCTGTCCTTTTGCTTCCCTTCACACAATGTTCTAGTTTAAAGCTTTCCTGATGAGTGAAGCAAGATGACTTCCAAGTATGTGTTTTCCAGTCTTGGTAAGGTGCAGCCCATCTCTTGCAAGTAGTCCATCATATAGGTAATTCACTCCATGATCCAGAAATCCAAATCCTTGCTGACGGCACCATCAACGTAGCCAGTTGTTTACCTGTAGAATCTTGTTGGATGCCTGAATATGGATGCCTGAATAGTGGATGCCTGAACAGTGTACAGAGTGTGCAATGTCCATCAAATGTTCCTTTGGACCAATGGACATTCATTTGGCACTTGCTATATCCATGTGTCATATGTGAATAAACTCTGAAGAATTTTAGTAGTATTGAAGCGTGGGTTGTATGATATAAGACTCCCCTGATTAGTGATGAGCAAGCACTAAAATGCTTGGGTGCTCGATGCTTGGGTCGCGCAAATTGAATATCGGGATATACCACAGTTCAGTGAAGACACCTTGGATATTGATGAACATCTCCGGTTACTTGAGAACCTCTGCCTGCTGCATGAGGTTTCAGTCGGTGACTGGTCCAGATTTTTGAGCATTGGCCTGACTGGACAAACAAGAGAAGCTTTTAATAACTTGCCTTCTGGGGATGAGAGATGTTATTATTAGTGATGGGCGAACACTAAAATGTTCGAGTGTTCGTTGCTCAAGTGTAGCAAATTGGAATACTTGGGTGCTCGACCCGAGCAACGAGCCCAATGTAAGTCTATGGGAAACTCAAGCATTTTTCAGGTGGCTGCCCCCATACGGTCTGCAGAGGGCTAGTGATGAGCGAGTATGTTTTGTTAACCCTTTCGCCGAGTATGCTCAGGCGAGCACTGAGTAGTTACAGCTGCTCAGTGTTATGTTTGAATCACTCCCGTGTGCATGATTTGTGACTGTTTGACAGCTTTAATACATGTGAGGAATGTGTAAGAAATAGACATTCCTCACATGTATTAAAGCTGTCAAACAGTTGCAAATCTTGCACACGGGAGTGATTCAAACATCACACCGAGCAGCTCAGTGTTCGCCCAAGCATACTCGGCGAAAGGGTTAACAAAACATACTCGCTCATCACTACAAAGGGCCTAAAAATTGCCCAAATCAATGGGAACAATGCTCAAATGACATGGGAACAGCATGGGGAAGACCCCTGGAAGCATTTCTGACTCCCAGGTCACTGCTGTCAACAACGTTGTCAAAGGTATTACGCCACTTTTACGGACTCACAATAAAGCATACAAAAACAAAAAGAAAATGGATTTTCCTGGGAAATGACTTGTATATAAGGCAAAACAAATAACTAAAACCAAAAATACACCTCCACACCTTGGGCTATGTTCACACGTAGCGTTTTTGATGCGTTTTTGCACATTTGTATTGCTTTCAACCAAGACAAATGCATTCACCAGGAAATTTCATTTTAACATTTTACAACCTTATCTGGCCATGTGGTGTGTGACACATCATCAGACAAATGCATACAGTGCTGAAAAGTCATGGGAACAGCATGGGGAAGACCTCTGGAAGCATCTCTGACTCCCAGGTCACTGCCTAAAAGTGTGCCCATCATAAGTGATCTTTGGCGCATGCGAAGATGCCTCCCGACATGAACCTGTCGTTGCAGACTTGCAACAATCACCGTCCACGTCTTTGTCCCACTGCAGCGTTCAGTTGTCCCTACCCCATTCCTTGGAATGCAAGCGCAAGTATGCAGGCAGCCAGCCACCCACCCACCCACAGGCTGCAATACTATATTGTCAAATTTTTGACAGCTGCTTGCACTTGAAATGTGGCCTTTTAGGCTCGTGGAAACGGAAGCTGTCCACAATCTTATGGCGGCGGCGACCGAGTATCCATACTCGGTTCCCAGCCGCCACTATTTGTCCCGGTATCGTCTCCGCCTTCCACAAGCACGGGTCCCACAACATTACCCGTGCCCTCCCCAATGCACTAACTGGGAAGGACCGCCTAACCACAAAGAAGTGGACAGGTGATTGTGGTCAGGGATGGTATGGAGCCAGTCCACATTAAAAATGCAGCCATAGAGTGTCCGGGAACCTTCCCACACACCTTTCTTAGCCAGGGCTGCTTCTCAGCAGGGTTGGGTGGGCCCTGGCTTCTCCATCAGTAGAGATCATGATAGTGCTAACTTTGCAGCTGCTATGAGGCTCTTGAGTGTGGGAGAAAGGTGAGCCCTCAGAATCAAATCCTCTGGTGGGCCCAATGTTTTTCAATCTGAAACAGCTTCTCAGTGGGAGTTGTGTTTCACCACAGCCATATTCTTTAGCTCAGTAAAAGGACTGGAATAGAGGGAAACCATATCTACTCCGGTTGTCATTTCTCCATCACCAAGTTCCGCCCATTGTCACACATGCATGGCTGTAAGTTCAGCGGTGAGAGCCACAGATCAGGCTGCTGTGTTACAGCTTTCAACAACTCTGCAGCGCTGGGCAGTTTGTCACCTAAGCATTAAGCATGTTATTTTCAGCACAGCCTGTTGCCACTTGGCCAAGGCAGTGCTGCAGTGCTTTCAGCTTGTGACTGATGTGGTAATTTCGGAGATGGAGGAGGAGGTCCAGGAGCTGAACAATGTGATTACATGGAGGTTACATTGGCGACTCTGTTTTTTATACTAAAGAAAGATCCTACTCTTTTGTTTTTTAACGTTATTTTTTAAGACAAATGCATTTACCGGGAAATGTCATTTTAACATTTTACAACCTTATCTGGCAATGTGGTGTGTGACACATCATCAGACACATCCTGTTTCATTTATGATGGAGGAACTCTGAAAGTCACAAAGCCTATTTTTATAGGGCCATCATGCAGCCCTTACTATTCTTAAAAAGGCCAGCAGTCGGCCCTCGCGATTGTTAGAGAGCCAGCAGCCGGTTATGCTTTGTTGTTCCCATTATTAATGAGTGGGTCTCCTATACTGTTATTGCGTATGCAGTGAATACAAGGGCTGCCAAAAATTTGGAAGCAACCCAATAACCCTTTGAAGAGACATAGAGGAGGGTCTCAGTAAAAAAAATTGTTCCCATTATAAAGGAGCTGGTCTCCTATAGTGGTAATGCCCATGCTGTGACTGCAAGGGCAGACAAAATTTGGGAAAACCCCCATTAATAATTTAAAGACACATAGAGCAGGGCCACAGTAATGACATGTTTCCATTACAAAGGAGCAGATGTGTTATACAGTTATAGGGCATGCAGTGAGTCCAACTGCTGACAAAATTTAGGAAAAACCCCACTAAAAATTTAAAGACACATAGAGCAGGACCACAGTAACAACAAATTTCCATTAGAAAGGAGAGAGTCTCCTATAGTGGTAATGCCCATGCTGTGACTGCAAGGGCAGACAAAATTTGGGAAAAACCCCATTAATAATTTAAAGACACATAGAGCAGGGCCAGAGTAATGACATGTTTCCATTACAAAGCAGCGGGTGTGCTACACAGTTCTAGGGTATGAAGTGAGTCCAATGACTGCCAAAATTTAGGAAAAACCTAACTACCAATTTAAAGACACACAGATCAGGGCCACAGTAATGACAAATTCCCTTTAGAAAGGAGAGGGTCTCCCATACTGTTTGCCTATGCAGTGAAGCAACGGTTGCCAAAAATTGGGAGGCACTCCAATGCCCCTTGGAAGAGACGTAGAGAGCCTCGTGAAAAAATGTTCCAATTATTAGGAAGTGGGTCTCCCATAGTGTTGGCCTATTCAGTGAATTCAAGGGCTGCCAAAAATTGGGAGGCACTCCAATGCCCCTTGGAAGAGACGTAGAGGGCCTCATAAAAAAATGTTCCCATTAGAAAGGAGGGGGTCTCCTATACTTGTAATGCCCAAGCAATAAGTCTATGGGCTGACAAACATTAACTCCTGGGGGGTATACATGAACATACTGTATAAAAAATAATTTTTGCAGGCATCATAAACACCCTTTAAAAAAATTATGTGGGTGTTGCATCACGGACCATAGTCATCCTGGTGATATGGTGGTGGAGGATGAGGATGAGGAGAAGGTGGAGGACAAGAGCAAATAGCCAAAATCAGGAAGCATATACCCATGTGTGGGTGTGAAAAGGTGCTTGGGAATACACCTCACAAAAAAATACACTGGATTTGAGTTTGTTACGCTGCTATAATTCGGTGGTGTTGAGAAGTCTGGCCCAATCCAGCCCTTGCTCATTTTTATAAGAGTCAGCCTCTCAGCATTTTCAGTTGACAGGCGGATGGGCTTATCAGTTATAATTCCACCAGCGGCACTAAAAACCCGCTTTGATAAAACGCTGGTGGCAGGGCAGGCCAGGACCTCCAAGGCATAGAGAGCCAGTTCATTCCACGTATCCAGCTTGGATAACCAACAATTATAAGGCACAGAGGAATCACGGAGGACGTTGGCAAGGTACTCCCTCAGCATCTTCCCAAACTTTGCACTCCTTGTGAGAATACACCGCACCTCAGGGCTTGTGCGATGGGAGGGGCTGAGAAAATTCTCCCAGAACTTTGACAGTGTTCCCCTGCTTCTGCTGGATTGGAGTTGTGTCTCTCTCGCCTGTAGTCCTTGGTTGTCCAACGAACTGTGACCTCTGCAGCCAGCATTTTCAAATGGGAATTTTTTTAATTGTTCCGCAACAAGGGCCTTCAGGTACAGCCCCATTTTTGTAGACCTGTCTGCCTAAGGAATAAGAGATATAAAGTTCACCTTGTAGCATGGGCCTAGAAGTGTCACCAACCAGTAATGACTGTCACCCAAAATTTTGAGAACACGAGGGTCATGGAAAAGACAGCGTAACATAAACTCAGTCATGCGTGCCAGACTGCTAACAGGCAAGACTTCCGTGTCCTCACCAAGAGGATGAGTGACCATGCTCTCCTCCTCCTCCTCTCTGTCCTCAGTCAATCCACGCTGAACAGACGGTATGACAGTTGTGCAGGTAGTACCATCTATAGCGCATGAAACTAGCTCCTGTTTTTCCTCCTCCTCCTCTTCCTCATTGTCACCCAATCCACGTTGGGATGTGATGAGGCTGGGTTGTGTGTAATCACCCTGCATGGTTCCTTGCTCCATCTCATCGTGCTCCGCGTGCAATGCATCCTCTTTGATTGTGAGCAGAGAACGTTTCAGAAGACAGAGAAGCAGGATGGTGACGCTAATTATGGCATCATCGCCGCTCACCATCTTGGTGGGGTCCTCAAAGTTTTGGAGAATGGTATATATCTGATATTCATGTCCACTCCTGAGGTCTTATGTGTGAAGTCAGAACTAAATACCGACGGCCTTCTTGATGCTGGTACTCAACAATTGCCCTCTTCTGCTCACAAATCCTAACATCTGCAGTGTAAAGTTCCAACTCATGGGTACATCAAACACCAATCTGTGAGCCGGAGGCTGCAATCGCTGCTGAAACACTGCAAAGGCGGAGGAAGCTGAAGGTGACTTTCTAAAATTGGCACACAGGCGGCGTACTTTAACAAGCAGGACCTTCAGCTCTGGGTAGGATTTGAGAAATCTCTGAACCACGAGGTTAGGCACATTGGCCAGGCATGGTATGTGTGTAAGCTCGCCTCGCCTCAGAGCCGCCACCAGGTTCTGGCCATTGTCACACACGACCATGGCTGGCTCTAGGTTTAGCACTGTGAGCCACAGATCTGCCTGCTCTTTCAGAGCTGTCCACAATTCTTCAGCATTATGCATTTTGTCATCAAAGCATATTAGCTTTAACACAGCCTGTTGCCGCTTGGCCAAGGCAGTGCTGCAGTGCTTCCAGCTTGTGACTGATGTGGTCATTTCAGAGATGGAGGCTGAAGAGGAGGAGGAGGCTGAGGAGGATGAGGTGCAGGAGCTGTAGACTGTGGAGGCAACCCTAGGGCCTGCGATCCTTGGCGTGGGGAGGACGTGTTCTGTCCCAAGGTCTGACTGGAGTCCCGACTTCCACTTTGTTAACCCAGTGTGCCATCAGCGGGATGTACTGTCCGTGCCCACAAGCACTTGTCCACGTGACCATGGTTACGTGGACTTTCCCGGTAACTGTGTTGTTGAGGGCACGGCTAATGTTCTGGGACATGTGCCTGTGTAATATGGGGATGGCTCACTGGGAAAAATAGTGGCGGCTGGGGACAGAGAACTGAAGACTGGCAGCCGCTACCAGGTTGCGGTATGCTTCCATCTCCGCGAGCCTGAAAGGCAACATTTCCAGCGCAAGCAGTCACGAAATGTGGGAATTTAGTAGTGTGGCCTGTGGGGCGTTGGCTGTATATTTTTGCTTGCGTTCCAAAGAATAGGGTATGGACAACTGAACGCTGCGCTGGAACAAGGACTTGAATGTGCTTCCTGATGCTGCTACTTGAGAGTGTGCAATGACAAGTGCAGGGCGGGAGGCATCTTCGCATGCACCATGGACAGGAGATTGACTTGTATGCACAACAGCAGAAGAAGCAGTGATGCCACCAGAAGACACTGTTCCCGGACCCTGGAGTTCGGCCCACAAAGTCGGGTGCTTTGCTGTCATGTGCCTGATCATGCTGGTGGTGGTCTTGCTGGTCGTTTTGCCACCCCTGCTGATGCTAGCCTGGCAGAAGGTGCAAATGGCCTTTTTGGGGTTATGGGCAGAGTCTTTAAAAAACAACAAGACTCGAGAAGACCTAACCGTTGTACTGGCTACTTCCTTCGTGTTGGTGTTACGGGGAACGGTTGCCTGCCTTCTGTCTACGGCCACCACACTGCTACTTCCTGCCTGTTGGGGTGCTCTGCCTCCCTCACCCTGTGTACTGCTCTCCTCGCTCTGCATGTCCTGCAGCCAGGTTGGGTCAGTTACTATATCAACCATCGATGTGTCTTCCACTTTCGCACTCTGGTCCTTCTCCTGACTTTCTGGCAATTGTGTCTCATCATCATCCACCTCTTGTGACACTTTCCCACCTTCGTCTACAAGTGACCGTGGCTGTTGAAATATTTTTTTGCATTGCTACATGTGATCTTGCCCCGCTTAAGTGGACCGGGTGAGAGGCCCGAATCTATAAATGGAAAAGTAAACAGTTCAAGTGAGGGATCAGTTGTCTCTGGGCACTCGGCATGGTGAGAGGAAGGAGGTTCAGGGTGAGGAATATGCGGTCCAGACTCACAGCTACTGAGACTTGAGCATGTGGAAGACATGGTGGTGGTGGTGGCTAAGTGACTGGAAGCATTATCTGCTATCCAGCCAAAAACCTTTTCACACTGCTCTGTGTTCAATAGTGGTGGTGTGCGGTCCCCTATTAATTGGGACAGTAAGGTCGATCGAGAAGATGTGGGTGTTTGTTGTGGCACAATTTCAGCTTGCCCACGGCCTCGGCCTCTGCATGCACCATCACCATCACATCCAGTTCCCCGTCCCTTGCCACATGCTTTGCCCATATTAAATGGAGGACAATATCTTCCACACTCACTACAAATAGCAGAATTTGGAGCGAACTTATATGTGATCCGTATGACGGACAAACCACAGTTTTAAATACCTGAACTGTAGGTAACTATTTTGAACAGCAAACTGGTGTCAATTGCTTCACTGACACACTAAAAAAATTTAAGTGGACGCGAGAAATGGCAGTATTTTCTGAAGACGTAAATGTGATCCATGTGACGGACAAACCACAGTTTTAAATAGCTGGCCTGTAGGTAATTGTTTTGAACAACAAACTGGTGTCAATAGCTTTACTGACACACTGAGACAAATTTTTAATGGAGGCCAGAAATGGCAGTATTTTCTGAAAAAGTATATGTGATTCGTGTGACGGAGAGAACACAGTTTTATAAACCTGGCCTGTAGGTAACTATTTTGAACAGCACACTGGTGTCAATTGCTTCACTGACACACTGAAAAAAAATTTAATGGTGGCCAGAAATAGCAGTTTTTTCGAAAAACATATATTTGATACGTGTGATAGAGAAAACACAGTTTTAAATACCTGACATGTAGGTAACTATTTTGATCAGCAAACTGGTGTCAATAGCTTCACTGACACACTGAAACAAATTTTTAATGGAGGCCAGAAATGGCAGTATTTTCTGAAAACGTATATGTGATCCGTGTGATGGACAAACCACTGTTTTCAATACCTGGCCTGTAGGTAACTATTTTGATCAGCAAACTGGTGTCAACAGCTTCACTGACACATTGAAACAATTTGTAATGGAGGCCAGAAATGGCAGTATTTTCTGAAAACATATATGTGATCCTTGTGATGGAGAAAACATAGTTTTAAATACCTGGCCTGTAGGTAACTATTTTGAACAGCAAACTGGTGTCAATAGCTTCACTGATACACTGAAATTTTTTTTTAATGGAGGCCAGAAATGGCAGTATTTTCTAAAAACATATATTTGATCCGTTGATAGAGAAAACACAGTTTTAAATATCTGACCTATAGGTAACTATTTTTAACCGTAAACTGATGTCAATAGCTTCACTGACACATTGAAACAAATTTTTAATGGAGGCCAGAAATGGCAGTATTTTCTGAAAGCGTATATGTGATCCGTATGATGGAGAAAAAACAGTTTTAAATGCCTGGCCTGTAGGTAACTATTTTAAACGGCAAACTCATGTCAATTGCTTCACTGACAGACTGAAAAATATTTTAAATGGAGGCCAGAAATGGCAGTATTTTCTGAAAACGTACTTGTGATCCATGTGATGGACAAACCACTGTTTTAAATAGCGGGCCTGTAGGTAATTGTTTTGAACAACAAACTGGTGTCAATAGCTTTACTGACACACTGAAACAAATTTTTAATGGAGGCCAGAAATGGCAGTATTTTCTGAAAATGTATATGTGATCCGTGTGACGGAGAGAACACAGTTTTATATACCAAGCCTGTAGGTAACTATTTTGAACAGCAAACTGGTGTCAATAGCTTCACTGTCACACTGAAACAAATTTTTAATAACGGCCAGAAATGTCAGTAATTTCTGAAAACGTATATGTGATCCGTGTGACGGAGAAAATACAGTATTAAATACCTGGTCTGTAGGTAGCTATTTTGAACAGCAAACTGGTGTCAATAGTTTCACTGACACACTGAATCAAATTTTTAATGGAGGTCAGAAATGGCAGTATTTTCTGAAAACGTATATGTGATCCGTGTGGCGGAGAAAACACAGTTTTGAATACCTGGCCTGTAGGTAACTATTTTGAATGGCAAACTCGTGTCAATTGCTTCACTGACAGACTGAAAAATATTTTAAATGGAGGCCAGAAATGGCAGTATTTTCTGAAAACGTACTTGACATTCGTGTGACGGACAAACCACAGTATTAAATACCTGGCCTGTAGGTAGCTATTTTGAACAGCAAACTGGTGTCAATAGCGTCACTGACACACTGAAATGCATTTTTAATGGAGGCCAGAAATGCAAGTATTTTCTGAAAACATATATGTTATTCGTGTGACCAAGAAAACACAGTTTTATTTGCCTGGCCTGTAGGTAACTATTTTGAACAGCAGATTGGTGTCAATAGCTTCACTGACACACTGAAACAAATTTTTAATGGAGGCCAGAAATGGCATAACTTTCTGAAAACTTACTTGTGATCCCTGTGACGGAGAAAACACAGTTTTGAATACCTGGCCTGTAGGTAACTATTTTGAAAAGCACACTGGTGTCAATAGCTTCACTGACACACTGAAACAAATTTTAAATGGAGGTTAGAAATGGCAGTATTTTCTGAAAACGTATATGTGATCCATGTGACGGAGAAAACACAGTTTTATATACCTGGCCTATAGGTAACTATTTTGAACAGCACACTGTTGTCAATAGCTTCACTGATAAACTGAAACAAATTTTTAATGGAGGTTAGAAATGGCAGTATTTTCTGAAAACGTATATATGATCCGTGTGACTGAGAAAACACAGTTTTAAATACCTGGCCTGTAGGTAACTATTTTGAACAGCAAACTAATGTCAATAGCTTCACTGAACTGACACACTGAATCAAATTTTTAATGGAGGCCAGAAATGGAATCATTTTCGGAAAACTTACTTGTGATCCGTGTGACGGAGAAAACACAGTTTTGAATACCTGGCCTATAGGTAACTATTTTTCACAGCAAATTGGTGTCAATAGCTTTACAGACACACTGAAACAAATTTTTAATGGAGGCCAGAAATGGCAGTATTTTCTGAAAACATATATGTGATCCGTGTGATGGAGAAAACACAATTTTAGATATCTGGCCTGTAGGTAACTATTTTGAACAGCAAACTGGTGTCAATAGCTACACTGACACACTGAAACAAATTTTTAATGGAGGCCAGAAATGGCGGTATTTTCAGTGCAATTTTATGTGATTCGTGTGACGGACAAAGCAGTTTTAATTAGCTGGATTTTTGGCGCTGTAATATGGAAAGGACCTGGCTGTATTCTGCAGTGCCAACAAGCAAATGGCACAGAAAAACTGCATTCTCTGGACTGCTTTTTAAGCAAATAATGAGGATAAGATCCAAAAAATAATTATTCCTGGCCCCTGAGACCAGGGCTTATTTCTAGAAATATCTAACAGCAGCAGACAAAACTGGAATGGAGCCTCTTGTCCTATGTGCACTGCAGCCTGCTATATACCCTGCCTGCCTGCCTATATTCACTGCCTGCAGATGGATTAGTCCTCAGAAGGACTGTTTGTTGAGATGGATATGAGTCTCTAATATACTTTGGTATACCTACACTAACTAGAAACAAGCAAATCTGTCCCTAGCTCAGCAGCACCTCTCCCTACACTGTCTGATTCCGGAGTGACTGTGACGAGCATAGCGGCGCCAGGTCTGATATAGACCTGATGACGCTGTGCGGCCAGCCAATCACTGTAATGCCACAACCAACATGGCTACTGCATTAAACTAAGTGGCAGACAATCCCGGCATGTTCATTGGTTCTGTAAAGAGCGTCAAACATGCAAGGAGGGGACCCGAGCTCCCGCCGAGCAACCCCGGAAATACTCGACAAGCGCCGTGCATCTCGAGCAGTGAGATGCTCGGGCGAGCACCGAGCAGTAGTGAGCATGCTCACTCATAACTACCCCTGATCATTAAAAGTGAATGGCAGAATTTCTCTGCTTGTTCTCAAGAGTCAGCAAAGCTTTGTACAGGTTTAATGAATGTCTGTGGGTCTGTGTACCGCTCTGCTCGAGGAAAAGGATAGATTAGGCTGTTCTGAATAAAAACAGATCTATTCTTCCATATTAAAGATGTATCAAAAACTAAACATATTAAAGATCTCTTTCTATCTTAGGATCAAGAGTTTTGGGGATCTCCATAATACTAGGATTTATGCTTAGATCTTTAATGGCGTGTTATGTTGAAGAATTAACAGGCTTGTTTCAGAAGTAAATTCTCTTGATTTGAAGTTGACTATCATACACTGCCTCTGAAATAAATTAGTCTTTAAAATAGAATAGAAACCTTTTACCGATTATAACCCAAAACCATATAGAAAGAATTTATAACCCACCACTTGTTAGCAATTAAAAATGGTACATTAATGAAAAAGTGTCTAAATAGTATTCATTTTTTAAGCAAATAGATCTCACCTTCCAGATAAAGAAGAATAGGAATTTGTGTGTGTTACTTCAGAAATAAAATTAAGGTGTCTATGATATTGTCAGTCTCAGACCCTCAAAATCGTTAGAACTGTATAGATGTAGCATATCCTGACATATCCTCCTCTACCCGATTTTCTCCCCAGACATCCACACAACTCCTTGCTAACAAGTATTTTAGTTTCTTTCCATACATTCAGTTTTGCCTCCTTTTATTTAATGAAATATGATGCATCTATCTTTTCAATGTTTTTTTTTTTTTTTTTAGTAAAAAAAGCATTACTCAAACATATTTTTATTTGTGTTTCACCTTCCAATAAAATTATTTTTATATGTAGGATTTTTTATTTTTTCAAATATAGTGAGACTAGAAACTGCAGTTTGGATAAGAAGTGTCTCTTTTATAATAAAAGACTTAATAGACTAAGGTCATAACAATTTTATATTAAAATTTAACATTACAATATTTGTAATTATTGCTGATTTCCCCTGGAACTTGTACTAGCATATTAACCCAAGTTACAGGACAAATTCATCCTTCTACCTGCACTGTAAAGGTCATCTGGGCGAAGTCCTAGTAACTCTTGCACCCTCTCAATACTTGGCAATCACGTGATTGCTAGAACCGATGTTGCTTCCTGAACAGAATATAGAGTGCCCACTAAGTTATGTGTCCATAGAAATCAGAAAAATGGAGACATTAAAAACTATTTATACCTTCTTTATGGGAAGTCTGGCTATTTCTTTGTGCAACTGCTGACTCTGAAAATGCTAATATTTGAAAAACTTCCCATTTAAAATATTTGTCAGTATCCAAATAGTTAAATAGAAATACAGACATATGCATGAACATGCATGAGTCTAAAATTCATTACTTTATACTATGCCTGCAGATATTTATACACATCTGCTTTTTCAAACGTGTATAAATGCTTCTCAATATAATGTTAAGTGGTTTAGCAATGACTAAGCAATGACTCATCATCATAGCTCAGCTTGTGCCGCTCTGACCTATATTTACCAGGTCTACTACCCAGGAATATTCAGATCTTTGTCATCAGTTATGGCTACCTATGCCTATAAATCCACTACAGCAGCACGTGTATCATAGCAAAGACAATTAAGATTTGATTCACTGTGTACTATTCTATTTGTTACCCTCAAGTTTTTATGCAACATATATTTGTGAATTAGAACAAATGAAGGAACCAAAATGCCACTTTATAGGTACAACAAGATTCCTAGGTGTCCATCATTCAGCAGATGACCTAAGAGATGGACAACAATCCTCGAGGTCCAGCTAATAAGTGACCATGGAATAGTTAGCTGATTAAAGGGTTATTCACCATGATTAAAGTTATCACATTTTCATGGGCTATGTCGAGAATACTGAGCTCTCTAATGCCCCATCAAAATAGAGTGGTGGCCGCACATGTGGACCACTGCTCTACTCATTGTCTATGAGACTGCCATAGAAAGTTGAGCGCTGTACTTGGCAGCCTCATACACAATAAAAGGAGCATTGGCACTGATACTCAACCTCCTCTCCTCAATGGTGGAAATGTGGCACCCCTGCGGGGGATTACCACAGGATCCATAGGTGCAGGGAGAGATGTACACGTGGGCACACACAACACCTTCCACCCCAGGTCTGAGGGGAGGAGTCAGTTTCCAGGGAGACAGCACAGCGGCAGTTAGTCTAGAGACGGGTGAAGGAGGAGGGACAGAGAGAGCTGTTGGCCGGGGACCAGTTAAACCCTGAACTAGGAAACAGGTCTGTGTTGTCAAGCGCCCTAGAGAGAGGGACGGAGGCTAGAAGGAGAAAGAAAGAGATAAAACCATTATCCCTTTAGCTCACCTGGACACCGGAGTCCGAGATTGCTATTAATTCAGGAATAGCATAGAAAACCCGGACAGATCAGGAGGATCTACTCCCCCTGAAGAATAAGGGGAAAGAGTTGTCAAACTTGACCAAGTATAGGACCAGGGGCCCAGAAAGAGAATTGGTAGCCCCAAGGAAAGGTCCTCATTGTCAGTTGTGGAGAAGGATCCCAAAGAAAGTAGAAGGTGGCAGGTTCAGCTTAAGGCAGGACTGATCCCAAACAACGCACACATTGTTAGAGGAGGCCTCACAAATCTCCAGGGTGAATATCTCTACCTGCACCGAAAACCTGGTAACCCTCCTGAACTGCACCTGTTACCAGACATCAGTAAAAGAAAGGTACTGAAACAAAGACTTAATGTGTGTGTGTGCCTACTTTGACATTACTGCCTATAGCGTTCGTACAAGCCATATGCCGATCACCACAGCAACGATACACAGCGCTGGTAACCGATTTTACCAGTTACCACAGGAGGCGTCAGGACATAATACTCCCATCATCCTGACCCCCATCCCTTTACTGACGGTCCAGGGCACGGAACCGGGAACCGACCAACCGTGATCCCCACAGAAGTAACCCATCCATCCCGGTATCCGAGTACCCCTACCCCTGTCGACCGACTCAGTTTGGCGTCACGAACAGGATGCCGGGCCCGGTAGAACCGGGTACTGTGTGCTTAAATTGGACTTTATTGGAAGTTTGTGTACTGTAAAACGGGCCGTCATTACTGCGTCATAGAGAAATTAAACTGCGTCACAGAGCGGAGAGAGTCGCGGGGGCGTGGCTAAAGTCACCGGTTACTGAAGGAGTTGATCGTAGCGGCTGGCAACGGTTAACCAGGGGGGCACCGTCATGAGTGAAGCAAACAATATCCGAGACCTTGAGGGAGGCGATGCCCAAGATGCAGCAGCAGCCGATTCCTCAGCTGGTGAGGGAGTCTCATCATCTGGAGCGATGGCCCCGATATTGCCAATTGCCTTGCAGTATGTACCGGGGGCCAAATGGTTACCGACGTATGAAGGTAAACCCGGTACCTTAGCAGCTTTCAAACGTAAAATGTGCGTGGTGCTGGACATGTATGCGATGACAGGAAAGCAGCGAGCCTCCGTTGTGCAGGGACAATTAATAGGTGTAGCGGAGCTAGAAGCTGAGACTTGGAGCGATGCTGATGGAGACTCTATAGAAAATGTGTTTGATAAGCTCAAAGCTGCTTTTGAAAAACGCATACAGTCTGAACTAAGGATGCTATTCTACCAATGCAAGCAGAGACCGCAAGATACCATCAGAGACTTTGCCCTACGTTTACAAGCGGCATTCCAGTCCATAAAACAGGTAGATCCAGCAAGTGTGCAAGACGAAGATAAATTGCTTGCAGAACAATTTATGAATGGGTTGAGATCAGACTTTCACCGTCAGCAGGTGCACATGTGGGTCCTAGATCATCCAGATGTGGATTTTAATACCTTAAAGGACCGTGCAATAACTGTACTACGAGACCCATTACCTGCAAAACCTGCAATCCCATCCTGGCAGGTTAATACCTCTCACATGAACTTAGAGCCTACCCCTAAAGACTCTGTAAAAGCGGTAGGACAAGATGTCGCACCCGAATCTGCTGATGACCTACGTAATCAAGTGTTACAAATAACCAAAAACATGGACTACATGCTAAAACTCTTGCAAGCCAGACCGGAGGCACAACCACCAAGCAAAATCCAGTTAGCTGAATCCCCTGAGGATGTTCCGTGGATGAGGAGAAAGCTCATGTCGCCCGTGCAGGGGACCAACGCACCATTCCGATGCAGAGCCATGTCGCTCATGGAGGGGATCAACAAGTCGCCCGTTCAGGGGACCAACGCACCATTCTGACGCAGAGCCACCGACCACACGGATTCTTCAGGACAACCTTTTTGCCTTCGTTACAACAAACGGGGCCACTTTGCAAGAGGATGTCGTTTAAACCCGAGATTCCTGGGTCCGCGGGCCAATACCCAGAAATAAAATGGCAGGGCCCATATGACTGGTATGTGGGAGGCCGCCCGTACCTCAACATTACGCTAGAAGGAATCCCCACATCGGCCCTATTGGACACTGGGTCACATGTCACCACCATCCCACATATCCTTTACAAGCAATTTTGGTCTGATGCTGATCTTAGCCCCCCAGACTCTAGTCTTGTCATTTTAGCAGCTAATGGTCAACCACTGAATCAGGTGGGGTTTAGAGAAGTGACAATAAAGCAGGGGAAGGTGGAGTTGAGAGGCCAAGGGTTATTTGTGGTAGAAGATGACCCCAATAACAAATATCCTTACATGGTGCTTGGTACTAATGTGATTGAAAACTGCCATGAAGAAGTGATGTTTTTACTCCAACAGATTACAGAGGCTGCTGGCATTGGGCGGAGGAGAGTCCTTCAA
The DNA here is from genome assembly GCF_046119375.1 of Phyllobates terribilis. Classification (NCBI taxonomy): domain Eukaryota; kingdom Metazoa; phylum Chordata; class Amphibia; order Anura; family Dendrobatidae; genus Phyllobates; species Phyllobates terribilis. The sequence continues at coordinate 1,120,757,385 of NW_027362761.1, read as the reverse complement.
AGAGAAATCCGTGCCTTAATTCACAAGCAACAGGTAAATCTGTCCGGGGGGGGGGATTGGCAGTGCGCGGGTAACAGACCCCTTTCCCATTGTATTACCACCAAACAGTGAAATGATGATATGGTGTCGAGCAGCTATGGGTATCAGAAGAAAGGAATACCAGGCAATTGTAGAACCAATATATTCAGAGCATAGACCTACACTGCTGACAGCTAGTGGGGTGGTGGATGTACGCAGGGGAAGAGTACCAATCCGTGTGTTGAATTGTGGTGAGGAAGAAGTGAAACTACCCCGGTATGCTACTGTAGCAAAGCTGTACACTGTCAGTAATAACAACATACAGACACTAGAGCCCTTTCCCCCGTCAAGTCAGGTGGAGGACAACAACCCCAAGGGACAGCTGGAGGAGTGGTGTCAGCAGTTGCACATAGGGACTGATGCCACTCCCGACCACCAGAAGCAAGGAGTTTACCGGGTAGTACAAGAGTTTAGCCAAGTATTCAGTAAGCATCCATTAGATTTTGGGAGGATAAAAGGGGTACGCCATCACATACCCACAGGAGATCATCCCCCATTAAAGTGAGACATAGACCCATCCCACCAAACCACTACCAGTGTGCTAAAGAGATGCTGCAGGACATGAAGGAGGCTGGGGTTATAAGAGATAGCTGTAGTCCCTGGGCGGCCCCCTTAATCTTAGTCAGAAAGAAGGATGGCACTATGAGGATGTGTGTGGATTACAGGGAGGTCAATAAGATCACTCACAAAGATGCTTACCCATTATCCCGGATAGAGCAGTCTCTTGCTGCATTAAAGACTGCCAAGTATTTCTCCACATTAGATCTCACTAGTGGGTATTGGCAAGTCTCCGTTGCAGAAGAAGACCGGGAGATAACAGCATTCACAACACCAATGGGCCTATGCAAATTCAATAGCATGCCATTTGGGTTATGCAATGCACCGGGGACGTTTCAGAGACTCATGGAGTGCTGCCTGGGACACCGGAATTTTGAGACGGTACTTTTATACCTGGATGACGTCATAGTGTATTCCAAAACCTATGAAGAACATCTGGAACACCTGGTGGAGGTATATACAGATCTAACAAAGTATGGAATAAAGCTTAAGCCATCTAAATGTTACCTGCTGAAGCCAAAAGTCCAATACCTAGGGCATGTGGTCAGCGCGGATGGCGTAGCACCAGATCCGGAAAAAGTGACAGTTATCCATGACTGGCAGAGGCCCACCACCGTCAGAGAGGTACGTCAGTTCTTAGGTTTGGCTGGGTATTACAGAAGATTTATTAAGGGCTACACGAAGATGGCAGCGCCCCTACAAGATCTTCTGGTAGGCCAAGCTAGGAAGAGAAGGTCTTCAGAGCCACCGTTGGAATGGGGAAAGAAACAAGAAGACTCCTTCCAACAAATGAAACAGGCCCTGACTGGTGAGGAAATCTTGGCATACCCAGATTATAACCTACCATTTGTCCTCTACACGGATGCAAGTAATGTAGGCCTGGGAGCAGTACTGTCCCAAATACAAGAAGGCAAGGAAAGAGTAATTGCCTATGCCAGTAGAAGACTTCGACCTACCGAGAGGAACCCGGAAAATTACAGTTCCTTTAAGTTAGAGTTCCTGGCCTTCGTCTGGGCAGTCACGGAGAGGTTCAAGCATTACTTAGCAGCTTCAATATTTACCATCTTTACGGACAATAATCCGCTAACACACTTGGATACTGCAAAGCTTGGTGCATTGGAGCAGCAGTGGATGGCCCGGCTATCGAACTACGACTTTACCATCAAGTACTGAACAGGCTGTGGAAATGCAAATTCTGATGCCCTCTCGAGAAACCCTCAAGTACATTTGCAAGGGCTTGAAGAAGAAACAGATGACTTGGAGGAAATAGAAATTCCAGCTTTCCATAAAAGTAGAAAATAGAAAATGACAGAAACCCATAGCTACAAGAACCGTCAGGATGTTGCACTAAACCCGCTGCCTTATTATGGATGGAAAGAGACCCAAGATAGTGATCCGGCAGTGAGCCTAGTGAAGAGGCTGGTAACCCAACCGGATTCCAAAATTGAGAAGAATGCTCCCCCAGAGGCCCAATACCTGTGGAAAGAAAGAAGCAGGTTATTTATCTATAAAAACCAATTGTGCAGACGGTATATCAATCCAAGGACACATGAAATGGTATGGCAAGTTGTGGTTCCAAAGAGAGACGTCCAAATGGTATTGGAAGCGTACCATAATGGAGCAGGACACTTTGGATGGAGAAAGCTGGAAATATTGTTACGTGAGAGGTTTTATTGGATTGGCATGAGGTCTTCCATAGAAAAATGGTGTAAAAATTGTGGCCCATGCTCATTAAGAAGAGGAGATCGTAACAACCAGAAAGCACCACTCCAGCCTATCATAACCAAACAGCCCTTGGAACTAGTAGCCTTGGATCATGTCAAACTCACACCCAGTAGATCAGGCTATACTTATGCTCTTACCATGGTGGACCACTATTCCAGATTCCTAGTGGTAGATCCTGTGAAGGACTTGACAGCTCAGACAGCAGCAAGAACCTTTCAAGCTTATTTCTGCAGGCCACATGGATACCCAGAACAGGTATTGACAGATCAGGGTCCTGCCTTTGAAGCGGAAATATTTCAAGAGTTCTGTAGCTTGTATGGATGCAAGAAAATTCGTACCACGCCTTACCATCCCCAAACTAACGGAATGTGCGAAAAAATGAATCACGTGGTAATAGAATTGGTGAAGACTCTACCCTTGGAAGAAAGAAACAGATGGCCAGAGAAATTACCAGATCTTATTGACATCTATAACAACATCCCAGTAAGCTCAACTAATTGTACCCCGGCATACTTGATGAGAGCGAGACCAGGAAAATTGCCAGTGGACTTTGAAATGGGCATTGCAGTTCCTGAGGAAGACCCCTCAAGTGCAGATTGGGATACTAGAAGAACAGAACAATACAAGGAAATACAGGAGTGTGTTGAGAAAAGTCTAGCAAAATCCAGAGAAAGACAAGAAACCAATTTCAATAAAAACGCACAAGGAATCCCGTTAACCCCCGGAGAATTGGTTTTGAAAAGGAAAAAGAGACTTCATAAGCTAGATAATCAATGGGAAGAAGAACCATACACTGTATTACCATCCAATTTTGACAACCAGAAAACCTGTCTAATCAGCAAGGATAACGGAAAAACAACAGCAACAGTGTCCCGAGACCACTTAAAGAAGTGTCCTCAACCCTTACAACAAAAAGAATATATCCCTTGTCTCATACCAGAAGAAGAAACGCCAAGGACAATTAAGACAATCTTAGGAGAGTTACCCGCAGATTGGCCCCAAATAGAAGGAGCATACTTAATTCCCATGTTGACATTCCCACAACCAGTAGAAGGGTCAAGAGAAGAAGAACCACCTGCTGCAGCCAAGCGAGGGAATCCTGCAATCGGTGTACCTGCCATTCCCACTGGGGGAGTGGGAAGACACTCCGGCATACCTGTGCTACGTAGACCAACACATGAGTCAGTAAGTAGTGTTCGCTCCACACCAGGCTTACGCACCAGTGGGATACCAGTTTTACGGAGGTCATCACGTATTAATTTTGGACACCCACCACTCAGATACAGGGAGTAAACCATAACAAAAGGGAAATGTAAATAGGTTAAAAAATGTAAATATGTACAGTTATATGAAAAAGTTTGGGCACCCCTATTAATCTTAAGCTTAATGTTTTCTTAAAATTGGTGTTTTTGCAACAGCTATTTCAGTTTGATATATGTAATAACTGTTGGACACAGTAATGTTTCTCTCTTGAAATGAGGTTTATTGTACTAACAGAAAATGTGCAATCTGCATTCAAACAAAATTTGACAGGTGTATAAGTATGGGCACCTCACCAGAAAAGTGACATTAATATTTAGTAGATCCTCCTTTTGCAAAAATAACAGCCTCTAGTCACTTCCTGTAGCTTTTAATGAGTTCCTGGATCCTGGATGAAGGTATTTTTGACCATTCCTCTTTACAAAACAATTCCAGTTCAGTTAAGTTTGATGGTCGCCGAGCATGGACAGCCCTCTTCAAATGATCCCACAGATGTTCAATGATATTCAGGTCTGGGGACTGGGATGGCCATTCCACAACATTGTAATTGTTCCTCTGCGTGAATGCCTGAGTAGATTTGGAGCGGTGTTTTTTATCATTGTCTTGCTGAAAGATCCATCCCCTGCGTAACTTCAACTTTATCACTGATTCTTGAACATTATTGTCAAGAATCTGCTGATACTGAGTGGAATCCATGTGTCCCTCAACTTTAACGAGATTCCCGGTGCCCGTATTGGCCACACAGCCTCCACCAAATTTTACTGTGAGTAGCAAGTGTTTTTCTTGGAATGCTGTGTTTTTTGCCACCATGCATAATGCCTTTTTGTATGACCAAACAACTCAATCTTGGTTTCATCAGTCCACAGGACCTTCTTCCAAAAAGAAATTGGCTTCTCCAAATGTGCTTTTGCATACCTCAGCCGACTCTGTTTGTGGCGTGCTTGCAGAAACGGCTTCTTTCGCATCACTCTCCCATACAGCTTCTCCTTGTGCAAAGTGCGTTGTATAGTTGACCGATGCACAGTGACACCATCTGCAGCAAGTTGATGCTGCAGCTCTCTGGAGGTGGTCTGAGGATTGTCCTTGACTGATCTCACCATTCTTCTTCTCTGCCTTTCTGATGTTTTTCTTGGCCTGCCACTTCTGGCCTTAACAAGAACTGTCCCTGTGTTCTTCCATTTCCTTACTATGTTCCTCACAGTGGAAACTGACAGGTTAAATCTATGAGACAGCTTTTTGTATCCTTCCCCTGAACAACAATGTTGAATAATCTTTGTTTTCAGATCATTTGACAGTTGTTTTGAGGAGCCCATGATGCCACTCTTCAGAGGAAATTCAAACAGGAGAACAACTTGCAAGTGGCCACTTTAAGTAGCTTTTCACATGATTGCATACACCTGGCTATGAAGTTCAAAGCTCAATGAGATTACAAAACCAAAAAATGTGCTTTAGTAAGTCAGTAAAAAGTAGGTAGGAGTATTTAAAACAAGAAAATGATAAGGGTGCCCATACTTATGCACCTGTCAAATTTTGTGTGAATGCAGATTGGACATTTTCTGTTAGTACAATAAACCTCATTTCAAGGCAGAAACATTACAGTGTCCAACAGTTATTACATATATCAAACTGAAATAGCTGTTGCAAAAACACCAATTTTAAGAAAACATTAAGCTTAAGATTAATAGGGGTGCCCAAACTTTTTCATATAACTGTAGTTAAAGTCAGTATATAGAAGGGTGACGAGTAGACCAAGACAGGTTACACCAGGTACACAACATAAAAAAAGGGGTGAGTAGAGTTGGCGTAAGATGCGGTCTAGGGAGAGCAAAATCTTGGCTAATAGGTGACCCCAGGGCCAAAGGGCCTACAGTGCTTATGAACGGGAGAGGCCCCTGCAGTACCTAGGACCCTTGCGCCGATGCACACATAGTAAATGTTTTGTTGTGTATTGTGAATTATTAAGTCTATTTGAATCTTTAAGCCTACAGAGACTTTACCTGTTTGGACGTCTGAAACTTTTTGCAAATTTTTAAAAATGGACTGAAGCCACAAGACTGGTGGTGGCAAAAAGACTTTCCCTTTAACAGCCTGCAGCAGATTGACTAGCGTTGTATGGACTGGTTATCCATCTTTCCCATTATCCATGGTTTTTGTAAATTTTATTTTTGAGACTCTGTTCAAATTACAAATATAAATGTTAATGTTATGTTATCTTTGTTAAAAAAAAAAAAATGTTTCAGTCCCGGAGGACTGAAGTTAACTAGGGGGGAATGTGGCACCCCTGCGGGGGATTACCACAGGATCCATAGGTGCAGGGAGAGATGTACACGTGGGCACACACAACACCTTCCACCCCAGGTCTGAGGGGAGGAGTCAGTTTCCAGGGAGACAGCACAGCGGCAGTTAGTCTAGAGACGGGTGAAGGAGGAGAGACCGAGAGAGCTGTTGGCTGAGGACCAGTTAAGCCCTGAACTAGGAAACAGGTCTGTGTTGTGAAGCGCCATAAAGAGAGGGACGGAGGCTAGAAGGAGAAAGAAAGAGATAAATCTATTATCCCTTTAGCTCACCCGGACACCGGAGTCCGAGATTGCTATTAATTCAGGAATAGCATAGAAAACCCGGACAGATCAGGAGGATCTACTCCCCCTGAAGAAGAAGGGGAAAGAGTTGTCAAACTGGACCAAGTATAGGACCAGGGGCCCAGAAAGAGAATTGGTAGCCCCAAGGAAAGGTCCTCATTGTCAATTGTGGAGAAGGACCCCAAAGAAAGTAAAAGGTGGCAGGTTCAGCTTAAGGCAGGACTGATCCCAAACAGCGCACACATTGTTAGAGGAGGCCTCACAAATCTCCAGGGAGAATATCTCTACCTGCACCGAAAACCTGGTAACCCTCCTGAACTGCACCTGTTACCGGACATCAGTAAAAGAAAGGTACTGAAACAAAGACTTAATGTGTGTGTGTGCCTACTTTGACATTACTGCCTATAGCGTTCGTACAAGCCATATGCCAATCACCTCAGCAACGATACACAGCGCTGGTAACCGATTTTACCAGTTACCACAGGAGGCGTCAGGACACAATACTCCCATCATCCTGACCCCCATCCCATTACTGACGGTCCAGGGCACGGAACCAGGAACCGACCAACCGTGATCCCCACAGAAGTAACCCATCCATCCCGGTATCCGAGTACCCCTACCCCTGTCGACCGACTCAGAACCATTCTGAATCCTACTCTTGGGATTGGTTGGGTGTCCCAGCACTCAGAACCTCTTGATCCAGAAGTCAATAATAAAATAACATTCTTGCTATTACACCACAAATAGTTTACCTGAAAACATCAATATTCTGCCAAATATCAGGTTTGGTCACTCTATGGATTGATGGTTTAATCCAAATCTTGCTGCTATACTTGCTGCCCTGTTCTTCACTGTGTACTGTTACATCATTATAGAATGTTTTTATCTTGTCTACAAGTTCTGATAACTCTGCAACCACAGAAATAAAGATGAAGTTGCCACTGTATATCTTGAGGAGCTGAAATCAGCAGAAAGGATGAAGAGAAGAGACGATTTTCACAGTGTAGGAAGAGGAAAGAGTGAAAAGCATGCTCTTGTGTGTAGTCAGTATGACTCGTGGACACAGGCAGAAAAGGACCCCTGTGAAAGAAAAGGGTATGGGCTCTTTGCAGCCCAATCATAATGCACAATTCCACCTTTTTGGAGATGGATAAGGGCCCCCTTACCTCTTGGGCTCCTGTGCGGCCACACACGTTGCACCAATGATATGTCCGCCCATGGTCAGTATGAGCATAGGAGTTGGAGCAGAGAAGAGAGCCGCTTGAATATACAGAAAATGTGTGACGAGAGGTCCCAGTCTGTGACTAGGACAAGTGGAAAAGGAAACTAAGCCTCGTGTTAATCATTCTACCTGAGATGACCAAGGAGAGAGTATTTCCAGTCATATACTTGCATTGGAGTAATTGCTATGGTTCTCCCCAAAGACAGAAACTAAGCAGTCCATGTAGAGAAAAGCGAAATTAATACAGAAAAAATATCTGCAGAAAGACCTTGTCCTATCCAGAAGACACCTGGCATTCAGGTGACTAAATTACGGATAAGCCTAGAGATTGTGTTGTTTCAGTGAAAATTGTTGCCAGAAACTGCTAACAGCTGATTGAGTTTGGATAACCTGAGTACTATTGTGTGTCACCGATTATACATTGCATCTGACTTCAGATAGTCTTTGAAATAATTTTTTGTTTGCAAACTGTTAATAACGAAGTAAAATTCTATGCAACTCTGTGTCCAGAAATACAAAATCTGCCAAGCTTTTCACTCATGAAGAGTCATTGCTCAGCACTTATGGAGGGAAAAGCCCTGCAAGGAAACTTCTAGTGAATCATGTCTAATCAAATTCAATGTCAACAACACATTAATTATGGTTTCAAAATTAATGGATGCAATAACTTTTAACATATAAATGGTTGCACTGCCAAAATATTTCAGTTGCTGGAAATCAAAGAAAATTACAGTGGCATGGTTAGCTTATGGTCATATTTGCATAGTTTACGTCATTTGAACTGGCTTATTTTTCTGTCAACATAGCTGTTTGAAGACTTTTTTTTGTAGGATGAGTTTATTTTTTGCTGGTTCACTTTAGGGGAAGAATGGAGAGGGGGAAGAGGGTAGACTAAAAAAAATGTTTATTTTATTTTACATTAAGACTGTGTGCCCACGATGCGTTTTTTAAGCATTTCCGCAGTGGCAAAAACGCTGCAGAAATGCTTAAAAAACGCATGGTAGAAGGCCTGCCATGTTCCCCAATGATAATCCACATGTGCTGTGCACATGCTGCTGAAATTTCCACTGCAGATTATCATTGCTGAAAAAAACACAGCACTACCAATTATTTTGCGGAAGCGCTGCGTTTTCGCCACCATTGACTTGCATTGGAACGCATGGATTACGCATCACTGTATATGTAGATGCGCATTCCATGCGTTCCAATGTGCAGATGGTACCCGGGTCTAGAGGAGAGGAGACTCTCCCCCGGACCCGGGTACCATAGAACCTGAATATTTACCTTCTGGCTGCCCCGATGTCCTTGTCTCTGCTTGCCGGCAGATCGCGATAGACTGAAGGACCTGTGCTGACGTCATAGTCATGTGACGGGTCATGCGACGCTGATGTCGGCAGGTCCTTCAGTGTACCGCGATCTGCCGGCAGCCAGGACTGAGCGAAGCCAGACTGCGGGGGCCATCGGAGGGTAAGTATAGATTTATTTTTTAACATTCTTTCGGCCGTTTGCATGGATTTATATAGTGTGAGCAAGTTGACAAGCACTTTCCAAGTGATGCTGAAATTGTGACGCCTCTTCTCGGAAGCCCTTTTCTTTACCCTGGGAGATGGGGGACTCAGAGTCGGGTCCTATGATGGAGAGATGGGGTGCAGCGGTGGCCCGGACCCGACCCGTGCTCAGGGCTGTCACATTAAAAAGGATGGTGTGGGCTTATCCGGGTTGAGTGGCTAATTTACGACTACGCCACCTGTGGCACCTGGTGAAGGCCACCAGCGCCGCTGCAGTCCGCTGAGGCATGGTGTCATGGCGGCCAGAGTTATTACTACTCCCCACAGGCGGAACAAGGCCTCAGGGCAGAGGGACAGGATGGAGGGGGTAGTAGTAGAGGAGAACGGATGCCGCGTTGCGTGGTGTAGCGCGGAATAAACAGTCCAGAGGCCATAGGGGTGAACTTCCAAGGCTTTACTCACATAGATGGCATAAGGAAGGCGACTCCCTGAGGAGTCCTGCGGTCACCAGGGACGGGGGACCGACAACCTCCGAGTAAGTCCAGCGTTCAATCGGGTCCCTACACCAGAGTGTTCCTGAACTACAGACCGAATCCTTTCTTGTCCGTGTGTGTGCGAATAGGCCGGGTCTCCCTCTGAACTTCTCTCAGAAGAAGGGCACGGGTGGCAGCTCTGCTCCGTCCGATGCCCGGTGGGATCCTCGGGGCCTACCGGGCTTTCCCAACCAGGACGTAGAGTAGCAAGGTCGGGTGTCGGGGGCCAGTACCCCTCTTGCAGCTGGACTCCCTCTGAATATATCAGGTTGGCGAGGACAGTTGGCGCACAACGCTTCGTCTGCATCCTCCCCGGGATCCATTTGCTATGGAGCCACACTCTTAAGCTTCGGGCCTTCTTGGTCCTGGTCCTTGACCGGGTCGAGACATTCCATGTCTACAACCTACCCCTCGTCCCAAGGCACGAGGGCTGTGTCTCCATCCACTGCAGGCCCACACAGGATCCGCGCTAGGGTTTGAGATCACAGTCCACTCAGCAATTGACAGCATAGAGACAGTCAAAGAGCGATTGGAGGCAGTCAAAAGAACCAAGAACCAAGATGGCTTTTTATTAAATATGAAATTTAAAGTGTAACTAGCTTGTATGTCCTCCACCCTCACCCACTAACTGGTTCCCCTAACTCTTGGTTCCCCAGTCTCCCTGTAACCAGGAAGGCAGCACCTAGTGCATACTAGCCCCCTCTGGTGGAGAAATGTGGTGTTGGATGCGAAGGTTGGGTCCCGAATATCGCACTGTTCTTACCTCAGAGGAGGGACACTACACTCCATTAGAGAAGTGCAGCATCCCTGTGGCAGTCGAACCCTCAGGGGCGCCACAAAATCACTTGGAAAGCGCTTGTCAACCCTCATGCGGAAATGCAAGTGAAGAACGCTTCACATCCGCATGTCCCTGGCAGGAAAAATGCATGTACAATCCGCATGCGTTTTTTCTGCCAGGGGAGATGCAGAAACGCTCAGAAAAAATCCTGAGCATTTATGCATCGTGGGCACATAGCCTTAGACTTGAATGGTATGAATATCATTGTAACTAATTCAATGGATTATTACAGTTAGGAAAATACTAAATCTGTTTTGGTTTATTTTATTTTCCAATAATTTTTAATTAGAAAAATATTTATTTTTTTTAAAAATTGGATTTTATCAATATTTTGTCTTGAGAATCAGCATAAAACCCACAATTGAATTGCTATAGACTGTTGAGTAGCCAAGATCTTAGAAGACTTAGTTGTATTGGCCATGGCATCCAAGGGGTCAGCATATTGGGAGCAAAGGTTTCTCTGATTACAACCTTAATGGCAGAGGTCCAGCGTGAGCAGTTATAGGAAGTTTCGTCCCCAGCAGTTCGCCCCCAGCAATTTGCCCTCAGCAGTTCGCCCACATCAGGTCGCTCCCAAGTACATTTCGCCCAGACACATTTCGCCCCTGGGAAGATTCACCTCCCCCACATTTTGCCCCCGCACGTTTCGCCCCTGGACCGGGGCGAACTGGGGGCGATATGTGGGGGGGTGAAATGTGAGGGGGGCAAAACATCCTGGGGGCTAAATGCTGGGGACGAAATGTGCGGGGGCAAAATGTACCCGGGGGCGAATTGCTGGGGGAGAACTGCTGGGGGCGAAACATCCAATTCCCAGTGTGAGCTGTAGATGTCATATGGGCTTAGCTATGTGTGTGGTGTAACCATCTTGACTTAAATTATGCATTACGCAACTCTCATTTAAATCAATAGTTAATCTGAACAAGTTGGACACGACAGGTCAGGTCTAGAGATGAGCGTTGTTCTACTCGAACTGTTCGCCAATCTCAAATTCGAGCTGTTTTGGGCGGTGTTCGAGCCGTTCGGCGAACACGAACAATTTGAGAAAAATTCGGCTGTTCGAGGTTATGTTCGATAACTGTTCGTGCACCAAAATCATAACTGGATTTTTTCTCAGTAATGATGAAAATTAATGTTAATACGCAGTTTGAGTGTACAGCGGGGTGGGGGGAGGGGCAGGGGATGGATCTCTGCAGGAACAATGAAGATCTCCATTTTTTTTTCTCTTTCCCGCATTTGCAGTGGGGAGGTGCAATCTGTCAGCCTATCAGCAGCGCACACACGGAGCGAAGTGCTTTTTTTCACACAAGCAAGGGCATGTGTCATTGGCAGTGTATGTCACATGTCCTTGCCCTATAAGACCAAGCCATTTTCCCCGTCGCCACCATTTTCTCACTGCTGCAGCTGCGTGTTAGACGGCACCGCTGTTGCTGTGTGTGCTATACCTTGTTAATTTCAAGCCAATTTTCGCACAAATCTACAGATAGCTTGGGAGTAGGGAATAGTTGTGATTGCATTGCAGTCCTTTTAAGGACTAGGTTACAGCATTTCCTACGACTTTTATCAGGCAGGTCTGGGCTCTTAAATAGATAGATTGTGGGAGTAAAGACTAATTGTAATTGGAGTCCTTTTCAGGACTAGGTTACATCAGTTCCTATCAGTTTTTGCCAGGCAGGTCTGTGCCAGTGCTGTGCAAGTTTTTTTCACAGCATTTGGCTGAATCTAGCAAAGCTAATCCTTTTTGGCCTATTGCAGAGTGTGTTAGTCAGTGGAGTAGCCTATCTGTGTTGCAAGATATACCACCTGTGTATAGAATACCATTTTTTTTACTGCACCTAGTGAAGGAAAATCTTTTGGGCATAGCATCATTCTATTAGTCCATCTATACTGACCTCCATCAGGTTGCAAATTGAATATAATTTTTTTCTGCATCTAGCTCTGAAAAAATATTGGGCTTCTAGCTGTGTGTGGGACTTGTTCTATTAATCCATCTATACAGACCTCCATCAGGTTGCAAACTGAATATATTTTTTTCTGCATCTATCTCTGAAAAAATATTGGGCTTCTAGCTGTGTGTGGGACTTGTTCTATTAATCCATCTATACAGACCTCCATCAGGTTGCAAACTGAATATATTTTTTTCTGCATCTGCCTCTGAAAAAATATTGGGCTTCTAGCTGTGTGTGGGACTTGTTCTATTAATCCATCTATACAGACCTCCATCAGGTTGCAAACTGAATATATTTTTTTCTGCATCTACCTCTGAAAAAATATTGGGCTTCTAGCTGTGTGTGGGACTTGTTCTATTAATCCATCTATAAAGACCTCCATCAGGTTGCAAACTGAATATATTTTTTTCTGCATCTACCTCTGAAAAAATATTGGGCTTCTAGCTGTGTGTGGGACTTGTTCTATTAATCCATCTATACAGACCTCCATCAGGTTGCAAACTGAATATATTTTTTTCTGCATCTACCTCTGAAAAAATATTGGGCTTCTAGCTGTGTGTGGGACTTGTTCTATTAGTCCATCTATACAGACCTCCATCAGGTTGCAAACTGAATATATTTTTTTCTGCATCTACCTCTGAAAAAATATTGGGCTTCTAGCTGTGTGTGGGACTTGTTGTATTAGTCCATCTATACTGACCTCCATCAGGTTGCAAACTGAATATATTTTTTTCTGCATCTACCTCTGAAAAAATATTGGGCTTCTAGCTGTGTGTGGGACTTGTTCTATTAATCCATCTATACAGACCTCCATCAGGTTGCAAACTGAATATATTTTTTTCTGCATCTACCTCTGAAAAAATATTGGGCTTCTAGCTGTGTGTGGGACTTGTTCTATTAATCCATCTATACAGACCTCCATCAGGTTGCAAACTGAATATATTTTTTTCTGCATCTACCTCTGAAAAAATATTGGGCTTCTAGCTGTGTGTGGGACTTGTTCTATTAATCCATCTATACAGACCTCCATCAGGTTGCAAACTGAATATATTTTTTTCTGCATCTACCTCTGAAAAAATATTGGGCTTCTAGCTGTGTGTGGGACTTGTTGTATTAGTCCATCTATACTGACCTCCATCAGGTTGCAAACTGAATATATTTTTTTCTGCATCTACCTCTGAAAAAATATTGGGCTTCTAGCTGTGTGTGGGACTTGTTGTATTAGTCCATCTATACTGACCTCCATCAGGTTGCAAACTGAATATATTTTTTTCTGCATCTACCTCTGAAAAAATATTGGGCTTCTAGCTGTGTGTGGGACTTGTTCTATTAATCCATCTATACAGACCTCCATCAGGTTGCAAACTGAATATATTTTTTTCTGCATCTACCTCTGAAAAAATATTGGGCTTCTAGCTGTGTGTGGGACTTGTTCTATTAATCCATCTATACAGACCTCCATCAGTTTGCAAACTGAATATATTTTTTTCGGCATCTACCTCTGAAAAAATATTGGGCTTCTAGCTGTGTGTGGGACTTGTTGTATAAGTCCATCTATACTGACCTCCATCAGGTTGCAAACTGAATATATTTTTTTCTGCATCTACCTCTGAAAAAATATTGGGCTTCTAGATGTGTGTGGGACTTGTTGTATTAGTCCATCTATACTGACCTCCATCAGGTTGCAAACTGAATATATTTTTTTCTGCATCTACCTCTGAAAAAATATTGGGCTTCTAGCTGTGTGTGGGACTTGTTCTATTAATCCATCTATACAGACCTCCATCAGGTTGCAAACTGAATATATTTTTTTCTGCATCTACCTCTGAAAAAATATTGGGCTTCTAGCTGTGTGTGGGACTTGTTCTATTAATCCATCTATACAGACCTCCATCAGGTTGCAAACTGAATATATTTTTTTCTGCATCTACTTCTGAAAAAATATTGGGCTTCTAGCTGTGTGTGGGACTTGTTGTATTAGTCCATCTATACTGACCTCCATCAGGTTGCAAACTGAATATATTTTTTTCTGCATCTACCTCTGAAAAAATATTGGGCTTCTAGCTGTGTGTGGGACTTGTTGTATTAGTCCATCTATACTGACCTCCATCAGGTTGCAAACTGAATATATTTTTTTCTGCATCTACCTCTGAAAAAATATTGGGCTTCTAGCTGTGTGTGGGACTTGTTCTATTAATCCATATATACAGACCTCCATCAGGTTGCAAACTGAATATATTTTTTTCTGCATCTACCTCTGAAAAAATATTGGGCTTCTAGCTGTGTGTGGGACTTGTTCTATTAATCCATCTATACAGAGCTCCATTAGGTTGCAAACTGAATATATTTTTTTCTACATCTACCTCTGAAAAAATATTGGGCTTCTAGCTGTGTGTGGGACTTGTTGTATTAATCCATCTATACAGACCTCCATCAGGTTGCAAACTGAATATATTTTTTTCTGCATCCACCTCTGAAAAAATATTGGGCTTCTAGCTGTGTGTGGGACTTGTTCTATTAATCCATCTATACAGACCTCCATCAGGTTGCAAACTGAATATATTTTTTTCTAAATCTACCTCTGAAAAAATATTGGGCTTCTAGCTGTGTGTTGGACTTGTTGTATTAGTCCATCTATACTGACCTCCATCAGGTTGCAAACTGAATATATTTTTTTCTGCATCTTCCTCTGAAAAAATATTGGGCTTCTAGATGTGTGTGGGACTTGTTGTATTAGTCCATCTATACTGACCTCCATCAGGTTGCAAACTGAATATATTTTTTTCTGCATCTACCTCTGAAAAAATATTGGGCTTCTAGCTGTGTGTGGGACTTGTTCTATTAATCCATCTATACAGACCTCCATCAGGTTGCAAACTGAATATATTTTTTTCTGCATCTACCTCTGAAAAAATATTGGGCTTCTAGCTGTGTGTGGGACTTGTTCTATTAATCCATCTATACAGACCTCCATCAGGTTGCAAACTGAATATATTTTTTTCTGCATCTACTTCTGAAAAAATATTGGGCTTCTAGCTGTGTGTGGGACTTGTTGTATTAGTCCATCTATACTGACCTCCATCAGGTTGCAAACTGAATATATTTTTTTCTGCATCTACCTCTGAAAAAATATTGGGCTTCTAGCTGTGTGTGGGACTTGTTGTATTAGTCCATCTATACTGACCTCCATCAGGTTGCAAACTGAATATATTTTTTTCTGCATCTACCTCTGAAAAAATATTGGGCTTCTAGCTGTGTGTGGGACTTGTTCTATTAATCCATATATACAGACCTCCATCAGGTTGCAAACTGAATATATTTTTTTCTGCATCTACCTCTGAAAAAATATTGGGCTTCTAGCTGTGTGTGGGACTTGTTCTATTAATCCATCTATACAGACCTCCATCAGGTTGCAAACTGAATATATTTTTTTCTGCATCTACCTCTGAAAAAATATTGGGCTTCTAGCTGTGTGTGGGACTTGTTCTATTAATCCATCTATACAGACCTCCATCAGGTTGCAAACTGAATATATTTTTTTCTGCATCTACCTCTGAAAAAATATTGGGCTTCTAGCTGTGTGTGGGACTTGTTCTATTAATCCATCTATACAGACCTCCATCAGGTTGCAAACTGAATATATTTTTTTCTGCATCTACCTCTGAAAAAATATTGGGCTTCTAGCTGTGTGTGGGACTTGTTGTATTAGTCCATCTATACTGACCTCCATCAGGTTGCAAACTGAATATATTTTTTTCTGCATCTACCTCTGAAAAAATATTGGGCTTCTAGCTGTGTGTGGGACTTGTTGTATTAGTCCATCTATACTGACCTCCATCAGGTTGCAAACTGAATATATTTTTTTCTGCATCTACCTCTGAAAAAATATTGGGCTTCTAGCTGTGTGTGGGACTTGTTCTATTAATCCATCTATACAGACCTCCATCAGGTTGCAAACTGAATATATTTTTTTCTGCATCTACCTCTGAAAAAATATTGGGCTTCTAGCTGTGTGTGGGACTTGTTCTATTAATCCATCTATACAGACCTCCATCAGTTTGCAAACTGAATATATTTTTTTCGGCATCTACCTCTGAAAAAATATTGGGCTTCTAGCTGTGTGTGGGACTTGTTGTATAAGTCCATCTATACTGACCTCCATCAGGTTGCAAACTGAATATATTTTTTTCTGCATCTACCTCTGAAAAAATATTGGGCTTCTAGATGTGTGTGGGACTTGTTGTATTAGTCCATCTATACTGACCTCCATCAGGTTGCAAACTGAATATATTTTTTTCTGCATCTACCTCTGAAAAAATATTGGGCTTCTAGCTGTGTGTGGGACTTGTTCTATTAATCCATCTATACAGACCTCCATCAGGTTGCAAACTGAATATATTTTTTTCTGCATCTACCTCTGAAAAAATATTGGGCTTCTAGCTGTGTGTGGGACTTGTTCTATTAATCCATCTATACAGACCTCCATCAGGTTGCAAACTGAATATATTTTTTTCTGCATCTACTTCTGAAAAAATATTGGGCTTCTAGCTGTGTGTGGGACTTGTTGTATTAGTCCATCTATACTGACCTCCATCAGGTTGCAAACTGAATATATTTTTTTCTGCATCTACCTCTGAAAAAATATTGGGCTTCTAGCTGTGTGTGGGACTTGTTGTATTAGTCCATCTATACTGACCTCCATCAGGTTGCAAACTGAATATATTTTTTTCTGCATCTACCTCTGAAAAAATATTGGGCTTCTAGCTGTGTGTGGGACTTGTTCTATTAATCCATATATACAGACCTCCATCAGGTTGCAAACTGAATATATTTTTTTCTGCATCTACCTCTGAAAAAATATTGGGCTTCTAGCTGTGTGTGGGACTTGTTCTATTAATCCATCTATACAGAGCTCCATTAGGTTGCAAACTGAATATATTTTTTTCTACATCTACCTCTGAAAAAATATTGTGCTTCTAGCTGTGTGTGGGACTTGTTGTATTAATCCATCTATACAGACCTCCATCAGGTTGCAAACTGAATATATTTTTTTCTGCATCCACCTCTGAAAAAATATTGGGCTTCTAGCTGTGTGTGGGACTTGTTCTATTAATCCATCTATACAGACCTCCATCAGGTTGCAAACTGAATATATTTTTTTCTAAATCTACCTCTGAAAAAATATTGGGCTTCTAGCTGTGTGTTGGACTTGTTGTATTAGTCCATCTATACTGACCTCCATCAGGTTGCAAACTGAATATATTTTTTTCTGCATCTTCCTCTGAAAAAATATTGGGCTTCTAGATGTGTGTGGGACTTGTTGTATTAGTCCATCTATACTGACCTCCATCAGGTTGCAAACTGAATATATTTTTTTCTGCATCTACCTCTGAAAAAATATTGGGCTTCTAGCTGTGTGTGGGACTTGTTCTATTAATCCATCTATACAGACCTCCATCAGGTTGCAAACTGAATATATTTTTTTCTGCATCTACCTCTGAAAAAATATTGGGCTTCTAGCTGTGTGTGGGACTTGTTCTATTAATCCATCTATACAGACCTCCATCAGGTTGCAAACTGAATATATTTTTTTCTGCATCTACTTCTGAAAAAATATTGGGCTTCTAGCTGTGTGTGGGACTTGTTGTATTAGTCCATCTATACTGACCTCCATCAGGTTGCAAACTGAATATATTTTTTTCTGCATCTACCTCTGAAAAAATATTGGGCTTCTAGCTGTGTGTGGGACTTCTTGTATCAGTCCATCTATACTGACCTCCATCAGGTTGCAAACTGAATATATTTTTTTCTGCATCTACCTCTGAAAAAATATTGGGCTTCTAGCTGTGTGTGGGACTTGTTCTATTAATCCATATATACAGACCTCCATCAGGTTGCAAACTGAATATATTTTTTTCTGCATCTACCTCTGAAAAAATATTGGGCTTCTAGCTGTGTGTGGGACTTGTTCTATTAATCCATCTATACAGAGCTCCATTAGGTTGCAAACTGAATATATTTTTTTCTGCATCTACCTCTGAAAAAATATTGGGCTTCTAGCTGTGTGTGGGACTTGTTGTATTAATCCATCTATACAGACCTCCATCAGGTTGCAAACTGAATATATTTTTTTCTGCATCCACCTCTGAAAAAATATTGGGCTTCTAGCTGTGTGTGGGACTTGTTCTATTAATCCATCTATACAGACCTCCATCAGGTTGCAAACTGAATATATTTTTTTCTAAATCTACCTCTGAAAAAATATTGGGCTTCTAGCTGTGTGTGGGACTTGTTCTATTAATCCATCTATACAGACCTCCATCAGGTTGCAAACTGAATATATTTTTTTCTGCATCTACCTCTGAAAAAATATTGGGCTTCTAGCTGTGTGTGGGACTTGTTCTATTAATCCATCTATACAGACCTCCATCAGGTTGCAAATTGAATATAATTTTTTCTGCATCTACCTCTGAAAAAATATTGGGCTTCTAGCTGTGTGTGGGACTTGTTCTATTAATCCATCTATACAGACCTCCATCAGGTTGCAAACTGAATATATTTTTTTCTGCATCTACCTCTGAAAAAATATTGGGCTTCTAGCTGTGTGTGGGACTTGTTCTATTAATCCATCTATACAGACCTCCATCAGGTTGCAAACTGAATATATTTTTTTCTGCATCTACTTCTGAAAAAATATTGGGCTTCTAGCTGTGTGTGGGACTTGTTGTATTAGTCCATCTATACTGACCTCCATCAGGTTGCAAACTGAATATATTTTTTTCTGCATCTACCTCTGAAAAAATATTGGGCTTCTAGCTGTGTGTGGGACTTGTTGTATTAGTCCATCTATACTGACCTCCATCAGGTTGCAAACTGAATATATTTTTTTCTGCATCTACCTCTGAAAAAATATTGGGCTTCTAGCTGTGTGTGGGACTTGTTCTATTAATCCATCTATACAGACCTCCATCAGGTTGCAAATTGAATATAATTTTTTTCTGCATCTAACCCAGCCAATAGTTTTGGCCAAATACCACAGTTTGGCCACTCAGCTCTGCTCGGTTCCCATCCATTGTTTTTTTGTGCAAACAACTCCAGAGTTGTGAATTAGTTAACCACCAAAATGAGTGGAAAAAGGCCTGCTGCTGGTGCAAAGGGGAATAGGCGTGTTGGGAAGGGGAAAAAAGGTTGTGTCCGTGGGGTAGTTGTTAAAGCAACAGTAACATCTGCAGAAGAAAGACCATCTTCCAGCCAAACTAAAATGTCTACTTCTTTTAGCGGACAATATGATAAGATCCCTTTCTTACGGCCACGCCAATCACTACAAATTCCAGATGAGGCACAAAAACAGCAGGTGCTTCAACGGATATCAAGTGCTCCTTTAAGTGGGCTCTCCTCCACATCAACTTCAACATCACAAATCCTCCAGTCCTCAAAGGTATCACCCCAATCGCACTTGCTTCCTCACAGCTCCCAAATCTCCAGCTGCCCGTCTGAGTATGAGGTAGAACAGATGGTTGAGTCTGCAGAGCTGTTTACTCATACTATAGCCTGGGAATCAGAGGTCGACTCCAGCGCTTCTGTGAATCCAGACGAGGAAATGATCTGCACTGATGCCCAGAATCTTTATGAGTCGGATCCAGGACCAGACGCAGAAGGTTCTGACCATAATGTAGACCCTCATTCCCAAACTGTAACTCCTGTTGGTGGAGACAATGAGGAAGACGATGATAAGACTCAAATACCTGATTGGAGCGACAACTTTAGTTTTTTGTCAGGGCAGGAACAGGTTGGCTCTGAGGACGACGGGTGTGATAACGCACAGGGTGATGATGATGAGGTTGGAGATCCCACTTACTGTCAAGCCACAGTCAGCCAAGAGATGAGGTCAGCAGAGGAGGTGGAGGAAGATGCTAGTGACGACGAGGTCAGGTTGCGCCTTCCTGGACAGAGACGTAGTACTGGAAGCACGTCAACAACTGCAACCTCAAGCACAACTCTGCCTCTCACCACAAGTCGTGGTGGCTCTTCAGGTCGCATGGGTGCTAAGCCTTGCATAGCCTGGGCATTTTTTCAGATCGATAAAGATGACCCAACTCGTGTTATCTGTAACATTTGTCAGCAAAAGCTAAGTAGAGGCCAAAAAATACATAGTTTGAGTACTTCATGCATGAACCGGCACGTGGACATGAAGCATAAGTTGCAGTGGGAAGCTCAGTGTGCTACAATGCGGCCTAGCCGGCCGGGCCAACCACCGTCTGCCATATCTTGTGCATCCGCGGCCTCTTCATCCTCTGTGACTGGGGGGACAGCAGTCACACCTGTTTTGGGGCGCAGACCTGCCACCTCTTTACCCGCAACAGCCAGCGTGATTGGCAGGTCATCATTTTCTTTGGAGGTGGTAACACCAGCTGGTGTTGAGCGCTGTCCGACATCGATAGCACCACCTTTGGATCAAGGCAACCTAACATGTCCGCCTGCATCTTCCTCACAGACCGGCAGTTTGCCGGGGACACCCTTATCAACCCCGTCTAAGCACAATAGCCAGCCCTCGGTCCCTCAGATGTGGACAAGTAAAAGACCATTTCCTCCTAGCCATGAGAAAGCTAAGAGGTTGAATTTCACCATCTGCAAGCTCTTGGCTACAGAAATGCTGCCTTTCCGCCTGGTGGACACAGAGGATTTTCGAGACCTTATGTCCGTCGCAGTGCCCCAGTACCAGATGCCCAGTCGGCACTACTTCTCAAAGAAAGGTGTGCCTGCGCTCCACCAGCATGTCGCACACAACATCACCGCTTCTTTGAGAAACTCTGTGTGTGACAGGGTGCATTTCACCACAGACACTTGGACGAGTAGGCATGGACAGGGGCGTTACATGTCGCTGACTGGGCACTGGGTAACTATGGTGACAGCAGGACAAGGGGCTGCTGTCCAAGTCTTGCCGTCCCCACGAGTTGTGCGTCAATCCTCTTTATGTCAAAGTTCCTCCACTGCTTCTGCCTCCTCAACCTCCTCTCGGTCTTCCACCTGCATCCAAAGCCTGTCTGGTCATGCCACAAGCTTTCTAACTGCGCAGAAGGGATCCTGCACACCTCCTTACTATGCTGGCAGTAGGGCTCAACGTCATCAGGCGGTTTTTACATTGAAATGTCTGGGAAATGTGAGTCACACAGCTGAGGAGTTGTGGTCAGCTCTGGAGAACCAATTTCATGAATGGTTGTCTCCACTGGACCTGAAACCAGGGAAGGCCGTGTGCGACAATGCTGCAAACCTGGGTGCGGCCCTTCGCCGGGGCAATGTCACACACGTGCCTTGTATGGCTCACGTGTTGAACCTGGTTGTCCAGCAATTTTTAGCCCACTATCCCAGACTAGATGGCCTTCTGCAGAGGGCACGGTCGCTGTGTGCTCACTTCCGCCGTTCGCATCCCGCAGCTCAGCGACTTACATCTCTACAGAAGTCGTTGGGCCTGCCACTTCACCGGCTAAAATGCGATGTGCCTACCCGGTGGAATTCAACTCTGCACATGTTGCAGCGACTGTGGCAGCACCGACAAGCCCTGGTGCAATACGTTCTGACGTATAGCCTGGGCCAACGAGATTCAGAGGTGGGGCAAATCACGCTGGAGGAGTGGTCTCAGATCAGGGACCTATGCACCCTTCTGCACAGTTTTGAAATGGCGACGAAGATGTTTAGTGCTGACGATGCCATTATCAGCATGACTATTCCGGTGATTTACATGCTGGAGCACATGTTAAACAGAATTCGGAGTCAGGTGGTGGCACAAGAGGAGGTGGTGGAAGTAGAGGAGGAGGAGTTGTATGCGGAAGGGCTAACATCTGCAAGGTCCAGACGGTCGGCAGCACAAGGCGGCAGGCATGTGAGGGTGGGGGAGATGGTTTTACCAGGGCGCATGGTAGCAGCCAAACTAGTGAGGAAGGTGCAGGAGCCCAGGAAGAAGTGGAGGACGAACTGATGGAAGACTCATCAGATGAGGGAGACCTTGATCACATTTCTGTTGTGCGAGGTTGGGGGGAGAGGACAGAGGAAGGAAGCATGATTGTTACCTCGCCACCAACACAACAGGGACTTGGTGCTCCTGGATGCGCAACACACATGAGTGCCTTCTTGCTGCACTACCTGCAACATGACCCTCGAATTGTGAGAATTAGAAATAATCCTGACTACTGGGTTGCCACACTGTTAGATCCCCGGTACAAAAGTAAATTTGCAGAAATTATTCCTGCCATAGAAAGGGATGCACGCATGCAGGAGTATCAGCAGAGACTGTTGCAGAATCTTACATGTGCTTTTCCACAAAATACCAGTGGTGCACGTAGTGAATCTCACAGTTCCAACTTGCCAACCGTGGGACCGTCAAGTGTTCAGCACTCAAACCGTAACAGAACCACAGTATCTGCTGGTAACATCAATTTTGCGGAATCATTTCACCACTTTTTTAGCCCATCCTTTGCAAGGCCACAGGAGACAAGAAGTCTGACACATAGTCAACGCCTAGAGACGATGGTACAGGAGCATCTCCAAGTAAACATTGAAGCCACGACTGTGTCACTGGACCCTTGCTCTTTTTGGGCTTCCAATCTGGATAAATGGCCGGAGCTAGCCACTTACGCCTTGGAGATCTTGTCATGCCCCGCAGCCAGCGTTCTGTCTGAACGTGTGTTCAGCGCTGCTGGTGGTGTGCTGACAGATAAGCGCACGCGGCTCTCCACTGATAATGTAGACAGACTCACGTTCATAAAGATGAACAAATCATGGATCCGAAACGACTTTTCTACCCCTGTGTCATCCTGGGGAGAGTAAAAGCTTGATGATTGGTTAAAATCACCCTACCAACCGTTTTAAGCTTTCAAATTACTAATCATGTTTATCTGTATCTTGGCTGGAAAATAATTTGGGCTTTGTAGCAGTGTGCAGCACTGATTCTATTAGGCCATCTATAATAAGCTCCACCAGATTTAAAATTACTAATCATGTTTATCTGTATCTTGACTGGAAAATAATTTGGGCTATGTAGCAGTGTGCAGCACTGATCCTATTAGGCCATCTATACTAAAGCTTCACCAGATTTAAAATTAATAATAATTTTTAGCTGCATCTAGCCCGGAAAATAATTTTGGGGCTCCGAGATGCGCAAGACACATAAGTGCCTTCTTGCTGCACTACCTGCAGCATGACCCTCATATTGTCAGAATTCGAAGTAATCATGACTACTGGGTTGCCACACTCTTAGATCCCCCAAACTTTTCGATCAACCTTTTCATTTTAATAAAGACCAAAAAAATGGTCATTTTTGAAATTATAAGCATTAGCAGGTTGTTAGAAACTGAAATCAAACAGTTTTCAACTCAAAACTTTATTCTAGGTGATGTTACATTTTCACATAGGACCCCTTGTTCGAAAGGAGCTTCTGAACTCTCTCGTCCATTGAATTTGTCAGGTTTTGGATGGTTTCTGCTTCAATTGTTTTGCATGAGGACAGAATACCCTCCCAGAGCTGTTGCTTAGATGTGAACTGCCTCCCGCCATCATAGACACTCCTTTTAATGATGCTCCAAAGGTTCTGAATGGGGTACAGGTCAGGGGAGCATGGGGGTCACACCATAAGTTTGTCCCCTTTTATGCCCATATCAGCCAGAGATGCAGATGTTTTATGTGCAGCATGAGATGGTGCATTATCATGCAGAAAAATGATCTTGCTGTGAAATACACGGTTCTTCTTCTTGAACCATGGCAGGAAGTGCTGTTTGAGAAAATCCACATACATTATGGAGTTCATCTTTAGCACCTTCAGGGATCCTAAAGGGGCCGACAATCTCTCTCCCCATGATTCCAGCCCAAAACATTACTCCACCTCCTCCTTGTTGGCGCTGTAGCCGTGTTTGCGTGGGGTGTCCATCATCCAGCCATCCTCCACTCCATCCATCTGGACCATCGAGCGCTGCACGGCACTCATCCGTGAACAAAACAGTTTTGAAATCAGTCTTCATGTAATGTTTGGCCCACTGGAGCCGTTTCTGCTTGTGTGAAGTGGATAGAGGAGGTCGACAGGATGGCGTATGCACAGCTGCAAACCTCTGAAGGACCCTGCATCTTGTTGTTCGGGGGACGTTGGAGGCACCAGCAGCTTCAAAAACTTGTCTGCTGCTATGACAAGGCTTTTTTGCCGCTGCTCTTTCAACCTGACGTAATTGCCTGTAGGAAAGAGTCCTCAATTTGCCCTTATCAGCACGCACACGTGTGTACTGTGAATCAGCTACATACTTCTTGATTGCCAAGACACTTCATCCTGATCATCGCACAATGTTGATTGTAGTCATGCCTTGACCTAAACACTCCACAATTTGTTGCTTCTCAGCAGCCGACACATCCTTTTTCTTTCCCATTTTGGCAGAAAATGTAGGCTGCTTAATAATGTGAGACAGCCTTCTTAAGTAGTCTTGCCTTTCATTGGACACACCTGCCAAACTAATTAGCACAGGTGTCTGCAATTGCTTACAGTGATATAAAGAGCCCTGACACACATCACCATCAATGAGTTTAACTGACAAACAAACAAATTCTTCCCTTATCACTCCTAAACAATTTTTGCATAATAATTTGGAACGCAGTGTACATGTGCTTTTCCACAAAACACCAGTGGTTCACGTAGTGAATCTTACAGTTCTAACTTGCCAACCGTGGTCTGTATGGAGTTGTTCAATAAAGGGCCCAAAATTAAGATAACATAGATGGGAGAGGTCTCTATGAATAGGAATTCCTAAGTATTTGATACCCTGTGAGGGCCAGGCAAAGGGAAAGTTGGACTGGATGGAATCCTATATGGATTTGGGGAGGGAGACATCGAGGGCCTCAGACTTCGCTGCATTGATTTTAAAATTTGACCATGTAACAAAGTGATCTATTTCAGCCATAACAGCATGGATGGATATATGTGATTGAGTGATATATACTAGGACATCATCAGCAAATAGAGAGCACTTATACTCGGTGCCTCCCACCTCAATCCACCTAATATTGGGGTTATGGCGAATTGATGAGAGCAGGTGCTCCGTCACTAGGATGTATAAGAGAGGGGACAGAGGACATCCCTGCCTTGTCCCATTGGTGATTGTGAAAGGTGATGAAAATGTTCTGATGCACCCCCTGGGCCTTGGGACACCCGGAGCCGGACCCTTTTTGGTGGATGCTGGTGGCTGTAGTCTTCGTGGCGGCGACCCGGTTCCGTGGCTCAGGGTGGTCAAACCAGTGGCGGAACTATTTATGTGGTTTTGATGTTTAAATGTCCGACTACGCCACCCGTGGATTGCGGTCAGAGTGAACCGCCGCTGCAGGGCAGACCGCTGAGGCTGGTGTTGTGGGTGCAGCAGAGCGTAGCATAACTCCCCACGGGAGGAGTATAGCCTCAGGGCAGTGTATGCGGAGGATGGGGGTAATGGTGCAGGGCAGCAGCAGTAACGACACGGAGTCAGTGATGCAGTCCAGGGCCTTTACTCACAGTTCTTATTATCCAGACCACGTCTGCAGGTAACGGCTGCCCACGTCGTACTGTGCTCATCAGGTGAGGGGCTCAGACAACTCCCAGATAACTTTGGAGCGCTTCACAGGACCCCCTTTGTGTGTCCTTTGTCTGGCCTTTCTTACCAACCCTTCTGTCCGGCTGCCTCGGGCCTCCTCTTGGTAAACTTGGCGCCAGTTTCCCTGACCCTATGTGGTGCCTTCCTAGCGGGTGTAGCGAGGGGCTGCGCCACATAAAATGTCACAGTCTCCGGTTTCTAGCTGAGGGTCGTTTCCTGCCTCCACTAGTTTCGGGGACTGGTCTCCCCCTTTGGCCTGACCCCTCCACGCAGGTGTATTCGGGCGTGCGGTGGCGACTCGCCCGTCCGCACCCCTGGGATCCCTTCATTCCTCGTTCCTGGAGCCTTCTCCGCTCCTCTTCTTTCCTTCTCCCTCTTCCAGGCCTGGGCCTCTGTTACTAGGCCCGCCTCCGGAGCAGAGCTCATGCAGAGCCCCTGCTCCCTGCCACTTCTGCTCAGACTTCTCTGCACTGAACTAAGATGGTGCCCACCTTTTATACTCCCTTCTCAATGCACCCAGGAACTGCTTCCTCCCTGCTCCTGCACTACAGGGTTCCCCTTCCTCAGTGTTCCCTCCCCCCACTCCAGCCAGGGACAGGGACTGTCGTGCCCATCTCAGAGGCATATTGGTCGCCCTGCCCCACGGGAATGTGGTGTAATGCATGCAGGTGTCGGGTCCTGATCCACACTCCATCCTTACCTGAGAGTGAGATATCACACCTCTGGGTGAGGTGCAATACCTCTGTAGCAACCGAGCCCTCAGGGTGCTACAGTTCCATTTATCTTCAGCCTAGGTGACGTATTGTGATACAGGGCCGTGATTTTGGCTATAAAAGGGTCCCCTAGACCCCTACCCCAAGCTTTTTAAGAGAATCATATATGGCGTGCCAGGAGACTCTATGGAATGCTTTCTCAGCATCCAACGAGAGTATCTAATTACAAATTTTTAACTGCATCTAGCCCAGGAAATACTTTGTGCCTAGTAGCAGTGTCTGCTAGTCAGCGGATTATCCCGGCTGTTAAGCAAGCTACACCACCTGTAGTTTAGACACTTAATTTTTTCAAAGGAAATGCTTCGGGACCATGGGATACTCAGTGAAGAGCATCAGGAGGCACCCCAAGGCATAGGGGCTGGGACTGGCAGTAGGATGCCTTGCGGTGGACAGCCGAGCTCGATCCTTATAAAAGCTTTTTAACTGAAGCAGCTTTAGTGGACGCTACTGGAGCTGGAATTACGCGGCTGCTGGCATGAGACTTGCCCTCCAATAGATCCTTGTAAATGGATTTAAAGTGTATTCATTCAAATTAGAGAGACAATTTAAATTAACCCCTTAATAACATTTGCCGTACTAATACGCGTCTGTGCCCTGGGACTTAAGAGCCAGACCCGTATTAGTACGTCATGGCGATCGCGCGCACACACAGGCTGTGCGGGCGCGATCGCCGCCGGGTGTCAGCTGATTGTCACAGCTGACACCCGGTACTATGTGCAGGGAGCGGTCCTGCACCGCTCCCAGCACATTAACCCCCGCTATGCTGCGATCGAAGTCGATCGAAATCGATCGCGGCATTGCGGGGGCAAGGGGAGGTGATCGGCGATACTCACCTCCTCTTCCGGCTTCCAGCGCAGACTGCAGCGGCTTCCCGGGTGTTGCCATGACGACCCGATGTCGTCATGACAACATCCGGGTCACCAGAGAGCAGGAAGATTGCTTGGACATGCGCAGTGCATCTCCAAGCAATCTTAACACTGTGCACTTCTGACAGCCTGCATGGCATAGGGATGGTGCTCCATTCCTATGCCATGCAGGCGATCAGAAAAAAAAAAGTGAAAGTCCCAGAGTGGGACAAAGTAATAAGGTGTACAAACTGTCTGAAAGTGGAAAAAAAAAAAAAAAATGTGCAAAAATATTATAAAAAAATAAAAAAAATAATACACCAAAAATAAAAATATAATGTACCCATCAATAAATATTATAATAAAAAAAAAACAATAAAAGTACACATATTTGGTATCGCCGCGTCCGGAACAGCCTGACCTATAAAACTGTCCCACTAGTTAACCCCTTCAGTGAACACGGTAAAAAAAAAAAAAAAAAAACGCAGCAAAAACAATGCTTTATCACCATACCGCCAAACAAAAAGTGGAATAACACGCGATCAAAAAGACGCATATAAATAAAAATGATACCGCTGAAAACGTCATCTCGTCCCACAAAAAACAAGCTGCCATACAGCTCCATCA
Source organism: Phyllobates terribilis (assembly GCF_046119375.1). NCBI lineage: Eukaryota > Metazoa > Chordata > Amphibia > Anura > Dendrobatidae > Phyllobates > Phyllobates terribilis. The sequence continues at coordinate 1,120,729,295 of NW_027362761.1, read as the reverse complement.
GCCGAAAAATAAAAAAGTTTCAGCTCTCAGAATAAAGCGATGCTAAAAAATATTTTTTTCTATAAAATAGCTTTTATTGTGTACAGAATAAAAAAAAAAAAAAACAATTCCTGAATTGTTGGTTTTTGTTTATTCTGCCTCCCAAAAATCGGAATAGAAAGCAAACCAAAATTGTCACGTGCCTGAAAATGGCACCAATAACAACGTCAAGTCATCCCGCAAAAAACGAGCCGTCACATGACTGTCTGCCAAAATCTGGAAAAATTATAGCTCTCAAAATATGGCGATGCAAAAACCAGATTTTACAAAAAATGCATCTTTTAGTGTGTGACAGCTGTCAGTCATAAAAACCCCATATGATTCTGGCATTGCTGTAATCACACCGACCCGAAGAATAAAGTCGTCTAATCACTTATACCGCACAAGGAACGGCGTCAAAAATAAACTCTTGGGTTAGGATTGGGCTAGGGTTAGGGCTGGGTTTGGGGCTAGGGTTGTGCTGGGGCTAGGGTTGTGCTGGGGCTAGGGTTGTGCTGGGGCTAGGGTTGTGCTAGGGCTAGGGTTGTGCTAGGGCTAGGGCTGGGGTTGGGATTTTTTTCAAAAGTAAGAAAAAAAGATGACTATATGGTGACTAGTGTTGAGAGCAAGTGCTCGCTACTTGAGTTTGCATCGGGTGCTCTGGTATGCATTGAGTATCGTGGGTATTTGAGTGACATGCTCGAGTCTCTGCCCCATATGCTTCGCGGCCAAAAAACTTTACGGGGATTGCCTGCCATGCACGAGCGATCCCCGCATGTTTTTTTTTGGGTGCCTAATAACCGTGAAACATGCGGAGCAGGGACTTGAGCATGTCACTCAAGCACACGCTGTACATGGTGCATACCTGAGTACCCGATGCAAACTCAAGTAGCGAGCACTTGCGCTCAAGAATAATGACAACTTATTCAATATGATGACCTAATGTAAACAAATTCTGTGCCGTACCTCTGGGTTCAAAATGTTCACTATACACCTTAATAAAATCCTTGAGGGGTATAGTTTCCAAAATGGGGACACTTGTGGGGGAGCTCCACTGTTTAGGCACATCACGGGCTCTCCAAACGCGACATGGTGTCCGCTAACAAATTGAATGGAAAATCGGCTCAAATTGTTAGCGGACGCCATGTTGCGTTTGGAGAGCCCCTGTGTGCCCAAACATTGGAGCTCCCCCACAAGTGACCCCATTTTGGAAACTCGACCCCCCAAGGCACCTATCTAGATGCATAGTAAGCACTTGGAACCCCCAGGTGCTTCACAAATTGATTCATAAAAATGAAAAAGTGAAGAAAAAAAACACTTTTTCATTTTTATGAATCAATTTGTGAAGCACCTAGGGGTTCCAAGTGCTCACTATGCATCTAGAAAGGTGCCTTGGGGGGTCTAGTTTCCAAAATGGGGTCACTTGTGGGGGAGCTCCAATGTTTGGGCACACAGGGACTCTCTAAATGCAACATGGTATCCGCTAACAAATTGAATGGAAAATCGGCTCAAATTGTTAGCGGACACCACATTGCGTTTGGAGAGCCCCTCTGTGCCCAAACTTTGGAGCTCCCCCACAAGTGACCCCATTTTGGAAACTAGACCCCCCAAGGCACCTATCTAGATGCATAGTAAGCACTTGGAACCCCCAGGTGCTTCACAAATTGATTCGTAAAAATGAAAAAGTGAAAAAAAAAACACTTTTTCATTTTTATGAATCAATTTGTGAAGCACCTGGGGTTCCAAGTGCTCACTATGCATCTAGAAAGGTGCCTTGGGGGGTCTAGTTTCCAAAATGGGGTCACTTGTGGGGGAGCTCCAAATTTTGGGCACACAGGGGCTCTCCAAACAGAATATGGTGTCTGCTAATTATTCAAGCAAATTTTACAATCAAAAAGTCAAATGGCGCTCCTTCCCTTCCGAGCCCTGCCGTGCGCCCAAACAGTGTTTCTTCCCCAAATATTGGGTATCTGCGTGCCCAGGGGAAATTGCACAACAAATTTTGGGGTCCATTTTTTCTTGTTACCCCTGTGAAAATAAAAAAAATTGGGTCTAAAGTAACATTTTTGTGAAAAAAGTTAAATGTTCATTTTTTTCTTCCACATTCAAAAAATTCCTGTGAAGCACCTGAAGGGTTAATAAAGTTCTTGAATGTGGTTTTGAGCACCTTGAGGGGTGCAGTTTTTAGAATGGTGTCACTTTTGGGTATTTTCTGTCATAAAGACCTCTCAAAGTGACTTCAAATGCGATGTGGTCCCTAAAAAAATGGTTTTATAAATTTTGTTGGAAAAATGAGAAATCGCTGGTCAATTTTAACCCTTATAGCTCCCTAACAAAAAAAAATTTTTGTTCCAAAATTGTGCTGATGTAAAGTAGACATGTGGGAAATGTTATTTATTAACTCTTTCGTGTGACATATCGCTTTGATTTCAGGGCTTAAAAATTCAAATTTTGAAAATCGCAAAATTTTCAAAATTTTCGCCAAATTTCCGTTTTTTTCACAAATAAACGCAAGTGATATCGAAGAAATTTTTCCACAATCATGAAGTACAATATGTCACATAAAAACAATCTCAGAATCAGGGGGATCCGTTGAAGCGTTCCAGAGTAATTACCTCATAAAGTGACAGTGGTCAGAATTGTAAAAATTGGCCCGGTCATTAACGTGCAAACCACCCGCGGGGCTTAAGGGGTTAAAAAGCTTAGAGCTGCCTCCACCACAGGGGGTCTCGCTCGACCCACCAGCGGACAGGCACCAGTATTGGGAGAGGGGGGCTGGCCATCAGGGTTCACCGCGGCTCTGGCACAAACCCGGTGACACGGAGGTGGCACGGGCAGGAGCGGACTGGCCGTGTCGGCTTCTCACTTTTTGGATTTTAGAAGGGCATGACATGCCTATATCTGTGTCTCCCCCTCCTTTTACTCCTCCACCTCTTTTATTTTCGCATGACTATATGTACTTGTCACTTTTCCATGTGTTAGTTATGTCTTCTGAGCAGTTTGTCAGCTTTTGGACACCTTTGAAGGTGTTTTCTATGTGTTTCTATGTGTTTTTGTTTGCCTGCCATTGGTTTTAACGGTGTTCGAAGGTGTTCGACGAACAGTTCGACGAACAGTTCGGCGAACACACGGGTGTTCGACGAACCGAACCGAACTCGAACACTACGGGGGTGGCTCAACACTAGTCAGGTCCCACTCTGGTCTAGAGATGAGGATCCAGAACAAGCTACCCCCTCTATTAACTCCCTAACAGTGTAAGCAAGATTTTGTCTACTAGCCCATTTTCAAACACATTGTTTTATATGTAGCGCTCCTGCGGGTCCACTCGCCACAGAAGTACTGCATCTCAGCCAGAGGTAAGGAGGGAGCACTACCCGGGACCCACACACCCACATCCTACACCACATCACTCCAGTAGGGAAGCGCTAGATTGTTCTGGAGGGAGAGTACAGTCCCTGTCCCTGTCTGGAGGAGGTAATGAGGTAGAGGAAGTGGGTGGAGGAAGTAGTTTAGGGAAGCACACAAGGAAGGACTGAAGGTAGAGGGGACCACGTAGAGTGACAGTTAGTGACATGGGTCACATGACAGACAGTATAAAAAGACAGGTAGAAACATCTAGAAGCGCCCAGTGAGTGAGGACCATTGAGGAGTAGGGTCCAGACATAGTGAGGGCCCAGTAGGAGAGAGAATGAGAGGAGCGAGGGAGTCAGAGAAGGGCTCCAGAGACAGAGAAGGGATCCTAGGGGAACCGGAAGTGCGGAGTCCTCCCGTGCGCCCGAATTCACGCCGACAATAGTTGGGGGACTGGCCCCAGACTAGTGGAGGACTGCAAGACTCAGCTAGCAAACCGGAGGCTGCAGTATCTCTAAGTGCCGTAGCCAAAACCACACACATTCGCTGAAAAGGTGGCCATATAAGACCAAGGGGACAGAGAGGACGTCGCCCGACAAGGCCCACGGCCACTGGCTCGGGACACTGTGTGTGAGTCACAGGGCAGGAGGGCAGGGGCCAGCGCAGAGAGAGACGACCCGGGAAAGGTATACAAGAAGGAGGTCCCGATCAAGTGCACCCAAGTTATCTAAGAGTTGGCTGGATCACTTCCCCGGAGGACACAGGACTCAGTGGGCTGTTACAACCTGCTGGCAGTTGTAACTTGGAACATAAGAAATGTGAGTAAAAACTTGAAGACTGCACCCCGCTGTGTCCTTGACTTAATTGCTGCGTCACCTGCCTTGCACTACACCAACAACAAAGCTACCTCTTTAACTGCCCTAGGGCCTAGCTCTACCCGTGGAGAGCTGAACTATCTCTGCTGCATCACCAACAACTCCAGTGGATCTGAACAGCAGCGGCGGCCACCAATAGCCGTATACCACGGGTAGCGTTACGAAACTTTATCCCCAAAACTTTATTCCCCTCTGTTATTGACTGCCCGGGGCCACGGACTGGGTCACGCCCCCGTGACTATCCCAAGAGAACCGACCGGCCTGGCGCCGAGTACTCCACGGCCCCAGGGGGCACATCAAATACACTAAAGTTCTGTAAGATATGTTAATGTGTTCGACTTGTGCTGATGTAGCATTTTTTTGTACTGCACCTTTTTGATTATTTTTTGTAGACACAGAGTCTGCGCACACTGTGGCATGTACAGTAGGAACTGCTGTATCAATGGTTTTGTAATTCTTGTATCATCTTAAAGGAGAAGGAGATATCATAGGCAGGCACCATTACTTGGTGCCCTGTGCTAGGTTGACAGTGAATGCAGTGCCAGAAGAATTGTACCACTGCATTTGCACTTGGGGATCAGGTGCAACTATATACCGCTGTGTGTTTGGAGCCTCTGGTGAGTGTGTGTGCTGTGAGCGCATGATAAACAGTGAGACCAAATGTGAGATTAAGCAAAGATCTGGGATTAGACAATCATTCCAGTATGCTCAGAGTGACTGCATGGCAAAAGGTCACTGAAAAAGTATGCTGTAAATGGAAGACAGGAAACGAGTCAACAGATGACTTCACTACCGAAATACTGTTTTACTAGTGAAAACTGGCACACTATTTAACCCCTACAGTGAACATCGTCAAAAAATAAATTAAAAACCTGGCAAAATACTATGCTTTTTCATCATACCGCCTTTAAAAGGTGAAATAAAACGCAATCAAGAAAACGAATTTGAGGGGCTGGCCACAAACTTTTTCCAGCACAGGGCACCGGTACTTTGATCTTATTGGTGTTTATTGGAGATTTGCTAGCTCATCAGTTTGGGTGCACCAATCTCTGCTGTAGAGTGTTCAGTCTCACGAGTCAATGTTTCCATTCAGTGACAGTAAGCAGAGGGGAACTTGCAGGCTGGATCTCATGTATACATAAGGCCTACATTAGCATTTCTGTCCTGCATCTGGTGGGGGCATGTGTGTCTTTGTTCCTCTCTGCAGGGGGCATCCCTGGTGCACAGCCCTGCGGACAGCCTGGAGACTGGGCTTCTGGGACACTCTTCATTCTTTGTGCTAAAAACAAATGTTTAAGGGGGAGGGTGTGAACACTTCTGCCCATCCAGGGGGCTGATCCCAGGAGAGGGGGAACAATAAGCCACTTGTTTCGAGAGGAGTTGGTGCAGTGACATCGAGGAGAGAGGATCTTTTTGTTGAGGTCCTGGTACCCAAGTATAGATAGCCTATAGAGATTGGAGATGGGTTGCCGCCTGGAACTGGTTACACATGCTACGATTGTGATATCCGTCATCTGGAGGAACATAGGCTGTGACTGCAGACTATACTGGCAGGAGATACCAAAAGCTGTGGGCCAACCAAAAGTTGGGAGACAGTGGGTATCATGTGGTATGCGGGCAGTGGAACTACTGACCCCGGGTTGGAATATTGTGGACTGGGTACATTGTATTGTGACCATTTACCCAAATTGTTATAAGACTATGGATGGAAGGAGTAAAAAATAGTTATATCATTAACCTGCCTAGGTGATTATTACAACCCACAACCTCACATCTTCACAACGAATATAAATAAAAATGGTATCGCTCAAAATGTCATCTTATCCTGTAAAGAACAGGCCGCTATACAGCTCCATCAGTGGAAAAATGAAAAACTATAGATCTCAGAATATAGCAATGCAAAAAGAATATTTTTTCTATAAAGTTTTTCATTGTGTAAAAACGAAACATGAAAAAATTATATAATGTGGTATCTCTGTATTCGTACTGACCTGAAAAATAAAGTTGTGCTATCACTTTTATCACAGGCTGGGAATATCATAAAAAAACAATTTCAGAATTGATTGCTTTTGTTCATTCTGCCTCCCAAATCGGAATAGAAAGTGATCAGAAAGTATCATGCTTCCAAAAATGGTACCAATAAAAACATCAACTCATCCCACAGAAAACAAGCCCTCACGTGACTCTATTGTCAGAAATATGCAAAAGTTATAAGCCTCAAAATTTGGTGATGCAAAAACTTTTTTTGTAAAAAAAAAAGTTTTTTTTGGGTGTGTGATAGTAGCCAAACATAAGAAAACAATATAAATCTGGTATCACTCTAATTGCACCAACCCGAAGAGTAAAGTCATCTGAACACTTACAGTGGAATGTAAAAAGCTGAAAAAGAGAATGGACAGCACCTCCAAAAACATACGTTGATCTACTGCCTCTTGGTAAAAATATATAAAATTGAACATGAGGTTCTTAGTTTAACATTCTGATCAGACTGTATGATGCCTACTGCCACGTCACAGCAAACCTCGTAGTGGGTCCTAACATTTCCTGCCTGAACAGGAGCGGAGCTGTGCGTCAAACACCGCCACAGCAACAATGCACCAGCAGGGCGGGCGGCCTGGTGCCTCACAGCACCCATGCTGCAAGATCGAGTCCCCATGACTCCAGGCCACTCCACCCCACAAGCACAAAACCACAGCAACAATGGCCAACACACTGCACCAACACCACATGAAAGGAACATTGAGACTCACCTTCCTTAAGCTCTCAAGTAAGAGCAAAAATAGGCTACACCCTCTTTGCAGTCTCCTGCTAATTAAAAGCTTCTGTGCCAAATGGGAGGAGTGCACATCCGTAAAAAAAGGACAGATCATGCATGAGGCTGAAAAAGAGAATGGACAGCACCTCCAAAAACATACGTTGATCTAATGCCTCTCGGCAAAAATATATAAAACTGAATATGAAGTTCTTAGTTTAACATTCTGATCAGACTGTATGAAGCCCACTGCCATGTCACGGCAAACCTCTTAGTGAGTCCTAACATTTCCTTCTTGAACGTGAGCGGAGCTGTGCGCCAACCACCGCCGCAGCGACAATGCACCAGCAGACAGTGGGCTTCATACAGTCTGAACAGAATGTTAAACCAAGAGCCTCATGTTCAGTTATATATACGCTGCTCAAAAAAATAAAGGGAACACTCAAATAACACATCCTAGATCTGAATGAACTAAATATTCTCATTGAATACTTTGTTCTGTACAAATTTGAATGTGCTGACAACAAAATCACACAAAAATCATCAATGGAAATCAAATTTATTAACCAATGGAGGCCTGGATTTGGAGTCACCCCCAAAATGAAAGTGGAAAAACACACTACAGGCTGATCCAACTTTGATGTAATGTCCTTAAAACAAGTCAAAATGAGGCTCAGTATTGTGTGTGGCCTCCACGTGCCTGTATGACCTCCCTAAAACATCTGGGCATGCTCCTGATGAGGTTGCGGATGGTGTCCTGTGGGATCTCCTCTCAGACCTGGACTAAAGCATCCGCCAACTCCTGGACAGACTGTGTGTGGTTGGTGGATGGAGCAAGACATGATGTCCCAGATGTGCTCAATCGGATTCAGGTCTGGGGAACGGGCGGGCCAGTCCATAGCTTCAATGCCTTCATCTTGCAGGAACTGCTGACACACTTCAGCCACATGACGTCTGGTATTGTCCTGCATCAGGAGGAACCCAGGGCCAACCGCACCAGCATATGGTCTCACAAGGGGTCTGAGGATCTCATCTCGGTACCTAATGGCAGTCAGGCTACCTCTGGCGAGCACATGGAGGGCTGTGCGGCCCTCCAAAGAAATACCACCCCACACCATTACTGACCCACTGCCAAACCGGTCATGCTGAAGGATGTTGCAGGCAGCAGATCGCTCTCCACGGTGTCTCCAGACTCTGTCACGTCTGTCACATGTGCTCAGTGTGAACCTGCTTTCATCTGTGAAGGGCACAGGGCACTAGTGGCGACTTTGCCAATCCTGGTGTCCTGTGGCAAATGCAAAGCGTCCTGCACGGTGCTGGGCTGTAAGCACAACCCCCATCTGTGGATGTTGGGCCCTCATACCACCCTCATGGAGTCGATTTCTAACCGTTTGTGCAGACACATGCACATTTGTGGCCTGCTGGAGGTCATTTTGCAGGGCTCTGGCAGTGCTCCTCCTTTTCCTCCTTGCACAAAGGCAGAGGTAGCGGTCCTGCTGCTGGGTTGTTGCCCTCCTATGGCCCCCTCCTCGTCTCCTGGTGTTATGATCTGCTACAAGTACTGAGGAAAGACAGGAGATCTGTCCCTACAATAGAACTAAGCTAGATCCCTATGATGTAACGGGGAACCTGATCCTGCGATCAGACCCGCTAAAGTCCTCAGCTAGTCTGAACAAAGACCTATAGATGTGAGGGAGGGATCCGTACAAGAACTAGGGACTGGGAGAAAGATGGACACCTCCTAGCAGAAATTGTAGCAGTAAAAAGACAAACAAACAACATAGAACATAGAGGTCAAAAGACCTAGCTAAACTGACTGAGAAAGGTAACAAAGCACCTGGCCAGCTTAAGAGTAGAAATTACAATGAAGTCCAGCAAGGCCAGAAGGGCGGAGCAGGATTAAATAGGCAAAAACGGTCATGTGACCAGCATAATAGAAAAAGCCTAACAGGAGAGTTCTAACACCTGGTGTACTGGCTTGTCTCCTGGTAGCGCTTCCAGCCTCTGGACACTACTCTGACAGACACAGCAAACGTTCTTGGCACAGCTCGCATTGATGTGCCATCATGGATGAGCTTCACTACCTGAGCAATTTCTGTGGGTTGCAGAGTCCGTCTCATGCTACCACGCGTGTGAAAGCACAACCAACATTCAAAAGTGACCAAAACATCAGCCAGAAAGCATTGGTACTGAGATGTGGTCTGTGGTCCTCACCTACAGAACCACACCTTTATTGAGTGTGCCTGTTAGAACCCTCTTGTTTGTTTTTTCTATCTTGCGGTTTAAGGTCATGTGACCATCTGCCTTTATATTCCAGCTCTGCCCTTCTGGCTGTGCTGGACTTCAGTGTTCTACTGTCTCTCTAGTCTGGTGCTTCTGTGCCTTTCTCTGTCAAGTTCGCTTGGTCCTCTGGGACCTCTAGTACTTTTTGTCAGTTTGTCTTTTTGTGTTCTGCAACAACTTTTGTTTAGGAGGTGTCCCTTTTTTGTCGCAGTCCTTAGTTCTTTTAGGGACCCCTCCCCTTAATTCTATAGGTCTTCGTTCAGACTAGCTGAGGACTAAGGTGGGTCTGTTCACTAGGAACAGGCAGCCCGCTACATCATAGGGATTCAGCTTAGTCTTACTGTAGAGACAGCTTTCCCCTTTCTTTCCTTAGTACATGTTGCAGATCATAACAGTAAGTCCAGCCCAAAAAAAAACTAAAAGCAAAGAAATCTGGGGATCAGTATGGTTTCTGTCCAGGATTTGGCTCAACGCATGCAGAGATTGTCTCTGGAGGTGGCCAAGGTTCAGCAACACGTGAGTAGCTGTCCTGGAGCGCGTTTTGTCGACCCCAAGGTAGGACTGCCTGATGCTTTTAATGGTAAACAGCAAGATTTTTTTTCCTTTAAAAATGCTTGTTTGTTATATTTTCGTTTGAGACCAAGGTCCTCTGGGAATGAATCACAGCGCATTGGTTTTATTATGTCACTTTTGCGCAATGAACCACAGGGGTGGGCCTTTTCTCTCCAGCCTAATGATCCGTGTTTAAGGTCTGTTAAAGAATTTTTTTCAGCTATGGGGCTATTATATGACGATCCTGATTGAGTCTCATCTGCTGAATCTGAACTTAGACATTTGAATCAGGGGTCAGATGATGTTAAAAATTATTGCACACACTTCAGGAGATGGGCTTCAGAAGTTAAGTGGAATGATTCGGCGCTGAGATGTTTATTTCTTGCTGGTCTGAGTGAAAGGGTTAAGGTTTTGCTAATTGCATTCCCTGCTCCTGAGACTCTGCAGGAAGCTATGCAGTTAGCTGTTCGTATAGACAGGAGACTGAGGTGCAGGCTCAATGAGGTAAAGACTCCTGTAATGTCAGGTCCTAGTCCCCAGAAAATCTGCTCTGACGGCAGGGAACCGATGGAGGTTGGGGCGATGTCACTCCGCTCTCAGGAAAGAGACCGGAGATTCGCCAAGGGATTGTGTCTTTATTGTGGTAAAGCTGACCATTTGATTAAGTATTGTGAGCGTCGTTTAAGTAAAGAATAAAAGGGCAGTTACGCCCATATAGCTTGTTTACGCTCTGCAGGAGTATTTCTTTCTGGGAGTACTACTTTGCAGGGCGATTTGATTGAATTTCAACAAACGATTCAGCTCTGAAAAGTTTGTTTCTTGCTGTGCTAGGTGAAAGGGTTAAGGATCTGCTGATTGCTTATCCTACACCTGGGAATTTGCAGGAGGCAATGCAATTAGTTATACGGGTGGACAGGAGACTGCGTGCAAGGGTTAATGAGAGTAAATCCTCTGCCATGTCAGCTCCGAGTCTTGAGAGGGTCTGTACTGACACTGGAGAGCCGATGGAGATTGGGGCGATGTCACCCCGCTCTCAGGAAAAAGACCGCAGGTTTTCTGAAGGTTTGTGCTTTTATTGCGGCAAATCTGACCATTTCATTAAGAACTGTGTGCTTCGTATGAACAAAGAAAAAAAAAAGGTCAGTTACGCCCGTATAGCCTGTTTAAACAATAAGGGTGTATTTCTTTCTGCTACTACCGCAGCTCAGGAAGAATTAATTGAATTTCGGGTATTTGTGGATTGTGGTTCAACTCTGAATGTGATTGATTGGGGATTCTTGGAAAAACTTAATTTAAAACCCAAACCTTTGTCATCCCCTATTGCCGTGGTTTCTGTCTATGGCTCTCCCTTGAAATGTGTTACTCACAAGGTTTATGAATTTCCCATCACTATTAATGGTATTCACCAAGAAAATTTGGATTTGGTGGTATTAAATAATTTGCCTTCTCCAGTAGTTTTGGGGTTGCCCTGGTTAAAATTGCACAATCCTGTACTGGATTGGTCTACCAATGAAATTAAGTCCTGGAGCCCTAAGTGTTATGACAAGTGTTGTATCGGGCGCATTGCTGCTGTGGATAAAGGGGAATTACCTGTACATATTCAGGATTTTTGGAAAGTTTTTTCTGAGGAGGAGTCGCAAATTTTGCCTCCCCATAGAGACTATGATTGTACCATTGAATTTGTCCCAGGAGCGACTCTTCCTAAAAGTCGTTTATTCAATCTGACTATTCCTGAGAGAAAGGCTTTGGAGGAATACATACAGACGAGCTTGGCCGCCAGTCATATCAAACCCTCTAAGTCACCTGTGGCTGTTGGATTTTTTTTTGTTAAAAAAAAGGACGGCGGTTTACGTCCTTGTTTGGACTTTCGCGAGATTAATAAAATTACTGTACGCAATCCCTACCCACTGCCATTGAATCCTGATTTGTTTAACCAGTTAGTGGGGGCCAATTGGTTCTCTAAAATTGATCTCCGGGGGGCATGCAATTTGTTGCGCATGAAGGAGGGTGATGAATGGAAGACTGCTTTTAACACTCCTGTGGGTCATTTTGAGAATTTGGTTATGCCTTTTTGTCTTACCAAAGCACTAGCATTTTTTCAGAATCTTATTAATGACATCCTTAGACCTTTGATCGGCAAAAATGTGGTTGTGTATTTGGATGACATTTTGATTTATTCGCCTGACCTGGAGTCTCATTGGCGGAGCGTACGTGAGGTATTGCAGTTATTGATTGACAATTCGCTTTTTGCTAAGCTGGAGAAATGTGAGTTCGCTGTACAGAGAATTAGTCTTTTGGGCTACATTATCTCCAGCGAGGGCTTTGAGATGGACCTGGTGAAAGTTCAATCTGTGCAGGAATGGCCTAGGCCTATTGGTTTGAAATCGATACAGAGGTTTTTGGGTTTCGCCAATTATTACAGAAAATTCATTAAAAAATTTTCTATTATTGTTAAACCACTGACCGATCTCACCAGGAAAGGTTCTAATACGGTTCAGTGGACTACTGAGGCCACTGAAGCATTTGAATATCTCAAAGACAGGTTCAGTTCTGCCCCTATCCTTTTGCAGCCTGATGAGACCAAGCCTTTTTTGGTCGAGGTCGATGCTTCATCAGTGGGGATCGGAGCAGTTTTGTCTCAGGAGAACAAGGGTGGAGTACATCCTTGTGTCTTCTTTTCGAAAAAAATTTCTGAAACCGAACTGAATTATGATATTGGAAATCGGGAGTTGCTGGCTATTAAACTTGCGTTTGAACATTGGCGTCATTTTTTGGAAGGCGCTAGATTTGCTATTCAGGTTTTCACAGATCATAAGAATTTGATCTATCTGGATGCTGCCAAGCGCTTGAATGCCCGTCAAGCTAGGTGGGCACCTTTTTTTTCTCGGTTTCATTTTTCTGTTACCTATATCCCTGGTACTAAGAATGTTAAAGCCGATGCTTTATCTCGCAGCTTCTCTCCTACGGTCGGTGCCGAGGAGGAAGAGAGAATTTTACAGAAAGGAGTTGTGGTGGCAGCTTTGGACTCCGTTTTGGAGAATGGGATTCTGAATGCTCAAGATGATGCTCCATCTAACACTCCCCATGGGAGGTTGTTCGTGCCTAGAGCCTTTAGGAGAGATTTGTTTGTGGAGTGTCATGAGTCTCGGTGGGCAGGTAATCCCGGAGTTTCGGAGACTAAGAGACTTATCAGTCACAGTTTTTGGTGGCCTGGATGGCAGAAGGAAGTTATCAAGTGGGTGCGTCAGTGTACTGTGTGTGCTAGGTCAAAGGCTTCACATTCTCATGCTGCGGGGTTACTTTGCCCTCTGGAGGTTCCTAGTGCACCTTGGACGCATCTCACTATGGATTTTAATACTGATCTTCCTGTGTCCGAGGGTTTTACTGTCATCTGGATGGTCGTGGACCGTTTTAGTAAGATGTGTCATTTGGTTCCATTCATTAAGTTGCCCTGCGCCAAGACACTCGGTAAGGCGTTTGTTAAGGAGATTGTCAAGCTCCATGGCGTTCCCATGGATATTGTTTCTGATAGAGGACCTCAGTTTGTGGCTCGCTTATGGCGTGCTTTTTGTGACAGGTTGGGAATCCATTTGTCATTTTCGTCTGGTTATCATCCTGAGTCAAATGGACAGACTGAATGAAAGAACCAGGATGTTGAACAGTTTTTGCGTTGTTTTGTGGCGGACAATCAAGAGGTGTGGTCTGAGTTTCTGCCTCTCGCAGAATTTGCTCTTAACAATCATACGTCCTCCTCTGCTGGGTGTTCTCCTTTTTTTGTTGTACTGGGAGACATCCGTCTTTAGGTTCGTTCTCCAAATTGCGGTCGGCGGTACCGGAGGAGGAGAATTTTCCCAGTGATTTGGAGAGAGTTTGGACTTATGTACGTTGTAACCTTCAAGAGGCTAACAAGAAGTCCAAGAAGTATTTTGACAGGAAACGTAAAGAGGTTTTGTTTACTGTGGGTGACATGGTTTGGTTGTCCTCGAAGAACCTGCGGTTGAGGATTCCCTCTAAAAAACTGGGTCCTAAGTTTGTGGGTCCATTTAAAGTGCTTCAGGTTGTTAACCCGTCTGCTGTTAGGTTGGATGTCCCTACTTCCTGGAAGATTAATCCTGTGTTTCATGTTTCCTTGTTGAAAAAGGCTGACGTATCTGATAGGGACGCCACTGTCACAGTTCCTCCTGTGGTGGAAGACGGCGAATATGAAATTTCTCGTATCTTGAATTCTAGATGGCATAGAGGGAGATTACAATATCTTGTCTCCTGGAAGGGTTTCGGTCCCGAAGACAACTCCTGGGTAAGGACGGATTATGTCTCTGCTCCTAGGCTTGTTAAAGCTTTCCACAGGAGGTTTCCGGATATGCCTGGGCCTGGAGGATCCGGAGGATCATCATAAAAGAGGGGGTACTGTTAAAACCCTCCTGTTTGTTTTTTCTATCTTGTGGTTTCCGGTCATGGACCATCTGCCTTTATATTCCAGCTCTGCCCTTCTGGCTGTGCTGGACTTCAGTGTTCTACTGTCTCTCTAGCCTGGTGCTTCTGTGCCTTTCTCTGTCAAGTTCACTTGGTCCTCTCTGACCTCTAGTACTTTTTGTCAGTTTGTCTTTTTGTGTTCTGCAACAACTTCTGTTTAGGAGGTGTCCCTTTTTGTCCCAGTCCTTAGTTCTTTTAGGGACCCCTCCCCTTAATTCTATAGGTCTTCGTTCAGACTAGCCGAGGACTAAGGCGGGTCTGTTCACTAGGAACAGGCAGCCCGCTACATCATAGGGATTCAGCTTAGTCTTACTGTAGGGACAGCTTTCCCCTATCTTTGTTTAGTATATGTTGCAGATCATAACAGTGTCGTGATAATTGCCAATAATTTCCATCTATTGTCTATTCCATTTGCACAACAGCATGTGAAATTGATTGTCAATCAGTGTTGCTTCCTAAGTGGACAGTTGGATTTCACAGAAGTTTGATGTACTTGGAGTTATATTCTGTTGTTTAAGTGTTCCCTTTATTTTGTTGAGCAGTGTATTTTTGACGAGAGGCATTAGATCAAGTGTATGATTTTTTGGAGGTTCGGTCAATGCTCCTTTTTTTGCAGTGGAATGTAAAAGTTTGGTCACCCCGGGTCAAAATTACTGTTCAAGATGAAGCAATGTCTAAAAGGGCTAAAGTTAAAGATGAATGATTTCCTTTGTATTTTAGGAAAAAAAAAATATATATACTGTCATTTTTTCCATTTTTAACCCCTTAAGGACGGAGCCAATTATGTCCTTAATGATCGGGCCGAATTTTACAATTCTGACCGGTGTCATTTTATGAGGTAATAACTCTGGAACGCTTCAATGGATATCACTGATTCTGAGATTGTTTTTTCGTGACATATTGTACTTCATGATAGTGGTAAAATTTCTTTGATAAGACTTGCATTTACTTGTGAAAAAAGCGGAAACTTGGTGAAAATTTTGAAAATTTTGTAATTTTCAAACTTTGAATTGTCATGCCCTTAAGTCAGAGAGATATGTTTCACAATATAGTTAATAAATAACATTTCCCACATGTCTACTTTACATCAGAACAATTTTGGAACAAAAATTTTTTTTGTTCGGAATTTAAAAGCTAACCAGCAATTTCTCATTTTTCCAACAAAATTTATAAAACCATTTTTTTAGGGACCACATCACATTTGAAGTCACTTTGACGGATCTATACGACAGAAAATTCCCAAAAGTCACACCATTTGAAAAACTGAACCCCTCAAGGTGCTCAAAACCACATTCAAGAAGTTTATTAATCCTTCAGGTGCTTCACAGGAACTGAAGCAACGTGGAAGGTAAAAATGAACATTTAACTTTTTTTCACAAAATGTTTACTTCAGACCCAATTTTTTTATTTTCACAAGGGTAACTAGAGAAAATGGACCACAAAATGTGTTGTGCAATTTCTCCTGAGCACGCAGATATCCCATATGTGGTGTGAAAACCATTGTTTGGGTGCACGGCAGGGTTCGGAAGGGAAGGAGCACCATTTGACTTTTTGAATGTAAAATTTGCTTGAATAATTAGAGGACGCCATGTCGCATTTGTGGAGCCCCTGATGTGCCTAAACAGTGGAAACCCCCACAAGTGACACCATTTTGGAAACTAGACCCCTTATCTAGATGTGTGATGAACACCTTGAACCCCCAGGTGCTTCACAGAAGTTTATAACATAGAGCCATAAAAACAAAATGTTCACATTTTTCCCATAAAAATGTTTTTCAGCCCCCAATTTTGCATTCTCTTAAGGTTAACAGGAGAAATTGCCCCATACATTTTGTTGTGCAATGCCTCCTGAGTAAGCCAATTACCCCATATTTGGGGAAAAAACACTTTGGGCACACGGCAGGGTTCAGAAGGGAAGGATCACCATTTGACTTTTTGAATGTAAAATTTGCTTGAATAATTAGCGGACGCCATGTCACATTTGGGGAGCCCCTGATGTGCCTAAACAGTGGGAACCCCCACAAGTGACACCATTTTGGAAACTAGACCCCTCAGGGAACTTATCTAGATGTGTGGTGAGCACCTTGAACCCCCAGGTGCTTCACAGAAGTTTATAACATTGAGCCATGAAAATAACATTTTCACATTTTTCCCACAAAAATGTTTTTCAGCCCCCAATTTTGCATTTTCTTAAGGATAACAGGAGAAATTGCCCCATACGATTTGTTGTGCAATGCCTCCTGAGTAAGCCAATACCCCATATGTGGGGAAAAAAACACTTTGGGCACACGGCAGGGTTCAGAAGGAAAGGATCACCATTTGACTTTTTGAATGTAAAATTTGCTTGAATAATTAGTGGATGCCATTTTGTGTTTGGGGAGCCTCTGATGTGCCTAAACAGTGGAAACCCCTCACAAATGACCTCATTTTGGAAACTAGACCCCCAGGGAAATTATCTAGATGTGTGGTCAGCACATTTCCACAAAAATGTACTTTTAGCCCCAAATTTTTTTTATTTATTGGGGGATGAGGGGTCCACACATACCAGAATTGGGGGGTGAGGGGGCCATGCATACCAGTATTGGGGGTTGAGGAGGCCATACTTACCAGGATTGGGGGATGAGGGTTCCATACATACCAGGATTGGGGGATGAGGGTGCCATAGATACCAGGATTGGGGGATGAAGGTGCCATAAATACCAGGATTGGGGGATTAGGAGGCCATACATACCAGGAATGGAGATGAGGGTGCCATACATACCAGGATTGGGGCATGAGGGTGCCATACATACCAGGATTTGGGGAGGAGGGTGCCATACATACCAGGATTGGAGATGAGGATGCCATACATACCAGGATTGGGGGATGAAGGGGCCATGCATACAAGGATTGGAGAATGAGGAGTGCCATACATACCAGGATTGGGGATGAGGGGGACATGCATACCAGGATTGGGTATGAGGGAGCAATGTGTACCAGGATGGGGAAATTTACCTGGTACACTTATAGTCGAGTCAATAAGTTTTCCCAGTTTTTTGTGGTAAAATTAGGTACCTCGGCTTATACTTGGGCTTATTTAAAATATACGGTATTTTAAAATTAGTGAGTACAAGGTGCCCATAATACTGCAGGACTGTGGGGTGCATTATACTATGTGAGGGCTGCATTTTACCCTATGGGGTGTGTAATATACTGTATGGAGGACTATGCGGAGTGCATTATTTTCTATGGAGGTCCATGGGAAGTTCATTATACTATATGGAGGATTATGGGGAAGCATTATACTATATGGAAGGCTATGTGAGGCCATTATAATATTTTGAGAGCTATGTGGGGGGCCATTATACTGTATGAAAGCAATTATACGGTGTGAAGGTTTGTGTGGGATCAATCATACTGTTTGGAGGGCTAGTGCGTGCCATTATACTGTATGTAGGCCCAATATACTGCATGGAGGGCTGTGTGGGGGTCACAGTTGGGGGATCATACTGTGTTGGGGTCACCATACTTTGCCTTGGGAGTTGAGGTGGGGTACAGTATGATCATTATACTGCGCATGTGGAGGCTAATGTGGAGGAATGCACTATGGGGGTGTCATACTGTGTTTGGGGGGCACTTTTATTGGCATCATACTTTATGGGGGCAATGAAAGAGGAATCTAGGACTTCACCAGGAGGAAAATTGCTATGTAAAGGCTGGAAAATTGTGAGATATGTTCTTCTGTGACACAGACAAATATTTATTTATTTATATTTTGTGGGGGGGCCCAATTAGAGCTTCTTCTATGGAGCCTCATGATTTCTATGTACGCCTCTGGCCATATTATGGCTTTTTTTTTGCGGGATGGCTTGACATTTTTATTTATATAATTTGTTTTTACATATGACTTTTTGATCGCTTTTTATTCGCTTTTTTGTGAGTCAGTATGATGAAAAAGCAGCATTTTTGCCATTTTTTTTTGTTACGGCATTCGCCAAATGGACTAAATAACTCGACAGTTTTATAGAGCGGTTGTTCCGGACGCGGTGATACCAATTATGTGTATGTTTTTTCGTTTATTTTTGTTTTATCACAAACGCTGCATTTTGAGCAGCAAACGGATTTTAGTGATTTGTGTGCACTTTTTGTGTGTTTTTTTTACTTTTTCACCAAGTCCCACTGTGGGACATGTGTGATTGTCACTTTGATAGCTGGTTTCATACTCTGCAGTACCTCTGTGCTGCAGTGCATGAGACCTGTCAGTAAGTTATGTCTGACTCACTGACTCTGCCAATGAGATCTAGCTTATTGCTGGATCTCACAGGCCACCGTACCCTGGGATCATCACTTTTCTCAGGGTACCATGGTAACCATTGGGACCCGCGATTCTCAGCACTTAAATACCGCTGTCACAATTGACAGTGGTATTTAAGGGGTTAATTGGCCCTGATCGACATCGAGACCGGCCGGTGCCGATACTGCAGGGTGTTAGCTGTCACACACAGCTGACACCCGCAGGAATTGCCGCCGGGCGACGCTATTTACTTATTCCACAGCGACGCATTTTAACGGTGCTGTGGAATAAGTACCCTTAATGATTGCCGTAAAAATACGGTGGTCGTCAAGGGGTTAAAAATTACAAAAAGGAAAATGGGCAAATGCAAAAGTTTGGTCACCCTTGGAGATTTGTGTGCTCAGATAACTTCAACGAAGCTTTTAGACTTTCATTAGCCTGTTAGAGTTATGGCGCGTTTACAATCATCGTTAGGAAAGGCCAGGTGATGCGAATTTCCCAGCTTTATAAAGACCCAGCCTCCTCTAACCTTTTGCCAAAAACAGCAGCCATGGATTCTTGTAAGGTGCTGCCAGTGCCTAGCACTCTGAAAATGAAAATGATGGAGGCCCACAAAGCAGGAGAAGGCTATAAGAAGATAGCAAAGCGTTTTCAAGTTGCCCTTTCCTCAGTTCGAAATGTAATTAAGAAATGGCAGTTAACAGGAACAGTGGAGGTCAAGAAAATTTTCAGTAAGAGCTGCTCATAGGATTGCTAGAGAGGAAAATCCAAACCCTTCGCTTGACTGCAAAAGACCTTCAGAAAGATTTAGCAGGCTCTGGAGTTGTGGTACACTTTCAGCATCAGAAGTTTGCAAAAGAACATCTAAACAAGACTGATGCACTTTGGAAACATGTCCTGTGGACCTATGAGGTTAAAATAGAACTCATTGGCCACAATGGTCAAAGGTATGTGGGGATATAAAAAGGGCACAGAATTTCAGGAAAAGAACATCTCACCAACAATTAAACATGGAGGTGGATCAATAATGCAGTGGGGCTGTGTTGCAGCCAATGGCACGGGAATATTTCACCGGTAGAGGGAAGAATGGTTTAACTGAAATTTCAACAAATTCTTGATGCAAGCATAACACCATCTGTAAAATAGCTGAAGTTAAAAATAGGATGGCTTTTGCAAATGCATAATGATCCTAAACACATGTCAAAATCCACAATAGTCTGCCTCAAAAGGTAATAGAACAATACAAGAAAAAACAAAAAGAAATATAAATCCGGCGGTAATAAGTAAAATATATTATGCCTAGAATGTATAAAGTTAAAGACCAGCCGAAATAGGAGGACCAGTATAGGCGAAAGGGACAATCGGAAAAATCAATGGATGAAAAAAGAGAGAAAAAGAAAACCGACCATAGAGTCCCAGATGTCAAATATGGTGAATAATAGTAGATTTATTGATAACAGGTGACAACAACGAATGACAGATTACCTACATCAATTAAAATAACTTAAAAACATCTAAAAACAGGGGCGCGTATCCGGATGGTGTACAATTCATGTGAGAAATGGATGTAAAAAAAACAAAAAAAAACGAATAATGAATAATATACTAGTGTATATAAATATAGTATATGAAAATAAGTAAAAAATATATAATGAATAGATTAATAGCCAACTATAAAGAAGATGCACAAAATGGACAATAATTGTAAATAATCAATATATAGACATAAAATTGAAAACATAAGTAAAAGTGCCAGTGCATTTAAATATTATCAATCCTAACCCCAAAATTGTATAAAGTATAGCATGAGGACACATGCTAAATCCAGATATCTGTATATAAATATAATAATATGTGCCTACCAATGTTTACAGGGGGAAAAAAAGGGCAATAAGATCAATTCATAGTCAATTGTAAAGAAGGGTCATCAGAACTGATCCAATGTACATCTAGAGTGTATGTATATCATATCATAGTTGGCATATATCACATGAATGAAAGTAACTTACAAGTAGCGATAGAATAATACCACAAGCCGGACCGCGTCCACCCCGACGCGCGTTTCGGCAAGCGCCTTCGTCAGGGGGTGGAGATAACAGGCAAAAAGGAAGTATAAGAAGAAACAGAAAGCCAATGAGAGAATACCAATCATATCGGGGGCGTGTGGTAATGAACCAATCGACAAGGAGGTTGCGTGGTATGACGCGATGCAAGCCACAGCGTCCGCACATCTCCACGGCAACCGCGTCATGTGACCCGCGGTCACGGGACCACGTGGGAACCGTGACCCGGAACCACAGGGCATCTAGGGACGCGGTCAGCGTGGAGACCGTCCAAGATACAGAGGCACGCCCGCGTGCCACCAACTCCAAGGTGATGAAGGGAGGCGTGGAGTCATGCATGTGATGCCATGGCAACCATGGGCAGTCACGACCGCCGCGTCATGAGATCAGCAAATGTATAGATCACATGTGGACGCGGCGGCTGCGGGTATCCAAGGCAACATGGCAACAATGCGTTCCCCTCCCATGTAAGGGGGAGATTACGTGATAAAAGGAACGGAAGATATATGCCAACTATGTAAAGTGACAAGTATAAAGAGATATATATATAGATAATACCGAAGTGTACATGAGAGGAGAAAGAATGAATACAGTGAATAAGTTATATCACTCAAAACTACAAAGTGAATATGTGCATATATGTATATGAAAATATAATATAAAATGAATATACAAACTGATATAAACACATGCACATATAAAATACAATGTAAACAGAAAAAATAAATAAATAAATAAGAATAAAAATAATTAGATGAATATAACAAGAGTATATAAATGTATACAGAGAATAAGTGAATAAACAATGGTGATAATAAATATAGTGTGTAGAGGAATATGATATGTGAGGAAGAGTGAATAACAAAGTGTGTAAACAAAGACAAAAAATTATAATATAATAATGTGAAGAATGGCCATCAACTTCTCTATTCGTCCAGACTTCCTACTGATAAGAATCGTGTTCGTTTCATCACGACATTCAGTGCACATGCTGATGCCATGAGACAATGCTTGGACTGATCATGGCCTATTCTCCTTAGTTTCTAGCCATTACCAACCTGTGCCTCCGAAGACATTTTTGGACAATTTCCCCTTGATGGTGGGTTGTTCGCCATGAGGACAATGTGTGGCATGTCCTAACATTGAACGATCTGATACTTTTTTTGATTCAAAGGGACTTAATCATTCTTTCTCCTCTTATGTACACTTCGGTATTATCTATATATATATCTCTTTATACTTGTCACTTTACATAGTTGGCATATATCTTCCGTTCCTTTTATCACGTAATCTCCCCCTTACATGGGAGGTGAACGCATTTTTGCCATGTTGCCTTGGATACCCGCAGCCGCCGCGCCCACATGTGATCTAAACATTTCCTGATCTCGTGACGCGGCGGTCGTGACTGCCCACGGTTGCCATGGCATCACATGCGTGACTCCACGCCTCCCTTCATCACCTTGGAGTTGGCGGCACGCAGGCGTGCCTCTGTGTCTTGGACGGTCTCCACGCTGACCACGTCCCTAGATGCCCTGTGGTTCCGGGTCACGGTTCCCACGTGGTCCCGTGACCACGGGTCACATGACGCGGTTGCCGTGGAGATGTGCGGACGCTGTGGCTTGCATCGCGTCATACCACGCCCCCTCCTTGTTGATTGGTTCATTACCACACGCCCCGATATGATTGGTATTCTCTCATTGGCTTTCTGTTTCTTCTTATACTTCCTTTTTGCCTGTTATCTCCACCCCCTGACGAAGGAGCTTGCCGAAACGCGCGTCGGGGTGGACGCGGTCCGGCTTGTGGTATTATTCTATCGCTACTTGTAAGTTACTTTCATTCATGTGATATATGCCAACTTTGATATGATATACATACACTCTAGATGTACATTGGATCAGTTCTGATGACCCTTCTTTACAATTGACTATGACTTGATCTTATTGCCCTTTTTTTCCCCCTGTAAACATTGGTAGGCGCATATTATTATATTTATATACAGATATCTGGATTTAGCATGTGTCCTCATATTATACTTTATACAATTTTGGGGTTAGGATTGATAATATTTAAATGCACTGGCACTTTTACTTATGTTTTCAATTTTATGTCTATATATTGATTATTTACAATTATTGTCCATTTTGTGCATCTTCTTTATAGTTGGCTATTAATCTATTCATTATATATTTTTTACTTATTTTCATATACTATATTTATATACACTAGTATATTATTCATTATTTGTTTTTTTTTTTTTTTTAACATCCATTTCTCACATGAATTGTACACCATTCGGATACGCGCCCCTGTTTTTAGATGTTTTTAATTTATTTTAATTGATGTAGGTAATCTGTCATTCGTTGTTGTCACCTGTTATCAATAAATCTACTATTATTCACCATTTTTGACATCTGGGACTCTATGGTCGGTTTTCTTTTTCTCTCTTTTTTCATGCCTCAAAAGGTGCAAGCTGGAGGTTTTACAATGGCCTTCACAATTTTGTGAATCACATGTGGTGTCAAGATGCTCACTGCACCGCTAGATCATTTCATTAAAAGGTGTTGTTTGCAAAATGGGGTCAATTATCCTGCTGTCCTGACACCTCAAAGATTCTGCCAATGTAATATGGCACCAGAAATCTATTCCAGGCAAATCTGTGTTCAGATATGGCGCTCCTTCTCTTCTGAGCTTTGAACGGTACCTAAAAAGCAGTTTTCAAACACATATTGTGTATTGATGTACTCAGGAGAAATTGCTTAACAGATTTTATGGTTCATTTTCTTCTATTAGCCCTTATGAAAATTAAAGACTTGGAATTAAAACAATATTTTAGTGAAAAAAAATAAATTTTTCATTTTCACAGCCCAATATTATTCAATTCTGTGAAATAGCTGTGGGTTTAAATTTCTCACTACACCCCCATAAAAATTAATCTACAGGTGTAGTTTCCAAAATGGTATCACATATGGGGTATTTTACTGTTTGGCATCTCGTGCTCTGCCAATGTGGCATGGCATCCACAATCTATTATAGCAAAAATTGTGCTTCAAAAGTCAAACGACGCTCCTTCCTGCATGAGCCCTGCTGTGTGCCCAAACAAGAGTTACTGACCACATATGGGGTATCCCTGTACTCAGGAAAAAATGGACCACATAATTTTTTTGTGCAATTTCTTTTACCATTGTGAAAATTAAAAATGTAACCTTTCAGCAACATTTTTCGTTGAAAAAAACATAATATTTATTTTCACGGTCCAACATTATAAAATTCTGTCAAGCACCAATGGGTTCAAAATGCTCACCCCATCCTTACATAAATTCCTTGATGGGTATAGTTTCCAAAATGGCGGCACTTTTGGGTGACATGGCATCTGTAATCTATTTCAGACAAGTTTGCACTCCAAATTAAAAAAGTGCTCCTTCCTTTCTGTGTCCTGCCTTGTGCCCAAGCAAGATTCTCTGACCACATATAGCATATCCATGTACTCAGGAGAAATTGCTCAAATTACATGGTCCAATTTTTACTGTTACCCTTGTGAAAATGCAAAATTTGCAGTTAGAACAATATTTTTGAGGCAAAGAATTAATTTTTAATTTTCACCGTCCAATGTTTTAAAATTCTGTGAAGCACCTGTGGGTTCAAGATGCTCACCATACCTGTAGAGTAATTCCTTGAGAGGAGTAATTTCCAAAATGAGTTCATTTGTTGTGGACATTTCCACTTTTTAGGCTCATGAGGGCTCTGCAAAAGCGACATGGCATCCGCTATCTATTCCAGCCAATTTTGCTCTCCAAAATTCAACTGGTGCTCCATCCCTTCCAAACCCTGCTGTGTGCTCAAAAAGTAGTTTTCCGCCACATATGTGGTGCAATGTACTCAGGAGAAATTACACAACAAATTGTATGGTCCTTTTTCTTCTGTTACCCAGGTGAAAATTAAAAATGAGGGACTCAAGCAACATTTTTGTGGGAAAAATGTATTTTTCCATTTTCATGGCTCAAAGTTCTGTGAAGCACCGATGGGATAAAGATGCTTACCACCCCTCTAGATTAATTCCTTGACTGGTGAAGTTTCCGTTGTTTAGGCACATTAGAGGCTCTGCAAACACGACATGGAGTCCACTATCTATACTTGCTAATTTTGCACTCCAAAAGTCAAATGATGCTCTTTCCCTTCTGATCCCTGCCGTGCATGTATTCAGAAGAAATTGCACAACAAATTGTATGATCAATTTTCTCCTGTTACCCATGTGAAAATTGGTGGCTAAAGCAACATTTTTGTAGGAAAAAATAAAAGTATTAATTTTTCCTTCATCATACCTTTAATGCACCTAAAGGGTTAATACACTTCTTGAATGTGGTTTTGAGCATTTTGAGGTGTGCAAAATGGTGTCACATTTGGGTAGTTTCTGTCACATAGGCCTGTCAAAGTCACTTCAAATGTGCTGTGGTCCGAGAAATGAAAAATTGCTGATCAACTTTAAACCCTTCTAACTTACCAACAAAAAAATTCTGTTTAAAAAATGATGATGATGTAAAGTGGGCATATGGGAAATGTTATTTATTAACTATTTTGTGTGGTATAGCTATATGATTTAACAGCATAAAAAAGTTCAAGGTTTGAAAATTTCAAAATTTTCACATTTTTTGTAAAATTTTCAATATTTTCATAAATAAACACAAATCATATGGATCAAACTTTACTACTAACATAAAGTACAATGTGTCATGAAAAAACATTCTCTGAATCACTAGGATATGTTGATGCATTCAAGATTTATTACCACATAAAATGACACTGGTTAGAATTGCAATACATTCTGCAGAATTGAGTCTCATTGCAAACAATACTAGTAGCTCCCCTCTCACAGTGCTGCCAGTTCTGCCAATCATACACGGATATCCACATACAAGGGGAAAAAAGAACACATAATGACAACATCTGCTCGCCTCACTACAAAGTGATTACATGTGCCAGAGCACAGCCGACCTGAGTGTGCTTAACAACTTCCAGCTTTCATCTCCAGCAGTCAGTGTGTAAGAGGAGTAATACAGCAGAGTTAGCAGAACTACGTTTGCTTTGGTAATGTTAATGTGTATTTGGTACTGTCATTAAAGCTCATTTGAATTTCAGGGGAGTGCTACTAGAAGAGTTTTTTCTTTAGAGTCAATTTCTTCAGCACTGCCCCTCCTCCCACACTGACTGCTAGAGATGAGAGCTGAAAGCTATTAGTTAATTACAATCAGGTATGCTGTGCTCAAGTACATGTCACTAGTAGTGATGAGTGAGCATACTCGCAAGGACTCGGTACTCACCCGAGCATCTCAGTACTCGAGATGCTCGGAGCTCGCCGATGCTCAGGTCCCCTCCCTGCATGTTTGGCGCTCTTTAGAGCACCAATCAACATGCAGGGATTGCCTGCCACTCATTGTAATGCCGCAGCCATGGTGGTTGTGGCATTACAGTGATTGGCTGGCCACACAGCGTCATCAGGTCTATATCAGACCTGGCGCCACTGTGCTCATCACAGTCACTCCAGAATCAGGCATAGTATAGAGAGGTGCTGCTGCGTCAGGACGAGATTTGCTTGTGTATTAGGCTGTGTAGGGAGAAAAACCGCACATTACACATATCCATCTTAACAAACAGTCCTTCTGAGGACTAATCCATCTGCAGAGATATCAGGCAGGCAGTGTATATAGGCAGGCAGTGCGTATAGCAGACTGCAGTGCATAAAGTACAAGAGGCTCCATTCCAGTTCTGCCTTCTGCTGCTGTTAGATATTTCTAGACAAAGGCCCAGGTCTCAGGGGGAAGGAATACTTTTTTTGGATCTTAATCCTCATTATTTGCTTAAAAAGCAATCCAGAGAACACCGTTTTCCTGAGCCATTTGCTTGTTGGCACTGCAGAATACAATCCAACTATTTAAAACTATTTTTTTTTCCGTCACACGGATCACATATACGTTTTCAGAAAATACTGCCATTTTTGGCCTCCATTCCAATTTTTTTTCACTGTGTCAGTGAGGTTTTTGACACCGGTTTGCTGTTCAAACTAGTTACCTACAGGCCAGGCATTTAAAACCCTGTTTTCTCTGTCACACGGATCACATATACATTGTCAGAAAATACTGCCATTTCTGGCCTCCATTAAAAATTTCTCTCAGTGTATCAGTGAAGCAATTCACACCAGTTTACTGTTCAAACTAGCTACCTACAGGCCAGGTAATTAAAACTCTGTTTTCTCTATCACACGGATCATATATAAGTTCGCTCCAAACTCAGTCATTTGTAGTGAGCGTGGAAGATACTGTTCTCCATTTAAAATGGGCAAGGCACGTGGCAACGGACGGGGAACTGGACGTGATGGTGATGGTGCATGCAGAGGCTGAGGACAAGGCCGTGGGCTAGCTGATATTGTGCCACAACAAACATCCACATCTTCTCGCCCGACCTTCCTGTCCCAATTCCTAGGGGACAGCAGCACACCACTATTGAACCCAGAGCAGTGTCAAAAGGTTGTTGGCTGGATAGCGGATAAATCTTCCAGTCAGTTATCCACCACCACCACCCTGTCTTCCACATGGTCAAGTCTCAGTAGTCTGGACCGATTATTCCTCACCCTGATCCTCCTTCCTTCCACCATGCCGAGTCCCTGGAGACAACTGATCCCACACTTGGACACTCTGAAGAGCTGTTCACTTTTCCATTTATAGATTCGGGCCTCTCGCCCGGTCCACTAGAAGCGGGGCAAGAGGAGATCGCATGTAGCGATGCCCAAATATTTGAGCAGCCACAGTCACACGAAGGCAATGGTAGGAAAGTGTCACAAGAGGTAGACGATGTTGAGACACAATTGCCAGAAAGTCAGGAGGAGGACCAGGGTAGACGAGGTGGTGGATGATGTAGTGACTGACCCAATCTGTCAGGAGGACATGCAGAGCGAGGAGAGCAGCACACAGGGGGAGGGAGGCAGAGCACCCCAACAGGCAGGAAGGAGCAGTGTGGTGGCCGCAGACAGAATGCAGGAAACCGTTCCCCGTAGCACCAACACAAAGGAAGTTGCCAGTAAAACTTTTAGGTCTTCCCGAGTCTGGTTGTTTTTTAAAGACTCTGCCGATAACCCCAAAAAGGCCATTTTCACCACCTGCCAGGCCAGCATCAGCAGGGGTGGCAAAACGACCAGCCTGACCACCACCAGCATGATCAGGCACATGGCAGCAAAGCACCCAACTTTGTGAGTCGAACCCCAGAGTCCAGGAACAGTGTCTGCGGGTGGCACCATTGCTTCTTCCTCTGTTGTGCATGCAAGCCAATCCACTGTCCATGGTGCATGCGAAGATGCCTCCTGCCTTCCACCTGTCGTTGCACACTCTCAAGTAGCAGCATCAGAAAGCACGTCCACGTCCTTGTCCCAGCGAAGCGTTCAGTTGTCCATACCCCAGTCCTTGAAACGCAAGCGCAAATACGCAGCCAACGCCCCACAGGCCACACTACTAAATTCTCACATTTCACGACTGCTTGCGATCTAAATGTTGCCTTTCAGGCTCGTAGAGACGGAAGCATTCCGCAACCTGATGGCGGTGGCTGTCCCCCGGTACTCTGTCTCCAGCCGCCACTATTTCTCCCGGTGTGCCATCCCCGCATTACCCAAGCACCTGTCCCAAACATTAGCCATGCCCTCAACAACGCAATTACCAGGAAAGTTCACCTAACCACGGACACGTGGTCAAGTGATTGTGGGCAGGGACAGTACATCTCACTGACGGCACACTGGGTTAACATAGTGGAAGCCGGGACCTTAGGACGGAACACGTCCTCCCTGTTAGAACCCTCCTGATAGTTTTTTTCTATTTTGTGGTCACGTGACCTGCTGCCTATTTATTCCAGCTCCGCCCTTCTGGCTTTGCTGGACTTCAGTGTTACTTTGACTCTTAATCTAGCCATGTGCTTTGTACCTATCTCTATAGTTTGCTTGGTCCTTGGACCTCTAAGTATTTTTGTCTGTTTGTCTTTTTGCTCCACTACAACTTCTGCTAGGCGGTGTCCAATTTTGTCCCAGTCCTTAGTACTTTTAGGGACCCCTCCCTTATATCTATAGGTCTGCGTTCAGACTAGCTGAGGACGAAGGCAGGTCTGTTCACAAGGAACAGGTTGCCCGCTGCATCGTAGGGAATTAGCTTAGTCCTATTGTAGGGACAGCTTTCCTATCTTTCCTTAGTTCTTGTAGCAGATCATAACAGTAAGTCCAGCCCAAAATCAAAAGAAAAAATCCTAAGGAACGAGATCCAGAGATCAGCATGGCGTCTGTTCAGGAATTGTCTCAACGCCTACAGGGATTGTCTCTTGAGGTGGCCGAGCTCCAGCAACACGTGAGTAGCTGTCCTGGAGCGCATTTTGTTGAACCGAAGGTAGGATTGCCTGATTTTTTTTATGGTAAACAGCAAGATTTTTTTTCCTTTAAAAATGCTTGTTTATTATATTTTTGTTTGAGACCCAGGTCCTCTGGGAATGAATCACAGCGCATTGGGTTTATCATGTCACTTTTGCGCAAGGAACCACAGGGATGGGCCTTTTCTCTCCAACCTAATGATCCGTGTTTTAGATCAGTGGAAGATTTTTTTTCTGCCATGGGGTTGTTGTATGACGATCCTGATTGAGTTTCTTCTGCTGAGACACAACTGAGACGTTTAAAGCAGGGGTCAGGTGATGTTGAAAATTATTGTACACACTTCAGAAGGTGGTCTTCTGAAGTGAGATGGAATGATTCAGCGTCAAAATGTTTGTTTCTTGCTGGTCTAAGTGGAAGGGTTAAGGATCTGCTGATTCCTTTCCCTGCACCTGGAAACTTGCAAGGAGCCATGCAATTAGCTATACGGGTGGACAGGAGACTGCATGCCAGGGTTAATGAGGAGAAAACTCCTGCTATGGCAGCTCCTAGTCATCAGAGTGTCTGCTCGGACGATGGAGAACCGATGGAGATTGGGGCGATGCCATCCGCTCTCAGGAAAAAGACCGCAGGTTATCCAAGGGATTGTGTTTTTACTGTGGTAAATCTGACCATTTTGTTAAGAACTGTGAGCTTCTGTTAAACAAAGAAAAAAAAAAGGTCAGTTACGCCCATATTGCTTGCTTAAACTCTAAGGGAGTATTTCTTTCAGGGAGTACCTCATTGCAGGAGGAGTTGATTGAATTTCAGGTTTTTGGGGATTGTGGTTCTACACTGAATGTGATTGATAAGGGATTTTTGGAAAAACTTAAATTGGAACCTAAACCTTTGACATCTCCTATTTCTGTGGTTGCTGTTGATAACACTCCTTTGAAATGTGTTACTCACAAGGCTTTTGAATTTCCCCTCACTATTAATGGTATTCACCAAGAGAATTTGGATTTAGTGGTATTAAATAATTTACCTTCTCCAGTAGTGTTAGGTTTGCCTTGATTAAAACAGCACAATCCTTTACTGGACTGGTCTACTAATGAGATTAAATATTGGAGTCCTAAGTGTTATGATAAATGTTGTAATGGTCGCATTGCTGCTGTGGAAAGAGGGGAATTACCTGTACCTATTCAGGATTTTTGGAAGGTTTTTTCAAAGGAGGAGTCGCAAATTCTACCTCCTCATAGGGACTATGATTGCACCATTGAGTTTGTTCCTGGAGCTACTCTTCTCAAGAGTCGCTTATTTAATCTTACTATCCCTGAAAGAAAAGCCTTGGAGGAATACATACAGATGAGCTTGGCTGCTGGTCACATTAGACCTTCTAAGTCACCTGTGGCTGTTGGATTTTTATTTGTAAAAAAAAAAGACGGCGGTTTATGTCCATGTCTGGACTTTCGCGAAATTAATAAAATTACTGTACACAATTCCTACCCATTGCCGTTAATTCCTGACTTGTTTAACCAGTTAGTGGGGGCCAAGTGGTTCTCTAAAATTGATCTCCGGGGGGCATACAATTTGTTGCGAATGAAGGAGGGTGATGAATGGAAGACTGCTTTTAACACTCTGGTGGGTCATTTTGAGAATCTAGTTATGCCTTTTGGTCTTACCAATGCACCAGCGTTTTTTCAGAACCTTATTAATGACATCCTGAGACCTTTGATTGGTAAGAATGTGGTGGTGTATTTGGATGACATTTTGATCTGGAGTCTCATTGGCAGAGAGTACGTGAGGTATTGCAATTATTAAGTGACAATTCACTTTTTGCTAAGCTGGAGAAATGCGAGTTCGCTGTGCAGAGAATTAGTTTTTTGGGCTACATTATCTCCAGCGAGGGCTTTGAGATGCACCCGGTGAAGGTTCAGGCTGTGCTGGAATAGCCTAGGCCTATTGGTTTAAAATTGATACAGAGATTTTTGGGTTTCACCAATTATTATAGAAAATTCATTAAGAATTTTTCTATAATTGTTAAGCCGCTGACCGATCTCACCAGGAAAGGTGCGAATACGGTCCAGTGGACTACTGAGGCCATTGAAGCTTTTGTGTATCTCAAGGAGAGGTTCAATTCTGCCCCTATCCTTATGCAGCCTGATGAGACCAAGCCTTTTTTGGTCGAGGTTGATGCTTCTTCGGTGGGGGTCGGTGCGGTTTTGTCTCAGGAGAACAAGGATGGGGTTCATCCCTGTGCTTTTTTTCCGAAATATTTTTCTGAAACCGAACTTAATTACGATGTTGGTAATCGGGAATTGCTGGCTATCAAACTCGCATTTGAACATTGGCATCATTTCTTGGAAGGTGCTAAATTTCCTATTCAGGTTTTCACTGATCATAAGAATCTGATCTATCTAGATGCTGCCAAGCGCTTGAATGCCCGTCAGGCTAGGTGGGCACTGTTTTTTTCGCGGTTTAATTTTTCTGTTATTTACATCCCGGGTACTAAGAATGTTAAAGCTGATGCTTTATCTCGCAGCTTTTCGCCCATGGTTGGTACCGAGGAGGAGGAGAGCATTTTACAGGAAGGAGTTGTGATAGCAGCATTGGACTCCATTTTGGAAGAAGAGATTCTGAAAGCCCAAGAGGATGCCCCATCTAACACTCCCCATGGGAGGTTGTTTGTACCTAGAACTTTTAGGAGAGAGTTGTTTGTGGAGTATCATGAGTCTCGGTTGGCAGGTCATCCAGGAATTTCTGAGACTAAGAGACTGGTAGGTCGCAGTTTTTGGTGGCCTGGGTGACAGAAGGAAATCATTAAATGGGTGCGTCAATGTACAGTGTGTGCTAGATCAAAGGCTTCACATGGTCCTGCTGCGGGGTTGCTTTGCCCTCTGGAGGTTCCTAGTGCACCTTGGACGCATCTTGCAATGGATTTTATTACTGACCTTCCTGTGTCCGAGGGTTTCACTGTCATCTGGGTGGTCGTGGACCATTTTAGCAAGATGTGTCACTTGGTTCCTTTCATTAAACTACCCTGCGCTAAGACACTCGCTAAGGCTTTTGTCAAGGAAATTGTCAGACTCCATGGCGTTCCCACCGACCTTGTTTCTGATAGGGGACCTCAGTTTGTGGCTCGTTTTTGGTGTGCCTTTTGTGACAGGTTGGGAGTCCATTTGTCATTTTCATCTGGGTATCATCCTGAGTCTAATGGACAGACAGAAAGAAAGAACCAGGATTTTGAGCAGTTTTTGAGTTGTTTTGTGGCAGACAATCAAGAGGGGTGGTCTGAGTTTCTGTCGCTTGCTGAATTTGCTCTAAACAACCATACATCCTCTTCTGCTGGGTGTTCTCCGTTTTTTTGTTGTACTGGGAGACATCCGTCGTTTAGCTCGCTCTCCAAATTGGTGTCGGCTGTGCCGGAGGAGGAGAATTTTTCCGGTGATTTGGAGAGAGTTTGGACTGATATACGTTGTAACTAGTGTTGAGCCACCCCCGTAGTGTTCGAGTTCGGTCGGTTCGTCGAACACCCGTGTGTTCGCCGAACTGTTCGTCGAACTGTTCGTCGAACACCTTCGAACACCGTTAAAACCAATGGCAGGCAAACAAAAACACATAGAAACACATAGAAAACACCTTCAAAGGTGTCCAAAAGCTGACAAACTGCTCAGAAGACACAACTAACACATGGAAAAGTGACAAGTACATATAGTCATGCGAAAAGAAAAGAGGTGGAGGAGTAAAAGGAGGGGGAGACACAGATATAGGCATGTCATGCCCTTCTAAAATCCAAAAAGTGAGAAGCCGACACATTCAGTCCGCTCCTGCCCGTGCCACCTCCGTGTCGCCGGGTTTGTGCCAGAGCCGCGGTGAACCCTGACGGCCAGCCCCCCTCTCCCAATACTGGTGCCTGTCCGCTGGTGGGTCGAGAGAGCCCCCCTGTGGTGGAGGCAGCTCTAAGCTTTTTAATTTAAATTGTCCCTCTAATTTGAATGAATACACTTTAAATCCATTTACAAGGATCTATTGGAGGGCAAGTCTCATGCCAGCAGCCGCGTAATTCCAGCTCCAGTAGCGTCCACTAAAGCTGCTGCAGTTAAAAAGCTTTTATAAGGATCGAGCTCGGCTGTCCACCGCAAGGCATCCTAGTGCCAGTCCCAGCCCCTATGCCTTGGGGTGCCTCCTGATGCTCTTCACTAAGTATCCCGTGGTCCCGAAGCATTTCCTTTGAAAAAATTAAGTGTCCAAACTACAGGTGGTGTAGCTTGCTTAACAGCCGGGATAATCCGCTGACTAGCAGACACTGCTACTAGGCACAAAGTATTTCCTGGGCTAGATGCAGTTAAAAATTTGTAAGTAGATACTCTCGTTGGATGCTGAGAAAGCATTCCATAGAGTCTCCTGGCACGCCATATATGATTCTCTTAAAAAGCTTGGGGTAGGGGTCTAGGGGACCCTTTTATAGCCAAAATCACGGCCCTGTATCACAATACGTCACCTAGGCTGAAGATAAATGGAACTGTAGCACCGAGGGCTCGGTTGCTACAGACGTATTGCACCTCACCCAGAGGTGTGATATCTCACTCTCAGATAAGGATGGAGTGTGGATCAGGACCCGACACCTGCATGCATTACACCACATTGCCGTGGGGCAGGGCGACCAATATGCCCCTGAGATGGGCACGACAGTCCCTGTCCCTGGCTGGAGTGGGGGGAGGGAACACTGAGGAAGGGGAACCCTGCAGTGCAGGAGCAGGGAGGAAGCAGTTCCTGGGTGCATTGAGAAGGGAGTATAAAAGGTGGACACCATCTTAGTTCAGTGCAGAGAAGTCTGAGCAGAAGTGGCAGGGAGCAGGGGCTCTGCATGAGCTCTGCTCCGGAGGCGGGCCTAGTAACAGAGGCCCAGGCCTGCAAGAGGGAGAAGGAAGGAAGAGGAGCGGAGAAGGCTCCAGGAACGAGGAATGAAGGGATCCCAGGGGTGCGGACGGGCGAGTCGCCATCGCACGCCCGAATCCACCTGCGTGGAGGGGTCAGGCCAAAGGGGGAGACCGGTCCCCGAACTAGTGGAGGCAGGAAACGACCCTCAGCTAGAAACCGGAGGCTCTGATATTTTATGTGGCGCAGCCCCTTGCTCCACCCGCTAGGAAGGCACCACATAGGGTCAGGGAAACTGGCGCCAAGTTTACCAAGAGGAGGCCCGAGGCAGCCGGACAGAAGTGTTGGTAAGAAAGGCCAGACAAAGGACACACAAAGGGGGTCCTGTGAAGCGCTCCAAAGTTATCTGGGAGTTGTCTGAGCCCCTCACCTGGTGAGCACAGTACGACGTGGGCAGCCGTTACCTGCAGACGTGGTCTGGATAATAAGAACTGTGAGTAAAGGCCCTGAACTGCATCACTGACTCCGTGTCGTTACTGCTGCTGCCCTGCACCATCACCCCCATCCTCCGCATACACTGCCCTGAGGCTATACTCCTCCCGTGGGGAGTTATGCTACGCTCTGCTGCACCCACAACACCAGCCTTAGCGGTCTGCCCTGTAGCGGCGGTTCACTCTGACCGCAATCCACGGGTGGCGTAGTCGGACATTTAAACATCAAAACCACATAAATAGTTCCGCCACTGGTTTGACCGCCCTGAGCCACGGAACCGGATCGCCGCCACGAAGACTACAACCACCAGCATCCACCAAAAAGGGTCCGGCTCCGGGTGTCCCAAGGCCCAGGGGGTGCGTCAGAACATTTTCATCACCTTTCACAATCACCAATGGGACAAGGCAGGGATGTCCTCTGTCCCCTCTCTTATACATCCTAGTGACGGAGCACCTGCTCTCATCAATTCGCCATAACCCCAATATTAGGTGGATTGAGGTGGGAGGCACCGAGTACAAGTGCTCTCTATTTGCTGATGATGTCCTAGTATATATCACTCAATCACATATATCCATCCCTGCTGTTATGGCTGAAATAGATCACTTTGTTACATGGTAAAATTTTAAAATCAATGCAGCGAAGTCTGAGGCCCTCGATGTCTCCCTCCCTAAATCCATATAGGATTCCATCCAGTACAACTTTCCCTTTGCCTGGCCCTCACAGGGTATCAAATACTTAGGAATTCCTATTCATAGAGACCTCTCCCATCTATGTTATCTTAATTTTGGGCCCTTTATTGAACAATTCCATACAGACCACGGTTGGCAAGTTAGAACTGTAAGATTCACTACGTGAACCACTGGTGTTTTGTGGAAAAGCACATGTACACCGCGTTCCAAATTATTATGCAGGTTGAAACAGCAGCGGCAAAAAAGCCTTGTCATAGCAGCAGACAAGTTTTTGAAGCTGCTTGTGCCTCCAACGTCCCCCGAACAACAAGATGCAGGGTCCTTCAGAGGTTTGCAGCTGTGCATATGCCATCCTGTCGACCTCCTCTATCCACTTCACACAAGCAGAAACGGCTCCAGTGGGCCAAACATTACATGAAGACTGATTTCAAAACTGTTTTGTTCACGGATGAGTGCCGTGCAGCGCTCGATGGTCCAGATGAATGGAGTGGAGGATGGCTGGTTGATGGACACCCCACGCAAACACGGCTACAGCGCCAACAAGGAGGAGGTGGAGTAATGTTTTGGGCTGGAATCATGGGGAGAGAGATTGTCGGCCCCTTTAGGATCCCTGAAGGCGCTAAAGATGAACTCCATAATGTATGTGGATTTTCTCAAACAGCACTTCCTGCCATGGTTCAAGAAGAAGAACCGTGTATTTCACAGCAAGATCATTTTTCTGCATGATAATGCACCATCTCATGCTGCACATAAAACATCTGCATCTCTGGCTGATATGGGCATAAAAGGGGACAAACTTATGGTGTGACCCCCATGCTCCCCTGACCTGTACCCCATTCAGAACCTTTGGAGCATCATTAAAAGGAGTGTCTATGATGGCGGGAGGCAGTTCACATCTAAGCAACAGCTCTGGGAGGGTATTC
This sequence comes from Phyllobates terribilis, assembly GCF_046119375.1. Taxonomy (NCBI): domain Eukaryota; kingdom Metazoa; phylum Chordata; class Amphibia; order Anura; family Dendrobatidae; genus Phyllobates; species Phyllobates terribilis. The sequence continues at coordinate 1,120,693,306 of NW_027362761.1, read as the reverse complement.
TGTCCTCATGCAAAACAATTGAAGCAGAAACCATCCAAAACCTGACAAATTCAATGGACGAGAGAGTTCAGAAGCTCCTTTCGAACAAGGGGTCCTATGTGAAAATGTAACATCACCTAGAATAAAGTTTTGAGTTGAAAACTGTTTGATTTCAGTTTCTAACAACCTGCTAATGCTTATAATTTCAAAAATGACCATTTTTTTGGTCTTTATTAAAATGAAAAGGTTGATCGAAAAGTTTGGGGGATCTAAGAGTGTGGCAACCCAGTAGTCATGATTACTTCGAATTCTGACAATATGAGGGTCATGCTGCAGGTAGTGCAGCAAGAAGGCACTTATGTGTCTTGCGCATCTCGGAGCCCCAAAATTATTTTCCGGGCTAGATGCAGCTAAAAATTATTTTTAATTTTAAATCTGGTGAAGCTTATTATAGATGGCCTAATAGGATCAGTTCTGCACACTGCTACAAAGCCCAAATTATTTTCCAGTCAAGATACAGATAAACATGATTAGTAATTTGAAAGCTTAAAACGGTTGGTAGGGTGATTTTAACCAATCATCAAGCTTTTACTCTCCCCAGGATGACACAGGGGTAGAAAAGTCGTTTCGGATCCATGATTTGTTCATCTTTATGAACGTGAGTCTGTCTACATTATCAGTGGAGAGCCGCGTGCGCTTATCTGTCAGCACACCACCAGCAGCGCTGAACACACGTTCAGACAGAACGCTGGCTGCGGGGCATGACAAGATCTCCAAGGCGTAAGGGGCTAGCTCCGGCCATTTATCCAGATTGGAAGCCCAAAAAGAGCAAGGGTCCAGTGACACAGTCGTGGCTTCAATGTTTACTTGGAGATACTCCTGTACCATCGTCTCTAGGCGTTGACTATGTGTCAGACTTCTTGTCTCCTGTGGCCTTGCAAAGGATGGGCTAAAAAAGTGGTGAAATGATTCCGCAAAATTGATGTTACCAGCAGATACTGTGGTTCTGTTATGGTTTGAGTGCTGAACACTTGACGGTCCCACGGTTGGCAAGTTGGAACTGTGAGATTCACTACGTGCACCACTGGTATTTTGTGGAAAAGCACATGTAAGATTCTGCAACAGTCTCTGCTGATACTCCTGCATGCGTGCATCCCTTTCTATGGCAGGATTAATTTCTGCAAATTTACTTTTGTACCGGGGATCTAACAGTGTGGCAACCCAGTAGTCAGGATTATTTCTAATTCTCACAATTCGAGGGTCATGTTGCAGGTAGTGCAGCAAGAAGGCACTCATGTGTGTTGCGCATCCAGGAGCACCAAGTCCCTGTTGTGTTGGTGGCGAGGTAGCAATCATGCTTCCTTCCTCTGTCCTCTCCCCCCAACCTCGCACAACAGAAATGTGATCAAGGTCTCCCTCATCTGATGAGTCTTCCATCAGTTCGTCCTCCACTTCTTCCTGGGCTCCTGCACCTTCCTCACTAGTTTGGCTGCTACCATGCGCCCTGGTAAAATCATCTCCCCCACCCTCACATGCCTGCCGCCTTGGTGCTGCCGACCGTCTGGACCTTGCAGATGTTAGCCCTTCCGCATACAACTCCTCCTCCTCTACTTCCTCCACCTCCTCTTGTGCCACCACCTGACTCCGAATTCTGTTTAACATGTGCTCCAGCATGTAAATCACCGGAATAGTCATGCTGATAATGGCATCGTCAGCACTAAACATCTTCGTCGCCATTTCAAAACTGTGCAGAAGGGTGCATAGGTCCCTGATCTGAGACCACTCCTCCAGCGTGATTTGCCCCACCTCTGAATCTCGTTGGCCCAGGCTATACGTCAGAACGTATTGCACCAGGGCTTGTCGGTGCTGCCACAGTCGCTGCAACATGTGCAGAGTTGAATTCCACCGGGTAGGCACATCGCATTTTAGCCGGTGAAGTGGCAGGCCCAACGACTTCTGTAGAGATGTAAGTCGCTGAGCTGCGGGATGCGAACGGCGGAAGTGAGCACACAGCGACCGTGCCCTCTGCAGAAGGCCATCTAGTCTGGGATAGTGGGCTAAAAATTGCTGGACAACCAGGTTCAACACGTGAGCCATACAAGGCACGTGTGTGACATTGCCCCGGCGAAGGGCCGCACCCAGGTTTGCAGCATTGTCGCACACGGCCTTCCCTGGTTTCAGGTCCAGTGGAGACAACCATTCATGAAATTGGTTCTCCAGAGCTGACCACAACTCCTCAGCTGTGTGACTCACATTTCCCAGACATTTCAATGTAAAAACCGCCTGATGACGTTGAGCCCTACTGCCAGCATAGTAAGGAGGTGTGCAGGATCCCTTCTGCGCAGTTAGAAAGCTTGTGGCATGACCAGACAGGCTTTGGGTGCAGGTGGAAGACCGAGAGGAGGTTGAGGAGGCAGAAGCAGTGGAGGAAAAATGACATAAAGAGGATTGACGCACAACTCGTGGGGACGGCAAGACTTGGACAGCAGCCCCTTGTCCTGCTGTCACCATAGTTACCCAGTGCCCAGTCAGCGACATGTAACGCCCCTGTCCATGCCTACTCGTCCAAGTGTCTGTGGTGAAATGCACCCTGTCACACACAGAGTTTCTCAAAGAAGCGGTGATGTTGTGTGCGACATGCTGGTGGAGCGCAGGCACACCTTTCTTTGAGAAGTAGTGCCGACTGGGCATCTGGTACTGGGGCACTGCGACGGACATAAGGTCTCGAAAATCCTCTGTGTCCACCAGGCGGAAAGGCAGCATTTCTGTAGCCAAGAGCTTGCAGATGGTGAAATTCAACCTCTTAGCTTTCTCATGGCTAGGAGGAAATGGTCTTTTACTTGTCCACATCTGAGGGACCGAGGGCTGGCTATTGTGCTTAGACGGGGTTGATAAGGGTGTCCCCGGCAAACTGCCGGTCTGTGAGGAAGATGCAGGCGGACATGTTAGGTTGCCTTGATCCAAAGGTGGTGCTATCGATGTCGGACAGCGCTCAAGACCAGCTGGTGTTACCACCTCCAAAGAAAATGATGACCTGCCAATCACGCTGGCTGTTGCGGGTAAAGAGGTGGCAGGTCTGCGCCCCAAAACAGGTGTGACTGCTGTCCCCCCAGTCACAGAGGATGAAGAGGCCGCGGATGCACAAGATATGGCAGACGGTGGTTGGCCCGGCCGGCTAGACCGCATTGTAGCACACTGAGCTTCCCACTGCAACTTATGCTTCATGTCCATGTGCCGGTTCATGCATGAAGTACTCAAACTATGTATTTTTTGGCCTCTACTTAGCTTTTGCTGACAAATGTTACAGATAACACGAGTTGGGTCATCTTTATCGATCTGAAAAAATGCCCAGGCTATGCAAGGCTTAGCACCCATGCGACCTGAAGAGCCACCACGACTTGTGGTGAGAGGCAGAGTTGTGTTTGAGGATGCAGTTGTTGACGTGCTTCCAGTACTACGTCTCTGTCCAGGAAGGCGCAACCTGACCTCGTCGTCACTAGCATCTTCCTCCACCTCCTCTGCTGACCTCATCTCTTGGCTGACTGTGGGTTGACAGTAAGTTGGATCTCCGACCTCATCATCATCACCCTGTGCGTTATCACACCCGTCGTCCTCAGAGCCAACCTGTTCCTGCCCTGACAAAAAACTAAAGTTGTCGCTCCAATCAGGTATTTGAGTTTTATCATCGTCTTCCTCATTGTCTCCACCAACAGGAGTTACAGTTTGGGAATGAGGGTCTACATTATGGTCAGAACCTTCTGCGTCTGGTCCTGGATCCGACTCATAAAGATTCTGGGCATCAGTGCAGATCATTTCCTCGTCTGGATTCACAGAAGCGCTGGAGTCGACCTCTGATTCCCAGGCTATAGTATGAGTAAACAGCTCTGCAGACTCAACCATCTGTTCTACCTCATACTCGGACGGGCAGCTGGAGATTTGGGAGCTGTGAGGAAGCAAGTGCGATTTGGGTGACACCTTTGAGGACTGGAGTATTTGTGATGTTGAAGTTGATGTGGAGGAGAGCCCAATTAAAGGAGCACTTGATATCCGTTGAAGCACCTGCTGTTTTTGTGCCTCATCTGGAATTTGTAGCGATTGGTGTGGCCGTAAGAAAGGGATCTTATCACATTGTCCGCTAAAAGAAGTAGACATTTTAGTTTGGCTGGAAGATGGTCTTTCTTCTGCACCTACCCCACGGACACAACCTTTTTTCCTCTTCCCAACACGCCTATTCCCCTTTCCACCAGCAGCAGGCCTTTTTCCACTCATTTTGGTGGTTAACTAATTCACAACTCTGGAGTTGTTTGCACAAAAAAACAATGGATGGTAACCGAGCAGAGCTGAGTGGCCAAACTGTGGTATTAGGCCAAAACTATTGGCTGGGTTAGATGCAGAAAAAAATTATTTTTAATTTGCAACCTGATGGAGGTCAGTATAGATGGACTAATAGACCAAGTCCCACACACCGCTAGAAGCCCAAATATTTTTTCAGAGCTAGATGCAGAAAATTTTTTTATTCAATTTGCAACCTGATGGAGGTCAGTATAGATGGACTAATAGACCAAGTCCCACACACTGCTAGAAGCCCAAATATTTTTTCCGAGCTAGATGCAGAAAAAAATTATTTTTAATTTGCAACCTGATGGAGGTCAGTATAGATGAACTAATAGACCAAGTCCCACACACCGCTAGAAGCCCAAATATTTTTTCAGAGCTAGATGCAGAAAAAAATTATTTTTAATTTGCAACCTGATGGAGGTCAGTATAGATGGACTAATAGACCAAGTCCCACACACCGCTAGAAGCCCAAATATTTTTTCAGAGCTAGATGCAGAAAAAAATTATATTCAATTTGCAACCTGCTGGAGGTCAGTATAGAAGGACTAATAGAACAAGTCCCACACACTGCTAGAAGCCCAAATATTTTTTCAGAGCTAAATGAAGAAAAAAATTATTTTTAATTTGCAACCTGATGGAGGTCAGTATAGATGGACTAATAGACCAAGTCCCACACACTGCTAGAAGCCCAAATATTTTTTCAGAGCTAGATGCAGAAAAAAATTATTTTTAATTTGCAACCTGATGGAGGTCAGTATAGATGGACTAATAGACCAAGTCCCACACACCGCTAGAAGCCCAAATATTTTTTCAGAGCTAGATGCAGAAAATTTTTTTATTCAATTTGCAACCTGATGGAGGTCAGTATAGATGGACTAATAGACCAAGTCCCACACACTGCTAGAAGCCCAAATATTTTTTCATAGCTAGATGCAGAAAAAAATTATTTTTAATTTGCAACCTGATGGAGGTCAGTATAGATGGACTAATAGACCAAGTCCCACACACTGCTAGAAGCCCAAATATTTTTTCAGAGCTAGATGCAGAAAAAAATTATTTTTAATTTGCAACCTGATGGAGGTCAGTATAGATGGACTAAGAGAACAAGTCCCACACGCTGCTAGAAGCCCAAATATTTTTTCAGAGATAAATGAAGAAAAAAATTATTTTTAATTTGCAACCTGATGGAGGTCAGTATAGATGGACTAATAGACCAAGTCCCACACACTGCTAGAAGCCCAAATATTTTTTCAGAGCTAGATGCAGAAAAAAATTATTTTTAATTTGCAACCTGATGGAGGTCAGTATAGATGGACTAATAGACCAAGTCCCACACACTGCTAGAAGCCCAAATATTTTTTCAGAGCTAGATGCAGAAAAAAATTATATTCAGTTTGCAACCTGATGGAGGTCAGTATAGATGGACTAATAGAATGATGCTATGCCCAAAAGATTTTACTTCACTAGGTGCAGTAAAAAAATTGGTATTCTATACACAGGTGGTATATCTTGCAACACAGATAGGCTACTCCACTGACTAACACACTCTGCAATAGGCCAAAAAGGATTTGCTTTGCTAGATTCAGCCAAATGCTGTGAAAAAAACTTGCACAGCACTGGCACAGACCTGCCTGGCAAAAACTGATAGGAACTGATGTAACCTAGTCCTGAAAAGGACTCCAATTACAATTAGTCTTTACTCCCACAATCTATCTATTTAAGAGCACAGACCTGCCTGATAAAAGTCGTAGGAAATGCTGTAACCTAGTCCTTAAAAGGACTGCAATCACAACTATTCCCTACTCCCAAGCTATCTGTAGATTTGTGCGAAAATTGGCTTGAAATTAACAAGGTATAGCGCACACAGCAACAGCGGTGCTGTCTAACACGCAGCTGCAGCAGTGAGAAAATGGTGGCGACGGGGAAAATGGCTTGGTCTTATAGGGCAAGGACATGTGACATACACTGCCAATCACACATGCCCTTGCTTGTGTGAAAAAAAGCACTTCGCTCCGTGTGTGCGCTGCTGATAGGCTGACAGATTGCACCTCCCCACTGCAAATGCGGGAAAGAGAAAAAAAAATGGAGATCTTCATTGTTCCTGCAGAGATCCATCCCCTGCCCCTCCCCCCGCCCCGCTGTACACTCAAACTGCGTATTAACATTAATTTTCATCATTACTGAGAAAAAATCCAGTTATGATTTTGGTGCACGAACAGTTATCGAACATAACCTCGAACAGCCGAATTTTTCTCAAATTGTTCGTGTTCGCCGACCGGCTCGAACACCGCCCAAAACAGCTCGAATTTGAGATTGGCGAACAGTTCGAGTAGAACAACGCTCATCTCTAGTTGTAACCTTCAAGAGGCTAACAAAAAGTCTAAGAAGTATTTTAACAGGAAACGTCAAGAGGTTTTGTTTACTGTTGGTGACATGGTTTGGTTGTCCTCAAAGACTCTGCGATTGAGGATTCCTTCTAAGAAATTGGGTCCGAAGTTTGTGGGACCATTTAAGGTGCTTCAGGTGGTTAACCAGTCTGCTGTTAGGTTGGAGGTTCCCTCCTCCTGGAAGATTAATCCGTTGTTTCATGTTTCCTTGATGAAAAAAGCTGATGTATCGGATAGGGATGCCACTGTCACAGTTCCTCCGGTGGTGGAAGATGGTGAATATGAAATTTCTCGTATCCTGAATTCCAGAAGGCATAGAGGGAGATTGCAGTATCTCGTCGCTTGGAAAGGTTTCGGTCCTGAGGATAACTCCTTGGTAAGGGCAGATGATGTCTCTGCTCCTAGACTTATCAGAGCGTTTCACAGGAGGTTTTCTGATAGGCCATCTGGCTTTGCTGGACTTCAGTGTTACTTTGACTCTTAATCTAGCCAGGTGCTTTGTACCTATCTCTATAGGTTGCTTGGTCCTTGGACCTCTAAGTATTTTTGTCTGTTTGTCTCTTTGCTCTGCTACAACTTCTGCTAGGAGGTGTCCAATTTTGTTCCAGTCCTTAGTACTTTTAGGGACCCCTCCCTTATATCTATAGGTCTGCGTTCAGACTAGCTGAGGACGAAGGCGGGTCTGTTCACAAGGAACAGGTTGCCCGCTGCATTGTAGGGAATCAGCTTAGTCCTATTGTAGGACAGTTTTCCTATCTTTCCTTAGTTCTTGTAGCAGATCATAACACTCCCAATGCCAAGGATTGCGGGCCCTAGGTCAATCAGGGTTGCACCCACGGTCTACACTGCATCCTTTTCAGCCTCCTCCTCCTCTTCAGCCTCCATCTCCGAAATGACCACATCAGTCACAAGCTGAAAGCACTGCAGCACTTCCTTGGCCAAGCGGGAACAGGCTGTGCTGAAGCTAATATGCTTAGGTGACAAACCACACAATGCTGAAGAGTTGTGGACAGCTCTGAATGAGCAGACAGATCTGTGGCTCACACCGCTGAACCTACAGCTAAGCATGGTTGTGTGTGACAATGGCCCGAACTCGGTAGGGGCTCTGAGGTGAGGCGAGCTCACACACGTACCATGCCTGGCCCATGTGCTTAACCTCGTGGTTCAGCGGTTTCTCAAATCCTACCCGGAGCTGCCGGATCTGCTTGTTAAAGTACACCACCTGTGTTCCCATTTTAGAAAGTCACCTACAGCTTTCGCTGCCCTTGACGTGTTTCAGCAACGTTTGCAGCTTCCGGCTTACAGACTGATGTGTGATGTCCCCACGCGTTGGAACTCTACACTGCAGATGTTGGGAATGATTTGTGAGCAGAAGAGGGCAGTTGTTGAGTACCAGCATCAACAAGGCCGTCGGTATTCAGTTCAGACTCCACACATAAGACCTCAGGAGTGGACATGGATGTCAGACATATGTACCATCCTCCAAAACTTTGAGGACTCTACCAAGATGGTTAGCGGTGATGATGCCATAATTAGCGTCACCATCCCGCTTCTCTGTCTTCTGAAACGATCTCTGCTCACAATCAAAGAGGATGCATTGCAGGCGGAGCACGATGAGATGGAGCAAGGAACCATACAGGGTGATTACACACAACCAAGCCTCATCTCATCCTAACGTGGATTGGGTGACAATGAGGAAGAGGAGGAGGAGGAAGGACAGGAGCTAGTTTCATGCGCTATAGACCGTATTACCTGCACAGCTGTCATATCGTCTGTTCAGCGTGGATGGCCAGAGGACAGAGAGGAGGAGGAGAGCATGGTCAGTCATCCTCTTGGTGAAGACATAGAAGTCTTGCCTGTTAGTAGTCTGGCGCGCATGGATGAGTTTATGTTATGCTGACTTTCCCATGACCCTTGCGTTCTCAAAATTTTGGGTGACAGTCATTACTGGTTGGTTACACTTCTAGACCCACGTTACAAGGAGAACTTTATATCTCTTATTCCTGAGGCGGATAGGTCTACAAAAATGGTGCTGTACCAGAAGGCCCTTGTTGCAGAACTATTAAAAAAATTCCCATCTGAAAAAGCTGGCGGCAGAGGGCACACTTCGTTGGACAACAAAGGAGTACAGGTGAGAGAGACAGAACTTCAATCCAGCAGAGGCAGGGGAACACTGTCAAAGTTCTGGGAGAGTTTTCTCAGCCCCTCCCATCACACAGGCCCTGAGGGGCGGGGTACTCTCACAAGGAGTGCAACGTTTGGGAAGATACTGAGGGAGTACCTTGCCGACCGTGCCAACGTCCTCCGTGATTCCTCTGTGCCTTATAATTATTGGGTGTCTAAGCTAGACACGCGTAATGAACTGGCTTTCTATGCCTTGGAGGTCCTGGCTTGCCCTGCCGCCAGCATTTTATCAGAGCATGGTTTTAGTGCCGCTGGTGGAATTATAACTCATAAGCGCATCCGCCTGTCAACTGAATATGCTGACAGGCTGACTCTTATAAAAGTGAACAAGGGCTGGATTGGGCCAGACTTCTCAACACCACCGAATGATAGCAGCGTAACATAAACTCAAATCCAGTGTCTTTTCTTGGGAGGTGTATTCCCATGCACCTTTTCACACCAAGAGATGGGTATACGCTTCCTGATTTTGGCTATTTGCTCTTGTCCTCCTCCTTCTCCTCATCTTCCACCACCACAAAGGGTGTTTATGATACCCGTAAATGTTTGTCAGCCCATACACTTATTGCATGGGCATTACAAGTATAGAGTCCCACTCCTTTCTAATGGAAACATTTTTTCATGAGGCCCTCATCCACATCTCTTCCAAGGGGCATTGGAGTGTCTGTCAGTTTTTGGCAGCCCTTGCATTCACTGCATAGGCCAACACTATGGGAGACCCACTTTCTAATAATGGGAATATTTTTTATGAGGCCCTCTATGTCTCTTCCAAGGGGCATTGGAATGCCTCCAAATTTTTGGCAACGCTTGCATTCACTGCATAGGCAAACACAATGGGAGACCCACTTCCTAATAATGGAAACATTGTTTTCAGGAGGCCCTCTGACCTCTTCGTCTCTTCCAAGGGGCATTGGAGTGCCTATAAATTTTGGGCAACCCTTGCATTCACTGCATAGGCAAACACAATGGGAGACCTACTTCCTAATAATGGGAATATTGTTTTCAGGAGGCCCTCCTCTAAGTCTCTTCAAAGGGGTAATGGGATGCATCCAAATTTTCAAAGTGGTATTGGGGTGAGTCCAAATTTTGGGCAGCCCTGGCACTCACTGCATATGCAATAACAGTATAGGAGACCCACTCTTTAGTAATGGGAACAATAAAACATAGCCGGCTGATCGCTCGTAAAGAATAGTGAGAGCCGACTGCTGGCCCTTTAAGAATAGTAAAGGCCGCCGGATGGCCCTTTAAAAATAGGGTTTGTGACTCTCAGGGTCCCTCCTTCATAAATGAAACATGATGTGTCTGATGATATCTCACACACCATATGGCCAGATAAGGTTGCAAAATGTTAAAATGACATTTCCTGATGAATGCATCTGTCACGGTTGAAAGCAATGAAAAAGTGAAAAAAACGCATCAAAAACGCTACGTGTGAACAAGCCCAAGGTGTGGAGGAGCATTTTTCTTTTGGTTATTTATTTTGCTTTATATACAAGTCATTACCCTGGAAAGGATGTTCATATTTCCCAGGAAATTCCATTTTGGTTTTGTTTTGGTATGTTTTATTGTGAGTCCGTAAAAGTGGCTTAATACCTCTGACAATATTGTTGACAGAAGTGACCTGGAGTCAGAAATGCTTCCAGGGGTCTTCCCCATGCTGTTCCCATGTCATTTGAGCACTGTTCCCATCGATTTGGGCAATTTTTAGGCCCTCTGCAGACCGCCAGGGGGAGCCGCCTGAAAAATGCTCAAGTTTCCCATAGACTTACATTGGGCTCGTTGCTCGGGTCGAGCACCCGAGTATTCCAATGTGCTCGACCCGAGCATCGAGCACCCGAGCATTTTAGTGCTCGCTCATCACTCTTCACTAGCAGTGAGAAGTGCAGAGGGTTTGTCAATACATTTCTCAACCTGAACCTTTTCTAAGCTATTGTGTTCATTTTTCCTTAGTCTATTTTCCTTAGTGTGCTCCTTTATGATTGGTCAGTGTCAGAAAGAGGAAGAAGTAAAGGCTTGCATTGAAATCTCTCTAGTTAATGCCCACTTTGACTTAAAAATAATTAATTCATTAGGTGCTGAAACTTTGATTGCTAATATATCTCTGCAACGGAGAAGGGAAATAAAAAGTTTTATTCTGCTCTGCAACACCTATTGCATCATGTGTCCAGTTCAACATGAAAAATTTGATTAAAGGTTCTCTTTAATTGTGAAGTTACTGTTAAGTTCAAGTTTAAGTTGAGCAAATGTCCTGAAATTTGCTTCAGGCAGATTCGGTCATCTCAAGAGGAAGATTCAAATTGATAATGAATAAATTTGGAGCCAATCCAATCTGTAGAGAAGTGTTAAAAAAGCTACAGAGAAGTGTTAAAAAAGCTATAAACTCATACATGCACCTCTTTTCTACCCTCCTCACTACTACAGATCCTGTCTTCCGATTGGCTCAACTTCCTTCTTCCGTTCGTCTTTGAGCAGGTGTCATCACTGATTAGGGTGTGGTGGGACAGGCATAGGGAGGGATGAAAAGAGGTGAGGGTTAATTTTATTTGTATCCCCTTTTGACTCTGAGAATTAGACAGATGCAATTTCTCTGGATTCGCACAAAGCAAATTGTTCAAAAATTGGATTCACTTGAATCTATGAATTTTGTGAAATTCTAAAAAAAAAATATTTCTTTAGAATAGGTTTGCTCATTTCTAATTGAATTGTGTATTGTTAATCCTGTTGCAGATTTCAGTTTTCCATAGAATCATAAGCACTCAGATGTTCTGGAACAATGAACTCTTGTATTTGACAGCAACCATTATCTGCATCATCTGAACATGGAAGATTTCAGAGAGAAAGAGATCTAGAGAACTAGATCAAGTGAACTAGAGAGATCATACAATACAATATTAAAGGGAACCTGTCCCCATAAAAGTGCAGTCCAAACTTCAGGCACCATATTATAGAGCAGGGAGGGCTGAGTAGATTGATATATGTTTTTTTGAGAAAAGATTTAGTATAATCTGTGTTTTATTCATTTAAACCACTCTCCTTTTTGGGACTTTAAGTCAAGTGGGTGGTCCTATCAGTGACTGGCCGCCTTCCATATATAAGTGTACACAAATAGAAAGCTGTCAGTCACTCATAGGACCACCCACTGGACTAAAAATCATACAAAGAGCAGAGGAGTAAATGAATAAATCACAGGTTTTCCTGAATCTTTTCTCAAAAAACTATATATCAATCTGCTCAGATCCCCCTGCTCTATAACATGGTGCCTACTAGTGATGAGCGAGTATGTTCTGTTAACCCTTTCGCCGAGTATGCTCGGGCCGAGCTCCGAATATTTACAGCTGCTCGGTGATATGTTTGAATCGCTCCCGTGTGCTTGATTTGCGACTGTTTGACAGCTTTATTACATGTGAGGAATGTCTATTTCTTACACATTCCTCACATGTAATAAAGCTGTCAAACAGTTGCAAATCATGCACACGGGAGTGATTCAAACATATCACCGAGCAGCTGTAAATACTCGGTGCCCGGCCCGAGCATACTCGGCAAAAGGGTTAACAGAACATACTCGCTCATCACTAGTGCCTACAGATTGGACTGGATTTTCCTGGTGACAGATTCTCCTTAACTAGCTCTAACAATTAGTGCAGCTTTGCTAACTGACCAATACAGTCTGCTGAGAAAATGCCTGCAGTTGTAGTATACTTCAATAATTCCAAATTAATATGGTACTCTTAAAAAGACGGTACCCCAGTTTATTGACAGTGAACCTAAATTTCGTTAATGGGGTTGATCTATTTTAAATAAAAGTGTTGATTGGATGAACATTGCTAGAATGCAACTTTATGTTGTCAGGGGATATTACAGAAAGAGGTTGGCACCAGGAGGCACCATTATAAAATGAGCTGGTGCAATCCTTTGACTAATTCCTAGTTTGGATTTCCTTTGGTAATAGGTTGACTCCCTGAAATCCATATTAGCCCGTATGTTCAGGCAAGAGCCATCAGCCATAATTCAGTATTTGTGGTGAGGTGCACAGTCCTCCGAGTTTTAAAAAGTGATTGTCTACATTTCTACAACTTTTGTACTATCCTTCTGTTCAAGTGCATTAACTACCAAATTTTAGAGCAACCACTAAATTATTGTACTGTTGCTCAGCTAGAGACTTTAACTATTATGCTTATGTACCACTTACAGTGACAGTGACCATCAAGATTCCTTATTGTGATAAATTAGTCTGCAAATTGTTTGCATCAAAATGTATCTGGGGCATTCCATGGGGGTCCAACACCTTGGGGACTTCTAAACAAGACAACACCTTTAGCCTGAAGAGAGTATTGCAAACGACTAAGGAGCCATAGCTAGTTTGTGCTTGTGGGGTATCTGACCTTGGTACTGAGTGCCATGGAGGCTCCAAAAGCCATTTTGCCTTTATCAGGGTAGTACTTAGCAGGGATTAGGCAGCAAATCAGGGGAGGACATATCATTGGTGCAACCGGTGAAGCCGCACAGGGGGCCAAAAGGTAAGGGAACCCATTTCCACCTCCAAAGCAGGAGAAATTTTGCATTATAATAAGCTTTTGGATTGCTTTAGGCCCATATACTTCTTTTGCACAGGGGCCCTTTTTTGTTTGTGTCTGCCAGTACAGCAAATTGAATCTTTGCCCTTAGTGTAGGACAGCTTAACAATGAATTTACCATGGGCATCTTCTTACCATGAACTGTCGGTCACTACTCTAATGATGGAGTAATCAGTCCACTGCTGTGTCAAATTTAAGCTATTATAATGTTCGATGTAATTCCTTCACTACTGTTAAAATTAATCTATTGGACCAGTCTGTTCTTGAAACTTTTTGGAAGCAAAAAAACACCATTCATTTTCCTTACAATCAGCTGGCACAATTTGCGTTCTGTTTCAGCAGTCTGAGAACGTAGAATAGCTTCGTCTTTCAGTATTGTCTGCTTTAATTTCTGGAGTCCAGACAATAGAGTGTGAATATGAATTTCCAATTACTCATTCTGCTTTTTAACTCCTGGTTTGAAAATTAGATAATATTTAAACAGGTCTTTCTTTGCTTGGCAAACTATAAAAAGACCTATTTTGATTGTACGATTAGACAATACAAGCATGGGAAAAGATAGCGAGACATTGAATAGATTGCGCAGGGAATGTAGAAATGGTGATTTTATCATTCGGTGAAACAATAAAGGTGTAGATGTCTTAAAAAGCTCTAAATACAAAAGAAAGTAAGACATTTTTCTCTAATTCTGGCTTGTTTACTCAAGTACCATTGAACGGGATAATATCTTGATAGGATTGACTTATTTTCCTCCGATGTGTTGTTGATGGCTGACCTTATTAAAAGAGCTGTATTTTTGCCAGTGAAAATGTTATCAAAATTGATTTGTAAACTGGAGATAAAATTGGCATCTGACCATGTTTTATTTTCATTCCCACCGTGAAGTCAATATGTAATATGTACTGATAAGGAAAAAGCAACTCTTATAAAATGAGCAGTCATAGCTTAATAGTCCTATTTCTGTCTTTATTGTAACATACAGATTTTATATTGAGTATTGATTCGGGGTTATCTCATAAAGTAGACCCCTAAACATATACTGACTTGGGACATATAAAAATAATAAAGGGAAGTAGAACTATGAGCTATTCTGTAAGAGCAACACCCATTGTGGTAGACTAAAGCCATCCATGTGTCAAATGAATCTAAATGTTCGGCAGGAAATCCTGGTATTATATTTTGAAATATCTGGCTGGTTAAATGAGCGGTTTGAGATACATACATATATATATACATTTTTATATATTATACAGTAAGTATCTATCTATCTATCTACACATGAAGAAAGATAGGTGCAAAAAGCCATGAGAAGTCATGACACCAGCTGAAATCTATTAGTAATTAGAAAGCATTCCTGCCACTTAGGGAAAAATAATATCAGCTGGTTCAACTAATGGCCTATAAAAAGGTGTCTCATTACCAAGGTGCCACACAAGAAAGATCTCATGATGGAGGAGCGATGTTCTTCTGGTTGGGGTGGTATACAGATGAGAAGATTGGTACAGTATACTGCAGGATGGGCCTGTATATATAGCTTCTGAGAGGAGTGATGTCCTGTGGCTGTGTATAGAAGAGGCTTAGCGGAGTGATATTCTGCAGGATGGGACTTTATATAGATGATATGACTGATGTTCTACAGGATGGGGCAGTAAATAGATGAGATGAGTGATACACTGCAAAACGGAGTTGTATAAAAAGAATGTGAAAGGAGTGATGTACTGTATATAGAGGGGCTTAGAGGAGTGATATTTTTCAGGATTCAGTTGTATATATATGAAAGGGTTGATGTACTGTAGGATGGGGCTGTATGTAGATGAGAGGAGTGATGTACTACAGGATGGGGCTGTATATAAAAGATGTGAAAGTGCTGTTATACTGCAGAAGTGTTCTGTATATAGATGGGCTGAGAGGATTGATGCTCTACAGGATGGTACTGTATATAGAGGAGCAGACATAAGTGATATTCTACAGAATGGGGATGCATATGGAGGGGCTGAGAGGAGTAATGTTCTGCAGATGGGGACTATATACATGCGGTAAGGAGAAATAAGTATTGAACACATCACAATTATATATATTTCTAAAGATGCTATTGACATGAAATTCTCACCAGATGTCGGTACCAACCTATCCAATCAACAGAGACAAAGAAATCAAACCATAGATGTTCATAAATGTAGTTGTGTGTAATAATGAGAAATGACACAAGGAAAAAGTATTGAACACATCAAGAAAGAGATGTGCAAATAATCATGACACCAGCTGAAATCTATCAGTAATTAGAAAGCAATCCTGCCACTTAGTAAAAAATAATATCAGCTGGTTAAACTGTTTGCCTATAAAAAGGTCTCATTTCCAAGGTGTCACACAATAAACATCTCACGATAGGTAAAACCAGTGAGCTGTCTCAAGACCTTCACAACCATATTGATATAAAACATACTGATGGCATTTTTTTACAGAAGAATTTCTAAACCACTGAAGGTTCCAGTGAGCACTGTTGGGGCCATAATCTGGAAGTGGAATGAAAATCATTTCACCATAAACCAGCCACAATCAGGTGCTCCCTGGAAAACTTCAAACAGAGGAGTGAAAAGAATTATCAGACGAGTTGCCCAAGAGCCAAAGACCACCTGTGGAAAGCTACAAAATGACCTGGAATCAGCAAGTACAATTGTTTCAAAGGAAACTATAAGTAATGCACTCAACCTCCATTGCCTGTATGCACGCTCACCATACAAGACTCCATTTCTGAACAAAATGCATGTTTAAGTACGTTTAAAGTTTGCTTGACAACATTTAGTCAAGCCTGTGAAATATTGTGAGAATATAATCTGGTCAGATGAGACCAAAATTGAACTCTTTGGATGCCATAATAGATGCCATCTTTGGAGGCAAGAAGGCACTGCATATCACCCCCAAAACACCATACCAATTGTGGAGAACCTGGGATCTCCCATGGGCAGAATACTACTCAGACAACACAAGGTAAGGGTAAAACAGTGTGGCAATGCTTTATTGGACCACCAGACAACAACACATAGAACAGTCTCAGCAAAATAATCAAGATGGTGCAAAGTTGCAAGGTCTCATCTTTCCGCTGACTCGCCAGGATTAGAGCAGCTACGACTCCAGGACTTTCAGGGCTGACTACTCCCACCAGTGGCATGCCGCTTTTGGCGGGCACCTACAGAGAGGAGGTCACAACAAGCTTAGGAAGCTGATAGTCCATTCATAGTTCATGTGACCGGATGGTCCCAACCTGGCTTCTCTGAACGTCTCCATGGGACCAGGCAACTGGACGATCCCAACCTGGCATCTCCGAACGTATCCATGGGAACAGGTAACTGGAGAGTCATAATCCTGGCTTCCCCAAATGTCTCCATGGGACCAGGTGACCGGATGGTCCCAACCTGGTTTCTCCGAACATATCCATGGGGCCAGGTGACCGGTTAAAAATAAAAGCCATGTTTTACTCATCTTTGCAGCCACTGTTCCATGATGTGGCCAGTTTAACATGCTAAAACTGGTGAATGGTCCTCTTTAACCATTTCGCGCCAGAGCCTGTTTTTGCCTTCGTGACCGGGCCAATTTTTCAATTCTGACCACTGTCACTTTATGAGGTAATTACTCTGGAACGCTTCAACGGATCCCCCTGATTCTGAGATTGTTTTTTTGTGACATATTGTACTTCATGATAGTGGTAAAATTTCTTCGATATCACTTGCGTTTATTTGTGAAAAAAATGGAAATTTGGCGAAAATTTTGAAAATTTTGAAAATTTTCAAAATTTTAATTTTCATGCCCTTTAATCAGAGAGATATATCACACAAAATAGTTAATGAATAACATTTCCCACATGTCTACTTCACATCAGCACAATTTTGGAACCCAAATTTTTTTTTGTTAGGGAGCTATAAGGGTTAAAAGTTGACCAGCGATTTCTCATTTTTACAACAAAATTTACAAAAACATTTTTTTAGGGACCACATCTTATTTGAAGTGACTTTGAGGAGCCTTTATGACAGAAAATACCCAAAAGTGATACCATTCTAAAAACTGCACCCCTCAAGGTGCTCAAAACCACATTCAAGAAGTTTATTAACCCTTCAGGTGTTTCACAGGAATTTTTGGAATGTGGAAGAAAACAATGAACATTTAACTTTATTTCACAAAACTGCTACTTTAGCCTCAAATTTTTAATTTTCACAAGGGCAGCCAGAAAAAATAGACCCCAAAATGTGTTGTGCAATTTCTCCTGAGCACGCTGATACCCCATATGTGGTGCAAAGCCACTGTTTGGGCGCACGGCATGGCTCGGAAGGTAAGGAGCGCCATTTGACTTTTGGAATGGAAATTTGACTGGAATCGATAGCGGACGCCATGTTGCATTTGGAGAGCCCCTGAGGTGCCTAAACAGAGGAAACCCCCAACAAGTCACCCCATTTTGGAAACTAGACCCCTCAAGGAACTTATCTAGATGTGTGGTGAGCACCTTGAACCCCCAGGGGCTTCACACAATTTTATAATGTTGAAGGGTGAAAATAAAAAAACACATTTTTATCACAAAACTGCTACTTTAGCCTCAAATTTTTAATTTTCACAAGGGCAGCCAGAAAAAATGGACCCCAAAATGTGTTGTGCAATTTCTCCTGAGCACGCTGATACCCCATATGTGGTGCAAAGCCACTGTTTGGGCGCACGGCATGGCTCGGAAGGTAAGGAGCGCCATTTGACTTTTGGAATGGAAATTTGACTGGAATCGATAGCGGACGCCATGTTGCATTTGGAGAGCCCCTGAGGTGCCTAAACAGAGGAAACCCCCAACAAGTCACCCCATTTTGGAAACTAGACCCCTCAAGGAACTTATCTAGATGTGTGGTGAGCACCTTGAACCCCCAGGGGCTTCACACAATTTTATAATGTTGAAGGGTGAAAATAAAAAAACACATTTTTATCACAAAACTGCTACTTTAGCCTCAAATTTTTAATTTTCACAAGGGCAGCCAGAAAAAATGGACCCCAAAATGTGTTGTGCAATTTCTCCTGAGCACGCTGATACCCCATATGTGGTGCAAAGCCACTGTTTGGGCGCACGGCATGGCTCGGAAGGTAAGGAGCGCCATTTGACTTTTGGAATGGAAATTTGACTGGAATCGATAGCGGACGCCATGTTGCATTTGGAGAGCCCCTGAGGTGCCTAAACAGAGGAAACCCCCAACAAGTCACCCCATTTTGGAAACTAGACCCCTCAAGGAACTTATCTAGATGTGTGGTGAGCACCTTGAACACCCAGGGGCTTCACACAATTTTATAATGTTGAAGGGTGAAAATAAAAAAACACATTTTTATCACAAAACTGCTACTTTAGCCTCAAATTTTTAATTTTCACAAGGGCAGCCAGAAAAAATGGACCCCAAAATGTGTTGTGCAATTTCTCCTGAGCACGCTGATACCCCATATGTGGTGCAAAGCCACTGTTTGGGCGCACGGCATGGCTCGGAAGGTAAGGAGCGCCATTTGACTTTTGGAATGGAAATTTGACTGGAATCGATAGCGGACGCCATGTTGCATTTGGAGAGCCCCTGAGGTGCCTAAACAGAGGAAACCCCCAACAAGTCACCCCATTTTGGAAACTAGACCCCTCAAGGAACTTATCTAGATGTGTGGTGAGCACCTTGAGCACCCAGGGGCTTCACACAATTTTATAATGTTGAAGGGTGAAAATAAAAAAACACATTTTTAACACAAAACTGCTACTTTAGCCTCAAATTTTTAATTTTCACAAGGGCAGCCAGAAAAAATGGACCCCAAAATGTGTTGTGCAATTTCTCCTGAGCACGCTGATACCCCATATGTGGTGCAAAGCCACTGTTTGGGCGCACGGCATGGCTCGGAAGGTAAGGAGCGCCATTTGACTTTTGGAATGGAAATTTGACTGGAATGGATAGCGGACACCATGTTGCATTTGGAGAGACCCTGAGGTGCCTAAACAGAGGAAACCCCCAACAAGTCACCCCATTTTGGAAACTAGACCCCTCAAGGAACTTATCTAGATGTGTGGTGAGCACCTTGAACCCCCAGGGGCTTCACACAATTTTATAATGTTGAAGGGTGAAAATAAAAAAACACATTTTTAACACAAAACTGCTACTTTACCCTCAAATTTTTAGTTTTCACAAGGGCAGCCAGAAAAAATGGACCCCAAAATGTGTTGTGCAATTTCTCCTGAGCACGCTGATACCCCATATGTGGTGCAAAGCCACTGTTTGGGCGCACGGCATGGCTCGGAAGGTAAGGAGCGCCATTTGACTTTTGGAATGGAAATTTGACTGGAATGGATAGCGGACGCCATGTTGCATTTGGAGAGCCCCTGAGGTGCCTAAACAGAGGAAACCCCCAACAAGTGACCGAATTTTACAATCTACTCCTCTGTATAAATTAATCTAGTGGTGGGAAAATAAGTAGGTAAATGGTCACTAAACCCATAGATGAATTCCCACAGAGGTGTCATTTCCATAATGGGGTCACTTCAGGGGGGATTATGCTGTTCTGGCACTTTTCAGAGTACCAGAGCTAAAGAATCCCCCCTGAAGTGACCCCATTTTGGAAATGTCACCCCTCTGGGAATTCATCTATGGGTTTAGTGACCATTTTAACTCGATGGATGATTTCCAGAAACAAGTACGCAATGGAAGGTTTAGATTCTGGAGAACCCCCCCTGGAAATTAAGTGAGCTCTACTCGAATATGTCATTCACTAAATGAACCAAATGTTTGAATGACAAATTGGGATACATTTTTACAGTTTAAAAACGTGGTTCTGTGTGGTAGATTTTAAAGCAGTCAGTGACGCATAAGGCTGGCAATGATGGGCATTGTGGGCAATAGTAGCGGGTATCACGCCTCATTCCTCTCTTAGTACATACACGACATCTTTTCTGGGGGTTCCTTCTTGTTTCCGTTGCTGGAATAAGTGCAATAAAATGTCGCTCAGTGAGTCTTTTCACATCCTCAGATTCTAATAGATGAGCGGGGCTAACACTTTGAAAGACAAGATTTTCAATTACCTTTTCTTGATAATCAAGAAAAGGATCTGAATTTCCTGCTTTTTTGTACAACACAAAAGAATTGTATGTGGCCACCTGAAACAAATAGATAACCAACTTTTTATACCAGGTATAGGACTTTCTTGATACCTGGTATGGCTGTAGAACCTGGTCTGCAAGGTCCACACCCCCCATGTGTTTGTTGTAGTCAATGACTGACACAGGTTTTTGCTTCGGAGTGGTGGATCCTAGTTCTACAGTGGCCCTTGTGGCATCTGTGTGGATCGAGCTGAGGACAAAAATATCCCTCTTATCCCTATATTTCAGGGCAAGCAGCTCTCCGTTGCGTACAGCCCCTGACTGCCCCTTTTGGAACTTTTGGTTGACCAATGGTTGTGGAAACCCCTGACGGTTTTTACGGATGGTCCCACAAGCCCCGATGTTGTGTTCAACCAGACTTTTAAATAGGGGTATGCTGGTGTAATAATTGTCCACATATAGATTGTAGCCTTTTTGAAAAAATGGACTTATCAGCTCCCAAACAATTTTTGCAGATGTCCCCAGATAAGTAGGGCATCCTGGTGGGTTTAGTTGGCTATCTTTCCCCTCATATATGCGGAAAGCGGATGTGTATCCGGTTGAACTTTCGCACATTTTATAGATCTTTATTCCAAACCTTGCCCTTTTAGATGGGATAAATTGCTTGAGGTGCAGTCTTCCTTTGAATTTTACAAGGGACTCATCTATAGAAATATTTTGTGTTGGGGTGTAGAGGCTTAAGAATTTTTCTGACAAATTTTCAATGATGGGTCTAATTTTATATAAGGTAACCTGTCATGTTCTGGGGCATTTCTGGGCAGGCATTGACTATTGTCGTTAACATGCCAAAACCGCATGAGCATTTCATAACGGGTCCTAGGCAGAATGACTGAAAACATAGGGGTGGCTTGAACAGGGTGGTTGGACCAGTAGGATCGAATGCTCGGTTTTTTAACAAGCCCCATGGCAAATGTAAGTCCTAAAAATTTTTTTATTTCCGGGACATTAGTTGGTGTCCATAAATTTGCCCTAGCATAGTAAGATCGGGAATTCTGGCTTATGAATTGGGATGCATATAAATTTGTTTGCACGACAATATGCTCTAGCAAGCTGTCTGTAAAAAACAAATTAAAAAAATGAATTGGTCCAAAATCTTCCACCTCCACATTTATACCAGGAGTGGCGTTGAAATCAGGGCTGAATGGAGCAGCCGAATCCGAAGCCTCCCATCTGGGAAATGCTAGATCATGTGGCAAAGCCCCTTGTACACTGTCGTGCGCCAATTCACTAGTAGCAGGGACAGCGCTTGTACTGGGCAGTGTTCCCTGATTTGGAGACGTTTCTCCAGTAGCGCTATTTGCCCCTATTGTTGTACTGGTCCTTGGGCTTGAGGATGGACCAGAATCACTGCTCATTTCTGGGCTCTCAGTGTTGCCGCTACTAAAGCCCTCAAAATCCACATCTCCATCTGAGATTGCGCTGTCATCAGTGTCAGAACACAGCAGGGCATACACCTCCTCTGCGGTATAAGTCTGACGGGCCATTTTATTTTTAGATTTTTTGACTGGACTGAACGGACCGGACTGAACGGACGGGACTGATCTGACAGGACTGACTGACCTGACAGGACTGACTGACCTGACAGGACTGACTGATCTGACAGGACTGACTGACTGATCTGACAGGACTGACTGACTGACAGATCTGACAGGACTGACTGACTGGACTGATCTGACAGGACTGACTGACTGGACTGATCTGACAGGACTGACAGATCTGACAGGACTGACTGACTGACAGATCTGACAGGACTGACTGACTGACAGATCTGACAGGACTGACTGACTGACAGATCTGACAGGACTGACTAACTGACAGATCTGACAGGACTGACTGATCTGACAGGACTGACTGACTGATCTGACAGGACTGACTGACTGATAGATCTGACAGGACTGACTGACTGATCTGACAGGACTGACTGACTGATCTGACAGGACTGACTGACTGATAGATCTGACAGGACTGACTGACTGACAGATCTGACAGGACTGATCTGACAGGACTGACTGATCTGACAGACTCACTAACCCTAACTCTTACTTTCTTTTTTATTTTATTTTTTTTACTTTCACAGTGGCAAGGCTGACACAGCTCTTGTCACACTGTTTCTCCTCTGCTCTCTCACTGAGATCGGAGGAGAAACAGTGTATTTATCAGGCAGATCGCCCGGGAAAGTTTGTTGCTGAAACAAACTTCCCTGGTGATCTCTCTGATTGGCTGGTGTGACGCTGACATCATCGAGACCTGAGCCAATCAGGTCTCAATGATGTCAGAGGTCACAGCACCGGGATCCCCGCCGCTCCTGAGGTATGTGGGGGGTCCCGATCGCCGACCACCAGCTGTTACTATCTTTTAAATGCCGCGATCGCTATGGATCACGGCATCTAGAAGATAGGAACAGGTTAACATCATGGGGACCTGATCCATTCAGGTCCCCATGATGCCACATGTCAGAGCTATCGCTCTGAACCGGTACCGCAGCGCTAGCAGGACCCTGGGGGTCCTGAGCGCTGCGGGACCACCCACCGTTTTTAAACGTCGGCGCTGCACAGAGCCCGGGCAGCGCCGACGTTTATGTACAGTGGGCGGTCCTGAACCGGTTAAATCCGTTTCCTATGTACATCACATGGAAAATTGCACAAAATAAGTAATTATAATAATAATGCAAAATAAAAGAAATAATGGTCTACCTTGCATGTGTAAACTTCAATAATGTCTCCAACTGTTGATCTGAATGTTGGTGAAATGTGTATAGATAAAATATACTTTTACATAACTGCATTGATTTGTGAATTGTGTAAGAATGATTAAAGATCCCTGATAAGTCTAAAGAACAATAAACAGCGTACAGAAAACTATTGTTAAGGAAAGGCCATCCACTTCCTCTATGGGATACATATAGTGCTTGTATTTTAGCATGTAAAGCATTCTGTCAATTGATGTAATGACACATGAATTTAATGTGTTTATGCAGTGACTGTTTATTTCATTATGAGGGGGTAGATACTTTCAATGTTGTAACACATTTTCATGGTTAGAGTGATTTATTTGAGCAATCTACAGGGTTCATGTATTTGCACTGGATCATTAATTACTATGATTTTTATGCCTGCTGTTTCAATATGAAATCAATATTAGCTTGTAAATATACATTTTTATATTAGTGTAGTGAGATAAAAAATGTATACAATTCACAGCACTAATTTATTTCCTGGCGTTTTATTATCATAGTATTGCTTTAATTAATAGAATAATATGAAATATTATCGTTTTAAATGTACATTTCCTATTAGTAGATTATGCCTTAGTGTAAATGATGTGTAATAAGTTTTAATATGCTGGTGCTTACCATTTCAGCAATTTTTATAAAAAAAAACAACTACAGAGATGTATTACATGTTCTGGAAAGAAGGAAAAGGTTATGGTTAGATGGATTAGTTGTAAAGTGCAGCGTTAGTGATTGGAGTGAGGGCATATTGCTATTTTACAAACCTTTCACAATTATGAAAATAAAATTATTAATTAGCGAGGTACAGGATGTAAAATGAAAAATCAAAAATGTAAAAAAAAGACCTAGCACATCTGACAGAGTTCACAATGGTGAGTTGTGTTCTTTCTAAGTTTTTCTATGATTTCAGTCCCTGTCCTTATGTCCTTGGTGGACAGTGTCACGCATTATAAAATAACAGTCAAGACAATGGTCCACATTTATCGAAAATTGTGCCAAATTTGCGCATCTTTAGTGACTTTTTCTTCACGGAATACTTTTTTAAAGTGCTAAGAAAGTGAACATGGTCTACAAGGAGAAGTAGTTAATTATTAAAGTAGGGCTCTGGGGAATATTCTTTGAAATGCATCAGACTGCATTAAAATAATAAAAAAGGAATACTCATCCTCATTGATCTGCTTCAGCTCCTGTTCTGCTGCTTAACTGGTCCCTGCTGGTCTCTTCTTCCTGTCCTCATCCCCAAGACACTGGAAATTGAAAGAAATTGCTGAGCAGACATTTCAGGAATGGCAAAGACAGAGGAAAGAACAGTTACCAGGTGCACTGGTGGACACAAACAGAAGAGGCCACTGTTCAAGAACAGTATATGGGCCCTTTGTGGCCTAATAGCACATCATAGTTGTTATAACTGAACACTCACACGGGGATGAACAAACCAGGTGAGATGTGAAACCTGCATAACACAGGTTTGTATACAGACTAGGCAATCCCTAACCTGACTTTGAATTGTCCCTGCGTGACCAGGGAGGTTGGCACCCTAACATTATGCAATGGTACCCCCACACAACATCGGCTGATCCTGAGTGTCCTTAACTGCACCCTCAACTATACACAGAGTACACAAACAGAGGGTGAGACACAGGGCTAAAGAAGTGTTAACACAGGAATAAAAATGAAAGACGGAAGGAAAAGTGTGGGAAGCTGCCCATTTACTAAAGACTTTTCCAGCACGGAGCACCGATTTTCATTAAATCTTATTATTGTGTTTTATTAGTGACTTCTTGCTGTTTTTTATTGTTCTGCTTGCTCGTCATTATGTGTACTAATTTCACTTGTAGGGTATCCAGCATTCCAGTAATCTCATCAGTATATCAAGAGCCTCTAACCATTGTTCAAACAGCGACTAGGCCCATTACGTGAGAGTTGAAAGTAGATCTGGCAGAACCGTCACCACAGGGAGCCTCACATGCAGACCTAGGTGATGGGTTTGACCTGAGAAAAATACCTCCACTAAGCACACTTAGCTTTGGGGGAGGGTGAGAGCAGTTCTGTCCATTCAGGGAGCTGATCCCAGTGAAGGAGAAAAGAAACCACATGTTTAGTGGGATTTCGTGGACTGTCCTCAAAGGGATAGGATCTAGTCTGAGGACCTGGACCGTGGATGGATCGATGGCTTATGGAGTAGAGATCGGCTGCCAACTGGGCTGGATAAACGTGCTACAGTTGTGGGATCTGTTGTCTGGACTTGATAAACTTTCTTAAAGGACTTTTGCTACTGGATACCTTTGCTTGTATCATTTTGTCTGTCATGTGGAAGACTGTGGACTGTGACTACAGACTATAATGGCTGGAGATCCGAAATCTTTGGGACAACCAAAAGTTGGGGGACAGTATCACTTGGCACAAATGCAGTGGAACTACCACCCTGGGGAAGGGATCTTGTGGACTGAGACAATTGTATTTTGGACATTTACCTGGAATTTCTGTATTACCATGGATGTAAGGAATAAAATAGTGTTGCATCGGTAACCTGCCTAGATGATTTTTGAAACCCACAATCTCAGATCTTCACAAGTGGTGGCAGCAGGTAGGATCACCTATATCTGGACATCATACCAGGGAAAGTTACTGAGAGGTGACTTGGCAGAAGAGATGGCAGACTCCATCTACAAGAGACTCAAGAAGGAGGAGCTGAGAGCCCTTTGCTCTGAGAGAGAACTAGAGTGATTGCTCAGTAATCAGTCCCCAGCCGCCACTATTTCTCCCAGGTACCGTCCCCGCATTAAACGGGCATGTGTCCCACAACATTTGCCGTGCTCTCAACAACGCGGTTACTGGGAAGTCCACCTAACCACGAACAGGTGGACAAGTGCTTGTGAGAAGGGACGGTACATCTAGCTGATGGCACACTGGGTTAATATAGTGGAAGCCGGGACTCAGTCAGACCTTGGGACGGAACACGTCCTCCCGACGCTGAGGATTGCGGGCCCTGGGTCAATCAGGGTTGCCCCCACATCCTTCAGCTCCTGCACCTCCTGCTCCTCTTAAGCCTCTATCTCGAAAATGAGCACATCAGTCAGAAGCTGGAAGTACTGCAGCACTGCCTTGGCCAAGCGGAAACAGGCTGTGCTGAAGCTAATAAGCTTAGGTGACAAACCGCACACCGCTGAAGAGTTGTTGACAGCTCTGAAAGAGCAGGCAGATCTGTGGCTGACAAAGCTGACCCTACAGCCAGGCATGGTTGTGTGTAGCAATGGTCGGAACCTGGTGGTGGCTCTGAAGCGAGGAGAGCTCACACACGTATTATGCCTAGCCCATGTGCTTAACCTTGTGGTTCAGCGGTTTCTCAAAACCTACCCAGATCTGTTGCATCTGCTTGTCAAAGTATGCCGCGTGTGTGCCCATTTTAGAAAGTCAGCTACAGCTTCTGACTCGCCCAAGGGACGGGGACTCGGCGCCCGGGCCTTGCTGTTAGTTTTGGGGGATGCCGCGGTGGCCGGCTCCCGAGGCCGTACCCTGGGGTCACTCTTTAAAAGGAAGAAGGAATGGTGGGAAAAGGTGTTTGGGAAAGGGGAAAGTTCGTGATGCCACCCGTGGTGTCTGGTGAGACTCAACAGCGCTGCTACAGTCCTCTGAGGACGGTGATCAGGCAGCTTGGATGGTGCGGCTCCCCACAGGTGGAGCAGGGTCTCAGGGCAGCGTAGGAGAAGGGATGCTGGACAGAGGGGACCCAGCCAGGTCGGAGGAAGAATAGGCACACACACGACAGTTCACTTCAGTACCTTTACTGGTGGTGTTACAGGCACGATCCAGGGCACTGTAGAGTGAAGGGTGCATTTCAGGACTCTCCCCAGTGAGCGGGTGTGGGGCCTCCTGTTTCTTGCCTTTTCCTGTTAAGTTTATGACCTGCCTGGAGCTAGGCCTAACTTGGTCTCTGTCTTGCACCGGCTGACCTGGTGGTAGGGTCTTCTGTTGGAGTTCACACTCCCTGGTTTCTTGGGCCTCAGTGACTCCTGACCCTGGTATATCAGTCAGCTTTTGGTGTTCCTGGGACATGTAGTTCACCAGGGGTTCCGGTTGTTTCTGCTGATCCTAGAGATCCTTGCAGACTCGGACCCGGTGTCCTGTATATGGTTGTGGGGTGAGCTGGTTAAGCTCCTCTGCCCCCTATATAGCACGCTTACTCCACTTGCCTTTGGCCGCGCTCAGGGCCCTCACTAGGCTTCACACTGGCAGTAGGCCTCGCTACTCTTCACCGCTCTTATGGCATCGGCACGCCTTGGGCTCACTAACCTGAGCTCTCTGAGTCTGGACTGTGCTCCACTGCAGGATAGCTTCTGCAGGAGATCATCTCAACAGGCTTCCTTTTACAGACTGGATTCTCACAGACTGGAACTAGCTCTGGCCCCTGAGGAAACTGTTTTCCAGACTGAGCTCCACTGCAGGCTGATCTCTCTCAGGCTTCTCTACTGCAGGAACTGAACTGCCTAGCTCCACCTTCCCTTTTTATATCCTTATCCGGGCTCCCTCTGGTGGTCTGAGGTGGAAGGTGAAGGTGTGTGTATGCTGTGAGGGCCTCTTGTGGAGGAATCCATCCATGCACCCCTCTAGGATCTGTGGCACCAATGCGAAGCAGGGGCGCCACATTCCCCCCTAGCAAAGCTCAGTACTCCCGGACTGAAGTACTTTTTATAACAACAATATTAACAACTCTTCCCTTTATGGGAGGCACTTGCTTGAACGTTACATAATAAATCATTATAAATAACAAATATATACATATATACAATAAGCAACCTCAGAATTCAAGTCTCTTTTGGTGACGTTTCCCGATAGGATGTCCATCTCACAGGGCAGAGTACTTGGTAGCTTGAGGAACCCATCCCAAACCCTCCATGTAGGCCCTGGGGTGGATGCAGGGCATGGAGTTCCTAAGTTGGACCTCCTTTAGTGCCACACCAGACAGGTTTTTCTTCTGAGGTCACCTAAAGGGCACTCCAGGGAGTGCAATTATTTACAAGAAATAGTTTTTTGGGCTGCACATAGTCCTGAGCCACAAAGTTCTGTATTTACCCTGACGGGTAGTTGGAGGCAAACAAGAAAAGTGTCCATTTCACTTAGATTGTCCATTATAAAGCAAAACACAAGTTCATAAATACATATATGAAAATACACAATATAATACCCCAAGGGTAACTATCTACACTGTCAGAGTTTCTTTCTTTACTCTCTGTATCTGACAGGGGTCTGACCTCGTGTGCTACGTGTCGACATACGTGGTACTGGGATGCGTGAGGTACTAGTATTTGCACTACCTCCCATTCTGTCAGTTCTAAGAGTTGGGGAACTGCAGGGTTGCCTTAACCTCTCTACAGGACTGGCAAGTGTACCATTGGCTGGGCCTTCTTGCTCTGCTCCAACCGGGGATCCTTCTTCCGGGGATTCTTCTTGAGCAGGCTCTTCTGAAGCACTTACAGGCTCTACTTGCTGTGGATGGTCTTCTGGCTGTTGAAAGAAGTGGATCAGTGGACATATCTTCTTCTGGTTCTACGACACCAAGCTCCAGGTCCATGGGCAAATTCCCGGGTCTGGCTCGCATGAGATATGCTTGAGTACAATTGGTGGAAATCACAGGTATGTGGTTGTACAGATCTACCATTTCAGGTAGTAGGTCTGGCCACTGATTTCTCTCCTCTAGTGGTAAGGTTTTCAGCAGGTCGATAACGATGTTATTCATCTTTTCACAGAGACCGTTGGTTTGGGGGTGGTACGGTGTAGTCCGGATCTTTTTACACCCGTACAGATGGCAGAACTCCTTGAACAATTCAGCCTCAAAGGCTGAGCCTTGATCTGTCAGCACCTGCTCCGGGTATCCATGGGGCCTGCAGAAGTACGCCTGGAACATCTTTGCCACAGTTTCTGCCGTCAGGTCCTTGACGGGGGCGACCACCAGGAACTGGGAGTAGTGATCCACCATGGTCAGGGCATAGGAATATCCTGACCTACTGGGTGACAGCTTGACATGATCCAGGGCCACGATCTCCAAAGATCGAGTTGTCTTGTTGGGTTGCAGGGGTGCCTTCTGGCTGCTGTAGTCTTTTCTTCTGAGGCTACAGGGTCCATAGTTCCGGCACCACCTCTCAATGGAACTGCGCATGCCTACCCAATAAAACCGACACTTCAGCAGGGTTTCTAGCTTCTTCCAGCCCAAGTGCCCCGCCTGATCGTGGTAGGCTTCCAACAGCATCTGGATGTCTGTCTTGGGCACCACTATCTGCCATACCATCTCATGGGTTTTGGGGTTGACGTACCTCCGGCACAGCTTCTCTCTACAGATGAACAGCCGGCTCTTCACATTCCACAGCTGCTTGGCTTGTAGAGACGCTTCCTTCTCCAGGGAGGAACATTCCTGGGTTATCAGCTCTTTGATACGGCTGACAACCGGGTCGCTGTCCTGGGTCTCCTTCCAGCTGTGGTGAGGCAGGGGGTTTAACGTCTTACCGCGAGGCCTCCTGGAGGCTCGTTGCTCGTGGACCATTCCATTCCGATGAAAGGCAGGTAGTTCAATCTCCTCCAGGTCATCCACGTCTTCTTCAGTGTTCGACTGGTGAGGCATCCTGGACAGGGCATTGGCGTTGGCGGTCTTGCGGCCCGCCTGGTACTTAATAGTGAATTGGTAGTTTGACAGCCGAGCCATCCATCGCTGTTCCATGGCTCCTAGCTTAGCTGTCTCCAGATGAGTCAAGGGGTTGTTATCAGTGAAGGCAGTGAACTTACTGGAGGCTAGGCAGTGCTTGAACCGCTCGGTGATGGCCCAGACCAGGGCCAGGAACTCCAACTTGAAGCTGCTATAGTTCTCTGGGTTCCTCTCGGTCGGGCGGTGCTTCCTGCTTGCATAGGCGATCACCTTCTCTTTGCCATTCTGCTTCTGACTCAGTACAGCTCCTAATCCTTCATTGCTGGCATCAGTGTACAGCAGGAACTGTTGGCTGTAGTCAGGGTAGACTAGGATCTCTATGCCGGTCAGGATCTCCTTCATCACATTAAAGGATTCAGCTTGCTCCTTACCCCACTGGAACGGGGGATTTCTGCCTCTGGGGGACTGTCCTACCAGGAGGTCTTGCAGAGGCGCCGCTTTCCTAGTATAGTCCTTCACAAACCTCCGGTAATACCCGACTAGTCCCAGGAACTGACGTACTTCGTTGAGGCTCTTCGGCTCCGACCATTTCTGGATGGCAGTGACCTTCTCCGGGTTTGGTGCTACTCCCTCTGGACTGACAATGTGACCCAGGTACTGTACCTTTCTCTTGAGCAGGTGGCACTTTGAGGGCTTCATCTTCATCCCATACCGGGACAGTGACCAGCGACTCAAATACCTCCGCCAGGTGCTTCAAGTGGTCCTCATACGTTTTGGAGTACACTGTCACGTCATCCAGGTATAGTAGTACAGTCTCGAAGTTGTGGTGTCCCAGGCAGCACTCCATCAATCTTTGGAACGTTCCGGGGGTGTTGCAGAGTCCAAACGGCATACTATTGAACTCGCAGAGTCCCATCGGGGTGGTGAAGGCTGTCTTCTCCCGATCCTCCTCAGCAACAGCTACTTGCCAGTACCCACTAGTGAGGTCAAGGGTGGAGAAGTAATTTGCAGACTTTAAGGCAGCCAGGGATTCCTCTATACGGGGCAAAGGGTATGCATCTTTATGTGTTATGCGATTTACTTGTCTGTAATCTACACACTTTCTCATGCTTCCGTCCTCTTTCCTGACTAGCACTAGGGGAGCTGCCCAGGGACTACAACTATCCCTTACTACCCCTGCCTTCTTCATGTCGTGCAATATCTCCTTCGCCTTCTGGTAGTGTGCTGGTGGTATAGGCCTGTAACGTTCTTTGATGGGTTGATGGTCACCTGTGGGGATCTGGTGTTGAACCCCCTTAATCCTCCAAAAGTCAAGTGGGTGCTTACTGAATACTTGCTCGTATTCCTGAACCACCCGGTGTACACCCTGCTTCTGGTGGGCTTGAGTGGTGTCTGTCCCAACATGGAGCTGTTGACACCAATCCTCCACCTGGGTTGCCGGGTCATTATCCTCCACTTCGTCTGGTGAGGTTAAGGACTCCGCCGTGTGTATGGAGTTGTTATTTACTGTGTACAGTTTGGCAACAGTGGCGTAGCGTGGTCATCTAACCTCGTCCTCCCCATAGTTTAGGAGGTTTACGGGCACCCTCCCATTGCGTACATCTACTACCCCTCTAGCAGTCAAGAGTGTAGGCCTATGTTCCGAGCTAAGGGGCTCTACTACCGCCTGGTAGCTCAGTTCTTTTAGACCTATTGCTGCTCTACACCATATCAGCATTTCACTCATCTGTTACCCGTAAGTTACCAATTTCACCACCTGTTAGCTTTACCTGTTGCTGGTACATAAGGGCTCGGATGTCTTTCTGCAGCGCCCTTCTCTGCCCTGGTCTGGCAGTGTCAGCTATCTGTTGGAGCAAGAACACAACTTCTCCCAAACAGTTACTAACAATGTTAGTGCCAAGCACCATATACAAGTTTGTATCATCAGGATTAGTCTCTACTACAATTAGTTCCTGGTCCTTCAGTTCCACTCTTCCCACCTTTACTGCCACATCCTTAACCCCGACTAGGTTAAGGGGGAGGCCGTTTGAGGAATAAACGGAAAGGTTTGGAGCTGGTGGGCTTAGGTCATCCATGGACCAGAACCTTTTGTTGAAGATGTTAGGCATGATGGTTACCTGAGATCCTGTGTCTAGCAGAGCGGATGTCGCGATGCCGTCCAGCACAACGGACAGGAAAGGTCTTCCTCCCACGAACCTGCTGTACCAGTCTGTTGGGCCTGGGGGGTCTACTCCTGGGTGTCGGCCCTCGGCCCCAGGGTTTTCTCATTTAACAACAGCTCTGGATGGTGTGACCTGACTTGTGGCAGCGGTGGCAGACAGGGTCCCTCGGTGGACGGCGTTGGTCGCTGATCCTCCCAGGGGGTGGCGTTGTCCTCTTCCTCCTTCTCATTCAGGGGACATCCTCAGGGCAGTCGGCTAGCAGGATCCTTCCTTCCTCCTCGGGCTCCGTCCGCAGCTGCAGGGCACTCAGTACAGTGGTCAGGGTTTTGCTCAACTGACGCACTTCAGAGCGCAGGCTGTCCAGCTCACTAGGGGACGTTGCTTGCACCTTGGCTTCAGCAGCCACCGGGGAAAAGGTGGACGCTGCCGGCACTAGGGTGGCCCCACCCTGGTAACATTGGATAGCAGTTGTTTCCTGGGACTGCAGTCCTTTTATACCCATGTCCTTAAGGGTGTCAAAGGTGGCATCCGGATGATCCAGGGACCACCAACGCACAGTCCTGCTCTCCTCTTGGGACCTCAGTCCCCAGATAAACTGTTCCTTCAGCATTTTATTTTCATTATTGATGCTGGTTGGACTAACCTGTTTCAAAGCTCGCAGGGCTCCTTGTAAACGCCAGGCATAGTCCCGAACACTGTCCTCCGGTTGCTGAGAGCAGTTGTAGAACCTCATCCGGAGGTCTGTCTCAGTACGATTTTCAAAGACAGTCTGTAACTTTTTAAAGATTGCAGACACTGACTCCTGGTCTGCAGCCGACCAGGTTTCTACTTCTCGCTCTGCAGCACCAGTCAATTGTCCTAATACAAGCTCTTTGCTTGCCTGTCATAGAGTACATGTCCAGTATACCGTATATTTTCCTTTTAAATAAAAGTTTGCCGCTGTACTGGGGGAGCCACTTCGCTCCAGGGATGTACAGTAGGGGCATGGGTATGACAGGGGTTACAGGCCCTGCTGGTGGAGCGGCTGCTTCGGCCTGCTAGGCGCCGAGCGCGGGATGGGCATCAGGGCGGTTAACCGGTATTCCGGCGTTGTGCTGTTCTTCGGACATTCTGGCGCCCACCTAGCGAACCGTGGCCTACCTTCTTTTCTTTTCTTCCGGTAGGCCGCAGCTCCGCAGGTGACGGTCTTCTTCAGGACCTTGTGTCCTACGTCAGAGCATTCGCCGGCGTTCCTTCCAGGACCTGGCGCTTCCTGGTTTGACGTCGAGGCGTGGGGCGTGTCCGGGGCTTTGCACGCTTTAGCAGGTAAGCCTCTCAGTTTCCCGCGGTTACACCATTCTTCTCACTCGGCGGCCCAACAATGGCGGCAATCTTCGCCACAGTTAAATACACAGTTCTTACTAAAGGCACACAGTACCCGGTGGCAACGGGCACAACACTCCGTCTTTGCAGTGGGCACGGAATCCTGTTCGTGATGCCAGGGAGAGATGACGTGCCCAAGGGATGGGGACTCGGTGCCCGGGCCTTGCTGTTAGTTTTGGGGGATGCCGCGGTGGCCAGCTCCCGAGGCCGTACCCTGGGGTCACTCTTTAAAAGGAAGAAGGAATGGTGGGAAAAGGTGTTTGGGAAAGGGAAAAGTTCGTGACGCCACCCATGGTGTCTGGTGAGACTCACCAGCGCTGCTACAGTCCTCTGAGGACGGTGATCAGGCAGCTTGGATGGTGCAGCTCCCCACAGGTGGAGCGGGGCCTCAGGGCAGCATAGGAGAAGGGATTCTGGACAGATGGGACCCAGCTGGGTCGGAGGAAGAATAGGCACACACACGACAGTTCACTTCAGTACCTTTACTGGTGGTGTTTCAGGCACGATCCAGGGTACTGTAAGGTGAAGGGTGCATTTCAGGACTCTCCCCAGTGAGCAGGTGTGGGGCCTCCTGTTTCTTGCCTTTTCCTGTTAAGTTTATGACCTGCCTGGAGCTAGGCCTAACTTGGTCTCTGTCTTGCATCGGCTGACCTGGTGGTAGGGCCTTCTGTTGGAGTTCACACTCCCTGGTTTCTTGGGCCTCAGTGACTCCTGACCTTGGTATATCAGTCAGCTTTTGGTGTTCTTGGGACATGTAGTTCGCCAGGGGTTCCGGTTGTTTCTCCTGATCCTAGAGATCCTTGCAGACTTGGACCCGGTGTCCGGTATATGGTTGTGAGATGAGCTGGTTAAGCTCCTCTGCCCCCTATACAGCTCGCTTACTCCACTTGCCTTCGGCCGCACTCGGGGCCCTCACTAGGATTCACACTGGCAGTAGGCCTCGCTACTCTTCACCGCTCTTATGGTGTCGGCACGCCTTGGGCTCACTAACCTGAGCTCTCTGAATCTCGACTGTGCTCCACTGCAGGATAGCTTCTGCAGTAGCTCCTCTCAACAGGCTTCCTTCTGCAGACTGGATTCTCACAGACTGGAACTAGCTCTGGCCCCTGAGGAAACTGTTCTCCAGACTGAGCTCCACTGCAGGCTGATCTCTCTCAGGCTTCTCTACTGCAGGAACTGAACTGCCTAGCTCCACCTTCCCTTTTTATATCCCTATCCGGGTTCCCTCTGGTGGTCTGAGGTGGAAGGTGGAGGTGTGTGTATGCTGTGAGGGCCCCTTGTGGAGGAATCCGTCCATGCACCCCTCTAGGATCTGTGGCACCAATGCGCAGCAGGGGTGCCACACTTCCGCCGCCTTTTCCGTGCTTCAGCAGCGTTTTAGCTTCCAGTTCACTGACTGGTGTGTGATGTCCTCACACGTTGGAACTCTACATTGCAGATGTTGGGAAGGATTTGTGAGCAGAAGAGGGCAATTGTTGACTACCAGCATCAACACGGCTGTCGGTATTCAGGTCAGACTCCACACATAAGACCTCAGGAGTGGACATGGATGTCAGACAACTGTACCATACTCCAAAACTTTGAGGAGTCAACCAAGATGGTGAGTGGCGATGACGCCATAATTAGCGTCACCATCCCGCT
Source organism: Phyllobates terribilis (assembly GCF_046119375.1). Taxonomy (NCBI): domain Eukaryota; kingdom Metazoa; phylum Chordata; class Amphibia; order Anura; family Dendrobatidae; genus Phyllobates; species Phyllobates terribilis. The sequence continues at coordinate 1,120,658,167 of NW_027362761.1, read as the reverse complement.
TCTCTGTCTTCTGAAACGCTTTCTGATCACAATTAAAGAGGACGCATTGCAGGCAGAGCACAATGAGATGGAGCAAGGAACCATACAGGGTGATTCCACAGAGCCCAGCTTCATCTCATCCCAACGTGGATTGGGTAACAATGAGGAGGAGGAAGATCAGGAGCTAGTTTTCTTGCGCTATAGACGGTACTACCTGCACAACTGTCAGACCATCGGTTCAGCGTGGATGACCTGAGGACAGGGAGGAGGAGGAAGAGGAGGAGGATGAGAGCGTGGTCAGTTGTCCTCTTGGTGAACACATGGAAGTCTTGCCTATTAGCAGTCTGGCACACATGGCTGAGTTTATGTTACGCTGCCTTTCCCGTGACCCTGGCATTGTCCTAATTTTGGGCGCCAGTCATTACTGGTTGGTGACACTTCTAGACCCACGCGACAAGGAGAACTTTCTGTCTCTTATTCCCTTGCCAGACAGGCCTAATAAAATGGGGCAGTACCATAATTCCCTTGTTGTGGAATTATTAAAAAAATTCCCTTCTGAAAAATTTGGTGGCAGAGGTCACAGTTCATTGGACAACCAAGGAGGACAGGCGAGAGAGACTCAAATGCAATCCAGCAGAGGCAGGGGAATATTGTCAAATTCTGGGACAGTTTTCTCAGATCCTCCCATCGCATAGGCCCTGAGGCGCGGGGTATTCTCCCAAGGTGGGAAAAGTTTCGGAAAATGCTGAGGGAGTACCTTGCCGACCGTACCAACGTCCTCCGTGATTCCTCTGTGCCTTATAATTACTGGCTATCCAAGCTGGACACATGGCATGAACTGGCTCTCTACGCCTTGGAGGTACTGGCCTGCCCTACCGCTAACGTTTTGTTAGAGGGGGTTTTTACTGCAGCTGATTGAATTATAACTGATAGGCGCATCCGCCTGTCAACTGAAAATGCTGACAGGCTGACTCTTATAAAAATGAACAAGGGCTGGATTGGGCCAGACTTCTCAACACCACCAAATGATAGCAGAGTAGAATAAACTCTAATACAGTGTCTATTTTTGGTCTAATTCTATATGCTTGCACCTCTGTCTTCACACCCAGACATGAGTATAAGCTTCCTGATTTTGTCTATTTGCTCTTGTCCTCCTCCTTCTCCTCATCCTCATCCTCCACCATCATATCAGCACAATATCTAACATATCACCATATCTACGTCTCTGCAACGGGCATTGGAGTTCCTCCAAATTTTTGGCAGCTGTTGCATTCACTGCATAGGCAAACAGTATGGGAGACCCACTTCCTAAAAATGGGAACATTGTTTTCAGCAGGCCCTCCAACCTCTACGTCTCTTGCAAGTGACATTGGAGTTCCTCCAAATTTTGGCAGCAGTTGCATTCACTGCATAGGCAGACAGTATGGGAGACCCACTTCCTAAAAATGGGAACATTATTTTCAGCAGGCCCACCAACCTCTACGTCTCTTGCAGGGGACATTGGAGTTCCTCCAAATTTTTGGCAGCCATTCCATTCACTGCATAGGCAACAGTATGGGTAGGCAAACAGTATGGGAGACCAACTTCCTAAAAATGGGAACATTGTTTTCAGGAGGCCCTCCGACCTTTACGTTTGTTGCAAGGGACATTGGAGTTCCTCCAAATTTTTGGCAGCTGTTGCATTCACTGCATAGGCAAATAGTATGGGAGACCCATTTCCTAAAAATAAAAACATTGTTTTCATGAGGCCTTCAGACCTCTAATTCTCTTGCAATGGACATTGGAGTTCTTGCAAATTGTTTTGCAGCCGTTGCATTCACTGCATAGGCAAACAGTATGGGAGACCCACTTCCTAAAAATGGGAACATTGTTTTCAGAAGGCCCTTTGACTTCTACATCTCTTGCAAGGGACATTGGAGTTCCTCCAAATATTTGGCAGCCGTTGGACTCACTGCATACCCTATAACGGTATAGCAGACCCACTCCTTTCTAATGGGAACATGTCGTTACTGTGGCCCAGCTCTTTGTGTCTTCAAATTGGTATTGGGGTTTTTTCCAAATTTTAGCAGCCCTTGCAGTCACTGCATGGGCATTACCACTATAGGAGACCCACTCCTTTATAACGGGAACATTTTTTTTACCGAGACCCTACTCTATGTCTCTTCAAAGTGGTATTGGGATGCGTCCAAATTTTAGGCAGCCCTTGCAGTCACTGCATACCCAATAACAGTATAGGAGACACACTGTTTAATAATGGGAACAACAAAGCATAGCCGACATCTGGCCCTTTAAGAATATTAAGGGCCGTCTGATGGTCCTATAAAAATGTTGATGTGACTTTCAGAGTCCCTCCTTCATAAATGAAACAGGATGATGATGATGTCTCACACACCACATGCCCAGATAAGGTAGTAAAATGTTAAAATTACATTTCCTGGTAAATGCATTTTTCACCTTTGAAAGCAATGAAAAAGTGCAAAAACGCTTCAAAAACGCTACGTGTGAACATAGCCCAAGGTGTGGAGGAGCATTTTTGTTTTTGGTTATTTATTTTGCCTTATATACAAGTCATTATCCTGGAAAGGATGTTCCTTAACATTTTTCCTAGGAAAATCCATTATGGTTTTGTTTTTGTATGTTTTATTGTGAGTCCGTTAAAGTGGCGTAATACCTCTGACAACTAGTGTTGAGCCACCCCCGTAGTGTTCGAGTTCGGTTCGGTTCGTCGAACACCCGTGTGTTCGCCGAACTGTTCGTCGAACTGTTCGTCGAACACCTTCGAACACCGTTAAAACCAATGGCAGGCAAACAAAAACACATAGAAACACATAGAAAACACCTTCAAAGGTGTCCAAAAGCTGACAAACTGCTCAGAAGACACAACTAACACATGGAAAAGTGACAAGTACATATAGTCATGCGAAAAGAAAAGAGGTGGAGGAGTAAAAGGAGGGGGAGACACAGATATAGGCATGTCATGCCCTTCTAAAATCCAAAAAGTGAGAAGCCGACACGTTCAGTCCGCTCCTGCCCGTGCCACCTCCGCGTCGCCGGGTTTGTGCCAGAGCCGCGGTGAACCCTGACGGCCAGCCCCCCTCTCCCAAAACTGGTGCCTGTCCGCTGGTGGGTCGAGCGAGCCCCCCTGTGGTGGAGGCAGCTCTAAGCTTTTTAATTTAAATTGTCTCTCTAATTTGAATGAATACACTTTAAATCCATTTACAAGGATCTATTGGAGGGCAAGTCTCATGCCAGCAGCCGCGTAATTCCAGCTCCAGTAGCGTCCACTAAAGCTGCTGCAGTTAAAAAGCTTTTATAAGGATCGAGCTCGGCTGTCCACCGCAAGGCATCCTACTACCAGTCCCAGCCCCTATGCCTCGGGGTGCCTCCTGATGCTCTTCACTGAGTATCCCGTGGTCCCGAAGCATTTCCTTTGAAAAAATTAAGTGTCCAAACTACAGGTGGTGTAGCTTGCTTAACAGCCGGGATAATCCGCTGACTAGCAGACACTGCTACTAGGCACAAAGTATTTCCTGGGCTAGATGCAGTTAAAAATTTGTAATTAGATACTCTCGTTGGATGCTGAGAAAGCATTCCATAGAGTCTCCTGGCACGCCATATATGATTCTCTTAAAAAGCTTGGGGTAGGGGTCTAGGGGACCCTTTTATAGCCAAAATCACGGCCCTGTATCGCAATACGTCACCTAGGCTGAAGATAAATGGAACTGTAGCACCCTGAGGGCTCGGTTGCTACAGAGGTATTGCACCTCACCCAGAGGTGTGATATCTCACTCTCAGGTAAGGATGTAGTGTGGATCAGGACCCGACACCTGCATGCATTACACCACATTGCCGTGGGGCAGGGCGACCAATATGCCCCTGAGATGGGCACGACAGTCCCTGTCCCTGGCTGGAGTGGGGGGAGGGAACACTGAGGAAGGGGAACCCTGTAGTGCAGGAGCAGGGAGGAAGCAGTTCCTGGGTGCATTGAGAAGGGAGTATAAAAGGTGGGCACCATCTTAGTTCAGTGCAGAGAAGTCTGAGCAGAAGTGGCAGGGAGCAGGGGCTCTGCATGAGCTCTGCTCCGGAGGCGGGCCTAGTAACAGAGGCCCAGGCCTGGAAGAGGGAGAAGGAAGGAAGAGGAGCGGAGAAGGCTCCAGGAACGAGGAACGAAGGGATCCCAGGGGTGCGGACGGGCGAGTCGCCACCGCACGCCCGAATCCACCTGCGTGGAGGGGTCAGGCCAAAGGGGGAGACCGGTCCCCGAAACTAGTGGAGGCAGGAAACGACCCTCAGCTAGAAACAGGAGGCTGTGACATTTTATGTGGCGCAGCCCCTCGCTACACCCGCTAGGAAGGCACCACATAGGGTCAGGGAAACTGGCGCCAAGTTTACCAAGAGGAGGCCCGAGGCAGCCGGACAGAAGGGTTGGTAAGAAAGGCCAGACAAAGGACACACAAAGGGGGTCCTGTGAAGCGCTCCAAAGTTATCTGGGAGTTGTCTGAGCCCCTCACCTGGTGAGCACAGTACGACGTGGGCAGCCGTTACCTGCAGACGTGGTCTGGATAATAAGAACTGTGAGTAAAGGCCCTGGACTGCATCACTGACTCCGTGTCGTTACTGCTGCTGCCCTGCACCATCACCCCCATCCTCCGCATACACTGCCCTGAGGCTATACTCCTCCCGTGGGGAGTTATGCTACGCTCTGCTGCACCCACAACACCAGCCTCAGCGGTCTGCCCTGGAGCGGCGGTTCACTCTGACCGCAATCCACGGGTGGCGTAGTCGGATATTTAAACATCAAAACCACATAAATAGTTCCGCCACTGGTTTGACCGCCCTGAGCCACGGAACCGGGTCGCCGCCACGGAGACTACAACCACCAGCATCCACCAAAAAGGGTCCGGCTCCGGGTGTCCCAAGGCCCAGGGGGCGCGTCAGAACATTTTCATCACCTTTCACAATCACCAATGGGACAAGGCAGGGATGTTCTCTGTCCCCTCTCTTATACATCCTAGTGACGGAGCACCTGCTCTCATCAATTCGCCATAACCCCAATATTAGGTGGATTGAGGTGGGAGGCACCGAGTACAAGTGCTCTCTATTTGCTGATGATGTCCTAGTATATATCACTCAATCACATATATCCATCCATGCTGTTATGGCTGAAATAGATCACTTTGTTACATAGTCAAATTTTAAAATCAATGCAGCAAAGTCTGAGGCCCTCGATGTCTCCCTCCCCAAATCCATATAGGATTCCATCCAGTCCAACTTTCCCTTTGCCTGGCCCTCACAGGGTATCAAATACTTAGGAATTCCTATTCATAGAGACCTCTCCCATCTATGTTATCTTAATTTTGGGCCCTTTATTGAACAACTCCATACAGACCACGGTTGGCAAGTTAGAACTGTAAGATTCACTACGTGAACCACTGGTGTTTTGTGGAAAAGCACATGTACACTGTGTTCCAAATTATTATGCAAAAAGTGTTTAGGAGTGATAAGGGAAGAATTTGTTTGTTTGTCAGTTAAACTCATTGATGGTGATGTGTGTCAGGGCTCTTTATATCACTGTAAGCAATTGCAGACACCTGTGCTAATTAGTTTGGCAGGTGTGTCCAATGAAAGGCAAGACTACTTAAGAAGGCTGTCTCACATTATTAAGCAGCCTACATTTTCTGCCAAAATGGGAAAGAAAAAGGATGTGTCGGCTGCTGAGAAGCAACAAATTGTGGAGTGTTTAGGTCAAGGCATGACTACAATCAACATTGTGCGATGATCAGGATGAAGTGTCTTGGCAATCAAGAAGTATGTAGCTGATTCACAGTACACACGTGTGCGTGCTGATAAGGGCAAATTGAGGACTCTTTCCTACAGGCAATTACGTCAGGTTGAAAGAGCAGCGGCAAAAAAGCCTTGTCATAGCAGCAGACAAGTTTTTGAACCTGCTGGTGCCTCCAACGTCCCCCGAACAACAAGATGCAGGGTCCTTCAGAGGTTTGCAGCTGTGCATACGCCATCCTGTCGACCTCCTCTATCCACTTCACACAAGCAGAAACGGCTCCAGTGGGCCAAACATTACATGAAGACTGATTTCAAAACTGTTTTGTTCACGGATGAGTGCCGTGCAGCGCTCGATGGTCCAGATGGATGGAGTGGAGGATGGCTGGTTGATGGACACCCCACGCAAACACGGCTACAGCGCCAACAAGGAGGAGGGGGAGTAATGTTTTGGGCTGGAATCATGGGGAGAGAGATTGTCGGCCCCTTTAGGATCCCTGAAGGCGCTAAAGATGAACTCCATAATGTATGTGGATTTTCTCAAACAGCACTTCCTGCCATGGTTCAAGAAGAAGAACCGTGTATTTCACAGCAAGATCATTTTTTTGCATGATAATGCACCATCTCATGCTGCACATAAAACATCTGCATCTCTGGCTGATATGGGCATAAGAGGGGACAAACTTATGGTGTCACCCCCATGCTCCCCTGACCTCTACCACATTCAGAACCTTTGGAGCATCATTAAAAGGAGTGTCTTTGATGGTGGGAGGCAGTTCACATCTAATCAACAGCTCTGGGAGGGTATTCTGTCCTCATGCAAAACAATTGAAGCAGAAACCATCCAAAACCTGACAAATTCAATGGACGAGAGAGTTCAGAAGCTCCTTTCGAACAAGGGGTCCTATGTGAAAATGTAACATCACCTAGAATAAAGTTTTGAGTTGAAAACTGTTTGATTTCAGTTTCTAACAACCTGCTAATGCTTATAATTTCAAAAATGACCATTTTTTTGGTCTTTATTAAAATGAAAATGTTGATCGAAAAGTTTGGGGGATCTAAGAGTGTGGCAACCCAGTAGTCATGATTACTTCAAATTCTGACAATATGAGGGTCATGCTGCAGGTAGTGCAGCAAGAAGGCACTTATGTGTCTTGCGCATCTCGGAGCCCCAAAATTATTTTCCGGGCTAGATGCAGCTAAAAATTATTATTAATTTTAAATCTGGTGAAGCTTTAGTATAGATGGCCTAATAGGATCAGTGCTGCACACTGCTACAAAGCCCAAATTATTTTCCAGTCAAGATACAGATAAACATGATTAGTAATTTTAAATCTGGTGGAGCTTATTATAGATGGCCTAATAGAATCCGTGCTGCACACTGCTACAAAGCCCAAATTATTTTCCAGCCAAGATACAGATAAACATGATTAGTAATTTGAAAGCTTAAAACGGTTGGTAGGGTGATTTTAACCAATCATCAAGCTTTTACTCTCCCCAGGATGACACAGGGGTAGAAAAGTCGTTTCGGATCCATGATTTGTTCATCTTTATGAACGTGAGTCTGTCTACATTATCAGTGGAGAGCCGCGTGCGCTTATCTGTCAGCACACCACCAGCAGCGCTGAACACACGTTCAGACAGAACACTGGCTGCGGGGCATGACAAGATCTCCAAGGCGTAAGTGGCTAGCTCCGGCCATTTATCCAGATTGGAAGCCCAAAAAGAGCAAGGGTCCAGTGACACAGTCATGGCTTCAATGTTTACTTGGAGATACTCCTGTACCATCGTCTCTAGGCGTTGACTATGTGTCAGACTTCTTGTCTCCTGTGGCCTTGCAAAGGATGGGCTAAAAAAGTGGTGAAATGATTCCGCAAAATTGATGTTACCAGCAGATACTGTGGTTCTGTTACGGTTTGAGTGCTGAACACTTGACGGTCCCACGGTTGGCAAGTTGGAACTGTGAGATTCACTACGTGCACCACTGGTATTTTGTGGAAAAGCACATGTAAGATTCTGCAACAGTCTCTGCTGATACTCCTGCATGCGTGCATCCCTTTCTATGGCAGGAATAATTTCTGCAAATTTACTTTTGTACCGGGGATCTAACAGTGTGGCAACCCAGTAGTCAGGATTATTTCTAATTCTCACAATTCGAGGGTCATGTTGCAGGTAGTGCAGCAAGAAGGCACTCATGTGTGTTGCGCATCCAGGAGCACCAAGTCCCTGTTGTGTTGGTGGCGAGGTAACAATCATGCTTCCTTCCTCTGTCCTCTCCCCCCAACCTCGCACAACAGAAATGTGATCAAGGTCTCCCTCATCTGATGAGTCTTCCATCAGTTCGTCCTCCACTTCTTCCTGGGCTCCTGCACCTTCCTCACTAGTTTGGCTGCTACCATGCGCCCTGGTAAAACCATCTCCCCCACCCTCACATGCCTGCCGCCTTGGTGCTGCCGACCGTCTGAACCTTGCAGATGTTAGCCCTTCCGCATACAACTCCTCCTCCTCTACTTCCTCCACCTCCTCTTGTGCCACCACCTGACTCCGAATTCTGTTTAACATGTGCTCCAGCATGTAAATCACCGGAATAGTCATGCTGATAATGGCATCGTCAGCACTACACATCTTCGTCGCCATTTCAAAACTGTGCAGAAGGGTGCATAGGTCCCTGATCTGAGACCACTCCTCCAGCGTGATTTGCCCCACCTCTGAATCTCGTTGGCCCAGGCTATACGTCAGAACGTATTGCACCAGGGCTTGTCGGTGCTGCCACAGTCGCTGCAACATGTGCAGAGTTGAATTCCACCGGGTAGGCACATCGCATTTTAGCCGGTGAAGTGGCAGGCCCAACGACTTCTGTAGAGATGTAAGTCACTGAGCTGCGGGATGCGAACGGCGGAAGTAAGCACACAGCGACCGTGCCCTCTGCAGAAGGCCATCTAGTCTGGGATAGTGGGCTAAAAATTGCTGGACAACCAGGTTCAACACGTGAGCCATACAAGGCACGTGTGTGACATTGCCCCGGCGAAGGGCCGCACCCAGGTTTGCAGCATTGTCGCACACGGCCTTCCCTGGTTTCAGGTCCAGTGGAGACAACCATTCATGAAATTGGTTCTCCAGAGCTGACCACAACTCCTCAGCTGTGTGACTCACATTTCCCAGACATTTCAATGTAAAAACCGCCTGATGACGTTGAGCCCTACTGCCAGCATAGTAAGGAGGTGTGCAGGATCCCTTCTGCGCAGTTGGTGATAATTCTAAGCGGTATGTGTGGAGAAAACCAGGCACTGCTCATCACTTGCCCAATACAATCCCAACAGTGAAACATGGTGGTGGCAGCACCATGCTATGAGGGTGTTTTTCAGCTGCAGGGACAGGACGACTGGTTGCAATTGAAGGAAGCATGAATGTGGCCAAGTACAGACATATCCTGGATGAAAACCTCTCCCGGAGTGTTCTGGACATCAGACTTGGCTGAAGGTTCACCTTCCAACAAGAAAATGACCCTAAGCACACAGCTAAAATAACAAAGGAGTGGCTTCAGAACAGCTCTGTGATTCTTGACTGGCCCAGCCAGAGGCCTGACCTAAACCTAATTGAGCATCTCTGGAGAGACCTGAAAATGGCTGTCCACAAACGTTCACCATCAAACCTGACGGAACTAGAGAGGATCTGCAAGGAAGAATGGCAGAGGATCCCCAAATCCAGATGTAAAAAGCTTGTTGCATCATTGCCAAAAAGACTCATGGCTGTACTAGCTCAAAAGGGTGCTTCTACTCAATACTGAGCAAAATGTCTGAATACTTATGACCATGTGATATTTCAGTTTTTCTTTTTTAATAAGTTTGCAGAAATGTCTACATTTTTGTTTTTTTTCAGTCAAGATGGGGTGCAGAATGTAGTTTAATGAGAAAAAAAATGAACTTTTTAGAATTTACGGAATGGCTGCATTGAAAGAAAGAATGAAAAAATTTTCAGGGTCTGATTACTTTCCGTACCCACTGTGAATACACTGCTCAAAAAAATAAAGGGAACACTCAAATAACACATCCTAGATCTTAATGAATGAAATATTCTAATTGAATACTTTGTTCTGTTCAAAGTTGATTGTGCTGACAACAAAATCACACAAAAATCATCAATGGAAATCAAATTTATTAACCAATGGAGGCCTGGATTTGGAGTCACCCCCAAAATCAAAGTGGAAAAGCACACTACAGGCTGATCCAACTTTGATGTAATGTCCTTAAAACAAGTCAAAATGAGGCTCAGTATTGTGTGTGGCCCCCACATGCCTGTATGACCTCCCTACAATGCCTGGGCATGCTCCTGATGAGGTTGCGGATGGTCTCCTGTGGGATCTCCTCCCAGACCTGGACTAAAGCATCCGCCAACTCCTGGACAGTCTGTGGTACAACGTGACGTTGGTGGATGGAGCGAGACATGATGTCCCAGATGTGCTCAATCGGATTCAGGTCTGGGGAACGGGCGGGCCAGTGCATAGCTTCAATGCCTTCATCTTGCAGGAACTGCTGACACACTCCAGCCACATGAGGTATGGCATTGTCGTGCATTAGGAGGAACCCAGGACCAACCGCACCAGCATATGGTCTCACTCTGAGGTTCTCATCTCGGTACCTAATGGCAGTCAGGCTACCTCTGGTGAGAACATGGAGGGCTGTGCGGCCCTCCAAAGAAATTCCACCCCACACCATTACTGACCCATTGCCAAACCGGTCATGTTGAAGGATGTTGCAGGCAGCAGATCACCCTCCACGACGTCTCCAGACTCACCCTCCACATCTCCTGGTGTACTGGCTTGTCTCCTGGTAGCGCCTCCAGCCTCTGGACACTCCGCTGACAGACACAGCAAACCTTTTTGCCACAGCTCGTGTTGATGTGCCATCCTGGATGAGCTTCACTACCTGAGCAACTTCTGTGGGTTGTAGAGTCTGTCTCATGCTAACACGAGTGTGAAAGCCCAACCAACATTCAAAAGTGACCAAAACATCAGCCAGAAAGCATTGGTACTGAGATGTTGTCTGTGGTCCCCACCTGCAGAACCACTCCTTTATTGAGGGTGTCTTGATAATTGCCAATAATATCCATCTATTGTCTATTCCATTTGCACAACAGCATGTGAAATTGATTGTCAATCAGTGTTGCTTCCTAAGTGGACAGTTTGATTTCACAGAAGTTTGATTTACTTGGAGTTATATTCTGTTGTTTGTGTTTACTTTATTTTTTTGAGCAGTGTATATATATATATATATATATATGTTATGTTCTGCTACCAAAGCTAAGGAAAGAGAGGAGATCTGTCCCTACTATAGGACTAAGCTGAATCCCTACGATGTAACAGGGAACCTGATCCTGCGATCAGACCTGCTAAAGTCCTAATCTAGTCTGTACGGAGACCTATAGATGTGGGGAGGGAATCCCTACAAGTACTAAGGACTGGGAGGAATATGGGACACCTCCTAACAGAAATAGTAGCAGACAGACGAACAAACAAAATAGATAGAACATAGAGGTCCGTAGACCAAGCAAACTAACAGAGTTAGATACAGAGCACAGGCTAGCTAGAACGTAGATATACAATGAAGTCCAGCAAAGCCAGAAGGGCGGAGCAGGACTAAATAGGCCAACAAGGTCATGTGACCAGCAAAGGAAAAAAAACCTAACAGCAAGGTTCTAACAGTACCCCCCCTTCTAAGAGGATCCTCCGGATCCCCTAGGACCAGGCTTATCAGGAAATCTCCTGTGGAACGCTCTGATAAGTCTGGACGCGGAAACATCATCTGACCTCACCCAAGAGTTATCCTCGGGTCCGAAACCTTTCCAGGCCACAAGATACTGCAAACTACCTCTATACCGTCTAGAGTCAAGGATGCGAGAAATTTCATATTCCCCGTCCTCCACCACCGGAGGAACAGAGGCAGAGGCGTCACCATCCGACACAACAGCTTTTTTTAACAGAGAGACATGAAAGACCGGATTAATTCTCCAGGAGGTAGGAACCTCCAACCTAACAGCAGATTGGTTGACAACCTGAAGCACCTTAAAGGGCCCTACAAACTTGGGACCCAATTTCTTAGAAGGAATCCTCAACCGCAGATTCCTAGAGGACAACCAAACCATGTCACCAACAGCGAACAAAACCTCCTGTCGTTTCCTATCAAAGTAGTCTTTAGATTTTCTGTTGGCCTCCTGAAGATTACCACGCACATCCGTCCAAACTCTTTCCAAATCACCGGAAAAATTCTCCTCCTCAGGCACGGCAGATCCCAACTTGGAGAACGACCCAAACGACGGATGTCTCCCAGAACAACAAAAAAAAGGCGAACAACCAGCAGAAGAAGATGTATGATTGTTCAGAGCAAATTCGGCAAGTGGCAGAAACTCAGACCACCCCTCTTGATTGTCTGCCACAAAACAACGCAAGAACTGCTCAACATCCTGGTTTTTCCTTTCTGTCTGGCCATTAGATTCAGGATGATATCCGGACGAAAACGACAAATGAATTCCCAACCTGTCACAAAAGGCACGCCAAAAACGTGCCACGAACTGAGGACCCCTATCAGAAACAATGTCAGTAGGAACGCCATGAAGTCTGACAATTTCCTTGACAAAGGCCTTAGCGAGAGTTTTAGCGCAGGGCAGTTTGACGAAGGGAACCAAGTGACACATCTTGCTAAAACGGTCCACGACCACCCAGATGACAGTAAAACCCTCAGAGGGGGGAAGGTCAGTTATAAAGTCCATAGCCAAATGTGTCCAAGGAGCACTGGGGACCTCCAAAGGACAAAGCAACCCCGCAGCAGGAGTATGTGAGGACTTAGATCTAGCACATATAGTACATTGGCGCACCCACTTAATGACTTCCTTCTGCCATCCAGGCCACCAAAAACTGCGACCCACCAGTCTCTTGGTCTCAGAGATTCCGGGATGACCTGCCAACCGAGATTCGTGACACTCAACAAACAAATCTCTCCTAAAGGTCCCAGGCACAAACAACCTCCCATGAGGAGTGTTAGATGGGGCATTCTCCTGAGCTTTAAGAATCTCATCTTCCAAAACGGAGTCTAAAGCAGCTATCACAACACCTTCTTGTAAAATGTTTTCCTCTTTCTCAGCACCGACTATGGGAGAAAAACTGCGAGACAAGGCATCCGCCTTAACATTCTTAGTACCAGGGATGTAAGTAACGGAGAAATTAAACCGCGAGAAAAACAGTGCCCACCTAGCCTGACGGGCATTCAGGCGCTTGGCAGCATCAAGATATATCAGATTTTTATGATCCGTAAGAACCTGAACGGGAAATTCCGCACCTTCCAAGAAGTGGCGCCAGTGTTCAAATGCGAGTTTAATAGCCAATAATTCCCGATTACCAATATCGTAATTCAATTCAGTCTCCGAAAATTTTTTTGAAAAAAAGGCACAGGGATGTAATCCATCCCCGTTATCCTGAGACAATACTGCGCCAACCCCCACAGAGGAAGCATCAACCTCAACCAAAAACGGCCTAGTAACATCAGGCTGCATAAGGATGGGAGCAGAGGTGAACCTCTCCTTGAGATACACAAAAGCTTCAATGGCCTCAGAAGACCACTGAACCGCATCAGCACCTTTCCTGGTGAGATCAGTCAGAGGTTTGACAATACTAGAAAAATTTTTTATGAACTTTCTATAGTAATTGGCGAAACCCAAAAACCTCTGTATCGATTTCAAACCAATAGGCCTAGGCCATTCCTGCACAGCCTGAACCTTAACCGGATCCATCTCAAAACCTTTGCTGGAGATAATGTAGCCCAAAAAACTAATTCTCTGTACAGCGAACTCACATTTCTCCAGCTTAGCAAAAAGCGAATTGTCCATTAATAACTGTAATACCTCACGCACGCTCCGCCAATGAGACTCCAGATCTGGCGAATAAATCAAAATGTCATCCAAATACACAACCACATTTTTACCGATCAAAGGTCTAAGGATGTCATTAATCAGATTCTGAAAAAATGCAGGAGCATTAGTAAGACCAAAAGGCATAACCAGATTCTCAAAATGACCCACAGGAGTGTTAAAAGCAGTCTTCCATTCATCACCTTCCTTCATGCGCAACAGATTGTATGCCCCCTTAAGGTCAATTTTAGAGAACCACTTGGCCCCCAATAACTGGTTAAACAGATCAGGAATCAATGGCAGTGGGTAAGGATTGCGTACCGTAATTTTGTTAATCTCACGAAAATCCAGACAAGGACGTAAACCGCCGTCCTTTTTTTTTACAAAAAAAAATCCAACCGCCACAGGAGACTTAGAGGGCCTAATGTGACCGGCGGCCAAGCTTGTCTGTATGTATTCCTCCAAAGCCTTCCTCTCAGGAATAGTAAGGTTAAATAAACGACTCTTAGGAAGAGTCGCTCCAGGGACAAATTCAATAGAACAATCATAGTCTCTATGGGGAGGCAAAACCTGCGATTCTTTCTCAGAAAAAACTCTCCAAAAATCCTGAATAGGAACAGGCAATTCTCCCCTATCCAAAGCTGCAATACGCCCGTTACAACACTTGTCATAACATTTATGGCTCCAGGATTTAATTTCACTGGTAGACCAATCCAGTACAGGATTGTGAAATTTTAACCAGGGCAAACCCAATATTACTGGAGAAGGCAAGTTATTCAACACTACCAAATCCAATTTCTCATGGTGAACACCATTAATAGTGAGAGGAAATTCACTGACCTTGAGAGTAATATTCTTCAAAGGGGAGCCATCCACAGAAACCACAGCAATGGGGGATGATAAAGGTTCAGGTTTTAAATTGAGTTTTTCCACGAATACCCCATCAATTACATTCAGTGTAGACCCGCAATCAACAAACACCCGAAATTCCATCAATTTTTTCTGAGCAATCGTGGAAGCAGCTAAAAATACACCCTTGGAATTTAAACAGGCAATACGGGCGTGACTGACCATTTTTTTTTTTTTCTTCATACGAAGCTCACAGCCTTTAATCAAATGACCAGATTTTCCGCAATAGAAACACAAGCCTTCCGAAAAACGACGGTCTTTTTCTTGAGAGCGAGGTGCCACCGATCCAATCTCCATCGGTTCACCACTGTTAATACACACATTATCATAACCAGAAACTGACATAGCAGAGGATTTGCTCTCATTAACCCTAGCACGCAGTCTTCTATCCACCCGTATAGCTAATTGCATAGCCTGTTGCAAATCCTCAGGTGTAGGATAAGCAATTAGCAGGTCTTTAACCCTTTCACTGAGCCCAGCAAGAAATAGACTTTTCAGAGCAGAATCGTTCCACCCTGTTTGAGTGGACCAACGACGAAAATGTGTACAATATTTTTCCACATTACCCGATCCTTGTTTTAAACGTCTCAACTCAGTCTCAGCTGATGCGACACGGTCAGGATCATCATATAATAGTCCCAAAGCAGAAAAAAAACTATCCACTGATCTGAAGCATGAATCACTAGGTTGCAAAGAAAAGGCCCACTCCTGAGGCTCTTTGCGCAAAAGTGACATTATGAACCCTACGCGCTGGGATTCATCCCCAGAGGACTTAGGTCTCAAACGAAAATACAATAAGCAAGCATTTTTAAATGAAAAAAATTCTCGGTGTTCACCAAAAAATAAATCCGGCAAACATACCTTAGGCTCCAAGAAATGTGCTCCAGGACAGTTACTCACGTGCTGACGGAGCTCGGCCACCTCCAGAGAGAGTACCTGCAGGCGATGAGCCAAATCCTGAACCGACACCATGATGGAACAGAAAAATCTTTCCTTAGAGAATTTGCTGGCTGGACTTACTGTTATGTTCTGCTACCAAAGCTAAGGAAAGAGAGGAGATCTGTCCCTACTATAGGACTAAGCTGAATCCCTACGATGTAACAGGGAACCTGATCCTGCGATCAGACCTGCTAAAGTCCTAATCTAGTCTGTACGGAGACCTATAGATGTGGGGAGGGAATCCCTACAAGTACTAAGGACTGGGAGGAATATGGGACACCTCCTAACAGAAATAGTAGCAGACAGACGAACAAACAAAATAGATAGAACATAGAGGTCCGTAGACCAAGCAAACTAACAGAGTTAGATACAGAGCACAGGCTAGCTAGAACGTAGATATACAATGAAGTCCAGCAAAGCCAGAAGGGCGGAGCAGGACTAAATAGGCCAACAAGGTCATGTGACCAGCAAAGGAAAAAAAACCTAACAGCAAGGTTCTAACAATATATATATATATATATACAGTGCCTACAAGTAGTATTCAACCCCCTGCAGATTTAGCTGGTTTGATAAAATGCAAATAAGTTAGAGCCTTCAAACTGCAAATGAGAGTAGGTTTTATGAACAGAAGCATAAATCTTACAAACCAAAAAGTTATGTTGCTCAGTTGAATTTTATTAAATTTTAAACATAAATGTGTGGGTCAATTATTATACAACCCCTATGTTTAATATTTTGTGGAATAACCCTTGTTTGCAATTACAGCTAATAATCGTCTTTTATAAGACCTGATCAGGCCGGCACAGGTCTGTGGAGTTATCTTGGCCCACTCCTCCATGCAGATCTTCTCCAAGTTATCTAGGTTCTTTGGGTGTCTCATGTGGACTTTATTCTTGAGCTCCTTCCACAAGTTTTCAATTGGGTTAAGGTCAGGAGACTGACTAGGCCACTCCAACACCTTGACTTTTTCCCTCTTGAACCAGGCCTTGGTTTTCTTGGCTGTGTGCTTTGGGTCGTTGTCTTGTTGGAAGATGAAATTACGACCCATCTTAAGATCCTTGATGGAGGAGCGGAGGTTCTTGGCCAAAATCTCCAGGTAGGCCGTGCTATCCATCTTCCCATGGATGCGGACCAGATGGCCAGGCCCCTTGGCAGAGAAACAGCCCCACAGCATGATGCTGCCACCACCATGCTTGACTGTAGGGATGGTATTCTTGGGGTCGTATGCAGTGCCATCCAGTCTCCAAACGTCACGTGTGTGGTTGGCACCAAAGATCTCGATCTTGGTCTCATCAGACCATAGAACCTTGAACCAGTCTGTCTCAGAGTCCTCCAAGTGATCATGAGCAAACTGTAGACGAGCCTTGACATGACGCTTTGAAAGTAAAGGTACCTTACGGGCTCGTCTGGAACGGAGACCATTGCGGTGGAGTACGTTACTTATGGTATTGACTGAAACCAATGTCCCCACTGCCATGAGATCTTCCCGGAGCTCCTTCCTTGTTGTCCTTGGGTTAGCCTTGACTCTTCGGACAAGCCTGGCCTCGGAACGGGAGGACACTTTCAAAGGCTGTCCTGGCCGTGGAAGGCTAACAGTAGTTCCATAAGCCTTCCACTTACGGATGATGCTCCCAACAGTGGAGACAGGTAGG
Source organism: Phyllobates terribilis (assembly GCF_046119375.1). NCBI lineage: Eukaryota > Metazoa > Chordata > Amphibia > Anura > Dendrobatidae > Phyllobates > Phyllobates terribilis. The sequence goes on along the minus strand of NW_027362761.1, from coordinate 1,120,641,008 downwards.
CCCAACTCCTTGGAAAGGGTTTTGTACCCCTTGCCAGCCTTGTGACCCTCCACGATCTTGTTTCTGATGTCCTTTTAATGCTCCTTTGTCTTTCCCATGTTGACCATGTCTGAGTGCTGTTCACAAGTTTGGGGAGGGTCTTAAATAGTCAGAAAAGGCTGGCAAAAGAGATCCCGAGGGGAGTTATCCCATTCTATGCTGCGCACACAACACCAGCCTCAGCGGTCTGCCTCGCAGCGTTGGTACTCCCTGACCGCAATCCACGGGTGGCGCAGTCGGACAATTAACCTCAAAACCTAAGAAAGACTGCCACTGGTTTGACCAGCCTGAGCCACGGGACCGGGTCACCGCCACGGAGACTACAGACCCCAGAGACCCGGCACCGGGTATCCCACACACGTGTACACACGGCCCAGGGGGCGCGTCACATGCAGTACAGCATATTACAAACATAAGTCCCATTATTGGGGAGTGGGTGTCCTATAGTATTTGCTTATACTTTCCCAGCAAAAGCTGCCAAAAATTAGGATGGAGAAACTTGCAATGCCCCTTACAAGAGCCATGCAGTACAGCATATTACAAACATAAGTCCCATTATTGGGGAGTGGGTGTCCCATAGTATTTGCTTATGCTTACCCAGCAAAAGCTGCCAAAAATTAGGACGGAGCAACTTGCAATGCCCCTTACAAGAGCCATGCAGTACAGCATATTACAAACATAAGTCCCATTATTGGGAAGTGGGTGTCCCATAGTATTTGCTTATGCCTTGCAAGCAAAAGCTGCCAAAAATAAGGACGGAGGAACTTGCAATGCTGGCACCCTGGTGGTATAGTGGTGGTGGAGGCTGAGGATAAGGAGAAGAAGATTAAACAGCCGAAACGAGGAAGCGTATACCCATGTGTGGGTGTGAAGCGGTGCATGTGAATACACCTCCCGAAAAAACACAGTGGATTTGACTTTATGTTACTCTGCTGTCATTTGGTGGTGATGAGAAGTCTGGCCCAATCCAGCCCTTGTTCATTTTGATAAGGGTCAGCTTGTCAGCATTGTCAGTTGACAGGCGAGTGCGCTTATCAGTTATAATTCCCCCAGCGGCACTAAAAGCACGCTCCGATAACACGCTAGCGGCAGGGCAGGCCAGGACCTCCAAGGCGTACAGAGCGAGTTAATTCCAAGTGTCCAGCTTGGATACCCAATAATTAAAAGGCACAGAGGAATCACGGAGGACGCTGGTACGATCGGCAGGGTACTCCCTCACCATCTTTTGAAACTTTCCACACCTTGTGAGAGTACCCCGCGCCTCAGGGCCTGTAAGCTGGGAGGGTGTCAGAAAACTGTCCCAGAACGTTGACAGTGTTCCCCTGCCTCTGCTGGATTGGAGTTGCATCTCTCTCGTCTGTACGTCTTGGTTGGGCAACGAACTGTGACCTCTGCCACTAGCGTGTTCAGATGGGAATTTTTTTAAGAGTTCTGCAGCAAGGGTGTAACATACCTGGCGGCGCCCTTGCATGGTGGTCCATCTCCCACTGTGCAAGAGCGCGCACTTGATCTCCAGTCCAGAATGTCTCTCTGGCTTCCCTCCATGCTGTCTGTTTGTGTCTGTTTCTGCTGCTTAAGGGCGGCGCCCGATCACTTCCTGCTTTTTGTACCTGCTGTGGGTCACACCCCTTGTGCGTCCTCAGCCTATTGCTGTCTGTCACCTGGTATATAACCCAGCTGCTCCAATCAATCCCTGCCTGAGCATTGTGATTCATTCAGTGTGTGCTTGCACTCTGAAGGTGCCAGGTCCCGTTCTGTGTTTCTCTTGTCTGCCTATCCTGGAGGCTGTATTTCCAGGCCTGTCTGAACACGCTCCTAGCCTGTTTCCCCCGCCTTCTAGGGGCCGATTACCTAGACCCGCTCCTGTATCTTGTCTGTCCTGTCTGAACACGCTCCTAGCCTGTTCCTCCCGCCTTCTAGGGGCCGATTACCTAGACCCGCTCCTGTATCTTGTCTGTCCTGTCTGAACTCGCTCCTTGCCTGTTCGTCCCGCCTCTCTGGGGGCCGTATTCCCAGACCTGCTCCTGTATCCCGCTGCAGTGTCGGTCTCTTCCGTACACTCAGTTCCAGTCTGAACTCTCTCCTATCCTTTACCTATTTTGCCTCTATGTCCGTTCCTTTCCTTTTTCTGCAGAGTCTGAACTCGTACCTAACTCCTGCTTGTTGTCTCTGTACTCCCGTTTGTGAGTTTGTGGTCCACTCGCTGCTTCACTGCGGGTGCCCTGTGGGTGTCTGTCTCTGCCTTTCCCTTCCTGTCTGTTCCGTGTGAACAGAGCCCTGTCCGTCCTGCTCTGACTCCTTGCTCACTGCTCTGGCAGCCTTGCTCCGCTCTGACCCTTTTGCTCACTGCTCCGGCAGCCTTGCTCCGCTCTGACCCTTTTGCTCACTGCTCCGGCAGCCTTGCTCCGCTCTGACCCTTTTGCTCACTGCTCCGGCAGCCTTGCTCCGCTCTGACCCTTTTGCTCACTGCTCCGGCAGTCTTGCTCTGACTCCTTGCTCACTGCTCCAGGCGGCCTCGTCCTGCTCTGACTCCTTGCTCACTGCTCCGGCAGTCTCGCTCAGCTCTGACCCTTTGCTCACCGCTCCAGGCAGTCTCGTCCTGCCCTGCTCTCGCTCACCTCTCTGGGCGGCCTCACTCTGCTGTGTTTGTCCGCCACATCTGTGGTTCTGTTCCAGAGTCCCAGTGTGTACTGGGTCCTATCCCGCCTGTGTTCCTACCTGCTAGTGCTTTCCTGTCTGCACTCTAGCCGTGCTTGCCTGTACCCCCCTGCCTGCATACCCGCCTGCCTGCATACCAGTCGTGCCTGCCTATTCCCACCAGTCTGTGTGCCAGCCTAACCAGTCTGTTCCTGTATTCCCCTGTGTGGGTCAACAGCCGTGTCCGGGGTCTGGTCCCTCTGCTCGGTTCCTCCTTGGTGCACTGGCGTCGTATGCCGTCGTGCGACCCTGGTCGGATCGGGTGAATACCTAGTTACGCCCCTCCAGGCATTCACTCTCCGGCACGGTCCAGTGGAATCACACGCACACGCCGCTCAGCCCGGGCGTGTGCATTACAAAGGGCCTTCTGGTATTGCCCCATTTTTGTAGACCTCTCCACCTCAGGAATAAGAGAGTGAAAGTTCTCCTTGTAGCGGGGGTCTACAAGTGTCACCAACCAGTAATGACTGTCACCCAACATTTTGACAATGCGAGGGTCACGGTTAAGGCAGCGTAACATAAAGTCAGCCATGCGTGCCAGACTGGTAACGGGCAAGATTTCCGTGTCCTCACCAAGATGACGACTGACCATGCTCTCCTCCTCCTCCTCCTCTTCTTCCTCCTCCCCCCTGTCCTCAGGCCACCCACGCTGAACCGACGGTATGACACTTGTACAGGTACTACCGTCTACAACGCATGATAGCAGCTCCTGTTCTTCCTCCTCCTCCTCCTCCTCCTCTCCCTCATTGTCCCCCAATGCACGTTGGGATGAGATGAGGCTGGGCTGTGTGTAATCGCCCGCTACGGCTTCTTGATCCATCTCATCATACTCTGGCTGCAATGCCTCCTCTTTAATTCTCTGCAGAGAACGTTGCAAAAGACAGACAAGTGGGATGCTGACACTAATGATGGCGTCATCGCCACTCACCATCTTGGTGGCCTCCTCAAAGTTTGTCAGGATGGTACATATGTCAGACATCCAGGTCCACTCCTGAGGTCTTATGTGTGGAGTCTGACCTGAATATCGACAGCCTTGTTGCAGCTGGTACTCCACAACTGCTCTCTTCTGCTCACAAATCCTTTGCAACATGTGGAGGGTAGAGTTCCAATGTGTGGGGACATCACACACCAGTCGGTGTGCCGGAAGCTGCAAACACTGCTGCAACACAGCAAGGGCGGCAGAAGCTGTAGCCGGCTTGCGAAAATGAGCGGACAGCACAGCCTGTTGCCGCTTGGCGGAGGCAGTACTGCAATGCTTCCAGCTTGTAACTGGTGATATCTGAGATGGAGGCTGACCATGAGGAGGAGGAGGAGGATGCTCAGGAGCTGTACACTGTGGGGGGCAACTCTGACTGACATAGGGCCCGCAATCCTCGGTGTGGGGAGGATGTGTTCCGTCCCAAGGTCCGACTGGGTCCCGGCTTCCACTATGTTTACCCAGTGTGCCGTCAGAGAGATGTACCATCCCTGGCCACAAGCACTTGTCCACGTGTCCGTTGTCAGGTGGACTCTCCCAGTAACTGCGTTGTTGAGGGCACGGCAGATGCTTTGGGACACGTGCTTGTGTAGTGCGGGGATGGCACACCGGGCAAAATAGTGTCGGCTGGGGACCGAGTACCGAGGGACGGCCACTGCCATAAGATTGTGGAAGGATTCCGTCTCCACCAGCCTAAAAGGCAGCATTTCCAATGCAAGCAGTCGTGAAATGTGCGCATTTAGGACTGTGGCCTGTGGGGCGTTAGCTGCGAATTTCCGCTTTCGTTCAAAGGTCTGGGATATGGACAATTGAACGCTGCGGTGGGACGTGGACGTGGACGTTGATGCTGTTTCTTGAGAAACTGCCATAACAAGTGAAGACTGAGAGGAGGGGGCATCTTTACATGCAGTATGGACAGGGGATTGCCTTGCACACACAACAGGGGGTTCTATTGCACGCACAACAGTGGAAGAAGCAGTGGTGACACCCGCTGACACTGGTCGTGGACCCTGGGTTTCGCCCCACTAAGTCGGGTGCTTTGCTGCCATGTGCCTGATCATGCTGGTGGTGGTCAGGCTGGTAGTTTTGTCACCCCTGCTGATGCTGGCATGGCAGGTGGAACACATGGCCTTTTTGGGGTTATCAGCAGAGTCTTTAAAAAAATTCCAGACTCTGGAAGACCTACCGCTTGTACTGGCAACGTCCCTCGTGTTGGTGTTACGGGGAACGGTTGCCTGCCTTCTGTCTGCGGCCACCACACTGCTTCTTCCTGCCTGTTGGGGTACTCTGCATCCCTCCCCCTGTGTGCTGCTGGCCTCGCTCTGCATGTCCTCCTTCCATGTTGGGTCAGTTACTAGATCATCCACCACCTCCTCCTCTTCCACTTGCGCACCACGATCTTCCTCCTCACTTCCTGGCAATTGTGTCTCGTCATCGTCCACCTCTTGTGACAGATTGCCAACGTCGACTTCCTGTGGCCGTGGCTGTTCAAATATTTGGGCATCGCATCATGGGATCTCCTCTTCCACCACTTCAAGCATATCAGGCGAGGGGCCCAAATATGGAAATGGACCAGTGAACAGCTCTTCAGAGTGTCCAAGTGTGGGATCACTTGCTGTCTGAAGACACTCGGCATGGTGGGAGGAAGGAGCATCAGGGTGAGGAGGAGTATGCGGTCGAGACTCACGGCTACTAAGAGTTGACCGTGTGGAAGACAGACCGAAGGTGGTGGTGCCCAGGTAACTGGAAGTATTATCTGCTATCCAATTAATAACCTGTTCACACTCATCAGTTCTCAATACTGGTGTTGTTCTGTGCTTCCCTAGTAATTCGGTCAAGAAGTGGGAGCGAGAAGATGTGGCTGTTGGTTGTGGCACATTTTCACCTTGGCCACTGCCCCATTCTCTGCACGAACGATCACCAGAACGTCCACTTCCACGTCCCTTGCCACGCGCCTTGCCCATTGTAAATTAAGTAAAATAGCTTACACTTGCACTATCAATGGAAAAAGGGTAATAAAGAGTAGATTAGAACCGTGGAAGAGGAAAACCACAGTTATTATTTACTGGGGTATACCACACTTTTTTAAATAGAGATATTTGCGGCTGAACAGTGAGCAACACTCTCAAACTGCTTTTTTTTTTAGATACCAAAGGCCCAAAACTGGATAGTACAGCGATTTGACCCGTGGAACTGCGAAACCACACTGGGATGTCGGGCCTACACAAGACTATTATCAACAGATATATTTTTGTGTCACAACAGTCAGGAGACACTATTGTTTTTCTTTACGGAAAAAACGACCAAAACCTGAATAATAGAGATTTTTTACTGTGGGATGGCAAAACCACAGTTATTGTTTACTGGGGTATACCACACTTTTTTAAATAGAGATATTTGCGGCTGAACAGTGAGCGACACACTCAAACAGTTTTTTTTTTAGATACAAATGGCCCAAAATGGATAATACAGAGGTTTGAACCGTGGAAGTGCAAAACAACACTTCTGTTTCTCTAGCCTACACCAGACTATTTTCAACAGTTATATTTGTGTCTGAAAAATCAGAGACACGCTTTTTTTTGGGGGGGGGGGGAACACACCAAAAGGTTAATAAGACGGGTATTTGTACAGTGTGAAGGAGGGAAAAAAAAGGAGGATTTAGATGAAAAAAAAAGGATTTTTCCTGGCCCACGACACCTGGTGCTAAGTCCAGCAATTTCAGCAACAGGAGCACACAGGACTGTAATGCAGCGTTTGCTGGTATAACCACTGTGTCTCCTATACAGCCTGCCTGCCTGGTATCTGGGATGGATATTAGTCCTGAAAAGGACTCTTTGTTTGTTCTGGCAGCCTTTACAGACTCTACACTAACTATTTCGCAGTTTATATCTCTCCCTAAATCAGCAGCGCTGTCCCTGCACTGTCTAATCCGGAGCGACTGTGTCCAAGATGGCGGCACCCCATTTTAAATACTCAAGGTGACAACATGGCTGCAGCATTACAGTGACTGGCTGGCAATCCTTGCATGTTCATTGGCTCTGTAAAGAGCGCCAAACATGCAGGGCGGAGACCCGAGCTCCCGCCCGAGTAACCCGGAAATGCTCGGTGCTCGCCGAACATCCCGAGTAGCGTGATGCTCGGGCGAGTACCGAGCAGTGTCGAGCATGTTCGCTCAACACTAATTGTAAACTTCTGGTTTCAACTGTACATATCAATTTCTTTATAATTTTGTAAAACCTTTAATAAAAATACAGTTGTAAAGAAAGAAATTGCAGTTAAAATGTGCAGGATAAATATGCCATCTGCTATTGCAAATCACACACCACAGATTTTCTGAAGTGTGTAGATGAGATGTAGTCAAATCTTGTCCATATTGCTTCTGCTTTAATAGAATATAAATGTTGTTGTCTGAAATTCGGAAAGGAAAATCTGGAGCACATCCACCACTAGTGATGAGCGAGTATATTGTGTTAACCCTTTCAGCAAGCATGCTCGGTTGCTCGCTGAGTATCTTCAGCATGCTCGGGTGTTATGTTTTAGTCACTCCATGCGCATGCTTTGCGACTGTTTGACAGCTTTAATACATGTCAGGACTGCCTAAGAAACAGGCATTCATCACATGTATTAAAGCTGTCAAACAGTCACGGTGACTCAAACATAACACCCGAGCACGCTGAAGATACTCAGAAAACACCCAAGCATGCTTGTAAATCTCGAGTAACAAGCATGCTCGCTCATCACCACACATGAACATACCCCAATTAATTACAATTTTTTAAAACTTAGTATAAATGACCAAGTAGTCTATGCAGTTGACTTAAAACACACCATTCTTAAATGTAGGTCAAGATGTTTAGAACATACGTAGAAGGTAAAAGAACAATAAAGGACAGAAAAAAACAAGTTCATGTTAACGCAATCATTCTTCCATTGCAAAGTGGGACCGTCCTATAAACAACAGCAATGTTAAAAGGATCCATTACTACTAGATATTTCTTTCCAACTTTGTGTCCTTTGAGCTTCCTATTTTTATAACAAAGCATCTACAATTATTCTTATGTGCAGCTATTTGTTTTTGTCCTGGTTTGTTCCCTGCCAATTGAAGGTTCTTTACAGCGGTCATTCCAAAATGTCACCGGCTCCATCGGCCAAGCAAACACATCTGCAATGGAGATGAACATTGCACGTAATACGTGGCATTAATGTCACAATGCACTTTATAGAAATACAAATGACTGCAAATTTGAACAAAGTGAATAATTCACCAATCTCTTCTGTTAAATCCACAATGAAAGAACAAGCTTTTCTAATTTACAGAATCTCCGACTTTTTTGTGTTGTTCCTTAACAATGTGCTCAGTTTATAAAGATTTATTATTCTTGAAAAAAAAGTGCTAGCATCTCCATCCCAAGTCTATTCACTGTGATTTGCATTTGAATACCCAACTAATTGTTAAAAATTAACAATTAGAAGAACAATATGTGGAGGAAAATACTGGCATTGGTGACTGGCTCCTGAGACTGTGAGAAGCATTCAGGAGTTATTTATGTAATTGAATTGAAAAAGGACAAAAGAATACAGTTCTGCATGTTCTGGCAGTCACACAAATGCATTACAAGAAATGATTGCCGGTACCTCATCCTCCTCAAACTCTCCTTTCTCAGTTTTTTTTTTCTTCTTGGCAGGATATTCTTCAAGTTTTGTGATATTTTAAGATATGAAAAATAAAGAATACAAATTTGACAAATATACTAACCAGTTTCTTAATGATGAGGTTAGAGCCTTGGACAAACCCTAATATTAATAAAGGACTTTTGTCAAACTGATCCCATGTTGAGATCCCAGCAATCAACTATAATTTGTGGGAAAACTTGAATGTGTATGTTCAATTTACCACTAGAGATGAGAGAATTCATCAACTTACACAATTTTTTTTTTCAAAAATCCACACAAATTTCAACAGTGGAAAGCTTGCCATTTCTCATATAATACCCATGAGCGAGAGAGAGAGAGAACCCTGCTAAGTATAGTAGCTTAGACTCTGCAGGAGAGAGAGGACCCCACTGACCATAAGAACTTACACTCTACAGGAGAGCGAGAGGACCCCACTGACCATAAGAGCTTACACCCTATAGGAGAGGAAGAGAGAGTCTACAGTGTAACTTACCTATAGCACACCCCATTAGTTAGGTTTCAGGTCCTTTATTAGGCCTAGGATAAGGTCCTTCTTGCTAATTAGCAAAATTTTCTGGAAAACATTAAATTGGTTTGGATCAAGCACAACTCAAATAATTGACGGAAAAATCATTTTAACCAAACCTGAGGGGGAAGGACAATGAGACATGGAATCTGGGATGAACTAAAAAAGGACTATGGTAAAAACGTCAATGAATGAATATATGGAACCTTGGAGTATTCATGTGTGAAATCAGTTTCACCATGGGAATTGGTGGAGCTAACTATTTAAATTAGAGGTGTCCAATTCACAGCCTGAGGGTCACATGTTGCCCAGAGTGGTTATTAATTCAGTCCAAGACAGATTTCCAGGGAGTCATAGTGCTTAAATGCATATTGGGCTGCCGAAACTTTGAGCGCTCACGCAGCTTACTGTTCCAAACACTGCCATGCACAGAAGGCTGGATTAAGTCCAACACTCGCCAGTGGCAGTGGCAGGATTTTATTTGTGGGCAGAGTGCACTCAGCCCTCCTGTGCGGCTTCCACCATCGCAGCTCTGTTACTCCATATCTTTGCTTCTCCAGGGACTGGGTGAGTCTATAAACCATAGCTTCAGTGTATTCCATAGGATGTATACAGCACAGTATCAGTGTATCTTATGTAATATATGAACAGCAGTTTCAGTGTCTGCTATGTGTTATATATAGCAGTCTCAATGTATCCTGTGATGTCTATATCACACTGTCATGTCTTGTATGCACAACCCCTGGCAAAAATTATGGAATCACCAGGCTCGGAGGATGTTCATTCAGTTGTTTAATGTTGTTGAAAAAAAGCAGATCACAGACATGGCACAAAACTAAAGACATTTCAAATGGCAACTTTAGGGCTTTAAGAAACACTAAAAGAAATCAAGATTAAAAATGTGGTACTCAGTAAGAGTAATTTTTTTCAGACCAAGCAGAGGAAAAAATTATGGAATCACTCAATTCTGAGGAAAAAATTATGGAATCATGAAAAACAAATACACAAAAGAACACTCCAATACATCACAAGTATTTTGTTGCACCACCTCTGGCTTTAATAACAGTTTGCAGTCTCTGAGGCTATTAGAACCCTCCTGTTTGTTTTTGTTTCTATCTTGTGTTTTGCGGTCACGTGACCATCTTCCTATATATTCCAGCTCCGCCCTTCTGGCCTTGCTGGACTTCAGTTTTGTTTTGACTGTCTCTCTAGCCAGGTGCTTTTGTGCCTATCTATCTCTAGTTTGCTTGGTCCTCTGGACCTCTAGTACTTTGTCTGTTTATCTTTTGCTCTGCAACAACTTCTATTAGGAGGTATCCCATTTTTGTCCCAGTCCTTAGTTCTTTTAGGGACCCCTCCCTTTCTCTATAGGTCTCCGTTCAGACTAGCCGAGGACGAAGGCGGGTCTGTTCACAAGGAACAGGTCGCCCGCTACAACGTAGGGACTCAGCTTAGTCTTACTGTAGGGACAGCTCTCCCCTTATTTCCCTAGTTTATGTTGCAGATCATAACAGAGGCATGAACTTAATGAGTGACAAACAGTAAGTCCAGCCCAAACAAAAAATAAAAACTTTAAGGAAAGAAATACGGGAATCAGTATGGTTTCTGTTCAAGATTTGGCTCAACACCTGAAGGGATTGTCTCTGAAGGTGTCCGAGCTCTGGCAACACGTGAGTATCTGTTCTGGAGCGCATTTTGTCGAACCCAAGGTAGGACTCCCTGATATTTTTTATTGTAAACAACAAGATTTTTTTTTCCTTTAAAAATGCTTGCTTATTATATTTTCGTTTGAGACCAAGGTCCTCTGGGAATGAATCACAGCGCATTGGGTTTATAATGTCACTTTTGCGCAAGGAACCACAGGGGTGGGCCTTTTCTCTCCAACCTAATGATCCGTGTTTTAGGTCAGTGGAGGATTTTTTTTCTGCTATGGGGCTATTGTATGACGATCCTGATCGAGTCTCATCTGCTGAGACAAAACTGAGGCGTTTGAATCAGGGGTCAGGTGATGTTGAAAATTATTGTACACACTTCAGAAGGTGGTCCTCAGAAGTGAAATGGAATGATTCGGCGTTAAAATGTTTTTCTCTTGCTGGTCTAAGTGAAAGGGTTAAGGATCTGCTGATTGCATTTCCTGCACCTGAGACCTTGCAAGAAGCCATGCAATTAGCTATACGTGTGGACAGGAGACTGCGTGCCAGGGTTAATGATGAAAAAATTGCTGCAATGGCAGCTCCTAGTTCCCAGAGCGTCTGCTCGGACGGCGGAGAACCGATGGAGGCTAAGGCGATGTCACTCCGCGCTCAGGAAAGAGACCGCAGGTTTTCCAAGGGATTGTGTTTTTATTGTGGTAAACCTGACCATTTGATTAAGAACTGTGAGCTTCGTTTAAGTAAAGAAAAAAAAAAGGTCAGTTACGCCCGTATAGCTTGTTTGAGCTCTAAGGGAGTATTTCTTTCAGGAAGTACCTAATTGCAGGAAGATTTGATTTAATTTCAGGTATTTGTGGATTGTGGTTCAACACAATGTGATTGATAAGGGGTTTTTGGAAAAACTTAAATTGGAATCCAAACCTTTGTCATCATCTATTTCTGTGATTGCAATTGATAACACTCCTTTGAAATGTATTACTCACAAGGTTGCGGCATTTCCCCTCACTATCAATGGCATTCACCAAGAAAATTTGGATTTGGTGGTATTAAATAATTTACCCTCTCCAGTCGTTTTAGGTTTGCCTTGGTTAAAATTGCACAATCCTGTACTGGACTGGTCTACTAATGAGATTAAGTCTTGGAGTCCGAAGTGCTATGATAAATGTTGTAATGGTCGCATTGCGGCTGTGGAAAAAGGGGAATTACCTGTACCTGTTCAGGATTTTTGGAAGTTTTTTTCAGAGGAGTCGCAAGTTTTACCTCCTCATAGGGACTATGATTGCACCATTGAGTTTGTTCCTGGAGCTACTCTTCCCAAGAGTCGCTTATTTAATCTTACTATCCTTGAAAGAAAGGCCTTGGAGGAATACATACAGACGAGCTTGGCTGCTGGTCACATTAGACCTTCTAAGTCGCCTGTGGCCATTGGATTTTTCTTTGTTAAAAAAAAGGACGGTGGTTTACGTCCATGTCTGGACTTTTGTGAAATTGATAAGATTACCGTACGCAATTCCTACCCATTGCCGTTAATTCCGGACTTGTTTAACCAGTTAGTGGGGGCCAATTGGTTCTCTGAAATTGATCTCCGGGGGGCATACAATTTGTTACGAATGAAGGAGGGTGATGAATGGAAAACTGCTTTTAACACTCCGGTAGGTCATTTTGAGAATCTGGTGATGCCTTTTGGTCTTACCAATGCACCCGCGTTTTTTCAGAACCTTATTAATGACATCCTGAGACCTTTGATTGGTAAGAATGTCGTTGTGTATTTGGATGACATTCTGATTTATTCACCAGATCTGGAGTCCCATTGGCAGAGCGTACGTGAGGTGTTGCAGTAATTGAGTGATAATTCACTTTTTGCTAAGCTGGAGAAATGTGAGTTCGCTGTGCAGAGAATTAGTTTTTTGGGCTACATTATCTCCAGCGAGGGCTCTGAGATGGACCCGGTGGAGGTTCAGGCTGTGCAGGAATGGCCTAGGCCTATTGGTTTGAAATCGATACAGAGATTTTTGGGTTTCGCCAATTATTACAGGAAATTCATTTAGAATTTTTCTATAATTGTTAAGCCGCTGACCGATCTCACCAGGAAAGGTGCGAATACGGTCCAGTGGACTACTGAGGCCATTGAAGCTTTTGTGTATCGCAAGGAGAGGTTCAGTTCTGCCCCTATCCTTATGCACCCTGATGAGACCAAGCATTTTTTGGTCGAGGTTGATGCTTCTTCGGTGGGGGTCGGTGTAGTTTTGTCTCAGGAGAACAAGGATGGAGTACATCCCTGTGCTTTTTTTTCGAAAAAATTTTCAGAAACCGATCTTAATTACGATGTTGGTAATCGGGAATTGCTGGCTATTAAACTTGCATTTGAACATTGGCGTCATTTCTTGGAAGGTGCTAAATTTCCTCCTCAGGTTTTAACAGATCATAAGAATTTGATCTATCTGGATGCTGCCAAACGCTTGAATGCCCGTCAAGCTAGGTGGGCACTTTTTTTTTCTCGGTTTAATTTTTCTGTTACCTGTATCCCTGGTACAAAGAATGTTAAAGCCGATGCTTTATCTCACAGCTTTTCTCACATGGTTGGTACCGAGGAGGAGGAGAGCATTTTACAGGAAGGAGTTGTGGTAGCAGCATTGGACTCCGTTTTGGAAGATGGGATTCTGAAAGCCCAAGAGGATGCCCAATCTAACACTCCTCATGGGAGGTTGTTTGTGCCTAGAACCTCTAGGAGAGAATTTGTTTGTGGAGTATCATGAGTCTCGGTTGGCAGGTCATCCAGGAATTTCTGAGACTAAGAGACTTATCAGTCGCAGTTTTTGGTGGCCTGGGTGGCAGAAGGAAGTCATCAAGTGGGTGCGTCAATGTACGGTGTGTGCTAGGTCAAAGGCTTCACATACCCCTGCTGCGGGGTTGCTTTGCCCTCTGGAGGTTCCTAGTGCGCCTTGGACGCATCTGGCAATGGATTTTATTACTGACCTTCCTGTGTCCGAGGGTTTCACTGTCATCTGGGTGGTCGTGGACCGTTTTAGCAAGATGTGTCATTTGGTTCCATTCATTAAGCTACCCTGCGGTAAGACACTCGCTAAGGCGTTTGTTAAGGAAATTGTCAGACTCCATGATGTTCCCACCGACATTGTTTCTGATAGGGGACCTCAGTTTGTGGCTCGCTTTTGGCATGCTTTTTGTGACAGGTTGGGTGTCCATTTGTCATTTTCGTCTGGTTATCATCCTGAGTCTAATGGACAGACTGAAAGAAAGAACCAAGATGTTGAACAGTTTTTGCGTTGTTTAGAGGCAGACAGTCAAGAGGGGTGGTCTGAGTTTCTGCCACTCGCAGAATTTGCTCTCAACAACCATACATCCTCCTCTGCTGGGTGTTCTCCTCTTTTTTGTTGTACTGGGAGGCATCCATCTTTTGGTTCGTTCTCCAAATTGGGGTCGGTGGTGCCGGAGGAGAAGAATTTTTCCGGTGATTTGGAAAGAGTTTGGACTAATGTACGTTGTAACCTTCAAGAGGCTAACAAAAAGTCCAAGAAGTATTTTAACAGGAAACGTAAAGAGGTTTTGTGTAATGTGGGTTACATGGTTTGGTCGTCCTCAAAGAATCTGCGGTTGAGGATTCCCTCTAAAAAATTGGGTCCGAAGTTTGTGGGGCCCTTTAAGGTGCTTCAGGTGGTTAACCAGTCTGCTGTTAGGTTGGAGGTTCCCTCCTCCTGGAAGATTAATCCTGTGTTTCATGTTTCCTTGTTAAAAAAGGCTGATGTATCGGGTAGGGATGCCACTGTCACAGTTCCTCCGGTGGTGGAAGACGAAATTTCTCGTATCCTGAATTCCAGAGAGCATAGAGGGACATTGCAGTATCTTGTCGCTTGGAAAGGTTTTGGTCCCGAGGATAACTCCTGGGTTAAGATGGATGATGTCTGTGCCCCTAGACTTGTCAGAGCTTTCCACAGGAGATTTCCGGATAGGCCTGGGCCTGAAGGATCCTGAGGATCCTCATAAAAGAGAGGGTACTGTTAGAACCCTCCTGCTTGTTTTTGTTTCTATCTTGTGTTTTGCGGTCATGTGACCATCTTCCTATATATTCCAGCTCCGCCCTTCTGGCCTTGCTGGACTTCAGTGTTGTTTTGACTGTCTCTCTAGCCAGGTGCTTTTGTGCCTATCTATCTCTAGTTTGCTTGGTCCTCTGGACCTCTAGTACTTTTGTCTGTTTATCTTTTGCTCTGCAACAACTTCTGTTAGGAGGTGTCCCATTTTTGTCCCAGTCCTTAGTTCTTTTAGGGACCCCTCCCTTTCTCTATAGGTCTCCGTTCAGACTAGCCGAGGACGAAGGCGGGTCTGTTCATAAGGAACAGGTCGCCCGCTACAACGTAGGGACTCAGCTTAGTCTTACTGTAGGGACAGCTCTCCCCTTCTTTCCCTAGTTTATGTTGCAGATCATAACAGAGGCATGGACTTAATGAGTGACAAACAGTACTCTTCATCAATCAGGCTCCAACTTTCTCTGATTGCTGTTGCCAGATCAGCTTTGCAGGTTGGAGCCTTGTCATGGTGATAGGAGGGCGGTTGCAAGCAACTTTAATTTAATGGAACGCAACTGACCCCAGGGTCCACAATGCAGCCTGGAGGACTGCTGCCGAACACTTCCCGGGTGGAAAGGAAGGCGACAACTTAAATATTAAACCCTTCCGTGTTTCTCCACACAGGAACGGGTATAGCGGTACGCTCTATCTCCGTTAGCTGCACGAGAGATAGGCAGAGAAAAACTATCTGTAGTCCTGTTACAGCACAGGGACTACAGTGGCTGCGCTAGGATGCATGTGTGACTATGCCAACGGGTACACGTGCCCCCAGCCAGCGTGCTACCGGACTGAAGGGTTCAACTCCACGTGACGGACAGGCGTTAGCCGTGCACAGGACATCTGCAGGCTGCTCGGGGTGATAGGCGAGCCATTTGGCTGAGCCAGGCTGCTAGACGAAGCTACCTGCCTCTATGGAGTTAACCTGCCTCTATGGAGTTAACCTGCCTAAGCAACCTGTGCAAATTAGCCGAGCGAACTCTGGCATCGGTAGGTCACGGAGTGAACATCTAGGGAGCACGTGGAACAGAGTTGTCCACACAACGGCATCACTTGCTCAAATGATCTGAGCGCGTCGCCATGTTTGTGGGCGGGCCTTTTAAAGACTAAGCCCTGCCCACCGACGCGCCATTGGTGACGTTACCTGTGGACCAATCAGGCGGTGCCAGGTCACCGGGTCAGGTGGGTACCAGACCACCAATCATGAACCGTCAGGTCACGGACATGCTCAGTGCGGCAAATCCTGGACTTAGATTTCACAAGCCCTGTCTCCCTCTGCAACCCAGGCTTGACATTGC
This sequence comes from Phyllobates terribilis, assembly GCF_046119375.1. Taxonomy (NCBI): domain Eukaryota; kingdom Metazoa; phylum Chordata; class Amphibia; order Anura; family Dendrobatidae; genus Phyllobates; species Phyllobates terribilis. The sequence goes on along the minus strand of NW_027362761.1, from coordinate 1,120,625,067 downwards.
TAGGCACAACTATCTTGGAGATAAACAGCGCTCGCGGACCAGCTAGGTGTTGAGGCTGATGGTGATGCTGCGCAGCATCAGCCCCAGCTAGACTGAAATGGGAGACCACAGAAGGTCCTGGACCCATTTCAAATCCAGCACCAGACCGATGCATGGACCATTTTCTTCAACTTCCACCAAAGATTTTCAATTGGATTGAGATCTGGACTATTTGCAGGCCATGACATTGACCTTATGTGTCTTCTTTCAAGGAATGTTTTCACAGTTTTTGCTCTATGACAGGATGCATTATCATCTTGAAAAATGATGTCATCATCCCCAAGCATCCTTTCAATTGATGGGATAAGAAAACTGTCCAAAATATAAATTTAAACTTGGGCATTTATTGAAGATGTAATGACAGCAATCTCCCCAGTGCCTTTACCTGACATGCAGCCCCATATCATCAATGACTGTGGAAATTTGCCCGTTCTCTTCATGCAGTCATCTTTATAAATATCATTGGAACGGCACCAAACAAACGTTCCAGCATCATCACCTTGCCCAATGCAGATTCGTGATTCAACACTGAATATGACTTTCATCCAGTCATCCACAGTCCACGATTGCTTTTTCTTAGCCCATTGTAACCTTGTTTTTTTCTGTTTAGGTGTTAATGATGGCTTACGTTTAGCTTTTCTGTATGTAAATCCCATTTCCTTTAGGCGATTTTTACAGTTCGGTCACAGACATTGACTCCAATTTCCTCTCATTCGTTCCTCATTTGTTTTGTTGTGCATTTCCTGTTTTGGAGACATATTGCTTTAAGTTTCCGGTCTTGACACTTTGATGTCTTCCTTGGTCTGCCAGTATGTTTGCCTTTAACAACCTTCCCAAGTTGTTTGTATTTGGTCCAGATTTTAGACACAGATGACTGTGAACAACCAACAACATTTGCAACATTGCGTGATGATTTACCTTCTTTTAAGAGTTTGATAATCCTCTCCTTTGTTTCAATTGACATCCCTCCTGTTGGAGCCATGATTCATGTCAGTCCACTTGGTGCAACAGCTCTCTAAAATGTGATCACTCCTTCTTAGATGCAGACTAACGAGCAGATCTAATATGATGCAGGTGTTAGTTTTGGAAATGAAAATTTACAGGATGATTCCATAATATTTTCCTCAGAATTGAGTGATTCCATAATTTTTTCCCTCTGCTTGGTCTGAAAAAAATTATCCTTACTGAGTACCACATTTTTAACCACTTCGCGCCAGAGCCTGTTTTTGCCTTCGTGACCGGGCCAATTTTTTCAATTCTGACCACTGCCAGTTTATGAAGTAATTACCCTGGAACGCTTCAACGTATTCCCCTGATTCTGAGATTGTTTTTTCGTGACATATTGTACTTCATGATATTGGTAAAATTTCTTCGATATCACTTGCGTTTATTTGTGAAAAAATCAGAAATTTGGCAAAAATTTTGAAAATTTTGCAATTTTCAAACTTTGAATTTTCATGCCCTTAAATCAGAGAGATATGTCACACAAAATAGTTAATAAATAACATTTCCCACATGTCTACTTTAGATCAGCACAATTTTGGAACCCAAATTTTTTTTTGTTAGGGAGCTATAAGGGTTAAAAGTTGACCAGCGATTTCTCATTTTTCCAACAAAATTTACAAAAACATTTTTTTAGGGACCACATCATATTTGAAGTCACTTTGAGGGGTCTTTATGACAGAAAATACCCAAAAATGACACCATTCTAAAAACTGCACCCCTCAAGGTGCTCAAAACCACAATCAAGAACTTTATTAACCCTTCAGGTGCTTCACAGGAATTTTTGGAATGTGGAAGAAAAAAATTAACATTTAACTTTTTTCACAAAAATGTTACTTTAGACCCAATTTTTTTATTTTCACAGGGGTAACATGAAAAAATGGACCCCAATTTTTTTTGTGCAATTTCTCTTGAGCGTGCTGATACCCCATATGTGAGGGAAAACCACTGTTTGGGCGCACGGCAGGGTTCGGAAGGGAAGGAGCGCCATTAGACTTTTTGAATGTAAAATTTGTCTGAATAATTAGCGGACGCCATGTTGCGTTTGGAGAGCTCCTGATGTGCCTAAACAGTGGAAACCCCCCACAAGTGACACCATTTTGGAAACTAGACCCCTTAGGGAACTTATCTAGATGTGTGGTGAGCACCTTGAACCCCAAGGTGCTTCACAGAATTTATAATATTGAGCTGTAAAAATAAAATTTTCACATTTTTCCCACAAAACCGTTTTTCATCCCTTAATTTTGCATTATCATAAGGGTAATAGGATAAATTGCACCATGAAATTTGTTATGCAATTTCTCCTGAACACGCTGATACCCCATATGTGGAGGCAAATTACTGTTTGGGCACATGGCAGGGTTTGAAAGGGAAGGAGCGCCATTTGACTTTTTGAATGTAAAATTTGTTTGAATATTTAGCGGACGCCATGTCACATTTGGGGAGCCCCTAATGTGCCTAAACAGTGGAAACCCCCCACAAGTGCCACCATTTTGGAAACTAGACCCCTTAGGGAACTTATCTAGATGTGTGGTGAGCACCTTGCACCCCCAGCTGCTTCACAGAAGTTTATAATATTGAGCTGTAAAAATAAAATTTTCACATTTTTCCCTCAAAAAATGTTTTTCATTCCCTAATTTTGTATTATCATAAGGGTAACAGGATAAATTGCACCACGAAATTTGTTGAGCAATTTCTCCTGAACACGCCGATACCCCATATGTGGAGGCAAATTACTGTTTGGGCACATGGCAAGGTTTGAAAAGGAAGGAGCGCCATTTGACTTTTTGAATGTAAAATTTGTTTGAATAATTAGCGGACGCCATGTCACATTTGGGGAGCCCCTAATGTGCCTAAACAGCGGAAACCCCCCACAAGTGCCACCATTTTGGAAACTAAACCCCTTAGGGAACTTATCTAGATGTGTGGTGAGCACCTTGCACCCCCAGCTGCTTCACAGAAGTTTATAATATTGAGCCGTAAAAATAAAATTTTTACATTTTTCCCATAAAAAATGTTTTTCATTCCCTAATTTTGCATTATCATAAGGGTAACAGGATAAATTGCACCATGAAATTTGTTGTACAATTTCTTCTGAGTACGCCGATACCCCATATGTGGGGGAAAACCACTGCTTTGGTGTACGGCAGGGTTCGGAAGAGAAAGAAGCGCTATGTTGGCTGGGATAGGTTGCAGACACCATGTCACATTTCAAGAGCCCCTGACATGCCAAAACAGCAGAAACCCCCACAAGTGACCCCATTTTGTAAACTACACCTCTCAAGGAATTCATCTAGGGAAGTAGTGAGCATTTTTTAATTTTTAAATTTATACCATTGGGCAGTGAAAAAAGCATAATTATATTTTTACCACAAAAAAATGTTTTACCCTCAGATTTTACATTTTCACACAGGGCAATGGGTAAAAATGGTGCCGAAATGTGTCACACAATTTCTTCTAAAAGTGTCAATACCCCATATGTGGCTGTATCATACCACTTAGCCATAAGGTGAGATTTGAGGGGGAAGGAGCGCTATTTGACAATTGGAGAACAAATTATTGTAGAATAAGCATTTGGATTTGGGAGCACAAAATTTTCTGAATTTCTTTTGGGGGGCAAGGACCATTTTACTTTTCCAGAGCCTTTCTGCTACCGGTAACTTGGAAGTCCCTTATATTTTTAACAGATGATGGACCTGAGTAGGGACTAGCTTTTTTTGAGGACTAAGTTGAAGCTTTTATTGGGAACATTTTACGTAACATTTATCCGGCGCTCTAGGCTGAGCACTTACATCGGGGTTTCCATCTAATTTTCCAAGTGATGTAATTCAGATGAAACCCCTGCGGGATCCATTCACTGTAATGAGGCAGCAGAGTTACTCTGGACTCCGTCTGGCCTCTGTTTAGTGGTGTCCTTTTTTTCAGAAGTGCACAAAACTGTGGCCAACCGCACTTTTATGCATGCCTAAAACAAATGACACCGTGGGATCCCAGGCTAGAGGGCATCCACAGTGGCCTATATCTGCCTCATTACAGGGAATCTTCCATCATGGGTTCCGGCTGAATCACATATTTCAGAGATTTACACGGAAACTCTGGTGTAAGTGCTCAGCGCAGAGCACAGGATAAATGTGAGCAGAGCCTTACTGGGATCTTTGGGAGACATAATAAACAAATCAGTAGCAGGTGAATAATATTTGTTTTATTTATTTTTTATGCCGTTCCTCGTGTGATATAACTGATTAGATTACTTTATTCTTCGGGTCGGTGCGATTACAGAGATACCAGATTTATATCAGGCTTTTATGACTGACAGCTGTCACACACTAAAATACGCTTTTTTTGCAAAATCTAGTTTTTGCATCACCATATTTTGACAGCTATAATTTTTCCATATTTCGGCCGATAGAGTCATGTGATGGCTTGTTTTTTGCGGGACGAGTTGACATTTTTATTGGAACCATTTTTGGGCACGTGACATTTTTTGATCGCTTTCTATTCCGTTTTTTGGGAGGTAAAGTTAACAAAAACAAACACTTCAGGAATTGTTTTTTGAGTTTTTTTTTATGCCGTTCTGCGTGTGGTAAAAGTGATCAGGCAGCGTTATTCTTCGGGTCAGTACATTTACAGCGATACTACACTTACTGTATTTTTTTATGTTTTGGCGCTTTTACACAATAAAACAATTTTATAGAAAAAAAAATATTTTTTTTGCATTGCTTTATTCTGAGCGCTATAACTTTTTTATTTTTCGGCTGATGGAGCTGTATGGCGGCTTTTTTTTGCGGAACAAGATGACGTTTTCAGCGGTACCATTTTTATTTCTATTCTGCTTTTTGATCGAATTTTTTTCCACTTTTTGTTTGGCGATATGATGAAAAAGCATATTTTTTTGCTCCGTTTTTTATTTATTTTTATTACGGTGTGCACAGAAGGAGTTAATTAGTGTGACAGTTTTATAGCTCGGGTTGTTTCGGATGCGGCGATACCAAATATGTGTACTTTTTTTGGTTTTGTAATAATTTACGGATTTATTGGTTTAATATTTTATTTATTTATTTTTATTTATTTTGTGATTTTTTTTTTTAATAGTTTAAAAACTTTTTTTTTACTTTTTTTTACATTTTTACTTAGTCCCTGTATGGGACATTAATTTTTATTTTTCTGATCACTGATCTCATGTAATGTAATAGACATATATTACATTACATGAGATCTTCCCTGACTGTTTCAGTCAGAGTCTCCTGTCTTGTATCAGCTACATACAGGCTGAAGCCAGACAGGAAGGACACCATATATGGCAGAGCTGGAGGCGATCATGTGACCTCCAGCTGCCATAGCAACCCCAGGTCCTCAAACGAAACGGAGGTCTTCGGAGGTAAGTAAGACGACCCCCTCTCTTCCTGATGTCTCCTATATGCCGCGATCACTATAGATCACAGCATATAGAAGACAGCAAAGGGTTAACATCACTGGGACCTGATCTAATCAGGTCCCGATGATGTACCCTGTCAGAGCTAACGCTCTGCACCGGAATCGCAGTGCTTGCAGGACCCTGGGGGTCCTGAGCACTGCGAGACCACCCACCGTTTTTAAACGTCGGCGCTGCACAGAGCTCGGCAAGCGCTGACGTTTATCTACAGTGGGCGGTCGGGAACCGGTTAATCTTGATTTCTTTTAGTGTTTCTTAAAGCCCTAAAGTTGCCATTTGAAATGACTTTAGTTTTGTGCCATGTCTGTGATCTGCTTTTTTTCAACCACATTAAACTACTGAATGAACATCCTCCGAGCAAGGTGATTCCATAATTTTTGCCAGGGGTTGTATATACTGCAGTTTCAGTGGCTCTTATGTCATGTATATACAGAAAAGTCTGTGTTTCATTTTTTTCATATTTGATGTATATACATCTGTCTCAGTGTATTTTATGTGATCCATATACAGCAGTGTCAGTGAATCCTATGTAATGAATGTACAGCAGTTTTGCTGTCTCCTATGTGATGTATTATCCAAAGTCTCAGTGTCTCCTATGTGATGTATACACAGCAGTCTCAGTGTGTCCTATGTAATGGACATTCAGCAGTCACGCTGTCTTCTATGTTATGTGTTATACAAAGTCTTAGTGTATCCTATGTGATGTATACAGTACAGTTCCAGTGTGATGTGTACACCAGCCTCAGATGGCATTTTAGTGTACATTTTCTCTATTAGTGATTACATCTTGGCACCTGCTCTACAAATTTGGAACACTCTCCAAATGAGCCTCTGCATAATTAGAATTATTATGTGAGGACTTATCAGCTTATCTGTTATGACAGAAATGCTGAAAATTATACACAGACTTTTTTGCTCATCAGCTTTTGTTAGAGTTTGTGTATTTAATGTCAGCACTAGACAACTGTTCTCCTTCCGATGTGGCCCAGAAATGCCAAATGTTCGGACACCCCTGAATTAAGCGACTGACTATATCTTCAGACAGCCTGATCTAATTATATAGTTAATGTAATAAATAGGCAATCAGCATATCGCTTCATAAAAAATGAAACGTCTTTCATACAAAAAAATAGTTCCAAAGTGTCATACAACTCATTGCCTCCAATTTTGTCAAATTTGCTCTCCTCCAGTTACCAAGTGTAGTAGACACCAAGAGGCAACAAAACAGATTTACAAGAAGTGTGGTGGGGGGTCTTTGTCTGTCTGGTTATGTCTCACTGCAAAAAAGCATAAAATAAAGTCAAACTTACAGTTCAGGGCAGATTATTAGACAGTAGTAGGAGTAATGTTTGCTGAGAAGTTAGGAAGGTAAAGGTCCAGCACTTACAGTGCTGTCAAAATGGAGAACTATCTATCTATTAGTCAGTAAGTCAGTGAAAAATGGAAAGCACTCAGATAGCATCTGAGTGCTGCCAGATTTTTTCACTGACCCATAGACTTTTATTATTTATTTTGATTTTGATCCAACATTCAGATCAATATGAGGCATGTCTCTGCGATTTTACACAGACCGCTTGGGCTGAGGCTGAGGAAAAAATCTGACACATGAACAGCCCTATAGACTGTCATAGTTGCCAGAGCTATTCATGAAAAAAATGGGTAGCACTCGCATGTGAAACACTGCCATGTGAATGAGCCCTCAAATGCCGCTGTCAGAGATTGTCAATAGCATTTAAGGTGTTAACAGAAGTGGACAGAGCTCAGTACGTCCAATGTTTCGAATGGGTTAAAGGTTTCCGGTCACTTCCAAAAATGTTATTTACCTGCAGTTAAATAGAATGTAACACATGTCTGTCTGGCTTACTGAAGCAGTGATTATGGGGGAGAAATTAAGTTTTATTTTCCCTGCAATGCTTCCAGTCCTCAGGTCAGTGCAGGGAGCTGTAGAAGTCACTGCTTACTATACAGCGCACTGTAACCACTCTCCTTCACATTTATTGATGGCATTCTTCTCAGTGTATGTTAAGTAGTGTATATGTAGCACCCTGAGGATTCGGCTGCTACAGGGGTATTGCACCTCAACCCAGAGGTGTGATATTCCACTCCCGGGTAAGGATGGAGTGTGGAACTGAGCTCAGTTAGCTGCATGCACTACACACATCCCATTTCCGGGGAACAGACCGATGGTACTCCCACTAGAGAAATGTGCAGGTACGACAGTGTCTGTTCCTGGCTGGAGTGGGAGGGGGGTGGAACATCCCAGTAGTGTAGGGGCAGATAGGGGGAGCAGCCTGGGTAAAGTTAGGAGCTCATTGGGTGCTGGACACCTGAGCTCACACATAGAGGGAGTATATAAGGTGGGAACCATCTTAGATCAGGGTCAGTCTGTCAGAGTTGAGTCAGAGAAGCAGAGCAGAGGAGAAGAGCAGCTCCAAGGCCAAGAGAGAGAGAGAGGAGAAAGAAAGACCCAGAGGGGGAGAAAGAAGGAACTCCAAGAGCCCAAATTAGACCAGAGGGTGAAGAGTTGGCAACAGGGTACCGGATCCCAAGCTGGCAGAGGCTACAGCACACCTTAGCCAGGAACCGGAGGTCGTGGGCAGGATCGATCTGCCACGATCACCCACTAAATCCACCCGGAAGGCAGACCAGGAATAGGGTCAGGGAACCCAGAGACAAGGGTTTACCACCAAGAGGCCCGAGGGAGCCGGACATAGGTGGATCCCTGGTGGGGAAGGCCAGAGAAGAGGACAGGACAGAAAGGGAGCTCAGGACCACGCTCCAGAATCACCTGGGGGTTGGCCGAGTCCAGGACCTGGTGGACGCAGCATGGCTTGGGTGGTCACTGCTGTACACAGTGACCCGAGCAACACCAGTAAGTAAAACCCTGGAACTGCATTTTATGCCTCTGAGTCTCCTTGCTGCACCTTCACAACCACCATCCTCCACGGCTGACCCCCTGAGGCTATACCCCTCCCGTTGGGGGTTATACTACCTAAGCTTCACTCACATCACCAGCCTCAGTGGACCCTGCTGCAGCGGCGGCCTTTTGACTGCAAATCAACGGGTGGCGTAGTCGACACAAAGAACTAATAACATCTGTAGGACTGCCACACACTAAGTTTGACACCCTGGGCACGGACCGGGTCACAGCCACTCGGAGACTACAACCCCCATCTGATCCGGCTCCGGGTATCCCTAACAGCACTGGCCCAGGGGGCGCGTCATATACATAAACCATTTGATGATTTTATTTATTTTAATAATTTATGCAGCACTATTAATTCCACAGCACTTTACAGACATTATCGGCACTGTCCCCAATGGGGCTCACAATCTAATTTGAAAAAGAACGCAGGTTGGAGCATTCGAAATGCGTAAGCTAATCCTGTTTTAACCATTGAATTTGTTTTTATGGATTAAAGTTTTGTCTGCTGCACTTCAGAAGCTGGAATTCCTCTTTCTTTTTTTTTCTCCTGCAATTTGCTGGCGAGTGGTTCCTCATCTATTCCGTGCTTCGGGACACCAGAGTCAGGGTGAGCTGGTGTTTGCTTTCTTTTTCTCACAATCTAATTTACCTATCAGTATGTCTTTGGAGTGTAGGAGGAAACCGGAGAACCCATAGGAAACCCACGCAAACAGGGGGGAACATACAAACTCTTTCCAGTTGTTGTCTTTGGTGAGGTTTGAACCCAAGACCTCAGTGCTGCAAGGCTGCTGTGCTAACCACTGAGCCACCGTGCTGTCTAAGTTAACCAAATATTTCTATATTGATATTGGTTAAAACAGTAAATACAAATTTACAGTCCTGCTCATCATTAAGTACATGAAGTTTAAGTACATAATGTGGAATATTTCCTGAAAAAAATGAATCAAGTGCAACAGTTTTTTTGTATAGAGCACTCGTGTTAAATACAAAAGAACAATTGATAAACAATAATTTAAAACAAAAAACAATATGAGGGAAAATAGAAAAACCTAAAAATTGTTGTGAACTGGTATTGGCACCCTTTACAATAATTTAGTATAGAAACACATTTTGACTCACCTGTGGTAAGTCACAAAAGAGATTCACCTGTGATTAATTGTCGGTGCCCATGTGACATGAATTAGCCAATGAATGATGACTTCAGTGTTTTAAAAAGCCACATGGTAGGCCCTGTTCATTTGTCACAATTGTGAAGACAAAGCTGTCTGAGGACATCAGAACTGCTATTCTTAGCAAACACAAGACTTCCAAAGGGTATAAGGCCATCTCCAAAGACCTTGGTGTCCCAGTTTCAACAGTGCGCAATGTTATTAAGAAGTTTGCCAAGCATAGAACTGTCAAGAACCTCCCTGGACGTGATGTAAAGAGGAAAATTGACAGGAGATGTCTTCAAAGGTTGGTACGAATAGTGGAAAAAACACCACGTCAAACATCCATACCTGGTGGCCAACCTGGAACAGTCTGGGGTCATGGATTCAACAAGTAGCATATGCCACACACTAAACTAAGTAGAGCTTTATATGCGAAGACCAAGGAAGAAACCATTGCTGAAGAAAAGACATAAAAAGGAACGACTGATCTTTGCCAAAGAGTAACTTGACAAACCACAATCCTTCTGGGAAAATGTTTTGTGGACAGATGAAACAGAAAAAGAGCTTTTTGGTAATGCAAAGCAACTGTTTGATTATAGACAGCGTGATGAAGCTTATAAGGAAAAGAACACTTTACCAACAGTTAAGCATGGTGGAGGATCCATAATGCTGTGGGGTTGCTTTGCTGCGTCTGGTACTTGAGGCCTTGACTGTATCACAGGAATCATGAAATCAGAGAATTATCAACAGATTTTAGAGCGAAATGTCCTACCCAGCATAAGAAAACTTGGTTTCAGTCAAAGATCATGATTCCTCCAGCAAGACAATGACCCAAAGCAAAGTAATAGTTGAAAAAGAAAAATTGACTCTTTTAAAATGGCCAGCAATGAGTCCTGACCTCAATCCCATTGAAAATCTTTGGGGTTAGCTGAAATCTGCCTTTGGGAAAAAGAACCCTGCAAGCATTCAAGAGTTTGAACAAACTGCAAAGTAAGAGTGAGAGAAAATTCCAGCTGAGAAGTGCAAGAAGCTTATAGATGGCTACAACAAACATTTGGAGGCTGTCAGCAATGACAAAGGGTGGGCAACCAAGTATTAATTAGGGGTGCCTTTATTGCTGCACATGCTGTTCATTCTGTTTCTTCTTTGAAATTTCAACATGTAAGTTGAAAAGCAATATTTTATTGTTGTATTACTTTGGACCACTAACTAAAAAATCCTGAGGATATAACTTTGGTACATTTCCATTTATTTCTGAAGATATTGTACAGTGTATGAAAAAAATGAACGGGGGACAATAATGGTGAGCAGCACTGTATGTATCCATCTTTTGTATTTATATAACCTGTTACTGTACCTTTTAATTTAACAAATATTTTCTTGACACAAAGATCACATAAAGAAGAAGTTAACAAAATCTGAGTTTTTTTTTTCACAAACTGCAAACTGGTAAATATTATTGCTGAAAAATAACTCAAAAGCAAAGTAAACATAACTGCTAACATCTCCCATTAAGGGACATTAGAAGAGCTCAAAGAACCTTACCCAACAAAAGGCAAATGACAGATGATTCCCTTGTAATGTCTTCTGATGTCTGCATGTAAAATACTTCTGTGCTGACTGATGAAGTAGAGAATGAAGATATAAAATGCTTATATGCCCATTCATGTACAGAAATAAATTACAAGGCAACAAACGACAATTACGACAGTATGCTTGCTCATTCATTTTGCAAAATTTGAAATCTCAAAACCAATAAATTCCCTTTATTTAAGTCTTGGACAGCTCTGTGACTTTTTGCCATTCACTAAAGTAAAATCTTAACATTTTCTTGACAAGTGCCAAAAATTGAAAAATTTTACTTTAAGAAAAAACTTGTGGTGAATAATCAATGATTGCCAAAATTCTTGTTATGTAAATTTCCATAGTGAAACACTGCTGCTTTGCATGTCTGCAATTCTGTCATGGCTTACGCATGTCACTATAGAGTAGTAGATCAAAGGTTTTTTTTCTGGTTTCTGATGGATAAAAACAAAACATGTCTCATCCTCTTTACACCATTGTCAAGGGCAATAGGGTTTGCCATGTACACTTGATTCTTGGTATAAAACTCTCAGACATTTATGATATCATTTTGTATGTTGCCTTATTTACTTTATGAATATGCTTCATGTTAATCACATTCTGTAAATTTGACATGCTGGAAGAACTATAAAGAAGTTATCCAGACCCATCAAATCTTTAACAGCTGACATTTGTATCAAGGGCTAACACTCAATTCACCAATCCCATGTTACTCCCATACGGATGCTACTTTGTTTCCGTGCCAGTCCTGATTTTACCTTGATTCAATGGTCTTGCATTGTTTAAAAGCAACCAAACACTGTGGTGTTGACGCATGATCACAGATTGGCTTTAGTGATCACAAAATTGCTATGCCATGTAACCCTTCGAACTGAGTAGAAAAAAATCAGTGGGGGATCAAAAAATTCTTTAAGGCTATGTGCCCACGTTGCGGAACTGAAGCATATTTTTTACACTTCTCCCTGGCGGGAAAATCGCATGCGGATTTTACATGCGGTTTTCCCGCCAGGTAGAAGCGTTTGTGAGGCGTCTTTGCAGCGTCTTTGCATGCATTTCCGCATGCGGGTTATCAAGCACTTTTCCAAGTGATTTTAGCATCACTTGGAAAAGTGCTTGACAACTTGTTCACACTATATAAATCCATGCAACCGGCATGGATTTATATAGTGTGACCAAGTAATAGTTAAAAAAAAAGAATCAGAATGGTAAAAAATAAAAAAATAAAGTTTATACTCACCTACCGATGCATTCTCTGCCCTGTCCGGAGTCTTGAGCGGCTCACGCTGTTGTATGCAGGACCTGCGGTGACATCATTGAGTCATGTGATGGGTCACATGACTCATGACGTGGCAGGTCCTTCACACAACAGCGCGACGGAGGGAAAACATCAGAAGATAAGTATAAACTTTATTTTATTCTTTTTTTTACAGGTTCTTTGGTACCCAGGTCTGAATGAGAGTCTCCTCTCCTCCAGACTTGGGTACCATCCGCACATTGATTCCGCATGCGGAAACGCAAAATTAATGAACATGCTGCGGATTTTTGACCGCAGCATATACGCTGCGGAAAAATCCGCAGCATGGGCATTGACATTGCGGAATGCCATTGGGGACCATGGGGTGCGGATATACATGCGTTTTACAAGTGTTTACGCTGCGGAAATTCCACAGCATATACGCTTGTAATACGCAACGTGGGCACGCAGCCTGAGGGCCTAATGGGGAATATTGATTTGATCCCCAGTCAAGTAACCCCTTTATTAGACATGGCTTTGCAGTAAGTAAGGAGGGTCCAGCTCTACAGACATAAAAAAAAATTTTATTAGTACATGTTAAAATTCCAAATAACATCCATATCGGCTTAAAAGAATGAAAGCACTGATGTGTTTCGGGTGCATCAAGCACCTTTAGTCGTGACTAAAGGTGCTTAACGTACCAGAAACGTGTCAGTGATTTTTATTGGTTTAAGCCAATATGGATGTTATTTGGAATTTTAACATGTTCTAATAAGGCTATGTGCCCACGATGCAGAAATGCTCAGGATTTTTCCTGAGCATTTCTGTATCTCCCTGGCAGACAAAACACATGGGGATTGTACATGCGTTTTCCTGCCAGGGACAAGCGGATGTGAAGCGTTCTTCACATGCATTTCTGCATGCGGGTTGTCAAGCGCTTTCCAAGTGATTTTAGCATGACTTGGAAAGTGCTTGTCAACTTGGTCACACTATATAAATCCATGCAAACACCATGGATTTATATAGTGTGACCAAAAGAATGTCAAAAAATAAAAAAATAAATATATACTTACCTTCTGATGGCCCCTGGTGTCTTGCTTCGCTCCGTCCTGGCTGCCGTCAGCTCGCGGTACACTGAAGGACCTGCTGACGTCAGCATCGCGTGACCCTTCACATGACTATGACGTCAGCGCAGGTCCTTCAGTCCACCGCGAGCTGCCAGCAAGTGAAGATGAGTGCACCGCGGGCCATCAGAAGGTAAATATAATATTTATTTTTTATTTTATTCTTTTTTTTACAGGTTCTATGGTACCCGGGTACTATCCGCACATTGAAACGCATGGAATGCGCATCTACAGATGCAGTGATGCGTAATCCATGCGTTTCAATGCAAGTCAATGGCGGCAAAAACGCAGCACTTCCGCAAAGTAATTGGTAGTGCTGTGTTTTTTTCCGCAATGATAATCTGCAGCGGAAATTTCCCCAGCATGTGCACAGCATGTGCACAGGACTCGATTTAAGCATTACTGGCGAGCTGGACTTTGTTTCTTCTCAGTAAGTACAAAGCACAACTACGTTCCTGCACTTCTTACATCAGCAATATCTTTGGAAAATCAACAATATCAAAAAAGTTTGCCAAGGCCTAAAACTTATGAACTCTTCTACATATGAGTCCTAAAACAATATCCAGTGTGAATTGTCAGAGAGAAGTTCAAAGTTGAGAAAAATAAAAGAAGAGTCTGACAGACTTTGTGCTGCTCATGTTAATTATGCGTCATAGAAAATAAGCATTCTTGAGATTTTGGTTAAATTATTCTTTGAAAATAGTAATTTTCTTCCCTTTACTGTTGACACAAATATATCAGAATGTCAAAGTCAATTCCATATTCTCACTAATTTAGGCAAAAGGGCATCGGTCTTAATAATTACTGTAGTCACAGATTTTCGTACCATGAAAACTGACTAATTGACTTATTTTATGTTTAGTACTTTTCCTATAATATAAGTTATATTATTATATACTGTTTTTATTGAACTAGATAAGTAGAAATGCCTAATATAGAACGTTATTAATATTTTCACTAACATTTTATATTTATATCTATAATGTACAGCAAATATAAAAAGTCTACACACCTCTGTTAAAATTCCAGGTTTTTGTCATGCAAAAAAATTATACCAAGAAGAATCATTTCAGAACTTTTTTTTACCTTTAAAGGCACCCATAATCTGTACAAATCAATTGAGAAATAAATTAAAATGTTCTTTTATGTGGGGGGTGGGATGTGGGATGGTAAGGGGGAATAAATAAATAATGTGGTTGCATAAATATACACACCCACAAAATAATACTTTGTTGATGTACCCTTTGTATTTATGACATCATTCGGTCTTTTTGGTAGGAGTCTATAAACACGACAAACCTAGAATTGATAATCTTTGCCCACTCTTCCTTCCAGTAGCTCCAAATCTGTCAGATTCCAAAGGCATCTTATCTATATAGTACCCTCTTCAGGTCATATCAAAACTTTGATCTTATGCTGGCAGAACCATTCTTTTGTTGATTTGGAGGTATGATTAGAGTCGCTGTTGTGTTGAAAGGTGAAATTCCTCTTCATCTTCTTTTTTAGCAAAGGCGTAAAGGTTCTCATGCAAAATTGACTGATATTTGAAGCAGTTTATAATTCCCTCTATTTTTACTAAAGCTCCTGTTCTTTATGCCAAAAAACATAATGCTGCTTCCAACATGCTTCATTGTGGGTATGGTGTCCTTTTGGTGATGCGCAGTGTTGGCTTTTTGCCAAACAAGCCTTTTGGAATTATGGACAAAATGTTCAACCTTGGTCTCAACAGATTATAACATGTTTTCCTATATGCTTTTGGCAGATGTAGATTTTGGCAAAACATAATCGGGCTTAGATGTTTTTCTTTGAAAGTAAATGCTTCCATCTTGGCACTGTTCTCCATAGGTCAGTCATAATGAAGAATATGGGAGATTGTTTTCACATGCAGTACACAATCAGTACTTGCAAGAAATTCCTGCAGCTCATTTAATGTTGCTGTAGGCCTCTTTGCAGCCTACTGGACCAATTTTTGTTTCTTGTCTTTTTATCAATACTTGAGGAATTTCCTGCTCTAAATAATGTCACTGTTGTATCAATTAATGCCACTTCTTGATGATCACCTTCACAGTGCTCCATAGTATATCTAATTCCTGGGAACTTTATACCCGTGTCCAGACTTATAATTTTCAACAGTAAGATCCCTTTGATGTGTTATAAGCTGTTTACAGACCATGGCCTTTGATGGAAAACGGGATTAAGAAAATCCTAATAGAACAGCAAAACTTAATATGGGTTAATCAGAATCACTTTAAATAATGGTAGTGGTGTGCTGACTATTATTCAGTATGCATTTAAATGTGATTGTCTAATTCTGAACACAAAACCTAGAAAGAATAGGTGCAAGGCACAGAAATGTATGAATAAGATTACATTTTATTTTTGATATAAGTTAAAAGAATTTTAAAAACATCAAAATTAGTGATTAGGGAGCATATTCTCAAGTTCTCGGTACTCGCCCGGTCATCTCAGTACTCAAGATGCTCGGAGTTCGCCGAGTTTTTGCGAGAGCGCCAATCAACATGCAGGGATTGCCTGTCACTCATTGTAATGCCGCAGACATGGTGGTTGTGGCATTACAGTGATTGGCTGGCTGCACAGCGTCATCAGGTCAATATCAGACCTGGCGCCACCGTGCTCGTCACAGTCACTCTGGAATCAGGCAGAGTAGGGAGAGGTGCTGCTGAGCTAGGGAGAGATTTGCTTGTGTATTAGGTAATGTAGGGAGAAAACCCGTACATTACACATATCCATATTAACAAACAGTCCTTCTGAGGACTAATCCTTCTGCAGAGATATCAGGCAGGCAGTGTATATAGACAGGCAGTGTATTTAGCAGACTGCAAAGCATATAGCACAAAAGGCTCCATTCCAGTTCTGCCTTCTGCTGCTGTTAGACATTTCTAGACAAAGGCCCAGGTCTCAGGAGCCAGGAATACTTTTTTTTGGATCTTAATCCTCATTATTTGCTTAAAAAGCAATCCAGACAAGAATGTTTTTCTGCACCATTTGCTTGTTGCAGAATACAGCAAGGTCCTTTCCATATTACAGCGCTAAAAATCCATCTATTTAAAACTGTGTTTTCTCCGTCACATGGATCACATATACGTTTTCAGAAAACACTGCCATTTTTGGCCTCCATTCGAATTTTTTTTCGCTGTGTTAGTGAAGTTTTTGACACCGGTTTGCAATTCAAAATAGTTACCGACAGGCCAGGTATTTAAAAGTGTGCTTTCTCCGACACACGGATCACATATACATTTTCAGAAAATACTGCCATTTCTGACCTTCATTAAAAATTTGTTTCAGTGCGTCAGTGAAGCAATTGACACCAGTTTGCTGTTCAAAATAGTTACCTACAGGCCAGGTATTTAAAACTGTGTTTTCTCCCATCACACGGATCACATATGTGTTTTCAGAAAATACTGCCATTTCTAACCACCATTAAAAATTTGTTTCAGTGTATCAGTGAAGCAATTGACACCAGTTTGCTGTTCAAAATAATTACCTACAGGCCAGGTATTTAAAACAGTGTTTTCTACGTCACACGGATCACATAAACGTTTTCAGAAAAGACTGCCATTTCTAACCTCCATTAAAAATTTGTTTCAGTGTGTCAGTGAAGCAATTGACACCAGTTTGCTGTTCAAAATAGTTACTTACAGGCCAGGTATTTAAAACTGTGGTTTCTCCGTCACACGGATCACACATAAGTTGGCTCCAAATTCAGTCATTTGTAGTGAGCGTGGAAGATATTGTCCTCCATTTAAAATGGGCAAGGTACGTGGCTAGGGACGGGGAACTTGACGTGATGGTGATGGAGCATGCAGAGGCTGAGGACAAGGTCATGGGCAAGCTGAAATTGTGCCACAACAAACACCCACATCTTCTCTCCTGACCTTCCTGTCCCAATTTCTAGGGGACCACAGCACACTACTATTAAACCCAGAGCAGTGTCAAAAGGTTGTTGGTTGGATAGCGGATAATGCTTCCAGTCACTTAGCCACCACCCTGTCTTCCACACGGTCAAGTCTCAGTAGCCGTGAGTCTGGACCGCATATTCCTCACCCTGATCTTCCTTCTTCCCACCATGCCGAGTGCCTGGAGACAAATGATCCTACACTTGGACACTCTGAAGAGCTGTTCATTTTTCCATTTATAGATTCGGGCCTCTCGCCCGGTCCACTTGAAGCGGGGCAAGAGGAAATCGCATGTAGCGATGCCCAAATATATATAACAGTCAAACGAAGGCAACGGTGGGAAAGTGTCACAAGAGGTGGACAATGTTGAGACACAATTGCCAGAAATTCAGGAGGAGGACCAGGGTGCGGAAGTGGAAGACGAGATGGTGGATGATACAGTAACTGACCCAACCTGGCATGGTTGCATGCAGATAGAGGACAGCAGCACACAGGGGGAGGGAGGCAGAGCATCCCAACAGGCAGGAAGAAGCAGTATGGTGGCCGCACACAGAAGGCAGGCAACCGTTCCCCGTAACACAAACATGAAGGAAGTTGCCAGTACAACTGTTAGGTCTTCCCAAGTCTGGTTGTTTTTTAAAGAATTTGCCGATAACCCTTAAAAGGCCATTTGCACCACCTGCCAGGCCAGCATCAGCAGGGGTGGCAAAACGACCAGTCTGACCACTACCAGCATGATCATGCACATGGCAGCAAAGCACCCGACTTTGTGGGTCGAACCCCAGGGTCCAGGAACAGTGTCTGCGGGTGGCACCATTGCTTCTTACGCTGTTGTGCATGCAAGCCAATCCCCTGTCCATGGTGCATGTGAAGATGCCTCCTGCCCTGCACCTGTTGTTGCACACTCTCAAGTAGCAGCATCAGGAAGCAAGTCCACGTCCTTGCCCATACCCCAGTCCTTGGAATGCAAGCGCAAATATGCAGCCAATGCCCCACAGGCCACACTACTAAATTCTCACATTTCATGACTGCTTGCGCTCGAAATGTTGCCTTTTAGGCTCGTGGAGATGGAAGCATTCCGCAACCTGATGGCGGCGGCCGTCCCTTGGTACTCGGTCCCCAGCGGTCACTATTTCTCCCGGTGTGCCGTCCCCACATTACACAAGCACGTGTCCCAAATCATTAGCCGTGCCCTCAACAACGCAGTTACCAGGAAAGTCCACTTAACCACGGGCACGTGGACAAGTGCTTGTGGGCAGGGATAGTACATCTCGCTGATGGCACACTGCGTTAACATAGTGGAGGCCGGGACACATTCGGACCTTGGGACGGAACACATCCTCTCGATGCCAAGGATTGAGGGCCTTAGGTTAATCAGGGTTGCCCCCACAGTATACAGCTCCTGCACCTCATCCTCCTCAGCCTCCTCCTCCTCTTCAGCCTCCATCTCCGAAATGACCACATCAGTCACAAGCTGGAAGCACTGCAGCACTGCCTCTTCCAAGCAGCAACAGGCTGTGCTGAAGCTAATATGCTTAGGTGACAAACCACACAATGCTGAAGAGTTGTGGACAGCTCTGAAAGGACAGGCAGATCTGTGGCTCACACAGCTGAACCTACAGCCAGGCATGGTCGTGTGTGACAATGGATGGAAACTGGTGGTGGCTCTAAGGCGAGGCGAGCTCACACACGTACCATGCCTGGCCCATGTGCTTAACCTCGTGGTTCAGCCGTTTCTCAAATCCTACCCGGAGCTGCCGGATCTGCTTGTTAAAGTATGCCGCCTGTGTGCCCATTTTAGAAAGTCACCTATAGCTTCCGCCGCCCTTGCCATGTTTCAGCAACGTTTGCAGCTTCCGGCTCACAGGCTGGTGTGTGATGTCCCCACGTGTTGGAACTCTACACTGCAGATGTTGGGAAGGATTTGTGAGCAGAAGAGGGCAGTTGTTGAGTATCAGCATCAACAAGGCAGTCGGTATTCAGTTCAGACTCCACACATAAGACCTCCGGAGTGGACATGGATATCAGACAAATGTACCATGCTCCAAAACTTTGAGGACTCCACCAAGATGGTGAGCGGCAATGACGCCATAATTAGCATCACCATCCCACTTCTCTGTCTTCTGAAACGCTCTCTGCTCACAATCAAAGAGGATACATTGCAGGCGGAGCACGATGAGATGGAGCAATGAACCATACAGGGTGATTACACACAGCCCAGCCTCATCTCATCCCAACATGGATTGGGTGACAATGAGGAAGAGGAAGAGGAGGAAGGACAGGAGCTAGTTTCATGCACTATAGATGGTACTACCTGCACAGCTGTCACACCGTCTGTTCAGCGTGGCTGGCCAGAGGACAGAGAGGAGGAGGAGGAGAGCATGGTCAGTCATCCTCTTGGTGAGGACACGGAAGTCTTGCCTGTTAGCAGTGTGGCACGCATGGCTGAGTTTATGTTACACTCCCTTTCCCGTGACCTTGCTTTCTCAAAATTTTGGGTGACAGTCATTGCTGGTTGGTGACACTTCTAGACCCACGTTACAAGGAGAACTTTATATCTCTTATTCCTGAGGCGGACGGGTCTACAAAAATGGGGCTGTACCAGAAGGCCCTTGTTGCGGAACTATTAAAAAAATTCCCATCTAAAAACGCTGGTGGCAGAGGGCACACTTCGTTGAACAACCAAGGAGTACAAGCAAGAGAGACACAACTTCAATCCAGCAGAGGCAGGGAAACACTGTCAAAGTTCTGGGAGAGTTTTCTCAGTCCCTCCCATCGAACAGGCCCTGAGGCGCGGGGTACTCTCACAAGGAGTGCAAAGTTTGGGAAGATGCTGAGGGAGTACCTTGCCGACCGTACCAACATCCTCCGTGATTCCTCTGTGCCTTATAATTATTGGGTATCCAAGCTGGATACATGGAATGAACTGACTCTCTATACCTTGGAGGTCCTGGCCTGCCCTGCCGCCAGCGTTTTATCAGAGCGGGTTTTTAGTGCCGCTGGTGGAATAATAACTGATAAGCGCATCCGCCTATCAACTGAATATGCTGAAAGGCTTACTTATTAAAATGAACAAGGGCTGGATTGGGCCAGGCTTCTCAACACCACCGAATGATAGCAGCGTAACATACACTCAAATCCAGTGTTTTTTCTGGGGAGGTGTATTCCCATGCACCTTTTCACACCCAGACATGGGTATACGCTTCCTGATTTTGGCTATTTGCTCTTGTCCTCCTCCTTCTCCTCATCCTCCACCACCACAAAGGGTGTTTATGATACCCGTAAAAAAAAAAAAATTATACAGTATGTTCTTATATACCCCCCAGGGATAAATGTTTGTCAGCCCATACACTTAGTGCATGGGCATTACAAGTATAAGAGGCCCACTCCTTTCTAATGGGAACATTTTCTTATGAGGCCCTCCTCCACGTCTCTTCCAAGGGGCATTGGAGTGCCTCCCAATTTTTGGCAGCCCTTGCATTCACTGCATACATCAACACTATGGGAGACCCACTTCCTAATAATGGGAACATTTTTTCATGAGGCCCTCCTCCACGTTTCTTCCAAGGGGCATTTTGAGTGCCTCCAAATTTTTGGCAACCCTTGCCCTTGCATTCACTGCATGCGTCAACACTATGGGAGACCCACTTCCTAATAATGGGAACATTGTTTTGAGGAGGCCCTCTAACCTCCATGTCTCTTCCAAGGGGCATTGGAGTGCCTCCAAATTTTGGGCAACCCTTGCATTCACTGCATAGGCAAACACAATGGGAGACCTATGTACTAATAATGGGAACATTGTTTTCAGGAGGCCCTCCTCTAAGTCTCTTCAAAGCGGTATTGGGGTACATCCAAATTTTCGAAGTGGCATTGGGGTGCGTCCAAATTTTGGGCAGCCCTGCCACTCACTGCATACGCAATAACAGTTGAGGAGACCCACTCTGTAGTAATGGTGATGATATCTCACACACCAAATGGCCAGATAAGGTTGTAAAATGTTAAAATGACATTTCCTGGTGAATGCATTTGTCATGGTTGAAAGCAATCCAAAAGTGAATAAATGCATCAAAAACGCTACGTGTGAACATAGCCCAAGCTGTGGAGGAGCATTTTTGTTTTTGTTTTTTTATTTTGCTTTAAATACAAGTCATTACCCTGGAAAGGATGTTCCTTAACATATTTCCCAGGAAAATCCATTTTGGTTTTGTTTTGGTTTGTTTTATTTTGAGTCCGTAAAAGTGGCGTAATACCTCTGACAACGTTGTTGACCGAAGTGACCTGGGAGTCAGAAATGCTTCCAGGGGTCTTCCCCATGGTGTTCACATGTCATTTGAGCACTGTTCCCATCGATTTGGGCAATTTTTAGGGCCTCTGCAGACCGCCAGGGGGAGCCGCCTGAAAAATGCTCGAGTTTCCCATAGACTTACATTGGGCTCGTTGCTCGGGTCAAGCACCCGAGTATTCCAATGTGCTCGACCCAAGCATCGAGCACCCGAGCATTTTAGTGCTCGCTCATCACTAATCAAGATGTTACATGAGGCCTCACCACTATGTCTCACTTTACATCATGATGTGCATAGCGTGACCATGACATGATGGGGACCATGACATGGATGCCAGACTATAATCCTATAAATCTTTTTGCTCAACTCTAGTGCACGACTATGTGGTGGGTTGCGCCATATTTTTCTTTCCTTGAATGACTTTTGGTGGTTACTATTAACTGCCAGATTACAGGAACAACTTATTAGGCTTGCCATTTTTTAGATGTTCTGACTTAGTCATTTAGCCGTCACAATTTTTCTTTCTTTCTTTCTTTCTTGAGTGATTTGTCCTCTGATTATTGTCAAGGGACCATTTTTTAAAAAAAAACGTGATTATTTGAAGTGGAGAAACCCTTTATGCATATCCCCAACTTTGATAGCCCACCAACAGGAAAGGGTGGCATATACTGTGAGTCACACATAACGTGCGTTCACACACACAGTCACTTACTTAATTTGCACTTACCCAGTCCTATATATGTGCCCACACAGATATATTGCACCCAGTGAGCAATATTTAGGTAAATTAACCAAGACTAACACTAAATTACCATGATATCAATATCTAGTTATACTGAGTGTGTGCTTCCCTTTAAATGCATTAATATACCATAGTAAAACTAACGTTAGTGTTTTCTATCTATAAAGCAGTCTAGCGCTAATTGCTGATTTACTGCACATTGAAATAATAATGCATTTATACTAAGTGGTCCTTACTGTAAACTTGTGAAGATGTTGTGATGGAAACAAGTTAAAAAGATCATTTTACTGAGCTGAAATTAAATGACGATGTAATATTATTACTGTGTGCAGTTTAGTAAACACTTTGCCCATCTAACACATTTGCTGGATATTTGCTGGATATTTTTATGACCTTCTTGCATAAACATCCTCCTCCAGTTGTTACAAAACAAAAAAGTGAAGGCTGTTGCAATGCTTTTATGTGGAAATTCTTTGATGATCTGTAATCCAAATATGCATTATATGTCAAACAATCAAATCTTCAGTGGAATTGGATACATTAATGTGTAGAACAAGCAGTTTTAAAAAATATTTGCGTGTGTAGTGATAAAAAGAGAGTTATACTGTTAAAGGGGTTGTGCAGGCAGAAATGATTGATAGTCTATCCTTAGGAAAGATCATCAATATGAGATTGGTGACACCAGCAAATAGCCGCAAACAGCTCTGGAAGCCACTGGATATAAACATGTTGAAAGGAGCTGCTCAGCCCAGCTCCACTCAATGTGTAGCTTCCGCAGCTGGATACTGCAGAACAGCTCCTATTCAAAAGAAAAGTGGCCACTATACAATGAATGGAGCTGTTCTGTGTAGCTCTGCTCAATGTTTTTTCATCCAGCATTCACCAGAGCTTACAGCTGATCGGTAGGGGTACAGGTGTCAGACCCCTACCCATTTCATATTGATAACCTTTCTTATAGATAGGTCATCCACAATTTTTGCCCATGCAACTCTTTTAAGATTGGAATTTTATGGACATGATTGCAAAATGTTCACTGTTACTGATGGATTTTACTATTAACTTTCTGTTATAAATGTCGGCATATCCGGGGCCATCTGGCCACTAACTATTCTGTGGCATGCAAAATAATAAATATTTCATAGCCAGGCTGGTAGCATTGGGTGAGTAGATCACAAAGGTCTAAAGAAACATTCTAACTTGACACCCTATGAGACTGAATAAAAAGTCCAAACCTTGGACTGTCCTAAAGAATCGTGAGGAACCTTCTCTTTCCACCCACTTTGACATACCAAATGAAGTGAAAGAACACAAAAGCGCTGCTAGATTATCATACTACAGTATATGACAGAATCCTGCCTTTTAACAGCCACATTTCCTCTTCCCCTGATTATGGCCATAGGTCACTTCACTGTCATCCAACTACCAAGTTGAAAGCTCTGGCATCAGGACACAAGCTGAAAAAAAAAATGCATCTGATTGGAGGCGTAGTCCTACAAATCCATAATCCTAATATCAAGCTGTTTATATTCCACTGTGAGTGGCCATTAGCAGAATTTTTCTGCCATATCATGGTCATTAATTATTGCGACCAGTTCAAGAGGTAACATTTTATTCACTGTTAACAGTGATTATGTGTTCTCCATTAGCTGCAAAATTTACTCTAAGCCATACATGTCAAAATCTGGCCCGCGGGGTGGTTTTATTTGGCACACAATGGCAGAACCACCACCCCTATGTGGGGCAATTATTCTGCATAGAGTGCTATCTGAGGGCTCATTATTCTGTATGGAGGACTATGTGGGACCCATAATACTGTATAAAGGACTATGTGGGCTCATTATACTGTATGAAGGAAAATGTGTGCCCATTATTCTGTATGGAGGACTATGTGGGGCCCATTATACTGTATGGAGGACTATGTGGGACCATTATTCTGTATGGAAGACTATGTGGGGCCTATAATAGTGTATGGAGGACTATGTGGGGCATATTATACTGTATGGAGGACTATGTGGGGCCCATTATTCTGTATGGAGGACTTCGTGGGGCCCATTATCCAGTATGTAGGATTATGTGAGGCCCATTATTCTGTATGGAGGTCTATGTGGGGCCCATTATTCTGTATGGAGGGCTAAGTGCGGCCCAATATACTGTATACTGGTTGGCCCATGACTTTGTCCAAGTTTTTCATTTTGGCCTTCTTTGTGTTTGAGTTTGACAACCCTCCTCTAAACCATAAAAATGACCCTGATCCTAAATAATCTCAGCCATGGTGTACAACACATGAAAAGTTGTAAAACTACTTTCATCAGCACTGTCTACCTTGAATCATAAGATCATAAGAAAAACACTTGTGCCACAGTATTTAGATGTTTAACCTGCATGCCCAGGGCAATTTCCCATGACACTGTTCAGGTATTCTTGGGTAACTGGAGTGTCTTCCTCAGTATTTTGTGCTACAATCTCTTAGGGAGAGCTCTCAATTTCACTCAAGGTCCCCTATATTGCACTAATAGTTAGCTCAAACATGTCATACACATATTGGACATGCTGCACCCATAACTCACACAAAGGCACTCGTCACTCATGCACAGGACACTCACCGCAGACACTGCTCACACAATGGACTATTGACTCACGTGTCACTAATAGATTGGACACATACCACACATTAAGGCCCCGTCACACTAAGCGACACTACAGCGATCCCAACAATGATACGACCTGTCAGGGATCGTTGCTGTGTCGCTATGTGCTCGCTGGGGAGATGTCAAACGGTCAGATCTTCCCAACGACCCTTAACGATCTGTATAACGATGCACGCCTATGTGTTTCTGTGTCTGAGTCGTCAACAAGGTCGTTGGTAAGGTGTCAAACACACCGATGCATGCTACCCAGCGGGGTCTCAACGATCAAAGAAATGTCCAGACCATTCCGACACGACCAGCGATCTCACAGCGGGGGCCTGGTCGCTGCTAAGTGTCAAACGTAGCGAGATCGCTACTGAGGTCGCTGTTGCGTCACAAAACTTGTCACTCAGCAGCGATCTCGCTAGCGATCTCGCTTAGTGTGACGGGGCCTTTACTCGCACACTGGACAAATCCCTCATATATCACTAACACACTGGACAAATGAGGCCCATGCACCACATATACTAGACATACTGATAAGCCCCACTTCTTGTCACACAAAGTTTTGTCTATTGTCACCATGAGTAAATCTCATCTCATCTTCTCCTCCATAAATATCTTGCTCCTGGAGTTTGGCCGGGCTCAAAACCCCTTGGTCTAATATTGTCTCTGAGGTCCAGACATCAAGCATTCATTAATTTCATAGGACTTGTAATTAAGTGTGATAAATTACACATTTATTTTTTTTTATTTGTATGATCTCTGGCTTTTGAAATTTTAAAACCTGATTGGAGACACAGTGTAAATGCATGAAAACAATCCCTATACAATTCATCCAAATGTACATTTACTATAAATACGAACCCCCATTTAAAAGCTGAGATCTTCTCTTGTTCAGTACAATGCCCCTACATTCTGTATACACCTTATATTACCAAACTTTTAGGAGAGTTAGAGCTGATATTCTATTGGTAAAAGCAAGACAGATGCTGATGGCAAACGATCGACTGGAGAAAAAACAGTAGCAGTGTAGTGAGGGAACTGGTAAGTTCAAATGAATAAAGAATAATAATATTGGAGAGAGAATAGAATTACATGGAGCTACATTGAAGTCTTATTATACCCAAAAAGGAAACAACAACAGGAGATATGATACAGACAGCGCACAAATCAGTAAAAAATAGTGATGACTTCTTGGCTAATAACAAGTCGCAAAATACAAATGTAGTTTACAGATGCAATATTTATTAGTTTAACGCAAAACATCTTTATTATACCAATTTGCAAAAGATCTTTGTTACAGAAAGTTTTAGCTGGACACTTAAAGAGATCTGTCAGTAGGATCAACCTGCTTGTGCAGTCTACTTGGGCATATGGGTCATATAAAATTGAGTAATACGATAACTTGATATCTGCGATCTGATGTCTTATTCCAGCTTTGGCATTCTGTGTCAGTTGTTATTAGTGTTGAGCCACCCCCGTAGTGTTCGGGTTCGGTTCGGTTCGTCGAACACCGGGATTTTCGAGGAACTGTTCGTCGAACACCTTAGAACACCGTCGAACACCGTTAAAACCAATGGCAGGCAAACAAAAACACATAGAAACACATAGAAAACACCTTCAAAGGTGTCCAAAAGCTGACAAACTGCTCAGAAGACGCTCTCTTTAAAAAAAGCCGGCCGGCAATTCAGCAGCGGCATACACCGGTACCCGACAATTTAGACAAGAAGGAATAGAGCATCACACATAGATTAGATAGATAGAAACATGTCAGTCACACATATAAGAAGCACAGTGACAGTGTTGCTTACTGTACTTGTCATTTAGTGTAAAGGATTTATTTAAAAAAATAATAGTGTTTTCGTGCACCGTCTCTTTAAAAAAGCCGGCCGGCAATTCAGCAGCGGTACCCGACAATTTATAACAGAAAGAATAGAGCTTCACACATAGATAGATATAAACATGCCAATCACATATATAATAAGTACAGTGATAGTGTTGGTTACTGTACTTGTCATTTAGTGTAAAGGATTTATTTAAAAAAATAATAGTGTTTTCATGCACCGTCTCTTTAAAAAAGCCGGCCGGCAATTCAGTACCCGACAATTTAGAATAGAAAGAATAAAGAATCACACATAGATTAGATAGATAGAAACATGTCAGTCACATATATATGAAGTACAGTGACAGTGTTGCTTACTGTACTTGTCATTTAGTGTAAAGGATTTATTTAAAAAATTAATAGTGTTTTCATGCACTGTCTCTTTAAAAAAGCCGGCCGGCAATTCAGCATCTGTACCCGACAATTTAGAACAGAAAGATAGAGCATCACACATAGATTAGATAGATAGAAACATGTCAGTCACATATATAAGAAGTACAGTGACAGTGTTGATTACTGTACTTGTCATTTAGTGTTAAAATAAAGGATTTATTAAAAAAAAATTGGCATGGGGGTCCCCGTAATTTTAGGCTCTAGCGGAGGTTAAGCAGACGGCTGGGGCAGATGTTTGAAGCCTGGGAAGGGGATAATACCCACGAAGCTTCCCAGGCTACTAATATCAGCCCCCAGCTGAATACCTAGCCTTTACTAGCTATTAAAATGGGGGACCCCCCCAAAAAAATGACGTGGGGTCCCCCCTATTTTAATACCTAGCAAAGGCTAGGCAGACAGCTGGGGGCTGATATTAATAGCCCAGGAAGGGTACCATGAATATTGGCCCCCTCCCAGGCTAGAAACACCAGCTGTCAGCCGCCCCAGAAATGGTGCATCCATAGGATGCGCCAATTCTGGCACTTAGCCTCGCTCTTCCCACTACCCTGTAGCGGTGGCAGTGGGGTAATAGGGCTGGGGTTGATGTCAGATTATAATGCCAGCTGACATCAAGCCCAGGTTAGTAATGGAGAGGCGTCTATAAGACACCCCCATTACTAACCCCATAGTCAAAGTTACAAAAAAACACAAACACCCAGAATAAAATCCTTTAATTGAAATAAACACACAATTCTTTATTGTTCTAAATTAAACTATACTTACCACCACGCCCATTCCAGCTGAAGCCAACGATCTCCTGCAATAAAAGAAAAATAATAAACCAACCTCACCCTTACCTTTCCATGGTTCCCACGACAGCTTCAGCTCTGCTACATCGAGATGACAGGCTGGACCGCAGCAGAACGCTGCCATCCAGCCTGTCATCCCGCAGACACTGAGAAGCGCAAGCTTGCTTGCGCTCCTCAGTGTCTCGCTGTGACGGCATAAAGATGAGCCGAGTTCATGTCCAATGAACTCGGCGCATCTCATGCACGTCACTGACAGCGTGGGAGAATTCTCCTGCACTCAGCGCTTCAGCGTGAGAATTTTCCCACGCTGTCAGTGACGTGCATGAGGTGAGGTCATGTCCAATGAACTCAGCTCACCTCATGTACGTCACTGACAGCGTGGGAGAATTCTCACGCTGAAGCGCTGAGTGCAGGAGAATTTTCCCACGCTGTCAGTGACGTGCATGAGGCTGATATTTAAATTTGGCGCACAAATCGGTGATTGGTCGCGGGCAGCGTCCGCGACCAATCAGCACAGTAGTGATTAACTTTGGCGGCAAGATCAGTGATTGGTCGCGGTCAAGACGGCGACCTATCACCGATTTGTGTGGCACATTTAAATAGCGGCCGCGACCAATTGGATGTCAGCGCCGCTCTCCGGTCCTCCCTTCACACCCTAGCCGCATGGATGTCAGCAGCGCTGCCTGTGCAGATACTTCCGCTGCGAGAACCCGGGACATGAGCGGGCGCTCGCAGCAGAAGTATCCCGACCCGCAGCGCCGCTCCCCGGTCCTCCCTTCACACCCTAGCCGCTGATGTCCCCACAGTATCCGCATGGTGTTACAAAGGTCCGGACATTTGTGTTAAAAATCGCTGATTGGTCGCCGGCGCTGCCCGCGACCAATCACCGATTTGGGCGCCAAATTTAAATATCAGCCACGACCAATCACCGATTTGGGCGCCAAATTTAAATATCCTCCGCGACCAATCACCCATCTTGGCTCCACATTTAAACACCGCTGTACTGATTGGTCGCGGACGCTATTTAAATGTGGCGCCAAAATCGGTGATTGGTCGCCGATGCTGGGCGCGACCAATCACTGATTTTGGCGCCACATTTAAATAGCGTCCGCCACAGCGGTGTTTAAATGTGGAGCCAAGATTGGTGATTGGTTGCGGCCGATATTTAAATTTGGCGCCCAAATCGGTGATTGGTCGCGGGCAGCGCCAGCGACCAATCAGCGATTTTTAACACAAATGTCCGGATCTTTGTAACACCATGCGGATACTGTGGGGACATCAGCGGCTAGGGTGTCAAGGGAGGACCGGGGAGCGGCGCTGCGGGTCGGGATACTTCTGCTGCGAGCAGTCGCTCATCTCCCGGCTTCTCGCAACGGAAGTATCCGACCAGGCAGCGGCGCTCCCCGGTCCTCACCAATACGATTAGCTGATTGGTCGCGCTCTCCGCACACGACCAATCAGTGATCTTGGCGCTAAAGTTAAACACCGCTCTGCTGATTGGTCGCGGACGCTGCCCGCGACCAATCACCGATTTGGGCGCCACATTTAAATAGCGGCCGCGACCAATCAGCGAGCTTGGCGCCAAATTTAAACAACGCTCTGCTGATTGGTCGCGGACACCAGACGCGTCCAATCAGTGAGATTGGCGCCAAATTTAAACAATGCTCTGCTGATTGGTCGCGGACTCCACCTGCGACCAATCAGCGAGATTGGCTCCAAATTTAAACCCCGCTCTGCTAATTGGTCGCGGATGCCGGCCGCGACTAATCAGCATTTTTGGCGTCAAATTTAAACACCGCTCTGCTGATTGATCGCGGTCGCCGTCCGCGACCAATCAGTAGTATTGGCGCCAAATTTAAACCCTGCTCGGCTGATTGGTCACAGTTGCCTTCTGCGACCAATCAGCGATTTTGACGCCAAATTTAAACACCGCTCTGCTGATTGGTCGCGGCCGGCGATTGCGACCAATCAGCATTATTGGTGCCAAATTTAAACCCCGCTCTGCTGAATGGTCGCGACCGCCGGCCGCGACTAATCAACATTGTTGCCGCCAAATTTAAACACCGCTCTGCTGAATGGTCGAGGTCGTGACCAATCACCATTATTGGCGCCAAATTTAAACACCGCTTTGCTGATTGGTCGCGACCACAACCTCAGCATTATTGGCGCAAAATTTAAACCCCGCTCTGCTGATTAGTCGCCACCGCCGGCCGTGACCAATCAGTGATATAGTCGCCAAATTTCAACACCGCTTTGCTGATTGGTCGCGGTTGCTGGCCGCGACCAGTCAGCGATTTTGGCGCCAAATTTAAACACCGCTCTGCTGATTGCGCCGGGTCTGCCGCATACATATTCTAGAATACCCGATGCGTTAGAATCGGGCCACCATCTAGTTTCATGAAATAATTTTAAAAAAAATTGACGTGGGGCTTCGCACTATATTTGTGTCCAGCCAGGTACAGCAGGCAGGAAAGGGCTGCCCCCAACCACCAGCTGCCTATTTGAACATGGCCGGACACAACAATATAGGGAAGCCGTTTTTCCTTAATTATTTCATGAATTTCATGAAATAATTTAAAAAAAAATACGTGGGGCTTCGCCCTATTTTTGTGTCCAGCCAGGTACAACTAGGCAGCTGGGGGCTGGAATCTGCAGCGCAGGGAGGCCCAAGCTTTCTGCCCCCCCCCCCCGCTGCAAATTGCAGTCCGCAGCCACCCCGGAAAATGGCGTGTTCATAGAAGCGCCATCTTCTGGCGCTGTACCCAACTCATCCAGGGCCCTGGTGCGGTGGCTCACTGGGTAATAAAGGGGTTAGGGCCAGCTTGGCATTATCAGCTGGCCCTAAGCCCGAAATTCATGGGGTCACGCCAATATTAGACATGACCACTATGAATTTCTAGTAAAGTATTTAAAAAAAACACAACACCCAGAAAAAAGTCCTTTAATTGAAATAAACACAAAATTCTTTATTGTTCTAAATTAAACCATACTTACCATCACGCCCATTCCAGCTGAAGCCAACGATCTCCTGCAATAAAAGTAAAATAATAAAGCAACCTCATCCTTACCTTTCCATGGTTCCCACGACAGCTTCAGCTCTGCTACATCGAGATGACAGGCTGGACCGCAGGAGAACACTGCCATCCAGCCTGTCAACCCGCAGACACTGAGAAGCGCAGGCTTGCTTGCGCTCCTCAGTGTCTGGCTGTGACGGCATCCAGATGAGCCGAGGTCATGTCCAATGAACTCAGCTCACCTCATGCACGTCACTGACAGCGTGGGAAAATTCTCCTGCACTCAGCGCTTCAGCGTGAGAATTTTCCCACGCTGTCAGTGACGTGCATGAGGTGAGCTCATTCATGTCCAATGAACTCGGCTCACCTCATGCACGTCACTGACAGCGTGGGAAAATTCTCACGCTGAAGCGCTGAGTGCAGGAGAATTCTCCCACGCTGTCAGTGACGTGCATGAGGTGAGCCGAGTTCATTGTCGGCTCATCTGGATGCCATCACAGCGAGACACTGAGGAGCGCAAGCATGCCTGCGCTTCTCAGTGTCTGCGGGATGACCGGCTGGATGGCAGCATTCTGCTGCGGTCCAGCCTGTCATCTCGATGTAGCAGAGCTGAAGCTGTCGTGGGAACCATGGAAAGGTAAGGATGAGGTTGCTTTATTATTTTACTTTTATTGCAGGAGATCGTTGGCTTCAGCTGGAATGGGCGTGACGGTAAGTATGGTTTAATTTAGAACAATAAAGGATTGTGTCTTTATTTCAATTAAAGGACTTTATTCTGGGTGTTTGTGTTTTCTTTTAACTTTGACTATGGGGTTAGTAATGGGGGTGTCTTATAGACGCCTCTCCATTACTAACCTGGGCTTGATGTCAGCTGGCATTATAAGCTGACATCAACCCCAGCCCTATTACCCCACTGCCTCCGCTGCAGGGCAGTGGGAAGAGCGAGGCTAAGTGCCAGAATTGGCGCATCCTATGGATGCGCCATTTCTGGGGCGGCTGACGGCTGGTGTTTCTAGCCTGGGAGGGGGCCAATATTCATGGCACCCTTTCTGGGCTATTAATATCAGCCGCCAGCTGTCTGCCTAGCCTTTGCTAGCTATTAAAATAGGGGGGACCCCACGTCATTTTTTTGGGGGGGTCCCCCATTTTAATAGCTAGTAAAGGCAAGGTATTCCGCTGGGGGCTGATATCAGTAGCCTGGGAAGCTCCGTTGGTATTACCCCCTTCCCAGGCTTCAAACATCTGCCCCAGCCATCTGCTTAACCTCCGCTAGAGCCTAAAATTACGGGGAACCCCATGCCAATTTTTTTTTAAACAAATCCTTTATTTTAACACTAAATGACAAGTACAGTGATCAACACTATCACTGTACTTCTTATATATGTGACTGACATGTTTCTATCTATCTAATCTATGTGTGATTCTCTATTCCTTCTATTCTAAATTGTCGGGTACAGATGCTGAAATGCCGGCCGGCTTTTTTAAAGAGACGGTGCACGAAAACACTATTATTTTTTTTAATAAATCCTTTACACTAAATGACAAGTACAGTAAGCAACACTGTCACTGTACTTCATATATATGTGACTGACATGTTTCTATCTATCTAATCTATGTGTGATTCTCTATTCTTTCTATTCCAAATTGTCGGGTACCGCTGCTGAATTGCCGGCCGGCTTTTTTAAAGAGACGGTGCATGAAAACACTATTATTTTTTTTGATAAATCCTTTACACTAAATGACAAGTACAGTAAGCAACACTGTCACTGTACTTCATATATATGTGGCTGACATGTTTCTATCTATCTAATCTATGTGTGAAGCTCTATTCTTTCGGTTCTAAATTGTCGGGTACCGGTGTATGCCGCTGTTGAATTGCCGGCTTTTCATGTTTCACTGTTGGCACTGTTCCCATCGATTTGGGCAATCACTGTAATGCCACAACCACCATGGCTGTGGCATTACAGTGAGTGGCAGACAATCCCTGCATGATTGGTGCTCTAAATAGTGCCAGACATGCAGGACAAGCTTTTGGTGCATGAACAGTTATCGCACATAACCTCGAACAGCCGAATTTTTTGCAAATCGTTCGGGTTTGTCGAACAACTCGAACACCACCCAAAACAGCTCGAATTTGAGATTGGCGAACAGTTCAAGTCGAACACCGCTCATCTCTAGTTGTTATCACACACAGCTCTGCTTTGAGATCAGGAGAGAAGAGAGCAGCCATTACACATTACACTGGTAACTCCCCCTTTCAATTAAAATAACCTCTGGAGGCAGATTCTCAGGGAGATCTATGCTCACCCCATAGATCTTAACAGCTCATTTACATATTAAGAAAAATGTGAATTTCTCTGGAATAAGATATTGAATCACAGATATGAATGTATAATTTTATTCAGCTTCCTATGACCTACATGCCCATATAGATGATTTAGGAGGATTGATCCTACTGTCAGATTCCCTTTAATACAGCACAAACCATTGAACATGTCAAGTTAGGTGTCAGAATACTGTTTGCTGCATCAAGACATCTTGCAGCATTATTGTATGTGTGTCATGTTTGGAAATGTTACATCTGTATTACAGAATTGGTAGGTACAGTGGTGGCCAAAAGTATTGGCACCCCTGCAATTCTGTCAGATAATACCCAGTTTCTTCCTGAAAATGATTGCAATCACAAATTCTTTGGTATTATTATCTTCATTTAATTTGCTTGCAAGGAAAAAACACAAAAGAGAATGAAGCAAAAATCAAATCATTGATCATTTCACACAAAACTCCAAAAATGAGCCAGACAAAAGTATTGGCACCCTCAGCCTAATGCTTGGTTGCACAACCTTTAACCAAAATAAGTGCGAACAACGGTAACCATCAATGAGTTTCTTACAATCCTCTGCTGGAATTGTAGACCATTCTTCTTTGGCAAACTGCTTCAGGTCCCTGATATTTGAAGGGTGCCTTCTCCAAACTGCCATTTTGAGATCTCTCCACAGGTGTTCTATGGGATTCAGGTCTAGACTCATTGCTGGCCACCTTAGAAGTCTCCAGTGCTTTCTCTCAAACCACTTTATAGTGCTTTTGGAAGTGTGTTTTGGGTCATTGTCCTGCTGGAAGACCCATGACATCTGAGGGAGACCCAGCTTTCTCACACTGGGCCCTACATTATGCTGCAAAATTTGTTGGTAGTCTTCAGACTTCATAATGCCATGCACACGGTCAAGCAGTCCAGTGCCAGAGGCAGCAAAGCAACCCCAAAACATCAGGGAACCTCCGCCATGTTTGACTGTAGGGACCGTGTTCTTTTCTTTGAATGCCTCTTTTTTTTCCTGTATACTCTATGTTGATGCTTTTTCCCAAAAAGCTCTACTTTTGTCTCATCTGACCAGAGAACATTCTTCCAAAACGTTTTAGGCTTTCTCAGGTAAGTTTTGGCAAACTCCAGCCTGGCTTTTTTATGTCTCGGGGTAAGAAGTGGGGTCTTCCTGGGTATCCTACCATACAGTCCCTTTTCATTCAGACGCCGACGGATAGTACGGGTTGACACTGTTGTGCCCTCGGACTGCAGGGCATCTTGAACTTGTTTGGATGTTAGTCGAGGTTCTTTATCCACCATTCGCACAATCTTGCGTTGAAATCTCTCGTCAATTTTTCTTTTCCGTCCACATCTAGGAAGGTTAGCCACAGTGCCATGGGCTTTAACCTTCTTGAAGACACTGCGCACGGAAGACACAGGAACATTCAGGTCTTTGGAGATGGACTTGTAGCCTTGAGATTGCTCATGCTTCCTCACAATTTGGTTTTTCAAGTCCTCAGACAGTTCTTTGGTCTTCTTTCTTTTCTCCATGCTCAATGTGGTACACAAAAGGACACAGGACAGAGGTTGAGTCAACTTTAATCCATGTTAACTGGCTGCAAGTATGATTTAGTTATTGCCAACACCTGTTAGGTGCCACAGGTAAGTTACAGGTGCTGTTAATTACACGAATTAGAGAAGCATCACATGATTTTTCAAACAGTGCCAATACTTTTGTCCACCCCCTGTCACATACAACCCCCACATGAACATCCTAAGGAAAATTGGTGCTGATCTCCAACCCATATTCCACAGAGACCACAAACTGAAAGAAATATTCCCAGAACTACCACTTCTCTCCTACAAACAGCCCCCTAACTTAAGGAATCTCCTGGTCAGAAGTGTCCTCTCATCACCATCAATGACAGGCACATTCCCATGTAAAAACAAAAAATGCAAAACTTGTACCCACATATTACCATCAAATACAGTCTGCATACCTAACACAAATCAGGACTACAAAATCATGGATGTCTTTTCATGTACATCCTCCAATGTGGTGTACATGATACAATGTACAAAGTGCCCAGAAGGAGCTTATATTGGGGAAACTATGCAAAGGCTGCAAACGAGAATGAATTTACACAGACATACAATTAAGAATGAACTGGATACACCTGTGGGAAAACATTTCTCTGGCCGGGACACTGTATGAAAGATCTAAAAGTTTTAATACTAAAAGGTCACTTCAAGGGCAACAGAGAAAGAAAAATTTGGGAATTCAAATTGATAAGGATGTTCAATTCACTGACAACAGGACTAAGGGTATGTGCACACGATGCAGAAATGCTCAGGATTTTTTCCTGAGCGTTTCTGCATCTCTCTGGCAGGAAAAAACGCATGCGGATTGTACATGCGGTTTCCTGCCAGGGACATGCGGAAATGAAGCGGTCTTCACTTTCATTTCCGCATGCGGGTTGACAAGCGCTTCCCAAGCGATTTTAGCATCACTTGGAAAGTGCTTGTCAACTTCACACTATATAAATCCATGCAACCGGCATGGATTTATATAGTGTGTGAATGTCAAAAAATAAAAAATAAATCTATACTTTACCCTCTGATGGCCCCCGGTGTCCTGCTTCATCGGTCCCGGCTGCCGGCAGTGAAGACTTTAGGACCTTCCGACGTCAGCGTCACGTGACCCGTCACATGACTCTGACGTCAGCGAAGGTCCTTCTTCATTCAACCGCGAAGTGCCCGGGAAGCCGGCAAGACGCAGCGCGGGCCGTCAGAAGGTGAGAATATACAGTACAGACCAAAAGTTTGGACACACCTTCTCATTTAAAGATTTTTCTGTATTTTCATGACTATGAAAATTGTACATTCACACTGAAGGCATCAAAACTATGAATTAACAAATGTGGAATTATATAGTTAACTAAAAGTGTGAAACAACTGAAAATATGTCTTATATTCTAGGTTCTTCAAAGTAGCCACCTTTTGCTTTGATGACTGCTTTGCACACTCTTGGCATTCTCAAGGCCTCTCATTTTGCAACAAAAAAAACTAATTTGCTCTCCCTAACTTATCTGTAGGAGGCATCACATCTCACACCTCATGAACAAATGTCTTGTTGTAACATTTCTCAAATGCTGTGCCTTTTGTCTTATGGATTCATTTGTAATCTTGCCTGAAGAAGGAGCCTGTGTGCTCTGAAAGCTTGCATATATATATATTTTCTGGTTAGCCAATAAGGCTGCGTGCACACGATGCGTTTTTCATGCGTTTATGCTGCAGAATTTCCGCAGCGGAAACGCATCAAAAACGAATGGTAATCCGCACCCCATGGTCCCCAATGGCATTCCGCAATGTCAATGCACATGCTGAGGATTTTTCCGCAGCGTTTCTGCAGCGCAAATAAATCCGCAGCATGTTCATTAATTTTGCGGAAGCGCCGCCATTGACTTGCATTGAGACGCATAGAATGCGCGTCTGTACATTTGTACAAGCGGATTATATGCGTCTCTATGTGCGGATGGTACCCAGCTCTGGAGGAGAGGAGACTCTCATCCAGACCTGGGTACCATTGTACCTGTAAAAAAAAGAATAAAAGAATAAATAAATAAAGTTATATTCACCTGTCCGGCGGCTTCTCTCTGCTTGCCGGCATCGCTTCTCCTTCCAGGAACTGAGATGACGTCGCGGTCATGTGACCGCAGGCTGTCTCGCGAGATGCCGGCAACCCGGAAGTAGCCAGGACGAGCGCGACAGCACACGCGGCGGGGGATCGGTAAGTATAGCTTTATTTTTTTATTTTTACGGTCACACTATATAAATCCATGCCTTTTGCATGGATTTATATAGTGTGACCTAGTTGTCAAGCACTTTCCAAGTGATGCTATCGCCTGGAAAGTGCTTGTCAGTCCGCATGTGGAAACACATGTGTTAACGCATGTGGGTACGCATGTGAAACCGCATGTATTCCGCATGTATTCTGCAAGAAAAACGCATGCACAATCCGCATGCGTTTTTTCTGCCAGGGAGATGCAGAAATGCTGCAGAAATTTTCTGCTTCATTTCTGCATCGTGGGCACATAGCCTTAAGGTATCACCCCAAGAATACTTTTGTCATTTTTGGCATAAAAGTATCTACATCAAGTAACTTTAAAGAATTAGTTACCCAATGTGTGTACATGAGGAGCTACACTACTTTGGGTGATTAGATCCCTTGTATCCTGCACTTCCAGAAGTTTTCCCCTTTGTAGGTGATATCTCTTAATTTACAATTGCCTTTGAGCTGGTGGGAGAAGATTAGCTGCTATTATCTCTCCTATACAAAGGACAGAATACAAGGATGGATTTTTGCTCTTTCATTTCTTAGTTATCCCACACAGAAGCAGCATAGAGTACAATGCAGCAGTAGTAATCATTGTAGATGTGAATCCAGCTTTGGAAGGGTGTAAAAGACTTGTTTGGAAAGTTCAGCACAAAGCCACAAAAATGTATTTTAGTGTCCTATGCAAAAAAAGGCTATGGTGCGCCCCTATTACGCTTTCAGTAAACAATGCATGATTTAAAAATCTTGTACAGCGTTATCGGACGTACTAATCAAAAGTGAAGAGTGGATCTTTTGAAATTCAAATTTGCTGGCTTTGCCAAATTTTCCCTAAATTTTTTTTTTGCATAAAATAGTATTGCAGAAATTAAATTTGCATGAATTACATAATTAGAAAGCATTTATTTGTCTGAAAAATATCCGTAGAAAACTTTCCTTAGAGTCAAATGAACAAATGTTGTGTTTAAGCGCTGTAATGTAAATACAGTCTATTTAATGAGAAAATGACTTATCTGGTTATGAGAAAACGGAGGATAACCAGATGTAATCAACAGCAATATTTAAAAACATATTACAGTGTCAGACTTTTTAACTACTTTAATTGTATAAAGGGTCTAAAAATTATCCATTTTGGGTGAGGGCAGATGCCTGCCTTGCATTTATAGACAGGTGGTGACAGGTGGTGCAAATGGAAGAAACCATGATATTTTCAAATGGGTGGGTACAAAAATGATTCCTATTTCAGGAGTATAAAGAGCATAACACTTTGCTAAATGAAAAAGCAATAGGAAAAATTATCCCTTTAATTAGGGAGAGAAAACAGATGTACTGTTTTGAATATGAAGAAGTAATGGTATCTCAACCAGAAGTGAAAAATTATACCTTTTTTAGGCTATGCAACTGGTTTGCTTATCACACAATGATTGTGAAATACCTCAGACTTTGTCACAGTCTTCCAAAAATTGCCCCCTTTTTCATGGAGACAGAAGATATGGCTTGTTGTCACCTAGCCTTCTCAGAAATTGGCCCTCTTTTGAGAGCTATATCTTTAGGGTACACAAGCATGAGAGTACATTTTCCAGCATCAGTAGTAATGTCTATCACTATGAAACAAAATGGGCAGCCAGGAGGTATGTGGATGACGTGGCTGTACTGTGGCTGAGGCAGGCATAGCACAGTAGAGAGTTAGGACCCAGCAGGCAGGAAATTTCTTGGTAGATTAGGGCCGCGGCAGCAGCAATACAGGCTAAGCCCACATTCACACATTCAGTATTTTACATCAGTATTTGAAAGCCAGAACCAGGAATGGAACAATCAGAGGAAAAGTATAATAGAAACACGTCAACACTTCTGCATTTTTCACCTACTCC
Source organism: Phyllobates terribilis (assembly GCF_046119375.1). Taxonomy (NCBI): domain Eukaryota; kingdom Metazoa; phylum Chordata; class Amphibia; order Anura; family Dendrobatidae; genus Phyllobates; species Phyllobates terribilis. The sequence continues at coordinate 1,120,585,921 of NW_027362761.1, read as the reverse complement.
TGCTTTTGGCTTACAAATAATGATGTAAAATACTGACCAAATACTGAACGTGAGAACGTGGCCTAACATTATGAAGCAATGGGCAGCCATGAGGTTTGTGGCTGACATGGCTGCAGCCAAAATTGATAGGAAAGGCAGAGAGATGTGTAGAAGTGCAGGGCCAGTAACAGCAGTACTATAGTATAGATCACCTGATCGACAATAAGCAGATGCCTATCTGAGCGTGGGCACTCATAGAGGTAGAATGGTGTAGAAGATGGACAAAAGACAGTCTGACAGGCAGATGGTATAGTTGATGTAATAATTGGCAACAGCCATAGGTAAATGAAAGTCTGCACTATATCCCCTTAGGGTGCATTCCAACGATCAGGACCTGCTACAGCTCCGACTCTGCAGAACATCTGAACAACTTCTGCCCTCATTATGCAAATGAGCAGACGTGCAATTTTTTTTTTCACATGCAGACTTTCCTCAGTGAGGCAAGTCTATAGGGAAAATCCACATGTGGACCCGCAAGAGAAATTGACATACTGCGGATCTGAAAGACAGCCCCCATGTCAGTTTCCACAAGTGATCCGCAGGTGCACAGAGACACACAGTGGACACCGGATTTCTAGAAATCCCATCCACTATGCTGTAACATCGGGCCGCTGCAGTTTTGAAGCTGCATAAACATGCATCATCTAAACCGCAGCAAATCCTGAACATGGAAACACACCCTTAAGGACCCATCAATTTTTTATTTTTGTTCTCTGTTTTTCATTCCCTGGTTCTAAGAGCCATAACTTTTCTAACATTCCGCCAACATAGCATTATGAGGACTTTTTATTTGAAGGACGAGTTGTAGTTTTGAATGATATTGTTCATTTATCATACAATGTACTAACAAAGGATTATATTGTGAAAAAAATGACTATTCTGCTTTTGTTTTATTGGGCTTTGTTTCTACAACATTTTTGTGTGGCAAAAATGACTTTGATTTTTCTAAATTCATGTTTCTAAATGCATGGTGCCTACAGTGAAACATGGTGATGGCAGGGTCCTTATGTGGGGCTGCATCAGTGCTGCTGTTGTCGGGAGCTACATGTCATTGATGATATCATGAATTCACAGATGTACTGCTCTATATTAAAGGAGAAGATGCTGCAATTGATCCATGCCCTTAGTAGACGTACAATTTTCCAACAAGACAATGATCCAAAACATACATATAAGGCCCCTGTTGCATTTCTGAAGAAGAAGAGGATGAAAGTGATTGGCCAAGCGTCTTCTGAACTGAACCCCAGGACTGTCTCCAGATTTTCATGGGCCCCGGGCAAAAGAGTCTCAGTGGGCACCTTTAACACATACCATGATTCATGATGCACAGATACAGCAGAGATACGGTATACTATAATGCCAAAGATTTCACTTACTTACTGAGTGCTATATATTGTAAATTCTACAATAGCTCAGAAACCGGTGAATCCTCGCAGCGCACAGTTCTTGTCCTAGGGTGATTCAAAAGATTTAATTTTTGACTGGACAGTATTGTCCTCCATACAGTATACTGGACCCCATAAATTGCTCCATACAGTGTAATTGGCCTCATATAATGCTCCATACATAATGGGCCTCATATAATGCTCCATTCAGAATAATGGGCCTCATATAATGCGCCATACAGAATAATGGCCCCATATAATGCTTCATAGATGGGTCTCATATAATGTTCCATATAGAATAATGGAACCAATATAATGTTCCATACATTATGGGCCCCATATAATGCTCCATACATTATGAGCCCCATATAATGCTCGATATATAATGAGCCCTATATAATGCTCTATATATAATTGGCCCCATATAATGCTCCATATATAATTGGCCCCATATAATGCTCCATATATAATGGGCCCCATACATAATGGGTTCCACATAATGCTCCATATATTGCTCCATACAGAAAAAAAGTCAAATACTCACCTCTCCTTGCAGGACCTGCAGAGCAACGGGGAGAGGTAAGCTTTTCTAGTGCCAGGGACCTGAACAAGCTATGCCCATAGTGCCGGTGTCCCTGATGGCAAGTGGGCCGCCGGCACTTGCCCGGGTGTGCTGGGGGCTGACGTCGGGCCTGCTGAACCCAATCGAAAAGTTATGGGGAATTTTGAAGAGGCAAGTTAAATATCACTCTCCATCTAGCTTAAACTGTAGGCTTTAAAAGAGGTTGTTTTTGAAGAAAGCAAAAAGACAGATGTGGGAATATGTCGCCAACTTGTTCATCCCATGCCTAAACTTAGTGCTGTCCAAAATCATAGAGGTCATACAAAATAGTAGATGCAATAGTTTTTGATATTGCGTTTATTTAACTAGTTTGAGTAAAACTGAAGATTTTGTAATGAAAATGATATTATTAACCTTACTTTCATGTTATGGGTTAAAAAAATGTTCTATAAAATTATTTTTGTGTTTAGTGAGAAATTGATTAAAATCTTTCTTATCAAAGGAGGTATTATATATATATATAATGCAGGTTGAGCTTGTACTCCTGCTTTAAAGACAGGGTCCCTACATATGATGATGTAGTATGTCATATAATGAGAAGGGGTTAATATTAGATCTGCAGGGCTCTGCCTCTTGGTACCACTGAAGATGTTTAACCCCTTTAAAGCCCAAGACATAGTATTACGTATCTGCGCCCTAGGCTTTAAGAGCCTGATACGTATTAGTAAGTCTTTGCGATCGCGCCCGCACACAGGCTGTGCAGGCGCGATCGCCACCGGGTGTCAGCTGATTGTCACAGCTGACACCCGGTGCTATGTGCTGGGAGCTGTCCCGCACCGCTCCTGGCACATTAACCACCGCAATGCTGTGATCGAAGTCGATCGCAGCATTGCGGGGGCAAGGGGAAGTGATCGCGATACTCACTTCTCCTGCCGGCCTCCAGCGCTGTCTGCCGCTGCTTCCTGGATGTTGCTGACTAGCCCAGGGGATGGGGATGACTCGGTACCCGGGCCTTTACTTGGCCTTGGGGATGTCGCGGTGGTCGGCTCCCGGGCCCGTACCCTGGGGTCAGCTTTTAAAAGGGGATTGTTTGTTAATTTTATGAAAGTTCGTGACGCCACCTGTGGTTTCTGGTGAGAATCACCAGCGCTGCGGCAGTCCACTGAGGCCGGTGATAAGGCAGCTTGATGGTATAGCTCCCCACAGGTGGAGCTAGGCCTCAGGGCAGCGTACGGAGAGGGGGATGCAGGACAGGCGAGACCCAGCCGGGTCAGACCAAGAACGGGGACTTACACGGTAGTCACTTCAGTACCTTCTACTGGTGGTAATTCAGGCACATCCCGGAGCACTGTAGGGTGAAGGGTGCATATCAGGATCCTCCCCAATGAGCGGGTGTAGGGCAGTTATGATCTGCTACAAGCACTAAGGAAAGACAGGAGATCTGTCCCTACAATAGAACTAAACTGGATCCCTATGATGTAACGGGGAACCTGATCCTGCGATCAGACCCGCTAAAGTCCTCGGCTAGTCTGTACGAAGACCTATAGATGCAAGGGAGGGATCCCTACAAGAACTAGGGACTGGGATAAAGTTGGACACCTCCTAGCAGAAATTGTAGCAGTCAAAGACAAACACACAACAAAGAACATAGAGGTCCGAAGACCTAGCAAAACTAACAGAGAACGGTAACAGAGCACCAAGCTAGCTCAAGAGTAGTAAATACAATGAAGTCCAGCAAGGCCAGGAGGGCGGAGCCGGATTAAATAGGCAAAAATGGTCATGTGACCAGCAAACTAGAAAAAACCTAACAGGAGAGTTCTAACAGTACCCCCTCTTCTAAGAGGATCCTCCGGATCCCCTAGGACCGGGCTTATCAGGAAACCTCCTGTGAAACGCTCTGACAAGTCTGGAAGCAGAAACATCATCTGCCCTCACCCATGAGTTATCCTCGGGTCCGAAACCCTTCCAAGCGATGAGATACTGCAAACTCCCTCTATTCCGTCTAGAATTTAGGATGCGGGAAATTTCATATTCCCAGTCCTCCAACACCGGAGGAACAGTGGCAGAGGCGTCACCAACCGACACATCAGCTTTTTTCAACAGAGAAACATGAAACACCGGATTAATCTTCCAGGAGGTAGGAACCTCCAACCTAACAGCAGATTGGTTAACTATCTGAAGCACCTTAATGGGCCCTACAAACTTGGGACCCAATTTTTTCGAAGGAATCCTCAATCGCAGATTCTTAGAGGACAACCAAACCATGTCACCAATAACAAACGAAACCTCTTGCCGTTTCCTATCAAAGTACCTCTTAGATTTTTTGTTAGCCTCCTGAAGATTATCATGCACATCCGTCCAAACTCTCTCCTAATCACCGGAAAAACTCTCCTCCTCCGGCACAGCCGATACCAATTTGGAGAATGACCCAAAAGACGGATGTCTCCCAGTACAACAAAAAAAAGGCGAACACCCAGCAGAAGAGGATGTATGGTTGGTAAGAGCAAATTCAGCAAGTGGCAGAAACTCAGACCATCCCTCTTGATTGTCTGCCACAAAGCAACGCAAGAACTGCTCAACATCCTGGTTCTTTCTTTCTATCTGGCCATTAGACTCAGGATGATATCCGGATGAAAACGACAAATGAACTCCCAACCTGTCACAAAAGGCACGCCAAAAGCGAGCCACGAACTGAGGTCCCCTATCAGAAACAATGTCAGTAGGAACGCCATGTAGTCTGACAATTTCCTTGACAAAGGCCTTAGCGAGTGTCTTAGAGCAAGGCAGTTTGATGAAGGGAACCAAGTGACACATCTTGCTAAAACGGTCCACGACCACCCAGATGACCGTGAAACCTTCAGAGGGGGGAAGGTCAGTAATAAATTCCATAGCCAGATGTGTCCAAGGTGCACTAGGAACCTCCAGAGGGCAAAGCAACCCCGCAGCAGTAGCATGCGAAGACTTAGATCTAGCACACACAGTACATTGACGCACCCACTTAACACTAGGACTACTGGACTCGTGACCCCGCCTAGAACTACTAAAAGGAGTCATTTTGACTCCTTGCTTGTTTTCGTTTATTTTTAGAGTTTCATTTGTGGTTATTTATTAATAATTATATTTTTTGTAATGTATTATTATTGTGAGATCCAACAGTAATGCTTTTGATTGCTTTTTTTCTGCTTTTCTTATTTTTCTACAGAAAATAACAATAATTATAATAGACGTTTTTCAAACATTTTTTTTTATTCAAGTGCACACATATAAACAACAACTGAAGAACAAAAAGCAGAGAAAATGTAGGTGGAGGAGCATAAAAATGAAAATATGGCGCAGAATTCACCTTCTAAACATTTGGTGTTTCGCATTTTAGGCATTGCCTTTGATTTATGGCAGTACATTGCCCACACAAAGACTTACCACAAGTCTTACAATTTCCGACAGATCTATTTTTCTTGCACTTTTCTTTGATCTGGCAAAATTTTGTTTGAACCATCACTTCTGAGCATGTAGAAACTTGGGACGTGGAACCCTTTTCCCTATCTGTGACAAGGACCACTCAACTCTCTCACAAGCGTTTGCAAAAATGCCTTGCGTGACATTTTTTGGTGGGTAATCTCCTTGAATATTATCCATGCATTTATACCCGCAAAGTCTAAGGCATTTTCAAATGCATGAACAGGCCATCTCCTTGTGCATGTTCGTGTGGTATATTTTCGTGCCATCTGATCCACTACATCTACTCCATATTTTGTTTCATTGTAAAACTTTACCGTTTCTGGAGTTTTTTTAGGGGAATCAGACGCAACAACAACATCTGGATGGACGGAACTCAAAATGACAACATTTTTGTTGGGCTTTCCTTGATATACTGTAAGTGTAAAATTGTCTTCATTTCTAAACACTTTAGTGTTGTACAATTCCTCTTTCATGGATTTTATTTCTTTAGGCACTTCTCGCCTTATCTTGTTCAGTGTTCCCACGATGGTTGTTCCTTTGCTTTTTAGCTGTTTAGCTAATTTTACTGAAGTAAAATAATTATCGGTTGTAACATTGCGACCTTTTTTCAAAAACGGGTCCAATAACTTCATTACCACATGGTCAGCTAAACGGTCCTCAGCACGGCGTGTGTCATCTTTGCCTAGATAAGGGAAGCCATTTGCCAGATATTTGCTCCTCTTATCAACAGCTAGCCAATATTTGTGGCCATATTTATCTGGTTTGGAAGGCATGTACTGCGTGAATGGACACCTAGTTTTGCTTGGGAAAAGTTGCTCATCCACCGTTATGTATGGGCCAGGTTTGTAACACGCAATACAATTTTCAATAAACCTGTCCCACACAGTAGAAAATAGAGCAAACTTGTCCGTTTGCAGTCTCTCCGATCGAGTAGATTTCTCATCAAATCTGAGAAACCTCATAATTTCAACAAAGCGGTCCCTAGACATTGTCGCTTTGCAAAACGGTATTCCCCAGTCATTACACCAAATACTGCTAATCGAGTGACGGTTCGTGCCAGATATTCCACGAGCATAGAATATCGATATGAATGCATCTAGCTCCTCATCAGATAGAGTAAACTGTAAATTATTGTTCCTGCATGCTTCTGCAAGCGTACAGTTCTTTATATGTGTCAATATATATGAATCAAAAAATAAACGCCATGCGCTCAAAGGACTATCGATAATGATATTTCTTCTGGCGTATCCTGTAGGGCCAGGTGCTTCTCGAAGAATATTTTGGCTGTCACGCCTACCAGGCAAGTGTTCTCCAATTTCAACAAGTTTCCATTGAATACCATCCTCTGAAACTAGTATTCCTTCAGATTCGCCTTCTCTGGTGTTTGTTGTTGCATTACCTTCGCCGCCATCGTTATCTGTTGTTCTTTCATTTCTGGGACGTTTTGCTGATTTTTTCTGTCCACGACCAGGAGGATGGTCACGAGGCAACATAACTGCATGAGCCCGATCCCCAGTTGATGTGCTTGGAATATCTGTAAAAAAGTTGATGAATATTTAGAATTTTTGTTTTGTAAGGGTCCGTGCACACTGGCTGGATTAGCGGCGGAATATCCGACCGGATATTCTCACCACAATCCGGCCCGTACCTGCCCGCTCAGGTACAGAGCGGAGTTTCATACCTGAAGCTCCGCTCCGAACCCCGGGCTGGAGCCGCTGTCTGGGACGGAGCCGTGTTCGCGCGTAAGCAAGCGCTGCTCTGTCCCTGACAGCGGCTCCAGCCCGGGGTTCGGAGCGGAGCTTCAGGCATGAGCGGGCAGGTACGGCCTGTATTGCGGCAAGAATATCCAGATGGCTATTCAGCCAGAATTCTGCTAGTGTGCACAGGCCCTAACTCAGTGTGTGGAAGAACAAATAAATACACATAACTACTTACCTTCTGGATTTGTTCCTTCTGAGTCTTCAGATTCACTTGATATGTTCTGAGGAATGAAATCTTCATCACTGTCAGAATCAAATACATGTTCCTGCAATTCGGATTCCGATTCATCCTCCGGTATGGATTGCAAAGTAGCCAGAATATCCTGAGGCTTTATCAAACGTCTTCTCTCCATATTCCTCACAAATTCCATAATTCTATATAGTTCCCTGCTGAAAAATAGAAATGAAATGAAAACTAAAAGAAATAATAACTGTTCTGCCACCTTCAAAAGTAGGTGGGCTGAATCAGTTGACAGACAGCTAAACTATTTCATAACAATTCATACCTGTATGAGTCTTCAGAGCTCGTATGTCTGCGTCTGTTCTCTTTGTCTCTTCAGCTGAACTGAAAGTAAAGTTACTATCCAGAATACTGTCTCCTGCTAGGACCTTAGAAAAACACCACCCTTCATTAGCATAAGATAAGAGCCTAGAGTAAACAAGCTATTTTGTTCAGCATTACACAGTAATACAAGCAGGTAAAACACAAGGAAAATGTGAAAAGTTGACATGTAAATTGAACTACATCTATATGAACATCAGGGTAAATAAGACAGAGTGAAAAAATTATGCACAAAACTTTATAGCAACATTTAGTGACAAAAGGACCTCAAAATATAGTAGGGAGTCAAAATGACTCCCTTCAGTAGTTCTTGGTAAATTTTGAAAAAAACGAGCAAGTTTTTCACCAAAATTATTTATTCTCACAAAATCTTTTTTCACATCATATTTGAGGAAAAGTCACCGAGTTTCAAGCCGGAATTCTGAAAAATGTAGTCACAGAAGAGAAATAAAAAACGAAAGGAGTCAAAATGACTCCATCAGTAGTTCTAGTGTTAATGACTTCCTTCTGCCATCCAGGCCACCAAAGACTGCGACCCACAAGTCTCTTGGTCTCAGAAATTCCTGGATGACCTGCCAATCGAGACTCATGACACTCAACAAACAAATCTCTCCTAAAGGTCCTAGGCACAAACAACCTCCCATGGGGAGTGTTAGATGGGGCATTCTCCTGAGCTTTAAGAATCTCATCCTCCAAAACGGAGTCCAAAGCAGCAATCACAACACCTTCTTGTAAAATGCTCTCCTCCTCCTCCTCAGCACTGACCATGGGAGAAAAGCTGCGAGACAAAGCATCCGCTTTAACATTCTTGGTACCCGGGATGTAAGTAACGGAAAAATTAAACCGCGAGAAAAAAAGCGCCCACCTAGCCTGACGGGCATTCAAGCGCTTGGCAGCAACAAGATAGATCAGATTTTTATGATCAGTGAAAACCTGAATGGGAAATTCAGCACCTTCCAAGAGATGACGCCAGTGTTCAAATGCGAGTTTAATAGCCAGCAATTCCCGATTACCAATATCGTAATTAAGTTCAGTCTCAGAAAATTTTTTTGAAAAAAAGGCACAGGGATGTACTCCATCCTTGCTTTCCTGAGACAACACCGCACCAACCCCCACAGAAGAAGCATCAACCTCAACCAAAAACGGCTTAGTCACATCAGGCTGCATAAGGATGGGAGCAGAGCTGAACCTCTCCTTTTGAAACACAAAAGCTTCAATGGCCTCAGAAGTCCACTGAACCGCATTAGCACCTTTCCTGGTGAGATCGGTCAGTGGTTTGACAATAATAGAAAATTTTTTAATGAATTTTCTGTAATAATTGGTGAAACCCAAAAACCTCTGTATCGATTTCAAACCAATAGGCCTAGGCCATTCCTGCACAGCTTGAACTTTAACCGGGTCCATCTCAAAACCTTCACTGGAAATAATGTAACCCAAAAAACTAATTCTCTGTACAGCGACCTCACATTTCTCTAGCTTAGCAAAAAGCGAATTGTCCATTAATAACTGTAAAACCTCACGTACGCTCCGCCAATGAGACTCCAGATCAGGCGAATAAATCAGAATGTCATCCAAATACACAACCACATTTTTGCCGATCAAAGGTCTAAGGATGTCATTAATAAGATTTTGAAAAAATGCTGGAGCATTGGTAAGACCAAAAGGCGTAACCAGATTCTCAAAATGACCCACAGGAGTGTTAAAAGCAGTCTTCCATTCATCCCCCTCCTTCATGCGCAACAAATTGTATGCCCCCCGGAGATCAATTTTAGAGAACCACTTGGCCCCCACTAACTGGTTAAACAAATCAGGAATCAATGGCAGTGGGTAAGAATTGCGTCAGTAATTTTATTTATCTCACGAAAGTCCAGACAAGGACGTAAACCGCCATCTTTTTCTTTAACAAAAAAAAATCCAACAGTCACAGGAGACTTGGAAGGTCTAATGTGACCGGCGGCCAAGCTTGTCTGTATGTATTCCTCCAAAAGCCTTTCTCTCAGGAATAGTAAGATTAAATAAACGACTTTTAGGAAGAGTCGCTCCAGGGACAAATTCAATGGTACAATCATAGTCTCTATGGGGAGGCAAAATTTGTGACTCCTCCTCAGAAAAAACTCTCCAAAAATCCTGAATAGGTACAGGTAATTCCCCTTTTTCCACCGCAGCAATACGTCCGTTACAACACTTGTCATAACATTTAGGGCTCCAGGACTTAATTTCATTGGTAGACCAATCCAGTACAGGATTATGCAATTTTAACCAGGGTAACCCCAAAATTACTGGAGAAGGCAAATTATTCAATACTACCAAATCCAAATTCTCTTGATGAACACCATTAATAGTGAGGGGAAACTCACAGACCTTGTCAGTAACACTCTTCAAGGGGGAGCCATCAACAGAAACCACAGCAATAGGGGATGACAAAGGTTTAGGTTTTAATGTAAGTTTTTCCAAGAATACCCCATCAATCACATTCAGAGTAGAACCACAATCCACAAATACCCGAAATTCAATTAATTCTTCCTGAGCAGCGGTAGTAGCAGATAGGAATACTCCCTTTGTATTTAAACAGGCTCTACGTGCATAACTTACCATTTTTTTTCTTTGTTCATACGAAGCACACAGTTCTTAATAAAATGACCAGAATTTCTACAATAGAAGCACAAACCTTCAGAAAGCATGCGGTCTTTTTCCTGAGAGCGGGGTGTCATCGCCCCAATCTCCATCGGCTCTCCTTTGTCAGCACAGACCCTCTCAAGACTCGGAGCTGACATAGCAGAGGATTTGCTCTCATTAACCCTTGCACGCAGTCTCCTGTCCACCCGTATAGCTAATTGCTTAGCCTCCTGCAAGTTTCCAGGTGTGGGATAAGCAATCAGCAAATCTTTAACCCTTTCACCTAGCCCCGCAAGAAACAAACTTTTCAAAGCTGAATCGTTCCACCCCACCTGGGCAGACCACCGACGGAAGTGAGAACAATACTATTCCACATTACCTGATCCCTGCCTCAAACGTCTCAATTCAGACTCAGCAGATGAGACACGATCAGGATCATCGTACAACAAACCCAAAGCAGAAAAAAAACTATCCACTGATCTAAAGCACGGATCACTAGGTTGGAGAGAAAAAGCCCATCCCTGAGGATCCTTGCGCAAAAGTGACATTATGAACCCTATGCGCTGTGATTCATCACCAGGGGATCCAGGTCTTAAACGAAAATACAATAAACAAGCATTTTTAAAGGAAAAAAAATCTTGTTGTTCACCAAAAAATAGATCAGGCAGACGTACCTTTGGCTCTACCAAATATGCTCCAGAACAGCTACTCACATGTTGTTGGAGCTCGGCCACCTCCAGAGAGAGTCCCTGCAAGCATTGAGCCAAATATTGAACCGAGACCATGATGGAAACTGGAGGTCTTTCCTTAGAGAAATTTTTTTGCTGGACTTACTGTTGTGATCTGCTACAAGCACTAAGGAAAGACAGGAGATCTGTCCCTACAATAGAACTAAACTGGATCCCTACGATGTAACGGGGAACCTGATCCTGCGATCAGACCCGCTAAAGTCCTCGGCTAGTCTGTACGAAGACCTATAGATGCAAGGGAGGGATCCCTACAAGAACTAGGGACTGGGATAAAGTTGGACACCTCCTAGCAGAAATTGTAGCAGTCAAAGACAAACACACAACAAAGAACATAGAGGTCCGAAGACCTAGGAAAACTAACAGAGAACTGTAACAGAGCACCAAGCTAGCTCAAGAGTAGTAAATACAATGAAGTCCAGCAAGGCCAGGAGAGCGGAGCCGGATTAAATAGGCAAAAATGGTCATGTGACCAGCAAACTAGAAAAAACCTAACAGGAGAGTTCTAACAAGGGCCTCCTGTTTCTTGTCTCTGCGTAGTAAGTTTCTGACCTGCCTGGAGCTAGGCCTAACTTTATCTCTGTCCTCCACTGGCTGACGTTGTGGTAGGGCCATCTCTTGGAGTGCACGCTCCCAGCTTACGGGGCCTATGTGTCTCCTGGCTCTGTTACATATCAGCTCTCTGATGAAACTGGGACCTGTAGTTCTCCAGGGATTCCGGTTATGCCTTACTGGGTCGTAGAGATCCCGGTAAGCTCGGACCCAGTGTCCGGTATATGCTTTGGGGTGAGCTGGGTAAGCTCCTCTGCCCCCACTGCTACTCACTTTCCACTCGCCTTCGGCCACGCTCGGGCCCTCACTAGGCTACTCACACTAACGGCAGCTTGCCGGGCTTCACCAATCTTATTGCGCCGGCACACCTTAAGCTCTAATTGAGCTCCCTGAATCTAGCTAGCAGGAGCCTCGTGCTCCACTACTGAACTATTAGCTGTGTTCTCTAAACTAGACTGAGCTCCACTGCAGACTAACCTCTCTCAGGCTTCTCTACTGCAGGAACTCTTCAGAGGAACTACTTACTGCCTAGCTCCACCTTCCCTATTTATATCCCTAACGGGCTCCCTCTGCTGGTCTGAGATGGAAGGTGGAGATGTGTGAATGTTTATGGGGGCCTCTTGTGGAGGATTCCATCAATGCACTCTTCTAGGATCTGTGTTACCAAGCGCAGCTGGGCGCCACATTGCCATGATGACTCGATGTCGTCATGACAACATCCAGGTCACCAGACAGCAGGAAGATATTTTGGTCATGCGCAGTGCATAACCAAAGTATCTTCTGCATCTGCAGCACTGACAGCCTGTATAGCACAGGGATAGTGCTCCATCCCTGTGCTATACAGGCGATGAGAATAAAAAAAGTGAAAGTCCCATAGTGGGACAAAGAATAACAGTAAAAAAAAGTGTCAGAAAGTGAAAAAAAAAATTGTAAAAATGTAAAAAATAAAAATAAAAAAATAATCCATCAAAAATAAAAATATAATGTACCCATCAATAAATATTAGTATGAAAAAAACAAAAAAAACAATAAAAGTACACATATTTGGTATCGCCGCGTCCAGAACGACATGACCTATAAAACTGTCACACTAGTTAGCCCCTTCAATGAACACGGTAAAAAAAATAAATTAAAAACGAACCAAAAAACAATGCTTTATCATCATACCGCCAAGCAAAAAATGGAATAACACGCGATCAAAAAGACAAATATAAATAAAAATGGTGCCACTGAAAACGTCATCTTGTCCCACAAAAAACAAGCTGCCATACAGCTCCATCAACTGAAAAATAAAAAAGTTATAGCTTTCAGAATAAAGCGATGCAAAAAAATAAATTTTTCTATAAAATAGCTTTTATTGTGTAAAAGCGCCAAAACATAGAAAAACAATATAAATGTGGTACCGCTGTAAACATACTGACCCAAAGAATAAAGCTACCTTATCAATTTTACCACACGCGGAACAGCATACATTTTTAAAAAAAAAAACAATTCCTGAATTGTTGTTTTATGTTTATTCTGCCTCCCAAAAATCAGAATAGAAAGCGATCAAAAAATGTCACGTGCCTGAAAATGGCACCAATAAAAACGTCAACTCATCCCACAAAAAAACAAACCGTCATATGGAAAAATTATAGCTCTCAAAATATGGCGATGCAAAAACTAGATTTTACAAAAAAATGCGTCTTTTAGTGTGTGACAGCTGTCAATCATGAAAACCCGATATGAATCTGGTATCACTGTAATCGCACCGACCTGAAGAATAAAGTCGTCTACTCACTTATACCACACGAGGAACGGTGTCAAAAATAAACTCTCGGGTTAGGGTTGTGCTAGGGTTAGGTTTGGGGTTAGGGTTAGGGTTGTGCTATGGTTGGGCTAGGGTTAGGGTTTGGCAAGGGTTGTGCTTGGGTTAGGGTTAGGGTTGGGCTAGGGTTAGGGCTGGGCTAGGGTTGAGCTAGGGTTAGGTTTTGGCTAGGGTTAGGGTTGGGGTTAGGGTTGGGCTAGGGTTAGGGTTGGGCTAGGCTTAGGGTTGGGATTTTTTTCAAAAGTAAAAAAAAAAATGACGATATGGCGACTAGTGTTGAGTGCAAGTGCTCGCTACTTGAGTTTGCATCGGGTGCACTGAGTATCGCGGGTGCTCGAGTGACATGCTCGAGTCTCCGCCCCTTATGCTTCGCGGCCAAAAAAACCTTGCGGGGATTGCCTGCCATGCACAAGCGATCCATGCATGTTTTTTTTTTGGTGTCACTCGAGCACCCGTGATGCATAGTGCATACCCGAGTACCCGATGCAAACTCAAGTAGTGAGCACTTGCGCTCAAGACAACTTATTCAATATGATGACTTAATGTTACTTAACATTAACTAATGTTATTTACATTCAAAAAGTCAAATGGTGCTTCCCTTCCGAACCCTGCCGTATGCCCAAGTAGTGGTTTTCACCCACATATGTGGTATCTGCTTACTTAGGAGAAATTGCACAACAAACTGCATGGTGTAATTTCTCCTGTTACCCTTATGAAAATGCAGAATTGGAGGCTGAAAAACATCTTTGTGGGAAAAATGTGAAAACTGTATTTTTACGGCTCAATGTTATAATGACCCTGAGGTGTCTAGTTTCCAAAATGGTGTCACTTGTGGGGGGGGTTCCACTGTTTAGGTACATCAGGGGCTCTCCAAATGCAACATGACATCGCTAATTATTCAAGCAAATTTTACAATCAAAAAGTCAAATGGTGCTCCTTCCCTTCCGGACCCTGCAGTGCGTCCAAACAGTGGGTTTCCCCCACATATGGGGTATCTTCTTACTCAGGAGAAATTGCACAACAAACTGCATGGTGCAATTTCTCCTGTTACCCTTATGAAAATGCAAAATTGGGGGCTGAAAAACATTTTTGTGGGAAAAATGTGAAAATTTTATTTTTATGGCTCAATGTTATAAACTTCTGTGAAGCACCTGGGGGTTCAAGGTGCTTACCACACATCTAGATAAGTTCCCAGAGGGGTCTAGTTTCCAAAATGGTGTCACTTGTGGGGGGTTTCCACTGTTTAGGCACATCAGGGGCTCTCCAAACGCAACATGGTGTTTATTCAACAAATTTTACATTCAAAAAGTCAAATGGCGCTCCTTCCCTTCCGAACCCTGCCGTGCGCCCCAAACAGCAAAATTTGGGGTCCATTTTTTCTGGTTACCAATGCGAAAATAAAAAAAAATTGGGTCTAATATAACATTTTTGTGAAAAAAGTTAAATGTTAATTTTTTTCTTCCACATTCCAAAAATTCCTGTGAAGTACCTGAAGGGTTAATAAAGTTCTTGATTGTGGTTTTGAGCACTTTGAGGGGTACAGTTTTTAGAATGGTGTCACTTTTGGGTATTTTCTGTCATAAAGACCCCTCAAAGTGACTTCAAATTTTATGTGGTCCCTAAAAAAATGGTTTTGTAAATTTTGTTGGAAAAATGAGAAATCGCTGGTCAACTTTTAACCCTCATAGCTCCCTAATAAAAAAAAATTTTGGTTAAAAAATTGTGCTGATGTAAAGTAGACATGTGGGAAATGTTATTTATTAACTATTTTGTGTGACATATCTTTCTGATTTAAGGACATAAAAATTCAAATTTTGAAAATTGTAAAATTTCCAAAATTTTTGCCAAATTTCAGTTTTTTTTCACAAATAAACACAAGTGATATCAAAGAAATTTTACCAGAATCATGAAGTACAATATGTCACGAAAAAACAATCTCAGAATCAGGGGGATCCATTGAAGCGTTCCAGAGTAATTACCTCATAAAGGGACAGTGGTCAGAATTGTAAAAATTGGCCTGGTCATCAATGTGCAAACCACATTGTGTTGTAATGGGGTTAAAGGGACTGTGAGGATCATGTGAGTGCAAACACTTTTTCATGGCTTAGTTTATGGTATCTACCTGCATCATGTCAAAATGATAAATGCAGTGCAGGTATTGCAGAGATGTCCCTTTGAATTGATTTGAGCAATACTGCAATATTCTGCACCACTGCCGCTAAGTAAGTGGCACAATGTAAGCGTTGAAGAAGCTCTAGAACTTGCATAAGACCTTTAGACCCTTCAAACAGCTGACTAGCGGGAGTTCCTTAGAATTGCATCTGATATTGATGACCTATTCTAAAGAGATGTATATTTTTCCAGATTTACATAAAGCTGAAAGAAATTAATGTACTATAAATACCATTATATATTGTATACAAATGATGATTTTACCTTCTAGGGGCAGCGCTCTAATTACTATTGTATCCTCTGTGGTGACATGCTTTAATTTATTTAAGTGCAATAAATTCCCAGCTTGTAATTCTAAGTCTGAACATCTCTACAGGAGATGCAATCACTATGATAATAATTAATGAAATAATACTAATAATCTACCAAGTGAGGTTGAATAGAGGATTTCCTACAGATAAATGGCTCGGTTTTTCCCATGAAGGGCTCCTCTTAATGCGGCATTTCATTCTTTATTGTTTGACTAACATTACACTGCTCCTCAAAGTAATTATCTTGTCCTTACAAAACACTATGGGAGTTAATTTATTATTAAGCTACTGAAGGTAGGTGGTTTTTACAAGGCATCTTGGGTATTTGTCATTATTTCGGATTGTCCACTAGGTTGCACAATTACACTCGTATTCAGCATTCTTTGGCTTGGTGATGGCCAGAGAGATATACAACATGGTAAATTATTATAATAGTGTCTGCTCTTTTTAATGTGCAGTAATGTACATTATGGACTACTTCTTGGCAAGTCTAACATCATAGACTCTGTTAAACGTTTATAGATTAAGCTGAAACATTATTAACACAGCATTATGTCACTATAGAAACAGCTAATATTATTGCTCCTGATACTGGCTCAGCAGTTATGTGCACTTAGACGGGAGATTGCTTCTATGAAGCCAATTGTTTACAAATCTGAGCTGAAATATAATTACAGTTACATCGCATCTTGGTTTGTTCATTTCATTGCATTTCTTAACTCAGTTTTGGAAAATAAGGATCGCGCAGATATTTCATATCTCATATCTGGGATGTTTTAAGCCATAAAATACGCAAGCAGCAGAAATGAATGTGTTAGTTAAAAAGGAGATCTGACCCAATTATTGGTGCTGGCTATTAGGGTGTTTATAACATCAATTTTGTAGAGTGATTTTATTTTAAGTATAGTTTGTGTTTTTTTCTGTGTATTGGGTGGTGGAAGAACTGTTTGGAGCCCAAGATACTGGCCCTAATGAACATGGTCCATTATACAGAAAACAGCATGTGAAATTTTGATTAGATAGATAGATAGATAGATAGACAGATAGATAGATAGATAGATAGATAGATAGATACTTTACATGGGTAAAAGTATTGGGACACTGCACATTCCACCTCCAGGAGCTTTTACAACTTCCCATTACAAATCCATAGACATTAATATGGCGTTGTACTCCCCCCCCCCTTTTACATCTAACAGCTTCCACTCTTCTGGGAAGGATTTCTATGAGAGTTTGGAGGTGATTGTGGGAATTTTTACTCATTCATCGAGAAAAACGTTTGTGAGGTGAGATACCGATGTTGGACAAGACGGCCAGACTCACAATCAAAGTTCTGGTTCATTCCAACAGTGTTTGATGGGGTTGATGTCAGGAGGACTCTGTGCGGCCAGGTAAGTTCTAGCACATCAGACTCCCTCAACCATATGTCTTTATCAACCTTGCTTCTGCATTGGGTACAGTCATCCTGGAGTAGAGAAGAGTCTTCAAAGAATTGTTCCCACAGAGTTGGAATCTATAATTGTCCAAAATGTCTTGGTATGCAGAAGCATTAATATTTGCCTTCACTAAAATTTAAGGGCCGAGGCTGACCAAAGAAATAAACCAATAGCAATATCCTCCATCAAACTTTATAGTTGACACAATAGAGCCGGGCAGGTAATGTTCTCCTGGAATTTGCCAAAACCAGACTCATCCATAAGATGTTAAATAGAGAATTCTAGAGATACTTCACTCCACAGAACATGTTTCCACTGTTTCAGAGTTGAGGTGGCAGCTTTACACCACTCCATCTGGCGCTTAGCACTGAGCTTGATGACTTAAGGCAGACTGCATGCAGCTGGTCAACCATGGAAACCCATGTCATTAAGTTCTTGGCGGGGACAGTTTTTGTGCTGATGTCGGTATCAGCTGGAGGAGGTTTGAACAGTTATGAAGTCAGCAGAGCGTTGGTGACATTTACATCCCCGCTTTATTATTGTACTGACCTGAAAAATGATGTTACTAGGTCATTTTTTAACATACAATGAAGTGCATAAAAACAAAAGCCAAAAAGCAGTGGTAGAATTGTGTTGTTTTTTTTCACAATTTCACCCCACTTGGTTCATTTTCCTATTTTTAAGTAAATTACAGGATAAGATAAATGGATTAATTCAAAACTACAACTTGTCCCACAAAAAAACAAGACCTCATATTGCAATTTTGATGGAAAATGGCGATGGGGGGAGGAAACAAAATGGCAAAAATGAAACATTTTTTAGTTGTTGATTTACTCCATATAGTGTGTAATAGCTAGCAAAGACTGGCAGGACCACTGGAGTGACAAGACTCACCTTACATAGTAAATGTGCCTAAGTGTGCCTATATAGAGCTGCTATAAAATGTAGTGCCCAAATAACAGTGTAATTTGTTGTAAACTATGTAGCACAGAAAAGTAAGTACACTGTTAAAATAAAAGGGATTCTCCACTTTAATAATAATGGGCCATTATTAGGCACAATGTTAAAATAATAAAATAAGGCGTACTCACACTCACATTTTGTTTCCCACTCCAGCGTTGGCAATCCAACGGCATTTTCTGAACCAGAAGCAGTGTCGTCAATGCCCTCCAGTGACCAGAGAGCTGCAGCCACTGATTGGCCTCGCCTGACTCTTCAGTCAATCAATGGCTGAATTGTTGAGGTTACTGGTAGTCAGTAATGTCTTCACTACAAGCCCGTCAAACCGAGTTTCAGGGTGACAGTAGACGTTTCGGCCTCTCATACGGCCTTAATCATTACGTCGCTACTGTAGGGAGAAAATATACAAGATGTCAAAGATGGTAACAAAGTTCATTATAAACAACAGTAATAATCCAGGGTGTACATAGGGAAAGCATGACTGAAGGAGGAGTAGGGGAAGGGGTCTATATGGCAAGGGAATAGAGGAAGAGGGACAGGGGGAGAGGGGAGGAGGGAAAGGGGTCACAGAACGTTATATACAACGTAAAGTATATATACACATTTAATGTCCAGTTATTTACATAGATATCATCATACCAAAAAGCAGAATAACACCAGGGATTGTCTTACTTGTTATGGGGTTCGAGGGCATGCTAGTGCTTAATATATGGATCAAGGAAAAGAAGTTCCAGGTACACGGCTGTAATATCATGGCAGTGTGATTAGGTATGTTGTATCCGGGTACACTGCTGTTACCAGGAGTTTTATATATAGGGCATTTACGTTCAATAGGCTCCCAGTAGATGTGGGGTCATAGTAATCTACAAAATGTAGTGCAGTTGGTTATGGTTACATATTAAGATAAGCTGTTAGCATGGGGACACTGTCCTGACACAACTATACCTTTCATTGGATGCCTGACTTGCTCCTGCGTCAGGTATGGTATCACTGTGGCATTCCCTGGTGTAGTGGGCCAAGCAGTGGTGGTATTGAGCGATAAAGCGGCACTCCCGCACCTTGCTGTATCGGCCAGTGGTGGCAGTGTGCAAGGGCTGTGTTTTAAATGCCGGCCGGCGGCGCCGGACTGGAAGGACGTCACCAGTGGGGGTGTGTCACCGGATGACACAAAAATTGGTTACCACTACCGCACCACTTTTCTAAAGCTAAACATACTGTGGCACAACTCCGTTTTCAGGTGATTGAGCATGTACCCAGACCGAGGAGGGGGGTAAATCACGTGAAACTACTCAGACAACGTGAATCATACTGGATTTACACCTTGCAGAACCTGTCCCCCCATGGTGGGAGAAATAGACTGGGTTCACTAATCTATTTATTCCTTTCACAGACACACTAACTTCTGTCTACCTTCCTTGTGAGTGTACCTTTGCATTTATTAAAATACTAATCATACTATGCTCCCTTATTGCTTCTATTCCCACCTAACAGCTCCATACACCCACCCCCATTCCCCTTTCTATGGCCAGCTACACTGTACATGTACTTTGCGCAAGGACACAGTCCTGTTCCCGTGCGCATGCACCCTCTTCAGTCTCCCTGACAGCCTCTCTGTGTGTGCTGCATGCCCACATCCCCAGTCAGCGCTGCCTACAGTACGGCGCCGGCGGAATGTCACATCCAGTGACTTGCTCCCACCGGTGACGTACTTCCGGTCCGATGCTGCCGGCCGGCATTTAAAACACAGCCCTTGCACACTGCCACCACTGACGGCTACAGCAAGGCGCTGGAGCACTGTTTTATCCCTCAATACCATCACCGCTTGGCACACTACACCAGGGAACGCCACAGTGATACCATACCTGACGCAGGAGCAAGTCAGGCATCCAATGAAAGGTATAGTCATGTCAGGATAGTGTCCCCATGCTAACAGCTTATCTTAATATGTAACCATAACCAACTGCACTATATTTTGTAGATTCCTGTGACCCCACATCTACTGGGAGCCTATTGAAGGTAACAACCCTTTATATAAAACTCCTTGTAACACCAGTGTACCCGGATACAACATGCACAACATACCTAATCACACTGCCTTGATATTACAGCCGTGTACCTGGAACTTCTTTTCCTTGATCCATATATTAAGAACTAGCACGCCCTCGAACCGCATAGCAAGTAAAACAATCCCTGGTATTATTCTACTTTTTGATATTAAGATATCTATGTAAATAACTGGACATGAAATGTGTATATATACTTTACGCTGTATATAACGTTCTGTGACCCCTTTCCCTCCTCTCTTCTCCCCCTGCCCCTCTTCCTCTATTCTCTTGCCCTATAGACCCCTTCTCCTACTCCTCCTTCAGTCATGCTTTCCCTATGTACACCCTGGATTATTACTGTTGTTTATAATGAACTTTGTTACCTTCTTTGACATCTTGTATATTTTCTCCCTTACAGTAGCGATGTAATGATTAAGGCCGTATGAGAGGCCGAAACGTCTACTGTCACCCTGAAACTCGGTTTGACTGTCTTATTCTGTTTTATTTTGCTTATAATAAATGAACTTTGCATTCATTGGAGTGTGCGATAAAGTAATTGCCTATAGTAACTGGGCACCAGCCGCCTATTGCATCAGCACCTCAACCCAGACAGAGTGAACGCAAATCCTGCTATTCTAATTATCACTACAAGCCCAACAGAGACTGTCGGAATAGCAACACTGGAGTGGGGAGTAGAATGAGGTGGCAGTGTTTTATTGTTTTATCAGCATGGCCCCACTCTTGCACTCTTGTTTATTTGTCTTTGGGCAGACTGTACTGTTAAAGGGGGCCTGACAGTTAATGCATGTCGCCAAATCCATTGGCAGCATGTATCAGGGACTGGTTGTATGATCTCCATCAAGTATGTTTGACTCTTAAACGCTGCGGCATTTCAGAGAAAAGCATACTTTAAAAGCTGCGTCTATACACACACGTAGGCCAAGACCTGTTAATACCTAGGACAAAAACAAAATGAGGAAATACCCTGCAGTAAGTAAATACGTACATAGTAAAAATGCATGTAAATAACATAGGGGACTTAGTTTACTCTATTTTGATCAAAAGAGCATAGAAGCCATCCCGCCACGACAAGATGTAACCAGTCAGGATGGTCCTTTACTCTAGTGTCTCATCTTACTATGTGCCAGCAGGCCTCAAAATACACGGGGACAGAGAAGTACCCATGTCTGACTGTTTTGCACCTGCCCGTGGAAAGCTATATAGACAGGATGTCAGCATACCTCAAAATAGACGGGGAAAGAGCAGGACCCAGACCTGTTTTGCACTGTTTTGAGGCCTGCTGATACACAGCAAGGTGAATTACAAGTGTTTGGGACCATATTGATTGGGTACACCTTGTTGCGGTAGGATGACTTTTACACTCTTTTGATCAATTTAGTGTCAACTAAGTCCCCTATGTTATTTCTATTTAATATTACTGTTTTTTACTTACTACAAGGTATTTGCTCATTTTGTATTTACCCTAGGTTTTGTCTATTAAACGGCTACAGTGTGAATGTGCACCTACATATTGCACTTATACCCACATGTGTTCCAGCTCATTTCTTTGGATTGCCCTGCCAATCTAGGGCAACTCTCAAGGAGAAACCTCTGTGGACCCACCTGTCTGACTAGTCTACAGTGCGGTTCGGTCCCCAACGGTTTTTAAAGTATATTTTTCTCTGAAACGCTTCAGTGTTTCAGAGTCAGACACACCTGTTTGGGATAATACAGCCAGTGGCTGATACATGCTGCTAATGGATCAGGCACCATGTATCAGCTGTCAGGTTCATTTTAACTTAGGACTTACAGAAACATCCTAGCTCGCTGTACTGCACTGTTTTATAACTCCCATTCACTTCTATGGGGTAGGAACAGCAGAGTGCAGCCTGCTCAACCATCTCCGTAATCCTGACTTTTTGAGGCTGTGGCATAGAGACATATAGTATATGGCTGATACCTCTATAAGGCCACGGCCCCAGGCAAAACCAGGGGAGGAACAATCAGAGAAAAGGTATAATAGAAACAAGTGCACCAATTCTGCATTTATCACCCACTCCTGGTTTTGGCTCCACTCCTGAGAAAAAATACTGACCGAATACTGATAGTGGGTTCATGGCCTAATAGTAAGATTTATTGCGATAAGCCTTGGCTGTAAGATCAGATCATGCACCCTAACAGTCGGCATACCCCTATGGCTAGCTTTCTCACACTCCTTGCTTCCTGAGAAATAAGAATCCATAATGCTGGCTGAAATGGGAATTGTTTGCTTTAATTATAAGCCTAAAATTCTCCCTCTTGAATTACTATCTGCGACCTACGAAAATCTGAACCTACCGTGTAGAATTTCTTTGGTGCTTGTATTACATTTTCATGTGAAAACAGCTGCAAAAATCTATTGTATATCTACATGAATAAATGCACCCTCTCATTTAGAAGTCCTTTTCTACTGTGCATATATGTATTAAGTTTAAGGCTATAGATATATATATAAAAAAATTTGATGGAACCGAATTACATCTATTTTTTTTTGGAGTGAGACAATGAAGCTAAAACAGCATAAACATAAAAAAAATTAAATCACTTTATATTCATATTCATTAAAATGCAAATGTTAGTCTAGGAACAAAACAAAGATACAAATAACTGGAAGTCATTGTGAGAAATGCAACAGATGTTGTTTAAGAATATCGCTGATGTCCCCTTATTTCTGCCTTTTCCAGGGCTGCCTAATTGAAGCGATGATCACTAGATGTTTCCATCTCTGGGAATGTTTGCATATACATTTTAGAAATAAAATTACATATCCTACTCTCTAATACTGGCAAATACACAATCATAAAAGGAAGTACTGCTTTAAAAAACAAGCCATTATTTTCCTTATTTTTTTTTGTAATTAAAATTCCTTAACATGGCAACAAATGTTTTTGTCATCAAACTTAAAAATAGAAGCATGAAGTGAAAATGATCTTGACTCCACGTGTTCACATCTACAGTGTATCCGATAGAAAATCAAATTATATTTATCAATAGTTTCCATTATCGCTCAAGCATCAACACGAAAGGCTGGAAAACCCATGATTTATGTTCCATTTGTAAAAAAACATCTGCAGAATAAAATGAGTCTCTTGACGCCGGAATTGTCATCATTGATGACTCTAGAAAATGAGCAATACATAATTTCTTGGCTCCCTTGTGCATCTGAAACAGATTGCTAAATGAAACACTGGAGGAGATTACATATGGCAAGGCAGACTAGCTTTGTATATGAGCGCATGCAGGTGGTTGCTCTGTAATAGTTTTAAGAAACAGGACATAACTTATTTAAGGGACATTTATGCTGAAAAAGTACTCATTGTTAAACAGTTAAGTCTTCCCTATAGGACTCATTCCGACAGAGTCCCAGCTATTTTTCCACTTTAAGATCATTAATGATCTCCACAGCTCAGGGCAAGAAGAACGTCTTCTCTACACCAACAAGCCTCGTTAAAATGTGCACTCAGTGGATCTGTAATGTCTAAATAGTACACAGGATAGGCCATTTGCTTTTTAATTAGGACTTAGTGACCAATCATAATTATAGTCATCTAACAAAATAAGTTGCTCTTTTTAAAATGACTGCTATCATTCTAAAAAAAAAACAAATTTGTTAGATAAATTTTAACTGAATAAGCACAAAACACATTTTTTAGCTTTGACTTTTTGTTAAGTTACCCACAACGCAAATGTAAAAAAAGTATGGTGTTTATACACGTAAGACAAAACATGTCCAAAATGCCAAATTCAGGAATATTGGCTAAAGGTCTTACAGTATGTGTATAGGGGTAGATGTTGGCTGTTGAATTTATATATGGCCTCTACTTTTTGATAATCTAACAAATATATCTTTACATAAAGCAGTGGAAAAGTGAAAATAAGTATGACTGTAAAATCAGACTACAAAGGTTTTGGTTGTAGTCTGTTACCATAGGAGCTGTAGAAGCAAAACAATAAGAAATGTTTCATTACAAAATATTTATCCATGAGATTGATGACAATTATATGATTGCTGGAGTGTTAGCTGATGAGATCTCCACTGACTAATCTCAAAAACACAGGGCTCAATGTCTCCTTTGTAAAGCGTTAGTGAGCATGTGCGACCAGTGCTCCATTGTCTACAATTGCTATAAGTGAATGATTAGTGGAGCAGTGGTCACACATGCTCAGTAAGTGCAGAACAAAAAAAGGAAATGTGAAGGCACTCACCACTAATACATTTACTTCTTCTTTATAGAGTAACAAAAACTAAAAAGACACATGTCCTGGGAAGAGCATGCAGGGAGCAATGCCCGTAACGGCAGTTCACGCGCACTCTTGCTTCTACAGACTAGAGAATGTGCTCATGAAATTGTATTATTGGGGAGTGCCTTCATTTTTCTTTTTCTTGATTTGCACTTTGTTAATTGCTGCAGTATTTAGAAAGCGCACCAGCGTACAATAATACTTTTTTTTAGAACTTTGCTGATGATTCCACTGTATCCATTCAAGATATTTTCAGCAGGTTGTTTGACAGTGCCTAGCCCATTACTTTTCCATCTTTTTCCACACATGCTCAGTAATGTTTGATTCACATAAGAAATTTTGGGCACCCTTTGTTGGAATCAGTGAGTGTTCAAGCAGTTGGACACCTAGCAATTATACTTTTATCCCTTATCCTGTGGATTGGTGTTATATGTTGTTTATAGACAATCCCTTTAACATTTGTTGCACAGGTGCTTGAGTTTTCAACTTAAGCTGCCAAGCATGGTAATAGAATGGCTGAATCTGCTGATTTCAACTGTCCAGCCAGCTATCTAACACATATGGGAATCTCAGCTAGATAGAGTAAGCCCCCATCACAAGTGTCTGGCATTGGATTTATTTTCTCTTTCTACTGAGAACACATGCATACTTGTCTGAGTTGCATGTGCATGTACAGTATATGGTGGGGTCTTTAAAAAAACAGTTAACATACAGCTATCTCATATGCATGACTTATAATGGAAAATTGGGACAATACAAAATTATTGAAAAAAAATGGACATTGCCTTTACATCAAGAGTTTAACTCTAGAAATTTATATTAGGACTGTCTGGTGTATAGCAAAACATGGTTGAGTAGATCTTTAAATCCATTTTAGTGGGAAGTTACATGACATGACCTACAGAAGATCTTTTGAGAGTTTTATTTATCTATATTTATGATACAGTAGTTTTCCATTGTACCCTCACATGACAAACTAATAGATACCAAAAAGACTATAATAAAAGCAAACACAAATTACTTCCATACAAACAATTCCTGTGACCTTTTCATAAAAATATGGTAAACTAACAAGCTAAAACATTCTAAGGTAGAAAACTTGTAGGACTCTTAACTTGTGAAATTGACTCATTAGAAATAGGTGGATTGGGAATTTTATTTCTTTAACATGACCCACTTGGTCAAGATGACCTTACAATAGCAAATTGATTAATAGGTTGGTTTGTTTTCTCAAAAACAATTTATTTGTGTTTATCAAAACCAATGTTAAAAGTTTCTGGAAATAAATATATTTCTTGGCAGAAAAAAAGGCAGATGTTACAGTAGTGTTCAAAATAATAGCAGTCCAATATGACTAACCAGATTAATTACTGTTTTTGGTATAAATTATATTACCACATGTCAAACAATTTACCAGTTGGTGCAGTAGATTCTAAGAAAACAACCAGACTCAGCATTTATGATCTCCATGTTTTTGAGCCTATATATTTGATGTATTTGAATAATTAATTGAAGGGGATGTGTTCAAAATAATAGCAGTGCAGAGTTCAAACAGTGAGGTCAATCATTCTGTAAAGAAACAGGTGTGAATTAGGTGGCCCTTATTTAAGGGTGAAGCCAGCACATGTTGCACATGCATTTCTCCTTGAAAGCCTGAGAAATATGGGTCGTTCGAGACATTGTTCAGAAGAACAGTGTGCTTTCATTAAAAGTTGATTGGAGAGGGTAAAACTTATAAAGAAGTGCAGACATTGATAGGCTGTCCAGTTAAAATGGTCTTCAATGCTTTAAAATGGAAAGCAAAACTAGAGAGACGTGGAAGAAAATGAAAGACTACCATTCAAATGGATCGGAGAATAGTCAAAATGGCAAAGGTTCAGCCAATGATCAGCTCCAGGATGATCAAAGACAGTCTCAAATTACCTGTGAGTACTGTGACAGTTAAAAGACGCCTGTGTGAAGCTAATCTCTTAGCAGGAAGTTCCCGCAAAGTCCCACTGTTAAAAAAAAAACATGTACTGAAGCGGATACAATTTGCCAAAGAACACATCAACTGGCCTAAAGAGAAATGGAGAAACATTTTGTGGACTAATGAAAGTAAAATTGTTCTTTTTCGGTTCAAAGGCCGCAGATAGTTTGTCAGATAACCCGCAAACTCTGCATTCAAGCCACAGTGCACTCTGAAGGCAATGAAGCTTGGTGGTGCAAGCATCATGATATGGGCATGTTTCTCTTACTATGGTGCAGGACCTATTTACCACATACCAGGGATCATGGACCAGTTTGCATATATTAAAATACTTGAAGAGGTCATGTTGCCTTATCGTGAAGAGGATAAACCTTAAACACACCTGTAAACAAGCAAAAGCTTGGTTCTAGTCCAACAAAATTGTGGTTATGGAGCGGCCAGCCCAATCCCTGGACCTTAATCCGATAGAACACTGGTGGGTTGAGATCAAAAATGCGGTTTCTGAGGCAAAGGAAACAATTGCCAAAAAATTGTGTGATGCAGTCAAAGCATGGAATAACAGGTGACAGTTGCCAGAAGTTGGTTGACTCTATGAAAATAGATGTGAAGCAGTTCTAAAAAACTGTGGGTATACCATTAATTATTAGGTTAGTGATTCACAGGAGTGCTAAATCCTCAAAAAAACTGTACATATTGTGAGTTTTTAAGGACAAATGAATACACTGCTATTTTTTTAGAACATCCCTGTAAAGTAGTTAAAAATTATATACATTTCTCTTCATGAATTAGAAAACAGTGTGCAATCTTCCCAATGCATGTAAATAAAAACTAGTATAAAGATTTTGTGCTTATCTCATGTTTTTGAACACACTGCTATTATTTTGAACACTACTGTATACTAAATTCTTAGTACATAATTGAAATAGTAAAGTTAGTGACACTTAAGGAGTAAGAATTTTACATTATTTAATTCACCGTCATGGAGCATTGCAGAATTAAACATTTTTTTAAATAAAATTCATTAACTTATTTTGCATCACTGTCTCCGAAGCATTATGCTGCAGTTTATGCTACTTTAGAAGCTCATTTCAGCTGCTGCTCAACAACATTTATAGATTGTATTCAAATAAAGTGTGGGACTTTCCCTATCTGAGTCTCTCTGCTTCCCGCCTCTTTACTCAGGCAGGGGAATTTCCAGATTCTGATTCTTTGTATGTAGTGTATGGATCTTGGTGAGTAGCAGTTCAAAAGAGGTTATAAAGGAGCATTAGGAAAATTAATGAATTACTCTATATTGCAAACATTGATAACTTTGCAATACCTAGAAGATAAGTTAAAAAAAAAGTTTAATTACTCTTTAACCTATAAAAATACATTCATCTAGTGACGTTAGAGAAGAGCAAATTTTTTTTGAATTTCGAATTTACTAATTTTGCAGATTTCTCCAAAATTTTCATTTAAATCACAATACTGTCAAGCCTCTAAATGCCTGGAAAATCTATGTGTAACACTATGAGGTCTACTAGGACTGTATTGATGGTACAGATGGTAACTATTGATGAGCGAGCACTAAAATGCTCGAGTACTCATCACTCGGGTCGAGAAAATTGAAATGCTCGAGTGCTTTGTCCGAGTAACGAGCCCAATGTAAGTCTATATGAAACGCGAGCATTTTTCCGGCGGTCCCCCAGGCGGTCTGTAGAGGGCCAAAAAATTGCCCAAATCAATGGAAACAGTGCTCAAATGACATGGGAACTGCATGAGGAAGGCCCCTGGAAGCATCTCTGACTCCCAGGTCACTGCTGTCAACAACGTTGTCAGAGGTATTATGCCACTTTACGGACTCACAATAAAACATACAAAAACGAAACCAAAATGGATTTTCCTGGAAAAAATATTAAGGAACATCCTTTCCAGGGTAATGACTTGTATATAAGGCAAAATAAATATATAAATGCAAAAATGCTCCTCCACACCCTGGGCAATGTTCACAAATAGCGTTTTTGATGCGTTTTTGCACTTTTGAATTGCTTTCAACAGTGAAAAATGCGTTTACCGGGAAATGTCACTTTAACATTCTACTACCTTATCTGGCTATGTAGTGTGTGAGACATCATCAGACACAACCTGTTTCATTTATGAAGGAGGGAATATGAAAGTCACAAAGCCTATTTTTATAGGGCTATCAGGTGGCAAAATCGACGGCCTTGTTGATGTTGGTAGTCAACAACTGACTTCTTCAGCTCACAAATCCTTACCAACATCTGCAGTGTAGAGTTCCAATGCGTGGGGACATCGCACACCAGTCGGTGAGCTGGAAGCTGCAAACCCTGTTGAGGCACGACAAGGGCAGCGGAAGCTGTAGCTGACTTTCTAAAATGGGCACACAGGTGGCATACTTTGACAAGCAGATCCTGCAGATATGGGTAGGTTTGAGAAACTGCTGAACCACGAGGTTAAGCACATGGGCCAGGTTTGGTAAATGTGTGAGCTCGCCTCACCTCAGAGCCGCCACCAGGTTCCGGCCATTGTCACACATGACCATGCCTGGCTGTAGGGTCAGCGGTGTCAGCAACAGATCTGCCTGCTCTTTCAGAGCTGTCCACAACTCTTCAGCCTTGTGCTGTTTGTCAACTAAGCATATTATCTTCAGCACAGCCTGTTGCTGCTTGGCCAAGGCAGTGCTGCAGTGCCTCCAGCTTGTGACTGATGTGGTCATTTCAGAGATTGAGGCTGAAGAGGAGGAGAAAGTGCAGGAGCTGTAGAATGTGGGGACAACCCTGATTGACCCAAGGCCCGCAATCCTCTGCGTCGTGAGGACTTGTTCCATCCCAAGGTCCAGCTGGGTCCCAGTTTCCACTATATTAACCCAGTGTACCATCAGCGGGATGTACCATCCCTGCCCGCATGCACTTGTCCACGTGTCCGTGGTTAGGTGGACTTTCCCAGCAACTGTGTTGTTTTGAGCACGGCTAATGTTGAGGGACACATGCTCATGTAATTCGGGACGGCACACCGGAAGAAGTAGTAGTGGCTGGGGACCGCGTACCGAGGGACGGCTGCTGCCATCAGGTTGCGGAAAGCTTCCGCCTCTACGAGCCTAAAAGGCAACATTTCGAGCGCAAGCGTTCACAAAACGTGTAAATTTAGTAG
The DNA here is from genome assembly GCF_046119375.1 of Phyllobates terribilis. Classification (NCBI taxonomy): domain Eukaryota; kingdom Metazoa; phylum Chordata; class Amphibia; order Anura; family Dendrobatidae; genus Phyllobates; species Phyllobates terribilis. The sequence goes on along the minus strand of NW_027362761.1, from coordinate 1,120,556,106 downwards.
TGTGACCTGTGGAGCATTGGCTGCATATTTGCGCTTGCGTTCCAAGGACTGGGGTAGGGACAACTGAAAGTTGCGATGGGACAAGCCATGGACGTGCTTGCTGATGGTGCTAGTTGAGAGTGTGCAACGACACGTGCAGGGCAGGTGGCATCTTCGCATTTGCCATGGACAGGGAATTGGCATGCACGCACAACAGTGGAAGAAGCAGTGGTGTCACCCACAGACACTGTTTCTGGACCCTTGGGTTTGACCCACTTAGTTGGGTGCTTTGCCGCCATGTGCCTGATCATGCTGGTGGTGATCAGGCTTCTAATTTTGCTACCCCTGCTGATGCTGGCCTGGCAGGTGGTGCAAATGGCCTTTTTAAGGTTATCTGCAGAGTCTTTAAAAAGCAACCAGACTCGGGAAGACCTAACAGTTGTACTGACAACTTCCTTCGTGTTGGCGTTACAGGGAACGCTTTCCCGCCTTGTGTCTGTGGCCACCACACTGCTTCTTCCTGCCTGTTGTGGTGCTCTGCCTCCCTCCCCCTGTGTGCTGCTGTCCTCGCTCTGCATGTCCCCCTGCCAGGTTGGGTCAGTTATTATATCATCCACCACCTCGTTTTCCACTTCCACACCCTGGTCCTCCTCCTGACTTTCTGCCAATTGTGTCTCATCATCATCTACCTCTTGCGACAGTAATTGCACTTTCCCACCATTGCCTTTGTGTGAACAAATAATTGGGCACCGCTACACGCGTTCTCCTCTTGACTCGCTTGAAGCTGGCTGGGCGAGAGGCCTGAATCTATGAATGGAAAAGTGAACAGCTCTTCTGAGTGTCCAAGTGTGGGATCTCTGGGAACTCGGCATGGTGGAAAGAAGGAGGATCAGAGTGAGGTATACAGTACAGACCAAAAGTTTAGAGACACCTTCTCATTTAAAGATTTTTCTGTATTTTCTTGACTATGAAAATTGTACATTCACACTGAAGGCATCAAACCTATGAATTAACACATGGTGAATTATATACTTAACAAAAAAGTGTGAAACAACTTAAAATATGTCTTATATTCTAGGTTCTTCAAAGTAGCCACCTTTTGCTTTGATGACTGCTTTGCACGCTCTTGGCATTCTCTTGATGAGCTTCAAGAGGTAGTCAACGGAAATGGTCTTCCAACAATCTTGAAGGAGTTCCCAGAGATGCTTTGCACCTGTTGGCCCTTTTGCCTTCACTCTGCGGTCCAGCTCACCCCAAACCATCTCGATTGGGTTCAGGCCTGGTAACTGTGGAGGCCAGGTCATCTGGCGTAGCACCCCATCACTCTCCTTCTTGGTCAAATAGCCCTTACACGGCCTGGAGGTGTGTTTGTGGTCATTGTCCTGTTGAAAAATAAATGATGGTCCAACTAAACGCAAACCGGATGGAATAGCATGCCGCTGCAAGATGCTGTGGTACTAGTCATACTGGTTCAGTATGCCTTCAATTTTGAATAAATCCCCAAATAGTGTAACCAGCAAAGCACCCCCACACCATCACACCTCCTCCTCCATGCTTCACGGTGTGAACCAGGCATGTAGAGTCCATCCGTTTACCTTTTCTGCGTCACACAAAGACACGGTGTTTGGAACCAAAGATCTCAAATTTGGACTCATCAGAACAAAGCACAGATTTCCACTGGTCTAATGTCCATTCCTTGTGTTCTTTAGCCCAAACAAGTCTCTTCTGCTTGTTGCCTGTCCTTAGCAGTGGTTTCCTAGCAGCTATTTTACCATGAAGGCCTGCTGCACAAAGTCTCCTCTTAACAGTTGTTGAAGAGATGTGTCTGCTGCTAGAACTCTGTGTGGCATTGACCTGGTCTCTAATCTGAGTTGCTGTTAACCTGCGATTTCTGAGGCTGGTGACTCGGATAAACTTATCCTCAGAAGCAGAGGTGACTCTTGGTCTTCCTTTCCTGGGGTGGTCCTCATGTGAGCCAGTTTGTTTGTAGAGCTTGATGGTTTTTGCAACTACACTCGGGGACACTTTCAAAGTTTTCCCAATTTTTCGCACTGACTGACCTTAATTTCTTAAAGTAATGATGGCCACTCGTTTTTCTTTACTTAGCTGCTTTTTTCTTGCCATAATACAAATTCTAACAGTCTATTCAGTAGGACTATCAGCTGTGTATCCACCTGACTTCTGCACAACACAACTGATGGTCCCAACCCCATTTATAAGGCAAGAAATCCCACTTATTAAACCTGACAAGGCACACATGTGAAGTGAAAACCATTTCCGGTGACTACCTCTTGAAGCTCATCAAGAGAATGCCAAGAGTGTGCAAAGCAGTCATCAAAGCAAAAGGTGGCTACTTTGAAGAACCTAGAATATAAGACATATTTTCAGTTGTTTCACACTTTTTTGTTAAGTATATAATTCCACATGTGTTAATTCATAGTTTTGATGCCTTCAGTGTGAATGTACAAGTTTCATAGTCATGAAAATACAGAAAAATCTTTAAATGAGAAGGTGTGTCCAAACTTTTGGTCTGTACTGTACATAATTCATAAAATGACATTTGCACCATGTCTGCTCAGCTCTCATATTTTAGTGTATCTGCATCAATTATCGTATACTGAGCGAATGCTCAATTGCGCATGTGGCTGGTCCTCCTGCCAATGACATAAAGACAGTTTCTTTAATCTCCATGAAGATATAAAAAAAAGACTCCTGTAATATGTGTCCAAATGTATCTTGAACACCTTCACAACTTCACTCTAATAAAAGAATATGCTGTTTTAATTTTTTTTTATGTATTTTTATTTTTGTAATTGTACCATATTGTAAACCATATGAGTCTATTACTTTCTAATTTATTAATTTTTGCTTTCTCTGCAAACTTATTAAATGAGTCATGGAAAATTGTAGGGCATGGTCTACCAAGTATGCAAGCTTATTGATTTACACAATGTGTTATTAAAGCAATGTAAAGATATCTTTGTATAAGAAAATAAACTTGGTGTATTCTCAGGATATTTTTCTCTATAAATTACACAAATAAATGATTTCCATTGACCTTGAAATGAATCCCAGAACAAATAAATGTTTATAATTTTGAGTTGCTAATAAAGGTCTAATATGACAAACTAAGTTAATATGTCCTATTCTTAGTCACAGGCCAGGTTCACACGTTCAGTATTTGGTCAGTATTTATAAGTCTTTGTTTTATTTCTCTGTGTTTTCCATTTTCTGGACTACTTCGGATTCGCTGGACTACGGTGGACCTGCATGGAATTTTTTTTTTTTTTAATAAAGTGGTGAACCAGGGAAAGTATGGGGGAGTGTTTATTTAAATAAAAGATTATTTTGGGTGTTTCCTTTTTATTACTGGGTTTTTAATTGGGGTGTCTGATAGACATCTCTCCATTACTAGCATCAGAGCTTGATGTCAGTTGTGTTTTTGGACAATTCACAGCTGACATCAACCCCAAGCCCCTTACCACGATTACCAAGTCACTAGGGCATTTGGGGAGAGCAGAGATGAAACGCCAGAATTGGAGTATCTAATGTGATGTGCCACTTCTGGGGTGGCTGTGTGCTTTTACTTTTAGGCTGGAAAGGGCCCAATAACAATGGGCCTTACAAGCCTAATAATATCAGCTGTCTGCTCTACCTTTGCTGGTTACAAAAAATGCTGGGCCTCACGTAATTTTTTTCCATTTAATTATTTATTGATTAGGTTAATATATGTACAGTAAGCTACACATGCATGGCTTACATGCCGGCGACCCCTTCCTCCATGAGGATGTGGACAGCAATGACATTGGGAAATGAGCAGCGGCTGAGTAAGGACAGCCTATGAGAGCATGGTGTGGGCCACTGTTTTCAGCTCTTCGGCTGTCTCCGTCCGCGGGCCAGCCAGAGGGCCAGATGTGGCCTGTGGGCCGCACTTTTTCCAGCTCTGCTCTAGAAGGTAATTGCACTTATGTTATGCTTCTAAACGGCTTTATGATCTTACAATTAAGAGTACTTTTATGTAATTTGTAGGCTAAACATTAAGAAACACTGACCTAAGCTGTTTTATATCAAATTGGTAAGATTATTCACATTACATCAACATTAATTTACTTTAAGACATTATCCATATTGGATTCACAATTTATATTTGTAAAATGCCATCACTAATGCCATTAATGAAGCTTTTTGGAAGCCAATGACTGATTTTTAGCAACCCCACAGTTTTGGATGACAATAACCTGTATAATGCTTTTCTTGTAAGTCTTCACATTAGGGCTCGAAATGGTTTGATGCAGCAGTTAAACTCTGTGAAAATGGCCAGTGAAATGCAAGCAGGGTTTTTAGTTCCATTGCATTTTGCTGACTTTACAGGATAATAGTCCTCATTTCTCAGGTCTTAATGCGCTATGTCAGGATTAAATTATATAATGGATGCCTGAGACTTTTTGTCTCAAGAGCTGATGCCGTGACAAAATTTGAACTCGTCCTCCCCAGACAAATTAATGAAGAGTTGTCTATTTTTTTTTTTTTTTTTTCACGAGTTATCTATGTCTTACATATTGCACACAGAACGGCGGACGCCCACTCCGTCTGGCATTATTATCACACTAAGAGCTGCTTATAGCAATAATAAATCACATTAACAAATGTTATGTTTTCTTGCTATTTGTTTAGTACAGGTTTAATAAAAACAGGAGCAATAATGTATGATGTAGATAAGGCGGCTATCACCATGACCTGGTTGTCAAAAAAGTAAAATCAGAAATTATTTCTATTTTTCTAATATACATGAGTCTAAGGGCGGGCAAACTATTATGGAAGCCAGCATTGCAGCTGCTTCGCAGATCACGGCTGGATGTGTCATGTCAGCCTAAAACATAAAATAGAAGGATGAGTTCTAAAACTGTACCCGACAAGGCAGCAATGAGAACTGACATGTCCTTTCAAGGAATTGACCGTTTTATCTTTATTGTAAGAAATGTGCTGGGGACATGATTTTGTGGCATTTATTAATATAAGTTACAGGTCCTCCTCCTGTATTTATTAGTGCGGCCTTCCTCACAGACAGCACCGAGCTCCACAATATGGCTGCTGATGGAGGATCATGTGACCGGACCTGTCCATCGGCCTCCGCCACACTTTCCTGCGTGCAGTCTTTTTTTGATTGGAGGAGGTTGATGGACAGATCTGGTCACATGCTCCACCATAAGCAGCCATTGTGAAAACGAGAGCGCTGTGCCATCCCGTGAGGTAGGCTGTGTTAACAAGTGCTGGAAGAGAAACTCTAATATTTATATATTACTGTCATAAAATCATGTCTGCTACACAATTGTACAAATACGTATAAAGCGGCCAACTCCTTTAAAGGGAATCGGTCACCAGTTTTTGCCACCTAATCTGGGAGCCATGTAGAAGTCATCATTTCACTGATATATCACTTACTGGGCTGCCTGCCATAGTTTTCAGAAAAACACTGAGATTATCTAGTAAACCTACTTCCATTTAGTCCTCCATATTGCTGAGCTCTATAACCCCACCTCCACCACTGATTGGCTGCTTTATGCCTATGCACAGTGCAAACAGAAAGCTTCCAATCAGTGATGTGGGTGGGATTATACAGAGCTCAGCATTCAAAGAACTCTTAGATCTGCAGGAGATAAAACAGCATTTTTATCAAAACTGCAGCAACTAGCCCAGTAAGTGATACATCACTGGAATCAGGGTCTCTGTCTCTACATTATGCTGCTCTCAGATAGAGAAGCAAAAACCTGCGGACAGATTCCCTTTAAATGGACCTTGTCAGCACATAATGATTGTTCAAACTAAGTTCCGCCGCCCTATGCTTCATGGCAGGGCGAATCATTTAAATACACCTTGTTTTCCCTCAATCTCGACCCCTCTCTTTGATTGGCAGCTTTGGCTTCATAGAGCCAGAGAAGGGCGGAGATAGATGGAAAACAAGCATGTGGGAAGGTGTATATAATTGATTGGCCACGCCGTGAAGCATCTAGCTAGGTTTGAACAGTCATCTTGTGTTGACAGAGTCCCTTTAAGAAAGCCAAAGGTGATATGGGGAGAGCAAAAAAAGTGTCCTGCTCCATTGCCTGGAGCGCACAATTGTCAGTTTGAGTCCTAACAATCTGAATATTTATCTATAATATTTTTATCTTTATGCCCTATAATGAGTTTTTTCTTAGCTATCTTAAGTCTTTGTAAACTTTTATGAACTTTGACCAACTGTGGCCCATGTAGAGAGTGTTTGCTTGTAGGTTAGGTATTGGGTATCATATAACTGATATTTTTTCTTCATTTTTATTAACAATTACTAACATTTTGACCTCCTACTGCTCATTTTTTAGAACTTGTAGAGATTGACAACTATGCCTCTATGAATGTGTTGGTTCTTTTTTCTAGTTCTAAAAGTGAACAAAAACTAAAACTGCTCTAGAAAACCCATATGGCACATGAGTCCTGGCAGCAGAATAAAAGAAAAGAGATTTTTCGAGAATAACATTTAACAAATAAATTGCTATATTATCCATTTTTTGTTCGTACACAATTACTCTATATATTTTTGTAAGGGATATTTTATAAAGTACACCTATTCCGTGTTCCTTTCTAACCAGCAGCAGGTACAAGGAGTGATATAATAATGTACATAATGTACAAACTAATATAGGAAAACAATTCCCATCCGATTTTGTAACCCATTACCGTTTTAAAGCATCAATGCTGCCAGAACTGCTTCACGAAAATTGAAAAAGACACAGCGATAGATTAAAACTCCAAAAAAGAAATACAAGTCTGCGAGTAAAACATAACAACATGTCACAAACATAAGCAAAGTCTATCCACACTTTTTTATTTTCCATTCCTAGCGAAAAATGTTGTCTGCAACACATATTAGATTTCAGGCAGACCGAACAACTGGAAGAAGAAGATGAGCATTAGTAATATTATCTCCAATTTCCCCCCACTCCAGATCATCCAGGGCTGTTGCAATATCTTCTAATGGACCGACATTACAGGGAATTAACACGCTTAGGACTGTGAGATCACCCACTTCTTCAGATATATAGTTACTGACACTGATCAGACTAAAAGATTCCTTCTCTCCGGACATCAGGTCCTTAAATGTCACTTAAAGAAAGTCTAAAACCAACGTACAATTAAGTTTTTATAATGATATATCAACATACTTATATCTAATACACAGAAAGGCTAGAAAAAAAAAAAGACTAAAGACCATCATGTGTTTTTCCAGAGGCAGAAATAAAACTATCAATGTGGTTTAAACTAATTTGTTTCTAACCCCTTGTGATTTATATTTACGTCATTAGCGAGATGTAATTCCCATACAATGCAGTATATGTGTCACTGTGATTGTACAGAGCCAAAAGCTGTGCCAGCGCTATCGCCAGTGGCGGTGCGGCTGTGATAGACCGTCACACTCTAAAACTAACTGGTGCGATTGGAGAAAATGTGTTTAACTATTTAGGCACTGTCCATGTTGCTTGTGGCGCTGACAAAATTATGCTTTAGGCTATGTTCACACATCATGGTTTTTTCAGCGTTTTTTGCTGCAGATTTTTATGCAAATTTTCAGCTGCCTTTTGCAGTACCAGCAAAGTCTATGAGAAACCAGAATTTTCTGTTCACACATTACGTTTTTTTTTGTTCTTGCGTATTTTGGGCCTTGCAGCCTTTTTTGGAAAATAGAGTATGTCACTTCTTTTAGCATTTTTTCAGCATTTTTTCATCTATAGGGAGTAATCGGTGGTGAAAAAAAAGCTGGGATATGAAAAATGTAATAAAATGAAAAAAAAGTGCCAAGGTTTTTTTAAAAACACATTTAATATGAAAACAGTGTGAACATGCTCTTACACATTGCTCTTATACCATCTTATGCTCCAGCTCATTTCTTTGGTTTTGCTGTAGTTTCTTGTACGTTTATACAAACAGGGGTGTGGCCCCCACTTTTTGAGGTAGGCATTTCATCTATATAGTTTCCCATGGCTAAGTGTCTGAACAGTCGGCCCCTGTCCTTCTCTGTCCATATTTACATTGATGTTGTTTGACACATGGTAAGGTTTTAATACTAGAGACAGGATAGGACCGTCCCCATTGGGTACACTTTGTCATGGGGGGAAGGCTTTTACACTTTTTTGATCAAAATAGTGCTAATTATAGTATTTACATGTACTATTACTATTTACTTACTTACCGTATTTTTCGGACTATAAGACGCACCGGACCATAAGACACACCTAGGTTTTAAAGGAGGAAAATAGGAAAAAAATGTAAGCAAAAAATGTGGTCACGATGCCCTGTTATGGGGGAGGGGGTCTGCTGCTGACACTGGTATTGGGGTAATGTCCCCCAATTCTGTTAAAATCCTCCATCCTGGTATGTATGGTCCCTCCTTCCTGGTATAAGTGGCCCCCATCCCATCCTGGTATGCATGGCAGCCCTTTATCCACCATCCTGGTATGCATGGCACCCCTTGATACCCCATCCTGGTATGCATGGCACCCCTTTATACCCCATCTTGGTATGAATGGCACCCCTTTATCCCCCATCCTGGTATGCATTGCACCCCTTGAGCCCCCATCCTGGTATGCATGGCACCCCTTGAACCCCCATCCTGGTATGCATGGCACCCTCTGAGCCCCCATCCTGGTATGCATGGCAACCCTTGAGCCCCCAACCTGGTATGCATGGCACCCTTTGAGCTCCCATCCTGGTATGCATGGCACCCCTTGAGCCCCGATCCTGGTATGCATGGCACCCCTTGAGCCCCCATCCTGGTATGCATGGCACCCCTTGAGCCCCCATCCTGGTATGCATGGCACCTTCTGAGCCCCCATCCTGGTATGTATGGCACCCTCTGAGCCCCCATCCTGGTATGTATGGCACCTTCTGAGCCCCCATCATGGTATGTATGGCACCTTCTGAGATCCCATCCTGGTATGCATGGCACCCCTCTGAGCCCCCATCCTGGTATGCATGGCACCCCTCTGAGCCCCCATCATGGTATGTATGGCACCCTCTGAGCCCCCATCCTGGTATGTATGGCACCCTCTGAGCCCCCATGATGCTGCCTACAAAAAAAAAGAAACAATCATACTCACCTCCTCTCTCCTCCAGCGCTGTCCTGCTCTGCTGCCGACACTCTCACTGTGTGAGCCGCGCATGGCAGAGTGCGCATGGCGTCCAAGCCATGCGCCCTCACACAGTGTGAGACGCTGTGCTGGAATAGTCACTGCTCCCCACGCTGGGACTCTGTGCATGGGGAGCAGTGACCATTCAGTCTCTTCATTAGCCAGCACACTGTACCGCAGCGCGGCTCCTGCTGCCGCTCTGTGGTCCGTGTGCCTGCTATTAAAGATCATGAATATTCACTACAACCCATGGGAGTGGGTTGTAGCGAATATTCATGAGCTTTAATAGCCGGCACACTGACCGCAGAGCACAGCAGGAGCCGTGCTGCTGCTCCAGTGTGCCGTCTATTAAGAGAAATTAATATTCATTGCTCTCCATGCCCATTGGCGTGGGGAGCAAGGAATATTCATTTTCTTTAGTAGCGGGCACAGTAGGCTGCAGCAGGCGGCTGCTGCCTCCTGTGCCCCGCTGATCCTCCGTTGCCGCTCCCCCATACTCACCACCATGCGGCCATACAATAATATAGTATTCGGACTATAAAGACGCACCCCCCACTTTCCTCCAAAATTTTGGAGGAAAAAAGTGCGTCTTATAGTCCGAAAAATACGGTAACTTACCATAAGGTATTTGCTCTTTTTTTTTCTCGTTAGTATTTGAAATGGCCACAGTGTGAACATGCTCTTACACATTGCACTTATACCAACTTATGCTCCGGCTCACTTCTTTGGTTTCACTTACATACCCCAAAAATATAAGCTAAAGAAACTAAATAAAATGAACAACAAATTGTTAAAAAGCCTGAAAAATAATTAAAAATATGATGGAATGCATGGAAGCGAAAAAAGAAAAGAAAGAATTGCCTTGTTTCTTAAAGAAGACCTTTCACCAGAGTTTTCATGCTGAGCTGGACACACAACGTAATAGTGGTTGCAGAGCGAAACAAAGCTTTTTTTTTATTATTTCACTTCTCCATTGTTGAGATATTAGCAATCAAAGTATTTGGTACCTAATGAGTTAACTTTATTTAATTCTGATTGGGTGGGATTAGAAACCTTCACTGGGGTCCTGTAATTCTTCTCTCTGTATGAGTTGCTATCTGATAACACTCACTTGGACTTATCAAAAGTTAACTCTTTAGTTGCCAAATACTTTTAATGCTAATATCTCCACAACAGAGAGATGAAATAAAAATAAAATAAAATGTTTTATTCCGCTCTGCAGCCGGTATTGCATCGTGTGTCCAGTTCAAAATGAAAATGTAAGGCCAACATTCTCTCTGTTCTATAAAGGTTATTGGAGTTTTCTCATCTGAACAAGTTAAACTCTAAGCTTTAGGCCACGGCCCCACTATCAGTATTTGGTCAGTATTCGGTCAGTATTTTTTCTCAGGAGTGGGAGCCAAAACCAGGTGAGGAACAATCAGAGAAAAGGTATAATAGAAACAAGTCACCAATTCTGCATTTATCACCCACTCCTGGTTTTGGCTCCCTCTCCTGAGAAAAAATACTGACCGAATACTGACCACAGCTGATTGCCTTGGATACAATAGTGGAGTAGTCAGCTGAACAGTTGTCTACTCCAAGGAAAGCTGCACATTCCTCCTACAGTGACCTCTGCAGTTAAAATGTGGTGTTACATTTAGCTCATCCAAATAAATAGACAATCATGAAACATATGGTCCTCCAGAGCGAAAACTGCCTGTAGATGGACCCATATGTACTAACCGGAACCCACAAGTTGGAGTTAAAAACTTGATTTAAACAATGGATTCCATTTAAACAGGGGCTATGGGGTACACCTGTCAAGAAGCATATTGGATATAATGACCCATGTGTATCTGTATTTCCCCTTTTTTCATATTTTAATCTATCTGCTCTGTCCCCAGACACTATTACCTGTATTAAGAATGACAGATTAATCATTATCGGAGGTATCATAGCAATGTTTCCTTTTTTTTTTCTAAGTGCCATGTTACGTTTAGTGTCTAAATTGCTTTTCAGAACTTAATAAATGCGATGACACATTTTAAATGCACGTATGGCGTTCATATAATGAGTTGTAAATTGTATACATTCCTTATTAATTGATGACATTATTATTGGAATCACTAGCACCAGTACTCCTTATAATAATCATACACGCAATTCTAAATACAAGAAGAATAGCATCCCATGCAAAATAAAATCCAATGCTAGAACGCTATGCATAATATGTTCTGTTATAATGCACTTGTTTATTATGATCATGTTTTTCCTCAGAAAATAGTAAAATGAGTTAGTGCAAGCAGTAAGAGTTGATGCTTATATATAATTTATTCAATTCTCTGCTATTAGCCATACAATATAATATACTTTTTTTTAAGAATTATGAGGGTACTTACAACAGAAATATCAATATTGCATTTCTGTTTACAAAAAAATTCAAGCCATTATAATCGAAGTTAGTGGATAAATTATATAAATGGAGAAGCTTACAAAATGTGATGTTGGGATATATAGAAATAATCTGAAGACAAAAAAAATCAGAGCTTAGGATAAACCTAGTTGTAAAGTTAGAATTAGACTAATTTTCAATTCAGTCCTTCATTTTAAGGGTTTGTCTGGTAAAACTAAGCTATCACCTATTCACAGGATTGGTGGTAACTTATTGATCTGTAAGGGTCTCTGGGACCTGCACTAATCAACAGAATGGGGAACTTTTATCCCCATTAGAATGAATGTGGCAGTGCGTATGCTAATCCTGTGCACCCTTTATTACAGATGGGACTGAGTAGCCCCATAGGGCATTGATGGAGCAACCCCTTTAAGCCCTTGGACTCTCTGTTTTTCCTTGATATTGTACAGTAAATTGTAATCAGAAGAGATCTTGCATAGTAATCCACTGTATTGCACTTCTATGTATGCTTTTGTGTTTTATTCATTTAGAGATGATATAGGTAAAGTACCGGTAAAAAATTTGGACACACTTGTTCATGCAGTAGCTTTCCTTGTTTTTATCGGAATGTGCACATTGTAGATTCAGACTGAAGGCAGCAAAACTACAAAGGTACACATATGGAAACAAAGAGTAAAAAAACACATGTAAAACTAACCAGAATATGTGTTAAACCTCACATTCTTTAAAGTACCATCCTTTTACTTCGATGCCAACTTTACTCCCCTTGGCTTTCTCTCAAGCAGCTTCAGCATCTAGTCACCAGGAGTGGCTTCCAATGAACAGGTATGCCTCTTCAAGAGTTAATTTGTGAAATCCTAAAACGAGCACTAGCGCTACCACTATGTCCAGTAGTTGGAAGCTGCATACCAATGCACTTGTTGCCCGCGTGCATTATAACTAGTGTTAATACAAAAAGGTAACAGTTGTACGCGCTAAGAGTCACTGGATTAAATGCTGAAGCCTACCTTATGATGGTGTAGCTTGAGAAACTGTCCAGTTCACATGTGGGAGCTTGCTTCAGCAGTCCATGGACAAATGTGCAGGATGTTCCTGCTTGCTGTGCTTGATACTCCACAAGCTGTATCGACATGGTGCCGGCTGGTCACACCTGAACTATTCCTGGCTTGGAAACGAAAAATTTGCCACCCTGTGTCTGTGTGACATCACCAAACTACAAGCTCTTCTCCTTGTGCAAGATGGGTGCTGATAGTGTATCCAACGCGTTTCTGAGGTTATGACCTCCTTCGTCAGGGATTCAGCATTTCATCCAGTGACTTTTATCGTGTACAACTGTTACTAATTTGTGAAATCATTGGCCTTCAGAAAGTGTTTGTGACAATCAGGTTTGTTTTGTAGAGGCATTGTTGATACACAGTTCCCATAGAGCGCTGAGACCTATTCCACAACTGTCCAAAGCCAGAATATGGAAGGAACCACTCAACTAACTAGAGACAAAAGACAATTCATCATTTCTTTAAGACATGAATATCAGTCAATCTGGAAACTTTCTAGAACCTTGAAGGCATCTTCAAATGCAGTGATGAAAACTATCAATTGCTATAATGAAACCAGCTCTAGGGAGGACTGCCCCATAAAAGGAAGACAAGAAATACCTTACTGCACAGAATAAGTTCATCAGAATTACCTGTCTCAGAAACTGAAGATTAACCACCTCATAACAACCCCCATAAATGATGCACAGACATCAAACAGCAGACACATCTCAACATCAATTATCCAGACGACAGTGAAAGAATAAGACTTTTGAGGTCAAATATCTAAAAGGAAGCCATTACTGGGGACCGAAAATAAGTAGGAGATACTTGATTGGACCAAGCAACACAAGGATTGGAGATTGGATCAGTAGAAACTGTGGTCTGATGAGTTAAAATTGAGCACTAATCGCCATACCTTCATGAGACGCCGAAAAGGTGAGCGGATGGTTTCTACACTGTAAAGCATTGAGGGTGAGGTGTGATGATGTGGGAGTGCTTTATTAGTTACATGGTTGGTGATTTGTTCCAAATTCAAGGTACACTTACGCAGCATGGCTACCACAACATTCTGCAGTGACATGCCATCAGCTCTGGCTTGAACTTAGTGGGATCATTTGTGTTGAAACAGGACAATGGCTCAAAACATGTCTCCAGGTTAAGTAAGGTCTATGTGACCAAGAAGGAGAGAGATGGAGCCCTGCATCAGATGACATGGTCTCAACAATTACCTAAGCTCAATTCAATTGAGCTGCTCTGGGAAGAGTTGAAGACAAAGCAGCCAACAAATTCTCAGCATCTCTGCAAAGTTCTTTAAGACTGTTGGAAAACCATTCTAGGGACTAACTGATAAAGCTGCTTCAGAGGATGCTGAGCGTGTGTACAGCTCTCATCAGAGTAAAAGCAGGGTATCTTACAGAATTTACTGTTTAATACATATTCTGATTTGTTTCACATGAGTTACTTTACTCCTTGTTTCCATATGTGCTCCTTCATAGTTTTGCTGCCTTTTAATGTAAATCTACACATTCCATTAAGAATAAAGGAAACCAATGCATGAGCAGCTGTATCCAAAGTATTGACCAGTACAGTTTAAGCAATAAGCAATTTATACTATTTTTTACAATTTTTTCCAAAAAGTGTCATCTCCTCATTATGTTCAAAAAGAAGCTGTTTTTGGGCAGGAAACATGTCACAGTGGATCACACAAAAGAGTGTGCTGTGTGACAGGTGAGGCAGAGGTCCTTGTCAGATGAGGGTGTACCAGACCTGATTAAGTATAATTGTACGGAGTAGTGGGTTACTTGAGTTGTACAATGAAGGCATGAGATAGTAAAGTTACAGCAGAGGGGTCCGCATAGACTGGCAGTGATCCTGCCATTCTCCCAGTTAGGCCACATTCACACGTTCAGTACTTGCTCAATATGTCACATCAGTATTTGTAAGCCAAAACCAGAAGTGTGAAAAAAATGGAAAAGTGGTGCAGGATACAATCTTTTTCCTAGAACGAGAGATGAGCGAATCGATTCACAGGACCCTGGTTTATCTGCCATGTTAGTAGTTTGTGGCCAATGGATGGTAGCCCTTGGAACTGCAGTTAGTAGGCAGCTCACATGGCTCCTTCTGAGCGGCCATGGACTACTGGCGTGGCCGCTGAACTAGGGTTCTGTGAATCGATTTTCTCAATTATATATGGAACCTATTTAATATATGCACTTATTTAAGGTGCGCAATGGAAAACAGGATCAATTATATTTCTCTGTTTTAGTTTTCTTTCAACTTAAATACATAAAATTAGATGTTAATTAGTGATTAGCGAGTATGTTCTCTTAACCCTTTCAGCGAGCATGCTCGGGTGCTCGCTGAGTATCTTCAGCGTGCTCGGGTGTTATGTTTAAGTCACTCCGTGATCATGATTTGCGACTGTTTGACAGCTTTAATACATGCGAGAAATGCCTAAGAAACAAGCATTCCTCACATGTATTAAAGCTGTCAAACAGTCGCAAATCATGAGCATGGAGTGACTGAAACATAACACCTGAGCATGCTGAAAATACTCGAAAAACACCTGAGCATGCTCATAAATCTCGAATAACGAGCATGCTCGCTCATCATTAATGTTAATATATACATATTCAAAGTTAGTGTTTGTAAAAACTAATACTTGTCTTGTAAAAATGTCCTTTAAAAATGCAAAGCATAAAAATTATAAAAATTAAACTAGGTCATTAGTTCTCAAATGCCAAAATAAAATTGAAAACAATTGTATGACTGTAGAGAAGACCTGTCACCGGGTCAAAAGTGACCAATCTTTTGTTTTATATTGTTCCCGCTGCGTCCATGAATATTCTTTTTTTTTTTTAAATCCATCATGAGATTTTATGGATATAGCAGATTAAAAAAAAAGTGGCAAACTCATGGGAGCAGTGCCAATAAAATAAGATAAAAACTGGCTACTTTAGACTTGGTGACCAAAATGACTTGGTCCTAAACGGGTTAAAGACAAGTACGCTTTTCCTGTCGTCAGTAGCTTCAAATAAGTATTCTTCAGTCTTAAAATTCTTCTGGCATGGCACAGATCATGTGAGGACATAATACAAGGGCTAGTTGGTTAGCTGAGATCCAGAGCATATGGTGCAGGACATGTATGTGTGATACAACATCAATTAAATCAATGGAGTTGGTGCTGAAAGTTCTGAGGAATGAAATATCCAATAATAGTTAAAGAGTTTTTAAGAGACTTTGCTCTTAACATCTGTTAAGGACTAAGCTCTTGGATTCATACTATGACTTATCAGCATGATTCAAGGACATATCTATCTTAATATTTACAAATGTTTCATAAAAAGTTACAATTCTGTATTAGGAAGCTGTAACTTTCTGACAGATAAAAATACATGTTTAGTCTAATTATCTTATTTAAGGCTTTTATTTCTCCCTTTCCTGGTTTCTGTGAATTCAATTTTTTCTCTCTGTTTGCTCTTTGTAGTATTATAGAAGAGTTGTACTGTGCTTTTAATCAATTATTTATTTATTTTATTCGCTTATATAGCTCCGTTAAATTTGCAGGGCTTTACAGACTTTCAGATGTCTCTTCACTGTAGCACTCATATGTCTCCTGTCCAATGCTGTTTCGCTATTACATTAATCAACTGCAGCTTAATCTCCCTCCTCCCTGACTTTTATTTAGTATTCCACAAAAGGATTCATTTTGGTGAATGTATTTGTTTTTTAAACATTTAAAACATTTATAGAGGGGGAAAAAACAGTCTACAAGAAGCTTAGCAACATATACAGTAATAAGATGAATTGCAAAAATGCATGTATTTCGTGTGTGCTACTGATTTATGTAATAAAAATAGTTAAAAGGCTAACATTTTAAAATCAGAAAAACAACATTGATAGTAATTAGTGTTGAGCGAACATGCTCGACACTGCTCGGTACTCGCCCGAGCATCACGCTACTCGGGATGTTCGGCGAGCACCGAGCATTTCCGGGTTACTCGGGCGGGACCTCGGGCCTCCGCCCTGCATGTTTGGCGCTCTTTACAGAGCCAATGAACATGCAGGGATTGCCAGCCAGTCACTGTAATGCTGCAGACTTGTTGGTTGTGGGCATTACAGTGATTGGCTGGCTGCACAGCGTCACCTCGAGTATTTAAAACGGGGCGCCGCCATCTTGGAGACAGTCGCTCCGGATTAGACAGTGTAGGGACAGCGCTGCTGATTTAGGGAGAGATATAAACTGCGAAATAGTTAGTGTAGGGTCTGTAAAGGCTGCCAGAAAAAACAAACAGTCCTTTTCAGGACTAATATCCATCCCAGATACCAGGTAGGCAGGCTGTATAGGAGACACAGTGGTTATACCAGCAACCGCTGCATTACAGTCCTGTGTGCTCCTGTTGCTGAAATTGCTGGACTTAGCACCAGGTGTCGGGGGCCAGGAAAAATCCT
Source organism: Phyllobates terribilis (assembly GCF_046119375.1). Classification (NCBI taxonomy): domain Eukaryota; kingdom Metazoa; phylum Chordata; class Amphibia; order Anura; family Dendrobatidae; genus Phyllobates; species Phyllobates terribilis. The sequence continues at coordinate 1,120,539,082 of NW_027362761.1, read as the reverse complement.
TTTTTTTTCATCTAAATCCTCCTTTTTTTTCCTCCTTCACACTGTACAAATACCCGTCTTATTAACATTTTGGTGTGCCCCCCCCCCCCCCAAAAAAAAGCGTGTCTCTGATTTTTCAGACACAAATATAACTGTTGAAAATAGTCTGGTGTAGGCTAGAGAAACAGAACTGTTGTTTTGCACTTCCACGGTTCAAACCTCTGTATTATCCATTTTGGGCCATTTGTATCTAAAAAAAAAAAACAGTTTGAGTGTGTCTCTCACTGTTCAGCCGCAAATATCTCTATTTAAAAAAAGTGTGGTATACCCCAGTAAACAATAACTGTGGTTTTGCCATCCCACAGTAAAAAATCTCTATTATTCAGGTTTTGGTAGTTCTTTCCGTAAAGAAAAACAGTAGTGTCTCCTGACTGTTGTGACACAAAAATAGATTTGTTGAAAATAGTCTTGTGTAGGCCCGACATCCCAGTGTGGTTTCGCAGTTCCACGGGTCAAATCGCTGTACTATCCAGTTTTGGGCCTTTGGTATCTAAAAAAAAAAAGCAGTTTGAGTGTGTCGCTCACTGTTCAGCCGCAAATATCTCTATTTAAAAAAGTGTGGTATACCCCAGTAAACAATAACTGTGGTTTTGCCATCCCACGGTAAAAAATATCTATTATTCAGCTTTTGGTAGTTTTTTCCGTAAAGAAAAACAGTAGTGTCTCCTGACTGTTGTGACACAAAAATATATCTGTTGAAAATAGTCTTGTGTAAGCCCGACATCACAGTGTGGTTTCGGAGTTCCACGGGTCAAATCGCTGTACTATCTAGTTTTGGGCCTTTGGTATCTAAAAAAAAAGCAGTTTGAGTGTGTCGCTCACTGTTCAGCCGCAAATATCTCTATTTAAAAAAGTGTGGTATACCCCAGTAAACAATAACTGTGGTTTTCCTCTTCCACGGTTCTAGTCTACTCTTTATTACCCTTTTTCCATTGATAGTGCAAGTGTAAGCTATTTTACTTCATTTACAATGGGCAAGGCGCGTGGCAAGGGACGTGGAAGTGGACGTTCTGGTGATGGTTCGTGCAGAGGACGGGGCCGTGGCCAAGGTGAAAATGTGCCACAACCAACAGTCACATCTTCTCGCTCCTACTTCTTGACCGAATTACTAGGGAAGCACAGAACAACACCAGTATTGAGAACTGATCAGTGTGAACAGGTTATTAAATGGATAGCAGATAATACTTCCAGTTACCTGGGCACCACCACCTCCGGTCTGTCTTCCACACGGTCAACTCTTAGTAGCCGTGAGTCTCGACCGCATACTCCTCCTCACCCTGATGCTCCTTCCTCCCACCATGCCGAGTGTCGTCAGACAGCAAGTGATCCCACACTTGGACACTCTGAAGAGTTGTTCACTGGTCCATTTCCATATTTGGGCCCCTCGCCTGATACGCTTGAAGTGTTGGAAGAGGAGATCCCATGTTGCGATGCCCAAATATTTGAACAGCCACGGCCACAGGAAGTCGATGTTGGCAATCTGTCACAAGAGGTGGACGATGACGAGACAATTGCCAGGAAGTGAGGAGGAGGATCGTGGTGTGCAAGTGGAAGAGGAGGAGGTGGTGGATGATCTAGTAACTGACCCAACGTGGAAGGAGGACATGCAGAGTGAGGCCAGCAGCACACAGGGTGAGGGAGGCAGAGTACCCCAACAGGCAGGAAGAAGCAGTGTGGTTTCCGCAGACAGAAGGCAGGCAACCATTCCCCGAAACACCAACACGAGGGACGTTGCCAGTACAAGCGGTAGGTCTTCCAGAGTCTGGAATTTTTTTAAAGACTCTGCTGATAACCCCAAAAAGGCCATATGTTCCACCTGCCATGCCAGCATCAGCAGGGGTGACAAAACTACCAGCCTGACCACCACCAGCATGATCAGGCACATGGCAGCAAAGCACCTGACTTTGTGGGGCGAAACCCAGGGTCCACGACCAGTGTCAGCGGGTGTCACCACTGCTTCTTCCACTGTTGTGCGTGCAATAGAACCCCCTGTTGTGTGTGCAAGACAATCCCCTGTCCATACTGCATGTAAAGATGCCCCCTCCTCTCAGTCTTCACTTGTTATGGCAGTTTCTCAAGAAACAGCATCAACGTCCACGTCCACGTCCCACCGCAGCGTTCAATTATCCATATCCCAGACCTTTGAACGAAAGCGGAAATTCGCAGCTAATGCCCCACAGGCCACAGTCCTAAATTCTCACATTTCACGACTGCTTGCATTGGAAATGCTGCCTTTTAGGCTGGTGGAGACGGAATCCTTCCGCAATCTTATGGCGGTGGCCGTCCCTCGGTACTCGGTCCCCAGCCGACACTATTTTGCCCGGTGTGCCATCCCCGCACTACATAAGCACGTGTCCCAAAGCATCTGCCGTGCCCTCAACAATGCAGTTACTGGGAGAGTACACCTGACAACGGACACGTGGACAAGTGCTTGTGGCCAGGGACGGTACATCTCTCTGACGGCACACTGGGTAAACATAGTGGAAGCCGGGACCCAGTCGGACCTTGGGACGGAACACATCCTCCCCACACAGAGGAGTGCGGGCCCTATGTCAGTCAGAGTTGCCTCCACAGTGTACAGCTCCTGCGCATCCTCCTCCTCCTCCTCATGTTCAGCCTCCATCTCAGATATCACCACAACAGTTACATGCTGGAAGCATTGCAGTACTCCCTCCGCCAAGCGGCAACAGGCTGTGCAGAAACTCATAAGCTTAGGTGATAAACCTCACACTGCTTGTGAGTTGTGGACAGCTGTGAAAGAGCAGGCAGATCTGTGGCTGAGACCGCTGAACCTACATCCCGGCATGGTCGTGTGTGACAATGGCCGTAACCTGGTGGCGGCTCTGAGGCGAGGTGAGATCACACACGTACCATGCCTGGCTCATGTGCTTAACCTCGTGGTTCAGCGGTTTCTTAAATTGTACCCCGAGTTGCCAGATCTGCTCGTGAAAGTACGCCGCCTGTCAGCTCATTTTCACAAGTCGGCTACAGCTTCCGCCGCCCTTGCTGTGTTGCAGCAGCGTTTGCAGCTTCCGGCATACCGACTGGTGTGTGATGTCCCCACTCGTTGGAACTCTATCCTCCACATGTTGCAAAGGATTTGTGAGCAGAAGAGAGCAGTTGTGGAGTACCAGCTGCAACAAGGCTGTTGATATTCAGGTCAGACTCCACACATAAGACCTCAGGAGTGGACCTGGATGTCTGACCATCCTGACAAACTTTGAGGAGGCCACCAAGATGGTGAGTGGCGATGACGCCATCATTAGTGTCAGCATCCCACTTGTCTGTCTTTTGCAACGCTCTCTGCAGAGAATTAAAGAGGAGGCATTGCAGCCAGAGTATGATGATATGGATCAAGAAGCCGTAGCGGGCGATTACACACAGCCCAGCCTCATCTCATCCCAACGTGCATTGGGGGACAACGAGGGAGAGGAGGAGGAGGAGGAGGAGGAAGAACAGGAGCTGCTATCATGCGTTGTAGACGGTAGTACCTGTACAAGTGTCATACCGTCGGTTCAGCATGGGTGGCCTGAGGACATGGGGGAGGAGGAAGAGGAGGAGGAGGAGAGCATGGTCAGTCGTCATCTTGGTGAGGACACGGAAATCTTGCTCGTTACCAGTCTGGCACGCATGGCTGACTTTATGTTACGCTGCCTTAACCGTGACCCTCGCGTTGTCAAAATGTTGGGTGACAGTCATTACTGGTTGGTGACACTTGTAGACTCCCGCAACGAGGAGAACTTTCACTCTCTTATTCCTGAGGTGGAGAGGTCTACAAAAATGGGGCAATACCAGAAGGCCCTTGCTGCAGAACTCTGAAAAAAATTCCCATCTGAACACGCTAGCGGCAGAGGTCACAGTTCGTTGCCCAACCAATGCGTACAGGCGAGAGAGATGCAACTCCAATCCAGCAGAGGCAGGGGAACACTGTCAACGTTCTGGGACAGTTTTCTGACACCCGCCCAGCTTACAGGCCCTGAGGCGCGGGGTACTCTCACAAGGAGTGGAAAGTTTCAAAAGATGGTGAGGGAGTACCTTGCCGATCGTACCAGCGTCCTCCGTGATTCCTCTGTGCCTTTTAATTATTGGGTATCCAAGCTGGACACTTGGAATGAACTCGCTCTGTACGCCTTGGAGGTCCTGGCCTGCCCTGCCGCTAGCGTGTTATCGGAGAGTGTTTTTAGTGCCGCTGGGGGAATTATAACTGATAAGCGCACTCGCCTGTCAACTGACAATGCTGACAAGCTGACCCTTATCAAAATGAACAAGGGCTGGATTGGGCCAGACTTCTCATCACCACCAAATGACAGCAGAGTAACATAAAGTCAAATCCACTGTGTTATTTCGGGAGGTGTATTCACATGCATCGCTTCACACCCACACATGGGTATACGCTTCCTCGTTTTGGCTGTTTAATCATCTTTTCCATATCCTCAGCCTCCACCACCACTATACCACCAGGGTGCCAACATTGCAAGTTCCTCCATCCTTATTTTTGGCAGCTTTTGCTTGCAAGGCATAGCAAATACTATGGGACACCCACTCCCCAATAATGGGACTTATGTTTGTAATATGCTGTACTGCATGGCTCTTGTAAGGGGCATTGCAAGTTGCTCCGTCCTAATTTTTGGCAGCTTTTGCTGAGAAAGCATAAGCAAATACTATGGGACACCCACTCCCCAATAATGGGACTTATGTTTGTAATATGCTGTACTGCATGGCTCTTGTAAGGGGCATTGCAAGTTGCTCCGTCCTAATTTTTGGCAGCTTTTGCTGGGAAAGCATAAGCAAATACTATGGGACACCCACTCCCCAATAATGGGACTTATGTTTGTAATATGCTGTACTGCATGGCTCTTGTAAGGGGCATTGCAAGTTGCTCCGTCCTAATTTTTGGCAGCAATTGCTGGGAAAGCATAAGCAAATACTATGGGACACCCACTCCCCAATAATGGGAATTATGTTTGTAATATGCTGTACTGCATGGCTCTTGTAAGGGGCATTGCAAGTTGATCCGTCCTAATTTTTGGCAGCTTTTGCTTGGAAAGCATAAGCAAATACTATGGGACACCCACTCCCCAATAATGGGACTTATGTTTGTAATATGCTGTACTGCATGGCTCTTGTAAGGGGCATTGCAAGTTGCTCCGTCCTAATTTTTGGCAGCTTTTGCTGGGAAAGCATAAGCAAATACTATGGGACACCCACTCCCCAAAAATGGGACTTATGTTTGTAATATGCTGTACTGCATGGCTCTTGTAAGGGGCATTGCAAGTTGCTCCGTCCTAATTTTTGGCAGCAATTGCTGGGAAAGCATAAGCAAATACTATGGGACACCCACTCCCCAATAATGGGAATTATGTTTGTAATATGCTGTACTGCATGGCTCTTGTAAGGGGCATTGCAAGTTGATCCGTCCTAATTTTTGGCAGCTTTTGCTTGGAAAGCATAAGCAAATACCATGAGACACCCACGCCCCAATAGTGGGACTTATGTTTGTAATATGCTGTACTGCATGGCTCTTGTAAGGGGCATTGCAAGTTGCTCCGTCCTAATTTTTGGCAGCTTTTGCTTGGAAAGCATAAGCAAATACTATGGGACACCCACTCCCCAATAATGGGACTTATGTTTGTAATATGCTGTACTGCATGGCTCTTGTAAGGGGCATTGCAAGTTGCTCCGTCTTAATTTTTGGCAGTTTTTGCTTGGAAGCATAAGCAAATACTATGGGACACCCACTCCCCAATAATGGGACTTATGTTTGTAATATGCTGTACTGCATGGCTCTTGTAAGGGGCATTGCAAGTTGCTCCGTCCTAATATTTGGCAGCTTTTGCTGGGAAAGCATAAGCAAATACTATGGAAACCCACTCCCCAATAATGGGACTTATGTTTGTAATATGCTGTACTGCATTGCTCTTGTAAGGGGCATTGCAAGTTGCTCCGTCCTAATTTTTGGCAGCTTTTGCTGGGAAAGCATAAGCAAATTCTATGGGACACCCACTCCCCAATAATGGGACTTATGTTTGTAATACGCTGTACTGCATGGCTCTTGTAAGGGGCATTGCAAGTTGCTCCGTCCTAATTTTTGGCAGCTTTTGCTGGGAAAGCATAAGCAAATACTATGGGACACCCACTCCCCAATAATGGGAATTATGTTTGTAATATGCTGTACTTCATGGCTCTTGTAAGGGGCATTGCAAGTTGCTCCGTCCTAATTTTTGGCAGCTTTTGCTGGTAAAGCATAAGCAAATACTATGGGACACCCACTCCCCAATAATGGCACTTATGTTTGTAATATGCTCTACTGCATGGCTCTTGTAAGGGGCATTGCAAGTTGCTCCATCCTAATTTTTGGCAGCTTTTGCTTGGAAAGCATAAGCAAATACTATGGGACACCCACTCCCCAATAATGGGACTTATGTTTGTAATATGCTGTACTGCATGGCTCTTGAAAGGGGCATTGCAAGTTGCTCCGTCCTCATTTTTGGCAGCTTTTGCTGGGAAAGCATAAGCAAATACTGTGGGACACCCACTCCCCAATAATGGGACTTATGTTTGTAATATGCTGTACTGCATGGCTCTTGTAAGGGGCATTGCAAGTTGCTCCGTCCTAATTTTTGGCAGCTTTTGCTTGGAAAGCATAAGCAAATACCATGGGACACCCACTCCCCAATAATGGGACTTATGTTTGTAATATGCTGTACTGCATGGCTCTTGTAAGGGGCATTGCAAGTTGCTCCATCCTAATTTTTGGCAGCTTTTGCTGGGAAAGCATAAGCAAATACTATGGGACACCCACTCCCCAATAATGGGACTTATGTTTGCAATATGCTGTACTGCATGGCTCTTGTAAGGGGCATAGCAAGTTGCTCCGTCCTAATTTTTGGCAGCTTTTGCTGGGAAAGCATAAGCAAATACTATGGGACACCCACTCCCCAATAATGGGACTTATGTTTGTAATATGCTGTACTGCATGTGACGCGCCCCCTGGGCCGTGTGTACACGTGTGTGGGATACCCGGTGCCGGGTCTCTGGGGTCTGTAGTCTCCGTGGCGGTGACCCGGTCAAGTGGCTCAGGCTGGTCAAACCAGTGGCAGTCTTTCTTAGGTTTTGAGGTTAATTGTCCGACTGCGCCACCCGTGGATTGCGGTCAGGGAGTACCACCACTGCGAGGCAGACCGCTGAGGCTGGTGTTGTGTGTGCAGCATAGAATGGGATAACTCCCCTTGGGAGGAGTATAGCCTCAGGGCAGTGAGTGTGGATGATGGGGGTGATGGTGCACGAGCGCAGCAGGAATGACTCAGAGTCTTTGCAGTGCAGTTCAGGGTCTTTACTGATGATTATAAAGTAGACCCTCCCGGGAGTACTGGCTAGCATAAGAGGCCTGGTCAGTCTGTGAGCAAGCAGGAGTTCCCCTGGCCAGGTGGAGTTGTAGGCCTCCCCGTCTGTCTGCACTCTTCCTGGCTATTTTGCTGTAAGAGGGTAGAAGTAGCCCACGTCCCTGAGTGTACCGTGTAGTGCTCACCCGTATGGCTGGTGACTTGGGGCCTTCTGTTAGCCTCCGCTCCACGACGGCGGTGCTGGTCCCTTGCTTGTGACTGAGCCTCCGGGCTTCTATGGCCAGAGGACCTGAAATCCCCTGCCGGCTGGTTTCTGCTGCTGGATATATAAGTCCTCACAGCTTCGGACTCCTGTGTCCGGTTTCTATTGTCTTCTGCCAGGGCGAGCTCTGCTCAGCTTCCAGCCCCTGGTCTTTAGCTCCTAGCTCCTACAGAGCTCCTTGCTGTTACTTTCCCTTGCTCTCACTCTGACTCTGACTGTTCTCTGACTCACTCAACCCCGCCCCAGATCCAGTTTATAAGGGCAGAATTCTCCCCTCCAAGGATTGGGGCAGGAGGATGTTGCATGTTTAAGGGATCCTGACCAGGAAACCTCCCACTTGCTCTCCGACATAATATCTCTATTACTGTGGTGACCAGACCCCTGGGGTGCCACACATGGCTCTTGTAAGGGGCATTGCAGTTCCTCATAATTTTTGGAAAGCCTTCCATTCACTGCTTAGGCCAACAGTGCACGGGAGACCCAGTTGCTATAAATGGAAAAAAAGGTTTAGTTAACGCCCTCTGACCTCCATGTCATTTCCATGGGGCATTGGAGTGGCTCGAAATTTTTGGTAGGCATTGCACTCACTGTATGCCCTATAACTGTGTAGCCGAACCGCTCCTTTTGTTACAGAAACATATCCTACAAGACATATCTGGTTGACTGGCCTAATATTGATGTGAATGGTCCCTGTTCCTCCTGCTCTTTCTCCTTTGCCACTACCTCATCCATCATTTATCACCTGAAGCTTTGTTTTAACGGGAGTCATAGAACTTGGATAGTAGCAGGAAAACATCCAGCAATCCTCGGAGGAGGTAGGATATGCGCCAAAACGCTGACCACCTCAGGCCTAGCCGCTACTACATACATGCGCTTGCATTACAACAAAACAAAGCAGATGCTAACTTCTATCATCCTCATCATGCTCCTCACCTTGGCACTCTCAACTCCCCTGATGGAGAAGCCAGGGCCCACCGGAGGAGTCTGATAGTCCGGTGGGCTCGGCCATTGCTGCCCTAAAGCAGGCCAGGCTAAGAAAAGTGTGGGAAAGGTTACTGGGACAAATAGGGGTGGCTGGGGACCGAGTATGGACACCCGGCCACCCCCTGGAGGCTGGGGAGCAAGCGGGGCCACCCGGCCACCAGGCGGCTGGGGAATGAGTATGGATACCAGGCCGCCGACATAGCCATGGCGTGGTGGCCAGATTCTGCCTCCACATGCCTAAAAGGCCCAATTTAAAGTGCAAGCAAGCAAGCAGTATGGTATTGCAGCCTGGGGGTGGGTGGGTGGCAGGCTGCATACTTGCGCTTGCATTGCTAGGAATGGGAGAGGTACAATTGAACCCTGCCCTGGGACAAGGACTTGAATGGGGATAGTTGCAAGTCTGCAACGACAGGTGCAAGGTGGGAGGCATCTTCGCATGTACCATGAACAGGGGTTTGGCATGCACACACTACAGCAGAATAGGCTCTCCTTCCCACTAAATGCACTGGGGAGGGCACAGGTAATGTTTTGGTATACGCGCTTAATCTTATGCATAAGGCACACCTGGACAAATATGGGCGGTTGGGGACTGAGTATGGATACCTCGCTGCCGAAGCAGCCATGAGGTAGTGGCCAGCTTCGGCCTCCTCCAAACTAAAAGTCCCCATTTCAAGTGCAAGCTAGCAGTATGGAATTGCAGTCTGGGGTGGGTGGGTGGCAGGCTGCACACTTACACTTGCATTAAAAGAAAACATAGCAGATGCTAACTTCTGTCATCATCATCATCATGCTCCTCACCTTGGCACTCTCAACTCCACCGATGGAGAAGTCAGGGCCCACCGGAGGAGTCTGGTTCTCTGGTGGGCTCGTCCAATGCTGCCTAAAGCAGGCCCGGCTAAGAAAAGTGTGTGGGGGGATGTTCCAAGGAGAAATAGGGGCGGCTGGGGACCGTTTATGGACACCCGGCTGCCCCCAGGCGGCTGGGGACCGTGTGTGGACACCCGGCCGCGGGGCAGCTGGGGATCGAGTATGGACACCCGGGCGCCGGGCGGCTGGGGACTGAGTATGGATTCCAGGCCACCAACACAGCCATGACGTGGTGGCCAGATTCCGCCTCCACATGCCTAAATGGCCCAATTTCAAGTTCAAGCAAGCAAGCAGTGTGGTATTGCAGCCTGGGAGTGGGTGGGTGGCAGGCTGCATACTTGAGCTTGTATTGCAAAGAATGGGGGAGGTACAATTGAACACTGCCCTGGGACTAGAACTTGCATGGGGATAGTTGCAAGTCTGCATCTTCTGATGCGGTAAGGATCACTTATGATGGGCACACTTTTAGACAGTGACCTGGGAGTCAGAGATGCTTCCAGGGGTCTTCCCCATGCTGTTCCCTTGTCTTTTCAGCACTTTATGCATGTGTCACACAGCACATGGCCAGATAAGTAGAGATGAGCGTTGTTCTACTCGAACTGTTCGCCAATCTCAAATTCGAGCTGTTTTGGGCGGTGTTCGAGCCGTTCGGCGAACACGAACAATTTGAGAAAAATTCGGCTGTTCGAGGTTATGTTCGATAACTGTTCGTGCACCAAAATCATAACTGGATTTTTTCTCAGTAATGATGAAAATTAATGTTAATACGCAGTTTGAGTGTACAGTGGGGTGGGGGGAGGGGCAGGGGATGGATCTCTGCAGGAACAATGAAGATCTCCATTTTTTTTTCTCTTTCCCGGATTTACAGTGGGGAGGTGCAATCTGTCAGCCTATCAGCAGCGCACACACGGAGCGAAGTGCTTTTTTTCACACAAGCAAGGGCATGTGTGATTGGCAGTGTATGTCACATGTCCTTGCCCTATAAGACCAAGCCATTTTCCCCGTCGCCACCATTTTCTCACTGCTGCAGCTGCGTGTTAGACGGCACCGCTGTTGCTGTGTGCGCTATACCTTGTTAATTTCAAGCCAATTTTCGCACAAATATACAGATAGCTTGGGAGTAGGGAATAGTTGTGATTGCAGTCCTTTTAAGGACTAGGTTACAGCATTTCCTACGACTTTTATCAGGGAGGTCTGTGCTCTTAAATAGATCGGTTGTGGGAGTAAAGACTAATTGTAATTGCAGTCCTTTTCAGGACTAGGTTACATGAGTTCCTATCAGTTTTTGCCAGGCAGGTCTGTGCCAGTGCTGTGCAAGTTTTTTTCACAGCATTTGGCTGAATCTAGCAAAGCTAATCCTTTTTGGCCTATTGCAGAGTGTGTTAGTCAGTGGAGTAGCCTATCTGTGTTGCAAGATATACCACCTGTGTATAGAATAGCAATTTTTTTACTGCACCTAGTGAAGTAAAATCTTTTGGGCATAGCATCATTCTATTAGTCCATCTATACTGACCTCCATCAGGTTGCAAATTAAAACTAATTTTTATCTGCATCTACAGTACCTCTGAAAAAATATTTGGGCTTCTAGCAGTGTGTGGGACTTGTTCTATTAGTCCATCTATACTGACGTCCATCAGGTTGCAAACTGAATATATTTTTTTCTGCATCTACCTCTGAAAAAATATTGGGCTTCTAGCTGTGTGTGGGTCTTGTTCTATTAATCCATCTATACTGACCTCCATCAGGTTGCAAACTGAATATATTTTTTTCTGCATCTACCTCTGAAAAAATATTTGGCCTTCTAGTAGTGTGTCGGACTTTCTCTATTAGTCCATCTATACTGACCTCCATCAGGTTGAAAATTAAAACTAATTTTTATCTGCATCTACAGTACCTCTGAAAAAATATTTGGGCTTCTAGCAGTGTGTGGGACTTGTTCTATTAGTCCATCTATACTGACCTCCATCAGGTTGCAAACTGAATATAGTTTTTTCTGCATCTACCTCTGAAAAAATATTGGGCTTCTAGCTGTGTGTGGGTCTTGTTCTATTAATCCATCTATACTGACCTCCATCAGGTTGCAAACTGAATATATTTTTTTCTGCATCTACCTCTGAAAAAATATTTGGCCTTCTAGTAGTGTGTCGGACTTTCTCTATTAGTCCATCTATACTGACCTCCATCAGGTTGCAAACTGAATATAATTTTTTTCTGCATCTTGCTCTGAAAAAATATTTGGCCTTCTAGTAGTGTGTTGGACTTTCTCTATTAGTCCATCTATACTGACCTCCATCAGGTTGCAAATTAAAACTAATTTTTATCTGCATCTACAGTACCTCTGAAAAAATATTTGGGCTTCTAGCAGTGTGTGGGACTTGTTCTATTAGTCCATCTATACTGACCTCCATCAGGTTGCAAACTGAATATATTTTTTTCTGCATCTACCTCTGAAAAAATATTGGGCTTCTAGCTGTGTGTGGGTCTTGTTCTATTAATCCATCTATACTGACCTCCATCAGGTTGCAAACTGAATATAATTTTTTTCTGCATCTAGCTCTGAAAAAATATTTGGCCTTCTAGTAGTGTGTCGGACTTTCTCTATTAATCCATCTATACTGACCTCCATCAGGTTGCAAATTAAAACTAATTTTTATCTGCATCTACAGTACCTCTGAAAAAATATTTGGGCTTCTAGCTGTGTGTGGGACTTGTTGTATTAGTCCATCTATACTGACCTCCATCAGGTTGCAAACTGAATATATTTTTTTCTGCATCTACCTCTGAAAAAATATTTGGCCTTCTAGTAGTGTGTCGGACTTTCTCTATTAGTCCATCTATACTGACCTCCATCAGGTTGCAAATTAAAAATAATTTTTATCTGCATCTACAGTACCTCTGAAAAAATATTTGGGCTTCTAGCTGTGTGCGGGACTTGTTGTATTAGTCCATCTATACTGACCTACATCAGGTTGCAAACTGAATATATTTTTTTCTGCATCTACCTCTGAAAAAATATTTGGCCTTCTAGTAGTGTGTCGGACTTTCTCTATTAGTCCATCTATACTGACCTCCATCAGGTTGCAAATTAAAACTAATTTTTATCTGCATCTACAGTACCTCTGAAAAAATATTTGGCCTTCTAGCAGTGTGTGGGACTTGTTCTATTAGTCCATCTATACTGACCTCCATCAGGTTGCAAACTGAATATATTTTTTTCTGCATCTACCTCTGAAAAAATATTGGGCTTCTAGCTGTGTGTGGGTCTTGTTCTATTAATCCATCTATACTGACCTCCATCAGGTTGCAAACTGAATATATTTTTTTCTGCATCTACCTCTGAAAAAATATTTGGCCTTCTAGTAGTGTGTCGGACTTTCTCTATTAGTCCATCTATACTGACCTCCATCAGGTTACAAATTCAAAATAATTTTTTTCTGCATCTAACCCAGCCAATAGTTTTGGCCTAATACCACAGTTTGGCCACTCAGCTCTGCTCGGTTACCATCCATTGTTTTTTTGTGCAAACAACTCCAGAGTTGTGAATTAGTTAACCACCAAAATGAGTGGAAAAAGGCCTGCTGCTGGTGGAAAGGGCAATAGGCGTGTTGGGAAGGGGAAAAAAGGTTGTGTCCGTGGGGTAGGTGTTAAAGCAACAGTAACATCTGCAGAAGAAAGACCATCTTCCAGCCAAACTAAAATGTCTACTTCTTTTAGCGGACAATGTGATAAGATCCCTTTCTTACGGCCACGCCAATCGCTACAAATTCCAGATGAGGCACAAAAACAGCAGGTGCTTCAACGGATATCAAGTGCTCCTTTAAGTGGGCTCTCCTCCACATCAACTTCAACATCACAAATACTCCAGTCCTCAAAGGTGTCACCCAAATCGCACTTGCTTCCTCACAGCTCCCAAATCTCCAGCTGCCCGTCTGAGTATGAGGTAGAACAGATGGTTGAGTCTGCAGAGCTGTTTACTCATACTATAGCCTGAGAATCAGAGGTCGACTCCAGCGCTTCTGTGAATCCAGACGAGGAAATGATCTGCACTGATGCCCAGAATCTTTATGAGTCGGATCCAGGACCAGACGCAGAAGGTTCTGACCATAATGTAGACCCTCATTCCCAAACTGTAACTCCTGTTGGTGGAGACAATGAGGAAGACGATGATAAGACTCAAATACCTGATTGGAGCGACAACTTTAGTTTTTTGTCAGGGCAGGAACAGGTTGGCTCTGAGGACGACGGGTGTGATAACGCACAGGGTGATGATGATGAGGTCGGAGATCCCACTTACTGTCAACCCACAGTCAGCCAAGAGATGAGGTCATCAGAGGAGGTGGAGGAAGATGCTAGTGACGACGAGGTCAGGTTGCGCCTTCCTGGACAGAGACGTAGTACTGGAAGCACGTCAACAACTGCATCCTCAAACACAACTCTGCCTCTCACCACAAGTCGTGGTGGCTCTTCAGGTCGCATGGGTGCTAAGCCTTGCATAGCCTGGGCATTTTTTCAGATCGATAAAGATGACCCAACTCGTGTTATCTGTAACATTTGTCAGCAAAAGCTAAGTAGAGGCCAAAAAATACATAGTTTGAGTACTTCATGCATGAACCGGCACATGGACATGAAGCATAAGTTGCAGTGGGAAGCTCAGTGTGCTACAATGCGGCCTAGCCGGCCGGGCCAACCACCGTCTGCCATATCTTGTGCATCCGCGGCCTCTTCATCCTCTGTGACTGGGGGGACAGCAGTCACACCTGTTTTGGGGCGCAGACCTGCCACCTCTTTACCCGCAACAGCCAGCGTGATTGGCAGGTCATCATTTTCTTTGGAGGTGGTAACACCAGCTGGTGTTGAGCGCTGTCCGACATCGATAGCACCACCTTTGGATGAAGGCAACCTAACATGTCCGCCTGCATCTTCCTCACAGACCGGCAGTTTGCCGGGGACACCCTTATCAACCCCGTCTAAGCACAATAGCCAGCCCTCGGTCCCTCAGATGTGGACAAGTAAAAGACCATTTCCTCCTAGCCATGAGAAAGCTAAGAGGTTGAATTTCACCATCTGCAAGCTCTTGGCTACAGAAATGCTGCCTTTCCGCCTGGTGGACACAGAGGATTTTCGAGACCTTATGTCCGTCGCAGTGCCCCAGTACCAGATGCCCAGTCGGCACTACTTCTCAAAGAAAGGTGTGCCTGCGCTCCACCAGCATGTCGCACACAACATCACCGCTTCTTTGAGAAACTCTGTGTGTGACAGGGTGAATTTCACCACAGACACTTGGACGAGTAGGCATGGACAGGGGCGTTACATGTCGCTGACTGGGCACTGGGTAACTATGGTGACAGCAGGACAAGGGGCTGCTGTCCAAGTCTTGCCGTCCCCACGATTTGTGCGTCAATCCTCTTTATGTCAAAGTTCCTCCACTGCTTCTGCCTCCTCAACCTCCTCTCGGTCTTCCACCTGCACCCAAAGCCTGCCTGGTCATGCCACAAGCTTTCTAACCGTGCAGAAGGGATCCTGCACACCTCCTTACTATGCTGGCAGTAGGGCTCAACGTCATCAGGCGGTTTTTACATTGAAATGTCTGGGAAATGTGAGTCACACAGCTGAGGAGTTGTGGTCAGCTCTGGAGAACCAATTTCATGAATGGTTGTCTCCACTGGACCTGAAACCAGGGAAGGCCGTGTGCAACAATGCTGCAAACCTGGGTGCGGCCCTTCGCCGGGGCAATGTCACATACGTGCCTTGTATGGCTCACGTGTTGAACCTGGTTGTCCAGCAATTTTTAGCCCACTATCCCAGACTAGATGGCCTTCTGCAGAGGGCACGGTCGCTGTGTGCTCACTTCCGCCGTTCGCATCCCACAGCTCAGCGACTTACATCTCTACAGAAGTCGTTGGGCCTGCCACTTCACCGGCTAAAATGCGATGTGCCTACCCGGTGGAATTCAACTCTGCACATGTTGCAGCGACTGTGGCAGCACCGACAAGCCCTGGTGCAATACGTTCTGACGTATAGCCTGGGCCAACGAGATTCAGAGGTGGGGCAAATCACGCTGGAGGAGTGGTCTCAGATCAGGGACCTATGCACCCTTCTGCACAGTTTTGAAATGGCGACGAAGATGTTTAGTGCTGACGATGCCATTATCAGCATGACTATTCCGGTGATTTACATGCTGGAGCACATGTTAAACAGAATTCGGAGTCAGGTGGTGGCACAAGAGGAGGCGGAGGAAGTAGAGGAGGAAGAGTTGTATGCGGAAGGGCTAACATCTGCAAGGTCCAGAAGGTCGGCAGCACCAAGGCGGCAGGCATGTGAGGGTGGGGGAGATGGTTTTACCAGGGCGCATGGTAGCAGCTAAACTAGTGAGGAAGGTGCAGGAGCCCAGGAAGAAGTGGAGGACGAACTGATGGAAGACTCATCAGATGAGGGAGACCTTGATCACATTTCTGTTGTGCGAGGTTGGGGGGAGAGGACAGAGGAAGGAAGCATGATTGTTACCTCGCCACCAACACAACAGGGACTTGGTGCTCCTGGATGCGCAACACACATGAGTGCCTTCTTGCTGCACTACCTACAACATGACCCTCGAATTGTGAGAATTAGAAATAATCCTGACTACTGGGTTGCCACACTGTTAGATCCCCGGTACAAAAGTAAATTTGCAGAAATTATTCCTGCCATAGAAAGGGATGCACGCATGCAGGAGTATCAGCAGAGACTGTTGCAGAATCTTACATGTGCTTTTCCACAAAATACCAGTGGTGCACGTAGTGAATCTCACAGTTCCAACTTGCCAACCGTGGGACCGTCAAGTGTTCAGCACTCAAACCGTAACAGAACCACAGTATCTGCTGGTAACATCAATTTTGCGGAATCATTTCACCACTTTTTTAGCCCATCCTTTGCAAGGCCACAGGAGACAAGAAGTCTGACACATAGTCAACGCCTAGAGACGATGGTACAGGAGTATCTCCAAGTAAACATTGAAGCCACGACTGTGTCACTGGACCCTTGCTCTTTTTGGGCTTCCAATCTGGATAAATGGCCGGAGCTAGCCACTTATGCCTTGGAGATCTTGTCATGCCCCGCAGCCAGCGTTCTGTCTGAACGTGTGTTCAGCGCTGCTGGTGGTGTGCTGACAGATAAGCGCACGCGGCTCTCCACTGATAATGTAGACAGACTCACGTTCATAAAGATGAACAAATCATGGATCCGAAACGACTTTTCTACCCCTGTGTCATCCTGGGGAGAGTAAAAGCTTGATGATTGGTTAAAATCACCCTACCAAACGTTTTAAGCTTTCAAATTACTAATCATGTTTATCTGTATCTTGACTGGAAAATAATTTGGGCTTTGTAGCAGTGTGCAGCACTGATCCTATTAGGCCATCTATAATAAGCTCCACCAGATTTAAAATTAAAAATAATTTTTAGCTGCATCTAGCCCGGAAAATAATTTTGGGGCTCCGAGATGCGCAAGACACATAAGTGCCTTCTTGCTGCACTACCTGCAGCATGACCCTCATATTGTCAGAATTCGAAGTAATCATGACTACTGGGTTGCCACACTCTTAGATCCCCCAAACTTTTCGATCAACCTTTTCATTTTAATAAAGACCAAAAAAATGGTCATTTTTGAAATTATAAGCATTAGCAGGTTGTTAGAAACTGAAATCAAACAGTTTTCAACTCAAAACTTTATTCTAGGTGATGTTACATTTTCACATAGGACCCCTTGTTCGAAAGGAGCTTCTGAACTCTCTCGTCCATTGAATTTGTCAGGTTTTGGATGGTTTCTGCTTCAATTGTTTTGCATGAGGACAGAATACCCTCCCAGAGCTGTTGCTTAGATGTGAACTGCCTCCTGCCATCATAGACACTCCTTTTAATGATGCTCCAAAGGTTCTGAATGGAGTAGAGGTCAGGGGAGCATGGGGGTCACACCATAAGTTTGTCCCCTTTTATGCCCATATCAGCCAGAGATGCAGATGTTTTATGTGCAGCATGAGATGGTGCATTATCATGCAGAAAAATGATCTTGCTGTGAAATACACGGTTCTTCTTCTTGAACCATGGCAGGAAGTGCTGTTTGAGAAAATCCACATACATTATGGAGTTCATCTTTAGCGCCTTCAGGGATCCTAAAGGGGCCGACAATCTCTCTCCTCATGATTCCAGCCCAAAACATTACTCCACCTCCTCCTTGTTGGCGCTGTAGCCGTGTTTGCGTGGGGTGTCCATCAACCAGCCATCCTCCACTCCATCCATCTGGACCATCGAGCGCTGCACGGCACTCATCCGTGAACAAAACAGTTTTGAAATCAGTCTTCATGTAATGTTTGGCCCACTGGAGCCGTTTCTGCTTGTGTGAAGTGGATAGAGGAGGTCGACAGGATGGCGTATGCACAGCTGCAAACCTCTGAAGGACCCTGCATCTTGTTGTTCGGGGGACGTTGGAGGCACAAGCAGCTTCAAAAACTTGTCTGCTGCTATGACAAGGCTTTTTTGCCGCTGCTCTTTCAACCTGACGTAATTGCCTATAGGAAAGAGTCCTCAATTTGCCCTTATCAGCACGCACACGTGTGTACTGTGAATCAGATACATACTTCTTGATTGCCAAGACACTTCATCCTGATCATCGCACAATGTTGATTGTAGTCATGCCTTGACCTCAACACTCCACAATTTTTTGCTTCTCAGCAGCCGACACATCCTTTTTCTTTCCCATTTTGGCAGAAAATGTAGGCTGCTTAACAATGTGAGAGAGCCTTATTAAGTAGTCTTGCCTTTCATTGGACACACCTGCCAAACTAATTAGCACAGGTGTCTGCAATTGCTTACAGTGATATAAAGAGCCCTGACACACATCACCATCAATGAGTTTAACTGACAAACAAACAAATTCTTCCCTTATCACTCCTAAACACTTTTTGCATAATAATTTGGAACGCGGTGTACATGTGCTTTTCCACAAAACACCAGCGGTTCACGAAGTGAATCTTACAGTTCTAACTTGCCAACCGTGGTCTGTATGGAATTGTTCAATAAAGGGCCCAAAATTAAGATAACATAGATGGGAGAGGTCTCTATGAATAGGAATTCCTAAGTATTTGATACCCTGTGAGGGCCAGGCAAAGGGAAAGTTGGACTGGATGGAATCCTATATGGATTTGGGGAGGGAGACATCGAGGGCCTCAGACTTCGCTGCATTGATTTTAAAATTTTACCATGTAACAAAGTGATCTATTTCAGCCATAACAGCATGGATGGATATATGTGATTGAATGATATATACTAGGACATCATCAGCAAATAGAGAGCACTTGTACTCGGTGCCTCCCACCTCAATCCACCTAATATTGGGGTTATGGCGAATTGATGAGAGCAGGTGCTCCGTCACTAGGATGTATAAGAGAGGGGACAGAGGACATCCCTGCCTTGTCCCATTGGTGATTGTGAAAGGTGATGAAAATGTTCTGACGCACCCCCTGGGCCTTGGGACACCCGGAGCCGGACCCTTTTTGGTGGATGCTGGTGGTTGTAGTCTTCGTGGCGGCGACCCGGTTCCGTGGCTCAGGGCGGTCAAACCAGTGGCGGAACTATTTATGTGGTTTTGATGTTTAAATGTCCGACTACGCCACCCGTGGATTGCGGTCAGAGTGAACCGCCGCTACAGGGCAGACCGCTGAGGCTGGTGTTGTGGGTGCAGCAGAGCGTAGCATAACTCCCCACGGGAGGAGTATAGCCTCAGGGCAGTGTATGCGGAGGATGGGGGTGATGGTGCAGGGCAGCAGCAGTAACGACACGGAGTCAGTGATGTAGTCCAGGGCCTTTACTCACAGTTCTTATTATCCAGACCACGTCTGCAGGTAACGGCTGCCCACGTCGTACTGTGCTCACCAGGTGAGGGGCTCAGACAACTCCCAGATAACTTTGGAGCACTTCACAGGACCCCCTTTGTGTGTCCTTTGTCTGGCCTTTCTTACCAACACTTCTGTCCGGCTGCCTCGGGCCTCCTCTTGGTAAACTTGGCGCCAGTTTCCCTGACCCTATGTGGTGCCTTCCTAGCGGGTGTAGCGAGGGGCTGCGCCACATAAAATGTCAGAGCCTCCGGTTTCTAGCTGAGGGTCATTTCCTGCCTCCACTAGTTCGGGGTCCGGTCTCCCCCTTTGGCCTGACCCCTCCACGCAGGCGGATTCGGGCATGCGGTGGCGACTCGCCCGTCCGCACCCCTGGGATCCCTTCATTCCTCGTTCCTGGAGCCTTCTCCGCTCCTCTTCCTTCCTTCTCCCTCTTCGAGGCCTGGGCCTCTGTTACTAGGCCCGCCTCCGGAGCAGAGCTCATGCAGAGCCCCTGCTCCCTGCCACTTCTGCTCAGACTTCTCTGCACTGAACTAAGATGGTGCCCACCTTTTATATTCCCTTCTCAATGCACCCAGGAACTGCTTCCTCCCTGCTCCTGCACTACAGGGTTCCCCTTCCTCAGTGTTCCCTCCCCCCACTCCAGCCAGGGACAGGGACTGTCGTGCCCATCTCAGGGGCATATTGGTCGCCCTGCCCCACGGCAATGTTGTGTAATGCATGCAGGTGTCGGGTCCTGATCCACACTCCATCCTTACCTGAGGGTGAGAAATCACACCTCTGGGTGAGGTGCAATACGTCTGTAGCAACCGAGCCCTCAGGGTGCTACAGTTCCATTTATCTTCAGCCTAGGTGACGTATTGCGATACAGGGCCATGATTTTGGCTATAAAAGGGTCCCCTAGACCCCTACCCCAAGCTTTTTAAGAGAATCATATATGGCGTGCCAGGAGACTCTATGGAATGCTTTCTCAGCATCCAACGAGAGTATCTAATTACAAATTTTTAACTGCATCTAGCCCAGGAAATACTTTGTGCCTAGTAGCAGTGTCTGCTAGTCAGCGGATTATCCCGGCTGTTAAGCAAGCTACACCACCTGTAGTTTAGACACTTAATTTTTTCAAAGGAAATGCTTCGGGATCATGGGATACTCAGTGAAGAGCATCAGGAGGCACCCCAAGGCATAGGGGCTGGGACTGGCAGTAGGATGCCTTGCGGTGGACAGCCGAGCTCGATCCTTATAAAAGCTTTTTAACTGCAGCAGCTTTAGTGGACGCTACTGGAGCTCGAATTACGCGGCTGCTGGCATGAGACTTGCCCTCCAATAGATCCTTGTAAATGGATTTAAAGTGTATTCATTCAAATTAGAGAGACAATTTAAATTAAAAAGCTTAGAGCTGCCTCCACCACAGGGGGGCTCGCTCGACCCACCAGCGGACAGGCACCATTATTGGGAGAGGGGGGCTGGCCATCAGGGTTCACCGCGGCTCTGGCACAAACCCGGCGACACGGAGGTGGAACGGGCAGGAGCGGACTGGCCGTGTCGGCTTCTCACTTTTTGGATTTTAGAAGGGCATGACATGCCTATATCTGTGTCTCCCCCTCCTTTTACTCCTCCACCTCTTTTATTTTCGCATGACTATATGTACTTGTCACTTTTCCATGTGTTAGTTGTGTCTTCTGAGCAGTTTGTCAGCTTTTGGACACCTTTGAAGGTGTTTTCTATGTGTTTCTATGTGTTTTTGTTTGCCTGCCATTGGTTTTAACGGTGTTCGAAGGTGTTCGACGAACAGTTCGACGAACAGTTCGGCGAACACACGGGTGTTCGACGAACCGAACCGAACTCGAACACTACTGGGGTGGCTCAACACTACAGATAAGGTTGTAAAATGTTAAAATGACATTTCACGGTGAATGCATTTCTCATAGTTGAAAGCAATACAAAAGTGCAAAAATGCATAAAAAATGCTACTTGTGAACATAGCCGAAGGTGTGGAGGAGTATTTTTGTTTTTGGTCATTTATTTTAACTTATACACAAGTCTTTACCCTGGAAAGGATGTTCCTTAACATATTTCACAGGAAAAAAGTTTCACTTTCGTTTTTGAACGTTTTATTGTGAGCCTGTAAAAGTGGCTTAATACCTCTGACCACGTTGTTGACAGCAGTGACCTGGGGGTCAGAAATGCTTCCTGGGGCGATCCCCATGCTGTCCCCATGTCATTTGAGCACTGTCACTATCGTTTTGGGCACTTGTTAGGCTTTTAAAAGACTGCCGGGGGTGCCACCGCAAAAATGCTCGAGTCTCCCATAGACTAACATTGGGCTTGTTGCTCGGGTCGAGCACCCGAGTATCACGGCGAGCTCGGCCCGAGCTTCGAGCACCCGAGCATTTTAGTGCTCACTCAACACTAATAGTAATAGATAGACATACAGATAGATAGATATTAGATAAATATGCAAACAGCAGTCCAATATTGACTTTCAGACATTTACCGGTAATGGCCAGCACATGATATTTATAACTTTTCAGTATTAGGTTTTATTTCTTATTTTATGCTGCAGTGTTCACAGATTCATTACTAATAGATAAGTCTGTTTTTTTTTTACATCTTTAGCAACCAGCTGTGTATTGAGCAATGCTCAGGTTTCCTTCTCAGATGAAGACTCTTCACCACTTATTTGCAAAGTAAATTACTTTCAAGAGGAGGAATTTTCAAGTTAAAGCAGTGATACACCTGTGACTGAACACTTCACAGTCCGGGCTTCCCTCTCAGGAGAATAAGCTCCTGCTGCTAATGCATTTAATGTCAGTGGTTAAAGTATATTCAGGTTGAGGATTCCTGTTTTCATTAACTGTCTTAGGGGCCTGCATGAAGAAGAAACCATGCACCTTGGAAGGTAAGTTATGCTGTTACCCCATCTGCCAAGAAGCATTGGACTATGTAGCTTGATAACGGACAAGGTACACATGGATATGCAACCAGTAGGTTTTTGGATAACAATGGTTGAAGTTTGTGTCCTTTCTACCAACCACCCATTTAAAGGAACCTGTCACACGGGGAAGCTAATCAGAATTTTATATAGGGTTGTGGACAAAGGTTCAGGTGCAGACGACCTTATATTCTCTCATCCTAGAGAATCAGGTTGATTAAGCTAATTCTGATTAGCGTTTGATTCGAGTGTGATCACAGTGTGGTCCGATTCTTTCAGATATGGAGAAGATAGAGAAAAAATGTCTCCATTCTCTCAGTCAATTCTGTCAGTCTCTGGAAATAAGACTGCACTCTGATGCCATCAGGAGTTCAATCTGATGTTTTCCTCAATGACTTACATGATCGAGGGAGATCTGAATGTCTGATCAAACTCGGACATGCCGGGATTTTTTCCTCGAGCAGACTCTGTCCGAAAAAAATCCGATGTTTTGTCAGATCGCACTTGGACCGAAGATACGCTCGCCTGCACCGGCCCTAACTGGAATTTCAATCATTTAAGTCTTTGCTCACTCTAGTCTAAGTCACTCAATGATTCACACCTGTCTCTTCATGCGCAATCATACATGGAAAACTCTTAATTGTTGAGTGAAAGTTATGCTGTACATTTTGCTACATCAAATCTGCTTCTGGTTTTGA
This sequence comes from Phyllobates terribilis, assembly GCF_046119375.1. Taxonomy (NCBI): domain Eukaryota; kingdom Metazoa; phylum Chordata; class Amphibia; order Anura; family Dendrobatidae; genus Phyllobates; species Phyllobates terribilis. Next base: position 1,120,516,092 of record NW_027362761.1, on the reverse strand, counting down.
CTTACAAATAGGCTATGTTCACACATTGCGTTTTTTCAGCTTTTTTTTCTGCAGCAAAACCTGATCTTCTGGCAGTAAAGAAGCTGCATCAAAAACGCAGGTTTTGCTGCGGATTTTGGTGCATGTTTCAGGATCCCAAAGTTCAGCTTTCCACCACAGAAGCATGAACACAGGTCACCAATGCAAGACATATGTGAAACAATATTGACCAGAATTTGAAATGTAACAGTGGGGTGAGGTGAATTGTTCAGGAATAGTTTTTCTAAGACACTGGCAGTGCATTGAGTTTGTAGGACACTATTTATTTTCACACAATGGTCTGCCATCCAGTTGCACTGGGATTGTTCAATTTCACACCTCCATGGGCCACAGGTATTGTTCAGTCTGGCACATACCTCAGCCAATGTTTACATTTTACACATAACTAATTGAATTAAACTGTTCTAATCCAAGCTGCCATCTCAGGTGACCAAGAGAAGATGGTAAAATCACAAAAATAAATGAATTTCACATACTGTTGTACTTGCTTTTTTTCACTAAAAATGCAGCAAAACCTGATAACTATGTTCACACTAGACATTTTTTCAGCATTTTTTCACTACCCATTACTTTCAATGGGTGAAAAACGCTGAAAAAACACTGAAAGAAGTGACCTGTTCTATTCTGCAAAAAGACATGCAAAGCACAAAATGCTGATCAAACAAAAACCAAGATGTGTGCATGAGATTTCTGGAATCTCATAGACTTTGCTTGTACTGTAAAATGCAGCTGAAAATTTGCATGAAAAACTGCATAAAAAAATGCAACGTGTGAACATAGCCATAACGAGGTAAAAAAACTCTCTGAATACTCGATGTATGAACATGGCCCATAGGTTCTGCACTGCATGTAAATCTATGTGGAGCTTATATGTGTCTCTGGACCACACTGAGCCTAAAATTGTCACTACTCCACCTCTGATCGAAGCAGACATCATCTACAAAGCATCAGTAGGAAACGGCAATCAAAGGAGGATGGGCAGGGGCAGTGATTGTGCGCAGAGAGATGGACAGACCATTTTGCACAGACTTGCATGCAGGGTGACACCTTTATTTTTCAAAGGTAAACCGCACTACTGTGAGAACTTAAAGGAGTGACATTTGCCTTTATGTTCATTTTAATGTCGTTGCCTACTACTGGACAATGGTTTGCTAACAGCTTAGCTGTTTATCATAGAATTAAAAAAAAATCACACTCGTCTCCCAAATCGGTGTTATTCCTTTGTTCTAGGCACCGAGTCACTTTCCATTAATATGACATTGTTATGTCACCTTACCACTGCTGCCAATCAGCGGCCATTTGTTGGTTGCAGCCTTCATTTATTCTGTCAGAGCAGATTTATAATGGGACAGAATAATGATCAATGGATGCTGATTGACTGCAGAGGTCATGTGGCATAATAATGTCACTTGACTGCAGGGGACTAAGCTCCATTAGTGGAGGAATGGCACCATTCTGGGAGGTTCACTGACAAGCAAAAGATTAACAATGTTTCGAACCTGACCAGGATCTATGGTGGTCTCAGTGCTGAACTATATGTCAGTATCCTACAAGACGAGTTACTTCTTACATTCGAATACTATGGGTATGAAAAGGACGACATAGTGTTCCAACAGGACAATGATCCAAAGCATATGTTGAGATTGTTTCAATGACATTGAAGTAGAGGTGCTGGATTGGCCCCCACAATCTCCAGACCTCAACCCAATTGAACACTTTTGGGTAGAATGGAAGAAATAGCTGTATACATACCCAAGTGAGTCGACCGTTATGCACCAACTTTGGGAACGTGTAGAAGAGACCTGGGATCAGATTTTGGTTGAGACATGTGACGCGCCCCCTGGGACCATGGGGTACTTGAAAGTCGGGCCGGTCGGTTCTATTGGGGTAGTCACGGTGGCGTGACCCGGTCCGTGGCCCAGAGCGGTCAATATATAGAGAAAAGAGGGTTTTGGGGATAAAGTTTCATGACGCCACCCGTGGTATGCGGCTATAGGTGGCCGCCGCTGCTGTTCAGATCCACTGGGGCCATTGGTGATGCAGCAGAGATGGTTCAGCTCTCCACGGGTAGAGCTAGGCCACAGGGCAGTCAAAGAGATCATTTTAGATGTTGGTGTTATAGACGCAGCAATTAAGTCTAGGACACAGCGGGGTGCAGTCTTCAAGTTTTTACTCACAGTTTTTACAGTGCTCCAGGTTACAACTGCTAGCCATGTTATAACAGCTCACCGAGTCCTGTGTCCTCCGGGGAAGTGATCCAGCCAACTCTCAGATAACTTGGGTGCACTTGATCGGGACCCCCTTCTTGTGTACCTTCCCGGGTTGTCTCTCTGCACTGGCTTTCGCCCACCTGCCCTGCACCTCACACAAAGTGTCCCGAGCCAGTGGCCCTGGGCCTTGTCGGGCAACGTCCTCTCTGTCCCCTTGGTCCTATATGGTCACCTTTTCAGCGAATGTGTGTGGTGTTGGCTATGGCACTTAGAGATACCATAACCTCCGGTTTGGTAGCTGAGTCCTGCAGTCCTCCACTAGTCTGAGGCCAGTCCCCTACTGCGACCTGATGCCTTCACGGTCAGCGTGAACTCGGGCTCAAAGGTGGACTCCGTACTTCCCGTGCCCCTAAGATCCTTTCTCTGTCTCTGGAGCCCTTCTCTCTAACTCCCTCGCTCCTCTCATTCTTTCTCTTACTGGGCCCCTCTGACTGGACCCCACTCCTCAACGGTCCTCTCTCACTGCGCTCTTGCTCCTAGGACCCTTTTAGATCTTTCTATCTTTCCTTTTATACTACCTGTCATGTGACCTACCTCACCAACTGTATCTCTATGTGGTCCCCTCTGCCTTCAGTCCTTCGTTGTGTTCTCCCGTAAACTACTTCCTCCACCCACCTCCTCTACCTAGTTTCCTCCTCCAGACAGGGACAGGGAATGTGCTCTCCCTCAGGAGCAATCTCACCCTTCCCTACTGGAGTGATATGGTGTGGGATGTGGGTGTGTGGGTCCCGGGTAGTGCTCCCTCCTTACCCGAGAGTGGGGTACCACACCTCTGACTGAGATGCAGTACCTCTGTGGTGACTGGACCCGCAGGGGCACCACACATGCTTGAATTTGATCGATTCATGCCCAGAAGGATTCAGGCAGTGTTGAAAGCCAAAGGTGGATTTGGAAAATTCTAACAAAATAATAAAAATTTAAATTTAGATTTTTAGAGCTAAAACAGTAACAATGCAGTGACATGACAAGAATCTGCATAACTAATCATATGCTATAGTTGCAAGTCAAATTTATGTATGAGATAGTCAAGATGATAGTCTATAAAATGATGGTAGTCTCACGGTGGAAGCAGTAGTGGATGGTGAGATATGGATAGTGTTGAGCCACCCCCGTAGTGTTCGAGTTCGGTTCGGTTCGTCGAACACCCGTGTGTTCGCCGAACTGTTCGTCAAACTGTTCGTCGAACACCTTCGAACACCGTTAAAACCAATGGCAGACAAACAAAAACACATAGAAACACATAGAAAACACCTTCAAAGGTGTCCAAAAGCTGACAAACTGCTCAGAAGACACAACTAACACATGGAAAAGTGACAAGTACATATAGTCATGCGAAAAGAAAAGAGGTGGAGGAGTAAAAGGAGGGGGAGACACAGATATAGGCATGTCATGCCCTTCTAAAATCCAAAAAGTGAGAAGCCGACACGTTCAGTCCGCTCCTGCCCGTGCCACCTCCGCGTCGCCGGGTTTGTGCCAGAGCCGCGGTGAACCCTGACGGCCAGCCCCCCTCTCCCAATACTGGTGCCTGTCCGCTGGTGGGTCGAGCGAGCCCCCCTGTGGTGGAGGCAGCTCTAAGCTTTTTAATTTAAATTGTCTCTCTAATTTGAATGAATACACTTTAAATCCATTTACAAGGATCTATTGGAGGGCAAGTCTCATGCCAGCAGCCGCGTAATTCCAGCTCCAGTAGCGTCCACTAAAGCTGCTGCAGTTAAAAAGCTTTTATAAGGATCGAGCTCAGCTGTCCACCGCAAGGCATCCTACTGCCAGTCCCAGCCCCTATGCCTTGGGGTGCCTCCTGATGCTCTTCACTGAGTATCCCGTGGTCCCGAAGCATTTCCTTTGAAAAAATTAAGTGTCCAAACTACAGGTGGTGTAGCTTGCTTAACAGCCGGGATAATCCGCTGACTAGCAGACACTGCTACTAGGCACAAAGTATTTCCTGGGCTAGATGCAGTTAAAAATTTGTAATTAGATACTCTCGTTGGATGCTGAGAAAGCATTCCATAGAGTCTCCTGGCACGCCATATATGATTCTCTTAAAAAGCTTGGGGTAGGGGTCTAGGGGACCCTTTTATAGCCAAAATCACAGCCCTGTATCGCAATACGTCACCTAGGCTGAAGATAAATGGAACTGTAGCACCCTGAGGGCTCGGTTGCTACAGAGGTATTGCACCTCACCCAGAGGTGTGATATCTCACTCTCAGGTAAGGATGTAGTGTGGATCAGGACCCGACACCTGCATGCATTACACCACATTGCTGTGGGGCAGGGCGACCAATATGCCCCTGAGATGGGCATGACAGTCCCTGTCCCTGGCTGGAGTGGGGGGAGGGAACACTGAGGAAGGGGAACCCTGTAGTACAGGAGCAGGGAGGAAGCAGTTCCTGGGTGCATTGAGAAGGGAGTATAAAAGGTGGGCACCATCTTAGTTCAGTGCAGAGAAGTCTGAGCAGAAGTGGCAGGGAGCAGGGGCTCTGCATGAGCTCTGCTCCAGAGGCGGGCCTAGTAACAGAGGCCCAGGCCTGGAAGAGAGAGAAGGAAGGAAGAGGAGCGGAGAAGGCTCCAGGAACGAGGAATGAAGGGATCCCAGGGGTGCGGACGGGCGAGTCGCCACCGCACGCCCGAATCCACCTGCGTGGAGGGGTCAGGCCAAAGGAGGAGACCGGTCCCCGAAACTAGTGGAGGCAGGAAACGACCCTCAGCTAGAAACAGGAGGCTGTGACATTTTATGTGGCGCAGCCCCTCGCTACACCCGCTAGGAAGGCACCACATAGGGTCAGGGAAACTGGCGCCAAGTTTACCAAGAGGAGGCCCGAGGCAGCCAGACAGAAGGGTTGGTAAGAAAGGCCAGACAAAGGACACACAAAGGGGGTCCTGTGAAGCGCTCCAAAGTTATCTGGGAGTTGTCTGAGCCCCTCACCTGGTGAGCACAGTACGACGTGGGCAGCCGTTACCTGCAGACGTGGTCTGGATAATAAGCACTGTGAGTAAAGGCCCTGGACTGCATCACTGACTCCGTGTCGTTACTGCTGCTGCCCTGCACCATCACCCCCATCCTCCGCATACACTGCCCTGAGGCTATACTCCTCCCGTGGGGAGTTATGCTACGCTCTGCTGCACCCACAACACCAGCCTCAGCGGTCTGCCCTGGAGCGGCGGTTCACTCTGACCGCAATCCACGGGTGGCGTAGTCGGACATTTAAACATCAAAACCACATAAATAGTTCCGCCACTGGTTTGACCGCCCTGAGCCACGGAACCGGGTGGCCGCCACGGAGACTACAACCACCAGCATCCACCAAAAAGGGTCCGGCTCCGGGTGTCCCAAGGCCCAGGGGGCGCGTCAGAACATTTTCATCACCTTTCACAATCACCAATGGGACAAGGCAGGGATGTTCTCTGTCCCCTCTCTTATACATCCTAGTGACGGAGCACCTGCTCTCATCAATTCGCCATAACCCCAATATTAGGTGGATTGAGGTGGGAGGCACCGAGTACAAGTGCTCTCTATTTGCTGATGATGTCCTAGTATATATCACTCAATCACATATATCCATCCATGCTGTTATGGCTGAAATAGATCACTTTGTTACATGGTCAAATTTTAAAATCAATGCAGCGAAGTCTGAGGCCCTCGATGTCTCCCTCTCCAAATCCATATAGGATTCCATCCAGTCCAACTTTCCCTTTGCCTGGCCCTCACAGGGTATCAAATACTTAGGAATTCCTATTCATAGAGACCTCTCCCATCTATGTTATCTTAATTTTGGGCCCTTTATTGAACAACTCCATACAGACCACGGTTGGCAAGTTAGAACTGTAAGATTCACGACGTGAACCACTGGTGTTTTGTGGAAAAGCACATGTACACTGTGTTCCAAATTATTATGCAAAAAGTGTTTAGGAGTGATAAGGGAAGAATTTGTTTGTTTGTCAGTTAAACTCATTGATGGTGATGTGTGTCAGGGCTCTTTATATCACTGTAAGCAATTGCAGACACCTGTGCTAATTAGATTGGCAGGTGTGTCCAATGAAAGGCAAGACTACTTAAGAAGGCTGTCTCACATTATTAAGCAGCCTACATTTTCTGCCAAAATGGGAAAGAAAAAGGATGTGTCGGCTGCTGAGAAGCAACAAATTGTGGAGTGTTTAGGTCAAGGCATGACTACAATCAACATTGTGCGATGATAAGGATGAAGTGTCTTGGCAATCAAGAAGTATGTATCTGATTCACAGTACACACGTGTGCGTGCTGATAAGGGCAAATTGAGGACTCTTTCCTACAGGCAATGACGTCAGGTTGAAAGAGCAGCGGCAAAAAAGCCTTGTCATAGCAGCAGACAAGTTTTTGAAGCTGCTGGTGCCTCCAACGTCCCCCGAACAACAAGATGCAGGGTCCTTCAGAGGTTTGCAGCTGTGCATACCTTATCCTGTCGACCTCCTCTATCCACTTCACACAAGCAGAAACGGCTCCAGTGGGCCAAACATTACATGAAGACTGATTTCAAAACTGTTTTGTTCACGGATGATTGCCGTGCAGCGCTCGATGGTGCAGATGGATGGAGTGGAGGATGGCTGGTTGATGGACACCCCACGCAAACACGGCTACAGCGCCAACAAGGAGGAGGTGGAGTAATGTTTTGGGCTGGAATCATGGGGAGAGAGATTGTCGGCCCCTTTAGGATCCCTGAAGGCGCTAAAGATGAACTCCATAATGTATGTGGATTTTCTCAAACAGCACTTCCTGCCATGGTTCAAGAAGAAGAACCGTGTATTTCACAGCAAGATCATTTTTTTGCATGATAATGCACCATCTCATGCTGCACATAAAACATCTGCATCTCTGGCTGATATGGGCATAAAAGGGGACAAACTTATGGTGTGACCCCCATGCTCCCCTGACCTCTACCCCATTCAGAACCTTTGGAGCATCATTAAAAGGAGTGTCTATGATGGCGGGAGGCAGTTCACATCTAAGCAACAGCTCTGGGAGGGTATTCTGTCCTCATGCAAAACAATTGAAGCAGAAACCATCCAAAACCTGACAAATTCAATGGACGAGAGATTTCAGAAGCTCCTTTCGAACAAGGGGTCCTATGTGAAAATGTAACATCACCTAGAATAAAGTTTTGAGTTGAAAACTGTTTGATTTCAGTTTCTAACAACCTGCTAATGCTTATAATTTCAAAAATGACCATTTTTTTGGTCTTTATTAAAATGAAAAGGTTGATCGAAAAGTTTGGGGGATCTAAGAGTGTGGCAACCCAGTAGTCATGATTACTTCGAATTCTGACAATATGAGGGTCATGCTGCAGGTAGTGCAGCAAGAAGGCACTTATGTGTCTTGCGCATCTCGGAGCCCCAAAATTATTTTCCGGGCTAGATGCAGCTAAAAATTAATATTAATTTTTAATTTGGTGAAGCTTTAGTATAGATGGCCTAATAGGATCAGTGCTGCACACTGCTACAGAGCCCAAATTATTTTCCAGTCAAGATACAGATAAACATGATTAGTAATTTTAAATCTGGTGGAGCTTATTATAGATGGCCTAATAGAATCAGTGCTGCACACTGCTACAAGCCCAAATTATTTTCCAGTCAAGATACAGATAAACATGATTAGTAATTTTAAATCTGGTGGAGCTTATTATAGATGGCCTAATAGAATCAGTGCTGCACACTGCTACAAAGCCCAAATTATTTTCAAGCCAAGATACAGATAAACATGATTAGTAATTTGAAAGCTTAAAACGGTTGGTAGAGTGATTTTAACCAATCATCAAGCTTTTACTCTCCCCAGGATGACACAGGGGTAGAAAAGTCGTTTCGGATCCATGATTTGTTCATCTTTATGAACGTGAGTCTGTCTACATTATCAGTGGAGAGCCGCGTGCGCTTATCTGTCAGCACACCACCAGCAGCGCTGAACACACGTTCAGACAGAACGCTGGCTGCGGGGAATGACAAGATCTCCAAGGCGTAAGTGGCTAGCTCCGGCCATTTATCCAGATTGGAAGCCCAAAAAGAGCAAGGGTCCAGTGACACAGTCATGGCTTCAATGTTTACTTGGAGATACTCCTGTACCATCGTCTCTAGGCGTTGACTATGTGTCAGACTTCTTGTCTCCTGTGGCCTTGCAAAGGATGGGCTAAAAAAGTGGTGAAATGATTCCGCAAAATTGATGTTACCAGCAGATACTGTGGTTCTGTTACGGTTTGAGTGCTGAACACTTGACGGTCCCACGGTTGGCAAGTTGGAACTGTGAGATTCACTACGTGCACCACTGGTATTTTGTGGAAAAGCACATGTAAGATTCTGCAACAGTCTCTGCTGATACTCCTGCCTGCGTGCATCCCTTTCTATGGCAGGAATAATTTCTGCAAATTTACTTTTGTACCGGGGATCTAACAGTGTGGCAACCCAGTAGTCAGGATTATTTCTAATTCTCACAATTCGAGGGTCATGTTGCAGGTAGTGCAGCAAGAAGGCACTCATGTGTGTTGCGCATCCAGGAGCACCATGTCCCTGTTGTGTTGGTGGCGAGGTAACAATCATGCTTCCTTCCTCTGTCCTCTCCCCCCAACCTCGCACAACAGAAATGTGATCAAGGTCTCCCTCATCTGATGAGTCTTCCATCAGTTCGTCCTCCACTTCTTCCTGGGCTCCTGCACCTTCCTCACTAGTTTGGCTGCTACCATGCGCCCTAGTAAAACCATCTCCCCCACCCTCACATGCCTGCCGCCTTGGTGCTGCCGACCGTCTGGACCTTGCAGATGTTAGCCCTTCCGCATACAACTCCTCCTCCTCTACTTCCTCCACCTCCTCTTGTGCCACCACCTGACTCCGAATTCTGTTTAACATGTGCTCCAGCATGTAAATCACCGGAATAGTCATGCTGATAATGGCATCGTCAGCACTAAACATCTTCGTCGCCATTTCAAAACTGTGCAGAAGGGTGCATAGGTCCCTGATCTGAGACCACTCCTCCAGCGTTATTTGCCCCACCTCTGGATCTCGTTGGCCCAGGCTATACGTCAGAACGTATTGCACCAGGGCTTGTCGGTGCTGCCACAGTCGCTGCAACATGTGCAGAGTTGAATTCCACCGGGTAGGCACATCGCATTTTAGCCGGTGAAGTGGCAGGCCCAACGACTTCTGTAGAGATGTAAGTTGCTGAGCTGCGGGATGCGAACGGCGGAAGTGAGCACACAGCGACCGTGCACTCTGCAGAAGGCCATCTAGCCTGGGATAGTGGGCTAAAAATTGCTGGACAACCAGGTTCAACACGTGAGCCATACAAGGCACGTGTGTGACATTGCCCCGGCAAAGGGCCGCACCCAGGTTTGCAGCATTGTCGCACACGGCCTTCCCTGGTTTCAGGTCCAGTGGAGACAACCATTCATGAAATTGGTTCTCCAGAGCTGACCACAACTCCTCAGCTGTGTGACTCACATTTCTCAGACATTTCAATGTAATAACCGCCTGATGACGTTGATCCCTACTGCCAGCATAGTAAGGAGGTGTGCAGGATCCCTTCTGCGCAGTTAGAAAGCTTGTGGCATGACCAGACAGGCTTTGGGTGCAGGTGGAAGACCGAGAGGAGGTTGAGGAGGCAGAAGCAGTGGAGGAACTTTGACATAAAGAGGATTGACGCACAACTCGTGGGGACGGCAAGACTTGGACAGCAGCCCCTTGTCCTGCTGTCACCATAGTTACCCAGTGCCCAGTCAGCGACATGTAACGCCCCTGTCCATGCCTACTCGTCCAAGTGTCTGTGGTGAAATGCACCCTGTCACACACAGAGTTTCTCAAAGAAGCGGTGATGTTGTGTGCGACATGCTGGTGGAGCGCAGGCACACCTTTCTTTGAGAAGTAGTGCCGACTGGGCATCTGGTACTGGGGCACTGCGACGGACATAAGGTCTCGAAAATCCTCTGTGTCCACCAGGTGGAAAGGCAGCATTTCTGTAGCCAAGAGCTTGCAGATGGTGAAATTCAACCTCTTAGCTTTCTCATGGCTAGGAGGAAATGGTCTCTTACTTGTCCACATCTGAGGGACCGAGGGCTGGCTATTGTGCTTAGACGGGGTTGATAAGGGTGTCCCCGGCAAACTGCCGGTCTGTGAGGAAGATGCAGGCGGACATGTTAGGTTGCCTTGATCCAAAGGTGGTGCTATCGATGTCGGACAGCGCTCAACACCAGCTGGTGTTACCACCTCCAAAGAAAATGATGACCTGCCAATCACGCTGGCTGTTGCGGTTAAAGAGGTGGCAGGTCTGCGCCCCAAAACAGGTGTGACTGCTGTCCCCCCAGTCACAGAGGATGAAGAGGCCGCGGATGCACAAGATATGGCAGACGGTGGTTGGCCCGGCTGGCTAGGCCGCATTGTAGCACACTGAGCTTCCCACTGCAACTTATGCTTCATGTCCATGTGCCGGTTCATGCATGAAGTACTCAAACTATGTATTTTTTGGCCTCTACTTAGCTATTGCTGACAAATGTTACAGATAACACGAGTTGGGTCATCTTTATCGATCTGAAAAAATGCCCAGGCTATGCAAGGCTTAGCACCCATGCGACCTGAAGAGCCACCACGACTTGTGGTGAGAGGCAGAGTTGTGTTTGAGGATGCAGTTGTTGACGTGGTTCCAGTACTACGTCTCTGTCCAGGAAGGCGCAACCTGACCTCGTCGTCACTAGCATCTTCCTTCACCTCCTCTGCTGACCTCATCTCTTGGCTGACTGTGGGTTGACAGTAAGTGGGATCTCCAACCTCATCATCATCACCCTGTGCGTTATCACACCCGTCGTCCTCAGAGCCAACCTGTTCCTGCCCTGACAAAAAACTAAAGCTGTCGCTCCAATCAGGTATTTGAGTCTTATCATCATCTTCCTCATTGTCTCCACCAACAGGAGTTACAGTTTGGGAATGAGGGTCTACATTATGGGCAGAACCTTCTGCGTCTGGTCCTGGATCCGACTCATAAAGATTCTGGGCATCAGTGCAGATCATTTCCTCGTCTGGATTCACAGAAGCGCTGGAGTCGACCTCTGATTCCCAGGCTATAGTATGAGTAAACAGCTCTGCAGACTCAACCATCTGTTCTACCTCATACTCAGACGGGCAGCTGGAGATTTGGGAGCTGTGAGGAAGCAAGTGCGATTGGGGTGACACCTTTGAGGACTGGAGTATTTGTGATGTTGAAGTTGATGTGGAGGAGAGCCCACTTAAAGGAGCACTTGATATCCGTTGAAGCACCTGCTGTTTTTGTGCCTCATCTGTAATTTGTAGCGATTGGCGTGGCCGTAAGAAAGGGATCTTATCACATTGTCCGCTAAAAGAAGTAGACATTTTAGTTTGGCTGGAAGATGGTCTTTCTTCTGCAGATGTTACTGTTGCTTTAACACCTACCCCATGGACACAACCTTTTTTCCCCTTCCCAACACGCCTATTCCCCTTTCCACCAGCAGCAGGCCTTTTTCCACTCATTTTGGTGGTTAACTAATTCACAACTCTGGAGTTGTTTGCACAAAAAAACAATGGATGGGAACCGAGCAGAGCTGAGTGGCCAAACTGTGGTATTAGGCCAAAACTATTGGCTGGGTTAGATGCAGAAAAAAATTATATTCAATTTGCAACCTGATGGAGGTCAGTATAGATGAACTAATAGAACAAGTCCCACACACAGCTAGAAGCCCAAATATTTTTTCAGAGGTAGATGCAGAAAATTTTTTTATTCAGTTTGCAACCTGATGGAGGTCTGTATAGATGGATTAATAGAACAAGTCCCACACACAGCTACAAGCCCAATATTTTTTCAGAGGTAGATGCAGAAAAAAAATATATTCAGTTTGCAACCTGATGGAGGTCAGTATAGATGGACTAATAGAGAAAGTCCCACACACTGCTAGAAGGCCAAATATTTTTTCAGAGCTAGATGCAGACAAAAAATTATTTTGAATTTGCAACCTGATGGAGGTCAGTATAGGTGGACTAATAGAACAAGTCCCACACACTGCTAGAAGGCCAAATATTTTTTCAGAGCTAGATGCAGAAAAAAATTATATTCAGTTTGCAACCTGATGGAGGTCTGTATAGATGGATTAATAGAACAAGTCCCACACACAGCTAGAAGCCCAAATATTTTTTCAGAGGTAGATGCAGATAAAAATTATTTTTAATTTGCAACCTGATGGAGGTCAGTATAGATGGACTAATAGAGAAAGTCCCACACACTGCTAGAAGACCAAATATTTTTTCAGAGCTAGTTGCAGATAAAAATTATTTTTAATTTGCAACCTGATGGAGGTCAGTATAGATGGACTAATAGAACAAGTCCCACACACAGCTAGAAGCCCAAATATTTTTTCAGAGGTACTGTAGATGCAGATAAAAATTATTTTTAATTTGCAACCTGATGGAGGTCAGTATAGATGGACTAATAGAGAAAGTCCCACACACTGCTAGAAGGCCAAATATTTTTTCAGAGCTAGATGCAGATAAAAATTATATTCAATTTGCAACCTGATGGAGGTCAGTATAGATGGACTAATAGAGAAAGTCCCACACACTGCTAGAAGGCCAAATATTTTTTCAGAGGTAGATGCATATAAAAATTATATTCAATTTGCAACCTGATGGAGGTCAGTATAGATGGACTAATAGAACAAGTCCCACATACAGCTAGAAGCCCAAATATTTTTTCAGAGGTACTGTAGATGCAGATAAAAATTATTTTTAATTTGCAACCTGATGGAGGTCAGTATAGATGGACTAATAGAGAAAGTCCCACACACTGCTAGAAGGCCAAATATTTTTTCAGAGCTAGATGCAGAAAAAAATTATATTCAGTTTGCAACCTGATGGAGGTCAGTATAGATGGACTAATAGAGAAAGTCCCACACACTGCTAGAAGGCCACATATTTTTTCAGAGGTAGATGCAGAAAAAAATATATTCAGTTTGCAACCTGATGGAGGTCTGTATAGATGGATTAATAGAACAAGTCCCACACACAGCTAGAAGCCCAATATTTTTTCAGAGGTAGATGCAGAAAAAAATATATTCAGTTTGCAACCTGATGGAGGTCAGTATAGATGGACTAATACAACAAGTCCCACACACAGCTAGAAGCCCAATATTTTTTCAGAGGTAGGTGCAGAAAAAAATATATTCAGTTTGCAACCTGATGGAGGTCTGTATAGATGGATTAATAGAACAAGTCCCACACACAGCTAGAAGCCCAATATTTTTTCAGAGGTAGATGCAGAAAAAAATATATTCAGTTTGCAACCTGATGGAGGTCAGTATAGATGGACTAATACAACAAGTCCCACACACAGCTAGAAGCCCAATATTTTTTCAGAGGTAGATGCAGAAAAAAATATATTCAGTTTGCAACCTGAGGGAGGTCAGTATAGATGGACTAATACAACAAGTCCCACACACAGCTAGAAGCCCAATATTTTTTCAGAGGTAGGTGCAGAAAAAAATATATTCAGTTTGCAACCTGATGGAGGTCTGTATAGATGGATTAATAGAACAAGTCCCACACACAGCTAGAAGCCCAATATTTTTTCAGAGGTAGATGCAGAAAAAAATATATTCAGTTTGCAACCTGATGGAGGTCAGTATAGATGGACTAATACAACAAGTCCCACACACAGCTAGGAGCCCAATATTTTTTCAGAGCTAGATGCAGAAAAAAATTATATTCAATTTGCAACCTGATGGAGGTCAGTATAGATGGACTAATAGAATGATGCTATGCCCAAAAGATTTTACTTCACTAGGTGCAGTAAAAAAATTGGTATTCTATACACAGGTGGTATATCTTGCAACACAGATAGGCTACTCCACTGACTAACACACTCTGCAATAGGCCAAAAAGGAAGAGGCATTGCTAAATTCAGCCAAATGCTGTGAAAAAAACTTGCACAGCACTGGCACAGACCTGCCTGGCAAAAACTGATAGGAACTGATGTAACCTAGTCCTGAAAAGGACTGCAATTACAATTAGTCTTTACTCCCACAATCTATCTATTTAAGAGCACAGACCTGCCTGATAAAAGTCGTAGGAAATGCTGTAACCTAGTCCTTAAAAGGACTGCAATCACAACTATTCCCTACTCCCAAGCTATCTGTAGATTTGTGCGAAAATTGGCTTGAAATTAACAAGGTATAGCGCACACAGCAACAGCGGTGCCGTCTAACACGCAGCTGCAGCAGTGAGAAAATGGTGGCGACGGGGAAAATGGCTTGGTCTTATAGGGCAAGGACATGTGACATACACTGCCAATGACACATGCCCTTGCTTGTGTGAAAAAAAGCACTTCGCTCCGTGTGTGCGCTGCTGATAGGCTGACAGATTGCACCTCCCCACTGTAAATACGGGAAAGAGAAAAAAAAAATGGAGATCTTCATTGTTCCTGCAGAGATCCATCCCCTGCCCCTTCCCCCACCCCGCTGTACACTCAAACTGCGTATTAACATTAATTTTCATCATTACTGAGAAAAAATCCAGTTATGATTTTGGTGCACGAACAGTTATCGAACATAACCTCGAACAGCCGAATTTTTCTCAAATTGTTCGTGTTCGCCGAACGGCTCGAACACCGCCCAAAACAGCTCGAATTTGAGATTGGCGAACAGTTCGAGTAGAACAACGCTCATCTCTAGATATGGAGCATGAAAGTCAAAAGTTTAAAACATTGTTACCCTTTTGCTCATCAGTTTAAGTGTGACAATATTTTATAATAAACCGTTGAGCTGATAAGAAGCAGTTGTCCAGTGGTGGAGAACCCCTTTAAGTCCAATATTCTGTGCTGATCTATTTTCTTTTTTCTTTCAGCTCTCCAAATATCAGACGTAGGCCTTCTGACATAGTACAATTCTGACCTTGTATTATTCCATATTTTGACCTTGCTGTTTAAAATCTTTCAATGTTGTTCAAAATAAAGATGCGGGAGATAATAAGTTTAGAAAACATAATACATTACATTTTTTGAAATTTGCAATAGGGCTCCTAATCACAGAGATGCACAGTAATAGATGCAGGAGATTAAAAGTATTTTCCTATGGATCAAAGGTTTAAAACTTCAATGTACAATTTTAAGTGTAATTTGTATGCAAAATGTAAATTTCACAGTTGTAAGCTGATTATATTGAAATAATTATGTTTTAATAACTGATATCTCTCAGTTACCTTATTTTAATCTCTTCAAAAATGGAAGAAAGGACAATATATTCACAATTCATAATTTAACATCAGACACATTCAGGTGAACACCTTTAATATTAAACTCCTCCAGTTACACTCTCCTCCTCCATATAACCTTTCTAGATTTTTCCACTGGAAATAAAAATAGCTTACAGTACTAATTATACACATGTCACAGGCAGCTCATACGTGAACCTAAACTGATTTGGGGGGAAAATTAGATTGTGTTGAAAGAATAGTCATTTTCACTTTATTGGTCTTTCAACTAATCCAGACTTGAAGACACTATAGATACATGTATTGCCAATGGCATACATTAAGATAATTCAGAATTTTGCCTCCAGAAATTTATATAATTATCACACATCTTAACATTACTTTTAAAGATGTAATATGGCACCAAGAATAAAGAAATTACTTCAAAACAGAAAAACGTGGGATGGTACACTACACCTACAACATGCCTCTACTGATCTTCATCATTGCCTGAAAATAGAGAATTTAAGTTTATTACAACACAAACAATTACATTTTTGCCAATATTTTGCAGACTTCAGTAACACCAAGTGATTAGTGTAGGCAAGTGGGAATCATGGTGTCACGAGTTTACCATGACAGAGAGGAGTTAGAAGACTGCAGCATCTGATTCCTCCCACTCCTGCACTCATTAGAAGCCTTTCGACTTCATATTAAACGTGGCAGGTTTCTTTTAGCAGTGCAGGGGTTAATCTGCTCAGTTGTGAGCTCCTGCAAGCTTACCTGCATTTAGGCTTTCAGCTGTCTAGTGTTAGCCACTCCCCGCTCCTATATATACTGGGCTTTGGCAGGCTATCATTGCCAGAGCTAGCTTATGCTGCATGGTTCTAGGAGTGTAATGGAGAGTGGTTATTTGAGAAGGCATTTGGTGGATTTCAGCTTAGATTTTTGTGTGGTTTAGGTTGAGCGTTAATCCTATTCTTCTCCTATTTTGATTTGTTTCCTATCCTCCACTTCCCGATGTTAACCTCTGTTGTTTTTGTGCATATATTTGTATGATTGGTATTTTACTTTAGCCCTGTTTGTATTGCATTGCTAGTCTGGTTTGTGTACTGCCATACACTACTACTCCCCTCTTCCCTCGGGGGGGGGTTCAGACTGAGGGCGGATTGAGGAGCTCAGACAAGGTAGTTGGCCTGGGCGTCTTCACCTCCAGAAGTAATCCGGGGAACAGGGTCAGCTAGGGTGCCCCTAGCATTAGGGACAGGGTAGGAGCCTTTGGCCCTGGGATACCCAAAAATAGAGTCGTGACACATGGTGACTCAGTCAATCATGCCAGAAATGTCACATTCGAAGTAAGGATCACCAAGCAATGACTTGGCTATTTTGGACTCATCATACAAAGAGAGAAATCACTGGAGAACGACATCATGGTCAGAACAATAGGAGGAATAAGGCAAAGAGGAAGACTAGCAACCAGATGACTTGATACTGTCAAGGTAAAGGCGGAGAAGATCCTGGTAGACCTATCTAGGTTTCCACAAGTTCGATCTTCCGACAGATTGTTCATCCATCAAGTTGCCATGGCTCCGAGAGCCATTAAATAAATAATAATAAATGGTGGCTGAGTGGTTAGTATTGTAGCTCTTCAGCAGCAGGGTCTGTGCATTGCTGCCCAATCTCGGATTGAAATATGTGGATGACTGAATGCGCCCTTAGAAATAGCAGCAAGAATGGAGAGCCACTTTTACTGTGTGGAGAGAGAAGCAAGCATGTACTGTAGTCTCACTTTGAGCAAAGAGGAAAGCACATAAGTGGAAATGAGTGCAGGATAAGAGCTGTGCCGAGAACCAATGAAGAGAGTAGCAGTCTGGATATGCACAGACTTCATGTCGTACTTATATTACTCCATCAAGAGAAGATCTGAAGCTTGTATCAGGCTGGAAACTGCATATCAATGAGTCTGAAAATGCAGTCAAAAGTTAGTGCAATTTTGTTAACTAATTTTAACCAATTACATATGTAATTTTTTTTTTATGGTGTCGATAGCCTTTAGTGATGAAACTATGTTTTAGAACATCGGATAGCACTCGGTCATGTTATATGGCAGTGTAAGCGAGCCTTTACAGTGAGCGGCCTCCTCTTGAAAGTCACCCAAAGAATTTGCTGGTCGCTTCTTTTAATTGCCTTGCGTGTTTGGAGACATAAAGTCGATAAAGAAAAGTTAAAAAAGAACATATCCACAGCAAGTCGTTTCTACATGTATATCTGAAAAAATGGGCCGGTACTCCTGTTGGTATAAATGCAATGTGTGGGTGAACATTCACACTGTGATCATTAACAGACAAAACCTAGGATAAAAACAAAGTGAGTAAATACCATACAGTAACTGACCAAATAAACATTAATAGCACATGTACCTAAAACATTTTACTTACAGTTGAAACCAGAAGTTTACATACACTATATAAAAAGACACATATGCATGTTTTTCTCAATATCTGACATGAAATCAGAAAAAAACTTTCCCATTTTAGGTCAATTAGGATTACGATCATGTTTAATATTTGCTAAATGTCATAATAATGAGAGAGAATGTTTTAAGGCATTTTTATTACTTACTGCAAAGTCAAAAGTTTACATACATTTCATTAGAATTTGGTACCATTGCCCTTAAACTGAATGACTTGAGTCAAATACTAGGGATATCCTTCCACAAGCTTCTCACAATAGATGGTAGGAATTTGGACCCATTCCTCCTGACAAAACTGGTGTAACTGATCCAGGTTTGTAGGTCGTGTTGCTAGCACCTGCCTTTTCAGTTTTGCCCATAAATTTTCAATAGGATTGAGATCAGGGCTTTGTGATGGCCACTCCAAAAATTGACTTTGTTATCCTTGAGCCACATTGTTACCATTTTGGCAGTATGCTTCGGGTCATTGTCCATTTGGAAGATCCCTTTCCACCCAAGATTTAACTTCCTGCCTGGTGTCTTGAGATGTTGCTTCAGTATTGCCACATAATCTTCTTTTCTCATGATGCCATCTATTTTGTGAAGTGCACCAGTCCCTCCTGCAGCAAAAGAACCCCACAACATGATGCTGCCACCCCCATGTTTCACAATTGGGATGGAGTTCTTAGGGTTCCAAGCTTCTCCCTTTTTCCTCCAAACATTTCGATGATCATTACGCCCAAAAAGTTAAATTTTAGTTTCATCAGACCACAGGACATGTCTCCAAAAATTAAGGTCTTTGTTCCCGTGTGCATTTGCAAACATTAATCTGGCTTTTTTTATGTTTCTTTTGGAGCAATAGCTTCTTTCTGGTAGAATGGCCTTTCAGCCCATGTTGATACAGTACTCATTTCACAGTGGTTATTTACACAATCTTACCAGCTTCCACCATCATCGTCACAAGGTCTTTTGCTTTTGTCCTTGGGTTGATATGCACATGTCAGACCAAAGCACATTCATCTCTGGGACACAGAACCCGTCTCCTTCAGGAGCGGTATGATAGCTGGACATTAACATCTTGTTTGTATTTGCATATAATTGTTTGTACAGATGAATGAGGCACCTTCAGGTATCTTGAAATTGTACCCAAGGAGGAGCCAGACTTGTGCAAGTCCACAATTCTCTTCCTGATATCTTGACTGATTTCTTTGTACTTTCCCATGATGCTACACAAAGAAGCAGTGTGTTTCAGGTGTGCATTAAAATACAGGTGTGTCTCTAATTAACTCAGATGTTGCCAGAAGCTTCCAAAGACATGAAATCATCATATGGGCAGTCCACAATTGTTTAAAGGCATATTAATTTTAGTGTATGTAAACTTTTGATTTTGCAGTAAGTAATAAAAATGCCTTAAAACATTTGACAAATATTAAAAATTATGGTAATCTTAATTGACCTAAAACGGAAAAGGTTTATTGTGATTTCATGTCAAATATTGAGAAAAACATGCATATGTGTCCTTTTTATATAGTGTTTGTAAACGTCTGGTTTCAACTGTAGCTGACACTATTTTAATAAAAAAAGAGTAAAACGTATATCACTGTAACAAGGTGTACCCAATCTCAATGGTCTCTAATGCTAGAATCTTACCTAGCTATGTGCCAGCAGGCCTAAAAATAGATGGTACAGAGCAAGGACCTAGACTTTACTGTTTTTCTCTTGCTCTTAGATAGATAGATAGATAGACAAGATGCACAGCCCAAAAAGGGGGTGGCCATGTCCAGATATGTATGAAGTGCAAGGAACTTAAACAAAGCCGAAAAAATGGGCCGGTACACCTGTTGGTATAAATGCAATGTGTAGGTGCACATTCACATGAATTCACACTGTAGTCATTAATAATCAAAACCTAGAATAAAAACAATGAGCAAATACCCTGCGGTAAATAAATAAATAAAGAGCAGTAGTACATGTGCCCTACATTATTTGCATGTACTATTATTATTTATTCACTTACTGTAGGGTACTTGCTCATTATTTTTATCCTAGGTTTTGATTGCTATGCATATGTGCATTATTTTTGCGCTTTTATAGTGTTTTTTTTTTCAGATGGATTTACTGTAGCTTGGAATCTACCTGAAAAAAAAACATTAAAAAAGCGCCAAAAAATGCACACATCCACCTGACAAAGATGTCATGTGCACATACCTACATAGTCTCTTACACAGGGGTAAGTTTCTATTTCTTCTGTACTTCAGGCATGTGCCATACCAGAAGGAGGAGATTCCATGGATATGTGCACACAATGGCCCCATTTCATTAAAGCAATTTCACCAGAATTCTGGTGTAAATTGCTTTGAAAAGGCATTATATTTTTGCACATCTTGTGATTTTTGGCGGGGGCGTGATGCCCCAGCTTGGCTAATTCAAGTTGAGCAATGGCATTGCTTACACCAGAAATCAAATCAACAACTTGAGTAAGATTGCGAGGCACATATAAGCGCATGCCACTCATCAGACACTACTGATTCATTAAGATGTCTGCATCCCTTAACGAATCAGGAGCGCCTGATTCCTACACATTCCCTCGCCAAGATTGGCAAGAAAATCACTGGTGTTGATGAATTGGCACCAATGTGTGTTTTTGTTTTATGTTTATATTATTCCCATAGATTGACATACCCTTGTATATCTAGTCTAGAGCACCAATTGTTTTGGTATATTTACTAGTGATGAGCGAGCACTAAAATGCTCGGGTACTCGTTGCTCGGGTTGAGCAAATTTGAGTACTCGGGTGCTAGACCCGAGCAACGAGCGCAATGTAAGTCTATGGGAAACCAGAGCATTTTTCAGGCGGCTCCCCCTGGCGGTCTGCAGAGGGCCTAAAAATTGCCCAAATCGATGGGAACAGTGCTCAAATGACATGGGATCAGCATGGGGAAGACTCCTGGAAGCATTTCTGACTCGCAGGTCACTGCTGTCAACAATGTTGTCAGAGTATTACGCCACTTTTACGGACTCACAATAAAACATACAAAAACAAAAACAAAATGGATTTTCCTGGGAAATATGTTAAGGAACATCCTTTTCAGGGTAATGACTTGTATATAAGGCAAAATAAATAATCAAAAACAAAAATGCTCCTCCACACCTTGGGTTATGTTCACACGTAGCATTTTTGATGCACTTTTGCATTGCTTTCAACCAAGACAAATGCATTCACCATTTAAACATTTTACCTTATCTGGCCATGTGGTGTGTGACACATCATCAGACACATGCATACAGTGCTGAAAAGACATGGGAACAGCATGGGGAAGACCTCTGGAAGCATTTCTGACTCCAGGTCACTGCCTAAAAGTGTGCCCATCATAAGTGATCCTTGGCGCATGCGAAGATGCCTCCCGACATGCACCTGTCGTTGCAGACTTGCAACAATCACCGTCCACGTCCTTGTCCCAGTGCATCGTTTAGTTGTCCCTACCCCATTCCTTGAAATGCAAGCGCAAGTATTCAGCCAGCCACCCATCCACCCACAGGCTCCAATACTATACTGCCAAATTTTTGACAGCTGCTTGCATTTGAAATGTGGCCTTTTAGGCTCGTGGAGGCGGAAGCTTTTCATAACCTCATGCAGGCGGAGGCCGGGTGTCTATACTCGGTCCCCAGCCGCCACTGTTTCTCCCAGTGTCGTCTCCGCCTTCCAAAAGCACGGGTCCCACAACATTACCGGTGCCTTCCTGAGTGCACTTACTGGGAAGGACCGCCTAACCACAAACACGTGGACAGGTGAATGTGGCAAGGGACAGTACGGAGCCAGTCCACAGCTTTTTTTGCTGAGTTGTATTTCACCACAGCCATATTCTTTAGCTTGGTGAAAGGACTTGGGAAACCATATCTACCCAGCTGTCATTTCTCCCAGGAAGTCCTCTAAAGCTGCTTTCACTTGAAATGTGGCCTTTTAGGCTCGTGGAGGCGGAAGCTTTTCATAACCTCATGCCGGTGGCGGCCGGGTGTCCATACTCGGTCCCCAGCTGCCACTTTTTCTCCCGGTATCATCTCCGCCTTCCACAAGCACGGGTCCCACAACATTACCCGTGCCCTCCCCAGTGCACTTACTGGGAAGGACCGACTAACCACAAATACGTGGACAGGTGAATGTGGTCAGGGACAGTAAGGAGCCAGTCCACAGCTTTTTTTGATGAGAGTTGTATTTATCTCGGTGAAAGGACTGGCATAGAGGGAAACCGTATCTACTCTGGCTGTCATTTCTCCGTCACCAGGTTCCGCCCATTGTCACACATGACCATGCCTGGCTGTATGTTCAGCGGTGAGAGCCACAGGTCAGGCTGCTGTGTTACAGCTTTCAACAACTCTGCAGCACTGGGCGGTTTGTCAATTAAGCATTAAGCATGTCATCTTCAGCACAGCCTGTTGCCGCTTGGCAAAGGCAGTGCTGCGGTGCTGTCAGCTTGTGACTGATGTGGTCATTTCGGAGATGGAGGAGGAGGTGCAGGAGCTGAACAATGTGATTACATTGAGGTTAAATTGGTGATGCTGTTTTTATACTAAAGAACGATCCTATTGGTTTTTTTTTACGTTATTTTTTAAGACAAATGCATTCACCGGGAAATGTCATTTTAACATTTTACAACCTTATCTGGCAATGTGGTGTGTGACACATCATCAGACACATCCTGTTTTATTTATGATGGAGGGACTCTGAAAGTCATAAAGCCTATTTTTATAGGGCCATCAGACGGCCCTTACTATTCTAAAAAAGGTCAGCAGTCGGTCCTCGCTATTGTTAGAGAGCCATCAGCCGGCTATGCTTTGTTGTTCCCATTATTAACAAGTGGGTCTCCTCTACTGTTATTGTGTATCCAGTGACTGCAAGGGCTTCCAAAAATTTGGATGCAACCCAATACCCCTTTGAAGAGGCATAGAGGAGGGTCTCAGTAAAAAAAAAGTTCCCATTATACAGGAGCGGGTCTCCTATAGTGGTAATGCACATGCTGTGACTGAAAGTGCTGCCAAAATTTGGGAAAAACCCCACTAGGAATTTAAAGACACATAGAGCAGGGCCACAGTAGCGACAAATTCCATTTAGAAAGGATAGAGTCTGCTATTCAGTTATAGGGTATGCAGTGAGTCCAACAGCTTACCAATTTTAGGAAAAACCCCACTAAGTATTTAAAGACACATAGAGCAGGGCCACACTAACAAGGTACGACATGTTCCCATTAGAAAGGAGAGGGTCTGCTATACAGCTATAGGGTATGCAGTGAGCCCAACGGCAGACGAATTTTAGGAAAAACCCCACTAAAAATTTAAAGACACATAGAGCAGGACCACAGTAACAAGCGACGACATGTTCCCATTAGAAAGGAGAGGGTCTGCTATACAGTTATAGGGTATGCAGTGAGTCCAACGGCTGACAAAATTTAGGAAAAAACGCACTAAGAAATTAAAGACACAGAGCAGGGCCACAGTAACGACAAATTCCATTTAGAAAGGAGAGAGTCTGCTATACAGTTATAGGGTATGCAGTGAGTCCAATGGCTGACCAATTTTAGGAAAAACCCCACTAAGAATTTAAAGACACACAGAGCAGGGCCACAGTAACAAGGTACGACATGTTCACATTAGAAAGGAGAGGGTCTGCTATACAGTTATAGGGTGTGCAGCGAGTCCAATGGCTGACCAAATTTAGGAAAAACCCCACTAAGAAATTAAAGACACATAGAGCAGGGCCACAGTAACAAGGTACAACAAGTTCCCAATAGAAAGGAGAGGGTCTGCTATACAGTTATAGGGTATGCAGTGAGTCCAACGGCTGACCAATTTTAGGAAAACCCCACTAAGTATTTAAAGACACATAGAGCAGGGTCACAGTAACAAGGTACGACATGTTCCCATTAGAAAGGAGAGGGTCTGATATACAGTTATAGGGTATGCAGTGAGTCCAATGGCTGACCAATTTTAGGAAAAACCCCACTAAGAATTTAAAGACACACAGAGCAGGGCCACAGTAACAAGGTACGACATGTTCACATTAGAAAGGAGAGGGTCTGATATACAGTTATAGGGTATGCAGTGAGTCCAACGGCTGACCAAATTTAGGAAAAACCCCACTAAGAAATTAAAGACACATAGAGCAGGGCCACAGTAACAAGGTACAACAAGTTCCCAATAGAAAGGAGAGGGTCTGCTATACAGTTGTAGGGTATGCAGTGAGTCCAACGGCTGACCAATTTTAGGAAAACCCCACTAAGTATTTAAAGACACATAGAGCAGGGTCACAGTAACAAGGTACGACATGTTCCCATTAGAAAGGAGAGGGTCTGCTATACAGCTATAGGGTATGCAGTGAGCCCAACGGCAGACGAATTTTAGGAAAAACCCCACTAAAAATTTAAAGACACATAGAGCAGGACCACAGTAACAAGCGACGACATGTTCCCATTAGAAAGGAGAGGGTCTGCTATACAGTTATAGGGTATGCAGTGAGTCCAACGGCTGACAAAATTTAGGAAAAAACGCACTAAGAAATTAAAGACACAGAGCAGGGCCACAGTAACGACAAATTCCATTTAGAAAGGAGAGAGTCTGCTATACAGTTATAGGGTATGCAGTGAGTCCAATGGCTGACCAATTTTAGGAAAAACCCCACTAAGAATTTAAAGACACACAGAGCAGGGCCACAGTAACAAGGTACGACATGTTCACATTAGAAAGGAGAGGGTCTGCTATACAGTTATAGGGTATGCAGCGAGTCCAATGGCTGACCAAATTTAGGAAAAACCCCACTAAGAAATTAAAGACACATAGAGCAGGGCCACAGTAACAAGGTACAACAAGTTCCCAATAGAAAGGAGAGGGTCTGCTATACAGTTATAGGGTATGCAGTGAGTCCAACGGCTGACCAATTTTAGGAAAACCCCACTAAGTATTTAAAGACACATAGAGCAGGGTCACAGTAACAAGGTACGACATGTTCCCATTAGAAAGGAGAGGGTCTGATATACAGTTATAGGGTATGCAGTGAGTCCAATGGCTGACCAATTTTAGGAAAAACCCCACTAAGAATTTAAAGACACACAGAGCAGGGCCACAGTAACAAGGTACGACATGTTCACATTAGAAAGGAGAGGGTCTGCTATACAGTTATAGGGTATGCAGCGAGTCCAACGGCTGACCAAATTTAGGAAAAACCCCACTAAGAAATTAAAGACACATAGAGCAGGGCCACAGTAACAAGGTACAACAAGTTCCCAATAGAAAGGAGAGGGTCTGCTATACAGTTATAGGGTATGCAGTGAGTCCAACGGCTGACCAATTTTAGGAAAACCCCACTAAGTATTTAAAGACACATAGAGCAGGGTCACAGTAACAAGGTACGACATGTTCCCATTAGAAAGGAGAGGGTCTGATATACAGTTATAGGGTATGCAGTGAGTCCAACGGCTGACAAATTTTAGGAAAACCCCGCTAAGAATTTAAAGACACATAGAGCAGGGCCACAGTAACAAGGTACGACATGTTCCCATTAGAAAGGAGAGGGTCTGCTATACAGCTATAGGGTATGCAGTGAGTCCAACGGCTGACCAAATTTAGGAAAAACCCCACTAAGAAAATAAAGACACATAGAGCAGGGCCACAGTAACGACAAATTCAATTTAGAAAGGAGAGAGTCTGCTATACAGTTATAGGGTGTGCAGTGAGTCCAACAGCTGACCAATTTTAGGAAAAAACCCACTAAGAATTCAAAGACACACAGAGCAGGGCCACAGTAGCGACAAATTCCCATTAGAAAGTAGAGAGTCTCCCATAGTGTTGACCTATGCAGTGAATGCAAGGGCTGCCAAAAATTTGGAGGCACTTCAATGCCCCTTAGAAGAGACGTGGAGGAGGGCCTCATAAAAAAATGTTCTCATTAGAAAGAAGCGGGCCTCTTATACTTGTAATGCCCATGCACTAAGTGTATGGGCTGACAAACATTTACCCCTGGGGGGTATACATGAACATACCGTATAAAAAAATTTTTTTACGGGCATCATAAACACCCTTTAAAAAAATGATGTAGGTCACCCTGGTGATATGGTGGTGGAGGATGAGGATGAGGAGAAGGAGGAGGACAAGAGCAAATAGCCAAAATCAGGAAGCGTATACCCATGTGTGGGTGTGAAAAGGTGCATGGGAATACACCTCCCAAGAAAAGACACTGGATTTGAGTTTATGTTACGCTGCTATCATTCGGTGGTGTTGAGAAGTCTGGCCCAATCCAGCCCTTGTTCATTTTTATAAGAGTCAGCCTGTCAGCGTTTTCAGTTGACAGGCGGATGCGCTTATCAGTTATAATTCCACCAGCGGCACTAAAAACCCGCTCTGATAAAACGCTGGCGGCAGGGCAGGCCGGGACCTCCAAGGCATAGAGAGCCAGTTCATTCCACGTATCCAGCTTGGATACCCAATAATTATAAGGCACAGCGAAATCACGTAGGACGTTGGTATGGTCGGCAAGGTACTCACACACCATCTTCCCAAACTTTTGTCTCCTTGTGAGAGTACCCAGCGCCTCATGGCCTGTGCGATGGAAGGGTCTGAGAAAACTCTCCCAGAACTTTGACAGTGTTCCCCTGCCTCTGCTGGATTGAAGTTGTGTCTCTCTCGTCTGTACTCCTTGGTTGTCCAATGAAGTGTGCCGTTTGCCGCCAGCGTTTTCAAATGGGAATTTTTTTAATAGTTCCACAACAAGGGCCTCCTAGTACAGCCCCATTTTTGTAGACCTGTCTGCCTCAGGAATAAGAGATATAAAATTCTCCTTGTAGCATGGGTCTAGAAGTGTCACCAACCAGTAATGACTGTGACCCAAAATTTTGAGAACGTGAGGGTCATGGGAAAGGCAGCGTAACATAAACTCAGCCATGCGTGCCAGATTACTAACAGTCAAGAATTCCGTGTCCTCACCAAGAGGATGACTGACCATGCTCTCCTCCTCCTCCTCCTCCTCCTCTTCTCTGTCCTCTGGCCATCCACGCTGAACAGACGGTATGACAGCTGTGCAGATAGTACCGTCTATAGTGCATGAAACTAGCTCCTGTCCTTCCTCCTCCTCCTCTTCCTCATTGTCACCCAATCCACGTTGGGATGAGATGAGGCTTGGCTTTGTGTAATCACCCTGTATGGTTCCTTGCTCCATCTCATCATGCTCCGCCTGCAATGCATTCTCTTTGATTGTGAGCAGAGAGCATTTCAGAAGACAGAGAAGCGGGATGGTGACGCTAATTATGGCGTTATCGCCGCTCACCATTTTGGTGGAGTAGTCAAAGTTTTAGAGGATGGTACATATGTCTGACATCCATGTCCACTCCTGAGGTCTTATGTATGGAGTCTGAACTGAATACAGACGGCCTTGTTGATGCTGGTACTCAACAACTGCCCTCTTCTGCTCACAAATCCTTCCCAATGTCTGCAGTGTAGAGTTCCAACGCGTGGGGACATAACACACCAGTCTGTGAGCCGGAAGCTGCAAACGCTGCTGAAACACGGCAAGGGAGGCGGAAGTTGTAGCTGACTTTCTAAAATGGGCACACAGGCGGCGTACTTTAACAAGCAGATCCGGCAGCTCCGGGTAGGATTTGAGAAACCGCTGAACCACGAGGTTAAGCACATGGGCCAGGCATGGTATGTGTGTGAGCTTGCCTCGCCTCAGAGCCGCCACCAGGTTCCGGCCATTGTCACACACAACCATGCCTGGCTGTAGGTTCAGCGGTGTGAGCCACAGATCTGCCTGCTCTTTCAGAGCTGTACACAACTCTTCAGCATTGTGTGGTTTGTCACCTAAGCATATTAGCTTCAGCACAGCCTGTTGCCGCTTGGCCGAGGCAGTACTGCAGTACTTCCAGCTTGTGACTGATGTGGTCATTTAGGAGATGGAGGCTGAAGAGGAAGATGAGGCTGAGGAGGATGAGGTGCAGGAGCTGTAGACCGTGGGGGCAACCCTGATTGACCTAGGGCCCACAATTCTTGGCGTCGGGAGGATGTGTTCCGTCCCAAGTTCCGAGTGGGTCCCGGGTTCCACTATGTTAACCAAGTGTGCTGTCAGCGTGATGTACCGTCCCTGCCCACAAGCACTTGTCCATGTGTCCGTGGTTAGGTGGACTTTCCCGGAAACTGCATTGTTGAGGGCATGGCTATTTTTTTGGGACACGTGCTTGTGTAATGCCGGGACGGCACACCGGGAGAAATAGTGGCGACTGGGGACCGAGTACAGAGGGACGGCCGCCGCCATCAGATTGCGGAATGCTTCCGTCTCTATGAGCCTAAAAGGCAACATTTCAAGCGCAAGCAGTCGTGAAATGGGAGAATTTAGTAGTGTGGCCTGTGGGGCTAGACTGCACATTTGCGCTTGCGTTCCAAGGACTGGGGTATGGACAACTGAACGCTGCGCTGGGACAAGGACATGGACGTGCTTCCTGATGCTGCTACTTAAGAGTGTGCAATGACAGGTGCAGGGCAGGAGGCATCTTCGCATGCACCATGGACAGGGTATTGGCTTGCATGCACAACAGTGGAAGAAGCAATGATTCCACCTGCTGACACTGTTCCTGGACCCTGGGGTTTGGCCCACAAAGTCGTGTGCTTTGCTGCCATGTGCCTGATCATGCTGGTGGTGATCAGGCTGGTCGTTTTGCCACCCCTGCTGATGCTGGCCTGGCAGGTGGTGCAAATGGCCTTTTTGGGGTTATCGGCAGAGTCTTTAAAAAACAACCAGACTTGGGAAGACCCAACAGTTGTACTGGCAACTTCCTTCGTGTTGGTGTTACAGGGAACGGTTGCCTGCCTTCTGTCTGCGGCCACCACACTGCTTCTTCCTGCCTTTTGGGGTGCTCTGCCTCCCTCCCCCGTGAGTGCTGCTGTCCTCGCTCTGCATGTCCTCCTGCCAGGTTGGGTCAGTTACTATATCATCCACCACCTCGTCTTCCAGTTCCGCACCCTGGTCCTCCTCCTGACTTTCTGGCAATTGTGTCACATCATCGTCCACCTCTTGTGACACTTTCCCACCATCGCCTTCGTGTGACCATGGCTGCTCAAATATTTTGGCATCGCTACACGCGATCTCCTCTTTCCCCGCTTCAAGTGGACCGGGCAAGAGGCCCGAATCTATAAATGGAAAAGTGAACAGCTCTTCAGAGTGTCCAAGTGTGGGATCATTTGTCTCCGGGCACTTGGCATGGTGGGAAGAAGGAGGATCAGGGTGAGGAATATGTGGTCCAGACTCACGGCTACTGAGACTTGACCGTGTGGAAGATAGGGTGGTGGTGGTGGTGGTCACTAAGTGACTGGAAGCATTATCTGCTATCCAACCAACAACGTTTTGACACTGCTCTGGGTTCAATAGTGGTGTGCTGTGGTCCCCTAGGAATTGGGACAGGAAAGTCAGGCGAGAAGATGTGGGTGTTTGTTGTGGCACAATTTCAGCTTGCCCACGGCCTTGTCCTCGGCCTCTGCATGCACCATTACCATCACGTCCAGTTCCCCGTCCCTTGCCACGTGCCTTGCCCATTTAAAATGGAGGACAGTATCTTCCACGCTCACTACAAATGAGTTTGGAGCGAACTTATATGTGATCCGTGTGACGGAGAAAACAGAGTTTTAAATGCCTGGCCTGTAAGTAAGTAGTTTGAACAGCAAACTGCTGTGAATTGCTTCACTGACACACTAAAGGAAATTGTTAATGGAGGCCAGAAATGGCAGTATTTTCTGACAACGTATATGTGATCCGTTTGACGCAGAAAACGTAGTTTTAAATAGCTGGATTTCTAGCGCTGTAATATGGAAAGGACATGGCTGTATTCTGCAGTGCCAACAAGCAAATGGCTCAGAAAAAACAGTGTTCTCTGGATTGCTTTTTAAGCAAATAATGAGGATTAAGATCCAATAAAAAGTATTCCTGGCCCCTGAGACCTGGGCTTTTGTATAGAAATATCTAACAGCAGCAGAAGGCAGAATTGGAATGGAGCCTCTTGTGCTATATGCACTGCAGTCTTCTACAGTATATACCATGCCTGCCTGCCTATATACACTGCCTGCCTGATATCTCTGCAGATGGATTAGTTAGTCCTCAAACGGACTGTTTGTTAACATGGACATGTGTAATGTACGGTTTTTCTCCCTACACTACCTATTACACAAGCAAATCTCTCCCTGACACAGCAGCACCTCTCCCTACACTGTCTGATCCGGAGTGACTGTGATGAGCATGGCGGCGCTAGGTCTGATATAGACCTGATGACGCTGTGCAGCCAGGCAATCACTGTAATGCCACAACCAACATGGCTACGGCATTACAGTGAGTGGCAGGCAATTCCTGCATGTTGATTGGCGCTCTAAAGAGCGCCAAACATGCAGGGAGGGGACCCGAGCTCCAGCCGAGCAACCCCGGAAATACTTGGCGAGCGCCGAGCAGTGAGATGTTCGGGCGAGCACCGAGCAGTAGCGAGAATGCTCGCTCATCACTAATATTTACTAGAGTGATACATATTATGTAGGACTCAATTTTAATTTTTTAGTTCATACTATTTCTCCTCCAGCTTTTTATGTTGCAGTTATACAACATATAAAGCAACTCATTTTTTTATATGCAGCTCATTTTTTACTCATCTTATCAATTTAGCATTGATCATTGGAATAGAGGCCTCTAAATCAGTTTATGCTGTTTAAATGCCCAATGTCATGACTGATGCTCACGAATTGATGTTCATAGAACTATATAAACTATTTTTATACTTTGTACATTTTAACAAGTTTTATGTCTCATGAAAATTCTTGCAACCAAACAAATGTTTTGCACTCAGAGTTGTTCTAGCAGAACAGGACGCTGAATTAAGCCACATGGTGCAAAGCTATGGTATATCATTTCCTGATAATATTGTGTATATGTTGTGTTAGCATTAGCATTTATGTATATGGTTTTCTGTTTTTGGAATAAACATTGTTAAGCTATTGTTCCAAATAATTTAATGTACAACATAATGTCTATGCATCCTGGTACTTGTCAATGATTTTCACTACCTACAGCTGCAGGCAATCAGGGAAATAATAATAAAGAGCTGTAAAATAAGTTAACAAACCATTGCATATAAGACAATACATTAGTCTTTCGTCTAATTTTGTACTTTTGTGTGAACTTCTTCCTTGCATTTGGAAGTTTAAAATAGGAAGCAAAAACATTAGCAATTTAGCTATTAAAAGAACAGAATTAGTCTCTGTGGATTCATAAATACTTTCAGGTACCGCTGGTTTTCTTGAGCAGGACCTTCAAAGCAGTCAAACACTTGGACAAAGGGCTGGACAGTAAATGGGTTCACACACAGACTTCTTCTTTATGTCATTCTTAATGGTTAGGCTGTACTAGAATATATCAGTGACTGAATATATTACATGAAGTGTAAGCTATTACATGAAGTGAAGCTATTGAGTCAGTCGACCCTCTTTTTCAATGGCAGAGCGCGACGAGTCAACAGGCAACCCAGGCACAACAGCCTCACTAAACAGCTTCGACAAGCATCCAGGGTTGCGGAGCGGCGTTGGAAGAAAACACATTCTCAAGATGACTTCACTGCATTCAAACAAGCAACACTTGCATTCAAATCAACCCTCACCTCTGCTAAACAGGCCTACTTCACAACCTTCATATCTTCCCTATCCTACAACCCCAAAGAGCTATTCAACAGTTTTAACTCTCTCCTCCGCCCTCCACTGTCCCCTCCAACCTCCATCATCTCTGCTGAGGAGTTAGCCACACACTTCAAAAACAAGATTGACCAAACACGGCACGTCTTTACTGTCCGACCGCCACAACCCCTTTGTTTTCCACACCATTGCTCTACCCCCATAACCTCCTTTCCCAACATCACGGAAAGAGACCTTACTCATCTCCTCTCCAAATCACACCACTTGTGCACTCGCCATCCCATTCCACCTCCTCCCTAACCTCACCCGCACACTCACCCCATCCCTAACCCATCTCTTCAACCTATCACTATCTTCTAGTACCTTCCCCGCTGCCTTCAAACATGTCACAATCACGCCCATCCTCAAAAAGCCATCCCTCGACCCAACCGCCTTGCCGAGCTATCGCCCTATATCGCTGCTCCCATTTGCCTCCAAACTCTTTGAGCAACACATTCACCCTGAACTTTCCTCCCACTTCTCATCTAACTCTCTCTTTGACAACTACAATCCGGCTTCCGCCGCCCCCCCATTCCACCGAAACTGCCCTTACCAAAATCACCAATGATTTACAGCCAAAGCTAACAGACAATTCTCTGTACTCCTTCTTCTTGACCTGTCCTCTGCTTTCTATACAGTTGACCACTGCTTCCTACTACAGATCCTCTCTTCCTTTGGCGTCAAAGCCCTTGCCCTATCTTGGATCTCCTCATACCTTTCTAACAGCATATTTAGCATCTCCCACTCCCACACTACCTCCTCAACCCGCCTCCTCTCTGATGGAGTCCCTGAAGGCTCTGTCCTAGGACCCCTACTCTTCTCAATCTATACCCTTGGCCTGGGACAGCTCATAAAATCTGATGGCATCCAGTACCATCTGTACACTGATGACACCCAGATCTACCTCTCTGGCCCAGATGTCACCTCTCTGCTGTCCAGAATTCCAGCATGTCTATCAGCCATATCCTCCTTCTTCTCCTCCCGCTTCCTCAAGCTCAATGTGGACAAAACTGAACTCATCATCTTTACTCCATCTCGCATATCTTTCCCACCTGATCATTCTATCACAGTAAATTACATCACTCTTTCCCCTGTACCGACAATCCGCTGCCTGCCTCGGAGTAACCCTTGACTCTGCCCTGTCCTTCAAACCCCACACCCAAGCTCTTGCCACCTCCTGTTGCCTCCAGCTCAAAAATATTTGCAGAATCCGTCCTTTCCTAAACCCTCAATCTACTAAACTCCTTTTGCATGCCCTCATCATCTCCCGCCTCGACTACTGCAACATCCTCCTATGTGGCACCTCTCCTGCTAGCACTCTCACACCCCCAGTCCATTCTTAACTCTGCTGCGCGACTGGTCCATCTCTCGCCTTGCTACTCCTCTGCTACCTCCCTTTGCAAATCCCTTGACCTACAAAGTCATCCATAACCTCTCTCCTCCATACATCTCTGAACTAATCTCCCAATATATTCACTCATGTAATCTCTGGTCCTCCTGAGACCTCCTTCTCTCCTCCACACTTATTCATTCCTCATGCAACCGCCTCCAAGATTTCTCTCGAATATCCCCATCCTATGGAATTCTGTGCCTCAACACTTTCGATTATCCGCCACACTTGGATCCTTCAGACGGAACCTGAAAATCCATCTCTTCAAACAAGCTTACAGCTTGCCATGACCTTGCTTGCTGCCACCTCAACAACACCAGAGCTACTGCAACCCCTCAACCTACTGTCTCCTTCCCCATTCCTGTAGAATCTAAGCCTGCAAGGGCAGGGTCCTTTTCCCTCCGTACCAGTCTATCATTGTTAGTTTTTTTACTGTAAGTGATATCTCTATTTGGTATGTAACCCCTTCTTATGTACAGCACCATGGAATCAATGGCGCTATATAAATAATAATAATAATAATGATGATGAAGTGCTGTCAAGAATTACACTTGCTAATGTCCAGTATCTGTAAAATATTCAAGAGTTCTGCCATTCTAGAAAATAGAATAACATGTAGCTTATAACCCAATTATCCCATAATTATTAAGTTTAAAACGGAGCAAAAATTCAACAGGTGAGTTATTGGATTAATTTAAGAAACATAGTAGATCTGGATGTGGAAATGCAGGGTGGCACGCTGAACAGCACAACTGGTCATGAAGGTTGGAACCTGGCGCAATGTTGAACAGTGGTGCGGAATAAGTAATTTAACACTTGTAACAGAAGATCTGGATATGCAGGTCGGCAACTTGAGCAATGGGAAATAGCAGAGCTGGAAAACTTGACGTCACATGGAGCAGTGGAGCTGGATAAGCTGTCTGGCATATGCAAGAGTGTGGAACAGTGGAGCTAGATATGCTGAACAGCGTGGAATGATGAGCAACCAAAGAGATGAGTGGGTGGATAAGCACCTTGGAACAACAGAGCTGAGTGAGCTGACAGGCACCTTGGAACAGCAGAGCCAAGTATACAACTGGTTCTTTGGAACAGCAGAGCAAAGTGTGTGAAATACACTTTACAATTAAGTAAAGCTGGGTTAGAGTTCAAGAACTTAGTAACCAAAGTTCAGGTTGTACTACTTCAATACCATAATGGTGCATCGTCGCCTGAGCTGGCCTATAAGGTCAATGCATGTGACAAGAAAGGTGCGTGTCAAATTACCATTGTAGCAAAAGGAGAAAAGTGCTGGGAAGGAGGAAGCAGAACCAGACACTGGTGCTAGGAAAGGTGAGTAGCAACATCATAATTACATAAATAGCTTTTATTATATATCCATGAAACTATATTTTATGAGTAATTACAAGCCTTCCAACCTTGAAAATCATGCAAGTTTATTCACCTCAAATCAAATTTTTGGGGAAAATTTGGCAAAGTTGGCAAATTCGAATTTCAAAATATCTGCTCAATTCTATATTTAAGCACTGTAAGGCAGCATTATTTAGGAACTGCAAAACTGAATTCATTTGGATTATATTAATTGGTCTCTCTAAGATGATATTATTTAGCAGTCAGCTACGTAACATTTTTTGCTCTATAAAATGGTCGTATCCATGCATTGTATGGCAGGAAGATTTGAAAGCTACAAGGGATACTGGGATACTTTAGGATGCTATTTTTTGGACATTGTTAGCATTAATTGCACCATAATATTACTAATAAGTATAGATTAATGATTGCTATTGGATAGGATTTTCAGTTGTACAAAATATACTGGCTGCAGTCAGGCAAATACCAGAGAATATAGAAACCAGACACAATCACGTAAAAACGGAATAAATATTTGGGTTGTTTATCAGTTGAGGGAGCACAAGTAAACATTTTGCACGGGAAAAGCAAAATGCCTGTGTTAGCCTCAGTACACAAGGAAAAAAAAGAGATAGAAAACAAAGAATTAATCTTCCTCCCTTTTCATTTTAGCAAAACTTTTGCTGTTAAAGAAATGTATGTTTGCAGTATGGAATCCTGAATGGATTTGGAAAGTCACGATTTGTATTGTTTAACACTATTGTCTCCAAAGAATACAGTAGTAAATTTAAAGCAGCTTGCCAAATCCAATCACAGTTGTTTTGTTGCACCTGATGTTGGCAGAATACCAGCAGCCGTTCCGTTCAGTGTTTCATTTCACCGCCAGAATGATAGCAAGAATAAAAAGGCAATGTGACATTGTGTTATTAACACCATTACATACACATGTGCACTTCAGCTGCTTAGTTAAAGCACCAAATCAGAGATAAACATTTGCTTTATCTGACAGTACAGTATACATTCTGACAGTACAGAAAAGCCTTTTTAAGGATAACTGCTTAAATCTATTCTCAAAGAATAATAAAGGTTTACACATCCTTTTGAAATGTGTATACATTAAAAATATATATTTTATACGGTTATTATATAAAAATTGATCAAAATAAATTTTGGACACTCTTCCAATGTATTTTTAGTACTCGGGCACCGATTCACTAAGATATTTACACCAGAATTAGCATAAAACACCTTAATAAGTTGCAATATTTTTGCGCAACTCAGAAGTTGTGCAAATAATTGCAACTTTTGGCATTTTCATTCCAATCCCAGCCCTCTACAACATGGGTGTAGCATTGGTAAGATATGGGCGGAACGAGGCGTGAATATGCCTGACTGTCAAATTCTTGAAAAGTTGTACCATTACTTAAAGGGGTTGTCCTGTTAAAAGTGATAAGTCTGTAGTCACTCTGTGTAATTGCAGACTTATAAATCCCCCCAGCGCAGGCACTGTGCGCTGCGGAGATTTGCCGGTATGAGACCTGGGACCGGAGGGTATTTATGCATTATACAAACCCCAGGCCAGTGGGCGCGACCTCGCTGTCCATACACTTGTACTGAGTGAGGCCATGCCTTCAGTCGGATGCGCCCACTGGCCGTCCACATCACTAGATGGGGAGTGGCCTCGCTCCATACAAGTGTATGGAGTGAGGCGGCGCTGAGTGGCCGGGGTTATGTATAACGTGTAACTTTTATAAAATGAAAAGTCTGCAGCCACTATGTGTGACTGCAGACTTGTGAATCCTCCCAGCGCACGCACTGCGAGGATTCGCTGTTCACTGCCCTGGGAATGGCAGTTAAGTATGTGATATACATACTTCAGGGCAGAACCCATAAGATGGGCACGGCCTCGCTCCATACAAGTATATAAAGAGAGGCAGCATCCCATCTAGTGGGTGTGGCGGTCTAGTGGGCACAACCTCACTCATTACACTTGTTCTGCCCGGGAGTATGCATATAAAATACTTGACCGCTGTTTCCGGAACAGACAACAGTGAATCCTCAAAGAAGACAGTACATTCACAAGTCTGCAGTAACACACAGTCAAGCTAAACAACCACGATCTGAAGCCCACATTCATAATATAAAAATATTTTTTATTTAATATTAGATCCGTTAAAAATTTCAAACACAGATAATTGGTACATAAATGGTGCAGATAACATACAATGTGTAAAAAATGCATTACGATATGGGACACGCAAGACCCATGTTGTAGAGCCCAAATAAGGCTAAGTAGCCATATACATTAAATACTAGGTGCACATTAGCAGGTGTAACCTGCAATCATAGATCCCTTTCAAGGTTATATAGTATGCAATAACTAATGTGCTCTGCGATCATTGATAAAAGACATGTGTAAATATTGGAGCAAGGTATAGGCTATTGATCCTAACGTAGCAGTACACAATATATATATATATATATATATATATATAGCCCAAGCATAGGACCGCAGGGTAACCAAACTCACAACATATATTTTAAACACAAAATATATAGTAATCAATGTATTTTGCAATCATAGGTAGAAAGCATGTGTAAATATTGGTGCAAGGTATATTAATCCTCAAGTAGCAGTGCAAACTTATATATATACTGTATGTATCAATACCTAGGCACCAGACCGCACGATAACTGGGCTCACAACCAGGCCATGCTTCCACCCAAATGCGCGTTTCGGCGCTGCCTTCATCAGGGGGCGTGAATCATATAGGAAGGTGTGCCTTTTTAAATGTTATGTCGTCCAATCATAATGTGAGGGAGGGCCAATGATGACTCATGTCGCGTCACGGTTGCCGGGTCGACCCGTGACGTCGGCGTCAAGCAAGGATCATGTGACGGTCACATGGGCCCATGTGACCACGCAGGTCCTTGCAGGGAGACGCCGAAAGTCAGAGGGCGCACATCAGGGCCGTAACACACAGTGACTGAAGACTTTTCATTTTAGACTAGAAAACCCATTTAATAAATCAGGACCTTAGCTTACATGGTTGGAACCAAATGGCCAAAGCCACTACCATGTACAGCCATCTCAATTCAGTTGTCTTTTTCAGTTCCTGAGTCCTTGTGCATTTCTTAACCCCTAATGCTTCATCGTACTAGTTTCAAAAGGTTATAAGTCGATAGTCAAATCTATCAGAGAACTTCTTCTAAAGCCAGGATCTGTAGCCCCTTTCTCTCTTTTCTTCAGCTTTTCTAAACTGACCGCATCAAATTGAACTTTGATGTGGTCACAAATGAACTTGGAGGAGTTGAGGATGAGTGAGTTAAGGGTTACAGACCCTGTGGTCAGAAGGAAATGACTGATGGATAGGACCGTTAAGGTTCTGTTCATTCATAGGGAATCATTTTTTAAGAAACCAACTAAAATATCAGTAGGTTTTTAGCATTTGGGAGAAAATATAATAAGGCTATGTTCACATGCAGCATTTTTGCTGTTTTTTTTTTTCTGAAGCCAAACCCTGCTCTCTTGGTATGTTCCCACAATGAGCTTTAGGTTAGTTTTTGATGTTGCAGATTTCCTGAACCATTTCTGCACCTATTAAGCAAAATTGGGTAGGTGCATTTTTTCACATGCCCATTGTTTCTTCAGCGAGCAAGAGGATTTGAACTCTATGGACCATGTTGGAAGTAAGAATCCTAAAAGTCAATATTGACCCTTTAATGAGCCTTGCGAAATGACTTAGGATAAAAGCCAAGAGACAATTTGCATATTTAATTTCCCAGAGGAGCATTGCATGGCCTATAATTCTCCTTACCCTGGCATGTCAGGCATGTCACTCTCCACAAGGAGAAACATTACCCCTTATGCACATGCTCAAAACACTAGAGGTGCTTAGAGACACCTCTGCCAAAAACAGATCCGTTAAAATAAAAACAGAACAAAATTGGATGCAAAATGGAACCCAACGTTTTTTTATATATGGATCCATTCAAAAATAGAAGCTTCGGCTTTTATTTTGCATACATTTTTGCTCCATTTGTAACAGATTTTTTATTATTTTTTTCAATACTGGATTCCTTATAAATTGATGACAAATGAGCATATGAACATGACTTCACCCAGAGGATATCCACACAATTCTGTGGAGAACATCTAAACTACATGCAAATATTGGCCTTGGTTAGGTTTAGAATTTGAGATCTAGTGTTGAATTTGGAACTTTTCTAACCCTGAGCAGGAGCGTAAGGGCGCACATAGCCGGCCGCATTTCTCGTGCAAGGACCGCATCCCAATCCTTGGACTGGCCCGGCACCTCTCCCGACCTGAGCATGACAGATTGATGTATTTCTATGCAACTGTGAGGCTCAGGTCAGGAGAGATGCCGTGCCAGTCCAAGGATTGCGATGCGATCCTCCCACGAGAAATACGGTCACCTGTCTGCGCCCTAATGATCGAGGACGCAGAGAGTGCAGCCGTACTTGTGTGTGAGGGGATCTCGCCGACCCTGCCCCATTTTTCGCTGGATGTGTCCACAGACATTCAGCTAAACACATTGCGGCACAGAGATCCAACAGCTCCATGCATCATAATTTCTATAGTGGCCGCCGCGTTATCAGAGGCTGGCAGCTGGTTTCGTCATCCCAGTTGCGGGCGGCGCATTATGTCACTTCCATGCACCACTTGCACTCCTGCCCCAGCTAAGGAAGAAGAGGCACTGTGAGGAAAGGAAAGGAGAATCGTTTGTTTTTTTACATTTAAATGTTTTTTAGGAAAGTGCTGGGAAGGGGAATATTATTTCATAAAGGGCCAAGGATGGGGGACATTATTACAGTATGAGAGACATTACTCAAGGATGGAGCCAGGATGGGGGACATTATTACAGGATGGGGACAGGATGCTGGATATTATTACAGCAAAGGGGACATTATTACAAGATTAGGGCCAGGATGGGGGACATTATTACAGGATGCGGGACATTACTACAAAATGGGGGACATTATTACAGGAGAGGGGACAGGAAGAAGGACATTATTACAGGGGTTCATGGATCTGACCTGCATGCTGGTGGGGGCCACGGTCCATATTTTGCACATGAGACCATAGGACTCTAATTTCGCTACTGCCCCTTGTTTATCCCAAAAGATAAACTGATGCTACGAGCATAAAAATAGCCATCATAATAAACCTACAGAGATAATTGTAAAAATAAAGAAATTATAATAATCATAAACATAATAGCAAATTCAACCAAGACATATCAACAGAACTCTGCAAATGTGAAATTCCCTTTCTCAATCACCCTCTTTGTTTTTCTCAATTAGTTCACATCTCATGTTGCATCTCAGCCAGCTAATCTTGAACTCGCTTCAGTTTGGCCTTAGTAATAATCTCCTGTCAGATGCATGAGGGCAGAAGATATTTTCATGTGTGCCAACGGAGATGTAGAGTAAAACAGTAATTTAATATCATGTTAAATTGTGGTAATAAAATCATACTGATATGCAGTCTCTTAAAAATTAAGCAATTAAGCAAAAAATGCTCTCATCAACAGCATTTTATGCCCTCTATAATTACATTGATACTAAAAATCATGCATATGCAGCAGATGCAAAACACAATTTAGCTGGAAAAATATGTCAAAAAGACATTAATATAGTAACAAAAATGTTTTCTGTATATTTCTGGGGAAAAAACATCTTAAAAGGTATATATTAGGAAATATGTAGCTATATTAGGAAATATGTAAATAGCTGGTAAATTCTTTGCTACTTGCATTAAAATCAAAACTTAGATTTAATTATGTATGAGGCGGAAATTCATTTTGCTGTTCACTGCTGATTTTATAATCCTCCCGTGACAACATACATGTTTAAAAATGGATTTCCCACTTTAATGCAATGATACATGTTAATATAAGTGTGTAATGTGTGTAATATGATATGTGATTTTACCTATTCTGTATAAATAATTTCTGTCATTGACATGTCATGTGGGTGATATATTGGCTGATATCTTGGGTTATCAAAGAGTCACTGAAAAATATATAAAGCTCACTGGAAAGGAAAGCAATCCGCAGTGCAAAATATTATTATAACAATAAAATTGTCCTAGCGTTCAGTTGGTGGGATTGGTCATATTGGGATGGCTATATTGTGTGCCAGGAACAATTAGCCCTGGGCCCAGGTGCTTGATGGATCCTATGGATTTTCTTCCACATAAGGGATTGTTTACACTTTGCAATTTTGCAGCGTTTTTTTCCCGTGTATTTTTGCCACGGCAAAAAAAAAGCAACGTTTTACAGCACCAGCAAGTGAATGAGTTTTCTGAAATCTCATCCACACATAGCTTATTTTATCCTTGCAGATTTGAACCTTCAAAGTGTTTTTTTAAATTCTGCAGCATGTCAATTCTTTCAGCTTTTTTGCATTGTTTTTTTTTCACCCATTCAAACGCATTGGAAAAAAGCAGGCTCCAGCACCGTTAGTGAGAGTTTTTCTTTTTATTGAGTCCTGATTTTGAGTCCAGGTTTTAGAAGTAGCTAGAAGAGTTGGATGGAACTGGCTGCTCCCAAATGTCTAATCGAGGCTTTGCAGCCCATTTTAAAGGCAGCTGTGCTGTCTCAGATGTCGTTTGCTTGTGGGAGAAGTGAAGAACTATAATGGTTTTTATTTTCTGGCAGCAACTGAGAGTGTAGACCCTAACCTGAGTGGGTGAGCCCGTATTGCTTTATACCAAGGAAAAGCTATTTTGTTTTGTGAGCTGTAAATTGTTCATGGACATTTAATAAACCGCTCACTGTTTGATACAAGAACCTTGTGCCTGTGTAAACACTACTATCTGTATAGGAAAAATATATATCTTTGAACCGTGTTAGCCAGTAGATAAAAAAATATTTTCAGGACTCAATAAAAAAGCAAGTCAAAATGCATCAAAAACGTGGTAAAAATTATTTTAAGCAGCATTTTTCCAACACTATGGCTTGTACAGCTGAAAAAATCTGCTGTAAAAACTGAACGTGTGCATATACCCTAAAAAGACAGCAGTACGATAAAAGGCACAATGTTGGTGATGAACTCCGCTATAAATTTTGAACTAGGGCACAGGATTGTTGAGTGGTCACAAGTAGTGATGAGTGAGCACTAAAATGCTTGGTTACTCGTTGCTCAGGTTGAGCAAATTGGAATGCTCAAGTGGTCGATCCAAGCAACCAGCCCAATGTAAGTCTATGGGAAACTCGAGCAATTTTTCTGGCGGCCCCACCGGCGGTCTGCAGAGGGCCTAAAAATTATCCAAGTCGATGGGAACAATGCTCAAATGACATGTAAACAGTATTGGGAAGACCCTTGGAAGCATCTCTGACTCCTAGGTCACTGCTGTCAACAATGTTGTCAGAGTATTACGCCACTTTTACAGACTCACAATAAAACATACAAAAACAAAACCAAAATGGATTTTCCTGGGAAAAATGTTAAGGAACATCCTTTCCAGGGTAATGACTTGTATACAAGGCAAAATAAATAACTAAAAACAAAATGCTCCTCCACACGTTGGGCTATGTTCACATGTAGGGTTTTGATGCGTTTTTTCACTTTTGCATTGCTTTCAACGGTAAAAAATTCATTCACTGGTAAATGTCATTTTAACATTTTGCTACCTTATCTGGTCATGTGGTGTGCGACACATGATCAGACACATCCTGTTTCATTTATGAAGGCGGGTCTCTGAAAGTCACAAAGCCTATTTTTATAGGGCCATCAGGCGGCCCTTACTATTCTTAAAGGGCCCGCAGTCGGCCCTCGCTATTGTTAGTGAGCCATCAGCCAACTATGCTTTGTTGTTCCCATTATTAACAAGTGGCTCTCCTTTACTGTTATTGCGTATGCAAGTGACTGCAAGGGCTGCCAAAAATTTGGATGCACCCCAATACCCCTTTGAAGAGACATAGAGGAGGGGCTCAGTAAAAAAATTATTCTCATTATAAAGGAGTGGGTCTCCTATAGTGGTAATGCCCATGCAGTGACTGCAAGGGCTGGCAAAATTTGGGACAAATCCCAATACCAATTTAAAGACACTGAGAGATGGTCTGCAATAACAACATGTTCCTAGAAAGGAGTGGTTCTGCTACACAGTTATAGGGTATTCAGTGAGTACAACGGCTGCCAAAATTTGGGAAAAACTCCAATAACAATTTAAAGACACATAGAGGTGGGCCACAGTAACGACATGTTCCCATTAGAGAGAAGCGGGTCTGCTATACAGTAATAGGGTATGCAGTGAGTACAACAGCTGCCACAATTTAGGAAAAACCCCAATAGCAATTTAAAGACACATAGAGGTGGACCTCAGTAATGACATGTTCTCATTAAAAAGAAGTGGGTCTCCCATACTGTTCTTGCGTATGCAGTGACTGCAACAGCTGACAAAAATTTGGAGGCACTCCAATGCCCCTTGCAAGAGACATAGAGGAGGGCCTCCTGAAGAAAATATTCCCATTATTAGGAAGTGGGTCTCCCATAATATTTGCTTATGCAGTGAATGCAACAGCTGCCAAAAAATTGGAGGCACTCCAATTCCCCTTGCAAGAGATGTAGATATGGTGATATGGTAGATATGGTGGTGATATGGTGGTGGAGGATGAGGATGAGGAGAAAGAGGAGGACAAGAGAAAATAGACAAAATCAGGAAGCGTATACCCATGTCTGGGTGTGAAGACAGAGATGCATGGGAATAGAGTTAGACCTCCCAAAAAAAAGACACTGTATTTGAGTTTATGTTACGCTGCTATCATTCGGTGGTGTTGAGAAGTCTGGCCCAATCCAGCCTCCCTCACCATCTTCTGAAACTTTTCCCTCCTTGTGA
The DNA here is from genome assembly GCF_046119375.1 of Phyllobates terribilis. Lineage (NCBI taxonomy): Eukaryota > Metazoa > Chordata > Amphibia > Anura > Dendrobatidae > Phyllobates > Phyllobates terribilis. The sequence goes on along the minus strand of NW_027362761.1, from coordinate 1,120,472,797 downwards.
AAGTACTCCGCGCATCAGGGCCTGTACGATGGGAGGGCCTAAGAAAACTGTCCCAGAACTTTGACAGTGTTCCCCTGCCTCTGCTGGATTGGATTTGGGTCTCTCTCGTCTGTACTCCTTGGTTATCCAACGGACTGTGACCTCTGCCGCCAGTGTTTTCAGATGGGAATTTTTTTAATAATTCCGCAACAAGGGCCTTCTCGTACTGCCCCATTTTATTAGGCCTGTCCAGCACAGGAATAAGAGACGAAAAGTTCTCCTTGTAGAGTGGGTCTAGAAGTGTCCCCAGAACACTCCTACCTATCACACATTCAGAAATCTACAAGCCATTAACCCTCATACACTTACAGACTCCCTTCACTCATCACTGTCCCCAATCTCCTTTTTTTACTGTCCTGATCTGGCAGTAAATCATTACAATGACACTCTCAGAAGCACCCTGGACCAAGTAGTGCCCCTCACCTTCAGAATCGCTAAACACAGAGTAAAACAGCCCTGGCTCACACAGCAAACCCGATTTCTCCAGCGATGCTCTAGGAATGCCGAACGCCTCTGGAGGAAAACTCGCACACTACAGTAGAAAACTTTATCCACTATAAATTTATATTAAAAACCTATAACTCTGCCCTTCACCTTGCCAAACAGCCCTACTTCTCCACCCTGATCTCCTCACTATCCAACAACCCCAAAAAACTCTTCGACACCTTTCACTCCCTCCTCAGTCCTAAAGCGCAGGCCCCTATCATGCCGAACATTTGTGCTGAGGACCTGGCATCCTACTTCACAGAGAAAATAGAGGACATCCGTCAGGAAATTAGCTCCCAGCCACCAAGTGCCGTGACTCCCATCCCTCCACACATCTCCTTTGGATCACTCTCCACATTTGACCCAGTCACAGAAGAAGAAGTCTCCAGGCTCCTCTCTTCTTCTCATCCCACTACATGCACCACTGACACCCTTCCCTCACACCTACTCCAGTCTCTCTTTTCAGTTGTCACTACTCGCTTAACTAAAATCTTCAAACTAACCCTCTCCTCTGGTATCTTGCCCTCCTCCTTCAAACACTCCATCATTACCCCATTATTGAAAAAGCCCTCTCTTGACCCTCCTGCACAAACAACTACAGACCAGTCTCCAATTTCCCCTTCATCTCTAAACTCTTAGAGCTCCTGGTCTACTCCCGCATTAACCGTTATCTCTCCATTCACTCTCTTCGAGACCCATCACAGTCCGGCTTCCGCCCCCTACATTCTACAGAAACTGCGCTCATCAAATTAATCAAGAACCTTCTGACAGAAAATGTAATGGTGACTACTCTCTGCTCATTCTTCTTGACCTCTCTGCAGCTTTCGACACTGTTGACCACCACCTCCTGCTCTCTATGCTCCACTCAATTGACATAAAGGACACTGCTCTCACCTAGTTCTCCTCCTACCTATCTGAACGCTCTTTCAGTGTATTCTCTGGCTCCACTTCTTTCCCCCTTCCTCTCACTATTGAGGTTCCTCAGGGTTTAGTCCTTGGCCCTCTTCTCTCTCTACACGGCCCCAATTGGACAGACAATCAGCAAATTTGGCTTCCAGTAGCATCTTTATGCTGATGACAAACAATTATCAACTTCATCCCCTGACCTTACCCCCACTGTACTACAGAACACCAGTGACTGTCTGGCGCAGTTTCCAACATGATGTCCGCTCTCTAGTAGAGATGAGCGTTGTTCTACTCGAACTGTTCGCTAATCTCAAATTCGAGCTGTTTTGGGCGGTGTTCGAGCCGTTCGGCGAACACGAACAATTTGAGAAAAATTCGGCTGTTCGAGGTTATGTTCGATAACTGTTCATGCACCAAAATCATAACTGGATTTTTTCTCAGTAATGATGAAAATTAATGTTAATACGCAGTTTGAGTGTACAGCGGGGTGGGGGGAGGGGCAGGGGATGGATCTCTGCAGGAACAATGAAGATCTCCATTTTTTTTTTCTCTTTCCTGCATTTACAGTGGGGAGGTGCAATCTGTCAGCCTATCAGCAGCGCACACACGGAGCGAAGTGCTTTTTTTCACACAAGCAAGGGCATGTGTCATTGGCAGTGTATGTCACATGTCCTTGCCCTATAAGACCAAGCCATTTTCCCCGTCGCCACCATTTTCTCACTGCTGCAGCTGCGTGTTAGACGGCACCGCTGTTGCTGTGTGCGCTATACCTTGTTAATTTCAAGCCAATTTTCGCACAAATCTACAGATAGCTTGGGAGTAGGGAATAGTTGTGATTGCAGTCCTTTTAAGGACTAGGTTACAGCATTTCCTATGACTTTTATCAGGCAGGTCTGTGCTCTTAAATAGATAGGTTGTGGGAGTAAAGACTAATTGTAATTGGAGTCCTTTTCAGGACTAGGTTACATCCGTTCCTATCAGTTTTTGCCAGGCAGGTCTGTGCCAGTGCTGTGCAAGTTTTTTTCACAGCATTTGGATGAATCTAGCAAAGCTAATCCTTTTTGGCCTATTGCAGAGTGTGTTAGTCAGTGGAGTAGCCTATCTGTGTTGCAAGATATACCACCTGTGTATAGAATACCAATTTTTTTACTGCACCTAGTGAAGTAAAATCTTTTGGGCATAGCATCATTCTATTAGTCCATCTATACTGACCTCCATCAGGTTGCAAATTGAATATAATTTTTTTCTGCATCTAGCTCTGAAAAAATATTGGGCTTCTAGCTGTGTGTGGGACTTGTTGTATTAGTCCATCTATACTGACCTCCATCAGGTTGCAAACTGAATATATTTTTTTCTGCATCTACCTCTGAAAAAATATTGGGCTTCTAGCTGTGTGTGGGACTTGTTCTATTAATCCATCTATACAGACCTCCATCAGGTTGCAAACTGAATATATTTTTTTCTGCATCTACCTCTGAAAAAATATTGAGCTTCTAGCTGTGTGTGGGACTTGTTTTATTAATCCATCTATACAGACCTCCATCAGGTTGCAAACTGAATATATTTTTTTCTGCATCTACCACTGAAAAAATATTGGGCTTCTAGCTGTGTGTGGGACTTGTTCTATTAATCCATCTATACAGACCTCCATCAGGTTGCAAACTGAATATATTTTTTTCTGCATCTACCTCTGAAAAAATATTGGGCTTCTAGCTGTGTGTGGGACTTGTTGTATTAGTCCATCTATACTGACCTCCATCATGTTGCAAACTGAATATATTTTTTTCTGCATCTACCTCTGAAAAAATATTGGGCCTTCTAGCAGTGTGTGGGACTTTCTCTATTAGTAAATCTATAATGACCTCCATCAGGTTGCAAATTAAAAATAATTTTTTGTCTGCATCTAGCTCTGAAAAAATATTGGGCTTCTAGCTGTGTGTGGGATTTGTTGTATTAGTCCATCTATACTGACCTCCATCAGGTTGCAAATTAAAAATAATTTTTATCTGCATCTACAGTACCTCTGAAAAAATATTTGGGCTTCTAGCTGTGTGTGGGACTTGTTCTATTAGTCCATCTATACTGACCTCCATCAGGTTGCAAATTGAATATAATTTTTATCTGCATCTAGCTCTGAAAAAATATTTGGCCTTCTAGCAGTGTGTGGGACTTTCTCTATTAGTCCATCTATACTGACCTCCATCAGGTTGCAAATTGAATATAATTTTTATCTGCATCTAGCTCTGAAAAAATATTTGGCCTTCTAGCAGTGTGTGGGACTTTCTCTATTAGTCCATCTATACTGACCTCCATCAGGTTGCAAATTGAATATAATTTTTATCTGCATCTACCTCTGAAAAAATATTTGGGCTTCTAGCAGTGTGTGGGACTCATTGTATTAGGCCATCTATACCAAGCTCCACCAGCTTTGAAATTAATAATAATTTTTAGCTGCATCTAGCCCTGAAAATAATTTTTCCCAATAGTGGTAGCAATAGAAATATGGGGCGCACGCCTGGCTAACAAAAATATACGCTTCATAACACAAAACACCAGCCTAGCGCACTGCATTAATAAGATGGCATCATCGTCTCTCCCAGTGCTAGGCCTACTACGCAGGCTAGTATTCCTGTGCCTAAAACACAATGTATGGGTCCGCGCTAGCCACTATGCTGAGGGGTATAAAGCTGCTGCTAACGCTTTATAACAATTCAATTGGCAGATTTTCACAGAGCTCTTCCACAACGCCCACCCATCAGGCAACAGTTGCCCACCCTCCCTATGGGATCTAGTGGCGAATAGCTGATGCCATTAATCAGAGCGTCAGTTGCCCCGTCAACGTGGCAAGCATACGGTAAGGCATGGGAAGAGTGGACACGACTAGTAGCAGGCAGACGGGTTGACCAATGTGAACAAGCCAGATCACAAGTCACCATAGAATTTCTCCACCAGCTAATGATGAGGGGCATATCAGGGGCATCAGCGCAGCGGTGTCTGACCGGAGTAGCATTTCACTTCCAACTACTGAATTGGGGAGATGTGACAAAGATTCATCATCAGACAATCCATAAAAGGGTGGAAAAGGGGTCAGCCAAGTCAGGAATGTAGACGTCCCGTCCCGTGTCACTAAAACTGATTTCTCACATGTTATCCCTAACACCATTAACATGACACTCACAATTTGAAGCAACACTAATGTCTACTGCATTTGTGATCGCCTTCTTCGGGGCGCTATGTATAAGCGAATTAGTCCCTCAATCCAAAATTACCACCAGTGGACGCTTATTACACCAGGAAGTAGTCATAGCCAATAATGCAATACGTGTACGCATACACCAATCGAAAACGGTTCCAGCAGGCAGGGGTACTTGGGTACTTCTACAACCCACAAACGGTACACTGAGTCGGGTAACAATAGTAAAAACATATCTAACCATCAGATCACAAAGTAATTTCTTCGTATCACACATTGATGGAACGCCATTATCAAGATACCTGTTCCAAGCTATATTTAATAAATGCATAACATCGGCAGGGAACCACCCCAAAGATTACGGGACACACTCATTCCGCATAGGTGCGGCCACGGAAGCAGCAAGAGCAGGACTGTCAGAAACGGAAGTTCAGAGGATAGGGAGATGGCGATCCACGTGTTTGGCGAGATACATAAGACCGGACTTGTTATCCTAACGTGGTTTGTTTCTTTTACAGGTGACGCTAAGCCAACAGTGTGAGTGATAGGCCACTCGTATATATATTGGGCACAAAAAAGGGCGAAAGTCCGCCCAGGCGGGAGGAAATTAGAGTTTCATAACAAATATTTCAACTGGAGAGGTATTAGAGGCCTGCTATGGCCACAGCTACTAATGGAGGTAATCAAGGTAGGGAGAGAGGCAAGAGGTCCGGTCATCTTAGTTATACAGGCCGGGGGAAACAACCTAGGTCATCACAAGAGCGCATAACTAATGGCAATAATGAAACTAGACACTGAGCGCTTCAGAGAATTTTTCACAAAATTAGCTACAGTATGGTCAGAGATTGTGCCGATAGCGGTATGGCACGGTGCGCGAGACATCACGGCCATCGAATGGACAAGTCGGGTAATAAATATTCGGATGGCAAAATTTAGAAGAGACAGAGGCGGTGTAGTGATACGACACCGAAAACTGGAAGGAGATAAAGCAGGCCTCATACGGCCCGACGGTGTTCACTTAATAGATATTGGACTGGACATTAGTGTTGAGCCACCCCCGTAGTGTTCGGGTTCGGTTCGGTTCGTCGAACACCGGGATGTTCGAGGAACTGTTCGTCGAACTGTTCGTCGAACACCTTAGAACACCGTCGAACACCGTTAAAACCAATGGCAGGCAAACAAAAACACATAGAAACACATAGAAAACACCTTCAAAGGTGTCCAAAAGCTGACAAACTGCTCAGAAGACGCTTTCTTTAAAAAAGCCGGCCGGCAATTCAGCAGCGGCATACACCGGTACCCGACAATTTAGACAAGAAGGAATAGAGCCTCACACATAGATTAGATAGATAGAAACATGTCAGTCACATATATATGAAGTACAGTGACAGTGTTGCTTACTGTACTTGTCATTTAGTGTAAAGGATTTATTAAAAAATATAATAGTGTTTTCATGCACTGTCTCTTTAAAAAAGCCGGCCGGCAATTCAGCATCTGTACCCGACAATTTATAACAGACAGAATAGAGCTTCACACATAGATTAGATAGATAGAAACATGTCAGTCACATATATATGAAGTACAGTGACAATGTTGCTTACTGTACTTGTCATTTAGTGTAAAGGATTTATTAAAAAAAATAATAGTGTTTTCATGCACCGTCTCTTTAAAAAAGCCGGCCGCAAATCAAGATCTGTACCCGACAATTTATAACAGACAGAATAGAGCTTCACACATAGATTAGATAGATAGAAACATGTCAGTCACATATATATGAAGTACAGTGATAGTGTTGGTTACTGTACTTGTCATTTAGTATTAAAATAAAGGATTTATTATTAAAAAAAATTGGCTTGGGGTTCCCCTTAATTTTAGTCTCTAGCGGAGGTTAAGCAGACAGCTGGGGCAGATGTTTGAAGCCTGGGAAGGGGGTAATACCCACGGAGCTTCCCAGGCTACTAATATGAGCCCCCAGCTGATTACATAGCCTTTACTAGCTATTAAAATGGGGGACCCCCCCAAAAAAATGACGTGGGGTCCCCCCTAATTTAATAGCTAGCAAAGGCTAGGCAGACAGCTGGGGGCTGATATTAATAGCCCAGGAAGGGAGCCATGAATATTGGCCCCCTCCCAGGCTAGAAACACCAGCCGTCAGACGCCCCAGAAATGGCGCATTCATAGGATGCGCCAATTCTGGCACTTAGCCTCGCTCTTCCACGCTGCCCTGTAGCGGTGGCAGGGGGTAATAGGGCTGGGGTTGATGTCAGCTTATAATGCCAGCTGACATCAAGCCCAGGTTAGTAATGGAGAGGCGTCTATAAGACACCCCCATTACTAACCCCATAGTCAAAGTTAAAAGAAAACACAAACACCCAGAATAAAGTCCTTTAATTGAAATAAAGACACAATCCTTTATTGTTCTAAATTAAACCATACTTACCATCACGCCCATTCCAGCTGAAGCCAACGATCTCCTGCAATAAATGAAAAATAATAAAGCAACATCATCCTTACCTTTCCATGGTTCCCACGACAGCTTCAGCTCTGCTACATCGAGATGACAGGCTGGACCGCAGCAGAACGCTGCCATCCAGCCTGTCATCCCGCAGACACTGAGAAGCACAGGCATGCTTGCGCTCTGCAGTGTCTGGCTGTGACGGCATAAAGATGAGACGAGTTCATGTCCAATGAACTCGGCGCACCTCATGCACGTCACTGACAGCGTGGGAGAATTCTCCTGCACTCAGCACTTCAGCGTGAGAATTCTCCCACGCTGTCAGTGAAGTGCATGAGGTGAGCTCATTCATGTCCAATGAACTCAGCTGACCCCATGTACGTCACTGACAGCGTGGGAGAATTCTCACGCTGAAGTGCTGAGTGCAGGAGAATTCTCCCACGCTGTCAGTGACGTGCATGAGGTGCGCCGAGTTCATTGGACATGAACTCGGCTCATCTGGATGCCGTCACAGCCAGACATTGCAGAGCGCAAGCATGCCTGCGCTTCTCAGTGTCTGCGGGATGACAGGCTGGATGGCAGCGTTCTGCTGCGGTCCAGCCTGTCATCTCGATGTAGCAGAGCTGAAGCTGTCGTGGGAACCATGGAAAGGTAAGGATGAGGTTGCTTTATTATTTATCTTTTATTGCAGGAGATCGTTGGCTTCAGCTGGAATGGGCGTGACGGTAAGTATGGTTTAATTTAGAATAATAAAGGATTGTGTCTTTATTTCAATTAAAGGACTTTATTCTGGGTGTTTGTGTTTTTTTTAACTTTGACTATGGGGTTAGTAATGGGGGTGTCTTATAGACGCCTCTCCATTACTAACCTGGGCTTGATGTCAGCTGGCATTATAAGCTGACATCAACCCCAACCCTATTACCCCCTGCCACCGAACCAGGGCAGCGTGGAAGAGCGAGGCTAAGTGCCAGAATTGGCGCATCCTATGAATGCGCCATTTCTGGGGCGGCTGACGGCTGGTGTTTCTAGCCTGGGAGGGGGCCAATATTCATGGCTCCCTTCCTGGGCTATTAATATCAGCCCCCAGCTGTCTGCCTAGCCTTTGCTAGCTATTAATATAGGGGGGACCCCACGTCATTTTTTTTGGGGGGTCCCCCATTTTAATAGCTAGTAAAGGCTATGTATTCAGCTGGGGGCTGATATTAGTAGCCTGGGAAGCTCCGTGGGTATTACCCCCTTCCCAGGCTTCAAACATCTGCCCCAGCTGTCTGCTTAACCTCCGCTAGAGCCTAAAATTAAGGGGAACCCCAAGCCAATTTTTTTAATAGTAAATCCTTTATTTTAATACTAAATGACAAGTACAGTAACCAACACTATCACTGTACTTCATATATATGTGACTGACATGTTTCTATCTATCTAATCTATGTGTGAAGCTCTATTCTGTCTGTTATAAATTGTCAGGTACAGATGCTGAATTGCCGGCCGGCTTTCTTAAAGAGACGGTGCATGAAAACACTATTATTTTTTTTAATAAATCCTTTACACTAAATGACAAGTACAGTAAGCAACACTGTCACTGTACTTCATATATATGTGACTGACATGTTTCTATCTATCTAATCTATGTGTGATTTTCTATTCCTTCTATTCTAAATTGTTGGGTACAGATGCTGAATTGCCGGCCGGCTTTTTTAAAGAGACGATGCATGAAAACACTATTATTTTTTTTGATAAATCCTTTACACTAAATGACAAGTACAGTAATCAACACTGTCACTGTACTTCATATATATGTGACTGACATGTTTCTATCTATCTAATCTATGTGTGATTCTCTATTCCTTCTATTCTAAATTGTCGGGTACCGCTGCTGAATTGCCGGCCGGCTTTTTTAAAGAGACGGTGCATGAAAACACTATTATTTTTTTTGATAAATCCTTTACGCTAAATGACAAGTACAGTAAGCAGCACTTTCACTGTACTTCGTATATATGTGGCTGACATGTTTATATCTATCTAATCTATGTGTGAAGCTCTATTCTTTCGGTTCTAAATTGTCGGGTACCGGTGTATGCCGCTGCTGAATTGCCGGCTTTTCATGTTTCACTGTTGGCACTGTTCCCATCGATTTGGGCAATCACTGTAATGCCACAACCACCATGGCTGTGGCATTACAGTGAGTGGCAGACAATCCCTGCATGATTGGTGCTCTAAATAGCACCAGGCATGCAGGACACGCTTTTGGTGCACTAACAGTTATCGAACATAACCTCGAACAGCCGAATTTTTTGCAAATCGTTCGGGTTCGTCGAACAACTCGAACACCGCCCAAAACAGCTCGAATTTGAGATTGGCGAACAGTTCTAGTCGAACACCGCTCATCTCTACTGGACATATTCCTGTCAGGACTCCAGGACGGAGTGGAACAAGCGTTAAGAGTGATGGGTGGGGGTCAGAGTCCTGCACACGAGTACGCTGGATCCTCCGTGGCCTGGAAATAGAAAGGACATGTTGGAGAGTTACACTTGTTGGCCAACTTGCCGGAGTGGGGACCCAGGGCATGCTGCAACAAGCTGAATTATTTTAGAAATAAAATGCCTTTCTAATGGAATGAGTATAAAGAGTTAATAAAGCTGTGACCGATCCTCACCCATCCAGTTGTAAGAGTTACATTATTGGGTTGTCCATGAAAGGGGGGCGGTAGGGGGGCTGAGCATCTGGGTTTGGTTGGGGATCCCCACAGTCTGCCTAGGCTAGATTAATTTAAAATTCTTATTAGATACACAGGCGGTGCAGCTTGCTTCGCAGCTGGGCTACTACGCCCAAAGTATTGCCTAGGCTAGATGCAGTTAAAAATTCTACGCTGACTAGCAGACACTGAAGATTTGGAGCAGACCTCTGAGTAAACAGCTCTTCAGACTCAACCATCTGTGTTACCCCAAGCCATAGTGTATGTAGTTTCTTACAGTTAAAAGGGGGGGGTGCGACCCAACCCACCTGGAATTGACGATGCCAACGTCACGTAAGACACAGCAAGGGGACTCCCAAAATTGTGGCACAGACACCACTTAACCCTAGAACGCATACCTGTGGCCTTGCAGGCCCGCCCAGTTAATTGTTTTCTATTTTCTGCAAGATTGCTTTAGTTAGAATTTTGAAACTCTAGGTATTCTTCATGTATATAGTTGTTTGTCATTTGAGTTTGAGTTATTCCATGTTATTTGCACACGGGCATAAAGGGCCCCAGGTATGTGAAAGTGTAGATTTTTATGGTCATGCGTTCTAGGGTTAAGTGGCATCAATTGTCCCACTGTTGCTTAAAACGGTTGGTGAGGTGATTTTACCAAATCCCCAAGCTTTTAGTCTCCCAAGGATGACACAGGGGTAGAAATGTCCTTGCGAATCCATGATTTGATCACCTTTATGAACGTGAGTCTGTCTACATTCTCAGTGGACAGCCGCGTGCGCTTATCTGTCAGCACACCACCAGCAGCGCTGAACACACGTTCAGAGAGAACGCTGGCTGCATGGCATGACAAGATCTCCAAAGCGTGAGTGGCGAGCTCCGGCGATTTTTCAAGATTGGAATACCAAAATGAGCAAGGGTCCAGTGACACAGTCATGGTTTCGATGTTCACTTGGAGATTCTCCTGTACCATCCTCTCTAGGCATTGACTATGTGTCAGACTTCTTGTCTCCTGTGGCCTTGCAAAGGATGGTCTAAAAAAGTGGTGAAACGATTCCACAAAATTGCTGTTACCAGCAGATACTGTGTTACTGTTACTGTTTGAGTGATGAAGACTCGACAGTCCCACCGTTGGCAAGTTAGAACTGTGAGATTCACTACGTGCACCACTGGTGTTTTGTGGAAAAGCACATGTAAGATTCTGCAACAGATACTCCTGCATTCGTCAATACCTTTTTATGGCAGGAATTATTTCGGCAAATATACTTTTGTACCGGGGATCTAAGAGTGTGGCAACCCAGTAGTCGGGATTACTTCGAATTCTGACAATCCGGGGGTCATGTTGCAGGTAGTGCAGCAAGAAGGCACTCATGTGTCTTGCGCATCCAGAAGGACCAAGTCCTTGTTGTGTTGGTAGCGAGGTAAGAATCATGCTTCCTTCCTCTGCCCTCTCCCTCCAACCTCGCACAACAGAAATGTGATCAAGGTCTCCCTCATCTGATGAGTCTTCCATGCCCATTGCCAGTTCGTTCTCCACTTCTTCCTCGGCTCCTGCACCTTCCTCAACAGTTTGGCTGCTACCATGCGCCCTGGTTAATCCCTCTCCCCCACCCTCCCATGCCTGCCGCCTTGGTGCTGCCAACCGTCTGGACCTTGGAGATGTTATCCCTTCCGCATACGACTCCTCCTCTACTTCCTCCACCTCCTCTTGTCCCACCACCTGACTCCGAATTCTGTTTAACATGTGCTCCAGCATGTAAATCACCGTAATAGTCATGCTGATAATGGCATCGTCAGCACTAAACATCTTCGTCGCCATTTCAAGACTGTGCAGAAGGGTGCATAGGTCCCTGATCTGAGACCACTCCTCCAGCGTGATTTGCCCCACCTCTGGATCTCGTTGGCCCAGGCTATACGTCAGAACGTATTGCACCAGGGCTTGTCGGTGCTGCCACAGTCGCTGCAACATGTGCAGAGTTGAATTCCACCGTGTCGGCACATCGCATTTCAGCCGGTGAACTGGCAGGCCCAACGACTTCTGTAGAGATGTAAGTCGTTGAACTGCGGGATGTGAACGGCGGAAGTGAGCACACAGCGACCGTGCACTCTGCAGAAGGCCATCTAGTCCGGGATAGTGGGCTAAAAATTGCTGGACAACCAGGTTCAACACGTGAGCCATACAAGGCACGTGTGTGACATTGCCCCGGCGAAGTGCCGCACCCAGGTTTGCAGCATTGTCGCACATGGCCTTCCCTGGTTGCAGGTCCAGTGGAGACAACCTTTCATGAAACTGGGTCTCCAGAGCTGACCAAAACTCCTCAGCTGTGTGACTCACATTTCCCAGACATTTCAAAGTCAACACTGATGCGTTGAGCCCTGCTGCCAGCATAGTAAGGAGGTGTGCAGGATTCCTTCTGCGCAGTTAGAAAGCAGGTGGCATTACCAGACAGGCTTTGGTTGCAGGTGGAGGACCGAGAGGAGGTTGAGGAGGCAGAAGCAGTGGAGGAAGTTCGAGATAAAGAGGATTAACACACAACTCGTGGGGACGGTAAGATTTTGACAGCAGCCCCTTGTCCTGCTGTCACCATAGTTACCCAGTGCCCAGTCAGCGACATGTAACGCCCCTGTCCATGCCTTCTCGTCCAAGTGTCTGTGGTGAAGTGCACCCTGTCACACACAGAGTTTCTCAAAGAAGCGGTGATGTTGTGTGCGACATGCTAGTGGAGCGCAGGCACACCTTTCTTTGAGAAGTAGTGCCGACTGGGCATCTGGTACTGGGGCACTGTGACGGACATAACGTCTTGAAAATCCTCTGTGTCCTCCAGGTGGAAAGGCAGCATTTCTGTAGCCAACAGCTTGCAGATGGTGAAATTCAACCTCTTAGCTTTCTCATGGCTAGGAGGAAATGGTCTTTTACTTTTCCACATCTGAGGGACCGAGGGCTGGCTGTTGTGCTTAGACGGTGTTGAGTAGGGTGTCCCCGGCAACTGCCGGTCTGTGAGGAAGATGCAGGCGGACATGTTAGGTTGCCTTGATCCAAAGGTGGTGCTCTCGATGTCGGAGAGCGCTCAACACTAGCAGGTGTTTCCACTTCCCAATGAACTGACGACCTGCCAATCACACTGGCTGTTGCGGGTAAAGAGGTGGCAGGTCTGCGTCCAAAAACATGTGTGACTGCTGTCCCCCCAGTCACAGAGGATGAAGAGGCTGCGGATGCACAAGATGGGGCAGACGGTGGTTGGCCCAGTCGGCTAGGCCGCATTGTAGCACAGTGAGCTTCCCACTGCAACTTATGCTTCATATCCATGTGACGGTACATGCATGAAGTACTCAAACTATGTATTTTTTGGCCTCTACTTAGCTTTTGCTGACAAATATTACAGATAACACGAGTTGGGTCATCCTTATCGATCTGAATAAATGCCCAGGCTATGCAAGGCTTAGAGCCTATGTGACCTGAAGAGCCACTACGACTTGTGGTCAGAGGCAGAGTTGTGGTTGAGGATGCAGTTGTTGACGTGCTTCCAGTACTCCGTCTCTGTTCAGGAAGGCGCAACCTAACCTCGTCGTCAATAGCATCTGTGATGCCCCGCTGCGCTTGGTATCACAGATCCTACAAGAGTGCATTGATGGAATCCTCCACAAGAGGCCCCCATAAACATTCACACATCTCCACCTTCCACCTCAGACCAGCAGAGGGAGCCCGTTAGGGATATAAATAGGGAAAGTGGAGCTAGGCAGTTCAGTTCCTCTGAAGAGTTCCTGCAGTAGAGAAGCCTAAGAGAGGTCAGTCTGCAGTGGAGCTCAGTCTAGTCTAGAGAACGCAGTTAATAGTTCAGCAGTGGAGCACGAGGCTCCTGCTTGCTAGATTCAGGGAGCCCAGATAGAGCTTAAGGTGTGCCGGTGCCGTAAGATCAGTGAAGCGCGGCAAGCTGCCGTTAGTGTGTATAGCCTAGTGAGGGCCCGAGTAGGCCGAAGGCGAGTGGCGAGTTAGTACATAAGAAGCAGAGGAGCTTAACCAGCTCACCCCGAAGCATTTACCGGACACAGGATCCGAGCTTACCGGTATCTCTATGACCCAGTAAGGCATAACCGGAATCCCTGGAGAACTACAAGTCCCAGGATCGCTAAGGTGCTGATATGTAACAGAGCCAAGAGACGCTTAGGCCCCGCATACTGGGAGCGTGAACTCCAAGAGAAGGCCCTACCACAAGGTCAGCCAGCGCAGGACAGAGACAAAGTTAGGCCTAGCTCCAGGCAGGTCAGAAACTTACTACGCAGAGGCAAGAAACAGGAGGCCCTACACCCGCTCATTGGGGAGGATCCTGATATGCACCCTTCACCCTACAGTGCTCCGGGATGTGCCTGAATTTCCACCAGTAAAAGGTACTGAAGTGACTACCGTGTCCGTTCCCGTTCTTGCTCTGACCCAGCTGGGTCTCGCCTGTCCTGCATTCCCCCTGCATACGCTGCACTGAGACCTAGCTCCACCTGTGGGGAGCTATACCATCAAGCTGCCTTATCACCGGCCTCAGTGGACTGCTGCAGCGCTGGTGCTTGTCACCAGATACCACAGGTGGCGTCATGAACTCTTATAAAATTAACAATTATCCACCCTTTTAAAGAGAGACCCCAGGGTACGGGTCAGGGAGCCGACCACCGCGACATCCCCAAGGCCAGGCAAATGCCCGGGTACTGAGTCATCCCCATCCCCAGGGCTAGTCACATCCTCCTCCACCTCCTCTGCTGACCTCATCGACTGTCTGACTGTGGGTTGACAGTAAGTGGGATCTCCAACCTCGTCATCATCACCCTGTGTGTTATCACACCCGTCGCCCTCAGAGCCAACCTCTTCCTGCCCTGACCGAAAAGTCAAGTTGTCGCTCCAATCAGGTATTTGAGTCTCATCATCGTCTTCATCATTGTCTCCACCAACAGGAGTTACAGTTTGGGAACAAGGGTCTACATTATGCTCAGAACCTTCTTCATCTGGTCCTGGATCCAACTTATAAAGATTCTGGGCATTGGATCAGATCATTACCTCATCTGGATTAACAGAAGCTCTGGAGCAGACCTCCATTTCCCAGGCTATAGTATGAGTAAAGAGCTGGGCAGACTCAGCCATCTGTGTTACCCCATACTCAGATGGGCAGCTGGAGACTTGGGAGCTGTGAGGAAGCAAGTGCGATTGGGGTGACACCTCTGAGGACTGGAGTATTTGTGATGTTGAAATTGAGGTGATGGAGAGCCCACTTGAAGGAGCACTTGATATCCATTGAAGCACCTGCTGTTTTTGTGCCTCATCTAGAATTTGTAGCGATGGGCGTGTCCGTAAGAATGGGATCGTATCACATTGTCCACGAAAAGAAGTCGACATCTTAGTTTGGCTGGAAGATGGTCTTTCTTCTGCAGATGTTACTCCCCCCCCACCGTGGGGGGCCTCGACCCACCGGCGGACAGGCACCAGTATTGGGATAGGGGGGCTGGCCGTCAGGGTCCACCGCGGCTCTGGCACAAACCCGGCGACACAGAGGTGGCACAGGCAGGAACGGACTGGCCGTGTCGGCTTCTCACTTTTTGGATTTTAGAAGGGCATGACATGCCTATATCTGTGTCTCCCCCTCCTTTTACTCCTCCACCTCTTTTCTTTTCGCATGACTATATGTACTTGTCACTTTTCCATGTGTTAGTTGTGTCTTCTGAGCAGTTTGTCAGCTTTTGGACACCTTTGAAGGTGTTTTCTATGTGTTTCTATGTGTTTTTGTTTGCCTGCCATTGGTTTTAATGGTGTTCGAAGGTGTTCGACGAACAGTTCGACGAACAGTTCGGCGAACACACGGGTGTTCGACGAACCGAACCGAACTCGAACACTACGGGGGTGGCTCAACACTACTCTCTAGCTGAAACTCAACCTATCCAAAACTGAACTTCTTTTGCTCCCGCCGTCTACTCACCTCACTAAATTTGACACCTCCCTCTCCGTGTGTGGTATCATAATAACACCAAGCCAGAAGGTGCTCTGTCTGGGTGTTGTGTTTGACACCAATCTTTCTTTCACCTTCCATATACAATCTCTTGCCTGCTCTTGTCGCTTGCACCTGAAGAACATCTCTAGAATCTGCCCATTTCTCACCTTGGAAACAACAAAAACCCTCACTGTTGCATTGATCCACTCCCACCTTGACTACTCTATTAATTGGCCTGCCCCTCATTTGACTTTCCCCTCTCCAGTCCATCCTTAATGCAGCAGCTAGGGTCATCTATCTGGCCAATCATTACTTGGACGCTTCAGCTCTGTGCCAGTCATTGCACTGGCACATTATAGGATCCAATTTAAATTTCTTGTTCTCACCCACAAAGCTCTCCACAGAGCAGAACCCCCCTACATCTCCTCTCTCATTTGTGTTTATCGGCCTACCCATTCTCTAAGCTCCGCAAGTGACTTTTGACTAACATCTGCACTAATCTGTACTTCCCCCTCCTGGCTCCAAGACATCTCCCGAGCTGCACCTATTCTTTGGAATGCTCTACCCCAAGGAATTAGGACAAACCACAACTTCCACAGTTTTAGGAGCTCCCTAAAAAACAAATCTGTTTAGAGTGCTCTTTCATGTTCCCTAATCGAAGTCCTTTTATATTTTTATAGCCCATTCATTATTTCTCCAAACATAAGACTCCACCAAACTCCACCGCACCCAAAAGCACTAGAGATACTGTCTGGTGATGAGCTCATGCAGCCTTTATCTATTCCTCATCCCCTCAAGATGGCTGGACCATCATTGTAAATAAGCCCCTGTACTTTGTGTCACCCCCACTTCATTGTAGATTGTAAGCTCTTACGAGCAGGGTCGTCATTATTTTTGCTTTAATTATTGTATTATCTTTAGCTATGTTAGTTATGACTGTTGTATATGAACCTCTGAATTGTAACGCTCTGCAGAATATGTTGGCACTATATAAATAAATATTAATAAGTGTCACCAACCAGTAATCACTGTCACCCCAAATTTTGACAACATGAGGGTCACAGGAAAGGCAGAGTAACATTTACTCAGCTATGTGTGCCAGACTGCTAACAGGCAAGACTTCCATGTCCTCATCTTGAGGACAACTGACCATGCTCTCCTCCTCCTCCTCCCTGTCCTCAGGACATCCACGCTGAACAGACGGTATGACAGTTGTGCAGGTAGTACCGTGTATAGCCCATGAAACTAGCTACTGTTCTTCCTCCTCCTTTTCCTCTTCCTCATTGTCATCCTATCCACATTGGGATGAGATGAGGCTGGGCTATGTGGAATCACCCTGTATGGTTCCTTGCTCCATCTCATCGTACTCCGTCTGCAATGCATCCTCTTTAATTGTGAGCAGAGAGAGTTTCAGAAGACAGAGAAGCAGGATGGTGATGCTAATTATGGCATCATTGCGGCTCACAATCTTGGTGGAGTCCTCAAAATTTTGGAGGATGGTACAGATATCTAACATCCATGTCCACTCCTGAGGTCTTATGTGTGGAGTCTGACCTGAATACCGATGGCCGTGTTTATGCTGGTGGTCAACAACTGCCCTCTTCTGCTCACAAATCCTTGCCAACATTTGCAATGTAGAGTTCCAATGGATATCGCACACCAGTCGGTGAGCTGGAAGCTGCAAATGCTGATGAAGCACGGCAAGGGCGGTGGAAGCTGTAACTGACTTTCTAAAATGCTGAACCACGAGGTTAAGCACATGGGCTAGGCATGGTACATGTGTGAGGTCGCCTCACTTCAGAGCCGCCACCAGGTTCCGGCCATTGTCACACATGACCATGCCTGGCTGTAGGTTCAGCAGTGTCAGCCACAGATCTGCCTGCTCTTTCAGAGCTGTCCACAACTCTTCAGCAGTGTGCGGTTTGTCACCTATGCATATTAGATTCAGCACAGTCTGTTGCCGCTTGGCCGAGGCAGTGCTGCAGTGCTTCCAGCTTGTGACTGATGTGGTCATTTTGGATATGGAGGCTGAAGAGGAGGAGCAGGAGGTGCAGGAGCTGTAGAATGTGGGGGCAACCCTGATTGACCCAGGGCCGCAATCCTCGGTGTCGGGAGGATGTGTTGCCTCTCAAGGTCCTACTTTCCCAGTAACTGCGTTGTTGAGGGCACGGATAATGTTGTGGGACACATGCTCGTGTAATGCGGAGATGGCACACCAGTAGAAATAGTGGAGGCTCAGTACCGAGGGACAGCCGTTGCCATCAGGATGCGGAAAGTTTCGCTCTCCAAGAGCCTAAAAGGCAACATTTTGAGCGCATTCATTCACAAAATGTGTGAATTTAGTAGTGTGGCCTGTGGGGCATTGGTTGCATTATTTGCACTTGCATTCCAAGGACTGGGATAGGGACTACTGAACACTGCGCTGGGACAAGGATGTGGACATGCTTGCTGATGGTGCTAGTTGAGAGTGTGCAATGACAGGTGCAGGGCGGGAGGTATCTTTGCATGTGCCATGGACAGGGGATTGGCGTGCACGCAAAACAGCGGAAGTAGCAGTGATGGCACCCGCAGACACTGTTTCTGGACCCTGGAGTTCGCCCACTTAATCGGGTGCTTTGCTGCCATTTGCCTGATCATGCTGGTGGTAGTCAAGCTGCAAGTTTTGCTACCCCTGCTGATGCTGGCCTGTTGTGGTGCTATGCCTCCCTCCCCCTGTGTGCTGCTGTCCTCGCTCTGCATGTCCCCCTGCCAAGTTAGGTCAGTTACCATATCATCCACCACCTCGTCTTCCACTTCCGCACCCTGGTCCTCCTCCTGACTTTCTGGCAATTGTGTCTCATCATCTACCTCTTGCGATAGTAATTGCACTTTCCCACCATTGCCTTTGTGTTACCGCAGCTGTGTAAATATTTAGGCATCACTACACATGTTGTTCTCCTCTTCACCCGCTTGAAGCTGGCCGGGCGAGAGGCCCGAATCTACAAATGGAAAAGTGAACAGCTCTTCTGAGTTTCCAAGTGTGGGATCAGTTGTCTCCAGGCACTCGACATGGTGGGAGGAAGGAGGATAAGGGTGAGGAATATGCGGTCCAGATTCATGGCTACTGGGACTTGACCATGTGGATGACAGGGTGGTGGTGGCAAAGTGACTGGAAGCATTATCTGCTATCCAAACAACAACCTTTTGACACTGCTCTGTGATCAATAGTGGTGTTCTGCGGTCCCCTAGTAATTGGGACAGGAAGGTTGAGTGACAAGATGTGGGTGTTTGTTATGGCACAATTTCAGCTTGCCCACGAACTCGGCCTCTGCATGCACCATCACCATCTTGTCCACTCTCCTGTCCCTTGCCATGCACCTTGCCCATTTTAAATGGAAGACAATATTTTCCATGTTCACTACAAATGGCTGGATTTGAACCGCAGTTATATGTGATACGTCTGATGGACCACCATGGTTTTAAAAAGTGGGCCTGCAGGAACTATTCTTCACAGCGACCTTGTGTGAATAGCTTCACTGACACACTGCAACAAAATGGAAATGGAAGCCAGAAATGGCTGATTTTGGAACTGAGTTATATGTGATACGTCTGACGGAGAACAATGGTTTTAAAAAGCGGGCCTGTAGTTTACTAATACTATTCTTCACAGCGACCTCATGTGAATAGCTTTACTGACACACTGCAACAAAATGGAAATGGTAGCCAGAAATGGCTGATTTTGGAACGCAGTTATATGTGATACGTCTGACGGAGAACCATGGTTTTAAAAAGCGGGCCTGTAGTTTACTAATACTATTTTTCACAGCGACCTCGTGTGAATAGCTTCACCGACACACTGCAACAAAATAGAAATGGAGGCCAATATTTTCCATGTTCAGTTCAAATTTCTGGATTTTTATCGCTGAATTAGGGAAAAGATCTGGCTGCATTCTGCAGTGCTAACAAGCAAATGGAGCAGAAAAATTGTGTACTCTGGATTGCTTTTTAAGCAAATAATCAGGATTAAGATAAGAAACAATTAGGCCTGGCCCCTGATACCTGGGGCTATGTCTACAAATATCTGTAATAGAAGGATCAGTCAGAACGTGCAATGGACCCTCTTGTGCTGTATGCACTGCAGTCTGTCAGATTCCCTGCCTGCCTTGCTTTTTAAGTAAATAACCAGGATTAAGATAAAAAAAAAATTATCCCTGGCCCCTAATATCTGGGGCTATGTCTACAAATATCTATAACAACAGCAGCAGCAGACAGAACGTACAATAGACCCTCTTGTGCTATATGCACTGCAGTCTGCCACATACACTGCCTGCATGCCTAACTCCTGCTATCACCACTGAATATATGCAGCTGGATTAGTCCTCAGAAAGACTGTTAGTACAGATGGATATATAGATATGCTGTGGCATACCTATACTAACTATTTACAAGCAAATTTTTCCCTGACTCAGAAGAATCTCTCCCTTCTCTGCCTGTTTCGGGGGTAGACTGTTATGAGCATAGCAGCACCAGGTCTTATATAGACCCGAAGACGCTATGCGGCCAGGCCAGGCAATCACTGTAATGCCCACAACCAACATGGTTGCAATCCCTGCATGTTCATTGGCTCAAAAAAGAGCGCCAAGCATGCAGGACGGGGACTCGAGCTCCCGCCCGAGCAACCCGGAAATACTCTTCGAGCGCCAAGCTTGTCGAGCACAGTGATGCTCAGGTGAGTACCAAGTAGTGGCGAGCACGTTCGCTCATCACTAGTCACAAGCAAACAGTGCATGCATACAACCCCTGGCAAAAATTATGGAATCACCGGGCTTGGAGGATGTTCATTCAGTTGTTTAATGTTGTTGAAAAAAAGCAGATCACAGACATGGGACAAAGCTAAAGTAATTTCAAATGGCAACTTTAGGGCTCTAAGAAACACATGTGGTACTCAGTAAGGGTTTTTTTTTTCAGACCAAGCAGAGAGAAAAAATTATGGAATCACTCAATTCTGAGGGAAAAAATTATGGAATCACCCTGTAAATTTTCATTTCCAAAACTAACACCTGCATCAAATTAGATCTGCTCGTAAGTCTACATCTAAAGAGGATTATCAAACTCTTAAAAGAAGGTAAATCATTATGAATCTGGATCAAATACAAACAACATGGGAAGGTTGTTAAAGGCAAACATACTGGTAGACCAAGGAAGACATCAAAGTGTCAAGACCGGAAACTTAAAGCAATATGTCTCCAAAACAGGAAATGCCTGGTGGAGTGCTTGCATGGCTTACCACCTCTCACCATGCAAGACCGCCATCTTACCTATCAATCCAGGCTGCACACTTTGCTCCAGTACCTGCTGTGTCTCTTGTCTGATTGCTTAGGGCGGCGGCACAGTGACTGCCTGATTCTTATAGTTACAGTGTGCGCACTCCTAATGCCTCCCCAGCTTATTGCTGTGAGTCACTGGATACTTAAACCCCCTCCACCCAGTAGGGGGTGCCTGAACAACACTTTCCTTCAGTGTGTTCCTTGCAACTGAGTTGCCAGGTCCTGTCCTGTATCTTGTCTGTTTCCACCCCTGGGGGCTGTATACCCAGGCCTGTTACCTGTATCTGTGACTTCTGTGACTTCTAGTCGGTTCCACCCCCCTGGGGGCTTTATACCCAGGCCTGATGCCTGTATCTGTGCCTTCTAATCTGTTTCCGCCACCCTGGGGGCTGAGTTCCCAGGCTCGTTCCTGTATCTTGTTCCTGGTTCAGTTCCTGTCTGAACTGTGTCCTAGCCCGTTAACTGTTTGTCTCTATGTCCGAACCTTCCCTTTTCCTGCAGTGTTTGAACCTGCACCTAACTCCAACTCGTTGTCTCTGTACTTCTGTTTGTGAGTTTTGTGTCCACTCGCTACTTCATTGTAAGTACCTTGTGTGCATCTGGTTCTGCTTGTCCCGTTTCCCTGCCTCCGTATCTACCTCCTGTGTTCTAACTATCTTCCTGTGTTTTCCAGTCTGTTCCATGTGAACAAAGTCCTGTCATGTCTGCCTGCACCTTCTGCTTTGTTCTGCTCTGCTTGCTCACCGCACCTGCGGTTTCGCTCTGCTCTGCTTGTTCACCGCACTTGCGGTTTCACTATGCTCTGCTTGTTCACCGCACCTGCGGTTTCGCTCTGCTCTACTTGTTCACCGCACCTGCGGTTTCGCTCTGCTCTGCTTGTTCACCGCACCTGCGGATTTGCTCCGCTCTGCTTGCTCACCGCACCTGCGGTTTTGCTCCGCTCTGCTTGTCCACTGCACCTGCGGTTTCGCTCTGCTCTGCTTGTTCACCGCACTGGCGGTTTCGCTCTGCTCTGCTTGTTCACCGCACCGGCGGTTTCGCTCTGCACTGCTTGTTCACCACACCTGCGGTTTCTCTCTGCACTGCTTGTTCACTGCACCTGCAGTTTTGCTCTGCTCTGCTTGTTCACCGCACCTGCAGTTTCGCTTTGCTCTGCTTGTTCACCACACCTGCAGTTTCGCTTTGCTCTGCTTGTTCACCACACCTGCGGTTTCGCTCTGCTCTGCTTGTTCACCGCACCTGCGGTTTCGCTCTGCTCTGCTTGTTCACAGCAACTGCGGTTTCGCTCTGCTTTGCTTGTTCACCGGCCCGGCGGTTTCGCTCTGCTCTGCTTGTTCACCGCATCTGCGGTTTCGCTCTGCTCTGCTTGTCCACCGCACCTGTGGTTTCGCTCTGCTCTACCCCACTTGTCCTCCGTGCCTGCGGTTCTGCTCTGCTAGTCCACCGCACCCCCACCTCTGTTCCTGTTTCCCAGTCTGTACTGGTCCCTATCCAGCCTGCGTTCATACCTGCCAGTGTCTGCCAGTCTGCATTCCAGCCGTGCCTGCTAGTACCCACCTGTCTGCATGCCAGCCGTGTCTGCATACTAGCCGTGCCTGCCAGTACCCATCTGTCTGCTTACCAGCCGTGCCTGCTGGTACCCGCCTGTCTGCATACCAGTCGTGCCTGCCAGTACCCACCTGTCTGCATACCAGCTTTGCCTGCCCATTCCTGCATTCCCAGCTGTGACCGGGGTCTGACCTGGAGTAGCACCTGGTCCCTCTGCTCGGTTCTTCCCTGGTTCACGGAGTCAACTGAGCCACGGTGCGACCTTGGTTGGACCGAGTTGATACTTAGTCACGCACCTCCAGGCACTCCTCGGTTCATCGTCCAGTGGGTTCACTAACCACGCTCACGCCAGTCAATCTGGGTGCGAGCGTAACAATGCACAACAAAACAAATGAGGAACGAATGGGAGGAAACTGGAGTCAATGTCTGTGACCGAACAGTAAGAAACCGCCTAAAGGAAATGGGATTTACATACAGAAAAGCTAAACATAAGCCATCATTAACACCTAAACAGTAAAAAGCAAGGTTACAATGGGCTAAGGAAGGGCAATCGTGGACTGTGGATGACTGGATGAAAGTTATATTCAGTGATGAATCGCGAATCTGCATTGGGCAAGGTGATGATGCTGGAACTTTTGTTTGGTGCCGCTCCAATGAGATTTATAAAGATGACTGCATGAAGAGAACATGCAAATTTCCACAGTCATTGATGATATGGGGCTGCATGTCAGGTAAAGGCACTGGGGAGATGGCTGTCATTACATCTTCAATAAATGCCCAAGTTTACATTGATATTTTGGACAGTTTTCTTATCCCATCAATTGAAAGGATGTTTGGGGATGATGACATCATTTTTCAAGATGATAATGCATCCTGCCATAGAGCAAAAACTGTGAAAACATTCCTTGAAAGAATACTCATAAGGTCAATGTCATGGCCTGCAAATAGTCCGGATCTCAATCCAATTGAAAATCTTTGGTGGACGTTGAAGAAAATGGTCCATGACAAGGCTCCAACCTACAAAGCTAATCTGGCAACAGCAATCAGAGAAAGTTGGAGCCAGATTGATGAAGAGTACTGTTTGTCACTCATTAAGTCCATGCCTCAGAGACTGCAATCTGTTATTATTGGTGCAACAAAATACTTGTGATGTATTGCAGTGTTCTTTTGTGTGTTTGTTTTTCATGATTCCATAATTTTTTCCTCAGAATTGAGTGATTCCACAATTTTTTCCCTCTGCTTGGTCTGAAAAAAATTACCCTTACTGAGTACCACATTTTTTATCTTGATTTCTTTTAGTGGTTCTTAAAGCCCTAAAGTTGCCATTTGAAATGACTTTAGTTTTGTGCCATATCTGTGATCTGCTTTTTTTCAACAACATTAAACAACTAAATGAACATCCCCCGAGCCCGGTGATTCCATAATTTTTGCCAGGGGTTGCAGTAGCGCAAGTGTTGTCTGGTGATACATAGATACATGACTGTTTCTTCCATTGCTGGACCTGTAAATTCACAGATAAAGGCTTTTGTGCATGTGGAAATAAAGTTCCCTGTTTCCTCTTGACTTCAAGATAATAGAATAAAACTAATTTGCTAGTATAAATAGATGTTATTCATAATTATCCTTTCAAGGCCAATTAAAGAGAATTCATCATCAGATTCATGCCACCTGAATTACGAGCAGCAGGAGCAAGACAATGACTGCACAATTGCAACCAGGTATGCTTTACTCTGAAGCGTTGCGACATTTCAGAATAGGGCTATGTTCACACGGCAGTATTTTGGTCAGTATTTTACATCAGTATTTGGAAGCAAAAAACATGCGTGGAACAATCAGAGGAAAAATATAATAGAAATATGTGCACCACTTCTGTATTTTTCTCCCACTCCTGATTTTGGCTTGAAAATACTGATTTAAAATACTGACCAAATACTTAACATGTTAATGTGGCCTTAAGTTAGTTTACAGAGACTATTTGTCAAGTCCGACTAGTTCAAGGTTTGTCCCAGATGGCATCTCCCTTTCCTACTCTTGTTGACTGACATAGGGAGAGACACCGTAATTTTGGTCCGAGTTCTATCCATTAAAAAATGGATCACACTAGGACCCATTCAAACAGTCCCTCAATACCTTCAAGTTCACACTCACTGCAGCAAAACAAACAACCATACTTCTCATCTCTCATATCCTCCCTTTCTTACAACCCCAATCAGCTATTCAACACTTTCAATTCTCTCCTGCATCCCCCAGTGTCTCCTCCCTCTCCTCTTATTTCAGCTGAAGACTTTGTCTCATTCTTCAGGCAAAAGATTGACACCATCAGACAAAGTGTTTGCCTAAAGTCCTCACAGCCCCTCCTCAAATCCACTCAACCCTCCCCCTCCAAAACCACCTTCTCTACCATTACGGAAGATCAGCTTTCCTCTTTACTCTCCAAATCACACTTCACCACCTGTAAACTTGACCCAATCCTATCCCACCTCATCCCAAACCTTACCACTATTTTCATCTCAACCCTAACCCACCTTTTCAACCTGTCACTAACAACTGGTGTCTTCCCCTCCTGCTTCAAACATGCCGCGATCACACCCATTACCCTTCCTCTCTGACTAGCTATTGCCCCATATCACTTCTCCCCTATGCCTCAAAACTACTGGAACAACACATCCATTCTGAACTGTCCTCTCACCTCTTGTCCTGCTCCCTCTTCTACCGCCTACATTCTGGTTTCCGACCGCATTATTCTACTGAATCTGCACTGACTAAAGTCACTAACGACCTACTAACTGCCAAATCCAAGCGATACTACTTTTTCTTCCTCCTTCTGGACCTGTCATCTGCCTTTGACACAGTGGACCATTCCCTCTAACTACAGACTCTCTCATCTCTCGGCATCACAGACTTGGCCCTATCCTGAATCTCCTCATACCTAACAGACCAGACATTCAGTGCCTCCCACTCACACACACCATCTCCTCATCTTGCCCCCTATTTGTCAGTGTTCCCCAAGGTTCAGTTCTAGGACCCCTGCTCTTCTCCATCTACACCTTAGGCCTGGGACAGCTCATAGAGTCTCATGGCTTTCAGTATCACATACTGTATATGCCGATGACACACAGATCTACCTCTCTGGACCCGATATCTCCTCCCTACTAACCAAAATCCCACTATGTCTGTTCGCTATATCATCCTTCTTCTCTGCTAGATTTCTAAAACTTAACATGGACAATGTAACATACCTGGCGGTGTGCTTGCATAGTGCACCACCTCCCACTATGCAAGACGTAATCTTACCCATCAGTCCAGCCTACAAACCTTGCTCCAGTTCATGTGTGCATGTCTCTTGTCTGATTGCTTAGGGCGGCGGTCCGGTTACTTCCTGATTCTCATAGCTGCTGTGGGTGTGCTCCTAATGCATCCCCAGCCTATTGCTGTGAGTCACTGGATATTTAAACCCCTTCCACCCAGAAGGAGGTGCCTGAGCATCACCTTCACTCAGTTTGTCTTTGCAACTGAATTGCCAGGTCCTGTATCTTGTCTGTTTCCGCCACTCTGGGAGCTGCATACCCAGACCTGTTATCTCTGACTTCTAGTCTGTTTCCGCCATTCTGGGTGCTGCATACCCAGACCTGTTTCCTGTGACTTCTAGTCTGTTTCTGCCAACCTGGGGGCTGCATACCCAGGCCTGTTATCTCTGACTTCTAGTCTGTTTCTGCCACTCTGGGGGCTGTATACCCAGGCCTGTTACCTGTGACTTCTAGTCTGTTTCTGCCACCCTGGGGGCTGTATACCCAGGCTCGTTCTTGTATCTCGTTGCAGAATCAGTTCCTGTCTGAGCTGTCTACTAGCCTGTTACCTGTTTGTCTCTATGTCCGTACCTTCACTTTTATTGCAGTGTCTGAACCTGCACCTAACTCCAACTCGTTGTCTCAGTACTTCTGTTTGTGAGTTTTGTGTCCACTCGCTACTTCATAGCAAGTACATTGTGTGTATCTGGTTCTGCTTGTCCCTTTTCCCTTCCTCCGTATCTACCTCCTGTGTTCTAGCCATCTTCCTGTATTTTCCAGTCTGTTCCATGTGAACAGAGTCCTGTCCTCTCTGCCTGCACCTTCAGCCCTGTTCGGCTCTGCTTGCTCACCGAGCCAGCGGTTTCTCTGCTCTGCCTTGCCCACCGCTCCGGCGGTTCCGCTCTGCTCTGCCTTGTCCACCGCACCTGCGCTTTCGCTCTGCTCTGCCTTGTCCACCACACCTGCGGTTTTGCTCTGCTCTGCCTTGTCCACCGCACCTGCGATTCCGCTCTGCTCTGCCTTGTCCACCGCACCTGCACTTTCGCTCTGCTCTGCCTTGTCCACCACACCTGCGGTTTTTCTCTGCTCTGCCTTGTCCACCGCACCTGCGGTTCCGCTCTGCTCTGCCTTGACCACCGCTCCGGTGGTTCCTCTCTGCTCTGCCTTGACCACCGCTCCGGCGGTTCATCTCTGCTCTGCCTTGACCACTGCTCCGGCGGTTCCTCTCTGCTCTGCTTTGTCCTCCGCTCCAGCGGTTTCGCTTTACACTGCTTGTCTACTGAATCTGCGGCTCTGTTTCTGTCTCCCAGTCTGTACTGGACCCTATCCAGCCTGTGCTCCAACCTGCTAGTACCTCCCTGTCTGCACTCCAGCCGTGCTTGCCAGTATCTCCCTGTCTGCACTCCAGCCGTGCTTGCCAGTACCCACCTGTCTGCATACCAGCCGTGCTTTCCAGTGCCCACCTGTCTGCATACCAGCCGTGTCTGCCAGTGCCCACCTGTCTGCATCCCAGCCGTGCTTGCCAGTACCCATCTGTCTGCATACCAGCTGTGCCTGCTAATACCCACCTGCCTGTATGCCAGTCTAACCTGTCTGCTCCTGCATTCCCCGGTGTGGGTCAACAGTGTGCAAAGCATTCATCAAAGCAAAAGGTGGCTACTTTGAAGAACCTAGAATATAAGACATATTTTCAGTTGTTTCGCACGTTTTTGTTAAGTATATAATTCCACATGTGTTAATTCATAGTTTTGATGCCTTCAGTGTGAATGTACAATTTTCATAGTCAAGAAAATACAGAAAAATCTTTAAATGAGAAGGTGTGTCCAAACTTTTGATCTGTACTGTATCTTAGTCTCCCGGGACATACCCGCACGCAACCTCCGGTCCTCACAAGATCTCCTTCTCTACTCCCTTCTTATCTCCTCTTCCCACAATCGCATACAAGATTTCTCCCGTGCATCCCCCTACTCTGATACGCTCTACCCCAACATATCAGACTCTCTCCTACCGTGGAAACCTTCAACAGGAACCTGAAGACCCACCTCTTCCGACAAGCGTACAACCTGCAGTAACCACTGCTGCATCATACCACTGCAGGACCAGCCCCACCCTCACCTACTGTATCCTTACCCATCCCTTGTAGACTGTGAGCCCTCGCGGGCAGGGTCCTCGCTCCTCCTGTACCAGTCGCCATCACATTTTGTTCAAGATTATTGTAATTGTTTTCACTATTTATACCCCTTTCTTATATGTAAAGCGCCATGGAATAAACGGCGCTATAATAATAATAAGTAATAAATAATAATAATAATAATAGCATCCAACTTTTATGGATGCATTGTAATTTTGTGACATAGAAAACTGTAAACTGGTCTTGTAAATGATTAATAGTGATGATCAAGCACTAAAATGCTCGAGTGCTCGGTACTCAAACTGATCAGGTCGGATGCTCGGACGCGCTCGACTCAAATATCAAGTATAATGGAGGTCAATGGGAATCTCAAGCATTTTTCCGGAAGACACAAACAAGAGGGCTAAAATGGATGGAAACAGCGCTCAAATGGAATGGGAACAGAATGGGGAAGACGTCTGGACTCATCTCTGACTCCCAGGTTTTGGCTGGGAACAATGTTGTCAGAGTGTTACTCCACTTTTACGGACTGACAATAAAACATACCAAACTGAAGATAAAATTAATATTACAGGAAAAAATGTTAGGAAATATTCGTTCCTGTATAATGAATTGTATGTATGGCAAAATTAAAAAGAGAAAAATGCCTCCTCCACCCCTTAATTGCCATCTCTCCTCGTATTTCCCCATTGCCTATGACTACAGTTGATGACATAGTAGAGGGGGAAATAAAACTACACCCACCGGTAGTCATAGATAAAAGTAATTTTAACATTTTACTACCTTATCTGGGCATGTGGTGTATGTGACATGGCTAGACCCAGAGGGACTCCGATACACCCTATTAGACATAAAGGAGGGCCTCACATGCCTTCTGTTAAAATTGTTAGGCAGTGGGACTCCTAGACTCATAAAGCCTATGTACTAAGTGCAAGGGCTGCCAAAAATTAGAAGGAGGGACTGCAATACACCCTGGAAGACAAATAGAGGAGGGTCTCAGAAAACATTGTTTTACCTATTTTTAAGGAGTGGGACTCCTAGACAGTTAAAGCCTATGTACTAAGTGCAAGGGCTGCCAAAAATTACAAGGAGGGACTGCGATACACCCTGTGTTTCTACAATTGTACTTCACATGAAGGCATTATGTGTTTAGTATAGATACGTGTATGCACTATTTCCTTAGTGCCACCAAGAACCATTTGATGTTTCTAATAAAGTTTTTTTAGTCTGACACCTTATTTGGCTAATAATAATAATAATAATATTTTTTGAACACTATGACCTAGGTGTTTTTCTTTTGGGCTACCCTGGAAGACACGTAGAGGAGGGCCTCAGAAAACTGGTAAAGCCTATGCACTAAGTGCAAGGGCCGAAAAACATTTACCCCTGGGGGTATACATATATATGTAAGATAATTGTAGAGGTAGGCCTCATACATTTCCTGAAAAAATTATGAAGGGGGGCATCATACATACCCTCTAAAAATTTGGAACCAGGGCCGCCTGTTTAGTCTCTAAAAATTATGAGTGAGGGCCGCCTGATGACCCTCTAAAAATTATGAGAGAGGGCCGCATGCCTTGCGTATTTTAAATTACATATATATTATATGCCTGCAAACTTTCCGACATTAATAGGGAAAAGAAAATATGAAGACCTGAAAAGGACTTATGTTTTTAGGTTGCAGCAGCAGTATATCTATAGAAAGACTGTAAGGTAATAAACCCTACATGCCTCTAATCCAAAACCATCCCTCCTCCACCAGCTATCCCTACACTGAATGCAGGTAACAGCGGTTTTTCTAGAGAAAGGACAATATGTAGCCCTGAAAACGACTTTTGTTTTAATGGTGCAGCAGTGGTATACAAGTACCGCAATAGCAATTAAACGCTGTCTATATGCCTGCTCTAATCTAAGCTAGGCCTCCTAGATCAATTATTCCTGAACTGCTTTCCGAGGAGGGTGGGCCGAGCATCGCATCACCAGGTCTTATATAAGACCCTATGACACAATGCGGCCTGCCAATCATAGAAATGCCAGTAGCCAACATGGCTACGGCATTACCATGTATGGCAGGTAATCCCTGCATGTTTATTGGCTGTCTAACGTGATACTCGATCGAGTAATGAGCATACCCGAGTACCCCAATGCTCATTCGAGAATCGAGCAGGGGTAAGCTTGCTCATCACTATTAATAGCTGCTGATGTAAAAAATGGATTGTACACTGACAGCACATTGATTGCATGTAACACCATTGCCAGCTCGCCTGCATCGTTTCCCTTCCTCCTCCATACAGGCATGCTGGCAAACTCACTGCTTTGGCCTCGCAGCATGGTTCCCTTTCTGCTGGCATGTCTCCTGCTTCTGTATGCCACACTTCCTGGCAGCTTGCCTACTGTGTGCGCGGGACCGCTTCCCCATTCTTAAAGGGGCAGCACGTGCACATAATAAAATTCCCTCAGTGAATAGCTGGGAAGCAATTAGTATAATGACCTCACCTGCTGGATGGCTCTCAGCCTATTGCTAAGAGACACCCTGTATAAAAGACTCCTTCTCACTTAGGGAGTCACTGAAGCAACAGCTTTCATTACTATGTAGTTTCCCCGACTAGTGAGTTGTTAGGTCCTCTGGTCCTGGTGTGGCCAGGTCCGGACCCTGAATCCCTGGTCCGTGTGTGGCCAGTGCCTGAACATTGTCCCTTGGTCCTGGTGTGACCAGTCCTGTTTTTGAAGTCCCCTGGTCCTGGTGTGGACAGTTCCCCGAGCACTGTCCATTGGTCCTGGAATGGCGAATCCTGCTCCTGGAGTCCCCTGGTCCTGGTGCGGCCAATGTCCAAACATTGCCGCCTGGTCCTGGTGCGCCCAGTTCCCTGAACATTGCCCCCTGGTCCTGGTCCGGCCAGTTCCCTGAATATTGTCCCCTGGTCCCGGTGTGGTCAGTGTCCGAACATTTCCCTATCCATGTATCCGACTGCTACAACGTATCCCAGAAGAATCCCCCTGAATCTCTGTGTCAGTATCCGTTCTGCAGTAAACCTGAACTTATTTTATTAGTCTGAATGGAGCCATAGTCTGTGTCAACTAACATTATCCCTGGGGTCAGCTGCTGTAGTATCAGCATCTGCCTAGGAGTGGTACCTGGCGGCTACCTGCAGCCCAGTCTGTTTCCACCATCTGGAGCTGCAGTGAACACCAGGTAGCATCTTAGCTACACCCCTATCTAGGCAGACCCGACCCTGTGGTACAGTGTGTCCACTAGTCCACTTGCACCACCGGGTGGTGTAGCATTGCACATGGATGACAAGTGAGATAAAAGTCGTTTCACTTTTCTGGATGAAATTCTAAATGATTTTTTATGCTGTCATGTGAACCTAGCATGATCAGAGCAGGGAGAAGCCACCAAGGACTGACCTCAGATTAGTCTGCCGAGTAACATGGCACTGATTCATCAATGTCTTTATGCCCAAAAAGAGCTGTTGTTTTCCCTGCGCCAAAAATCTCACTCCAGTCATGGAGGTTCATGCCACTCATCAGATGCTCCAGATTCATGAGTATGCATGCAACTCTTCATGAATCAGGAGCATCTGACTATCAGACCCTTGATCAAGACCGGTCTTGATAAATTTCGTCCACAGTCTCTAGACAACTTTGCAAAGTATCTTTATTCTGGAATGTGACAATGCTTAAGAGTAAGACATACCTGGCTGCAATTGACGTGCCCAAGGGATGGGGACTCGGCGTCCGGGCCTTGCTGTTTGGTTTTGGGGGATGCCGCAGTGGCCGGCTCCCAGGGCCGTACCCTGGGGTCAGTCTTAAAAGCAAGAAATAATGGGGGAAAAGGTGTATGGGAAAGGGGAAAGTTTGTGACGCCTCCCGTGGAGTCTGGTGAGGATCACCAGCGCTGCTACAGTCCTCTGAGGCCGGTGGTCAGGCAGCTTAGTTGGTGCGGCTCCCTACAGGTGGAGCGGGGCCTCAGGGCAGCGTAGGAGAGGGGATGCCGGACAGAGGAGACCCAGCCGGGACAGGAGAAGAATAGGCACACTCACAACAGTTCACTTCAGTACCTTTACTGGTGGTGTTTCAGGCACGATCCAGGGCACTGTAGGGTGAAGGGTGCATATCGGGACTCTCCCCAGTGAGCGGGTGTGGGGCCTCCCGTTTCTTGCCTTTTCCTGATAAGTTTTTGACCTGCCTGGAGCAAGGCCTAACTTAGTCTCTGTCTTGCACCGGCTGACCTGGTGGTAGGGCCTTCTGTTGGAGATCACACTCCCTGGTCTCTTGGGCCTCAGTGACTCCTGACCCTGGTATATCAGTCAGCTTTTGGTGTTCCTGGGACATGTAGTTCGCCAGGGGTTCCGGTTGTTTCTGCTGGTCCTTGAGATCCTTGCAGACACGGACCCGGTGTCCAGTAAATGGTTGTGGGGTGAGCTGGTTAAGCTCCTCTGCCCCCTATGTAGCTCACTTACTCCACTTGCCTTCGGCCTCGCTCGGGGCCCTCACTAGGCTTCACACTGGCAGTAGGCCTCACTACTCTTCACCGCTCTTATGGCGTCGGCACGCCTTAGGCTCACTAACCTGAGCTCCCTGAGTCTAGGCTGGACTGACAACTTCTCTGGCTGCAGCAGACTGACCTCCTCACAGACTAGACTGAACTGCCTAGCTCCACCTTCCCTTTTTATATCCCTATCCGGGCTCCCTCTGCTGGTCTGAGGTGGAAGGTGCAGGTGTGTGTATGCTATGAGGGCCTATTGTGGAGGAATCCGTCCATGCACCCCTCTAGGATCTGTGGCACCAATACGCAACAGGGCACCACACAATCATGCAGCCAATGTCTTGTTCATGCTGCGGTTCAGGTAGCATGAATCTGATGACAGTAGTCACATTATTAAAAAAATGAGGGTAACAATTTACCTCTACTGTGAATGCAATAAATACTGTATATCTCCATTAACTTTATTTTTGGAAAATCATGTAATTTAATTTGTATAGTTAGTGTCATTGTACTATATGCCTTTGACGCGCCCCCTGGGCCGTGGGGTACCCGGTGCCGGGCCGGTGGATGCTGGGGAAAAGTCACAGTGGCGATGACCCAGTCCGTGACCCAGGGCGGTCAATAAAAGGGGTTATGTATAGGGGATTTATAGAGGTTTTATAGAGTTTGTGACGCCACCTGTGGAGTGCGGCTAAAGGGAGCCGCCGCTGCGGAGTAGTCCTCTGAAGCTGATGTTACTGCAGCAGGGATGGTGTGGCTCTCCACAGGATGAGCTAGCTCCAGGGCAGTGTAGATATTGCAGGTTGTGCTGGACGTTGTAGTGCAGGGATTGATGACGCAGCAAGAAACACAGAGACAAGGAAATGCAGTCCCAGGGTCTTTACCTGTGCTATTTAGACAAGCCGGGACTAGGGTACTGGATAGAAGTGGAAGTCCGGGCAGCCTGAAAGCAAGTAAAGAATCCTCCTTACCAGGTGAAGTTGGAGGCCTTCCCTTTCCACTAAACTCTTTGGCCCTGCTGCTTGTAGCTGTGCGGTGGCCCTCGTCCCTGAGTGCGGCGTTTCTGTGCTCACCCGTATGACAGGCAGCTCGGGCCTTGCTGGGGCGTCGCTCCAACGTGGCGGTGCTGGACCCTGCGGTGCTGCTGAGCCTCCAGGCGTCTGATGGGCCAGGAGACCTGCAGTCTCCTGCCCTCCGGTTTCTGCAGCTGGGCCTTCAGTGCCCCACAGCCTCGGACTCTGGTGTCCGATTCTTCTGTGCGGTACTGCTGGGGTGAGCTGCCGCGCAGCTCCAGTCCCCAGCTCCTCTCTCCTCGACGTCCTCTCTTCAACTCCTGACACTAAGACTAACTAACCCCGCCCCCAGATCCCAGTTGCCAAGGGGAGGGGGCTCCCCTTGCTGGTCTGGAGCCAGGAAAGTGTTGCATGTTTAGTATCCCTGACAAGGGGATCCCTGCTTGCTTCCAGGCATGGCATTACCTCTTTTGAGGGAGGCAAAGCCACTGTGGCAACCGGACCCCCGGGGTGCCACACCTTCACTATCTGATGCCGGTTCTGCGACTTGTAAATGTTAGTAAGAAATGTGGTTTATTCCACTTCTAGCCCATGTATACACAGAGCGGACACACAATGGATTTTCAGTTTGGATTTTCAAAATGGAAAATCTGCAGTACATTACTGCACCAGCATAGATTTTATGAAATGTCATCCACATGTGCAAGAGACCTTTTGCAGTAGAAATTGACCAGCGCTACATGTCAATTTATACTGTGAATTTGTACTGCAGATTTCATCCTTCGCAATGCATAGAGTGAAATCTACAGCAAATATTCTGTTACAAAAGTTGTTTCAAATTTGTTTTCCACTTTCAAATTAAACTGTGAAGAGTCCACAGTGGATCAGTTTCTGAGATAGTTCTCATCTAAGGCATTTCCTTTAAGGCTGTGTGCCCACAATGCGTTTTTGGTGCGTTTTTTTATGCGGATTTGCAGCGTGGAAACGCTACAGAAATGCATTGCATACCTTATCCCATGAATTCCTATGACATTCTGCAAGTTCTGTGCACATGGTCAGGATTTTTTCTGCGTGGATTTTACTCACAGAAAAAATTTGGACATGACCAATTCTTGTGCGTTTCTGCATGCATATTTGCCTATACAGTGCATTGGAAAAACGCATGGCAAATCCGCATGCAAAAACGCATCAAAAACACGTCAAAAACGCATGTAAGAACCGCATGCATTTTTCTGCCAAGGAGATGCAGAAATGCTCAGGAAAATTTCTGCTTCATTTCTGTATCGTGGGCACTAAGCCTGAGGCTAAGTGCACACGATGCGTATTTGAAGCGGAAAATTTCCGCTTCATTTCCGCATGTCCTTTTTCCTGGAAAAAGCATGCGGAATTTGGCATGCGTTTTTCACGCGTAATTCGCGCGTTTTGCACATGCGGAATTGCCTTGCGTTTTCTACTGCATTGTAGATGGCAATACCGCATGCGTAAATGCACAAAGAATTGACATGCTGCGTAATTTTCCGCACAACAAAACGCTGCGGAAAATTCCACAGCGTGGGCATTACAATTGCGGAATGCCATAGGGGACCATAGCAGAAGGCTAACATGCGTAATTCATGCGTTTACGCTGTGGAATTTTCCGCACAAAATACGCATGAAATACGCATCGTGTGCACTTAGCCTTAGGCTATGTGCCCACGATGCAGAAATGCTGCATATTTTTACGCTTCTCCCTGGCAGGAAAAACGCATTCGTTTTTTACATGCGTTTTTCCCGCCAGGTAGAAGCGTTTGTGAAGCGTCTTTGCATGCATTTCTGCATGCGGGTAATCAAGCGCTTTTCCAAGCGATTTTAGCATCACTTGGAAAAGTGCTTGACAACTTGTTCACACTATATAAATCCATGCAACCGGCATATATAGTGTGACCAAGTAATAGTTAAAAAAAAGAATAAGAATGGTAAAAAAAAAAAAGATTATACTCACCTTCCGGTGTCTTCCCAGTGTCATCTCTGCTGCGTCCGGTCTCTTGCAATGCTCGGGGTGGTGTGAAGGACCTGTGGTGACGTCATTGAGTTATGTGATGGGTCACATGACTCAGTGACGTCATGGCAGGTCCTTTACAACAGCGCGAGCATTGCAAGAGACCGGACGGCGTGGACAAAACACCGGGAGGACATCGGAAGGTGAGTATAAACTTTATTTTTTATTTTAAATTCTTTTTTTTACAGATTCTATGGTATCTGGGTCTGGATAAGACTCTCCTCTCCTCCAGACTTGGGTACCATCCGCACATTAGAACGCGGCAATTACGCAAGTACAGATGCAGTCGTGCGGAATTGGCGCATTCTAATGCAAGTCAATGGTGGTGAAAACGCAGCGCTTCCGCAAAATTAATGGACATGCTGCAAATTTTTGAGCGCAGCATAAACGCTGCGGAAAAATACGCAGCATGGGCATTGAAAGTGCGGAATTGCATTGGAGACCATGGGGGAAGGTTTACCGAGCGTTTCCCAAGAGTTTACACTGCGGAAATTCCGCAGCGTAAACGCTTGAAAAACGCATCGTGGGCACACAGCCTTAGGCTATGTGCCCACGATGCAGAAATGAAGCAGAAAATTTCTGCAGCATTTCTGCATGGTCTTGGCAGTCAAAAACGCTTGGGGATTTTACACGCGTTTTTGCAGCATTTTTACATGCGGATTTGACTTGCGTTTTTCAAGTCCATTGGGACCTCAAATCCGCATTCAGAAACGCACAAATAATGGACATGCTGGACGTGCATGGGCACAGAACACGCAGGTTTTCATTGGGGATCATGGGGCACGGATTACCAAGCGTTTTTAAAGCGTTTCTGCTGTGGAAATTCTGCATCAAAAACGCTTGATAAACGCATGGTGGGCACACAGCCTTAGGCTTAATTAACAATTAAGGCTGTGTGCCCACGATGAGTTTTTGGTGCGGATTTGCAGCGCGGAAACGCTCCAGAAACGCATTGCATACCTTATCCCATGACTTCCTATGACATTCTGCAAGTTCTGTGCACATGGTCAGGATTTTTTCTGCGCAGATTTTACTCGCAGAAAAAATCTGGACATGACCAATTCTTGTGCGTTTCTGCATGCGTATTTCCCTATACAAAGCATTGGAAAAACGCATGGCAAATCCACCTGCAAAAACGCATCAAAAACGCGTCCAAAACCGCATGCGTTTTTCTGCCAAGGAGATGCAGAAATGCTCAGAAAATTTCTGCTTCATTTCTGCAAGTCCTCTCCCGGAAAAACGCATGCGGAATTCCGCACGCGTTTATCGCGCGTTTTTCTCGCGCTTATCGCGCGTTTTCCACATGAAGAATTGCCTTGCGTTTTTTATGCATTGGACAAAGGCAATTCCACTTGCGGAAACGCAAAATTAATTGACATGCTGCGGATTTTTGAACGCAGCATAAACGCTGCGGAAAAATCCGCAGCATGTGCATAGAACTTGCGGAATCCCATTGGGGACCATGGGGGGCGGAGTACCAAGCGTTTTACAAGCGTTTCCGCTGCGGAAATTCCGCATCAAAAACGCTTGTAATCCGCAACGTGGTCACGCAGCCTAATTTAAAAGGTCCTTAAAAGGTCATATAGATGGGAGTTATTAAGATATGACAACTCCTTTAAGTTTATATACAGTGAGGAAAATATTTAGATTTGAGAGTCCTCAGTGGTCTGAGGAGCACATTCCTTAGTTGATATAAAAAGACATAAATCCATGTGACACATTCATCCCTGTACTGTCAAAGGATGTCATTAGTTTGTATTCCCAGTAATTTCATGTCCATGATGCTGTGATCAGGGATACAAAAATGTTTTGCCACAGGTAGATCTATTCTTTTTCTTTTATTGTGTGGCAATGAGAATTCATCCTTGTTCTAAGTTTTTGTCCTGTCTCCCCTACTATTTCAATATTTACGGCCATATCTGTTTATCCCTCTCCCATACTAATAGTTCTGCTTTACGTCACTTGTCTCATCTATTGCGCTATTTCTGTGTCTTGCTGTGGATAAATATGTGACTCTTCAGATTTTGTGTTATACTATGCCTGATGAAGAGACCTGAGTAGTCTCGAAAGCTTGCAATTTGTTATCATCTTTTCAGTTAGGCATTAAAAGGTATCAACCACTGAGGACTCTCAAATCTAAATTTTTTCCACCTACTGGATAACAAGCTACAAAGTTATATATTTTTCCTATACAGTGAGGATTCACTCTCTTTGGCAGATGGCAGTGTTTACACGGGAACAAGGTTCTTGTATTAAACAGTGAGCGGTTTATTAAATGTCCATAAACAGTTCACAGCTCACAAAACAAAATAGCTTTTCCTTGGTATAAAGAGTATGACAAAACTAAAATAGTCCATAAAGCAATACGGGCTCACCCACTCAGGTTAAGGTTCACACTTTCAATTCCTGGCAGAAAATAAAAACCATTAGAGTCCTTCCCTTCTCTCACAAATAGACAACATCTGAGACAGCACAGTTGCCTATTAAATGGGCTGAGAAGCCTCGATTGGACATTTGGGAGCAGCCAGCCCCATCCAACTCTTCTAGATACTTTTAAAACCCGGACACAAATCAGCACTCAATAAAAAAAAGCCTCTCACTAACGATGCAGGAGCCTGCTTTCCCGGGCTTCACATCCCTGAGGCTAACCAGCTAGTAGGTGACACATACAGTGCTGGTCACTATTATTTGCACCCCTTCATTTTTTCATAGACTGTACAATATCTTCAGAAATAAATTGAAATGTACCAAAGTTATATCCTCATGCTTTTTTAATTAGTGGTCCAGAGTAATATAACAATAAACATTGGTTTTCAACTTCCATGTTGCAATTTCAAAAAAGAAACAGAATAAACAGCATGTGCAGCAATAAAGGCATGCCTAATTAATACATGGTTGCACATCCTTTGGCATTGATGACAGCCTTCAAATTTTTCTTGTAGCCATGTATAAGGTTCTCTCACTTCTCAGCTGTAATTTTCTCCCACTCTTCCTTTGCAGTTTGTCCAAGCTCTTGAAGGTTTGCAGAGTTCTTTTTCCCAATGGCAGATTTCACCTCACCCCAAAGATTTTCAATGTGATTAAGGTCAGGACTAGTGTTGAGCCACCCCCGTAGTGTTCGGGTTCGGTTCGGTTCGTCGAACACCGGGATGTTCGAGGAACTGTTCGTCGAACTGTTCGTCGAACACCTTAGAACACCGTCGAACACCGTTAAAACCAATGGCAGGCAAACAAAAACACATAGAAACACATAGAAAACACCTTCAAAGGTGTCCAAAAGCTGACAAACTGCTCAGAAGACGCTTTCTTTAAAAAAGCCGGCCGGCAATTCAGCAGCGGCATACACCGGTACCCGACAATTTAAACAAAAAGGAATAGAGCCTCACACATAGATTAGATAGATAGAAACATGTCAGTCACATATATATGAAGTACAGTGACAGTGTTGCTTACTGTACTTGTCATTTAGTGTAAAGGATTTATTAAAAAATATAATAGTGTTTTCATGCACTGTCTCTTTAAAAAAGCCGGCCGGCAATTCAGCAGCGGTATCCGACAATTTATAACAGACAGAATAGAGCTTCACACATAGATTAGATAGATAGAAACATGTCAGTCACATATATATGAAGTACAGTGACAATGTTGCTTACTGTACTTGTCATTTAGTGTAAAGGATTTATTAAAAAAAGTAATAGTGTTTTCATGCACCGTCTCTTTAAAAAAGCCGGCCGGCAATTCAGCATCTGTACCCGACAATTTATAACAGACAGAATAGAGCTTCACACATAGATTAGATAGATAGAAACATGTCAGTCACATATATATGAAGTACAGTGATAGTGTTGGTTACTGTACTTGTCATTTAGTATTAAAATAAAGGATTTATTATTAAAAAAAATTGGCGTGGGGTTCCCCTTAATTTTAGTCTCTAGCGGAGGTTAAGCAGACAGCTGGGGCAGATGTTTGAAGCCTGGGAAGGGGGTAATACCCACGGAGCTTCCCAGGCTACTAATATGAGCCCCCAGCTGAATACATAGCCTTTACTAGCTATTAAAATGGGGGACCCCCCCAAAAAAATGACGTGGGGTCCCCCCTAATTTAATAGCTAGCAAAGGCTAGGCAGACAGCTGGGGGCTGATATTAATAGCCCAGGAAGGGTGCCATGAATATTGGCCCCCTCCCAGGCTAGAAACACCAGCCGTCAGCCGCCCCAGAAATGGCGCATTCATAGGATGCGCCAATTCTGGCACTTAGCCTCGCTCTTCCACGCTGCCCTGGTGCGGTGGCAGGGGGTAATAGGGCTGGGGTTGATGTCAGCTTATAATGCCAGCTGACATCAAGCCCAGGTTAGTAATGGAGAGGCGTCTATAAGACACCCCCATTACTAACCCCATAGTCAAAGTTAAAAGAAAACACAAACACCCAGAATAAAGTCCTTTAATTGAAATAAAGACACAATCCTTTATTGTTCTAAATTAAACCATACTTACCATCACGCCCATTCCAGCTGAAGCCAACGATCTCCTGCAATAAAAGAAAAATAATAAAGCAACATCATCCTTACCTTTCCATGGTTCCCACGACAGCTTCAGCTCTGCTACATCGAGATGACAGGCTGGACCGCAGCAGAACGCCGCCATCCAGCCTGTCATCCCGCAGACACTGAGAAGCGCAGGCTTGCTTGCGCTCTGCAGTGTCTGGCTGTGACGGCATAAACATGAGACGAGTTCATGTCCAATGAACTCGGCGCACCTCATGCACGTCACTGACAGCGTGGGAAAATTCTCACGCTGAAGCGCTGAGTGCAGGAGAATTCTCCCACGCTGTCAGTGACGTGCATAAGGTGAGCTCATGTCCAATGAACTCAGCTCACCTCCTGCACGTCACTGACAGCGTGGGAGAATTCTCCTGCACTCAGCGCTTCAGCGTGAGAATTCTCCCACGCTGAAGCGCTGAGTGCAGGAGAATTTTCCCACGCTGTCAGTGACGTGCATAAGGTGAGCTCATGTCCAATGAACTCAGCTCACCTCCTGCACGTCACTGACAGCGTGGGAGAATTCTCCTGCACTCAGCTCTTCAGCGTGAGAATTCTCCCACGCTGAAGCGCTGAGTGCAGGAGAATTTTCCCACGCTGTCAGTGACGTGCATGAGGTGAGCCGAGTTCATTGGACATTAACTCGGCTCATCTGGATGCCCTCACAGAGAGACACTGTGGAGCGCAAGCAAGCCTGCGCTTCTCAGTGTCTGCGGGATGACAGGCTGGATGGCAGCGTTCTGCTGCGGTCCAGCCTGTCATCTCGATGTAGCAGAGCTGAAGCTGTCATGGGAACCACGGAAAGGTAAGGATGATGTTGCTTTATTATTTTTCTTTTATTTCAGGAGATCGTTGGCTTCAGCTGGAATGGGTGTGATGGTAAGTATGGTTTAATTTAGAACAATAAAGAATTGTGTGTTTATTTCAATTAAAGGACTTTTTTCTGGGTGTTGTGTTTTTTTTAAATACTTTACTAGAAATTCATGGTGGTCATGTCTAATATTGGCGTGACCCCATGAATTTTGGGCTTAGGGCCAGCTGATAATGCCAAGCTGGCCCTAACCCCTTTATTACCCAGTGAGCCACCGCATCAGGGCCCTGGATGAGTTGGGTACAGCGCCAGAAGATGGCGCTTCTATGAACGCGCCATTTTCCGGGGTGGCTGCGGACTGCAATTTGCAGCGGGGGTGGCCCAGAAAGCTTGGGCCTCCCTGCGCTGCGGATTCCAGCCCCCAGCTGCATAGTTGTACCTGACTGGACACAAAAACAGGGCGAAGCCCCACGTCAATTTTCTTTAAATTATTTCATGAAATAATTAAGAAAAAAAGGGCTTCCCTATATTGTTGTGTCCGGCCAGGTACAAATAGGCAGCTGGTGGTTGGGGGCAGCCCGTTCCTGCCTGCTGCACCTGACTGGACACAAATATAGTGCGAAGCCCCACGTCAATTTTTTTTTAATTATTTCATGAATTTCCTGAAATAATTTAAAAAAATTGAAGTGGGGCTTCGCACTATATTTGTGTCCAGCCAGGTACAGCAGGCAGGAACGGGCTGCCCCCATCCACCAGCTGCCTATTTATACCTGGCCGGACACAACAATATAGGGAAGGCCTTTTTTTCTTAATTATTTCATGAATTTCATGAAATAATTAAAAAAAATTGAAGTGGGGCTTCGCACTATATTTGTGTCCAGCCAGGTACAGCAGGCAGGAATGGGTGGCCCCAACCACCAGCTGCCTATTTGTACCTGGCCGGACACAACAATATAGGGAAGGCCTTTTTTTCTTAATTATTTCATGAATTTCATGAAATAATTAAAAAAAATTGAAGTGGGGCTTCGCACTATATTTGTGTCCAGCCAGGTACAGCAGGCAGGAACGGGCTGCCCCCAACCACCAGCTGACTATTTGTACCTGGCCGGACACAACAATATAGGGAAGGCCTTTTTTTCTTAATTATTTCATGAATTTCATGAAATAATTAAAAAAAAAATACGTGGGGCTTCGCCCTATTTTTGTGTCCAGCCAGGTACAACTAGGCAGCTGGGGGCTGGAATCTGCAGCGCAGGGAGGCCCAAGCTTTCTGGGCCCCCCCCGCTGCAAATTGCAGTCCGCAGCCACCCCGGAAAATGGCGCGTTCATAGAAGCGCCATCTTCTGGCGCTGTACCCAACTCATCCAGGGCCCTGGTGCGGTGGCTCACTGGGTAATAAAGGGGTTAGGGCCAGCTTGGTATTATCAGCTGGCCCCAAGCCCAAAATTCATGGGCTCACGCCAGTATTAGACATGACCGCCATGAATTTCTAGTAAAGTATTTAAAAAAAACACAACACCCAGAATAAAGTCCTTTAATTGAAATAAACACACAATTCTTTATTGTTCTAAATTAAACTATACTTACCATCACGCCCATTCCAGCTGAAGCCAACGATCTCCTGCAATAAAAGAAAAATAATAAACCAACCTCATCCTTACCTTTCCATGGTTCCCACGACAGCTTCAGCTCTGCTACATCGAGATGACAGGCTGGACCGCAGCAGAACGCTGCCATCCAGCCTGTCATGCCGCAGACACTGAGAAGAGCAGGCATGCTTGCGCTCCTCAGTGTCTCGCTGTGACGGCATCCAGATGAGCCGAGTTCATGTCCAATGAACTCAGCTCACCTCATGCACGTCACTGACAGCGTGGGAAAATTCTCACGCTGAAGTGCTGAGTGCAGGAGAATTGTCCCACGCTGTCAGTGACGTGCATGAGGTGAGCTCATGTCCAATGAACTCAGCTCACCTCATGCACCTCACTGACAGCGTGGGAAAATTCTCCTGCACTCAGCGCTTCAGCGTGAGAATTCTCCCACGCTGTAAGTGACGTGCATGAGGTGCGCCGAGTTCATTGGACATGAACTCGTCTCATCTTTATGCCGTCACAGCCAGACACTGCAGAGCGCAAGCAAGCCTGCGCTTCTCAGTGTCTGCGGGATGACAGGCTGGATGGCGGCGTTCTGCTGCGGTCCAGCCTGTCATCTCGATGTAGCAGAGCTGAAGCTGTCGTGGGAACCATGGAAAGGTAAGGATGAGGTTGCTTTATTATTTTATTTTTATTACAGGAGATCGTTGGCTTCAGCTGGAATGGGCGTGATGGTAAGTATGGTTTAATTTAGAACAATAAAGAATTGTGTCTTTATTTCAATTAAAGGACTTCATTCTGGGTGTTTGTGTTTTTTTTAACTTTGACTATGGGGTTAGTAATGGGGGTGTCTTATAGACGCCTCTCCATTACTAACCTGGGCTTGATGTCAGCTGGCATTATAAGCTGACATCAACCCCAGCCCTATTACCCCCTGCCACCGCACCAGGGCAGCGTGGAAGAGCGAGGCTAAGTGCCAGAATTGGCGCATCCTATGAATGCGCCATTTCTGGGGCAGCTGACGGCTGGTGTTTCTAGCCTGGGAGGGGGCCAATATTCATGGCTCCCTTCCTGGGCTATTAATATCAGCCCCCAGCTGTCTGCCTAGCCTTTGCTAGCTATTAAATTAGGGGGGACCCCACGTCATTTTTTTTGGGGGGTCCCCCATTTTAATAGCTAGTAAAGGCTATGTATTCAGCTGGGGGCTGATATTAGTAGCCTGGGAAGCGCCGTGGGTATTACCCCCTTCCCAGGCTTCAAACATCTGCCCCAGCTGTCTGCTTAACCTCTGCTAGAGCCTAAAATTAAGGGGAACCCCACGCCAATTTTTTTAATAATAAATCCTTTATTTTAATACTAAATGACAAGTACAGTAACCAACACTGTCACTGTACTTCATATATATGTGACTGACATGTTTCTATCTATCTAATCTATGTGTGAAGCTCTATTCTGTCTGTTATAAATTGTCGGGTACAGATGCTGAATTGCCGGCCGGCTTTCTTAAAGAGACGGTGCATGAAAACACTATTATTTTTTTTAATAAATCCTTTACACTAAATGACAAGTACAGTAAGCAACACTGTCACTGTACTTCATATATATGTGACTGACATGTTTCTATCTATCTAATCTATGTGTGATTCTCTATTCCTTCTATTCTAAATTGTTGGGTACAGATGCTGAATTGCCGGCCGGCTTTTTTAAAGAGACGGTGCATGAAAACACTATTATTTTTTTTGATAAATCCTTTACACTAAATGACAAGTACAGTAATCAACACTGTCACTGTACTTCATATATAGGTGACTGACATGTTTCTATCTATCTAATCTATGTGTGATTCTCTATTCCTTCTATTCTAAATTGTCGGGTACCGCTGCTGAATTGCCGGCCGGCTTTTTTAAAGAGACGGTGCATGAAAACACTATTATTTTTTTTGATAAATCCTTTACGCTAAATGACAAGTACAGTAAGCAGCACTTTCACTGTACTTCGTATATATGTGGCTGACATGTTTATATCTATCTAATCTATGTGTGAAGCTCTATTCTTTCGGTTCTAAATTGTCGGGTACCGGTGTATGCCGCTGCTGAATTGCCGGCTTTTCATGTTTCACTGTTGGCACTGTTCCCATCGATTTGGGCAATCACTGTAATGCCACAACCACCATGGCTGTGGCATTACAGTGAGTGGCAGACAATCCCTGCATGATTGGTGCTCTAAATAGCACCAGACATGCAGGACACGCTTTTGGTGCACGAACAGTTATCGAACATAACCTCGA
This sequence comes from Phyllobates terribilis, assembly GCF_046119375.1. NCBI lineage: Eukaryota > Metazoa > Chordata > Amphibia > Anura > Dendrobatidae > Phyllobates > Phyllobates terribilis. Next base: position 1,120,428,027 of record NW_027362761.1, on the reverse strand, counting down.
ACAGCCGAATTTTTTGCAAATCGTTCGGGTTCGTCGAACAACTCGAACACCGCCCAAAACAGCTCGAATTTGAGATTGGCGAACAGTTCTAGTCGAACACCGCTCATCTCTAGTCAGGACTCATTGCTGGCCATTTTAAAAGTGTCTATTTTTTCTTTTTCCATCCTTTCCTCTGTACTTTTGGATGTGTGCTTTGGGTCATTGTCTTGCTGGAGGACCCATGAACTTAGACTCAAACCAAGTTTTATTTTACACTGGGTAGGATATTTCGCTCTAAAATCTAATGATAGTTCTCTGATTTCATGATTCCTGTGATACGGTCAAGGCCACCAGTACCAGATGAAGCAAAGCAACGCCCCAGCACTATGGATCCTCCACCGTGCTTAACTGTTTGTAAGGTGTTCTTTTCCTTATAAGCTTCAATGTTCCGTCTGTAAATAAACTGTTGCTTTGCATTGCCAAAAAGCTCTATTTTTGTTTCATCTGTCCGCAGAACATTTTCCCAGAGGGATTATGGTTTGTCAAGATACTCTTTGGCAAAGATCAGTCATTCCTTTTTATGTCTTTTCTTTAGCAATGGCTTCTTCCTTGGTCTTTGCCCATAATGCTCTGCTTGTTTTAGTGTGCAGCGTATGGTACTTTTTGAAACCATGAACCCAGACTGTTCCAGGTTGGCCTTCAGGTCTTTGGATGTTTAACGTAGTGTTTTTTCCACGATTCGCACCAATCTTCGAAGACATCGCTTGTCAATTTTCCTCTTTTCCCCACGTTCAGAGAGGTTCTTGACGGCTCCATGCTTGGCAAACGTCTTAATAACATTGCGCGATGTTGAAACTGGGATACCAAGGTCTTTAGAGTTGGCCTTATACCCTTTAGATGTCTTGTGTTTGCTACTAATAGCAGTTCTGATTACCTCAGACAGCTTCTTTGTCTTCACCATTATGACAAAGGAACAAGGTTTACCATGTGGCTTTTTAAAACACTGAAGTCATCATTCATTGGCTAATTCATGTCACATGGGCACCGACAATTAATCACAGGAGTATCTCTATTGTAATTTACCACAGGCAAGTCAAAATGTGTTTCCATACTGAATTAATGTAAAAGATTCCAATACCAGTGTCACAGCAAGCTTTAGGTGTTGCTATTTTTCCCTCCCATTGTTTTTGGTTTTAAATTATTGTTTATCATTTGATCTTTTGTATTTAACACGAGTGCGCTATACAAAAAAAACTTTCACTTGATTCTGTGTGACTGCAGGCTTATGAATCCCCCCAGCACACACACTGTGCGCTGAGGGGATTCGCCAGTTTCTGACCCGGGACCAGAGGGTATGTATGTGTTTTGCAAACTTTCAGCCAGTGGGAGCGGCCTCGTTTCCATATACTTGTATGGAGCGAGGCTGCGTCCTCTAGTCGGCCACTCCCACTGGACAGACGCGTCACTAGACAGGGCAAAGCCTCGCTCAATACAAGTGTATGGAACGAGGCCATACCCACTTCTCTGACCCTGGATATGTGTATACATAATGCATACATACCCTTTTGTCCCAGGTCAGAAACCAGCGAATCCCCGCAGAGCACAGTTCATGCACTGGTGGGATTCATAAGTCTGCAGTCACACAGATTGACTGCAGACTTATCAATTTGGAACGGACAATCCATTTAAAGTGTTAATGTTGTCTTTAAGGATTGCTATTCCAATAAGTAGAACCAGAATTCAAGTGATCTTCCTCTCTGAAGAGAATATGTATATATTTATATACTGTTTAATACATAAATGTAAGCTAGGTGTAGTTTTATGTCAATGCTTATGTGATGAACTTTCTGATGTTTTTATTCCTGAATTTTACATAACAATTAGAACAAGTCATTTATTTACCTCAATTTTTCATGTTCTGAAAATAAAGACATTGAGAAGCATTAGCTGTACACTTGTGAAGCAAAACAAAGTCAACATCTATCACTTGTCTCACCGCAGACAAAGACAAATGATTTGACAGTTGTTTTACGATAGACGACTGATTTAGAGTTTGCAAACTTTAGAGATGCAGAGCTACTTGTAAACACTATACCTGGAAAATAAGAGCCAGGATTCCACTGAAAAATGTTGAATCTTTTCTCTATTATAGTCACTGTAGACATTTTGGAAATCAGGGATATCAGGAAAGCAGAGAGAATTCAAATTTTATGGTTAGCAGTAGAGCCTATGAACAGAAAGGTATACATTTACTGCATAATCTGAGAATTTAAGTGTCAAACTATGATTAAGATAATCCTGCGTCAACCACAAAATAATATAAGGAATGAACATTAATTATCTGGGCATAAAGAAATCAGAATTTAGGATTAATGACACTGTAAGTTATGCTATGTATCTTAAAGATTTCTGTTGAATTTGCAGCAAATTGTAATAATGAAAAGCTGATGAGAGAGAGACCGCTTCCCTATATTACTGTAATTTTTGGATTAGTATTCACAGACTGAGACTACTACTCTAATTTTCAGTGTGGTTTAGCACTGCAATAGTACATCACAATCAGATCAGTTAATGTTCACAATTTAAAACTGCTTATACTGCGTCTCTGTCCTGGAAGTAACCAACACTGTTCAACCTAAAGACAACGTCTGTCCTGGAAGTTGCACAGTTTTTTAGATAACGCTACATGCTTTGCCTATTTGTGCTGAGGCCACATAGTATTTTGCTTGCTGGTGGCGCAGGCTGGCAGGAGTGGTAAAGTCACCAGGTCAATACTAGTAAGGGAAGTAAAGGTACAAAATCAGTAGACTCAAGAGTAGTCCATAAACATGCCGAGATCAGTACAGGAAACCAACAAACAAAACAGGAACTGATAAGCAGCACACCAGAGCAAAAACTAACTATATCTGGCAACTACCCTCAGTAAGCTGGGATCTTAAGTGGGTTGTGTTGCTTAAGCAGGAAGCTGAACAGAATACAAACCCACACTGCAAGACTGGATGGCACTAATGGTCCCACCCAGCTGAATCTCAGTGGCCGGACAGTGCCTGTGCCGCACAGAGCTTCAGGTCCTGACATCTCATCCATCACCAGCGCCTCCCACTGAATAAATATGAAGGCACCTGTTGACAGAAGCAGACGTCGCAGGAGCAGGTCCCACATGACACCTGACATGTGACAGCAACATATTGCTAATGCTACCAAGAGCAGTCAAAGTGATCTAAACGTGCTACCATGACCTGCAACATCTCCAGACTTGTCTCCAATCGAGCACAACTGGAACACCATTGGTTGGCAATAGCAGAGGGAGCTGCCAGCGGTAGATCTTGATGATTTTCCCAAGTGCATTCAACGTAGCCGAACATTCCTCAGACAACCATTAGTAACCTCACTGGCAGCAGACAAAATGTGTAAGTGCATGTATTTTATACGAGACTCTGAATAAATCAAGATGTTTTAAAACATTTTGTGTTCAATTTTTCATCATGTGCATATTAGTAACATGTCTATCCATCTCAATCCAACTCCATGACTTTTCCTTCTTGGTGTTGCAATTTCAATGTTGAGGAGTGAGTGCATTAATCTTAGTATTGGTGTAATTGTACATTTAAAGTGTTTCTACAAAAAAGGGATAAAATGGCGTCCCTGATATAATTCTAACTGCAGCCCGTCCTAGTCACATGTCAGGAAGGGCTGCAGACTGAAGATATACAGCTCCCAAGATGTGTGTGCCAACTGACAAGAGCCTTATCACAAATATATCAGTTGTCCAGGCTGTAATACATGAAGAAATACACCTCTTCCTCACTAAGCACAAAGAAGATTATCTCCAGCTTCATCCTCTTCAATGATATTTGTTTTCCTTTTGGGCGCATTCAGTCTCCATGCACTGTTATAAAGCTGTCAGACTAGTGGAGGAGGATGAAGCTGGAGATATCCTCACCAAGCACAACATAAGTCAACATTTCTTCACATATCACAGCCCTGCTCCCAGCCGCCAATTTAGGTATGTGTGATATGTGTCACCCTGGCCTGGATGCCACAAAGTGTAATAAAGCTGTGTCTGAGAGCAAGGGGGAGGTTCTCTAGTCAGGGGAACATTAGCATGCAATGCCTCCTGTCTCAGGCCAGTAGGGGGAGCAGGCTGCCCCTATAAAAAGCTGGTACTGGGGGCAGGGTTAGGGAGAACTTGATGGCCTGTCTCAGCACTGAGACTTGTCCCAGAGCAGAGCAGGGACAGACAGTTGCACTGCACCTAAGAGGAAGTGTGGCAAGAGGAGAGCCACAAGCCAGAGACAAGAGGCGAAGCAAGCCTGTCTTGGCAGATAAGAGACTGACTTTACCAGACTTTGGTGTCTGAGGCTGGGAGGATTCTACATCCTCCAGCAGAGAACCAGTCCACAAGGGACTGTATATTCCTTGGCCTAAGAAGCCTGGAGACCCTGCCACAACAGAAGGGACCAGCAAAGCCGTACAAGGCTGGGAGCAGAAAGGAACCCACGTCGCAGGCCATACAGGCGAGAATACACGGAGAGCTCGGAAGCGTGGGCTGTTATCCTATAAGGAGGAGATAGCCTGAAGGAGCGCAGAAAGCACGGTAGGCCTACACCCTCACCCTGACCAGGGCCAATCTCCCAATTGCTCTCAGACATCCAGGTCCCCTCCTAGCCGGGACTGTTTGTGGGTCAGTTTACCTGTTCTAGTAAAGACCCTGGACTGCAACCTGTTGTCTGTGTGCTTCTTGCTCCTCCAGCACTATCAGCACTGAGACTCTCACTACCATCACTCCCACCATCCATTATACTGCCCTGGGGCCGCACTCTTCCCGTGGGGAGTCACACTACCCTAGCTGCATACATCATCAGCCCCAGCGGTCTGCATACAGCGGCAGTACCTAATGACCGCAAATCCACGGGTGGCGTAGTCGGACATTATCAATAGCACATAACGGACTACCACTGGCCTGACCACCCTGAGCCACGGAACCGGGTCGCCACTACTACTCCCATCGTCTCCCTATTGCCCGGATCCGAGTGCCCCACGGCCCAGGGGGCGAGTCAGCTTTGGCGTAGTCAGCAGGATTTCGTGCCCGCAACCACCGGGTACTGCGTGCCTGAAAAAGACTTTTGTAACTTACCTGTGGCGAAGTTTCCCGCCGTCCGAAGTCGTTTCCCGCCATCCGGAGCCGATTCCCACCATCAGATGCCATCTTGGACCGTTTCCCGCCGTCTTCTGCCGTCTTCCCGCCATCCGCAGCTGCTTCCCGCCATCGGACGCCATCTTCAGGACGCCGAGCAGGAAGAAGAGGGGCGTGGAAGCCGAAAGCGCGCGAGACCCGAAGCTCCGCCCCACGCACCGACGCTGCGCAAGGTCTTGGAAGGGAGAGAGAGCAACGCTGACGTCATCAGGACGCGACGCAAGGTCCTCGTCCAGAGCAGCAGCAGCGGAGCCGCGGCCTACAGAAGAGGATCGTCGGAAGGTAGGCCACGCTTGACTAGGGGGGAGGAAGATGTCGGACACAGAGGCGCCCACTACCACCAACGCAGCTGCAGCAGCGGTGATGCCCTTTTCCCTGCCCTACATCCCTGGAGCGGCCTGGCTGCCCAAGTACTCAGGGGAGCCCCATGCCCTAACTGACTTTAAGGAAAGGCTGTACAGTTTGTTCCAAGTTTACCCCCTGACAGAGGAACAGAAGGTCAGCATACTAACAGGGCAGTTAACTGGCGCAGTCCAAAGGGAGGTAAATTCATGGCCCACTGAGGAGAAAAGGACTGTGAAGGGTATTCTGGCCCGGCTGCGGGGTACCTTTGACACACGTACCTCTGCTGAGATTAAAATGAGGTTCTATGGATGTAAGCAGCGGGCACAGGACAGCATCAGAGACTATGCCCTAAATTTGCAGGAAGCCTTGAGGGCTATCCAACAAACTGACCCTGGCAGTGTGCAGGAAACGGATAAACTGCTAACAGAACAATTCATAGAAGGTCTGCTGTCTAGCGCCCACAGGGCCCAGCTGCGCCTCATGTTCTTCGAGACGGTCACTTCGAGACGGTCCTCCTTTACCTGGACGACGTGATCGTCTATTCGAAGACCTACGAGGACCATCTAAAGCACCTGGCCGAGGTGTTCGAAGCCCTGGCAGGCTACGGCCTGAAGGTGAAACCATTGAAGTGTCACCTGCTGAAACCAAAGGTCCAGTACCTAGGGCACGTGGTAAGCGCAGAAGGAGTGGCCCCCGACCCTGACAAGGTCACGGCAATCAAGAGCTGGCCAAGCCCCTCGAACATCAAAGAGGTGAGACAGTTTCTCGGGTTGGTAGGCTACTACCGAAGGTTCATCCCCGGGTTCACTAAGATGGCAGCTCCTATGCAGGACCTCCTGATCGGACAGTCTAAGTCCAGGAGCCAAAAGCCGCCCTTCAAGTGGGATAAACCGGAAGAGGAGTCCTTCCACCAGCTAAAGATGGCCCTCACAGGGGACGAGATTATGGCCAGCCTTTCATTCTCCACACAGATGCCAGTAATGTGGGACTGGGAGCCGTACTGTCCCAAAACCAACAGGGCAGAGAAAGGGTGATCGCGTACGCCAGCCGGAAGCTGAGGCCCACCGAGAGGAACCCGGAGAATTACAGCTCCTTCAAGCTAGAATTCTTGGCGGTGGTGTGGGCCGTGACGGAACGCTTCAAGCATTACCTGGCCTCCGCAAAGTTCACCGTGTACACGGACAACAACCCGTTGACACACCTGGACAATGCAAGACTGGGTGCCCTGGAACAGCGGTGGATGGCCCGTCTCTCCAACTATGACTTCATGATCAAGTACCGGGCAGGCAAAACCAATGCCAACGCGGACGCCCTATCAAGGATGCTTCACTTACCTGAAGGTGACGAAGACCCAGAAGAGCTGGAGGAGGTAGAACTCCCCGCGTTTCACCGGTATGGAGCTGCTCAACACTCTCACCGTGTGAAGGAGGAGGATCTAACAACCGTGATGATCAATCCACTACCTCACCACAGCTGGGCCGAGACCCAAGATAGTGACCCTGCCATCCGCCTGGTGAAACATCTGCTGACCCAGGAAGACGCCCGCATGGATCCAGATGCCCCAGAGGAAGCCAAGCAGCTATGGAAAGAGAAGAGCAAGCTGTTCCTCTACGAAGGCAAGTTGTGCAGAAGGATTGTCAATCACCGGACGCACGAGCTGACCTGGCAAGTCGTGGTCCCAAGGCGGGATGCAGCTATGGTCCTGGGGGCTTACCATGACCGAGCGGGACACTTCGGTTGGAAGAAACTGGAGTTCCTATTAAGAGGAAGGTTCTTTTGGGTCGGCATGAGAGGAGCTGTAGAAAAATGGTGCAGAGACTGTGGCCCTTGTCACCTAAGGAGGAAGGACCGTACCAGCCAGAAGACACCCTTGAGGCCCATCGTCACCACGCAGCCTCTTGAGCTGGTAGCTCTGGACAACATCAAATTGGCTCCAAGCCGGTCTGGATACATCTATGCCCTGACAATCGTGGACCACTATTCACGTTTTCTAGTGGTGGTCCCGGTAAAGGACTTGACAGCCCAAACAGCGGCCAGAGCCTTCCAGCAATATTTCTGCCGTCCACACGGGTATCCGGAACAGGTCCTGACAGACCAGGGTCCAGCGTTCGAGGCTGAAATCTTCCAGGAGTTCTGCAACCTCTATGGCTGTAAGAAGATTCGTACAATGCCTTACCACCCCCAAACCAACGGGATGTGTGAGAAGATGAACAATATAGTCATTTATCTCCTGAAGACGCTGCCCCTGGAGGAACGCAGCCTGTGGCCAGAAAAACTGCCGGACCTGATAGACCTATACAACAATATCCCGGTGAATGCTACAAACTGCACCCCGGCTTACCTGATGCGAGCTAGACCAGGTAAGCAAGAAAAACTCTTCAATCAACATGCCCCTGCTGGTCCCCTAGAACCTGGTGAGCAAGTCCTAAAGCGAAAAAGAAGGCTACATAAGTTGGATGACCAGTGGGAAAGGGAACCCTACACCGTACTGCAGTCTGACCACGACAACCCAAAGGTGTGCGTAATCACCAAGGACGGAGGAGAAACCACTAGTGTCGTCTCCAGAGACCACCTCAAAAGATGCCCCGAGCAACTCCGTAGTGCAGAAGAGGATCAGAGTGACCTTGAACCCGCAGAGGACAAGGAAGAAATGATCAGCACCGTTCTCGGAGAGTTCCCTCAGTCCTGGACTCGCATAAATGATGCCATAGTGGTACCTGTCCTGCATTTCCTGCAACCGGCACAGCAACAACCAACACCAGAGCCAGAAGGTGAAGAGGAGCAAGCAGTTCCAGAGGCAGAAGAGCCTGTACCAGCAGCCCAGGAGAGTCAACCCTCTGCTGACAGTGAGCCTGCCATGCCTGCGGTAAGCCAAAGAACCCGCAGACAGCTGCCTGCCCTACCTGTACACCCAGCTGGTAGCTGCACCCCTAACACTAGTGGGGAAAGCCAGGTTGGTCCACCACCAGACAGTGGGCTACATAGATCAACTAGGAGCACAAAGGGACAGATACCCGCTCGCTGGAGAATATAGAGCGCGCTAAGATTGTAAATGACCCTGCTGCCAAATGTTGAATTGTTTGCCAAGTTACATGCATGTTTGGTAATTCTGTGTTTCAGTTTCTTGCAGCTACCGTAAGGACTCAAAGGTTATGGACTTTTTATAACCGGGACCTTGTATGGACTGCATTCGGGGCCTAACCCAGGAATGAACTAAGACTGTAAAGGACTTGGGTTAGGACAGACCCCCACCTGGTTAAGGCTCCCCATTGTATTGGTGATATGGACACCCGGTCACAGGCCACACTGTGACCTTAAGAACTCAAATTTGTGCGTCGTCTGTCTGTTAATGTTTTATTGTTATGCATATTGTCTTTGTTTATTGTTTAGTCCCGGAGTACTAAATTTCACTAGGGGGGAATGTGTCACCCTGGCCTGGATGCCACAAAGTGTAATAAAGCTGTGTCTGAGAGCAAGGGGGAGGTTCTCTAGTCAGGGGAACATTAGCATGCAATGCCTCCTGTCTCAGGCCAGTAGGGGGAGCAGGCTGCCCCTATTAAAAGCTGGTACTGGGGGCAGGGTTAGGGAGAACTTGGTGGCCTGTCTCAGCACTGAGACTTGTCCCAGAGCAGAGCAGGGACAGACAGTTGCACTGCACCTAAAAGGAAGTGTGGCAGGAGGAGAGCCACAAGCCAGAGACAAGAGGCGAGGCAAGCCTGTCTTGGCAGATAAGAGACTGACTTTACCAGACTTTGGTGTCTGAGGCTGGAAGGATTCTACATCCTCCAGCAGAGAACCAGTCCGCAAGGGACTGTATATTCCTTGGCCTAAGAAGCCTGGAGGCCCTGCCACAACAGAAGGGACCAGCAACGCCGTACAAGGCTGGGAGCAGAAAGGAACCCACGTCTCAGGCCATACAGGCGAGAATACACGGAGAGCTCGGAAGCGTGGGCTGTTTTCCTATAAGGAGAAGATAGCCAGAAGGAGCGCAGAAAGCACGGTAGGCCTACACCCTCACCCTGACCAGGGCCAATCTCCCAATTGCTCTCAGACTTCCAGGTCCCCTCCTAGCCGGGACTGTTTGTGGGTCAATTTACCTGTTCTAGTAAAGACCCTGGACTGCAACCTGTTGTCTGTGTGCTTCTTGCTCCTCCAGCACTATCAGCACTGGGACTCTCACTACCATCACTCCCACCATCCATTATACTGCCCTGGGGCCGCACTCTTCCCGTGGGGAGTCACACTACCCTAGCTGCATACATCATCAGCCCCAGCGGTCTGCATGCAGAAGCGGTACCTAATGATCGCAAATCCACGGGTGGCGTAGTCGGACATTATCAATAGCACATAACGGACTACCACTGGCCTGACCACCCTGAGCCACGGAACCGGGTCGCCACTACTACTCCCATCGTCTCCCTATTGCCCGGATCCGAGTGCCCCACGGCCCAGGGGGTGAGTCAGATACATCTCATGTCAGTTGAGACACAGGTCTTGGGAGCTGCATGTCTTCAGTCTGCAGTCCATGGAAGATAGTCATAATACTTCTGTGGATGGGTGCACAAATAGGATCCTGTCCCGTAGATAAATAGAAAAAAATTTGGGACTGCAGATAGGCGCAATGGTGAATTTTATTATAAAGAGCAATCCAGAATGGTAATAAACGTTTCGGTCAGCAATAGACCTATCCTGCATTTACTAGCGGTGGACGGCGCAGCATTACACAAGCGCTGAGCTCCTAGCAGTCTCCACATTGCAATCTGAGCACTGACAAAGGTCTATTGCTGATTGAAACGTTAGTACTACACATATGCTTCATACATGTGGGTCACTGTACATAATACTGTTGTATTATTTCTTTATTAGTATGCTTTGCTTATATCGCCTGATTAATTCCGGAGCACTTTACAGACATTATTATCACTGACCTCATTGGGGCTCACAATCTATCAGTATGTCTTTGGAGTGTGGGAGGAGACTGGAGTACCAGGAAGAAACCCACGCAAACACGGGGAGAACATACAAACTCCTTACAAAAGTTGTCCTTGTAAATTAAACAGCGCCAAATGGATTCAGAAGGGACGGCTCCTACTAATCCATCGGATGATGGTAGATTGTATTTATGTATTCTGGAGACTGATTGCATATAAAAGGATTACGTTATTAAGTTACATGCGTTTTCAGTTTTACTTACTAAATTAAAAAATCAATAGAATACTAATCATCATAAAGGGTCAAATCCTAACATAAAGGATAATAATCGCTAGTTTTAACAAGAAGCTAAATTTTCAACATTCTAATAGAGCATAAGAATGACTAAAAAAACTGCAGCATTTAGATTCTGCTGCTTCGGATTGATATACAGACAGATGTCTATAAAGATCCTCGAATGGATTGGAGGAAAATGGTGGAAATGTTCTAATTTTAAAAATGTAGCATTAATAAAGTATGAGCAGTATGACTCAATTCCCATGAATTTAGCAACTATGGCAATGCATATGACTGTCTCTTGTAGGTGAGCCTCTTAATCAGTTTGGTTCATCTTTCAACTGTCTTGCGCCAGCGCCACTTTTGTGTAAATTGTGATGATGTGTTGCAAGTTTTCAAAAAGTTGTCAAAGCTGACTATGACTGGTGTAAAAATACTAAAACCCTCAATCATTTTGTGCAACTTTGTGTTGTGCTAAAAATGTGCAACATTTAAGTTTTAAGCAAAGATTTTGGTAAAAAACTTCTTAATGAATTGGGCCCTTTGTGCTAAAGTATAATTTTATGTATATTGAGAGAAGCAGGAAGAGAAGCTGGTCAGCATGTTACCGCAAGTACTCAAATCGCATACGAGCAGTCGCATGACGACTGCTCCAGCATCCAAACAGATCACAATCCTGACACTGTGCATATTGTACACTGGATTTGGTAAGACTCAGTCAGGTAACTTTACTGCAGAATTTGATGCCTGTTTCCAAAAAAAGACTCCAGTTTTAATATTACATGTGGCTTAAATTGCAACTTTTTTTTGCCAATACAAATAGCTTCTGCATTTTGGGAGAGTCGTCTAATTTAAAAAGATTCATTGCTATTATTATTATTAATAATATTTTGAAGATTTATTTACGTTTTGGCCTAAATGTATGGAGTATTAAACTTTTAGAGGAGAATTATCAGATGCGCAAGCGCATATGATGTTTATGTCCAATGTCAAAGGTTATGGCTTGTCAGGAAGGTTGTTTCAAACAACTTGGAGAATAAACCACAGCCTTTTTGTGGATGTCGGCTTGTACAAATTCTTCTGTTTCTTCATGTGATCCCAGACAGACGCAATAAGGTTGAGATCAGGGCTATGTTGATCACTGTCATCACTTCCAGGACTTCTTATTCTTCTTTTCGCTGAAGATAGTTCTTAATGACATTGGCTATATGACTGGGATTGTTGTCCTCCTGCAGAATATATGTGCAGCCATTCGGATGTCTCTCTAATAATATTGCATGATGGATATGTATCTCCCTGTATTTTTCAGTATTATGGACACCAATGAATAGGTAATGCTGAGGACCTCAGATGCTGTGGTCGACCAAGGAAAGTTGGTGTAGCAGATGAAAGACACATCATATTTACTTCTAAAGATGAGCCGGTCATTTGAAATTCAAAATTACCAGCTTCATCACATTTTCCCCCAAAATTTGATTTGCGGCAAATAAATGCACCACAAATTCTAATGCTAAAAGGTCTTCCCACACATAATCTTTGGTCTTCCCAAGACCTTCTTCTCTCCTCCACACTTGTATGTCCCTCACTCAATCGCCTCCAAGACTTCTCCCGAGTATCCCTCATTCTTTGGAATTCAGTGCCCCAACACGTCGAGTTATCCACCACATTTGCAACTTTCAGATGGAACTTCAAAAGCCATCTCTTCAAGAAAGTTTACAGCTTGCAATGGCCCTGCTGCTATCTCACAACCATCGGAACTGCTGCAACCTCAACCTACTTTCTTCTTATTCATTATCCTGTAGACTCTAAGCCCACAAGGGCAGGACACTCTCCTTTTAGTATCAGTCTGTCATTGTTAGTTTGTTCATTCTAATTTAAATTTGCATTTTTGTATGTAACTCATTTTTACATACATAGCACTATGGAATCAATGGTGCTCTAAAAATAGATAAATAATAATAATATAATAATACCTTTGCATGAAAACAGGAACTGCGGTGCAGAAAAATGGCAGCAGGTGCTCCAAATAGTTTAAAGTTTAAATTTGAGATATTTGGCTGTAACAGAAGGCAGTTTCTTGCTGAAAGCTGGAGAGCAGAACAATTAGTGTTTGCAGGCAAAAGTGAAGCATAGTGGAAGATCCTTGCAAATTTAGAGATGCGCTTCAGCAAACGGAGTTGATTATTTAGTCATAATTAATGAATTTTCCTCAGTGCTGAGAAATATAGGCAGGTGCTTATCCATCATGTAATACCATTAGGAATGTGTGTGATTGTCTGCAAAGTTATTCTGCAACAGGACAACAACCCCAAACATACAACCAATGTCATTAGGAACTATCTTGAGAGTGAAGAAGAACTGGAAGTCCTGGAAGTGATGATTTGGCCACACCGAGCATTGAGCTCAGCATCGTAAAGGCTGCCTGGGATTACATAAAGATACAGAAGGATTTGCATAAGCGACATCCACCGAAGATCTGTGGTTACTTAGTTCTCCAAGGTGCTTGGAACAACCTCCCTGCTCATTTCCTTCAATTACTATGTGGAGGAGTACCTAGAAATCATGCTGTGATGTTGTTTTGAAGGCAAAGGTTCAATTTCTCTTTTGTTCATTCACTTTGCTAATTGATAAAAAAAAATTAGTAACACTTCTATTTTTGAAAGCATTCTTACTTTGCAGCATTTTTCCAACACCTACCTAAAACTTTTGCACAGTACGGTATTTATTGTCTTATGCAGTATAAATTAATGGTGCTGGCAAATCCATTTTAAATTTGCAAGTGAAATGTTGCTATCCGACCACAATTATCCTTGTTATATTGTAATAAGTATACAGTATATATAATGTTCTGCATTACATTTTACTGTAAATGAGAATGTTCTAAATGCATAACATGAATTTGTTTTTTTAGCGAGTTCTTCTGGAGATTAATACAAGCAGTGAGCACCACATGGTCTGAAATCTATTATTTTGCTTCTTGACTGAGCCTTGTATATTTATAATTCTATAGTTAGATACTGAATGCTTGATTGCTCTTTAAGAACAGAGGCAACAGAAGGACAACAGAAGTACATCAAGTTAAGCATAGGAGGAAATTTCAGTACATTTGCAAATGTTTAGTTTTACAACGTGAGCTGTTTCCATAAAAGCAAATCTATATTTATACTGAAGATCACGTCTGAGCAGAGATTCCCAGTAGTCTGTGAAAAACGGAATCCCTTATATATTTATGATTAGACTTTGCATATTTTACCCAACAAAACATATGCTCCTGAAATCCAGCTTGAAGGTATCATTGCTGCTTAATGAGGAGAACATTGAAGGTGCTATTATTATTTTACTTGGATTTTCAAACATTTTTGTTAAAGGCATAAAGCTTCTTTAGATGTTAACAAAACACTGAAATAAATCCAGAGGACATGGCAAAGTCCTTAATACAGAGCCCTCCGGAGCCATGTAGCGAGCACTGCTATACAGGCTTCTTCTGAGTTCCAAGTGTTTTGAAATATTCTCTCCTACAAGCAATGAATCCCCTAGATTCAGATAGAAAAAAAACTCCTGGGGTAGCAGGACAGGATGAATCAGTGGTTACCACATTTTAGAAACTACACCCCTCAAGGAATTCATCAAGAGTTGTAGTGACCAATTTGGACTCAGAGGTTCTTCACAAAAGTTTATAACATTGGGACGGGCGTCATGAAAAAAAGTTTCCATGAAAATGTTGCTTTAGCCCCAAATTTCTCATTTTCACACACAAAGAAAATGGACAGGACAACTTATTGTGCAATTTGACCTGAATACACTGATACCCCATATGTGGTGGGAAACTACTGTAACCTTGCAGCGCTAGGGTCCTGGGTTCAAATCCCACCAAGGACAACATCTGCGTATTCCCCCCATGCTTGTGTGGATTTCCTCTGGTTTCTCCGGTTTCCTTCTACACTCCAGTGATAGGGAAAGTAGATTGTGAGCCCCAAAGGGGACAGTGATGTAAAGGGCTGTGGAATTAATGGCGCTATATAAGTGAGTACAATAAATAAAAATAAATTAAATTGAAAGCTTATGGAGGTACATTAGAGGGTTTTCTGGCTCATGCTCCTCTACAGTAAGCATATTAAAGCTCCATACAAAACGAAGCCATAATGCAGAAATGTGCATGAACCCTAAAATTTTGTAAGATGTTGAACATCTCTAATACACTGCCACTGGGCCAAATTGTTACTATTAGAGATGAGCGTTGTTCTACTCGAACTGTTCGCCAATCTCAAATTCGAGCTGTTTTGGGCGGTGTTCGAGCCGTTCGGCGAACACGAACAATTTGAGAAAAATTCGGCTGTTCGAGGTTATGTTCGATAACTGTTCGTGCACCAAAATCATAACTGGATTTTTTCTCAGTAATGATGAAAATTAATGTTAATACGCAGTTTGAGTGTACAGCGGGGTGGGGGGAGGGGCAGGGGATGGATCTCTGCAGGAACAATGAAGATCTCCATTTTTTTTTCTCTTTCCCGCATTTGCAGTGGGGAGGTGCAATCTGTCAGCCTATCAGCAGCGCACACACGGAGCGAAGTGCTTTTTTTCACACAAGCAAGGGCATGTGTCATTGGCAGTGTATGTCACATGTCCTTGCCCTATAAGACCAAGCCATTTTCCCCGTCGCCACCATTTTCTCACTGCTGCAGCTGCGTGTTAGACGGCACCGCTGTTGCTGTGTGCGCTATACCTTGTTAATTTCAAGCCAATTTTCGCACAAATCTACAGATAGCTTGGGAGTAGGGAATAGTTGTGATTGCGGTCCTTTTAAGGACTAGGTTACAGCATTTCCTACGACTTTTATCAGGCAGGTCTGTGCTCTTAAATAGATAGATTGTGGGAGTAAAGACTAATTGTAATTGGAGTCCTTTTCAGGACTAGGTTACATCAGTTCCTATCAGTTTTTGCCAGGCAGGTCTGTGCCAGTGCTGTGCAAGTTTTTTTCACAGCATTTGGCTGAATCTAGCAAAGCTAATCCTTTTTGGCCTATTGCAGAGTGTGTTAGTCAGTGGAGTAGCCTATCTGTGTTGCAAGATATACCACCTGTGTATAGAATACCAATTTTTTTACTGCACCTAGTGAAGTAAAATCTTTTGGGCATAGCATCATTCTATTAGTCCATCTATACTGACCTCCATCAGGTTGCAAATTGAATATAATTTTTTTCTGCATCTAGCTCTGAAAAAATATTGGGCTTCTAGCTGTGTGTGGGACCTGTTCTATTAATCCATCTATACAGACCTCCATCAGGTTGCAAACTGAATATATTTTTTTCTGCATCTACCTCTGAAAAAATATTGGGCTTCTAGCTGTGTGTGGGACTTGTTCTATTAATCCATCTATACATACCTCCATCAGGTTGCAAACTGAATATATTTTTTTCTGCATCTACCTCTGAAAAAATATTGGGCTTCTAGCTGTGTGTGGGACTTGTTCTATTAATCAATTTATACAGACCTCCATCAGGTTGCAAACTGAATATATTTTTTTCTGCATCTACCTCTGAAAAAATATTGGGCTTCTAGCTGTGTGTGGGACTTGTTCTATTAATCCATCTATACAGACCTCCATCAGGTTGCAAACTGAATCTATTTTTTTCTGCATCTACCTCTGAAAAAATATTGGGCTTCTAGCTGTGTGTGGGACTTGTTGTATTAGTCCATCTATACTGACCTTCATCAGGTTGCAAACTGAATATATTTTTTTCTGCATCTACCTCTGAAAAAATATTGGGCTTCTAGCTGTGTGTGGGACTTGCTCTATTAATCCATCTATACAGACCTCCATCAGGTTGCAAACTAAATATATTTTTTTCTGCATCTAGCTCTGAAAAAATATTGGGCTTCTAGCTGTGTGTGGGACTTGTTCTATTAATCCATCTATACAGACCTCCATCAGGTTGCAAACTGAATATATTTTTTTCTGCATCTATCTCTGAAAAAATATTGGGCTTCTAGCTGTGTGTGGGACTTGTTCTATTAATCCATCTATACAGACCTCCATCAGGTTGCAAGCTGAATATATTTTTTTCTGCATCTACCTCTGAAAAAATATTGGGCTTCTAGCTGTGTGTGGGACTTGTTCTATTAATCCATCTATACAGACCTCCATCAGGTTGCAAACCGAATATATTTTTTTCTGCATCTACCTCTGAAAAAATATTGGGTTTCTAGCTGTGTGTGGGACTTGTTGTATTAGTCCATCTATACTGACCTCCATCAGGTTGCAAACTGAATATATTTTTTTCTGCATCTACCTCTGAAAAAATATTGGGCTTCTAGCTGTGTGTGGGACTTGTTGTATTAGTCCATCTATACTGACCTCCATCAGGTTGCAAACTGAATATATTTTTTTCTGCATCTACCTCTGAAAAAATATTGGGCTTCTAGCTGTGTGTGGGACTTGTTCTATTAATCCATCTATACAGACCTCCATCAGGTTGCAAACTGAATATATTTTTTTCTGCATCTAGCTCTGAAAAAATATTGGGCTTCTAGCTGTGTGAGGGACTTGTTCTATTAATCCATCTATACAGACCTCCATCAGGTTGCAAACTGAATATATTTTTTTCTGCATCTACCTCTGAAAAAAATATTGGGCTTCTAGCTGTGTGTGGGACTTGTTCTATTAATCCATCTATACAGACCTCCATCAGGTTGCAAACTGAATATATTTTTTTCTGCATCTACCTCTGAAAAAATATTGGGCTTCTAGCTGTGTGTGGGACTTGTTGTATTAGTCCATCTATACTGACCTCCATCAGGTTGCAAACTGAATATATTTTTTTCTGCATCTACCTCTGAAAAAATATAGGGCTTCTAGCTGTGTGTGGGACTTGTTCTATTAATCCATCTATACAGACCTCCATCAGGTTGCAAATTGAATATAATTTTTTTCTGCATCTAACCCAGCCAATAGTTTTGGCCTAATACCACAGTTTGGCCACTCAGCTCTCCTCGGTTCCCATCCATTGTTTTTTTGTGCAAACAACTCCAGAGTTGTGAATTAGTTAACCACCAAAATGAGTGGAAAAAGGCCTGCTGCTGGTGGAAAGGGGAATAGGCGTGTTGGGAAGGGGAAAAAAGGTTGTGTCCGTGGGGTAGGTGTTAAAGCAACAGTAACATCTGCAGAAGAAAGACCATCTTCCAGCCAAACTAAAATGTCTACTTCTTTTAGCGGACAATGTGATAAGATCCCTTTCTTACGGCCACGCCAATCGCTACAAATTCCAGATGAGGCACAAAAACAGCAGGTGCTTCAACGGATATCAAGTGCTCCTTTAAGTGGGCTCTCCTCCACATCAACTTCAATATCACAAATACTCCAGTCCTCAAAGGTGTCACCCCAATCGCACTTGCTTCCTCACAGCTCCCAAATCTCCAGCTGCCCGTCTGAGTATGAGGTAGAACAGATGGTTGAGTCTGCAGAGCTGTTTACTCATACTATAGCCTGGGAATCAGAGGTCGACTCCAGCGCTTCTGTGAATCCAGACGAGGAAATGATCTGCACTGATGCCCAGAATCTTTATGAGTCGGATCCAGGACCAGACGCAGAAGGTTCTGACCATAATGTAGACCCTCATTCCCAAACTGTAACTCCTGTTGGTGGAGACAATGAGGAAGACGATGATAAGACTCAAATACCTGATTGGAGCGACAACTTTAGTTTTTTGTCAGGGCAGGAACAGGTTGGCTCTGAGGACGACGGGTGTGATAACGCACAGGGTGATGATGATGAGGTTGGAGATCCCACTTACTGTCAACCCACAGTCAGCCAAGAGATGAGGTCAGCAGAGGAGGTGGAGGAAGATGCTAGTGACGACGAGGTCAGGTTGCGCCTTCCTGGACAGAGACGTAGTACTGGAAGCACGTCAACAACTGCATCCTCAAACACAACTCTGCCTCTCACCACAAGTCGTGGTGGCTCTTCAGGTCGCATGGGTGCTAAGCCTTGCATAGCCTGGGCATTTTTTCAGATCGATAAAGATGACCCAACTCGTGTTATCTGTAACATTTGTCAGCAAAAGCTAAGTAGAGGCCAAAAAATACATAGTTTGAGTACTTCATGCATGAACCGGCACATGGACATGAAGCATAAGTTGCAGTGGGAAGCTCAGTGTGCTACAATGCGGCCTAGCCGGCCGGGCCAGCCACCGTCTGCCATATCTTGTGCATCCGCGGCCTCTTCATCCTCTGTGACTGGGGGGACAGCAGTCACACCTGTTTTGGGGCGTAGACCTGCCACCTCTTTACCCGCAACAGCCAGCGTGATTGGCAGGTCATCATTTTCTTTGGAGGTGGTAACACCAGCTGGTGTTGAGCGCTGTCCGACATCGATAGCACCACCTTTGGATCAAGGCAACCTAACATGTCCGCCTGCATCTTCCTCACAGACCGGCAGTTTGCCGGGGACACCCTTATCAACCCCGTCTAAGCACAATAGCCAGCCCTCGGTCCCTCAGATGTGGACAAGTAAAAGACCATTTCCTCCTAGCCATGAGAAAGCTAAGAGGTTGAATTTTACCATCTGCAAGCTCTTGGCTACAGAAATGCTGCCTTTCCGCCTGGTGGACACAGAGGATTTTCGAGACCTTATGTCCGTCGCAGTGCCCCAGTACCAGATGCCCAGTCGGCACTACTTCTCAAAGAAAGGTGTGCCTGCGCTCCACCAGCATGTCGCACACAACATCACCGCTTCTTTGAGAAACTCTGTGTGTGACAGGGTGCATTTCACCACAGACACTTGGACGAGTAGGCATGGACAGGGGCGTTACATGTCGCTGACTGGGCACTGGGTAACTATGGTGACAGCAGGACAAGGGGCTGCTGTCCAAGTCTTGCCGTCCCCACGAGTTGTGCGTCAATCCTCTTTATGTCAAAGTTCCTCCACTGCTTCTGCCTCCTCAACCTCTTCTCGGTCTTTCACCTGCACCCAAAGCCTGTCTGGTCATGCCACAAGCTTTCTAACTGCGCAGAAGGGATCCTGCACACCTCCTTACTATGCTGGCAGTAGGGCTCAACGTCATCAGGCGGTTTTTACATTGAAATGTCTGGGAAATGTGAGTCACACAGCTGAGGAGTTGTGGTCAGCTCTGGAGAACCAATTTCATGAATGGTTGTCTCCACTGGACCTGAAACCAGGGAAGGCCGTGTGCGACAATGCTGCAAACCTGGGTGCGGCCCTTCGCCGGGGCAATGTCACACACGTGCCTAGTATGGCTAACGTGTTGAACCTGGTTGTCCAGCAATTTTTAGCCCACTATCCCAGACTAGATGGCCTTCTGCAGAGGGCACGGTCGCTGTGTGCTCACTTCCGCCGTTCGCATCCCGCAGCTCAGCGACTTACATCTCTACAGAAGTCGTTGGGCCTGCCACTTCACCGGCTAAAATGCGATGTGCCTACCCGGTGGAATTCAACTCTGCACATGTTGCAGCGACTGTGGCAGCACCGACAAGCCCTGGTGCAATACGTTCTGACGTATAGCCTGGGCCAACGAGATTCAGAGGTGGGGCAAATCACGCTGGAGGAGTGGTCTCAGATCAGGGACCTATGCACCCTTCTGCACAGTTTTGAAATGGCGACGAAGATGTTTAGTGCTGACGATGCCATTATCAGCATGACTATTCCGGTGATTTACATGCTGGAGCACATGTTAAACAGAATTCGGAGTCAGGTGGTGGCACAAGAGGAGGTGGAGGAAGTAGAGGAGGAGGAGTTGTATGCGGAAGGGCTAACATCTGCAAGGTCCAGACGGTCGGCAGCACCAAGGCGGCAGGCATGTGAGGGTGGGGGAGATGGTTTTACCAGGGCGCATGGTAGCAGCCAAACTAGTGAGGAAGGTGCAGGAGCCCAGGAAGAAGTGGAGGACGAACTGATGGAAGACTCATCAGATGAGGGAGACCTTGATCACATTTCTGTTGTGCGAGGTTCGGGGGTGAGGAAAGAGGAAGGAAGCATGATTGTTACCTCGCCACCAACACAACAGGGACTTGGTGCTCCTGGATGCGCAACACACATGAGTGCCTTCTTGCTGCACTACCTGCAACATGACCCTCGAATTGTGAGAATTAGAAATAATCCTGACTACTGGGTTGCCACACTGTTAGATCCCCGGTA
This sequence comes from Phyllobates terribilis, assembly GCF_046119375.1. NCBI lineage: Eukaryota > Metazoa > Chordata > Amphibia > Anura > Dendrobatidae > Phyllobates > Phyllobates terribilis. Next base: position 1,120,407,149 of record NW_027362761.1, on the reverse strand, counting down.
CAAAAGTAAATTTGCCGAAATTATTCCTGCCATAGAAAGGGATGCACGCATGCAGGAGTATCAGCAGAGACTGTTGCAGAATCTTACATGTGCTTTTCCACAAAATACCAGTGGTGCACGTAGTGAATCTCACAGTTCCAACTTGCCAACCGTGGGACCGTCAAGTGTTCAGCACTCAAACCGTAACAGAACCACAGTATCTGCTGGTAACATCAATTTTGCGGAATCATTTCACCACTTTTTTAGCCCATCCTTTGCAAGGCCACAGGAGACAAGAAGTCTGACACATAGTCAACGCCTAGAGACGATGGTACAGGAGTATCTCCAAGTAAACATTGAAGCCACGACTGTGTCACTGGACCCTTGCTCTTTTTGGGCTTCCAATCTGGATAAATGGCCGGAGCTAGCCACTTACGCCTTGGAGATCTTGTCATGCCCCGCAGCCAGCGTTCTGTCTGAACGTGTGTTCAGCTCTGCTGGTGGTGTGCTGACAGATAAGCGCACGCGGCTCTCCACTGATAATGTAGACAGACTCACGTTCATAAAGATGAACAAATCATGGATCCGAAACGACTTTTCTACCCCTGTGTCATCCTGGGGAGAGTAAAAGCTTGATGATTGGTTAAAATCACCCTACCAACCGTTTTAAGCTTTCAAATTACTAATCATGTTTATCTGTATCTTGGCTGGAAAATAATTTGGGCTTTGTAGCAGTGTGCAGCACTGATCCTATTAGGCCATCTATACTAAAGCTTCACCAGATTTAAAATTAATAATAATTTTTAGCTGCATCTAGCCCGGAAAATAATTTTGGGGCTCCGAGATGCGCAAGACACATAAGTGCCTTCTTGCTGCACTACCTGCAGCATGACCCTCATATTGTCAGAATTCGAAGTAATCATGACTACTGGGTTGCCACACTCTTAGATCCCCCAAACTTTTCGATCAACCTTTTCATTTTAATAAAGACAAAAAAATGGTCATTTTTGAAATTATAAGCATTAGCAGGTTGTTAGAAACTGAAATCAAACAGTTTTCAACTCAAAACTTTATTCTAGGTGATGTTACATTTTCACATAGGACCCCTTGTTCGAAAGGAGCTTCTGAATTCTCTCGTCCATTGAATTTGTCAGGTTTTGGATGGTTTCTGCTTCAATTGTTTTGCATGAGGACAGAATACCCTCCCAGAGCTGTTGCTTAGATGTGAACTGCCTCCCGCCATCATAGACACTCCTTTTAATGATGCTCCAAAGGTTCTGAATGGGGTAGAGGTCAGGGGAGCATGGGGGTCACACCATAAGTTTGTCCCCTTTTATGCCCATATCAGCAGAGATGCAGATGTTTTATGTGCAGCATAAGATGGTGCATTATCATGCAGAAAAATGATCTTGCTGTGAAATACACGGTTCTTTTTCTTGAACCATGGCAGGAAGTGCTGTTTGAGAAAATCCACATACATTATGGAGTTCATCTTTAGCGCCTTCAGGGATCCTAAAGGGGCCGACAATCTCTCTCCCCATGATTCCAGCCCAAAACATTACTCCACCTCCTCCACTCCATCCATCTGGACCATCGAGCGCTGCACGGCACTCATCCGTGAACAAAACAGTTTTGAAATCAGTCTTCATGTAATGTTTGGCCCACTGGAGCCGTTTCTGCTTGTGTGAAGTGGATAGAGGAGGTCGACAGGATAAGGTATGCACAGCTGCAAACCTCTGAAGGACCCTGCATCTTGTTATTCGGGGGACGTTGGATGCACAAGCAGCTTCAAAAACTTGTCTGCTGCTATGACAAGGCTTTTTTGCCGCTGCTCTTTCAACCTGACGTAATTGCCTGTAGGAAAGAGTCCTCAATTTGCCCTTATCAGCACGCACACGTGTGTACTGTGAATCAGCTACATACTTCTTGTTTGCCAAGACACTTCATCCTGATCATCGCACAATGTTGATTGTAGTCATGCCTTGACCTAAACACTCCACAATTTGTTGCTTCTCAGCAGCCGACACATCCTTTTTCTTTCCCATTTTGGCAGAAAATGTAGGCTGCTTAATAATGTGAGACAGCCTTCTTAAGTAGTCTTGCCTTTCATTGGACACACCTGCCAAACTAATTAGCACAGGTGTCTGCAATTGCTTACAGTGATATAAAGAGCCCTGACACACATCACCATCAATGAGTTTAACTGACAAACAAACAAATTCTTCCCTTATCACTCCTAAACACTTTTTGCATAATAATTTGGAACGCAGTGTACATGTGCTTTTCCACAAAACACCAGTGGTTCACGTAGTGAATCTTACAGTTCTAACTTGCCAACCGTGGTCTGTATGGAGTTGTTCAATAAAGGGCCCAAAATTAAGATAACATAGATGGGAGAGGTCTCTATGAATAGGAATTCCTAAGTATTTGATACCCTGTGAGGGCCAGGCAAAGGGAAAGTTGGACTGGATGGAATTCTATATGGATTTGGGGAGGGAGACATCGAGGGCCTCAGACTTCGCTGCATTGATTTTAAAATTTGACCATGTAACAAAGTGATCTATTTCAGCCATAACAGCATGGATGGATATATGTGATTGAGTGATATATACTAGGACATCATCAGCATATAGAGAGCACTTGTACTCGATGCCTCCCACCTCAATCCACCTAATATTGGGGTTATGGCGAATTGATGAGAGCAGGTGCTCCGTCACTAGGATGTATAAGAGAGGGGACAGAGGACATCCCTGCCTTGTCCCATTGGTGATTGTGAAAGGTGATGAAAATGTTCTGATGCACCCCCTGGGCCTTGGGACACCCGGAGCCGGACCCATTTTGGTGGATGCTGGTGGTTGCAGTCTTCGTGGCAGCGACCCGGTCGCTCAGGGTGGTCAAACCAGTGGCGGAACTATTTATGTGGTTTTGATGTTTAAATGTCCGACTACGCCACCCGTGGATTGCGGTCAGAGTGAACCGCCGCTCCAGGGCAGACCGCTGAGGCTGGTGTTGTGGGTGCAGCAGAGTGTAGCATAACTCCCCACGGGAGGAGTATAGCCTCAGGGCAGTGTATGCGGAGGATGGGGGTGATGGTGCAGGTAATGGCTGCCCACGTCGTACTGTGCTCACCAGGTGAGGTGCTCAGACAACTCCCAGATAACTTTGGAGCGCTTCACAGGACCCCCTTTGCGTGTCCTTTGTCTGGCCTTTCTTACCAACCCTTCTGTCCGGCTGCCTCGGGACTCCTCTTGGTAAACTTGGCGCCAGTTTCCCTGACCCTATGTGGTGCCTTCCTAGCGGGTGTAGCGAGGGGCTGCGCCACATAAAATGTCACAGCCCCATGTTTCTAGCTGAGGGTCGTTTCCTGCCTCCACTAGTTTCGGGGACCGGTCTCCCCCTTTGGCCTGACCCCTCCACGCAGGTGGATTCGGGCGTGCGGTGGCGACTCGCCCGTCCGCACCCCTGGGATCCCTTCGTTCCTCGTTACTGGAGCCTTCTCCACTCCTCTTCCTTCCTTCTCCCTCTTCCAGGCCTGGGCCTCTGTTACTAGGCCCGCCTCCGGAGCAGAGCTCATGCAGAGCCCCTGCTCCTTGCCACTTCTGCTCAGACTTCTCTGCACTGAACTAAGATGGTGCCCACCTTTTATACTCCCTTCTCAATGCACCCAGGAACTGCTTCCTCCCTGCTTCTGCACTACAGGGTTCCCCTTCCTCAGTGTTCCCTCCCCCCACTCCAGCCAGGGACAGGGACTGTCGTGCCCATCTCAGGGGCATATTGGTCGCCCTGCCCCACGGCAATGTGGTGTAATGCATGCAGGTGTCGGGTCCTGATCCACACTACATCCTTACCTGAGAGTGAGATATCACACCTCTGGGTGAGGTGCAATACCTCTGTAGCAACCGAGCCCTCAGGGTGCTACAGTTCCATTTATCTTCAGCCTAGGTGACGTATTGTGATACAGGGCCGTGATTTTGGCTATAAAAGGGTCCCCTAGACCCCTACCACAAGCTTTTTAAGAGAATCATTTATGGCGTGCCAGGAGACTCTATGGAATGCTTTCTCAGCATCCAACGAGAGTATCTAATTACAAATTTTTAACTACATCTAGCCCAGGAAATACTTTGTGCCTAGTAGCAGTGTCTGCTAGTCAGCGGATTATCCCGGCTGTTAAGCAAGCTACACCACCTGTAGTTTGGACACTTAATTTTTTCAAAGGAAATGCTTCGGGACCACGGGATACTCAGTGAAGAGCATCAGGAGGCACCCCAAGGCATAGGGGCTGGGACTGGCAGTAGGATGCCTTGCAGTGGACAGCCGAGCTCGATCCTTATAAAAGCTTTTTAACTGCAGCAGCTTTAGTGGACGCTACTGGAGCTGGAATTACGCGGCTGCTGGCATGAGACTTGCCCTCCAATAGATCCTTGTAAATTGATTTAAAGTGTACATATAGTTACATATAGTTTATAAGTAGTGTTGAGCCACCCCCGTAGTGTTCGAGTTCGGTTCGGTTCGTCGAACACCCGTGTGTTCGCCGAACTGTTCGTCGAACTGTTCGTCGAACACCTTCGAACACCGTTAAAACCAATGGCAGGCAAACAAAAACACATAGAAACACATAGAAAACACCTTCAAAGGTGTCCAAAAGCTGACAAACTGCTCAGAAGACACAACTAACACATGGAAAAGTGACAAGTACATATAGTCATGCGAAAAGAAAAGAGGTGGAGGAGTAAAAGGAGGGGGAGACACAGATATAGGCATGTCATGCCCTTCTAAAATCCAAAAAGTGAGAAGCCGAGACGGCCAGTCCGCTCCTGCCCGTGCCACCTCCGTGTCGCCGGGTTTGTGCCAGAGCCGCGGTGAACCCTGACGGCCAGCCCCCCTCTCCCAATACTGGTGCCTGTCCGCTGGTGGGTCGAGAGAGCCCCCCTGTGGTGGAGGCAGCTCTAAGCTTTTTAATTTAAATTGTCCCTCTAATTTGAATGAATACACTTTAAATCCATTTACAAGGATCTATTGGAGGGCAAGTCTCATGCCAGCAGCCGCGTAATTCCAGCTCCAGTAGCGTCCACTAAAGCTGCTGCAGTTAAAAAGCTTTTATAAGGATCGAGCTCGGCTGTCCACCGCAAGGCATCCTAGTGCCAGTCCCAGCCCCTATGCCTTGGGGTGCCTCCTGATGCTCTTCACTGAGTATCCCGTGGTCCCGAAGCATTTCCTTCGAAAAAATTAAGTGTCCAAACTACAGGTGGTGTAGCTTGCTTAACAGCCGGGATAATCCGCTGACTAGCAGACACTGCTACTAGGCACAAAGTATTTCCTGGGCTAGATGCAGTTAAAAATTTGTAAGTAGATACTCTCGTTGGATGCTGAGAAAGCATTCCATAGAGTCTCCTGGCACGCCATATATGATTCTCTTAAAAAGCTTGGGGTAGGGGTCTAGGGGACCCTTTTATAGCCAAAATCACGGCCCTGTATCACAATACGTCACCTAGGCTGAAGATAAATGGAACTGTAGCACCGAGGGCTCGGTTGCTACAGAGGTATTGCACCTCACCCAGAGGTGTGATATCTCACTCTCAGATAAGGATGGAGTGTGGATCAGGACCCGACACCTGAATGCATTACACCACATTGCCGTGTGGCAGGGCGACCAATATGCCCCTGAGATGGGCATGACAGTCCCTGTCCCTGGCTGGAGTGGGGGGAGGGAACACTGAGGAAGGGGAACCCTGCAGTGCAGGAGCAGGGAGGAAGCAGTTCCTGGGTGCATTGAGAAGGGAGTATAAAAGGTGGGCACCATCTTAGTTCAGTGCAGAGAAGTCTGAGCAGAAGTGGCAGGGAGCAGGGGCTCTGCATGAGCTCTGCTCTGGAGGCGGGCCTAGTAACAGAGGCCCAGGCCTGCAAGAGGGAGAAGGAAGGAAGAGGAGCGGAGAAGGCTCCAGGAACGAGGAATGAAGGGATCCCAGGGGTGCGGACGGGCGAGTCGCCACCGCACGCCCGAATCCGCATGCGTGGAGGGGTCAGGCCAAAGGGGGAGACCGGTCCCCGAACTAGTGGAGGCAGGAAACGACCCTCAGCTAGAAACCGGAGGCTCTGACATTTTATGTGGCGCAGGCCCTTGCTCCACCCGCTAGGAAGGCACCACATAGGGTCAGGGAAACTGGCGCCAAGTTTACCAAGAGGAGGCCCGAGGCAGCCGGACAGAAGTGTTGTTAAGAAAGGCCAGACAAAGGACACACAAAGGGGGTCCTGTGAAGCGCTCCAAAGTTATCTGGGAGTTGTCTGAGCCCCTCACCTGGTGAGCACAGTACGACGTGGGCAGCCGTTACCTGCAGACGTGGTCTGGATAATAAGAACTGTGAGTAAAGGCCCTGAACTGCATCACTGACTCCGTGTCGTTACTGCTGCTGCCCTGCACCATCACCCCCATCCTCCGCATACACTGCCCTGAGGCTATACTCCTCCTGTGGGGAGTTATGCTACGCTCTGCTGCACCCACAACACCAGCCTTAGCGGTCTGCCCTGTAGCGGCGGTTCACTCTGACCGCAATCCACGGGTGGCGTAGTCGGACATTTAAACATCAAAACCACATAAATAGTTCCGCCACTGGTTTGACCGCCCTGAGCCACGGAACCGGATCGCCGCCACGAAGACTACAACCACCAGCATCCACCAAAAAGGGTCCGGCTCCGGGTGTCCCAAGGCCCAGGGGGTGCGTCAGAACATTTTCATCACCTTTCACAATCACCAATGGGACAAGGCAGGGATGTCCTCTGTCCCCTCTCTTATACATCCTAGTGACGGAGCACCTGCTCTCATCAATTCGCCATAACCCCAATATTAGGTGGATTGAGGTGGGAGTCACCGAGTACAAGTGCTCTCTATTTGCTGATGATGTCCTAGTATATATCACTCAATCACATATATCCATCCCTGCTGTTATGGCTGAAATAGATCACTTTGTTACATGGTAAAATTTTAAAATCAATGCAGCGAAGTCTGAGGCCCTCGATGTCTCCCTCCCTAAATCCATATAGGATTCCATCCAGTCCAACTTTCCCTTTGCCTGGCCCTCACAGGGTATCAAATACTTAGGAATTCCTATTCATAGAGACCTCTCCCATCTATGTTATCTTAATTTTGGGCCCTTTATTGAACAATTCCATACAGACCATGGTTGGCAAGTTAGAACTGTAAGATTCACTACGTGAACCACTGGTGTTTTGTGGAAAAGCACATGTACACCGCGTTCCAAATTATTATGCAAAAAGTGTTTAGGAGTGATAAGGGAAGAATTTGTTTGTTTGTCAGTTAAACTCATTGATGGTGATGTGTGTCAGGGCTCTTTATATCACTGTAAGCAATTGCAGACACCTGTGCTAATTAGTTTGGCAGGTGTGTCCAATGAAAGGCAAGACTACTTAAGAAGGCTCTCTCACATTATTAAGCAGCCTACATTTTCTGCCAAAATGGGAAAGAAAAAGGATGTGTCGGCTGCTGAGAAGCAACAAATTGTGGAGTGTTTAGGTCAAGGCATGACTACAATCAACATTGTGCGATGATCAGGATGAAGTGTCTTGGCAATCAAGAAGTATGTAGCTGATTCACAGTACACACGTGTGCGTGCTGATAAGGGCAAATTGAGGACTCTTTCCTACAGGCAATTACGTCAGGTTGAAAGAGCAGCGGCAAAAAAGCCTTGTCATAGCAGCAGACAAGTTTTTGAAGCTGCTTGTGCCTCCAACGTCCCCCGAACAACAAGATGCAGGGTCCTTCAGAGGTTTGCAGCTGTGCATACGCCATCCTGTCGACCTCCTCTATCCACTTCACACAAGCAGAAACGGCTCCAGTGGGCCAAACATTACATGAAGACTGATTTCAAAACTGTTTTGTTCACGGATGAGTGCCGTGCAGCGCTCGATGGTCCAGATGAATGGAGTGGAGGATGGCTGGTTGATGGACACCCCACGCAAACACGGCTACAGCGCCAACAAGGAGGAGGTGGAGTAATGTTTTGGGCTGGAATCATGGGGAGAGAGATTGTCGGCCCCTTTAGGATCCCTGAAGGCGCTAAAGATGAACTCCATAATGTATGTGGATTTTCTCAAACAGCACTTCCTGCCATGGTTCAAGAAGAAGAACCGTGTATTTCACAGCAAGATCATTTTTCTGCATGATAATGCACCATCTCATGCTGCACATAAAACATCTGCATCTCTGGCTGATATGGGCATAAAAGGGGACAAACTTATGGTGTGACCCCCATGCTCCCCTGACCTCTACCCTATTCAGAACCTTTGGAGCATCATTAAAAGGAGTGTCTATGATGGCGGGAGGCAGTTCACATCTAAGCAACAGCTCTGGGAGGGTATTCTGTCCTCATGCAAAACAATTGAAGCAGAAACCATCCAAAACCTGACAAATTCAATGGACGACAGAGTTCAGAAGCTCCTTTCGAACAAGGGGTCCTATGTGAAAATGTAACATCACCTAGAATAAAGTTTTGAGTTGAAAACTGTTTGATTTCAGTTTCTAACAACCTGCTAATGCTTATAATTTCAAAAATGACCATTTTTTTGGTCTTTATTAAAATGAAAAGGTTGATCGAAAAGTTTGGGGGATCTAAGAGTGTGGCAACCCAGTAGTCATGATTACTTCGAATTCTGACAATATGAGGGTCATGCTGCAGGTAGTGCAGCAAGAAGGCACTTATGTGTCTTGCGCATCTCGGAGCCCCAAAATTATTTTCCGGGCTAGATGCAGCTAAAAATTATTTTTAATTTTAAATCTGGTGAAGCTTACTATAGATGGCCTAATAGGATCAGTGCTGCACACTGCTACAAAGCCCAAATTATTTTCCAGTCAAGATACAGATAAACATGATTAGTAATTTGAAAGCTTAAAACGGTTGGTAGGGTGATTTTAACCAATCATCAAGCTTTTACTCTCCCCAGGATGACACAGGGGTAGAAAAGTCGTTTCGGATCCATGATTTGTTCATCTTTATGAACGTGAGTCTGTCTACATTATCAGTGGAGAGCCGCGTGCGCTTATCTGTCAGCACACCACCAGCAGCGCTGAACACACGTTCAGACAGAACGCTGGCTGCGGGGCATGACAAGATCTCCAAGGCGTAAGTGGCTAGCTCCGGCCATTTATCCAGATTGGAAGCCCAAAAAGAGCAAGGGTCCAGTGACACAGTCGTGGCTTCAATGTTTACTTGGAGATACTCCTGTACCATCGTCTCTAGGCGTTGACTATGTGTCAGACTTCTTGTCTCCTGTGGCCTTGCAAAGGATGGGCTAAAAAAGTGGTGAAATGATTCCGCAAAATTTATGTTACCAGCAGATACTGTGGTTCTGTTACGGTTTGAGTGCTGAACACTTGACGGTCCCACGGTTGGCAAGTTGGAACTGTGAGATTCACTACGTGCACCACTGGTATTTTGTGGAAAAGCACATGTAAGATTCTGCAACAGTCTCTGCTGATACTCCTGCATGCGTGCATCCCTTTCTATGGCAGGAATAATTTCTGCAAATTTACTTTTGTACCGGGGATCTAACAGTGTGGCAACCCAGTAGTCAGGATTATTTCTAATTCTCACAATTCGAGGGTCATGTTGCAGGTAGTGCAGCAAGAAGGCACTCATGTGTGTTGCGCATCCAGGAGCACCAAGTCCCTGTTGTGTTGGTGGCGAGGTAACAATCATGCTTCCTTCCTCTGTCCTCTCCCCCCAACCTCGCACAACAGAAATGTGATCAAGGTCTCCCTCATCTGATGAGTCTTCCATCAGTTCGTCCTCCACTTCTTCCTGGGCTCCTGCACCTTCCTCACTAGTTTGGCTGCTACCATGCGCCCTGGTAAAATCATCTCCCCCACCCTCACATGCCTGCCGCCTTGGTGCTGCCGACCGTCTGGACCTTGCAGATGTTAGCCCTTCCGCATACAACTCCTCCTCCTCTACTTCCTCCACCTCCTCTTGTGCCACCACCTGACTCCGAATTCTGTTTAACATGTGCTCCAGCATGTAAATCACCGGAATAGTCATGCTGATAATGGCATCGTCAGCACTAAACATCTTCGTCGCCATTTCAAAACTGTGCAGAAGGGTGCATAGGTCCCTGATCTGAGACCACTCCTCCAGCGTGATTTGCCCCACCTCTGAATCTCGTTGGCCCAGGCTATACGTCAGAACGTATTGCACCAGGGCTTGTCAGTGCTGCCACAGTCGCTGCAACATGTGCAGAGTTGAATTCCACCGGGTAGGCACATCGCATTTTAGCCGGTGAAGTGGCAGGCCCAACGACTTCTGTAGAGATGTAAGTCGCTGAGCTGCGGGATGCGAACGGCGGAAGTGAGCACACAGCGACCGTGCCCTCTGCAGAAGGCCATCTAGTCTGGGATAGTGGGCTAAAAATTGCTGGACAACCAGGTTCAACACGTGAGCCATACAAGGCACGTGTGTGACATTGCCCCGGCGAAGGGCCGCACCCAGGTTTGCAGCATTGTCGCACACGGCCTTCCCTGGTTTCAGGTCCAGTGGAGACAACCATTCATGAAATTGGTTCTCCAGAGCTGACCACAACTCCTCAGCTGTGTGACTCACATTTCCCAGACATTTCAATGTAAAACCGCCTGATGACGTTGAGCCCTACTGCCAGCATAGTAAGGAGGTGTGCAGGATCCTTTCTGCGCAGTTAGAAAGCTTGTGGGATGACCAGACAGGCTTTGGGTGCAGGTGGAAGACCGAGAGGAGGTTGAGGAGGCAGAAGCAGTGGAGGAACTTTGACATAAAGAGGATTGACGCACAACTCGTGGGGACGGCAAGACTTGGACAGCAGCCCCTTGTCCTGCTGTCACCATAGTTACCCAGTGCCCAGTCAGCGACATGTAACGCCCCTGTCCATGCCTACTCGTCCAAGTGTCTGTGGTGAAATGCACCCTGTCACACACAGAGTTTCTCAAAGAAGCGGTGATGTTGTGTGCGACATGCTGGTGGAGCGCAGGCACACCTTTCTTTGAGAAGTAGTGCCGACTGGGCATCTGGTACTGGGGCACTGCGACGGACATAAGGTCTCGAAAATCCTCTGTGTCCACCAGGCGGAAAGGCAGCATTTCTGTAGCCAAGAGCTTGCAGATGGTGAAATTCAACCTCTTAGCTTTCTCATGGCTAGGAGGAAATGGTCTTTTACTTGTCCACATCTGAGGGACCGAGGGCTGGCTATTGTGCTTAGACGGGGTTGATAAGGGTGTCCCCGGCAAACTGCCGGTCTGTGAGGAAGATGCAGGCGGACATGTTAGGTTGCCTTGATCCAAAGGTGGTGCTATCGATGTCGGACAGCGCTCAAGACCAGCTGGTGTTACCACCTCCAAAGAAAATGATGACCTGCCAATCACGCTGGCTGTTGCGGGTAAAGAGGTGGCAGGTCTGCGCCCCAAAACAGGTGTGACTGCTGTCCCCCCAGTCACAGAGGATGAAGAGGCCGCGGATGCACAAGATATGGCAGACGGTGGTTGGCCCGGCCGGCTAGGCCGCATTGTAGCACACTGAGCTTCCCACTGCAACTTATGCTTCATGTCCATGTGCCGGTTCATGCATGAAGTACTCAAACTATGTATTTTTTGGCCTCTACTTAGCTTTTGCTGACAAATGTTACAGATAACACGAGTTGGGTCATCTTTATCGATCTGAAAAAATGCCCAGGCTATGCAAGGCTTAGCACCCATGCGACCTGAAGAGCCACCACGACTAGTGGTGAGAGGCAGAGTTGTGTTTGAGGATGCAGTTGTTGACGTGCTTCCAGTACTACGTCTCTGTCCAGGAAGGCGCAACCTGACCTCGTCGTCACTAGCATCTTCCTCCACCTCCTCTGCTGACCTCATCTCTTGGCTGACTGTGGGTTGACAGTAAGTGGGATCTCCGACCTCATCATCATCACCCTGTGCGTTATCACACCCGTCGTCCTCAGAGCCAACCTGTTCCTGCCCTGACAAAAAACTAAAGTTGTCGCTCCAATCAGGTATTTGAGTCTTATCATCGTCTTCCTCATTGTCTCCACCAACAGGAGTTACAGTTTGGGAATGAGGGTCTACATTATGGTCAGAACCTTCTGCGTCTGGTCCTGGATCCGACTCATAAAGATTCTGGGCATCAGTGCAGATCATTTCCTCGTCTGGATTCACAGAAGCGCTGGAGTCGACCTCTGATTCCCAGGCTATAGTATGAGTAAACAGCTCTGCAGACTCAACCATCTGTTCTACCTCATACTCAGACGGGCAGCTGGAGATTTGGGAGCTGTGAGGAAGCAAGTGCGATTTGGGTGACACCTTTGAGGACTGGAGTATTTGTGATGTTGAAGTTGATGTGGAGGAGAGCCCACTTAAAGGAGCACTTGATATCCGTTGAAGCACCTGCTGTTTTTGTGCCTCATCTGGAATTTGTAGCGATTGGCGTGGCCGTAAGAAAGGGATCTTATCACATTGTCCGCTAAAAGAAGTAGACATTTTAGTTTGGCTGGAAGATGGTCTTTCTTCTGCACCTACCCCACGGACACAACCTTTTTTCCCCTTCCCAACACGCCTATTCCCCTTTCCACCAGCAGCAGGCCTTTTTCCACTCATTTTGGTGGTTAACTAATTCACAACTCTGGAGTTGTTTGCACAAAAAAACAATGGATGGTAACCGAGCAGAGCTGAGTGGCCAAACTGTGGTATTAGGCCAAAACTATTGGCTGGGTTAGATGCAGAAAAAAATTATTTTTAATTTGCAACCTGATGGAGGTCAGTATAGATGGACTAATAGACCAAGTCCCACACACCGCTAGAAGCCCAAATATTTTTTCAGAGCTAGATGCAGAAAATTTTTTTATTCAATTTGCAACCTGATGGAGGTCAGTATAGATGGACTAACAGACCAAGTCCCACACACTGCTAGAAGCTCAAATATTTTTTCAGAGCTAGATGCAGAAAAAAATTATTTTTAATTTGCAACCTGATGGAGGTCAGTATAGATGGACTAATAGACCAAGTCCCACACACCGCTAGAAGCCCAAATATTTTTTCAGAGCTAGATGCAGAAAAAAATTATATTCAATTTGCAACCTGCTGGAGGTCAGTATAGAAGGACTAATAGAACAAGTCCCAAACACTGCTAGAAGCCCAAATATTTTTTCAGAGCTAAATGAAGAAAAAAATTATTTTTAATTTGCAACCTGATGGAGGTCAGTATAGATGGACTAATAGACCAAGTCCCACACACTGCTAGAAGCCCAAATATTTTTTCAGAGCTAGATGCAGAAAAAAATTATTTTTAATTTGCAACCTGATGGAGGTCAGTATAGATGGACTAATAGAACAAGTCCCACACGCTGCTAGAAGCCCAAATATTTTTTCAGAGATAAATGAAGAAAAAAATTATTTTTAATTTGCAACCTGATGGAGGTCAGTATAGATGGACTAATAGACCAAGTCCCACACACTGCTAGAAGCCCAAATATTTTTTCAGAGCTAGATGCAGAAAAAAATTATTTTTAATTTGCAACCCGATGGAGGTCAGTATAGATGGACTAATAGAACAAGTCCCACACGCTGCTAGAAGCCCAAATATTTTTTCAGAGATAAATGAAGAAAAAAATTATTTTTAATTTGCAACCTGATGGAGGTCAGTATAGATGGACTAATAGACCAAGTCCCACACACTGCTAGAAGCCCAAATATTTTTTCAGAGCTACATGCAGAAAAAAATTATTTTTAATTTGCAACCTGATGGAGGTCAGTATAGATGGACTAATAGAACAAGTCCCACACGCTGCTAGAAGCCCAAATATTTTTTCAGAGATAAATGAAGAAAAAAATTATTTTTAATTTGCAACCTGATGGAGGTCAGTATAGATGGACTAATAGACCAAGTCCCACACACTGCTAGAAGCCCAAATATTTTTTCAGAGCTAGATGCAGAAAAAAATTATTTTTAATTTGCAACCTGATGGAGGTCAGTATAGATGGACTAATAGAACAAGTCCCACACGCTGCTAGAAGCCCAAATATTTTTTCAGAGATAAATGAAGAAAAAAATTATTTTTAATTTGCAACCTGATGGAGGTCAGTATAGATGGACTAATAGACCAAGTCCCACACACTGCTAGAAGCCCAAATATTTTTTCAGAGCTAGATGCAGAAAAAAATTATTTTTAATTTGCAACCTGATGGAGGTCAGTATAGATGGACTAATAGACCAAGTCCCACACACCGCTAGAAGCCCAAATATTTTTTCAGAGCTAGATGCAGAAAAAAATTATATTCAATTTGCAACCTGCTGGAGGTCAGTATAGAAGGACTAATAGAACAAGTCCCACACACTGCTAGAAGCCCAAATATTTTTTCAGAGCTAAATGAAGAAAAAAATTATTTTTAATTTGCAACCTGATGGAGGTCAGTATAGATGGACTAATAGACCAAGTCCCACACACTGCTAGAAGCCCAAATATTTTTTCAGAGCTAGATGCAGAAAAAAATTATTTTTAATTTGCAACCTGATGGAGGTCAGTATAGATGGACTAATAGACCAAGTCCCACACACTGCTAGAAGCCCAAATATTTTTTCAGAGCTAGATGCAGAAAAAAAATATTTTTAATTTGCAACCTGATGGAGGTCAGTATAGATGGACTAATAGACCAAGTCCCACACACTGCTAGAAGCCCAAATATTTTTTCAGAGCTAGATGCAGAAAAAAAATATTTTTAATTTGCAACCTGATGGAGGTCAGTATAGATGGACTAATAGAACAAGTCCCACACGCTGCTAGAAGCCCAAATATTTTTTCAGAGATAAATGAAGAAAAAAATTATTTTTAATTTGCAACCTGATGGAGGTCAGTATAGATGGACTAATAGAACAAGTCCCACACGCTGCTAGAAGCCCAAATATTTTTTCAGAGATAAATGAAGCAAAAAATTATTTTTAATTTGCAACCTGATGGAGGTCAGTATAGATGGACTAATAGACCAAGTCCCACACACTGCTAGAAGCCCAAATATTTTTTCAGAGCTAGATGCAGAAAAAAATTATTTTTAATTTGCAACCTGATGGAGGTCAGTATAGATGGACTAATAGAACAAGTCCCACACGCTGCTAGAAGCCCAAATATTTTTTCAGAGATAAATGAAGAAAAAAATTATTTTTAATTTGCAACCTGATGGAGGTCAGTATAGATGGACTAATAGACCAAGTCCCACACACTGCTAGAAGCCCAAATATTTTTTCAGAGCTAGATGCAGAAAAAAAATATTTTTAATTTGCAACCTGATGGAGGTCAGTATAGATGGACTAATAGACCAAGTCCCACACACCGCTAGAAGCCCAAATTTTTTTTCAGAGCTAGATGCAGAAAAAAATTATTTTTAATTTGCAACCTGATGGAGGTCAGTATAGATGGACTAATAGACCAAGTCCCACACACCGCTAGAAGCCCAAATATTTTTTCAGAGCTAGATGCAGAAAATTTTTTTATTCAATTTGCAACCTGATGGAGGTCAGTATAGATGGACTAATAGACCAAGTCCCACACACTGCTAGAAGCCCAAATATTTTTTCAGAGCTAGATGCAGAAATAAATTATTTTTAATTTGCAACCTGATGGAGGTCAGTATAGATGGACTAATAGACCAAGTCCCACACACTGCTAGAAGCCCAAATATTTTTTCAGAGCTAGATGCAGAAAAAAATTATTTTTAATTTGCAACCTGATGGAGGTCAGTATAGATGGACTAATAGACCAAGTCCCACACACTGCTAGAAGCCCAAATATTTTTTCAGAGCTAGATGCAGAAAAAAATTATTTTTAATTTGCAACCTGATGGAGATCAGTATAGATGGACTAATAGACCAAGTCCCACACACCGCTAGAAGCCCAAATATTTTTTCAGAGCTAGATGCAGAAAAAAATTATATTCAATTTGCAACCTGCTGGAGGTCAGTATAGAAGGACTAATAGAACAAGTCCCACACACTGCTAGAAGCCCAAATATTTTTTCAGAGCTAAATGAAGAAAAAAATTATTTTTAATTTGCAACCTGATGGAGGTCAGTATAGATGGACTAATAGACCAAGTCCCACACACTGCTAGAAGCCCAAATATTTTTTCAGAGCTAGATGCAGAAAAAAATTATTTTTAATTTGCAACCTGATGGAGGTCAGTATAGATGGACTAATAGACCAAGTCCAACACACCGCTAGAAGCCCAAATATTTTTTCAGAGCTAGATGCAGAAAATTTTTTTATTCAATTTGCAACCTGATGGAGGTCAGTATAGATGGACTAATAGACCGAGTCCCACACACTGCTAGAAGCCCAAATATTTTTTCAGAGCTAGATGCAGAAAAAAATTATTTTTAATTTGCAACCTGATGGAGGTCAGTATAGATGGACTAATAGAATGATGCTATGCCCAAAAGATTTTACTTCACTAGGTGCAGTAAAAAAATTAGTATTCTATACACAGGTGGTATATCTTGCAACACAGATAGGCTACTCCACTGACTAACACACTCTGCAATAGGCCAAAAAGGATTAGCTTTGCTAGATTCAGCCAAATGCTGTGAAAAAAACTTGCACAGCACTGGCACAGACCTGCCTGGCAAAAACTGATAGGAACTGATGTAACCTAGTCCTGAAAAGGACTCCAATTACAATTAGTCTTTACTCCCACAATCTATCTATTTAAGAGCACAGACCTGCTTGATAAAAGTCGTAGGAAATGCTGTAACCTAGTCCTTAAAAGGACTGCAATCACAACTATTCCCTACTCCCAAGCTATCTGTATATTTGTGCGAAAATTGGCTTGAAATTAACAAGGTATAGCGCACACAGCAACAGCGGTGCCGTCTAACACGCAGCTGCAGCAGTGAGAAAATGGTGGCGACGGGGAAAATGGCTTGGTCTTATAGGGCAAGGACATGTGACATACACTGCCAATCACACATGCCCTTGCTTGTGTGAAAAAAAGCACTTCGCTCCGTGTGTGCGCTGCTGATAGGCTGACAGATTGCACCTCTCCACTGCAAATGCGGGAAAGAGAAAAAAAAATGGAGATCTTCATTGTTCCTGCAGAGATCCATCCCCTGCCCCTCCCCCCGCCCTGCTGTACACTCAAACTGCGTATTAACATTAATTTTCATCATTACTGAGAAAAAATCCAGTTATGATTTTGGTGCACGAACAGTTATCGAACATAACCTCGAACAGCCGAATTTTTCTCAAATTGTTCGTGTTCGCCGACCGGCTCGAACACCGCCCAAAACAGCTCGAATTTGAGATTGGCGAACAGTTCGAGTAGAACAACGCTCATCTCTATTTATAAGGCCGAAAAAAGACAAGCGTCCATCCAGTTCAGCCTATTTCTTGTGCACTGCAGCTATTCCGCAGCGTTGATCCAGGGGAACGCAAAAAAAAACAAAACAAACAAAAAAAAAAAACATGCGGTATAGGCCAATTGACATCATTGAGGAAAAAATTCACTTCCCGACACCAATCTGGATTAATTAACTATCACTAAGCATAAGATGTAATTTTATTGTTCTCAAGAAAGGCGTCCAGGCCACTCTTGAACTCATTAAGTGAGTTGGACATCACCACTTCCTCTCCCAGAGAGTTCCAGAGTCTCACGGCTCTGACTGTAAAGAATCCCCTTCTATGCTGGTGCAGGAACCTCCTTTCCTCCAGACGCATAGTGTGCCCCCTCGTCTTAGTCACCATCCTTGGTATAAATGTAGCACCCTGAGGATTCGGCTGCTACAGGGGTATTGCACCTCAACCCAGAGGTGTGATATTCCACTCCCGGGTAAGGATGGAGTGTGGAACTGAGCTCAGTTAGCTGCATACACTACATACATCCCATTTCTGAGGGACAGACCGATGGTACTCCCACTAGGTATATGTGCAGGTACGACAGTGTCTGTCCCTGGCTGGAGTGGGAGGGGGGTGGAACATCCCAGTAGTGTAGGGGCAGATAGGGGGAGCAGTCTGGGTAAGGCTAGGAGCTCATTGGGTGCTGGTCACCTGAGCTCACACATAGAGGGAGTATATAAGGTGGGAACCATCTTAGATCAGGGTCAGTCTTCTGTAGAGAGTGAGTGAGTCCTGAGAGAGGTCCAGGAGCGCCTGCAGAGAGAAGAGAGAGGAGAAGAGAAGGACCCAGAGGGGGAGAAGAAGGAACCCCAAGAACCTAGTATACAACCAGAAGGGTGAAGGGTTGGCACGCAAGGGAACCGGATCCCAAATTAGTGGAGGAGAGAAACAACCCTCAGCTAAGAACCGGAGGCTGCGACATTACATTTGGAGCAGCCCCTCACTAAGTCCACTAAGAAGGCACACCAGGCATAGGGTCAGGGAACCCCGAAGAGGTGCACCCACCAAGAGGCCCGAGGGAGCCGGATATAAGTGGACCCCTGGTGAGGAAGGCCAGTAGAAAGGACAGTCAGAAAGGGAGCTCAGGACCACGCTCCAGAATTGCTTGGGGGTTGGCCGAGTCCAGGACCTGGTGGACGCAGCGCGGCTCGGGCGGTCACTCAAGGCCAGAGTGACCACAAGAACAGCAGTAAGTAAAAACCCTGAACTGCACAGCCTGATTCTGAGTCTTTTTACCATCCACACTGCACCACCACTACCACCATCCTCTACACCTGACCCCCTGAGGCTATACCCCTCCCGTTGGGGGTTATACTACCACAGCTGCACATCTACCATCAGCCTCAGCGGACCCTGCTGCAGCGGCGGCCTTTTGACCGCAAATCAACGGGTGGCGTAGTCGACACTAAGAACTAATAACATCTGTAAAGACTGCCACACACTGAGTTTGACACCCTGGGCACGGACCGGGTCGCAGCCACTCGGAGACTACAACCCCCATCTGATCCGGCTCCGGGTATCCCTAACAACATGGCCCAGGGGGCGCGTCATAAACAGGTCATGGGAGAGATCTCTGTACTGCCCCCTGATGTATTTATACATGTATTCATTCAAATTAGAGAGACAATTTAAATTAAAAAGCTTAGAGCTGCCTCCACCACAGGGGGGCTCACTCGACCCACCAGCGGACAGGCACCAGTATTGGGAGAGGGGGGTTGGCCGTCAGGGTTCACCGCGGCTCTGGCACAAACCCGGCGACGCGGAGGTGGCACGGGCAGTAGCGGAATGAACGTGTCGGCTTCTCACTTTTTGGATTTTAGAAGGGCATGACATGCCTATATCTGTGTCTCCCCCTCCTTTTACTCCTCCACCTCTTTTCTTTTCGCATGACTATATGTACTTGTCACTTTTCCTTGTGTTAGTTGTGTCTTCTGAGCAGTTTGTCAGCTTTTGGACACCTTTGAAGGTGTTTTGTATGTGTTTCTATTTGTTTTTGTTTGCCTGCCATTGGTTTTAACGGTGTTCGAAGGTGTTCGACGAACAGTTCGACGAACAGTTCGGCGAACACACGGGTGTTCGACGAACCGAACTCGAACACTACGGAGGTGGCTCAACACTAATCTTCAACTGACGGAAGGTCTCCTCTTCAGGTTTATCCCACTTGAAGGGTGGCTTTTGGCTTCTGGACTTAGACTGTCCTATCAGGAGGTCCTGCATAGGAGCTGCCATCTTAGTGAACCCGGGGATGAACCTTCGGTAGTAGCCTACCAACCCGAGGAATTGCCTCACTTCCTTGATGTTTGAGGGGCTTGGCCAGCTCTTGATTGCTGCGACCTTGTCAGGGTCGGGGGCTACTCCTTCCACACTTACCACGTGCCCTAGGTACTGGACCTTTGGTTTCAACAGGTGACACTTTGATGGTTTCACCTTCAGGCCATAGCCTGCCAGGGCTTCGAACACCTCGGCCAGGTGCTTTAGATGGTCCTCGTATGTCTTCGAATAGACGATCACGTCGTCCAGGTATAGGAGGACCGTCTCGAAGTTTCGGTGCCCTAGACAGCATTCCATCAGCCTCTGGAAGGTCCCTGGTGCGTTGCAGAGCACAAAGGGCATACAGTTGAACTCGCTCAGTCCCATCGGGGTGGTGAAGGCGGTCTTCTCCTTGTCAGCCTCTGCCACAGGAACCTGCCAGTACCCGCTAGTAAGGTCCAAAGTAGAAAAGAAGTTAGCTGATTTTAGTGCGGCTAAAGACTCCTCTATTCTAGGCAGCGGATATGCGTCTTTGTGGGTGATGCGGTTGATTTGTCTATAGTCCACGCACATTCTCATGGTGCGGTCTTTCTTTTTTACCAGAACCAGGGGGGCTGCCCAGGGGCTACAGCTATCTCTAATGACCCCAGCCTCTTTCATTTCTCTTAGCATGCCCTTGGCATTCTGATAATGTGCAGGGGGTACAGGCCTGTGTTTCTCTTTTATTGGTGGGTGGCTCCCCGTGGGGATATGGTGTTCTATCCCTTTTACTCTGCCGAAGTCTAGCGGGTGCTTGCTAAAAATTCTCTCGTACTCCTGGACCACCCGGTAGACTCCTTGTTTCTGGTGCAGCGGAGTGGAGTCAGCACCCACATGGAGTTTCTGGCACCAGTCATCCTTTTGTTTCTGGGAGCCATTACCCTCCGCCTGTGGAGATGGAGGCAAAGGCTCCACGGTCCTGATAGCTTTGTGTTCGACAACAGTTTGGCAAGTGTAGCGTACCTGGGTAAGTGTATCTCTCTCTCCCCAATGTTGAGAATGTGAACGGGCACCCTCCCATGATGGACATCAATCACCCCCCGGGCTGTCAAATTGGTGGGCCTGCTGTCTGAGTACACGGGTTCTACCATGGCTTGGTAGTCTCTACCTCTCAACCCGATTGCAGTCCGACACCAGATCATCATTTCTCTTTTGGGAGGCATGAAAATGGGGAATGGGTCACTCAGTCTTACGCTACTGATCTCACCACCAGACAGTTCTACCTGCTGCCATCTCATCAGGGATTTTATCTCCTTGTTGAGGACTCTCTGTTGGCTGGAACTAGCATTCACCGCCACCTGTTGTAGAATTACAATTACCTCTGAAAGACAATTTTCAATTACGTTAGTACCCACAGTTATTTTAGGGTGACTTTCATGACGGTCAATGTCCACAATAATCACTCCCTGTGCCGGCAGTTCTACTTTACCAATCTTAATGGTCATCTCTTTGAACCCCATCTGCGGCACGGGCAAGCCATTACTGGCGATGATGCTCAAGTCACTGTCAGGATACCGTGTTATATCAGCATCAGTCCAATACTGCTTAAAAAGTACATAAGGGATAGTAGTTACTTGCGACCCGGTATCCAGCAAGGCGCTCATGGGGATACCGTCCAGCACCACGGGTAAAACCGGGCGCCCCCCAACGTACTTATTACGCCAATTGTAAGGGCCTGGTGATCTTATGCCTGGGGGTTGGCCCTCTGCCCCAGGTTGGACCCGTTTAAATTACAGTACCTGGAAATGTGTCCGGGCTGGTTGCATCGACGGCAAATGGGCTGTCCATCCTCTGCGTAGCGGTCTGTAGGCCTCCCTCGGAACGACGGGGTCCTCCTCTGTCGATGCCACGGGACATCCTCCGGACTTGAAGCCAACTCGATGGGTCTTGACGGGTCCACTTGTAACGCCGGGATGGTCCTGGTCAACGCCGCAACGCTCCTGGTCAGCTCCTGGACTTGGTGGTGCAGATCTTTCGACGGGGCTTGGTTCAGGGCCTGTGCATCGGCCCCCACAGAGTCCATAGAGGAGGGCGCCACCTCCTGGTGGTAGGTGAGAGCAGGGCGCCGGGGGTTTATAGCGCCACTTGTTGCGGGCTCACAGAGCTGCCAGGGTCAGCTTGTTTGATGGCCCTCAAGGCTTCCTGCAAATTTAGGGCATAGTCTCTAATGCTGTCCTGTGCCCGCTGCTTACATCCATAGAACCGCATTTTAATTTCAGCGGAGGTACGGGTATAAAAGGTACCTCGCAGCTGGGCCAGATGTCCTTTACAGTCCTTTTCTCCTCAGCAGGCCATGACTTTACCTCCCGCTGGGCTGCGCCAGTTAGCTGCCCTGTCAGTATGCTAATCTTCTGTTCCTCTGTCAGGGGGTAAACTTGGAACCAACTGTACAGCCTTTCCTTAAAGTCAGTTAGGGCATGGGGCTCCCCAGAATACTTGGGCAGCCAGGCCGCTCCAGGGATGTAAGGCAGGGAAAATGGCATCACCGCTGCTGCAGCGGCGCTGGTGGTAGAATGTCCCTCTGCGTCCGTCATCTTCCTCCCCCCTAGTTAAGCGTGGCCTACCTTCCGACTATCCTCTTCTGTAGGCCGCGGCTCCGCTGGTGCTGCTCCGGACGAGGACCTTGCGTCACGTCCTGGTGACGTGAGCGTCGCTCTCTCTCCCTTCCAGGATCTTGCGCAGCGTCGGTGCATGGGGCGGAGCTTCGGGTCTTGCGCGGTTTGGACGTCCACGCCCCTTTCTTCCCGCGCGGTGTCCTGAAGATGGCATCCGATGGCGGGAAAACGGCTGAAGATGGCGGGAACCGACGGAAGATGGCGGGAGACGGCTCCGGATGGCGGGAAAACTCTTTTCAGGTGCGTGTACAGTCTTTTTCAGGCACGCAATACCCGTTTGTGGCGGGTTGGTTACTATCCTGCCGACTACGCCAAAGCTGACTCACCCCCCTGGGCCGTGGGGCACTCGGAACCGGACTTCAGGGCAATGCTGGGAGTAGTAGTGGCGACCCGGTCCCGTGGCTCAGGGTGGTCAGACCAGTGGTAGTCTATGATGTGCTGTAGGTAATGTCCGACTACGCCACCCGTGGATTGCGGTCAGGGCTAACCGACGCTGCGGTGCAGACCACTGGGGCTGATATAAATGTGCAGCACTGAATAGTTCAACTCCCCACAGGAGGAGTATGGCCCCAGGGCAGTGTATATAATGGATGATGGAGGGGATGATTCCGACCGCGTTAGCCAGGAGACGGAGGCCTCTTAAACAGTTCAGGGTCTTTATTAGAACAGGTAATATGACCCAGAAACAGGCCCGGCTAGGAGGGGTCCTGGATGTCTGAGAGCAAGTGGGAGGCTGGCCCTGGTCAGGGCGAGGGTGTAGGCCTACCGTGCTCTCTGTGCTCCTTCTGGCTATTTCCCTCCTTGTAGTGTAACAGCCCACGTTCCTGAGCTCACCGTGTCCTCTCGCCCGTATGGCTTGCAACTTGGGTCCCTTTCTACTCCCGGCCTGGTACGGCTTTGCTGGTCCCTTCTGCTGTGGTGGAGCCTCCGGGCTTCTTAGGCCAATGAACATACAGTCCCCTGCGGACTGGTTATCTGCTGTAGGACCTGGAATCCTCCCAGCCTCAGACACCAAAGTCTGGTAGATTAGTTGCCTTCTCTGTCAGGACAGGCTCACTTCGCCTTTGTCCCTGGCTCATGGCTCTCCTACTGCCACACGTCCTCTTAGGCTGCAACACAACTGTCTGTCCCTGCTCTGGGACACTTCTCTATCCACAGACAGGTTGTCCAGTTCTCCCTAACCCTGCCCCCAGCTCCAGCTTTTATAGGGGCAGCCTGCTCCCCCTACTGGTCTGGGACAGGAGGTGCTGCATGCTAATGGTCCTTGACTAGAGGACCTCCCCCTTGCTCTCAGACACAGCTTTATTATATTTGTGGCATCCAGGCCAGGGTGACACACCAGCAAGAAGATCGGTAAGTAGAGCAGGGCTGTAAGTTATTATAAACACCTTTTACTGTTCTTCTCCCACAGCACAACCGATTCTGCTCTATTCCCTTCCCCCAACCCTAACTGTAGCATAGGAGGAGAGCTACAGAAGTGTTTCTAATGACACACAGCTCTGTTTTCTCTCCGCCCCAGCTTGTATTCACAGTAAATCTTGCAAGTGAGATCAGTAAGGAGAGCAGGGCTGTATGTCATTACAAATACATCTTGCAGTTTTCATCTCATGGCAGTGTGGAGGTAGTATGAGAGGAGCAAAGCTGACAGCGCTGTGAGGAGAGAGCTGCAAGAGGTGTTTGTAATAACACACAGCTCTGCTTTCCTTCTCCTTTGTGATGGCTTTTTTTTTTGCGGGGCAAGACAATGTTTTTATTAATAGCATGTTGGTATAGATATGACATTTTGTTCGCTTGTTACAGCATTTTTTGTGGTATTTCAGTGACCAAAAAAAAATTAATATTGGCGTTCTTGAATTTATGGTGTTTACTGACTGGGTTAATTGCTTTTATATTTTGATAGATCAGAACGCAGCAATACCACATATGAGTATTTTTTTATTTTTTTCATTATCTTTATTTTTAATAGGGGAAAAGGGGGTGAATTGAACTTTTCTGGGTTTTTTTTCCATATTTTTTAAAATATTTTTTTACTTTTCACTGTATTTGTTAGTCCCCTTCGGGGACTTTGACCTACACTCGTCTGATCGCTTGTGCTATATACAGCATTGCCACAGTATTGCCATATATAGTAAAAATTTGAAGCCTGGCCACAGGTTCTGTAATGAAAAGGACAAAGGTCTTCAACAGACTCCCGGCTGTCACAGCAATCCAACGGTGACCCGCGATCACGTCACGGGAGCGCCGATGTGTGCGTTAAATAATGCGCCCCTTAAGGCATGTTGTTAATGCAGCTGTCAGAGTTTGACAGTGGCATTTAACAGGTTAACAGTAGAGATGCGTGAACCTGAACTTAAAGGTTCATGCCGGACAATTAGTGTGCAGCTCTGGAAGCCCGTTGCAAAGTTTGGAGTTCCGGGGGAAGTCCGTTAGAGAGAGAGAGATCCAAAGCTTGGGTCTCCATTATTTTCAATGGGGTTTGGGTTCTGGTTCAAGTTTGGATACAGTTCTGGTGTCCAAATCAAACTTTGGACTAAAGTTGGGTCGGGTACCAGAACCTGAACTTCTACGGGTTCGCTCATCCATAGTTAACAATCGAGGGCAGTGTTTCGTGCCACCCGCGATTGTAAGAGGCAGGTCCGGGCTGTAACACACAGCCATGACCTGCCGGGTATAGGGCTAGCTCACCCCATGAGACCGCTCCATACACCTGCTACTG
Organism: Phyllobates terribilis; assembly: GCF_046119375.1. Classification (NCBI taxonomy): domain Eukaryota; kingdom Metazoa; phylum Chordata; class Amphibia; order Anura; family Dendrobatidae; genus Phyllobates; species Phyllobates terribilis. The sequence goes on along the minus strand of NW_027362761.1, from coordinate 1,120,382,145 downwards.
ACTTGCGCTGTACATGTATTGCATATGTTGGTAAGGGGTTAAGTTACTCCAAATTATATTAGAATGCTTAACTTGATGACCTAATAAATGGATGTTGAAACAGGTTTTTTCTCTGAAATCATAGGAATTAGCGATGAGCGAGCATCGAGATTTACGAGCATGCTCCGGTGTTTTCCGAGTATCTTCGGTGTGCTCGAGTGATATGTTTGAGTCACTCCATGTGCATGATTTGTGACTGTTTGTCAGCTTTAAAACATGTGAGCAATGCCTGTTTCTTAGGGATTCCTCACATGTATTAAAGCTGTCAAACAGTCGCAAATCATGCACACGGAGTGACTCAAACATAACACCCGAGCACGCGATACTCGGCGAGCACCTGAGCATGCTCGCCGAAAGGGTTAACAGAACATGCTCACTCATCACTAGTAGAAATTTAAGAAATGACTTCCCATATGGATATTTTGAATATGTGGTCTGGTGCTGTTCGAGAGCTTAGATAATTTTTAGATTTAGATCCTTAGTCTAGCTACATATTGTTTGTTTTATATGGTTCAAAAAAAAAGGTCAAAGTAATGCATATTTAGTTATGATTAGGTTGGTAACTACTACATGGCAATTTTAAAATTATGTGAAGGGATGAAGTATGGATAAGAATGATGAATACAAGAAAAGAGTAGTATGAGGGGTATTTTGGATTTCTTAAAAAATGTCATATCAAATCATGTTATTGTAACTAGACTAGTGTTGAGCCACCCCCGTAGTGTTCGAGTTCGGTTCGGTTCGTCGAACACCCGTGTGTTCGCCGAACTGTTCGTCGAACTGTTCGTCGAACACCTTCGAACACCGTTAAAACCAATGGCAGGCAAACAAAAACACATAGAAACACATAGAAAACACCTTCAAAGGTGTCCAAAAGCTGACAAACTGCTCAGAAGACACAACTAACACATGGAAAAGTGACAAGTACATATAGTCATGCGAAAAGAAAAGAGGTGGAGGAGTAAAAGGAGGGGGAGACACAGATATAGGCATGTCATGCCCTTCTAAAATCCAAAAAGTGAGAAGCCGACACGTTCAGTCCGCTCCTGCCCGTGCCACCTCCGCGTCGCCGGGTTTGTGCCAGAGCCGCGGTGAACCCTGACGGCCAGCCCCCCTCTCCCAATACTGGTGCCTGTCCGCTGGTGGGTCGAGCGAGCCCCCCTGTGGTGGAGGCAGCTCTAAGCTTTTTAATTTAAATTGTCTCTCTAATTTGAATGAACACACTTTAAATCCATTTACAAGGATCTATTGGAGGGCAAGTCTCATGCCAGCAGCCGCGTAATTCCAGCTCCAGTAGCGTCCACTAAAGCTGCTGCAGTTAAAAAGCTTTTATAAGGATCGAGCTCGGCTGTCCACCGCAAGGCATCCTACTGCCAGTCCCAGCCCCTATGCCTTGGGGTGCCTCCTGATGCTCTTCACTGAGTATCCCGTGGTCCCGAAGCATTTCCTTTGAAAAAATTAAGTGTCCAAACTACAGGTGGTGTAGCTTGCTTAACAGCCGGGATAATCCGCTGACTAGCAGACACTGCTACTAGGCACAAAGTATTTCCTGGGCTAGATGCAGTTAAAAATTTGTAATTAGATACTCTCGTTGGATGCTGAGAAAGCATTCCATAGAGTCTCCTGGCACGCCATATATGATTCTCTTAAAAAGCTTGGGGTAGGGGTCTAGGGGAGCCTTTTATAGCCAAAATCACGGCCCTGTATCGCAATACGTCACCTAGGCTGAAGATAAATGGAACTGTAGCACCCTGAGGGCTCGGTTGCTACAGAGGTATTGCACCTCACCCAGAGGTGTGATATCTCACTCTCAGGTAAGGATGTAGTGTGGATCAGGACCCGACACCTGCATGCATTACACCACATTGCCGTGGGGCAGGGCGACCAATATGCCCCTGAGATGGGCACGACAGTCCCTGTCCCTGGCTGGAGTGGGGGGAGGGAACACTGAGGAAGGGGAACCCTGTAGTGCAGGAGCAGGGAGGAAGCAGTTCCTGGATGCATTGAGAAGGGAGTATAAAAGGTGTCCTAGTATATATCACTCAATCACATATATCCATCCCTGCTGTTATGGCTGAAATAGATCATTTTGTTACATGGTCAAATTTTAAAATCAATGCAGCGAAGTCTGAGGCCCTCGATGTCTCCCTCCCCAAATCCATATAGGATTCCATCCAGTCCAACTTTCCCTTTGCCTGGCCCTCACAGGGTATCAAATACTTAGGAATTCCTATTCATAGAGACCTCTCCCATCTATGTTATCTTAATTTTGGGCCCTTTATTGAACAACTCCATACAGACCACGGTTGGCAAGTTAGAACTGTAAGATTCACTACGTGAACCACTGGTGTTTTGTGGAAAAGCACATGTACACTGTGTTCCAAATTATTATGCAAAAAGTGTTTAGGAGTGATAAGGGAAGAATTTGTTTGTCAGTTAAACTCATTGATGGTGATGTGTGTCAGGGCTCTTTATATCACTGTAAGCAATTGCAGACACCTGTGCTAATTAGTTTGGCAGGTGTGTCCAATGAAAGGCAAGACTACTTAAGAAGGCTGTCTCACATTATTAAGCAGCCTACATTTTCTGCCAAAATGGGAAAGAAAAAGGATGTGTCGGCTGCTGAGAAGCAACAAATTGTGGAGTGTTTAGGTCAAGGCATGACTACAATCAACATTGTGCGATGATCAGGATGAAGTGTCTTGGCAATCAAGAAGTATGTAGCTGATTCACAGTACACACGTGTGCGTGCTGATAAGGGCAAATTGAGGACTCTTTCCTACAGCCAATTACGTCAGATTGAAAGAGCAGCGGCAAAAAAGCCTTGTCATAGCAGCAGACAAGTTTTTGAAGCTGCTGGTGCCTCCAACGTCCCCCGAACAACAAGATGCAGGGTCCTTCAGAGGTTTGCAGCTGTGCATACGCCATCCTGTCGACCTCCTCTATCCACTTCACACAAGCAGAAACGGCTCCAGTGGGCCAAACATTACACGAAGACTGATTTCAAAACTGTTTTGTTCACGGATGAGTGCCGTGCAGCGCTCGATGGTCCAGATGGATGGAGTGGAGGATGGCTGGTTGATGGACACCCCACGCAAACACGGCTACAGCGCCAACAAGGAGGAGGTGGAGTAATGTTTTGGGCTGGAATCATGGGGAGAGAGATTGTCGGCCCCTTTAGGATCCCTGAAGGCGCTAAAGATGAACTCCATAATGTATGTGGATTTTCTCAAACAGCACTTCCTGCCATGGTTCAAGAAGAAGAACCGTGTATTTCACAGCAAGATCATTTTTTTGCATGATAATGCACCATCTCATGCTGCACATAAAACATCTGCATCTCTGGCTGATATGGGCATAAAAGGGGACAAACTTATGGTGTGACCCCCATGCTCCCCTGACCTCTACCCCATTCAGAACCTTTGGAGCATCATTAAAAGGAGTGTCTATGATGGCGGGAGGCAGTTCACATCTAAGCAACAGCTCTGGGAGGGTATTCTGTCCGCATGCAAAACAATTGAAGCAGAAACCATCCAAAACCTGACAAATTCAATGGACGAGAGAGTTCAGAAGCTCCTTTCGAACAAGGGGTCCTATGTGAAAATGTAACATCACCTAGAATAAAGTTTTGAGTTGAAAACTGTTTGATTTCAGTTTCTAACAACCTGCTAATGCTTATAATTTCAAAAATGACCATTTTTTTGGTCTTTATTAAAATGAAAAGGTTGATCGAAGAGTTTGGGGGATCTAAGAGTGTGGCAACCCAGTAGTCATGATTACTTCGAATTCTGACAATATGAGGGTCATGCTGCAGGTAGTGCAGCAAGAAGGCACTTATGTGTCTTGCGCATCTCGGAGCCCCAAAATTATTTTCCGGGCTAGATACAGCTAAAAATTATTATTAATTTTAAATCTGGTGAAGCTTTAGTATAGATGGCCTAATAGGATCAGTGCTGCACACTGCTACAAAGCCCAAATTATTTTCCAGTCAAGATACAGATAAACATGATTAGTAATTTTAAATCTGGTGGAGCTTATTATAGATGGCCTAATAGAATCAGTGCTGCACACTGCTACAAAGCCCAAATTATTTTCCAGCCAAGATACAGATAAACATGATTAGTAATTTGAAAGCTTAAAACGGTTGGTAGGGTGATTTTAACCAATCATCAAGCTTTTACTCTCCCCAGGATGACACAGGGGTAGAAAAGTCGTTTCGGATCCATGATTTGTTCATCTTTATGAACGTGAGTCTGTCTACATTATCAGTGAAGAGCCGCGTGCGCTTATCTGTCAGCACACCACCAGCAGCGCTGAACACACGTTCAGACAGAACGCTGGCTGCGGGGCATGACAAGATCTCCAAGGCGTAAGTGGCTAGCTCCGGCCATTTATCCAGATTGGAAGCCCAAAAAGAGCAAGGGTCCAGTGACACAGTCATGGCTTCAATGTTTACTTGGAGATACTCCTGTACCATCGTCTCTAGGCGTTGACTATGTGTCAGACTTCTTGTCTCCTGTGGCCTTGCAAAGGATGGGCTAAAAAAGTGGTGAAATGATTCCGCAAAATTGATGTTACCAGCAGATACTGTGGTTCTGTTACGGTTTGAGTGCTGAACACTTGACGGTCCCACGGTTGGCAAGTTGGAACTGTGAGATTCACTACGTGCACCACTGGTATTTTGTGGAAAAGCACATGTAAGATTCTGCAACAGTCTCTGCTGATACTCCTGCATGCGTGCATCCCTTTCTATGGCAGGAATAATTTCTGCAAATTTACTTTTGTACCGGGGATCTAACAGTGTGGCAACCCAGTAGTCAGGATTATTTCTAATTCTCACAATTCGAGGGTCATGTTGCAGGTAGTGCAGCAAGAAGGCACTCATGTGTGTTGCGCATCCAGGAGCACCAAGTCCCTGTTGTGTTGGTGGCGAGGTAACAATCATGCTTCCTTCCTCTGTCCTCTCCCCCCAACCTCGCACAACAGAAATGTGATCAAGGTCTCCCTCATCTGATGAGTCTTCCATCAGTTCGTCCTCCACTTCTTCCTGGGCTCCTGCACCTTCCTCACTAGTTTGGCTGCTACCATGCGCCCTGGTAAAACCATCTCCCCCACCCTCACATGCCTGCCGCCTTGGTGCTGCCGACCGTCTGGACCTTGCAGATGTTAGCCCTTCCGCATACAACTCCTCCTCCTCTACTTCCTCCACCTCCTCTTGTGCCACCACCTGACTCCGAATTCTGTTTAACATGTGCTCCAGCATGTAAATCACCGGAATAGTCATGCTGATAATGGCATCGTCAGCACTAAACATCTTCGTCGCCATTTCAAAACTGTGCAGAAGGGTGCATAGGTCCCTGATCTGAGACCACTCCTCCAGCGTGATTTGCCCCACCTCTGGATCTCGTTGGCCCAGGTTATACGTCAGAACGTATTGCACCAAGGCTTGTCGGTGCTGCCACAGTCGCTGCAACATGTGCAGAGTTGAATTCCACCGGGTAGGCACATCGCATTTTAGCCGGTGAAGTGGCAGGCCCAACGACTTCTGTAGAGATGTAAGTCGCTGAGCTGCGGGATGCGAATGGCGGAAGTGAGCACACAGCGACCGTGCCCTCTGCAGAAGGCCATCTAGTCTGGGATAGTGGGCTAAAAATTGCTGGACAACCAGGTTCAACACGTGAGCCATACAAGGCACGTGTGTGACATTGCCCCGGCGAAGGGCCGCACCCAGGTTTGCAGCATTGTCGCACACGGCCTTCCCTGGTTTCAGGTCCAGTGGAGACAACCATTCATGAAATTGGTTCTCCAGAGCTGACCACAACTCCTCAGCTGTGTGACTCACATTTCCCAGACATTTCAATGTAAAAACCGCCTGATGACGTTGAGCCCTACTGCCAGCATAGTAAGGAGGTGTGCAGGATCCCTTCTGCGCAGTTAGAAAGCTTGTGGCATGACCAGACAGGCTTTGGGTGCAGGTGGAAGACCGAGAGGAGGTTGAGGAGGCAGAAGCAGTGGAGGAACTTTGACATAAAGAGGATTGACGCACAACTCGTGGGGACGGCAAGACTTGGACAGCAGCCCCTTGTCCTGCTGTCACCATAGTTACCCAGTGCCCAGTCAGCGACATGTAACGCCCCTGTCCATGCCTACTCGTCCAAGTGTCTGTGGTGAAATGCACCCTGTCACACACAGAGTTTCTCAAAGAAGCGGTGATGTTGTGTGCGACATGCTGGTGGAGCGCAGGCACACCTTTCTTTGAGAAGTAGTGCCGACTGGGCATCTGGTACTGGGGCACTGCGACGGACATAAGGTCTCGAAAATCCTCTGTGTCCACCAGGCGGAAAGGCAGCATTTCTGTAGCCAAGAGCTTGCAGATGGTGAAATTCAACCTCTTAGCTTTCTCATGGCTAGGAGGAAATGGTCTTTTACTTGTCCACATCTGAGGGACCGAGGGCTGGCTATTGTGCTTAGACGGGGTTGATAAGGGTGTCCCCGGCAAACTGCCGGTCTGTGAGGAAGATGCAGGCGGACATGTTAGGTTGCCTTGATCCAAAGGTGGTGCTATCGATGTCGGACAGCGCTCAACACTAGCTGGTGTTACCACCTCCAAAGAATATGATGACCTGCCAATCACGCTGGCTGTTGCGGGTAAAGAGGTGACAGGTCTGCGCCCCAAAACAGGTGTGACTGCTGTCCCCCCAGTCACAGAGGATGAAGAGGCCGCGGATGCACAAGATATGGCAGACGGTGGTTGGCCCGGCCGGCTAGGCCGCATTGTAGCACACTGAGCTTCCCACTGCAACTTATGCTTCATGTCCATGTGCCGGTTCATGCATGAAGCACTCAAACTATGTATTTTTTGGCCTCTACTTAGCTTTTGCTGACAAATGTTACAGATAACACGAGTTGGGTCATCTTTATCGATCTGAAAAAATGCCCAGGCTATGCAAGGCTTAGCACCCATGCGACCTGAAGAGCCACCACGACTTGTGGTGAGAGGCAGAGTTGTGTTTGAGGATGCAGTTGTTGACGTGCTTCCAGTACTACGTCTCTGTCCAGGAAGGCGCAACCTGACCTCGTCGTCACTAGCATCTTCCTCCACCTCCTCTGCTGACCTCATCTCTTGGCTGACTGTGGGTTGACAGTAAGTGGGATCTCCAACCTCATCATCATCACCCTGTGCGTTATCACACCCGTCGTCCTCAGAGCCAACCTGTTCCTGCCCTGACAAAAAACTAAAGTTGTCGCTCCAATCAGGTATTTGAGTCTCATCATCATCTTCCTCATTGTCTCCACCAACAGGAGTTACAGTTTGGGAATGAGGGTCTACATTATGGTCAGAACCTTCTGCGTCTGGTCCTGGATCCGACTCATAAAGATTCTGGGCATCAGTGCAGATCATTTCCTCGTCTGGATTCACAGAAGCGCTGGAGTCGACCTCTGATTCCCAGGCTATAGTATGAGTAAACAGCTCTGCAGACTCAACCATCTGTTCTACCTCATACTCAGATGGGCAGCTGGAGATTTGGGAGCTGTGAGGAAGCAAGTGCGATTGGGGTGACACCTTTGAGGACTGGAGTATTTGTGATGTTGAAGTTGATGTGGAGGAGAGCCCACTTAAAGGAGCACTTGATATCCGTTGAAGCACCTGCTGTTTTTGTGCCTCATCTGGAATTTGTAGCGATTGGCGTGGCCGTAAGAAAGGGATCTTATCACATTGTCCGCTAAAAGAAGTAGACATTTTAGTTTGGCTGGAAGATGGTCTTTCTTCTGCAGATGTTACTGTTGCTTTAACACCTACCCCACGGACACAACCTTTTTTCCCCTTCCCAACACGCCTATTCCCCTTTCCACCAGCAGCAGGCCTTTTTCCACTCATTTTGGTGGTTAACTAATTCACAACTCTGGAGTTGTTTGCACAAAAAAACAATGGATGGGAACCGAGCAGAGCTGAGTGGCCAAACTGTGGTATTAGGCCAAAACTATTGGCTTGGTTAGATGCAGAAAAAAATTATATTCAATTTGCAACCTGATGGAGGTCAGTATAGATGGACTAATAGAACAAGTCCCACACACAGCTAGAAGCCCAAATATTTTTTCAGAGGTAGATGCAGAAAAAAAATTTTTTCTTCAGTTTGCAACCTGATGGAGGTCTGTATAGATGGATTAATAGAACAAGTCCCACACACAGCTACAAGCCCAATATTTTTTCAGAGGTAGATGCAGAAAAAAAATATATTCAGTTTGCAACCTGATGGAAGTCAGTATAGATGGACTAATAGAGAAAGTCCCACACACTGCTAGAAGGCCAAATATTTTTTCAGAGCTAGATGCAGACAAAAAATTATTTTGAATTTGCAACCTGATGGAGGTCAGTATAGGTGGACTAATAGAACAAGTCCCAAACACTGCTAGAAGGCCAAATATTTTTTCAGAGCTAGATGCAGAAAAAAATTATATTCAGTTTGCAACCTGATGGAGGTCTGTATAGATGGATTAATAGAACAAGTCCCACACACAGCTAGAAGCCCAAATATTTTTTCAGAGGTAGATGCAGATAAAAATTATTTTTAATTTGCAACCTGATGGAGGTCAGTATAGATGGACTAATAGAGAAAGTCCCACACACTGCTAGAAGGCCAAATATTTTTTCAGAGCTAGATGCAGATAAAAATTATTTTTAATTTGCAACCTGATGGAGGTCAGTATGGATGGACTAATAGAGAAAGTCCCACACACTGCTAGAAGGCCAAATATTTTTTCAGAGCTGGATGCAGATAAAAATTATATTCAATTTGCAACCTGATGGAGGTCAGTATAGATGGACTAATAGAACAAGTCCCACACACAGCTAGAAGCCCAAATATTTTTTCAGAGGTACTGTAGATGCAGATAAAAATTATTTTTAATTTGCAACCTGATGGAGGTCAGTATAGATGGACTAATACAACAAGTCCCACACACAGCTAGAAGCCCAATATTTTTTCAGAGGTAGATGCAGAAAAAAATATATTCAGTTTGCAACCTGATGGAGGTCAGTATAGATGGAGTAATAGAACAAGTCCCACACACAGCTAGAAGCCCAAATATTTTTTCAGAGGTAGATGCAGATAAAAATTATTTTTAATTTGCAACCTGATGGAGGTCAGTATAGATGGACTAATAGAGAAAGTCCCACACACTGCTAGAAGGCCAAATATTTTTTCAGAGCTAGATGCAGATTAAAATTATATTCAATTTGCAACCTGATGGAGGTCAGTATAGATGGACTAATAGAGAAAGTCCCACACACTGCTAGAAGGCCAAATATTTTTTCAGAGCTAGATGCAGATAAAAATTATATTCAATTTGCAACCTGATGGAGGTCAGTATAGATGGACTAATAGAACAAGTCCCACACACAGCTAGAAGCCCAAATATTTTTTCAGAGGTACTGTAGATGCAGATAAAAATTATTTTTAATTTGCAACCTGATGGAGGTCAGTATAGATGGACTAATAGAGAAAGTCCCACACACTGCTAGAAGGCCAAATATTTTTTCAGAGCTAGATGCAGATAAAAATTATATTCAATTTGCAACCTGATGGAGGTCAGTATAGATGGACTAATAGAACAAGTCCCACACACAGCTAGAAGCCCAAATATTTTTTCAGAGGTACTGTAGATGCAGATAAAAATTATTTTTAATTTGCAACCTGATGGAGGTCAGTATAGATGGACTAATACAATAAGTCCCATACACAGCTAGAAGCCCAATATTTTTTCAGAGGTAGATGCAAAAAAATATATATTCAGTTTGCAACCTGATGGAGGTCAGTATAGATGGAGTAATAGAACAAGTCCCACACACAGCTAGAAGCCCAAATATTTTTTCAGAGGTAGATGCAGATAAAAATTATTTTTAATTTGCAACCTGATGGAGGTCAGTATAGATGGACTAATAGAGAAAGTCCCACACACTGCTAGAAGGCCAAATATTTTTTCAGAGCTAGATGCAGATAAAAATTATATTCAATTTGCAACCTGATGGAGGTCAGTATAGATGGACTAATAGAACAAGTCCCACACACAGCTAGAAGCCCAAATATTTTTTCAGAGGTACTGTAGATGCAGATAAAAATTATTTTTAATTTGCAACCTGATGGAGGTCAGTATAGATGGACTAATAGAGAAAGTCCCACACACTGCTAGAAGGCCACATATTTTTTCAGAGGTAGATGCAGAAAAAAATATATTCAGTTTGCAACCTGATGGAGGTCTGTATAGATGGATTAATAGAACAAGTCCCACACACAGCTAGAAGCCCAATATTTTTTCAGAGGTAGATGCAGAAAAAAATATATTCAGTTTGCAACCTGATGGAGGTCAGTATAGATGGACTAATACAACAAGTCCCACACACAGCTAGAAGCCCAATATTTTTTCATAGGTAGATGCAGAAAAAAAATATATTCAGTTTGCAACCTGATGGAGGTCTGTATAGATGGATTAATAGAACAAGTCCCACACACAGCTAGAAGCCCAATATTTTTTCAGAGGTAGATGCAGAAAAAAATATATTCAGTTTGCAACCTGATGGAGGTCAGTATAGATGGACTAATACAACAAGTCCCACACACCTAGAAGCCCAATATTTTTTCAGAGCTAGATGCAGAAAAAAATTATATTCAATTTGCAACCTGATGGAGGTCAGTATAGATGGACTAATAGAATGATGCTATGCCCAAAAGATTTTACTTCACTAGGTGCAGTAAAAAAATTGGTATTCTATACACAGGTGGTATATCTTGCAACACAGATAGGCTACTCCACTGACTAACACACTCTGCAATAGGCCAAAAAGGATTAGCTTTGCTAGATTCAGACAAATGCTGTGAAAAAAACTTGCACAGCACTGGCACAGACCTGCCTGGCAAAAACTGATAGGAACTGATGTAACCTAGTCCTGAAAAGGACTCCAATTACAATTAGTCTTTACTCCCACAATCTATCTATTTAAGAGCACAGACCTGCCTGATAAAAGTCGTAGGAAATGCTGTAACCTAGTCCTTAAAAGGACTGCAATCACAACTATTCCCTACTCCCAAGCTATCTGTAGATTTGTGCGAAAATTGGCTTGAAATTAACAAGGTATAGCGCACACAGCAACAGCGGTGCCGTCTAACACGCAGCTGCAGCAGTGAGAAAATGGTGGTGACGGGGAAAATGGCTTGGTCTTATAGGGCAAGGACATGTGACATACACTGCCAATGACACATGCCCTTGCTTGTGTGAAAAAAAGCACTTCGCTCCGTGTGTGCGCTGCTGATAGGCTGACAGATTGCACCTCCCCACTGTAAATGCGGGATAGAGAAAAAAAAAATGGAGATCTTCATTGTTCCTGAAGAGATCCATCCCCTGCCCCTCCCCCCACCCCGCTGTACACTCAAACTGCATATTAATATTAATTTTCATCATTACTGAGAAAAAATCCAGTTATGATTTTGGTGCACGAACAGTTATCGAACATAACCTCGAACAGCCGAATTTTTCTCAAATTGTTCGTGTCCGCCGAACGGCTCTAACACCGCCCAAAACAGCTCGAATTTGAGATTGGCGAACAGTTCGAGTAGAACAGCGCTCATCTCTAAACTAGACCTCTAAAATTGATGATAAACTGTCATGAGAAAATAATAGATCAATAGACAACATTTTATCTGAGAATTAAGATCAATATTCATTTCACTTCGTTATATGAAACATGAATAAAGAAAAAACAACAATTTGTCGACTGATCACGGAAGGTCGCATAATCACAAGTGGTGAACGTAAAGAATTACAGTAGCGGTAAATAAATGTTTTGGGTCATGTAACCCATTAATTAAAGGTATTTCAGAAAGTGATAGCATATTGATAACAATACTGAGAGGATCCTCACCAATCCTGAGAATAAAAGGGCCACTTGCACTTCATAAATAGGGAAAACATTTTAACTCCTGTCCAATTATTAACTGTAAACAAACATCAATAGGAAAGTGTTCTCCTACCATACTGACCTTTTTTTTCGTTTGCAGTGACATTCCATGGAAAGCCATTATACAGAAATAATTTGCATTCAAAGCATTGCTTATTAGAAAGGATTTTTCTGAGAAACTACACTGTGGAGTTTCCAACAGAACTAAGCAGAGTACGTCAATAAAGTGCTAGCACTAAATTCAGTACATACAGTATTAAAAAATAATAAAACCAAGCTCATTAAAAAAAAACTGAGCGCAGCAAATAAATACAGCACCAGAAGTAAGCACATAACCAGAACAAATCATGGTAAATAAATTTAGAACCAGAATTAAAAAGAATCTGACAGCTGATTAATGCTGCCCAAAACACGAGCAGGAGGAATCAGAGTCTGGCTCTGTTATTGCAGCCATGTATGTTTTACTCTGAAACTCTGAGACATTTAAAAGAGAATATAACCATCCTCACTGAAGCCAGTTTTCACCATCTTGACCAGGCCAAATTTTATAAAATATGACATGTGTAACACATTTGGATGGCTTCTACATATCTCAGTGATTCTGAAAGTAAGTTTTCATGACATACTCGGCTGAACCAAGATCTCAATCTGCGCATGCACCACCGGAGGTGGTCATCTTCCAGAAGTCCACCACCGTGAAAGCTCTGCCTCACCACTGGGAAAGCAATGCACTCCACTCTGCCTCACTGCCAATACCGGGCCCGCAGCATCGCACTGCTGGGACATCCGCTCCTCCCACCCAGGGACCAGGGCATTGCCTCACTTCTGCCTCCGGCTTCCTGAGTAAGAGACCATGTCTCCTGTGACCCTCCTCCACCATCGCCCCCCAGGTAAACTACCTTAAATTCAGACTATAAAATAGACCCAATCTTATAAAAAAAAGTTTTTTTTCCTATTTTTTTTCCTATTTTCCACCCCTAAACTTGGAGTGCGTCTTATGGTCCGGTGAGTCTTATAGTCCGAAAAATATGGTACCACACTTTACAAATTACCACATTTTAGAAACTACACCCCTCAAGGAATTCATCAAGAGTTGTAGTGTCCAATTTGGACTCAAAAATTTCCATGAAAATGTTGCTTTAGCCCCAAATTTCTAATTTTCACAAACAAAGAAAATGGACAGGACAACTTATTGTGCAATTTGACCTGAATACACTGATACCCCATATGTGGTGGGAAACTACTGTTTGGATGTACAGCAGAGCTTGAAAGGAAATGAGCGCTATTTGACTTTTGGAGAACAATTTTGGCTTGAATAGACTGCTGACATTATTCCCTATTTGAAGAGCCCCTGAAATGTCACATAAGTAGAAACTTCCTACTAGTGACCCCATTTTGGAAACTACATCCCTCAAGAAATTCATATAGGGTTGTATTGAGCATGGTGAACCCACTGGTGCTTCATGGAATTTTATAGCATTGGGTCTTGAAAATGAAAAAATAAAGTCATTTTCCATATTGATGTTGCTTTATCCCCAATTTTTTCAATTTTCACAAGGGTAATGGGAAAAATTGACCACACAATTTGTTGCTCAATTTCTCCTGAGAACTCTGATATTCCATATATGATTGGATACTACTGTTTGGGCATACAGCTGGGCTCAGAAGGGAAGAAGCAATACTTAACTTTTGGAGCGTAATTTTGGCTAAAACAGACAGGTGATGCCAAGTAGCATTTGTAGAGCCCCTAAGGTGCCAAATTGGTAGAAACCTCCCACAAGTTACTCCACTTTGGAAGCTACACAACTCAATGAATTAATTTAGGGTTGTGGTGAGCATCTTGAACCTAAAGGCACCTTATAGATTTTTTTAACAATGGGTCATAGAAATTAAAATAATTTTAATATTAGAAATTACACCCCTCTTGGAATTCATCTATGAGTGTAGTGACTATTTTGGACCCACTGGTATTTTCCAGAAATAAGCATGTAGTTGGTGTTTCAGAGTGAAAATTGCAAATATACCAGCTTAGTGTCCAGTACATTGTGCCTAACTAATGCTTCTGGAGACAAACACTTCATAAATTGTTAAGTGGGCTATCTCTTCCTGCTGCAGTAAGGCACTACAATGAACAGTAACTGTGGTTTAGGCAGACTATGAAGTTCGGCAGTCATGGACACCTTTGGATTTAGGAGCACAGATGTTCCAAGATTTTTTTTGGTGGGAGATCCATGTTATTCTCTAGAGCCTTTGCGCAACCACCAATGTGCAACCCTCTGTTGACGGATGACGGACCTGAATGGAATTGTTTTTTTATGGGCTTAGTTGAAGCTTTTATTGGTTCTATCTTGCGGTACATAACATTTTGTATCACTTTTAAGGCTCAGACCAAATTTATCCTGTGCTCTACACTGAGTACGTTTTCTGTCTGAATCTGCAATCTGATTGAAATAGAATCATTCACTGTAATGAGGCAGATAGAGTTACTCTGGACTATGTCTGGCCTCTGTTCCGGTGAGCGTCATCTTTTTAGATGTGCACAAAAGTGTGATCTACTGTGCATTTGTGCATGCCTAAAAAGATGGGACACCTCCAGGAAAGGGGCCAGCTGAATTACAAAGTGACTCCGCCTGCCTCATTTTATTAAATGATCCCATCAGTGATTCTTTCTGAATCCTGCTTTTTTGAGATTTAGACAGAAACATGAAAGTAAGTGCTCAGTGTAAGTGTAAGAGCACAGGATAAATATGAACCAAGCCTTATACAAATTTTTTGGAGGCAAAATGAACAAATAAACTGCAGTACTTTTTTTGCTCCTTTCAACATGCTGTAAAGTGATAAGACGTCTTTATTCTTCATGTCAGTACGATCACAGTGATATCACATATCTATTATTTTTTTATGTTTTGCTTCTTTTATACACTAAAAATGCTTTTTTTGAGAGCTATAACTTTTTTTTATTTATATGAGGGCTTCATTTTTGCTAAATGAGTTGAAGATTTTATTGATACCATTTTGAGGTACGAAGTATTTTTGAGATTTTTGAAACAGGAACTTTATGTTCCTATTTTTAAGAGGCAGGATGAAAAAAAATTATTGCAATTTACGATTTGTTTTATTTATGCATTTATTTTTTTAATGCCTTTCACCATGAAGCATGCATAAGTGATAATAATAACATTAAATAATTATTAAAACTGTCAAAATTGTGCCAGAACCTGTTTCCTAGGCCAAAAATTGGCCCTAGGATATAACCAATATGACCAACATGACAACCAATAGAGCCATGTAAATGTGGTGGATATCCGAGATAAGTATTAATGGACAATACTCCTGAAGTGATGTCAAGTAGTATTCAGTAAAGATAAAATTTGCAATGCATATGTGCACATAGTGAATAATGCAATATCAAAAGAATATATAAAAGAAAATAAGCAATTACCATGTGCAATAAAGTGCCATGTGAGGAGTCATCCAGGTGAATAGGCTCATACAAAAAGCATCATATGGGAAAGAGGACCCCATGCATATCGCCAAAGGAGGTGGCTTCCTCAATGGTGATGATCATATGACCAGCACTCTTCTTACAGAAAACTGACAAAAATAAGTCAGATTTGTCTTTTTAACCACCTATAGTCTCAGAAGAGGACCACCTGAGAAGAGGACCACCTGAGGACTGAGGAAAGGTGCTCACTTTACCTCATAGCATACACACAGTGAATAGTGGGTACGGAAAGTATTCAGACGCCTTTAAATTTTTCACTCTTAGTTTCATTGCAGCAATTTGGCAAATTCTAAAATGTTCATTTTTTTCTCATTAAAGTACACTCTGCACCCCATCTTGACTGAAAAAAACAGAAATGTAGAAATTTTTGCAAATTTATTAAAAAAGAAAAACTGAAATATCACATGGTCATAAGTATTCAGACTCTTTGATCAGACACTCATATTTAAGTCACATGCTGTCCATTTCCTTGTGATTCTCCTTGAGATGGTTCTACTCTATCATTGGAGTCCAGCTGTGTTTTATGAAACTGATAGGACTTAATTTGGAAAGGCACACACCTGTCTATATAAGACCTCACAGCTCACAGTGCATGTCAGACCAAATGAGAATCATGAGCTCAAAGGAACTGCCCAAGGAACTCAGAGACAGAATTGTGGCAAGGCACAGATCTGGCCAAGGTTATAAAAGAATTTCTGCATTACTCAAGGTTCCTAACAGCACAGTGGCCTCCATAATCCTTAAATGGAAGAAATTTGGGACCACTAGAAGTCTTCCAAGACCTGGCCGTCCAGCCAAACTGAGCAATCGTGTGAGAAGAGCCGTGGTGAGAGTGGTAAAGAAGAACCCCAAGATCACTGTGGCTGAGCTCCAGAGATGCAGTAGAGAGATGGGAGAAAGTTCCACAAAGTCGACTATCACTGGAGCCCTCCACCAGGCAGGCCTTTATGGCAGAGTGGCCCGACAGAAGCCTCTCCTCAGTGCAAGACATATGAAAGCCCACATAAAGTTTGCTCAAAAACACATGAAACACTCCCAGACTATGAGAAATAAGATTCTCTGGTCTGATGAGAACTTTTGGTGATAATTCTAAGCGGTATGTGTGGAGAAAACCAGGCACTGATCATTACCTGCCCAATACAATCCCAACAGTGAAACATGGGGTGTTTTTCAGCTGCAGGGACAGGACGACTGGTTGCAATTGAAGGAAACATGAATGCGGCCAAATACAGAGATATCCTGGGTGAAAACCTCTTCCAGAGTGCTCTGGACCTCAGACTTGACCGAAGTGGCTTCAGAACAACTCTGTGATCATTCTTGACTGGCCCAGCCAGAGCCCTGACCTAAACCCAACTGAGCATTTCTGGAGAGACCTGAAAATGGATGTCCACCAACATTCACCATCCAACCTGATGGAACTGGAGAGGATCTGCCAGGAAGAATGGCAGAGGATCCCCAAATCCAGGTGTGAAAAACTTTTTGCATCATTCCCAAGAAGACTCATGGCTGTACTAGCTCAAAAGGGGACTTCTACTCAATACTGAGCAAAGGGTCTGAATACTTATGACCATGTGATATTTCAGTTTTTCTTTTTTAATACATTTGCAAAAATTTCTACATTACTGTTTTTTTCAGTCAAGATGGGGTGCAGAGTGTACTTTAATGAGAAAAAAGATAACTTTTTAGAATTTACCAAATGGCTGCAATGAAACAAAGAGTGAAAAATTAAAGGGGTCTGAATACTTTCCGTACCCACTGTACACCGAAAGTTGCCAATGAGTGGTGGGGGTAGGGTTATACAGAGCTCATAAATATACTTGACTACCTGGCAGCAGGTATACTAGTCCTCTAGTGATAATCTCCTGCTAATTAAACAGTAATTTTATAAAAACTACACTAAGAAACCCGGTGAGCGATACATTGCTAGAATCAGGGTCTCTGCTTCTACATTATTGTGTTCTCAGAATAGTAGGCGGTGATAGATTCCCTTTAATTATCAATAAATGTATAAGAATTTAATCCAGTATCAAAAGTGCTAAATAACTGGTGATTCATTACAAGGATGATAAATAAATGAATGGTTTGGTATTTCCCCACATCTAGTGATCTGGCACCCATAGACACAATAGACAAACTGACTAGCAGACTACTAATATTAAAGGGGTTGTGCGGTACTTTAGATTACCTCCACATGTATCTGTGGTGCCCCTGCGGGTCCAGTTGCCACAGAGGTACTGCATCTCATCCAGAGGTGTGGTACCCCACTATCAGGTAAGGAGAGAGCACTACCCGGGACCCACACACCTACATCCAACACTACACCACTCCAGACCAGCAGGAGGGTCAAGATGCACTTGATCACTGCTGAGCCATGTCCCTGGCTGGAAGGACCAAGAGAGGGGGAACCATGTAGTGGGTGTGGATGGAGGAAGAAGTTCAGTGGAGCACAGAGGGTAGGAGTATAAAAAGGAGGGTAGAAAGCTCTAGAAAGAGGTTCAAAGGAGAGGCAGTTGGAGTTGGGAGCTAAGGAGGAGCTCTGCTCAGGAGAGCAAGTAAGGAGTGAGAGAGGAGTCAGGCCCAGTCAGAGAGGCCCAGGAGGAAAGTGAGGAAAGAAGACTGGAGCAGTGAGGAGGGCTCCAAAGAGACAGAAGGGATCCAAGGGGCACGGCGAGTGCAGGATGCCATCCGTGCGCCTGAATTCACGCTAATGTGGAGGGATCAGGCCGCAGTAGGGGACCAGTCCCAGCCTAGTGGAGTACTTTAGGTCTCAGCTAGCAAACTGGAGGTTGCAGCATTTCAGGTGCTGTAGCCACACTCCACACTTAATCGCCAAAAAGATGGCCATAGAGGACCAAGGGGACTCAGAGGACGTCGCCCGACAAGGCCCGCGGCCACTGGTTTGGGACACTGGGTGTGGGGCGCAGGGCAGGAGGCCGAGAGCCAGCGCAGAGAGACGACCTGGAGAGGTACACAGAAAGGGGTCCCGTTCAAGTGCTTCCAAGATACCTGAGAGTTGGCTGGATCACTTCCCCGGAGGACACAGGACGACGTGGGCGGTTATAATCTGGCAGTTGTAACCTGGAGCAGCGTGATAACTGTGAGTAAAAGCTTGAAGACTAGACCCCACTGTGTCCTTGCCTAATTGCTGCGCCACCTGCCCTGCATTACATAGCACCAACAGCATCTACCTCCACAATTCATCATATACTGCCCTGGAGCTTAGTTCTGCCTGTGGAGAGCTGAACCAACTCTGCTGTGTCACCATCAGCTCCAGTGGATCTGCACCGCAGCAGCAGCCCCATATAGCCTGATACCACGGGTGGCCTCGCAAACATTTTTCCCTTTTTCTTCCCTTTTCTTCATTCCCAAATTGACTTTTACACTTTTCCTTCATTTGACCACCCGGGGCCACGGACCGGGTCACTGCCACCGTGACTACCCCAGAGAAGGACCGGCCCGGCTACTGAGTACCCCACACCCCAATGGGCACGTCTTATCCCCCCCCAGGTCCCTAAGACTTTTTGTAAATACCTTCTGCTGTTGATAATGCCTGTGAGCCGCGTTATCGGTGGCCACTCACAGGCATCACGTGACCCCAGTGCCGACGTCACGACAAGTGAGGCGTGACTCAGCGCTGGGGTCCCCACGGTGGCTGATGGGTTGTGGGCGGGGTTACCCCCCGGGTCACACCGGGCAGCCACCGCGCGCTTTCCCAATGAATGAGGAGAGGCAGAGCGCACGGTGGATGCCGGGTGTGATGCGGGGGGTAACCCCGCCCACAGCCTGGCAACCACCTGGAACCAGGAAGATCGTGACCCCCGGCTGCTGCCAGCACTTGTCGTGACATCAGCGAATTTCAGAGCCGGCTGCAGCCGGGGGTCACGTGATGCCTGTGAGCGGCCAGTGATAGCGCCGCTCACAGGCATTATCAACAGCGGAAGGTATTTGCAAAAAGTCTTAGGGACCTGGGGGGGATACATGCGGGGGGGGTAAGCTAAAGTACCGCACAACCCCTTAAATATGCAAGGAAGGCCACAAACACGATAATAGGTAAAAATAAATAGCAAATGAATAAAGTAATAAAGTATTAGAAGAATGAAAGCACAATAAAGTGTCATCAACTTTAAATGGAGAAAGAAATTGCTGTGGATTACAAAGCAGCCATATGTACTTCTAATATATCGGTGAACTGACATTGATTAAGTATTAAGAGAATAAAAAGTAAAAGAAATTTTATTGGATATTTAGTGCATGAAATTAATACTAGTAGAGCTAAGCAGTGCATAAAATAGAGGACATTACAAGCCGGTGAAAATCTTCTCATATATCCGCTCTCTCTGATATCCTGCTACCAGAAATCCTTTATTACAGTCAAGAACTGAGTTTTTATCGTGCTGACAATTAATCAACATTCACAGTTATTTTAAAATTATATCCCTGATTATGATTTCTTATACATCCCATCAGAAAACAGCAGTGGGAAATTATGACATCTTTTAGTGGAACTGTCAATGAAACAGGATCAATAATAACATTCGATATACAGTATGTACTGTATTAATCAGAATAAGGACGCAGTCAGACGGAAGTATAAATCGGACCAAGATCCGATCACAGTACTCGGACTGGCCAGCGTCTCTCTTGACCCAAACGTGACAGCTACATAGATATATAGGAAGCTGTCATGTTCGGGTCGGGAGATGTCATAGATGTGTCAGGTGTGACAGACAGTCGTTCTGGATCCAACTATAGAAGGTCATTGCGCTTGGCTCTGCAAGCACCTTCTTGATCTTTTCATCTCTGTAGTGTAGTGATACCCTTCTTCCTCTAGGACCTAGCAGTGACCTCCACCTTCTGCTGCTAATTGACACACCCTTGCTGAATGTTAAAATACCTTCAATCTCTCCAGAGAATTGCCGGTGATAGCTCTATTTTCCTCTGACCAGGCTTGAAGTACTAGTAGTTGGCTAGTGTCTTCTTGGAGTTCCCTTGGAGGATAGTAGGCGTGATTTCTCTGGTGTCTTCTCAAGCTAAGTGTTTCCCTTGTTTGTTTACCTATTTGTCTTTAGTTGCAGTGGGGGCTGACTAGTGCTCACCCCACCCCTCCCTATCTAGGGCCTATCGCTAGGGGCAGTCAGGGATTATGTTTCCTGCTCGGCGATAGGTGCAGAACCTATTTAGGGACGTTAGGGGAGCCGGGGCATTGTCAGATTGGCCTAGGGGTCTCCACTCCCCCTTTTCCTAGTGTTTGGGCTTCTCTTCCTGTTGTTGTGCACTTAGTCTTTCCCTCACCTTACGTGACATTAGAGCTGCCAGCCAGCCCGAGCACTACTGTCTGATCTCGGTCCGATTTATACTGCCATCTGACAGCACCCCTTTGGTTGTTATGGAGGGCAAGAATGTGACCTTAGCAACTTCTGCAATTTTGCATTGGATTCCTAAAGGTGTTGTAGTTAAAACGGCCAAACCATGTATGTTAGGCTTAAAGGGCTATTCCTATCTTCATAAATGAGTATTTTGGATAGTGCTTGTATACACATAATTATGCAATTTGCTATTTATTATAATCTTCAACTGGTCTTAGAGGGAATCTGTCAATAGGTTTTTGCTACCCAATCTGAGAGCAGCATAATGTAGGGACAGAAAGCCTGATTCCACTGACTGGACTGTTGGTGCATTTTTGATAGAATGACTATTTTCTCTGCTATAAAGGTAGCAGTGGTCAGCTAAGCTGTGGAAAACCCTGCCCACACCCCTGATTGGCCGAATCCTATATACTGTACATTGTCAGAAAGCTGCCAATCAGGGGTGGGGGCTGGGTTACACAGATTAGCATGACTGGCCGGCACATGAGACTTAGTTAGGCAGTAATAATCTCCTGCTGATAAAACACTGCTTTTATTTAAATTACAGCACACAGCCTAATAAGTGACACATCCCTGGAATCAGGATCTCTTTGCCCATATTATGCTGTTCTCATACTAAGTATCAAAAAAACCTGCTGACAGATTTTAAGGAAATAATCCCTTCCTACCGTAGCCATTCTGTGTTTTCATTTTTACCTTCACCTCTAACCAGGAAGAAAAAGTCTTCTACATAGGTAAGTAGAATGTGAGGTGTGCATCCATCCCTCCCTCATCCATCTATCCATCCATCTCCCCCTCATCCATCTATCCATCTGTCTCGCCCAGGGGAATATAGGGGACACAGTACCTGGGTCTTTTACCTTGCTTAGGTTGTCACAGCAGTCGGCTCCCGGGCCCGTACTCTGGGGTCTCTCTTGAAAAGGGGAGTTTTTGGTTAATAGCAATTTTTGTCTCGTGACGCCACCTGTGGTTTCTGGTAATGGTTACAAGCGCTGCTGCAGACCCCTGGGGGTGATGGGATGGCAGCTGGGATGTTTCTGCTCCCCTCAAGCTGAGCGGACCCCCGGGGCAGGGTTGATGGAAGGGATGCAGGTGAGAGATCGCCAGGTCAGGGGGAATGGCGGACATGCACACAGGGGATTCGCTTCAGTACCTTTACTGGTGTAATGGCAGGTATGGTCCAGGGTACTTGCTAGGAAGGGTGCACTTCAGGACTTCTCCCCAGTGAGCGGGTATAAGGCCTCCTGATCCGTTTCTCTCTCTCTCTCTAAGCTTCTAGCCAGCCTGGAACTTGGCATAGCTTCTGTGTTGTGTTGCTCTCTCACCTGACCGCTTGGTAGTAGGACCTTTCCTTGGCAACCACTATCCCTGGACGCTGGGGCCTTCATGGTTCCTAGTCCTGTTATTGCTGGTAGCTTCAGGATGACCAGGGGTCTGGAAGCCTTCTGGTATGCCGGTAGTCCCTACTGGGTATAGAGGACCCTGTAGGCGCAGACCCGATGTCCGGTTTGTGTCTTCGAGTGAGCCTATGATGCTCCTCTGCCCCCTCAACTCCTCTCCCCTTTCCTCTTTGCCTCGGTCACACTCGGGGCCCTCAGGACAGCAGCAGACATGTTGCGTCTTCACTGCTCTCAGTGTCAGCACACTCTCTGAACAACTCTCTGACTGCCTAACTCCACCCTCCAGTATATATATATCTCTGACAGGGCTCCCTCTGGTGGTACGAGGTGGAAGGGTGGAGGTCTGTTTGTAATGAGGGCCTCTTGTGGAGAAATCCGTCCATGCACCCTTTTAGGTCCTGTGGTACCTGTAGTAGCAGGGTGCCACACATCCATCCCCCCTCATCCATCCATCCATTCCTCATCCATCTATCCCTCCCTAATCCATTTATCCATCCCTCCCTCATCCATCCCTTCCTTCATCATCCATCCATCCCTCCCTCATCCATCTATCCATCCATTCCCCCTCATCCATCCATCCATTCCTCATCCACCTATCCCTCCCTCATCCATTTATCCATCCCTTCTTCATCCATCCCTCCATTCCTCATCCATCCATCCCTCCCTCCCTCCCTCATCCATCCACCCATCCCTCCCTCCCTCATCCATACATCTCTCCCTCATCTATCCATCCCTCTCTCTCATCCATCCATCCCTCCATCCATCCATCTATCCATCCATCCCTCATCCATCCATCCTTCCCTTCCTCATCCATCCATCCTTCCCTCGTCCATCCATCCATCCATTCCTCCCATATCCATCCATCCATCCCTCATCTGTCTATACTTCCCTCATCCATCCATCCATCCCTATCTTATCCATGCATCCCTCATCTGTCCATCCATCCCTACCTAATTTATCCCTCCCTCATACTTGCATCCCTCATGAATCCATCCATCCCGCCCTCATCCATCCATTTATACCTCCATCCCTCATCCATCCATCCATCCCTCTCTCATCCATCCATACATCTCTCCCTCATCCATATATCCATCCCTCCCTCATCCATCCATCCATATTTCATTATAGACTGAGGTTCTGTAGCAGCTGAGGTATATTATTTGGTATATATTTATATATATATATATATATATATATATATATATATATATATGATTATAGACTGAGGTTCTGCAGCAGTTGAGGTGTATTATGTGGTATATATGTATATACATCATTATAGACAGGTTCTGCAGCAGCTGAGGTTTATTATGTGCTATATATGTAGATACATTACTATAGACTGAAGTTCTACAGCAGCTGAGGTATAACATGTTGTATATAGGTAGATACATCTCCATATACTGAGGTTCTGCAGCAGCTGGGGTATATCATGTTGTATATAGGTAGATATGTACATCTCCATATACTGAGGTTCTGCAGCAGCTGAGGTATATCATGTTGCATGTAGGTAGATACATCTCCATATACTGAGGTTCTGCAGCAGCTGAGGTGTATCATGTATACACATCACTACAGGCAAAAGTTCTGCAGCAGCTGAGGTGTATTGTGTAGTATATACAGTACAGACCAAATGTTTGGACACACCTTCTCTTTTAAAGATTTTTCTGTATTTTCATGACTTTGAAAATTGTACATTCAAACTGAAGGCATCAAAACTATGAATTAACACATTTGGAATTATATACTTAACAAAAAAGTGTGAAACAACTGAAAATATGTCTTATATTCTTGGTTCTTCAAAGTAGCCACCTTTTGCTTTGATGACTGCTTTGTACACTCTTGGCATTCTCTTGATGAGCTTCAAGAGGTAGTCACTGGAAATGGTTTTCACTTCACAGGTGTGCCCTGTCAGGTTTAAGAAGAGGGATTTCTTGCCTTATAAATGGGGTTGGGATCATCAGTTGTGTTGTGCAGAAGTCAGGTGGATACACAGCTGATAGTCCTACTGAATAGACTGTTAGAATTTGCATTATGGCAAGAAAAAAGCAGCTAAGTAAAGAAAAACGAGTAGCCATCATTACTTTAAGAAATGAAGGTCAGTCAGTCCGAAAAATTGGGCAAACTTTGAAAGTGTCCCCAAGTGCAAATGCAAAAACCATCAAGCGCTACAAAGAAACTGGCTCACATGAGGACCGCCCCAGGAAAGGAAGACCAAGAGTCACCTCTGCTTCTGAGGATAAGTTTATCCGAGTCACCAGCCTCAGAAATCGCAGGTTAACAGCAGCTCAGATTAGAGACCAGGTCAATGCCACACAGAGTTCTAGCAGCAGACACATCTCTACAACAACTGTTAAGAGGAGACTTTGTGCAGCAGGCCTTCATGGTAAAATAGCTGCTAGGAAACCACTGCTAAGGACAGGCAACAAGCAGAAGAGACTTGTTTGGGCTAAAGAACACAAGGAATGGACATTAGACCAGTGGAAATCTGTGCTTTGGTCTGATGAGTTCAAATTTGAGATGTTTGGTTCCAACCACCGTGTCTTTGTGCGACGCAGAAAAGGTGAACGGATGGACTCTACATGCCTGATTCCCACCATGAAGCATGGAGGATGAGGTGTGATGGTGTGGGGGTGCTTTGCTGGTGACACTGTTGGGGATTTATTCAAAATTGAATCCATACTGAACCAGCATGGCTACCACAGCATCTTTCAGCGGCATGCTATTCCATCTGGTTTGCATTTAGTTGGACCATCATTTATTTTTCAACAGGACAATGACCCCAAACACACCTTCAGGCTGTGTAAGGGCTATTTGACCAAGAAAGAGAGTGATTGGGTGCTACGCCAGATGACCTGGCCTCCACAGTCACCAGACCTGAACCCAATCAAGATGGTTTGGGGTGAGCTGGACCGCAGAGTGAAGGCAAAAGGGCGAACAAGTGCTAAGCATCTCTGGGAACTCCTTCAAAATTGTTAGAAGACCATTTCGGTGACTACCACTTAAAGCTCATCAAAGAATGCCAAGAGTGTGCATAGCAGTCATCAAAGCAAAAGGTGGCCGCTTTGAAGAACCTAGAATATAAGACATATTTTCAGTTGTTTCACACTTTTTTGTTAAGTATATAATTCCACATGTGTTAATTCATAGTTTTGATGCCTTCAGTGTGAATGTACAATTTTCATAGTCATGAAATTACAGCAAAATCTTTAAATGAGAAGGTGTGTCCAAAATTTTGGTCTGTACTGTATGTAGGTACATCACTATAGACTGAGGTCCTTCAGCTGAGATGCATTATGAGGTTCTGCAGCAGCTGAGGTGTATTATGATGTTCTGCAGCAGCTGAGTTGTATTATGATGTTCTGCAGTAGTTGAGGTGTGTATTATGAGGTTCTGCAGCACCTGAGGTGTGTATTGTGAGGTTCTGCAGCAGCTGAGGTGTATTATGAGGTTCTGCAGCAGCTGAGGTGTATTATGAGGTTCTGCAGCAGCTGAGGTGCATATTATGATGTTCTGTAGCAGAAGTATTACCAAAAACTTATCTCAGGACTTTAACAATAGAGCTCCATTGTTCCAGGGGGTTGTAATAAAAAAAAAAAAATTGCATTCTCTTCCCAAATGGGTACCGCTGTCCTGCTGACACCGCTGTGCACTCTGTCGGACTGCTGGCATCAACATCCGGCAGGGGGCATTAGGTGATGCTGCAGCCAATCAGCGGGCGTTAGTCGGTTGTCAGTTAGTCAGTGGGTGTCCATACACTACATATAGATTGCGCTGCTCAGTACTGTAAACACTGAGGGCAGCACAGCAGTCCACAGTGGATTTCTGTATTATAGCATACGAGTATTCCTATATTTGTATATTTTTCTATGCATGCTGTGCTCCTAGGTTCCCCTTTAACTAGATTCCTGCAAAACCATCCATTTGCAGGATTACATTGTGAGCCCCACCAGAGATGGATTGATATGAGAAAATGCATTCAGTGTATACATTACAATTTGCCGTATACGATAAACCCCAGGTATTAAATCTTACATTTATTCACTGTCTGGAGAAAAATGTTACAAAAATTATTTATTTTAATTTCTTGGTTTTCATTTCTGTTATTAGCTTTCAAAAATTCTCAACCTTTCCCTAAATGCATTTTAATAGACAGCCATTGAGAGCATGTTGTTCAGTTAATGCCTCATCCCATCATCCTAGAATCGTATTCCCAGTTGAGCATATTCTGCTTCCAAGTGTTCCAGTTAACTTTATATTATCATATTTAGAGAGCAAACTATATTTTACTGGCATTTTTATTGAAATTAGAGTGTTTTATGACACAGAGCCAATATTTTTTTTTATGATATAAAGGTGAAAACGACAAGTGAAGCTCAGCTGGCTTATAAAAACGGGTCAATAAGAATCTTAAATATATACAGTATACATATTCGAATATGAACTGATATAGTCGAGCTGACATGGTCAATGTAGAGAGGCTGAGTTTGTCATTTGGCACAAATTGTTTTTTATGGATTGCAGCTAAAATGACAGCAGTATAATAACGGAGAGTTAACCCCTTCGCCCCAGGCGATTTTCCATTTTTTTCGTTTTCGCTTTTTCCTCTTCTTCCAAGAGCCATAACTTTTTTTTTTCCATCCACATAACCGTAACTTGTTTTTTGCGGGACGAGTTGTACTTTTGAATGATACCATTCATTTTATCATGTGATGTACTGGAAAACGGGAATAAAATTCAAAGTGCGTTGAAATTGCAAAAAAATTACAGATACCAAACATGCATAGTTTTTGTTTTTTTTTAACCCCTTCACGATGGGGCTAATTTCCGTTTTTGAGTTTCCGTTTTTTCCTCCACTTCTTCTTAGAGCCATAACTCTTTTATTTATCTGTCCACATAGACATATGAAGACTTGTTTTTTGAGGGACGAGTTGTACTTTTGAATGATACTGGTCATTTTACTATATAGGGTTAAATGGGGGAAAAATTCCAAGTGCGGTGAAATTGTGGAAAAAGCACAATTCTGACATTGTTTTTTGGGAATTGTTTTTACATTGTACATTTTGTCGTAAAAATAAACCTGGCAATTAGTGATGATCGAGCATGCTCATTGCTCGAGATTTACGAGCATGCTCAGGCGAGCATCTATAATTTTCAGCGTGCTCGGGCTTTAAGTTTTCCTTGCTCCGTGAACATGATTTGCGACTGTTTGACAGCTTTAATACATGGGAGAAATGCTGGAAAAACAGGCATTTCTCACATGTATTATAGCTGTCAAACAGTCGCAAATCATGTTCACAGAGTGACGAAAACTTAACCCCCGAGCACGCTGAAGATAATAGGTGCTCGCCTGAGCATGCTCGTAAATCTCGAGCAACGAGCATGCTCGATCATCACTACTGGCAACATGATTTTGCTCATCAATATAGTTACGGCGATACCTAACCTGTCCAGTTCTTTTAATATTTTAGTGGTGAAAAATAAATCAGAAGTTTCGGCAAAAAAATATTTTGGGTTGTGTTACCATTTTCCGGGACCCATAACATTTTTATTTTTCTGTTGCTTGAGCTGTGTGATGGCTTATATTTTATGAGGTGACCTTCTATTAATATCATTTTGGGATAGATATGACTTTTGATCACTTGTTACAGCCTTTTTTGTGGAATTGCGGAGACCAAAAAACGTAATTTTGTCGATCTTGAATTTTTTTCGTTTACGGTGTTTCACCGATCAGGTTATTTTTTTTTAGATTTTGATAGATCACATATGTGTATTTTTTTAATATCTTTATTTTCAGTGGAGGAAAACGGGGGTGATTTGAACTTTTAGTTTTTTTGTTTGTTTTTATTCATATTTTTAAAAACATTTTTTTTACTTTTTACTGTTATTGTTAGCCCCTTTTGGGGACTTGAAGATGCGTATGTCGGATCACTTGTGCAATATGCAGTGATGCCACAGCTTCGCTGTATATAGCAAAAGTCACAGCGGCTGTCATGACAACCCATCTGCGACGGGTGGAGAGAATCACGCGCTCGCATTCCGGCGCGTGTTAAATGCCACTGTCAGAGAACATTTAAAAGGTTAACAATGCGCTGCTCCACCCGTGATTGTTAGCTCCAGGTCCTGGCTGTAATGCACAGCCATCACCTGCCGGGTATGGGGCAGGCTTGCTGTGTGAGTCTGTTCCATGCACCTGCTTCTAATTTGTGCCGTACATCTATGGTGGATGTCGTTAAGTGGTGTAAAAAATTCTGAAATTTGTAAAATAAAAAAACACCTTTGCTTTTCTCGCCATTTTCTGAGACCTGCGACGCATTTAATTTTAGGGCTATAATGCTGTGCTATTGCTTATTTTTTGCACCCTGAGCTTACGTTTTTATTGAAATGCAATTCTGACGTTTCGATTACTTTTCTTGTTGCAGCGTTTACAGATCAGATGAATTTATTTGATATTTTGATAGATCTGACTTTTATGTGTATTTCTTAATCGTTTTATTTTTAATACGGCAAAAGGGGATAATTTAAACTTTTGAGGTTTTTTGTTTTTTTTTCATATTTTTAAAAAAATATATATATATTTCTACTTTTTACTGTATTTAATAGTCCCCTTAGTGTTCTTAAAGCTGCGATCATTTGACGCACGGAGCTCTACAGCATTGCATCAACATGGGCTGGCTTTCACAGAAGAATCGTCTTGACACGGAGCACGGAGGTCTTCAGCAGATCATCGGCTATCATGACAACCCATCGGCGCCCCGCAATCACGTCACGGGCGTGCCGATGGGAGAGTGGAATAACGTGCCTCCCTGCCCCAAAAACTGACAGCTGCATTTAACAAGTTAACAGCTTCATTCTTGACTGTTAAAGGCACATGATGGCTGAATAAATCAGACATAATCTGCTGGAAAAGATGCGGGCTTGGTGTGCGATCCTGCATCAAAGTCAGTAAGCCGCCATATGACGTGCCAGTGTGTTATATGTTGGTAAGGAGTTAATGAGGTTGTCCGCTAATAACTTGTTGATCAGTGGATGTTTGACTACTGTACCCCTGCACTGATCGTCAGAATGAGGAAATTTTATCCTCGATGTGGAACTTTTATCCTCTTTACAAAATGGAACAAAAGGTCAGACGCCCAAAAGTGTCTCCTTTCATTCTCTATGTGGCTGCCAGAAAAAGCTGATCGTGGAGTTCGCAGAGTTCGGCAGCCACAAAGGGAACGAATGGAGTGGTGGTTGAGCATGTAAACTGCAGCTTTATTTTATTGGGGATTAAAGTGCCCCGATCTGATGAGCGGTGCGGATCCCAGTGGTAGGATCTTCATCAATCAACAAATTATCACTTATCCATAGGAAAGATGATAACTAGTTTTCCCCATTAAACCAAAGAATCAATCAAATGGCAAATTTTGTATTGTGCATTTAGGTTTTAAGCAGAAGGAAATGCAGTATGAAAGAGACAACAAATCCTGCTACAACCGTGCCCACAAATATTTATTTTTTCTGGTTTGAGCACACAGTTTATTTCCTTAAAAAAATTGTGTCCAAGTTCAGCTCTGCAATAGGATAGAGAGGGCGCTGTTACCAAGACAAACAATTATAAATGTAGCAAGAACGCTCACTTTGTTGAGTTGTGAAGATGCACAACTCAAGTAGTAGTAAATGGAGTGCTGCAGGAGATACCAAAACTCAAGGGTCCGAAGTGCAATAATGTTTGGATGCAAGCTTGTGCCAATTGTTCCCGCTCTCCTCCGTGTTCAAAAAGGATGTATTGTCCAGTTCTGTTGTCCATCAATTAGATGTACCGCATACAGATACTAACTGTGGTTCAACCACCTGCTGTGTCTCATCCTGCTGGATCCTGAGCTGCTCCCCGGTCACATGACCTCTGGCTGAGAATCTCCGACTTGCTGCTGTGATGTCAGGTGAAGGATAACAGAACTGGACAATGCATCCTTTTTGAACACTGAGGAGCGTGGAACAATTGGCACATGCTTGCATCCAATACCAAGTGCAGCTCTGTGAGCTTGGTAGCATTGTCTTTTTTGGCACATGATCCAAAAGTGTACAATACAGGTGCATCTCACAAAATTAGAATATCATCAAAAAGTTAATTTATTTAAGTTCTTCATTACAAGAAGTATAACTCGTATATTATATAGAATCATTACAAAATGAGTGATCCATTTCAAGTGTTTATTTCTGTTAATGTTGATGATTATGGCTTACAGCCAATGAAAGCACAAAAGTCATTATCTCAGTAAATTTGAATAATTAACAAAAAAACACCTGCAAAGGCTTCCTAAGAGTTGAAAAAAGGTCCCTTAGTCTGTTTCAGTAGGCTCCACAATCATGGGGAAGACTGCTGACTTGACAGATGTCCAGAAGGAAGTCATTGACACACTCCACAAGGTCCCAGAGTTCCAATTTTCATTTAGAAATCAAGGTCCCAGAGTCTGGAGGAAGAGTGGAGAGGCCACAATCCAAGCTGCTGGAGGTCTAGTTTCCACAATCAGTGATGGTTTGGGGAGCCATGTCATCTGCTGGTATAGGTCCACTGTGTTTTATCAAGACCAAAGGCAGCACAGCCATCTACCAGGAAATTTTAGAGCACTGCATGCTTCCCTCTGCCGACAAGCTTTTTGGAGATGTAAATTTAAAGAAGTTGTCCACTACTTTTTCATTGATGCCCTATCCATAGGATACGGCATCAATGTATGATCGGCCAGGGTCCCGCAGCGGCACCCCCGCCGATCAGCTGTTATCAGTGCTGGCGGTGGCAGTCGCCAGCCAGAAGTCCTTACCTTCCGGGTCCTGGCCATCTAATGGTAGTGGCGGCAGCGGGGTAGTGCACATCCACTCCACCTCCCATTCAACTGAATGATACTTCGGATAAGGTATCAATGTAAAAGTAGTGGACAACCCCTTTAATTCTCCACCTGTCCACACTGCCAAAAATACCAATACCTGGTTTAAAAACAACAGTATCACTGTGCTTCATTAGCGAGAAAACTCACCTGAACTTAACCCCATAGAGAATCTATGGGGTATTGTCAAGAGGAAGATGAGAGACACCAGACCCAACAATGCAGATGAGCTGAAGGCTGCTATCAAAGCAACCTGGGCTTCCATAACACCTCAGCAGTGCCACAGGCTGATCGCCTCCATGCCACGCTGCATTGATGCAGTAATTGATGCAAAATGAGCCCCGACCAAGTATTGAGAGCATTTACTGAACATTCACTACATTTCGGGCAGAATCCGCCAGAAAAAGATATTGTTTTCACATACCCTAGCACATATTAGCATGCTGCCAATGAGGTTATTATTAACGATTGTCTGAGCAATATTCTGCCACGCTAATTACAATTGGCATGCAAATCATCAAGATCCCTGCTGGCAGCTTCCTGTGCAAGTGAAATTGGACATCACATTCCAAAACTAAGGCAATTAAATAGTGTCTACACAAATCATCAGAAGGCGAATTTAAGACATTGGGCTTTCAGCCAGAGTTGTTTCATTTACTTCTTTCCACTGTTCTCAAATGTTATAATGGTGCAGAGCAGGACAGCAATGGAGTAAAAAGTGAAGTTGTATTCTTTTCAGTGATGAGTACAATTTTTGTCTTGAACACAATAATAGATGGTGATGGGTCTAGCGACCAAATGAGCAACTCCATGAAGAGGCCTTCACACTGGTCTTATTCCTGGGATTTTGGTGTGAGGTGGCCTAATTTATGGTAGCTGAACTCTGCTAGTCTTCATTCAAGGTACACTAACAGCTCTATATTAATTTGGTAAAAGAACTAGTGGTATGAAGGAACATCAGTGTCAGATCGCACCATCCGTCGATGTTTGATCCAAAGTGGACTTCATGGGAGATGACCAAGGAGAACACCATTGTTGAAAAAAATCATAAAAAGCCAGACTGGAATTTGTCAAACTACATGTTGATAAGCAACAAAGCTTCTGGGAGAATGTCCTATGGACAGATGTGACAAAAATAGAAGTTTTTGGCAAGGCACATCAGCTCTATGTTCACAGATGGAAAAATGAAGCATATCAAGAAAAGAACACTGTCCCTACTGTGAAACATGGAGGAGGCTCTGTTATGTTCTGGGGCTGCTTTGCTGCATCTGGCACAGGGTGTCTTGAATCTGTGCAGGGTACAATGAAATCTCAAGACTATCAAGGGATTCTAGAGAGAAATGTGCTGCCCAGTGTCAGAAAGCTTGGTCTCAGTCGCAGGTCATGGGTCTTGCAACAGGATAATGAACCAAAATACACAGCTAAAACACCCAAGAATGGCAAAGAGGAAAACATTGGACTATTCTGAAGTGGCCTTCTATGAGCGCTGACCTAAATCCTATCGAGCATCTTTGGAAAGAGCTGAAACATGCCGTCTGGAAAAGGCAACCTTCAAACATGAGACAACTGGAGCAGTTTGCTCATGAGGAGTGGGCCAAAATACCTGTCGAGAGGTGCAGAAGTCTCATTGACAGTTACAGGAATTGTTTGATTGCAGTGATTGCCTCAAAAGGTTGTTCAACAAAATGTTAAGTTAAGAGTACCATCAATTCTGTCCAGGCCTATTTCATGAGTTTCATATTTTTTTTAAATTCTGTGGAAGCAGGGTTGAAAAGCAAAGTCTGACTTTCATTTGTTCATTTTCAAAGATTTTTAATTTATTATTACTTTTGTCAGATTCAAGTTATTTCTGTGAAAATTGTGAGTTTTTCTTTCATTAAACGAGGGATACCAACAATTTTGACCACGTGTGTAACTTCAAATACGTTTCTTTTTCACAACACATCTTCAGACACAGTTTCAGTTCCCGTTGGGTTGTTCTCGATGTTAGTGGTCTTATGAGTTCCAGCACAACCAAGCCCAACACAACAGTACAGTGTGTGATGGTCACCTCCCCTTCCAAAGGTTCCCCATCTAGTCTCCGTAACGGTCGCATCATGACCAGAGTAAAGTCTTGAGCTCCAATACACTTTTCGACAACCCACTCGGGAAATTTACTACTCTCACCTTTCAGTGAAAATAACCCAGTACCTTGACGGTTAGGGGGCCTGGTCATTAACCTGTACTCTGGCTCCTTCAGTGTAGGGTCGCATGTTCGAGGGTCAGTCTCCGGCCCTCTTGTTGTTCTTGTGTGATACTTAAACCACCATTCGAGGATCACGATATTTCCAGTCCTGTCTCCTTCTTCTCATGCTACAAGTCACCCAAAGCACATGGACTCGTCAGCCTGCGGACTAGATGTCTGTCCTTATCACACAGTAGGTGTACTATTCCAACTCTACTGAGGAACCGTCTCTGTTCTACATTATACATTACCAACTTTACCTATAACACTGCTACACACTATGCATATTATACTTCACAAGGCACATTACATCACGATATTCACAAAGACTCAGGACACTGTTCATAATACACAACATTGACGTGATTGATGTTTTTAGGGGTAGGAAGCGAACAACCATAGTCCACCACTCTTACATATCTATTCTGTGATTTCCATTACTTTACAACTTTTCCATTTTAGTGTTGAAATTTCAATGCCAAGGAGTATTTACACGGTTTCTTACATTTGACATTTGCTTGCACTATTGATTTCTGCAAAACTTTGCTGAAACAATAGTGACCATTTAAACTTTACTTACATAAGGCAAGAAAATAGTAGGATTTCCCCATGTATTTGAATGATTCCATTAAGTAACTCATATGATGATAGTGAGTACTTACTAGCGTACAGAGAAATGCATCCTAGTAATTGGTACAATTTCTTATGGAAAAATATACTAAGTGAATGATATTGCCTAGCAAGGTTACATAAAGGATGTTACTAGGCCAACCAAGGATGATAGGGCTTATTAGACCCTTTCTGCTGCTGCTGGAGGCTGTGATACAATGTAATGTAATTAATCCTTCCTTCAGGAATCGCAGAACTAAATAACGTTTTTATAAGAAGATTTTTAATGTCCTACAGTGGGTACAGAAAATATTCAGACCCCTTTAAATTTTTCTCTCTTTGTTTCATTGCAGCCATTTGGTAAATTTGAAAAAGTTCATTTTTTTCTCATTAAAGTACACTCTGCACCCCATCTTGACTGAAAAGAAACAGAAATGTAGATTTTTTTGCAAATGAATTAAAAAAGAAAAACTGAAATATCACATGGCCAGAAGTATTCAGACCCTTTGCTCAGACACTCATATTTAAGTCACATCCTGTCCATTTCCTTGTGATCCTCCTTGTGATGATTCTACTCCTTCATTGGAGTCCAGCTGTGTTTAATGAAACTGATAGGATTTGATTTGGAAAATCTATATAAGACCTCACAGCACACAGTGCAAGTCAGACCAAATGAGAATCATGAGTTCAAAGGAACTGCCCAAGGAGCTCAGAGACAGAATTGTGACAAGGCACAGATCTGGCCAAGGTTACAAAAGAATTTCTGCATTACTCAAGGCTCCTAAGAGCACAGTGGCCTCCATAATCCTTAAATGGAAGAAGTGGGGCATTTATGATACTCTGGGGTGTAAAGAGGCTTTAGAAAAAATAAGGAACTTTCAAATTGAATCAAACTTCCTGGTCAAATTTGCACAAACTGGCGAAATAGAATTTTGACAAATTCATTCATTAGTCATAATAACTTTTACCTGAATAATTTAATTTTTCTACAACTTTCTCGTGATTTGAAGCAACTCACATAGCCAAAATCATAAAATCTCTTTAATAAATTTGGTTATATGGCCATAACACGTTTACACTCTCCTTAGTGTTAACTTCATTGGCAAAAGAATATTTTTCAAGTTCATGAAAACCCCCATTACTCTTGGATGAATCTTAGCTTCAGTTGTCATTTATTAAACTGTAACTGTTGTCAGAACATTCCGCATGTGGTCATAACAAATCATTTCTAAGTTTCATAGAAGCTGCCACTTTTCTGAGAAATCTGACATTATGTGCCAGCAATAAATCACAGAGCTGATGGAGAGATTTAGGCCGTCACATGTGGTCTAGCTATTTATTTGCCCTCGATGCCAATATTAATTCAATAAAAGAAATTGAGTTCAATATTAAATATGTAATGATTTAACAACTTTACAGTAGAAAAGTTATTTCATAAAATAGTAGAAATTAAGCAGATCCTGAGCAAAAAGCAAAAAAATAGAATTTGCATTTAAGTTTAGGGGCAGCACAGTGGCTCAGTGGTTAGCACTGCAGCCTTGCAGCGCTTGGGTCCTAGGTTCAAATCCCACCAAGGACAACATCTGCAAGGAGTTTTTAGGTTCTCCCTATGTTTGCATGGGTTTCCTCTGGGTTCTCCAGTTTCCTCCCACACTCCAAAGACATACTGATAGGGAATGTAGATTGTGAGCCCCAATGGGGACAGTGCCAATAATGTCTGTAAATTGTCTGAAATGTAAAGCGCTGCAGAATATGTTGGCGCTATATAAAATACAAATATTATTATTATTAAGTTTATGGTTGTAAGGATGAGTCCGTCTAGGTAAAAAAACAATGTTTCTTCTTCTCGGATAGAAATAGGAAGACTGCAGCCAATCTGTGTCAGTTACAATTACAAAATGTCACATACTGCACTCATGTAATTCCAGTTCTGACTCACTTTGCTGTCAGACACTGCTGTTTTGACTTGGCAAGAGATGCAGATAGATGAGGAGAAGGCAATGGTGCAGTGATCTCCTCCTCACCTCTTCGGTAAAGCTCCCAAGATGTCCCCACCTGCTATACAATTTGATCTCTGCTGAAAGATTCAGTATTTTACTTATGTATATTAAGCACTTTACAGCCTGTGGCGTATTAGTACGCACCAGGCTGTCACCCCCTGTTCAGCGCGGGCTCCGGCGCTGAGCCCACACTGAACCGGGCACATGTCAGCTGATTATTACAGCTGACATGTGCCCGCAATAGCCGTGGGTGGAATCGCTATCCACCCGCGGCTGTTAACATGTTAAATGCCGCTGTCAATCTCTGACAGCGGCATTTAACATCACCGTGCCGGAAGCGCGTCACTTACCCCGCCCATCGGTGACCCCGTCACGTGATTGAAGGTCAACAATGCATGGGCATGACAACCCAGGGTCTGCAGCAGACCCCAGTGGTTGTCATAAGCTGATAGCTATGAGCGCCACCTAGTGGTCGGCGCTCATAGCACAGGAGCATTTCTGCTACATAGAGGTGATCTGCTCATCACCTCTATGTAGCAGAGGCGATCGGACAGTTGCTGCTTCTAGTCTGCTATGGAGACTATAGAAGCAAGCAAAATGTGAGAAAAAATGTTTTTAAAAATATTTAAAAAATGTAAAAAATATAAAAGTTTAAATCACCCCCCTTTCGCCCCATTCAAAATAAAATAATAATAAAAAAAAAACACATACACATATTTGGTATTGCCGTTTTCAGAATCGCCCGATCTATCAATATAAAAAAAGAATTAGTCCGATCGGTAAACAGCGTAACGAGAAAAAAGTTCTAAACGACAGAATTACGGTTTTTGGTCGCCACAACATTGCAATAAAATGCAATAACGGGCGATCAAAACATCCGATCTACCCCAAAATGGTATCAATAAAAACTTCAGCCCGGCGCACAAAAAATAAGCCCTCACCTGGCCCCAGATCACGAAAAATGGAGACGTTACGGGTCTTGGAAAATGGCTTCATTTTTTTTTTTTTAGCAAACTTTGGAATTTTTTTTCACCACTTAAATAAAAAAGAACCTGTACATGTTTGGTGTCTACGTACTCGTAATTACCTGGAGAATAATAATGGCAGGTCAGTTTTAGCATTCAGTGAACGTGGTAAAAAAAATAAAAAAAAAAACATCTGTGGTATTGCACTTTTTTTGCAATTTCACCGCACTTGGAATTTTTTTCCCGTTTTCCAGTACACGATATGGTAAAACCAGTAACGTCGTTCAAAAGTACAACTCGTCCCGCAAAAAATAAGCCCTCACACGGCCATATTGACCAAAAAGTAAAAACGCTATGGCTCTGGGAACAAGGGGAGCAAAAAATGAAAATGCAAAAGTGGAAAATCCCAGGGTTGCGAAGGGGTTAAGTAGAACTTGCTGACCAGCCAATCACAAGGCAAGGCGACCATCATTGTAAAAGTTTGGGCAACTCTGGTCAAAATTACTGTTATTGTGAACAGCTAAGTAACTTGAAGATGAAATAATCTCTAAAAGACCTAAAGTTAAAGATGACACATCTCCTTTGTATTTTAGGCAAAATATATATATACTGTATATATTTTCAACTTTTACATTTTAAAAATTACAAAAAGGAAAATAGGCCACTGCAAAAGTTTGGGCACCCTTCATGGTTAGTACCTAGTAGCACCCCCTATTGAAAGTATCAGTTTGCAAATGTTTTTTGTAGTCAGACAAGAGTCTTTCAATTCTTGTTTGAGGAATTCTCATCCATTCATCATTGGAAAATTCTTCAAGTTCTGAGAGATTTCTGGATCTTCTTGCATGCACTGCTATTTTGAGGTCTAGCCACAGATTTTCAATGATGTTCTGATCAGGTTACTGTGAGGGCCATTGTAAAACCTTCAGCTTGCGCCTTTTGAAGTAGTCTATTGTGGATTTTGACGTGTGTTTAGGATCATTATCCATTTGTAGAAGCCATCCTCTTTTCAATTTCAGCTTTTTTACAGATGGTGTTATGTTTTCATCAACAATTTGTTGAAATTTTATTGAATCCATTCTTCTCTCTAGCCATGAAATGTTCCTCGTGCCATTGGCTGCAACTAGTGTTGAGCATTCCGATACTGAAATATCGGGTATCGGCCGATATTCGCGGTATCGGAATTCCGATACTTAATTCCGATACTTTTACAATATCGAATACCGGAATCGGAAGTTCCCATAATGCCTGCGCTCTGCAGTGTCTCTGAAGGATGACAAGCTGGATGGCAGCGCTCAGCTGAGATCCAGTCTGTCATCAGAACGCCATCCCAGCGTGAGAGAATTCTCCTGATTGTTTAAAAGCCGGCGGGCGGTAAAAAGCCGCCGGCTTTTAAACAATCACACAGCCCCATACTGCTTCCCCGCAGCCTCCCACCCCGATCCTCCACTCCCCTCGCCACCTCCCATCCCGATCGTAAATTAGGACCGGTCGGGGAGCACAGCACCAAGGAGCGGGGAGCGAAGGACCCGGGCGGGAAGCCGGCAGTGAAAAGACTTCACCGCCGGCTTTCCCGTTCTGTGCTGCGCTTTCCCGCCGGATATTTCAAATGAACAGCTGAGGTATCAGGTGATGCCGATCAGCTGTTCATTTGAAGTCGCCGCGTTGCCCTCAGAGGGTTCATGTGAGTTCATGCTTGACTGCATGAACTCACATGAACTTTCCCACGGACGCACAGGTCAGCCTCACCTCCCAGACCCGTCATGATTGGTGTGTGCGCGGTGTCTGTGCGATGTGTGTGGGTGTGCGCGGTGTCTGTGCGATGTCTGCGGGTGTGTGCGTGCAGGCAGACATAGGCCGATGTGACACTACTACTCCCATCGGCCTATGTCTGTCCCCCGTCCACTTGTGCCAGCAGGATCAGCTTGATGGGAGCAGTAGTTCCCATCAGCCTGATCCTGCTATTTAAATTGCCCTACTGTGTCCCCAATAAATGTTAGATACATGTCATTGGTGGTCAGTGGTTACCTAAAAGAAATTAGTTCATACATTACCTGTCCCCGCCGATCACCACCTAAAATAAAGTAAAAAATAAAAAACTACACCTATACTCACCTAGACACCTAATTCCCCGAAGCCATCGATCTCCTGTAATAAAATATAAAATAATAAACCACAACCTTATCCTTACCCCTCCGTAGTAGTCCACGAGTGTCCCACGAGGATCTCCAGTTCAGAGCAGCCACAAAGAATGTGACCGCTCTGAACCGCTGCTGCCGCTAGAATGATGGGGCCGTAAAGCAGCCCCGTCATTGCATAAGCGGGTTCGCCGGAGTTCAGGCAGCGCTGCTCCGGTTAGCTGCTTTACGGCCCTGCTGTATCGTGAGAAATTCCCACGGTATAGCAGTGCTGTAAAGGAGGTCTCCGGAGCTGCGCTGCCTGAATGCACTCCGGTGACCTCAGTCAGTGGCTCCCGCTGCCGGGAGCGGACGTGTTCCCGGCAGCGTGAGCTTACAGCAGCCATGCACAGTTGTCACCTTCTCCAGATGTGACAGCTGTGCATGGGAGATCAGCGCAGGAACGTGGACAGGTAACTATTTTTTTTTAGTAAACTAAGAATTAAATAAAATGGTGTGTTTTATTTCAAATAAATTATTTTTTTCTGGGTGTAGTGTGTTTTTTCTTTTTAACACTTTGTAGGTTAGTAATGGGGGTGTCTTATAGACGCCCATCATTATTAACCTGGGCTTCATGGCAGCTGGCGCTGACATGAACCCCAGCCCTATTACCCCCTGCCACCGCTACAGGGCAGTGGGAAGAGCGAGGCTAAGTGCCAGAATTGGCGCATCCTATGGATGCACCATTTCTGGGGCGGCTGACGGCTGGTGTTTCTAGCCTGGGAGGGGGCCAATATTCATGGCTCCCTTCCTGGGCTATTAATATCAGCCCCCAGCTGTCTGCCTAGCCTTTGCTAGCTATTAAAATAGGGGGGACCCCACGTCATTTTTTTTGGGGGGGTCCCCCATTTTAATAGCTAGCAAGGGCTAGGTATTCAGCTGGGGGCTGATATTAGTAGCCTGGGAAGCTCCGTGGGTATTACCCCCTTTCCAGGCTTCAAACATCTGCCCCAGCCGTCTGCTTAACCTCCGCTGGAGACTAAAATTAAGGGGAACCCCACGCCAATTTTTTTTTTAATAAATCCTTTATTTTAACACTAAATGACAAGTACAGTAATCAACACTGTCACTGTACTTCTTATATATGTGACTGACATGTTTCTATCTGTCTAATCTATGTGTGATGCTCTATTCCTTCTATTCTAAATTGTCGGGTACAGATGCTGAATTGCCGGCCGGCTTTCTTAAAGAGACGGTGCATGAAAACACTATTATTTTTTTAAATAAATCCTTTACACTAAATGACAAGTACAGTAACCAACACTGTCACTGTGCTTCTTATATGTGTGACTGACATGTTTCTATCTATCTAATCTATGTGTGAAGCTCTATTCTGTCTGTTATAAATTGTCAGGTACCGCTGATGAATTGCCGGCCGGCTTTCTTAAAGAGACGGTGCATGAAAACACTAATATTTTTTTAAATAAATCCTTTACACTAAATGACAAGTACAGTAAGCAACACTGTCCCTGTACTTCATATATATGTGACTGACATGTTTCTATCTATCCAATCTATGTGTGAAGCTCTATTCTTTCTGTTGTAAATTGTCGGGTACCGGTGTATGCGCTGATGAATTGCCGGCTTTTCGCATAATACATTCTACATTATTCTTAGTTGTTTTACTTCATGTAGAATTAACCTACAAGGAAAGAAAGGGTTTATTTTCATTCCGATATTAGTGTCCCATTGACTTGCATTGGTTTCCGGTAACGGAATCAGCGATATCCGATACTTTTTGAGTATCGGTCCGATCCAATCCGATACGATATTTCCTGATATCGGAAGGTATCGCTCAACACTAGCTGCAACACAATCCCAAAATATGATTGATCCACCACATGCTTAATGGTTGGCGAGATGTTATTTTCCTGAAAATCTGTGCCCTTTTTCTCTTCACATACCTTTGATCTTTATGGCCAAAGAGTCTATTTTGACCTCCTCAGTCCACAGGATTTGTTTCCAAAATGCATCAGGCTTGTTTAGATGTTCTTTTGCATACTTCTGACACTGAATTTTTTGGTGAGGATGCAGAAGAGTTTTCTTCTGATGACTAGTGTTGAGCGATACCTTCCGATATCAGGAAATATCGTATCGGATTGGATTGGGCCGATACCCAAAAAGTATCGGATATCGCCGATTCCGATACCGGAAACCAATGCAAGTCAATGGGACACAAATATCGGAATGAAAATAAACCCTTTCTTTCCTTGTAGGTTAATTCTACATGAAGTAAAACAACTAAGAATTATGTAGAATGACATGAAAAGCCGGCAATTCATCAGCGGCATTCACCGGTACCCGACAATTTACAACAGAAAGAATAGAGCTTCACACATAGATTAGGTAGATAGAACCATGTCAGTCACATATATATGAAGTACAGTGCCAGTGTTGCTTACTGTACTTGTCATTTAGTGTAAAGGATTTATTTTAAAAAATATTAGTGTTTTCGTGCACCGTCTCCTTAAAAAAGCCGGCCGGCAATTCAGCAGCGGTACCCGACAATTTATAACAGACAGAATAGAGCTTCACACATAGATTAGATAGATAGAAACATGTCAGTCACATATATATGAAGTACTGTGACAGTGTTGCTTACTGTACTTGTCATTTAGTGTAAAGGATTTATTTAAAAAAATAATAGTGTTTTCATGCACTGTCTCTTTAAGAAAGCCGGCCGGCAATTCAGCAGCGGTACCCGACAATTTAGAATAGAAAGAATAGAGAATCACACATAGATTAGATAGATAGAAACATGTCAGTCACATATATATGAAGTACAGTGACAGTGTTGATTACTGTACTTGTCATTTAGTGTTAAAATAAAGGATTTATTTTAAAAAAAATTGGCGTGGGGTTCCCCTTAATTTTAGGCTCTAGCGGAGGTTAAGCAGACAGCTGGGGCAAATGTTTGAAGCCTGGGAAGGGGGTAATACCCACGGAGCTTCCCAGGCAACTAATATCAGCCCCCAGCTGAATACCTAGCCTTTACTAGCTATTAAAATGGGGGAACCCCCCCAAAAAATAACGTGGGGTCCCCCCTAATTTAAAAGCTAGCAAAGGCTAGGCAGACAGCTGGGGGCTGATTTTAATAGCCCAGGAAGGGTGCCATGAATATTGGCCCCCTCCCAGGCTAGAAACACCAGCCGTCAGCCGGCCCAGAAATGGCGCATCCATAGGATGCGCCAATTCTGGCACTTAGCCTCGCTCTTCCCACTGCCCTGTAGCGGTGGCAGTGGGGTAATAGGGCTGGGGTTCATATCAGCTTATAATGCCAGATGACATCAAGCCCAGGTTAGCAATGGAGAGGCGTCTATAAGACACCCCCATTACTAACCCCATAGTCAAAGTTAAAGAAAAACACAAACACCCAGAATAAAGTCCTTTAATTGAAATAAACACACAATTCTTTATTGTTCTAAATTAAACCATACTTACCATCACGCCCATTCCAGCTGAAGCCAACGATCTCCTGTAATAAAAGAAAAATAATAAAGCAACATCATCCTTACCTTTCGATGGTTCCCAGGACAGCTCCAGCTCTGCTACATCGAGATGACAGGCTGGACCGCAGCAGAACGCTGCCATCCAGCCTGTCATCCCGCAGACACTGAGAAGCGCAGGCATGCTTGCGCTCCTCAGTGTCTCTCTGTGACGTCATCCAGATGAGCTGAGTTCATGTCCAATGAACTCAGCTCACCTCATGCACGTCACTGACAGCGTGGGAAAATTCTCACGCTGAAGTGCTGAGTGCAGGAGAATTTTCCCACGCTGTCAGTGACGTGCATGAGGTGAGCTGAGTTCATTGGACATGACCTCGGCTCATCTTTATGCCGTCACAGCCAGACACTGAGGAGTGGAAGTATGCCTGCGCTTCTCAGTGTCTGCGGGATGACAGGCTGAATGGCAGCGTTCTGCTGCGGTCCAGCCTGTCATCTCGATGTAGCAGAGCTGAAGCTGTCGTGGGAGCCATGGAAAGGTAAGGATGAGGTTGCTTTATTAATTTACTTTTATTGCAGGAGATCGTTGGCTTCAGCTGGAATGGGCGTGACGGTAAGTATGGTTTAATTTAGAACAATAAAGAATTGTGTGTTTATTTCAATTAAAGGACTTTATTCTGGGTGTTGTGTTTTTTTAAATACTTTACTAGAAATTCATGGTGGTCATGTCTAATATTGGCGTGACCCCATGAATTTCGGGCTTAGGGCCAGCTGATAATGCCAAGCTGGCCTTAACCCCTTTATTACCCAGTGAGCCACCGCACCAGGGCCCTGGATGAGTTGGGTACAGCGCCAGAAGATGGCGCTTCTATGAACGCGCCATTTTCTGGGGCGGCTGCGGACTGCAATTTGCAGCGGGGGTGGCCCAGAAAGCTTGGGTCTCCCTGCGCTGCGGATTCCAGCCCCCAGCTGCCTAGTTGTACCTGGCTGGGCACAAAAATAGGGCGAAGCCCCACGCATTTTTTTTTTTAATTATTTCATGAAATTCATGGAATAATTAAGAAAAAAAGGGCTTCCCTATATTGTTGTGTCCGGCCAGGTACAAATAGGCAGCTGGTGGTTGGGGGCAGCCTGTTCCTGCCTGCTGTACC
This sequence comes from Phyllobates terribilis, assembly GCF_046119375.1. Taxonomy (NCBI): domain Eukaryota; kingdom Metazoa; phylum Chordata; class Amphibia; order Anura; family Dendrobatidae; genus Phyllobates; species Phyllobates terribilis. Next base: position 1,120,338,452 of record NW_027362761.1, on the reverse strand, counting down.
AGGCTGGACACAAATATAGGGCGAAGCCCCACATCAATTTTTTTTAAAATAAATCCTTTATTTTAACACTAAATGACATTTGAGGAGTTAATAAAGATGCAGTCCCTAAATTATTATTTATTTTTTAATTAATTTTTCCCAAAACTTTTGACGTGGGCTTCGCCATATTTTTGTATGCCAGCCAGGTACAGCATCCAGCTTCTATGAACGCGTCATTTTCCGGGGTGGCTGTGGACTGCAATTTTCAAGGGGGGGGGGGGCAGAAAGCTTGGGCCTCCCTGCGCTGCAGATTCCATCCCCCAGCTGCCTAGTTGTACCTGGCTGGACACAAAAATAGGGAGAAGCTTCACGTATTTTTTTTTTTTAATTATTTCATGAAATTCATGAAATAATTAAGAAAAAAAGGGCTTCCCTATATTGTTGTGTCCAACCAGTTACAAATAGGCAGCTGGTGGTTGGGGGCAGCCCGTTCCTGCCTGCTGTACCTGGCTGGACACAAATATAGTGCGAAGCCCCACGTCAATTTTTTTTAAATCATTTCAGGAAATTCATGAAATAATTAAAAAAAATTGATGTGGGGCTTCGCCCTATATTTGTGTCCAGTCAGGTACAGCAGGCAGGAACGGGCTGCCCCCAACCACCAGCTGCCTATTTGTACCTAGCCGGACACAACAATATAGGGAAGCCCTTTTTTTCTTAATTATTCCATGAATTTCATGAATTTAAAAAAAAAATACGTGGAGCTTCGCCCTATTTTTGTGTCCAGCCAGGTACAACTAGGCAGCTGGGGGCTGGAATCTGCAGCGCAGGGAGGCCCAAGCTTTCTGGGCCCCACCCGCTGCAAATTGCAGTCCGCAGCCGCCCCGGAAAATGGCGCGTTCATAGAAGCGCCATCTTCTGGCGCTGTACCCAACTCATCCAGGGCCCTGGTGCGGTGGCTCACTGGGTAATAAAGGGGTTAAGGCCAGCTTGGCATTATCAGCTGGCCCTAAGCCCGAAATGCATGGGGTCGCGCCAATATTAGACATGACCACCATGAATTTCTAGTAAAGTATTTAAAAAAAACACAAACACCCAGAAAAAAGTCCTTTAATTGAAATAAACACACAATTCTTTATTGTTCTAAATTAAACCATACTTACAGTCACGCCCATTCCAGCTGAAGCCAACGATCTCCTGCAATAAAAGTAAAATAATAAAGCAACATCATCCTTACCTTTCCATGGCTCCCACGACGGCTCCAGCTCTGCTACATCGAGATGACAGGCTGGACCGCAGCAGAACGCTGCCATCCAGCCTATCATCCCGCAGACACTGAGAAGCGCAGGCATGCTTGCGCTCCTCAGTGTCTGGCTGTGACGGCATCCAGATGAGCCGAGGTCATGTCCAATGTACTCGGCGCACCTCATGCACATCACTGACAGCGTGGGAAAATTCTCACACTGAAGCGCTGAGTGCAGGAGAATTTTCCCACGCTGTCAGTGACGTGCATGAGGTGAGCTGAGTTCATTGGACATGACCTCACCTCATGTATGTCACTGACAGCGTGGGAGAAGTCTCACGCTGAAGCGCTGAGTGCAGGAGAATTTTCCCACGCTGTCAGTGACGTGCATGAGGTGACCTGAGTTCATTGGACATGACCTCGGCTCATCTGGATGCCGTCACAGCCAGACACTGAGGAGCGCAAGCATGCCTGCGCTTCTCAGTGTCTGCGGGATGACAGGCTGGATGGCAGCGTTCTGCTGCGGTCCAGCCTGTCATCTCGATGTAGCAGAGCTGAAGCTGTCGTGGGAACCATGGAAAGGTAAGGATGAGGTTGCTTTATTATTTTTCTTTTATTGAAGGAGATCGTTGGCGTCAGCTGGAATGGGCGTGACTGTAAGTATGGTTTAATTTAGAGCAATAAAGAATTGTGTCTTTATTTCAATTAAAGGACTTTTTTCTGGGTGTTTGTGTTTTTTTTAAATACTTTACTAGAAATTCATGGCGGTCATGTCTAATATTGGCGTGACCCCATGAATTTCGGGCTTAGGGCCAGCTGATAATGCCAAGCTGGCCTTAACCCCTTTATTACCCAGTGAGCCACCGCACCAGGGCCCTGGATGAGTTGGGTACAGCGCCAGAAGATGGCGCTTCTATGAACACGCCATTTTCCGGGGCGGCTGCGGACTGCAATTTGCAGCGGGTGGGGCCCAGAAAGCTTGGGCCTCCCTGCGCTGCAGATTCCAGCCCCCAGCTGCCTTGCTGTACCTGGCTGGACACAAAAATAGGGCGAAGCCCCACGTATTTTTTTTTTTAATTATTTCATGAAATTCATGGAATAATTAAGAAAAAAAGGGCTTCCCTATATTGTTGTGTCCGGCTAGGTACAAATAGGCAGCTGGTGGTTGGGGGCAGCCCGTTCCTGCCTGCTGTACCTGACTGGACACAAATATAGGGCGAAGCTCCACATAATTTTTTTTTAATTATTTCATGAATTTCCTGAAATAATTAAAAAAAAATTGACATGGGGCTTTGCACTATATTTGTGTCCAGCCAGGTACAGCAGGCTGGAACGGGCTGCCCCCAACCACCAGCTGCCTATTTGTACCTGGTTGAACACAACAATATAGGGAAGCCCTTTTTTTCTTAATTATTCCATGAATTTCATGAAATAATTAAAAAAAAAAAAAAAACGTGGAGCTTCTCCCTATTTTTGTGTCCAGCCAGGTACAACTAGGCAGCTGGGGGATGGAATCTGCAGCGCAGGGAGGCCCAAGCTTTCTGCCCCCCCCCCCCCCGCTGAAAATTGCAGTCCGCAGCCGCCCCGGAAAATGGCGCGTTCATAGAAGCTGGATGCTGTACCTGGCTGGCATACAAAAATATGGCGAAGCCCACGTCAAAAGTTTTGGGAAAAATTAATTAAAAAATAAATAATAATTTAGGGACTGCATCTTTATTAACTCCTCAAATGTCATTTAGTGTTAAAATAAAGGATTTATTTAAAAAAAAAATGGCGTGGGATCCCCCATAATTTTAGTCTCTAGCGGAGGTTAAGCAGACGGCTGGGGCAGATGTTTGAAGCCTGGGAAGGGGGTAAAACCCACGGAGCTTCCCAGGCTACTAATATCAGCCCCCAGCTGAATACCTAGCCTTTACTAGCTATTAAAATGGGGGACCCCCCCAAAAAAAATGACGTGGGGTCCCCCCTATTTTAATAGCTAGCAAAGGCTAGGCAGACAGCTGGGGGCTGATATTAATAGCCCAGGAAGGGTGCCATGAATAATGGCCCCCTCCCAGGCTAGAAATACCAGCCGTCAGCTGCCCCAGAAATGGCGCATCCATAGGATGCGCCAATTCTGGCACTTAGCCTCGCTCTTCCACGCTGCCCTGGTGCGGTGGCAGGGGGTAATAGTGGTGGGGTTCATGTCAGCGCCAGCTGCCATGAAGCCCAGGTTAGTAATGATGGGCGTCTATAAGACACCCCCATTACTAACCTACAAAGTGTTAAAAAGAAAAAACACACTACACCCAGATAAAAATAATTTATTTGAAATAAAACACACCATTTTATTTAATTCTTAGTTTACTAAAAATAATAGTTACCTGTCCACGTTCCTGCGCTGATCTCCCATGCACAGCTGTCACATCTGGAGAAGGTGACAGCTGTGCATGGCTGCTGTAAGCTCACGCTGCCGGGAACACGTCCGCTCCCGGCAGCGGGAGCCACTGACTGAGGTCACCGGAGTGCATTCAGTCAGCGCAGCTCCGGAGACCTCCTTTACGGCACTGCTGTACCGTGGGAATTTCTCACGATACAGCAGGGCCGTAAAGGAGCTAACCGGAGCAGCGCTGCCTGAACTCCGGTGAACCCTTACGGCCCCGTCATTCTAGCGGCGGCAGCGGTTCAGAGCGGTCACATTCTATGTGGCTGCTCTGAACTGGAGATCTTCGTGGGACACTCGTGGACTACTCCGGAGGGGTAAGGATAAGGTTGTGGTTTATTATTTTATATTTTATTACAGGAGATCGATGGCTTCGGGGAATTAGGTGTCTAGGTGAGTATAGGTGTAGTTTTTTATTTTTTACTTTATTTTAGGTGGCGATCGGCGGGGACAGGTAATGTATGAACTAATTTCTTTTAGGTAACCACTGGCCACCAATGACATGTATCTAACATTTATTGGGGACACAGTAGGGCAATTTAAATAGCAGGATCAGGCTGATGGGAACTACTGCTCCCATCGAGCTGATCCTGCTGGCACGAGTGGACGAGGGACAGACATAGGCAGATGGGAGTAGTAGTGTCACATCGGCCTATGTCTGCCTGCACGCACAGACACCGCGCACACCCGCACAAACATCGCACAGACACCCCGCACACACACCCCGCACACACACCCCGCACACACACCCGCACACACACTAATCATGACGGGTCTGGGAGATGAGGCTGACCTGTGCGGCCGTGGGAAAGTTCATGTGAGTTCATGCAGTCAAGCATGAACTCACATGAACCCTCTGAGGGCAACGCGGCGACTTCAAATGAACAGCTGATCGGCATCACCTGATACCTCAGCTGTTCATTTGAAATAACCGGCGGGAAAGCGCAGCACAGAACGGGAAAGCCGGCGGTGAAGTCTTTTCACTGCCGGCTTCCCCGCCCGGGTCCTTCGCTCCTTGGTGCTGCGCTCCCCGCCCGGTCCTAATTTACGATTGGGATTGGAGGTGGCGAGGGGAGCGGAGGATCGGGGTGGGAGGCTGCGGGGAAGCAGTATGGGGCTGTGTGATTGTTTAAAAGCCGGCGGCTTTTTACCGCGCCCCGGCTTTTAAACAATCAGGAGAATTCTCCCCCGCTGGGATGGCATTCTGATGACAGGCTGGATCGCACTGCCATCCAACTTGTCATCCTTCACAGACACTGCAGAGCGCAGGCATTATGGGAACTTCCGATTCCGGTATTCGATATTGTAAAAGTATCGGAATTAAGTATCGGAATTCAGATACCGCGAATATCGGCCGATACCCGATATTACAGTATCGGAATGCTCAACACTACTGATGACGCTTCCATGAAGGCCATATTTGTGCAGGTGTCTATGAACAGTAGAAAAAAGTACCACAACTCCAGAGTCTGCTAAATCTTTCTTAGGCTGCGTTCACACATTGCGTATTTCCCTGCGTTTTTTTACGCTGCGTATTTTCCTGCTTTTTTTACCTGCGTTTTTTTACGCAGGTAAAAAAAGCACCTCCATTCACACACTGCGTAAAAAAGTGCAGCAAAAAACGCAGTGTGAAAATGAAGGGTGACATGTGCACTGTCTGTGTCTGTGTGTCGTGTGTGTACTGTCTGTGTCTATGTGTCCTGTGTGTCTATGTGTCGTGTGTCGTGTGTCTATGTGTCGTGTGTGTGTCCCTAGCAGTGTATGTACAGACTATGGATACTCACCTACCCGATGGATGAGAGACGCATCTGCTCCGTCCCGCGCTTGCAGCATCTGCCGTGAAGCGATCAGCAGACTGTCAGCTGACCAGCTTGTAATCAGCTGACCGGCCGGTTACAAGCCGGTTAGCTAACAGCTGATCTGCTCACCGGCAGATGCTGGATGCGCGCGATTGGAGCGGACCGGACCGGACGCCTCTCCCCTGACATCGGGTAGGTGAGTATCCGTCCTGCGCCTCCGTAAAAAAGCGATGGAATTACGCAGTGTGTGAACACCGCTGCGTAATTCCATCGCTTATAATGGGCACAATAGAGAGAAAGCGCAGGACGCAGCTGCGTAAAGAATTGCATGCCAATTCTTTACGCAGCTGCGCTTTCCCGCTGCGTAAAATTACACAGTGTCTGAACGGCAAAGTGAATTTCCCATTCACTTTGCTGGCAGACACAAAGCACATTGCGTATTTTCAAAAAGCGCGCGCAAAAAAGCGCGCGAAAATACGCAATGTGTGAACGCTGCCTTCATTTCAGTGTGACATTACACATGTCACCCTTCATTTTCACACTGCGTTTTTTGCTGCGCTTTTTTACGCAGTGTGTGAATGGAGGTGCTTTTTTTACCTGCTTAAAAAAACGCAGGTAAAAAAAGCAGGAAAATACGCAGCGTAAAAAAACACAGGGAAATACGCAATGTGTGAACGCAGCCTTAGGCAGCAGCTGCTTTGAAGAACGCATGGCTGCTGTTTTTGGCACAAGGTTAGAGGAGGCTGGGTTTTTATAAAGCTGGGAAATTTGCATCACCTGGCCTTTCCTAACAATGATAGTGAACAAGCCATAACCCTAAAAGGCTAATTAAGGTCTGAAACCATTGTCTAATTTATCTGAGCTTACAAATCTCCAAGGGTGCCCAAACTTTTGCATCAGCTCATTTTCCTTTTTGTAACTTTTTAAATGAAAAACAATGAAACCATACATACAGTATATTTGCCTAAAATACAAAGAAATGTGTCATCTGTAACTTTATGATACATACACTATGTGAACAGTATTGGCACTTCTACACTTTTCGCTGAAAGGAGATTTTATGATATCTTACGGTGGCTCAGTGGTTAGCACTGCAGTCTTGCAGCACTTGGGTCCTGGGTTCAAATCCCACCAAGGACAACATCTGCAAGGAGTTTATATGTTCTCCACGTGTTTGCATGGGTTTCATCCAGGTTCTCCAGTTTCCTCCCTCACTCCAAAGACATACTGGTAGGGAATGTAGATTCTGAGCCCCAATGGGGACAGTGCCAATAATGTCTGCAAAGCACTGTGAAATTAATGGTGCTATATAAGTGAGTAAAAAATAGATAAACAAATAAATCCATAGGCAATAATAAGGTGTTGATTCATTCTTTGTAACTAAAACAGAATCCACTCTCATGGGGAGGCTTTCTAAAAGATTTTGGAGGTATCTGTCACAATTTTTGCCCATTCATCCAGAAGAGAATTTGTGAGGTCAAATACTGATTTTGGATGAGAGAGCAGGGCTCACAAGCTCCATTCTAGTTCATCTCAAAGGTGTTCAGTGGGGCTGAGTCTAGGACTTTGCACAGGCTAGTCAAGGTTTTCCACACCAAAGTCACCCAGCCATGCCTTTAGGGACCTTGTTTTGTGCATTGGGGTACATTCATACTTTGACAGAAAATTCATCAAACTGTTTCCACAATTTTGGAAGCTACAAGTGTCCAAAACGTCATTATATGCTGATACATTAATATTTCCCTTAACTGAAAAACAACCCCATAGCATTATCTCTGCTCCAACAAACCTTACCGATCACATAGTGTAGTCAGGCAGGCAATTTTTTTTTTTTGGCATTCGACAAACCAAGATCCATCTGTTTGATTGCCAGATAGAAATGCCTGATTTGTCACTCCAAAGAAGACATTTCCACTGCAGATTCAGCTTTTTTTATTCACTATATTTCTCAGCACTCCTTGATCCCACTCTGTAACATTATATGATCTCCACTCCCTGATTAGGGCAGCACGGTGGCTCAGTGGTTAGCACTGTTGCTTTCAAGCTCTGGGGTTCTGGGTTCACATCCAACAAAGACAACATCTGCAAGGAGTCTTTATGTTCTCTCCATGTTTGCATGGGTTTCCTTCAGGTTCTCCAGTTTCCTCCCACACTCCAAAGACATACTGACAGATTGTGAGTCTCAATGGGGACAGTGATAATAATGTCTGTAAAGAGCTGCACAATATGATGGCACTATATAAGCAACACATAATAAATAATGATTTAGTTCCTGTGTTTCCTAAATGCTTCCATTTTTCAATAATACTCTTCACAGGTAATTGTGAATTTTTTAATGGGGGAAGGAATTTCCTAAACTGACTTTTTACCACTGTGGCTCCTCTCACAGTAACACGTTGGTATCAGTGAGCTCTTAAGAATAAGACATTCTTGTAAAAGAAAACTGCATGGTGAGTGGCTAAATATTATACCTCTATGGAAATGGAACTGAATGAAAGACCTGAAATCAATGGTCAAGAGGTCTGTCCTGATAGTTTTTTGGATATATTATAGCTGAGACCCTGATTCCAGCAATGTGTCACTTACTTGGCTGCTTGTTGTAATTTTGATAAAATCAGATCTACCAGTTCTCTCAGTGCTGAGCTCTGTATAACTCGCTCACCTCACTGATTAGCAGCTATCTGTGTATACTGTGCATAGGCAGAAAGCTGCTAATCAGTGGTGAGAGTGGGGTTATATAGAGTTTATTAATATGCCTGACTACCTGGCAGAAGGTTTACCAGTCCTCAAGTGATATTCTCTTGCTGATAAAACTGTGATTTTATCAAAACTACACTAAGCAGCCAAGTAAGTGACACATCACTGGAAGCAGGATCTCTGTCTCTACATTATGCTGCTGTCAGATTAAGTGGCAAAAACCCGTTGACAGATTCCCTTTAATGAGTGAAAGGAAACGAAAATATATTTTTGATTTCATTTGTTATGTTTGAAGTCCTTGAGACCACAGACAAGTTGCAAACTGAATCCAAAGCTATTTAAGAACAGAGGTGATAGTTAAAGTTAAAGTCATAGACATGAGGAAGAACTGAAATTGGCTGAGAAAAGCGGCTTTTTCTTTAAATTCTAAACTTGCAATACAAGACAGAGTTAAGCCAATATGTAGGCGAGTAAACATAGTACACGCACACAGTGTTTCTCTGGTGGGACATTAAAATAAAAACGTATGCTCTAGTCGTGTTCCAATGCTGCAGAATAATAGAGATTGCACTGTAGGGGGAGTCAGTAGGGAGGAAGCAAACAGCAGGACCCACTTCAGTTTGTTGGAAGGAAAATACGACTATGTTGATAGGACAAACATTTTAGCGGAGGTGAATTTCAGCAGGCTAAGAAAAACAACTCTTTCTAACCATGAGATGCACAGATGGCAGCAAATTTACAAGCTGAAGACAATTAAGACATTTTTATTTTATTTGCAGGCAGATATGGGGGAGGGAGAATTAAATTGAAATGGTGTAGGACAAGAAGACGTGAGATTCCAACTAAAGTAACAAACAAGACCGATAATAATAATAACACACATACAACACATTGTGCAATTGATTTCCCTACAAATGGGGAGATATTATCTCACACAATGCCTTTTTAGATTATTTGCCAAAACTAACAAACTTTTCAATCAGTTTTGGTATTCTATTAAAATGTCATGGATACAAATGGAGTGTTAAGAAAAAAAAAAGTAAACCATAGAGATACAATTCTTATGCTAACTAAAGTGAGGTATATTGTGTAATGTCCTATTTATTACCAAATACCCCCCCCCCCATAAAGAAGTCTGAACTTATCCAGTTGGATCCCCAGGACACGGTCTTTAATGTAATCACAGATTGGCAGTAACACGCAATAGTGATGTTGGAACCAGAAGCAACAAAACCAGTAATAAGAAACAAAGGCATAGTCAAAATCCAGGCCAATGGTCAAAACCAGGAAGATACATGGAAGGGAGACAAATCTAAGGAAAAAGGAAGACCAGTAATATCATTGCTAACAAAGTAAATTGTCATGTGGAGTTGATGTTAACATGAAAAAGCAGCCCTATATAGGGGAGACTAACATATTTATGGTAGACTTAAACAGATTGTGTCTGTAGGATAATAGTTATGATGTTGACTAGAGTCAAGTGTCAAATGGTTTGCTAAGATAGATGTCTCGATTAGGGATTAGCAGACCCGTGGAAATTTGGGTTAGTTGGGTATTAGAACTGTACCAGAACTTGAACCTAAATCCCATAGAAATCAATGTTGACCCAACCTTTGGAGCTGGAAAATCTCTCTTACCTCCCCCCAGATTCCCAAAGTGCAAAACGGACTTCCAGGACAAGTGCGAGTTCGGAGTTCAGCACCGGACGAACTCCGAACTATACAGTTCGGTTTAGCACATCACTAGTCTCGACCACCATAGATCGATGTCAGCTCCTCCATAATGTAGAACGTGCAAGGGAATAATCATCCAACTTTACTTCTATCGGACAAATAGACATCCAACCATAGTGTAAAACTGTAAGGATTCATTTATTAGTTCCAATCTGTTTTACTCCTATAGATAGTAGTGATGAGCGAGCATGCTCGCCACTGCTCGGTACTCGCCCGAGCATCTCAGTACTCGAGATGCTCGGAGCTCGCCGAGTACTTGCGCGATGCTCGGGCGGGAGCTCGGGTCCCCATCGTGCATGTTTGGCGCTATTTAGAGCGCCAATCAACATGCAGAGATTGCCTGCCACTCACTGTAATGCCGCAGCCTTGTTGGTTGTGGCATTACAGCGATTGCCCAAATCAATGGGAACAGTGCTCAGTGAAACATGAAAAGCCAGCAATTCAGCAGCGGCATACAGTTATAACATCGGTAACTAACAATTTAGAACAGAAAAAATAGAGCATCACACATAGATTAGATAGATAGAAACATGTCAGTCACACATATAAGAAGCACAGTGACAGTGTTGGTTACTGTACTTGTCATTTAGTGTAAAGGATTTATTTAAAAAAATAATAGTGTTTTCATGCACCGTCTCTTTAAAAAAGCCGGCCGGCAATTCAGCATCTGTACCCGACAATTTAGAATAGAAGGAATAGAGAATCATACATAGATTAGATAGATAGAAACATGTCAGTCACATATATAATAAGTACAGTGACAGTGTTGGTTACTGTACTTGTCATTTAGTGTTGAAATAAAGGATTTATAAAAAAGAAAATTGGCGTGGGGTTCCCCGTAATTTTAGTCTCAAGCAGAGGTTAAGCAGACGGCTGGGGCAGAGGTTTGAAGCCTGGGAAGGGGGTAATACCCACGGAGCTTCCCAGGCTACTAATATCAGCCCCCAGCTGAATACCTAGCCTTTAGGCTGCGTGCCCACTATGTGCTTTTCAAGCGTTTTTACCGCGGAATTTCCGCAGCGAAAATGCTTAAAAAATGCTTGGTAATACGTGCCCCAAGGTCCCCGCTGTGGATTATCATTGCGGAAAAATACGCAGCATGTCCATTAATTTTGCGGACACGCAGCATAATCGCCCCCATTGACTTGCATTGGACCGCGTGACATCTGCATCACTGCATCTGCACAAGCGGATATCACACGGTTCAATGTGCGGGTCTGGAGAAGAGGAGACTGGGTACCATAGAAACTGTAAAAAAAAAGAATTTAAAATAAAAAATAAAGATTATACTTACCTTCCGATGTCCTCCCAGTGTTTTCTCCCCTCCGTCTGGTCTGTTGTATGGGTCGCGGTGTTGTGAAGGACCTACCATGACCTGTCACATGACTCAATGACGTCACCGCAGGTCCTTCACACCACCGCGAGCCGCCCAAGACACCGGACGCAGCAGAGAAAACACTGGGAGGACATCGGAAGGTGAGTATAATCTTTTTTTTTATTTATTACCATTCTTATTCCTTTTTTTTTAACTAACTTGGTCACGCTACTATAAATCCATGCTGGTTGCATGAATTTATATAGTGTGAACAAGTTGTCAAGCACTTTTCCAAGTGATGCTAAAATCGCTTGGAAAAGCGCCTGATAACCCGCATGCAGAAATGCATGCAAAAACGCTTGACAAAAGCTGCTACCTGGCGGGAAAAATGCATGTAAAAACCGCATGCGTTTTTCCTGCCAAGGAGAAGCGGAAAAAATATGCAGCATTTCTGTATTGTGGGCACATAGCCTTACTGGCTATTAAAATGGGGGACACAAAAAAAAAATGACATGGGGTCCCCCCTATTTTAATAGCTAGCAAAGGCTAGGCAGACAGCTGGGGGCTGATATTAATAGCTCAGGAAGGGTGCCATGAATATTGGCCCCCTTCCAGGCTAGAAACACCAGCCCTCAGCCGCTCCAGAAATGGCGCATCCATAGGAATAGAAGGAATAGAGAATCATACATAGATTAGATAGATAGAAACATGTCAGTCACATATATATGAAGTACAGTGACAGTGTTGATTACTGTACTTGTCATTTAGTGTTAAAATAAAGGATTTATTTAAAAAAAAATTGGCGTGGGGTTCCCCTTAATTTTAGTCTCTAGCGGAGGTTAAGCAGACGGCTGGGGCAGATGTTTGAAGCCTGGGAAGGGGGTAATACCCACGGAGCTTCCCAGGCTACTAATATGAGCCCCCAGCTGAATACCTAGCCTTTACTAGCTATTAAAATAGGGGACCCCCTCAAAAAAATGACGTGGGGTCCCCACTAATTTATTAGCTAGCAAAGGCTAGGCAGACAGCTGGGGGCTGATATTAATAGCCCAGGAAGGGTGACATGAATATTGGCCCCCACCCAGGCTAGAAACACCAGCCGTCAGCCGCCCCAAAAATGGCGCATCCATAGGATGCGCCAATTCTGGCACTTAGCCTCGCTCTTCCCACTGCCCTGTAGCGGTGGCAGTGGGGTAATAGGGCTGGGGTTGATGTCAGCTTATAATGCCAGCTGACATCAAGGACAGGTTAGTAATGGGTGCATGCGGTGCCGGTAAATGACGTCACCGCGTAAGCAGGAGAATTCTCCCATGCTGTCAGTGACGTGCATTAGGTGAGCCGAGTTCATTTGACATGAACTCGGCTCATCTGGATGCCGTCGCAGCGAGACACTGTGGAGCGCAAGCATGCCTGCGCTCTGCAGTGTCTCTGAAGGATGACAAGCTGTATGGCAGCGCTCTGCAACGATCCAGCCTGCCATCTCAATGTAGCAGAGCTGGAGCCATCGTGGGAACCATGGAAAGGTAAGGATGAGGTTGGTTAATTATTTTACTTTTATTGCAGGAGACATGGGATTCAGCTGGAATGGGCGTAATGGTAAGTAGAGTTTAATTTAGAATATTAAAGTTTTTTGTGTTTATTTCAATTAAAAGATTTTATTCTGGGTGTTGGTGTTTTTTTTTTATTTTTACTATGGGGTAAGTAATGGGGGCGTCTTATAGACGCCTCCCCATTACTAACCTGGGCTTGATGTCAGCTAGCATTATAAGCTGACATCAACCCCAGCCCTATTACCCCACTGCCACCACTACAGGGCATTGGGAAGAGCGAGGCTAAGTGCCAGAATTGGCACATCTTATGGATGCGCCATTTCTGGGGCGGCTGAGGGCTGGTGTTTCTAGCCTGGGAGGGGGCCAATATTCATGGCACCCTTCCTGTGCTATTAATATCAGCCCCCCAGCTGTCTGCCTAGCCTTTGCTAGCTATAAAAATAGGGGGGACCCCATTTCATTTTTTTAGGGGTCCCCCATTTTAATAGCCAGTAAAGGCTAGGTATTAAGCTGGGGGCTGATATTAGTAGCCTGGGTAGCTCCTTGGGTATTACCCCCTTCCCAGGCTTCAAACATCTGCCCCAGCCATCTGCTTAATCTCTGTTAGAAACTAGAATTACGGGGGACCCCAAGCCAATTTTTTTTTAATAAATTCTTTATTTTAACACTAAATGACAAGTACAGTAACCAACACTGTCACTGTACTTATTATATATGTGACTGACATGTTTCTATTTATCTAATCTATGTGTGATGCTCTTTTCTTTCTGTTCTAAATTGTCGGGTACCGATGTTATAACTGTATGCGGCTACTGAAATGCCGGCTTTTTTAAAGAGACGGGTGTGTGAAAATCGGAGGGCACTAGTGTGTTCTGAGTGCCCTGCTATGTTTTTCATGTACCCTCCTATATACCCTGCCTGCCTGTCTGCTTATATATTCTGCCTGCCTGACATGTTTCACTGAGCACTGTTCCCATTGATTTGAGCAATTTATGACCTTCTGCAGACCGACAGGGAGGACCGCCAGAAAAATGCTCGAGTTTCCCATAGAATTACATTGGGCTTGTTGCTCGGGTCGAGCACCCGAGTATCACGATGTGCTTGGCCCGAGCTTCGAGCACCCGAGCATTTTAGTGCTTGATCCACACTAATAGATAGATAAAAGAACGTTTTAATATAATTTAAAAGTTCATAAAACAGCACACCTGATATATTTTGACCTACCCAAGGTTTCTCCTTTTCGGCACTGTAAGAGCATATGAGTGTGTACTCGATTAGTCAAGTAAAGGGAATCTGTCACCACATTTGACCTATCTAAACTAATAATATGGGCATACAGGTTATAGAATCCTGAAGAAAGTCCTACCTGTTGGTTTCATATCAGATGCCTTGTGGATAAATCATCTTTTATCCATTTATGTAAATTACCTCTTCCAGGCTATGGGGAAGATGTTGTCTGGAAGATAACTCTGCCCCCAGAGATTATTATACATGAAGGGGAGTTACCAGTGTGATGTGTAATGGCCGCTCTCTGCTCTCCTGATCTCACTGCAGAGCTGTGTGTGATTATACCTGACACATCTGCAGGTTCCTCTCAGCTTCCATCTCACAGGCAGACAGGGTTGCGATATTGGTATAATACAGCAGAGCTGTGTGTGATTATACCTGACACATCTGCAGGGTCCTCTCAGCTTCAGCTTCCATCTCACAGGCAAACAGGGTTGCGATATTGGTATAATACAGCAGAGCTGTGTGTGATTATACCTGACACATCTGCAGGGTCCTCTCAGCTTCAGCTTCCATCTCACAGGCAGAGAGTACAACACAGCAGAGCTGTAAGGGCTGCAAAAAATGTGTTTGCAAGAAGACAAAGTTCATTTCTCCTGTTCTGTTTTAGTTACTTGTCTCACGCTGCTAACTCCCCCTTCATGTAAAACAAGCTCTGGAGGCAAAGTTATCTTACAGGCAACATCCTCCCCATAGCCTGGAAGAGGTCATTTATATATAATAAAAACGTGGATATATCTGGAATAAGACATCAGATTGCATATATCAAGGAATCATTTTATTCAGCTTTCTATGACCTACTTGTCCATATAGACGACTTTGGGGGGCTTGATCCTACTGACAGATTCCCTTTAAATAATGTCACAGCACAATATAGGAAATTTACATACATTTTTTTAAATATCAAAAAGAAAAAAATCTATTTATACTTCTCTTATTTCACTAAACACCCAAAAAATATATGTTACAAATGTGTTCACATTCAAGTATTACACAAAAAACCATGCAGTTCCCTTAAATACCAATAAAAGAACACGCCAAATGGAGAGTCTTCTGTCTGACCTAATTTTTTATTTATAGGATAAGACGAAAAATTTTAAGACAATGACTTATTTTTCTGTGCTAGACATCAACACATCAACAGAAGAAAAAAAGTCGAATGGGTAAAGTGGTTCGGAAAGCCCCGTAACCTAAGTGACAGATAGACCCCATTGTAAATTGACCATATAATGGAGCAGCCTCTCAGTTTCTAAGAACTCTAGCCCGATTTGGCTTTAGGCTCATTGGCAGTGACATAAATACATAGATCAAGATAATAGTCCCAGCTGTAGGAGCCCAAAAAGTTTAGACATGCTGTATAGTAATTTTACCTCCACTACCCTTTGTAAGCACAAACAACCAGTGGAGACCCAGGACGTATCCCACTACTATCTTGATATACACAACCATTGGACTCCTCTCTGATCAATGTAAAAGTAAAACATTATAACCACAATGCAGCCTTATAAAAGCAATTAAGTTAATGTTGCACACTAAGTGTAATTGACTTTTTTTAAGGTATCCAAAGAATTTTCATTGTAAACTATTTTAAAGTTTATTGTTAGTCGCCGGTTATAATGAGTAGTTTAGCCTCAGAGTCTAGTTATTCTGCACAATATGCCGTCCGTGTTACTTCTGTTAATGTTTACATTTTTGCAATGTCAATTGAGGAGAGATTTGCTGCAAAAATGCAAATGAGAAATGATAACCTTTACAAAGCCATTCACCAAACCAGCATCTCCCATTTTACAAATATGTCTTGTACTCATTAACAAACTGGTAGCTGAGGATTTTTTTTAAATCAAGGGTAAGAATGTTTCTTGTTTATTTTAACATTGACAAAGGAAATATTGCCCATACTCAAAACCAAATAGTAATACATGTAGATATGTGTTACTACCACCAGTGCCAGTACATAGAATCAGTAATTAAAGGACACCTGTCCATTGTATATGCAGTCCGATCTGTGGACAGCACGATATAGAGCAGGAGACCCTGAGGACAATAATAATATATGGGTTTGTTGGAAAAGATTCTCTATAACTTGTATTTTATTAATCGAAATCCTTGGTGTTTGTATGCATACGAGTCCAGTGGGTGGTGCCACTCAACTACTGACAGCTGACTCTGCATGCAGCTATACAGGGAAGTCTGTCAATCACTAATAGGACCGCCCACTGGGCTCATATGCATACAAACACCAAGGATTTCGAAAAATAATATGCAAGGTTTACTGAAACGTTTCCCACAAAAATGTCTATCAATCTGATCTGCTCCTCCTGCTCTACAACATCCTTACTGCAAATCAGACTCCATTTCCAATATGACGCATTCCCTTTAAAGCCATACCAGAACTATTTTATAGCATGAGGCTATAGTATGTGTGTCGCAATGCAATGCCATATTACGGAGGTATTTATCCACTTGAAATAATGCAGTGGAGAATCTTTATTAAGTTCTGTTCACATTTTGAGTTTTTTTTCCAATGGATGAATATGCTAGGAGTACTCCCAACGTATACATCTGATGAAAGCCTCCAACATACACCACAGTATAGACATTCAGTGATAGATGAGAAATGTAGATTCCAATGGTATAGTAAAGGTATGCCAACATGTATAGGCACCAGGAGCGGACACAGACAGGGGCCCTGTGCAAGAAAACTACATGGGACATTTGCAATCCAAAAGCTCATCATAATAGACAATTCCATCTGTTTTGCAGGTAGAAGTGGGCCCTTTACCTCTTGGGATCTTCACATTGCATTAAAGGTACAGCACAACGTATGGCAAAAGTATGACCCTTTGGGTTATGCTGTGTGTATGAGGCCTCTGAATACATTCACCATGTGCACTGTAAGTTCTTCTGGCACATATGTCAAGCATAATGAAATAGAGTTAGGTCCAGAAATATTTGAACAGTGACCTAATCTTCGTGATTTGGGCTTTGCAGGCCACTATTTTTAATTTTTTATTTAAAATGAAACAACTGAGATGTAATTGAGGTGGAGACTTTCAGGTTTAATTAAATGGGTTGTACAAAAATATCCCGTGAAATGTTTAGGAATTGCAACCATTTTTTTACAAAGCCTCCTCATTTCAGGGGCTCAAAAATAATTGGATAAATTAACTTTATCATAAATAAAATGTTCATTTTTAATACTTTGTAGAGAATCCTTTGCTGGCAATGACTGCCTGAAGTCTGCAAGCCATGGATGTCACTGGGTTTCCACCTTTGTGATGCTTTGCCAGGCCTTTACTGCAGCTGACTTCACTTGTTGCTTGTTTGTGAGTCTTTCTGCCTTAAGTTTTGTTTCAATCATGTGAAATGCAGCTTGATGGGGTTGAGATCTGGTGATTACCTTGACCATTGCAGAATATTCTACTTCTTTGCCTTAGAAAACTCCTGAATTGCTTTCTCAGTATGTTTTGGGTCATTGTCCCTCTGTACTGTGAACCTTGCCGCATTTGGTTCAATATGAGCAGAAAGTATCACCCCGTACACTTCAGAATTCATCCAGCTGCTTCTGTCTTCAGTCACGTCATCAAAAAATACTAGTGATCTCATGCCCATGCCATCACACTGTCTCCATCATGTTTTACAGAAGATGTGCTGTGCTTTGGATCATTAGTTGTTCCCATCATTCTGATACAGGTTGATCTTAGTTTCATCTGTCCAAAGAATGCTTTTCCAAAACCGGGCTGACTTCTTTAGATGTATAAATGTTTTCTTGGCAAAGTCTAATCTGACCTTTCTATTTTTAAGGCTCTTTAATGTTTTGCACCCTGTGGTGAACCCTCATGAAGTCTTCTCTTTATGGTAGACTTAGATACTGAAACACCTATTTCCTGAAGAGTGTTTTTTACTTTGATGGATGTTGTGAAGGAGTTTTTCTTCACCATCAAAAGGCTTCTGTGATCATCCACTACTGTTGTCTTCTGTGGACATCCAGGCCTTTCCGAGTTCCTAAGGTCACATGTTCTCTCTTTTCATTACAGAATGTACCAAACTTGATTTGACAAATCCTAACATTTCTGCAATCTCTCTGATCAATTTCTTATTTTTTTCAGCCTAATAATGGTCCGCTTCTCTTCTATTGCAAGCTTCTTTTTTATGTGTTCACAGCAACAGCTTTCAAATGCAAATGCCGCACCTGGAATCAGCTCCAGACCTTTTACCTGCTTAATTGATAATGACTTAAGGAGGGAATAGCCCATTCAACCCATAGAGAGCCTTTAAGGTAATAGTCCAATTACTTTTGGTCCCTTTAAAAAGAGACAGCTACATATTAAAGATCTGTAATTCCTTAACCCTTCCTCCATTTAAGATGTGAATACAATCAAATTAAAGCTGAAAGTCTGCACTTTAAGGCAATATTGATTATATAACTGTATCTTGAATAAGTGTTGGTAAAATAGCTAAAGTGCCAAAACTTGTGTCACTGTCCAAATAATTGAAGGTCTAAATGTAGTTAATTGTGAACAGATTCTGACATATGTATGTTCACATAATGTAATTCAGCATAAACACGTAATTACCCTCCATGGGTCCAGCACCAGATCTAGTTGTTCTCTGAATGCTGAGCTCTGTATAACCCCTCCCACACTACTGATTGGCAGCTTCTTGTATACACTGTGCATAGGCAGAAATATGTCAATCTGAATTTGCAGAACTCATGAATTTGGAGGAGTAAATTGCAGTAGGTCTACTAGTATTAGGGTAGATTCACATGAGCGTATAAAAAATCGGTCAGAGTTTCATCCAGAAAGGTGATATGATTTTTTTCTCAGTTGTCATCCATGCACAATCTGTTTATTACAGCAGAAGCTATTAATCATTTACAAAACCATTTATAGTTTCCTATATTACAGAATTGCAATGTATCTGTACAGTACATATCAGATGCTATACTGTGGCTTCATATGGCATCCGTTTTATTTTACAGACCCGTAGACATGAATGGATTTGTCTCATCCAATTTATGGAAAAAGCTAGTGTATGCTGTGATTTTTTTTACAAGCAGATTCAGTCGGTGTATAAAATTGCTCATCTGCACTGCTGATAAAACTGTGATTTTGTCAAAACTACAGTAAGAATTCCAGTAAGTGACACATCACTGGAATCAGGGTCTATGTCTCTAAATAATGCTGCTCTTTGATTAGCTGACAAAAACCTGGTGACAGATTCCCTTTAAAATGAATAAAAAAAATATAGCTAATACATCTAGCTAATGGCAGTCTATTAGCATGTTATATATCCTGAATATATAGGCCTTATTTATCAAAACTGTCTAAAGGAAAACTGCCTTTGTTGCCCATAGCAACCAATCACAGAGCAGCTTTTATTTTATTATGGCAGTTTAAGAAATGTAATCTGAACTCTGATTGGCTGCTGTGTAGATAAATGAGGCCTATTCATTCAGGGTGTGTAATATAGACTATCATTAGCTAGATGTACTGTATACCAACAGAGTGGCCTAAAGATATATGTTTCACCTGTCTACATTGATATTGGTTTGTCTCAACTATATTGAAAATTATAATTGACTAGGATTTTCAACACAATAATTATAATACAAAACCATGGTATACATATTCATAACTCTCAACTTGGAATGATAAAAAGAGGGACACCCAATGTGCTAAGCCAATAACCTAACCTTGTCTAGTCATTTATATTTGCCCATACAGTACTATTCTTATAGTGAAGCCATTTAATCTTCCCATACAGTATGGTACTACTTTCATGGCCCCCACAGTGCCCCACACACACAGAATAACACCCTCACAGCACCCAACATACAGTATGTCCTCCACATTCTACATCCCCCCACACACAGTATCAGGCTCCCACACTCTAATGCCCTCTACAGACCTCACAACACAGTCTGATGCCTCCTCCTCAGAGGCAGACAACTAGGTTACATCAAGACACACAAAACTCTGCTACATTAACGCACATGATCTGCTACATCAACACCCACAACTCTGTAACATCAACACACAACTCTGTAACATCAACACACACACACACAACACCGATATATCAACACTAGTGTTGAGCGATACCTTCCGATATCAGGAAATATCGTATCGTATTGGATCGGACCGATACCCAAAAAGTATCGGATATCGCCGATTCCGATACCGGAAACCAATGCAAGTAAATGGGACACAAATATCGGAATGAAAATAAACCCTTTCTTTCTTTGTAGGTTAATTCTACATGAAGTAAAACAACTAATAATAATGTAGAATGTATTACGTGAAAAGCCGGCAATTCATCATCGGCATACACCGGTACCCGACAATTTACAACAGAAAGAATAGAGCTTCACACATAAATTAGATAGATAGAAACATGTCAGTCACATATATATGAAGTACAGTGACAGTGTTGCTTACTGTACTTGTCATTTAGTGTAAAGGATTTATTTAAAAAAATAATTGTGTTTTCATGCACTGTCTCTTTAAAAAAGCCGGCCGGCAATTCAGCAGCGGTACCCAACAATTTATAACAGACAGAATAGAGTTTCACACATAGATTAGATAGATAGAAACATGGCAGTCACATATATATGAAGTACAGTGACAGTGTTGCTTACTGTACTTGTCATTTAGTGTAAAGGATTTATTTAAAAATATAATAGTGTTTTCATGCACTGTCTCTTTAAAAAAGCCGGCCGGCAATTCAGCATCTGTACCCGACAATTTAGAATAGAAGGAATAGAGAATCATGCATAGATTAGATAGATAGAAACATGTCAGTCACATATATATGAAGTACAGTGACAGTGTTGATTACTGTACTTGTCATTTAGTGTTAAAATAAAGGATTTATTTAAAAAAAAATTGGCGTGGGGTTCCCCTTAATTTTAGTCTCTAGCGGAGGTTAAGCAGATGGCTGGGGCAGATGTTTGAAGCCTGGGAAGGGGGTAATACCCACGGAGCTTCCCAGGCTACTAATATGAGCCCCCAGCTGAATATCTAGCCTTTACTAGCTATTAAAATGGGGGACCCACTCAAAAAAATGACGTGGGGTCCCCACTAATTTATTAGCTAGCAAAGGCTAGGCAGACAGCTGGGGGCTGATATTAATAGCCCAGGAAGGGTGCCATGAATATTGGCCCCCACCCAGGCTAGAAACACCAGCCGTCAGCCGCCCCAGAAATGGCGCATCCATAGGATGCGCCAATTCTGGCACTTAGCCTCACTCTTCCCACTGCCCTGTAGCGGTGGCAGTGGGGTAATAGGGTTGGGGTTGAGGTCAGCTTATAATGCCAGCTGACATCAAGCCCAGGTTAATAATGGAGAGGCGTCTATAAGACACCCCCATTACTAACCCCATAGTCAAAGTTAAAAAAAAAAACACAAACACTCAGAATAAAGTCCTTTAATTGAAATAAACACACAATTCTTTATTGTTCTAAATTAAACTCTACTTACCATCACGCCCATTCCAGCTGAAGCCAACGATCTCCTGCAATAAAAGAAAAATAATAAAGCAACCTCATCCTTACCTTTCCATGGTTCCCAGGACAGCTTCAGCTCTGCTACATCGAGATGACAGGCTGGACCGCAGCAGAACGCTGCCATCCAGCCTGTCATCCCGCAGACACTGAGAAGCGCAGGCATGCGTGCATGAGGTGAGCTGAGTTCATTGGACATGACCTCACCTCATTCACGTCACTGACAGCGTGGGAAAATTCTCACGCTGAAGCGCTGAGTGCAGGAGAATTTTCCCACGCTGTCAGTGACGTGCATGAGGTGAGCTGAGTTTATTGGACATGACCTCGGCTCATCTTTATGCTGTCACAGAGAGACACTGAGGAGCGCAAGCATGCCTGCGCTTCTCAGTGTCTGCGGGATGACAGGCTGGATGGCAGCGTTCTGCTGCGGTCCAGCCTGTCATCTCGATGTAGCAGAGCTGAACCTGTCGTGGGAACCATGGAAAGGTAAGGATGAGGTTGCTTTATTATTTTTCTTTTATTGCAGGAGATCGTTGGCTTCAGCTGGAATAGGCGTGATGGTAAGTACAGTTTAATTTAGAACAATAAAGAATTGTGTGTTTATTTCAATTAAAGGACTTTATTCTGGGTGTTGTGTTTTTTTTAAATACTTTACTAGAAATTCATGGTGGTCATGTCTAATATTGGCGTGACCCCATGAATTTCGGGCTTAGGGCCAGCTGATAATGCCAAGCTGGCCTTAACCCCTTTATTACCCAGTGAGCCACCGCACCAGGGCCCTGGATGAGTTGGGTACAGCGCCAGAAGATGGCGCTTCTATGAACGCGCCATTCTCCGGGGTGGCTGCGGACTGCAATTTGCAGCGGGTGGGGCCCAGAAAGCTTGGGCCTCCCTGCGCTGCGGATTCCAGCCCCCAGCTGCCTAGTTGTACCTGGCTGGACACAAAAATAGGGCGAAGCCCCACGTATTTTTTTTTTTAATTATTTCATGAAATTCATGAAATAATTAAGAAAAAAAGGGCTTCCCTATATTGTTGTGTCCAACCAGGTACAAATAGGCAGCTGGTGGTTGGGGGCAGCCCGTTCCTGCCTGCTGTACCTGGCTGGACACAAATATAGTGCGAAGCCCCACGTCAATTTTTTTTAAATTACTTCATGAAATAATTTTTTAAAAAAAGGGCTTCCCTATATTGTTGTGTCCGGCCAGGTACAAATAGGCAGCTGGTGGTTGGGCGCAGGCCGTTCCTGCCTGCTGTACCTGGCTGGACACAAATATAGGGCGAAGCCCCACATCAATTTTTTTTTAATTATTTCATGAATTTCCTGAAATAATTAAAAAAAAATTGACGTGGGGCTTCGCACTATATTTGTGTCCAGCCAGGTACAGCAGGCAGGAACGGGCTGCGCCCAACCACCAGCTGCCTATTTGTACCTGGCCGGACACAACAATATAGGGAAGCCCTTTTTTTCTTTATTATTTCATGAATTTCATGAAATGCTTAAAAAAAAAAATACGTGGGGCTTCTCCCTATTTGTGTGTCCAGCCAGGTACAACTAGGCAGCTGGGGGATGGAATCTGCAGCGCAGGGAGGCTCAAGCTTTCTGCCCCCCTGGTGCAAATTGCAGTCCGCAGTCACCCCGGAGAATGGCGCGTTCATAGAAGCTGGATGCTGTACCTGGCTGGCATACAAAAATATGGCAAAGCCCACGTCAAAATTTTTGGGAAAAATTAATTAAAAGATAAATAATAATTTAGGGACTGCATCTTTATTAACTCCTCAAATGTCATTTAGTGTTAAAATAAATAATTTATTTAAAAAAAAATTGGCGTGGGATCCCCCATAATTTTAGGCTCTAGCGGAGGTTAAGCAGACGGCTGGGGCAGATGTTTGAAGCCTGGGAAGTGGGTAATACCCACGGAGCTTCCCAGACTACTAATATCAGCCCCCAGCTGAATACCCAGCCTTTACTAGCTATTAAAATGTGGACCCCCCCAAAAAAATGACGTGGGGTACCCCCTATTTAATAGCTAGCAAAGGCTAGGCAGACAGCTGGGGGCTGATATTAATAGCACAGGAAGTGTGCCATGAATATTGGCCCCCTCCCAGGCTAGAAACACCATAGGATGCACCAACTCTGGCACTTAGCCTCGCTCTTCCACGCTGCCCTGGTGCGGTGGCAGGGGGTAATAGGGTTGGGGTTCATGTCAGCGCCAGCTGCCATGAAGCCCAGGTTAGTAATGATGGGCGTCTATAAGACACCCCCATTACTAACCTACAAAGTGTTAAAAAGAAAAAACACACTACACCCAGAAAAAAATAATTTATTTGAAATAAAACACACCATTTTATTTAATTCTTAGTTTACTAAAAAAAAATAGTTACCTGTCCACGTTCCTGCGCTGATCTCCCATGCACAGCTGTCACATCTGGAGATGGTGACAGCTGTGCATGGCTGCTGTAAGCTCACACTGCCGGGAACACATCCGCTCCCGGCAGCGGGAGCCACTGACTGAGGTCACCGGAGTGCATTCAGGCAGCGCAGCTCCGGAGACCTCCTTTACGGCACTGCTGTACCGTGGGAATTTCTCACGATACAGCAGGGCCGTAAAGGAGCTAACCGGAACAATGCTGCCTGAACTCCGGCGAACCCACTTATGCAATGACGGGGCTGCTTTACAGCCCCATTATTCTAGCGGCAGCAGAGGTTCAGAGCGGTCACATTCTATGTGGCTGCTCTAAACTGGAGATCTTCGTGGGACACTCGTGGACTACTACGGAGGGGTAAGGATAAGGTTGTGGTTTATTATTTTATATTTTATTACAGGAGATCGATGGCTTCGGGGAATTAGGTGTCTAGGTGAGTATAGGTGTAGTTTTTTATTTTTTACTTTATTTTAGGTGGCGATCGGCGGGGACAGGTAATGTATGAACTAATTTATTGTAGGCAACCACTGGCCACCAATGACATGTATTTAAAATTTATTGGGGACACAGTGGGGCAATTTAAATAGCAGGATCAGGCTGATGGGAACTACTGCTCCCATCAAGCTGATCCTGCTGGCACGAGTGGAGACGGGGGACAGACATAGGCCGATGGGAGTAGTAGTGTCACATCGGCCTATGTCTGCCTGCACGCACACACAACTGCAGACATCGCACAGACACCGCGCACACTCGCAGACATCGCACAGACACCGCACACACTCGCAGACATCGCACAGACACCGCACACACTCGCAGACATCGCACAGACACCGCAGACATCGCACAGACACCGCGCACACCCGCACACACCCGCAGACATCACACAGACACCCCGCAGACATCGCACAGACACCCCGCACACACTCGCAGACACACGCACAGACACCCCGCACACACTCGCAGACACACGCACAGACACCCACACACACGAATCATGACGGGCTGATCATCTGGGAGGTGAGGCTGACCTGTGCGGCCGTGGGAAAGTTCATGTGAGTTCATGCAATGCAGTCAAGCATGAACTCACGTGAACCCTCTGAGGGCATAGCGGCTACTTCAGATGAACAGCTGATCAGCATCACCTGATACCTCAGCTGTTCATTTGAAATAACGGGCGGGAAAGCGCAGCACAGAACGGGAAAGCCCACGGTGAAGTCTTTTCACTGCCGGCTTCCCCGCCCGGGTCCTTCGCTCCCCGCTCTTTGGTGCTGTGCTCCCCGCCCGGTCCTAACTTACGATCTGGATGGGAGGTGGCGAGGGGAGCGGAGGATCGGGGTGGTAGGCTGCGGGGAAGCAGTATGGGGCTGTGTGATTGTTTGAAAGCCGGCGGCTTTTTACCGCCCGCCGGCTTTTAAACGATCAGGAGAATTCTCCCACGCTGGGATGGCATTCTGATGACAGGCTGGATCTCAGCTGAGCGCTGCCATCCAGCTTGTCATCCTTCAGAGACACTGCAGAGCGCAGGCATTATGGGAACTTCCGATTCCGGTATTCGATATTGTAAAAGTATCGGAATTAAGTATCGGAATTCCGATACCGAGAATATCGGCCGATACCCGATATTTCAGTATCGGAATGCTCAACACTAATCAACACTAGTGATGAGTGAGTATGTTCTGTTAACCCTTTCGGCAAGCATGATCGGGTGCTCTCCGAGTATCTTCAGCGTGCTCGGGTGTTATGTTTTAGTCGCGCTGTGTGCATGATTTGCGACTGTTTGACAGCTTTAATACAGTTGAGGAATGCCTAAGAAGATACTCGGGAAACACCCGAGCATGCTCGTAAATCTCGAGTAACGAACATGCTCGCTCATCACTAATCAACACTAGTGATGAGAGAACATGCTCGCTACTGCTCTGTACTCGCCCAATCATCATGGTGCTCGACAAGCTCGGTGCTCGGGGAGTATTTCCAGGTTCCTCGGGCTGGAACTCGGGTCCCCGCCCTGCATGTTTGGAGCTCTTTAGAGAGCCAATGAACATGCCGGGATTGCTTGTCACGCACTGTCACATATAACTGTGTTCCAAAATCAGCCATTTATGCTTTCCATTTTGTTGCAGGGTGTCGGTCAAGCTATTCACACTAGGTCTCTGTGAAGAATAGTATTAGTAAATTACAGGCCTGCTATTTAAAACCGTGATTCTCTGTCAGATGTATCTCACATATAACTGTATTCCAAAATCAGCCATTTCTGCCTTCCATTTCGTTGCAGTGTGTCGGTCAAGCTATTCACACTAGGTCTCTGAATAGTATTAGAAAATTACAGGCTTGCTATTTAAAACCGTGGTTCTCTGTCAGACGTATCCCACAAATAACCGTGTTCCAAAATCAGCCATTTCTGCCTTCCATTTGGTCGTTGCAGTGTCTCAGTCAAGCTTTTCACACTAGGTCTCTGTGAAGAATAGCATTAGTAAATTACAGGCCTGCCATTTGAAACCATGGTTCTCTGTCAGACGTATCTCATATATCACTGTGTTCCAAAATCAGCCATTTCTGCCTTCCATTTCGCTGCAGTGTGTCGGTCAAGCTATTCACACTACGTCTCTGTGAAGAATAGTATTAGTAAATTACAGGCCTGCTATTTAAAACCATGGTTCTCTGTCAGATGTATCAGATAAAACTGCGTTCTAGTGAATGTGGAAAATATTGTCCTCTATTTAAAATGGGCAAGGTACATGGCAAGGGACGGGGAAGTGGACGTGATGGTGATGGTGCATGCAGAGGCCGAGACCGAGGCCGTGGACAAGATGATATTGTGCCACAACAAACACCCACATCTTGTCGTTCGACCTTCCTGTCCCAATTGCTAGGGGACCGCAGCACACCACTATTGAACCCAGAGCAATGTCAAAAGGTAGTTGGTTGGATATCAGATAATGCCTCCAGTCACTTTGCCACCACGACTACCACCCTGTCTTTCACATGGTCAAGTCTCAGTAGCCTCGTGTCTGCACCGCATATTCCTCACCCTGAACCTCCTTCCTCCCACCATGCCGAGTGCCCATAGACAACTGATCCCACACTTGGACACTTAGAAGAGCTGTTCACTTTTCCATTTGTAGATTTGGGCCTCTCGTCCGGCCAGCTTCAAGCAAGTCAAGAGGAGAACGAGTGTAGTGATGCCCAAATATTTGAGCAGCCACAGTCACACAAAGGCAACGATGGGAAAGTGTAATTACTGTCGCAAGAGGTGAATGATGATGATGATGAGACACAATTGCCAGAAAGTCAGGAGGAGGACCAGGGTGCGGAAGTGGAAGACGAGGTTGTGGGTGATATAGTAACTGATCCAACCTGGCAGGGGGACATGCAGAGCGAGGACAGCAGAACACAAGGTGAGGGAGCCATAGCACCACAACAGGCAGGAACAAGCAGTGTGGAGGCCGCAGACACAAGGCGGGAAAGCATTCCCCATAACACCAATACAACGGAAGTTGCCAGTACAACTGTTAGGTCTTCCTGAGTCTGGCTGTTTTTTAAAGACACTGCAGATAACCCCAAAAAGGCCATTTGCACCACCTGCCAGGCCAGCATCAGCAAGGGTAGCAAAGCTAGCAGCCTGACCACCATCAGCATGATCAGGCACATGGCTGCCAAGCACCTTACTAAGTGGGCCAAACACCAGGGTCCAGAAACAGTGTCTGTGGGTGACACCACTGCTTTTTCTGCTGTTGTGCGTGCATGCCAATCCCATGTCCATTGCGCATGCGAAGATGCCTCCTGCCCTGCACGTGTCATTGCACACTCTCCACTAACACCATCAGCAAGCACGTCCACATCCTTGTCCCAGTGCAGCGTTCAGTTGTCCCTAACCCAGTCCTTGGAAAGCAAGCGCAAATACGCAGCCAACGCCCCACAGGTCACACTACTAAATTCACACATTTCGCGACTGCTTGTGCTCGAGATGTTGCCTTTTAGGCTCATGGAGATGGAAGCTTTCCGCAACCCGATGGTGGTGGCGGTCCCTTGGTACTCGCTCCCCAGCCGCCACTCTTTCTCCGTGCCGTACCCGCATTGCATGAGCACGTATCCTACAACTTTAGCCATGCCCTCAACAATGCAATTACTGGGAAACTCCACCTAACCATGGACACGTTGACAAATGCTTGTGGGCAGGGACGGTACATCTCGCTGATGGCACACTGGGTTAATATAGTGGAAGCCGAGACCCAGTTAGACCTTGGAACGGAACACGTCTTCCCAATGCCAAGGATTGCGGGCCCTGGGTCAATCAGGGTTGCCCCCACATTCTACAGCTCCTGCACATCCTCCTCATCCTCCTCTTCAGCCTCCATCTCCGAAATGACCATATCAGTCAGAAGCTGGAAGTACCGCAGCATTGCCTCGGCCAAGCGGTAACAGGCTGTGCTGAAGCTAATATGCTTAGGTGACAAACCGCACACCGCTGAAGAGTTGTGGACAGCTCTGAAAGAGCAGGCAGATCTGTGGCATGGTCGTGTGTGACAATGGCCGGAACCTAGTGGCGGCTCTGAAATGAGGTGAGCTCACATATGTACCATGCCTGGCCCATGTGTTTAACCTCGTGATTCAGCGGTTTCTCAAAACCTACCAAGATCTGTTGCATCGGCTTTTCAAAGTATGCCATGTTTGTGCCCATTTTAGAATGTCAGCTACAGCTTCTGCCGCCCTTGCCGTGCTTCAGCAGAGTTTGCAGCTTCCAGCTCACAGACTGATGTGCGATGTCCCATCCCGTTGGAACTCTACATTACATATGTTGGGAAGGATGTGTTAGCAGAAGAGGGCAGTTGTTGTCTACCAGCATCAACACAGCCGTCGGTATTCAGGTCAGACTCCACACATAAGACCTCAGGAGTGGACATGGATGTCAGACATCTGTACCATACTCCAAAACTTTGAGGAGTCCACCAAGACAGTGAGCGGCAATGATGCGATAATTAGCATGACCATCCCGCTTATCTGTCTTCTGAAATGATCTCTGCTCACAATTAAAGAGAATGCATTGCAGGCAGAGCACGATGAGTTGGAGCAAGGGAACATACAGGGTGATTCCACACAGCCTCATCTCATCCCAACGTGGATTGGGTGACAATGAGGAAGAGGAGGAGGAAGAACAGGAGCTAGTTTCCTGTGCTAAAGATGGTACTACCTGCACAACTGTCATACCATCTGTTCAGCGTGAACAGCCTGAGGACAGGGAGGAGGAGAATGAGGAGGATAGCATGGTCAGTCACCCTCTTGGTGAGGACATTGAAGTCTTGCTTGTTAGCAGTCTCGCACACATACCTGAATTTATGTCACGCTGCCTTTCCTGTGACCCTCGCGTTTCCAAATTTTGGGTGACAGTCATTACTGGTTTGTGACACTTCTAGACTCGCGCTACATGGAGAACTTTCTGTCTCTTATTCCCGTGCAGGACAGGCCTAATAAAATGGGGTAGTATGAGAAGGCCCTTGTTGCGGAATTATTTAAAAAATTCCCATGTGGAAACGCTGGCGGCAGAGGTCACAGTTTGTTGGACAACCAAGGAGTACAGGCGATAGAGACACAAATGGAATCCAGCAGAGGCAGGGGAACACTGTCAAAGTGCTGAGATAGTTTTCTCAGACCCTCCCATCGCACAGACCCTGAGGCGCGGGGTTCTCTAATAAGGAGGGAAAAGTTTCGAAAGATGGTGAGGGAGTACCTTGCCGACCGTTCCAACGTCTTCTGTGATTCTTCTGTGCCTTATAATTATTGGGTCTCCAATCTGGACACATGGCAGGAACTGGCTCTCTACGCTTTGGAGGTCCTGGCCTGCCCTGCCGCTAGCGTTTTGTCAGAGCGGGTTTTTAGTGCCGCTGGTGGAATTATAACCGATAGGCGCATCCGCCTGTCAACTGAAAATGCTGACAGGCTGACTCTTATAAAAATGAACAAGGGCTGGATTAGGCCAGACTTCTCAACACCACTGAATGATAGCAGCGTAGCATAAACTTGAATACTGTGTCTTTTTTGGGGGTGTCTAACTCTATTTGCATGCACCTTTGTCTTCACACCCAGACATGGGTATACGCTTCCTGATTTTGTCTATTTGCTCTTGTCCTCTTCCTTCTCCTCATCCTCATCCTCCACTATATCACCACAATATCTACCATATCACCATATCTACGTCTCTTGCAAGGGGCATTGGAGTTCCTTCAAATATTTGGCAGCCGTTGCACTCACTGCATAAGCAATACTTGTATAGCAGACCCGCTCCTTTCTAATGGGAACATGTCATTACTGTGGCCCAGCTCTAAGTGTCTTTAAATTGGTATTATGGGTTTTCCTAAATTTTGGCAGCCTTTGGACTCACTGCATACTCTTAAACTGTATAGCAGACCCGCTCCTTTCTAATGGGAACATGTCATTACTGTGGCTCAACTCTGTGTCTTTAAATTGGTATTGGGATATTTGTTTAATTTTGGCAGCCATTGGTCTCACTGCGTACCCTGTAACTGGATAGCAGACCCACTCCTTTCTAATGGGAACATGTCGTTACTGAGGCCCAACTCTATGTGTCTTTAAATTGGTATTGTTTTTTTTTCCAAATTTTGGCAGCCCTTGCAGTCACTGCATGGGCATTACCACTATAGGAGACCCACTCCTTTATAATGGGAACATTTTTTTTACTGAGACCTTCCTCTATGTCTCTTCAAATTGGTATTAGGGTGCGTTCAAATTTTTGGCAGCCCTTGCAGTCGCTGTATAGCCAATAACAGTATAGGAGACCCAATCTTTAATAATGAGAACAACAAAGCATAGCCGACTGCTGGCCCTTTAAGAATAGTAAGGGCCATCGGGCCCTATAAAAATAGTGTTTGTGACTTTCACAGTCCCGCCTTCATAAATGAAACAGGATGTGTCTGATCATGCATCACACACCACATGGCAAAATAAGGTAGTAAAATGTTAAAATGACATTTGCCGGTGAATGTATTTTTCATTGTTGAAAGCAATGCAAAAATGCAAAAACGCATCAAAAACGCTACGTGTGAACATAGCCCAAGGTGTGAAGGAGAATTTTTGTTTTTGTATATTTATTTTGCCTTATATACAAGTCATTACCCTGGAAAGGATGTTCCTTAACATTTTTCCCAGGAAAATCAATTTTGGTTTCGTTTTTGTATGTTTTATTGTGAGTCGGTAAAAGTGGCGTAATATTCTGACAACATTGTTGACAGCAGTGACCTGAGCAATGAGTACCCGAGCATTTTAGTGCCCGCTCATCACTACTCAACACACAACACTGCTACATCAACACACAGACAACTCGGCTACAGCAACACACAGACAAGTATTCTACCGGATATCACTCCTTGCCTGTGTACTGCTCCTCTCCTCTGCTTCCTTGTCACATGACCTGAAAATGTCTCAGGACCCAAAGGCCCTGGGAGGATCTTCAGTCTTTATATAGACTAAGTGGTGGAGACAGGACATGTTGCTGACGCAAAAAATAATAATAAAAAAATTAATTATGGCTCTTGGGAGAAAAGGAGGAAAAAGTGAAACGGAAAAGGGAAAAATTGCCCATTCTTTAAAGGGTTAATGCATTGCTATGAATGGTTCCTATGAATGCCATGGCCAGGACATGGTATGATCTAGCATACATGCTACATGAGATTCCGCATTTAATAGCTGATTTTATCAGTCAGGTCTTTCTTTTTAAAACCCCTGATGTCACTATTTCTTGTTCCCACTTTTTTAATGTATTTAGTACATCTTCAGGCACTTCTATCATTATTTCTCAGCTTCATGACCTTGGACGCTACCATTTCTTATTTATATCAATGAAATACATTTATCTGACTGGTAATTAAAATAATCATTAGCTTGTTATGCTAGTGGCAATGCATTAGAAAAAGAGGAGCAAAGTGATTAAAAACCCAGAACTACTATTCGAGATGAAGGAATCTCCTCCGAAATTTGTTTCGGGTACATTCACTCGATTTCGCAGGCAGATTTGATCGAATAAAACTGATTCCTGCATTCACATTTTGCCTTTATACCCAGTTAATTCTTCTCTTTTCCATTTGGTGTATGACATTATGTGATTAAAAACTGACTAGCTGAATCCTTATAAGCTCTATGTAGAAACAGGAAGTCAATTTTCTCTTCTCAAGTTATGAGTCACTGCAAAAGTCTATGGCAGGGGAAGGAACGGAGCAGCTCGGTCAGGAGTTGAACAGGGGAATAAGTCATACAGGGACAAGAGACTTCCTGTTTCTACATAGAGCAGAGAAAAGCGAAGCATTAGCTGGGTAGAAGGGCAAAATGAGCAATTGTGAGTAGAGTTGAGCCACCCCCGTAGTGTTCGGGTTCGGTTCGGTTCATCGAACACCGGTGTGTTCGCCGAACTGTTCGTCGAATTGTTCGTCGAACACCGTTAAAACCAATGGCAGGCAAACAAAAACACATAGAAACACCTTCAAAGGTGTCCAAAAGCTGACAAGCTGCTCAGAAGACACAACTAACACATGGAAAAGTGACAAGTACATATAGTAATGCGAAAAGAAAAGAGGTAGAGGAAAAAAAGGAGGGGGAGACACAGATATAGGCATGTCATGCCCTTCTAAAATCAAGAAAGCTGGAGTAAAAATCTAAAATCAGCCTACCAACACCCAGACGTCGTGACAAGAAAATTAAAAAAGAAATATCTTTAGGTAGAATGGCGGTTCCATTCAGAACACTTTCCTTACAAGATGTAGTGGTATCCCCGTTGTGAGTTGTGCCAAAAATGGAGCCCAATACATTCGGACTAATCCACCATTTGTCATATCCAAGGGGCAGGTCAGTAAACGACAACATCGACGCAGAACCAATTACAGTAGTATATACTGTACATCCTTTGACAAGGCAATCAGGCTGATCAAGAACTTGGGAAGGGTCACCCTAATGGCCAAAACAGACATTGATGCGGCGTTCCGGTTACTTACTACCTGTGCCTCCGAATAGTGTCCACCTATTGGGCTGCTTCTGGGAAGGAGCATACTATATAGATCACTGTTTGCCCATGGGGTGGTCCAGATCCTGCTCACTATTTGAGGCGTTTACTTGCTTCCTCGAATGGGTTGTAATGGACGTTTCTAAGGGGGCACATATTATCCATTACCTCGACAACTTCTTATGCCTGGGCCCAAAAGATTCGCCACAGTGTGAATACACGCGGTAGTCCACCTGTGAGAAGGAGAGAGCTGGAGGGAGAGCGGACACCACAGAGCCGAGGGGTTAGATGGAGAACGGAAGAAGGAAAGAGGGCGAGGGAGGTAAGAGAGTACAGTGGAAGGCCGACCTGAGCTCACCCATGTTCCTGTTGGGTGGGGAACAGCCCTGGGAAGAAAAGCCGCTTGCGCATCCCTTTGAGGTTACGGGCGCGAGCGGGCAGAGGGACTACGCTGGAGTGCGAAGCCGACACGGCCAGTCCGTTCCTGCCCGTGCGACCTCCGTGTCGCCGGGTTTGTGCCAGAGCCGTGGTGGACCCTGACGGCCAGCCTCCCTCTCCCAATACTGGTGCCTGTCCGCTGGTGGGTCGAGCCCCCCCACGGTGGGGGGGTAGTAACATCTGCAGAAGAAAGACCATCTTCCAGCCAAACTAAGATGTCTACTTCTTTTATTGGAGAATGTGATACGATCTGTTATGCACACGCCCGGGCTGACTGGCGTGTGCGTGATTTAGTGATTCCACTGTGCCATGAACCGGAGAGTGCCTGGAGGGGCGTAACTAAGTATCAACCCGATCCGACCAAGGTCGCACGACGGCTAACGACGCAGTGCACCAGGGAGGAACCGAGCAGAGGGACCAGGTGCTACTCCAGGCCAGACCCCGGACACGGCTGTTGACCCACACTGGGGAATACAGGAACAGGCAGGTTAGGCTGGCACACAGACAGGTGGGCATTGGCAGGCACAGCTGGCATGCAGACAGGTGGGCACTGGCAGGCACGGCTGGAGTGCAGACAGGAGGATACTGGCAGGCACGGCTGGTATGCAGACAGGGGGGTACTGACAAGTACGGCTGGCTTGCAGGAACAGAACCGCAAATGCGGTAGACAAGCAGAGCAGAGAGGAACCGCTGGAGCGGTGGCTAAGGCGGAGCAGAGAGGTACCGCCGGAGCGGTGAGCAAGCAGAGCAGGGAGAAACCGCCGGAGTGGTGAGCAAGGCAGAGCAGGCAGGAACCGCCGGAGCGGTGAGCAAGGCAGAGCAGGCAGGAACTGCCGGAGCGGTGAGCAAGGCAGAGTAGGCAGGAACCCCCGGAGCGGTGAGCAAGGCAGAGCAGGCAGGAACCGCCGGAGCGGTGAGCAAGGCAGAGCAGAGAGGAACCGCCGGAGCGGTGAGCAAGGCAGAGGAGAGAGGAACCGCTGGAGCGGTGAGCAAGGCAGAGCAGGAAGGAACCGCCGGAGCGGTGAGCAAGGCAGAGCAGGAAGGACAGGGCTCTGTTCACACTGAACAGACTGGAAGAGAAAAGCAGAACCAGTTACACACAAGGTACTTGCAAAGAAGTAGCAAGTGGACTCTAAACTCACAACAGAAGTACAGAGACTACGAGTAGGAGTTAGGTGCAGGTTCAGAAACTGCAGGAGAAGGGAAGGTACAGACACAGAGACAAACAGGCTAGGAGAGTGTTCAGACAGGAACTAACACTGCAACAGAATGCAGGAGCGAGTCTGGGTATACGACCCCCAGAGAGGCGGACAAACAGGCTAGGAGAGTGTTCAGACAGGAACTGACACTGCAACAAGATACAGGAGCGAGTCTGGGTATACGGCCCCCAGAGAGGCAGAAAAACAGGCTAGGAGATAGTTCAGACAGGCCTGGGAATACAGCCCCAAGGTTGGCGGACAGGCAAGAACAGAACGGGACCTGGCACATCAGAGGCAAGGAGCCCTCTGAAGGTAAGAGTTGCTCAGGACCCTCCTACTGGGTGGAGGGGGTTTAAATAGCCAGTGACTCACAGCAATAAGCTGGAGACACATTAGGGTTGCGCCCACAGCAGCTATAAGAATCAGGAAGTAACCGGGCCGCCGCCCTAAGCAGACAGTCAAGGGACATGCATACAGCATGCACTGGAGCAGGAATAGCAGACTGGACAGACAGGTAAGATTGCGGTCTTGCATAGTGGGAGGTGGTGCACTATGCAAGTACGCCGCCAGGGATGTTACCTGATACCTTTCTTATGGACACGCCCATCGCTACAAATTCCAGATGAGGCACAAAAACAGCTGGTGCTTTAACGGATATCAAGTACTCCTTCAAGTGGGCTCTCCTCCACCTCAACTTCAACATCCCAAATACTCCAGTCCTCAGAGGTGTCACCCCAATCGCACTTGCTTCCTCACAGCTCCCAAGTCTCCAGTTGCCCGTCTGAGTATGGGGTAACACAGATGGTTGAGTCTGCACAGCTGTTTACTCATACTATAGCCTGGGAAACGGAGGTCTGCTCCAGAGCTTCTGTTAATCCAGATGAGGAAATGATCTGCACTGATGCCCAGAATCTTTATGAGTCGGATCCAGAACCAGGTGAAGAAGGTTCTGAGCATAATGTAGACCCTCGTTCCCAAACTGTAACTCCTGTTGGTGGAGACAATGATGAAGACGATGATGAGACTCAAATACCTGGGCAGGAAGAGGTTGGCTCTGAGGACGACGGGTGTGAGAACACAGGGTGAGGATGACCAGGTTGGAGATCCCACTTACTGTCAACCCACAGTAAGCCAGTCGATGAGGTCAGCAGAGGAGGTGGAGGAGGATGCTATTGACGACGAGGTTAGGTTGCGCCTTCCTGGACAGAGACGGAGTACTGGAAGCACGTCAACAACTGCATCCTCAACCACAACTCTGCCTCTGACCACAAGTCGTGGTGGCTCTTCAGGTCGCATGGGCTCTAAGCCTTGCATAGCCTGGGCATTTTTTCAGATCGATAAGGATGACCCAACTCGTGTTATCTGTAATATTTGTCACCAAAAGCTAAGTAGAGGCCAAAAAATCCATAGTTTGAGTACTTCATGCATGAACCGTCACATGGATATGAAGCATAAGTTGCAGTGGGAAGCTCACTGTGCTACAATGCGGCCTAGCGGGACGGGCCAACCACCGTCTGCCACATCTTGTGCATCCGCGGCCTCTTCATCCTCTCTGACTGGGGGGACAGCAGTCACACATGTTTTTGGACGCAGACCTGCCACCCACATCAGCCAGTGTAATTGGCAGGTCTTCATTTCATTTGGAAGTGGAAACACCAGCTGGTGTTGAGCGCTGTCCGACATCGAGAGCACCACCTTTGGATCAAGGCAACCTAACTTTTCAGCCTGCATCTTCCTCACAGACCGGCAGTTTGCCGGGGACACCCTACTCAACCCTGTCTAAGCACAACAGCCAGCCCTTGGTCCCTCAGATGTGGACAAGTAAAAGACCATTTCCTAGCCATGACAAAGCTAAGAGGTTGAATTTCACCATCTCCAAGCTGTTGGCTACAGAAATGCTGCCTTTTCGCCTGGTGGACACAGAGGATTTTCGAGACCTTATGTCCGTCGCAGTGCCCCAGTAACAGATGCCCAGTTGGCACTACTTCTCAAAGAAAGGTGTGCCTGCGCTACACCAGCATGTCGCACACAACATCACCGCTTCTTTGAGAAACTCTGTGTGTGACAGGGTGCATTTCACCACAGACACTTGGATGAGTAGGCATGGACAGGGGCGTTACATGTCGCTGACTGGGCACTGGGTAACTATGGTGACAGCAGGACAAGGGGCTGCTGTCCAAGTCTTGCCGTCCCCACGAGTTGTGCATCAATCCTATTTATCTAGAAGTTCCTCTACTGCTTCTGCCTCCTCAACCTCCTCTCGGTCCTCCACCTGCACCCAAAGCCTGTCTGGTAATGCCACCCGCTTTCTAACTGCGCAGAAGGAATCCTGCACACCTCCTTACTTTGCTGGCAGCAGGGCTCAAAGGCATCAGGCGGTGTTTACTTTGAAATGTCTGGGAAATGTGAGTCACACAGCTGAGGAGTTGTGGTCAGCTCTGGAGACTCAATTTCATGAATGGTTGTCTCCACTGGACCTGCAACCAGGGAAGGCCGTGTGCGACAATGCTGCAAACCTCGGTGCGGCCCTTCGACGGGGCAATGTCACACACGTGCCTTGTATGGCTCACGTGTTGAACCTGGTTGTCCAGCAATTTTTAGCCCACTATCCCGGACTAGATGGCCTTCTGCAGAGGGCACGGTCGCTGTGTGCTCACTTCCACCATTCGCATCCCGCAGCTCAACGACTTACATCTCTACAGAAGTCGTTGGGCCTGCCAGTTCACCGGCTGAAATGCGATGTGCTGACACGGTGGAATTCAACTCTGCACATGTTGCAGCAACTGTTGCAGCAGCAACAAGCCCTGGTGCAATACGTTCTGACGTATAGCCTGGGCAAATCACACTGCAGGAGTGGTCTCAGATCAGGGACCTATGCACCCTTCTGCACAGTTTTGAAATGGCGACCAAGATGTTTAGTGCTGACGATGCCATTATCAGCATGACTATTCCGGTGATTTACATGCTGGAGCACACGTTAAACAGAATTCGGAGTCAGGTGGTGGGACAAGAGGATGTGGAGGAAGTAGAAGAGGAGTCGTATGCGGAAGGGATAACATCTCCAAGGTCCAGACGGTCGGCAGCACCAAGGCGACAGGCATGGGAGGGTGGGGGAGAGGGTTTAACCAGGCCACATTGTAGCAGCCAAACTGTTGAGGAAGGTGCAGGAGCCGAGGAAGAAGTGGAGGACGAACTGACGATGGGCATGGAAGACTCATCAGATGAGGGAGACGTTGATCACATTTCTTTTGTGCGAGGTTGGGGGGAGAGGGCAGAGGAAGGAAGCATGATTCTTACCTCGCTACCAACACAACAAGGACTTGATCCTCCTGGATGCGCAAGACACATGAGTGCCTTCTTGCTGCACTACCTGCAT
Organism: Phyllobates terribilis; assembly: GCF_046119375.1. Lineage (NCBI taxonomy): Eukaryota > Metazoa > Chordata > Amphibia > Anura > Dendrobatidae > Phyllobates > Phyllobates terribilis. Next base: position 1,120,300,478 of record NW_027362761.1, on the reverse strand, counting down.
CATGACCCTCGGATTGTCAGAATTCGAAGTAATCCCGACTACAGGGTTGCCACACTCTTAGATCCCCGGTACAAAAGTAAATTTGCCTAAATAATTCCTGACATAGAAAGGGATTCACGCATGCAGGGGTATCAGCAGAAGCTGTTGCAGAATCTTACATGTGCTTTTCCACAAAACACCAGTGGTGCACGTAGTGAATCTCACAGTTCTAACTTGCCAACCGTGGGACTGTCGAGTCTTCATCACTCAAACTGTAACAGTAACACAGTATCTGCTGGTAACAGCAATTTTGTAGAATCGATTCACCACTTTTTTAGACCATCCTTTGCAAGGCCACAGGAGACAAGAAGTCTGACACATAGTCAACGCCTAGAGAGGATGGTACAGAAGTATCTCCAAGTGAACATCGAAGCCATTACTGTGTCACTGGACCCTTGCTCATTTTGGGCTTCCAATCTGGGAAAATGGCCGGAGCTCGCCACTCACGCCTTGGAGATCTTGTCATGCCCTGCAGCCAGCGTTCTCTCTGAACATGTGTTCAGTGCTGCTGGTGGTGTGCTGACAGATAAGCGCACGCGGCTGTCCACTGAGAATGTAGACAGACTCACGTTCATAAAGATGAACAAATCATGGATCCGCAAGGACTTTTCTACCCCTGTGTCATCCTGGGGAGACTAAAAGCTTGAGGATTTGGTAAAATCACCTCACCAACCGTTTTAAGCAATTCTGGGACAATTGACGCCACTTAAGTGGTGTCTGTGCCGCAATTTTTGGAAAAAATTGAGACTCTTTTTTGAGTCTCCTTGCTGTGTTTTACGTGACGTTGGCATCGTCTATTCCAGGTGGGTTGTGTCGTTCCCCCCCCCTTTTAACCATAAAAAACTACATACACTATGGCTTGGGGTAACACAGATGGTTGAGTCTGAAGAGCTGTTTACTCAGAGGTCTGCTCCAAAGCTTCAGTGTCTTCTGCTAGTCAGCGTAGTAGCCCAGCTCTAAAGCAAGCTACACCGCCTGTGTATCTAATAAGAACTTTTAACTGCATTTAGCCCAGGCAATACTTTGGGCGTAGTAGCCCAGCTGCGAAGCAAGCTGCACCGCCTGTGTATCTAATAAGAATTTTTAACTGCATCTAGCCTAGGCAGACTGTGGGGACCCCCAACCAAACCCAGACGCTCAGTCCCCCTACCGCCCCCCTTTCCTTGACAATACAATAATGTAACTCTTACAACTGGATGGGTGAGGATCAGTCACAGCTTTAATAACTCTTTATACTCATTCCATTAGAAAGGCATTTTATTTCTAAAATAATTCAGCTTGTTGCAGCATGCCCTAGGTCTCCACACCGGCAAGTTGGCCAACAAGTGAAACTCTCCAACATGTACTTTCTATTTCCAGGCCACGGAGGATCCTGCGTACTCGTATGCAGGACTCTGACCCCCATCCATCACTCTTAACACTATTTCTACTCCGTCCTGGAGTCCTGACAGGAATATGTCCAGTCCAATATCCATTAAGTGAACACCGTCGGGCCATATGAGGCCTGCTTTATCTCCTTCCAGTTGTTGGTGTCGTATCACTTCACCGCCTCTGTCTCTTCTAAATTTTGCCATCCGAATATTTATTACCCGCCTTGTCCGTTCGATGGCCGTGATGTCTCGCGCACCTTGCCATACCGCTATCGGCACAATCTCTGACCATACTATAGCTAGTTTTGTGAAAAATTCTTTGAAGCGCTCAGTGTCTAGTTTCATTATTGCCATTAGTTATGCGCTCTTGTGATGACCTACTGTAAGTCGTTTCCCCCGGCCTGTATAACTAAGATGACCGGACCTCTTGCCTCTCTCCCTACCTTGATTACCTCCATTAGTACCTGTGGCCATTGCAGGCTTCTAATACCTCTCCAGTTGAAATATGTGTTATGAAACTCTAATTTCCTCCCACCTGGGTGGACTTTCCCCCTTTTTTCTGCCCAATATATATACGAGTGGCCTATCACCCACACTGTTGGCTTAGCGTTGCCTGTAAAAGAAACAAACCACGTTAGGATAACAAGTCCGGTCTTATGTATCTCGCCAAACACGTGGATAGCCATCTCCCTATCCTCTGAACTTCCATTTCTGACAGTCCTGCTCTTGCTGCTTCCGTGGCCGCGCCTATGCGGAAAGAGTTTGTCCCGTAATCTTTGGGGTGGTTCCCTGCCAATGTTAGCCATTTATTAAGTATAGCTTGGAACTGGTATCTTGATAATGGCGTTCCATCAATGTGTGATAGGAAGAAATTACTTTGTGATCTGAAGGTTATATATGTTTTTACTATTGTTGCCCGACTCAGTGTGCCGTTTGTGGGTTGTAGAAGTACCCAAGTGCCCCTACCCGCTGGAACCGTTTTCGATTTGCGTATGCGTAGACGTATTGCATTATTGGCTATGACTACGTCCTGGTGTAATAAGCCTCCACTGGTGGTAATTTTGTATTGAGGGACTAATTCGCTTATGCATAGCGCCCCGAAGAAGGCGATCCCAAATGAGGTAGACAGTAGTGTTGCTTCAAATTGTGAGTGTCATGTTAATGGTGTTAGGGATATGATGTGAGAAATCAGTTTTAGTGACATGGGACGGGACGTCTACACTCCTGACTTGGCTGACCCCTTTTCCACCCTTTTATGGATTGTCTGATGATGAATCTCTTTGTCACATCTCCCCAATTCAGTAGTTGGAAGTGAAATGCTACTCCGGTCAGACGCCCCTGATATGCCCCTCATCATTAGCTGGTGGAGAAATTCTATGGTGACTTGTAATCTGGCTTGTTCACATTGGTCAACCCGTCTGCCTGCTACTAGTCGTGTCCACTCTTCCCATGCCTTACCGTATGCTTGCCACGTCGAGGGGGCAACTGACGCTCTGATTAATGGCATCAACTATTCGCCACTAGATCCCATAGGGAGGGTGGGCAACTGTTGTCCGATGGGTGGGCGTTGGGGAGGAGCTCTGTGAAAATCTGCCAATTGAATTGTGATAAAGCGTTAGCAGCAGCTTTAGACCCCTCAGCATCGTGGCTAGCGCGGACCCATACATTGTGTTTTAGGCACAGGAATGCTAGCCGACGTAGTAGGCCTAGCACTGGGAGAGACGATGATGCCATCTTATTAATGCAGTGCACTAGGCTGGTGTTTTTTGTTATGAAGTGTATATTTTTGTTAGCCAGGCGCGCGCCCCATATTTCTATTGCTACCACTATTGGGAAGAGTTCCAGGAGTGTCTGTTTTTTTGTCAGCACTTGTTCTGCCCTATACGGAGGCCATAAGCTTGTGCACCATTGGTTATTTAGTATTGCTGCATATCCGTACAGATGGGCTACTCCAATGAGTAACAGACACTGCTACAGGCCCAAAAGGTTTTACTGGGCTAGATGCAGTAAAAAATTGTTATTAAATACAAAGGTGGTGTAGCTTGGTACAGATGGGCTACCATAATGAGTAACAGACACTGCTATAGGCCCAAAAGTATTTACTGGGCTAGATGCAGTAAAAAATTGTTATTAAATACAAAGGTGGTGTAGCTTGGTACAGATGGGCTACTACAATGAGTAACAGACACTGCTAATATGCCCAAAAGGTTTTAATTGGCTAGATGCAGTAAAAAATTGTTATTAAATACAAAGGTGGTGTAGCTTGGTACAGATGGGCTACTACAGTGAGTAAAAGACACTGCTACTATGTCCAAAAGGTTTTACTTGGCTAGATGCAGTAAAAAATTGGTATTAGATACACAAGTGGTGTAGCTTGCAACACAGATAGGCTACTCCACTGACTAACACTCACTGCTAGATGCCCAAAAGGATTGGCTTAGCTAGATTTAGCCAAATGCTGTGAAAAACACTTGCACAGCACTGGCACAGACCTGCTGGCAAAAAGTGCTAGGAACTGCTGTAACCTAGCCCTCAAAAGGGCTGCAATTACAACTAGTCCCTACTTCCTAAACCTATCTGTCTATTTAAGAGCAAATTCGCTTGCAATTCACACAGTTAAAAAGTATAGCGCCCACAGCAGCAGCGGTGCCATCTAACACTCAGCTGCAGCAGTGAGAAAATGGTGGCGACGGGGAAAATGGCTGGGTCTTATAGGGCAAGGACATGAGACATACACAGCCAATGACACATGCCCTTGCTTGTGTGAAAAATCACTTCGCTGCGTGTGTGCGCTGCTGATAGGCTGACAGATTGCACCTCCCCACTGTAAATGCGGGAAAGAAAAAAAAAATGGAGATCGGCATTATTTCTGCAGAGATCCATCCCCTGCCCCTCCCCCCACCCACTCTACACTGAAACTGTCTATTAACATTGATTAACAGTATTACTGTGAAAAAATCCAGTTGCGATTTTGGTGCACGAACAGTTATCGAACATAACCTCGAACAGCCGGATTTTTTGCAAATCGTTCGGGTTCGTCGAACGGCTCGAACACCGCCCAAAACAGCTCGAATTTGAGATTGGCGAACAGTTCGAGTCGAACACCGCTCATCTCTAATTGTAAGTACATAGTGATATATAATATGATGACTGCAATATATTAAGAGGATAAAAACTTTGAGTGCTTCTTCAAAGGTAAGTCGTTTTGAGCTGACCACCACCGAAACAGTACTACACCAACAGGGGGGAGTGACCTGGTGCCCCACAGTTTCCCTGCTGCAAGGCAAAACCCCCATGACTCCAAGTCATCCTACCTCACTGCACAGCATTGAGAACAAAAATGGCCATCACACAGCACCAACAGCAAGTGACTAAATCTAAAAAGCTCACCTTCCACATGGTCTCAGACTTAGGGCTCATACAGACATTAGTGTTTTTCCTGTGCGAGAAAATCAGTGTAGGTTTCATTATAGTATTTTTTATCAGAGTTTCATCAGAGTTTGGTCAAGGTCATTTTTACTATCAGAACTTGGTCCGAGTTTCATCAGTTTTTTTCAAATGAGAAACAAAGAAAACAAAATTCTTGATTTTTCCAATTTAGCAAACTGTGAAAAACAGAGAGCACTTGGGTGGCATAAGCTTGTCTTGCCGATTTTGACCCAACACTCGGAACAATAATGGCCCCATTCATCGGTAAGAGTGCAATCTGTAAAACCATGGATAGCACTCGTACACAAAAAAATAACATCTAAATGAGCCCTAAGTGCTGAGAGCAAAAATAGGCAGCATCTCTCTTGCAGTATCCTGCTAATTAAAGACATCTGGGAGAAATAGGAGGAGTGCTGGTACCAAGTAAAATAAGAAAAAGGGACAGACTATGCAATATACCATAGCTGGAGATAAAGAGAAATATAATAATGTAATAATAATAGTGTAATAATGTATGTCATTGTTTGAACCCTTTAAGAGCCCTCAAAAGCATCATATTTTCGAATTTGCCAGTATCAGACATTTTGGGGAAAATCATAATGAATTTGATTTGTTACAGATGGATTCACTCATTTCTAACTACCATCCTTCTTGCCATGTGTCCTTATGATATTCTGTAGTATATTATTCTAAATGCTCATGACTCCTTTAACATGTTAGTGTCAATAGTGAAATGTGGATGAGGGACGGCCAAAGAACAAGGACAAGGGGTACAGCAGCAATCAGCAGACACGCACAAAGATTATGACGAGCCCCCTGGGCCATGGGGTACTAGGTAGCCGGGCCGGTCAGTGCTGGGGGAGTCACAGTGGTGATGACCCGGACTGTGACCCAGGGCGGTCAATAAAATGGTATGTTAAGAAAAGGGGAATTAAAGTTTTATATACATAACATTCGTGACGCCACCTGTGGTATGCGGCTATATGGGGCCTCCGCTGCGGTGCAGATCCTCTGGAGCTGATGATGACGCAGCAGAGTTGGTTCAGCTCTCCACAGGCAGAGCTTAGCTCCAGGGCAGGAAGTGGTGATGTTATAGATGTTGTTGTGCAGTGTAGCGCAGGGGATGGTGCAGATAATGACCAGTCCACAACTTAATGGCGGTTTCCTCTTATCTTTACTTGCAGTGGTTAGGCAGACCAGGGCACAGGTACTAGCTGGTAGTAGAGGTCCGAGCGGCCTCGAAGCAAGTTGGGAATACACCTCGCCAGGTGAAGTTGTAGGCCTTCCCTTTGCGCTAATTTCTTTGGCCCTGCTGCTTATAGCTGTGCTGTGGCCCTCGTCCCTGAGTAAAACGTCTTTGTGCTCACCCGTATGGCAGGCAGCTCGGGCCTTCCTGAGGTGTCGCTCCCATGTCTCCTGCCCTCCGGTTTCTGCTGCTGGGTCTTCAGTGCCCCACAACCTCGGACTCTGGTGTCCGGTTCTTCTGCGCTCCTCCCTTGGGTGAACTACCGTGCAGCTCCACTCCCCAGGTCTTTCCTCTTCGCTGTCCTGTATTCAACTCCTCTCACTAACTCTCACTAACCCTGCCTCCAGATTCCAGTTGCTATGGGGAGGAGCTCCCCTTGCTGGTCTGGAGCCAGGAAAGTGTTGCATTCTAGTATATCTGACTAGGGGACCCCTGATTGATTCCAGGCATGGCATCACCCCTTGTGAAGGAGGCAATGGCACTGTGGCAACCGGACTCCTGGGGTGCCACAATTACATATACACATATAAAAGAATAAACATCCTCTTTCCATCTGTCAATTTTATGTATAAACACAGATCTGCTTGACCTTTTTTAAATCCTTCTTCCAATAAGACTTTATCATTTTGGTGTCCCATGCTCTTGCCGATTGCTTATGACCATAGTGAGATTTTTGTAGGTTGCAAACAAGATTCTCTTCACCCTCTTTGATATAACCCTCAGGTTGGGTCACGTACATGTCCTCTTCAATATCATCATATAAAAAGGCAGTTTTGATGTCCAAATGTTTGACAAACACCTTTCGTACAGCAGCTATAGCCATTAGAGTCCTGAATGTGTTCTGCTTAGCAACTAGAGAAAATGTGGCGACCTAATCTTCACCATATTTTGGAGAATATCCTTTTGAGACTAATCTTGTTTTAAATCTGCCTATCTGCCTTCAGAGTCATACTTGGTCTTAAAAACCCATTTACATTGGATTGCTTACTTGCCTTGTGGAGATTCCAAGTCTGAAGTTGATGAAGGGACTTAATTTCCTCATTAGCAGCATTAATCTACTTTTTCATGGACAGGTAGTTGTTGCATCTTATCCCATGACTGTGGCTCTGACTAAAGTAGTGTTTCTACAAAGAAAATTACTCACAGAAAAAAGTAGCATAAAAATTACAGATTTATATATGCTCGTGTTATCCATATTACTGCTTATAAAAGGACTAATGAGGACAAATCGTTGTGGACATAATACAAGAGGGGGAGGAAAAAGGTCTAAACCGATGATCAAAAGAGTGTTAGAAATATTGAAAACTTTATTAATAAAAATGATATAAACAGGGGAAATATATTGCACACGTGCAATCTGAATGAATGTGCAAAGGACGCACAGGGTAGGAGCAATAGTATATAATATAAGGGCATCAAAAAAATGTATAAACATAATGTGTGCTGTACCATATGTAGATAAAGCTGCAGTGAAAGCCAATTAATGAGTATCAAATGTCCATATGAACCTAGGTAATATAGCAAAAACAATATCAAATAGTGAAACCATTATCAATTACCTTAGGCAAGTGCCAGACGCTGCAGGGGCTCCAACTAACCTCGCATCCACCCCGACACACATTTTGGACCAGCCTTCATCAACGGGCATGTTAGGGATGATTGAATGGAATTTAAGAAGGTAAGGGAGGCGGGCCAACAAACGACTGATTACCGCGGACCGGAAGTGTCACCGTGGACTGGAAGTGATGCATGCGTCACCGCGGCAACTCACTATCCAGCTGGCATCAGCGTTACGCGATTAGCGACATCAGAATGTGACCTGACGTAGGAATCACACTAAGATGCTGAAAGCTGGCGGGGATAGTAAGGACAGGGCACGCATGCGTACAGGTCCACTCTGAGTAGTGCAATGAGAATAGCAGCACTGCATGTAAGTGATGTATTTATTACCTGTCTTGGAGTGAAGTTAAAATATTAGAGAAATTACTCAATCAAAAGCAGGTTGGGGAATAAATATTTCAAATAGGTAACCATATTGAAGCATGCAAATATAAATATGAGTAAAAAAAATGCACTATTTCAAAAACATGTGAACAACAGGATCCTACATGTTCTACATATTTGGTCATTCATCAAAATACATAGTTATATCTAATCATTATAGAAACTAATATATACATACATGGGTACATGTGAATCAATAATACTAAATAATAAAATAAATAAATACCCTGTGCGTCCTTTGCATATTTGTTCAGATTGCACGCGTGCTCCTGTATTTCCCCTATCTGTTTATATAATTTTTATTAATAAAGTTTTCTATAGTGTTTTTATGAAGTAGGATAGACGCTTAGCTGGTATACCCTTGTTTGACCTCGATGATCTACTGACTTCAGGTTCACCTGATTTTTCTGTTGCTTCTTCAATGTTTGAAGAACCTAACCAAACTTCTGCATACTTTTCTTTGCTATTTTGAAATTGTGACTGAGTTATTTGTTGCTTCAGCTGGACTACTGGTATGATGTCATGAAACTTAAGAGACATGAAGTTCTCATCAATCATTACATCTCTGCTTATTGTGACTTTGTTAATTTCAACAGGATGCAGGATTCTATATATTTTCTGGATTTTACTGTAGCCCACCAGGATACCTTCATTTGCATGAGATTCCCACTTGGCACGTTTTTCTTTGGAAATATGTACAAATACTGTACTATTGAATATTCTTATGTGTTTTAGTTGAGGGTTCTTGCTGTTCCATTGCTTAAATGAAGTTTTCGCAGTAGCTTTAACTGGTAGTCTGTTTTGAAGATAGCAAGCTGTCATGATTGCTTCACCCCAATATGTTGTTGGCAAATTTGACTTAAATAGCATACTTCTTCCACTTTCACAATGTGTCCGGTTCCTTCTTTCCGTTACACTATTTTGTTCAGGGTTGTATGGTACAGTGGTCTGAAACACGATTCTATTTTTCCTTAAAACGCTTTGTGTCTCATTACATGTATATTCAGTTCCATTATCTGCGCGCAGAATTTTTGGCATTCTCACAAATTTGTTATATACTTCAGCAAGATATATTTCAAGTTTCTCTGGAACTTCATCTTTGCTGTGATGTAGATAGAGAACTACTGTATATATCTTGAATAATCATCGATAAATGTGACAACATGTCTTATCTTTCCAGGAGTTTGAGTACTCAGTGGACCGCAAACATCTGTGTGTATTAAGTCCAGAAGCTGCACTGATTTTTAAGTACTATTCTTAGGAAAAGATTTTCTTAAAATTCTCCCTTTTAAGACGGCTAGTACATTTCATTGTCTGATTACACAGATCGACTGTAATACCATCAGCAAGTTGTGCAAGACGCCTGTGCCATACATGGATACTATTCTTGTGCTGTTCATGCTTAACAGTGTATACACTTTTCTTGCATTTTAGCTGGTACAACTCATCTTTAATTTTTCCTTCTGCTAGTGTGTGACCTTCTTTTGAGATTATACAGCTGTCATCTTTAAATGTAACTTCATTTCCTTGTTTTGTGAGTTTCTTCATAGATAACAGATTGCTTTCAATACTAGGGATATAGATCACATCCTTCACCGGGATCTCCCTGCTTTGTATTGGAAAGACTTGACAATTAATGTAACTATTTCCTATTCCATCTGAATTCATATAATGACCTTTAGCCAAAATCACTTTCTCTGACTTACTTTGGTCAAGGTTGAGAAGAAGCGTCTGGCATTAGTCATATGACTAGTTGCCCCAGAGTCTATAAACAATGCATGCTTTGATGTACTTGCATTAACAGTAAATGCAGCTTTAGTAATTGAAGTGTCATATTCTTCAGTAATGGCACTTATAACCCTTTATTTAGCTTTTTTAGCTGATTCATTTTAACTTTCCAGACTCTGCATTCAGCCTTTAGGTGCCTTGATTTCTTGCAGACAAAACACTCACGTGTTTCCTTTAAAGTGCTTTTATTTTTGGGTAGATCTTGGGTTTGTAAAGCAGATTCTGCTTTGGATACCCTATAGCTGCTTACTAGTGTTGAGCGAGCACTAAAATGCTTGGATGCTCAAAGCTCGGGCAGAGCTCGCCATGATACTCGGGTGCTCGACCCAAGCAACGAGCCCAATGTTAGTCTATGGGAGACCCGAGCATTTTTGCGGCGGCACCACCGGCAGTCTGTAGAAAGCCTAAAAAGTGTCCAAAACGATAGTGAAAGTGCTCAAAAGACATGGGGACAGCATGGGCATCGCCCCAGGAAGCATTTCTGACCCCCAGGTCACTGCTATCAACAACGTGGTCAGAGGTATTAAGCCACTTTTATGGTCTCACAATAAAACGTTCAAAAACTAAACTGAAACGGTTTCCCTGTGAAATATGTTAAGGAACTTCCTTTCCAGGGTAAAGACTTGTGTATAAGGTAAAATAAATAAACAAAAACAAAAATACTCCTCCACACCTTGGGCTATGTTCACAAGTAGCATTTTTTATGCGTTTTTGCACTTTTGTATTACTTTCAACCGTGACACATGCATTCACCGGGAAATGTCATTTTAACAATTTATAACCTTATCTGGACATGTGCTGTGTGACACATGCATACAGTGCTGAAAAGACATGGGAACAGCATGGGGAAGACCCCTGGAAGCATCTCTGACACCCAGGTCACTGCCTAAAAGTGTGCCCATCAGAAGTGATCCTTTCCGCATCAGAAGATGCAGACTTGCAACTATCCCCGTGCAAGTCCTTGTCCCAGGGCAGTGTTCAATTGTACCTCCCCCATTCCTTGCAATGCAAGCGCAAGTATGCAGCCTGCCACCCACCCACCCCCAGGATGCAATACCATACTGCTAGCTTGCTTGCACTTGAAATGGGGCCTTTTAGTTTGGAGGAGGCTGAAGCTGGCCACTACCTCATGGCTGCTTCGGCAGCGAGGTATCCATACTCAGTCCCCAGCCGACCAGCGGCCAGGTGTCCACGCTAGGTCCCCAGCCGCCTGGTAACCGGGTGTCCACGCTTGGTCCCCAGCCGCCAGGGGGCGACCGGGTGTCCATACTTGGTCCCCAGCCGCCCCGCGGTCGGGTGCCCACACACGCTCCCCAGCCACCTGGGAGCGGCCGGGTGTCCATAAACGGTCCCCAGCCGCCCCCATTTCTCCTTGGAACATCCCCCCACAAGCGTTTCTAAGCCCGGCCAGCTTTAGGGCAGCATTGGACAAGCCCACCAGAGAACCAGACTCCTCCGGTAGGCCCTGGCTTCTCCATCAGGGGAGTTGAGAGTGCCAAGGTGAGGAGCATGATGATGATGATAGAAGTTAGCATCTGCTTTGTTTTCTTGGAATGTAAGCGTAAGTGTGCAACCAAACACCCACCCACCCCCAGGCTGCAATACCATACTGCTAGCTTGCACTTGAAATGGGGCCTTTTAGTTTGGAGGAGGTCGAAGCTGGCCACTACCTCATGGCTGCTTCGGCAGCGAGGTATCCATAGTCAGTCCCCAGCCGCCCAGCGGCCGGGTGTCCACACTCGGACCCCAGCCGCCAGGGGGCGGGCGGGTGTCCATACTTGGTCCCCAGCCACCCCGCGGCAGGGTGCCCACACACGCTCCCTAGACGCCTGGGGGCGGCCAGGTGTCCATAAACGGTCCCCAGCCACACCCATTTCTCCTTGGAACATCCCCCCACACACTTTTCTTAGCCCGTCAGCTTTAGGGCAGCATTGGACGAGCCCACCAGAGTACCAGACTCCTCCGGTGGGCCCTGGCTTCTCCATCAAGGGAGTTAAGAGTGCCAAGGTGAGGAGCATGATGATGATAGAAGTTAGCATCTGCTTTGTTTTCTTGGAATGCAAGCATAAGTGTGCAACCAAACACCCACCCACACTCAGGCAGCAATACCGTACTACTAGCTTGCACTTGAAATGGGGTCTTTTAGTTTGGAGGAGGCCGAAGCTGGCCACTACCTCATGGCTGCTTCGGCAGCGAGGTATCCATACTCAGTCCCCAGCCGCCCGGCGGCCGGGTGTCCATGCTCGGTCCCCAGCCGCCTGGGGGCGGCCGGGTGTCCATTAACGGTCCCCAGCCGCCCCCATTTCTTATGAGTTTCAGCACAGCCTGTTGCCACTTGGTTGAGGCAATACTACAGTGCTTCCAGATTGTAACTGATGTGGTGATATCTGAGATGGAGGCTGAACATGAGGAGGAGGATGAGGTGCAGGAGATGTACACTGTGGGGGAAACTCTGACTGACATAAGGCCCGCAATTCTCGGTGTGGGGAGGATGTGTTCCGTTCCAAGGTCCGACTGGGTCCCGTCTTCCACTATGTTTACCCAGTGTGCCGTCAGGGAGATGTACCGTCCCTGGACACAAGCACTTGTCCACGTGTCCGTTGTCAGGTGGACTCTCCCAGTAACTGCGGTGTTGAGGGCACGGCAGATGTTTTGGGACACATGCTTGTGTAGTGCGGGGATGGCACACCGGGCAAAATAGTGTCGGCTGGGGACCGAGTACCGAGGGACGGCCACCGCCATAAGGTTGCGGAATGATTCCGTCTCCACTAGCCTAAAAGGCAGCATTTCCAATGCAAGCAGTCATGAAATGTTCGAATTTAGGACTGTGGCCTGTGGGGCGTTGGCTGCGAATTTGCGCTTTCGTTCTGGGATATGGACAATTGAACGCTGCGGTGGAACGTGGATGTGGACGTTGATGTTGTTCCTTGAGAAACTGCCATAACAAGTGAAGACTGAGAGGAGGGGGCATCTTTGCATGCAGTATGGACAGGGGATTGCCTTGCACGCACAAAAGGGGGTTCTATTACACGCACAACAGCGGAAGAAGCAGTGGTGACACCCTCTGACACTGGTTGTGGACCCTGGAGTTCGCCCCACAGAGTCTTTAAAAAAATTCCAGACTCTGGAAGACCTACCGGTTGTACTGGCAATGTCCCTCGTGTTGGTGTTACGGGGAACAGTTGCCCGCCTTCTGTATGCGGCTACCACACTGCTTCTTCCTGCCTGTTGGGGTACTCTGCCTCCCTCCCCCTATGTGCTGCTGGCCTCGCTCTGCGTGTCCTCCTGCCACTTTGGGTCAGTTACTAGATCATCCACCACCTCCTCCTCTACCACTTGCGCACCACGATCCTCCTCCTCACTTTGTGGCAAATGTGTCTCGTCATCGTCCACCTCTTGTGACAAATTGCCAGTGTCGACTTCCTGTGGCCGTGGCTGTTCAAATATTTGGGCATCGCTACATGGGATATCCTCTTCCACCGCTTCAAGCGGAGCAGGCGAGGGGCACAAATATGGAAATGGACCAGTGAACAGCTCTTCAGAGTGTCCAAGTGTGGGATCAGTTGCTGTCTGACGACACTCGGCATGGTGGGAGGAAGGAGCATCAGGGTGAGGAGGAGTATGCGGTCGAGACTCACGGCTACTAAAACTTGACCATGTGGAAGATAGACCGGAGGTGGTGGTGCCCAGGTAACAGGAAGTATTATCTGTTATCCAATTAATAACCTGTTCACACTGATCAGTTCGCAATACTGGTGTTGTAGTGTGGTTCCCTAGTAATTCGGTCAAGAAGTGGGAGCCAGAAGATGTGGCTGATGGTTGTGGCACATTTTCACCTTGGCCACGGCCCCATCCTCTACACGCACCATCACCAGAATGTCCAGTTCCACGTCCCTTGCCACACGCCTTGCCCATTGCAAATTAAGTAAAATAGCTTACACTCGCACTCAATGGAAAAAGGGTAATAAAAAGGAGATTACAACCGTGGAAGAGGAAAACCACAGTTCTATTTCTCTGGCCTACACCACAATCTTTTAAACAGATATATTTGTGACTGAACAGACAGGGAGACACTATTTTTTTTTTTTTACGTAAAACAGGCCAAAAGCTGGATAATTCAGAGATTTGAACCGTGGAACTGCAAAACCACAGTTCTAATTTACTGGCGTAAACCAGAATATTTTTAATAGATATACAGTATTTAGGGCTGAACAGTCAGCGACACACTCAAACTGTTTTTTTTATGTACAAAAAGGCCCAAAACTAGATAATACAGAGATTTGAACCGTGGAACTGCAAAACCACAGTTATATTTTTCAGGCCTACATCAGAATCTTTCAAACAGATATATTTGTGTCAGAACAATCAGGGAGACACGATTACTGTTTTTCTTTACGGAAAAAATACCAAAAGCTGGATAATACAGACATTTGAACTGTGGAACTGCAAAACCACAGTTATATTTTTTTGGCCTACATCAGAATCTTTCAAATACAGTTATATGAAAATGTTTGGGCACCCCTATTAATCTTAAGCTTAATGTTTTCTAAAAATTGGTGTTTTTGCAACAGCTATTTCAGTTTGATATATGTAATAACTGTTGGACACAGTAATGTTTCTGCCTTGAAATGAGGTTTATTGTACTAACAGAAAATGTGCATTCTGCAATCAAACAAAATTTGACATGTGCATAAGTATGGGCACCCTTATCATTTTCTTGTTTTAAATACTCCTACCTACTTTTTACTGAAGCACTTTTTTTGGTTTTGTAACCTCATTGAGCTTTGAACTTCATAGTCAGGTGTATGCAATCATGAGAAAAGCTACTTAAAGTGGCCACTTGCAAGTTGTTCTCCTGTTTGAATCTCCTCTGGAGAGTGGCATCATGGGCTCCTCAAAACAACTGTCAAATGATCTGAAAACAAAGATTATTCAACATAGTTGTTCAGGGGAAGGATACAAAAAGCTGTCTCAGAGATTTAACCTGTCAGTTTCCACTGTGAGGAACATAGTAAGGAAATGGAAGAACACAGGGACAGTTCTTGTTAAGGCCAGAAGTGGCAGGCCAAGAAAAACATCAGAAAGGCAGAGAAGAAGAATGGTGAGATCATTCAAGGACAATCCTCAGACCACCTCCAGACAGCTGCAGCATCAACTTGCTGCAGATGGTGTCACTGTGCATCGGTCAACTATACAACGCACTTTGCACAAGGAGAAGCTGTATGGGAGAGTGATGCGAAAGAAGCCGTTTCTGCAAGCACGCCACAAACAGAGTCGGCTGAGGTATGCAAAAGCACATTTGGAGAAGCCAATTTCTTTTTAGAAGAAGGTCCTGTGGACTGATGAAACCAAGATTGAGTTGTTTGGTCATACAAAAAGGCGTTATGCATGGCGGCAAAAAAACACAGCATTCCAAGAAAAATACTTGCTACCCACAGTAAAATTTGGTGGAGGTTCCATCATGCTTTGGGGCTGTGTGGCCAATGCCGGCACCGGGAATCTTGTTAAAGTTGAGGGACGCATGGATTCCTCTCAGTATCAGCAGATTCTTGACAATAATGTTCAAGAATCAGTGATAAAGTTGAAGTTACGCAGGGAATGGATCTTTCAGCAAGACAATGATCCAAAACACCGCTCCAAATCTACTCAGGCATTCATGCAGAGGAACAATTACAATGTTCTGGAATGGCCATCCCAGTCCCCAGACCTGAATATCATTGAACATCTGTGGGATCATTTGAAGAGGGCTGTCCATGCTCGGCGACCATCAAACTTAACTGGTCAAAAATACCTTCATCCAGGATCCAGGAACTCATTAAAAGCTACAGGAAGCGACTAGAGGCTTTTATTTTTGCAAAAGGAGGATCTACTAAATATTAATGTCACATTTCTGGTGAGGTGCCCATACTTATGCATCTGTCAAATTTTGTTTGAATGCAGATTGCACATTTTCTGTTAGTACAATAAACCTCATTTCAAGGCAGAAACATTACTGTGTCCAACAGTTATTACATATGTCAAACTGAAACAGCTGTTGCAAAAACACCAATTTTTAGAAAACATTAAGCTTAAGATTAATATGGGTGCCCAAACTTTTTCATATAACTGTAGATATATTTGTAGCAGAAGAATGAGGGGTCGCTCACTGTTTGTAGTGGGTGCTCAGAAGAAAAAATTTATGTACTGTATCAAGAAAACTTCGGCACTCCAATAATTATGCTTGAAAAAGTTTTACGTTTTACGTAGCGTTATACTGCAAGGGGGAAAGACTGAGTCACCAATGTAGTGTGCAGGTGCGTGCACAGTGATTAAAGGGGAAGGGAATCTACCATCAAGGTGCACAGAAAATAGTAGTTATCCATTAATAAACGGAGAAAGTGTGGTCCTTTATGAATGAGGGAGTGAAAATCCGCTATTAGCCAGGCATCCTGGAGTGCAGTGAGATGGGACACTGGTAGTATTAATGGGTGACCTAAATATGAAAGAGAGGAGAAAACAGATGAGAAAAATAGCTTATGATATGAACCTTGAATATGACAAATTATATACACAGTGGAAAAATAAACGATATAGGAAAGCAATTAGCAGAACCTACTTATTGTAAAGCACATGCATTTTTATACTGATGATCAAAACAGTGTTTCATATTCCCTATTGAGACCTTTGGGATGTAAGGTCTGAAGGGTGTGAATCCAGAAGGATTCACGCTCCTTCAACCTTTTAATCCGATTGCCACCTCTACGGGCCAGAGGTACATGATCTATTACTTGATATCTCAACTGAGAGACGGTATGGGATCTGTCCAGAAAATGGGCAGGTATGGGTAGCATAGTACGTTTGCATCTAATTGTTGATTTATGTTGGGAAATGCGATCTCGGATATGCTGGGTGGTTTCCCCAACATACCCAAGACCGCAAGGACATTTGATAAGGTATATCACGTATGTAGATTCACATGTATAGTATCCCTGAATAGGAAATCTCTTGCCTGAAAGGGGGTGTGTAAAGGAATCACCTTTCATGATATTTGAGCATTGGAGGCACCCCAAACATGGGAAAGTGCCCCGGCGTTGTGTCAACAGAGTGCGTTGTATTGGTCCACTTTTTAAGGGACCTACATCTGCTTTGACTAGATGGTCACGTATATTGCGTGGACGTTTATGACATATCAGTGGTTGGTTGGCAAATTCAGGTATTGTTGGGTATGACTTAGTCAATAGGGACCAATGTCGTGATATACACCGTTGTATCGCATTTCCAAAGGGGTGATATGTGTTTGCAAAGACAATCCTCTGGGTTTTCTCATGTGTAGAGGGACGGGAATTATCTTGTTTTAAAATTCGTTCTGGATAACCCCGTTGTTGAAATTTTCGGTTCATTTCCATTTGTCTGATATCTCTGAGTTCATTGTTTGAAACGATACGTTCGACTCTATGGTGTTGGGACCGGGGTAGAGACCTTTTAATGTGCCGTGGATGGCAACTGGAATATAAGAGTAGGCTATTTTTGTCAGTGGGTTTGACATACAGGTCACTCTCTAGAGAGCCGGTCCCAGTTAAAGTAATTAGAATATCCAGAAAATGGATTGAGTGGAAGTCAGAGTGCATTGCGAAAGTCAAATCAGGGATGCATGCATTAAGATATGTAAAAAAGGAATATAGTTCATTATTAGTCCCTGTACAAATGAAAAAAATATCGTCAATAAATCGCTTCCAATATAATATATATCTTGGGAAACAGTCATGAGTATATATGAAAACGTCCTCGAAATGTGCCATGAAGATGTTGGCATACGGGGGTGCCACATTGGACCCCATTGCAGTCCCCCTTTTTTGGAAGTAAAAAGTGTCCTCAAAAAGAAAGTAATTTTTAGTGAGGATCAGTGTGAGCATATCCACACAAAAACGGATTTGTTGTGGGGTTAACGGGGTCAGTGTATTAAGGAAATTAGTGGTGGCTGCGATACCCTCCTTATGGCTATTTACATCCATTGTCACTAGTGTGCTATTTGGAGGGATAGCATTGAGGTCTTGCAAAGTGGTGAGAAAGTGGTTGGTATCCTTAAGGTATGAGGTAATCTTAGGAATGTATGGTGTCAAAATCTTTTCAAGTGTAATGGCGAGGGGTGACAGAATAGAGTCTTTGGAAGCAACGATGGGCCTACCTGTTGGAGCTTGTAAATTCTTATGTATTTTTGGTAATGTATAAAATACTGGTATGGTGGGATGATGATTCAGCAGGAATTCACCCAATTTGGAATCAATGGTGCCTGTCTCTAAATGGTGAGAGATTAGTCCGATGATGAGATCTCTTTTCTGTGATGTGGGGTTGAAAGGAATCGTAGAGTAAGTATCACTGTTGTGTAATTGTGACCTAATTTCAGTGACGTAGTATGCCCAGTCTAACACGACCACTGACCCGCCTTTATCGGCTGGGTTAACCCCTTAAGCCCCGGAGCATTTTCCGTTTTTGCATTTTCGTTTTTGCTCCCCTTGTTCTCAGAGCCATAGCGTTTTTATTTTTTTGTCAATATGGCCATGTGAGGGCTTATTTTTTGCGGGACGAGTTGTGCTTTTCAACGCCATTACTAGTTTTACCATATCCTGTACGGGAAAACAGGAAAAAAATTCCAAGTGCGGTAAAATTGCAAAAAAAGTGCAATACCACAGTTGTTCTTTATTTATTTTTTTTTCCACGTTCACTGAATGCTAAAACTGACCTGCCCTTCTTATTCTACAGGTCATTACGAGTTCATAGACACCAAACATGTATAGGTTCTTTTATATTTAAGTGGTTAAAAAAAAATTCCAAAATTTGGTAAAAAAAAAAAAAAAAAATAGCGCTATTTTCTAAGACCCGTAGCGTCTCCATTTTTCATGATCTGGGGCTGGTTGATGGCTTATTTTTTGTGCACCGGGCTGACGTTTTTATTGATAACATTTTGATCGCCCGTTATTGCATTTTATTGCAATTTTGCAGCGACCAAAAAACGTAATTCTGGCGTTTAGAATTTTTTTCTCGTTACGCCGCTTACCGATCGGATTAATTCTTTTTTTGTATTGATAGATCGGGCGATTCTGAACGCGGCAATACCAAATATGTGTATGTAGGGGTTTTTTTTTATATTTTATTTTGAATGGGGCGAAAGGGGAATGATTTAAACTTTTATATTTTTTTTTATATTTTTAAAAACTTTTTTTTTTTACTTTTTGCATGCTTCAATAGTCTCCATAGGAGACTAGAAGCAGCAACTGTCCGATCGCCTCTGCTACATACAGGGGACGAGCAGGTCCCCTGCATGCAGCAGAAATGGTCCTGTGCTATGAGCGCCGACCACTAGGTGGCGCTCATAGCGACAAGATCATGACAACCACAGGCGTCTGCTGCAGACCCTGGGTTGTCATGCCCACCCATCGGTGACCCGCGATCACGTGACGGGGTCGCCGGTGGGCGGGGCTTATGACTCGCTACCCGGAAGCGCGCGTTAAATGCCGCTGTCGGAGATTGACAGTGGCATTTAACATGTTAACAGCCGCGGGTGGATCGTGATTCCACCCGGGGCTGTTGCGGGCACATGTCAGCTGTCATAATCAGCTGACATGTGCTCGGTTCAGTGAGGGCTCAGCGCAGCAGCCCTCACTGAACGGACAGTACGCAAATATGCGTACTAATACGGCACCGGTAGTTAAGGGGTTATGTCCCTATTGTTTTTTAGGGACTGAAGTGCCTTAGATTCCTCATTGGTAAGGTTGTTTTTATTATGAAATAGTCCCCTCTTGATAGAAGAGAGGGTCTGCTCAACATCCCTATTCACCAGGTCTATGAAGGTTTCGACATGGTGATAGTGGCGAGGGGGTTGAAATCGGCTTGTGACCCTTAGCTGTAGATCATGTAAAAAGAATCTTCCTTCGCTCTTACTCTCAATATTTCCACCAGTATCATTTTTATTACTCGAAGTATCGTTTTTGTTACTCAAAAAATGTACCTTAAGTCTCATATTTCTATAAAATCTCTGCAGTTCTTGATCCAACAAGAACGTGTCAAGAGCTGGTGTAGGACAAAAAGAAAGTCCCTTCTGGAGGACAGTTAATTCTGTTGGCATTAAATTATATTTTGAGATGTTGTATACAATGTTCTCCGTCCTACCTGAGACCGTGTCGTCATTCGGTTGTAATCTTGTGGACGTCCGCCTCCCCCTCCGCGTCCTACTTTGTATGGTCGGCGTCCTCGTTGTTCTAAAAAATGACTCGGATATTGGGTGCTGTGGTCGCTGTCGGTTGAGGAATTTTGACCTGATGAGGTATAATAGCCCCTTCGTGGTGGTCTTGGAGTCCGATAGGAGTCGCAGGAACGCCTTCTGTATACCTGATGATGTAGATAATCCTCTGCGTCGCGGAGGAATTTAGATTTTTTTCTCACTTGTAATTCTGTGCGATAATCGGCGATAGTCTTATCAATCTTAGTCTTCAGGGTAGAAAACTCTTCGGGCGTTACCGTATTACTCAGTTGTTGTTCCGTAGTAGCTATGCGGGTGTTCAAATCTGTTATCTCCTTCTGTAAAAAGTCAATAGTTAGAAGAATAATGTCCATAGAACATTTATTTAAAATCCCTTCAAATTTTGTACAGAAATCTTGATTGTCACTGAATAAAGTGGGATGTAAGGAGACTCTAAGGCCCCTCGGTATTCGTTGACTCCTATGATATTCGGCTAGAGTAATACAATGGAGATCCAAGGCTGTGTGCCGCTTAAGCTCTTTCTCCAAGTCTCTTGCACGTACCTCCTCAACAGGAGTATGGAGGAAAGAGCCTGGGGTAATGACCCGTGATATGATACCACTGGCTTCTTCTTGATTGTAGGCAAATGTTGAAAACGACATAGGTGCTACAGGAGCGGGATCCCAAAAAAACACAATAAGTAGCAGAAGAATGAGGGGTCGCTCACTGTTTGTAGTGGGTGCTCAGAAGAAAAAATGTATGTACTGTATCAAGAAAACTTCGGCACTCCAATAATTAAGCTTGAAAAAGTTTTACATTTTTATTCACATGTGCCCCTTGTTTCACAAAACAGGGCGTAAGCCCAAAATAATAATAAAGCAGACCAACGTTTCGACCTTTAGGACGGTCTTTCTCAGGGTCATCACTAGGCATAAACAAACGAATAATTAATGCGAAAATCCATATAAATTGAATTCCATTATACAATGTGTGAACAACAGGAGAGCGAAAATACATGAATATAATAAAGTCTATATATAGTATGCACCAAAATTTGGGTCTATTGTTCAATAGAATAGATAATATCAGAAGAAGCTAAGCTTTATAGGAAAAACGCTATGTGGCTCAAATTATATGCTTGTTGATCTATACCTCATGGGAGGCCAAAGGGTCTACACAGTAATATTTTTCTGGCCTACACCAGAATCTTTCAAACAGATATATTTGTGTCTGATCAATCAGGGAGACACTATTACTGTTTTTCTTTACAGAAAAAATACCAAAAGCTGGATAATACAGAGATTTGAACCATGGAACTGCAAAAGCACAGTTATATTTTTCTGGCCTACACCAGACTCTTTTAAATAAATATATTGGTGTCTGACCAGTCAGGGAGACACTGTTACGGTTTTTTTAAGGCAAAAAATGTCAAAAACAGGATAATACAGAGATTTGATCCATGGAACTGCAAAACCACAATTATATTTTTCTGGCCTATATCAGAATGTTTTAAACAAATATATTTGTGTCTGAACAATCAGGGAGACACTATTACAGTTTTTCTTCACGGAAAAAATAACAAAAGCTGGATAATACAGAGATTTGACCCGTGGAACTGCAAAACTATAGTTCTATTTTTCTGGCCTACACCAGAATCTTTCAAACAGATATATTTGTGCCTGAACAATCAGGGAGACACTATTACAGTTTTTCTTTACGGAAAAAATACCAAAAGCTGGATAATACAGAGATTTGAACCGTGGAACTACAAAACCACAGTAATTTTTTTCTGGCCTACACCAGACTCTTTTAAACAGATATATTGGTGTCTGACCAGTCAGGGAGACACTATTACAGTTTTTTTTACGCCAAAAAATGCCAAAAACAGGATAATACAGAGATTTGACCCGTGGAACTGCAATACCACAGTTATATTTTTCAGGCCAACACCAGAATCTTTCAAACAGATATATATGTGTCTGAATAATGAGGGAAACACTATTACTGTTTTTTTTTACAGCAAAAAATACCAAAAGCTGGATAATACAGAGATTTGAACACTGGAACTGCAAAACCACAGTTATATTTTTCTTCCCTACACCAGAATCTTTCAAACAGATATATTTGTGTCTGAACAATCAGGGAGACACTATTACGTTTTTTTTTTTTTAAGGCAAAAAATGTCAAAAACAGGATAATACAGAGATTTGACCCGTGGAACTGCAAAACCACAGTTATATTTTTCTGTCCTACAACAGAATCTTTCAAACAGATATATTTGTGTCTGAACAATGAGGGAGACACTATTACTGTTTTTCTTTACGGAAAAAATACCAAAAGCTGGATAATACAGAGATTTGAACCGTGGAACTGCAAAACCACAGTTATATTTTTCTGGCCTACACCAGACTCTTTTAAACAGATATATTGGTGTCTGACCAGTCAGGGAGACACTATTACATTGGTTTTTTTTTACGGCAAAAAATGCCAAAAACAGGATAATACAGAGATTTGACCCATGGAACTGCAAAACCACAGTTATATTTTCTGGCCTACACCAGACTCTTTTAAACAGATATATTAGTGTCTGAACAGTCACAGACACACTCAATTTTTTATTTTTTTTTGGGTCGGGGAATACCAAAAGGTTAATAATACGCATATTTGGACAGTCTGACTGAGGAAAAAAAAAAAACAGGATTTAGATGAAAAAAAAAATGTTCCTGACCCCTGAGACCGGGGTGATAAGTCTAGCAATTGGACCAACAGGACCACACAGGACAGTAATGCAGCGTTTGCTGGTATAACCACTGCGTCTCCTATACAGCCTGCCTGCCTACCTGATATCTGGGATGGATATTAGTCCTGAGAAGGACTGTTTGTTTGATTTGGCAGGCTTTAGAGACCCTGCACTAACTATTTCGGAGTATAAATCTCTCCCTAGCTCAGCATCACTGACCCTACACTGTCTGATCCGGAGCGACTGTGTCCAAGATGGCGGCGCCCGGTTTTAAATACTCAACCGGGCGGGGAGCAAAGCACCAGGGAGCGGGCAGCGCACATCAGGGAGCTGGGAGCACAGCACAGAACAGGAAAGCCAGCGGTGAAGTCTTTTCACTGCCGGCTTCCCCGCCCGGGTCCTTGACTCCCGACTCACTGGTGCTGCGCTCCCCGCCCGGTCCTAACTTAGGATCGGGATGGGAGGCGGCGGGCAGAGCAGAGGATCGGGATGGGAGGCTGCGGGGAAGCCAGTATGGGGCTGAGTGATTGTTTAAAAGCCGGCGGCTTTTTACCGCCGGCTTTTAAACAATCATGCACCCATTTCAGCCTTTTCCTCAGCCCGCAGATCGCTTTATAGTCTCCAGCCGACGAGGCTTTCTCGCATTTCCCATTGACTTACATTGTAGCCCGAGTACCGTACTATTCGGCGAGTACCGAATAGTAACGAGTATACTCGCTCATCCCTAGTTACAAGTATTTTACAGCTTTCTGGTAGGCCGCTTAGTAGTAGTGCAGCAACATGGAAATACTTTAGATCTTCCCCAATGCCCCACATGTCACAGGTGTGTCAGAGGTGACAGACAGTCGCCCTGCAGTGGTTTGCAGGAGATCTCAATGTTTGGCAATGCAGACAGCTGCCTAGATAGGAGGCTGTGTTTAGGACTCAGCGACTACCTCCCTTTAGTCTGGGTGTATACAGTGCTGGCCAAAAGTATTGGCACCCCTGCAATTCTGTCAGGTAATACTCAGTTTCTTCCTGAAAATGATTGCAATCACAAATTCTTTGGTATTATTCTCTTCATTTAATTTGCTTGCAAGGAAAAAACACAAAAGAGAATGAAGCAAAAATCAAATCATTGACCATTTCACACAAAACCCCAAAAAAGGGCAGGACAAAAGTATTGGCACCCTCAGCCTAATACTTGGTTGCACAACCTTTAGCCAAAATAACTGCAAACAACCGCTTTCGGTAACCATCAATGAGTTTCTTACAATGCTCTGCTGGAATTGTAGACCATTCTTCTTTGGCAAACTGCTCCAGGTCCCTGATATTTGAAGGGTGCCTTCTCCAAACTGCCATTTTGAGATCTCTCCACAGGTGTTCTATGGGATTTAGGTCTGGACTCATTGATGACCACCTTAGAAGTCTCCAGTGCTTTCTCTAAAACCATTTTATAGTGCTTTTGGAAGTGTGTTTTGGGTCATTGTCCTGCTGGAAGACCCATGACCTCTGAGGGAGACCCAGCTTTCTCACACTGGGCCCTATATTATGCTGCAAAATTTGTTGGTAGTCTTCAGACTTCATAATGCCATGCACACGGTCAAGCAGTCCAGTGCCAGAGGCAGCAAAGCAACCCCAAAACATCAGGGAACCTCCGCCATGTTTGACTGTAGGGACTGTGTTCTTTTCTTTGAATGCCTCTTTTTTTTTCCTGTACACTTTATGTTAATGCTTTTTCCCAAAAAGCTCTACTTTTGTCTCATCTGACCAGAGAACATTCTTCCAAAACGTTTTAGGCTTTCTCAGGTAAGTTTTGGCAAACTCCAGCCTGGCTTTTTTATGTCTCGGGGTAAGAAGTGGGGTCTTCCTGGGTATCCTACCATACAGTCCCTTTTCATTCAGACATCGACGGATAGTACGGTTTGACACTGTTGTACCCTCGGACTGCAGGGCAGCTTGAACTTGTTTGGATGTTAGTCGAGGTTCTTTATCCACCATCCGCACAATCTTGCGTTGAAATCTCTCGTCAATTTTTCTTTTCCGTCCACATCTAGGGAGGCTAGCCACAGTGCCATGGGCTTTAAACTTCTTGATGACACTGCGCACGGAAGACACAGGAACATTCAGGTCTTTGGAGATGGACTTGTAGCCTTGAGATTGCTCATGCTTCCTCACAATTTGGTTTCTCAAGTCCTCAGACAGTTCTTTGGTCTTCTTTCTTTTCTCCATGCTCAATGTGGTACACACAAGGACACAGGACAGAGGTTGAGTCAACTTTAATCCATGTTAACTGGCTGAAAGTGTGATTTAGTTATTGCCAAAACCTGTTAGGTCCCATAGGTAAGTTACAGGTGCTGTTAATTACACGAATTAGTGAAGCATCACATGATTTTTCAAAGGGTGCCAATACTTTTGTCCACCCCCTTTTTTAGGTTTGGTGTGGAATTATTTCCAATTTGGCTTTAGGACAATTCTTTTTGTGTTTTTTTCATTGAAGACAAATTAAATGAAGAGAATAATACCAAAGAATTTGTAATTGCAATCATTTTCAGGAAGAAACTGAGTATTATCAGACAGAATTGCAGGGGTGCCAATACTTTTGGCCAGCACTGTATATACCTGGTGTGTCTAGGTGGGCGTCGCCGGTTATACTCATTTCTACTTGGAACTTGGCTGAAGCAGCATCACGTCCTCTCTGGAGTCTTGAGGCCGTGTGCCCTGTTGGAGTTTCTTCTAAAAGCTAAGTTGTTATTCCCCTGTGTTGTCTTCCCCTTTTGTCTTTAGAGTGCTAGCAGAGGTTGACTAGTGCTCATCTCCTTCCACCCCCAGCTATAGCCTTTCACCAGGGATAGTAGGGGGAGGCACGTGATCGGCGACAGCTGTGGAGGCTGTATAGGGACGCTAAGGTGAGGCAGTGTGACGCTAGTCCAGATTAGAAAGTCACCTCTTCCCCCTTTCCCTAGTGTCTGGGCTCCCTTTACCTTTCCCCTCTGTGTTGCACTCACACCTGGCTTGACTCTCTGTGTTGCACTCACACCTGGCGTGACACCACAATTTCTAGAGTATTTCTTATGTAATCATGCATATCTTGGCCCTTATTTAGCTTAGACTGATACAGATTTTTCATTAAATAAAGCTTATTGCTGAGATATATCCTTTCATGCACTTTCTACAGCTGTTCCCACATTTCTTTTGCAGTTTCACATTTACATACATACATGCAAAATCTGATCATCATCTATACTGAAGGAGACAGTGCTTTGTGCTTTTTGATCCTTCTCTACTCAGTCTTCTAGTAGTGCGTCAGGTCTAGACTCCTATATGTATTTCCATGTACCTTCTCTTATCAGCAGCATCTTTACCTTGAATTTCCAGGATTGGTAGTTCTGGTTATTCAGATTAGGCACTGTGAACTTCACAGAGTTGCTGCTGGTGGCCATCTTTCCTTCTTCTTCTTAGTACACTGCTGTTCTCTCTTTTCTGGGCTGTTCTCTGTGTCTTTGGGTTTCTGAGTCTCTGGGTTTCTGGGCCAATAACCTGTTAGCAATGGATTAATCTCGGTACTGTCCAGCCGTTAACAGTGAATATGTATTTATTTAGGAACAAACATAACACAGCTTACAACTGGTATTTAGTATTAGGAACTTAGCATTTTGTCTGTCAGCTTGCAAAGTGAAAGTAAAATGTGCCCCAGCTACACACACAGTGAACGGGAACTTCCTTTTTTTCTGTTTTTTTTCACAATGTTTTATTGGCAATATAACACTATTGCTGGAGACAGAAACTAGTGCACTATTAAACAGCAGCAAATGGTAATTGTTTCAATATATACAATAATAAGCATTATTCCAACAAAACAATACATTTCTGAAATTTGGTGCTGACCACTTGGTCCACAATAATACATGGACATGTGAACAGCCCCATAGATAACGTATACATGTTATATCCCTATAAAACACGGCTAGAACTCATACGTGAAAACCCAAACATCTGAATGGGCTGTAAGATAATCTTTAAAAAAAATTTATGTGTGGCCTTTTATTTGCAAGAAGATTGGTGGATGTCTAGATCCGGAGACCCTCACTGATTGCTCAAAAAAAAAACCTGAGATGCGTGCAGCACAGGAAACAGAATGCATGCCCTCATAATCTCCCGCCTGGACTACTGCAACATCCTCCTCTATGGCCAACCTGCTAACACTCTCACACCTCTCCAATCCATTCTTAACTCATCTGCCCAACGAATTAATCTCTCTCCTCTTACTCCTTCGCTTCTCCCCTCTGCAAATCTCTTCACTGGCTCCCATTTCCCCAGCATATCATATTCAAACTGCTAATACTGATGTACAAAGCCATCCATAACCTTTCTCCTCCGTACATCTCTGAACTAATCTCCAGATATTTTCCCTCACGTAATCTCCGGTCCTCCCATGACCTCCTTCTCTCTTCCACACTTATTCGTTCCTCACCCAATCGCCTCCCAGACTTCTCCCGAATATCCCCCATCCTCTGGAATTCTGTGCCCCAACACGTCCGACTATCCACCACACTCAGATCCTTCAGACTGAACATGAAAACCCATCTCTTCAAGAAAGCTTACAGCCTGCCTTGACCCTGCTGCCTCCTCAACACCACTGGATCTGCTGCCTTACCAACACCAGACCTGCGCCTCACCAGCATCAGAGCTGCTGCAACCCCCCACCTACTGTTTCCTTCCCTACCATCCTATAGCATGTAAGCCTGCAAGGGTAGGGTCCTCCTCTCTCTGTACCAGTCTATCATTGTTTATTTGTTACTGTAAGTGATATCTGCATTTTGTATGTAACCCCTTCTCATGTACAGCACCATGGAATCAATGATGCTATATAAATAAATAATAATAATAATAATAATAATAGTCCCTTCCTAAACTTGCTGACACCATGGAGTGCGGATGGAGTAGAAAGCTTGTGCTTTCTATAGTAACTATACTCAATTCTGGACCCCCTGATCTGCTTGCAATTAAAAGTACACACATACATAAAAAATAAATGGTTTCAGAGGTTTATATTATTGTTTTGTAGATCACGATGCATGGTAGATCCTGACCCGATATCAGCTGCCTCATAGGCATTTATGGGGCGGTCATATATGGGTCAGGAGACCCGCTCTTAGATGGCAAAACATGAATGTGTGAATTCAAGCTAATTTGTAGGTTTGCCATTTGAAATTTGTCATTTGATTGAAGTATCCAATTTGTATATTTTTTTTACCATCATCTTTTTTATAGCAAAAATACTAGCGGCATTAAAGCATTCTGACAGATATTTCATGTGCAAACCACATCCTTTTTTTCCAAAGCAATTAATCAAGGTTGCTATTACACCTTTTAAACCCCTCTTGGCTTGATCACTTCCATGTGTGAATTGCTATTAAAAACTATTACATAGGCTAGGGGAAAAGACGTCTGTCATCAAGTGCAATACTTTCAGAAAATAAGATGAGATGCAATTAAAACAGTAGATAATAATAGAACTTAACATGTTTTCTTAATTGCAAATTTTAATACTAATGAAACGAAAGGGAAAAAAAATATGGTTTGAAATTGATGAATTAGTAATTTTAATATAGGATTTAAAGGAGTGCTCATGGAAAATATGACAGAGAGAAGAGAACATCTGACACTGAAACATTAACTAGCTAAGCATCTTACAGCAGAGCAGGGCAAAGTGTGACCCATGGGCCACATCTGGCCCTCTAGCTGTTGCAGTCCAGCCCGCAGACCTAGACAGCTGAAGAGCAGAAACAGTGGCCCATGGGCCACACCATACCTTCGTCCGCCATCCGTCGCCACCTGTTGTCATCACCTCTATCCGCATCCTCGGGATGCAGACAGCAGTGAATACATTGGTGGAGGACGGAGCCTCCGGCTCCTTCCACCAATCAGCCTGTCAGATAGCAGATGCCACTTTATCACATCTGCAGTGCAGAGAGTCATGGCACAGAACACCGGAACAGAGCTCTGGGGGAACAGGAGATGTGTATGTGTTGTTTTTTTTATATATGTATGGGATGTTTCCATGCATATAGGGGGCTATGTGGGGTTTCATACTGTATTTAAGAGGCTATGTGGAATCCCATACTCTATATAGAAGGCTATGCACTGTATATAGGAGGGCTATGTGGGAGCTCATACTGTATATAGGGGGCTATTTGAGGGCTCATACTCTATATAGGAGGCAATGTGTGGGCTCATACTGTATTTAGGAGGCTATGTGGGGGCTCATATTGTATATAAGGGTTCTATATGGGGGCTCATACTGTATATAAGGGGCCATGTGAGGGCTCATATATATAGAGGCTTTGTGGAGTCTCATACTGTATAGCAGAGGCTATGCGGGGGCTCACACTGTATACAGAGAGCTATGTGAGGGCTCATATTGTATGGAGAGGCTATGTGGAGGCTCATACTGTATATAGGAGGCTGTGTGGGGGCTCACACTGTATACAGGTGGCTATGTGAGAGTACATATTGTATAGAGAGGCTATGTGGGGGCTCATATTGTTTATAGGATGCTATATGAGGGCCCATATTTTATATAGCGAGGCTATGCGGGGGCTCATACTGTATGTAGGGAGTTATGTTGGGGTCTCATACTGTGTAAAGAGAGGTTATGTGGGTGTTCACAATGTATACAGAGGGATTTGTGGGGGCTCATACAGTGTACAGGGGCTTACCCGGGGGCTTATTTTGTATATCGGGGTTGTGGCGGGGCTCCCACTGTATACAGGGAGCTTTCTGGGGGCTCATACTGTATGTAGAAGGCTGTGTGGGCTCTTAGGGTTTGTAGGGGGCTGTGTGTGGACTCATACGGCAAATAGGAGGCTGTGTGCGGCCTCATATAGCATATAAGATAATGTCGGCATGCTTTATTCTGCTCAATATTAAGTGATACAATTAATACTAATATATTATAGTTAATATTAATATTGAGTAGAATTAATTTCAGCCTATTGGTTCGGCCCTCCACAATGGTTACTGTCTCTCATGTGGTCCCTTGGGAAAATTAATTGGCACCCCTTTCTTAGAGGAACATTAAACCTAGAACTGAATGATAGAAAAAAAAATTCCAGATCCTATCTACAGCTCTGTAAATAATCTTACAAAAAACATTCAAAATATAGGGATTAATTTCTTGGTAATCACATCCAATTTTGTCTTGGAAATGATTGATGGAAGGAGCTTACTCAAAAGTCAGGACTTAAAAATCTTGTTCTATGAAAAACTAGGCAATGGGAAAAATTCACCTGCAGCTATTTACCTTACAACCTGAAACAGGATTTTGAGGAGGTGGATGCGGAAATGGCTAATATTAAAATTACACAATTGCTTGTGTGAGCATATACCGAATTCTGATGGGTTCTCCTGGCAAAGAACCTGATAAAGATCCCTGCAAGTGCTCCTGCAGACAACCATATTTTCAGTCCCAGTGAGATCTGACAAAACATCGGATTACACTCAGGCCAATGTTATTCTATGGGGCCGTGCACTTGTCCAATTTTTTCCTCGGACCGAGTCTGGCTGCGGAAAAATCACAGCATGCATGACTTACATCGGTAAATCACATGGCACTTGGCCATAGAAGTCAATAGGTACAAGAAAAAACATTGGACCACACTCAGATGACATCTGAGTGCAGTCCGATTTTTGTGGACTGACATAATTTCGAAGATAAAGAATTTTCCCATCTTCTCCACATCCAAGAAAATGGGATCACACTCTGATCAGAGTGTCAGTAACATAATTGGCCCGATTCTCTAGCATGACAGAAAATACGGTTATTTGATTGAGCCACAGACTGAGCTATATAGGACAACTGCAATTTCACTATATATTATTATTATTATTTTGTTTATTATGCTTTGCTTAGATATTCGAAAGCGCTTTACAGACATCATCATTGCTGTCCCCATTGGGGCTCACAATCTACATTCCCTATCAGTATGTCTTTGGAGTGTGGGAGGAGACCGAAGAACAAGGAAGAAACCCACGCAAACACGGGGAGAACATAGAAATTCTTTGCAGATGTTGTCCTTCATGGGATTTAAACCCAGGATCCCAGTGCTGCAAGGCTGCAGTGCTAACCACTGAGCCACGAAAAGGAAACCGCAGAAAATGAAAAATTCCCCAATCATTGAAGGGTTAAAGTGAATGGCACACCTTGAACAGTATATCAATGTATACTTGCCAGACATAACTCAAAAATGCACTCTTGCATATGGGTGGTGAACTATTTTAAAATATTAGGGTGTTATGATGTGGCGCCCCTGAGGGTTCAGTCACCACAGATGTAGTGCACCTCACCCAGAGGTGTGGTGTCTCCTTCTCTCAAGTTAGGAGGGAGTGCTGCCCGGAACCCCAACACCTGCATCCAACACTACACTCCTCCAGGCCGGCTGGAAGGGCAACATGCATGTGCGTAGCTGCTGAGCCCTGTCCCTGGCTGGAGTGGGGGGAACCCAAAGGTAGGGGGAACCAGTAGTGGGTGTGGGTGGAGGAAGTAGTTTGAGGGAGCACTATAAAGTGAGGTATATAAAGGGAAGCAATCTTAGGGTCACAGTTCAGTAGATGAGAAGAGTGTGTCAGTCAGTCAGGGAGCAGAGTCTGTTTAGGAGCGCTGCTCCACAAGCAGGGCTCAGTCCTAGAGGCCCAGGAGGGGAGCAGAGGAGTAGGCTCCGATCTAAAGAAGGGATCGTAGGGGGTACGGTGAGTGCAGGACGGCACCCGTACGCCCCGAATCTGTCAGAAGACAGAGGGATCGTAGGCCGCAAGAAGGGGACCGGCCCCTGGTCCAGCCGTGTTACTCTAAGTCTCGGCTGGGAAAAGCGGAGGCTTCTGGCTTATATAGTCAGTTGCCGAAGCCTCATTCTAATCCCCGTGAGGGTCAAGCAGGTCCGGGAACTCCAACAAGACAGGAGGGACTTCAGAGCACCCGAGCGGGATTGAGAGTGGGAAGCGCAGGGCAGGAGGGAGAAAGACCCAGCGTGAAGACGGTCTAGCTAGGAGCACAAGAAAGTAGGGTTCCGTCAGGTGCTCCTAATCTGCCTGAGGAAGCGCTGGACCCCTGCCTGGTGAACGCAGTGCGACGTGGGAGGCTGGCACCCGTACAGTGCACCAGTGGAACTTTCATAAGAACTGTGAGTAAAAACTCGGATGACTGCACCGTACTGCCGCCATCCATTCTTTCATCTGTGGCCTCTTGCCTCCCGGCACTACAATGCCCTGCGCAACTTACACTACCTACACTGCCCTGGAGCTAGCTCTACCTGTGGAGAGCCACACCATCCCTGCTGCCGTAAAACCAGCTCCAGAGGACTGCTCCGCAGCGGCGGCTCCATTTGGCCGCATTCCACAGGTGGTGTCACGAACACTTTCCAAATCCCCTATAAATCACCCCCCTTTTATTGACCGCCCTGGGCCATGGACCGGGTCAGCCACCGTCATATCCCCCAGCAACCAGAGGCCCGGCTGCCGAGTATCCCATGGCCCTGGGGGCGCGTCAATGACACTCAGGATTTTCTAGTTAAAGGGAACCTGTCATGTCTTATCTACTATGTAAGCTGCCCCCATTGCGTTGTTAGTGATGCAATGTGCATTTCCGTAGCGGAAACCAGATTGTAAAGGGTCAAGAAGAGAGTTATCTGAGAGATAGCGGATTAGACGGGAATAGACCAGGCGTTCCAGTAGTTTACAGATAAAGGGAAGATTGGAAACAGGTCTGTAGTTGGCCGTGCAGTTCTGGTCAAGGATGTTTTTTTAAGTAATGGATGTATGCTGGTGTGTTTAAAAGAAGAGGGAAAGATACCAGATGAGGGGGAGAGGTGGAAAATTTTAGTTAGGTGAGTGGTGACAGCTGGGGAAAGGGACTGAAGGAGATGTGAGGGAATATGGTCACTGGGGCAGGTGGTAGGGCGAGAAGATGCAAGGAGCCTGATCACTTCATCTTCTGTGACTGGTTCGAAGTCAGAGAGTGAGCAAGATACAATGTGGGGGGGGAGTATGCATAACATTTGTGGATTGGGAGAAAATTTCCTGTCGGATATGGTCAATTTTTTCTTTGAAATAATTGGCCAGATCGTCAGCACTGAGGTCAGTGGTCGGGGCCTGTGCTGTTTGATTGAGGAGAGAGTGAAACGTGTCAAAGAGGGATTTAGGATAATTGGAAAGTGAGATGATGAGGTTGTTAAAGTGGGTTTGTTTGGAGAGGTGAAGGGCAGAGTTATATGTTTTCAGCATAAATTTATAATGGAGGAAATCTTCGGGCAGATTAGATTTTCTCCACAGCAGTTCAGTGCACCTGGAGCACCGCTGGAGAAAACATGTTTGAGACGTGTGCCAGGGTTGTCACCGTCCATGCCGAATTGTTCTTTGTGTAGGAGGTGCGGCTTCATCCAGGGTGCATAGCAATATTTCGTTATAATGCTTCAATGCATAGCCGGGACATGAGAGGGAGGAGATTGGGGCCAATGATGATTGCAACTTTTTCATTCATTTCTGGGTGTTAATGGCGCGTACACTTCTATAAGTGTGGAAAGTGGGGGTTTCTTGAGTAGAGTCACAGTTATTGACAGAGAATGAAAGAAGATTATGGTCAGAGACTGGAAGGGGAGAGTTAGTAAAGTCATGTACTGAGCAAAGCTGGGAGAAGATCAGGTCCAATGTGTTCCCGTCTTCATGTGTAGGAGAATTAGCAAGCTGTGAAAGGCCGAAGGAGGAGGTTAGCGATAAAAGATGAGCGGCAAATGGGGAAAGTGGATCGCCAATTGGGATGTTAAAATCTCCCGTGATTACAGTGGGGATGTTGCAGGATAGAAAATTTGGAAGCCAGGCAGCAAAGTGATCCAGGAACTGATGGGAGGGACCTGGAGGGCGATAGACAACTGCCACTCGCAGGGAGAAGGGCCGGTAGAGTCTGACTGTGTGGGCCTCAAAAGAAGGGAAGATAAGGGAGGGTACTGGGGGGAATCATAGAATCATAGAATCATAGAATGATAGAGTTGGAGGGGACCTCCTGGGTCATCTGGTCCACCCCCCTGCTCAAAGCAGGATTCACTAAATCATCTCAGACAGATGTCTGTCCAGCCTCTGTTTGAAGACGTCCATTGAAGGGGAACTCACCACCTCTCGTGGCAGCCTGTTCAACTCTTTGATCACCCTAACTGTCAAAATTTTTTTTCTAATATCTAATCTGTGTCTCCTCCCATTCATTTTCATCCTATTGCTTCTAGTCTTTCCTTGTGCAAATGAGAATAAAGATGAACCTTCTACAATGTGACAGCCCTTGAGATATTTGTAGACAGCTATTAAGTCTCCTCTAAGTCTTCTTTTTTGCAAGCTAAACATTCCCAAATCCTGTAACCGTTCCTCATAGGACATGGTTTGCAGACCGGTCACCATTCTGGTCGCTCTTCTCTGAACTTGCTCCAGTTTGTCGATGTCTTTTTTAAAATGTGGTGCTCAAAACTGGACGCAGTATTCCAGATGAGGTCTGACCAAAGAGGAGTAAAGTCCGATAATGACTTCATGTGATCTAGACTGTATGCCTCTGTTAATACATCCCAGAATTGTATTTGCCTTTTTTGCTGCTGCATCACACTGCTGACTCATGTTCAGTCTATGATCTATTAGTATACTTAAGTATTTTTCACATGTACTGTTGCTTAGCTCTATTCCTCCCAGTTTGTATATGCTTTTTTCATTTTTATTACCCAGATGTAGTACTTTGCATTTTTCCCTGTTAAAAACCATTCTGTTAGTTACTGCCCACTGCTCTAGTTTATTTAGGTCTTTTTGAATCCTCTCTTTCTCTTCTCTAGTGTTAGCTATCCCTCCTAACTTTGTGTCATGAGCAAATGTAATCAGTTTACCCTCAATTCCTTCATCTAAATCATTGATAAAGATGTTGAACAATACAGGTCCCAAGACAGAGCCCTGTGGTACCCCACTTGAGACATTCATCCAACTGGATGTGAAGCCATTTACGACCACTCTTTGAGTCCGATCACTAAGCCAGTTATGAATCCACCTAACAGTTGCTTTGTCCATTCCATACTTGGTCATTTTTTCAATAAGGATGGTGTGAGATACTTTGTCAAATGCTTGCTAAAGTCAAGATATACTTTATCTACAGCATTTCCCTGATCCACCCAGTCAGTCATTCTGTCATAGAAGAAAATTAAGTTAGTCTGACATGACTTGTTGGTAGAGATGAGCGGTGTTCGACTAGAACTGTTCGCCAATCTCAAATTCGAGCTGTTTTGGGCGGTGTTCGAGTTGTTCGACGAACCCGAACGATTTGCAAAAAATTCGGCTGTTCGAGGTTATGTTCGATAACTGTTCGTGCACCAAAAGCGTGTCCTGCATGTCTGGCGCTATTTAGAGCACCAATCATGCAGGGATTGTCTGCCACTCACTGTAATGCCACAGCCATGGTGGTTGTGGCATTACAGTGATTGCCCAAATCGATGGGAACAGTGCCAACAGTGAAACATGAAAAGCCGGCAATTCAGCAGCGGCATACACCTGTACCCGACAATTTAGAACCGAAAGAATAGAGCTTCACACATAGATTAGATAGATATAAACATGTCAGCCACATATATACGAAGTACAGTGAAAGTGTTGCTTACTGTACTTGTCATTTAGCGTAAAGGATTTATCAAAAAAAATAATAGTGTTTTCATGCACTGTCTCTTTAAAAAAGCCGGCCGGCAATTCAGCAGCGGTACCCGACAATTTATAACAGACAGAATAGAGCTTCACACATAGATTAGATAGATAGAAACATGTCAGCCACATATATACGAAGTACAGTGACAGTGTTGCTTACTGTACTTGTCATTTAGCGTAAAGGATTTATCAAAAAAAATAATAGTGTTTTCATGCACCGTCTCTTTAAAAAAGCTGGCCGGCAATTCAGCAGCGGTACAGGACAATTTATAACAGACAGAATAGAGCTTCACACATAGATTAGATAGATAGAAACATGTCAGTCACATATATATGAAGTACAGTGATAGTGTTGGTTACTGTACTTGTCATTTAGTATTAAAATAAAGGATTTATTATTAAAAAAATTGGCGTGGGGTTCCCCTTAATTTTAGGCTCTAGCGGAGGTTAAGCAGACGGCTGGGGCAGATGTTTGAAGCCTGGGAAGGGGGTAATACCCACGGAGCTTCCCAGGCTACTAATATCAGCCCCCAGCTGAATACATAGCCTTTACTAGCTATTAAAATGGGGGACACCCCAAAAAAAATGACGTGGGGTCCCCCCTAATTTAATAGCTAGCAAAGGCTAGGCAGACAGCTGGGGGCTGATATTAATAGCCCAGGAAGGGAGCCATGAATATTGGCCCCCTCCCAGGCTAGACACACCAGCCGTCAGCCGCCCAAGAAATGGCGCATTCATAGGATGCGCCAATTCTGGCACTTAGCCTCGCTCTTCCACGCTGCCCTGGTGCGGTGGCAGGGGGTAATAGGGTTGGGGTTGATGTCAGCTTATAATGCCAGCTGACAACAAGCCCAGGTTAGTAATGGAGAGGCGTCTATAAGACACCCCCATTACTAACCCCATAGTCAAAGTTAAAAAAAACACAAACACCCAGAATAAAGTCCTTTAATTGAAATAAAGACACAATCCTTTATTGTTCTAAATTAAACCATACTTACCGTCACGCCCATTCCTGCTGAAGCCAACGATCTCCTGCAATAAAAGAAAAATAATAAAGCAACCTCATCCTTACCTTTCCATGGTTCCCACGACAGCTTCAGCTCTGCTACATCGAGATGACAGGCTGGACCGCAGCAGAACGCTGCCATCCAGCCTCTCATCCCGCAGACACTGAGAAGCGCAGGCTTGCTTGCGCTGCTCAGCGTCTCTCTGTGACGACATCCAGATGAGCCGAGTTCATGTCCAATGAACTCGGCTCACCTCATGCACGTCACTGACAGCGTGGGAGAATTCTCCTGCACTCAGCGCTTCAGCGTGAGAATTCTCCCACGCTGAAGCGCTGAGTGCAGGAGAATTTTCCCACGCTGTCAGTGACGTGCATAAGGTGAGCTCATGTCCAATGAACTCAGCTCACCTCCTGCACGTCACTGACAGCGTGGGAGAATTCTCCTGCACTCAGCGCTTCAGTGTGAGAATTCTCCCACGCTGAAGCGCTGAGTGCAGGAGAATTTTCCCACGCTGTCAGTGACGTGCATGAGGTGAGCCGAGTTCATTGGACATTAACTCGGCTCATCTGGATGCCCTCACAGAGAGACACTGTGGAGCGCAAGCAAGCCTGCGCTTCTCAGTGTCTGCGGGATGAGAGGCTGGATGGCAGCGTTCTGCTGCGGTCCAGCCTGTCATCTCGATGTAGCAGAGCTGAAGCTGTCATGGGAACCATGGAAAGTTAAGGATGATGTTGCTTTATTATTTTTCTTTTATTTCAGGAGATCGTTGGCTTCAGCTGGAATGGGCGTGATGGTAAGTATGGTTTAATTTAGAACAATAAAGAATTGTGTGTTTATTTCAATTAAAGGACTTTTTTCTGGGTGTTGTGTTTTTTTTAAATACTTTACTAGAAATTCATGGTGGTCATGTCTAATATTGGCGTGACCCCATGAATTTCGGGCTTAGGGCCAGCTGATAATGCCAAGCTGGCCCTAACCCCTTTATTACCCAGTGAGCCACCGCATCAGGGCCCTGGATGAGTTGGGTACAGCGCCAGAAGATGGCGCTTCTATGAACGCGCCATTTTCCGGGGTGGCTGCGGACTGCAACTTGCAGCGGGGGTGGCCCAGAAAGCTTGGGCCTCCCTGCGCTGCGGATTCCAGCCCCCAGCTGCCTAGTTGTACCTGGCTGGACACAAAAACAGGGCGAAGCCCCACGTCAATTTTCTTTAAATTATTTCATGAAATAATTAAGAAAAAAAGGGCTTCCCTATATTGTTGTGTCCGGCCAGGTACAAATAGGCAGCTGGTGGTTGGGGGCAGCCCGTTCCTGCCTGCTGTACCTGGCTGGACACAAATATAGTGCGAAGCCCCACGTCAATTTTTTTTTAATTATTTCATGAAATAATTAAAAAAAATTGAAGTGGGGCTTCGCACTATATTTGTGTCCAGCCAGGTACAGCAGGCAGGAACGGGCTGCCCCCAACCACCAGCTGCCTATTTGTACCTGGCCGGACACAACAATTTAGGGAAGGCCTTTTTTTCTTAATTATTTCATGAATTTCATGAAATAATTAAAAAAAAAGTACGTGGGGCTTCGCCCTATTTTTGTGTCCAGCCAGGTACAACTAGGCAGCTGGGGGCTGGAATCTGCAGCGCAGGGAGGCCCAAGCTTTCTGGGCCCCCCCCCCCGCTACAAATTGCAGTCCGCAGCCACCCCGGAAAATGGCGCGTTCATAGAAGCGCCATCTTCTGGCGCTGTAACCAACTCATCCAGGGCCCTGGTGCGGTGGCTCACTGGGTAATAAAGGGGTTAGGGCCAGCTTGGTATTATCAGCTGGCCCCAAGCCCAAAATTCATGGGGTCACGCCAGTATTAGACATGACCGCCATGAATTTCTAGTAAAGTATTTAAAAAAAACACAACACCCAGAATAAAGTCCTTTAATTGAAATAAAGACACAATTCTTTATTGTTCTAAATTAAACCATACTTACCATCACACCCATTCCAGCTGAAGCCAACGATCTCCTGCAATAAAAGAAAAATAATAAACCAACCTCATCCTTACCTTTCCATGGTTCCCACGACAGCTTCAGCTCTGCTACATCGAGATGACTGGCTGGACCGCAGCAGAACGCTGCCATCCAGTCTGTCATCCCACAGACACTGAGAAGCGCAGGCATGCTTGCGCTCCTCACTGTCTCGCTGTGACGGCATCCAGATGAGCCGAGGTCATGTCCAATGAACTCGGCTCACCTCATGCACGTCACTGACAGCGTGGGAAAATTCTCCTGCAATCAGCGCTTCAGCGTGAGAATTTTCCCACGCTGTCAGTGACGTGCATGAGGTGAGCCGAGTTCATTGGACATGAACTCGGCTCATCTGGATGTCGTCACAGAGAGACGCTGAGCAGCGCAAGCAAGCCTGCGCTTCTCAGTGTCTGCGGGATGAGAGGCTGGATGGCAGCTATCTGCTGCGGTCCAGCCTGTCATCTCGATGTAGCAGAGCTGAAGCTGTCGTGGGAACCATGGAAAGGTAAGGATGAGGTTGCTTTATTATTTTTCTTTTATTGCAGGAGATCGTTGGCTTCAGCTGGAATGGGCGTGATGGTAAGTATGGTTTAATTTAGAACAATAAAGGATTGTGTCTTTATTTCAATTAAAGGACTTTATTCTCGGTGTTTGTGTTTTTTTTAACTTTGACTATGGGGTTAGTAATGGGGGTGTCTTATAGACGCCTCTCCATTACTAACCTGGGCTTGATGTCAGCTGGCATTATAAGCTGACATCAACCCCAACCCTATTACCCCCTGCCACCGCATCAGGGCAGCGTGGAAGAGCGAGGCTAAGTGCCAGAATTGGCGCATCCTATGAATGCGCCATTTCTGGGGCGGCTGACGGCTGGTGTTTCTAGCCTGGGAGGGGGCCAATATTCATGGCTCCCTTCCTGGGCTATTAATATCAGCCCCCAGCTGTCTGCCTAGCCTTTGCTAGCTATTAAATTAGGGGGGACCCCACGTCATTTTTTTTGGGGTGTCCCCCATTTTAATAGCTAGTAAAGGCTATGTATTCAGCTGGGGGCTGATATTAGTAGCCTGGGAAGCTCCGTGGGTATTACCCCCTTCCCAGGCTTCAAACATCTGCCCCAGCCGTCTGCTTAACCTCCGCTAGAGCCTAAAATTAAGGGGAACCCCACGCCAATTTTTTTAATAATAAATCCTTTATTTTAATACTAAATGACAAGTACAGTAACCAACACTATCACTGTACTTCATATATATGTGACTGACATGTTTCTATCTATCTAATCTATGTGTGATGCTCTATCTTTCTGTTCTAAATTGTCGGGTACCGCTGCTGAATTGCCGGCCGGCTTTTTTAAAGAGACAGTGCATGAAAACACTATTATTTTTTTAAATAAATCCTTTACACTAAATGACAAGTACAGTAAGCAACACTATCACTGTACTTATTATATATGTGACTGACATGTTTCTATCTATCTAATCTATGTGTGAAGCTCTATTCTTTCTGTTCTAAATTGTCGGGTACAGATGCTGAATTGCCGGCCGGCTTTTTTAAAGAGACGGTGCATGAAAACACTAATATTTTTTTTAATAAATCCTTTACACTAAATGACAAGTGCAGTAACCAACACTGTCACTGTGCTTCTTATATGTGTGACTGACATGTTTCTATCTATCTAATCTATGTGTGATGCTCTATTCCTTCTTGTCTAAATTGTCGGGTACCGGTGTATGCCGCTGCTGAATTTGCCGGCCGGCTTTTTTAAAGAGAGTGTCTTCTGAGCAGTTTGTCAGCTTTTGGACACCTTTGCAGGTGTTTTCTATGTGTTTCTATGTGTTTTTGTTTGCCTGCCATTGGTTTTAACGGTGTTCGACGGTGTTCTAAGGTGTTCGACGAACAGTTCGACGAACAGTTCCTCGAACATCCCGGTGTTCGACGAACCGAACCGAACCCGAACACTACGGGGGTGGCTCAACACTACTTGTTAGTTACAAACCCATGCTGACTCTGGTTAATCACTTCATTCTTATCCAGGTACTTACATACATGTTGTTTAATAATTTGTTCAAAGATCTTTCCTGGTATAGAAGTCAGACTCACCGGCCTCTAGTTCCCTGGGTCCACCTTCTTCCCCTTTTTGAAGATAGGAACAACATTTGCTCTTCTCCAGTCTTCTGGGACTTCTCCTGTTCTCCAAGAATTTTCAAAGATTATGGAGAGTGGTTCTAAAATTTCTTCTACGATCTCCTTCAGTACTCTGGGGTGTAATTCATCTGGACCTGTAGACTTGAACTCATTTATGTTAGCTAAATATTCCCTCACAATCTCTCTGTTTACAGATAACCTGGATTCTTCTATTCCTTTAATAGGACAGTGAAGATCAGTTGATGTTACATTTTCTTCCTGAGAGAAAACAGATGCAAAATAGGAATTAAAAAGTTCGGCCTTCTCAACATCCTTTCTTACCATTTCTCCATTTTCATCCTGTAAAAATCCTATAGCATCTTTGACTTTTCTTTTACTTTTGACATACCCCCAAAATCCTTTTTTATTTCTTTTGACATCTCTTGCAAGCCTTAATTCATTGTCAGCTTTAGCTAACCTGATACGTGCCCTACAGGATCTGCAGACTGCATTATAATCTTCTTTAGATATGCCTCCCTCTTTCCATTTGATAAACATTTCTTTCTTTCTTTTTAGCATGTGTTTAAGTTCTGTATTCATCCATCCTGGTTTCCTTAAATGCTTCCAATTCTTCCTACTTTTCGGGATTGTTAACGATTGCGCTTTGAGAATCTCATTTTTAAAAATTTCCCATCCTTCCTGGACATTTTTGTCCTTAAGGACATCCAGCCATTGGATCCCTCCTATTCTCTTTCTGAGTCGCTTAAAATCAGCCTTTCTGAAATCTAACCTTGAAGTTTGAGTCTTCACATGTCTTCCTCCTCTAGTTATCCAAAATTCTATAATAGCATGATCGCTGCACCCTAGGGTCCCAGCCACTTTTACTTCCTCAACCATTTCATCCCTGTTTATAAGGATTAGATCCAAAGTAGCAGATCCCCTTGTTTTCTCCCCTACCTTTTGGAAGATAAAGTTGTCAGCAAGAGAGGATAAGAATTTGCTTGACCTGTTAGTTTTACTTGAGAGAGATTCCCAACAAATGTCTGGATAGTTGAAATCTCCCATGACCACTACGTCATATTTTTTGGAGAACTTGGTCATTTGATACATAAAGAGCTCATCCATATCTTCAGCTTGCCCTGGTGGCCTGTAGTAAATGCCTACAATGGTGTCCTTTCCATTGTTCTCTCCTTGTATTCTTACCCAAACAGTTTCCACAGAACTCCCAGTCTCTGCTTCAATCTCTGTGCAGATATACACTTTTCTAACATACAATGCGACACCTCCTCCTCGTTTATCAAGTCTGTTTTTTGCAAATAAGTTGTATCCTTTTAGCCTTGTATTCCAATCATGTGTATCGTCCCACCAAGTTTCCGTGATTCCAATGACATCATATTCCTTTTCCTGCATTAGTAGTTCCAATTCTCCTTGTTTGTTGCCAATGCTTTGTGCATTTGTATAAAAACATTTTAGTTTGTGATTGGTTTCTCTTTCTCCCATATTTTTATTATTTAAATTTTTTTGCCTTTGTTCTTCCTTTCCACTTCCAGTAGCAGAGATCTCAATGGTATTTGTCAGCTGTATATCTTTTTCTGGCCTTTTGCTTCCCTTCCCACATTGTTCTAGTTTAAAGCTCTCCTGATTAGTGTAGCAGGGCGACTTCCAAATACATGTTTTCCAGTCTTCGTAAGGTGCACCCCATCTCTAGCAAGTAGTCCATCATATAGGTAATTCATTCCGTGATCCAGAAATCCAAATCCTTGTTGATGGCACCATCGACGTAGCCAGTTGTTCACCTGTAGAATCTTATTCCACCTCATTGTTCCATGGCCATCCACTGGGAGGATGGATGAGAAGATCAACTGCGCTCCCAATTCTTTCACTTTCTTGCCTAAGTCTTCAAAGTCACTGCAGATGGTTTCCAGGTCCTTTCTTGCGGTGTTATTTGTCCCCACATGTATTAGCAGGAATGGGTAGTGATTAGTGTTGAGCGATACCTTCCGATATCGGGAAATATCGGATCGGATTGGATCGGACCGATACCGAAAAAGTATCGGATATCGCCGATTCCGATACCGGAAACCAATGCAAGTCAATGGGACAGAAATATCGGAATGAAAATAAACCCTTTCTTTCCTTGTAGGTTAATTCTACATGAAGGAAAACAAGAATAAAGAGAACCACCGAATGATAGGTCCAATCGAACAAAAGTAATTAATTAAATATCTTTATTAGAGTTATGGTTAAAGTGACACTACATGCACAAGGAAAGCCGCATTACAGTGACCATACAATGTTGTTATATTGCAATGTGTGCTGGACTATAGAATATGCTGGTGAATACCAAGGTAGGTAAATACAAAACAGATGATCAGTTATACTATAGATGGAAAAAAGAGGAGCAAAATAGGCTTGGATCACCAAATAAACAACTCCAGGTAGCATATGAATGGCCAAATCATGTATGCATATTTAACAATATGGAGAGGAAAATTCCTATGTACTCCATATCAATGACCATTCATGTGCCCCATACACATCTATGTAATAATCAAGATAATCAAAATACTGACTCAGATCATATCATATTGGTCATATCAGTATTCTTATACACGCTGGTTCATATGGACGCTACGCCCTGACGAAGGACGTGTGTCCGAAACGCGCGTCGGGGTTACGCCGCTTGGTGCCGTTTACATACGCTGGACTAGTGTGCAGGTATATACTCTTAACTCTTTTATGATCTGAGTCAGTATTTTGATTATTACATAGATGTGTATGGGGCACATGAATGGTCATTGATATGGAGTACATAGGAATTTTCCTCTCCATATTGTTAAATATGTATACATGATTTGGCCATTCATATGCTACCTGGAGTTGTTTATTTGGTGATCCAAGCCTATTTTGCTCCTCTTTTTTCCATCTATAGTATAACTGATCATCTGTTTTGTATTTACCTACCCTGGTATTCACCAGCATATTCTATAGTCCAGCACACATTGCAATATAACAACATTGTATGGTCACTGTAATGCGGCTTTCCTTGTGCATGTAGTGTCACTTTAACCATAACTCTAATAAAGGTATTTAATTAATTACTT
Organism: Phyllobates terribilis; assembly: GCF_046119375.1. NCBI lineage: Eukaryota > Metazoa > Chordata > Amphibia > Anura > Dendrobatidae > Phyllobates > Phyllobates terribilis. Next base: position 1,120,256,710 of record NW_027362761.1, on the reverse strand, counting down.
TTGTTCGATTGGACCTATCATTCGGTGGTTCTCTTTATTCATGTGTCTTACCGAATGGTCTGCCATTCCACATTGGTCCATATAATAAGTACACGATTATTGATCGGCCTGCTGATTTGTGGGTCTGAATATGGTCAGTGTCTTATACTGCTACATTCAGTGTTGTATATATATGAAGGAAAACAACTAAGAATAATGTAGAATGTATTGGGGGAGGTGGGGGAGACAATAAAGGCATAGAGGTTTAGCCCAATCAAATGGAATAGCAGGAATTAATATTTTTTTTAAGACGTTCTGAGTTACGGAAATATTGACTTATGTTAAGTATTTTTATATTTTGTCAGATATTTATGTTTCACTACTTCCATGCTCTTCACCTTCTTTTTTACTTCTCCCACACTTTCTTCTTCATCATCCTCAGCATCTTTTTCATCCACTTCTTCTTCACCTTCTTCATCTTCTTCTTCTTCACCTTCTTCGTATTACTCTTTTTTTTTACATTCTTCATATTCTACTTCTTCATCTTCTTCATATTCTTCTTCGTGACAGGCATTCCTGTAGTTGTTATCTATAAAAGGTTGGACATTACACCTTTCGTTCTGCCCGTCACAAAAGATTTACAACAGGATTTGTCCGCGTTCAGTTTGGCCTGCAGCAGCAGGTCTTTTCCAAGGGCACCACTAGGAGGAACAGACTCACCCCCATACACTTCTTAGTCATCTTCTGCTTATAATTTAGATATTATCTTTTGCTCTGATTTTTAGTCTTATGCTTAATGTTCTTCCGCTTTTTGTTCTGCAGCTTCTTGTATTTCTGCTTCTTGGTTTTCTGTCTCTTGTTCTTCTGTATCTTGGTGCTTGTCTTCTCTTCTTTGTCCTCTTGGTCAACTTCTTCAGGGTCATCTTCTTGGTCTTCTTCGGGGTGGTCTTCAGGGTCGTCGTCTTCGGGGGTCCTCGTCTTCGGGGTCCTCGTCTTCTTCAGGTTGGTCTTCTGGGTCCTCGTCTTCGGGGTCCTCGTCTTCTTCGGGGTGGTCTTCAGGGTCCTCGTCTTCTTCGGGGTGGTCTTCAGGGTCCTCGTCTTCAGGGTCGTCGTCTTCGGGGTCCTCGTCTTCTTTGGGTTGGTCTTCAGGGTCCTCGTCTTCAGGGTCCTCGTCAGGGAGATCCAGAGTGATTACCAAGAACTATTTCAAAAAGCTTGAACTTGGAAATGTAGCAGAAGGTACAAGAAGGCTGAGGAACTACCGAGGACCAGCTGACGGTACTTGAACCCGGATGGGTAGCAGAAGGTACAAGAGCCAATGGAACTGCCGAAGACCAGCTGACGGTACTGGAACTCGGTTACTAAGCAGGAGGTACCTGTGCTAGAAAGCACTACCAAGGACCAGCAGACGTTGGTGGAACTTGGATACCGAGAAGGAGGCACCTAATCCAAAGGCACTGCCGAGAACCAGCTGACGGTACTGGAACCCGGATGGGTAGTAGAAGGTACCCATGTAAAAAAAAGTTTCAAGGCCGCGAGTCGGCCGCAGTTACCAAAACCCACAGTCCTACAGGGGGTGCTTGTCCTATTGGCACTATGGAACCAGCCTTCATTGCCAGATCCCGCAGCCCACATAGGAGTCACCTAAACTGCAGGCACCATAGAGTCGGCTAACCCGACCACAACACGACAGGACAACGCATTGGAGGCAAAGTGACGTTGACACTACCCGGAAACAGCTGGCGTGCTGGAACCAGTCTGGGCAGGAGGGAGTACCCGTGCCAAAGACACTGCCGAGAACCAGCTGACGGTACTGGAACCCGGATGGGTAGCAGAAGGTACAAGAGCCAATGGAACTGCCGAGGACCAGCTGACGGTACTGGAACTCGATTACTAAGCAGGAGGTACCTGTGCCAGAAAGCACTACCAAGGACCAGCAGACGTTGGTGGAACTTGGATACCGAGAAGGAGGCACCTAATCCAAAGGCACTGCCGAGAACCAGCTGACGGTACTGGAACCAGGATGGGTAGTAGAAGGTACCCATGTAAAAAAAAGTTTCAAGGCCGCGAGCCGGCCGCAGTTACCAAAACCCACAGTCCTACAGGGGGTGCTTGTCCTATTGGCACTATGGAACCAGCCTTCATTGCCAGATCCCGCAGCCCACATAGGAGTCACCTAAACTGCAGGCACCATAGAGTCGGCTAACCCGACCGCAACACGACAGGATAACGCATTGGAGGCAAAGTGACGTTGACACTACCCGGAAACAGCTGGCGTGCTGGAACCAGGCTGGGCAGGAGGGAGTACCCGTGCCAAAGACACTGCCGAGAACCAGCTGACGGTACTGGAACCCGGATGGGTAGTAGAAGGTACAAGAGCAAATGGAACTACCGAGGACCAGCTGACGGTACTGGAACCCGGATGGGTAGCAGAAGGTACAAGAGCCAATGGAACTGCCGAGGACCAGCTGACGGTACTGGAACTCGGTTACTAAGCAGGAGGTACCTGTGCCAGAAAGCACTACCAAGGACCAGCAGAAGTTTGGGTGAACTTGGATACCGAGAAGGAGGCACCTAATCCAAAGGCACTGCCGAGAACCAGCTGACGGTACTGGAACCCGCATGGGTAGTAGAAGGTACCCATGTAAAAAAAAGTTTCAAGGCCGTGAGCCGGCCGCAGTTACCAAAACCCACAGTCCTACAGGGGGTGCTTGTCCTATTGGCACTATGGAACCAGCCTTCATTGCCAGATCCCGCAGCCCACATAGGAGTCACCTAAACTGCAGGCACCATAGAGTCGGCTAACCCGACCGCAACACGACAGGACAACGCATTGGAGGAAAACTGACGTTGACACTACCCAGAAACAGCTGGCGTGCTGGAACCAGGCTGGGCAGGAGGGAGTACCCGTGCCAAAGACACTGCCGAGAACCAGCTGACGGTACTGGAGCCCAGGGTGAATACTAAAAACAGAGTGGAGCCAGAGGTGTATTTGGAGGAGGTTTTAAATCAGTAGTACAGTGGATGTGAACAAAGCAGGAGAATTTGCCGGACATACAGCTGGGGATCAGCTGACGTTACTGAACCCCAATAACACTGGAGCAAGGGTTGACTGTGCAGACGGCACTTCTGAGCAGCAACAAGCGGTATTGGAGCCCAGGGTGAATACTAAAAACAGAGGAGCCAGAGGTGTATTTGGAGGAGGTTTTAAATCAGTAGTACAGTGGATGTGGACAAAGCAGGAGAATTTGCCGGACACACACCTGGGGATCAGCTGACGTTACTGAACCCCAATAACACTGGAGCAAGCGTTGACTGTGAAGACGGCACTTCTGAGCAGCAACTAGCGGTATTGGAGCCCAGGGTAAATACTAAAAACAGAGGAGCCAGAGGTGTATTTGGAGGAGGTTTTAAATCAGTAGTACAGTGGATGTGGACAAAGCAGGAGAATTTGCCGGACACACACCTGGGGATCAGCTGACGTTACTGAACCCCAATAACACTGGAGCAAGCGTTGACTGTGCAGACAGCACTTCTGAGCAGCAACTAGCGGTATTGGAGCCCAGGGTAAATACTAAAAACAGAGGAGCCAGAGGTGTATTTGGAGGAGGTTTTAAATAAGTAGTACAGTGGATGTGGACAAAGCAGGAGAATTTGCCGGACACACAGCTGGGGATCAGCTGACGTTACTGAACCCCAATAACACTGGAGCAAGCGTTGACTGTGCAGACGGCACTTCTGAGCAGCAACTAGCGGTATTGGAGCCCAGGGTAAATACTAAAAACAGAGGAGCCAGAGGTGTAATTGGAGCAACTTTAAAATCTGTAGTAGTGAGAATGTGGACAGAGCAGGAGAAATTGCCGTCCGCACAGCAGGGGAACAGCTGACGTTACTGAACCCCAATAGCACGGCAGCAAGTGTTGACTGTGCAGACGGCACTTCCGAGCGCCAACTGGCGGTGTTGGAGCTCAGGGATAATACTGAAAACAGAGGAGCCAGAGGTGTAATTGGAGCAACTTTAAAATCTGTAATAGTGAGAATGTGGACAGAGCAGGAGAAATTGCCGTCCGCACAGCAGGGGAACAGCTGACGTTACTGAACCCCAATAACACGGCAGCAAGTGTTGACTGTGCAGACGGCACTTCCGAGCGCTAACTGGCGGTGTTGGAGCTCAGGGATAATACTGAAAACAGAGGAGCCAGAGGTGTAATTGGAGCAACTTTAAAATCTGTAGTAGTGAGAATGTGGACAGAGCAGGAGAAATTGCCGTCCGCACAGCAGGGGAACAGCTGACGTTACTGAACCCCAATAACACGGCAGCAAGTGTTGACTGTGCAGACGGCACTTCCGAGCACCAACTGGCAGTGTTGGAGCTCAGGGATAATACTGAAAACAGAGGAGCCAGAGGTGTAATTGGAGCAACTTTAAAATCTGTAGTAGTGAGAATGTGGACAGAGCAGGAGAAATTGCCGTCCGCACAGCAGGGGAACAGCTGACGTTACTGAGCCCCAATAACACGGCAGCAAGTGTTGACTGTGCAGATGGCACTTCCGAGCGCCAACTGGCGGTGTTGGAGCTCAGGGATAATACTGAAAACAGAGGAGCCAGAGGTGTAATTGGAGCAACTTTAAAATCTGTAGTAGTGAGAATGTGGACAGAGCAGGAGAAATTGCCGTCCGCACAGCAGGGGAACAGCTGACGTTACTGAACCCCAATAACACGGCAGCAAGTGCTGACTGTGCAGACGGCACTTCCGAGCGCCAACTGGCGGTGTTGGAGCTCAGGGATAATACTGAAAACAGAGGAGCCAGAGGTGTAATTGGAGCAACTTTAAAATCTGTAGTAGTGAGAATGTGGACAGAGCAGGAGAAATTGCCGTCCGCACAGCAGGGGAACAGCTGACGTTACTGAACCCCAATAACACGGCAGCAAGTGTTGACTGTGCAGACGGCACTTCCGAGCGCCAACTGGCGGTGTTGGAGCTCAGGGATAATACTGAAAACAGGAGCCAGAGGTGTAATTGGAGCAACTTTAAAATCTGTAGTAGTGAGAATGTGGACAGAGCAGGAGAAATTGCCGTCCGCACAGCAGGGGAACAGCTGACGTTACTGAGCCCCAATAACACGGCAGCAAGTGTTGACTGTGCAGACGGCACTTCCGGCGGTGTTGGAGCTCAGGGATTACAGTTCATGTGGTAGAAACATGAACACAACAGGAGACCTGGATACTGTTGCCAACCAATTATTTATTCTGGAAGAGGACTGGCAAATTCATGAGAGATCCAGGTCTTGTTCATTTTGAGAAAAGTAAACCGGTCAACGTTATCGGAGGATAGTCGCATGCGACGGTCTGTTAGTACACCACCTGCGGCACTAAATACGCGTTCCGATAATACACTAGCAGCAGGGCAAGCTAGCACCTCCAATGCATACTGACTAAGCTCTGACCATGTATCCAGCTTACAGACCCAAAATTTGAAGGGAGAAGAGCCGTCTGGGAGTACACTAAGAGGGCAAGACATGTAGTCTGTCACCATCTGACGGAAACGTTGCCTCCTGCTACCTGGAGCCGTCTGTGATGGTGTAGACATTTGTGGCGGCGGGGACACAAAACTTTGCCACATTTCGGCCATACTGGTCTTGCCATGTGCTGAGGCGCTGCTTCTGCTCCCTCTTTGTGCAGAGCTTCCTCCACTGCCTCGACGCACTGAGCTGCTTTGTAAAGCACTAGCAGCACAGCTCTCGGTTGGAATGGAGAACATGATGGAATGCATCAGTGCGTCTTGGTACTCCCGCATTTTACGCTCCCGGTTCAACGGTGTTATGAGGCTTTGTAAGTTGTCCCGGTAGCGAGGATCTAGGAGGGTGGACACCCAATAATCAGCCGTGTTGAGAATGTGGGCGATGCGGCGGTCGTTTCTCAGGCACTGCAGCATGAAATCAACCATGTGCTGCAGACTGCCAACTGGCAAAGAAACGTGATCTCTGCCTGCTCTGCATCACCCCACCCTCGCTCTAGATACTGACTACTAGAGCATTGTGTACCTCCCTCCTCTGGACAGATGTCTTCCTCATCCATTGACTCCTCCTCATCCTCCTCACAAAGTGTCCCCTGCCTAGGCCTTTGTGAGGAACCACGTTGCACAGACTGTAGAGAAGCAGATGGCATTTGTGACTCCTCATCCTCCACCTCTTCCAAAACCTCGCCCCTTAGTGTTTGCAGTGTTTTTTCAAGCAGGCAGATAAGGGGGATAGTCATGCTGACTAGTGCATCATCTGCACTCGCCATCCGCGTGGAATAATCGAAGGCACGCAAAACGTGGCAAATGTCCTTCATAGAGGCCCACTCAGTGGTGGTGAAGTGTGAACGGCGCGCACTGCGACATGTTTGCACCTGCTGCAGCTGGTACTCCATTACTGCTGCCTGCTGCTCACACAACCTCTCCAACATATGTAACGTTGAATTCCACCTGGTGGGTAGGTCACATTTGATGCGATGTTCCAGAAGACGTAATCGGCGCTGCAGAGCTGCAATGCGTGATCTTGGATTGCTGGAACGCCGCAAGTGAGCGCACTCTATGCGGACCTTGTGAAGCAATGCATCAAGATCCGGATAGTCCCTCAAAAAACTCTGCACGACCAAGTTGAGCACATGTGCCAGACATGGGATGTGAGTGAGATTGCCTAGGCCCAGAGCTGCCACCAGATTTCGGCCATTGTCACACACTACCATGCCTGGCTGGAGATTCGCTGGCACAAACCACACGTCGCTCTGCTGCTTGATGGCATTCCAGAGCTCCTGCGCTGTGTGGCTTCGATTCCCCAAAGAAATTAATTTTAATACGGCCTGTTGACGTTTGGCCACGGCTGTGCTCATATCGGTCATCATAACAGGTAACCATTCACGGGTCGATGTGGAGGTAGACCGTGACGGCTCCTGCAGCGCTGATTCAGAGAAACTGGAGTATGAGGAAGAGTCAATGTGTACAGACTGGATTCCTGCAATCCTTGGAGTTGGCAGAACACGTACAGCACCACTCTCAAGATCTGTACCCGACTCCACAACATTTACCCAATGGGCAGTGAGGGAAAGGTATCGTCCCTGTCCATGCTTACTGGTCCACGCATCGGTGGTCAGGTGGACCTTGCTACTGACGGCGTTTTGTAGCGCATGTTTAATTTTTCCCTCCACATGATGTTGCAGGGCAGGGACAGCTTGCCTGCTGAAATAAAAGCGGCTGGGCACGTTGTATTGTGGGACTGCCAATGCCATAAAGTTACGGAATGTGTCAGTCTCCACCAGCCTGAATGATAGCATTTCAAGGGCCAGTAGTTTAGCAATGCCAGCATTCAGAGCCTGTGCTCGGGGGTGGTTTGCCGAGTATGGGCGCCTTTTCTCCCATGCCTGTAGACTGGCCTGGGAGTGTGAGGATGACTGGGAAAGTGGTGCTGTGTGGAATTACACTGTGTCTCTGTACAACAGTGCCAGAGATTCTTCCATGGTGATCCTGTGAGGAAGCCGAACCAGCCGAACCAGCTGTGTGTGAGCTGGAGGAAGAGGCTACAACACGAGCTGAAGAGGTGGTAGGTGGCGCTGTAGGTTGGCCTAGGTCTTCAGTGTGTTTTTGTAACTCCACCACGTGCTTGGTCCGCACATGTTTCCACATATTTGTGGTATTGAGGTTGCTGACACTTTTCCCTCTTTTCACCTTCTGATTACACAGCTTGCATTTGACAAAGCAAATGTCACCTGCAACTGTGTCAAAAAAGGTCCAGGTACTGCAAGTCTTGGGAGCGCCCGCTTTGGATTTTGGAAGAGCCATGCTCCTAATGGGTGCCGAAGTGGAGGCTACAGGCAACCAAGTCTGCCCCCTCCCTCTCCCTCCTTTTTGGGCTGTTCGGGGAATCTCTTCCTCAGAGCTGCTCCCACCACCTTCCTGTCCCTCACACCATGATGGGTCAAGGACCTCATTATCTACACCACCCTTTTCAAACAACTGCTTCTCCTGGGTAGTCTCGACAGCACAGTACGCACCAGAAAGTGGCACCTGAGTCTCATCATCAGATGCGTACTGAGGTGTGCTGCTGACCATAGGCACTGGCCCACCCACCTCTTCAGATTCAGAGAGACAAAACGGTTGCGCATCACTGCATACTACCTCTTCTTCAAATTCTCGAATTCTGCTTGGCTGGCCCCCTCTTTCCAAGCCAAGAGATTCAGAGAACAGAAGTAGAGATGGCTCCTGTCCAGGGCTCTCTGACTGCCTGGGCAATTTGGCAGGTGGTGAAGAGACAGATGGGTGCTCTTCAGTGCTCAGGACCTGAGAGGATCTGGAAATAATTGAAGTCGATGCGTTAGCTGGCATCCATCCGACAACGGCTTCAATTTGGTCCTCCCGCAGCAGTGGGGTACGGCTAGCTCCTACAAAGCTGCGCATAAAGGACTGTTCCCTGGTAAAACTGGGGGATGCTGAGTCACTGGTGCCCGCAGCAGGCACAGAATCCCCATGTCCTCTCCCTGCAGGCACAGAATCCTCACATCCTCTCCCTACAGAAACTCCACGCCCACGCCCACGACCACATGCCTTACTCCCTGCCTTCTTCATCTTGGTAGACTGATAAAGATAGGCAGAAAAGTACTAAGGGCTTAGTGTGCTTATTCCTGAACAGCTGCTAACAGGTATAAGAAACACTAATTTTATAAAGTGTGGACTAGACTTTAATATGAGCAAATGTGGCCTACACAACTGTAAAGTGGAGTGTTTGGTGAACTTTATTTAGTTTTTTTTTGTCACAAAAAGACACTGGATGTGCCTAAAGATGTAATAACGATAGTATCACAAACTTTTTGTAGCTATTACAATGTAGGAAGGTAACCTACAATGCAATAGATGAGGCTGCAAAAAATAGGCTAATACTAATCTGGCTTTGGCTGCAGGGCCCAATGCTGCAGAAAGGCTCCTCTAACTACTCCTATATAGTGTGTTTGGAACCAATTTAGCTGAATACGGATGGAACCACCACACTAAAAGGAGAAATCAGGAAAAATTATGAATTGGCAAAAAAGGACAATGTATGAGGCAGTGACACACACTGAGTGCACTACAACCAGACGTGGCTGAAGCACACACTACAGGGTGAGCTGCACTCACACACACAGACCTTGCAGACAGCGGTGAACAGTGCAGATGCAGAGCACTGTGCACTAGCGCTGCAAGACCAAAAAAATTTCTCTATCTACTCCTATATAGTGTGTTTGGAACCAATTTAGCTGAATACGGATGGAACCACCACACTAATAGGAGAAATCAGGAAAAATTATGAATTGGCAAAAAAGGACAATGTATGAGGCAGTGACACACACTGAGTGCACTACAACAAGACGTGGCTGAAGTACACACTACAGGGTGAGCTGCGCTCACACACACAGACCTTGCAGACAGCGGTGAACAGTGCAGATGCAGAGCACTGTGCACTAGCGCTGCAAGACCAAAAAAATTTCTCCATCTACTCCTATATAGTGTGTTTGGAACCAATTTAGCTGAATACGGATGGAACCACCACACTAATAGGAGAAATCAGGAAAAATTATGAATTGGCAAAAAATGACAATGTATGAGGCAGTGACACACACTGAGTGCACTACAACAAGACGTGGCTGAAGTACACACTACAGGGTGAGCTGCGCTCACACACACAGACCTTGCAGACAGCGGTGAACAGTACAGATGCAGAGCACTGTGCACTAGCGCTGCAAGACCAAAAAAATTTCTCTATCTACTCCTATATAGTGTGTTTGGAACCAATTTAGCTGAATACGGATGGAACCACCACACTAATAGGAGATATCAGGAAAAATTATGAATTGGCAATAAAGGACAATGCATGAGGCAGTGACACACACTGAGTGCACTACAACCAGACGTGGTTGAAGCACACACTACAGGGTGAGCTGCACTCACACACAGAGACCTTGCAGACAGCGGTGAACAGCTCAGAGAACTATGCACTAGCACTACAAGGCACAGCGATTTATAAAGTAGCTTGGGTAAAGCAGAATAGACCAAATAGGTAGCTAAAACTGTCCCTCAGAACAACAGCATCCTATCCCTAACTGAATTCACAGCAGAGTGAGCTCAAAATGGCGGCGGCGGCTTTTATAGTGCATCATGACATCATTTCAGCAGCCAATCACAGCCATGCCATTAGTTAAGATGCCTACATGCCTAACAGGATGTGCCCACACTTCTAAGGATCCTCATTGGCTGAATAAAATGAAAATGGCTCATTGCATTATGGGAACTTCCGATTCCGGTATACGATATTGCAAAAGTATCGGAATTAAGTATCGGAATTCCGATACCGCGAATATCAGCCGATACCCGATATTTCAGTATCGGAATGCTCAACACTAGTAGTGATCTGTAGGTCTGAAGAGTCTTGATATCCTGTCAGACACATCTTTAATTTTTGCTCGTGGAAGACAGCACAGGGATAACCTGAAAAGTACATTTTGTTAAAAGAAGCAGACCAACACCTCCACCTGATCTGTTGTCAGGTCTCGGGGTATGAGAGAAGTGTAGGCCACCATATGAGACAGCTGCAGCGGCGGTGGTGGATCCAGGCTTCGGTGAGAGCCAAAAGGTTGAGGGAATTAGAGAGGAAAAAGTCATGGATGTAAGAGAGTTTATTACATGCTGAGCGCGCATTCCAAAGGGCACAGTTGAAAGAGACAGAAGGCATGCAAGGAATATTAATAAGATTAGCAGGGTTTCTGAATGTAACAGGGAAAGGATAAGTGTAATTATTACTGGAGGGTCCTGGATTAGGAGAAATATCACCTTCGACTAAGAGAAGGAAGATACAGAGAGTGAGCAGATGGTTGAGTGATTTGTGAGAGCGTTTCCTGAGCCTTAGTTATATGCACAGATATTTGTGGTCACAGGACATTTTGTCAGCCATGTAATACACTTATTCCCAATATAACACAGACTTGACGTGCTTGTGTCCCTTTCAATCAAGAAACAAGAAATTAAAGGGATTCTGTCCCCTGCAGAAACTCACATTAAACCATTGTGGTAGGACGGCTCGCTCGCCCACTTCCAGAAGTAAACTCAGAAACCCGGGTTTTCTTTGCAGGCTTTATTAACAGCATAAATCTTTGCACTCCAGCAAAATAAATACAGCCTTACTTGGCTAAACAACAAAACAAAAGATAAACTATAGCACAGTCCATATATGTGTGTGCGGGTCGCACACTCAAGTTATGTCCTGCCTTCAGCTCCCTCCTGAGCTATGGCTGTCCAGTCTGGAGACCTTGCCTCTCCAAACACAACTCAAAGAAAAAAAAACAGGACTGAACATTTAAACGATGCTCAGCCACACCCTGAGGTGGAGGTATTGGGAATGACATCCCTCCCATCACTACGTCATTCCCCTAAAACCACGCCCTTTAAGTGAGTTAACCCACCAGCATATACAGTAACATGCTGGCAGAAAGTCCACTGGTTTCAGTTCACACAGGCTAGCAACCTGTGCGACACATACCTCCCCTCATATACCATACCAGTGACTCTGTCACACCATGTATATATTCATATAGAGGACTTAGCTCCCAAAAAACATAACTGTAGGACAGACTTCATTAATTTTGCTTTACTTAAAAACAGTTTTATTACGTATGAAAATGAGGGGTCCTCGTTTCACCCATGGCATGGTCAAGGGCTCAATGCACTATCCCACCTCCTCAATTACAATACTTCCCCCTTCCTCTTATGTTAATTGACAGCACTCATTTTAGAGCCCTGAAAACATATTCTAGAAGGAAATAACTTAGTAAATAAATAATGAGAGAGTCACTGAATACTAAGATAAGTGATATACCAAACAGGTATTAAAAAGGCAAACATGAAAATGAGATGTGTACAAAAATTAAATACTTTTTTGACCAGAAAAGACAATGATTTAAAAATATATACAGTACAGACCAAAAGTTTGGACACACCTTCTCATTTAAAGATTTTTCTCTATTTTCATGACTACAAAAATTGTACATTCACACTGAAGGCATCAAAACTATTAATTAACACATGTGGAATTATATACTTAACAAAAAAGTGTGAAACAACTGAAAATATGTCTTATATTCTAGGTTCTTCAAAGTAGCCACCTTTTGCTTTGATGACTGCTTTGCACACTCTTGGCATTCTCTTGATGAGCTTCAAGAGGTAGTCACCGGAAATGGTCTTCCAACAATCTTGAAGGAGTTCCCAGAGATGCTTAGCACTTGTTGGCCCTTTTGCCTTCACTCTGCGGTCCAGCGTTCAGGTCTGGTGACTGTGGAGGCCTGGTCATCTGGCGTAGCACCCCATCACTCTCCTTCTTGGTCAAATAGCCTTACACAGCCTGGAGGTGTGTTTGGGGTAATTGTCCTGTTGAAAAATAAATGATGGTCCAACTAAACGCAAACCGGATGGAATAGCATGCCGCTGCAAGATGCTGTGGTAGCCATGCTGGTTCAGTATGCCTTCAATTTTGAATAAATCCCCAACAGTGTCACCAGCAAAGCACCCCCACACCATCACACCTCCTCCTCCATGCTTCACGGTGGAAACCAGGCATGTAGAGTCCATCCGTTCACCTTTTCTGCGTCGCACAAAGACACGGTGGTTGGAACCAAAGATCTCAAATTTGGACTCGTCAGACCAAAGCACAGATTTCCACTGGACTAATGTCCATTCCTTGTGTTCTTTAGCCCAAACAAGTCTCTTCTACTTGTTGCCTGTCCTTAGCAGTGGTTTCCTAGCAGCTATTTTACCATGAAGACCTGCTGCAGAAAGTCTCCTCTTAACAGTTGTTGAAGAGATGTGTCTGCTGCTAGAACTCTGTGTGGCATTCACCTGGTCTCTAATCTGAACTGCTGTTAACCTGCGATTTCTGAGGCTGGTGACTCGGATAAACTTATCCTCAGAAGCAGAGGTGACTCTTGGTCTTCCTTTCCTGGGGCGGTCCTCATGTGAGCCAGTTTCTTTGTCGCGCTTGATGGTTTTTGCAACTGCACTTGGGGACACTTTCAAAGTTTGCCCAATTTTTCAGACTGACTGACCTTCATTTCTTAAAGTAATGATGGCCACTCGTTTTTCTTTACTTAGCTGCTTTTTTCTTGCCATAATACAAATTCTAACAGTCTATTCAGTAGGACTATCAGCTGTGTATCCACCTGACTTCTGCACAACACAACTGATGGTCCCAACCTCATTTATAAGGCAAGAAATCCCACTTATTAAACCTGACAGGGCACACCTATGAAGTGAAAACCATTTCCGGTGACTACCTCTTGAAGCTCATCAAGAGAATGCCAAGAGTGTGCAAAGCAGTCATCAAAGCAAAAGGTGGCTACTTTGAAGAACCTAGAATATAAGACATATTTTCAGTTTTTTCACACTTTTTTGTTAAGTATATAATTCCACATGTGTTAATTCATAGTTTTGATGCCTTCAGTGTGAATGTACAATTTTCATAGTCATGAAAATACAGAAAAATCTTTAAATAAGAAGGTGTGTCCAAACTTTTGGTCTGTACTGTATATACCACACCAGACTTTTTTATATTTATGTTTGGCTCTTGAATACCTGTTTGGTATATCACAATGGAGAAAAGCCTGAATTGATTCCCCAGCTCTGCTCATTCTGATTCTGCAGGAGCACAGAGAACACACAGAGTCTGTGCAGGTGTGATCTCATCCTCTCTCCTGTCTGCAACGGTTTCTCCCTGCACACAGAATTACATAATAGTGGGCTGCCAAAACTGACAGGAGAAGGAGATGAGAACATGCCCATTCTGGCACTGCCAGGGTATGAGTGTGCGCACACTGTGGCGCCCCTGAGGGTCCGACCGCCACAGGGATGCTGCACTTCTTTAATGGAGTGTGGTGTTCTTCCTCCGAGGTAAGGCCAGTGTGATAGTTGTGACCTAACCTTTAGCATCCAACACCACACTTCTCCACCAGAGGGAGCTAGTATGCACTAGGTGCTGCTCCCCTGGTTACAGGGAGACTGGGGAACACAAAGTGGTAGGAACCAGTTAGTGGGTGAGGGTGGAGGACTTACAAGTTAGTTACACTTTAAATTTTATATTTAATAGAAAGCCATCTTTGATTTTGGTCTCTGGCAGTCTGTCTGTCAAGCGGTCTGTTGCTGGTCCTTCTGCTAATTCTCTCCAGCGATTAGTTGGTCGTGCTGTGCTCATACTCCCCGCACTACTACCCCCCTCCATCCTGTTTGCCTGCCCTGAGGCCTTGCTCCACCTGTGGGGAGCAGTGAGAACTTTGGCCGCCACAACACCAGGCCTCGGCGGACTGTAGCGGCGCTGGTGGCCCTTCACCAGGCACCACAGGTGGCGTAGTCGTTAAATAAGCCACTCAACCTGGACGAGCTCACATCTTCCTTTTCATGTGACGGCCCTGAGCACGGGTCGGGCCCGGGCCACGGCTGCATCCCACCTCTCCATCACAGGGCCCGACACGGAGTCCCCCAACACCCAGGGTAAACTCAAAACTAAAAGGGCTCTTTCGAGAATTGAGGCATCACACACACAATGTCTCATCTCTCTCTCCTGTCACCATCGGCCACACACTATGTGTGCAGCAAGCAGCCGCTGCAGACAGGAGAGAGGGATCAGATCACGCCTTCACTGACACTGTGTGTGCTCTTGGCTCCTACAGTGTCAGTGTCTCCTGCAGGCTGGGGATTCAGTTCAGGCAGCACTCCAATGTGAAGTGCTGTAAATCAACATAAAGAAAGGATTGTAATTGAGTGGGCAGAATGGTGTACTGAGCACTTGTGCACACCAAGGTCCAGCCATTTGCATATATAATTGTTTCCAATGTAAAACAAAATTTGTGACACCTGTACTGCAGGGATAATTTTTATAGGGGCAATTCTTCTATGAGCATGTATAATTGACTGCCTTTAACAAACTTTTCAAAAGAGTTGTAAATATTGTAAACAAAGAACAAAATCAACTCTCCCCCCTCACCCCACACACACACAGCTCTGGAGGTCCTCCCAGTCTTGGTTCACAAGTTTTCATGACATGATCTATGCAGCCAAATAGTGGCCACAGTGGTCACAGGCTGTTCAACTAGTATCATCATGATTCCCATCATTGGCTGCTGATTGGCTGTAGATGGAATGTGCTTGTAAACTAAATCTTGGAGAAAGGGTAAGTATATTTTGTAGTTTACAACATTTGCTATTTTTTTTTTAAGTTGGATAGCCCTTTTGTCATGTTTTAGATTTTAAAAAGTGCAGTCATTCATTCACTCAGTTTTATAGAGATTTTAACGAAAATAAAAAAAATACAAATAGCTATACCTCTATCTCTTTATACAATATATACATACAGTGTAAATAAGTCTTTAAGCAAAAAAAGTTTTCAGAATGAAATGTACTGCTACATTATAGCTAAGGGTTCACAGTAGTTACTGTACATATAAATGGGAAGACATGGGCAATTACATAACTAGAACTACACGAGTAACAATCTTAGATTTGTTTATTCAAGTGAAGACAGAAGTAGTAGAAAGTTAAAGAGAGGTGCATGAACTCTGTTCTATGCAAACACATTCTAAGCACAGATTTTATTACTGTCTTAAATGACTTTGATAACTTTGTGTTTACAATGTTGGTATGAGATACATTTTTTGACTTTGAACCTAAAAATATCCTGTTACTTGCAATAAATATGTAATTTTAATACCTTGTGTAAATTATGTTGTTCTCCTGAATCTGGTGCTGTTTTTTTATAGTTCCTGTGACTCTCCAATCCTGAGATATGGCCCTCCTCTTTCCTAGTCATTTTTAAGCCAACTGTGCATGGTCCGCAAGAAGACACACCTAGAGAAGAATTGAGAACCATGCCCCCCTTGGCTAAGAAGACTAGATTTACATACATGGAGGAGAGGGACATATCTCAGGAATGGAGAGATGCAGGAACAAGCCAAATTCAAGAGACAAGCCAAATTCAAGAGAACAGTGGCTTTTACATCAGTTTTTTAAAAAAATAATACATATTTAGGCGATGTGCCCACGATGCAGAAATGAAGCAGAAAATTTCTGCAGCATTTCTGCATCTCCCTGGCAGAAAAAACGCATGCAGATTGTGCATGCGTTTTTCCTGCAGAATACATGCGGATTCACATGCGTATCCACATGCGTTAACGCATGTGTTTCCGCATGCGGACTGACAAGCACTTTCCAGGCGATAGCATCACTTGGAAAGTGCTTGACAACTAGGTCACACTGTATAAATCCATGCAACCAGCATGGATTTATATAGTGTGACCGTAAAAATAAAAAAATAAAGCTATACTTACCTCCGATGCCGCCGCGTGAGCTGTCGCGCTCCTTCCTGGTTCCTTCCTGGCTTGCCGGCATCTCGCGAGACAGCCTGCGGTCACATGACCGCGACGTCATCTCAGGTCCTGGAAGATAAGCGCTGCAGGGGCCGCCGGACAGGTGAATATAAACTTTATTTATTATTTTATTCTTTTTTTCACAGGTACAATGGTACCCAGGTCTGGATGAGAGTCTTCTCTCCTCCAGAACTGGGTATCATCCGCACATTGAAACGCATATAATCCGCTTGTACAAATGTACAGACACGGATTACATGCGTCTCAATGCAAGTCAATGGCGGCCATTCCGCTGCGATTCCGCAAAATTAATGAACATGCGCGGATTTATGAGCGCTGCAGAAACACTGCGGAAAAATCCGCAGCATGTGCATTGACATTGCGGAATGCCATTGGGGACCATGTGGTGCGGATTACCAAGCGTTTTTGATGCGTTTCTGCTGCGGAAATTCAGCAGCGGAAACGCATGAAAAACGCATCGTGGGCACGCAGCCTTATGGTAAGTGAGAAGTCTTCTTAAATGTTATAGCTTAATTCTATATGTAATGCCTTGCAACTTTTTAGGTCAATTAATTTACTTAAAGGAGACCTTACACCCTTTTGTTTTTTGAGGCAGACCCCATGGCTACTCTTCTGGGGTGCTTCCCTACTTCACCATATCATTCAGACCAATGGCTGGCATCATGGCATAGGCAGGGAAAATAAGAATTCTACTACAATGGGAACCTCAGGTACACAAGCCCTTGGGACAAGCATTTAACATTGGGGACCTACAATGTGAGGCATCACAGTCCATAAATAATAACCAGGTTTAATTGCATTTTTTCCATTCCTTCTTGGCAACATATGACCAGATAACATCTTCCTTAAGACTTTTATAGTCACTTCTTCCATATCAGCAATGCACCAAGCTCATTATAATGAAAAGTAAGCAGCAAATATCTCGTTGTGGCTGCTCAGAAGCGGTTAAATAATCATCACATGTCAATGCTGTGAGCCCTAATGACTATAGGTTCCAGCTTTACTACAAGACGTGACCTTTGGTTGAAAAGACATTTCACGTTCATTTTACCTTTATTGCTTCATTTTATTATATTCCTGACAAAGTCTTCTGAGACTGAGCTCAATTCTTCACATTCTTATCTGTGTGCGATTTGTTCAGTCCCTTTCTTTATAAACACATTGTCATGAGACATCATAGGCATCTGGTATTACACATTTCTTATAGACTAATCAGCATGGACTTGTCATCAGACTATGTTGGCTAATGCAAGGGCGGCATTGTAGGAGGAATGGTCTACTTTCCTATTAGCCAAAATGGTAAAGAAATATTTTCTGTTTGGCCAAAGAGACAAATTGGATGCAAAGTTTATGAGTTCTCTATTCTCCCCCTTCTCAAAGTGATTGACAGGTTGCAAAGCAGATACAGAACAGACAGCCATCAATTATCACCCAAAGACGTAGATAAAGGCCAACAAAGAAGGGATGAGTGTTTACACCAGATTAATATGCAAATTACCTCTTCATAGAAAAAGAGGACTTGTACTCTATAGCGCCACCTATTGTGACTTGTAGATTGCTACTTCCAATAGGTGGCGCAATAGAGTATAAGTCCTCTTTTTATCTGAAGAGGCAATTTGCATATTCAATTTCCCAGAGGAGCATTGCATGGCGAATAAGCCTCCTTACCTTGACGTGCCAGAGCTGGTGTGTCACTCTCCATAAGGAGAAACGTTACCCCTTAGACCTCAGTCCAGAGCCTCTCACCTAGCCAAATCAGTTCTCATACTTTGCACTGATGAGGGCCAACAGCCTGAAACACCGTGTCTGCAAATTGAGATTCTGATTTGGCTTTATCCTAAGTCATATTGCACGACTCGTTAAAGGGTTGATTGTGACTTGTAGGATTGCTGCTTCCAATAGGTGGCACTATAGAGTACAAGTCCTCTTTTTCTTTGGAGAGGCAATTTGCATATTAAATTTCTTTACACCAGATTAATAAACTGTGGATGGATTTCATTAAGGCTTTTTATTTACAGTTTGTACATTTTGTTGCACACCATTTTTATGCAAGAAATTTTGGGACCAATTCATCATCAGATTTTCATTTTTTGGGGTGAATAACTCTCTCAAAGACTTTTTGATTTGAAGCAAATTTTGCTGTTTAGTTAATTTTCTAATTTTTATGTCAATGTAACTTTTTAAAATTTGCTACATTTTTGCACTCCAGTTTTTTTTCCAAAGTGATATTTTTTTGCTCAAAAAAAGATGCAAAAAAAGTTTTTACACCATCCTTTTGACATTGTGCAAAATTAATGAACCGCGTGCACTATTTTGAAGAATTTTGGAGGAACAAAAATGAGTACCACAAAGCAAAAAAGATAAATTGATTTTGAAAATGCAAATGATGAATCAGGGGCTTCGGCTTTTTGTAATTTTACGCTTGCCACTTTATTAAACTGGATGTGGTTAGTTATGCAATTAAGCTTTAAGACAGACTTATAAATCTGATTGCATTTTTAAAAAGTCATAAAAAAAGTTGCAAACTCACTCTAGCAAGTGTATGGTGTAAAATGTTGATTAACAGTTCTGGACAGAAGTTCAAGCCAAATATCTTAAGACTTGTCAAATATATCAACCATTGTGTGACACTTGGCAACACAGCCACAAGCAAAAGTGACTTTAAAAAGTCCCAAATTTTAAATTCCAGTGTAATTTTTTGATTGCCAAACCTATTAGACACCACACATAGGGAGGAATATATCATGACTGGAAATTGTACAGACGCTTTTCTTTGTGTCTTTGTTGCCATTTTTTGCTCCAAATTCATCATAATGTCACAGGATTTTTAATACATTTGTTGCATCTTAAAGGGGTTGTCCGGTCTAAAATAAAAAGTCTGCAGTCACACTGTGTGACTACAGACTCATGAATCCCCCAGTGCACGCACTGTGCGCTGCGAGGATTTGGAAGTTTCTGAGCCCGGAACGGCAGTAATATTACACCCCTTTGTATGACACTTCCTTATTGGAGTGAATTTGCAATTTTCTTTGTGACTTTTTAAAAAATAATTCCAGCTTATAAACGAAAATCATAAAGCTATCCATGCATAATATTTGATAGTTTCGAATGCAGCAAAAAATCATAAAAGGTTTAATTTTTTTTCATAAACATAATTTGCAACAAAATGTGACACCATAAAAGTGGTCAAAATCTTGATACTCCACTCCCCCCTCCAATATTTTTTATATGCTTAATAGGAAAGTTGACCTGTTCCCATACTATGCTGCCATTTCTTAGGAACTGTTCATTTTTTAATTAGATAAATGTAGCACACGCTTGTGAAAACTTAACTAGTTCTTGTGTTATTAGAAGCCTTTCTCCGTTCCTATAATGTCTATATTAGAAAAAACTTGTATTCTCCACAATATAATGATTCTGGGCAATATTTAGGAGTTTAGGATTATGACATTTACAGTTCCCTTATTTTTCCACTTACAAATGAGTGAATAAAGAAACAACTGGATGTTACAAGTTAGGCATGGGGTGGACAAACCATTGGTGCAGCCTGTGCAGCTGCAGAGGGGCTCAAGAGGTAATGGGGCCACATCCATCTCCAAAGCAGGTAGGATTGTGCATATGATGACCTATTAGACTGCAAAGGGCCCATATTTTGCTCTTGCACAGTGGCCCTCTTCTATCTGTGTCCAATCTTGAAGTTAAGGATGTGTCACTACACTGTTTGGGATGGTCAGCATTGGACAGTGTGAGATGTTGAATACACCATGAAGTGTTCATAAACGTTCAAGAAGTAATAACAGAAGACTGGTGAGTTCTAAGAAAAGATGATGGAGAATTTCCATTGCATTAAGATTACAAACATTTACTAAGACAGAAACATCACAAGAGTCGATGTATTGAATGATGGTCATCCAAACAAATGCTTACTAGGCAATCTGAAATAAATTAGGGAATACAGTTGCCACGCCCATTTGACTTACAAGTAATAAAGGATAAAATCTAGTAAAATTGCATTAGGGAACCTGTTAGGAGATTCATGCCACCCAAGGCATGGGCAGCCTGAATCACAGGTATATTAATCTCTGTAATTCTCTGGCGTTTCAGAGAAAATATAGTTTAAAGATCGGCACTTCCCAGCTCCACTGCCAGTGATTGACAGATCTCTCCCTATTTACACCCATGCGAGGGAGAGACCTGTCAATCACCTGGAGCAGCACTGGGAGGAGCAGGCTGGGGGCGGTGCTGGATTAGCCTAGTTTTTGATTATCATCCCCTGCCGGATCTTTAAAGTTTATCTTCTCGGAAACTCTGAAGCGTTTCAGAGACTGATATTCTTTGCTGCAATCTTGCAACCAGGCTGCAATTAATGCTGCCTGTGGTTTGGACAGCATAAATCGCCTGACATGTTCTCATTATATTTCAACCAATATGTGTATATTAGAGCTCTTTAATTTGACAGCAGGGGCCATCACGTGACAATACTGGCTGTAAGTGATCATCAGTAACAACCATCTAAAATGAATGTATCACTTAGGTATGATTAACTAATTAAAACATATGCTGAAACAATTATAATCTCTGTATATTTTTAATTTGATTTTCTTTACAAGACTTTAAGAGCAGGCATTTTGCTGCTACTGATATAAATTGAGAACAGCAATTCAGAGATTCACTTTATAGTAGGCACCTGGGTACGAGAAATTCAGTCGGAAAACAACCTAGAGATGAGCAAATCTGTTTTCTGCAATCCATGCAAATTCAGCAAAATGATGGCACAACGCCTTTACTGCAATTTTGCTGAATTGTAAAGGGACGGGAGAAAAAATACTCATCTCACCTGTCCTGCATAGCCCCCCATCTGGCCCTCATCTGCGTATTAGGTGTGAGTAGGCTTCAGATGTCACTACAGGTTGACTAGGCCTCGGTGATGTGGTGTAATGTCTGAAGCTGCTGCCTTGAGTAAAGGCAGCAGAAGAGCAAAAGTAGATGTATGAAGGCTCGTCACCAGATGAGAATTGGAGAACTCACTGGAGGCACAGTGACTCATACGGGTCTTGTGGTATCTGTCTCTCTTTTTCAGGTAATGGGACTGCCATTATTTATGAGTATACTGTGGTTGTCACTGTGATGGGGCACTTTGGCATTGTGGGGGGCATAGGGGGCATTTTAACATGTTGATGTGGGGTCGTAAAGAATCTTATTCTATCTTTATCTCAGGGGCATAACAACTGTGGTCTCAGAGGTCACGACCGTGACCGGGCCCGGGCGGGTGGGGGCCTACTGATGCTAGCAAAAACTTCAACTGAATGTGTGACCCTTTGCGTCCGTGTGCTGGAGTACATGCTGCCAGCCAATCAGAGGCCAGCAGCTGATGTCGGCTTGCACATGACTGGGGACTGCCGACTTCAGAAGAGGACACTGTGCGGTGGGGTAGCAGAGGGAAGGTGAGTAGAATGGTTTATTTTTTTCTATGCATCAAAGCGGCAGAATGCAGGACATATACCAGGATGGGGAACATGGGAACATGCTTACCAGGATGGGAGAAATATATACCAGCATAAGGCCCAGGATAAGGGACATATTACCAGCATGGAGCCCAGTTAAGGAACATATAACAGGATAAGAGACATACGGTGGCTCAGTGGTTAGCACTGGGGTCCTGGGTTCAAATCCAACCAAGGACAAAATCTGAAAGGAGTTTGTATGTTCTCTCTGTATTTCCTCCGGGTACTCCGGTTTCCTCCCACACTCCGAAGACATACTGATAGGGAATTTAGATTGTGAGCCTCAATGGGGACAGTGCCGATAATGTCTGTAAAGCGCTGCTAAATTAATCGTGGTATATAAGTGAGTAAAATAAATAAATATTGCCAACCAACATGGGGCCCTGGATAAGGGACATATTACAAGCATGGGGCCCAGGGAAAGAACATATTACCAGGATAAGGGACATATTACCAGGATGGGTGATAAATACTGTATATATCAGCATGGGGCCCAAGATAAAAGACATATACCAGGATGGGGCCCAGGATAAGGGACATATATACCAAGATGAGGGATTTATAAACAAGGATTAGGCCCAGGATAAGGGACATATATACCAGGACGGGGGATATATATACCAGGATGAGGTCCAGGCAAGATAAGGGACATATATACCAGGATGGGGAAAATATATACCAGAATGGAGGATATATACACTTGGGAAAAAAAGTATTTGATACACTGCCAATTTTACAAGTTTTCCCTCCTACCAGGAATGGAGAGGTCTATAATTTTTATCGTAGGTAAACTTCAACTGTGAGAGACAGAATCTAAAAATAAAACCAGAAAATCACATTGTATGATTTTTACATAATTAAATTGCATTTTATTGCATGAAATAAGTATTTTATCAACCAGCAAGAATTCTGTCTCCCACAGACCTGTTAGTTTTTCTTTAAGAATCCCTCCTACTCTGCACTTGCTATCTGTATTAGTAGCACCTATTTGAACTCGTTACCTGTATAAAAGACACCTGTCCACACACTCAATCACACTCCAACCTTTCCACCATGGCCAAGACCAAAGAGCTGTCTAAGGACACCAAGGACAAAATTGTAGACCTACACAAGGCTAGGAAGGGCTAGAGGACAATAGGCAAGCAGCTTGGTGAGAAAGTAGTAACTGTTGTCACAATTATTAGAAAATGGAAGAAACACAAGATGACTGTCAATCTTCCTCGGTCTGGGGCTCTATGCAAGATCTCGTCTCATGGGGTAAAGATAATTGTGAGAATCAGTCCAGAACTACATGAGAGGGCCTTCTGGTCAATGACCTGAAGAGAGCTGGGACCACAGTCTCAAACATTACCGTTACAAGCACATTACGCTGTCATGGATCAAAATCCTGCAGGACACGCAAGGTCCTCATGCCAGCACATATCCAATAACCATCTGGATGATCCAGAGGAGGCATGGGAGAAGGTCATGTGGTCAGATGTCACCAAATAGAACTTTTTGGTATCAACTCCATTTTGGAAGAAGAAGAAGGATGAGTACAACCTCAAGAACACTGTCACAACAGTAAGGGGGTGCTTTTCTACAAAGCGGACAGGACGACTGCACCGTATTAAAAGGAGGATGGATGAGGTAATATGTCGCAAGATTTTGGCCAACCATCTCCTTCCCTCAGTAAGAGCATTGAAGATGGGTCGTGGCAGGGTCTTCCAGCATGACAATGACCCGAAACACACAGCCAGGGCAGCTAAGGACTGGCTCCATAAGAAGCATTTCAAGGTCCTGGAGTGGCCTAGCCATTCTCGAGGCCTGAACCCAATAGAAAATCTTGGGAGGGAGCTGAAGCTCAATGTTGCCCAGCGGCAGCCCCGAAACCTGAAAGATCTAGAGAAGATCTGTATGGAGGACTGGGCCAAAATCCCTGCTGCAGTGTGTGCAAACTTGGTCAAGAACTACAGTGGGTACAGAAAGTATTCAGACCCCTTTAAATTTTTCACTCTTTGTTTCATTGCTGCCATTTGGTAAATTCTAAAAAGTTAATTTTTTTTCATTAAACTACGCTCTGCACCCTATCTTGACTGAAAAAAACAGAAATGTAGAAATTTTTGCAAATTTATTAAAAAAGAATAACTGAAATATCACATGGTCATAAGTATTCAGACCCTTTGCTCAGACACTCTTATTTAAGTCACATGCTGTCCATTTCCTTATGATCCTCCTTGAGATGGTTCTACTCCTTCATTGGAGTCCAGCTGTGTTTAATTAAACTGATAGGACTTGATTTGGAAAGGCATACACCTGTCTATATAAGACCTCACAGCTCACAGTGCATGTCAGACCAAATGAGAATCATGAGCTCAAAGTAACTGCCCAAGGAGCTCAGAGACAGAATTGTGGCAAGGCACAGATCTGGCAAAGGTTACAAAAAAAATTCTGCATTACTCAAGGTTCCTAAGAGAATCCATAATCCTTAAATGGAAGAAGTTTGGGACCACCAGAAGTCTTCCTAGACCTGGCCGTTCAGCCAAACTGAGCAATCGTGGGAGAAGAGCCTTGGTGAGAGAGGTAAAGAAGAACCACAAGATCACTGTGGTTGAGCTCCAGAGATGCAGTAGGGAGATGGGAGAAAGTTCCACAAAGTCAACTATCACTGCAGCCCTCCACCAGTCGGGCCTTTACGGCAGAGGGGCCCGGCGGAAGCCTCTCCTCAGTGCAAGACATATGAAAGCCCACATAGAATTTGATCAAAAACACATGAAGGACTCCCAGACTTTGAGAAATAAGATTCTCTGGTCTGATGAGACGAAGATAGAACTTTTTGGTGATAATTCTAAGCGGTATGTGTGGAGAAAACCAGGCACTGCTCCCCTGCCCAATACAATCCCAACAGTGAAACATGGTGGTGGCAGCATCATGCTATGGGAGTGTTTTTCTGTTGTAGGGACAGGACGATTGGTTGCAATTGAAGAAAACATGAATGCGGCGAAGTACAGAGATATCCTGGATGAAAACCTCTTCCAGAGTGCTGTGGATCTCAGACATGGCCGAAGGTTCACCTTCCAAAAAGTCAATGACCCTAAGCACACAGCTAAAATAACAAAGGAGTGGCTTCAGAACAACTCTGTGACCATTCTTGACTGGCCCAGCCAGAGCCCTGACCTAAACCCAATTGAGCATCTCTAGAGAGACATTAAAATGGCTGTCCACCAACGTTCACCATCCAACCTGACGGAACTGGAGAGGATCTGCAAGGAAGAATGGCAGAGGATCCCCAAATCCAGGTGTGAAAAACTTGTTGCATCATTCCCAAGAAGACTCATGGCTGTACTAGCTCAAAAGGGTGCTTCTACTCAATACTGAGCAAAGTGTCTGAATACTTATGACCATGTGATATTTCAGTTTTTCTTTTTTAAAAAATTTGCAAAAATGTCTACATTTCTGTTTTTTTTTCAGTCAAGATGGGGTGCAGAGTGTACATTAAAGAGAAAAAAATGAACTTTTATATATATAAAAATATATATGAACGCTTATATATATATATATATGAATATATATATATATATATATATATAGACACTGCTCAAAAAAATAAAGGGAACACTTAAACAACAGAATATAACTCCAAGTAAATCAAACTTTCTGTGAAATCAAACTGTCCACTTAGGAAGCAACGCTGATTGACAATCAATCTCACATACTGTTGTGCAAATGAAATAGACAATAGATGGAAATTATTGGCAATTATCAAGACACCCTCAATAAAGGAGTGGTCCTGCAGGTGGGGACCACAGACCACATCTCAGTACCAATGCTTTCTGGCTGATGTTTTGGTCTCTTTTGAATGTTGGTTGTGCTTTCACACTCGTGGTAGCATGAGACGGACTCTACAACCCACAGAAGTTGCTCAGGTAGTGCAGCTCATCCAGGATGGCACATCAATGGGAGCTGTGGCAAGAAGATTTGCTGTGTCTGTCAGCATAGTGTCCAGAGGCTGGAGGCGCTACCAGGAGACAGGCCAGTACACCAGGAGACGTGGAGGGGGCCGTAGAAGGGCAACATCCCAGCAGCAGGAACACTACCTCCGCCTTTGTGCAAGGAGGAACAGGAGGAGCACTGCCAGAGCCCTGCAAAATGACCGCCAGCAGGCCACAAATGTGCATGTGTCTGCACAAACGGTTAGAATCAACTCCATGAGGATGGTATGAGGGCCCGCCGTCCATAGATGGGGGTTGTGCTCACAGCCCAACACCGTGCAGGACGCTTTGCATTCACCACAGAACACTAGGATAGGCATGCTCTTCACAGATGAAAGCAGGTTCACACTGAGCAGATGTGACAGATGTAACAGAGTCTGGAGACACCGTGGAGAGCAATCTGCTGCCTGCAACATCCTTCAGCATGACCGGTTTGGCAGTGGGTCAGTAATGGTGTGGGGTGGCATTTCTTTGGAGGGCCGCACAGCCCTCCATGTGCTCGCCAGCGGTAGCCTGACTACCATTAGGTACCGAGATAAGATCCTCAGACCCCTTGTGAGACCATATGCTGGTGCCGTTGACCCTGGGTTCCTCCTAATGCAGAACAATGCCAGACCTCATGTGGCTGGAGTGTGTCAGCAGTTCCTGCAAGATGAAGGCATTGAAGCTATGGACAGGCCCACCCGTTCCCCAGACCTGAATCTGATTGAGCACATCTGGGACATTATGTCTCATGCCATCCACCAACATCACGTTGCACCACAGACTGTCCAGGAGTTGGCAGATGCTTTAGTCCAGGTCTGGGAGGAGATCCCACAGGAGACCGTCCGCAACCTCATCAGGAGCATGCCCAGGCTTTGTAGGGAGGTCATACAGGCACGTGGAGGCCACACACAATACTGAGCCTCATTTTGACTTGTTTTAAGGACATTACATCAAAGTTGGATCAGCCTGTAGTGCGTTTTTCCACTTTAATTTTGGGGGTGACTCCAAATCCAGGCCTCCATTGGTTAATAAATTTGATTTCCATTGATGATTTTTGTGTGATTTTGTTGTCAGCACATTCAACTTTGTACAGAACAAAGTATTCAATGAGAATATTTCATTCATTCAGATCTAGGATGTGTTATTTGAGTGTTCCCTTTATTTTTTTGAGCAGTGTATAAATATACATTTGTATTATACCAGGTTGAGGGGGCGCCACGGTCCAAATTTTGCACCAGGGCCCATCGGGCTCTACTTACACCACTACTTTATCTCATTATTATTTTTCCTTTTATCATTTCTTTGTTGCATGCATTTCACAGATAGGGAAAAGCTCTTTAAGAAGCTTCTACTCCAAGTCTGACCTTTGTCTTACAATACTGCAAACCTATAGCTATTTCATTTTCTTTTTATTGCTTACTTTGTATTCTGGCCAGATAATCTTTATGTGCTTCTCACCTTTGTCTGAATAAGTCACCCTTTAGTTAGGTCTCAATGTATATTTTGGGAATGAACCAATGAAAAGATATGATTACAAAAGTTGTTGTGACCCTTCAATACCATAATAAAATGCCAATGGAGTCCTTTTTATACTGCACAACTTCTAGTAATATTTGTCAGATGAAACTGGAAATATTTAAAATTTATATATATTATGACACAAATATAATGATAATAACAATTTTTCAAGGTTGCAACATATCTTACAGTTTCATATAAGTAGGGAAAAAAATCAAAAACACTAAATGACTAAAAGTGGCCATAAAGTTAAATACTGTGTACGGAACTCCTATTATTGTTTGAGTCTGAGTGGAATCCTTCTAGTAAAAGGAATCTGTCGCCAGGTTTTTGCTACTTGATCTGAAAGCAGTATAATGTAGAATAAGAGTCCCTGATTCCATCGATGTATCGCTTAGTTTACTGGATGCAGCAGTTGTAACGTAATCAGAGTTCACAGCTCAGAAAGCTTCCCCCTGCCACACTTCAGCTTTCTATGTACATTGCCTATTGATAGTGAGCTGCTATGAGTGCTTGGGGTGGAGTTGGACCAGCAGGCACGTGAGCTGTAGTCTGGGCTGCCATAATCTTCTGCTGATAAAACGCTTATTGTATTGAAACAACAGCACCTAGCCTAATAAGTGACACATCCCTGAAATCAGTTTCTCAGCCCCTATTTCATGCTTTCCTCAGAATACATTGAAAAAACGTTTGGACAGATTCCCTATAAGGCCCTAATACACATTAGATAGTTGTTGGCCAAATGATCATTCATATGATAACTATCTCTTCCATGCTCCCATACCCAGAAACACTTAGCTCTCTTCTCCAACATCATCGTGTGGAAGTTGGGAGACTGTTGTGTGACTTTAATCTGATTTGTACTGGGTATTTTAGACAATATTAGACAATAGTTAATACAGACGTCTCCTGACGAAGCCACTTCCTGGCGAAACACGCATCGAGGCTACCATACATCCCCTGCATTCCTGTCTACGCCGCCATAGATTGCACTAGCATGACTCAAGGTAATGGAGATTCAATGTTACTAACTCTGAATCGATGACTAACATATATATGTCTATATTGCGCTTATAGTCTTAAGTTGAATTAATTCATTCATAGAGTGCAGCAATTGAGACTATAGTCCATTATAATGCACTTCAATCTCCAATACCAAGTCACATATCCCCTATAGGGAGAGCTATCGCATATTATAT
The DNA here is from genome assembly GCF_046119375.1 of Phyllobates terribilis. Lineage (NCBI taxonomy): Eukaryota > Metazoa > Chordata > Amphibia > Anura > Dendrobatidae > Phyllobates > Phyllobates terribilis. The sequence continues at coordinate 1,120,228,120 of NW_027362761.1, read as the reverse complement.
TATTTTACTTCATTGATGGACTCTCTCTGGGGGATATTGACCAAATATCTTCCGGTTGGGTCGATGCTTAGGATATTTATTAATTAAGCCCTGAGACACACATATATGTTACCTCGGTCTTTTTCTAATTCCTTTCTATTATCTGGCTGGCAGCAAATATTAACACCCATTATTCACTGAATGCTATATGAGGGATGTAAGTCTCTTAGCAGGGATTTTTCTACTCTACTCTGCTTTTTCTCTTCAGCTGTCCCCTCCCCCCATATCTTTCCCCTATTTATATTGTAAACATTTTTGTGTATTATATGAATTTTTCTTCAATAAAGTACATATTTTTATGATTAAAATCCCTTTTGTGTTATTTTGGAGATAACTTATAGGTATATTGAGGTACTCACTCCTATTTAGTGGTCTCTCCTTTCAGGCATAAACTTCCTCTCCAAATATGTTTTTTCTGCTGGTTGTAATAGTTAATACAGAACCTGACAATCCATTGATTCTCAGAATTGTTTGTTTATTTATTTATTAATGGCAGTCCAAAAATCAAATTGTTACACATTGTAGCAGAGACGCCGTTCCCCTCACCGCCGCCGTCCCGGTCCGGCTTCTTCCTGCTCCCCTCCTGCTGCTGCTGTGGTGAGCACCGCTCGCAGATTCCCGGGCACTGTGCTTAGGGCGCGCGCGCTCCCTCCCTCTTAAAGGGGCCGCGCGCGCCGTCCAAAAGAGTCCCCGGCAAATGGCTGGAGGACTTCACCATTATAAGGCACCTCCTCCAAAATGGAGGTGCCTGTGCAAGCTTGTTGTTTTGTGTGCTAACACTTTCTTCAGCCCTCAGGTCCCGCTGCCTGTCAGCTTTGCCCGCCAGTCTGTCTAACAGTCCTGCCCACCAGTCTGTCTAACAGTCCTGCCCGCCAGTCTGTCTATCAGCCATGCCCACCAGTCTGCCTACCTGGAGCACCTGCCAGTTACCTGCCGTGCCGCCAGCCTGCCTACCCGGAGCACCTGCCAGTTACCTGCCGTGCCCGCTAGTCCACCTACCTGGAGCATCTGTCAGTTACCTGCCATGCCCGCTAGCTTGCCTACCCAGAGCACCTGTCTGGCTATCCACTGTACCTGCCTGCTTGCCTATCCGGAGCACCTGTCTGGCCATCAGCCGTACCTGCCTGCTTATCTACCCGGATAACCCACCAGCCTTCCTGCCATTCTCATCCGCTGTACCGGTCAGCTTCTGTCATCTGACCCGTGGGAGTCACCTGCTCTCACACAAGGTCAGTCCCAGAGTGGCACCTGGTTCACCTGCCCGGTCCCTCCCTGGTTCATGGAGTCGACTAAGCCACCATGTGACCTGGGTCAGTCCGAGTAGGCACTTAGTTACGTCCCTCTGGTGCCTCCTTGCACTGAAGCACAGAGATTCCACCACCCGGACCCGTAACACGCATGTAAGTGGAGCACGTTGTTCATGGACCCACTGTGCCATGGGGCCAGGCTTGCCTAGGAGAGGCATAGCTAAGCACCTACTGGGTGTTCACTGGAGTTTTTGATGGTGGAGGCAACCCTAGGCAGTCCCCGGTACTGCAGTTGCTGTCCCATGCAGTCAGATATGCAGACACGGATATGAACTCGAGCTCCGTTCAGACTACTAGGTTCTGGATCCTCTGCAGAACAGTTACTGACAAGAATATGGACTCGGCTCCGTTCAAACTACTGGTTTCAGGATCCTCGGACATAATGATTATAGACACGGAGTCTCAGACAGGGCTGATTCAGAGACTGATAGGACAATCTGGATACATGGAATACTCGGATAGGCACACATTCAGACACAGGTCTCGGATACTGGTTCAGTACCACCAGAGCGGCTTCAGGGTTCAGGTGCCACCGGTGAGGCTTTAGGGTTTGGGTACTGACCACGCAAGAACCAGGGACTTTGGGTTCAGGACTGGCCATGTAAGGAACAGGGATTCCGGGTTCAGGGCTGGCCCTCACGGACCAGGAACTCAGGCTCAGGACACTGGGCAGACAGGGACCATGGAACCTAACAACTCACTTGGATAACACCTCACTCTTTAATGACTTAATGTTGCTTCGGTACCTCCCTATTGGGGAGGGTGCCCTTTATACAAGATGCTTCCCAACTATTGGCTGGGAGCCATCTTGCACGTGCGTGCTGGCCCCTTAAGAAAAGGGCAGCATGCGCACTAGACACTCCGCCGAGTACACCGAGAACCAGGAATCAGGGAGAACGCTGAGGAATATGCCGTGCAGCTGGGGAGGTGAGTATGTCGGTGTCTCTGCATGGAGGAGGAATGGGGGTTGTGACGCCTCTACTCGAAAGCCCTTTTCTTTACCCTGGGAGATGGGGGACTCGGAGTCGGGTCCTGTGATGGAGAGATGGGGTGCAGCCGTGGCCCAGATCCGCTCCGTGCCCAGGGCCGTCACATTAAAAGAAGGATGGTACGGTCTTATCTGGGTTGAGTGGCTGATTTCGACTACGCCACCTGTGGCACCTGGTGAAGGCCACCAGCGCTGCTGCAGTCCACTGAGGCCTGGTGTTAGGGCAGCCGGCGTTGTTACTACTCCCCACAGGCGGAGCAAGGCCTCAGGGCAGAGGGACAGGATGACGGGGGTAGTAGTCTAGAAAGTCTGCGTAGTGCGGTGTAGCGCAGAATAAAAAAAGTCCGGAGGCCATAGGGGTGAACTTCCAAGGCTTTTCTCACACAAGAGATGGCAGAAGGAAGGTGACTCCCTGCTCCTCGCGGAGTTCTGCGGCCACCAGAGACGAAGGGGGTCCGACAACCTCCGAGTAAGTCCAGTGTTCAATCAGGACCCCTCACCAGAGTGTTCCTAAACTACAGACTAAGTGCTTTCCTGTCTGTGTGTAAATAGGCCGGGTCTCCCTCTGAACTCCTCTCAGAAAAAGGGCACGGGTGGCAGCTCCGCTCCTTCCGATACCCGGTGGCATCCTCAGGGCCTACCGGGCTTCCCCGACCAGGACATGGAGTAGCAAGGTCAGGTGTCGGGTGCCGGTACCCCTCTTGCAGCCGGAATCCCTCTGAATAGATCAGGTTGGCGAGGACAGGTGGCGTATACCGCTCCGTCTGCATCCTCCCAGGGATCCATTTGCGGTGGAGCTACACTCCTAAGCTCCAGGCCTTCTTGGTCGTGGTCCTTGACCTGGTTGAGACATTCATTGTCTACAACCTGCCCCTTGACCCAAGGCCAAGGTACGGGGGCTGTGTCTCCATCCGCTGCAGGTCCACACAGGATCCACGTTCAGGGTGGGAGATCACAGTAATTCACAGTTCAAAGACCCGCAACCAAAAAATGGCTTTTTATTAAATATGAAATTTAAAGTGTCACTAAAATGTGATTCCTCCACCCTCGCCCACTAAATGGTTCCCCTAACTCTTGGTTCCCCAGTCTCCCTGTAACCAGGAGGGCAGCACTTAGTGCATTCTAGCCCCCTCTGGTGGAGAAATGTGGTGTTGGATGTGGAGGTGGAGTCCTGGCCATCACACTGTTCTTACCTCAGAGGAGGAACACTTCACTCCATTAAAGAAGTGCAGCATCCATGTGGCGGTCGAACCCTCAGGGGCGCCACAGGGTCATGCGGGAACACCAGCAGTGGTGTTACACAAATTATAATGTTTCTATTTCAGCCTAACCATCTTTAGGAAATTGGTCAGAACAGATACAGGTGTAATGCAGGTGCCGGAATGCAACGCACAGAGACACAAGGCAAGGACAGTCGGAGATGATTATAAACAGTTTATGTACAGTACAGACCAAAAGTTTGGACACCCCTTCTCATTTAAAGATTTTTCTGTATTTTCATGACTATAAAAATTGTACATTCACACTGAAGGCATCAAAACTATGAATTAACACATGTGGAATTATATACTTAACAAAAAAGTGTGAAACAACTGAAAATATGTGTTATATTCTAGGTTCTTCAAAGTAGCCACCTTTTGCTTTGATGACTGCTTTGCACACTCTTGGCATTCTCTTGATGAGCTTCAAGAGGTAGTCACCGGAAATGGTCTTCCAACAATCTTGAAGGAGTTCCCAGAGATGCTTAGCACTTGTTAGCCCTTTTGCCTTCACTCTGCGGTCCAGCTCACCCCAAACTATGTTGATTGGGTTCAGGTCTGGTGACTGTGGAGGCCAGGTCATCTGGCGTAGCACCCCATCACTCTCCCTCTTGGTCAAATAGCCCTTACACAGTCTGGAGGTGTGTTTGGGGTCATTGTCCTGTTGAAAAATAAATGATGGTCCAACTAAACGCAAACCGGATGGAATAGCATGCCGCTGCAAGATGCTGTGGTAGCCATGCTGGTTCAGTATGCCTTCAATTTTGAATAAATCCCCAAATAGTGTAACCAGCAAAGCACCCCCACACCATCACACCTCCTCCTCCATGCTTCACGGTGGGAACCAGGCATGTAGAGTCCATCAGTTCACCTTTTCTGCGTCGCACAAAGACATGGTGGTTGGAACCAAAGATCTCAAATTTGGACTCATCAGACCAAAGCACAGATTTCCACTGGTCTGATGTCCATTCCTTGTGTTCTTTATGTGTCACCCCAGGCCTGGATGCCAAAAATATTAAAGGCTGTGTCTGAGAGCAGGAGGGAGGTTCCCTGGTCAGGGACCATTAGCATGCAGCAACTCCTGTCCCAGGCCAGTAGGGGGAGCAGGCTGCCCCTATAAAAGCTGGAACTGGGGCAGGGTTAGGGAGACCAGAACCCACTTCTGAAGTGTCCAGAAGGGTTCTCAGAGAAGAGGGACAGGTCAGCAGCAGCTGAGGAGTCCATGAGGCAGAGGAGAGACTTCGAGCCAGGGACAGAGGCGACGAGACCCGGTCCTGGCTGAGAGAATCACCACCGGACATTGGGGTCCGAGGCTGTCAGGGTTGCAAGCCCAGCAGCAGAGAACCAACCTGCGAGGGATTTCAGGTCCCTTGGCCTAAGAAGCCTGGAGGCTCCGCCACACAGAGGGACCAGTACAGCAAGGAGAAGCAAAAGGTACCCAAGGCCTGAGTCGCAAGCCATACAGGCAAAGTACACGGCCAGCTCAGGGACGTGGGCTATTACACTACGAAAAGGGGGATAGTCAGCAAGAGCATAGAGAGAGAACGGTAGGCCTACACACTCACCCTGACCAGTGGGGCTCGCCTGAATGCTCTCAGATACCCAGGCCCATTCCTAACCGGTACTCCTGTTGGGTCAGTAATAACATCTGCAATAAAGACCCTGGACTGTTTGAAGCGGACTCTGAACTCTTACTATTGCAGCCTGCACTATCACCCCCAGCATTCACCTACACTGCCCTGAGGCTACACTCTTCCCGTGGGGAGTTGTCCTACCCCTGTGCTGCACACCAACACCAGCCTCAGTGGTCTGCCTCGCAGCGGCGGTTATCTCTGACCGCAATCCACAGGTGGCGTAGTCGGACATTCAAAACACTGATAAATAGACTGCCACAATTTGGACTGACCACCCTGAGCTACGGGATCGGGTTGCCACTACTACCCCCAGCATCACATAGAAGCCCGGTTCCGGGTGCCCCTCGGCCCAGGGGGTGAGTCAGCTTTGGCGTAGTCGGCAGGATTGTGACCAACCCACCACAAACGGGTATTGCGTGCCTTAAAAAGACTTTATACTTACCTGAGTGAAGTTTCCCGCCATTCCGGGCCATTTCCCGCCAATCGGAGCCGTTTCCCGCAATCGGGCGCCATCTTCGGGACGCCGCGCGGGAAGAAGAGCAGCGTGGACGTCAAAACCACGCGAGACCTGAAGCCCTGCCCCACGCTGAGACGCTGCGCAAGGTCCTGGAAGTAGATCCAGCGGACGCCGACGTCATCACCGAGCGACGCAAGGTCCTCGCCTAGAGCATCGCGAGCGGAGCTGTGGCCTACAGAAGAGGATCGCCGGAAGGTAGGCCACGGTTAACTAGGGGGGAGGAAGATGTCGGACGCGGAGGGACCCTCTACCACCAGCGTAGCCGCTGCAGCTGTGATGCCGTTTTCCTTGCCCTATATCCCCGGAGCGGCCTGGCTGCCACAGTATGCCGGCGAGTCGCATACCTTGGGCGACTTTAAAGAAAGGCTGTATAGCCTGTTCAAAGTTTACCCCCTGACACTTGGGTACTAACGTGATTGAAAATTGTCTTTCAGAAGTGATTGTAATTTTGCAGCAGGTGGCGATGAATGCGAGCTCCAGCCAACAGAGGGTCCTCCAGAAGGAGATAAGAGCCCTGATGAGACGGCAACAGGTAGAACTGTCTGGTGGTGAGATCGGTAGCGTGAGGATGAGCGACCCGTTCCTCATTGCCATGCCTCCCAAAAGTGAAATGATGATCTGGTGTAGGACTGCAATCGGGTTAAGAGGGAGAGACTACCAAGCCATGGTAGAACCCGTCCGGATCTTAAACATTGGGGAAAGGGAAGTACACTTGCCCCGGTACGCTACACTAGCCAAATTGTATACTGTTGAACACAATGCTGTCAGGGCCGTGGAACCCTTGCCTCTATCTCCCCAGGCGGAGGGTAATGGCTCCCAGAAACCTAAGGAGGACTGGTGCCAGAAACTCCACGTGTGTGCTGACTCCACTCCCTTGCACCAAAAACAAGGAGTCTACCGGGTGGTTCAGGAGTACGAGAGAATCTTTAGTAAGCACCCGCTAGACTTCGGCAGGGTGAAAGAGGTAGAACACCACATCCCCACGGGGAGCCACCCACCAATAAAAGAGAGATACAGACCTGTACCCCCTGCACATTATCAGAACGCAAAGAGAACGCATGCTGAGAGAAATGAAAGAAGCTGGGGTCATTAGAGACAGCTGTAGCCCCTGGGCAGCCCCCTTGGTTCTGGTAAAAAAGAAAGACGGTACCATGAGAATGTGCGTGGACGATAGACAAATCAATCGTATCACCCATAAAGACGCGTACCCGTTACCAAGGATAGAGGAGTCTTTAGCCGTACTAAAATCAGCTAATTTCTTCTCTACTTTGGACCTTACTAGCGGGTACTGGCAGGTTCCTGTGGCAGAGGCTGATAAGGAGAAGACCGCCTTCACCACCCCGATGGGATTGAGTGAATTCAACTGTATGCCATTCGGGCTCTGCAATGCACCCGGGACCTTCCAGAGGCTGATGGAATGCTGTCTAGGGCACAGAAACTTTGAGACGGTCCTACTTTACCTGGACGACGTGATTGTCTATTCAAAGACTTATGAGGACCATCTAAAGCACCTGGTCGAGGTGTTCGAGGCCCTGGCAGGCTTTGGCATGAAAGTGAAACCCTCCAAGTGCCATCTGTTAAAGCTGAAGGTACAGTACCTGGGGCACGTGGTGAGTGCAGAGGGAGTAGCCCCCGACCCCGACAAGGTTACAGCCATCAAGAGCTGGCCAAGCCCCTCTAACATCAAAGAAGTGAGGCAATTCCTCGGGTTGGTAGGCTACTACTGAAGGTTCATCCCCGGCTTCACTAAGATGGCAGCTCCAATGCAGGACCTCCTGATAGGTCAGTCTAAATCCAGAAGTCACAAGCCACCCTTCAAGTGGGACAAGCCGGAAGAGGAGTCCTTCCGCCAGTTGAAGATGGCCCTCACGGGGGATGAGATCCTGGCCTACCCCGATTATGGCCAGCCTTTTATCCTCCACACAGACGCCAGTAATGTGGGGCTAGGAGCCGTACTGTCCCAAAACCAACAGGGCAGAGAAAGGGTGATCGCGTACGCCAGCCGGAAGCTGAGGCCCACTGAAAGGAACCCGGAGAATTACAGCTCCATCAAGCTAGAATTCTTGGCAGTGGTGTGGGCCATCACAGAACTGGTTGAAACATTACCTGGCCTCTGCAAAGTTCACTGTGTACACGGACAACAACCCATTGACACACCTGGACAATGCAAGACTTGGTACCCTAGAACAGCGGTGGATGGCCCGGCTATCAAATTATGACTTCACAATCAAATACCGGGCAGGCAGAACCAACGCCAACGCAGACGCCCTATCAAGAATGCCCCACCTACCCGAAGGAGAAGAAGACTCGGAAGAGCTGGAGGAAGTAGAGCTCCCTGCGTTCCACCGGTATGGGGCCACTCAGCATTCTCACCGGGTAAGAGACAAAGACCTAACCACCGTCATGATCAACCCCTCACCCCACCACGGCTGGGCTGAAACACAAGATAGTGACCCTGTAGTTCGCCTGGTGAAAGACCTGTTAACCCAGGCAGACGCTAGCCTTGGCCCGGACACTCCAGAGAAAGCCAAGCAGTTATGGAAGGAGAAAAGCAGGCTATTCCTCTACGAAGGTAAGCTGTGCAGAAGGCTTGTCAACCACCGGACGCACGAGCTGACCTGGCAGGTAGTGGTCCCGAGACGGGATGCAGCAATGGTCCTGGAGGCCTACCATGACAGAGCGAGACACTACGGGTGGAAGAAACTGGAGTTCCTACTGAGAGAGCGGTTCTACTGGGTCGGTATGAGAGGGGCCATATAGAAGTGGTGCAGGGACTGCGGCCCATGTCACCTCTGAAGGAACGACCGTACCAGACAGAAGACACCCTTGAGGCCCATTGTCACCAGGCAGCCTCTTGAGCTGGTAGCTCTGGACCATGTGAAGTTGGCTCCAAGCCGGTCCGGCTACAGCTATGCCCTCACGATTGTGGACCATTACTCCCGGTTCTTGATGGTGGTCCCGGTTAAAGACTTGACAGCCCAAACAGCGGCCAGAGCCTTCCAGCAACACTTCTGCCGTCCACACGGGTATCCGGAACAGGTCTTGACAGATCAAGGTCCAGCGTTTGAGGCGGAAGTCTTCCAGGAGTTCTGCAACCTCTACGGCTGTAGGAAGATTCGGACAACGCCTTACCACCCGCAAACCAACGGGCTGTGTGAGAAAATGAATAATATCGTCATTGATCTCCTCAAGATGTTGCCCCTGCAAGAACGTAGCCTGTGGCCGGAGAAGCTGCCAGACCTGATAGACTTGTACAACCATATCCCGGTGAATGCTACCAACTGCACCCCGGCTTACCTGATGCGAGCAAGACCAGGTAAGCTGCCTATGGACCTGGAGATGGGAGTCCTGACACCCAAGGACAGCTCCCCAGATGCGGACTGGGATACGGAACGGCGGCTACAGTACAAGAAGGTACAGGAGAGTGTGGAGAGGAGTCTGGCTCAAGCGAGAGAAAAACAAGAGAGGCTCTACAACCAACACGCCCCTGCTGGTCCCCTGGAACCTGGTGAGCAGGTCCTGAAGCGGAAGAGAAGGCTTCACAAGCTAGATGACCAGTGGGAGAGTGACCCGTACACAGTATTGCCGTCCAACCACGACAACCCGAAGGTATGTGTAACTACCAAGGATGGAGGAGAAACCACTAGCACTGTCTCCAGAGACCACCTAAAACAGTGCCCCGAGCAACTGCAGAGTCCAAGTGAAGATCAAGATGACCTTGAGCCCACAGAGGACAAGGAAGAAATGGTCAGCACCGTTCTCAGAGAGTTCCCCTGGTCCTGGACTCGGATAAACGATGCCATAGTGGTACCCGTCCTACACTTCCTTCAACCTACCCAGCAGGAGCCTACAGGAGAGCAGGAAGAACAAGAGGAACAAGCAGCCCCGGAGGCAGAAGAACCCATGCCAGCAGCCCAGGAGAGTCAACCCTCTGCTGACAGTGAGCCTGCCATGCCTGCGGTAAGCCAAAGGACCCGCAGACAGCTGCCTGCCCTGCCTGTAAACCCAGCTAGTAGCTGTACCCTAAATGCTAGTGGGGAAAGCCAGGTTAGACCAGCACCAGACAGTGGGTTACGCAGGTCAACCCGGAGCACTAGGGGTCAAGTACCAGCTCGCTGGAAAATCTAAAAGTAAAGTATGTAATGTTTTATACTTGTTACCTGGTTATTAATACTGTTTTCCCAGTTTTTCCTAGTTCAATGGACTGACAGATCATGGACACTGAATGGCCGGAATTGTCTTGTAGATAGTTGCACGTGGTGCCCTCTTGTGAAGATGGCCACAGAAGAAAAACCTGTCCGGCGTGGCTCCCTTGTGGCCCAAAGTAGTTAGCTCGGCCTTGTCGCCACGCCCAAGGCCAGTAACTTGGTGTTTAAGGAGACAGGTCCCCGCACCGTTCAAAAACTTTGCCTTATTGGGTGATATAGACACCCGGTCGCGGAAGCGCCGTGGCCTTAAGGATGAAATGTACTTGTATATATGTTATGCTATTGTTTATACCCTGTATTTGTGTTTCCTGTTTAGTCCCGGAGTACTAGATTTTACTAGGGGGGAATGTGTCACCCCAGGCCTGGATGCCACAAATATTAAAGGCTGTGTCTGAGAGCAGGAGGGAGGTTCCCTGGTCAGGGACCATTAGCATGCAGCACCTCCTGTCCCAGGCCAGTAGGGGGATCAGGCTGCCCCTATAAAAGCTGGAACTGGGGCAGGGTTAGGGAGACCAGAACCCACTTCTGAAGTGTCCAGAAGGGTTCTCAGAGAAGAGGGACAGGTCAGCAGCAGTTGAGGAGTCCGTGAGGCAGAGGAGAGACTTCGAGCCAGGGACAGAGGCGAAGAGAGCCGGTCCTGGCTGAGAGAATCACCACCGGACATTGGGGTCCGAGGCTGTCAGGGTTGCAAGCCCAGCAGCAGAGAACCAACCTGCGAGGGATTTCAGGTCCCTTGGCCTAAGAAGCCTGGAGGCTCCGCCACACAGAGGGACCAGTACAGCAAGGAGAAGCAAAAGGTACCCAAGGCCCGAGTCGCCAGCCATACAGGCAAAGTACACGGCCAGCTCAGGGACGTGGGCTATTACACCACGAAAAGGGGGATAGTCAGCAAGAGCATAGAGAGAGAACGGTAGGCCTACACACTCACCCTGACCAGTGGGGCTCGCCCGAATGCTCTCAGATACCCAGGCCCATTCCTAATCGGTACTCCTGTTGGGTCAGTAATAACATCTGCAATAAAGACCCTGGACTGTTTGAAGCGGACTCTGAACCCTTACTATTGCGGCCTGCACCATCACCCCCAGCATTCACCTACACTGCCCTGAGGCTACACTCTTCCCGTGGGGAGTTGTCCTACCCCTGTGCTGCACACCAACACCAGCCTCAGTGGTCTGCCTCGCAGCGGCGGTTATCTCTGACCGCAATCCACGGGTGGCATAGTCGGACATTCAAAACACTGATAAATAGACTGCCACAAATTGGACTGACCACCCTGAGCCACGGGATCGGGTTGCCACTACCAGCATCGCATAGAAGCCCGGTTCCGGGTGCCCCACGGCCCAGGGGGTGAGTCATTTAGCCCAAACAAGTCTCTTCTGCTTGTTGCCTGTCCTTAGCAGTGGTTTCCTAGCAGCTATTTTACCATGAAGGCCTGCTGCACAAAGCCTCCTCTTAACAGTTGTTGCAGAGATGTGTTTGCTGCAAGAACTCTGTGTGGCATTAACCTGGTCTCTAATCTGAGCTGCTGTTAACCTGCGATTTCTGAGGCTGGTGACTCGGATAAACTTAACCTCAGAAGCAGAGGTGATTCTAGGTCTTCCTTTCCTGGCGCGGTCCTCATGTGAGCCAGTTTCTTTGTAGCGCTTGATGGTTTTTGCAACTGAACTTGGGGACACTTTCAAAGTTTTCCCAATTTTTCGCACTGACTGACCTTCATTTCTTAAAGTAATGATGGCCACTCGTTTTTCTTTACTTAGCTGCTTTCTTCTTGCCATAATTCAAATTCTAACAGTCTATTCAGAAGGACTATCAGCTGTGTATCCACCAGATGTCTGCACAACACAACTGATGGTCCCAACCCCATTTGTAAGGCAAGAAATCCCACTTATTAAACCTGACAGGGCACACCTATGCAGTAAAAACCATTTCCGGTGACTACCTCTTGAAGCTTATCAAGAGAATGCCAAGAGTGTGCAAAGCAGTCAACAAAGCAAAAGGTGGCTATTTTGAAGAACCTAGAATATAAAACATATTTTCAGTTGTTTCACACTTTTTTGTTAAGTATATAATTCCACATGTGTTAATTCATAGTTTTGATGCCTTCAGTGTGAATGTACAATTTTCATAGTCGTGAAAATACAGAAAAATCTTTAAATGAGAAGGTGTGTCCAAACTTTTGTTCTGTACTGTATATATAAAACAGGTATTCTGAACAAGGGGATAACAACAAGGGTATTGAACAGTAATTTGAAATATTAGTAAAATACAAAGTCTCTCAAAGTAATGTGGTGCACCCAGTCAGGGGAGTCACCACGTCAGTTCTTTATCTCTGTATATGGCCCTAGCGGGGGTCACCGGTTATTCCTGCTAGGCCGCAAGTCTTTTCTGGACAAAATCAATTAGAGCAAGTTTAGCTTCTTCCGCTCCAACTGTTCCCCTCCCAGCCTGAGTACCTATACCCAACTGGCCCCGGTACCATGAGTGAACAGTAGAAGTGACGGCCCTGTTCACTTATGCAGCTCCTCTGCTTTCACTGGCGTGACTTTCCTGGCTCAGCAGTCTCCCAACTCCTCTCTTCCTGGCCGTTGGAGGCAGTCTCTCAAGCCGTGGATAGGGGGGTCCAGACCTCTTCTGTCGGCGGGCGACGTCGGGTTCCGTGAACTCACTCAGCATCGCAAGCAGGTTCCGACTCTCTTCAGTAGGCACAGCACTCGAGTCACATCAGTGAGGGATCCGGAGCTCATTCACCGGTGCCTGGCTGTGGCACCTCGCAGGCCTCCACCTTAGACCTGCCACGCGGGGCTTCTCAACACGTAGGGAGCATGTCTGCTCCTCTCTGCTGCTTGGTGCCAAAAACCCCTCAGGCTTGACGCACTGGCCTCTTGTACCTTGGAACTCCTTCCTGGAAGTCACCTGACTGGGTCCAGCGTCTAAATCTGCTCCCCCTTCAACTTCTCTTGTACATCTCGGTTCCGCATGACTGTGCCTGATCAGCAGATGGCAATCTCTCTCTATCTTTGAAGCACCCTGTAAGAATCCTCTTAGAGGCCCTTTTGTCTCCATTATACAGGGAAGAGAAAGAGCCACGGTATGTGAGCAATAAGTATTGCTGGGGTATATGACCTATGTTAGGAAGTGGAGAAGCAGTACCATTTACCTCGGACAGATATCTCCCCCAATCTACTGAGTGTGGAGAGGCACTCAATATAGTGTACATGCACACCTCGTTCAACCGAGCATGCATGTGATTCAGCAGAGAGTAGAGAAAATGCAACTGACAATGCTAGAGACAATTGAGTATATCCATTATGCCTAACCCTTCTTTTTCCAAATATTTACTTTCGGAGGAGAGTTGGGACAGTCTAATAAACAATAAATGATTTGCCACTCTTGCTAAAATTGGCAGATTTGACTGATATCCATCTAAGGTGTACGGGTGACCTTTAGAGATGAGTGTATTCATTAAAGTGAATTTGAATTCTCTTCAAATTTTTCCAAAAAAACATATTCTTCAAAATTCAGAATTTTTGCAATTTACCCATCACGAATTCAGCCAAATAGGTGCCAACTGGCCACCATTTTACTAAACCATAGAAAGCAAGGAAAAGGTGTAGCAGATAAAAAAGAATACTCACCTCATCACTCACCTGTCCACTGCCACAACCCTCTGTCCAGTATTCCATGTTTCTTTTCATATTCTTACGTCACGCACATCTTCTTTGCACTGTTTTGTTGTGGGCCGCAGCCTCCAGCTGACTAGGGCTCTGATGTTCCTGCACGTCTTGACATCATGGTGCACGTTGTGATCTCACGAAGGGTACCTTGAGTGAAGCAGGCCAAAGATGACCCCAAAACATAACAAGGAACATTCAATTCACATCAAATAACTTCAATGTGAATCGAATTTCCCTGATAATTTGTGCTATTTAGTGAATTCAATCACGGACGAGTGCAATCAGATAAGAAAATCGAATTGCACTTTGACTAGCGTTAGTCAATGATTCTGTGTTCATCTATGCTATTTTGCTCAGCTCGGATCAGACTGAGAAAAAAAATCACAGCATGCTGCGAGTGGCCAAGTATATCGGACGAGACTTGGCAATGCAAGTCAATAAGTGCGAAAAAAAAATCGCACGCAACACAGACCATGCACCCATCTCATAGGAAACCCAACATTTCTTCAGCCGAGCACAGTAAATTAACAGCGTGAACTGTCAGAATACAATAGATATATAGAAAGAATAAAATAAAAAAAAATTCTTAACCAGCTGAGGGAAAGTGGACAGCTGAGAGCTGTATGCTTACATGGATCATCTGAACACAGTTTAGCTCTTTGGGAAAATACAAGTTTATTACTGCAGTAGAGTTGTGTAGGCATGTCATCAAATTGCAAAGTCTAGATGATACTAGATGTTAGTTTCATACCAGGGTTCCTTAGATCCACCAGAATAGATGATTCTAAGAGCATACCCTCCTATACAGATCCAGTAAACTGTGACTGGTCATTACATGTGAGATACCGGTCAAGTCCCTGCAGTGTGATATTGTTTTATTCTGAAAGCAAGAAAGAAAAATACATTTCTTAGACATTCATTATTTTTAGATCTTTTAGATTATATTTATGTTCTTGGCATTTTCTATTGTAGTCAATTTGTATTTTTATATGAAAGCAGAAATCATTATAGAAGTACAAAGTATTTCATTAATGTGATTGCTTTAAACATTTCTCCTAAATAACATTATTTGCTGAACCATTGCTATTTCATTATCCTCCAAACTGCATGCATAGGGATTATTTATTATAAACTGTGTCCTTTATGGATAAGAGGTGAATCATCTCTAAAACAAAGCTCGATCATCCAGAGACTAGCAATTGTAACTAATGGGGTGTGATGCTTTATGATATATATTATTGCTCATTTGGGAATAAATGACTTATTTCATTTAGATGTAAAATTAGTCAAAGTAAAAGATTTAAATAAATAGGTTGTGTGCGGTATGAGACGACTAATGTTCTTCTGCTAGATGGTAAAGCTACCAGCCAACCTAAAAGAAAGATTCAAAATGGCTGGGATATATGTATGCATAATTATAGCAACATTTTAAATGAGTAATCTGCATTTTGTACAGTGTTAATATATTTTTTAAAGGGAATCTGTCACCAGGATTTTGCTACCTAATCTGAAAGCAGTATAATATAGGGGCAGAGACCCTGATTCCAGTGATGTGTCATTTGCTGGGCTTCTTGCTGAAGTTTTTGTACAATCACTGTTTTATTAGCAGGACATTATCACTAAAGGTCTAGTAAATCTGCTGCAATGAGCTCTGTATAAACTTACCCCTACCATTGATTGGCAACTTTCTTCCTCTGGACAGAAAGCTGTCAATCATTAGAGTGGACAGGGTTATACAGAGCTCAGCATTCTGAAAACCAGTAGATCTGCAGCAAATAAAACAGTTTTTAATCAAAATTGCAGCAAGGAGCCAAGTAAGTGATACATTGCTGGAATCAGGGTCTCTGCCCCTACATTATGGTGCTCTCAGATGGTGCAACAAAAACTTGGTGACAGATTCTTTTTCAATTTAATGAGAGTTATTTTTCATGAAAGAAATAATTAGGCTTAAAAAAATAATATATAGTTGTTGACGCGCCCCCGGGGCCGTGGGGTACTCGGCAGCCGGGCCTATGGATGCTCGTGGGGGATATCACGGTGGCTGGCGCGGTCCGTGGCCCAGGGTGGTCAACCAAAAAGGGGTATTGTAACTTGGATAGGAAAAATAAAATAAATAGTTTGTGACGCCACCTGTGGTACCTGGTAAGGATTACCAGCGCTGCTACAGACCTCCGGGGGGTGATGGGATGGCAGCTGAGGTGTTTCTGCTCCCCACAGGCGGAGCGGGCCCCCGAGGCAGTATGGAGTTTGATGGTGGGTGGTGATGCTGAGACTTGTAGTGCAGGTGGTAGTGATGGCGCAGCTGAAATAATGGACGGAGGCAGTGCGGTGCAGTCATCCAAGTCTTTACTCACAGTTCTCATGTACGTTCCACTGATACACTGCGCGGGTGCCAGCCTCCCACGTCGCGCTGCAGACTGGGGATTCAGCTCTTCCTCAGGTAGGTTAGGAGCACCTGACGGAACCCCGCTTTCTTATGTTCCTCTCTAGACCAACTTCACGCTGGGTCTTCTCCCTCCTGCCCTTCCCCACTCACAGTCCCGCTTGGATGCTCTGAAGTCCCTCTGGGCACTTGGAGTTTCCGGACCTGCTGGACCCTCACGGTGACTAGGATGAGGCTTTGGCCACTGCACTATAAAAGCCAGAAGCCTCCGGTTTTTCCAGCCGAGACCTGAAGTAACACGGCTGGTCCAGGGGTCGGCCCCCTTCTTGCGGCCTGATCCCTCTGTCTACTGACAGATTCGGGGCGTATGGGTGCCGTCCTGCACTCGCCGTACCCCCTTGGATCCCTTTGATAGAACGGAGCCTTCCTCCTCTGCTCCCCTCCTGGGCCTCTAGCACTAGGCCCCACTTGTGGGGCAGAGATCCTAAGGAGACTCTGCTCCCAGACTGTCTTCACTGACTGCTCTACTCAACTGACCTACTGAACTGCCACCCTAAGATGTCTTCCCTTTATATACCTCCTATGATGGTGCTCCCCTAAACTGCTTCCTCCACCCACACCCACTACTGGTTCCCCCTACCTTTGGGTTCCCCCCACTCCAGCCAGGGACAGAGCTCAGCAGGTAAACACATTCCATCTTGCCCTTCCTGCCGGCCTGGAGCAGTGTAGTGTTGGATGCAGGTGTTGGGGTTCTGGGCAGTACTCCTTCCTTACCTGAGAGAAGGAGACACCACACCTCTGGGTGAGGTGCAGTACCTCTGTGGCGACTGAACCCTCAGGGGCGCCACATTGTTAGTCAACTTAAAAAAGGCAATCATAATCGGTCTTGTTGCTGGATACTTCGTTTAGTAGGTCCAAAGGGTTGTTCAATCTTTAACCCCCACAAAGGGATTTAGCCTTCATCCATGGGCCCTTTAATTTCATTTGGGTTGTAGAGAGTTGAGGGAACTGGCATAAACAAGCCAGGTCAGAGACATGACCACAATGACAAAATCATAACCAACATCCTAGTCAAGGCATAGCCAAGGTTCACATTCAGAGGGTCATGTAGTCAAATAAAGCTGCGAATCTGCTGCATGGCTTCACAGACATAGCTGAATAGTCCAAATCTAAAGAGAGAGCTAACTGCCTTGGGACCATGAAATGCCCTGTTAGTGGAATATATACAGCATATTTTAGATACATAATGGTAACCAGCCACCTTCCCCATTTTAATCCTAATGTACTGGGCATAAGGGTATCTATATATACATATATATAGACTTCCAACAAATACAGTCATGACCGAAAGTGTTGGCATCCTTGAAATTGTTCCAGAAAATGAAGTATTTCTCCCAGAAAATTGTTGCAATTACGCATGTTTTGTTATACACATGTTTATTTCCTTTGTGATTATTGGAACATCACAAAAAAACATAGAAAAAAGGCAAATTGGACATAATTTCACACTACACCCCAAAAATGGGCTTGACAAAATTGTTGACACCTTTCCAAAATTGTGGGTAAACAACATTGTTTCAAGCATGTGATGCTCGTTTATACTCACCTGTGACAAGTAACAAGTATGGGCAATATGAAAATTACACCTGAAACTAGATAAAAAGGGGAGACGATGACTCAATCTTTGCATTGTGTGTTTGTGAGTGCCACACTAAGCATGGAGAACAGAAAGAGGAGAAGAGAACTGTCTAAGGACTTAAGATCCAAAATTGTTAAAAAATATCAACAATCTCAAGGTTACAAGTCCATCTCCAGAGATCTTAATGTTCCTTGGTCCACAGTGCACAGCATTATCAAGAAGTTTACAACCCATGGCACAATAGATAATCTTCCTGGACATGCACAGCAAAGAAAAATTGATGGAAAGTTGCAACGCAGGATAGTCCAGATGGTGGATAAGCAGCTCCAATCAAGTTTCAAGGAAATTTAAGCTATCCTGCAGGCTCAGGGTGTGTCAGTGTCAGCGCGAACTATCAGTTGACATTTGAATGAAATGAAACGCTATGGCAGAAGACCCAGAGGGACCCCACTGCTGAAACAGAGGCACAAAAAAGCTAGACTTCAGTTTGCCAAAATGTTCATTAGTAAGCCAAAATCCTTCTGGGAAAGCATCTTGTGGACCGATAAAATCAAGATAGAGCTTTTTGGTAAAGCACATCATTCAACTGTTTATGGAAAATGGAATGAGGCCTACAAAGAAAAGGACACAGTACCTACAGTCAAATATGGTGGAGGTTCAAAGATGTTTTGGAGCTATTGTGCTGCCTCTGGCACTAGGTGCTTTGACTGTGTGCAAGGCATCATGAAATCTGAGGATTACCAAAGGATTTTGGGTTGCAATGTAGTGCCCAGTGTCAGAAGGCCAGGTTTGCGTCCTACGTCATGGGGCTTCCAGCAGGACAATGACCACTAACATACTTCAAGAAATCCCCAAATATGAATGGAAACAAGTCTCAGAGAGTTCTGAAGTAGCCAGCAAGGAGTCCGGATCTAAATCTCATTGAATACCTGTGGAGAGATCTTAAAATTGCTATTGGGAAAAGGTGCCTTCACATATGAGAGACCTGGAGAAGTTTCCAAAAAAAGAGTGGTCCAAAATTCCAGTTGATAAATGTAAGAAGCTTGTTGATGGGTATAGGAAGCGATTTATTGCAGTTATTTATTCCAAAGGGTGTGCAACCAAATATTAAGTTGAGGGTGCCAACAATTTTGGCCAGCAAATTCTTGAGGTTTTGTGTGAAATTCTGTCCAATTTGCCTTTTCTTCTCAGCTTTTTTTGTTGTTCCAATACACACAAAGGAAATAAACATGTGAATAACAAAACATGTGTAATTGTCATAATTTTCTGGGAGAAATACTTCATTTTCTGGAACAATTTCAAGGGTGCCAACACTTTTGGCCATGACTGTGTATATAAATATATTTGCTGTAAGTACAATCATTATAGATATTATTTATCTTCATGGTAAATGTGTCTTCTGTAATCACTAAGATGAGGACATTTTTATTCATTTACAGAAGAGGACATAAAGAAAATATTTGTTGGAGAGATGATCGAATCGACCCACGGAGAAAAATTTGCCCAAATAACATTTCCCACACTGCTGAAGCATCGGAGAGCTGGCTAATAAAATTTTAGGTTGCCTCGCGGGCCTCCCCATAATGTCTTGCAGCTATGACATCTAGCAAATTCTCATACTTTGTACAGTCGAGGTCAGTACAGGGGCCATCACAGATCAGTGGTTCCCAGCGGAGCACAGTCTGTACGGCAGAGTCGTTTTCCATTTCCAAAGTCACTGGGTAAGTCTCTCTCTTCCGTAGAGTGTAAGCTCTTATGGTCGGCAAATTTGAATTTCAAAATAAATGCTCCCCTCTACTGGAGACCTTAAGGACGTAGATTCCAATTGGACTCACTGGGGAAAGAGCTATCAAGCTAAATGTTGCAGAATTCTGACACAACTTTTTTTCATGACTTGCAAAATATTTTTTATATGTTTTAGATACTTTTTGCATCTTGTGTGACAAAGAAGCATGACTTAGCTGTAAAGGACTGTGGATCAAAATTTTGGCACAAATTTCTGATACAAAGTAAGCAGGTAATAGGTGGCATAAACATGGTCTAGACAGTGTTAAGATGCGCTAGATTTATAAAACAGCATGGACCAATATGGTAAACCTGGTACGGCTTAAGACTGTATAGTCTAAGTTTGCACTTTCTAAAAGTAAGACTTTATTATTATTTATTATTTATTTATATTTATTTATTATCTTTTGTATGACTTTTACTTCTAAAAAAATCTTATCTGTAACATCTACAAAAATACTTCACATTGGGTACTCAAATGTATAACCAAAATACTAGAAATAGACCCTCCACAGAATGTGGCCTGCGGTTTTTCCCTTTGAAGGGGTTTTCTCATCTTCTTATATGCAGGAGCATGCCTCTCCTCTGCCTTCTGGCTTCCTGGTTGACGGGGGCAGTGCACTCCTGCAGATCGACAATTCAGACCAACATTGTCACAACACAGGTATGAACTGTGCACTCTCCCAGGCTGCTAGCAGATACAGCCTTACCACTGCAGCACATTAAAGCACAGGGGCTAAGGCTGGACAGATATAGCCAGCTTCAGAGTAGGGCAAACAGGTGTGTGCATGCATGTGTGTATTACTTTCCTAGGTAACCAGTCACTTTGAGAAACCACCTTAAAGGGGTTGCCTGGCTTTAGGCTACAAGTCTGCAGTCACTCCATGTGCCTGCAGACTTGTGAATCTTCCCATCCCGTGCACTGCGCACTGTGAGGGTTCTTTTGTGTCGGCTTGATCGCAAGTATGTGATTTGTATACATGGGGTCACATGTAGTGATGAGCGAACATGCTCGGATAAGGGGTTAACTGAGCATGCTCGGGTGTTATCCGAGTATTTTCAGCGTGCTTGTATATTATGTTCAAGTCCCTGCATCTGCATGATTTGCGGCTGTTAGACAGCCTCCACACATGTGAGGATTCCCTAACAAGCATGCAATCCCCGTATGTGTTGAGGCTGTATAATAGCCATAAATCATGCAGACGCAGGGACTCGAATATAATATACGAGCATGCCGAAGATACTCGGATAACACACAAGCATGCTCGGTTTACCCCTTATCCTAGCATGTTCGCTCATCACTAGTCACATGCCAACTAGACGTGTGTGGCCTTGCTCAATACAAGTGAATAGACGTCTAGTCGGAATGTGGCCTGAAGTATGAAAATTGCACACTGGTTCCGGAACCAGAGAATTCTCAAAGCACACAGTGCGCGCGATGTGACTGCAGACTTGTAGCCTAAGGCCGGATAACCCCTTTAAACTTGGCAATGAGCTGCACACTATGAAATTAAAAATAACTCCATTCTCGAAAATGGGGAGAATTTTTTAAAAAGAAGAAAAAAATTGCAAAGTTGCTAGTTTTAACAAAGGGTTTTCCTATTTCAGACATTAATTGCATTTACATCAGTTATGCCAAAAATATCTGGTAGGTGAGGGTCTGCTTGCTCCTTTGTTTCTGTAACTCCTGTACATTTGAATGCAGAGACCAGCTCATCATACATGTGACTCACCTCTGGTTCAACACGTATTCATAGCCGGAGAAAAAAAACATAGCCGGTGGGATAAAAGCAGTCCAGGCTTTATTTAGAAATACATTTAAAGATCCATACAGGAGAAGTTTGGAAATAATGAGTAGAACTGCTTTCACGTTCAAGTGCAATATGCATCTTAGTCATAGCAACTTTGACTTTTATGCTTGGCTCAGTTCTCAATGAGGAGAGGAAAATAAGCTCCTGTCAAACTCCTATGGCGGTAAATGATCTACTCATACATATTAGACGGCCGCCTTCTCCTGTCGAGATTGGCGTTTGGCCATTGTTCATTTGGGCACTATATCATTTTAAGACTCAGCTCCAGGTAACATTTCTTACAAGTAAAGAAAAACTTCAGAAAATACAGCAAATAAAGTTTTCATAATTTACATTACTGATCCTATATTTTTTTTTAAATCTCTTCTTTTCTGTATATATTGCACTTTCAGAGACGCATTACATTTACATTATTTCCTTTTTAATTCGGCAGTGTTTTTATTTGTTATATGAATTATTAGTGTGATTAAAGGCGGCATTTACACAGAAAATTTAAAAAAAAAAAATATCTAGAGTTAGTAAAGTGATATAATGTATTTAGCTCAGCATTAGCTCTTTCCATACATTGTTTCATCCATAGTCTGAAGTCAACAGGTGCAATTTAAATGCCGCCGTTTTGGCCTTCCCCCTCGATACTCTTGAATGTGCTATTTTAACAAAAGTGATTGAGCAAGAAAATCAAAGTGCTGCAGGCAAAGTGAAGCCGGATATTCACATCCATGCATAGCTTGCATTTAAATAGAGAGAACTGCTTCACCTTCAGTCTGTGTCATTTCACGTGCTTCACTTGGGATAAATGCACATATATCAAAAGATGAAAAAAAAAAAAGAAAAGAAATCTCCTGGGAGACATTGGGAAAAGAACTTTTACTGATATTTTTATAAACCTTTCAACTTTGCCCCCTGACACCTACGTGTGAAACGAATCAATATGTTAAATATTGAAGTCTACGAAACACAGAAGTGGTAATTTATTGCTGTGCAGTCACATATGAAAGATTTGATATACCAAGTGGAGCCCTCAATATTCATCCTGGTGGATCCTCCTGGGAAGCAGAATCTATTTTTGACTTTTTCCGCTCAGTAATCCTACTGGTTGCAGATATATTCACAGTCCATTTGTTCACTTGGTTACTTTTACCAGTAGTAAATATAATTAAATGAATTTGATTTCTACTTGTTTCCCAGCAACTGCTGCATCAAACCAGTATAAAATGGGCATTGGAATCTCATACGCAACAAACCAATATAAAATAGGCATCAGAATCCCATACACATGGTCACTATTATTCATCTAGATTTATTTTATTTATCATTTACTTTATAGTTTACATGGCAATGTATCTAAGCTTAATGCGATTTATCCCCATAAAAACCCAGGCTGTTTTGGAATTTTTCTTTTTTGCCTCCCTATATTTTTAGTATTACAGTTAGGGCTCATTAACACCACCGTATTTTCAGTCCGAGTGCTGTCCATGAAAGCAATGGACAGAACTCGGACCAATGCTATTCAATTGGGCAGCGCAGATGAAAATTTTTTTTCACTGTCCGAATCTGCGTGTGAAAAAAATTGTAGCATATACTGGTTACATCCGTAAATTGGATGAGACTTTTCCATTGAAGTTTATGGAAGGGCGAAAAAAAATTGGATGTCATATTGAGCCTCAGCATAACATCTGTATTTTTATGAATACATTGCAATTCTGTAATAGAGGAAACTGTAAATGGTCTTTTAAATTATGAATAGCTGTTGCACTAAAAAATGTATTCGGATGACAAGTGAGAAAAAAATGAAAAATTCTGAACAATGATGGAACTCTGGACGTCGTGTGAACCTATGCTCTTAGCCTTTTAAATAGGAGCCTAATCTCAATTTATGACTGTTAGATTTTGCTAAAGATAACCTATTGTTTTACTCTTTATTTATTATCTGACCCCTTCTCCTTGCAGCAAATCAGTGAGGATCTGAATACTGAGATCATGATCACTCAAGAAATGCTCTAGAGTGTGGTACTCAGAAGATTAAAGTCCTGAGAACCTGCATGAGCGTGCTCACAAAGCAGCATATGAGTTTAATGAAAAGTCTATGAGCCCTTAATTCTCTCTTCAGACCCATAGATCTTCCACTGAGCCCATACACTGCCCTGTCATGCTTATGTAGCAGTTCAGCACTTCTGCCTCATGAGCAGCATGCTGCAGAGCATTTTTAATGTGTGATACACAAGTTAGGAGGTACTAGATATTAAATAAAAAAATAAAACAGCAGCTATCCTTCAAATGGAATCTGTCAGTAGGATCGACCCTCCTAAGCCGTCTATATGGGTATGTAGGTCATAGGAAGCTGAATAAAATGATACCTTGATAGGTGCGATCCAATGTCTTTTTCTAGAGAAATCCATGTTTTTCATATATATACAACCCCTGGCAAAAATTATGGAATCACCGGGCTCAGAGGATGTTCATTCAGTTGTTTAATGTTGTTGAAAAAAAGCAGATCACAGACATGGCACAAAACTAAAGTCATTTCAAATGGCAACTTTAGGGCTTCAAGAAACACTAAAAGAAATCAAGATTAAAAATGTGGTACTCAGTAAGGGTAATTTTTTTCAGACCAAGCAGAGGGAAAAAATTACGGAATCACTCAATTCTGAGGAAAAAATTATGGAATCACCCTGTAAATTTTCATTTCCAAAAATAACACCTGCATCAAATTAGATCTGCTCGTTTGTCTGCATCTAAAAAGGAGTGATCACACCTTGGAGAGCTGTTGCAAAAAGTGGACTGACATGACTTATGGCTCCAACATGAGAGATGTCAATTGAAACAAAGGAGAGGATTATCAAACTCTTAAAAGAAGGTAAATCATCATGCAATGTTGCAAAAGATGTTGGTTGTTCACAGTCAGCTGTGTCTAAAATCTGGACCAAATACAAGCAACATGGGGAGGTTGTTAAAGGCAAACATACTGGTAGACCAAGGAAGACATCAAAGCGTCAAGACCGAAAACTTAAAGCAATATGTCTCCAAAACAGGAAATACACAACAAAACAAATGAGGAGCAAATGGGAGGAAACTGGAGTAAATGTCTGTGACCGAACTGTAAGAAATCGCCTAAATGAAATGGGATTTACATACAGAAATGCTAAACATAAGCCAACATTAACACCTAGACAGAAAAAAACAAGGTTATTATTATTATTATTATTATTATTAAGGTTACAAAGGGCTAAGGAAAAGCAATCGTGGACTGTGGATGACTGGATGAAAGTCATATTCAGTGATGAATCGCAAATCTGCATTGGGCAAGGTGATGATGCTGGAACTTTTGTTTGGTGCCATTCCAATAAGATTTATAAAGATGACTGCATGAAGAGAACATGCAAATTTCCACAGTCATTGATGATATGGGGCTGCATGTCAGGTAAAGGCACTGGGGAGATGGCTGCCATTACATCTTCAATAAATGCCCAAGTTTACATTTATATTTTGGACAGTTTTCTTATCCCATCAATTGAAAGGATGTTTGGGGATAATGACATCATTTTTCAAGATGATAATGCATCCTGCCATAGAGCAAAAACTGTGAAAACATTCCTTGAAAGAAGACATATAAGGTCAATGTCATGGCCTGCAAATAGTCCGGATCTCAATCCAATTGAAAATCTTTGGTGGAAGTTGAAGAAAATGGTCCATGACAAGGCTCCAACCTGCAAAGCTGATCTGGCAACAGCAATCAGAGAAAGTTGGAGCCAGATTGATGAAGAGTACTGTGTGTCACTCATTAAGTCCATGCCTCAGAGACTGCAAGCTGTTATTAAAGCCAGAGGTGGTGCAACAAAATACTAGTGATACATTGGAGTGTTCTTTTGTGTGTTTGTTTTTCATGATTCCATAATTTTTTCCTCAGAATTGAGTGATTCCTTAATTTTTTCCCTCTGCTTGGCCTGAAAAAAATTACCCTTACAGAGTACCATATTTTTTACCTTGATTTCTTTTACTGTTTATTAAAGCCCTAAAGTTGCCATTTGAAATGACTTTAGTTTTGTGATCTGCTTTTTTTCAACAACATTAAACAACTGAATGAACATCCTCCGAGCTTGGTGATTCCATAATTTTTGCCAGGGGTTTTATATAAATAGGCTGTTAAGATCTATGGGCTGGACATAGACCTGCATGAGATTCTGCCCCCAGAGATTATTTTACATGAAGAAGGAGATACCAGTGAGATGTGTGATGGCCGCTCTCTGATCTCCTGATCTCACTGCAGAGCTGTGTGTGATTATACCTGACACATCTGCAGGTTCCATTCAGCTTCCATCTCACAGGCAGACAGGGCTGCAATATTATTGCAATATAGCAGAGCTGTGAGAGCTGCAGCTACTAGCATAACTGTAGCATCGGCATCTCTGCCCCCTGCTAGGCAGAGACGCCGTTCCCCTCACCTCTCTTCTCCGTGCTCGGCATCCTCCTCCCGCGCTGCTGGCAGCGCGCGCTGCTTCCCAGGCACAGTGCTTAGGGCACGCGCTCCCTCTCTCTTAAAGGGGCCGCGCGCGCTGTCCTAAGGAGTCCCCGGCCAATTGCCGAAGGATCTCCCATATATAAGGCACCTCCTCCAAAATGGAGGTGCCCGAGCAAAGTTGTTTGCACTGTGTCTTCCTGTGCTTCAGCCCTCAGGTCCCGCTGCTAGCCTGACTTCTCGTCCTGTCTGCCAGCCTGTTATCCAACAGTTACCTGCCTGTCACCTGCCTCGTCTGTCAGACAGCTCACCTGGGAGTGTCCACCAGTTACCTGCCTGTCACCTGCCTCATCTGTCAGACCGCTCACCTGCGAGCGTCCACCAGTTACCTGCCTGTTACCTGCTGTCTCCGTCAGCCCGCTCACCTGGGAGCGCCCGCCAGTTACCTGTCAGGTATCCGCCTCGTCTGTCTACCCGGAGACTGTCCCCGTCACTTGACGTGACCACCTGCCTGTCTACCCAGAGACTGTCTCCGTCACTTGCCGTGACCACCTGCCTGTCTACCCAGAGACTGTCCCCGTCACTTGCCGTGACCACCTGCCTGTCTACCCAGAGACTATTCCCGTCACTTGCCGTGACCACCTGCCTGCTTACCCAGAGGCTGTCCCCGTCACTTGTTGTGGCTACCTGCTTGCCTTCCCTGGGAGTCACCTGCTTCCTTACAAGGACTTCCTCTTTGTATTGCAGCTCAGAGGTTCCACCTCCCGGCCCCGTTACAGTTTGCTCAGGCCATGGAACCTGGTGGCACCCAAGCTCCCTCACTCTCGGACCTATGCCATGAACTATCCCGTCAGAGGTCCCAACAGGAGTCCATCCTGAGTCACCTGCGTAGTGTTAACTCCCGCCTGGACACACTGACTGCATCATCGGGAGCTGCTTCCACTCACACAACTACTACCCCGGCAGCGTTGCTGTCCATCAATACCATGGCATCCCTTCCCGGTCCCCGCCTTTCCGCCCCGCCTCGTTTTGGTGGAGACCCTGGCCTGGTATGGGGCTTCATTAACCAGTGCACCCTGCACTTCGAACTTTTGGCACACCAGTTCACCACCGACCGGGCCAAGGTGGCCTTCATCATGTCCCATCTCACTGGGGAGGCACTGGCCTGGCTAAATCCTCTATGGGAGAGAGGAGACTCCCTGTTGTCCAACTTGCCAGCCTTTCTCACGGCTTTCCGGAAAGTCTTTGACGAACCAGGACGAAAGACCTCTTCTGCCTCTTCTATGCTACGCCTCCGCCAAGGGAGTCTCACAGTGGGCCAATATGCCATACGGTTCCGTACCCTTGCTTCCGAGCTTGCCTGGGATAACGAGGCCCTTGTGTCCGTCTTCTGGAAGGGCCTATCCGGCCGGATTAAAGATGAGCTTGCCAGTCGGGACATTCCAACCACCCTGGATTACTTGGTGACACTTGCTACCCGGATTGACATCCGGTTCCAGGAGTGTACCAAAGAGGTCACCCGCGAGAGGAAGTTTCCCCGCCTTGCTCCTACTTTCCAGAAACCCGTCTCTTCATCTGTAACTCCCCGGGTGCACTCTCCAGAGCCCATACAGGTCGACCAGACCAAGATGGTCAAAACCCGTCAAGAGTCACGCCGTGCCAAGGGGAGCTGTTTCTACTGTGGCAGTAAGGAGCACCGGATCCGTTCCTGCCCAGATAGGCCGGGAAACGCATGTGTCTAGGATCGCTCAGAGAGGTCGTCCTAGACAAGAGTAAACCCTCTCCATCTCTGATGCTGTCAGTCTCTATCATCTGCGGGGAGAACCGTTACTTTGAACTAGCTCAACTTGATTCTGGAGCTGCGGGAAATCTCATTTCCCAGTCCCTGGTAGAGAAATACCGCATTCCCACTAAACGTCTGGCTGAACCCTTATCTGTCGCCTCCGTGGATGGGGGTCTCTTACCGCAAACCATCCAACTCATCACCGAACCCATAACTCTGCAGGTGGGAATGCTGCACTCTGAGAGCATCTTCTTCCATGTTCTACCTGGACTCTCTCACGCCCTTTTGTTAGGTCTACCTTGGCTCCAGAGACATGCACCCGTGCTGAATTGGCAGACTGGAGAAGTCCTACGCTGGGGGCAGGACTGCCATAAGACTTGTTTAGTTCCTGTTCGTCCTGCTCGTCCCTCTCCTTCTCCAGCCAATCTACCCGGCCTACCGGTCCCTTATTGGTCTTATGCTGATGTTTTCAACAAGAAAGAAGCAGAGACATTACCCCCTCATAGACCATACGATTGCCCAATCGACCTGGTACCCGGCGCTACTCCACCCCGTGGGCGTATTTACCCGTTGTCCGCTGCCGAGACCCGGGCCATGTCTGAATATATAGAGGAAAATCTGGCCCGGGGATTTATCCGGAAATCTACCACCCCGGCGGGAGCAGGCTTCTTCTTCGTTAAAAAAAAGGATGGTTCACTCCGTCCCTGTATTGACTATAGAGGTCTTAACCAGATCACAGTGAAGAATAAATACCCCCTTCCGCTCATTCCTGAATTATTTGACCGTCTGAGGGGTGCCAGAATCTTCACCAAGCTGGATCTCCGTGGGGCGTATAACCTGGTCCGTATCCGTCGGGGGATGAATGAAAGACAGCATTCAACACCCGGGACGGCCACTATGAATACCTCGTAATGCCCTTCGGCCTCTGTAATGCTCCCGCCGTCTTTCAAGAGTTGGTCAATGACATCTTCCGTGACCTTCTCTACTCCTGCGTGGTGGTGTACCTGGACGACATCTTGATCTTCTCTCCGGATCTTCCCACACACCGGAGGGACGTTCGTCAAGTCCTGCTCAGGCTCAGGCAAAACGACCTCTACGCAAAATTTGAGAAGTGCCTCTTTGAGCAGACCTCGCTTCCATTTCTGGGCTACGTCATCTCCCAGACCGGCCTACGAATGGATCCTGAGAAACTTTCTGCCATCCTGAAGTGGCCTCGACCGAAGGGGTTGAAGGCTATTCAGCGGTTCCTGGGCTTCGCCAACTACTACCGCCTCTTCATTCCGCACTTCTCTTCCCGGACTGCCCCTATCTCCGCGCTCACCCGTAAGGGCGCTAGTCCCAAAGAATGGCCGCCCAAGGCAGAGGAGGCCTTCCTTTCTTTGAAACAAGCTTTCTCCTCCGCTTCTGTGCTGCACCGTCCGGACTGCAACAATCAATTCTTCTTAGAAGTAGATGCTTCCTCCTCCGGAGCCGGAGCGGAACTCACCCAAAAGTCGTCTTCCGGGAGAATAGTAACCTGCGGCTTCTTCTCCAAACTCTTCTCCTCGTCTGAGCGCAATTATTCTATAGGAGACCGAGAATTGTTAGCCGTTAAGTTGGCACTGGAGGAGTGGCGTTACTTGCTCAAGGGGGCTCTTCATCAGGTAATAATTTATACGGACCACAAAAACTTGGCTTACCTCCAGAGTGCCCAAAGACTTTACCCGCGCCAGGCCCAGTGGTCCTTGTTCTTCGCCCGCTTTGATTTCATTCTTCATTTCCGCCCGGCAGAGAAAAATATCAAAGCCGATGCCTTGTCCCGATCCTTTCTGTCCTCTGATCTTGAGGAGGAGCCAAAGCACATCATCGACCCTGCCAAGGTAATGCAGGTGGCCCCCGTGGATCTGAATCGTCTTCCACCCGGTAAGACGTTCGTGACAGTACCTGATCGTGAGAAGGTTCTGAACTGGGGACATTCGTCTAAGCTAGCCGGCCATGCTGGCCAAAAGAAGACCCTCCAGCTTATTACCCGGCATTACTGGTGGCCTACCCTGCGCAAGGAGTTAATAGACTTTGTCTCGGCCTGTGCGTCCTGCGCTCGCAACAAGGTTCCTAGACATCTGCCAGCCGGCCGCCTTTTGCCTCTTCCCGTACCTGCTGCCCCATGGCAGCATATAGCCATGGACTTTATAACGGATCTCCCTGTCTCTGCTGGTTGTACAGTCATTTGGGTGGTAGCTGATCGCTTCTCTAAGATGGCTCACTTCATTCCCCTGCCCAGTCTCCGTTTGCATCTGAGTTGGCTAAGGACTTTATTCATCATATTTTCCGTCTCCATGGTCTTCCTCTCCACATCGTGTCCGATCGAGGGGTCCAGTTCACCTCTCGCTTCTGGAGAGCCACGTGTAAACTGCTGGGGGTCACCTTGGACTTCTCTTCTGCTTATCACCCACAGTCCAATGGTCAAGTAGAGCGGATCAACCAAATTTTAACCAGTTACCTCTGGTACTTTGTTAATGCCCACCATTCCGACTGGGTGGATCTTTTACCGTGGGCCGAATTCCCCTATAATAATCACGGGAGTGAATCCTCTTCCAAATCCCTGTTTTTTACAGTCTACGGTCAAAATCCCTGGATCCCGTTTCCCGTCTCCACCTCCGTGGACAACCCGGCCGCCGAGTCTCTTGTTAGCAAATTCTCATCCATTTGGGAGAGTACCAGATCCGCACTTCTTCAGTCCTCCGAGCGGATGAAGAAACAGGCTGACAAAAGACGTCTGGATCCGCCCCAATTCGGTCCTGGAGATAAAGTCTGGCTCTCGTCCAAATATGTCCAGCTCAAGATTCCTTCCTACAAGTTAGGGCCCCGGTTCATCGGCCCACTGGAAGTTTTCAAGCAAATCAACCCGGTGGCCTATAAATTGAAACTCCCGGCCAACTTGCGGATCCCCAACTCCTTCCATGTATCTCTCCTCAAACCCGTGGTACTTAACTCTTTTTCCAAGTCTACAGGTACGCCTCCTGCTCCGGTCTCCGCTGAAGACGAGTTTGAGGTAGAGAGCATTCTGGCCATCAAGAGGGTTAGAGGAAAGACCTTTTTTCTAGTGGATTGGAAGGGGTTTGGTCCTGAGGAGAGAACATGGGAGCCCCGGGAGAATATCCATGCCCCGCTCATCCTTGATAAATTTCTCTCTGGCCTAAGAAAGGTGGGGCCTAAAGGGGGGGGTACTGTTGCATCAGCATCTCTGCCCCCTGCTAGGCAGAGACGCCGTTCCCCTCACCTCTCTGCTCCGTGTTCGGCGTCCTCCTCCTGCGCTGCTGGCAGCGCGTGCTGCTTCCCAGGCACTGTGCTTAGGGCGCGCGCGCGCGCTCCCTCTCTCTTACAGGGGCCGCGCGCGCCGTCCTATGGAGTCCCCGGCCAATTGCCGGAGGATCTCCCATATATAAGGCACCTCCTCCAAAATGGAGGTGCCCGAGCAAAGTTCTTTGCCCTGTGTCTTCCTGTGCTTCAGCCCTCAGGTCCCGCTGCAAGCCTGACTTCTCGTCCTGCCTGCCAGCCCGTTATCCACCAGTTACCTGCCTGTCACCTGCCTTGTCTGTCAGACCGCTCACCTGGGAGTGTCCACCAGTTACCCGCCTGTCACCTGCCTCGTCTGTCAGACCGCTCACCTGGGAGCGTCCACCAGTTACCTGCCTGTTACCTGCTGTCTCCGTCAGCCTGCTCACCTGGGAGTGCCCGCCAGTTACCTGTCAGGTATCCGCCTCGTCTGTCTACCCGGAGACAGTCCCCGTCACTTGCCGTGACCACCTGCCTGTCTACCCAGAGACTGTCCCCGTCACTTGGCGTGACCACCTGCCTGTCTACCCAGAGACTGTCCCCGTCACTTGCCGTGACCACCTGCCTGTCTACCCAGAGACTATCCCCGTCACTTGCCGTGACCACCTGCCTGTCTACCCAGAGACTGCCCCCGTCACTTGCCGTGACCACCTGCCTGTCTACCCAGAGACTGTTCCCGTCACTTGCCGTGACCACCTGCCTGCTTACCCAGAGGCTGTCCCCGTCACTTGTTGTGGCTACCTGCTTGCCTTCCCTGGGAGTCAACCGCTTTCTTACAAGGACTTCCCCTTTGTATTGCAGCTCAGAGGTTCCACCTCCCGGCCCCTTTACAATAACTTTTGCTATGAGATAAAGTTCAGTTCTTCTGTTCTGTGATAGTTACATGTCTCACACTGGTAACTCCTCCTTTTATTTAAAATAAGCTCAGGGGGCAGATTCTCAGGGAGATCTATGTCCGGCCCATAGATCTTAACAGCTCATTTACACATAAGAAAAATATGGTTTTCTCTGGAATAAAACATCAAATTGCAGATATCATCGTATCATTTTATTCAGCTTTCTATGACCTACATGCCCATATAGACGGCTTAGGAGAGTTGGTCCTACTTACATATTCCCTTTCAGACTGAATCAAGGGAAAAATGCCTATGAAACTTGGTGTAACGGGTCTGGGAGGCGGAACCTCTGAGCTACTATACAAGGGGGCAGTCCTTGTAAGGGAGCGGGTGGCGACCAGGCAGGCAGTTACAGCAGGTGACCGGGACAGTCTCTGGAAGAACGGGCAGGAGATCACGACAAGTGACTGGGGCAGTCTCTGGGTGAACGGGCAGATGGTCACGGCAAGTGACCGGGACAGTCTCTGGAAGAACGGGCAGGAGATCACGGCAAGTGACTGGGGCAGTCTCTGGGTGAACGGGCAGATGGTCACGGCAAGTGACCGGGGCAGTCTCTGGGTAAAGGGTTGGTACGACCTGTGGCGGCTGATGGTAGACTTGAGCTCCCAGGTGAGCAGGCGAGAGTCTCTGGATAAACGGGTGGTCACAGCATGTGACGGCGGAGCCTCCAGGAAGACCAACAGACAGGCGGCAGATGAGCGCTCCCAGGTGAGCGGGCAGAAGTCTCTGGACAGGCGGGTGGTCACAGCTCGTGACGGCAGAGCCTCCAGGTAGGCTAGCAGACAGGCAGCAGATGAGCGCTCCCAGGTGAGCGAGCAGGAGTCACTGGACAGGCAGGTGGTCACAGCATGTGACGGCGGAGCCTCCAGGTAGACTAGCAGGCAGGTAGCAGGTGTGTGCTCCCAGGTGAGCGGGCAAGCTGGTCCATAGACAGACTGACGGGAGTAGGAAGGCAGACCGTCGGACCTCAGGCAAGCAGGCAGGTGGCTGGTGTGCGCTCCCAGGTGAGCGGGCAGGCTGGTCCTTAGACAGACTGACAGGAGTAGTAAGGCAGACCGTCGGACCTCAGACTAGCAGGCAGGTAGCAGATAATCAGGCAGGAATCTGGCAGGTAACTGGCAGGTAACTGGCAACGGGACCTGATGGCTGAAGCAGAGTAGTGAACAGTGCAACAACATTGCTCGGGCACCTCCATTTTGGAGGAGGTGCCTTATATATGGTGAAGTCCTCCGGCCATTGGCCGGGGACTCCTTAGGACGGCGCGCGCGGCCCCTTTAAGAGGGAGGGAGAGCGCGCGCGCCCTAAGCACAGTGGCCGGGAAGGAGCGCGCGCTGCCAGCAGAGCGGGAGGAGGACGCCGGGCACGGAGCAGGGAGGTGAGGGGAACAGCGTCCCTGCCTAGCAGAGGGCAGGGACGCCGGCGCTACACTTGGCAATTTTCAACTTGAAGTTGAAAATTTTACGTTTTTTAAAGGTGCTGACAAAAAATTCTATAGCATTTGATGTTTATTGTCAAAGGAAATAGTAACATAAATATATACAGTGGGGGAAATAAGTATTTGGTTCACTGCCGATTTTGCAAGCTTTCCCACTAACAAGTTTTCCCACCTACAAAGAATGGAGAGGTCTGTAATTATTATCATAGGTACACTTCAACTGCAAGAGACAGAACCTAAAAATAAAAACCAGAAAATCACATTGTATGATTTTTAAACAATTAAATTTCATTTTATTGCATGAAATAAATATTTGATCACCTACCAACCAGCAAGAATTCTGGCTCTCACGGACTTGTTAGTTTTTCTTTAAGAAGCCCTCCTACGCTGCACTCATTACCTGTATTATTTGCACCTGTTTGAATTCAATACCTGTGTAAAAGACACCTGTCCACACACTCAATCAATCACATTCCAACCTCTCCACCATGGCCAAGACCAAAGAGCTGTCTAAAGACACCAGGGACCAAATTGTAGACCTGCACAAGGCTGGGATGGGTTACAGGACAATAGCAAGCAGCTTGGTGAGAAGGCAACAACTGTTGGCACAATTATTAGAAAATGAAAGAGACACAAGGTGACTGTCAATCTTCCCCGGTCTGTGGCTTCATGCAAGATCTCGCCTCGTGGGGCAAAGATGATTCTGAGGAAGGTTGGAATCAGCCCAGAACTACACTGGAGGACCTGGTCAATGACCTGAAGAGAGCTGGGACCACAGTTTCAAACATTACCGTTAGTAACACACTACGCCATCATGGATTAAAATTTTTCAGGGCCCACATGGTCCCACTGCTCTCACGAGCACATGTCGAGGCCCATTTGAAGATCGCCAATGACCATCTGGATGATCCAGAGGAGTCATGGGAGAAGGTCAAGTGGTAAAGTGAGACCAAAATAGAACTTTTTGGTATCCACTCCACTCGCCGTGTTTGTAGGAAGAAGACGGTTGAGTACAACCCCAAGAACACAGTCCCAACTGTGAAGCATGGTGGGGGAAACATCATACTTTGGCGGTGATTTTCTGCACCGTATTGAAGAGAGGATGGATGGGGTCACGTATCGCGAGATTTTCGCCAACAACCTCCTTCCCTCAGTAAGAGCATTGAAGATGGGTGGTGGTAAGGTCTTCCAGCATGACAATGACTCGAAACACACAGTCAGGGCAACTAAGGAGTGGCTCCATAAGAAGTATTTCAAGATCACGAGTGGCCTAGCCAGTCTCCAGACCTGAACCCAATAGAAAATCTTTGGAGGTAGCTGAAACTCAATGTTGCCCAGCGATTACCCCGAAACCTGAAAGATCTGGAGAAGATCTGTATGGAGGAGTGGGTCACAATCCCTGCTGCAGTGAGTGCAAACTTGGTCAACTACAGGAAATGTCTGACCACTGTAATTGCAAACAAAGGTTTCTGTACCAAATATTAAGTTCTGTTTTTCTATTGTATCAAATACTTATTTCATGCAATAAAATGCAAATTAATTATGTAAAAATCATACAATGTGATTTACTATTTTTTTTTCAAGATTCTGTCTCTCACAGTTGAAGTGTACCTACAATAAAAATTACAGACCTCTCCATTCTTTGTAGGTGGGAAAACTTGCAAAATCGTCAGTGTATCAAATACTTATTTTCCTCACTGTGTATATATATTTATATGTACTGTATATATATGAATGTTAATAATAAAAGACAGCCTAAGGGTTTCTTGAAAGGACCCTTAGCTAACCCATCAAAGACAATGGCAGCAATTGTGCTTTACTCCAAATATACAGCTTAGTATTAATCACAGCATACAGTACAGTGGGTTAAATAGATGTTTGTCTTAGATGTGCAGTTATTGTTGAAATGCATCTGTGACTTTGATATACCTCATGACAATAGAACACTTTAGTTATGCCACAGCATGGGTTCACAAACTTTTCTGGTCCAATGTGGAAAAGAAGAACAAAGACAAAACAATTTAAATAATAAAAATATGGGAGGAAGAGAAACCAATCACAAACTAAAATGTTTTTATACAAATGCACAAAGCATGGGCACCAAACAAGGAGAATTGGAACTACTAATGCAGGAAAAGAAATATGATGTCATTGGAATCACTGAAACTTGGTGGGACGATACACATGATTGGAATAAAAGGCTAAAAGGATACAACTTATTTGCAAGAAACAGACTTGATAAACGAGGAGGAGGTGTTGCATTGTATGTTAGAAAAGCGTATATCTGCACAGAGATTGAAGCTTCAGAGACTGGGAGTTCTGTGGAAACTGTTTGGGTAAGAATACAAGGTGAGAACAACGGAAAGGACACCATTGTAGACATTTACTACAGGCCACCTGGGCAAGCTGAAGATATGGATGAACTCTTTATGTATCAAATGACCAAGTTCTCCAAAAAATATGACGTAGTGGTCATGGGAGATTTCAACTATCCAGACATTTGTTGGGAATCTCTCTCAAGTAAAACTAACAGGTCAAGCAAATTCTTATCCTCTCTTGCTGACAACTTTATCTTCCAAAAGGTAGGGGAGAAAACAAGGGGATCTGCTACTTTGGATCTAATCCTTATAAACAGGGAGGAAATGGTTGAGGAGGTAAAGGTGGCTGGGACCCTAGGAGGCAGCGATCATGCTATTATAGAATTTTGGATAACTAGAGGAGGAAGACATGTGAAGACTCAAACTTCAAGGTTAGATTTTAGAAAGGCAGATTTTAAGAGACTCAGAAAGAGAATAGGAGGGATCCAATGGCTGGATGTCCTTAAGGACAAAAATGTCCAGGAAGGATGGGAAATTTTTAAAAATGAGATTCTCAAAGCACAATCGTTAACAATCCCGAAAAGTAGGAAGAATGGGAAGCATTTAAGGAAACCAGGATGGATGAACACAGAACTTAAACACATGCTAAAAAGAAAGAAAGAAATGTTTATTAAATGGAAAGAGGGAGGCATATCTAAAGAAGATTATAATGCAGTCTGCAGATCCTGCAGGGCACGTATCAGGTTAGCTAAAGCTGACAATGAATTAAGGCTTGCAAGAGATGTCAAAAGCAATAAAAAAGAATTTTGGGGGTACGTCAAAAGTAAAAGAAAAGTCAAAGATGCTATAGGATTTTTACAGGATGAAAATGGAGAAATGGTAAGAGAGGATGTTGAGAAGGCCGAACTTTTTAATTCCTATTTTGCATCTGTTTTCTCTCAGAAAGAAAATGTAACATCTACTGATCTTCACTGTCCTTTCAAAGGAATAGAAGAATCCAAGTTATCTGTAAACAGAAAGATTGTGAGGGGAAATTTAGCTAACATAAATGAGTTCAAGTCTCCAGGTCCAGATGAATTACACCCCAGAGTACTGAAGGAGATCGTAGAAGAAATTTTAGAACCACTCTCCATAATCTTTGAAAATTCTTGGAGAACAGGAGAAGTCCCAGAAGACTGGAGAAGAGCAAATGTTGTTCCTATCTTCAAAAAGGGGAAGAAGGTGGACCCAGGGAACTATAGGCCGGTGAGTCTGACTTCTATACCAGGAAAGATCTTTGAACAAATTATTAAACAACATGTATGTAAGTACATGGATAAGAATGAAGTGATTAACCAGAGTCAGCATGGGTTTGTAACTAACAAGTCATGTCAGACTAACTTAATTTCCTTCTATGACAGAATCACTGACTGGGTGGATCAGGGAAATGCTGTAGATATAGTATATCTTGACTACAGCAAAGCATTTGACAAAGTATCTCACACCATCCTTATTGAAAAAATGACCAAGTATGCAATGGACCAGGCAACTGTTAGGTGGATTCATAACTGGCTTAGTGATCGGACTCAAAGGGTGGTTGTAAATGGCTTCACATCCAGCTGGATGAATGTCTCAAGTGGGGTACCACAGGGCTCCGTCCTGGGACCTGTATTGTTCAACATCTTTATCAATGATTTAGATGAAGGAATTGAGGGTAAACTGATTAAATTTGCTGATGACACAAAGCTAGGAGGGATAGCTAATACTAGAGAAGAGAGAAAGAGGATTCAAAAAGACCTAAATAAACTGGAGCAGTGGGCAGCAAACAACAGAATGATTTTTAACAGGGAAAAATGCAAAGTACTACATCTGGGCAATAAAAATGAAAAAAGCATATACAGAATGGGAGGAATAGAGCTAAGCAACAGTACATGTGAAAAAGACTTAGGTATACTAATAGATCATAGACTGAACATGAGTCAACAGTGTGATGCAGCAGCAAAAAAGGCAAATACAATTCTGGGATGTATTAACAGAAGCATACAGTCTAGATCACGTGAAGTCATTATCGGTCTTTACTCCTCTTTGGTCAGACCTCATCTGGAATACTGTGTACAGTTTTGGGCACCACATTTTAAAAAAGACATAGACAAACTGGAGCAAGTTCAGAGAAGAGCGACCAGAATGGTGACTGGTCTGCAAACTATGTCCTATGAGGAACGGTTGCAGGATTTGGGAATGTTTAGCTTGCAAAAAAGAAGACTGAGAGGAGACTTAATAGCTGTCTACAAATATGTCAAGGGCTGTCACATTGTAGAAGGATCATCTTTATTCTCATTTGCACAAGGAAAGACTAGAAGCAATGGGATGAAACTAAATGGGAGGAGACACAGATTAGATATTAGAAAAAACTTTTTGACAGTTAGGGTGATTAATGAGTGGAACAGGCTGCCACGAGAGGTGGTGAGTTCCCCTTCAATGGACGCCTTCAAACAGAGGCTGGACAGACATCTGTCTGAGATGATTTAGTGAATCCTGCTTTGAGTAGGGGGTTGGACCAGATGACCCAGGAGGTCCCTTCCAACTCTACCATTCTATGATTCTATGATTCTATGATTCTATGTTGTCAGCCTTTCATTCCTTCCTAACTAAATGTATGTATGTACTAAAAATAGTTTTTGTCATAAATGTTTATAGGTGGGGATGCTCCATTTCTGTGACTGCCACGACCAAGAGAACAGGGGCGCCAGACCTTTCAAGTAAGAGAGGAGACAATATACACTTACATCTTTCTCTACTGTGGATTATGGGATCTATAGAAATATGCGTCAATTAACTACAATGGAGAGAAATGCACTGATTCGTAGCCACCTCATATCCTACTCTCTGGGGTGCGCAATAGGGGACCCATTCTTCCCATATTTGATGGTTCCAGCACAGTGGTTAGAGGTAAATTTCTTGGTCCCAATGAACACTCTTTTCCGGTATCCTCCACCTACTGTGTGACTATTTATAATACTGCTATCATCCTATGTGACAGAAGGAATTCTTGCATTCTTCGGGCACCAGGGCTCGGTGCATCTGCTAGCCCCACACTCATACAGCAACGAGCTGGAATTTCTACGAGACATTTGTGCTACATCCTGCGGATGGCAATGTCTCTCTGGGTGCGCAATGAATTCTTACTAAGAAACAGTGCGACTGTTGTCCATGGGTGTATAATATTGTAACTTAAAGGGGTTGTACTGTCCAAAACGATAAGTCTGCAGTCACCCTGTGTGACTGCAGACTTATGAATCTGTGGCACCCCAGGGGTCCGGTTGCCACAATGGCATTTCCTCTCTCACAGGGGGTGATGCCATGCCTGGAAGCAACCAGGGGTCCGCTAGCCAGGTATACTAGAATGCAACACTTTCCTGGCTCCAGACCAGCAAGGGGAGCTCCTCCACTTAGCAACTGGAATCTGGAGGCAGGTTTAGTTAGTGTTAGTGAGAGGAGTTGAATACAGGACAGCGACGAGAAAAACCTGGGGAGTGGAGCTGCACGGCAGTTCACCCCAGAGAGGAGCGTAGAAGAACCGGACACCGGAGTCCGAGGTTGTGGGGCACTGAAGGCCCAGCAGCACAAACCGGAGGGCAGGAGACTGCAGGTCTCCTTGCCCCATCAGACACCCGGAGGCTCAGCAGCACTTAGGACCCAGCACCGCCACGTGGAAGAGACACTCCAGGAAGGCCCGAGCTGCCTGCCATACGGGTGAGCACAAAGACGTTTTACTCAGGGACGAGAGCCGCAGCACAGCTATAAGCAGCAGGGCCAAAGAGATCAGCCCAAAGGGAAGGCCTCCAACTTCACCTGGTGAGGAGGATTCCCAACTTGCTTCCGGGCTGCCCGGACCTCTACTACCAGCTAGTACCCGTGCCCCAGTCTGCCTAACCACTGCAAGTAAAGATAAGAGGAAACCGCCATTAAGTTGTGGACTGATTATTAACTGCGCCATCCCCTGCACTACACTGCACAGTGACATCTATAACATCACCATTTCCTGCCCTGGAGCTAAGCTCTGCCTGTGGAAAGCTGAACCAACTCTGCTGCATCACCATCAGCTCCAGAGGATCTGCACCGCAGCGGCGGCTCCATATAGCCGCATACCACAGGTGGCGTCACGAACATTATCTCTAAAAACTATAATCCCCATTTTTTGACCTCCCTTGGCCACAGACTGGGTCACCTTCACTGTGACATCCCCCAGCATCGACCAGCCTGGCTACCTAGTACCCCACGGCCCAGGAGGCGCGTCAACTTGTCGTCCCAAACAGGATTCGAAGCCCGGTATAACCAGGTCCTGTGTGCCACAAAGACTGTGTATAACTGTATAAACTGCAGACATTACTGTAGCACATACGGAGTTAATGATATGTGAGGTGTCCCACTCAGGCTGAAAGGTGCCAGCCTTCCCCTTTGCATCAGACTGAGGGGGGAGATTATTGCCTTCCCCTCCAGAGGGCTGTGTGATCCCATCCATCCATCCATCCCAGCTGCTTCAGCTCTGTGCTGTGTGATCTCATCCATCCAGCTGCTGCAGCTCTGTGAATACAAGTGTGAGAAGCTGTGCAGAAAGAGTGCAGCTGTACAGTGACCTGCAGAGCAGCATACTGGTACGTCAGCAGAAACCCAGGACCTGGCTGAGGTTCACTAGGGGGGAGGAAGATGCCCAACCTGGGAGAGGATCTAGCTGCGGGCGCGGCAACCGCCACTGTGATGCCGTTATCAATGCCATATATACCAGGGGCGGCGTGGTTGCCCCAGTACTCAGGCGAGTCGCACACCCTGACCGACTTTGAGGAGAGACTGTGCAGTTTGTTCTAAGTGTACCCCCTGTCTGAGGAGCAGAAAGTCAGCATCCTCATAGGCCAGCTAAGTGGTGCAGCCCAGAGAGAGGTGAAGTCCTGGCCGGGCAGGGACAAAGGCACTGTTAAGGAAATACTGGCCTGGTTAAAGGATACCTTTGACACCCGCACCGCAGCAGAGGTTAAAATGAAGTTCTACGGGTGCAAACAAAGGGTGCAGGACAGTGTACGGGACTATGCTCTAAACCTGCAGGAGGCGCTGTGGGCCATTAAACAGGTAGACCCCGACAGTGTGCGAGATGAGGACAGATTGCTAACTGAGCAGTTTATTGAGGGGCTCCTGTCTAACGCTCACTGGACAGAGCTGTGCATTATGGCTCTGCAAAACCCTGATCTGGACTTTGCGCAATTTAAAGACCGAGCCATCCGGGTGCTGCGAGAACCAACCCAAAGTTGCACTGTACCCCTCCAGTGCCCAACTATCACATACCACCAGGAGATGGCGTCCTTTTCCCCGGCATCTTGGTAGGCTGACGCACAGACCCTAGATAATGACCCGTCTGCAGACCTACGCCTTCAGGTCCAGGAGCTGACCAAAAGTATGGCTACACTAACCAAAACCATGCAGGCCATGCAAGTGTCTCCAAAGGAAAGGATCCAGCTGGCTTCCAGTCCAGATGACGTCCCGTGGCGACGACAGAGAAGAATTCCACCAACGAGAGGGAGGAACAGCGATCGCTACGACCAGGACGGACAACACATCTGCCGCCGTTGTGAAAATGCAGGGCACTTCGCAAGATTCTGTGATTTAAAACTAGCAACCCCTGGGGCAGAGGGCCAACCCCCAGGAGTAAGATGACCAGGCCCACAAAGCTGTCGAGACAAGTACGTGGGAGAACGACCAGTCCTATCTGTCGTGCTTGATGGCATCCCGATGAATGCACTTCTGGACACTGGGTCCCAGGTGACAACGATGCCATATATCCTTTATAAACAATACTGGACTGATTCAGACATTACCCGCCGTCCAGATGAACATCTTAGCATCTATGCCAGCAATGGTCAGCCCTTGCCTCAGGTGGGGTATAAAGAGGTGACCATAAAAGTTGTCCGAGTAGAACTGCAATCACAAGGAATTGTGATATTGTTGATATTGATCGCCAAGAAAGTCATCCTATGATAACTATAGGCACCAATGTGATAGAGAATTGTCTTGGGGAAATTATTCTTTTGTTGCAACAGGTCGCAGAGACTGCCAGTTCCAGTCAGCAGCGAGTTCTGCAGAAGGAAATCAGAGCCCTGATGAAAAGACAATAGGTAGAGCAGTCTGGAGGAGAAGTTGGCAGTGTCAGAATGAGTGATCCATTCCCCATTGCAATGCCCCCTAGGAGTGAAATGTTAATATGGTGTCAGGCAGCAATCGGTCTCAGGGGTCAAGATTATCAGGTCCTGGTAGAACCCGTGTACTCTGATAGTAGGCCCACCATCTTGACAGACAGGGGGTAGTCGATGTCTGCAAGGGGAGAGTACCGATACGTATCCTGAATTGTGGGGAGAAAGAGGTCCATTTACCCCGGTATGCTACCCTTGCTAAACTATTCACTGTCAGTAATAATGCTATAAAGACAGTGGAACCCTTGCCTCCATCCAAACCGGCGGAGGATAATGGCTCCAAGGGGCAGATGGAGGATTGGTGTCAGAAGCTACAAGTGGGCACTGACTCCACCCCTTTGCACCAAAAGCATGGAGTATATCGGGTGGTCCAAGAATATGAGCGAGTCTTCAGCAAACACCCACTAGACTTTGAGCAGGTAAAAGGGGTCCAACTTCATATCCCCACGGGAGATCATCCGCCCATTAAAGAGAGGTACCGGCCTGTACCCCCAGCTCACTATCAATGTGCCAAAGGAATGTTGTGGGAGATGAAGAAGGCTGGGGTGATCAGATATAGTTGTAGCCCCTGGGCTTCTCCATTAGTTCTCGTTAGAAAGAAAGATGGTACAATGAGAATGTGTGTTGATTACAGGCAGATTAACCGCATTACACATAAGGACGCCTACCCATTACCCAGAATTGAGGAATCATTAGCAGCATTGAGATCAGCTAACTATTTCTCCACTTTGGATCTCACCAGTGGGTACTGGCAGGTTCCTGTGGCAGAGGAGGACAGAGAGAAGACCGCGTTTACAACACCAATGGGCCTCAGCAAGTTCAACTGCATGCCATTCAGGCTCTGCAATGCCCCAGGAACCTTCCAGTGTTTAATGAAGTGTTTCCTAGGACACAAAAACTTTGAAACCATCCTGCTGTATCTAGACGACGTAATCGTCTACTCAAAGACATATGAAGACCACCTGGAGCACCTGGCCGAGGTGTTCGAAGCCCTATCTGGTTATGGCCTGAAAGTAAAGCCGTCCAAGTGCCACCTGTTAAAGCCCAAGGTGCAGTACCTAGGTCATGTGGTAAGCGCTGAAGGTGTAGCACCTGACCCTGAAAAAGTCACTGTGATCAAGGACT
Organism: Phyllobates terribilis; assembly: GCF_046119375.1. Classification (NCBI taxonomy): domain Eukaryota; kingdom Metazoa; phylum Chordata; class Amphibia; order Anura; family Dendrobatidae; genus Phyllobates; species Phyllobates terribilis. Next base: position 1,120,185,330 of record NW_027362761.1, on the reverse strand, counting down.
GGGCAAGACCCTCCACTATCAAGGAAGTGCGGCAGTTCCTCGGGTTGGTAGGCTACTACAGGAGATTCATCAAGGGTTTCACCAAGACAGCAGCACCCATGCAGGACCTCTTAGTGGGCCAGTCCAAGAAGGCCAAGAACCTGAAACCTCCGTTCAAATGGGGTAAACCAGAAGACTAATCTTTCACTCGACTGAAAACGGCTCTTACTGGAGACGAAGTCCTGGCCTACCCCGACTATGGCCAACCCTTTATACTTCATATGGATGCCAGCAACGTGGGATTCGGAGTGGTGCTGTCCCAGGTACAGCAGGGCAGAGAAAGAGTGATTGCCTACGCCAGCAGGAAGCTCTGGCCCATGGAGAGGAACCCCGCCAACTATAGTTCCTTCAAGTTGGAGTTTTTAGCCATAGTCTGGGCTGTAACAGAGCGCTTCAAACACTTCCTCGCCTCCCCCAGATTTACAGTCTTCACGGATAACAACCCGCTGACGCACCTGGAGACTGCGAAGCTTGGTGCCCTAGAACAACGATGGATGGCCCGACTGTCTAACTACGAGTTTACCATCAAGTATCGGACGGGGCATAAAAACACTAATGCTGATGCGCTGTCCAGGATGCCCAACTTGGGGGAGAAGACCCGGAAGAGCAGGAGGAGATAGAGCTACCCGCTTTCCATCGTCACGGGGTGACCCAGTGCTCCCACTGTGTGAGGGACAAGTGCTCCGCCAACAGAGAGGCCACGTTTAACCCATTGCCCCACCATGGATGGGCAGAGATGCAGGATAGCGACCAGGCTGTCCGCCTGGTAAAGGAGTTGCTGACACAAGCTGACTCGCACCTTGATCCAGATGCTCCACAGGAGACCCAACAGTTGTGGAAGGAGAAGGGCAAGCTGTTCATCTACAAGGGAAAGCTGTGTCGAAGAAGCATCAACTCCCGGACACATAAACTGGTCTGGCAGGTGGTAGTCCCGAGGCGGGATGCGCCAATGGTCTTAGAAGCGTACCACGATGGAGCAGGACACTTCGGGTGGAAGAAGTTGGAAGTCCTGCTATGTGAGCGATTCTACTGGGTTGGCATGAGGAAAGCAATTGAGAGATGGTGTCGAGAATGTGGTCCATGCAACCTGAGGCGGAAAGACCGTGATAGCCAGAGGGCTCCCCTGCAGCCCATAATCACCAAACAACCACTTGAACTGGTAGCCTTGGACCACTTGAACCTAGCCCCAAGCCGGTCAGGCTATGTCTACGCTCTCACCATAGTAGACCACTACTCCCGGTTTTTGGTAGTAGTGCCAGTGAAAGATCAGACGGCTCAGACAGCAGCCAAAGCATTTCAACAACACTTTTGTCGCCTGCACGGTTACCCTGAACGAGTGCTTACCGACCAAGGTCCAGCCTTTAAAGCAAAGGTGTTCCAGGAATTCTGTAACTTGTACGGCTGCAAGAAAATAAGGACGACGCCGTATCATCCCCAGACCAACAGGTTGTGTGAGAAGATGAACCAGGTGGTAATAGACCTGTTGAAGATGTTGACCCTTGAAGAACGTAGCCTGTGGCCAGAGATGTTACCAGATTTGGTGGACCTATATAACCACATCCCGGTGAACTCCACCAACTGTACATCCGCTTACCTGATGAGAGCAAGACCTGGTAAGCTACCCATTGACTTAGACATGGGAGTCTTAACACCAGAGACGACATCACCAGATGCCGATTGGGATACAGAGCGGCAGCAACAATACCGCAAGGTGCAAGAATGTGTGGAGAGAAGTTTGTCCCAGGCGAGACAGAAGCAGGTGAAAACTTACAATCAGCACGCACGCAGTTCCCTTATCACCTGGAGAACAGGTACTCAAGAGGAAGAGACGAGTCCATAAATTAGATGACCAGTGGGAGGTTGAGCCATACACCATCCTACCCTCGAATTACAATAACACCAAAGTGTGCCTCATCAGTATAGATGGAGGGGAAACTTCAGCGGCAGTCTCAAGAGACTACTTGAAGATATGTCCTGAACAGTTGAAACACAAAGAAGAAGACCAGGACAGCCCTCAGCCCACAGAAGAGGTGGCAGAAACGGTCCAGACAGTCCTTGGAGCATTTCCCCGGTCTTGGACGCAAGTGAACAGAGCAATTGTGGTACCGGTCCTGACCTTTCTCCAAGCGGCCTCACCGGAAGTTGCAGAGGCTCCAGAACATCTGGAAACCAGTCGGCCCCAGAGACAGATGCTTCATCAGCAGCAGATCAGGAAAATCTACCCTCTGCTAGCAGTGAACCTGTCGTACCCAGGGTGAGTCAAAGAATTCGTAGGAGATTACCCAGCCTACCGGTGTTACTTCAGACTACCCGTAGGGTAGTTCACACTGAACCCATCACACCAGGGGTAGACACTAGGGACCAGGGTAGGTCAGTGACAACAAATGTACTATGTAGATCGACCCGGAGTACTAAAGGTCAGCTCCCTGCCTGCTGGAGGAACTAAAATATAAGAGAACTAAAGTTTATGTTATATATAGTTGTAACCGTTAAATAATCTTGGATATATACACTGTGTTCCAAATTATTATGCAAATAATATTTTCTCAGATTTTCCCAAATTACCTATATGAATTGCAGTCATTGTAATTTTCCAGTCAAATAACTATTAGAGTACAATTGAACGTTTTTTGTACAAACTGCCTATGATAACAGTATATTTTAAAAAAAATAAAAAACTCAAACTGCTCTCAAAATGCATGTTCCAAATTATTATGCACAGCAGAGTTTTCAACCTTTTCATTTTAATAAAGAACAAAAAAATGGTCATTTTTTAAATTATAAGCATTAGCAGGTTATTACAAACTGAAATCAAACAGTTTTCAACTCAAAACTTTATTCTAGGTGATGTTACATTTGCACATAGGACCGCTTGTTCGAAAGGAGCTTCTGAACTCTCTCGTCCATTGAATTTGTCAGGTTTTGGATGGTTTCTGCTTCAGTTGTTTTGCATGAGAACAGAATACCCTCCCAGAGCTGTTGCTTAGATGTGAACTGCCTCCCGCCAACATAGACACTCCTTTTGATGATGCTCCAGAGGTTCTCAATGGGGTCGAGGTCAGGGGAGCATGGGTGCCACACCATAAGTTTGTCCCCTTTTATGCCCATAGCAGCTAGAGATGCAGATGTGTTATGTGCAGCATGAGACAGGGCATTATCATGCATGAAATGATCTCGATGGTCCAGATGGATGGAGTGGAGGATGGCTGGTTGATGGACACCCCATGCAAACACGGCTATGGCGTTAACAAGGAGGAGGTGGAGTAATGTTTTGGGTTGGAATCATGGGGAGAGAGATTGTCAGCCCTTTTAGGATCCCTGAAGGGGTAAAGATGAACTCCATAATGTATGTTGAGTTTCTCAAACAGCACTTCCTGCCATGGTTCAAAAAGAAGAACCGTGTATTCCGCAGCAAGATCATTTTCATGCATGATAATGCCCTGTCTCATGCTGCACATAACACATCTGCATCTCTGGCTGCTATGGGCATAAAAGGGGACAAACTTATGGTGTGGTACCCATGCTCCCCTGACCTCAACCCCATTGAGAACCTCTGGGGCATCATCAAAAGGAGTGTCTATGATGACGGGAGGCAGTTCACATCTAAGCAACAGCTTTGGGAGGGTATTCTGTCCTCATGCAAAACAACTGAAGCAGAAACCATCCAAAACCTGACAAATTCAATGGACGAGAAAGTTCAGAAGCTCCTTTCGAACAAGCAGTCCTATGTGCAAATGTAACATCACCTAGAATAAAGTTTTGAGTTGAAAACTGTTTGATTTCAGTTTGTAATAATCTGCTAATGCTTATAATTTCAAAAATGACAATTTTTTTGTTCTTTATTAAAATGAAAAGGTTGAAAACTCTGCTGTGCATAATAATTTGGAACATGCATTTTGAGTGCAGTTTGAGTTTTTTATTTTTTTAAAAATATACTGTTATCATAGGCAGTTTTTACAAAAACCTTTCAATTGTACTCTAATAGTTATTTGACTGGAAAATTACAATGACTGCAATTCATATAGGTAATTTGGGAAAATCTGAGAAAATATTATTTGCATAATAATTTGGAACACAGTGTATAGTTGTTAAATTTAAGGACAATCAGACCACAGGACTAGGTGTGGTCAGGACAATATTGAAAATAGTTAGTAAGTGGCCTTGAAAATAAACCGCAGGCGTGGCCGAAGACCAGGCCCAACGACAGAGTGCCCTGATGCCACGCCCAGGGACGATACACAAAGTAGGTTGATGCGGTTCCCACCAGCCAAACTTTAGTTATCCGGAAAAAGACAATCCCCGGATTGTGGCATAAAGACTAAGCGCCGCAGTGACTGCTATACGTTTTTGGTTGGGTTTTTTGTCATTTTTGACTTTGTAAACTATTTGTAATGTGAATTATTATTGCTGATTGTTAATTCAAAAAGGTATCCTCAGTCCAGGAGTACTGAAGTTAACTAGGGGGGAATGTTGTTCCCCAGGGTTCCGGTTGCCACAGTGGCATTGCCTCCCTCACAGGGGGTGATGCCATGCCTGGAAGCAACCAGGGGTCTCCTAGTCAGGTATACTAGCATGCAACACTTTCCTGGCTCCAGACCAGCAAGGGGAGCTCCTCCCCTTAGCAACTGGAATCTGGAGGCAGGGTTAGTTAGTGTTTGTGAGAGAAGTTGAATACAGGACAGCGACGAGGAAAGGCCTGGTGAGTGGAGCTGCACGGCAGTTCACCCCAGAGAGGAGTGTAGAAGAACCGGACACCGGTGTCCGAGGTTGTGGGGCACTGAAGGCCCAGCAGCAGAAACCAGAGGGCAGGAGACTGCAGGTCTCCTTGCCCCATCAGACGCCCGGAGGCTCAGCGGTACATAGGGCCCAGCACCGCCACGTGGAAGCGACACTCCAGGAAGGCACGAGCTGCCTGCCATACGGGTGAGCACAAAAACGTTTTACTCAGGGACGAGGGCCACAGCACAGCTTTAAGTAGCAGGGCCAAAGAGATTAGCGCAAAGGGAAGGCCTCCAACTTCACCTGGTGAGGTGGATTCCCAACTTGCTTCCAGGCCGCCCAGACCTCCACTACCAGCTAGTACCCGTGCCCGTGCCCCGGTCTGCTTAACCACTTCAAGTAAAGATAAGAGGAAACCGCCATTAAATTGTGGACTGATTATTAACTGCGCCATCCCCTGCACTACACTGCACAGCGACATCTATAACATCACCATTACCTGCCCTGGAGCTAAGCTCTGCCTGTGGAAAGCTGTCTCAACTCTGCTGCGTCATCATCAGCTCCAGAGGATCTGCACCGCAGCAGCGGCTCCATATAGCCGCATACCACAGGTGGCGTCACGAACATTATCTCTAAAAACTATAATCCCCTTTTATTGACCTCCCTGGGTCACGGACCGGGTCATCACCACTGTGACATCTCCCAGCATCGACCGGCCCGGCTACCGAGTACCCCACGGCCCAGGGGGCGCATCAAATCCCCCAGCGCACGCACCATGAGCCAAGACAGAAGGTATATATGAGCTATACATACTCCTGGCCAGTGGGCGCGACCTCACTTCAATACACTTGTGTGATGCCAGGCCGCACCCTTTTAGTCAGCGATGCCCACTAGTCCTCCGCGTCACTAGACAGGGCGTGGCCTCGCTCAATACAAATGTATGGATTGAGGCTACACTCACTGCCACACACTCATACATACCGTCCCGGGTCTGAAACCAGCAAATCCCCGCAACGCATAGTAAATGCGCTGGGGGATTCACACAGTCACAGAGTGACTGCAAACTTATTATTTTGGACCAAACAACCCCTTTAATTCTATTGAAGTAAATGGGGCTTAGCTGCAATGTTAGTCACTACGGATTACCAATAGTGGTGTTGTTTTGTAATAAAAACAGACCATTTGCTTAATCTTGCTTAATCCCTTTAAGTAAAAGTAAAGTATATGGGGTAAAAATGTGACAATTGGATGTGGGTCCTGCTGTTCCTTTGCCTATTATCTTCAGTGATTGTCTAACAAAGGCTATATGGTAGAAAGTAGTCACATGATATCCCATAACTGGAATAAATGGCTTTACTCTAGCCAGGACATTTGTCTGTAAATTGGACATTGCAAAACTCTTGAATTAAATAACAATAGTGAAGTTTGATAACACCTTCTAACCATAGACTGAAAATTGTGTTTGTGTTATTTCTTTTCCATTTCTTCTTCAAGATATGGAAGTTTACTGGATTCATTGATTCTTTATTCTTTCAATGACACCTTAAAGCTGAGCATGATATTCCCAATGGTCAGTGTCTAATCATAACAGAAAATTGTCTACTTCCACACTTCCCCCAGGAGGAACATACAGTAGTGCTTCCTCAGAATGGAACAGCTTTTTCCAAATTGGCAACTTTGCAGGATGACTGCTTGCCTAATGGAAGAATGAGTTTATAATCATTTTCTCTGTCCTTGAAAACTCAGTAACATTAGTCCATACAGTGATATCCACAGAGGTAGAGTTCGATCTAAGTGATAAACATACATTGCTGGAACTTACATTAATACTCACTGGATTGTTGGAGAAGAAAATCAGAAGTTTTGAACCAAACTATGAACTCTTAGAAGAGTTTTGATCATCTACTATAAATTACACAATATGGCTCAATGGGCAAAGACAAACAGCATTTCTTCAGAAAAAAATCCTATTCATAGTTTACTATTTAAAAGGGGGTAACTTTACAGATCACTTAGCTTAAAAATATCATACGATTGTGTACAATCCCTATGTAAAACCATGTGTCTTCAGTGTAAAACATGACTGAAGAATCAGACTGGACAAAACATTTGCTTGCAGTTTGTAACTGTGTAAATTTAAAGATCCAAAGATTATGCATAAAATGGAAGAAATATGTTTATCAAAACTTATTTCAAATGTAATTTTCTTTATGTTTTAGTTGCTATGATAAAAATAAATATAAAGTATACAGCTGATTAAAAAAAAAAATAATGATACTTTTAAAAAAAATATATCAATCAGATCCCCGAATAAAATGAATACAGTGAGAAGGAATAAAGCATAAATAAAAGCAAAGAGAAAAGTCAGACATATACTGTATGTTCTTTCCTTATCGCCACTAAACATTATCACTGGGCTTTGACTTGACTCTTATGAAATGACTTCTAGAGACGAGTGAATTGATTTGAATTGATCAATGAATTCATGCTAAATTTTAGGAAATGTTGCTGGACCTGGCAAATTTGAAGAATTTGCGATTTAATTTGTGCAAATAGACAAAAAAATGTCCACCTACTTTTTACACAAAATAGATAATTGTAATAACAGCCACTTTTATATTTTCATCACTGTTTTTCGTATGTTGGGGACCCTCAAGGTCATTGTTACATGCAGTGGTATGTGTAAGAGAGGAAGTAGGAGAAGCAGCAGCAGATGGATGTGGAGGGGGACAATAAGTTATTGCAGTCACAGGCAGACATTGAGGCTGACTGTCAATGTTAAATTGATAATGACAACAATGCTGGCTATGATGATCAACCATCGCAGTGGGGTGTGGACAGTGAACCAACAGGATTCTCAAAAATACTGTCAAACAAACTGTTTGCTCAATTGCTTGTGGCATATTGTTAGTATAAAGGAAATGGATGACTATTGGAAACCCATGCTTTTAGATTCTCGCTATAAAAGTGAAATGGGGGAGTTTTTTTACAGCTGCTGAAGGCTTGTCGAAATTGGTACAATGCCAATATAACCTGTGTTTCCTGTTTGATGGCATATCTGAGTAGGAAACCCCTCTCCAAAACCTGCAAAGCCAATGATCCCTAGCCTGTGCCAGTCCTAGCTCTATAAAAAGTAGCTGAGGCAGCATCAGAATCAACTACAGTACTTTTGACATGATGGATCAGATGTTTAATCTGCACCAACATGATGGACATCAGCAAGCAGAAAGAGATATACAGCCAAGTGCAGTCATACCTGGATTGTGTCCTTTATCCAGCAAATACATTGAGTCTCAACACCATTGACTTCTGAGTCAGCATATTTAACCAGTGGCAAATTTAGCCCAGTTTACCATGTTCATTCTGTCATATGCAGACACCAGTGTACTGTCAGAGAGGGTACTCAGCATAGCAGGTGACTTTGTCACGCCCAAGTGTACCAGATTCTCTCCCACAAGTGTGGAACACCTTACATTTTGTCAAAATGAATCAGGCATAGATCAGTGCTTGAACTAGAGCAAATCAATGCAAATGTCTCACTCATTGCATTGGCCATGACAGTGGTCTGTGGCCACTGCACGGGAATTTGAATCTCACCTTTTACCTGCCGGTATCCACATCTCTTCTTTTGATAAGACGACTCGGCATGATGTTATTGTTGTGACATAATGTACATGTACTGTCACACCTGGCTGACTAATCAAAAGAAGAGCCATGGACGTGGGCAGGTAAGAAGTGATACTCTTGCATCTGTGCAGTGGCCACATTTTTGGACATCTTTTAAAAAAGCTATTGCTTCTTATTCACCATCAAAACAACAAACCTATTGCTGTTTCCGATAAACAGATAATTATTCAAAAATTATTTTTGGAAGACTTGTTAGAAAGCTATTTCTTAAGTCATCTAACAAAAAAAATCTCTTATTACTCCCCAAACAAGCATAATGTTTGGACCAGTGATTGACAAAATGCATTAAATTACTGATTCCATGTATACTGTCTGTAAACTCCGAAAGGAATATTTTTTTTTACATTTTATAAAGCATAAAAATTATGTCAGCTGTTGGTTACCACCAAATTGCATTCTGTTTACCAATAGCCATATAAAATGGGGTTAATTGGATATTATTACTAAGGCTAAATTTGCATTAAAGAGCTTGAAATGAGTTTAATGCAGTCCTAGGAGACCTCAGAGTGATAAACGTGGTTTTTTTGGGCAGATAGAAGCATTATGGTATTTTTTCTGGAAAAATTTGGCAAACCTGACCAATTTAAATTTCAATAGATTCACTTATTTCTAATATTTTCACTTTTTGAAAATAAAATAACATGAAATTCTATGCATAAATTAAGTAGTGAATTTAGTACTGCATAGGCAGTGTTACTTTACCTTGGAGTTGTCTCATTGATTGGCAGCTTTAGGAATTTCATTTTGTACAGAAAATGTTTAAATAACTCACGTTGTGTCGAGGACAGTTCTGCAAATATGGTGCCTAGATGTAAAAAACAGCTTCAGCTCCAGTTGAGAACCTTATATGTGAAGACAAAATAGAGTGGACCTATCTGCAAGAGTATGCCCGGGTAAAAACAAATACAGATGTGTCCTTTAATTTCTTTCTAAATGAGACATATCCCGAGATATATAAAATGTAATGTTAAACAAACATGAGAAAAAAAATGTAAAGTCAGATGGATGTGTGGATGGATGTCATTCATTCATTGTCCATCATCCATAGGTCCCTATTAGTGTTGAGCGAGTGTGCTTGTTTAACTCTTTAAACGAGCACGCTCGGGTGCTCACCGAGTATTTTGGCGTGCTCGGCATTTCTTTGACTGTCACCGCAGCTGCAAGTGTCACGGGTGTTAGACAGCTGTGACACATGCAGCGATTGCCTGCACCCGAGCGTGCTTTCCGAAAGAGTTAATGAGACATATTCGCTCAACACTAGTCCCTATATTTTAAAAAAAAGTATATGTTAAAAGGGATTTCCATTTTCAGAGAAACTCGTGTCCCCAGCGCAGTTACTTTTTAAAAAATTAAAACGCAAACTATACTTTTCTCATCATCCCTGTCTACAGCTCTTTGCTACTGTTTCAGTGTCTGATATTGTCTGCAGCGCTGATGTTAGGTTGATAGCGCTGCTGCCTATCACTGAGCTCAGTGACTTTTAGTTGCTCATGCCGTATACATGGCTAGAGCTGCTGATCTCATTAATTGGCTGCAATACTGTCGACGTGATGTCAGCACTGTAGACAAAAAAATTACTGAAAGAAGTGGCAGGGACTCAGCGCCCGACCCGGTGAGGGTGGGTAAAGCATAGATAGCCACGGGCATTGCATTATCAAATTATCCTATCAACAAATCTGTATTGGACATTCTATATTTATCTTATGGATCCATTGATAATATCAGTCATTTTAATGTTTCTTATTGACTCTTGACCTCGTTGACGTCACTCTGTTCAGCCTTCACAGATTTAGGCTTGTGTGTTTCCAATCCCATGAATTAGCTGCTGTCACATTGTACAGTCATGGCCAAAAGTATTGAGAATGAGACAAATAGTAATTTTTCCAAAGTTTACTGCTTCATTTTTTGTAATGGCAATTTGCATATACTCCTGAATGTCAAAGAGTGATCAGCTTAACAGCAATTACTGTACTTGCAAAGTCAATATTTTCCCAGAAAATGAACTTTAACCCCCAAAACACATTTCAACATCATTGCAGTCCTGCCTTAAAAGGAGCAGCTAACATCGTTTTAGTGAATGATCCATTAACACAGGCGTGGGTGTTGATGAGGACAGGGCTGGCGATCAATCAGTCATAATTAAGTAAGAATGACATCACTGGACACTTTAACCGGTTCCCGACCGCCCACTGTAGATAAACGTCGGCGCTTGCCGGGCTCTGTGCAGCGCCGACGTTTAAAAACAGTGGGTGGTCTCGCAGTGCTCAGGACCCCCAGGGTCCTGCAAGCACTGCGATTCCGGTGCAGAGCGTTAGCTCTGACAGGGTACATCATCGGGACCTGATTAGATCAGGTCCCAGTGATGTTAACCCTTTGCTGTCTTCTATATGCTGCGATCTATAGTGATTGCGGCATATAGGAGACAGCAAGAGGAAAGGGGGTCGTCTTACTTACCTCCGAAGACCTCCGTTTCGTTTGAGGACCTGGGGTTGCTATGGCAGCTGGAGGTCACATGACCGCCTCCAGCTCTGCCATATATGGTGTCCTTCCCGTCTGGCTTCAGCCTGTATGTAGCTGATTCCAGACAGGAGACTGAAACAGTCAGTGAAGATCTCATGTAATGTAATATATGTCTATTACATTACATGAGATCAGTGATCAGAAAAATAAAAATTAATGTCCCATACAGGGACTAAGTAAAAATGTAAAAAAAAGTAAAAAAAAAGTTTTTAAACTATTAAAAAAAAATCACAAAATAAATAAAAATAAATAAATAAAATAATAAACCAATAAATCCGCATATTATTACAAAACCAAAAAAAGTACACATATTTGGTATCGCCGCGTCCGAAACAACCCGAGCTATAAAACTGTCACACTAATTAACTCCTTCTGTGCACACCGTAATAAAAATAAATAAAAAACGGAGCAAAAAAATATGCTTTTTCATCATATCGTGAAACAAAAAGTGGAAAAAAATGCGATCAAAAAGCAGAATAGAAATAAAAATGGTACCACTGAAAACTTCATCTTGTTCCGCAAAAAAAAGCCGCCATACAGCTCCATCAGCTGAAAAATAAAAAAGTTATAGCGCTCAGAATAAAGCAATGCAAAAAAAATATTTTTTTTTCTATAAAATTGTTTTATTGTGTAAAAGCGCCAAAACATAAAAAAAATACAGTGTAGTATTGCTGTAAACGTACTGACCCGAAGAATAACGCTGCCTGATCACTTTTACCACACGCAGAACGGCATAAAAAAAAACTCAAAAAACAATTCCTGAAGTGTTTGTTTTTGTTAACTTTACCTCCCAAAAAACGGAATAGAAAGCGATCAAAAAATGTCACGTACCCAAAAATGGTTCCAATAAAAATGTCAACTCGTCCCGCAAAAAACAAGCCGTAACATGACTCTATCGGACGAAATATGGAAAAATTATAGCTCTCAAAATATGGTGATGCAAAAACTAGATTTTGCAAAAAAAAGCGTATTTTAGTGTGTGACAGCTGCCAAACATAAAAACCCGATATAAATCTGGTATCTCTGTAATCGCACCGACCCGAAGAATAAAGTAATCTAATCAGTTATATCACACTAGGAACGGCATAAAAAATAAATAAAACAAATATTATTCACCTGCTACTGATTTGTTTATTATGTCTCCCAAAGATCCCAGTAAGGCTCTGCCCACACTTATCCTGCGCTCTGCGCTGAGCACTTACACCAGAGTTTCCGTGTAAATCTCTGAAATACGTGATTCAGCCAGAACCCATGATGGAAGATTTCCTGTAATGAGGCAGATATAGGCCACTGTGGATGCCGTCTAGCCTGGGATCCCACGGTGTCATTTGTTTTAGGCGTGCATAAAAGTGCGGTTGGCCACAGTTTTGTGCACTTCTGAAAAAAAGGACACCACTAAACAGAGGCCAGACGGAGTCCAGAGTAACTCTGCTGCCTCATTATAGTGAATGGATCCTGGAGGGGTTTCATTTGAATTACATCACTTGGAAATTTAGATGGAAACCCCGATGTAAGTGCTCAGCCTAGAGCGCCGGATAAATGTTACGTAAAATGTTCCCAATAAAAGCTTCAACTCAGTCCTCAAAAAATGCTAGTCCCCACTCAGGTCCGTCATCTGTTAAAAATATAAGGGACTTCCAAGTTACTGGTAGCAGAAAGGCTCTGGAAAAGCTAAATGGTCCTTGCCCCCCAAAAGAAATTCAGAAAATTTTGTGCTCCCAAATCCAAATGCCTATTCTACAATAATTTGTTCTCCAATTGTCAAATAGCACTCCGTCCCCCCCAGATCTCGCCATATGGCTGAGCGGTACGATACAGCCACTTATGGGGTATTGCCACTTTTAGAAGAAATTGAGTGACACATTTCGTCACCATTTTTACCCATTGCCCTGTGTGAAAATGTAAAATCTGAGGGTAAAACATTTTTTTGTGGTAAAAATATAATTATGCTTTTTTCACTGCCCAATGGTATAAATTTAAAAATTAAAAAATGCTCACTACTTCCCTAGATGAATTCCTTGAGAGGTGTAGTTTACAAAATGGGGTCACTTGTGGGGGTTACTGCTGTTTTGGCATGTCAGCGACTCTTCAAATGTGACATGGTGTCTGCTGCCTATCCCAGCCAACATAGCGCTCCTTTCTCTTCCGAACCCTGCCGTACACCAAAGCAGTGGTTTTCCCCCACATATGGGGTATCGGTGTACTCAGGAGAAATTGTACAACAAATTTCATGGTGCAATTTCTCCTGTTATCCTTATGATAATGCAAAATTAGGGAATGAAAAACATTTTTTATGGGAAAAATGTGAAAATTTTATTTTTACGGCTCAATATTATAAACTTCTGTGAAGCAGCTGGGGGTGCAAGGTGCTCACCACACATCTAGATAAGTTCCCTAAGGGGTATAGTTTCCAAAATGGTGGCACTTGTGGGGGGTTACCACTGTTTAGGCACATTAGGGGCTCCCCAAATGTGACATGGCGTCCGCTAATTATTCAAACAAATTTTACATTCAAAAAGTCAAATGGCACTCCTTCCCTTTCAAACCCTGCCTTGTGCCCAAACAGTAATTTGCCTCCACATATGGGGTATCGGCGTGTTCAGGAGAAATTGCACAACAAATTTCATGGTGCAATTTATCCTGTTACCCTTATGATAATACAAAATTAGGGAATGAAAAACATTTTTTGAGGGAAAAATGTGAAAATTTTATTTTTACGGCTCAATATTATAAACTTCTGTGAAGCAGCTGGGGGTGCAAGGTCCTCACCACACATCTAGATAAGTTCCCTAAGGGGTATAGTTTCCAAAATGGTGGCACTTGTGGGGGGTTTCCACTGTTTAGGCACATTAGGGGCTCCCCAAATGTGACATGGTGTCCGCTAATTATTCAAACAAATTTTACATTCAAAAAGTCAAATGGCGCTCCTTCCCTTTCAAACCCTGCCATGTGCCCAAACAGTAATTTGCCTCCACATATGGGGTATCGGCGTGTTCAGGAGAAATTGCACAACAAATTTCATGGTGCAATTTATCCTGTTACCCTTATGATAATACAAAATTAGGGAATGAAAAACATTTTTTGAGGGAAAAATGTGAAAATTTTATTTTTACGGCTCAATATTATAAACTTCTGTGAAGCAGCTGGGGGTGCAAGGTGCTCACCACACATCTAGATAAGTTCCCTAAGGGGTCTAGTTTCCAAAATGGTGGCACTTGTGGGGGGTTTCCACTGTTTAGGCACATTAGGGGCTCCCCAAATGTGACATGGCGTCCGCTAATTATTCAAACAAATTTTACATTCAAAAAGTCATATGGCGCTCCTTCCCTTTCAAACCCTGCCATGTGCCCAAACAGTAATTTGCCTCCACATATGGGGCATCGGCGTGTTCAGGAGAAATTGCATGACAAATTTCATGGTGCAATTTATCCTATTACCCTTATGATAATGCAAAATTAAGGGATGAAAAACGGTTTTGTGGGAAAAATGTGAAAATTTTATTTTTACAGCTCAATATTATAATCTTCTGTGAAGCACCTTGGGGTTCAAGGTGCTCACCACACATCTAGATAAGTTCCCTAAGGGGTCTAGTTTCCAAAATGGTGTCACTTGTGGGGGGTTTCCACTGTTTAGGCACATCAGGAGCTCTCCAAACGCAACATAGCGTCTGCTAATTATTCAGACAAATTTTACATTCAAAAAGTCTAATGGCGCTCCTTCCCTTCCGAACCCTGCCGTGCGCCCAAACAGTGGTTTTCCCTCACATATGGGGTATCAGCACGCTCAAGGGAAATTGCACAAAAAAATTTGGGGTCCATTTTTTCATGTTACCCCTGTGAAAATAAAAAAAATTGGGTCTAAAGTAACATTATTGTGAAAAAAGTTAAATGTTAATTTTTTTCTTCCACATTCCAAAAATTCCTGTGAAGCACCTGAAGGGTTAATAAAGTTCTTGAATGTGGTTTTGAGCACCTTGAGGGGTGCAGTTTTTAGAATGGTGTCACTTTTGGGTATTTTCTGTCATAAAGACCCCTCAAAGTGACTTCAAATATGATGTGGTCCCTAAAAAAATGTTTTTGTAAATTTTGTTGGAAAAATGAGAAATCGCTGGTCAAATTTTAACCCTTATAGCTCCCTAACAAAAAAACATTTTGGTTCCAAAATTGTGCTGATGTAAAGTAGACATGTGGGAAATGTTATTTATTAACTATTTTGTGTGACATATCTCTCTGATTTAAGGGCATGAAAATTCAAAGTTTGAAAATTGCAAAATTTTCAAAATTTTCGCCAAATTTCCGATTTTTTTTACAAATAAACACAAGTTATATCGAAGAAATTTTACCACTATCATGAAGTACAATATGTCACGAAAAAACGATCTCAGAATCAGGGGAATACGTTGAAGCGTTCCAGAGGAATTACTTCATAAACTGGCAGTGGTCAGAATTGAAAAAATTGGCCCGGTCACGAAGGCAAAAACAGGCTCTGGCGCGAAGTGGTTAAAAGGAGGCTGGTTGTTGGTATCATTGTTTCTCTTCAGTTAACCATGGTTATCTCTAAAGAAACACGTGTAGCCATCATTGCACTGCACAAAAATGGCCTAACAGGGAAGAGTATCGCAGCTACAAAGATTGCACCTCAGTCAACAATCTATCGCATCATCAAGAACTTCAAGGAGAGAGCTTCCATTGTTGTCAAAAAGGCTCCAGGGCGCCCAAGAAAGACCAGCAAGCACCAGGACCGTATCTTAAAACTGTTTCAGCTGCGGGATCGGACTACCAGCAGTGCCGAGCTTGCTCAGGAATGGCAGCAGGCTGGTGTGAGTGCTTCTGCACGCACTGGGAGGCGGAGACTATTTGAGCAAGGACTGGTTTCAAGGAGGGCAGCAAAGAAGCCACTTCTCTCCAGAAAAAACATCAGGGACTGACTGATATTCTGCAAAAGGTACAGGGAGTGGACTGCTGAGGACTGGGGCAAAGTCATTTTCTCTGATGAATCCCCTTTTCGATTGGTTGGTACATCTGGAAAACAGCTTATTCGGAGAAGAAGAGGTGAGCGCTATTACCAGTCTTGTCTCATGCCAACTGTAAAGCATCTTGAAACCATTCATGTGTGGGGTTGCTTCTCAGCCAAGGTAATCGGCTCACTCACAGTCTTGCCTAAAAACACAGCCATGCATAAAGAATGGTACCAGAATGTCCTCCAAGAGCAACTTCTCCCAACCGTCCAAGAGCAGTTTGGCGCCCAACAATGCCTTTTCCAGCATGATGGAGCACCTTGCCATAAAGCAAAGGTGATAACTAAATGGCTCATGGAACAAAACATAGAGATTTTGGGTCCATGGCCTGGAAACTCCCCAGATCTTAATCCCATTGAGAACTTGTGGTCAATCATCAAGAGACGGGTGGACAAACAAAAACCAACAAATTCTGGCAAAATGCAAGCATTGATTATGCAAGAATGGACTGCTATCAGTCAGGATTTGGTCCAAAAGTTGATTGAGAGCATGCCAGGGAGAATTACAGAGGTCTTGAATAGTGTTGAGCCACCCCCGTAGTGTTCGAGTTCGGTTCGGTTCGTCGAACACCCGTGTGTTCGCCGAACTGTTCGTCGAACTGTTCGTCGAACACCTTCGAACACCGCTAAAACCAATGGCAGGCAAACAAAAACACATAGAAACACATAGAAAACACCTTCAAAGGTGTCCAAAAGCTGACAAACTGCTCAGAAGACACAACTAACACATGGAAAAGTGACAAGTACATATAGTCATGCGAAAAGAAAAGAGGTGGAGGAGTAAAAGGAGGGGGAGACACAGATATAGGCATGTCATGCCCTTCTAAAATCCAAAAAGTGAGAAGCCGAGACGGCCAGTCCGCTCCTGCCCGTGCCACCTCCGTGTCGCCGGGTTTGTGCCAGAGCCGCGGTGAACCCTGACGGCCAGCCCCCCTCTCCCAATACTGGTGCCTGTCCGCTGGTGGGTCAAGAGAGCCCCCCTGTGGTGGAGGCAGCTCTAAGCTTTTTAATTTAAATTGTCCCTCTAATTTGAATGAATACACTTTAAATCCATTTACAAGGATCTATTGGAGGGCAAGTCTCATGCCAGCAGCCGCGTAATTCCAGCTCCAGTAGCGTCCACTAAAGCTGCTGCAGTTAAAAAGCTTTTATAAGGATCGAGCTCGGCTGTCCACCGCAAGGCATCCTAGTGCCAGTCCCAGCCCCTATGCCTTGGGGTGCCTCCTGATGCTCTTCACTAAGTATCCCGTGGTCCCGAAGCATTTCCTTTGAAAAAATTAAGTGTCCAAACTACAGGTGGTGTAGCTTGCTTAACAGCCGGGATAATCCGCTGACTAGCAGACACTGCTACTAGGCACAAAGTATTTCCTGGGCTAGATGCAGTTAAAAATTTGTAAGTAGATACTCTCGTTGGATGCTGAGAAAGCATTCCATAGAGTCTCCTGGCACGCCATATATGATTCTCTTAAAAAGCTTGGGGTAGGGGTCTAGGGGACCCTTTTATAGCCAAAATCACGGCCCTGTATCACAATACGTCACCTAGGCTGAAGATAAATGGAACTGTAGCACCGAGGGCTCGGTTGCTACAGACGTATTGCACCTCACCCAGAGGTGTGATATCTCACTCTCAGATAAGGATGGAGTGTGGATCAGGACCCGACACCTGCATGCATTACACCACATTGCCGTGGGGCAAGGCGACCAATATGCCCCTGAGATGGGCACGACAGTCCCTGTCCCTGGCTGGAGTGGGGGGAGGGAACACTGAGGAAGGGGAACCCTGCAGTGCAGGAGCAGGGAGGAAGCAGTTCCTGGGTGCATTGAGAAGGGAGTATAAAAGGTGGGCACCATCTTAGTTCAGTGCAGAGAAGTCTGAGCAGAAGTGGCAGGGAGCAGGGCCTCTGCATGAGCTCTGCTCCGGAGGTGGGCCTAGTAACAGAGGCCCAGGCCTGCAAGAGGGAGAAGGAAGGAAGAGGAGCGGAGAAGGCTCCAGGAATGAGGAATGAAGGGATCCCAGGGGTGCGGACGGGCGAGTCGCCACCGCACGCCCGAATCCACCTGCGTGGAGGGGTCAGGCCAAAGGGGGAGACCGGTCCCCGAACTAGTGGAGGCAGGAAACGACCCTCAGCTAGAAACCGGAGGCTATGACATTTTATGTGGCGCAGCCCCTTGCTCCACCCGCTAGGAAGGCACCACATAGGGTCAGGGAAACTGGCGCCAAGTTTACCAAGAGGAGGCCCGAGGCAGCCGGACAGAAGTGTTGGTAAGAAAGGCCAGACAAAGGACACACAAAGGGGGTCCTGTGAAGCGCTCCAAAGTTATCTGGGAGTTGTCTGAGCCCCTCACCTGGTGAGCACAGTACGACGTGGGCAGCCGTTACCTGCAGACGTGGTCTGGATAATAAGAACTGTGAGTAAAGGCCCTGAACTGCATCACTGACTCCGTGTCGTTACTGCTGCTGCCCTGCACCATCACCCCCATCCTCCGCATACACTGCCCTGAGGCTATACTCCTCCCGTGGGGAGTTATGCTACGCTCTGCTGCACCCACAACACCAGCCTTAGCGGTCTGCCCTGTAGCGGCGGTTCACTCTGACCGCAATCCACGGGTGGCGTAGTCGGACATTTAAACATCAAAACCACATAAATAGTTCCGCCACTGGTTTGACCGCCCTGAGCCACGGAACCGGATCGCCGCCACGAAGACTACAACCACCAGCATCCATCAAAAAGGGTCCGGCTCCGGGTGTCCCAAGGCCCAGGGGGTGCGTCAGAACATTTTCATCACCTTTCACAATCACCAATGGGACAAGGCAGGGATGTCCTCTGTCCCCTCTCTTATACATCCTAGTGACGGAGCACCTGCTCTCATCAATTCGCCATAACCCCAATATTAGGTGGATTGAGGTGGGAGGCACCGAGTACAAGTGCTCTCTATTTGCTGATGATGTCCTAGTATATATCACTCAATCACATATATCCATCCCTGCTGTTATGGCTGAAATAGATCACTTTGTTACATGGTAAAATTTTAAAATCAATGCAGCGAAGTCTGAGGCCCTCGATGTCTCCCTCCCTAAATCCATATAGGATTCCATCCAGTCCAACTTTCCCTTTGCCTGGCCCTCACAGGGTATCAAATACTTAGGAATTCCTATTCATAGAGACCTCTCCCATCTATGTTATCTTAATTTTGGGCCCTTTATTGAACAATTCCATACAGACCACGGTTGGCAAGTTAGAACTGTAAGATTCACTACGTGAACCACTGGTGTTTTGTGGAAAAGCACATGTACACCGCGTTCCAAATTATTATGCAAAAAGTGTTTAGGAGTGATAAGGGAAGAATTTGTTTGTTTGTCAGTTAAACTCATTGATGGTGATGTGTGTCAGGGCTCTTTATATCACTGTAAGCAATTGCAGACACCTGTGCTAATTAGTTTGGCAGGTGTGTCCAATGAAAGGCAAGACTACTTAAGAAGGCTCTCTCACATTATTAAGCAGCCTACATTTTCTGCCAAAATGGGAAAGAAAAAGGATGTGTCGGCTGCTGAGAAGCAACAAATTGTGGAGTGTTTAGGTCAAGGCATGACTACAATCAACATTGTGCGATGATCAGGATGAAGTGTCTTGGCAATCAAGAAGTATGTAGCTGATTCACAGTACACACGTGTGCGTGCTGATAAGGGCAAATTGAGGACTCTTTCCTACAGGCAATTACGTCAGGTTGAAACAGCAGCGGCAAAAAAGCCTTGTCATAGCAGCAGACAAGTTTTTGAAGCTGCTTGTGCCTCCAACGTCCCCCGAACAACAAGATGCAGGGTCCTTCAGAGGTTTGCAGCTGTGCATATGCCATCCTGTCGACCTCCTCTATCCACTTCACACAAGCAGAAACGGCTCCAGTGGGCCAAACATTACATGAAGACTGATTTCAAAACTGTTTTGTTCACGGATGAGTGCCGTGCAGCGCTCGATGGTCCAGATGAATGGAGTGGAGGATGGCTGGTTGATGGACACCCCACGCAAACACGGCTACAGCGCCAACAAGGAGGAGGTGGAGTAATGTTTTGGGCTGGAATCATGGGGAGAGAGATTGTCGACCCTTTAGGATCCCTGAAGGCGCTAAAGATGAACTCCATAATGTATGTGGATTTTCTCAAACAGCACTTCCTGCCATGGTTCAAGAAGAAGAACCGTGTATTTCACAGCAAGATCATTTTTCTGCATGATAATGCACCATCTCATGCTGCACATAAAACATCTGCATCTCTGGCTGATATGGGCATAAAAGGGGACAAACTTATGGTGTGACCCCCATGCTCCCCTGACCTCTACCCCATTCAGAACCTTTGGAGCATCATTAAAAGGAGTGTCTATGATGGCGGGAGGCAGTTCACATCTAAGCAACAGCTCTGGGAGGGTATTCTGTCCTCATGCAAAACAATTGAAGCAGAAACCATCCAAAACCTGACAAATTCAATGGACGAGAGAGTTCAGAAGCTCCTTTCGAACAAGGGGTCCTATGTGAAAATGTAACATCACCTAGAATAAAGTTTTGAGTGGAAAACTGTTTGATTTCAGTTTCTAACAACCTGCTAATGCTTATAATTTCAAAAATGACCATTTTTTTGGTCTTTATTAAAATGAAAAGGTTGATCGAAAAGTTTGGGGGATCTAAGAGTGTGGCAACCCAGTAGTCATGATTACTTCGAATTCTGACAATATGAGGGTCATGCTGCAGGTAGTGCAGCAAGAAGGCACTTATGTGTCTTGCGCATCTCGGAGCCCCAAAATTATTTTCCGGGCTAGATGCAGCTAAAAATTATTTTTAATTTTAAATCTGGTGAAGCTTATTATAGATGGCCTAATAGGATCAGTGCTGCACACTGCTACAAAGCCCAAATTATTTTCCAGTCAAGATACAGATAAACATGATTAGTAATTTGAAAGCTTAAAACGGTTGGTAGGGTGATTTTAACCAATCATCAAGCTTTTACTCTCCCCAGGATGACACAGGGGTAGAAAAGTCGTTTCGGATCCATGATTTGTTCATCTTTATGAACGTGAGTCTGTCTACATTATCAGTGGAGAGCCGCGTGCGCTTATCTGTCAGCACACCACCAGCAGCGCTGAACACACGTTCAGACAGAACGCTGGCTGCGGGGCATGACAAGATCTCCAAGGCGTAAGTGGCTAGCTCCGGCCATTTATCCAGATTGGAAGCCCAAAAAGAGCAAGGGTCCAGTGACACAGTCGTGGCTTCAATGTTTACTTGGAGATACTCCTGTACCATCGTCTCTAGGCGTTGACTATGTGTCAGACTTCTTGTCTCCTGTGGCCTTGCAAAAGATGGGCTAAAAAAGTGGTGAAATGATTCCGCAAAATTGATGTTACCAGCAGATACTGTGGTTCTGTTACGGTTTGAGTGCTGAACACTTGACGGTCCCACGGTTGGCAAGTTGGAACTGTGAGATTCACTACGTGCACCACTGGTATTTTGTGGAAAAGCACATGTAAGATTCTGCAACAGTCTCTGCTGATACTCCTGCATGCGTGCATCCCTTTCTATGGCAGGAATAATTTCTGCAAATTTACTTTTGTACCGGGGATCTAACAGTGTGGCAACCCAGTAGTCAGGATTATTTCTAATTCTCACAATTCGAGGGTCATGTTGCAGGTAGTGCAGCAAGAAGGCACTCATGTGTGTTGCGCATCCAGGAGCACCAAGTCCCTGTTGTGTTGGTGGCGAGGTAGCAATCATGCTTCCTTCCTCTGTCCTCTCCCCCCAACCTCGCACAACAGAAATGTGATCAAGGTCTCCCTCATCTGATGAGTCTTCCATCAGTTCGTCCTCCACTTCTTCCTGGGCTCCTGCACCTTCCTCACTAGTTTGGCTGCTACCATGCGCCCTGGTAAAATCATCTCCCCCACCCTCACATGCCTGCCGCCTTGGTGCTGCCGACCGTCTGGACCTTGCAGATGTTAGCCCTTCCGCATACAACTCCTCCTCCTCTACTTCCTCCACCTCCTCTTGTGCCACCACCTGACTCCGAATTCTGTTTAACATGTGCTCCAGCATGTAAATCACCGGAATAGTCATGCTGATAATGGCATCGTCAGCACTAAACATCTTCGTCGCCATTTCAAAACTGTGCAGAAGGGTGCATAGGTCCCTGATCTGAGACCACTCCTCCAGCGTGATTTGCCCCACCTCTGAATCTCGTTGGCCCAGGCTATACGTCAGAACGTATTGCACCAGGGCTTGTCGGTGCTGCCACAGTCGCTGCAACATGTGCAGAGTTGAATTCCACCGGGTAGGCACATCGCATTTTAGCCGGTGAAGTGGCAGGCCCAACGACTTCTGTAGAGATGTAAGTCGCTGAGCTGCGGGATGCGAACGGCGGAAGTGAGCACACAGCGACCGTGCCCTCTGCAGAAGGCCATCTAGTCTGGGATAGTGGGCTAAAAATTGCTGGACATCCAGGTTCAACACGTGAGCCATACAAGGCACGTGTGTGACATTGCCCCGGCGAAGGGCCGCACCCAGGTTTGCAGCATTGTCGCACACGGCCTTCCCTGGTTTCAGGTCCAGTGGAGACAACCATTCATGAAATTGGTTCTCCAGAGCTGACCACAACTCCTCAGCTGTGTGACTCACATTTCCCAGACATTTCAATGTAAAAACCGCCTGATGACGTTGAGCCCTACTGCCAGCATAGTAAGGAGGTGTGCAGGATCCCTTCTGCGCAGTTAGAAAGCTTGTGGCATGACCAGACAGGCTTTGGGTGCAGGTGGAAGACCGAGAGGAGGTTGAGGAGGCAGAAGCAGTGGAGGAAAAATGACATAAAGAGGATTGACGCACAACTCGTGGGGACGGCAAGACTTGGACAGCAGCCCCTTGTCCTGCTGTCACCATAGTTACCCAGTGCCCAGTCAGCGACATGTAACGCCCCTGTCCATGCCTACTCGTCCAAGTGTCTGTGGTGAAATGCACCCTGTCACACACAGAGTTTCTCAAAGAAGCGGTGATGTTGTGTGCGACATGCTGGTGGAGCGCAGGCACACCTTTCTTTGAGAAGTAGTGCCGACTGGGCATCTGGTACTGGGGCACTGCGACGGACATAAGGTCTCGAAAATCCTCTGTGTCCACCAGGCGGAAAGGCAGCATTTCTGTAGCCAAGAGCTTGCAGATGGTGAAATTCAACCTCTTAGCTTTCTCATGGCTAGGAGGAAATGGTCTTTTACTTGTCCACATCTGAGGGACTGAGGGCTGGCTATTGTGCTTAGACGGGGTTGATAAGGGTGTCCCCGGCAAACTGCCGGTCTGTGAGGAAGATGCAGGCGGACATGTTAGGTTGCCTTGATCCAAAGGTGGTGCTATCGATGTCGGACAGCGCTCAAGACCAGCTGGTGTTACCACCTCCAAAGAAAATGATGACCTGCCAATCACGCTGGCTGTTGCGGGTAAAGAGGTGGCAGGTCTGCGCCCCAAAACAGGTGTGACTGCTGTCCCCCCAGTCACAGAGGATGAAGAGGCCACGGATGCACAAGATATGGCAGACGGTGGTTGGCCCGGCCGGCTAGACCGCATTGTAGCACACTGAGCTTCCCACTGCAACTTATGCTTCATGTCCATGTGCCGGTTCATGCATGAAGTACTCAAACTATGTATTTTTTGGCCTCTACTTAGCTTTTGCTGACAAATGTTACAGATAACACGAGTTGGGTCATCTTTATCGATCTGAAAAAATGCCCAGGCTATGCAAGGCTTAGCACCCATGCGACCTGAAGAGCCACCACGACTTGTGGTGAGAGGCAGAGTTGTGTTTGAGGATGCAGTTGTTGACGTGCTTCCAGTACTACGTCTCTGTCCAGGAAGGCGCAACCTGACCTCGTCGTCACTAGCATCTTCCTCCACCTCCTCTGCTGACCTCATCTCTTGGCTGACTGTGGGTTGACAGTAAGTGGGATCTCCGACCTCATCATCATCACCCTGTGCGTTATCACACCCGTCGTCCTCAGAGCCAACCTGTTCCTGCCCTGACAAAAAACTAAAGTTGTCGCTCCAATCAGGTATTTGAGTCTTATCATCGTCTTCCTCATTGTCTCCACCAACAGGAGTTACAGTTTGGGAATGAGGGTCTACATTATGGTCAGAACCTTCTGCGTCTGGTCCTGGATCCGACTCATAAAGATTCTGGGCATCAGTGCAGATCATTTCCTCGTCTGGATTCACAGAAGCGCTGGAGTCGACCTCTGATTCCCAGGCTATAGTATGAGTAAACAGCTCTGCAGACTCAACCATCTGTTCTACCTCATACTCAGACGGGCAGCTGGAGATTTGGGAGCTGTGAGGAAGCAAGTGCGATTTGGGTGACACCTTTGAGGACTGGAGTATTTGTGATGTTGAAGTTGATGTGGAGGAGAGCCCACTTAAAGGAGCACTTGATATCCGTTGAAGCACCTGCTGTTTTTGTGCCTCATCTGGAATTTGTAG
Organism: Phyllobates terribilis; assembly: GCF_046119375.1. Taxonomy (NCBI): domain Eukaryota; kingdom Metazoa; phylum Chordata; class Amphibia; order Anura; family Dendrobatidae; genus Phyllobates; species Phyllobates terribilis. The sequence goes on along the minus strand of NW_027362761.1, from coordinate 1,120,160,853 downwards.
CGATTGGCGTGGCCGTAAGAAAGGGATCTTATCACATTGTCCGCTAAAAGAAGTAGACATTTTAGTTTGGCTGGAAGATGGTCTTTCTTCTGCACCTACCCCACGGACACAACCTTTTTTCCCCTTCCCAACACGCCTATTCCCCTGGAGTTGTTTGCACAAAAAAACAATGGATGGTAACCGAGCAGAGCTGAGTGGCCAAACTGTGGTATTAGGCCAAAACTATTGGCTGGGTTAGATGCAGAAAAAAATTATTTTTAATTTGCAACCTGATGGAGGTCAGTATAGATGGACTAATAGACCAAGTCCCACACACCGCTAGAAGCCCAAATATTTTTTCAGAGCTAGATGCAGAAAATTTTTTTATTCAATTTGCAACCTGATGGAGGTCAGTATAGATGGACTAATAGACCAAGTCCCACACACTGCTAGAAGCCCAAATATTTTTTCAGAGCTAGATGCAGAAAAAAATTATTTTTAATTTGCAACCTGATGGAGGTCAGTATAGATGGACTAATAGACCAAGTCCCACACACCGCTAGAAGCCCAAATATTTTTTCAGAGCTAGATGCAGAAAAAAATTATATTCAATTTGCAACCTGCTGGAGGTCAGTATAGAAGGACTAATAGAACAAGTCCCACACACTGCTAGAAGCCCAAATATTTTTTCAGAGCTAGATGCAGAAAAAAATTATATTCAGTTTGCAACCTGATGGAGGTCAGTATAGATGGACTAATAGAATGATGCTATGCCCAAAAGATTTTACTTCACTAGGTGCAGTAAAAAAATTGGTATTCTATACACAGGTGGTATATCTTGCAACACAGATAGGCTACTCCACTGACTAACACACTCTGCAATAGGCCAAAAAGGATTAGCTTTGCTAGATTCAGCCAAATGCTGTGAAAAAAACTTGCACAGCACTGGCACAGACCTGCCTGGCAAAAACTGATAGGAACTGATGTAACCTAGTCCTGAAAAGGACTCCAATTACAATTAGTCTTTACTCCCACAATCTATCTATTTAAGAGCACAGACCTGCCTGATAAAAGTCGTAGGAAATGCTGTAACCTAGTCCTTAAAAGGACTGCAATCACAACTATTCCCTACTCCCAAGCTATCTGTATATTTGTGCGAAAATTGGCTTGAAATTAACAAGGTATAGCGCACACAGCAACAGCGGTGCCATCTAACACGCAGCTGCAGCAGTGAGAAAATGGTGGCGACGGGGAAAATGACTTGGTCTTATAGGGCAAGGACATGTGACATACACTGCCAATCACACATGCCCTTGCTTGTGTGAAAAAAAGCACTTCGCTCCGTGTGTGCGCTGCTGATAGGCTGACAGATTGCACCTCCCCACTGCAAATGCGGGAAAGAGAAAAAAAAATGGAGATCTTCATTGTTCCTGCAGAGAACCATCCCCTGCCCCTCCCCCCACCCCGCTGTACACTCAAACTGCGTATTAACATTAATTTTCATCATTACTGAGAAAAAATCCAGTTATGATTTTGGTGCACGAACAGTTATCGAACATAACCTCGAACAGCCGAATTTTTCTCAAATTGTTCGTGTTCGCCGACCGGCTCGAACACCGCCCAAAACAGCTCGAATTTGAGATTGGCGAACAGTTCGAGTAGAACAACGCTCATCTCTAGTCTTGAAGAAGAAGGGGCAACACTGCAAATATTGACTTGCTGCATTAACTCATTCTAACTGTCAATATAACCTATTGTTACTCATAATATGATTGCAATTATATTTCTGTATGTGATATAAACATCAGACAAACACTAATAAAAACCAGACGCCAGGAGATCATGTGAAAATATAATTTTGGTGTCATTCTCAAAACTTTTGGCCATGACTGTATATTACTTAGGGTAAGCGGAGGCAAATAGATATGTATTAGCTAGTAGATGGCAATATGCCAGAGGAGAAGTCCTCGGTGGGTGATGGACAGATATGTCATAATCCCTCAGCTAGAGAACTTTGAAAAGTGGTCTTGGATGGCAATACCATATGTTAAAATGATAAATAATCATTCAATCTCTGCTGTTATGTATGGCAAAGCCAAGGAGTTTAATGATGTGATGCAGCACTCAATGAAGAACTAAAAAAAATCCAAAACAGAAGATAAATTTTTTAGACAGAAGTCTGCTATATATCAAAAACAGTTCAATAAAGATAAAAAGTGATTACACCATGTATCCACCTTACAAAAGTTACCTTATATAGTTCAACAGTAACTTCTCTTCAGTAGACAAGCCTGATGACAACGTATACTTCCTGTAAAGTATTCATTCATCAGTATTTATTCATCTTACCAACATTCTTTACATTAAAAAATCTGTTTTGCTATACAGTGCATATTCGCACAAATAGTGGTAATAGTAGCCATATAATGTGCATCATGCCAGAGAGAGTGTTGTAATAGCATGAAAAGTTGCTCTTCTGGGTAGACACTAGATTGCAGACCGCAGATTTCACACTGAGACCATTAGAGAGCACTCTTAAGGGAGTCTGTCACCAGGTTTTTACCACCTAATCTGAGAGCAGCATAATATGGAGACAGAGACCCTGATTCCAGTGATGTGTCACTTATTGGACTGCTTGCAGTAGATTTGAGAAAATCATTGTTTTATCAGCAGGAGATTATCAATAGAGGTCTAATAAACCAGTTGCCATTTAATCTTCCATATTCAAGAGCTATATATAACCTCACCTCTTCCACTGATTGGCAACTTTCTGCCTACGCACAGTGTACACAGAAACCTGTCAATCAGTGGTGTAGGCGGGGGTATACAGAGCTCAGCATTCACGGAATTGGAAGATCTGCAGCAGAGAAAACAGTGATTACATCAAACCTACAGCAAGCAGGCCAGTAAGTGATATATCACTGGAATTATGGTCTCTGTATCTATATTATGCTGCTCTCAGATGGGGTAGCAAAAATGTTCAGATTCCCTTTAAGAGTGATGCCTCTTTCTTCTCTGCAGAATTTCAACAAGATTGAGGCCCCGATTCATTAAGATAGGTGTGATCAATGCCAATTTTGGTGAGGGGCGTGTGAGAGTCAGATGCTCCTGATTCATTAAGAGGCGCATGAAAGTGATGTGCGCCTCCGTGCACCTCGCCACAAATCTTACTTCAGTCAAGGACTGGAGTAGTATTTCTGGAACAAGAAAAGCTACAGCTCTTCATGAATTAAAAGCGCCTTCGTTACCCATTTTGAGCTGGACGAAACTGGCATGATAACTCCAAAAGACACAAAGTTTATGTACAACTCTGCATTGCTCCAAAAATTAGCAACTTTTCAAATAGATTTTTGCCAGGATTCTGGTATAATCACTTTGATGAATCAGCACTTGACTGTTTGAAGATCATAAAAAAATGCTGTAGACTAGGGGTCTGTTTAAATGGACCAACAGCACTAAATAACCGCCGATCGGTAAACATTTACCAATCAGTGGTCGTTTAATAGCCTGTTTACACAGTTTAACGTTACACATTCATGGATCTATGATAATTTAGTGCCCATAGGCTACCATTGTTCTCGGCAGCACAAGGCCTTTTTACACAGAACAGTGCACCACCGAGAATGATAATTGTAACGATACAGCTTAAAGTCTTAATTAGCCAGACGATTAGATTTGTTAAGCAAAGAGAAATACACTATTGTGCTGTGTTGACTTATAAATGTATTTGTATTTTGCTTGCTGATCAAAAAGGTCATGCTATTTGTATAACCTTGAATGTTGAGTTCTATTCGTTTGGAAACAATCATGTTTACTATGCCAATGAAAAATTGTACTAAAAGTCAGCTAGATGTTTATTTAAAATAGCCCCTGTGATACCAAATATGTAAATTGATTAGCTCAAACAATGAGATCTGGTGAGCCATGCACCTTTACCTCTTATCTGTAACTGATGACCTTATACAGATGTAAATATAAACAGGGATGTCTGTAGTGCTGCAAGCAGAATCAAGGAGCGTCAGAGAGACTTTACAAAGAGAATGAGAGACATCCTTCAGGACTGTAGATGGATTGCATGGCATTACCCAAAGAGACACAGATTTGGATTTTATATGATTCTAGCCTAAGGGTATCGGCCCTGACTGGAAAGATTCAGATCTGCTCCATTGACCATTAGAGAGACATGGATACATTTTGGGGAGGCCAGGGTGGGACGAGGAAGTCAACTGGCCCCATGGATATGTTGTTTTAGGTTGCAAGGAGGGACCCACCGGTTGCCTGGAACCCATGTAGACATTCGGAGAAGCCAGACTGTGACCCGCCAGTCATCTGGCCCCATGGAAACTCTCGGAGAGGCCAGGGTGGGACCCTTGAGTCTCCTGACCTTGTACCTCGATGGACTGCTAGCTTGTAAGGTTGCAGCTACACTCTCTCTGTGGGGGCTCACCTGAAGCTTAGGGCCACTGGTTGAGGTAATCGGCCCTGGAAGTCTCCAAAGTCGCACCTGTTTTATCCCAGGGGGGCAGAGAAGGAAGAGTAAGACTGTGTAATGTTGTACCATTCGGGTATTTGCTGGGACTGTTTTATGTGTTTATTGTCCGCTTTGTGGTTCAATAAAGTATTGCCACACTGTTTTACCCTCACCCTGTGTTGTCTGGGTAGCGTTACGCCCACGGAAGACCCCGGGTCTTCACAATAATCTTTTGCGCTGCACAAAAGACAATTATACACAAGCGTTTTGCAAATTTATCGAATGATCGTCAGCCACTGAAATATTATCATGAAACGAGCATTCTTAAGATCATTTGTACACTATAATCTTTCAGTTTGAGTACAACTTTAGGCTACATTCACTCACCTATGCATTTTTTTTATTGGACAGCACTTGTACCCATAGAGTTAAAATCATGTATCCAAGAGTGAGATCCATGTGACTCAGAACATATCCAAATTTGATCCGATTTTGTAGATCCGACTCATTTAAGTCTACGGGGATCCGTATAAAAAAGTTGACACACAGAAGACATCCAATGTAATTCAAAGTACCAAATAAGTTTGTTTGTTTTTAACTGATCCCATTGAGTCAACGGAGAAAAAATGTTTAGTCTACTCTGCTTCAGTGGAAAATCGGAAGAGAAAAAAACAGATTACCGTAAACTAGGAAGAAAAAATTGTTCCGTTTCTCTTGGATGAAAAAGCTCCCACACATCTCACACACAAGAATCCAACAAATGGTGAGAGCAACTAGATTTTTTGTTTTATTTGAACATTCATTTTTATTTTTAATATTTCTTTAATTGATTATGTGATCACAGTATTGGATAGATTCTTCTAGTGAAAATCACTTATCTAATATATTATGATAATAATTACGGAAAATATTTTTGGTAAATTTTGCAATTTTTTTTTCATCTGTGTTATACAGTATCTAACCAGGACAAGAGAACTAGCCACGAAGCGATGCCAATTAGCCATGCCTGCCTTAAAATATACAAAATCTTGAGAAATGAACATTCATTTCGTCTTGAAGTAAGTCATAGTTATACATGGAGGAGCAGGATGGTAAATTGTTCTTCTCAGAATACAGAATGTTTTAATGCCATGGCCCGGATGTGTTAAAAGCATTTTTTCATTCACAAATTGTTCTGAAACTGGATTGTAGCAGATGGTTTCATCTTTTAAAGGAGATTGGAGCTATATATGAAGCATTCATTTTTTTTTTTCTACCTCAGGGAAACTTAATGCTTCTTTTTTTCTTGGGGAATCAATACACAAAGAGAAGAAAATATTAACAAATACTTTGCTGTATAATGGAAATTGAATACTCACTGCCTATCCATAGAAATACACAGAAACATATCTCCCAAGGGCGATATTCAACTTTTGATTCAATCTTTCCAAGGCTTAAATTACAATGTTATAAACCTCTAAGTACTGTACTATTCATGACCTTGATCCCCCCCTTCCAGACTGCTTATATGAAGAAAATGGTAGAGGACACAGACTGGATCCTCGTCAGCAATACATGTACTGTACCTGCTACACCACGACCATAGGAAATCTGTGTGTTCAGGAGAATTTACGATACAAGATGGAGTAGGTTGGGCACTTAACGCAGCTCTATCCTCTTGTGTTATATTTCTGAATCAATCACGTGAGACCTGTAAAAGCATTTCACTTTTATAGAAGTGTTTCCTGAGTATTTTGTTATTTCTTCCTCAGGGTAAACACATACACATTATCTTTCAGGGGAACATTGGTGATCGAGGCTCCATGGGTTTTGGATGGGGCACTTTGGAGAGTAAAATTGTTTTCTGCAAATAATTTCTTACTGTGGAACATAATTTAGTTTCCGAAACATGAACCCATCAGTCCAAAGCAGTTCCAAGGCAGGTAACCACAGTCAGGATTGGAGGTGGCCATTTTGTTTAGCATATTATAAGGCACTCCCTGGTTTTCTCAGCCTAAGGCCACATTCACATGTTCAGTATTTGGTCAGTATTTTACCTCAGTATTTGTAACCCAAAACCAGGAGTGGGTGATAAATGCAGAAGTTTTGACGTGTTTCTATTATACTTTTCCTCTGATTGTTCTACTCCTGGTTTTGGAAAAAGAAATTCATGCCATACGGACCATCGATTTGGCATCCGATTTTTTCAGATCGCAATTTTGTAACATAGGATACTGTAAATGGTCCTAAAAAAGATTAATAGCTGCTGAGGAAAAAAACTGATTCTATACCGATGACAAGTGAGGAAAAAATCGTCTCACTTTTCGGGATAAGAATGGGACCAATATTTTATACACTCATGTAATCTCAGCCTAAGGCCATCTTCACACGTTCAGTATTTGGTCAGTATTTCACTTCAGTATTTGTAAGCCAAAACCAGGAGTGGGGCAAAAATGCAAAAGTGGTGACGTATTTCTATTATACTTTTCCTCTGATTGCTCCACTCCTGGTTTTGGCTTACAAATACTGATGTAAACTACTGACCAAATACTGAGCATGTGACCGTGACCTTATAGAAACATCTGCATTTTGGTGCACCACGTCTGCATTCTTCACCGGCTCCTGGTTTTGGCTTACAAATACTGAAGTCAAATACTGATCAAATACTGAACGAGTGAAAGAGAGAAGCACTAACAAGTGCAGAATCGGAAGCAAAACTAGAGTCAGGTTTAGCCTTGTCAGAGTCCAGATGGCATAGAGTGCTTAGGCAGTCCTAGGTCAAACCAGTGGGAATCCAGCAATTAATCATCTAGGACGGGCAGGAAGGAAGCATTACAATTAAAATCTAGAGCCCTCTAGAGTTGTGCTAAGCAAACAATAGCTGACACAAAGTTACAAACAATGGGAAGCTAAACCGGGTGATAAAACCCATTTGGTCACTGAACCTGCCCTGATTTTGGTTTGCTGAACAGCCAGTCAAACAGAAGTTGTTGTTGGCCAGAAGCAGCATCAGTAATCCTATCTGCGGAGCAAGATGTATTGAGCATGTGGCACTGAAGCAGAGCATGTGTAGGTAAAGACATGGGCGTTATAAATTGGTACCTTTTGTAAAAAAAATCCGCTTTGTGGCTCTTTAATTACCCTTTGAAGTTTTCTGCTGATAAGATTTCGGTGCACAGGGGCCGGACTGTGCACTGGGTCTTCTCCTCCATGTCAGTGATTCCCTTGCCCCCTCCGCCTGCCTCCAGTCTTTGATTGACAGGTCACTGCTGAGATTTCAGACAGAGGAGGCAGGTCATTCACAGACAGGAGGCAGGCGGAGGGGCCAGGAATCACAAAGAGGGAAGAGAAGAACCAGTGTATGGTCCGGCCCCTGTGCACCGAAATCTAATTAGAATAACAGTTTAAATGGTGATTTACAAAAGATTTCTTTACAAAAGTTAGCGATTTAATCAGTATTACAGTGACTTTACAGCCATATCTTTACATTACAAAATTGTTAAGACAGGTTCTCCTTAAGGATATCTACATCTTCCCACAAAATGTTTTTCTACTAGTTTGCTGCTGCACAGTGCCTGTAAGTCCTTCATCTATCTGAGTGAGCAGCAAAAATATTACAAACCTGTCAGACCAATTTCTTCTGATTCTGTTAACCCCTTTCTTCTCTCATGTTAGAGATAGCAGCAAGGAGGGGGGAGAAGCCGATTATATAGTAGATGAGGTATTAGTTGATGTGTTCAATACAAATACTAAGCAGTCACCCCCTCCACGAAATTGTAGGTTGTGAGTGGTTGTCTCATCAGTATTTTGCACCTGTGTAGCCGCCATCTTTATGTGGGTTTGCCGCACCCTGGTAGTGCTTTTAGTTTTGAAGATCTGGGCAGGAAAATACTGCTTCCCTTTTTGGCTGTGTTTTTTTTGAATTTTTGGGGGAATTTTAACTCTTCTTAGTGTGGCTTTGCTTTTTGTGTACATCAGTTCATAGCTGGCCAGTCTCGCGGAGTAGCGTGCCTGGCAGTGGCGGCTGCATAAGCTTATGAAGCATCGTTACAGCGCTCCATACTCTTCAGATGATGTGAGACATCGTGGGATTGCTGGACTAGTTCAGAACTACATGGGATTTTTTTTTTTATTAAATGGGAGGAAAGGGGCATTTGTAGGGGAGTGTTTTTGTGAATAAAGGATTTTTGTGTTTTTTTTTCTTTTTACTACTAACAGATACCTACCTCTCCATTACTAACCCCAGGTGTTGATGCCAACTGTGATTTTTGACGAATCACAGCTGTCATCAACAGCAAATCTTATTACTCTGATTGCCATTGCACCAGGACTATTGGGAACAGCTAAGACAGGATGCCAGAATTGACTATCTAATGTGATGTGCCAGTTCTGGGGCGGCTGCAGGCTGGTATTTTTAGGCTGAGAAGGAGCCAATAACCTTGGCCCATGCTAGCATGATAATATCAGCCCACAGCTGTCTGCTTTGCTTTAGCTGGTTATTAAAAATAGGGGGGGACCCCATGTAATTTTTTTTAAATTATATATTTATTTATTTATTGCTAAAAATGACAGGGTAATATGGTGAGAGATGGAGTTTTTTTTTCTTATCTTTTTTATTTTGCAATCATACAAGTCATTATACAGGAAAGAATATTTCCTAACCTTTTTTCCTATAAAAGCCATTTTATCTTCGGTTTTGTATGTTTTATTGTCAGTCTGTAAAAGTGGTGTAATACTCTAACAGCATTGTTCCTAGCAGCAACCTGGGAGTCAGAAATGTGTCCAGGGGTCTTCCCCGTGCTGTTCCAATTCCTCCACTTCAGCAGTGTTTCCATCCATTTCAGCAGTTTTCTGCCCCCCACCCCCGACATCCTGGTAGGGTCTGCTGGAAAAATGCTCAAGATTCCCATTGACTTCCATTAAAATTGTTACTCAGAACAAGCACCCGAGCATTACGATTTTCTCGATTCGAGTAACGAGCACCTGCGCATTTTAGTGCTTGCCCATCACTAGCTATTGACAAAGAGGAAAGCACATGAAAAGGCACAAATTGCAATACTGGAGCTGTTCTGATACATGAAAGACTAGTAAATAGCTCAGCACCTCAGCTCACATCCAGCCTATATTACTGGGAAGGGCACTCCCATAATAAAAAAATATATCTGAAACTTGGATCAGGCTGGCTGCAAACTGCATATCAGGAGATCTGAGCATGAATGAAGAAATAGGATTGCAGACTGAAAATTAGTTCAATTTTATTTAAATGGTTGTCCAATCTTCTTCTTCAGAAGTACACTGATCCTCTGCCTCCCAGCTTCTTGGTTGCACGCCTAAAGCTTGACAGTTCAGACCAGCAGCATGGTCACACCATTGGTCTGAACTGTGCACTCACCCATGCTGCTATCAGGAGCAGCTTTGTCTCTGCAGACTTGGAGAAGCGTAGGGACACTAAATCTGAGACAAGCAATACAGAGTTGCACTTGCAAGCTGTCTGGCAAGCAGCTTGCAAGCATGCCCTCCTTGCTTAAAAAAACTGTCCACCTCTGATAAACTGCAGAAGAGGCTGGTAACCTAGACAACGAGCTGTTTAGTACAAAATTAAAAATCCTTCCCTTCATGAGAATAGAGAGCATTTTTTAAAAAAATGCAGATTACAAAGTTATTTATTTTTTTTTGCAAACATTTTGCAATTTTACCCATTTAAGAAGATTAGACAACCTCTTTATCTAATGGCAACTGGTAACTAGTGTTGAGCATTCCGATACTGAAATATCGGGTATCGGCCGTATCGGAATTCCGATACTTAATTCCGATACTTTTACAATATCGAATACCGGAATCGGAAGTTCCCATAATGCCTGCGCTCTGCAGTGTCTCTGAAGGATGACCAGCTGGATGGCAGCGCTCAGCTGCGATCCAGCCTGTCATCAGAATGCCATCCCAGCGTGAGAGAATTCTCCTGATTGTTTAAAAGCCGGCGGGCGGTGAAAAGCCGCCGGCTTTTAAACAATCACACAGCCCCATACTGCTTCCCCGCAGCCTCCCACCCCGATCCTCAGCTCCCCCCATCCTGATCGTAAGTTAGGACCATGCGGGGAGCGCAGCACCAAGGAATGGGGAGCGAAGGACCCGGGCGGGGAAGCCGGCAGTGAAAAGACTTCACCGCCGGCTTTCCCGTTCTGTGCTGCGCTTTCCCGCCGGTTATTTCAAATGAACAGCTGAGGGTTCATGTGAGTTCATGCTTGACTGCATTGCATGAACTCACATGAACTTTCCCACGGCCGCACAGGTCAGCCACACTTCCCAGACCATCAGCCCGGTCATGATTAGTGTCTGTGCGATGTCTGCGAGTGTGTGCGGGGTGTCTGTGCGATGTCTGCGGGTGTGTGCAGTGTCTGTGCGGGTGTGCGCGGTGTCTGTGCGATGTCTGCGGGTGTGTGCGTGCAGGCAGACATAGGCCGATGTGACACTACTACTCCCATTGGCCTATGTCTGTCCCCCGTCCACTCGTACCAGCAGGATCAGCTTGATGGGAGCAGTAGTTCCCATCAGCCTGATCCTGCTATTTAAATTGCCCTACTGTGTCCCCAATAAATTTTAAATACATGTCATTGGTGGCCAGTGGTTACCTAAAATAAATTAGTTTATACATTACCTGTCCCCGCCGATCGCCACCTAAAATAAAGTAAAAATTAAAAAACTACACCTATACTCACCTAGACACCTAATTCCCCGAAGCCATCGATCTCCTGTAATAAAATATAAAATAATAAACTACAAGCTTATCCTTACCCCTCCGTAGTAGTCCACGAGTATCCCACGAAGATCTCCAGTTTAGAGCAGCCACATAGAATGTGACCGCTCTGAACCGCTGCCGCCGCTAGAATGATGGGGCCGTAAAGCAGCCCCGTCATTGCATGAGCGGGTTCGCCGGAGTTCAGGCAGCGCTGCTCCGGTTAGCTCCTTTACGGCCCTGCTGTACCGTGAGAAATTCCCACGATACAGCAGTGCCGTAAAGGAGGTCTCCGGAGCTGCGCTGCCTGAATGCACTCCGGTGACCTCAGTCAGGGGCTCCCGCTGCCGGGAGCGGACGTGTTCCCGGCAGCGTGAGCTTACAGCAGCCATGCACAGCTGTCACCATCTCCAGATGTGACAGCTGTGCATGGGAGATCAGCGCAGGAATGTGGACAGGTAACTATATTTTTTAGTAAACTAAGAATTAAATAAAATGGTGTGTTTTATTTCAAATAAATTATTTTTTTCTGGGTGTAGTGTGTTTTTTCTTTTTAACACTTTGTAGGTTAGTAATGGGGGTGTCTTATAGACGCCCATCATTACTAACCTGGGCTTCATGGCAGCTGGCGCTGACATGAACCGCAGCCCTATTACCCCCTGCCACCGCACCAGGGCAGCGTGGAAGAGCGAGGCTAAGTGTCAGAATTGGCGCATCCTGTGGATGCGCCATTTCTGGGGCGGCTGACGGCTGGTGTTTCTAGCCTGGGAGGGGGCCAATATTCATGGAACCCTTCCTGGGCTATTAATATCAGCCCCCAGCTGTCTGCCTAGCCTTTGCTAGCTATTAAAATAGGGGGGACCCCACGTCATTTCTTTGGGGGGGGTCCCCCATTTTAATAGCTGGTAAAGGCTAGGTATTCAGCTGGGGGCTGATATTAGTAGCCTGGGAAGCTCTGTGGGTATTACCCCCTTCCCAGGCTTCAAACATCTGCCCCAGACGTCTGCTTAACCTCCGCTAGAGACTAAAATTACGGGGAACCTCACGCCAATTTTTTTTTTAATAAATCCTTTATTTTAACACTAAATGACAAGTACAGTAACCAACACTATCACTGTACTTATTATATATGTGACTGACATGTTTCTATCTATCTAATCTATGTGTGATGCTCTATTATTTCTGTTGTAAATTGTCGGGTACTGCTGCTGAATTGCTGGCCAGCTTTTTTAAAGAGAAGGTGCATGAAAACACTAATATTTTTTTTAATAAATCCTTTACACTAAATGACAAGTACAGTAAGCAACACTGTCACTGTACTTATTATATATGTGACTGACATATTTCTATGTATCTAATCTATGTGTGATTCTCTATTCTTTCTATTATAAATTGTCGGGTACAGATGCTGAATTGCCGGCCGGCTTTTTTAAAGAGACGGTGCATGAAAACACTAATATTTTTTTTAATAAATCCTTTACACTAAATGACAAGTACAGTAAGCAACACTGTCACTGTACTTCATACATATGTGACTGACATGTTTCTATCTATCTAATCTATGTGTGAAGCTCTATTCTTTCTGTTATAAATTGTCGGGTACCTGTGTATGCCGCTGCTGAATTGCCGGCTTTTCATGTTTCACTGTGAGCACTGTTCCCATCGAATTTGGGCAACCACCTCCCCCAATACATTCTACATTATTGTTAGTTGTTTTCCTTCATGTAGAATTAACCTACAAGGAAAGAAAGGGTTTATTTTCATTCCGATATTTGTGTCCCATTGACTTGCATTGGTTTCCGGTATCGGAATCGGCGATATCCGATACTTTTTGGGTATCGGCCCGATCCAATCCGATCCGATATTTCCTGATATCGGAAGGTATCGCTCAACACTACTGGTAACATATGAAAAAAATCATATTTTCCATATCAGAGTTGTCAATGGTGTTCTCCAGACTTATGAGTAACATTAATGAGTAAGATGCACATTTTCCAGTGTATTCATGTATTAACAGAAAAATATTTAATCTGAGAGTGCTAATGTGATTCTTTGATGAGACTTTAAAGGGAATGTGTCAACAGGATTTCACACCCCAGGCTATTTATATAGCTCTTTCAAAGATAAGTCCAGAAATACCTTAACATGGCCAATCTGTTCCTCCATTACTGATAAATCAGTTTTTGAATTTATATGCAAATGAATCTGAAGCCTCTGTCACACCAGCTCTATTCCTCACCCAGCTCCACCTCCTCCTGACTGACTGACAGCCTCTATGCCATATGAGTTCAGGCAAAGGAGCAGTCAGTCAAGTAGGAGGAGGCGGCGTTGACCAGGGAAGAGAGCTGGAGTGACAGAGGCTTCAAATCAATGGATATTGAATCACAGCTGATTTTGCAGTAGCAGAGTATCAGACTGGCCACATAAAGGTGGCTCGACTTGTCTTTGAAAGACCTATATGCATATATACAGTACAGTAAATAGTTTGGTAAGAAATCATGAGGACAGATTCTCTTTAACCACTTCGCGCCAGAGCCTGTTTTTGCCTTCGTGACCGGGCCAATTTTTTCAATTCTGACCACTGCCAGTTTATGAAGTAATTACTCTGGAACGCTTCAACGTATTCCCCTGATTATGAGGTTGTTTTTTCGTGACATATTGTACTTCATGATAGTGGTAAAATTTCTTCGATATCACTTGTTTTTATTTGTGAAAAAATCAGAAATTTGGCGAAAATTTTGAAAATTTTGCAATTTTCAAACTTTGAATTTTCATGCCCTTAAATCAGAGAGATATGTCACACAAAATAGTTAATAAATAACATTTCCCACATGTCTACTTTACATCAGCACAATTTTGGAACCAAAATGTTTTTTTGTTAGGGAGCTATAAGGGTTAAAAGTTGACCAGCGATTTCTCATTTTTCCAACAAAATTTACAAAAACATTTTTTTAGGGACCACATCATATTTGAAGTCACTTTGAGGGGTCTTTATGACAGAAAATACCCAAAAGTGACACCATTCTAAAAACCGCACCCCTCAAGGTGCTCAAAACCACATTCAAGAACTTTATTAACCCTTCAGGTGCTTCACAGGAATTTTTGGAATGTGGAAGAAAAAAATTAACATTTAACTTTTTTCACAAAAATGTTACTTTAGACCCAATTTTTTTTATTTTCACAGGGGTAACATGAAAAAATGGACCCCAAATTTTTTTGTGCAATTTCTCTTGAGCGTGCTGATACCCCATATGTGAGGGAAAACCACTGTTTGGGCGCACGGCAGGGTTCGGAAGGGAAGGAGCGCCATTAGACTTTTTGAATGTAAAATTTGTCTGAATAATTAGCAGACACTATGTTGCGTTTGGAGAGCTCCTGATGTGCCTAAACAGTGGAAACCCCCCACAAGTGACACCATTTTGGAAACTAGACCCCTTAGGGAACTTATCTAGATGTGTGGTGAGCACCTTGAACCCCAAGGTGCTTCACAGAAGTTTATAATATTGAGCTGTAAAAATAAAATTTTCACATTTTTCCCACAAAACCGTTTTTCATCCCTTAATTTTGCATTATCATAAGGGTAATAGGATAAATTGCACCATGAAGTTTGCTGTGCAATTTCTCCTGAACACACCAATGCCCCATATGTGGAGGCAAATTACTGTTTGGGCACATGGCAGGGTTTGAAAGGGAAGGAGCGCCATTTGACTTTTTGAATGTAAAATTTGTTTGAATAATTAGCGGACGCCATGTCACATTTGGGGAGCCCCTAATGTGCCTAAACAGTGGAAACCCCCCACAAGTGCCACCATTTTGGAAACTAGACCCCTTAGGGAACTTATCTAGATGTGTGGTGAGCACCTTGCACCCCCAGCTGCTTCACAGAAGTTTATAATATTGAGCCGTAAAAATAAAATTTTCACATTTTTCCCTCAAAAAATGTTTTTCATTCCCTAATTTTGTATTATCATAAGGGTAACAGGATAAATTGCACCATGAAATTTGTTGTGCAATTTCTCCTGAACACGCCGATACCCCATATGTGGAGGCAAATTACTGTTTGGGCACATGGCAGGGTTTGAAAGGGAAGGAGCGCCATTTGACTTTTTGAATGTAAAATTTGTTTGAATAATTAGCGGACGCCATGTCACATTTGGGGAGCCCCTAATGTGCCTAAACAGTGGAAACCCCCACAAGTGCCACCATTTTGGAAACTAGACCCCTTGGGGAACTTATTTAGATGTGTGGTGAGCACCTTGCACCCCCAGCTGCTTCACAGAAGTTTATAATATTGAGCCGTAAAAATAAAATTTTCACATTTTTCCCATAAAAAATGTTTTTCATTCCCTAATTTTGCATTATCATAAGGGTAACAGGAAAAATTGCACCATGAAATTTGTTGTACAATTTCTCCTGAGTACGCCGATACCCCATATGTGGGGGAAAACCACTGCTTTGGTGTACGGCAGGGTTCGGAAGAGAAAGAAGCGCTATGTTGGCTGGGATAGGCAGCAGACACCATGTCACATTTGAAGAGTCGCTGACATGCCAAAACAGCAGAAACCCCCACAAGTGACCCCATTTTGTAAACTACACCTCTCAAGGAATTCATCTAGGGAAGTAGTGAGCATTTTTTAATTTTTAAATTTATACCATTGGGCAGTGAAAAAAGCATAATTATATTTTTAACACAAAAAAATGTTTTACTCTCAGATTTTACATTTTCACACAGGGCAATGTGTAAAAATGGTGCCAAAATGTGTCACACAATTTCTTCTAAAAGTGTCAATACCCCATATGTGGCTGTTTCATACCACTTAGCCATACGGTGAGATTTGAGGGGGAAGGAGTGCTATTTGACAATTGGAGAACAAATTATTGTAGAATAGGCATTTGGATTTGGGAGCACAAAATTTTCTGAATTTCTTTTGGGGGGCAAGGACCATTTTTCTTTTCTAGAGCCTTTCTGCTACCAGTAACTTGGAAGTCCCTTATATTTTTAACAGATGATGGACCTGAGTGGGGACTAGCTTTTTTTGAGGACTGAGTTGAAGCTTTTATTGGGAACATTTTACGTAACATTTATCCGGCGCTCTAGGCTGAGCACTTACATCGGGGTTTCCATCTAAATTTCCAAGTGATGTAATTCAGATGAAACCCCTGCGGGATCCATTCACTGTAATGAGGCAGCAGAGTTACTCTGGACTTCGTCTGGCCTCTGTTTAGTGGTGTCCTTTTTTTCAGAAGTGCACAAAACTGTGGCCAACCGCACTTTTATGCACGCCTAAAACAAATGACACCGTGGGATCCCAGGCTAGACGGCGTCCACAGTGGCCTATATCTGCCTCATTACAGGGAATCTTCCATCATGGGTTCTGGCTGAATCACGTATTTCAGAGATTTACACGGAAACTCTGGTGTAAGTGCTCAGCGCAGAGCACAGGATAAATGTGAGCAGAGCCTTACTGGGATCTTTGGGAGACATATTAAACAAATCAGTAGCAGGTGAATAATATTTGTTTTATTTATTTTTTATGCCATTCCTAGTGTGATATAACTGATTAGATTACTTTATTCTTCGGGTCGGTGCGATTACAGAGATACCAGATTTATATGGGGTTTTTATGACTGACAGCTGTCACACACTAAAATACGCTTTTTTTGCAAAATCTAGTTTTTGCATCACCATATTTTGAGAGCTATAATTTTTCCATATTTCGGCCGATAGAGTCATTTGATGGCTTGCTTTTTGCGGGACGAGTTGACATTTGTATTGGAACCATTTTTGGGTACGTAACATTTTTTAATCGCTTTCTATTCCGTTTTTTGGGAGGTAAAGTTAACAAAAACAAACACTTCAGGAATTGTTTTTTGAGGTTTTTTTTATGCCATTCTGCGTGTGGTAAAAGTGATCAGGCAGCGTTATTCTTCGGGTCAGTACGTTTACAGCGATACTACACTTACTGTATTTTTTTTATGTTTTGGCGCTTTTACACAGTAAAACAATTTTATAGAAAAAAAATATTTTTTTTGCATTGCTTTATTCTGAGCGCTATAACTTTTTTATTTTTCGGCTGATGGAGCTGTATGGCGGCTTTTTTTGCGGAACAAGATGAAGTTTTCAGTGGTACCATTTTTATTTCTATTCTGCTTTTTGATTGCATTTTTTTCCACTTTTTGTTTGGCGATATGATGAAAAAGCATATTTTTTTGCTCCGTTTTTTATTTATTTTTATTATGGTGTGCACAGAAGGAGTTAATTAGTGTGACAGTTTTATAGCTCGGGTTGTTTCGGACGCGGCGATACCAAATATGTGTACTTTTTTTGGTTTTGTAATAATATGCGGATTTATTGGTTTAATATTTTATTTATTTATTTTTATTTAATTTGTGATTTTTTTTTTAATAGTTTAAAAACTTTTTTTTTACTTTTTTTTACATTTTTACTTAGTCCCTGTATGGGACATTAATTTTTATTTTTCTGATCACTGATCTCATGTAATGTAATAGACATATATTACATTATATGAGATCTTCACTGACTGTTTCAGTCAGAGTCTCCTGTCTGACTTCAGCTACATACAGGCTGAAGCCAGACAGGAAGGACACCATATATGGCAGAGCTGGAGGCGGTCATGTGACCTCCAGCTGCCATAGCAACCCCAGGTCCTCAAAGGAAACGGAGGTCTTCGGAGGTAAGTAAGACGACCCCCTCTCTTCCTGCTGTCTCCTATATGCCGTGATCACTATAGATCGCAGCATATAGAAGACAGCAAAGGGTTAACATCACTGGGACCTGATCTAATCAGGTCCCGATGATGTACCCTGTCAGAGCTAACGCTCTGCACCGGAATCGCAGCACTTGCAGGACCCTGCGGGTCCTGAGCACTGCGAGACCACCCACCGTTTTTAAACGTCGGCGCTGCACAGAGCCCGGCAAGCGCCGACGTTTATCTACAGTGGGCGGTCGGGAACCGGTTAAGTTCACACATTTTAGGAGTTGTAATCATTTAAACTTATAATTGGCAGATTTAGAAAACAGTTTTTCAATAAAACTGTCCTTCATATTCAAAGTGACCAATCACATTAAAGCTTTAAAGAAGCATTCCCATCAGTGCGATATAATATGATGATTGCAATATAGTAGTGTTCAAAATAATAGCAGTGTGTTCAAAAACATGAGTTAAGCACAAAATCTTTATCCTAGCTTTTATTTCCATGCATTGGGAACATTGCACACTGTTTTCTAATTCAAAACATGAAGAGAAATGTATATAATTTTTAACTACTTTACAGAAAATAACAAAAAATAAACATTGGGCTGTTCTAAAAAATAGCAGTGTCTGCATTTGTCTTTACAAACTCACAATATGTAGATTTTTTTTTGAGGATTTAGCATTCCTGTGAATCAATAACCTAATATTTAGTTGTATACCCACAGTTTTTTAGAACTGCTTCACATCTATGTTTCATAGAGTCAACCAACTTCTGGCACCTGTCAACTGTTATTCCAGCCCAGAATGCTTTGACTACATCCCACAATTTTTTGGCAATTGTTTCCTTTGCCTCAGAAACGGCATTTCTGATGTCAACCCACCAGTGCTCTATCGGATTAAGGTCCAGGGATTGGGCTGGCCACTCCATAACCTCAATTTTGATGGACTGGAACCAAGATTTTACTTGTTTACAGGTGTGTTTAGGGTCGCTGTCTTGTTGAAACACCCATTTCAAGGGCATATTCTCTTCAGGGTAAGGCAACATGACCTCTTCAAGTATTTTAATATATGCAAACTGGTCCATGATCCCTGGTATGCAGTAAATAGGTCCAGCACCATAGTAAAAGAAACATGCCCATATCATGACGATTGCACCACCATGCTTTACTGTCTTCAGAGTGTACAGTGGCTTTATTGCAGAGTTTGGAGGTCATCTGACATACTATCGGCGGCCCTTGGACCAAAAAACAACAATTTTACTTTCATCAGTCCACAAAATGTTTCTCCTTTTATCTTTAGGCCAGTTGATGTGTTCTTTGGCAAATTGTATCCACTTCTGTACATGTCTTTTTCTTAACAGTGGGACTTTGGGGGGACTTTTTGCTAAGAGATTAGCTTCACACAGGCGTCTTCTAACTGTCACAGTACTCACAGGTAACTTGAGCTGTCTTTGATGATCTTGGAGCTGGTCATTGATTAAGCCTTTGCCATTCTGGCTATTCTTCGATCCATTCGAATGGTAGTCTTCCGTTTTCTTCCACGTCTCTCTGATTTTGCTTTCCATTTTAAAGCATTGGAGGTCATTTTAACTGAACATCCTATCATTGTTTTACCCTCCCTAATCAACTTTGTAATTAAAGTACGCTGTTCTTCTGAACAATGTCTCGAACGACCCATATTTCTCAGGCTTTCAAGGAGAAATGCATGTACAATGTGCTGGCTTCACCCGTAAATAATGATTGACCTCACTAATTGAACTCCACACTGCTATTATTTTGAACACACCCCCTTTCAATAAATTATTCAAATACACAGACTCAAAAACATGGAGATCATAAATGCCGAGTCTGGTGATTTTCTTAGAGTCTACTGCACCAACTGGTAAATTATTTGACATGTGGTAATATAATTTATACTAAAAATAGTGATTAATCTGATTAGTAATATTCGACTGATATTATTTTGAACACTACTATATATTAAGAGGATAAACATTTTGGTGGGAGTGCTTCTTTAATTTTTCGATTAGACAACAAAGTAGTTTTACTACTAAACAGATTTTAGCAATCTGTCTCAACATATCTTTTATCCCAAACTGTGAATGCCATTAGAAGAAATTAAAAAAACAATCTTGCCATGATGTACAATAAAAATTATGCAGCACAACAGGCAGGAAGAGGCAGTGGGGTGGCCAGAGTGAGAAGGCGGGCAACTGTTCCCCAGAGCACACACACAGGGCAAATTCCCAGGCCAAAGGTTCCCCAGTCTGGCGCTTTTATAAAGAAAGTGCTGACGATAAACTAATGGTCATTTGTAACCAGTGCCCTACCGAGATCAGCCGAGGCCAGACTACTACCAGAATGCTCAGGCACATATCATCAAAGCACCTGACTAGGTGGGCTGAACACCTGGGTCCACAGTGTCTGCAGGTGACACCACTGCCTCTTCCCCTGTGCTATGTGCTTGCCAATCCCCTGTCCAGGACTCAGGCACGGATGCCTCCCGCCCTGCACCTGTCGTTGCACATCCGCAACACCATCAGCAACCACGTCCAAATCCTTGACCCAGAGCAGCATTCAGCTTTCCCTTCCCCAGGCTTTGGAAGGCAAATGTAAATATCCAGCCACACAACCACAAGACCAAACACTAAACAGGCACATTTCCAGACTGCTTGCCTTGGAAATATTGCCATTTAGGCTTGTGGAAACTGAGTCTTTCTGCAACCTCATGGTGGTGGCCATGCCTCTGTACTCGATCCCCAGCCGCCACTATTTTTCCCAGTATGCCATCACTGCCTGACCAACACAGTTACTGGGAAGATCCACTTAATGACTGACACATGGACAAGTGCTTGTGGCCAGGGATGCTGCATTTCCTTGATGGCACTCTGGGTGAACCTAGTGGAGGCAAGGACCGGGTCAAACCCTGGATCGGCACACCTGCTACCGACGCCTGGAATTGAGGGCCCTAGTTCCATTAGGGTTTCCTGGTTTACTCCACCTCCTACACCAGTTCCTGCACCCCATCCTCCTAATCCTCCATCTCTGAATTGTCATCCATATGAGTCGCAAGTAGTGTTGAGCCACCCCCGTAGGGTTCGAGTTCGGTTCGGTTCGTCGAACACCCGTGTGTTCGTCGAACTGTTCGTCGAACTGTTCGTCGAACACCTTCGAACACCGTTAAAACCAATGGCAGGCAAACAAAAACACATAGAAACACATAGAAAACACCTTCAAAGGTGTCCAAAAGCTGACAAACTGCTCAGAAGACACAACTAACACATGGAAAAGTGACAAGTACATATAGTCATGCGAAAAGAAAAGAGGTGGAGGAGTAAAAGGAGGGGGAGACACAGATATAGGCATGTCATGCCCTTCTAAAATCCAAAAAGTGAGAAGCCGACACGTTCAGTCCGCTCCTGCCCGTGCCACCTCCGCGTCGCCGGGTTTGTGCCAGAGCCGCGGTGAACCCTGACGGCCAGCCCCCCTCTCCCAATACTGGTGCCTGTCCGCTGCTGGGTCGAGCAAGCCCCCCTGTGGTGGAGGCAGCTCTAAGCTTTTTAATTTAAATTGTCTCTCTAATTTGAATGAATACACTTTAAATGCATTTACAAGGATCTATTGGAGGGCAAGTCTCATGCCAGAAGCCGCGTAATTCCAGCTCCAGTAGTGTCCACTAAAGCTGCTGCAGTTAAAAAGCTTTTATAAGGATCGAGCTCGGCTGTCCACCGCAAGGCATCCTACTGCCAGTCCCAGCCCCTATGCCTTGGGGTGCCTCCTGATGCTCTTCACTGAGTATCCCGTGGTCCCGAAGCATTTCCTTTGAAAAAATTAAGTGTCCAAACTACAGGTGGTGTAGCTTGCTTAACAGCCGGGATAATCCGCTGACTAGCAGACACTGCTACTAGGCACAAAGTATTTCCTGGGCTAGATGCAGTTAAAAATTTGTAATTAGATACTCTCGTTGGATGCTGAGAAAGCATTCCATAGAGTCTCCTGGCACGCCATATATGATTCTCTTAAAAAGCTTGGGGTAGGGGTCTAGGGGACCCTTTTATAGCCAAAATCACGGCCCTGTATCGCAATACGTCACCTAGGCTGAAGATAAATGGAACTGTAGCACCCTGAGGGCTCGGTTGCTACAGAGGTATTGCACCTCACCCAGAGGTGTGATATCTCACTCTCAGGTAAGGATGTAGTGTGGATCAGGACCCGACACCTGCATGCATTACACCACATTGCCGTGGGGCAGGGCGACCAATATGCCCCTGAGATGGGCACGACAGTCCCTGTCCCTGGCTGGAGTGGGGGGAGGGAACACTGAGGAAGGGGAACCCTGTAGTGCAGGAGCAGGGAGGAAGCAGTTCCTGGGTGCATTGAGAAGGGAGTATAAAAGGTGGGCACCATCTTAGTTCAGTGCAGAGAAGTCTGAGCAGAAGTGGCAGGGAGCAGGGGCTCTGCATGAGCTCTGCTCCGGAGGCGGGCCTAGTAACAGAGGCCCAGGCCTGGAAGAGGGAGAAGGAAGGAAGAGGAGCGGAGAAGGCTCCAGGAACGAGGAACGAAGGGATCCCAGGGGTGCGGACGGGCGAGTCGCCACCGCACGCCCGAATCCACCTGCGTGGAGGGGTCAGGCCAAAGGGGGAGACCGGTCCCCGAAACTAGTGGAGGCAGGAAACGACCCTCAGCTAGAAACAGGAGGCTGTGACATTTTATGTGGCGCAGCCCCTCGCTACACCCGCTAGGAAGGCACCACATAGGGTCAGGGAAACTGGCGCCAAGTTTACCAAGAGGAGGCCCGAGGCAGCCGGACAGAAGGGTTGGTAAGAAAGGCCAGACGAAGGACACACAAAGGGGGTCCTGTGAAGCGCTCCAAAGTTATCTGGGAGTTGTCTGAGCCCCTCACCTGGTGAGCATAGTACGACGTGGGCAGCCGTTACCTGCAGACGTGGTCTGGATAATAAGAACTGTGAGTAAAGGCCCTGGACTGCATCACTGACTCCGTGTCGTTACTGCTGCTGCCCTGCACCATCACCCCCATCCTCCGCATACACTGCCCTGAGGCTATACTCCTCCCGTGGGGAGTTATGCTACGCTCTGCTGCACCCACAACACCAGCCTCAGCGGTCTGCCCTGGAGCGGCGGTTCACTCTGACCGCAATCTACGGGTGGCGTAGTCGGACATTTAAACATCAAAACCACATAAATAGTTCCGCCACTGGTTTGACCGCCCTGAGCCACGGAACCGGGTCGCCGCCACGGAGACTACAACCACCAGCATCCACCAAAAAGTGTCCGGCTCCGGGTGTCCCAAGGCCCAGGGGGCGCGTCAGAACATTTTCATCACCTTTCACAATCACCAATGGGACAAGGCAGGGATGTTCTCTGTCCCCTCTCTTATACATCCTAGTGACGGAGCACCTGCTCTCATCAATTCGCCATAACCCCAATATTAGGTGGATTGAGGTGGGAGGCACCGAGTACAAGTGCTCTCTATTTGCTGATGATGTCCTAGTATATATCACTCAATCACATATATCCATCCATGCTGTTATGGCTGAAATAGATCACTTTGTTACATGGTCAAATTTTAAAATCAATGCAGCGAAGTCTGAGGCCCTCGATGTCTCCCTCCCCAAATCCATATAGGATTCCATCCAGTCCAACTTTCCCTTTGCCTGGCCCTCACAGGGTATCAAATACTTAGGAATTCCTATTCATAGAGACCTCTCCCATCTATGTTATCTTAATTTTGGGCCCTTTATTGAACAACTCCATACAGACCACGGTTGGCAAGTTAGAACTGTAAGATTCACTACGTGAACCACTGGTGTTTTGTGGAAAAGCACATGTACACTGTGTTCCAAATTATTATGCAAAAAGTGTTTAGGAGTGATAAGGGAAGAATTTGTTTGTTTGTCAGTTAAACTCATTGATGGTGATGTGTGTCAGGGCTCTTTATATCACTGTAAGCAATTGCAGACACCTGTGCTAATTAGTTTGGCAGGTGTGTCCAATGAAAGGCAAGACTACTTAAGAAGGCTGTCTCACATTATTAAGCAGCCTACATTTTCTGCCAAAATGGGAAAGAAAAAGGATGTGTCGGCTGCTGAGAAGCAACAAATTGTGGAGTGTTTAGGTCAAGGCATGAATACAATCAACATTGTGCGATGATCAGGATGAAGTGTCGTGGCAATCAAGAAGTATGTAGCTGATTCACAGTACACACGTGTGCGTGCTGATAAGGGCAAATTGAGGACTCTTTCCTACAGGCAATTACGTCAGGTTGAAAGAGCAGCGGCAAAAAAGCCTTGTCATAGCAGCAGACAAGTTTTTGAAGCTGCTGGTGCTTCCAACGTCCCCCGAACAACAAGATGCAGGGTCCTTCAGAGGTTTGCAGCTGTGCATACGCCATCCTGTCGACCTCCTCTATCCACTTCACACAAGCAGAAACGGCTCCAGTGGGCCAAACATTACATGAAGACTGATTTCAAAACTGTTTTGTTCACGGATGAGTGCCGTGCAGCGCTCGATGGTCCAGATGGATGGAGTGGAGGATGGCTGGTTGATGGACACCCCACGCAAACACGGCTACAGCGCCAACAAGGAGGAGGTGGAGTAATGTTTTGGGCTGGAATCATGGGGAGAGAGATTGCCGGCCCCTTTAGGATCCATGAAGGCGCTAAAGATGAACTCCATAATGTATGTGGATTTTCTCAAACAGCACTTCCTGCCATGGTTCAAGAAGAAGAACCGTGTATTTCACAGCAAGATCATTTTTTTGCATGATAATGCACCATCTCATGCTGCACATAAAACATCTGCATCTCTGGCTGATATGGGCATAAAAGTGGACAAACTTATGGTGTGACCCCCATGCTCCCCTGACCTCTACCCCATTCAGAACCTTTGGAGCATCATTAAAAGGAGTGTCTATGATGGCGGGAGGCAGTTCACATCTAAGCAACAGCTCTGGGAGGGTATTCTGTCCTCATGCAAAACAATTGAAGCAGAAACCATCCAAAACCTGACAAATTCAATGGACGAGAGAGTTCAGAAGCTCCTTTCGAACAAGGGGTCCTATGTGAAAATGTAACATCACCTAGAATAAAGTTTTGAGTTGAAAACTGTTTGATTTCAGTTTCTAACAACCTGCTAATGCTTATAATTTCAAAAATGACCATTTTTTTGGTCTTTATTAAAATGAAAAGGTTGATCGAAAAGTTTGGGGGATCTAAGAGTGTGGCAACCCAGTAGTCATGATTACTTCGAATTCTGACAATATGAGGGTTATGCTGCAGGTAGTGCAGCAAGAAGGCACTTATGTGTCTTGCGCATCTCGGAGCCCCAAAATTATTTTCCGGGCTAGATGCAGCTAAAAATTATTATTAATTTTAAATCTGGTGAAGCTTTAGTATAGATGGCCTAATAGGATCAGTGCTGCACACTGCTACAAAGCCCAAATTATTTTCCAGTCAAGATACAGATAAACATGATTAGTAATTTTAAATCTGGTGGAGCTTATTATAGATGGCCTAATAGAATCAGTGCTGCACACTGCTACAAAGCCCAAATTATTTTCCAGCCAAGATACAGATAAACATGATTAGTAATTTGAAAGCTTAAAACGGTTGGTAGGGTGATTTTAACCAATCATCAAGCTTTTACTCTCCCCAGGATGACACAGGGGTAGAAAAGTCGTTTCGGATCCATGATTTGTTCATCTTTATGAACGTGAGTCTGTCTACATTATCAGTGGAGAGCCGCGTGCGCTTATCTGTCAGCACACCACCAGCAGCGCTGAACACACGTTCAGACAGAACGCTGGCTGCGGGGCATGACAAGATCTCCAAGGCGTAAGTGGCTAGCTCCGGCCATTTATCCAGATTGGAAGCCCAAAAAGAGCAAGGGTCCAGTGACACAGTCATGGCTTCAATGTTTACTTGGAGATACTCCTGTACCATCGTCTCTAGGCGTTGACTATGTGTCAGACTTCTTGTCTCCTGTGGCCTTGCAAAGGATGGGCTAAAAAAGTGGTGAAATGATTCCGCAAAATTGATGTTACCAGCAGATACTGTGGTTCTGTTACGGTTTTAGTGCTGAACACTTGACGGTCCCACGGTTGGCAAGTTGGAACTGTGAGATTCACTACGTGCACCACTGGTGTTTTGTGGAAAAGCACATGTAAGATTCTGCAACAGTCTCTGCTGATACTCCTGCATGCGTGCATCCCTTTCTATGGCAGGAATAATTTCTGCAAATTTACTTTTGTACCGGGGATCTAACAGTGTGGCAACCCAGTAGTCAGGATTATTTCTAATTCTCACAATTCGAGGGTCATGTTGCAGGTAGTGCAGCAAGAAGGCACTCATGTGTGTTGCGCATCCAGGAGCACCAAGTCCCTGTTGTGTTGGTGGCGAGGTAACAATCATGCTTCCTTCCTCTGTCCTCTCCCCCCAACCTCGCACAACAGAAATGTGATCAAGGTCTCCCTCATCTGATGAGTCTTCCATCAGTTCGTCCTCCACTTCTTCCTGGGCTCCTGCACCTTCCTCACTAGTTTGGCTGCTACCATGCGCCCTGGTAAAACCATCTCCCCCACCCTCACATGCCTGCCGCCTTGGTGCTGCCGACCGTCTGGACCTTGCAGATGTTAGCCCTTCCGCATACAACTCCTCCTCCTCTACTTCCTCCACCTCCTCTTGTGCCACCACCTGACTCCGAATTCTGTTTAACATGTGCTCCAGCATGTAAATCACCGGAATAGTCATGCTGATAATGGCATCGTCAGCACTAAACATCTTCGTCGCCATTTCAAAACTGTGCAGAAGGGTGCATAGGTCCCTGATCTGAGACCACTCCTCCAGCGTGATTTGCCCCACCTCTGGATCTCGTTGGCCCAGGCTATACGTCAGAACGTATTGCACCAGGGCTTGTCGGTGCTGCCCCAGTCGCTGCAACATGTGCAGAGTTGAATTCCACCGGGTAGGCACATCGCATTTTAGCCGGTGAAGTGGCAGGCCCAACGACTTCTGTAGAGATGTAAGTCGCTGAGCTGCGGGATGCGAACGGCGGAAGTGAGCACACAGCGACCGTGCCCTCTGCAGAAGGCCATCTAGTCTGGGATAGTGGGCTAAAAATTGCTGGACAACCAGGTTCAACACGTGAGCCATACAAGGCACGTGTGTGACATTGCCCCGGCGAAGGGCCGCACCCAGGTTTGCAGCATTGTCGCACACGGCCTTCCCTGGTTTCAGGTCCAGTGGAGACAACCATTAATGAAATTGGTTCTCCAGAGCTGACCACAACTCCTCAGCTGTGTGACTCACATTTCCCAGACATTTCAATGTAAAAACCGCCTGATGACGTTGAGCCCTACTGCCAGCATAGTAAGGAGGTGTGCAGGATCCCTTCTGCGCAGTTAGAAAGCTTGTGGCATGACCAGACAGGCTTTGGGTGCAGGTGGAAGACCGAGAGGAGGTTGAGGAGGCAGAAGCAGTGGAGGAACTTTGACATAAAGAGGATTGACACACAACTCGTGGGGACGGCAAGACTTGGACAGCAGCCCCTTGTCCTGCTGTCACCATAGTTACCAGGTGCCCAGTCAGCGACATGTAACGCCCCTGTCCATGCCTACTCGTCCAAGTGTCTGTGGTGAAATGCACCCTGTCACACACAGAGTTTCTCAAAGAAGCGGTGATGTTGTGTGCGACATGCTGGTGGAGCGCAGGCACACCTTTCTTTGAGAAGTAGTGCCGACTGGGCATCTGGTACTGGGGCACTGCGACGGACATAAGGTCTCGAAAATCCTCTGTGTCCACCAGGCGGAAAGGCAGCATTTCTGTAGCCAAGAGCTTGCAGATGGTGAAATTCAACCTCTTAGCTTTCTCATGGCTAGGAGGAAATGGTCTTTTACTTGTCCACATCTGAGGGACCGAGGGCTGGCTATTGTGCTTAGACGGGGTTGATAAGGGTGTCCCCGGCAAACTGCCGGTCTGTGAGGAAGATGCAGGCGGACATGTTAGGTTGCCTTGATCCAAAGGTGGTGCTATCGATGTCGGACAGCGCTCAACACCAGCTGGTGTTACCACCTCCAAAGAAAATGATGACCTGCCAATCACGCTGGAATGATGACCTGCCAATCACGCTGGCTGTTGCTGGTAAAGAGGTGGCAGGTCTGCGCCCCAAAACAGGTGTGACTGCTGTCCCCCCAGTCACAGAGGATGAAGAGGCCGCGGATGCACAAGATATGGCAGACGGTGGTTGGCCCGGCCGGCTAGGACGCATTGTAGCACACTGAGCTTCCCACTGCAACTTATGCTTCATGTCCATGTGCCGGTTCATGCATGAAGTTCTCAAACTATGTATTTTTTGGCCTCTACTTAGCTTTTGCTGACAAATGTTACAGATAACACGAGTTGGGTCATCTTTATCGATCTGAAAAAATGCCCAGGCTATGCAAGGCTTAGCACCCATGCGACCTGAAGAGCCACCACGACTTGTGGTGAGAGGCAGAGTTGTGTTTGAGGATGCAGTTGTTGACGTGCTTCCAGTACTACGTCTCTGTCCAGGAAGGCGCAACCTGACCTCGTCGTCACTAGCATCTTCCTCCACCTCCTCTGCTGACCTCATCTCTTGGCTGACTGTGGGTTGACAGTAAGTGGGATCTCCAACCTCATCATCATCACCCTGTGCGTTATCACACCCGTCGTCCTCAGAGCCAACCTGTTCCTGCCCTGACAAAAAACTAAAGTTGTCGCTCCAATCAGGTATTTGAGTCTTATCATCGTCTTCCTCATTGTCTCCACCAACAGGAGTTACAGTTTGGGAATGAGGGTCTACATTATGATCAGAACCTTCTGCGTCTGGTCCTGGATCCGACTCATAAAGATTCTGGGCATCAGTGCAGATCATTTCCTCGTCTGGATTCACAGAAGCGCTGGAGTCGACCTCTGATTCCCAGGCTATAGTATGAGTAAACAGCTCTGCAGACTCAACCATCTGTTCTACCTCATACTCAGACGGGCAGCTGGAGATTTGGGAGCTGTGAGGAAGCAAGTGCGATTGGGGTGACACCTTTAAGGACTGGAGTATTTGTGATGTTGAAGTTGATGTGGAGGAGAGCCCACTTAAAGGAGCACTTGATATCCGTTGAAGCACCTGCTGTTTTTTTGCCTCATCTGGAATTTGTAGCGATTGGCGTGGCCGTAAGAAAGGGATCTTATCACATTGTCCGCTAAAAGAAGTAGACATTTTAGTTTGGCTGGAAGATGGTCTTTCTTCTGCAGATGTTACTGTTGCTTTAACACCTACCCCACGGACACAACCTTTTTTCCCCTTCCCAACACGCCTATTCCCCTTTCCACCAGCAGCAGGCCTTTTTCCACTCATTTTGGTGGTTAACTAACTAATTCACAACTCTGGAGTTGTTTGCAAAAAAAAACAATGGATGGGAACCGAGCAGAGCTGAGTGGCCAAACTGTGGTATTAGGCCAAAACTATTGGCTGGGTTAGATGCAGAAAAAAATTATATTCAATTTGCAACCTGATGGAGGTCAGTATAGATGGGCTAATAGAACAAGTCCCACACACAGCTAGAAGCCCAAATATTTTTTCAGAGGTAGATGCAGAAAAAATTTTTATTCAGTTTGCAACCTGATGGAGGTCTGTATAGATGGATTAATAGAACAAGTCCCACACACAGCTACAAGCCCAATATTTTTTCAGAGGTAGATGCAGAAAAAAAATATATTCAGTTTGCAACCTGATGGAGGTCAGTATAGATGGACTAATAGAGAAAGTCCCACACACTGCTAGAAGGCCAAATATTTTTTCAGAGCTAGATGCAGACAAAAAATTATTTTGAATTTGCAACCTGATGGAGGTCAGTATAGGTGGACTAATAGAACAAGTCCCACACACTGCTAGAAGGCCAAATATTTTTTCAGAGCTAGATGCAGATAAAAATTATATTCAATTTGCAACCTGATGGAGGTCAGTATAGATGGACTAATAGAACAAGTCCCACACACAGCTAGAAGCCCAAATATTTTTTCAGAGGTACTGTAGATGCAGATAAAAATTATTTTTAATTTGCAACCTGATGGAGGTCAGTATAGATGGACTAATACAACAAGTCCCACACACAGCTAGAAGCCCAATATTTTTTCAGAGGTAGATGCAGAAAAAAATATATTCAGTTTGCGACCTGATGGAGGTCAGTATAGATGGAGTAATAGAACAAGTCCCACACACAGCTAGAAGCCCAAATATTTTTTCAGAGGTAGATGCAGATAAAAATTATTTTTAATTTGCAACCTGATGGAGGTCAGTATAGATGGACTAATAGAGAAAGTCCCACACACTGCTAGAAGGCCAAATATTTTTTCAGAGCTAGATGCAGATAAAAATTATATTCAATTTGCAACCTGATGGAGGTCAGTATAGATGGACTAATAGAACAAGTCCCACACACAGCTAGAAGCCCAAATATTTTTTCAGAGGTACTGTAGATGCAGGTAAAAATTAGTTTTAATTTGCAACCTGATGGAGGTCAGTATAGATGGACTAATACAACAAGTCCCACACACAGCTAGAAGCCCAATATTTTTTCAGAGGTAGATGCAGAAAAAAATATATTCAGTTTGCGACCTGATGGAGGTCAGTATAGATGGAGTAATAGAACAAGTCCCACACACAGCTAGAAGCCCAAATATTTTTTCAGAGGTAGATGCAGATAAAAATTATTTTTAATTTGCAACCTGATGGAGGTCAGTATAGATGGACTAATAGAGAAAGTCCCACACACTGCTAGAAGGCCAAATATTTTTTCAGAGCTAGATGCAGATAAAAATTATATTCAATTTGCAACCTGATGGAGGTCAGTATAGATGGACTAATAGAACAAGTCCCACACACAGCTAGAAGCCCAAATATTTTTTCAGAGGTACTGTAGATGCAGGTAAAAATTAATTTTAATTTGCAACCTGATGGAGGTCAGTATAGATGGACTAATACAACAAGTCCCACACACAGCTAGAAGCCCAATATTTTTTCAGAGGTAGATGCAGAAAAAAATATATTCAGTTTGCAACCTGATGGAGGTCAGTATAGATGGAGTAATAGAACAAGTCCCACACACAGCTAGAAGCCCAAATATTTTTTCAGATGTAGATGCAGATAAAAAATTTTTTTAATTTGCAACCTGATGGAGGTCAGTATAGATGGACTAATAGAGAAAGTCCCACACACTGCTAGAAGGCCAAATATTTTTTCAGAGCTAGATGCAGATAAAAATTATATTCAATTTGCAACCTGATGGAGGTCAGTATAGATGGACTAATAGAACAAGTCCCACACACAGCTAGAAGCCCAAATATTTTTTCAGAGGTACTGTAGATGCAGGTAAAAATTAGTTTTAATTTGCAACCTGATGGAGGTCAGTATAGATGGACTAATACAACAAGTCCCACACACAGCTAGAACCCCAATATTTTTTCAGAGGTAGATGCAGAAAAAAATATATTCAGTTTGCAACCTGATGGAGGTCAGTATAGATGGAGTAATAGAACATGTCCCACACACAGCTAGAAGCCCAAATATTTTTTCAGAGGTAGATGCAGATAAAAATTATTTTTAATTTGCAACCTGATGGAGGTCAGCATAGATGGACTAATAGAGAAAGTCCCACACACTGCTAGAAGGCCAAATATTTTTTCAGAGCTAGATGCAGATAAAAATTATATTCAATTTGCAACCTGATGGAGGTCAGTATAGATGGACTAATAGAACAAGTCCCACACACAGCTAGAAGCCCAAATATTTTTTCAGAGGTACTGTAGATGCAGATAAAAATTATTTTTAATTTGCAACCTGATGGAGGTCAGTATAGATGGACTAATACAACAAGTCCCACACACAGCTAGAAGCCCAATATTTTTTCAGAGGTAGATGCAGAAAAAAATATATTCAGTTTCCAACCTGATGGAGGTCAGTATAGATGGAGTAATAGAACAAGTCCCACACACAGCTAGAAGCCCAAATATTTTTTCAGAGGTAGATGCAGATAAAAATTATTTTTAATTTGCAACCTGATGGAGGTCAGTATAGATGGACTAATAGAGAGAGTCCCACACACTGCTAGAAGGCCAAATATTTTTTCAGAGCTAGATGCAGATAAAAATTATATTCAATTTGCAACCTGATGGAGTTCAGTATAGATGGACTAATAGAGAAAGTCCCACACACTGCTAGAAGGCCAAATATTTTTTCAGAGCTAGATGCAGATAAAAATTATATTCAACTTGCAACCTGATGGAGGTCAGTATAGATGGACTAATAGAACAAGTCCCACACACAGCTAGAAGCCCAAATATTTTTTCAGAGGTACTGTAGATGCAGATAAAAATTATTTTTAATTTGCAACCTGATGGAGGTCAGTATAGATGGACTAATAGAGAAAGTCCCACACACTGCTAGAAGGCCAAATATTTTTTCAGAGCTAGATGCAGAAAAAAATTATATTCAGTTTGCAACCTGATGGAGGTCAGTATAGATGGACTAATAGAGAAAGTCCCACACACTGCTAGAAGGCCACATATTTTTTCAGAGGTAGATGAAGAAAAAAATATATTCAGTTTGCAACCTGATGGAGGTCTGTATAGATGGATTAATAGAACAAGTCCCACACACAGCTAGAAGCCCAATAATTTTTCAGAGGTAGATGCAGAAAAAAATATATTCAGTTTGCAACCTGATGGAGGTCAGTATAGATGGACTAATACAACAAGTCCCACACACAGCTAGAAGCCCAATATTTTTTCAGAGGTAGATGGAGAAAAAAATATATTCAGTTTGCAACCTGATGGAGGTCTGTATAGATGGATTAATAGAACAAGTCCCACACACAGCTAGAAGCCCAATATTTTTTCAGAGGTAGATGCATAAAAAAATATATTCAGTTTGCAACCTGATGGAGGTCAGTATAGATGGACTAATACAACAAGTCCCACACACAGCTAGAAGCCCAATATTTTTTCAGAGGTAGATGCAGAAAAAATATATTCAGTTTGCAACCTGATGGAGGTCTGTATAGATGGATTAATAGAACAAGTCCCACACACAGCTAGAAGCCCAATATTTTTTCAGAGGTAGATGCAGAAAAAAAAATATTCAGTTTGCAACCTGATGGAGGTCAGTATAGATGGACTAATACAACAAGTCCCACACACAGCTAGAAGCCCAATATTTTTTCAGAGCTAGATGCAGAAAAAAATTATATTCAGTTTGCAACCTGATGGAGGTCTGTTAAGATGGATTAATAGAACAAGTCCCACACACAGCTAGATGCCCAAATATTTTTTCAGAGGTAGATGCAGATAAAAATTATTTTTAATTTGCAACCTGATGGAGGTCAGTATAGATGGACTAATAGAGAAAGTCCCACACACTGCTAGAAGGCCAAATATTTTTTCAGAGCTAGATGCAGATAAAAATTATTTTTAATTTGCAACCTGATGGAGGTCAGTATAGATGGACTAATAGAGAAAGTCCCACACACTGCTAGAAGGCCAAATATTTTTTCAGAGCTAGATGCAGATAAAAATTATATTCAATTTGCAACCTGATGGAGGTCAGTATAGATGGACTAATAGAACAAGTCCCACACACAGCTAGAAGCCCAAATATTTTTTCAGAGGTACTATAGATGCAGATAAAAATTATTTTTAATTTGCAACCTGATGGAGGTCAGTATAGATGGACTAATACAACAAGTCCCACACACAGCTAGAAGCCCAATAGTTTTTCAGAGGTAGATGCAGAAAAAAATATATTCAGTTTGCAACCTGATGGAGGTCAGTATAGATGGAGTAATAGAACAAGTCCCACACACAGCTAGAAGCCCAAATATTTTTTCAGAGGTAGATGCAGATAAAAATTATTTTTAATTTGCAACCTGATGGATGTCAGTATAGATGGACTAATAGAGAAAGTCCCACACACTGCTAGAAGGCCAAATATTTTTTCAGAGCTAGATGCAGATAAAAATTATATTCAATTTGCAACCTGATGGAGGTCAGTATAGATGGACTAATAGAGAAAGTCCCACACACTGCTAGAAGGCCAAATATTTTTTCAGAGCTAGATGCAGATAAAAATTATATTCAATTTGCAACCTGATGGAGGTCAGTATAGATGGACTAATAGAACAAGTCCCACACACAGCTAGAAGCCCAAATATTTTTTCAGAGGTACTGTAGATGCAGATAAAAATTATTTTTAATTTGCAACCTGATGGAGGTCAGTATAGATGGACTAATAGAGAAAGTCCCACACACTGCTAGAAGGCCAAATATTTTTTCAGAGCTAGATGCAGAAAAAAATTATATTCAGTTTGCAACCTGATGGAGGTCAGTATAGATGGACTAATAGAGAAAGTCCCACACACTGCTAGAAGGCCACATATTTTTTCAGAGGTAGATGCAGAAAAAAATATATTCAGTTTGCAACCTGATGGAGGTCTGTATAGATGGATTAATAGAACAAGTCCCACACACAGCTAGAAGCCCAATATTTTTTCAGAGGTAGATGCAGAAAAAATATATTCAGTTTGCAACCTGATGGAGGTCAGTATAGATGGACTAATACAACAAGTCCCACACACAGCTAGAAGCCCAATATTTTTTCAGAGGTAGATGCAGAAAAAATATATTCAGTTTGAAACCTGATGGAGGTCTGTATAGATGGATTAATAGAACAAGTCCCACACACAGCTAGAAGCCCAATATTTTTTCAGAGGTAGATGCAGAAAAAAAAATATTCAGTTTGCAACCTGATGGAGGTCAGTATAGATGGACTAATACAACAAGTCCCACACACAGCTAGAAGCCCAATATTTTTTCAGAGCTAGATGCAGGAAAAAATTATATTCAATTTGCAACCTGATGGAGGTCAGTATAGATGGACTAATAGAATGATGCTATGCCCAAAAGATTTTACTTCACTAGGTGCAGTAAAAAAATTGGTATTCTATACACAGGTGGTATATCTTGCAACACAGATAGGCTACTCCACTGACTATCACACTCTGCAATAGGCCAAAAAGGATTAGCTTTGCTAGATTCAGCCAAATGCTGTGAAAAAAACTTGCACAGCACTGGCACAGACCTGCCTGGCAAAAACTGATAGGAACTGATGTAACCTAGTCCTGAAAAGGACTCCAATTACAATTAGTCTTTACTCCCACAATCTATCTATTTAAGAGCCCAGACCTGCCTGATAAAAGTCGTAGGAAATGCTGTAACCTAGGACTGCAATCACAACTATTCCCTACTCCCAAGCTATCTGTAGATTTGTGCGAAAATTGGCTTGAAATTAACAAGGTATAGCACACACAGCAACAGCGGTGCCGTCTAACACGCAGCTGCAGCAGTGAGAAAATGGTGGCGACGGGGAAAATGGCTTGGTCTTATAGGGCAAGGACATGTGACATACACTGCCAATGACACATGCCCTTGCTTGTGTGAAAAAAAGCACTTCGCTCCGTGTGTGCGCTGCTGATAGGCTGACAGATTGCACCTCCCCACTGTAAATGCGGGAAAGAGAAAAAAAAATGGAGATCTTCATTGTTCCTGCAGAGATCCATCCCCTGCCCCTCCCCCCACCCCGCTGTACACTCAAACTGCGTATTAACATTAATTTTCATCATTACTGAGAAAAAATCCAGTTATGATTTTGGTGCACGAACAGTTATCGAACATAACCTCGAACAGCCGAATTTCTCTCAAATTGTTCGTGTTCGCCGAACGGCTCGAACACCGCCCAAAACAGCTCGAATTTGAGATTGGCGAACAGTTCGAGTAGAACAACTCTCATCTCTAGTCGCAAGCTGGAAGCACTGCAGCACTTCCTTGGTGAAGCGGCAACAGGCTCTGCTGAAGCTAATTAATTTAGGTGACAAACAGCACACCCCCGCAGAGTTGTTGAAAGGTATGACAGACCAGACAGATCTGTGGCTTTAACAGCTAAACCTACAACCGGACATGATCATGTGTTATAATGGTCATAACCTGGTGGCGGCTCTGAAGCTTAGCAAGCTCATGCACATATTATGCTTGGCCCACGTGCACAACTTAGTTGTTCAGCAGTTTCTGAAAACCTACCCAGATTTTCGTGAGCTACTTGTGAAAGTACGCCACATGTGCACCCATTTCTGCAAGTCAGCTACAGAAGACGCTGGTCTGCCAGTGCTGCAGCAGCACTTGCAAGTGCTAGCTCACTGACTGGTGTGCAACGTGACCACGCGCTGGAACTCCACATTACATATGTTGGCAGGGCTTTGTAAGCAGCAGAGGGCAGTAGTTGAATACCAATTACAACACGCCCACTGGTATTCTGCTCAGCCTCTGCAGATAACAACCGACGAGTGGGTATGGATGTCTGACATCTGTGAGGCTCTCCAAAACTTTGAGGAATCAACTGAGATGGTGAGCGGCAATGACGCCATAATCAGCGTAACCATCTCGCTTCTGTGTCTATTTAAATGCTCGCTGCTCACAGTTAAAGAGGAAGACTTGCATGTGGACCAGGTGGAAAGGAAGAAAGTACATAGAGTGATACTACCCAGCCCAGCCTTATCTCATCTTCTCAGCATAGATTAAATGATAATGAAGAGGAGGAGGAGTAGGAGGAACGGGAGATGGTTGCCTGCCTTATAGAGGCTATAACCCACACCAGCTTCATCCAGTCTGTTCAGCGTGGATGGGCTGAAGAGGAGGATAGGGAGGAAGAGATGGAGATTTGTCCTCCTGGTGGGGACAGTGAAGTCTTGCCTGTTGGGAGTCTGGCACATATGGTTGACTTCATGTCCCTCTGTATTTCTTCCCATGAACCTTGCGTTATACGCATTTTGGTCAACACTGATTACTGGTTGTTCACCCTTCTCGACCCACGCTACAAGGAGAACTTTCCATCTCTCCTTCCTGCAGTGGAGAGGGCTAGTAAAATGGTGCAATACCAGAAGGCCATAGTCGAACAATTAGTATAAAAATTCCCATCTGACAATGCTGGCAGCAGGGGTCATAGCTCCTTGGGCAACCAAGGTGAAGAGACAATGGAGACACACACTAGCTCCAACAGAAGCAAGGGAAAACTATCAAAGGTTTGGGACAGTTTCATTAGACCATCCCAGCGCCCAGGCCCTGATGCGTGGGGTAGTCTGACAAGGAGGGAAACGTTTTTGAAGATAATGAAGGTGTACCTAGCTGACTGTAACAGCATCCTCCGTGATTCCTTTGTGCAGTACAACTATTGGGTATCCAAGCTGGACATGTGGCATCTTGGAAGTACTGGCCTGCACTGCCACTAGCGTTTTGTCAGAACAGATTATACCAGGGGCATAATAACTGATAGGCGCATCCACCTGTCAACTGAAAATGCTGACAGGCTGACTCTTATCAAAATTAACAAGGCCTGGATTGGCCCAAACTTCTCAACCCCACCAGATGACAGCGGCAGAACATAAAGCCAATTAAAATGTTCCTTTTTTTCAGTGTATTCCCGTGCACCCATTCCCACCCAAAAAAAGTGTATACAGTTCATGGTTTCCTCTTTTTTTTGTCCTGCTCCTCCTCCTCTACCATATCAACAGGATCATTGTGCAGCCCTTGCTCCAAATTTTTAGAGGGTCGTTATACGGCCTTACCTCCAAATTTTTAGAGGGCCATCAGATGGTGCTCGCTCCAAATTTTTAGAGTGTCATCATGTGGCTCTTGCTCCAAATTTTTAGAGGGTCATCATTTCAAAATTTTAGAGGGTCATCAGACAGCCCTCTTTCCACATTTTTTAAAGGGTCATCATGCTGCCCTCTCTCCAAATTTTTAGAGGGTCATCATGTGACCTCGCTTCAAATTTTTAGAGGTTCATCAGGTGGCCCTCACTCATAATTTTTAGAGGGTCATCATGTGTATATATATTTGTATACCCCCCAGGGGTAGATGTTTCTCAGTCCATGCACTTAGTGCATAGGCTTTGCAAGTCTAGGAGTCCCACTCCTTAAATATGGAAATAAAAAAATTCTGAGGCCCTTCTCTAAGTGTCTTCCAGGGTGTATTGCAGTCCACTTGCACTTAGTGGATAGGCTTTATGAGTGTAGGAGACCCACTAACTAACAATGTTAACAGAATCCCTCTTCCTTCTAATTTTGGCAGGTCTTGCATTGTCCACATAGGCTTTTTGAGTTTCAGAGTCCCTCCTTCATAAAGTAAACAGGATATTTCTGACCATGTCACACACACCACATGCCCAGATAAGGTAGTGAAATGTTAAAATTATATTTATCGGTGGATGTAGTTTCAATTTACATCCAGGTACCTTATAGTTGACATCTTCTCTGATTGAGTAGTTGTCATGGGTGTGTCAGAAGTGACAGACAGTCGCCCTGCAGTTGGTTGCAGGAGATCTCTTTGTTTGGCATTACAGACAACTTCTTGAAGCTGTCTCTCTAAGACCCAGCGGCTTCCTTTCTCTGGCTAATTACCACCCTGGCCTGGGTGTATAAACACCTGATGTGTGCCAGAGGGAGGTTCCGGCGCTATTCACATTATCCCTTGTGAAGGCTTGAGCAAGAGCAGTACCTCTCTGGCGCTAGAGGACGAGTGTGCATTTGTCTGGAGTCATCTAAAGCTAAGCGATTTTCCCTTGTTTGTCCCCCCTTGTTGTCTGTAGTGGTCAGTGGGAATCAAATAGCGCTCATTTCCTCCCTTCCCTAGCCAGGGCTTAATGCCAGGGAAAGACAGGGCGAGGTACATGTGCGGCGATTGGTGCAGAACCAATATAGGGACGTTAGTGGAGACAGGGTGAGATTAGATCTACCTAGGTGGTCTCCACTCTCCCCTTTCCCTTGAGTCTGGACTCCCTTTCCCTCTTCCCTTTGTCTTTCCTTCACCTTGCATGACATAATCGCTGGCCGAGCACAATTTGAAAAGAAAAAAAAAAACTGACACTTTTTTTTTTCTTTTGTGTTTGTGTTTTTTGGGCGTGGACTTTTTTTTTTCTTTTCTCCTTTGGTATGGTTTCAGTTGCAGAGCTCCCAGAGCAGCTGCGCGGTCTGTCTCTGGAGGTGAATGACTTCCGCTGTGAGGTTCAGCAACAACATCAGCGGCTACAGGTCACTAATGTGGGGGTGTCTCTGAAGGTAGGCCTGTCAACCTGAAACCAAGGTTGCCCTCCCGGACATGTTTTCAGGAGGTAGGGACAACTTTTTTGGATTCAAGGAGGCTTGCAAACTGTATTTTAAACTTCGTCCCTACTCCTCCTGAAATGAGGAACAACGGGTTGGAATTGTGATCTCTTTACTGCAGGGAGATCCTCAATCATGGGCGTTTTCTTTACCACAGGATTCGGTTTGTCTCCAATCTGTTGAGGGTTTTCTTGGGGCTCTTACCCTCATCTATGATGACCCTGACCGAGTTGCCTTGGCTGAGTCTAGGCT
Organism: Phyllobates terribilis; assembly: GCF_046119375.1. Lineage (NCBI taxonomy): Eukaryota > Metazoa > Chordata > Amphibia > Anura > Dendrobatidae > Phyllobates > Phyllobates terribilis. Next base: position 1,120,121,489 of record NW_027362761.1, on the reverse strand, counting down.
GCGTCGCCTTCAGAAGGGGAATCGGTCAGTGGAGACGTACAGTTCTGAATTCCGTGGATGGGCAACGGATTCTAAATGGAATGACTCAGCCCTTAAAAGCCAATTTTGTGAGGGTCTTTCTGAAAGGTTGAAAGATGCCTTGGCAGTTTATGAAACTCTCGGTCCTTGGAGGCTGCCATGTCTTTGGCCATACGTCTTGATAGATGCCTTCGGGATAGACGGTTGAGACCACCTTCCCCGGGGCCTTCTTGTTGGGGTTATGCACCTTTGCCAGAGAAGCGGTCTCGGGAGGTTCGCAAGAAAAAAGGTGTATTTTTTTTGTGGAAAAAAGGGACATTTTATTGGGACCTGTCCTTCAATTACTAAACAAAAGGAGACTGTTAACTCTTGGTAGTCTGGAGTTGGAAAAGCAAGGTGTGCATTTGTTGCCAACCTGCAGTTCCCTGTTTGTCCTGATAGCAGAGGTGGTGCTAGAAAGCAAAACCGAGAAAATTTCTGTGTTTGTTGACAGTAGTGCTGGAGTCAGCATGATTGATGCCGAATTTGCGAAAGCTCATGGTCTTGCTTGCTGTTCTTTAGCTAAGCCTATTTCCATCTTTGCCATTGACTCAGCGCCACTTGCACAGAAAGCATTTATTAAAATTGTACATAATGTAAAACTGACAGTAGGGTTGGTTCATTGTGAAATAATCCCTTGCTATGTCCTGGACAGTCTTCCCACACCAATTGTAGTGGGCTTCCGTGGCTGGTGAAACATAATCCGTTAGTCGATTGGCAAGCCATGGAGATCATTGAATGGAGAGATTGCGGCCATGAAAACTGTTTAAATATTTCCTTTGCTACTGTCTCTATGGAAATATTACCTGCTTTTCTGTCTGGTTTTGAGGATGTTTTTTCTGAGAGGGGGTGTCAGGAATTGCCTCCTCATCGTGCATATGACTGTCCTATTAACTTGACCGGAGCTAAACTACTGAAGTCCAGACTGTATAATATTTATGGCCCTGAGAGACAAGCCATGAAGGATTTCATTGCGGAAAGTCTGGAGAAGGGACACATTAGGCCCTCATCTTTGCCTGTGGCGGCTGGGTTCTGTAATGCACACGCCCGGGCTGAGCGGCGTGTGCGTGTGATTCCACTGGACCGTGCCGGAGAGTGAATGCCTGGAGGGGCGTAACTAGGTATTCACCCGATGCGACCAGGGTCGCACGACGGCATACGACGCCAGTGCACCAAGGAGGAACCGAGCAGAGGGACCAGGTGCTACTCCAGGACAGACCCCGGACACGGCTGTTGACCCACACAGGGGAATACAGGAACAGACAGGTTAGGCTGGCACACAGACTGGTGGGTATAGGCAGGCACGACTGGTATGCAGGCAGGCGGGTATGCAGGCAGGGGGGTACAGGCAAGCACGGCTAGAGTGCAGACAGGGAGGCACTAGCAGGTAGGAACACAGGCGGGATAGGACCCAGTACACACTGGGACTCAGGAACAGAACCACAGATGTGGCGGACAAACACAGCAGAGTAAGGCCGCCCAGAGTGGTGAGCGAGAGTAGAGCAGGACGAGACCGCCTGGAGCGGTGAGCAAGAGTAGAGCAGGACGAGGCCGCCTGGAGCGGTGAGCAAGAGTAGAGCAGGACGAGGCCGCCTGGAGCGGTGAGCAAGAGTAGAGCAGGACGAGGCCGCCTGGAGCGGTGAGCAAAGGCAGAGCAGGCTAGAACCGCCGGAGCGGTGAGCAAAGGCAGAGCAGGCTAGAACCGCCGGAGCGGTGAGCAAAGGCAGAGCAGGCTAGAACCGCCAGAGCGGTGAGCAAAGGCAGAGTAGGCTAGAACCGCCGGAGCGGTGAGCAAAGGCAGAGCAGGCTAGAACCGCCGGAGCGGTGGGCAAAGGCAGAGCAGGCTAGAACCGCCGGAGCGGTGAGCAAAGGCAGAGCAGGCTAGAACCGCCGGAGCGGAGAGCAAAGGCAGAGCAGGCTAGAACCGCCGGAGCGGAGAGCAAAGGCAGAGCAGGCTAGAACCGCCGGAGCGGTGAGCAAAGGCAGAGCAGGCTAGAACCGCCGGAGCGGTGAGCAAAGGCAGAGCAGGCTAGAACTGCCGGAGCGGTGAGCAAAGGCAGAGCAGGCTAGAACCGGCGGAGCGGTGAGCAAAGGCAGAGCAGGCTAGAACTGCCAGAGCGGTGAGCAAAGGCAGATCGGGGGGACAGGGCTCTGTTCACACAGAACAGACAGGAAGGGAAAGGCAGAACCAGATACCCACAGGGTACTTGCAGTGAAGTAGCGAGTGGATCACAAACTCAAAAACGGGAGTACAGTGACAACGAGCAGGAGTTAGGTACGAGTTCAGACTCTGCAGAAAAAGGAAAGGTACGGACATAGAGAAACACGGGAAAACAGGCTAGAAGAGTATACAGACAAGAACAGACACAGAAGCAAGATACAGGAGCGGGTCTAGGAATGCAGCCCCTAGAAGGCGGGAGGAACAGGCCAGGAGCGTGTTCAGACAGGACACACAAGATACAGGAGCGGGTCTAGGTAATCGGCCCCTAGAAGGCGGGAGGAACAGGCTAGGAGCGTGTTCAGACAGGACAGACTAGATACAGGAGCGGGTCTAGGAATGCAGCCCCTAGAAGGCGGGAGGAACAGGCTAGGAGCGTGTTCAGACAGGCCTGGAAATACAGCCTCCAGGATAGGCAGACAAGAGAACACAGAAGGGGACCTGGCACATTCAGAGTGAAAGACCACACTGAATGAAACACAATGCTCAGGCAGGGATTCATTGGAGCAGCTGGGTTAAATACCAGGTGACAGACAGCAATAGGCTGAGGACGCACAAGGGGTGTGCCTGCAGCAGGTACAAAAAACAGGAAGTGATCGAGCGCTGCCCTTAAGCAGCAGAAAGAGAAGCAAACAGACAGCATGGAGGGAAGCCAGAGAGACATTCTGGATTGGAGATCAAGTGCGCGCTCTTGCACAGTGGGAGATGGACCACTATGCAAGGATGCCGCCAGATATGTTACAGGTTCTTCTTTGTGAAGAAAAAAGATGGCGGTCCAAGTCCCTGTTTAGATTTCCAGGAATTAAATCAATATACCATCTGAGACCCATACCCTCTTCCTTTGATTCCTGATTTGTTCAGCCAGGTTGTAGGAGCTAAGGTATTTTCCAAGTTGGATTTAAAAGGGGCTACAATCTGGTTAGAATCAGAGAAGAGGACGAATGGAAAACAGCGTTCAATACCCCTGAAGGGCATTTCGAGAGTCTTGTTATGCCTTTCGGTTTGACCAATGCACCTGCGGTATTCCAGCATTTCATACATTATATTTTCCATCATTTGGTGGGGAGATTTGTGGTGGTCCACCTGGACGAATTTTGGTTTACTCACCTGATTAGGAGACACATCGCAGGCATGTTAAACAGGTGCTCCAGATATTAAGGAATAACAAACTGTATGCCAAACTGGAAAAATGAGATTTCACCGTTCAGGAGGAGCAGTTTTTGGGGTACTTGTTGTCATCTTCGGGTTTTCGGATGGATCTGGAGAAGATCCGTACAGTCCTTGATTGGGACCATCCCGAGAACTTGAAGGCTCTACAACATTTTCTGGGCTTTACTAATTTTTACCGGAAATTCATCCAAAACTACTCAGTAATTGTGAAATCCCTTACTGACATGACTAAAAAGGGGTCTGATTTTTCCAAATGGTCGAAGGCCTCCCTCCAGGCTTTTTCTTTTTTAAAGAATTATTTTGCCACTGCACCTATACTCAGTCAACCCAATGTTTTCCAGTCCTTTATTGTGGAGGTTGATGCGTCAGATGTGGGGTTGGTGCTGTGTTGTCTCAAGGTCCATCCCCTGGTAAATGGTGTCCATACACCTTCTTTTCAAAAAAAATTGTCTTTGGCTGAGAGAAATTATGACGTGGGTTATAGGGAACTTTTGGTGATCAAATTGGCATTCGAAAAATGGCGACATTGGTTAGAGGGGGCTGTCCATCCTATTACTGTTATTACTGACCATAAAAACCTGTCATATCTCCATTCAGCTAAACGTCTCAACCCTAGGCAAGCCAGGTGATCCATGTTTTTTACTAGGTTCAACTTTGTTGTCACTTTTGGCCCAGGGGTCAAAATTGTCAAGGCTGATACTTTGTCCCGGAGCTTACCTGGTGGTGGTGACCATGAGAACCCTGCCCCTATATTACAGAAGGGGGTAGTCATTTTGGCATTATATCCTGAACTAGAGGGTGAGGTGTTGGAGGCTCAGGGGGACGGCCCTGCCTTCTGCCCTCCAGGAAGGTTAATGGTACCATCCAATCTGCACCGTAAGGTTATTAAAGAACATCATAACTCTGTGCTTGCTGGTCATTCAGGTGGTAAGGCAACCACGGACCTCCTCTCTCGTCATTTTTGGTGCCGGGGTGCATCGGGATGTGATTGAACACCTATCTGCTTGTAGTATTTGCGCGCGTTCTAAGGTTTTGCATACCCGTCCATCTACTACTCTTCTTCTGCTACCTATCCCTACTAGGACATGGACAAACTTGTCTATGGATTTTATTACTGACCTACCAGTTTCTGCAGGCAAAACGATGGTTTTGCTGGTTGTAGATAGGTTCAGTAAAATGGTTCACATCGTCGCATTACCAGCACTTCCAAATGACACTTGTGCAGGTGTTCATAAATGAGATTGTGAAGCTTCACGGGGTTCCCTCCGATGTGGTGTCAGATTGGGGGACCCAGTTTGTTTCCAAGTTTGGGAAGGCATTCTGTTCTAGACTGGGGGTACAGCTGTCCTTTTCCTCTGCCTTTCATATTCAGTCGAATGGACAGACCGAGTGTATCAACCAGAATTTGGAGACATACCTCAGGTGTTTTGTCTCTGGTTTTGTCTACGAAAATCAGGAGGATTGGGTATCTTATTTACCGCTGGCAGAATTTGCCATTAATAATCATTGACAAGAATCCACTGGCAGGTCAACATTCTTCGGTGCATACGGTTACCACCCACAATTTGGTACTTTTAGTGGGGGAGGAGGTTCGAAACGGTTTGCTTCGTCACTCTCCTCGATATGGCAGGGTGTTCTGCGTAATTTAAAGATCATGGGAAACAGGTATAAACGTATGGCTGACAGAAAATGCTTGCCAGGTCCGGACGTGAATGTGAATGACTTTGTGTGATTGTCTACCAGGAATATAAGATTGAAAGTTTCTTCCTGGAAGCTGGGACCTAGGTTTATTGGTACCTATAAAATAACTGCCGTCATTAACCCAGCAGCATTTCGTCTTGAAATTCCTCAGGCCCTAAAGGTCCACAACATGTTCCATAAGTACTTACTCAAGAAATTTATGGAACCTCTTGAGCCCTCACCTCTACCACCACCCCCAGTAATGTGTGATGATAATCTGGAGTTCCAGATTTGAAGGATTGTAGATTCTCGTCTCCAACGTCGTTCCCTACAATACTTGGTGCGCTGGAAGGGCTATGGCCCAGAGGAGAAGATCTGGGTTTCAGCATCAGAGGTGAACGCTCCCAGGTTGGTTTGTTCATTCCACACCTCTTATCCTGAGAAACACGGTCCTGAGTGTCCAGAGGCCACTCATAGAGGGGGGTAATATCACGGGTGTGTCAGAAGTGACAGACAGTTGCCCTGCAGTTGGTTGCAGGAGATATCTTTGTTTGGCTTCATGAAGCTGTCTCTCTAAGAACCAGCGGCTACCTTCCTCTGGCTAATTAACACTCTGGCCTGGGTTTATAGATACCTGCTGTATGCCACAGGGAGGTGCCAGTGATATTCATATTATCCCTTGTGAAGGCTTGAACAAGAGCATTATTTCAACCTCTATGGTGCTAGAGGACGTGTGCGCATTTGTCTGGAGTTGTCTAAAGCTAAGCGATTTTCCCTTGTCACCCCTTGTCTGTAGCGGTCAGTGGGGATTGACTAGCGCTCATCTCCTTCCTTCCCTAGCCAGGGCCCAACTCCAGGGAATGACAGGGTGAGGTACACGTGCGGCGATTGTTGAAGATGAAGAACCAATATAGGGACGTTAGTGGAGACAGGGTGAGATTAGATCTACCTAGGTGGTCTCCCCTCCCCCCTTTCCCTAGAGTCTGGGCTCCCTTTCCCTCTTCCCTTTGTGTTGCACTTAGTCTTTCCTTCACCTTGCCTTGACAGTAGTTTCTTTATTTTCATCTCCTTCTTGTCCAGATGTGATGGTGACTTTTCACATCCACAGCTCTTCTCTGCAGACTTCCCTCTTCTCCGGCCTTTTGCTGAACATCCTGACATAGTACCCTTAAAAATATGTGTTATTAAAATGCCCTCCACATAAAAATATCTGTCCATATTATAACCTAAATAAGTCTCCTATGATATATGGCCTCCACACTGTCTGCCCTTATGAGCTACACCCGCCACACAATACTCTTTAATGAGGTATAACCGCCCCACTGTCTGACATTATCAGGTATAACCGCCCCATTGTCTGTCATTATCAGCTATAACCGCCACACTGTATGCCCCTATGAACCACGGCCTATGCCATGGATGTTCCCTCTCCTTTTTTTTTGCCCTTACACTCTCTATAGCCCCCCACACTGTCCCCCCGCCATGCTAACCTCTCTCCATACTGTGCCCCCATTCCCCATTTCACCCTGACCCCTCTCCAAATTCATACTGTGCCCCATTTTCACACTATGTCCTCATCCTGCCCACCACATTGTACTCTCCAAACCGTATTCCCTCTTCACTCTAACCTCCTACACAGTATGATGGTCACTACAGCCGCCCATACAGTATAATATTCACAATAGCCCCCAATATACACTATGATGTCCATCACAGCCCCCATGTAGTACAATGCCCACCACAGCCTCCATTTTATAGTATGATGGTCCCCCCAGTTACTGATACAATATAATGGCCCCTTATCCCTTTATATACAGTATGTCTCCCACAGCACCTCACACAGTATGTTATCCACCACAGCCCCCAATATACAGTATAATATCCACAACAGCCCCCAATATCCACAATGATGTCCAGCACAGCCCTCCATGTAGTATAATGTCCACCACAGCCCCTCATTATATAGTATGATGGCCCCCACCGCACCCCATACATTATTATGGCCCTCAGTCACTGATAGAGGATCATGGCCCCACAGCCCTTTTTATACAGTATAATGTCCTTCACATCACCGCACAAAGTATGATATTCACCACAGCCCCAATATACAGTATAATGTCCTGCACAGCCCACTATACAGTATGGTCACCACAGCCCCAAATATAAGGTTCCTAAAAGCATCCAATACAGCATGGTCACCCTCTTGTTAAGTCCCCACAGGCCCTCTTGAAATGTCCCAATAGCCATCCTCCTCTTGTCATGTCCTCATAGCCAGCCCCCTCTTGTAATGTCCCCATACCCAACCCCTTATATCCCCATGGCCCGCCCCTATGGAAATGTCCCCATAGTCAGCTCCTTATGTCCACATAGCCAGCCACCTCTTGGAATGTCCTCATAGCCAGCCCCTCTTGGAATGTCCACATAGCCAGCCTGTTATGTTCACATAGCCAATCCCTCTTATAATGTCCCAATTGCCAGCGCCTTATGTCCCCATAGTCATCCTCTATGTCCCCATAGCCAGCCCCTCTTGTAATGTTCCCATAGCCAGCTCATTATGTCCACATAGCAAGCCCCCTCTTGTAATATCCCCATAGCCAGCCCCTCTTGTAATGTCCCCATAACCAGCCCCTCATGTCCCCATGGCCAGCCCCTATTGGAATGTCACCACAGTCAGGTCCTTATCTCCACATAGCCAGCCCCCTCTTGGAATGTCACCATAGCCAGCCCCTCTTTCAATGTCCCCACAGGTCACAGGTATAATAGTCTCCATTCATAAGGAAAATAATAGAATAAAAATAAAAAAAGCTTATACTCACCAAATTCAAGCTCCCTCTCCAGTACTGCTCCATCTCCTCTTCCATGATGTTTGTTGATGGCACTGCATCGCAACGTTCGATGTCCCTACGTGCACTGGAATTCCTGGCAGAGCTGATTACAGCTGATTACAGCTCCTCTGCTCCTGTCTCGGGCAGCCCCGACATCAATTGTATTCGTGTGAAGCCCAGCTGTGCTCGGTATCACAGGTCCTAGAAGGGTGTATTGATGGATTCCTCCACAAGAGGCCCCCATAACCATTCACACATCTCCACCTTCCACCTCAGGCCAGCAGAGGGAGCCCATTAGGGAGATATATAAGGGAAGGTGGAGCCAGGCAGCAGTTAGTCTGTACTGAGTCTAAGTGAGAGTCTAGTTCAGTCTGGTTTAGCAGTGAGTCCAGTACAGCCTGAGAGGAGTTACCTCAGAGGACAAAAGCCTGTTCCAGCTCCTGCAATTGCTATCCTGCAGTGGAGCTTATCCAGATCGAGACTCAGTTGTAGCTCAGAGAGGTGAGCTTTAGGTGTGCCGGCGCCATAAGATCAGTGAAGCGCGGCAAGCTGCCGTTAGTGTCAGTAGCCTATTGTGGGCCCGAGTAGGCCGAAGGCGAGTAGAGAGAGTTAGGTCATAGGGGGCAGAGGAGCTTAACTAGCTCACCCCGAAGAAGCAGTTACCGGACACTGAGTCCGAAGCTTACCGGGATCTCCATGACCCAGGAAGATAAACCAGAATCCCTGGAGAACTACAAGTCCCAGGATCGCTAAAGTGCTGATACGTACCAGAGCCAGGAGACACATAGGCCCCGTAGGTCGGGAGCGTGCACTCCAAGAGAAGGCCCTACTACAATGTCAGCCAGCGCAGGACAGAGACAAAGTTAGGCCTAGCTCCAGGCAGGTCAGAAACTTACTACACAGAGGCAAGAAACAGGAGGCCCAAAACCCACTCATTGGGGAGGATCCGGACATACACCCTTCACCCTACAATGTTCAGGGGAGTGCCTGAATTTCCATCAGTAAAAGGTACTGAAGTGACTATCGTGTCTGTCCCTGTTCTTGCTCTGACCCGGCGGGGTCTCTTCGTCCTGCTTTCCCCGTTCATACACTGCCCTGAGGCCCAGCTCCACCTGTGGGGAGCCATACCATCTAGCTGCCTTATCACCGGCCTCAGTGGACTGCGCAGCGATGGTGAATATCATCAGAAACCATAGGTGGCGTCACGAACTTTTATAAACTTAACATCTATCAACGCCTTTTTAAAGAGAGACCCCAGAGTACGGGCCCGGGAGCCGACCACCGCAACCTCCTTAAGGCTAAAGGCCCGGGTAACCGAGTCATCCCCATCCCCTGGGCTAGTCATTCGCATCTTACAGACGCAAATACAATTGAGTGCGGGGAAAGAGTGATGGCCGGGGCATTGGCAGAGAGAGGGGTGAGCGGTATCAATGACTAACACTGCTTCCCTGAGTGCCCATACCCTGATTGTCACTGTGCTGAATGCCTGTGGCTGAAGAAAGGTGACGGGCAGCCATAGTCATTCAGCAATGTCAGGGTTTTTTTTTTTCTGAAATGCACCCCCCTCGTGTAGGCAGGAGGTAGCGCCCTAGGCAGGTGCCTATCCTGCCTTCCTCCTCGTCCTGGCCCTGTCCTTTTGGCATACACTGGGTGAATGGAACCTTATGGACATATTTAGAAGAACTTTCCCAATAGATAAGTTTGCAAATTGCAGTTGATCAAAGCAAAAGTTGCAATCCTTGAACATTTGTGTGCTATAAAAGGCTAAGGAAAAAAGACCCAAGCAACAGGTAAGAAAAAGTAGATAGCAATCACCCATAGGCTAGTCACTTTAAAGATTTTTCCCGCAAAGAAAACAGAAAAGGTAATAAATGTGAAATATAAATGTATAAACTTAAACATTCAATTATACTGTAAATAGCTGATAAATCCATTTTTTGGGATCTCAATCTATTACTACTATTGGGGTTGAAAGTCAAATGCTACAACTTACCGCCATATACTGCAGGCAGTAAGAAGGGGTTTGTAGAGAGTGTTGGTCAAGCATGTGTGTTCAAACACTATAAAATTGTATGGGCATTTTGGAAATGGAAAAATGGGAAGGTTTGATGGTGGTGTCCAAATTAGCTAACATTTATCACCTATAGGGCTTGTTCACACGAATGTATTTTCAGTCCGAGTTCTGTCTGTGGAAAAAAAGGACAGCACTTGGACTAAAGTCAATGGGTCACTGCAGATGAGCAATATTTTTCACTGACCGAATCTGCGCGTTAAAAAATTGCGATCTATGGAGTAAGGATTCTCCTTGTGGAGAGTGACAAGCCAAGCCTGGCATGTCAGAGTGAGGAGACTTATACGCCATGCATGCTCCTCTGCGAAATTAAATATGAAAATTGCCTCTTCAGAGGAAGACTAGAACTTTACAGCCACCCATTGAAAGTAGCAATCCTAACAAGCCCCTAAAAGTCAATATCAACCCTTTAACAAGCCCCTAAAATTCAATATCAACCCTCAACGAGCCTTGCCATATGACTTAAGATAAAAGCCAAACCAGAGTCTCAATTTGCAGACATGGTGTTTCGGGGTATTGCCCCTCGTCAGTGCAAAGTATGAGATCTGATTTGGCTTGGTGAGAGACTTAAGACTGAGATCTAAGGGGTAACGTTTCTCATTGTGAAGAGTCACAAGCCAGGCCTGGCATGTCAAAGTGAGGAGACATATGCCATTCATGCACAATTGTAACATGCACGAGTTTCTTCCGTAAATCGCATGAGATTTACCCATTTTGGGTGCATGAAAAAAAATCGGATGCCATACGAAGCCGCAATATAGCATCTGATGTTTATGGATACATCGGAATTCTGTAACATAGGAAAGTGTAAATATTTTTTGGAAACTCGGAACAATTCTTTTATACGTTCGTGTGAACCTACCCTTCCAATGTAAACAGGATACATCCGTTCAATACGCTTTTTTTTTCAGGCCACCATTAAAATTCCATTTCGATCAAACAGTCTACCAACTGCACATTTCAAATCAGTATCGTTTCGAAAAATGAGAGAAAGCGGGTGTTTTTATTTGAAACATTTGTTTCCCTTTATTAGCTCAGTGAGGCCAATGTGTTCTGCACATTAAAAAAATAATCACAGGAATTTGTATACAATGAATAAAACCACAGTACATGTAGACTTGGCAGGTGGAACCTCAACCCCGGGCAATGGGGTGGGCTAACTAAAAGCTTTGATTGCCCGTTAAGCACAATTTTACCACCATTAGTACATTTTCATCTACAAATCTTACAGTAGCGCAATCCAGTCAGTTGTTCATAGTATTGATTCAGAATCATCACATTATCGTATATGGCTATTCTACTTCATCAGTTAGGTTGGAAACTACAATGATTGAAGTTCTCAGATTTACAGATATCAAAAAGGACACATAATTCATCAACTAAATCTAAAGGGGATGAAGTGCTTTTTATTTATTTTTTATTTCAAATGACCCAACGTCTCTCCCTACGATTGCACAATCGTTCCGTCCTGTGCCACCTTCTTTGGCAAATGGTTAGCACAATCTTATAGGCTACTTCAATGTAAAATTTCAGATCTAACATTAAATAGTATGTTTTTGAGAAATGTTTAAAATTTACTTTTTTTTTTTTTTATATTTTTTTTATTTCCACAAAAGGGCACGGCCATAGAATTTAAACTACCATAAAGCAGAAAAAAGCAGCTACTACACGTCAAATCTAGCGGTTTTACAGAATTTTTAATTATTTTAATTATTTTTTTTATTATTATTATTATTATTTTCATCCACAGAATGTTAGTGGTTTGTTGTCTATCTCATTTTTTTTTTCTTTAAATGTATGGTAACTGTGAAAAAAAAAACATAAAAATTAAAATCAGCCAATTATATACTGTATGATCCCAAAATATGTTTAAATGCCCCTAAATACACACATTTCTGTTCTTATATATATCGAACACAGAGGAACTTATGATTTTAGGAGAGAACAATTGTCAGGTCTGCCGAAAAAAAAAAAAAAAAATCAACAATATTTTTATCTGCTTAAAAAGAAACAAATCAACACACATGTTCAATTCATTTCAGCAATACAGGGAAAAAATAGAATGTATTAAAACATCAGATTACATAATTTAAAGGCAAAATAGGCAATGCATCTGGTCTTCAACACATAATATGATATATTAAACATTGATTTCTTAAAAATAATTTATTGCTTTTAATATATACTTTTATTTTATTCTTTTTTGTACAACAGAAAATTGAGAAAGAAAAAAAAAAATCTGTAAACTTTAGTTTTTTTTTTTGTTTGGCGATCACATAATTAAACAAGATAAAATACCTGCATTTTTTTTTTTTTTTGTAACCTACATAAATACAACCATTACACGGATTAAAGCTGTCTATAATGTAACAGGGAACCCGTGAAAATAACATGTGTGTTTATAGGTTTTTTTTTTTTATTATTATTATTATTTATTGCTGTCTACCTACATTGAAATGAAAAAAAAAAGCCTTCGGCATGTTACAGACAGTGGAATTTAAAAATAAAATAAAATAAAAAAATTTTGCTGGTGATAAACCATGAATACAGCCATTGTGTAGACTGTTTTAACTAATTGTTAGATGATCTGCCATGGTACCAAAAAAAAATGAACATAAAATCAATATTAATATAATAGAAGCAGCCTGGTGGAGTTGTCTTATATTGATATTCAGGAGAATACAGCCTATAAATATTCCTCAAGACGAAGTAGGCCCCAGTAACTCATAAATATGAGACCGACCTCATAAATATTAGTGAGGTAGAACCTTAGAATGATGTCATTGTTTCCTGGAATATTAGTAGGCTACATATTGGTTAAATGGTTTATTCAATGAAGTAACTTCCACCATTGTGTGTACATGATTGGCCCATTTTACACAGCAAAAGGGGTCATTTTTCATCAAATGTGTCAATATAACCTACATAGTTTGTCCTTTAGTTGTAGATTTGAAAAATATAGGATCTAAAGGTTTTCTTAGAAGACGTGCCACTTTTCTTCCATCTTATTCCCTTGAATAAGACTAAGCTGCTATACCAAAGACAACCTGTGGATAATAGTGGCGCTGTATCTGTTAAAAATCTTTTCATATTTCAAATAACGTCTCGACTCTCCACGAATTTTGAATACTCGTGTTGATGCTTTCTCGATAATTTTGCATATCTAAAGTCTAAGCATCCACATCAAAACCTTTACCATTATTGTGAAAAGATTAAAAAGTAAAGGGTGATAAAATATTTGTGGCGTTTGTTAAGTTTTATGGGTGAGAAAGATATTCATCGGATACGGAAAGAATCAATCGAGATTTTGGTAAAATATGAAAAATTTTTGTGCAAAGAAATATTTTTGTTCAGACGTATTTTTGGAAGAAATCCCAAGCCTAGTCTGGTCCTTTCCAATTCAATGTATATGGTTGATTCAAACAATTGTCAGAGAATTCCAATTTCCCTTTTTCTTCCAAAATTTAAAATTTTGAAGGACAAAATATATAGATATATTTTTTTTTCTTTTACATCCATTCTAGTTTTTGGATAAAAAGAAAGGAGAAGAAATCTTTTAGATGCTACCATGAAGGATTTTCTTAAAGGGAATCTGTCAGTAGGTTTTTGCTATGTAATCTGAGCAGCATGATGTAGGGGCAGAGACCCTGAATCCAGGGATGTGTCACTTACTGGGCTGTGTGTTACCGTTACAATAAAATCAGTGTTTTATCAGCTACAGTTCACTACAGGACTAGGTGTCTCGTGTCACCTAGTCCAAAATCTGTGTTTTTGATCAGCTTCAATTATCACTACAGGACTAGGTGTCTTGTGTCTCCTAGTCCAACCATGGCCCCAGCACTGATTAGCATCTTTATGTCAATATAGAGTGTACACAGAAGGCTGCCAATCAGTGATGTGGGCGGGGTTATACAGGGCTCAGCATTCTGAGCACTGCTAGATCTGCAGCAGAGAAAATAGCGATTGTATCAAAATGACAGCTTGTAGAGCAGTAACTGACACATCACTGGAATCAGCATCTCAGCCCCTACATCATACTGCTTACATAGCAAAAATCTGCTGACAAGATCCCGTTAACTTTTCGGAAAACTGTGTTAAAAAGAAAACTAGTTGTGTATATGTAATGTAGAAAAATGACCCCTAGTGATGTTAAAATGGCCTGAAATGTTGTTGTATCAAATGACAAAAAGAGTCAAAAATCATGACAGGTTGAACAATCTTTGGCACTCCAGTTTAATGTGCACGACAGTCACCAAACTGACGTGGGCAGCAGCAACCAGAGTACTGAATTCCTGATGCAAATGGCTTGTCCCAATACCTTCTCGCACTGAACCTGGTTACATTACAGAACAAAAAAGGATTCTAGCAAAATCAGTAATATTTTTTTGTGTACATTCACCAATTATTCCTAAAAATGTATTCCTTTTAAACCATTTAGAATAGTAGCAATATTCATCCAAAAGATTTTTTTTTTTTTTACAAACCGTTGCAAAAAACTGTGACTGATTAACATTTGTGAAAAAATATTTGCATTGCTAAACACGCACCACACGTAACGTAGGAGTTCAGTCAGCTATGAGCCGATGGAGAGAGGAAACATGGTTCTCGTAATTAATTCCACTTGTGTTTGAATACATTAAGCTGGCGGAACAAGGGTTAACCCATAAGAGGGTTAGCAATACGGGAAAAAGCTGTGCGTGAAGAGATTAAAACGATTCAGTGTATAAGAACTTTGTTCATATGGAAACCAACGTTACGGGAGGTCTCCTTATACCAAGACGACGTCTTAAAGGATCAGTAGTACAGCGGTAGAGCTGAGACCACACTAATGCATAGTCAACACTATCGTGCAACAGGAGATTTCACCTGTAGCATATGATAGCATTAAGAAGAGTGTTAGCATCCTTCCAACTGGCCATATCTTGTTTAATCAGCATATTACTGTAACAAACATGAGATCGTTAACTGATAAATATGTCTTCAGTAAACAAAGGAATGGAATATCAGTTTCTCAAAAAGGATGCACAACAGTAAAAATATTGGCTTTAGCCCAAAAATTCCAACAGTGCCCAAAAAAAAAAAAAGTTACTGGCTTATTAAACAGTGTTTAGACAAAAAAGTATCACCACCATATGGTGCACAGTGCTAGGACACCCAGCGGCTTAGAAAAAAAAACAAAAAAACACACAATGGCCTATCGTGAAAGTAATCAAATCGTACATTCATTCCTGACTCACAATAATACGAATATATATATATTTTTAAAAAATCACTACGAATGTTAACAAGACCTCTGATATGGTAAATCTAGAACTGATTATGTATTACTGCAGATGAAGACACTTTACACGGAAGGATGAGACATGTTCTCCATGCGACAAAAGCCTTTTCCAGGCTAATGGAATCCTTCTCGAAAAACAGTTATATGGAAGCTCACCGAAAAAAAAAAAAAATTAAATAAAAAATAGGGATGAATGTGCTTAAAGCGATAATTGTGCACCCCCAAAAAAATGAAAATTAAAAATTAAAAACACGCACACATTGTCATTTTTGTTTTGTTTTTTTTTCTTCTTCTTACAATCAAATATATATAAGCATAAAGTCAGCTCCTAAATGGATTAGTATACAACAGGTTGTTTCACCTTATACAGTTACATTTTGAATATTCTCGATTTTAAGAAATTTTTTTTGTTTTTTTTTCCGTATTGAAAAGAAGGCTGCATTTACAGTGCATAGCAGTAACAAATAAAGAACATAGTCATACTCTATGTACACAAAATAAAAATACTCCATAGAACCCATTCTCTGCCAGAGACACGGGCAATATGTCCGCTTGCACATCTCCCAAGCAGAAGAGCGGGGAACATCTGTAAATACTTGACCAGTACAATGCAGTGGTATAAACTACCTGGACACTGATTCAGATAGTTTTACTCAGCTCTCGTTTATTATGTAACTCCACAAGCACTCATCAGAAAATAAAATATATTTATATATATTTATATATATATATATATATATATATATATATATAATGCTGAACAAGCTGCGAAATCGACTCATGTACAAGGCTTTCGATGTTGACATACAACATTGTAGACAATTGCATGGGTGTCAGAATCCAATACTAATGTAGAGTAAAGAGACTTGCGTGTGCTGAAAATGCCATTTGTTTTAGGTTTCTTCACAAGATTCCCAATAAAAAAAAAAGTTTCTAAGGCGTTATCTATATTGCAATGTTTTTCTTGTTGTTCTTTTATATATATATATATATGTATATATATATATATATATATATATATTTATTTTTTTTCCTATGGGATGATCAAAATTAGACACAGTAAAGATTGCATTGCAGTTGAGCATCAGCAGCTTACAAATCCTCCAATATTTTCCATGATAAATAGTGATCTCTCGACTTTTCCAAGAATAATCAGTTTTAAGCGGAGAAATTTTCACAGTTGGCTGGCACTTTCATCTCCAATGAAACGCATGTCTCGTCTTTATTCGAGTGATACGACGGCGACTGTGAAAGTGAGGAATCATCTGACACCCATGGCTTTCCCATTGCCTCTTTAGTCTTCAGCAGCTGTGTTCATGTAAACCATTGAAGAACGGAGAGTGTAAAGTAGGAGAAATTCCTAGGTTTGACTTTCAAGAATCTCTTATTGGAGGACGAGTTGTCCGTGAGGTATTCTCCATCATTCCATTGGGCGTGGTGGTGATGCATGTTACCTGCGCAGGCTTCTTTGTGCCTCTTTAAGCAAACTGTCAAAATCCATGGAGTCATATTTGCTTTTGGTAGAAGCAGGATCGAAGTCATCTGAATTTGAATCTAGAAGCCAGAGAAATAAGAAGAATTAATGAAGATAAGGAAATAATTATTGGTGACATACTACAGTAAGTATGGGTACAAAGATGCAATATTCCACAGCAAAACATTCTAGTTCTTTCATGTGTCTGCATACTGTTTTTGGAAATTGTCATTGCCATTGAAATGTCCTTGCCGGCAAGTAAACGCCTTTACTCTCCACCGTTGCCACATATGCACTATTGTATACACATTCTGTGTGGGTGGTTATCTGGACAGGATAGTCTGCAGTGACCGCAGAAGTGTCTTCTTTTCTCCCAGCCACAAGGTCGGGATGTATAAGTAGTGAATGGGTCAAGAATGAGCATTGTCCATAACACTGAGAGGAGTATTAGGGTGCAGATAAAAGTGGAGGTTTGTCACCAAAAGAGTGCATGTATGACCACTATGCTAAGTCTACTAGAGCGGCTATTGGCCTGTAGGATGGTTGGATCAGACAATACTTTTGCTGTTTACCCTAATTGGAACCTGACAAGACCTAAACTTCTTCAAGGGGTGGATCGAATGGTGGAGAGGAGAAGGAGACTTGCAGAAAAATGAGCAGAATGAGTCATGATCAGACCACAAAACTAGGGGCTAGGAAGGCTAACTGTAGTAGGAAAAGATTTTTATAGGCATATTGTGCAGGTCATCATTGAAGCAGTATTCAACGAGAGTATCACTGGCCTTTTTGGGTTTAGCACTGACAAGAAAGTCTTCAGTGGCTGTAATGAATCATGTCAGCTTGGAGAAAACCAAGAAGGAATGACCATAGTACTGAGCTCAGGTCCGTTGAATTTGTAGGTCAATCATAATATGTACCAACTTCAAAAGCACTAGGAAATAGCTACAGTGTAGGACTGGTTGTTTGAAGGCCTGAAAAATGGCCTACTTTTGCACGTCATCTCCTAAGTGGGTTAACTTGTACTTAGTAGAGGATAGGAAAAGTGTAGTGGGCCTAAATGAGAGTGCAACAAACACTTGATAGACAATGTGAGTTAAGAGAATAGTTGGGTTAACCTCTTGTGGGGTAAACTAGTCAGACAGATGATTGCCACACTTCTATTGTTATACTCTGTTCAGACAATCAGAGTAAAAGTATCACCTGGTAGGTAACTACGACCACTGCACTTTTGTACTTTATCTGAGAACTGCAACCATAAAAAGTCTTCTCGAAGTGACCACAATGATAAAAGTATGTGTACGACTGTAACTGTAGTAGTGTTGAATAGGGTGAATTTAAAGAAGCACTCATAGTGTTTATCCTCTTAATATATTGCAATCATCACATTATATAGCACTGTGTACTAACAATTGCTCATTTTGCCTTTCTATCCAGATAATTCTTCTCTTTTCTCTGATCTATGTAGAAACAGGAAGTCTCTTTTCTCTGCATTTATCATTCCCCTCTTCAACTCCTGACCCAGCTGCTCCCCTTACCCTCTGCCATTGCCTTTTGCTGTTACTGATGACTTATGCAGGAAAAATTGACCTCCTGTTTCTACATAGAGTTTAGAAGGGTTCAGCTAGTCAGTTTTTAATCACATGATGTCATAGACCTAATGGGAAAAAGAAGAATTAGCTGGGTAGAAAGGCAAAATGAGCAATTGTAAGTGCACAGTGCTATATAATATGATGACTGCAATATATTAAGAGGAGAAAAATGTTGATTGGAGGAGGAGTGCTCCTTTAATTTGGCTTCTTTAAAGTTGAAACACTCAAATCACACCATCCTCCATCCTTTGCGCCTCCGACAAAGTCTACAGAGGGGATATATCACCTCTGTTGGGCTTATCACATTTTTATATCCAGTGTAAACATACACAAGGCTCATCTTTTATTCAACATTTGCAAATAAGAGTTGTGGAAACAGCATACTGGGTTTTTCCTTACTATAATTTTTGGAAAATACTGAATCCTCCAGTTCTGAAATTCAATAGTGTGATCCTACACTGGAATAAGCCATTTGTCATGTTTATTGTACTTGTTGTCTACCTTATTTTATGCTCTCAAGGTGTACTCTCCCTGGCTCCAATGGAGCATGGTGCATGACCAAACATGAAGTCTCATGTAAGTGCAAGATCTGAAATTATTGGACAAGAGAGGAGGATGTCAAGACGGGCGTGATCAAACCATATGGTGACAGGCTCCTGTTGGTGAAGAGATGTCTCCCAGACTAGACAGGGCGGCATGCATATCCTGCGAATGGCATTAAATATTCCATTTTACAATGATAACAACTAAGGTCTGGTCTAACATGGGCATAGGATCCAGGATTAAAACCTAAATGGCACTGGGGCAGTTTGTTAGACCTCAGGGACCTTACAGGTTCCCTTTTAGGGTTCTTTAAAATAATATTATTATTAATAATACCATTGCCTTTTTATATTGTCTTAAGGTCTTATATCACTATATATATTTTAGTTATGCAGGGAGTTTGTATGTTCTCCCTGTGTTTGCGTGGGTTTCCTTCATGTTCTCTGGTTTCCTCACACTCCAAAGACATACTGATAGGGAATGTAGATTGTGAGCCCCAATGGGGACAGCAATGATGATGATGTCTGTAAGGCGCTGGGGAATTAATGTCCCTATATAAGTAAGCATAATAATAAATAAATAATATATACAGTATATATTTAATTACATACATTTTATCATGAATTAAGTCCTGTTTTGTCAAATTACAATATTTCTGTACTTTAATTTATTTACTTTTTATAATGACACGCTTTAATCATATACATTGTATTCTGGGATTTTATGATATAATAGGAATCCTACCCTTGTTTCAAAGTTTTCTTGAGCGTAATTTATTATCAGGGAGTTAAGAATAATAATGTAAATGATTGACTTTAATCTAAAGCAAAAAAAGAACTAAAACAAAACCATATATCTATAATATAACCGGGGATGCGGGTCTCTGTCTGAAGCCTCGATAGACTGCGCATGCGTGAAGCGCAGTCTGGCTCCAGACAGAAGAATGCATGGAGCCGTTACAGGTAAGAGGAGTGTATGGCGCCGGAGATCGCGGTATGCGTAGACACTGAACGCATACCGCGATCTCCGGCGCCATATTTAGATACTTACCTGACCGGGAGGAGCGTTGCCGCGGCGCCTCTTTTTGCCGGAGACCGGGGCAGGAGTGAGGCGTCGGATCGGCGCATGCGCATAGCGCTATCCGGCGCCATTTTATTGAAGACACATTTGCAGTGTGTCTTCAGCAAACTGGCGCCGGACAGCACCGTGCTCCGGCGCCGCACTCCTCCCCCGGCCTCCGGCAGAACAGGACACAGCAGCGCTGGAGCACAGGGAAGAAAGGTGAGTATACAGTTATATGAAAAAGTTTGGGCACCCCTATTAATCTTAAGCTTAATGTTTTATAAAAATTGGTGTTTTTGCAACAGCTATTTCAGTTTGATATATGTAATAACTGTTGGACACAGTAATGTTTCTGCCTTGAAATGAGGTTTATTGTACTAACAGAAAATGTGCAATCTGCATTCAAACAAAATTTGACAGGTGCATAAGTATGGGCACCTCACCAGAAAAGTGACATTAATATTTAGTAGATCCTCCTTTTGCAAAAATAGCAGCCTCTAGTCGCTTCCTGTAGCTTTTAATGAGTTCCTGGATCCTGGATGAAGGTATTTTTGACCATTCCTCTTTACAAAACAATTCCAGTTCAGTTAAGTTTGATGGTCGCCGAGCATGGACAGCCCTCTTCAAATGATCCCACAGATGTTCAATGATATTCAGGTCTGGGGACTGGGATGGCCATTCCAGAACATTGTAATTGTTCCTCTGCATGAATGCCTGAGTAGATTTGGAGCGGTGTTTTGGATCATTGTCTTGCTGAAAGATCCATTCCCTGCGTAACTTCAACTTTTTCACTGATTCTTGAACATTATTGTCAAGAATCTGCTGATACTGAGTGGAATCCATGCGTCCCTCAACTTTAACAAGATTCCCGGTGCCGGCATTGGCCACACAGCCCCAAAGCATGATGGAACCTCCACCAAATTTTACTGTGGGTATCAAGTGTTTTTCTTGGAATGCTGTGTTTTTTTGCCCCAATGCATAACGCCTTTTTGTATGACCAAACAACTCAATCTTGGTTTTATCAGTCCACAGGACCTTCTTCCAAAAAGAAATTGGCTTCTCCAAATGTGCTTTTGCATACCTCAGCCGACTCTGTTTGTGGCGTGCTTGCAGAAACGGCTTCTTTCGCTTCACTCTCCCATACAGCTTCTCCTTGTGCAAAGTGCGTTGTATAGTTGACCGATGCACAGTGACACCATCTGCAGCAAGTTGATGCTGCAGCTCTCTGGAGGTGGTCTGAGGATTGTCCTTGACTGATCTCACCATTCTTCTTCTCTGCCTTTCTGATGTTTTTCTTGGCCTGCCACTTCTGGCCTTAACAAGAACTGTCCCTGTGTCCTTCCATTTCCTTACTATGCTCCGCACAGTGGAAACTGACAGGTTAAATCTCTGAGACACCTTTTTGTATCCTTCCCCTGAACAACTATGTTGAATAATCTTTGTTTTCAGATCATTTGACAGTTGTTTTGAGGAGCCCATGATGCCACTCTTCAGAGGAGATTCAAACAGGAGAACAACTTGCAAGTGGCCACTTTAAGTAGCTTTTCTCATGAAGGCATACACCTGGCTATGAAGTTCAAAGCTCAATGAGGTTACAAAACCAAAAAAAGTGCTTTAGTAAGTCAGAAAAAGGAGGTAGGAGTATTTAAAACAAGAAAATGATAAGGGTGCCCATACTTATGCACCTGTCAAATTTTGTTTGAATGCAGATTGCAGATTTTCTGTTAGTACAATAAACCTCATTTCAAGGCAGAAACATTACTGTGTCCAACAGTTATTACATATATCAAACTGAAATAGCTGTTGCAAAAACACCAATTTTTATAAAACATTAAGCTTAAGATTAATAGGGGTGCCCAAACTTTTTCATATAACTGTAAGTGTTTATTTTTTTGCATGTGTGTACAGCGTGAAAGGGATGAGGGGGCCACACATACCAGGATAGGGGGATGAGGGGACCATGCATACCAGGATTAGGGGGTGAGGGGACCATGCATACCAGGATTGTGGGGTGAGGACACCATGCATACCAGGATGAGGGGTGCCATGCATACCAGAATAGGAATGCGAGGCACTATGCATACCAGGATGAGGAGTACCATGCATACCAGGATAAGGATGAGGGGTGCCATGCATACTAGGATGAGGGATTTGGTGCCATGCATACCAGGTTTCTGGGATGAGGAGGCCATACATACCAGAATTGGGATGAGGGGTGCCATACATACCAGGAAGAGGGGTACCATGTATACCAGGATAGGGATAAGGAGTACCATGCATACCAGGATGGGGGTGAGGGAGCCATACATACCAGGATTTGGGATGAGGGGTGCCATGCATACTAGGATTGGGGATGAGGGGTGCCATGCATACCAGGATTTGGGTGAGGGGTACCATACATACCAGGATTGGGGATGAGGGAGCCATGCATACCGGGATTGGGGATGAGGGGAGCCATGCATACCGGGATAGGGGGTGAGGGGTGCCATGCAAACCGGGATTGGGGGTGAGGGGTGCCATGCATACCGAGATAGGATTGGGGTGAGGGATGCCATGCATACTGGGATAGGATTGGGGGTGAGGGGTGCCATGCACACCAGGATTGGGGGGTGAGGGTACCATGCATACCGGGATTGGGGGTGAGGGGTGCCATGCATACCGGGATTGGGGGTGAGGGGTGCCATACATACCAGGATTGGGGGGTGAGGGGTACCACACATACCAGGATTGGAGGGTGAGGGGACCATGCATACCAGGATGAGGGGTACCATGCATACCAGGATTGGGGGGGTGAGGGGACCTTGCATACCAGGATTGGGGGGTGAGGGGACCATGCATACCAGGATAAGGATGAGGGGTGCCATGCATACTAGGATGAGGGATTTGGTGCCATGCATACCAGGATGAGGGGTACCATGTATACCAGGATTGGGAATGAGGAGCCCATCCATACCAGGATAGGGATAAGGAGTGCCATGCAAACCAGGATGGGGGTGGGGGAGCCATGCATACCAGGATTGGGGATGAGGGGTGCCATGCATACCAGGATTGGGGGTGAGGGGTGCCATGCATACCGGGATTGGGGGTGAGGGGTGCCATGCATACCGGGATTTGGGGTGAGGGGTGCCATGCATACCGGGATTGGGGGAGAGGGGTGCCATGCATACCGTGATAGGATTGGGGGTGAGGGGTGCCATGCATACTGGGATAGGATGGTGGAGACAGGATGGGGGCAGCGCAAATACCAGGAGGGGGGCAGTACATACCAGCATGGGAGACCATATACCAATAAAAATGCTCGCCACCCGGGCGTAGAACGGGTTCAATAGCTAGTATATATATATAGATATATATATCAGAGTCTTTTCTGATACTGCTCCATCGCACGTATGTTACGCTGAGCTTCTTCTACCTCTAAATTAAAATGACTTTCCCAGAGAATACTAGAAGCAAATAAAATGTAAGTAATCAAATAATTCGGAATAGTTTTAAATGTGAATCCATCACGTAAAATGCTAAATAAATAACAATACCCTGGCACTGCCATTACCTTTATTTTCCCACATCTCCCTCAGGCATCGTTATTTTGTTTGAGTTGATTAAAGCGTACTAACCGGAGTCCTGTTCTTCAAACAGCTGTGTTTACTCTCCAGCTCTGTCTAAGCCCCTCTACATTACGGAGGTGTTAAATAAGGTAGACACAGAGCGTCATGCTGCATCTGACTATTTCAATCCACCATCAAGTAAACAGAAAATAAATCTTGTATTGCACGCAAGGTTGAGCTCGAGCTGAAGAGTGGCGTCTTTCTCACATATATATAATACATGGAAAAAATATGAGCAAATATGGCTGATGCTTGTGAGTGGCAGTTAATGGGACACTGTAATTTATTTCTTATTTTTGCATATTGTGAGAAATCAGGAGCAAAATATTCATATTTGTTATAATGCATCGAATGTCATGTGTTTTGGGTGCAGCAATTGTGATAGAATCACAGTTTTCTCTTCTGCAGATCTAGCAGAACTCGGAATGGTGAGCTCTGTATAACCCCGCCCACACCACTGATTGGCAGATTTCTGTATACACTGTGCATAGGCAGAAAGCTGCTAATCAGTGATTGGAGTGTGGTTGGACTAGGAGACATGAGACACCTAGTCCTGTAGAAATAATCTCTTGCTGATAAAACACTGATTTTATAGAAACAGCAAAACATAGCCCAGTAAGTGACACAGCACTGAAATTAGGGTCTCTTCCCATACATCATGCTGCTCTCATATTAACAGATACCCTTTAATGCCACTAACCTACATAATAATCCTATATCTGCAGGTTACTAGTGCTTGGGGACACAAAAGGTTCCCTTTAAGAAAATAGTGGGGACTAAAGACAGGTAGTTGAATTTACTAAATAACATTGATTAAACAGAATAAAAAGGAAAGTATCCCTATTGCCACCCTAAATGCAAAAGTGGGATCACCGCATGCAGAGCGGGATTCCACAACCCTCTATAGTCTCCCTCACTGGCAAAACACAAAATTTTGTGTTTTATTGAGAGAACTAGAACTTTTACCTAAAATAGGACTGTCCAATTATGTACACAGCAGATACCGATCGGTAACACCAGTAACACCATAGGTAACTGCTGTGTACATGGTGTGGTAGCGCCATATCGTACTTTCACAGTGAGGGTTATTAGACGGCTGTAGGATCTCCTTCTGCATGCTGGAATCCCACAACAAGGAAGACCAGATCCATCTTTTTCTAGACAGTTGGGTCCTTTAGGCTGGCATTAGGGACACTTCTAAGCATTTTTGCTAAGAATTTTCATTTAAAGAAATTCTATATTAAAAATCATCAGTCTGTAGCTGCCCAGTGTTTTTTTAATAAAACGTGTAGCCACAGAAATATGATAGGTAGGTAGTAGTGATGAGTGAGCGTGCTTGTTTAACCCTTTCACCAAGCACACTCAGGTGCTTCCCGAGTATCTTCGGCGTGCTCGTATATTATGTTTCAGTCCCAGCGTCTGCATGATTTATGGGTGTTACACAGCCTAAATACATGTGAGGATTCCCTAACAAACAGACAATCCCGGAATGTGTTTAGGATGTGTAACAGCCGTAAATCATACAGACGCAGGGACTCGAACATAAAATGCGAGCATGCTGAAGAAACTCGGGAAGCATGCTCGGTGAAAGCGTTAAAAGGGCACGCTCGCTCATCACTAGTAGGTAGTCTTGAAAGGTCATGCAATTCTTTCTGGGGAATAAAATATACAAAAAGCCCCTTTGGAGATGAAAAAAACAGGGTGTCTTGTGCCACCTATTGAACGTAGTAATCCGGTAAGTCAATACTGAGCCTTGCCACATGACGTGGTGATTCTGGTTTGGCTTTATATACTAAAGCCCGCCAATACAAATTAGACTAATGTCGTCCTAACTAGTGTTGAGCGAATTTGTTCGGCAGTTCAGATGACATCTGCGTGATAGCGTGGCAAATCAGGGATGTTTGTAGGCGGAGCCGATTTTTTGGCGCGAACAAGTCGGAACCCTGAACACGAACATGAATTTGAAATGCTGAACAAATTTGCTCAAAACTAGTCCTAACCCGCTGATACCGACGGGCTCGTACGACAGTTTAATGGGTATAGGAGCACCGGACAATTGATTGTCGGAAAAGTTAAAAATTGGCATGTCCGATTTCGGACTGCCGATCCTTTTGTTCTCCCAGAGATAAGCCACCGCAAGAGATTCTGGCAGTGGCTTACATACAGATCACAGGAGCGTTTGGCTGACAGAGCGCCTCTGTGCATGGGAGAAACAGCCGAGATGGCGGCTGGTCAACGGATCGGCTATCAAAAGTGTATGGGATGGGGAGGGAAGGAATGTGGCAAGGCTCTTTAAAAGGGTGCTATTTCAAATAAATGACCCTAGAGGCGCTGCTCTCTTTCTTTCTGAAGAGACTATGACCATATACATTGCTCTATGTAATAACGATAGGGAAAGCACAATTAGTGTAAGTTTAGACTGAGGTTAGGCAGTGACCTCTCTGCTGTGTGCATGGTGCAGGACTCAGGTTCAATGCACTTAAGTGCAATGCAAATTACATATTTAGAGTTGACCAGCCTTTTTGTTTGAGTCACATGCCAATGTAAACCCCGTGCAGGTGATCTTTATAAAAGTACAAATACTAGGTGGAAAAAATCATTCATCTACTTTCATGCATCCGACCTTCATGCTGAAAGTACAGACCACGACAAGCTATAGGTCTCCTGACATAGGCGTATAAGAGGCTGGTGAGGTCACGTCAGCAGATGTAAAGCTGGCTCATATTCAGACCATGAATGTCGGAAGTATTGCACCAGCCACACAGAGAAGTCAGTCAATTTTTTCAGCTTTTATTAGAAGTTATGTTGTGATTTCTCATATTGTGCAACTTGGAGGGCTTATTCAATCAGAGCAATCCCTTTTCATAAGGACATTACAGAGAGGGTCCCTGCCTGCAACTTCCCTAAATTACCATTTGCAGAGACCCAATGAAAACATTTAGAGCCATTCTGGATGACTCGCCATGACCGAGTTTTGCATTACTGCCCATTTATTTGAATAAGTCACGAGTAATGCTACAGTACATCCTTCCCTTATTGGCTTATTGTAACCAGGTCAGCATAAGGAAAATTCATGATTGGATAACCCCATCACTTAGAAGGGTTTTGTCTATTACACAATTGGTAAAATTGCAAAGCAATTGTAAAAAAAAGCCATTCTGCAATTTACCATTAATTAAAAAACCTCTTCTTTCTCAAGAATGAAGGAATTATACATTTTTATAGCTCATCGTTCAGGTTACCGGCCACTTCTGCAATCTAGAGGTTTCCTAGGTAAAAAAAAGTGCTGCGCTTGCAAGCTCTTTGCTATAGAGCATACATGTCAAAATCTGGCCCGCAGGATGGTTTTATCTGGCCCGCGACACCAGAACCACCACCCCTAGGTGGTGCCATATTCTGTATGGAGGACTATGTGGTGCCCATTATACTGTATGGAGAACTATGTGAGGCCATTATACTATATGGAGGACTATGTGGTGCCCATTATACTGTATGGAGGACTATGTGGGGCCATTATTCTGTATGGAGGACTATGTGGTGCCCATTATTCTGTATGGAGGACTATGTGGGGCCCATTATACTGTATGGAGAACTATGTGGGGCCCATTATACTGTATGGAGGACTATGTGGGGCCATTATTCTGTATGGAGGACTATGTGGGGCCATTATTCTGTATGGAGGACTATGTGGTGCCCATTATACTGTATGGAGGACTATGTGGGGCCATTATTCTGTATGGAGGACTATGTGGGGCCCATTATACTGTATGGAAGACTATGTGAGGCCCATTATACTGTATGGAGGACTATGTGGGGCCCATTATACTGTATGGAGGACTATGTGGGGCCCATTATACTGTATGGAGGACTATGTGGGGCCCATTATTCTGTATGTAGGACTATCTGGGGCCCATTATTCTGTATGGAGGACTATGCGGGGCCATTATTCTGTATGGAGGACTATGTGGGGCCCATTATTCTGTATGGAGGACTATGTGGGGCCCAATATACTGTATGGAAGACTATGTGAGGCCCATTATACTGTATGGAGGACTATGTGGGGCCCATTATACTGTATGGAGGACTATGTGGGGCCCATTATACTGTATGGAGGACTATGTGGGGCCCATTATTCTGTATGTAGGACTATCTGGGGCCCATTATTCTGTATGGAGGACTATGCGGGGCCATTATTCTGTATGGAGGACTATGTGGGGCCCATTATTCTGTATGGAGGACTATGTGGGGCCCATTATACTGTATGGAGGACTATGAGGGGCCCATTATTCTGTATGGAGGACTATGTGGGGTCCATTATACTGTATGGAGGACTATGAGGGGCCCATTATTCTGTAAGGAGGACTATGCGGGGCCCATTATTCTGTATGGAGGACTATGCGGGGCCATTATTATGTATGGAGGACTATGTGGGGCCCATTATACTGTATGGAGGACTATGTGGGGCCCATTATACTGTATGGAGGACTATGTGGGGCCCATTATACTGTATAGAGGACTATGTGAGGCCCATTATTTTGTATGGAGGACTATGTGAGGCCCATTATTCAGTATGGAGGACTATGTGGGGCCCATTATTATGTATGGAGGACTATGTGGTGCCCATTATACTGTATGGAGGACTATGTGGGTCCCATTATACTGTATGGAGGACTATGTGGGGCCATTATACTGTATGGAGGACTATGTGGAGCCCATTATTCTGTATGGAGGACCCATTATTCTGTATGGAGGACTATGTGGGGCCCATTATTCTGTATGGAGGACTATGTGGTGCCCATTATTTTGTATGGAGGACCATGTGGGGCCCATTATTCTGTACGGAGGACTATGTGGGGCCATTATACTGTACGGAGGAGTATGTGGTGCCCATTATTCTGTATGGAGGACTATGTGGGGCCCATTATTCTGTATGGAGGACTATGTGGTGCCCATTATACTGTATGGAGGACTATGTGGGTCCCATTATACTGCATGGAGGACTATGTGGGGCCATTATGCTGTATGGAGGACTATGTGGAGCCCATTATTCTGTATGGAGGACTATGTGGGGCCCATTATTCTGTATGTAGGACTATGTGGGGCTCATTATTCTGTATGGAGGACTATGTGTTGCCCATTATACTGTATGGAGGACTATGTGGGGCCCATTATTCTGTATGGAGGACTATGTGGGGCCATTATACTGTATGGAGGAGTATGTGGTGCCCATTATTCTGTATGGAGGACTACGTGGGGCCCATTATACTGTATGGAGGACTATGTGGGGCCCATTATTCTGTATGGAGGAATATGTGGGGCCCATTATTCTGTATGGAGGACTATGTGGGGTCAATTATTCTGTATGGAGGACTATGTGGGGCCATTATTCTGTATGGAGAACTATGTGGGGCCATTATTCTGTATGGAGGACTATGTGGTGCCCATTATTCTGTATGGAGAACTATGCCGTGTCCATAATACTGTACGGAGGACTATGTAGGGCCCATTATTCTGTATGGAGGACTATGTAGGGCCCATTATTCTGTATGGAGGACTATGTAGGGCCCATTATTCTGTATGGAGGACTATGTGGGGCCCATTATACTATACACTGGTTGGCCTACGACTTTGTTCAAGCTTTTCAGTTTGGCCCTCTGTGTGTTTGAGTTTGACATCCATGCAATAGAGGATGTAAGCACTGCTCTAAAGTTAATTCGATCACTTGATCCATCTCAGATCCTGTGATTCTGCAGAAGCAAAGGTGTCTTTGTTTAAAGCATTGGACAGCACACAATTTGAGACACAAGCTCAGCCATGTTGCTGGTCTGTACAGTCAATTTTGAGGCGTGCACCACCCTCTGGCAAGGAGGGAGCTGAGAGGGACGGGAGTTGCCAATCCGATTGCAATGAGCCTTAGAAAAACTTTTCACTCTCATTAACACAATGTTTAGCAATGGAAAATAAAGTTGAATGATAACTTGAAAATCTAGAAAAAATCTGAGCGGTTTAGAATTTTTGAAATGACTAGGACATAACTGCGATAATAATTAGATTTTACTGTGACAGAGGTTCCCTTAAAGCTCTCCATAGAAATAAACTTGTTCCAAGGCACTTCTGTAGTAAATCCTAGCCTAAGGTTCAATACATTCAAGCTTCAACTGAAAACATATGAACATGTTAAAACCCTGTGATATAAAAATAAGTTTTATAACCCATGGCCTTTTGCGTCTTAAGCATTTAATTTTAGCATTGCCTGCCTGTGGCCAGTGGCAATGCCGTGTAAATTAATTACTGAGCTATAAAGAATATAGAACATATATTAGCTTCTACCATATGCTGGTACTTTATGTTAGGCAATTCATTTCTCACAACAAGTTAGCAATAAATGAGGAGTCCAGTAAATCACTGACAGCCGGCAACTAACTATGTCAAGGTAAATCCCATTGTGTGAAAATGGCGCCAACCAGCGCGATCTGACAAATGCAATCCTTACCTAAATCTGCATAGTTGGACTTGCAAAACTGCTTTCTTTCGCAAAAGCAAAGCTCAAAGTCGGGTTCGTTAGATCTGCGCAGGGTGTATCCATTCTCAAGAGCAGCAAAAGCATCACAGGTGTAGCGGTAGGTGATGAAACCGTAACAGTCTCTGCAATAAGGAGGGGAAAGAACATATAAATGAGCGCAGGAGGTATAAACCCGCCCATATAAAACATCTCTACACAGTATTATGCTCCTCCTTCATGATGAAATGCCAGACAACTTTGGTGTCAATTTATCTCTCATGAGAACAGGGGATTGGGCATCCTGAATTCTAACATGCCCCATCATTTTTTCCCCCGGACATCGCCCTGCAGTTGGTTGCAGAAGATCGCTTCATTTGACATTACAGACATTTTCTTAGCAGTTTCACTCTAGGACCCAGCGGCTACCTCCCTCCTGCTCTAATTGATACCCTTGCCTGGGTGTTTAAATAGATTCACTTTACTGCAGGGCAGTGCCGGTGATATTCACATGTTTCCTTGTGAAAGCTCGGAGCGAGTGCTGTCTGTTCACTTCCTCTCTGGTGCTAAGAGGACGTGTGTGTTATCTCTCTGAAGTTGGCTCAAGCTAAGTTATTTTTCCCCCGTGTCCGTCTACCTTGTTGTCTTTAGTTGTTAGTGGGGATCGACTAGTGCTCATCCCACCCTTCCCTATCCAGGGCAAGGTCTAGGGAAATACAGGGGTAGATTCCTGTGCGGGGACTGGTGAAGAACCAATATAGGGACGGTAGGGGAGAAAAGGTGATATCAGATCAGCCTAGGAGGTCTCCACTCCCCCCTTTCCCTAGTGTCTGGGCTCCCTTCCCCTCTTCCCTTTGTGTTGCACTTAGTCTTTCCCACACCTTGCGTGACAGTGTTAGGGGACTGCCATATGAATTACTTTGTCTATTCATCTCAACAAAATCATCTGTTTGATGTCAAAATGACACTCACCCATCATCCCGCAGATTGACCGTACATTCTTCAATTTCACCAAAAACTTCAAACCGAACTCGCAGTTCACCACGATTCATGTTAGTTCTCATCTTACCGATGTAAATAACTCTGTGCTCCTCCTAAAAGTAAATAGGCACAAATATGAAATATATAGAATTGAATGGGGTTTAAAAAACCTATTTACAAATACCCTATGAAAGGTTTATATGGTGGTTATAAGGTTTATATGGGTGGGTTCTCTATTCTGTAGCTTCATCTTTGACCCAAAGTGAAATGTCTAATAATCATGTCTTTCTCTCTAGAATCCATGTATTGCATAGACAGCCCAATACTTCATTTCACCTGCGGGGGTGCTGGAGAGAAACTAAACACTTGCTGGCAGGTTCCTCTTTAGATCGGAGCTGACTGATGTTGGTGTCAGAATCAGGAAACCCTGTAATCAGCTTAATATAGATGACACCTTCTTTCAAAAAGGGAGAGTAGACAGGCGTATATCATAGCTGTCCTCTATTTTTATCTCACGACGCTGTAACGTTATACAGCTGATATTTCGTTTCCTATTCCGTAAATGCTAAAACACCTACAAACAACCCCCGACCATCTGAAATATGTGTCTGTAAATAGTATGATCGGCACACACCAATTCCATCCCGATGATCAGCTATCGACCATTAAGCTGAAACTTCTTCTTCTGGAATGATGGAATTACTATAAATGTGTCCTTGGCTACAATTTTATAACTTCCAGTTATGTTTTTTTCAGGGTTTAATTAACACTATGTAGACCGGATGACTAAACGTATGGAATGTTTTGATGTATTTGGCATATATTAATATCAAGTGGAATTGGACAGAAACTCCATCCATATCTCCTTTTTATTAAAACCCACTCAATATAACATTTTTCTCGGCACAGTAAAGCTCAGCTTATTATAGAACGGTTCATGTGTGCATTAGGCAGATGGATTCAATACATATGCATATAGAGTCATTAAATGTGGATCAAAATATACCTTTTTTGGATACTGGGAGCATTGGGCAATAAATTCAAGGAAAGAGGGTTTTCATATTGCTTTCTAAAAGGAACAGTTAATAAATTAATAAATTGCTTTGCTTTGGTGATTCAAAGAGTTTTTATATAGACACCAAGTAAAATAAATTATAGCATTATGGATGGGATTAGGTAATTTCTAATGTAAATGTCAATAATAAATTGGACTTTTGAAACCCTGACTTCTAATATTTAGAATTTCCAGGAGATGCACACCCTCGCTGCTGCAGAACCTCTTTTTTGGAGAGGAGGTATCATTTCTATCGCAGAAAGACTGACATAAAGCTCCCCTTTACATATAGAAAATACGTCCCGTTGCATGTGGGGTTCAAAATATGCAATTTTTCACAACCTCATTTGTTTCAGAACCCCACTTTAAAAAGGTAGGAGGAGCTTTGGTAGGAGGAGCCTCATCATAATTAGTTAAGGCTGACCCCCTATGAGGGTGAGTTGTTTTGTATTGATTGACACCCTCTGAAGGTGAATTAATTGCTGGATCGGGCCATGGAAAAGACCAAGAAGATGAGGGTGGGCTACCAAGGGGGTAGCTGTGCGTGCTACATTATTTGCACATTATTATTACTATTATTACTTATTTATATAGCGCCATTGATTCCATGTTGTTGTACATAAGGAGGGGTTTCATACCAAATACAGATATCACTCAGTAAACAAACTAACAGTGATAGACTGGTACAGAGGGAAGAGGACCCTGCCCTAGCGTGCTTACATTCTACAGGAACGGGGAAGGAGACAGTAGGTTGGGGGTTGCAGTAGCTCCGGTGTTGTTGAGGTGGCAGCAAGCAAGGTCATGGCAGGCAGTAAGCTTGTTTGAAGAAATGGGTTTTCAGGTTCCGTCTGAAGGACCCAAATGTGGAGGCTAATTGGACGTGTTGAGGCACAGAATTCCATAGGATGGGAGATATTCAGGAGAAATCTTGGAGGCAATTGGGTGAGGAACGAATAAGTGTGGAGGAGAAAAGTTCTTGGGAGGACCGGAGATTACATAAGGGAATATATTGGGAGATTAGTTCAGAGATGTACAGAGGAGAAAGGTTATGGATGGCCTTGTAGGTCAGTATTAGCAGTTTAAACTGGATATGCTGGGCAATTGAGAGCCAGTGAAAGGATTTTCAAAGGGGGATAGCAGAGGAGTAGCGAGGTGAGAGATGAACTAGTCGCGCAGCAGAGTTAAGGATGGACTGGCAGGGTGCAAGAGTTTTAGCAGGTAGGCCACAGAGGAGGATGTTGCAGTAGTCGAGGTGGGAGATGATGAGGGTATGCACAAGCAGTTTAGTAGATTGAGGGTTGAGGAAAGGACGGATTCTGTAAATATTTTAAAGCTGGAGGCGACAGGAGGTGGCGAGAGCTTGGATGTGGGGTTTGAAGGACAGGGCAGAGTCAAGGGTTACTCCGAGGCAGCGGACTGCCGATACAGGGGAAAGTGTGATGTCATTTATTGTGATAGAAAGATCAGGTGGGGAAGATATGCAAGATGGGGGAAAGATGATGAGTTCAGTTTTGTCCACATTGAGAGTGAGGAGAAGAAGGAGGATATGGCTGATAGACATGCTGGGATTCTGGACAGTAGAGAGGTGACATCTGGGCCAGAGAGGTAGATCTGGGTGTCATCAGAGTACAGATGGTACTGAAAGCCATGGGATTTTATGAGCTGTACAAGGCCAAGGGTATAGATTGAGAAGAGTAGGGGTCCTTGCACAGAGTCTTGAGGGACTCCAACAGAGAGGGGGCGGGATGAGGAGGTAGTATGAGAGTGGGAGAAGCTGAGTGTGCGGTTAGAAAGGTATGAGGAGATCCAAGATAGGGCAAGGTCTTTGATGCCAAAGGAAAAGAGGATCTGTAGTAGGAGGCAGTGGTCAACTGTGTCGAAGGCAGAGGACAGGTGTTAGAACCCTCCTGTTTGTTTTTTCCATCTTGTGTTTTGCGGTCACGTGACCATCTTCCTTTATATTCCAGCTACACCCTTTTGGCTGTGCTGGACTTCAGTGTTTGTCTGTTTCTCTAGCCAGGTGCTTCGATGCCTTTCAATGTCAGTTCGCTTGGTCCTTCTGGGACCTCTTGTACCTTTTTGTCAGTTTGTCTTTTTGTGTTCTGCAACAACTTCTCTGTCTAGGAGGTGTTCCATTTTTGTCCCAGTCCTTAGTTCTTTTAGGGACCTCTCCCCTTATGCTATAGGTCTTCGTTCAGACTAGCCAAGGACTTAGGCGGGTCTGTTCGCAAGGAACTGTCAGCCCGCTACATTGTAGGGATTCAGCTTAGTCTTACTGTAGGGACAGCTTTCCCCTATCTTTCTTTAGTACTTGTTGCAGATCATAACAACAGGTCAAGAAGAAGGAGTACAGAGAATTGTCTTATAGCTTTTGTAATTTTGGTAAGGGCAGTTTCGGTGGAATGGTGGGGGCGGAAGCCAGGTTGTCGAAGAGAGAGTAAGATGAGAAGTGAGAGGAAAGTTCAGCGTGAATGTGTTGCTCAAGGAGTTTGGAGGCAAATGGGAGCATCGACATGGGGCGGAAGCTGGTTGGGTCGAGGGATGGCTTTTTGAGGATTGGCGTGATTGTGGCATGTTTGAAGGCAGTGGGGAAGGTACCAGAAGTTAGTGATAGGTTGAAGAGATGGGTTAGGGATGGGATGAGTGTGGAGCTGAGGTTGGGGAGGAAGTGGGATGGGATGGGGATGAGTGCACAAGTGGTGAGGTGTGGTATGGAGAGGAGGCAAGTGAGGTCTCCTTCCGTGATGTTCGAAAAGGAGGTTATGGGGGAAGGGCAATGGTTGGGAAACAAAGGGGTTGTGGTGGTCGGGCAGTAAAGACTTGCCGTGTTTGGTCAATTTTGTTTTTGAAGTGTGTGGCAAACTCCTCAGCAGAGATGACGGAGGTCAGAGAGGGCAGTGGAGGGCGGAGGAGAGAGTTGAAAGTGTTGAATAACTGTTTGGGGTTGTAGGATAAGGAAGATATGAGGGTTGTGAAGTAGGCCTGTTTAACAGAGGTGAGGGCTGATTTGAATGCGAGTGCTTGCTTGTCTGAATTCAGTGAAGTCATCTTGCGAATGTGTTTTCTTCTAACGCCGCTCCGCAACCCTGGACTCTTGCAGAAGCTGTTTAGTGAGGTTGTTGTGCCAGGGTGGTCTATTGACTCGTCCTGCTCTGCCATGCATAAGAGGGGCGACTGAGTCAATAGCTGATGCGAGAGTGGCATTGTAGAAAGCAGTGGTGCTGTCTGTGTCATGGAGTGGAGATATGGATGTCAGTGGTAGAGAGTGTGTGAGTGTTTAGATGTGCAAGGTTTCAGCGGGGGTGTGCTAGTTGCTGGACATGGGTGACAGGTGAGGAGAAAGTCACATGGAAAGACAAATGATATGTACTATGCTAAGAATGTGAGTGCTAGCCTTTAGGCCCAAATACCAAAGGGCCGGAAAAAAAACAATAGCATAAACAGAGGGCACTTACAAATGGCCATGGTAAAAGGATGGATTTATTCCATGGCAAACTCTTAGAGCCCAAACTTTGTAGAATTCTGCATGGAATAAATAATTTTTTTAACTGCGACTATTTGGAAGTGCTGCCCGGTTTCATTTTTTTTACATTACATAGATAGATGGATATATAGATTCGTAGATGGACAGAAGTATGCTTGGTCACTTTTCATACTGATATATCATATGTTGTACCAGAAAAAGTACATCCAGCTTCTTGGCTGCTTGTTTATTCCATGCAGAAGATAATAATACCATACATCAGGCCCATTGATAAAATCCTCGCTATTTGCCCAGGCTGACATGTTGTGACCTCACTGCTGCCTACAGTAGACTGTGTAATGAACAGCAAGATAGTGATTTATTTGTATTGACCCCTAGTGAGTTATGAAGCCATCACTTCAAAGCAACTTGGGGAAATCTATACCATGCATATGCTTTATAGCAATGTCCTTCAGCACCTGCTCAGACACATATGTCACCCTCCCTGGCCTTGAACCACTGCTAAGCATATGTCCTTAACCATTCGTCACACTCATCAAGAATTTCATCTTTACTGTTGTGACGCTGCTGTGTGTTACGTTTTTAGTTGTTTCATTTATATTTTGCATAATTTTAATAATAATAAAGGGAAAGAAATTGACAGATATACGAAAGGAAGGAAGGAAAGAGAGGAAAGGAAAGGGAGGAAGGAATGAATGAAGGGAGGGAGGAAGGAAGGAAAAAGAAAGAAGGAAAGGAAGGGAGGAAGGAAGGAAAAGGCAAGAAGGAAGGAAAGAAAAAAGGAAAGAGAGGAAAGGAAGGAAGGAAAAAGGAAGAAGGAAGGAAAGGAGGAAGGAAAGAGAGGAAAGGAAGGGAAGAAGGAATGAATGAAGGAAAGAAGGAGTGGATGTAAGGAAGGAAGGAAGTCGAAGAGATGAAGGAAAAATGGAAGGATGGATGAAGGAAGAAAAAGAAGGAAGGAAGAATGAAGGGAAGGGAGAGGAAGGAATGAAGGAAGGAGAGGGAAGGAAGTGAGGAAGGAAGGAAGAAAAATAGAAGAAGGAAGGGAAGGAAGAGGGAAAGAAGAAAAGAAAGGAAGAAGGAAGGAAGATATAAGGAAAGGAGGGAAAAAAGAAAAGAAAGAAGGAAATAAGCAAATGAAGGAAGAAGGAAAGGAAGAAGCATACATAGATAAATAATACGATAAATAAGTAGTTAGAAATATAAGTAGATTTCCCTCATTTTGACTAAATGAGATTAAATATTTCTAGTTATTGCTTACAATTGCTTTTTGCCTTTGTCGTTCCCTCTGTTTTGCTCGCTCTGACTCCCGTTTTTCGTATTCCTTGCGATACTCTTCCCTCTTCAGGCACTCGTGTTGGTATTCCTCATAACTGTCATATCTAGAAATTGATACAAATAATTAATAAACAGTATGAGAAGCATGGAATTTTATCAATAGCTCTCTGCAATAGCCTGGTGGAGCTTCCTACCTTGGTCTACGACTGTATGGTGACCTTGATCTAGATCGTTCATACACTGGAGAGTTCTGTTTACAATGATCTGTTTCGTAACAGCAGTAAGACCTTAAAGAAAAGGAAGATTCAGATATAATTCAATGTCGTAGTAAAAAGGAAACTAAATAGCAGCCTGGCAAAGGAAGATCTCAACAGGACAGGTTTCTTCCATACTGACATATCAGTAAGATACTTTGTTGCTGCAGACCTAGTAGACCCAATTGCATCCACCAAATGACTGACAAAAGTGGGCCATGTATCAGATGCCCTAATCTACATGTCAAAAAATTTCTTCAAATAAATATATGCTAGCATATAGAGTAAAATACCCAGTTTTGTTCAGCAGATGGAGGTTGCTCATTCTGCAAGCAGAAGCCCATCATAATTCCGTAGCAATCAAGATAAATCACATGTCACTTTCTACTATGTATATTTCTCCCCACACTGCCTTCAACTGACACATTAATGCCTCTTCTGCTAAACATTTGTTTCATAGATACCAAAAATAGCGTTTTAGGAGGATATTGGTTGTGATTGCAATGGAAAAAGAGCTGGCACAAGCGTATTACGACTGTGTCAGAGAACTGTCACACTGTAACGGGGTCACCAGACTCCCAACCTTCGGATGGTGCACAACGTGCAATGAGCGTCATATGTACACAATACTTCCAGTAAAATAAATAAGCAGCACTCACTCTTGATGTGTTGCTGCATATTGCTTTATTCTATCAACACGAAAAGTGGTGTTTGTGGGTTGCGCATACAGGCTGCATCAAGGGGGCAATGGCTGTTTCGCAATGTAACTAGTGCTTCATCTGGCCAGATGTGAAATCATTTCTAAGGTGAGTGCCACTTATTTCTTCTACTGAAAGTATATTTGTTGTCATTGGGATGATGTAGGAAGTCTTACAGGCAATGCTACTGGGAAAAATATTCAAAGTAGCTCTCCTCCAAAAAACTGGCTCTCCGGTGCAAACTATTGGTAACTACCCTGTAAGTCTGACCTCCTATTAAGCCTTAAAATATAATTTTGGATACTAAAAAGCTTTGTTTTGTTTGGCTGATTCCCTAATCATATTTCAAGGCTTCAATAAGTCAGACAATGACTTACTATGTGGCTACCTAAAGGTGGCATTAGAGAGTCTTATTTACATACCAACAATATACATATGTTTTCAGTTTGTGAGTCTTGTTCCAACCAAGTTCACCAAACTCTAATTTAGGTTGATACTTTGTGTAAAGAGGACTTGTCACCAGGTTAAAAGTGGCCAGTTTTTGTTTTTATTATATTCCCGCTCTTCCATTTTTTACTTTTTCTTTTTGAATCAGCCATGTTTCCAGAGATAGGGGTCTTTTTATTTAGTTCTAATTTTCATGGTCTTTCCCAAGGGGGCAAAGCTCACAGGATTCCATGGGGGTGTGTCTTTATGTTGCCCTATTATCCTGTGAGCAATGCCCCCCAGGTAAAGACCATAAAAAAAACTAGGAGAGCAGAGGAAATAAAATAAAAGCAAAATCTGGCCACTACTGACTTGGTGAAAGGTCCTCTTTATAGGGGTTTCCAACTGGGGCCTGTCCATTTTGTCAATAGGGTTTATGGACATCATAGAGGGGCGTCTTTCAATGTGGAAAGCCACTAAAAACCATTTGGTCTTGCTTAAAGAGGTTTTCCACTACTTTTTTTATTGATGCCCTATTCTTAGGATAAGACAACAGTGTGTGATCGGCAAAGGGTCCAACACCCGGCACCCCCGTTGATCAACTGTCATCAGTTCTGCCGGCCGGAATTGCTTTTATGCGGAGCTGGCCATCTTCTGATAGTGGCAGGGTACTACATATCCACCTACTATTGATTTGAATAGGAGGCGGATGTGCAGTACCAAGCCGCGGCCACTACAAGAAGATGGTCAGCTCCGCAAGTGAGTATATTTGGCCTGCGGTTGGCACCGCCGACATCAATAATAGCTGATCGACGAGGGTGTTGGGTGTCTGACCCCGGTCGATCAGACATTGATGACCTATCCTTAAGATAGGTCATCAATGTAAAAGTAGTGGACAACCTTTTTAAGCAGACTCAAACCATTTATGCATTGTAAAGACAGTCATGTATCCAAATGGACACCATCTAATGCTACATTTTCCCAGGTTAAAGTTAATAACAACAGCAACTGCTCTGAAAAAAAATCAGATATTTTCCAAGGGTCTTGAAAGCCAGATGTTACAAAGAGCTGTAAACTGCAGCTGTGGTTCCCTATTGTAATCGGGTTGTCGCTAATGGAGCAATCCTTTCAAAAGGGTTGTTCAAAATTGGATAAACATGCTAGCTGTCTTCCCCAAAACAGTGCCACATTTATCCACAGGTTGTGTGTGGTATTGCAGCCCACTTCTGTAGAGCTAGACTTGAACACAACCCAATAACTGATGCAGGAAGGAAAGCATCCCTGTTTTTCTATCCCTTGTTTTAAGGTCTTAAAAAAAAACTAAATTTTACCATAATTTGCTGCCCCTTCAGGTAAATGATATACTGCTATTGCTGTCCCAAAAAAATAGTAAAAATGTAATTAAACAAGAAAATGAACTGTTTTTGAAATATACTCAGTAT
The DNA here is from genome assembly GCF_046119375.1 of Phyllobates terribilis. Lineage (NCBI taxonomy): Eukaryota > Metazoa > Chordata > Amphibia > Anura > Dendrobatidae > Phyllobates > Phyllobates terribilis. Next base: position 1,120,081,798 of record NW_027362761.1, on the reverse strand, counting down.
CACCATTCAATATCTAATATAGAAAGTGTAATCTCACATTTCATTGCAAAAATTTTCAAAATGTTGCAAAACCGATGTGACTATGAGAAAAGTAAGCAAAGAGTAAAGCTAAAAAATAGGGGAGATAAAAGGGAGCAAGAAATAAAAAAAAGGTTTTACAGCATCATAGGGAATGGTCTATCATATCCCGCAGAGAATTAGAATTTCCCGGCCAGATCAATCGGAATGTTTAATTAATTAATGCCTGTTAATTCCGTGTGAGCCCCGCTGAGTTCAGTGACCTGCAGAATGTATGCTTCAAGGAAACGCGTCTGACGTAGATTCTGCTCCGGTGAGCCGTTACACAATCTAAGGCTGACTGCTCTCATACGCTTATATCTTATTCCAATTCTTTATCTTTTTTTATATATTGGACAAAGCATGCGTGAAATCAATAGCTTTGATTGATTAAAATAAGTATATTGTTCCCGTTATCGTTTAGATTCTACTTAATAAACCCATGTGCGTGCCATATATTCTCACCAGCGCATTCTTTAGCTTTCCTAACGCTATCTTAGTCATTTATAAAGAAGGAACTGACACTACGTTTAGGGGAATGCGTTACAGGTCCGTAATTTTATCACAAGGGTTAATCATTAAGGCTTAATGAATAAGTGCTCTCTGCTACTTCAAGACTGATTGGGAAAAGCTGAAATTCTGAAGGACAGCATCATACATCTGTGTGATAAATACAATATACATTATCTGGATGTCAAACTGTTGACTAAAGCCTATACTCAGCCTATAACTGAAGCTGGCCTTCTGAGAAAAGCCCTAAAATAAAAATCCACAAAAATATAAATTAACCTAAAAAAAAACAGACATTTTCAAAAATATACAAATTCTGCAAAGAAAACTTAAAAGAAAACCATATGTCCTGATTCAACAAAGTGTTTTTGCCAGAAATCTGGTGTAAAACATATTGGCAACTCATAATTTTTTGTGCAACTTGAGGTTGTACAAAAATTTTGCGACTTTTGGAGTTTTCAAGTGAGTTTCACCCAGCTCCTCCAAAATGGGCAGAACTGGGGCGAAACAGGGATGTGACGCCACACTTTGTTTAATTCATGTCTTAATAATAATAAATAATGTTCTAATCACAAAAGCGTGGGAGAATCTAGTCGGCACTTATCCAAATCGCATACACGTAGTCTCCGAGACTTCAGGGGAATAGCAAAAAAGTACACATGTCACGATTCAGCAGTCTGCTGTCATTTAGAGTGACTACAGACTTTTCTTTTCAGCCGAGAAAACTTCTTAATGTTGTCAAGTCCATCAGATTCAGAAAGTGTGTACAGAGCTCACAGCTTGTTCAGGAAGTTGGCAGGAACACCCTCTTTAAGACCCTTTCGTTTACGGGTCTCAGCAACAATCTGGCTTAGTCTTGTAGAGAACCTCTTTAAGGCTAAGGGTATGTGCCCACGATGCAGATTTTAAGCAGAAATTTCCTGAGCGTTTTTTCCTCTCCCTGGCAGAAAAAACGCATGCAGATTTTACACGCGTTTTTTCTGCCAGGGAGAAGCGTTTTTACATGCGTTTTCGCATGCATTTTTTCAAGCGCTTTTCCAAGCGATTTTGAGCATCACTTGACAAGGGCTTGACAAGTTGGCTACACAATATAAATCCATGCAACTGGCATGGATTTATATTGTGTGACCGAGATTTCTGCTTAAAATACTGCACCTATAGTAAAAAAAAATAGAATTATAAAGTAAAAAATAAAATATTCATACTCACCTCTCCGGCGGCCCCCAGTCTCCTCCCGGCCGCGTCCTCTCTCCTCGGTGGCCTGCGGTTTTCCTCCAGGACCTGCGGTGACGTCATTTAGTCAGCTGATGGTCACGCGACCATCACCTGACCGCTGACGTCAGCGGTCGCGTGACCAACAGCTGACTAAATGACATCAACGCAGGTCCTGGCAGAACCCCGCGGGACGCCGAGGAGAGAGGACGCCGCTGGGAGCAGACCGGGGTCCACCGGAGAGGTGAATATGAATATTTTATTTTTTTACTTTATAATTCTTTTTTAACTTGCAGGTACCATGGTACCCGGATCTGATGAGAGTCTCCTCTTCTCCAGACCAGGGTACCATCCGCGCATTGAACCGCATAACATTCGCATGTATACAATGCGGAGTCAATGCGGTTCAATGCAAGTCAATGGCGGCGATTTTGCAGCAAAATCGCACAATAAATGGTTGTGCTGCGGATTTTTCCGCAATGATAATCCGCAGCGGAAATTTCTGCAGCATGTGCATAGCACATGCGGATTATCATTGGGAAACATGGTAGACAACTTAACAAGCGATTTTAATGCGTTTCCTTGGCGGAAACACATTAAATCCGCATTGTGGGCACACAGCCTTACAGTTGCAAAGCCAATCAGGTCCCAGATGTATGAAAGCTATAGAAGTCTAATTGGCTGCTATAATCAACAATGCCAATTTTTTTAAATCTTTTTAACAGCAAACCCATTGTAAAACAGCTTTCCTGTATGCAGCTATCAAATATAAGGCAATGAATGCTCCGTGTTGGACAAGCATGACAGTACATAGCATTTTAGGTATAGTTGACACAATACTCACTAGGAGTTCAAAAAAAGTTGTTTTTAATGTTGGCCTTCAACATAATCTAGTTTTTCCCAAGACAGTTGACATTTTGACCAAGCCCTTGGGCTGGCCATGACATCGAGATCTGAAAAACCAACACTCTTTTGCACTCTTTCCTCTAAAGCAATAAATAGTGAGTTAAATGTTCTTGTCAGTAGACAATGCTCAAGAGAAGAAATACTAAAAAAAAAACTAAAAAAAGATGTGAAGTGTTTGGTTGGCCTCTGAAATCAAATAATTGTCAGTAGCTGATAATATCTCTCATTGTTACAGATAAATCAATATAAAGATTACAATCTTGGTGGCCATACATTACTGGCCAGGTAAAAAACAGATATGCCCACCCTTACTTTTTCTCAAAATGCGTTAATGACTCCAATTGAACATCACAAGTTCAATACATTATGACACCAGAAATTTTCCACATTTTTTCACATTACATTCACAAACTGAAATTCATTTTATTGGGATTTTATGTGATATACCAACACAAAGTATCAAGTATTTGTGAAATGTAAAGGAATTGATACAGGGTTTTCTAAATATTTTAAAAATATGAATCTGAAAAAGTATTCAGCCCCCTGTAGCATGATACCCCTAAATAAAATCTTCCAGAAATCACATAATTTGTAAATTCAGTCTACCTGTATTTATTCCTAGTATAACTATAGCTGTTCTGTGAAGGTTTGTTTGAGAACATTAGGGATCAAAAGGCATCATGAAAATCAAGGAACACACGAGACAGATCAGGGATAAAGTTTTGGAGAGGAGCAAAGCAGGGTTAGGTTATAAAAAAAATAGCCCAGGCTCTGAACATTTCACGGAACACTGTTCAATTCATCTTCCAAATATGGAAAGAGTATGGCTCAACTGCAGACCTACCAAGATATGGCCGTCCACCTAAACCGACATCTCAAGCAAGAAGAGCGCTAATTAGTGAAGCAGCCAAGAGGCCCACAGTCACCCTGAAGGAGCTGAGATCCCCAGCTCAGGTGGGAGAATCTGCCCACAGGACAACTATTAGTCAAATACTCTACAGATCTGGCCTTTATGAAAGATTGGCAAGAAGAAAACAATTTTTGAAAGCAAGCTATAAGGAGTCCTGTTTGCAGTTTGCAAAAAGCCATTTGGGGAGACAGCTAGCATTTGGATGAAGGTGCTCTGGTCAGATGAGACCAAAGTAGAACATTTTGGGCTAAATGCAAAATGCGGTCAAACATGGTGGTGGCATCATAATGTCAGGATGATTTTCTTTAACAGGGACAGAGAAACAAGTCAGTTTTGGTGGGAAAATGGATGGAGCTAACAACAGGGAAATCCTGGAGGAAAACCTGTTAGAAGTTGCAAAAAAATTGAGACTGAGGCATAGGTTTACCTTCCAGCAGGACAACGACCCTAAACACACTGCCAGAGCTACAATTCAGTGGTTTAGATCAAAGCACATCCATGTTTTTGAATGGCACAGTTAAAGTCCAGACCAACATCCCATTGAGAATCTGTGACAAGACTTGACAATTGCTGCTCACAGACGCCTCCATCCAATCTCACTGAGCTAGAGATAGTTTTCAAAGAAGAATGGGCAAAAATTTCAGCCTCTAGGTGTGCAAAGCTGGTAGAGACAGACCTCAAAAGACTTGCAGCAGTAACTGCAGCGAAAGGTGGTCCTATAAAGTATTCACTCTGGGGGCTGAATACAAATGCATATTCCAATTTTCAGATTTATATTTTTTAAATATTTAGAAAACCATGTATCATTTCCTTTACATTTCACAAATACTGACTACTTAGTGTTGGTGTATCACATAAAATCCCAATAAAAATACATTTACATTTATGGGTGTAATTTAGAAAAATGTGGAAAAGGTCACAGGGTATGAATATTTTTTCAAGGCACTGTACATCTCTTGAGAAAATGTATCACAAAATCATGGTTTCATTCCACAGCTGGTCATCTCATTGCAGGATATGTCCAGGCTAAGAGAAGAATTAAGAAAGGACACATCTTTAAAACTCACTCTTGTCTCCAACTTAATGGTCAGTGAATTTAACATCACTATAAAGTTGGGTCACGACAACATGATTGCCACACATTTTTATTCTTCTTGTCTTTTTTATATCGGTACAAGAGCTAAACACCTCTATATGTGTCCAAGATTTTTACTGGGACATCATGGGGCTAATGAAATTGTTCATATCATTACTTTTTACCTACCCTGATGAAGATCTGCTTGATGGTGATCTGGATCTTGAACGTGAATATGGAGACTGTGAACATGATCTATGTTGAGAAAAAGATCTAGACCTTGATCGAGAACAAATCCTTTGTGACCTTTGTGAAAATAATGTTGGTGGGGATACAGAATATCTGCTTGGAGAATTGAAGGATGAACAAGATGGTGATACATCAAATAATGAATAGGATTGCATTCCATCCCAGGAATAACACAGTTTATCATTCTCATCCTCGCTGTCATCAAACAAGCTATCCATACCCAGTCCAGACGTTAAAAACATAGGTAGTCTAGAGAACTGATCATCATTGTAATCATGGTTTCCCAGGTCACTGTTTTTGTTTTCGTCTTCATAAACCGCTTGGGTTGGGTCTCCAAAGTGCTTATTGAGTTCTGCACGGATTTCCTGGTCTTGCAGTGGTTTGCGACTGCTGTTCTGAGAACTTGTCATGGTTCCCTCAAAACTGTCTTTTGGACTTTCCTCTTTATTTTTTAATGAACAGACTTGTGATTTTTTCCCAGGCAGGGAATCTTTACATTCAAGTTGTCTTGAGGCCTGTAAATCTTGTGATAAGCTAATATGTATTTCTGATTTTGAATTCATAAACTGACAGTAGTCATGGTCTCCAAAAAGCCGTAAACTAGGTCGCTTCCCCTTTTTCTCTTCTTGTCCAATGACCACAGAGGTTTTGCTAAGCTGTGCGTACAGTTCGGATTGTTCAGGACCCTTTTTTGAGTTAATAACTTGGATGCTGGAAGACTCAATGTAACGAGATTTCTTAGCGGGTGGCACACCAGACTTACAAGAAGACTTCGGCTTTGGAGAAGTCCTAAATGGGTTATCTTGGTTGGCTTTATGAGGTGGGGTTGTTGGTGGGGTTAGTCCTAAAATAAAGAAAAAAAGAAATAATTTATACTCTCACTAGCTATTCTAGTGTTTCCATCATTTATAACCAATGAAACAAATAGATCTGCCATGTTGCTAATAAAGGTTGGATATGGTCCCTAAAATGTGGCCATGCACATTAGCCGAACCGGACAATTTCAGTGGGACCAACAATTATTTAATGCATGTAAGGGTGTCTAAAATCTTTCTTGATAGCGAGAAAAAAAAAAGGTTGGACATGTTGAATTTCTCAATGTCTTTTTCTTTTATTCTAACAGTAGACAATCTAACATCAAAGTAGCTGGCAGCTACATACTGCCCTCTCCTTTTGAAAAACAGATGCATGCTCAACAGAACTGAGCATCCATGTGTATGGGAAAGTCCAGGGGAACAGTTGTCAGCTTAAAGAGGTTGGCTACTACTTTTTTATTGATGGCCTATTCTTGGGATAGGTCATCAGCATCTGATCAGTGGTGGCATCCCCGCTAATCAACTGTTACCAGCAGTGGCCAGAAATTCTCGGAACACAGAAGCTCCTTAATTTGTATTTTGGCCGCAACCGGGTACTGCATATCAATAGGTGGTGGATTTGCAATACCTATAATTTTCACGGGGCTGTTGTACTCCGTCAGCATCTGTGATCCACCGATCAGATATTGATGGCTTATCCTAAAGGATAGGCCATCAGCAAAAAAAGTAGTGGCCAACCCCTTTAAAGATCAATTGGCTCATAACTACTTAAAATGTATTGGTAGCTTTACATACCAGGAGATTTATAGTTCTCTATGTTAAGCTACTATATATACATTACTATGTACTAATACATCATGCACAAAATTATATGGAAGAAGCTCAATATCATTACACTATAGTTCATTATTATTTCCTGCCTATGATTAACACAAATATTTGTGTAACAAAAAATGAAGCAACTCACTAACAATGAAAAACCAAGTATCCAGCGAGGCGACGAGATGGGGTTTAATTTTACTCAACTTATGTAATTTGCTCAATTAAAATGCAAAACGAGAAGTAATAATGTGAAATCATTAGCTATAGGGGATGTAAATAATATGATTTTCTCCATTTACTTTCTGTGCATCTCTTTCCAAATGAAAAAAAGCAAAAAACAATTATAATTAGTACTAATAAGTAATTATGTGTACAGACGCACCAGGCTATTGATATTAAAAGAGCATAATTATATCCTGATGTTTTTAATGAAAAACTTCATTAAAAATGAAATGACAAAAAGAATCTAAAAATACTCGAGAAGTAGAAGAGTGATGCAGGGAAAAGTGTCACCAGATTCAATTCACCCTATCACGTCCACAATCTATTTTCTGAACCAAGCAAAATATCAGCATCATCGTTAGTTATAGAGCAGTGAGATACCTTGTGCCCAGTAAAGGAAATCATTTTGAAGGCCAGCGATCAGTCTACTGTATACATGACATGTCCCCTCCTCACTAGGGTGCTAGGGTTTAACTGCTATGGGACAAAGAGGAGTCCATTTAGATTTGAGTGCAATTAAGTGATACATTTGGATGAAGAAATGGAGACTGAAATAAAGAGAAAACTACAGATCATATTGTAAATGTTCCTGAAAGTGGTCACGATGGATTGAAACTCCTATTGCCAATGTTGCTCTGGTGCTCCATGGTTATGGAGCTCTGGTTATCATGGTACATAGAGATCACATCATCAATATATTCTAAAAGTATATTTATAAATCTAAGTCATAAGAATTGTCCATAGCAGCAAAATGTTATTTACAAGGAACTCCAAAGGGGGCCTTCTGATGGACATTTGGGGTTCACTGCTGAGTGATAATCTGGACACAACGTGGACTTCACTGGTACTGTGGTTGGCCACTCCAATCCTTCCCTGAAATCCCCACAAACTGGAAACACTCTGTAAGTCCTACTAATCAGTAACTAATGTTGATGGAACATTTCAACCCTTTATAGACCTCACCTAAAAACATTACCTAAAGGAGAACTCCCCATGGATCCTACTAGTCTGACACTGCTCTGGTAGGCTGGTAGGACTGTCCAACCCTGTAAATATCTACCTGAAAGGTAATCTGTCAGTAGGTTTTTTATATTTAATCTGAGAACAGCACAATGCAGGGACAGGGTGCCTGATTCCAGAGATGTGTCACTCGTTTAGCATCTTGCTGTAGTTTCAATACAATCAGTGTTTTATCATCAGGAGATTATCATTGCCGAACTAGGTCTTACGTGCCAGGCAGTCAAGATAATCTATGTAACCCGGTCACTGATTGGCAGCTTGCCAGAAAGCTGCCAATCAGTGGTGTGGGCGGGGTTATACACAGCCCAGCATTATAGCACTGCTACAACTACAGCAGAGAAAACAGGGATTTCATCAAAACTGCATCAAGCTGCCCAGTAAGTGACACATCGCTGGAATCAGGCTCTCTGCCTCTACATCATGCTGCTCTCACATTTCATAGCAAAAACCTGCTGACAGATTCCTTTTAAAAATACGGTATAAGGAAAATTTCCAGTGCTTTCAACTCATCAGGTAGTGTCGTTACCTAATACAACCCTGTACAGACCTACCCTAAATTAGTATATACAAAGAAATCAAACTGATTCCTACTAGTCTGATACTCCTTTGGTACTGTGATTGTCTAATACACCCCTCTACAGGCTTAACCTAAAAATACTAACTACAGAAGAAATGTAATGATTCCTTCTAGCCTGTGGTACTGGTGGTTGGTTAATACTGGTACTAGCATTGTGCTTGGCTAATACTACACTTTACAAACCAAAACCAAAAACGAAACATACAGAAGAACTTCTAAAGGTTCCCACTAGTCTGATACTCCTCTGGTAAGTGAGGTTGGCAAATATAACCTTTTAAAGACCTGTCTCAAAAAAAGGACAACTTCTAATGGTCCCTACTAGTCTGATACTCCTCTGGAACTGTGGTTGGCTAATGCAACCCTTTGTAGACTTACCCCAAAAACACGACATACAGGAGAAGATCTAATGGATCCTGCTAATAGGTAGTTGTCTGGTACAGCAATTGGCTAATGCAACCCTTTGTAGACCTATCCCAAAAACACGACATACAGGAGAACGTCTAACAGGTAGTCGTTTGGTACAGCAATTGGCTAATACAACCCTTTGTAGACCTACCCCAAAAACATGACATACAGGAGAACATCTAACAGGTAGTCGTCTGGTACAGCAACTGGCTAACACAACCCTTTGTAAAACTACCCTAAAAACACCACATACAGAAGAACTTCTAATGGTCCCTACTAGTCCACCACTTCTCTGGTGAGTATTTCAACCCTGTATATAACTACCCTGAAAACACTTCATAATACTAGAGATGTCCAAATGGCTCCTACAAGTCTGATGCTCCTCTAGTACTATGGTGGACTAGTACAACCCATTATTTAAGAAGCATAAACTCAGTGTTTTGAAGCATAATCTCTGCAAATTCGGAAAGGTGCCATGATCGTTTGTGTGATCATTTTCTAGTATGAGTTATTCAGAGTATAAAATGCATATTGGTAAAGCTTGTTTTGGTGCTATTAAAGTGTTTCCATGGTTTTTAAGTGCTAGAGATGACTCCATTTATCCTATTGCACAATGCACCCTTGTTTTGTTTGAGTGATTGAGACCTCTTGATATTATCTTCTAAACATGGGCCGGTGCGAGATACGCTAATGTATCCGCGTCTGGTATATTAGTTCAGGCATTTTGCATTGATCAGCATGACTTCCAGACTGCAGCTGTGGTGTCTACAATCATACAAATATTCTGATAATTCATTATTAGGATGTTTTGCTACTATGTGAACAATATTTACAGGAAAAATTATTGCCATGATAGTAATACGGTCATCCTCCTCAGTGGGGTCTTCCTCATGTTGACCATGTACACCAGGGATGTCAAACTCAAACTAACAGAGGGCCAAAATGAAAAACTTGGACAAAGTCACGGGCCAACCAGTATACAGTATAACAGGCCCCACATAGTCCTCCATACAGAATAATGGCCCCCCATAGTCCTCCATACAGAATAACAGGCCCCACATAGTCCTCCATACAATATAATGGGCCTCACATAGTCCTCCATACAGAATAATGGGTACCATACAGTCCTCCATACAGAAAAATGGCCCCACATAGTCCTCCATACAGAATAATAGCCCCACATAGTCCTTCACATAGAATAATGGCCCCACATAGTCATCCATACAGAATGGGCCACACATAGTCCTCCATACAGAATAATGGCCCCACACAGTCCTCCATGCAGAATAATGGCCCCACATAGCCCTCCAAACAGTATAATGGGTCCCACATAGTCCTCCATACAGAATAATGGGCCCCACATAGTCCTTCATAAAGAATAATGGGCACCACATAGTCCTCCATACAGAATAATGGAATAATGGGCCCCACATAGTCCTCCATACAAAATAATGGCCCCACATAGTCCTCCATCCAGAATAATGGGCCCCACATAGTCCTCTATACAGAATAATGGGCATCACATAGTCCTCCATACAGAATAATGTGCCCCACATAGTCATCCATACAGAATAATGGGCCTCAATAGTCCTCCATACAGTATAATGGCCCAACATAGTCCTCCATACAGAATAATGGCCCCACATAGTCCTCCATACAGCATAATGGCCCCACATTGTGCTCCATACAGAATAATGGGCCCCACATAGTCCTCCATACAGTATAATGGGCCCCACATAGTCCTCCATACAGAATAATGGCCCCACATAGTCCTCCATACTTAATAATGGGCATCACATAGTCCTCCATACAGTATAATGGGCCCCGCATAGTCCTCCATACAATATAATAGGCCCCACATAGTCCTCCATTCAGAATAGCTTGGCCCACATAGTCCTCCATACAGAATAACTGGCCCCACATAGTCCTCCATACAGAATAATGGGCCCACATAGGGGTGGCAGTTCTGGTGTCGCAGGGTGAATATAATCACCCTGCGGGCCAGATTTGACCCATGGGCCGGAGTTTGACATGTATGGTCTACACGTTATAATAACCAATGGTCTGCAGGTCGGATTATCTGATAGATTAAATATATTCCCATAGGCCATTTGCAATAATTTTCAATATACAATATATATGCAAAAAAATGTAGCTTGCCCAATCTTTTTTCCCTGTTGACAGACCTTGTAAAATTATTTAACTTCCCATATAGACTGTAGGCAGATTCCTTACAAAAGTAACCCATAAAGTTGTAAAATTTTGCAGATTTTGCAAGCCCTATGATAACGATGCTCAAACACCATCAATGGCTGAGCGTTCAGCCAACAGCTATTCCTCCCAACCCTCCAATACTCATGCACATTCGACTCAGCAGAACAAGCATGTCTTCTTAATGGGGAGATGGGATTACGCGCCTTTCAGACACCTCTGATAGATGATTATATCTTCCAAGGACAAGAATATGGGAAGCTCAAATTTTACAAGCCCAATCTTTCTTTCCCCCAACATCCTCTATTGGGGGGATAGTTAGGAGACCCTCATTCAGATAAGATAGCCGGCTAGTTTCACTAATATTTTTCAGGCTTAAGGTCCCAATACGCATTAGACAAAGGTTGGCCGAACCCGCCGATATCGATGTGTCCTGCCAACGGTCCAATGTGTATGGAATGCCAGCCAACTGATGGTCAGGAGAGATGTCGATCAGATGTGTCTGATTTCAGACTACCGATTTCATTGTTCTCTCTGAGATAAGATGTGTCAGTCGGCAGCTTTCTAATAGAGAACACAGGAGCACTCAGCCAAACGAGCACTCCTGTGTATGGGAGAGTGGCTGAGATGGATGTCGGCCGATTGATTGGCGGAAGCATCGTTCGGACAACAGGCATCTAATGTGTATGGGAGCCTTAGGATACTTTGCTTTTGGCACCTTAAGGCTACGTTCCCACAATGAGCTTTTGGTTAGTTTTTGATGCCACAGATTTTCCGCTGAGGTCTGGTAGAGTTTTGTGATGACCCCACAGGTCTATGGAGCACATTCCTTAGTTGATGTAGAATGACATAAATCCATGTGACACATTCATTCCAGCACTGAGTGCGTCAAACTCGACCAGACCTTAATCACATAACAATAAAACTTTCACACTCCTTATCTATGAACTGCTCCAATATTTACGGCTACATTTGTTTGTCCCTCTCCCATACTCAAAGTTCTGCTTTAAGTCACTTGTCTCATCTATTGCATTATTTCTGTGTCCTATTGTGTATAAATCTGTGACTCTTCAGATTTCATGTTATACTATGCCTGATGAAGAAACCTGAGTAGTCTCGAAAGCTTGCAATTTGTTACCATCTTTTCAGTTAGCCATTAAAAGGTATCAAACACTGAGGACTCTCAAATCTTAATATTTTACACATATTAAGTAAAATAGGATACTTGCATTTTTTTCAAAATAAGCAGCATAAAAACCAGGGCTGTGGAGTCGGAGTTGGTGCCCATTTTGGTGGAGTCGGAGTTGGAGTCGGTATAAAATGGACCAACTCCTAAAATATATAATAAATTGGGTACAGTAGCTCAATGCAGTTTGTGATGAATATTTTTTCATAAGTATTTGGGAAAGTTATGAAATGTCCTATAAATGTCTGTCCTATTCCTGATCTAAGGGTCTAGATTTTTAGCTGAGAAAAATGTGTCCTACCGTAAATGTATCACTTAAACATGAGCCATGTATGAGGGAGTCAGAGTCGTGGAGTTGGAGCTGGAGTCGGTGTCATGAAAATTGAGGAGTCGGGAGTCGAAGGTTTGCCCTACTGACTCCACAGCCCTGATAAAAACTCACCAAAAACTCATCGTGGGAACGTGGCCTTAGGTTTCTTCCATGCATCTGATGGAAATGTTTGATGAGCAATTTCCAAGTGCACTTATAGATGAGACGATTCAGACTTTAGTACAAGTGCTTAAATGTCAAAAGGTCAAGATCTGACCCTTCATTTTTTGAGGGTGTCCTTCCCAAAAATGTTTTGTTTGCCGCTACTCAGCACTGCTAGATTTATGAAAAGACAGGTGACTGTTACAGGCTGCGAACTGACAAAAGACGGTGCAGAACACTGTTATCACACTTGCACAAACTATAGGCAGTGAAGCTCCTCTCAGAATGAAATTCTGACTATGGTTTTTATTGCTGTCTATTTTCTTTTGTCAAAGGAGCCTGCTGCGCACAGCAACAAATAGCTGCCATTACCCAGAATGTAATGGGTGTCAGACAAATCACATAACACAAACAATCAACACTATGTAGGCCATATTTCAGCGGAGCACAACCTTAGCAGTATTTATGATTACTGCATTGAAATGTGTTCTATAATAAACAAGTGCCTCTATATCACTCACACTTACAGATTTTTTTGCACTCACATCTTTTGCCGGTTACATGCGCTCAACAATCATTATTTTTCAGATGCCTTTTCCGAGGTTACAAAATGCACATTTTGATCTCAATAATTCGAGAATGATTTATGGGAAACAATTAGTTGTTTGTGATATAGATGATGACAAATTGTGATTGCTAAAAAGACTAATATTTCATAAATATTTAGTAACTAAGGAGGCTGTTGTGACATCTAAATGATAATACCTCCTGCATGTTTCTTTTGGGATGCCTACTTAGCTTTAGAGGGTTGTCTAGTGACAAGTAGTATGTTACCACCATGTTATACTTCATGCACTATAATAGGGTATATGGACAACAAAAAGGAGGTTCCCCTACTCAGAAACCCCTCTTTGAGCATAAACAGAGCTTCTACCAGTTACCTCTCCACTCACTCTCTTCTAGACCCATCACAGTCCGGCTTCTGCCCCCTACATTCTACAGAAACTGCACTCATCAAAGTAATCAATGACCTTCTGACAGCAAAACGTAATGGTGACTACTCTCTGCTCATTCTTCTTGACCTCTCTGCAGCTTGACACCGTTGACACTTCCTACTCTCTATGCTCCACTCAAATGGCATAAAGGACACTGCTCTCTCCTGGTTCTCCTCCTACCTATCTGACCACTCTTTCAGTGTATTGTTCGCTGGCTCCTCTTCTTCCCCCCTTCCTCTCACTATTGGGGTTCCTAAGGGTTCAGTCCTTGGCCATCTTCTCTTCTCTCTCTACACAGACTCAATTGGACAGACCATCAGCAAATTTGGTTTTCAGTACCATCTTTATGCTGATGACACACAACTATACACCTCATCCCCTGACTTTACCCCGGCTGTACTACAGAACACCAGTGACTGTCTGGCCGCAGTTTCCAACATCATGTCCGCTCTCTATCTGGAACTCAAGCTTTCCAAAACTGAATTTCTTCTGCTCCCACCGTCTACTCACCTCCCTAAGTCTGACTTCTCCCTCTCCGTGTGTGGCACCACAATAACGCCGAGCCAGCAGGCGCGTTGTCTGGGCGTTGTGTTTGACACCAATCTTTCCTTTACCTTCCATATACAATCTCTTGCCCGCTCTTGTTGCTTGCACCTGAAGAACATCTCTAGAATCCGCCCCTTTCTCACCTTGGAAACAACAAAAACCCTCACTGTTGCCCTGATCCACTCCCGCCTTGTCTACTGTAACTCTCTATTAATTGGCCTCCCCCTCACTCGACTTTCCCCTCTTCAGTCCATCCTTAATGCTGCAGCCAGGGTCATCTATTTGGCTAACCGTTACTCAGACTCCTTCACTCTGTGCAAGTCATTGCACTGGCTGCCCATGAATTATAGGATCCAATTTAAATTGCTTGTTCTCACCCACAAAGCTCTCCACCGTGCGGCACCCCCTACATCTCTTCCCTCATTTCTGTTTATCGGCCTACCCGTTCTCTACGCTCCGCAAGTGACTTTCGACTAACATCCGCACTAATCCGTACCTCCCACTCCCGGCTCCAAGACTTCTCCCAAGCTGCACCTACTCTTTGGAATGCTCTACCCCAAGAAATTAGGACGAACCACAACATACCCAGTTTTAGGCGCTCCCTAAAAACACACCTGTTTAGGGCGGCCTATCACGTTCCCTAATTGAAATCCTTTTATATTCTTATAGCCCATCCCTTACTTCTCCAAACAGGCTGGTGATGAGCTCATACAGCCTTTATCTATCCCTCATCCCCTCATGATGGCTGGACCATCCTTGTAAATAAACTGCTATACTTTGTGTCACCCCCACCTCATTGTAGATTGTAAGCTCTTACGAGCAAGGTCGTCATTATTTTTGCTTTAATTATTGTATTATCTTTAACTGTTACTTATGACCGTTGTATATGAACCTCTGAATTGTAAAACGCTGCGGAATATGTTGGCGCTATATAAATAAAGAGTATTATTATTATTACTACATGCAGATTCCTGCTCTGCAGCGCATGCGACCTGCCACAGGATGTTTTGCAGCTCGCAGAAAACCAGGAGATGCTAGTTCTCATCTTCCTCACTTCATGAAGGAGCTGAAGATTAAATATCTTGACTATTATAGCAAGGATAAGTGTGGGGGGGGTGGTGTTACTGTGAGGGGACATTATGGGGCAATGGGAGAAAAATTGTATAGTCAGAGAGAGGGACATTATATAGAGGGGCAATGTCTGGGATACCGTATTTTAGAGAGGGGTAGTATGGGGGACCTTATGGAAGGGGGCAGTATGGGGGATATTATGGACAGCAGCAGTGTGGGGAAACATTATAGAGAGGGACAGCGTGGGGGGGACATTAAGGAGAGGGCAGTGTGAGAGGCACTTTTGGTGCAGAAAGCATAGTAAGTGTCAATTTGGTTCAGGGGCACAGCATGGGAGATATTTTTAGTCATGAGGCATTATAATGCTACTTTTATTTTTAATGGCATTATGTCAGGAAGTGATGCCGAAGACCGGAGAAGAGGGAAGTCTGGAGAGCTGAGCTGTGAGGATGAAATATTATCATGGCGTCTGTACTATGACAAAAATGTTGGAGAAAAAAGAGATGGGAATTACTTCAATCAGGGAATTACTTCAATCACCTATAAGGTACTTGGATGTAAATGTTTATCTGTGATACTGACTTCATTTCATCAGTACTGTGATTCCTGTATGGTCTTCAATCTGATTATGGCTGGTAACAACAACTCCCAGTATCTCCTTACCATTGTTAAGAACATACTGGGAGTTGCAAGTTCACATGATACAAGTGTATATAGGGCTGACCTGAAACTGCAATTGATCACTGTACTAAGCTTGGTGATTTATTCCTGTACTGACGGTGGTTCTGGTGCTGTATACATGTAATGACGGTGGTCCTAGTGATGTATTCATTTAATGATTGTGGTTCTGGTGCTGTATTCAAGTACTGATAGTGGATCTGATTGCGCATGCATATACTGAAAGTGGTTCTGGTCTTGTACACATGTAGCAATCCAAAATGTGTTTCATGGCTATGTTAAAACTCAAAAATCCTAAAAACTTAGTTTTGAGATTATGAGGTAAATTTAGTTGAGTTTCTGCTCTAAAAACTCAGTGTAAATTTGGGTGTATTCATGCTGATTTTTTTGGAGCAGAATCTGGGCAGAAACTCTCCAAATCCTTTTCAAATACTTGGTTCTGATTATGTATTTATGTACTGACTGATGTTCTGGTGATGCATTTCTGAAAGTACCCCTTCACATTTTTTTGCAGTCCTTGGACTAAAAAATGTTATGCACCCCTGTATTAAACAGTTGCCTATTTATTTGAATGAGTTCTCTGCAATAGCACCTCTCTCCTGTAGTGGCCACTATAGGAGGTGAAAGAAGCTGAACAGTGAGGATTTCAGCTGCTACTCCCATGGTGATCAGGAAATCTCTAGATGATCTATACACAGGCCATAGACATAATATAATTAATATCCAATAACTAACAGGAATTTTGTTTAAAATAAACTTTAAAGCTTTAAAGTAAATTTTCAGAATAAACTGTCATGTGTGTGAACATTAGGAAGAACATACTATTTCTGGCCATTATATGCTTTTAGCATCATCCATTTTCTCCAGTTTTACTGCTGCGGGCTCTATCACTAATTTGCAATTGACTCTTAGCTAGTGGGTAGACACTAGCGGTTATGATGTTGCCAATACAGTAAACATTCAGAATAATGAGTTGAGGAAACGGGAGAGGGGAAGAAGTGGCTCATAAGAGGAGAAAGAAGAAGATTTCTCTGATAAGATATGTTATATTTCTTATATTTACTTGTACTTTTGATTTATCCAAAGTTTGCTGAAAGTGCAGTTCTCATTTACTGGAGCATTTACGATCGGCTACATGTTTGCCGATAGGAGGTCATTTAATAGCCTGTTTAGACAAGCTGACCGCACTTTTGATGTGAACAGGATGATCAGTAATAAATCATTCTGCACATAGGCTGTCACTGTTCTCTGCAGCACAGGTCCTGTTTACAATGTGCTGCCGAGAATGATGATGCTTAAGTAAGCTTAAAAATAATTTTATGCAACAAGCAAGCATTTTATCCAATAGTCGGGTGCCTAACAGCCTGGCTACACTGCCCAATTATCGGGAAATGAGCGTTTCCTAGGAAAATTATTTGTTTCTGATAATTGTTAAGAGTAAATGCACCTTAAAGAGGTTATCCAGCCTTGGGCTACAAGTCTGCAGTCACTCTACATGACTGCAGACTTGTGAATCCTCACAACACACGCTGTGAGGATTCACGCGTGCCGTCCCTGGGAGCAGGCGGTTTGCACACTTTTGGCCCCATTCCGACTAGACTTGCATTGAGCGAGGCCACGCTTATCTATTCAGCACATGACCACATGCTTGTAAATCGCTTATTCGCAGTCACGCGCCCGCCACTCCCAGCACTAACACTGGAGAATCTTCACAGCGCACACAAATCTGAAAATTCACAAGTCTGCATAGGCCGAACAACCCCTTTAAGAAGCTCTAGCTGCCTTATCTGCCTTTAGAGCCACTAGATTGCTTAGAAATCTGACTTTAAAAGGGGTAATATATTTTTTGAGGGGTTCGGAGCAGGGAAAGTAATAGAAATATTTCAAGCAGATACTATGACACCACTAGCCAGAATATACAGTCCCTCAAAAATAAATAATAAGATAATAGCTTAAAAAAAAAAAAAAAAAAGAATAAATTAGAGATAATATTATACCAGAATAAATAAAATAATCAAAAAATAAATAAAAATGACCTAAGTATTATTGTTTCTATGCACCACATTCATTTCCCAACCTTAAACCATCTTTATATCGCCTTTAAGAGGCAGAAGAATAAGAGCGCTGTAGTGTTCAGTCTATTACAACCACCTGCTGCTTTTACAATAAGAAGCGTTATTAGAAAGAAATGTCCGTCAGAATAAAATAAGCAACTGAGCAGCAAATGTCACCGACCAGCACGAGCATAATTCTAATTTACGCTAATCCAAACATGAACCGGCATAAGTAGGAAACCAGTTTAAACCACGGACCAGCATCAGGATGAACCAGTATAAACTCTGAACCAGCATCAACCATAAATCAGCATAAGCTACAGACTGCAAGTTGTATTCCCCTGATGACTCACAAACCCTGCCACATTGGCAGCTACGAGGCAAAATCATTTAATACAAAGACTGTCAGAGACTAGCACGGCTGCATCTGCCCGAGGCAAATAAAACAGGCTCAGGTCTCCGGTGACACAAAGACGACAAAGTAATGGGCAAACGCAGCCAGCGACAGCCATTTTTATCTTTAAAGATGTACATCTTACAATTTGTAAACAACAATATCCGCCGAGACGACAACAAGGAAACAACGGGGAAAAAAAGTCTTAAGAAACAAACACTCGGATTGGAGAGGAGACGCACAATTTTAATCCTCCGCATCTAGAAATGGATGTTCTGTAGCGGGAAAATGTCAGAAACAAGTCGTACCAGGTGCAGCTGAAAGCTTCGGCATATTTTGTCTGGATTTTGTTTTCTACAACCCGCAGTGGAATATTTCCTCGCTGCTGTTATATTGTATGTACACAATCAATTTTGAAGATGCGAATCAAATGACATCACATAAACATGAAAGAAAATGCAAAAATTATAAGGGATGTTCAGACTGCGGAGAACAGGTTACAGGCAGCCACAGGCTGAATGCAAGAATATGTATCATAGTGAAGTATAGTCTCTTCCAGTGGCGGAGGACCCCTGTGCAAGAACAATATATGGGCCCTTTAGAGCCCAATAGCCCCCCATAATGTACATATCCACCTGCTTTGGAAAGCAGGTGGAAACTCT
Source organism: Phyllobates terribilis (assembly GCF_046119375.1). Lineage (NCBI taxonomy): Eukaryota > Metazoa > Chordata > Amphibia > Anura > Dendrobatidae > Phyllobates > Phyllobates terribilis. The sequence continues at coordinate 1,120,062,749 of NW_027362761.1, read as the reverse complement.
TTACAGAACCGAACGCTCAGCCACCCAACAATCATTAAAAGGTAATTGTACTTTACAGTGAAATTCAGAGTAAGTTGTCATGTGTGAGTACATGAGGAATAACACTATATTGGCGCAATTACATTACTTGTGTCTTGCGTTTTCATCAGTTTTCCCCTCTGCAGGCTCCATCTCTTAATTTGCAATTGACACTAAGCTGGGGTGGGAGCAAACTAGCATGCAGGAATGAATTCCTTCTCTTCTTCCTTAGTTAGCACACAGTGAGACGGAGCAGCAGCATGGAGGAAATTCTACAGCAGTACTAAGCTGTGCAGATGTGAATCCAGCTCTCAAGTGAGTTAAACAAATTGTTAGAAATCTTGGCACAATCTATCTGTGTCTCCCTCTGCATGTATTCTCATTCTCCTTTGCAGTATAATGTAGTTTTGTCTTGCGCAAGACAAAGTTGAGCTATTTTTCAGAGTGGATGGTGAGTTCAGGAAAAAGGGGTAACAGAAGAAGTGGCTCATAAGTGAGGATATGAGATGAATTTTCAGATAAGACTTATTATAAAGATTCTTATATTCACATGTACTATTGATTTCTGCAAACTTTATTTAAAGTAATGATCACTTTGAAAGTGTCAGAATATTTATTATTTATTTTACTCACTTAAATAGCACCATTAATTCCACAGCGCCTTACACACATTATCATCACTGTCCCCATTGGGGCTCACAATCTAGATTCCCTATCAGTATGTCTTTGGAGTGTGGAAGGAAACCGGAGAACCAGGAGGAAACCCACACAAACACGGGGAGAACATACAAACTCCTTGAAGATGTTATCCTTGGTGGGATTTGAACCCAGGACCCCAGCGCTGCAAGGCTGATGCAGTGCTAGCCACTGAGCCACCGTGCTGACATATCCAAGCAACGTAACTTTCCATTTTAAGAATACTACATTAGGCTAAAGTAAATAGTGCTTAGGCCCTGCTATCGAAGGGGAATACCATACAATTCTGATTGGTGGGTGTCCAATTGCAGATAACCCCAATATGTCAATGAACATTGTTGCCATGAGATTGCTGAGAGAAGCATGCTCACTTGACTGTTTATGTACCTATGGCACTGTATGGGCATACCCTCACGTCCGCCACCCACTCATAATATGCTTCTCTATACAGTATGAAAAATAGGTATACCAATCTGTACAACCTCGTCAAAGACCATAAGGAGGCTCTTTTGGCCACTGTAGGAGTCCTAGGGATATGTTCTACTTATACACCAGGAACATTTTTTAATGTTAGTCTCAGATGTAGTGTCCGCAGACCCAATGGCCATTATGTGAGCACGGGTCACTATCGCACGTAATGTTCGGACTGTTCAGGATTCGGGACGGAATCTTATGTCACATTTTATAACATCACGTGGGAAATGGGCTGAAATGTGATAAACATGAAAACACAAAGGAGTTCAGTATATTAGGCTTTCTTATCTAATCTGTAAGATAACATATCAGCTACACGCTTAATCGCGTAGGTGATTGCTGCTGAAAAATGTGAAAACTTGATGAAAATGAGCTAATTAATTAAACGTCGTCTACCTCTCGTTGACAATGGCGATGTGTTTATTACGGCCTGACAACCTGTAATAACTGTGTGCATACAATAACTACATGATAAGGGCTGGCTACAATATTCTGCTACAATAGTAGCATTCAGTATTACTTATATATAGAATTACTTTATCTTATATAACTTATTGACCAAGGCAAATAAGCCTCATTGGATGGAAATGTCACATTTTTTGATTGTCCATATATTTCAACTACTTGAGAATTAGTAGTGCAGGACAATGTAAATGTTCATGGCATACTTTTGATTTTCCATGGAATACTAAATACATCATGTTATAATATCTGATTTTATTGGCTCTGTCTTTATGGGCAGCTTATCTCCAAGCAGTGGTTGGATGGGCTTGGCCAGTGTGGACCATTTGGTGTTGCCAGATGTTTCCAATTGTTGCAGGGTGACTGCAATCTACATACAGAAAGGAAACTAAACATGAAAAGATACCCATTTAATTAATTAGGGGTCCATTTTTTTTATACGGTCCTCCAATGCCAGTGGATGTGGCACTTGGCTTTAGCAAAGGGAGTTTAAAAAAATCTGTAACATAAATGACGTCCTAGAAAAAAATATATATGTTTTTTAGTATGGGATCCCATCAAACTTTACATTCTGATCTCAACTGTAGTCAATGGGTGGAAGAAAACCCTAAGGTTAAGTTCCCATGATGAGTTTTAGACGCTGCGTATTTTCGCAGCACAAGAAATGCAGCATCTTACAGTTACAACAAAGCTGATGGGGTTTATAGGAATCTCGTGCCCACTGTTCTTTTTTTCTGCAAAAACTGACCTGCGGTGTGTGTTTGAAATCCGAAACAAGTCAATTTCAATAGTGGGTACACTGAGTTTTATGTGCAAGATTTCAGCATAAAATTGCATTAGATGCCAAAAATAGGCAAACATATCACTCTCTAAAAGGAGAAAGTTTACCCCTAAAATCCCAGTGAGAGGCCTCTCATACAGCTAAATCAGATTTCATGCTTTGCACTGATGAAGGGCAACACCCAGAAACATGTGTTTTCAAATTGAGACTCTGGTTTGGCTTTTATCCTAAGTCATGTGGCAAGGCTCGCTAATGGGTCAATAGTGAATTTTAGGATTGCTATTAAATAGGTGGCGCTAGAGTTCAAATCCTTTTCCTCTCCCTTGTAGAAACGCACTAAAAATGTTGTCAAAGTAAAAGACCAGGAAATATCAAAAAACAAAGCAGCTTTATTTAAAATGGATCATACCAAAAAGAGACAAAAGCTGCAGCATCAAAAACGCAATAAAAATGCATGTAAAAAAAAGTGCAAAAAAGGCAATGAAAAACCACAAGTAACCTAATTTACCTAATAGATGCAGAAAATTTTCATCATTTAAAAGTCACCAAATACTCATCATGGGAACTTAGTCTAAAAGGGCTGTCCTATAACATTTCCACAGGATGGATGATAAATGTATGATTACTGGGGATAATACTCCTGTGATCGACCCAAAGTCCCCTTTGTAAATCGAGTGGTAGCGCACAGGGGACCACAGCACCATTGACTGTCTATAGGAGAGGTGGTCACACCTGCTCACTATCAATCCAGTTGCAGAGGGGATTTGGGCCTCTGTTCTTAAAATCAGTGGGGGTCTCAGCAGCCAAATTCACAGTAATCATTCATTTATCTTCTATCCTGTGGATAAGGGACAAATGTTATTTATAGGAAAACCCCTTTAGGATATCCCACCCTTTGTTTGTAGTTGCAGTCAGATTGTAAAGTTTGAGGAAGGTATCCCATTCTAAAAAAATATATATATTAGCAGTTTAGGCTTGTGGTATGTAAAGGAGATTTTATATTTATTTTTTTTTTTCTGGGACTTCCTTTATGTTATTCATGGGACAACCCTCTTATAGTCTCATAGTTAGAAGACTGAAGGAAGACACAACCCAACGAGTTCCACCTATAACTGAACACTTGGAGATGTTCATACTTTAATCCTTTAGACACATCGTATGAAGAGCAATCACTGGATAAGGACACTATGGACGGAAGAGTAGAAGGAACAAAGTGAAGAGGAAGACCAGCAACCCGATGGCTTGATACTATCAAAATAACAGAGGAGAAGACCCTGGTGGACCTATCTACAGTAGGCTTGACAAGATTGATCTTACTACAGAGCGTTTATCCATCAAGTCGCCATGGCTCGAGATGGAGTTAGTAATAAATACAACAGACAACGGCCATATTTTCTAGTTTCTGAATGGTTCCTCAACAGTAAAAAAGAAACACAAAACATAAAAAAACCTGCTATATAAGCAAGTATAAAAGACATTAATAACACAAGCCAACGAAATGATTCTCGCACCCCGAAGATACAATGGGAATATAGCCACAATATAAAATCTCCCAACCTGGAAAAGACATTTCACAAATAAATGGCTGATAGGAGACAACAAGCAAAGCCTTTATCTAATGATCTCCAATGACATGGAGAACGTTCATGCGTCTTTCATTCTATCAGATGAAAAATAACTTTGGGCGAGAGAACACCCAACGACGTCTTCAAGGTCACTTGACTGTATCTGCATAATTACCAAGGGCAATGTTCCTGCGAGGATGGTTATGGCCTGTACTCGAGCGTGTCCCTTATTACACTTTATTAGAACACTATGTTAGTACGACGCCACAAACACAATGTGACAATGAAGCTATAACATAATACGCGGCGCGCGAGAATCCTCGTCCGCCACAAAGAATTCACTTACATGAAAGGCACGTTTTATGTTTTTTTGTCTCATAATTGAAATGACATTTTACGGCTTATCAAATCTATGCACACATAGCTTACTATAACCAGCGCTAGGACAAATGTTCCAGGCTGATGTAAACATTTTCCCCAATAAAACCATAAAAAAAAACACTTTATGAAGCTCTTGTAATCTGTTGGCAAAGAGCTAAGATTTAGGGCTATCAGCGCGGCAATACAATGGCATTACAGCCATTTGTTAGCCGTATCAGCATATTCGCGTTTAAATTGCATATATCACATAAAAAGAGATATATAAGCCGGTTGTCAGTGACAGATTTGCCAACAAGACATCTGTTCCACAGACTTCAAACAATCAGACCGACAAAAAGTCAGGACAAAGTAGATGGAAAGGGGAATAGGGGCTACCTGTCCTAATGAGCCCCTCGGCTAACTAACAGACCTGGGGGCAGCCGGGGACAATGGATGGACAGGATTGTGTGTAAGCAGCGCACATCTCCATGGCAGTGCTAACACCTCATCACAACAATGCTGGCTCGTACGTAGCTATGTGCACGATATATACACTACATATACAAGGGGCAGAGAGGAAAGTTATCTCTCCCTATCCTCTTACTGGTGATAAAGGATTTTTATAGTTCTTTCATGTGCTGGCTATGACGGTATCCACCTGGACACCATCGTGCTGTTTTATGCTCATAGTTCAGTGGCTGCGTCTCCATTACAAAGTCTTCTTCTTTGTTCACTGTAGCTCACACTTTAGGCTAAGACTGACTATAGTCTATCTATCTATCTATCTATCTATCTATCTATCTATCTATCTATCTATCCCTCTATCTATCTATCTATCTATCTATCTATCTCTCTATCTATCTATCTATCTATCTAATCTGTTGTCTTCTATCGATCTACTGTCTTATATCTATCTGTCTTCTATCTATCTAATGTCTTATATCTATCTATCTATCATTTATCTATCTATCCATCTTTCTATCTATCTATCTACCTATCTATTATTCACATCTATCTATTATCTAATGTCTTCTATCTATCTATTGTCTTATATCAATTTATCTATCTATTGTCTTCTATCTAATGTCTTATATCTATCTATATATTGTCTTCTATCTATCTATCTATTGTCTTCTATCTATATATCTATCTATCTATTATCTATCTATCTAATGTTTTCTATCTATCTATATATCTATCTAATGTCTTCTATCTATCTAATGTTTTCTATCTATTTATATATCTATCTATCTAATGTCTTCTCTCTAATGTCTTTATCTATCTATCTAATGTCTTCTATCTATCTATCTACAGTACAGACCAAAAGTTTGGACACACCTCATTTAAAGATTTTTCTGTATTTTCATGACTATGAAAATTGTACGTTCACACTGAAGGCATCAAAACTATGAATTAACACATGTGGAATTATATACTTAACAAAAAAGTGTGAAACAACTGAAAATATGTCTTATATTCTAGGTTCTTCAAAGTAGCCACCTTTTGCTTTGATGACTGCTTTGCACACTCTTTGCATTCTCTTGATGAGCTTCAAGAGGTAGTCACCGGAAATGGTCTTCCAACAATCTTGAAGGAGTTCCCAGAGATGCTTAGCACTTGTTGGCCCTTTTGCCTTCACTCTGCGGCTCAGCTCACCCCAAACCATCTCGATAGGGTTCAGGTCTGGTGACTGTGGAGGCCAGGTCATCTGGCGTAGCACCCCATCACTCTCCTTCTTGGTCAAATAGCCCTTACACAGCCTGGAGGTGTGTTTGGGGTCATTCTCCTGTTGAAAAATAAATGATGGTCCAACTAAACGCAAACCGGATGGAATAGCATGCCGCTTCAAGATGCTGTGGTAGCCATGCTGGTTCAGTATGCCTTCAATTTTGAATAAATCCCCAACAGTGTCACCAGCAAAGCACCCCCACACCATCACACCTCCTCCTCCATGCTTCACGGTGGGAACCAGGCATGTAGACTCCATCCGTTCACCTTTTCTGCGTCGCACAAAGACACGGTGGTTGGAACCAAAGGTCTCAAATTTGGACTCATCAGACCAAAGCACAGATTTCCACTGGTCTAATGTCCATTCTTTGTGTTCTTTAGCCCAAAGAAGCCTCTTCTGCTTGTTGCCTGTCCTTAGCAGTGGTTTCCTAGCCGCTGTTTTACCATGAAGGCCTGCTGCACAAAGCCTCCTCTTAACAGTTGTTGTAGAGATGTGTCTGCTGCTAGAACGCTGTGTGGCATTGACCCGGTCTCTAATCTGAGCTGCTGTTAACCTGCGATTTCGGAGGCTGGTGACTCGGATAAACTTATCCTCAGAAGCAGAGGTGACTCTTGGTCTTCCTTTCCTGAGGCGGTCCTCATGTGAGCCAGTTTCTTTGTAGCGCTTGATGGTTTTTGCAACTGCACTTGGGGACACATTCAAAGTTTGCCCAATTTTTCAGACTGACTGACCTTCATTTCTTAAAGTAATGATGGCCACTCGTTTTCTTTACTTAGCTGCTTTTTTCTTGCCATAATACAAATTCTAACAGTCTATTCAGTAGGACTATCAGCTGTGTATCCACCTGACTTCTGCACAACACAATTGATGGTCCCATCCCCATTTATAAGGCAAGAAATCCCACTTATTAAACCTGACAGGGCACACCTGTGAAGTGAAAACCATTTCCGGTGACTACCTCTTGAAGCTCATCAAGAGAATGCCAAGAGTGTGCAAAGCAGTCATCAAAGCAAAAGGTGGCTACTTTGAAGAACCTAGAATATAAGACATATTTTCAGTTGTTTCACACTTTTTTGTTAAGTATATAATTCCACATGTGTTAATTCATAGTTTTGATGCCTTCAGTGTGAATGTACAATTTTCATAGTCATGAAAATACAGAAAAATCTTTAAATGAGAAGGTGTGTCCAAACTTTTGGTCTGTACTGTATCTATCTAATGTCTTCTATCTATCTAATGTTTTCTATCTATCTATCTAATGTCTTCTATCTATATATCTATGTATATATCTATCTATCTATCAATTTTTTTCCCAGCAGAGGTGATAACAAAAGGTTATGGCCCCATCACAATATGTTCCCTTTGTCATGGCTGATGAGCACACATGAATTGGCCAATTTGTGCACTAAGTCCCTTAATTTTATATTTCAGTAATTCTGGCCAAACTCATTTATTCATTATTTCTACAGCGCACATATCTTAGCGCACACAGTGTGCCACCGCTGCTGCATTCTTGTGTCTGTATTTACTGCAGTGGCAGCAGCTTTCACCTGTTGACATTTGCTCGTTCTGTTAGGACCTGCTGGTCAGTGTTTGCAGCATACATTTGGCAGTGGTGACTCCTCCTTAGTTGACTTAGCTCCTTTCACCATCAAGTCTAAGACTAAGTTCACAATAGCGCTTGCAAAATTTTCCCTTTCTACGTCCAGAAAAAACCTGACGACTTTTCCCGCGTATTGTCATCCATGTGCCATCCATGTGTCCAATTTTAACATCTATATGACATCCGATACTTACATGAACAATGTAATAAATAATAAAGGACAAATATAGTTTTTCCTATCTTCATAATTGTAATGTATCCATGAAAAACACGACATACGGATGGTAACCAATATGTGATCTGTTTTCTATGCATCCATTGACTTATATGGGGGAGTCTGATCCAGAATACGGATCACAGTAATGCAAGTTGCGATTCTTTACATGCAGACTTGTTGTTTTCCATATGCCATCAGCTTTGCACACTGACACTTCATATGTTCATCTAAACGAGTCCTAAGGATGTTTTAAATTAATGTTTAATCCTATCTGACCTTTAAATTTTTAGGCTTGTAGGTTAGGGTCCCATCATAAAAGGTCGCCTTGTCATAGTTGGTGGGCACACACAAATTGGCCACTTTGTGCTTTAAATATCTTATTTTATATACAGTATATACAGTATATCTAACGAATATTCATTCAGATCAAAGGGAATCTGTCATCAGGTTTTTGCTATGTAATCTCAGGGCAGCATGAGGTAGGAGCTGAGACACAGATTTCAGCAATGTGTCTATTATTAAGCTGTGTGCTGTTGTTTCAATACAATGAATGTTTTATCACCAAGAGATTATCACTGCCTGGACTACAGCTCACATGAACCCTGGTCCGACCATGCCTCCTCCTCTGATTAGCAGTTTTCTGTCAATAGAAAATGTACATAAAGTGTGTGGGTGGGGTTAGCTTTTTGAGCTCTGCTGTATTGTTACATCTAAAAACTCTGATTGTATCACAACTGCTGCACCCAGTAAACTAAGTGATATATCATCGGAATCAGGGTCTCTTTGCCTACATTATGCTGCTGTCAGATCGGGTAGCAAAAACCTGGTGACAGATTCCCTTTAAGGGGCACACCATATTTTTCCTATAATTTGTAACTTCTTATACTTCTTGCCACTTTGTAGAAGTAGTGAAGAAAGAAGGTGAGGGGGATTCTAGATTGTAACAGATTTACCATCACGGATTAGCACAAACTTAGCAGGGGTGTATTTCAATTTCTGGTGTTAGGTCCAAACAAAATTTGGCCAAAGTTTAAATGCATTTTGGCTCAAAAGAGTTTAACGCTGGAGTAAGAAAGTGTCAGAGTAAGGAACTCTCCCCCATAGTTTTGAGCATTCAGGACTTGCAGGAGAACCATCCATCCTCGAGTTTTGACATTACATTACCAGCGGAGGAACCTGACTACATAAGATTCTGGAAAGACAAGTCTCACAAGCCTTAGGCTTCTCTTATTTGATCAACCTCACACTACTTAAAACATAAAGATATTTCACCTGAAGATGAAATGTGTTACTGCTCCTCGCAGGAGCCTGTTCCACTCGTTTAACTAAACCATCAGCCACCATTGCCTCTCCGTGTACTGACAGACTGGAAGGGACCTGTCTGCATTGAAAGAATGTAACAATGTAATTAACAGACAAAATGACAAGCTTATAAGAGAGAATATGGAAACTGTCTCCTGCAACTAGTCTGTGATAAATCTGTTTTGGCAACAATAACAAAAAAAAAAGAAAAAGTGATAATCCCGGCTGAAGATAAGCTCCCTCATAAAGCCCAGAATGATGTATTCAGTGTACATGCCGCACAGTCTGTTATTTCGGTGCTAATTTTTAATGCGTGCAAAGAGGGGAAACAAAAAGACACATAGATAAAGAAGAAATATTTTCTCAATTAAAATGGGAATGTTCCGAAAAGTGAAGAAAAAGTTAAACAGGGATTTTATGTAAAGAAACTTCTTCAACTTTCTTAAAGACTTTATGGGGAAAATTACTATTGTTTCATATGCCAGTCTTAATGATAAGTCATCCCAAGTAAGTAAGATGTGGTAGATTTAGTAAGAGTTGAGTTGCACTCCTTTAAATAAATATGGCGCCCCTTACTCCAGCCCATGTCTTAAGACTGGCATATCAAAGTTAACACATTTTATAAATTTGGGTGGTCCAAGTGCCATAAACTGAAACCTACACCAGATATGATCTTGTGTAGATTCTCGCTAGAGTCTAAGCCTATTACTGGCGTACATTATAGTGAATATTTTAGATCTTACACAAGGCCTTACCCGCTCTATAGAAAAGTGGCATAAAATAGGGCATTCCAAAAAATTAGCGATTTTGTGAAAACTAAAATACACGCCTTTGTAATTTTTTTTTTAATTCTTTACTATTTTCATGATCTCTTTTAACAGATAATAAAATAAGGCATTGTTTCTGGAGGATAAAAGAACATACAAACCAAAATATTGCAAAAATTTTGCAAATTGCCTCTTGAGGGAGGATGAGGACTTGAATTCTATAGCTGTTGGAAGCAGCAATCCTACAAGTCACTCATCAACCCTTTAACGAGTTTTTCAATACGACTTAGGATAAAAGCCAAACCATAATCTCAGTTTGCAGACACGGTGTTTCAGGGTGTTGCCCCTTGTCAGTGCAAAGTATGAGAACTGATTTGGCTAGGTGATGAGAAACGTTACCCCCTAGACTTCAGTTCAGAGCCTCTCACCATGCCAAATCAGTTCTCATACTTTGCACTGATGAGGGGCAATACCCTGAAACACAGTGTCTGAACATTGAGATTCTGATTTGGTTTTTTTCCTAAGTCATATTGCACGACTCGATAAAGGGTCGATAGTGTATTGTAGGATTGCTGCTTTCAAGAGGTGGCGCTATAGAGTTCAGGTCCTCTTCCTCTCTGAAAAGGCAATTTGCATATTATATTTCCCAGAGGAGCATTGCACGGCAAATGGCATGCCACAGCCGGTATGTCACTCTCCACAAGGAGAAACGTTGCCCCTTAGGCTACAAACCAAAAGGCATACATGTACAGACTATGTGGCTGCTATAAAGCCCTTGAAGAAAAGGGTAAATTTTTCCATCTCATCCCCTTAATATACTAGTAGGTAAAACATGTGCAAGATTTTCCTATCTGGAGTAACTTCATTGCTAGTAACTACGGTGCCAGAACATGGCGCATCAATAAGGAAGAGGGATTAAACATCAGGCACTAGAGGTGTAGTTCCTTCCAACAGTCCAATAATGAACTCATCCCCCAAGGACGTGTATTGTATTTTAAGAAAATACTGGTGTAGCAATAGTTTTCCCTTTGACCCTCTAGTTTTTATTCTGCTTTCTGCTGAAATCTGACATAACATTTTAACAATTCAAAGTTATAAATTGTTAAATTATTTAGCGTTTTAATTTTTTACTACATTTTTTATGTAACTATTATATTACCTTAGTCCTATACCTAACCCTAGCTCTATTCCTAGTCCTAAAGCTAACCCTAGTCCTAGTTAAAGTTTGAAAATGTGTATAAAAATACAAAATTTATTTTCATTTTAGTGACCTGTTATTTTAAGAGGGGTCACTAAAATACACTTTTTTTTAAATTTAGAACAGCTAAAGGTCTCCATCCTCTCACAAAACTACAGGTGACAGGAAAGGCAGAGAACTGTGGGAGAGCACAGGGCATGATTCAATGCTGTCACTGCCTATACACAGCGCACCAGCAAGATGAGTTTGTCATAGTCTACAGTGCTCTGCATAGAAAGTGACCAAAAATACTAAATTCACTTTATTATACTAAGAGCTTTGATAAAAACCTATAGAGATTAACTTGAATATAACTTGGTATGCATCAAATGTGTAGGCACATGTTCACACTGGCCACTAAACAGACAAAACCTATGATAAAAAAAAAATGAGCAAATACCCTGCAGTAAATAAATAGCAAAAGTGTATGAAACATAGGGTACTTAGTTAACAGAAATTTGATTAAAAAAAACGAAAAGGTATCCCACCACGTCAAGGTGACCCTATTCAGGACGGTCCTAACCTCTAGTATTAAAACCTTACCACATGTGAAATGACGTAAATGTGAATAAGGGCTGAGCAGGACCAATACCCCGACTAATGGGCTTCCAGTAATGGGGAGCTATATAAACGTAATGTCCAGTTCATCACTTTAGGTTTTTGTTTCAGGTTTTTGCACTCTGTTGCAAATAACAGGGAGGACTCCCTTTTAAGTTGGACATTACATTTATATAGCTCCCCTTTGCTGGGTGTCCATTGGTCGGGGTATTGGTCCTGCTCGGCCCTTATTCACATTTATGTCATTGGACACATGGTAAGGTTTTAATATTAGAGGTTAGGACCGTCCCAAATAGGGTCACCTTGGCGTGGTGGGATGGCTTTTACGTTTTTTTGATCAAAATTATGTTAGCTAAGTACCCTATGTTATTTTCATGCACTATTGCAATTTATTTATTTACTGCAGGATATTTGCTCATTTCATTTTCATCTTAGGTTTTAAACTAAGAGCTTTGTCTGCCAGGCGAGCACTCACCGCTTTCCAAAGAGAAGCAACTCAGTGCAGTGAAGTCCAGGATCATTTGATAGTGGGGGTGGAGGCTGTGTTAAATTTTGCAGCCTCATGAAATTTTCCCAGGGCAAACATCCTGGTGGCCCCACCACACTATGCTACTACCAGGCACTAAATCATGCCACAATATTGTATCTCTGGAAAGAAGGTGAGCTCTTGAGCATAAGAATCGTGTATCAGACCAAAATGAACATGGGTCCCAGAGTAGTCACTGGGACCATACTGTTCATGTGCCTTTAGTAGTCAACTATCCTCTCTAAATTGAATTATTGATTTCTCCAGTTTTGGAGTGTGAGAGGAAACTAAAGAACCCGGTGGAAATCCACACTAACTTTAGAAGTGCAAACAAATTCCACACAGATGTTTGGATTCGAACCCGAGACTCCAGCAATGTAATGTACCAACCACTGACCCAAAAAGCTGGATTGGGAACAAGTTTAAAAATGGAGCCAAGAAATGTAGAAGGTTCTGTGAAATACTCATCCAACAACATAAATTCAATAATTCCTAATGCTCTTCTCCAGAAGTTTCCCAAAACATCTCCACCAAAAATATTGTCCAAAAATATTAACAATAATTAGTACTAACCTGCAGTTCCAGAGAGCTCCACACTTAAGGTTCGTTCAATAGTCTTGCTCTCAAATGGGGAACCCTTGGGGTCACTGGAAGACAGCGCATAATTATAAAAACAAGCTGAAATGGAGCTATTGTAGCCAAGACGAGAAGACACCCATCCCTTGCCAACAAATCTTGCCTTTACTTAATACTTACTTTGGTGACTCAGGTGTCAGAGGAAGTGACAGACTTGTTGACTTGGCTGTGAATAAGACAGAAAATAAATATGTTCAAGCATAGATGTAGATACTTCAATAAGGTTAGAACTGTTGTAGAAATGGTGTTTGTATTTTTGCATACAAAAATCAATATTTTCTCCAATTCTGGAATATTTATTCACAGTTATTATATTACATATTCCAAACTGATTCACTTACCTAAGGTATACACAAACCAGGGCCAGTTTTATGAAAAGTCAAGAATCAAATCAAACGCATAGGAAAAAAATAAAAGAAAAAAAGAACGTACAATCTGTATTCAGATGTTGATCTGCTGAGTTCAATGGCCCAAGGGCTAGCTACATAATTATGTGCAAATTAACACAGGCACTTTTGGAAAGTTCAAGTTATTCTTAGTTGTTTGCTAACTGAAGGGGCAAATATTAGTGGGGAGGCAAAATTCAAGTTATTTGTCGGTCACCACATTGAAAGGTGACTGTCCTCTAAAAAATAACTTAAATTTGTAGAAGTGGAAGGAGTTATGTTCTTGCATGTTGCTAACCTTTGTCTTATGTTGGCACTGTCATGGTTGGTCTCCGTTTAGAATCTCCACCTTTCGACATTCTCTATATTGTTCTACAAAAATTTAAATAGGAGACAATCTGGCTCCTATCAGATCAGTTAGTGTCAGGTTTAAAAATGTTCACAATATATGTATCCAAGGGAAAAGAGTATCTCCAGCCTAAACAAAGCAGGAATGGAAATACTTTAACAATTAGCCCAAAGCAGCAGCAGGAAATGTGTTGCAGCCTTATGGTGGTCATCAACCTATGGGTGGTCACAATATGCTGTGGGATTCCCCCACAATCTAAAGGTCCATTCAGACAAGCCAATAGAGGGTGAATAAGCCGGTGATCACCCAATGAATGAGCAAAATACTTGTTTGAAAGATGATCAGATAATTTATGCGGCCATAAAAATCACTTTTAGGGCAGGTGCACACGACCATTTTTCTCTTCATCCAAGAACGGTCTGATTATGCTGGTCATACTTTGATCAGAGTGGGATCAGTTTTTCTCAGAGGTGAAGAGAAAAAGACGTTTACCATCTTCTCCATAATGTCAATCTGTGAAATTTGAACTGCACTCGGATGTGTTATGTGCTTCGCAGAGGAACACAGCAAGACTGGCACCAAACCAGCAAAGGCGCAGCCACAGACACACTTGGCACAAGCTGCCCAGCTAGGCAAGCCCTTGACGGTCGGGAATACACTTCACCCAGCTCCCAGTAAATGTGAGGGGGGCTTTGGCAGAGCCCATCCCAGGTCCACTGTTGCCGGACAGAAGGCAACTGGTGACGCGGTCGGTGCTTAGTCAAGAACCAGATTAGTACCTCTGCAAGAACCCCAGAAAGTGAAACGAGAAGAGAAAATGAGAAAACCCCTGATAAGATAGCGAAACTTATGCTAGCACCACTCACCACCAAGCACATAGGAACTGCAATAAACAGCAAAGGACTGAGCAGGGAGCAGGTTTAAATATCCCACCTACAGATCAGGTGTTGATTATCTCCCAATCATCCCCAGACAGCTACTCCCTGCTAGCTTCAGCAGCAGACTGGACATAATCCCATCACTGCTTAGTGCCAGACACAACAGGGTCCTGCATTGCTTGGCACTGGGGAAGACAGCGTCCCATCTTCCCCAGGCAGAGAAATCAGTGAGAGTCACGGAGTCCCGCGTCCTCACACATCCCACAACACCAGAAAGCGAAGCTCCACAAGATTGGGACAGTTTCACTGCACGCGTAGTAGCTCCGTCTCCAGGGTCAGGACAATGGCGGCACTTGCGACCGAAAGCGGAGCACCGGACCCGCTCCATTCCCAAATGGGAGCACAGAAACACAATTCGTAACAGGATGTCGTCCGAGTGCGAGATGCTGTTTTCCACGGACCCATAGAACTGCTTTGTCGATACTGGTCTGACACTCGGATCAAAATCAGAGATGTCACCGATTTTTTTCCTTGGAACACTCAGTCCAAGGAAAAAATCGGACATGCACAGTGCCATAGAATAACATGAGTACGAAAACCATGGATAGCACTCATCCAATATAATCGGTCATGTGCACAAGCCCTTATAGGTAGCACATCGGCCCGTGTAAACGGGTGACGTGCTGCCAACAACATAATGCTGTATGGGGATATAATGATCAGTTTTTTGCTAAAAAAACAGGCCAATGAATGAGATCAATGTGTAAATAATCAATCAGCCATTTTAAACCCATCTAAAATTTCACAATGAGGATGTCTAGTGGCGAAATCCGCTGGTCAGAAATGGCCTATCATATCAAGATTCTGTGTTGGGCTCAGATCTTTCGAAGAAAAAAGGAAATCGGACATGCTAAATCTGAACATGTCCAATCCTTTATTCTCAATTAAAATAAGAGCGTGGAAACAAATGAGGATGCCAAGCTGTAGGCTAGTTGTAGATTTAGTAAATCATAATATTGCAGAACAGCGGAAGCATTAACCTTTTCTCTTAAAGAATTTGATGCCACGCAATGGATTTTGACATGGAAGAGTTGATCCAGTCACTTCTGCATACATTTTTGTATAGAAAAATGCGAAGTACTGTAGATTTATTACAATTTTATCATTATGATCGCACTACCCTGTCGCTCCTCTTCGGGAAAGACCCCCAGAAGAAGGTAAATAACAGGTGGCAAAGCTGTCAAATGCCAGCTTTTCGATTTGTAGACATCAGCTGGCCTGACATTACAATGTGTGCAGCCGAGGAGGGAAGCAGCTTGGTCGGGCCTTTGGCCAAATGAATTGTTAACAGGTGAATATCTAATTTTAGAAGAGTCAGAATACTTCACAACTAATTAAGTATTAAAACTGTTAGGCAATGATAGCTTTGGTTGGTGCTTGTGGAAATATGTGTTAAAGTATCAGCCTCAGCCTAGAAAACCCAATTGAAAGTCACCCCTAGCTGCACATAATGGATGCAGATATATTATGGGCTTAAATCGGTATTCCCATCTCCAAAATCCTATTTCAATGTGTAGTACATGTAATAATAATAATAATAATATTAGCAAATACCTTCATTTAGAAATATAGTATAGTTCTTCTGATTCGCTATGTCACTTACCCCATGTGCAGGCATCGCAGGTGCTTAGGTATCCATGGTTACTAAATAACTGTCACTATAGGAGTGGTCATAACCATGCATACCTAAGGTCCTGCAGTCCCTGCACATGGTGTAAGTGACATAGCGAATCAGAAGAACTATACTACATTTCTAATTGGAGGTATTTGCTAATATTATTATTACACCTACTACATATAGGATCTTGGAGATGGGAATACCCCTTTAAGCAAGTGAAGGAATCATTTGCAGTGTCTTGAAAAGTAGAAGTTTTCCTGAGTACAGTTAGAAGCTATCTGAAAGGGGAAGAAATCGTTTTTAGCACCTGAATAGGACACATTGGCTTATGTTAACATTGGGAGAAAAAAAAGCACAGATATGTCCTCCTTAACTTTTCCTCTAGGCTCAAAATGTCCTAAAATCAGTGTTATGGGATGACCAGCTTTGAAAGAAAAACATGTTTTTTTGATACTCTGTTGGATGTTTATGCTTTATGTAATATTGACTGTGATATAAAATGTTTTGCTAGCAAGTTGCGATATTGTTTGAATTGATATGATAAGATAAGGTATAGGTCGACACATCTGTTTTAGGGGCAAATTGTAATACCCTAATACATTTTCTGTTAAAACACTGGTAAATTCTCATCTGTTCAGTGAATAAAGTCTATGATTCATAATAATAATTGTGTTACTCCAATATAAAATTCTAGGTGGATAATATTCTTGAGAAAGGCTCACAGTTTGAAAAGCCAAAACGTGGCACGTACAGTTTTTTTTTCACTAGCCCAAGTCTCGGGTGCTGCCATTCTTTGCTGTATGGATAATATTCTAGCTATAGTTAGGGGATGTGCAGTTGTCCGGTATTGGCAGAAGAAAAATCTGCTGCAAATCTGCTGGAAAAACTTGATGTGTTGGTAAGGAAAACGCAGCATTAAATAGTCAAATAGTCAGTTTTTGACAAATTTTGATGCATTTTTTACTTGTTTTTTATATGGGTTTTTAATGCGTTTTTCCCATTCATTAGCATGGGTAAAATGTGTAGCAAAATGCTGAAATGCTATGTGCACACCTTTAGTATTTGCAGCATATACTGATGTGTTGGTCACAAAAATACAGTATAAAAGAGTTGCCTTTTGACACCTTTTTTAGATGCATTTTTGCTATTCATTAGTATGGGTGAAATCTGCGGCAAACATGCTTAAAGAATTGACAGATATAAACCTGCTGCAAATCTGCGAGGAAAAAAAAATCAAAGGGTGCATGAGACTTCAGAAATCTCATTCATTTTGTTGGGACTAGGAAACACTTCAGGTCTGGGGCAAATCTGCACAGAAAAAACGCGACAAAACCACAACGTGTGTACAGACCGAAAGGTAGAACTGAACCCCTGCACTGTGCAATTCAATACTACCTTAAAGGGAATCTGTCAGAAGGTTTTTGCTATGTAATCTGAAGACAGCAGGAGATAGAGTCTGAGACACAGAATTCAGGGATGTGTCACTTGTCAAAGTGTGTGCTGTAGTTTACTAACTGTGAAGGATTTATCACAAGTCCGGCAACGCCCCCTCCTGTGATAAGCAGCTCACTGTCTATGGACTTTGTATCCACAGAGTCTGGTGTGGGCGGGGTTAGCTGTGATGGGGGCGGGAATAGCTTTCTCAGCTCTACTTCTTATGAAATCTAAAAGCTCTGATTGTGTGAGAACGGCTGCACCCAGTAGTCTAAGTGATACATCGTTGGATTCAGCTTCTTTTTGCCGACATCAGTCAGCTCTTAGATAAGGTAGCAAAAACCTGCTGACAGATTCCCTTTAAGAAGAATGACATCTTAACCCTCAAATGAGAAGGAGACTTTAGTGACCATTCATGAGTTTAGATATAGAATGATTTATGAAGCGGGTTCTCATTGCTCTCTGGAGCTTCAGTGCTTCCAGTAGATTTCCACACTAACACTTTCAACATATTTCTCCCGACAAAAACCAGCATCATGAGTAGCGTCAGAAAAGTTCATGAACTAAGAGATGCATCCACTTTGCTTAGGGCATGAGTTCCATAAATATCATATTCTTCCCTCTCTATATGAATCATCAATAGAAGATTTTGGTGGAACTCCCCTTTAAGGAAATCTAGCAAACTTTTTGCTATCCTTTCAATGTTCACTCGGGTAAAAACAATATTTTCTGTTAATAAATTCAGATTCTGATTGGATGCTCCTGAAGAAGACTGACTTCATCTCACTATATTCTCGGCACTCATGGACAGGGAAGCCATCGGAGATATACTATGTGCTCTGAAGCTTCCGAGCTCTAGAATATACAGGAATGGTCAGACGGCATTTGTAATCACTTAGAATAGAAAGTATCTCGTTGTAATGGCTTCTCATTAAATGTGGACTAGGCGCTAAGTGTCTTCCTCGGACCGCTGTATCGAGACCTGCCACAAAGGGTTAAGCCTTACAAAATACTTAGCTTTTGTTCCGGCACAAAGATTACAAGTGGCACAAGCTGTTGAATAATAAACCGCCTCATATAGATTCTTTGCTTATCTCCTCGCCGCAATGAGGAATATATTATTTGATGCAAATCTCTCATGTCTTATATTGTGAATTTTTTTTTTCTTGCGATTTCTGACATTTTCGCACATTTTCCTGAGGATAAAGATTCACGAGATACTTTGCGCATTACGGTTTTCAAGGTATCACCGTTTTTTTTTAAAGAAGTGCTACTTTTATGGAGTTTCTCAAAAAATTATTAAATCTAAACACGTTCTTCAGGGTATAAATACATAAATAATCGTAGTAATAGGTTGGATCAGCATATATCGAGCCTCAATTATAACCCACCAGTGATTCGTAGCTAAGGACGTTAATTGTTTTGATAAATTGTCTAGTTATATTTTTGTGTTTTCCGGTATTTTTCATTAAGGTGTAGGTTTGTAATTAAAAGCTGCAAGAAAATCCTAGATAAATTGGAAGTCAAGGCCCCCGCCCCACCTTGGGTGGTTCCTGGCAAGGAGAATCAGAATTTTCCGTCGGGCGGCATCTCACACTTCCTTTGTATAGCACCAAATCCAGATGAATGACTCCACTTGGGTTTATATTACCAGGTCGATTTTAAGGAAAGTGGGGCCCCTGTGGGCTACAAGCAGAGTTGGACCCCTTCCACCTCTTGTTTGGGTAGCTAGTTTCATCATTAAAAAAATCCTAAAGTGGTTGTCCACTTATATGATATTGACGATCTACCCTTGTGATATGTTATTAATATCAGATTGATGGGGTCCAACACCCGGCGCCCCCACTGATGAGCTGTGAACAGACCAGCAGCTGCTACACACTGAGTGCCGTCCACTGCCGAGGCTTACAACTGCTGATCGGTGGGACCGCCAGGAGTTGGACTTCCACTGATCAGATACTGGTGAACTATCCTAATATGAGCGGACAACCCCTTTAATGTTTCTACCTGAAAACTGCAACACATTGCCATATAATACTCCAATGCAATACCCATATAACACTACTAAAACTACATATACTAATGAAATAACACTACCATAAGTGCCTACATAACACTTCCATACATTGCCTATACAGTGCTGGATACTGGTGGTCTAGGACACTGACTGTTCATGTTATGTTATCCAAAGAGGTTTAGGGAAGTGATGGTCTACAAAAAAAAACTTCTCATTTATGCAGGAGACTACATTTTACATTGCGTGTCCAGGATATCACCCCCTAAAAACAAGTCATTAAAAGCTTATTTAAGGGGTCACACAACTAAAAGTTTTTTTTTTTTTTTTTTACTTGATAAAGACGACCGGTACGGTGTTGAAAAGTGTTGTGAATAAATAACCTCATTCTCATTATCGTTTCTGAAGAAGTGATTTACTCCAGCAGTGCAGCCCACCTACATGGTCATCCAACTGGATACAACACAACTAAAAGTGGCACATAGACAGGCCGGTTTCAGACGATCATTGTATTTACAGAGTGCTCGCCCATAACATAGGTGGGTGTGCAGCTGCCTGCCATTACCTGAACTTTTGAAAATCTGCAAATTGGGCAAGAACCGTGCTGAACGCAGGTACGTGTGAAAAATGGCTCATGTATTTTGCTCGAACAGGATTAAACATAGCGTCAAGCGCAGAGGAGCATCAAAGGTCCAGGAAGTGAATATTGATATTCATAGTTTTATATATATATATATATACATATATATATTTATATATAGATATCTATATATATACACACACATATATATATATATATATATATATATATATACACAGTACAGACCAAAAGTTAGGACACACCTTCTCATTTAAAGATTTTTCTGTATTTTCCTGAAAATTGTACATTCACACTTAAGGCATCAAAACTATGAATTAACACATGTGGAATTATATACTTAACAAAAAAGTGTGAAACAACTGAAAATTTGTCTTATATTCTAGGTTCTTCAAAGTTGCCACCTTTTGCTTTGATGACTGCTTTGCACACTCTTGGCATTCTCTTGATGAGCTTCAAGAGGTTTGGACTTGTTTGGGCTAAAGAACACAAGGAATGGACATTAGACCAGTGGAAATATGTGCTTTGGTCTGGTGAGTCCAAATTTGAGATCTTTGGTTCCAACCACCGTGTCTTTGTGCGACGCAGAAAAGGTGAACGGATAGACTCTACATGCCTGGTTCCCACCGTGAAGCATGGAGGAGGAGGTGTGATGGTGTGGGGGTGCTTTGCTGGTGACACTGTTGGGGATTTATTCAAAACTGAAGGCATACTGAACCAGCATGGCTACCACAGCATCTTGCAGCAGCATGATATTCCATCCGGTTTGCGTTTAGTTGGACCATCATTTATTTTTCAACAGGAGAATGACCCCAAACACACCTCCAGTGATGGTATGCTACGCCAGATGACCTGGCCTCCACAGTCACCAGACCCAATCGAGATGGTTTGGGGTGAGCTGGACTGCAGAGTGAAGGCAAAAGGGCTAACAAGTGCTAAGCATCTCAGGGAACTCCTTCAAGATTGTTGGAAGACCATTTCCGGTGACTACCTCTTGAAGCTCATCAAGAGAATGCCAAGAGTGTGCAAAGCAGTCATCAAAGCAAAAGGTGGCTACTTTGAAGAACCTAGAATATAAGACATATTTTCAGTTGTTTCACACTTTTTTGTTAAGTATATAATTCCACATGTGTTAATTCATAGTTTTGATGCCTTCAGTGTGAATGTACAATTTTCATAGTCATGAAAATACAGAAAAATCTTTAAATGAGAAGGTGTCCAAACTTTTGGTCTGTACTGTACTTCCCTTTATAGTTTGCGAATATAATCCTGTGGATATACTGTATATACCTATATTACATTATCTATGGGTGAGCTGTGACCAATATTATTGGTATTTGCAGCAGATTATACTGCAAACTAATTACAATAGAAGTACAATAAAACCTGTAAACATTTCTAGTTATGGCTCATATAAAAGTGTATTTTGCTGATAGTTTCTCTTTAAGGAAATAGCTTATTGCTTTGTTTTTCATGTAGGAGTAAAGTGATGTGATTTATAGACAAGCAAGTGTACACTAGAGGAAAAAAATTCTAAAGCCCTTCTGGAATTACCATGTGGAAAATTACCCATTAAGCATGCTATTTAGCAATAAAAATGAAAGGGAGCCACAATGGATATTTCCTGAGTTACATAAGGAATAGTAATGCAGAAAAAGTAAGCCATCAGGCATGAAATAGACAAAAGTGCAGACATTTCATAGAAATGTGTCTCTAGGGCTCGCACTGCAGCTCTGACCGGGGGACCGGTGTGTGACAGGTACAGGGAGGATGGCAGGAGGGCACCGGAGCCGGGAATGATAAATGTGGACAGGAAAGAGCAGAAAGGAAGAAGAGGGGATAACTTGGGTTATTAGCATCTATATATCTATCTATCTATATTGAGCCTATATGCAAGTGAGCCTACTGGATATGTTATACCCAAGACTGCAAGTGATCTTACTGGATATGTTATACCTAAGACTGCAAGTGATCCTACTGGATATGTTATACCCAAGACTGCAAGTGATCCTACTGGATATGTTATACCCAAGACTGCAAGTGATCCTACTGGATATGTTATACCTAAGACTGCAAGTGATCCTACTGGATATCTTATACCTAAGACTGCAAGTGATCCTACTGGATATCTTATACCTAAGACTGCAAGTGATCCTACTGGATATCTTAGATCTAAGACTGCAAGTGATCTTACTGGATATCTTATACCTAAGACTGCAAGTGATCCTACTGGATATCTTATACCTAAGACTGCAAGTGATCCTACTGGATATCTTATACCTAAGACTGCAAGTGATCCTACTGGATATCTTATACCTAAGACTGCAAGTGATCCTACTGGATATCTTATACCTGAGATTGCAAGTGATCCTACTGATTATTTTAAACAAGTTTTCCAATTTCATAAAGTGATGGCATATTTCTTAGATATGACATGACTTTATGATTAATGAGGGTCTGACATTTGGGGCCTCCACCAATCCTAAAAATAAAAAGCACACTGCACTGATTTATTAGCTTTTTTTCCCTATACAAAGACCCACAGCCATTAGAGGGTGCAGGAAATTTCATTGCTGTTCCCTTTCCAGTCAAGTAGTTGGCAGCACAGATGTACAGGGAAAATCTGGAAAGAGTTGCAGGGCTTTACCAGTACTATATCCACCCTTAAACACATCTTGATCGGAGGAGGCCTCAGGGTTAGGACACCAGCCAATCATAAAGTGATGATACATCCTAGCAATATGCCATTAATTTATAAGATCCATTTGATGTAAATACTTTTATGCCCCAAAATGACAAAAGTATTATAGGAGTGATACCTTTATAGGCTAACCAGAAGAATTAAGTTTTCAAGCTGTCAGAGCACCGCAGCTCCTTCTTCAGGCACTTTACAAATCAAGAAGGAGCCTCTGTGCTCTGAAAGCTTGCAAATATAATTTGTCTGGTTAGCCTATAAAGGTATCACTCCTAGAATACTTTTGTCATTTTTGGGGCATAAAAGTATTTACATCAATTTTTCTGGCTAACACGGTACAACAATATAAGATTCCTTTAAAATCCCTTTAATTCAAATAGGTACGGCTGTGCAAAAACAGGGCAGTGTAAAGGTATAAATGGCTATTTCCATCAGGACAACCCCTCTTCCTATGCCATAATACAGTATATAAAATTCATAGAAAAGACCATATATGAGACAGATCAAAGAAAAGACCATATATGAGACAGAGCAAAGGAACGCTGCAGACAGAAGACCCAGTGCAACAATGTATTACATTCATTATTAGAAGTATCCTGTGCTGATAAAACATCTTCTATTGTAGACTACAAAGGATTGAAATGTTGCATTCATATGAGCAAGGCAAGCTCAGGACCGTCCTTTCATACAGCATGCAGACCCAGCCCAATGAGTAAAGACGGCATTAAATTTACCACGTAGTGCGCCACATCTATGAGTCCCCGATCTACCTTGAAAATGATGTGGCTGAGGATGCAAGCAGGGCTTCTTTTTGGTGCATTTGTCAAGTCTGTTGTTCGTCCTGCTCTCTGTTGATTTGGTCTGAGGAGAGTCATCATTTGCAGTCAGGTACTTAAGGAGCTCAGAGCAGGGGCGCCTTTGTGGCTTCTGCGGTTGACAAATGTTTCTGGGTTTATTACTCCAATAGTTCTCGCTCTTCACAGACGGAAAAAAATAAATAAAAAATAGGCAAAATAAAATTAGTAAGCTGAGTCCTCAGTGAAAAAAAAATTACAAGTCATCCTATCTGCTCTTTTATTAATTTTGTGAAGTGTTCACAATAAGTGTAGCCGCTCTATGATCTGTGAATAATTGTTTGCAGAACAAGGAAAGAAAATTGCATTTAAAATTCCCCGATGCCACTTATGCAAAGTTTTATTTCATTTCTCCGTTTTATCCTCGGAAACGTAGAGACAAGTTGTTTTTACAGGCTCCTTGTAATAAAGGATGGGATTAAAAACACTTAAAGTTTATTTGTTGCTAGATGCTACAGTCTAGCACTGCCCGGCTCTCCTAAGTGTCCTTATTATAATGCTCGGCTTTTGGCTAATATGGACAGTAAGGAAAGATTATTTAAGGCCAAATATAAAGCAGCTATAACGTTCCTGATCTAATTGAATCCTTTTGTTTAATCCGCTTCAACTCTTATTTCTATGTGATAGAAAAATGGTCAGATCGAAAATAAAAGAATGTGATGCAAAAATATACAACAAATGATGCCACAAGGGGGTTAACATTTTCAGCCTCTAACTAAAGGAAATGCGCTATCAGAAAATGACCTACTGTTTAAATCAGGTTTTCATGTGAAATACAATTTTAAAAAATGTTGGAATTTTTTTTTCTTATATTATTATTTGTATTAAAAAAAAATAGAAATCGTGCAATTTTCACAATGTCCACTAGGGCTATACTAGACTTATGAATCATGTTCTCTTAGGAAATCCACATGTACATATACATTAGCAGCAATTGACTCTTAAACCCTGTCTTTTGCATTGAAGCATCTAATGAGCGTGTGCAAAGGACATTGTGTAGGGAGGGGGAGCAGGGTCAGCTGTGATATCACCTATTGAAAGGTTGATATTTATCAGCTGTGTATACAGATAGTACCAGTCATTGTAATCCTGTCCATCAACCATGTTAGTAATCTGTGGTCGCTGGATGGGAGCCCTAAGTACGGGTCTTCTTTTGATTACCTGGCCTGGCGCAACGTCATTGTTGCGGCATGATCCGCATGTAACGACGTGCCAAGTCGGCTAATCAAAAAAACAGCAGCGGATGACAGGAGATAAGAGGTGATTCTTAGGGCTTCTACCTCTGATAATAATGTGACTGCTGAAAAGTCTTATGTAAGAATAGAATGTGTGGGTGTTCTGATGGCTCTGACAATGAGCCTGCGGAAAAGTCTTATGTAAGAACAGATTGCGTTTTATTAAGGTTCTGTCTGTAATAATAATGAGACTGCTGAAATGTCCTATGTAAGAATTTAATGTGTGAGTGTTCTTATGGCTCTGTCTATAATGATAATGAGCCTGCTGAAAAGTCTTATATAAGAATTTAATGTGTGAGTGTTCTTATGGCTCTGTCTGTAATGATAATGAGCCAGCTGAAAAGTCTTATATAAGAACAGAATGTGTGAGTGTTCTTAGAGCTCCCAGCCAGGAGCCACTAATTACGGATAGTCCTGATAGACCGGGTCCTGCAAATCGTTGCACTCCACCTCTAATAATGAAATAATGTCACTGAAATCACTATGAAATGACACACTGACAATGATGTGACTCAGCAGGAAAATACAGAATATGGTCTAATTCAAGTTTAGCTTTCACCACTTATTATTCCATTACTTTTTAGATGGATGAAAAGGAAGACATTTGTACCTTGACGGGCGCAGGGCTTGTCCTGATCCTCTGATTAGGGCTCGCATGGTTGTGTGCACTGAGTCCAATGCATTCATTATAAATCAGCTGAGTGTTAGATGGAGCCAGTAAGAGCTTTTTAAGCTGGAAACATAAGACGAGAAGGAGCACGGTTACAAGACAATGAAGAATTCCAATTAGGTCTCTTCAATTTTAAAACATTAATTCCAATTAGTCATGAGGAGTAAATATTTACTTGTGCAAAAAATAAATAATGCAGTCAACACAATTAGAAAAGACTTATGCAAAATAACCTAAAAAGCTAAAAGCTAAAGTAATACAAATACATTTATATAAAAAAAAATAATAATAAAAAAAACAAAACAGCGAAAGCCTGAGCATCTTTTGATTAGTTAATTGTGAGATCCGACAGCACTTGACCATTTATGTCCACACAGCATGCTGGGAATTATAGATTAATTAACAGAACTACAGTATATTGTACAACTCGTACCAACTGCCTTGCCCCATTGTATATGGTATACACATTGGGCTTCTGACTTTGCTGATCATAGAAGCCAATCAGGGTTCAGCTTTCATTTTTTTAAACAGCTCTGGAAAATGAAAGCTGTAATGTGATTGGTTTCTATGGACAACAAAGGCAGTTATATACAGACAATAGGCGTATGTTATTAATTCCAAAAAAATAAACATGCAAATTTTGGTCTTTCATTTCAGGCACACAGCTGTAAGTGATGTACAAATCTGTAATAAGCAACCACAGCCTGGTATAGGCCCATACTGTACCAGATCTGTATTGTGGCACCCATAGACTGGTATAGGCCCATACTGTACCAGATCTATATTGTTACACCCATAGACTGGTATAGGCCCATACTGTACCAGATCTATATTGTGGCACCCATAGCCTGGTAAAGGCCCATACTGTACCAGATCTGTATTGTGGCACCCATAGCCTGGTATAGGCCCATACTGTACCAGATCTATATTGTTACACCCATAGAGTGGTATAGGCCCATACTGTACCAGATCTATATTGTTACACCCATAGAGTGGTATAGGCCCATACTGTACCGGATCTGTATTGTGGCACCCATAGCCTGGTATAGGCCCATACTGTACCAGATCTATATTGTTACACCCATAGACTGGTATAGGCCCATACTGTACCAGATCTATATTGTTACACCCATAGAGTGGTATAGGCCCATACTGTACCAGATCTATATTGTTACACCCATAGAGTGGTATAGGCCCATACTGTACCGGGTCTGTATTGTTACACCCATAGACTGGTATAGGCCCATACTGTACCGGGTCTGTATTGTTGCACCCATAGACTGGTATAGGCCCTTACTGTGCCAGATCTATATTGTGGCACCCATAGACTGGTATAGGCCCTTACTGTACCAGATCTGTATTGTTACACCCATAGCATGGTATAGGCCCATACTGTACCAGATCCGTATTGTGGCACCCATAGACTGGTATAGGCCCATACTGTACCAGATCCGTATTGTGGCACCCATAGCCCGGTATAGGCCCATACTGTACCAGATCTGTATTGTTACACCCATAGCCCGGTATAGGCCCATTCTGTAATGGGTCTGTATTGTGACACCCATAGACTGGTATAGGCCCTTACTGTACCAGATCTGTATTGTGGCACTCATAGTCTGGTATAGGCCCATACTGTACCAGATCCGTATTGTGGCACCCATAGACTGGTATAGGCCCATACTGTACCAGATCCGTATTGTGGCACTCATAGTCTGGTATAGGCCCATACTGTACCGGGTCTGTATTGTGGCACCCATAGACTGGTATAGGCCCTTACTGTACCAGATCTGTATTGTGGCACTCATAGTCTGGTATAGGCCCATACTGTACCAGATCAGTATTGTGGCAACCATAGACTGGTATAGGCCCATACTGTACCAGATCTGTATTGTGGCACCCATAGACTGGTAAAGGCCCATACTGTACCAGATCTGTATTGTGGCACTCATAGTCTGGTATAGGCCCATACTGTACCGGGTCTGTATTGTGGCACCCATAGACTGGTATAGGCCCATACTGTACCAGATCTGTATTGTGGCACTCATAGTCTGGTATAGGCCCATACTGTACCAGATCTGTATTGTGGCACCCATAGACTGCTATAGGCCCATACTGTACCAGATCTGTATTGTGGCACTTATAGTCTGGTATAGGCCCATACTGTACCAGATCTGTATTGTGGCACCCATAGACTGGTATAGGCCCATACTGTACAAGATCTGTATTGAGGCACCCATAGACTGGTAAAGGCCCATACTGTACCAGATCTGTATTGTGGCACTCATAGCCTGGTATAGGCCCATACTGTTCCGGGTCTCTATTGTGGCACCCATAGACTAGTATAGGCCCATACTGTACCAGATCTGTATTGTGGCACCCATAGACTGGTATAGGCTCATACTGTACCAGATCTGTATTGTGGCACCCATAGACTGGTATAGGCCCATACTGTACCAGATCTGTATTGTGGCACCCATAGACTGGTAAAGGCCCATACTGTACCAGATCTGTATTGTGGCACTCATAGTCTGGTATAGGCCCATACTGTACCGGGTCTGTATTGTGGCACCCATAGATTGGTATAGGCCCATACTGTACCAGATCTGTATTGTGGCACTCACAGTCTGGTATAGGCCCATACTGTACCAGATCTGTATTGTGGCACCCATAGACTGGTATAGGCCCATACTGTACCAGATCTGTATTGTGGCACCCATAGACTGGTATAGGCCCATACTGTACCGGGTCAGTATTGTGGCACCCATAGACTGGTATAGGCCCATACTGTACCAGATCTGTATTGTGGCACCCATAGACTGTTATAGGCCCATACTGTACCGGGTCTGTATTGTTGCACCCATAGACTGGTATAGGCCCTTACTGTGCCAGATCTATATTGTGGCACCCATAGACTGGTATAGGCCCTTACTGTACCAGATCTGTATTGTTACACCCATAGCATGGTATAGGCCCATACTGTACCAGATCCGTATTGTGGCACCCATAGACTGGTATAGGCCCATACTGTACCAGATCCGTATTGTGGCACCCATAGCCCGGTATAGGCCCATACTGTACCAGATCTGTATTGTTACACCCATAGCCAGGTATAGGCCCATTCTGTAATGGGTCTGTATTGTGACACCCATAGACTGGTATAGGCCCTTACTGTACCAGATCTGTATTGTGGAACTCATAGTCTGGTATAGGCCCATACTGTATCAGATCCGTATTGTGGCACCCATAGACTGGTATAGGCCCATACTGTACCAGATCCGTATTGTGGCACTCATAGTCTGGTATAGGCCCATACTGTACCGGGTCTGTATTGTGGCACCCATAGACTGGTATAGGCCCTTACTGTACCAGATCTGTATTGTGGCACTCATAGTATGGTATAGGCCCATACTGTACCAGATCACTATTGTGGCAACCATAGACTGGTATAGGCCCATACTGTACCAGATCTGTATTGTGGCACCCATAGACTGGTAAAGGCCCATACTGTACCAGATCTGTATTGTGGCACTCATAGTCTGGTATAGGCCCATACTGTACCGGGTCTGTATTGTGGCACCCATAGACTGGTATAGGCCCATACTGTACCAGATCTGTATTGTGGCACTCATAGTCTGGTATAGGCCCATACTGTACCAGATCTGTATTGTGGCACCCATAGACTGCTATAGGCCCATACTGTACCAGATCTTTATTGTGGCACTCATAGTCTGGTATAGGCCCATACTGTACCAGATCTGTATTGTGGCACCCATAGACTGGTATAGGCCCATACTGTACAAGATCTGTATTGTGGCACCCATAGACTGGTAAAGGCCCATACTGTACCAGATCTGTATTGTGGCACTCATAGTCTGGTATAGGCCCATACTGTTCCGGGTCTGTATTGTGGCACCCATAGACTGGTATAGGCCCATACTGTACCAGATCTGTATTGTGGCACCCATAGACTGGTATAGGCCCATCCTGTACCAGATCTGTATTGTGGCACTCATAGTCTGGTATAGGCCCATACTGTACCAGATCTGTATTGTGGCACCCATAGACTGGTATAGGCCCATACTGTACCAGATCTGTATTGTGGCACCCATAGACTGGTAAAGGCCCATACTGTACCAGATCTGTATTGTGGCACTCATAGTCTGGTATAGGCCCATACTGTACCGGGTCTGTATTGTGGCACCCATAGATTGGTATAGGCCCATACTGTACCAGATCTGTATTGTGGCACTCACAGTCTGGTATAGGCCCATACTGTACCAGATCTGTATTGTGGCACCCATAGTCTGGTATAGGCCCATACTGTACCAGATCTGTATTGTGGCACCCATAGACTGGTAGAGGCCCATACTGTACCGGGTCATTATTGTGGCACCCATAGACTGGTATAGGCCCATACTGTACCAGATCTGTATTGTGGCACCCATAGACTGTTATAGGCCCCTACTGTACTGGGTCTGCATTGTGGAACCCATAGACTGTTATAGGCCCATACTGTACCAGATCTGTATTGTTACACCCATAGCCTGGTATAGGCCCATACTGTACCAGATCTGTATTGTTACACCCATAGCCTGGTAGAGGCCCATACTGTACCAGATCTGTATTGTTACACCAATAGCCCGGTATAGGCCCATACTGTACCAGATCTGTATTGTTACACCCATAGCCCGGTATAGGCCCATACTGTACCAGATCTGTATTGTTACACCCATAGCCAGGTATAGGCCCATACTGTACCAGATTTGTATTGTTACACCCATAGCCAGGTATAGGCCCATTCTGTACCAGATCTGTATTGTTACACCTATAGCCTGGTATAGGCCCATACTGTACCAGATCTGTATTGTTAGCCAGCCATCTTGCAGCAGCTCACATCATGCAGCTCCATCTCTCCTGAATATACAATATTGACACCTGCCTCCTGATGAACCAAATACAATGGGGAAACGCATCGAGGCGTTATTATGATACAAGATGTTAAAATGTTTATCTATATTTCCTATATATTCTTATAATAGGAGCAATTTTGTATTAGACTAGGCAGTCACCTTTACCTATGTGCTTAGATAACCTTGTAGGGCACAATAGGGATAGATAGGGACAGCCACCGCTGAGTGGGGGAGCCAATCACGCATTTTCAGGGTGCCAACCCCCGCGTCAGGCAGGATCAGAATAGTGGCTTATCAGGGCTATTTAAGGCCATTATACTCCTTAGGGAGTTGTGTTGTCGTTTATATAGGTAGCACATCTTTTTAATACACGGGATCTAGGTGTATTTTTTAATAATATAAAAAATATTGTTTTAGAGGAATTACAGTATATGTTCACGTTACAACAATTTCTTCTGGCACATTGTATATGCTTTCTGTATTGTTAGACCCATAGACTGGTATAGCCCCAAACTGTGCTGGATCTGTAATGTGGTACCCATAGCCTGGTATAGGCCCAAACTGTGCTGGATCTGTAATGTGGCATCCGTAGACTGGTATAGGCCCTAACTGTGCTGGGTCTGTAATGTGGCACCCGTAGACTGGTATAGGCCCATACTGTACCAGATTTGTACTGTGAAACCCATAGCCCGGTATAGGTCTATACTGTACCGGATTTGTCTGTAATGTGGCACCCATAGACTGTTATAGACCCATACTGTACTGGATCTGTCTGTAATGTGGCACCCGTAGACTGGTATAGACCATACTGTACTGGATCTGTCTGTAATGTGGCACCCATAGCCTGGTATAGACTCATACTGTACTGGATCTGTAATAATGCACCGGTAGACTGTTATAGACCCATACTGTACTGGACCTGTAATGTGGCACCCATAGACTGGTATAGGCCCATACTGTACTGGATCTGTAATAAGGCACTGGTAGACTGTTAGAGACCCATACTGTACCGTGTCTGTATTGTGGCACCCATAGACTGGTATAGGCCCATACTGTATGAGATCTGTATTGTGGCACCCATAGACTGGTATAGGCCCATACTGTATGAGATCTGTATTGTGGCACCCATAGACTGGTATAGGCCCATACTGTACTGGATCTGTAATAAGGCACTGGTAGACTGGTATAGGCCCATACTGTACCATGTCTGTATTGTGGCACCCATAGACTGGTATAGACCATACTGTACCGGGTCTGTATTGTGGCACCCATAGACTGGTATAGACCATATTGTACCGGGTCTGTATTGTGGCACCCATAGACTGGCATAGGCCCATACTGTACTGGATCTGTAATAAGGCACTGGTAGACTGGTATAGGCCCATACTGTACCGGGTCTGTATTGTGGAACCCATAGACTGGTATAGACCATACTGTACCCGATCTGTATTGTGGCACCCATAGACTGGTATAGACCTTACTGTACCGGGTCTGTATTGTGGCACCCATAGACTGGTATAGACCTTACTGTACTGGGTCTGTATTGTGGCACCCATAGACTGGTATAGACCATACTGTACCGGGTCTGTATTGTGGCACCCATAGACTGGTATAGGCCTTACTGTACTGGGTCTGTATTGTGGCACCCATAGACTGGTATAGACCATACTGTACCGGGTCTGTATTGTGGCACCCATAGACTGGTATAGGCCTTACTGTACTGGGTCTGTATTGTGGCACCCATAGACTGGTATAGACCATACTGTACCGGGTCTGTATTGTGGCACCCATAGACTGGTATAGGCCTTACTGTACTGGGTCTGTATTGTGGCACCCATAGACTGGTATAGGCACATGATATATTTCTATGTACTCGAGGCACACCAAGGTTTTCTCATGGCTCCATGGCATGCTGCTCTCTTATACTTTCCTATATGCATATATTGTACACATGAAATTACACTTTTAGCAAAACAATGTGCTGTTTTTTTTCGGGGACACCAGTGGAGCCGCCTCCCCCAGGACCCTACGATCCTGAGATCCACTTTGTTACAGTCATTGGTGAAGGTCCCAGAGGAGGAAACTCCACTATTGTCCTAGAAAGGATGGGGAACGTTACAGTTTTTCCATAGGTAGAAACCCCTTTTAAAGTGATAATTGTATAAAGATTAAATGACTACACCTTTAAATACATAATGGATCTCGGGCTGTAAATTGAGAACAATTGACTTGGAGATCTATAGGAACTTACTTGTCTTTTTAGATAATTCTTTAATATCTTCTCAGTGCTTTTTTTTCTTCTTACAACGATATTATTTCTTAGGGTTACCATATTCTTAGGTAGTTCACACATTTTTAAGGCCAGAAGAGTGTTCTTTTGGCCTCCGTTGGATAGCTGAGCTGGTAAGCGTTTGTATATCCTATTTCTGAGGTATGTAATAGTGCTGTCTGCTGCAATACCCCTCAGAGGAACACAGCAAAAAAGCTTACTAAGCGCTATACTTTTTTTTTCAACATAAGAACCCATGTGTAGGTGTAGTCGTGACATCACTACTGTAACCTGTCAACAAAGAATGGAGTAGCAGCAGAGATGTAGCCCTGGACCTGGGGAGAGTAACACCTGACTTTATTATTTTAACCTAGCCAAAGCCAATGGGGAGGGAAAAGTGCAGCCCAGCAACATTGTTTAAAATAAGTCTATCGTAGTCTAAATACCCCATCCTGCGTCAGCAGATATCTGGCTGAGGTTCCTTCTGTGATGTTTTACATTATAGCTCGGCTTATTCATATAGGCTGCTATGTATAAGCACAAGCCCACCACAAGCCTCACCTGGCAATATGTGCATGGATAGCTACTGTTCATTACAATACAGACAGATGGATTACAATCTATAGGCCCCCAAACCTGGTGACCAACTAATATATATGGGAAACTTCCAAATCTAACCCATCTGAGGGTCAGGAAAGAGATGGAGAGGGCATGATCTGGGAGCTTAGACAGAAGTGTCTGGTGGCAGCTAACATCTCTATTCCTAGTGAAAACACTTGGGGAACTGAGAGGAATAGCTGGTGGCCAAACCAGCATTGGTCCAGCTGTTAAGGTGTATGGCCACCTTAAGGAGGCCTTGTGACTTGCAATAATTATGTTTATCTTTTTATCTGATCTAAGTGCTGTAGTTCAGAATCTAGCAATGTTTTTTGTTTGTTCCTGAGCCTCTCCATTCCTGAGATATGACAACCTCTTCCCTGTAGGTGAATCTAATCTTGCAAGCCAATGGGGCATGGTCTTCAAATCTTCTTTGACTATGCTTTTCTTTTTATCTGACCTAAATGATGTTGTCCTGAGCCTGGCAATGTGTTTCTGTTTGTTCCTGAGCCTCTCCATTCTTGAGATATGGTCACCACTTTCCTGTACGTGAAGCTCATCTTGCTAGTCAATGGGGAATGGTCTTCAAATCTTCTTTGATTATGCTTTTCTTTTTATCTGATCTAAATGATGTTATCTTGAATCTGGCAATGTTTTTTGGTTTGTTCCTGATCCTCTCCGTTCCTGAGATATGGCCATCTTTTCCCTGTATGTGAATCTAGTCTTGCTAGCCAATGGGGCATGGTCTTCAAATTTTCTTTGAGGGCATCTTATAAAGAATCACACTCTCACTTCACTTTCCTTTGCTAACAAAACTGGATTTATATAAAGGAAAGATGGAGCCATATCTCAGGAATGAAAATACAAAAAAAAAAAAAGAGAACAGTGGCATTTTGACCAGACAAAGCAATTACATACTATAGCCAATTCCTCTCTAAAAAAAGCTTGGTGAGAAGACTTCCCAGATATCTGCTTAAATGCAAACCAAGATTCCTATCATCTTCTTCGTATTACATAATAGCGTAGAACTGAATAAGAAGATTTGCCACTGACCTCATTTACTAACACCTTCCCATCACATTGCTTTGAAGCACCTCCTTTGGCCAAGTACGGACAATTCCATTACAGTGACTAAAATAATTTGAGGTTACACGCAAGTGTCATCTGGTCAATAAAGCCAGGAGAAGAGCACTCTTGCCTTGAAAGTGGCGAAATGGATGATATTGATTATGGGTCCCAGATAACATTACAAATCAATGTTAGAAGTTAAAAATAAACCTCCCTAAATAAAAAGCATCCATGCACTTCCCAACTCAAAGACCACTCCACTATTTAAGCATTTCATGTGCAATCTTATTACAGCTACGTCAATCTTTTTTTTTTTTTTTTTTAGACCTAAAATTAAAGTCCAAACCTTATTTTGACTACATCATACCCATGCAGGGGGTAGCCAGAAGCACATCCAATTCCTGTTAAACAGTAGGAAGGGTTCTTACTAGTGACGGCTCTTCTGCCTCCTGTGTTGGAGGGGTGCCGTCAGGCATAGATGAAAGGCTGGGATCATGTTCACTGGTCACATCTCCATCTGTCAGTGCATCAAATGAAGGCAATCCATCCTCATCCACTGGGAGACTGTCCAGTGTCTCAGTAAGAACTGCTAGCAGGTTTTCTTCATTCTCCTCTTCTATTTTCTGCAAGAGCAATAATTGAAAGTGTCAATAATATAATATACTGCCATCATTTCACCAGTAGTCACCCTACACCAAGTACATACATTCAATGTCACTGGTTTATAATTAGATGTCACTGGCTTATCATTAGCTGTTGTTAACTGGCGCCTTTATGGCCTTGATGTAGGATTTACTATGGGGTTCCTGAAGTATGGTGTCACAGCAAAGCCCATCAGCGGCAACACGCACATACGTTAGCCAAGATGACGAGTAAACTTCAATGATCTTTCTACCAGTGTCAGAGGTCAATGGAAAAATAGATTGGACAGGTTGGATTTCCTGTCCAATTTTATTGTTTCCCCTGAGATAACTGCCTGGAAGAAGCTTATCTCCCTTTACCCCATGAAAGCAAATTAACAAAACATCTTTTAGGACTATGGACAACTATAGGCATAATAGTGTGCACTACAAGTCCTGTATCTACAGTTTCAACCATATAATCCATATCGTAATGTAGGAAACCATAATGGCAGATTGGTCAATAGGATGTAATGTGAGCACTGTTGTATCTTGAACATCCTTCCACTAAGGTGTCTTGAAATGTAATAAGCTTTTAAATTCTACCATTACCAGTCACTATGTATACGTGAAAAATCTTTTATTGCAATTGTGGCACCCCAGGGGTCTGGTTTCCACAGTAACAAGCAATGTTATGTCTGAGAGCAGGTGGGAGGTCTCTTGGCCAGGGATCCTGTGCATGCCACATCTCCTGCCCAGTCTTGGGAGGGGAAGACCTTCCGCTATATAAACCCGGGGCTGAAGCAGGGTTAGTCAGTCAAGGAGAGTAGAGACAAGAAACAGTCACAGGAAGAAACAGCAGAAGCTCAGTGGGAGCAATACTACTACAAGTCAGGGGCTGGCAGCTGCAGAGCTCGCCCTGACTGAGAAGCTCTCTTACCGGACCCGGCGTCCGAGGCTGTGGGGACTAACTCTTACCCAGCAGCAGAAGCCGACCGGCAGGGGATTTCAGGTCCTCAGGCCCAGAAACCCGAAGGCACGGTCACGCGCGTGGGACCAGCGCCGCCATCGTGGAGCGGAAGCCATTAGAAGGCCCCGAGTCACCGGCCATACGGGTGAGCACCACACGGTACACTCAGGGACGTGGGCTACTTATATCCGCTTCTAGCAAGGTAGCCAGAAGAGTACAGTCAGTTTGGGAGGCCTACAACTCCGCCTGGCCAGGGGAGATCCCATCTGCTCAAGGACTGACCAGGCCCCGTTCGCTAGCAAGTACTCCGGGAGGGTCTATCGTTGTTACCAGTAAAGACCCTGAATTACACCGCACCGTCTCTGAGTGGTTCCTGCTACCCTCATCTTCCACGTCGGCTGCCCTGAGGCCATACCCCTCCCGTTGGGGGTTATACTATCACGCTGCACAATTCTACACTGGCCTCAGCGGTCTGCCCTGCAGCGGCAGCTCCATAGCTGCAAATCAACGGGTGGCGTAGTCGACACTCAAATAACATCTATCAAGACTGCCACACACTGAGTTGACTCCCTGGGCACGGACCGGGTCCCCGCCACTCGGAGACTACAACCCTCATCTGATCCGGTTCCGGGTAAGCCCCCGTGCGCGAGACGCTGCGCGACACAGCAGGCCCAGGGGCGCGTCAATTTTGGCGTAGTCGGCAGGATTTCGTGCCCGCAACCACCGGGTACTGCGTGCCTGAAAAAGAGACTTTTAAAACTTACCATCCGTGAAGTTTTCCCGCCATCGGTGAAGATTCCCGCCATCCGGCGCCATTTTCAGCCTTCTTCCCGCCATCTGTGAAGATTCCCGCCATCCGGCGCCATCTTCAGCCTTCTTCCCGCCATCCGTGGAGTTTTCCCGCCGTTGGACGCCATCTTGAGGACGCCGCGCGGGAAGAAGAGGGGCGTGGACTCCGAAAGCGCGCGAGAACTGAAGCCCCGCCTCATGTCCGGACGTTGCGTAAGGTCCTGGAAGGAGCCCAGCAGACGCCGACGTCACCGGAGCGCGACGGAAGGTCCTCAACCCTGACGATCTACTGCGGAGCCGCGGCCTACGGAACAGGATCATCGCAAGGTAGGCCACGGTCCACTAGGGGGGAGGAAGATGTCGGATGCGGAGGAGAGCTTCATTGCCTCAACCCCCGCCAGCGCCACCGCTGCTGCAGTTATGCCCTTCACCATGCCCTATATCCCGGGAGCAACTTGGCTACCCCAGTACTCAGGGGAGTCACATACCCTGCATGACTTTAGAGAAAAGCTGGATAGCCTCTTCCAGGTGTACCCCCTCACAGAAGAGCAAAAAGTGAGCATCCTGGTGGCCCAACTAACCGGGGCAGCCAAAAGGGAAGTAAAATCCTGGCCACCTGGGAGGAAGACTGTCGCAGGGATACTAACCCGGCTGAAGGATACCTTTGATACCCGCACCTCAGCCGAGATTAAGCTTAGATTCTACGGGTGCAAGCAGCGAGCGCATGAGAGTATAAGGGACTATGCACTAAACCTACAAGAGGCCCTGAGGGCCATTAAGCAGACCGACCCTGATGGAGTGGGAAACGAGGACAGGCTGTTGACCGAACAATTTATAGAGGGACTATATTGTAATGCCCACCGAACCCAGTTGCGGGCGATGGCCTTACAGGATCCCCATCTGGGCTTTGCACAGTTCAAGGACAGAGCCATCCGGGTGCTCCGAGAACCGGCACCGGGTGGCGTTGTGGCCCACAGGCGCCCAGCTATCACTTACCACCAGGAGGCGGCGCCCTTGTCGGCAGGGCCTGTGGGAGCTGATGCGCAGGCTTTGGACAATGACCC
The DNA here is from genome assembly GCF_046119375.1 of Phyllobates terribilis. Taxonomy (NCBI): domain Eukaryota; kingdom Metazoa; phylum Chordata; class Amphibia; order Anura; family Dendrobatidae; genus Phyllobates; species Phyllobates terribilis. Next base: position 1,120,024,740 of record NW_027362761.1, on the reverse strand, counting down.
GGCTCCAGACCTACACCATCAGGTCCAAGAGCTAGCTAAGAGCGTTGCTGCGCTAACCCGAACTGTGCAGTCTTTACAGGTTTCCACCCCAGGGAAGATCCAGCTGGCATCCGGACCGGAGGACATCCCGTGGCGTCGACCAAGGAGGACCCCACCGGCCAGAGGAAGACCCAGTGACCGATACAGCGAAGACGGACGACCCATCTGCCGCCGCTGCAATCAACCCGGACATATGGCAAGGTACTGTTCTTTAAACGGGCACAACCTGGGGTAGAGGGCCAACCCCCAGGAAAAAGATCACCAGGCCCATCGAACTGGCGCGACAGATATGTGGGAGGACGTCCAGTCTTGCCTGTGGTACTGGATGGCATTCCCATGAGTGCCCTACTGGACACCGGGTCACAGGTCACCACCATCCCGTACGTGCTCTTTAAGCAGTACTGGAATGACTCGGATATTACCCGCTACCCTGACGACGACTTGAGTATCATCGCCAGCAATGGCCAGCCCGTGCCACAGATCGGATTTAAAGAGGTGACCATCAAAATCGGTAGAGTCGAACTGGCAGCACAGGGACTGATCATTGTAGATATTGACAAACATGAGAGTCACCCAAAAATAACTCTAGGAACTAATGTAATGGAAAATTGTCTTGCAGAGGTGATTTTCCTTTTACAGCAGGTTGTCAAGAACGCCAGCTCCGGCGAGCAGCGGGTGCTCCAGAAAGAGATCCGGGCACTGATGCGACGGCAACAGGTGGAACTCTCCGGCGGTGAGATTGGTAGCGTAAGAATGTGTGACCCTTTTCCTATTGCCATGCCCCCAAAAAGTGAAATGATGATTTGGTGCCGGGCAGCTATTGGTCTGAGAGGTAGAGATTACCAGGCAATGGTAGAACCAGTTTACTCAGACAGTAGGCCCACCATCTTGACAGCACGGGGGGTGGTTAATGTACGCCATGGGAGGGTGCCCGTTCGCATAATCAATATCGGGAAGAGGGAAGTGTACCTGCCCCGGTATGCCACGCTAGCCAAATTATATACCATTAACCAAAATGCTATACAATCTGTGGAACCCTTGCCTCCATCTCACCCGGAGGAAGGTAACGGCTATAAGAAAACAATGGAGGACTGGTGTCAGCAACTACATTTGGGTACTGACTCCACTCCCTCACATCAGAAACAGGGAGTCTATCGGGTGGTTCAAGAGTACGAGAGAGTGTTTAGTAAACACCCGTTAGACTTCGGGCGAGTCAAGGGGGTAGAACACCACATCCCCACGGGAGACCATCCTCCCATAAAAGAGAGGTATCGACCCGTACCCCCTGCACACTACCAACACGCCAAGGGGATGCTTAGAGACATGAAGGAGGCTGGGGTGATCAGGGATAGCTGTAGCCCCTGGGCAGCTCCACTAGTCTTAGTCAGAAAAAAAGACAACACCATGAGGATGTATGTAGATTACCGGAAAATCAACCGTATCACACACAAGGATGCATACCCCTTACCAAGGATAGAGGAGTCATTGGCTGCTTTAAGATCTGCTAACTTCTTCTCTACCTTGGATCTCACTAGCGGGTACTGGCAGGTTCCTGTAGCAGAGGCGGACCGGGAGAAGACCGCATTCACCACCCCGATGGGACTTAGCGAGTTCACCTGCATGCCGTTCGGACTCTGCAACGCACCAGGAACCTTCCAACGACTAATGGAGTGTTGTCTGGGCCACAGAAACTTCGAGACGGTCCTGTTGTACCTGGACGATGTCATCGTATATTCCAAGACGTATGAGGACCACCTGAAACACCTGGCGGAAGTGTTCGAAGCTCTGGCGAGTTACGGCCTAAAGGTGAAACCCTCCAAGTGTCACCTCCTGAAACCAAAGGTGCAGTACCTGGGACACGTGGTGAGCGCTGACGGAGTGGCTCCCGACCCTGATAAGATCACCGCAATTAAGGAATGGCCAAGCCCCTCCAGCGTAAAAGAAGTGCGGCAGTTCCTCGGGTTGGTAGGCTACTACCGAAGGTTTATTCCCGGTTTCACCAAAAAGGCAGCACCTATGCAGGACCTCCTGATAGGCCAGTCCCGGAAGGCCAAGAACCAGAAGCCGCCCTTCAAATGGGAGGAGCTGGAAGAAGAGTCCTTCCGCCAGCTGAAGATGGCCCTCACGGGGGACGAAATCCTGGCGTACCCGGATTATAGCCAGCCCTTTATCCTCTACACCGACGCCAGTAACATCGGGCTAGGAGCCGTACTGTCCCAGATCCAGCAGGGGAAGGAACGAGTAATCGCCTACGCCAGCCGAAAGCTGCGACCCACCGAAAGGAACCCCGAGAATTACAGCTCATTTAAGCTAGAGTTCCTGGCCGTAGTATGGGCAGTCACCGAGCGCTTTAAGCATTACCTCGCTTCTTCCCGGTTCACCGTGTACACGGATAACAACCCGTTGACACACCTGGACACGGCAAGACTCGGTGCCCTGGAGCAGAGGTGGATGGCCCGTCTGTCCAACTACGAGTTCACAATCAAATACCGGGCAGGACGCTCCAATACCAATGCTTACGCCCTGTCCAGGATGCCCAACCTGCCGGACGAAGGAGAAGATCCGGAGGGACTGGAAGAAGTTGAACTCCCTGCGTTCCACCGTCATGGGACTATCCAGTACTCCCACCGGGTAAGGAGTAAGCAGGCTGCTACGTTGAACCCCTTACCTCACTACAACTGGGCGGAAACGCAAGACAGCGACCCTGCCGTCCGACTGGTGAAGGAGATGCTGACTCGCCTGGAGGCTTGCCTTGAACCAGACGCTCCGGAGGAAGCCAAACAACTATGGGCAGAGAGGAGTCGACTGTTCCTTTACAAGGGGAAGTTGTGCCGCAGAATGGTTAACTCCCGGACGCATGAACTACTCTGGCAAGTAGTGGTGCCACGAAGAGACGCAGCCATGGTGATGGAGGCATACCACGACGGAGCTGGACACTTCGGGTGGAAGAAGCTGGAGTTCCTACTGCGCGAGCGATTCCACTGGGTAGGCATGAGGGGAACCATTGAGAAGTGGTGCAGAGACTGTGGCCCGTGCAACCTAAGAAGGAAGGACCGTGCCAGCCAGAAGACTCCCCTGCAGTCCATCGTCACCCGGCAGCCGTTGGAACTGGTAGCCTTGGATCATGTAAAACTGACCCCAAGCAGAAGTGGCTACGTCTACGCACTAACCATCGTGGATCACTACTCCCGGTTCTTGGTTGTCGTCCCCGTCAAGGACTTAACAGCTTGAACAGCAGCGAGAGCCTTCCAGCAGCATTTCTGCCGTCCACACGGGTACCCGGACCAAGTGTTGACAGACCAGGGACCTGCCTTTGGAGCGGAGGTCTTCCAAGAATTCTGCACTCTGTATGGCTGCCGGAAGATAAGGACGACACCCTATCATCCGCAAACTAATGGACTTTGTGAGAAAATGAACCAGGTGGTAATGGATCTTCTGAAAACGTTGCCCCTGGAAGAACGCAGTCTGTGGCCTGAGAAGATGCCCGATCTGGTGGACCTATACAACCACATCCCGGTAGGTTCCACCAACTGTATCCCGGCTTACCTAATGAGGGCAAGACCTGGTAAGTTACCTGTTGACCTGGAAATGGGAGTCCTGACACCCAAGGACACTTCACCAGAAGCAGACTGGGACACAGAGAGGCAGCAGCAGTACCGGAGAGTACAGGAGAGCGTGGAGCGAAGTCTCTGTCAGGCTAGGGAAAGACAAGAGAAAACTTACAACCAGTATGCTCCCGCTGTTCCCCTGGTACCCGGAGAGCAGGTCTTGAAGAGGAAGAGACGGCTCCACAAGTTGGACGACCAGTGGGAAAAGGACCCGTACACCGTACTGCCCTCAAGCCACGAGAACCCGAAGGTTTGTACCATCAGTAAAGACGGAGGGGAAACTACAGCCATTGTATCCCGGGACCACCTGAAGAAGTGTCCCGAACAACTGAGGAACCCTGAAGAGGAACAAGAAGACCATCGACCCGTAGAGGAAAGGGAAGATATGGTTAGTACTGTGCTCGGGGACTTCCCTCGGTCTTGGACTCAAGTCGATGGTGCAGTTGTGGTACCCGTACTCACCTTCCTCCAACCAGCATCCCAAGCACCTACGGAGCAACAGGTAGAGCTGGAAGAACAGCCGGTCCAGGAGGCAGAAGACCCCACACCCGCAGACCAGGAGGATCAACCCTCTGCTTGCAGTGAGCCTGCCATATCCCTAGTGAGCCAAAGAGCCGGTAGACAGCTGCCCAGTTTACCCTTGACAGCTCCTACACCCTGTAGTTCAGGGCTAGACAGTCAGCTCCGTAGGTCCACTAGGGCCACTAGAGGCCAGTTACCCGCACGCTGGAGGATTTAAAGTGTATAAATTGTTTTATTTATGTTTACCTGTGTATTGTTGCTTGTGTATAATTTTGTGTTTCTAGTTATTTTTAGGAATCCTTAGTGGATCTACCGGGAATCCTTGTACAATTAGTTGGAGCGTAACCCAGGATGGACTAGAGACTGTTAAGGACTCGGGGTAGGACAGACCCCTACCTGGTTACGTCTCCCTGTTTTGGTGAAATGGACACCTTTGTTTCTTCAAAGACTGCACCCGGTTACGGACATGCCGTGACCACCTTTATGTGTTTCTTTATTGTATTGTTATTGTTATATCTTGTTATGTTTTTCTAAAATATGTTTAGTCCCGGAGTACTAAATTTCACTAGGGGGGAATGTGGCACCCCAGGGGTCTGGTTTCCACAGTAACAAGCAATGTTATGTCTGAGAGCAGGTGGGAGGTCTCTTGGCCAGGGATCCTGTGCATGCCACACCTCCTGCCCAGTCTTGGGAGGGGAAGACCTTCCCCTATATAAACCCGGGGCTGAAGCAGGGTTAGTCAGTCAAGGAGAGTAGAGACAAGAAACAGTCACAGGAAGAAACAGCAGAAGCTCAGTGGGAGCAATACTACTACAAGTCAGGGGCTGGCAGCTGCAGAGCTCGCCCTGACTGAGAAGCTTTCTTACCGGACCCGGCGTCCGAGGCTGTGGGGACTAACTCTTACCCAGCAGCAGAAGCCGACCGGCAGGGGATTTCAGGTCCTCAGGCCCAGAAACCCGAAGGCACGGTCACGCGCGTGGGACCAGCGCCGCCATCGTGGAGCGGAAGCCATTAGAAGGCCCCGAGTCACCGGCCATACGGGTGAGCACCACACGGTACACTCAGGGACGTGGGCTACTTATATCCGCTTCTAGCAAGGTAGCCAGAAGAGTACAGTCAGTTTGGGAGGCCTACAACTCCGCCTGGCCAGGGGAGATCCCATCTGCTCAAGGACTGACCAGGCCCCGTTCGCTAGCAAGTACTCCGGGAGGGTCTATCGTTGTTACCAGTAAAGACCCTGAATTACACCGCACCGTCTCTGAGTGGTTCCTGCTACCCTCATCTTCCACGTCGGCTGCCCTGAGGCCATACCCCTCCCGTTGGGGGTTATACTATCACGCTGCACAATTCTACACCGGCCTCAGCGGTCTGCCCTGCAGCGGCAGCTCCATAGCTGCAAATCAACGGGTGGCGTAGTCGACACTCAAATAACATCTATCAAGACTGCCACACACTGAGTTGACTCCCTGGGCACGGACCGGGTCCCCGCCACTCGGAGACTACAACCCTCATCTGATCCGGTTCCGGGTAAGCCCCCGTGCGCGAGACGCTGCGCGACACAGCAGGCCCAGGGGCGCGTCACAATTGCCTGTTTTTCCTTGAAACAACGACCACAATGATCAGAATAATCTGGAAGATTTTAAAGCCTATAAGTCTATGAGATATGAATGGATGTCAATCATGTAGCCAAGAGTAGATAATTCAACTGAGGCTGGGACCACATGATGGTATATTCTTTCTGCAAGAGAAAAACATTGGATAGCACTCATCCGAGTTATACGCTCATGTGCGTGAGCCCTAAGATGGATAGCCGCAAGGCTGGGACACTGTTGAGTTGTCTTCTGCTGATGTCTAAATGCTCCATACACATACATTCCACCATCCACCAAAACTATCATTCTTCGGTAAAAACTCAAGAACGCATGATTGTGTTAGCAGACCATTCACTGACATTCATAATTTCAAGTGAAATCAGCCATGTTTAGCGTTTTTGGATGGAAGTATCTTTTTGATGAAAGATAGTTCATCCATGAACGTTTTTTAATCAAGAGAATATTACAAGAACGATCATTCATTAGTATCCAAGGGTCACTCAACCTATATGGCAAGGTGGAATGACCTGTGGTGTATGGCTGTGTTGGTATTGTGATTTTTCAACAAGCAACATACTTTAACCTAATGTGTATAGGGACTTAGAAAATACTTTAAAAAGTCAAACTTGTTTGTGAAGTAGTCAAAAGTCTATATTTGGTCTATCACTGACCATGTGTACATGACACTGTGTGGCAAGGCCACCAATTCTAAAATCACAGTAATAGAGGTCACACCCATTGGATAAAACTCAAATGAAATGGATGATTTTTACTATAAAAACTGATCGTTGGATGGTTTGGTGATTTTTTGTTTCAACCAAAGAAGGACTGATGAATGTTCATAATCTTCCAAAACATACACAGGCTGCCTCATGGGCGGAAAAATCCAATATTGGTCAGTGTAGTCTGTGATGTTCTTGGGTCTACCAAGGACTGAACGTTTGACTAACGAACAAATGTTTGACAGTTCGTGGCCCATTTTCATCTAATATACAGTACAGACCAAAAGTTTGGACACACCTTCTCATTTAAAGATTTTTCTGTATTTTTATGACTATGAAAATTGTACATTCACACTGAAGGCATCAAAACTATGAATTCTTTACTTAGCTGCTTTTTTCTTGCCATAATATAAATTCTAACAGTCAGTTCAGTAGGACTATCAGCTGTGTTTCCACCAGACTTCTGCACAACACAACTGATGGTCCCAACCCCATTTATAAGGCAAGAAATCCCACTTATTAAACCTGACAGGGCACACCTGTGCAGTGAAAACCATTTCCGGTGACTACCTCTTGAAGCTCATCAAGAGAATGCCAAGAGTGTGCAAAGCAGTCATCAAAGCAAAAGGTGGCTACTTTGAAGAACCTAGAATATAAGACATATTTTCAGTTGTTTCACACTTTTTTGTTAAGTATATAATTCCACATGTGTTAATTCATAGTTTTGATGCCTTCAGTGTGAATGTACAATTTTCATAGTCATGAAAATACAGAAAAATCTTTAAATGAGAAGGTGTGTCCAAACTTTTGGTCTGTACTGTATATGGAAACTTTTAGATCTGACTAGCAAATCATGTTGGCATGATGCTCAAAACTAATGGTCTTGCAGATCCAGCAGAGGAGAACCAAATTCGAAGTCAATCACTTACCACTTGAGTCTATTTTTGATTCTCAAAAAAACTATTAAACAATATTGGTAAAATATTCCATTTGTTTCTGTAGAGACAGAAAGTTGGCCAGCAGAAGTAATCAAGGAATCCCAGTAAGTGTAGCCACCATAGTTCTTAAACCTTACGCTCATTCTGCTACATCATATTAGTATCATTAATAATAAATAACATGTTATAATTACCCATCCAAACCAATATGCACAAAAATATATCTGATCGCATGAATCATGAGATGTCTCGCTGTTGATTCATATTAGAGAAATGTTGTCCAAACGCGAGCAGCATTATCTTTAAGACACAGAAAGACCACTTATCAGTTATACAGTATATTGGCCTTTTTATGTATAGCTAGAGGTGTACTGATAACCTGGCCTGTTTGGCAATAAATAAGAGCATTATCTTTGGTCTACGTCTGAGAGAGGCAAGGGCAAGTTCTGATTTGCAAACATGGCTGGCTTTCAAATGCTCCTGCCAAAGTAACATGTTCACATCTACTATACTAGTTCTCCACTTTACAAGATTAAGCCCCTATAGTTTACCCACGTAAGCAAATAATCGTGCCCTCTTTTTTTTTTTGCCGTCAGCACAAATTTTAACATAATGGCCACACTAATGATACAGACAGGCTTGCGTAAAACAGAAGATGACGGCAATTGTTAAATCCTTGGATGTCAAACTTCTCCAGCAGTAAAAATCTTAAAAAAAAAAAAAGATTGTATAGACGCTAAAATAAATGGATACAACTTTCCAGAACAGAACAAATCAGTAAGCAATTTATTAAGCTGTGAGAGGGGCTTTGCAGTGCAGTCAAACAGATGCCCTATATTGCTATGGCATGGTGCCATCTCTCCAGCTGTGGCACAATCTTGCGACGAGAGTGGCTGTTTACTGAGTGAATGTGTGACACTAAAAGTCGAAGCTGTCACCTAACGGCGCACTCTTCTGCATTTGTCAGGAGAGACAAAGCAGTGCCTGTGCATTACACACTAAACAATGGGTCTACCGGTAAACCATGGCCCATTATATTTACTGTATACCAAGTTCATGAAAGCCTGGCAGCACCGGGCAAATATTTACATATAAATCTACAAAAATTGGCACAAAATCAAAGCCAATATCTATTATAATATCACAACTGAAGTCTCTGCACTCCATTTAAGCATTCTGCCTAGAGACAATGAATGTACAAAGTGGGTGATTAGTTACTGCGGTCATAGATAGACTGGCACCCAGCGCTGGCTGACACATACCGTGGGCACAGGTCTTCTACGGAGCAGTCTCAATTAGTTTTCTACAAGTTTCAGCAATCAAACGCCCAGGAGAAAGCTACGTATGTAACAAAGATGACTCCGCTAAACAATTAATGTCACATTATATTATCGCCTGTGTCCCAATTTACACAGCAAATAAATCAACGTCACAATAAATAAGACGCACTTGCCGACTAACACATGTCTGTTTAGAAAGTGACATGGCAGAGCAGCCCATTACTTACTAAAATGACTCTGCAAGGTAACCTTTAGATTTTTGACGAAGCCATTATTTCTAATTATCGCAAATTGCTATTTATATAGAAACAAATTTATTAACTGCGGAGGGAAGGATGTAGTTCGAAAGCGGGAAATCAATCAAAAGGTGGGAAGAACACAAGCTTGGAACCAATTGTTCTGTGAGATAGAAAGAGAGAATATTCGATTTTGTCACTTAAAGCACTCCTTACACATTTTGGAGGCGGCCATACTTATAGGCTGGGCCAGCACCAAAGAGGAATACTGTTTAATGGTCAAATTACAACTGGTACTTTACAACACACTCATACCTAATCCCGGACACATCAAACCACACTTGAAATGATACAGCTTCTTAACGCCTTCTACTCCCTTATCAACGGATCAGAAGAAATAAATTTACTCTTGTCGTGTTGTTTAATTAGAAAAAATAAATATATTTTGTCTTCTTGGTACAATACACCTCAATAATATCATGTTCGACCCAACTGATGTCACGTATCCATGTTCCCTAAACTCCATCTAAACACACATACTAAGGAGTAGGACAACAAGTATGGTGACCAAGTAGCGAAGATGCAACAGGTCCTAGCTTTTCTCTAACATCTGTCCTTAGGTGTCATGTGATTTGCCCTTAAACAATAAAAAGGCCATACACATTGGATTAATGACCCTCAAACCCATCGCAAATCTGTATTAAGTGGACGGCCCCTTGAGAAAGTGGCCGTGGATGCCGTGAAACGCGTTGGGCTAAAAACCACCACTCCTGGTGTGCCGCATACCTGCCCATAGCCCTCATAATTGGTAAGACCACTATTTTTATGAGATTATGCCCAATTAATGATGAATGGGAATACTGAGGTTCTTAAAACGTTTAATTTAGGAATGTTCTTACCATAATTATTGGCTTTTGCCCTACCTGTGCTGCCCTTTATAAACTGTCAGCAGTGATCTACAAATGCATTGTTATCAGGTAGCCATTTTGGGCTAATGGTCTGAGCTACTGCGCACCTGTTTTTGTCATTTTGTATGTGAACATTATTTTTTCTATTTTGAAGTTTTGGTGTTTATATTAAAATATGTGTTTTTTAGCCTTTATAACTCTGTTTCCTCTTGATACTTAATGCAAATCTGTATTAAGTGTCCGGCCGACACTCATGTATTACATGTTGAATAAGAAAAGATCAAACATAGTGAATTTTTTGTATGCCCAATGCTTTTTTTTTCAAGAGCAATAAACCCTGTTCTCCTCTTCCCATTGTAAAAGGAGGTCAGGAAAACATATGGGTGAAAGACAACAATTAAGGTGTATGGTCACTTTAAGGCCTCCATACACTTTAGAATAAAGTCAGCCAAACTCGCCGATATGGACAGGATCGATCGCCAGTCTAATGTGTATGGTGACCTCCAGACTTTGCCTCTAAAGATGATTTCAGAGGAGCCTGTTGAATTTCAATGCTGATCCCTTTGTTTGTTTGGGGCAAATATAAGGCTCCTCGGCAGCCATTGAGTCGAGCATTCCTGTGTATGGGAATGTAGAGTGAGGGACAAATTATCGTTTGGCCAACAGATATGTATGGCCAACTAATATGTATGGAGGCCTTTAGACTGACAACCAACTGAATTGGGGAGGTATGACCACATTGGTTTTTATCTACATGGGAAACTTTAGATTCTGTCCACACGGCCAGTAATCTTTTGACTTATTCTGATTAATAAACTGCATGGACTGGCGCTTGGTTAGTTGATGTCCAGCCACTTTTTCTTTTGTTTGGATAGGGTACATGGGACACCTACGCTACCAACCTTCTGTTCTTCTCCTTTGGGCACCAATGCTCTACATTAATAAGCTGTGAGGTTATTGGCAACATTGTAGATAAAATATAGTCAACCTATGTAACAAAGATATATTATTAAAAAGACACACTCACGTATGTATATATATATATATATATATATATATATATATATATATATATTTATATATGTACACATAAGTGTGTATGAGAAAAGTAAGAAAATCAAGTATGGCCATACTAGATGGCAGACGCTTACATATTCTGAGTTCTGTCTTGTACTGGGCTCCACGAGGACTAGCTTGAAAGTCATTGCTGTGAAGAATTAGGCAATTGGAATTGACTTTTCAAGGTTGTTAAGTTGCTGATAAAACAGCTGTGAGCGTACGAATGCTTTCCATGCACAAACCTATCACATTCAAGCAGTTTTTGCACCAATTTTACGAATATGTTACAACCAGCAACAGCCTTGGAAATATTGATGAATTTCAATCCTTGTGAAGCCAAAACATGGAATAGCATGCTCGATAAATTTCAGATTTCTGCCAGTATTCATTTTTGCAGTAGGAGTGCCCCGCAGACATGGGTTGTTTTCTTGGGCTGACATAGATCCATATAAGCTTTAATAACATAATGGGATAATTACACTTAGTAATGTTCTATGGTGATTTTTTTATACGATAAATAGAATTAAAGGTGTGATTAGGGAACATGTTGTCCCATATGAGCAAGTGCGATGATTTCCATGTTAATGGATGAAAATTAATTTTACCCATAGAGATGTGAAAAAAATCCATCACCCATAGTATAGCACATGGCCATATTTGGAAATAGAGCCATTCGTGCAGACTCGGGAAATCCATGTTTTACAAGGATGGCCATTCTTCTGAAGAGCTTCCATATCATGCTTCATTTGTGGCTGCTTGTGGTTCATCAAAAGAAGCAGAATCCGCATAACTAGAAGATCTCTGAATCAACTTCATTATAAAAAGGGGTTATCTTGACTTTAAAATAACTTAAATAAATAAGTCATCACAACTAGATCAGTAGAGGTTCAATACTCAGCACTTCTACTGATCGGTCGATTGAAGGTCCCATAGTACACACCAAAAGGCACAGCTCCATACAACGTGTAGTGGCCCTGAATGGGTCTACAAGCTTTTCTCATTCACTTGTATGGGAGAAAGCATACGGTAAGATTCACGGCCATTATACAATGTATGGAGCTGTGTGTCGAGGCACCTTCAATCAGCAAAACAGTGGGGATGCCAAAAGTAGCATCCCCCCAATGTGATATATAATATGATAGAAAATTAAAGTACCAAAAAATCCCTTTACATCTAAAGGGGTTTTCAGGAAATGTAATATAAATGGGTCATCATCAATATTAGATCAGTGGGGGTCAGACACTCTACACTCCTACTGATCAGCCAAGTGAAGGTGCCATGGTGCAACCAAAAAGGCACAGCTCGATACAACATCCAGTGGTTGTGAATGGTTGTATGGGGGATAGCTTGCCGTACCACTCATGGCAACTGTACAATGTACGGCGCTATGTGACTTCAAGTGCGCCACAGCACAATCATTTATCTCCAGTGCGCCACAGCACAATCATTTATCTGAACAGTCCGGGTGCCGGGAGTCAGACCCCACAAATCTAATACTAATAAAGTCTCCCAAAATCTATTTAATGTTTTCAGTGGTTGCTTATAGTTTTGTTGTCTCATGTAACACAATTTATAATCTAATCTCATTTTTATGAACAGTCATCATAACGATCCAATTGAGAAATTCCAAATGAGATGTTGATCTTTAAGAAAACTATCTAAGTTCAAGCTATATAAGGTTTTACAAGAAAGCTATGTCCAATAACTGTACAACTATTCTAAAAAATACAATAAGAAAACGAAGCAAATAACATCAGCTTAAAAATACATTTTTCTTTTCCTGACGGCCTTTTCCCTAGTATTTTTCGTGGCAGAGAATCAGATATATGAAAAAAAATGTATATACATTTTTGGCTGCGTGGCAGGATAATATATGAAGAAAAATGAGTGATGTACAGGGTTACTCGTGAACATTTGTTTTAGGGAATATAGAATTGAATGAGATATATTGCTTTCTTTCTAAATAATAGATTAGGAAGCAGTTTTTCTCGCATCCTTTCATCTGAAGGTAGAAAAAAAAAACATTCGCTATGGCTTTTCATGGGCATTCAATAGCTTTATGGTGTCAAGAATTTGCATCCTCTTATAGTGCTACAGGCCTCGCTTCTTCATACAAGTCTTGGAGATGAATGAATGATGAAATATGGCGCCTATAAAGTTGTTCCTTGGGGACAGCGCCATAAAAATAGAGTCAGAAAGAGCCAGAATAAAATATTGGAGATGTCAGCTGGAGATATTGACATAGAGATGAATACCAAGAGCTTTGAGTTTAGGACTCAGGTACTCCCTTGGCAGACAGATGGTACATCGCAGCGGCGGATGTTACGACCATGTCAGCCGTGCTACGGTAAGTGATGGTTTATATTTATGGATCAAGTCATAAAGGAGGCCATGGTGTAAGAGATAATAGCGTTAGGCAATCAGCATTATTAAAACACAACAGGAATTGATAACATATTTTTTTTTCATTGCTATTAATACCTAATCGTATGTCATTGATCTCAATGCTAGGACTCCATGGGCCACCAATTTGGGCAAAAGTTGCAAAAAGTTCCTGCAAGTCAGGGCAGTAATACTCATGAATTGTGAAAAATTACTCTGTAAGAGCTATTAGAATCACACCAAAAACAAAGAAAAAAGGTGGTATCTGATAATGAAGGACCAGTTATCATAACTAGTGATTGGTGAGCGTGCTCGGCACTGTTTGTTACTCGATGGAGTATCGAGCAGTGGCGAATATCATGTGGTGCTCGAGTCCCCGTAAAAAGCTGGGAACGCAGGGACTCCTCTGTCAGCCGGACTCTTTGTGAGCTGTAGAACTCCGGGTACAAGAGATGAAGACAGAGACTTCCGGAAAAATGCCTGCGTTTCACATTCACTTCCATTATGCTCGCGACTCGAGTCAAGCATGTCCGAGCGTTCAACGTGCTCGATTCGAGTACCGAGAACTCGAGGATTTCGGTGCTCGATCATCACTACTCACAACCCCATCTCAAAGGCTAGAGAATCTGGGTTTATTCTCTACAGTAAGGCCACGTTCACACGTTCAGTATTTGGTCAGTATTTTACATCAGTATTTGTAACCCAAAACCAGGAGTGGAAGAATCAGAGGAAAAGTATAATAGAAACACGTCACCACTTCTGTATTTATCACCCACTCCTGGTTTTGGCTTACAAATACTTATGTAAAATACTGAATAAATACTGAATGTGTGAACGGACCTTACTTAATACATTGCCCAATCTTTAGTTTTTAGATTTTTGCCATTTTTGTAGGGATATATCAAAGCTGAGCGAATGAGTCCACCAGAAAATATCTATTGTTTAAATCAGTTTTTTTTAATGGAAAAGGTATTTTATATATACTTTTGATTTTTTTTCAATTTTATACATTACTATCTCTATTAAAAAGAAAAAGAAAATTTTCACTTTTTCAGTTTTCATACGGACCAAAAGATCTTATATTAAACTCACACTTCCTGTCCGGTACAGATGACTTTTCAGCAGTCATTACTGTAACAGACGGGATTACGGTGACAGGTAACACCTTTATTCACAGATGATAACACAGGTTCCACCATTCCCAATGACTTTGGCCCTGACCAGAGCGTGCCCAGATGACTGCAGAAACAAATAGGGCTCCAGTCAATTGTTGTTAATGGCCACGTGCTTGACAGGAAGCAGGAGTCTAATATCAGGACTAGTGGCTAGCGTGAAAACTGCATGATTTTTTTTCTTTATAGATAGTGATAGTCATGAACTACATAGGAATAAAAACACAGTCAAAATGCTGAATATATATATATAAAAAACCTGATGGCATATTCTCTATAATTAGTTTAAAAGGTGTTACACGTGTAGGTGTGGCATCCGTTTTTTTTTCATGGATACAACACATACCCATTAGTGATGGGCAAGTGTTCAGCACCGCTCAATAAATACAAGTCTATGGGTCCGTCAAAAACACATACAGTACAAGGATGGCAGCCGTGTATAATCCGTGTGCTGTCCGTGTGCGGTATGTGTTTAACATTGCAAATTATAGGAGAAGGTTTCTAATTTCATTCTTTCTTTATCCATATCAGAAAAACATGGATGGCACACTGATGACACACTAATGGTACACTGATGACACACTAATGGTACACTAATGACACACTGATGGCACACTGATGACACACTGATGGCACACTGATGACACACTGATGGCACACTAATGGTACACTGATGGCACACTAATGCCACACTGATGGCACACTGATGACACACTGATGGCACACTGATGACACACTGATGGCACACTGATGACACACTGATGGCACACTAATGGTACACTGATGGCACACGGATGACACACTAATGGTACACTAATGACACACGGATGACACACTAATGACACACTGATGGCACACTGATGACACACTGATGGCACACTGATGACACACTGATGGCACACTAATGGTACACTGATGGCACACTGATGGCACACTAATGCCACACTGATGGCACACTGATGACACACTGATGGCACACTGATGACACACTGATGGCACACTAATGGTACACTGATGGCACACTAATGGTACACTAATAGCACACGGATGACACACTAATGGTACACTAATGACACACTGATGGCACACTGATGACACACTGATGGCACACTAATGGTACACTAATGCCACACTGATGACACACTGATGGCACACTAATGGTACACTAATGCCACACTGATGGCACACTAATGGTACACTAGTGACACATTGATGACACACTAATGGCACACTGATGACACACTAATGAAACACTGATAGAACACTAATGACACACCGATTGCACACTGATGGCACACTAATGGCACACTGATGACACACTAATGACACACTTATGGCACACTAATGACACACTGATAACACACTAATGGCACACTGATGGCACACTGTTGACACACTGATGGCACACTTATGACACATTGATGGCACAGTGATTGTATAGTGATGGCACACTGATAGCACAGTGACAGCACAGTGATGGCACACTGATGGCACAGTGACGGCACAGTGATGGCACACTGATGACACACTAATGGCACACTGAGGCACAGTGACGACACAGTGACGGCACACTGATGGCACACTGATGACACAGTGATGGCACACTGATAGCACAGTGATGGCACACTGACGACACAGTGACGGCACACTGATGGCACACTGATGGCACAGTGATGGCACACTGATAGCACAGTGATGGCACAGTGATGGCACACTGATGACACACTAATGGCACACTGAGGCACAGTGACAACACAGTGACGGCACACTGATGGCACACTGATGGCACAGTGATGGCACAGTGATAGCACAGTGATGGCACAGTGATGACACCAGTACCTGTTTCTCCAGAATTGGTTTCATACAGACGTGTGAAGGGGGCCTTAGATAGCTGTTGGCCGAAAGTCTGTCTCTTTCGACTCCCCCTTACACAGACACATTCCCTCTGAATTCGTGCATTCTCCCTTATGGAGTCATTCATTTGAAAATTTATGACCAGATTTTGCTTCTCCCAGATTGTGACGTATTTGAGAAGCTGGATGCTTAAAGGGAACCTGTTACATCCCCAAACCCTGTTAACCTGTAGATATGGAGTTAATCTGCAGGGTAATAGCGTTCTGAAGCTGCCTGGCGCCGGCACTGAGAACCCTGCTGCTGGGAGGAAATAAACTTTATTCCTTCAGGCAGCCTTGGGCTTTCAGTCATAGAGACGAGGCCGGTGTGGTCTCAGTCACCGCTCAGTACACAGTGGCTGAAACCACACCTCTGCACTGACCAACTGCAGTGCATCAGTGTTGAGCTGGCTGTCAGTCAGTGCCGGGGTGTGGTTAGAACTGTATATACTATATACTGAGCTGTGACTGAAGCCGCGACGGAGGTGTCTTTATGATTTAAAGCTGGAGGCTGTCGGGAGGAATAAAATTCATTACCTCCCGGTAGCCGGGCTTTCAGTACAGGCATGGGCAGCTTTTGAATGCTATTAGTCTGCAGATGACACTCTGAAGGTTTATAGTGTTTGGGGATGTGATAAGTTCTCTTTAAGGCCCTCATGCACATTAGATTTAAATGAGCAGGTGAATGAGCATTCATTGGTCAAATGATCAGTTGTTCGCCGATGCACCCAAACACACCACAAAGTACATCGGCCAATATTGGATTTCTTCGGCCAATGATTCATCTACTACTGATCATCAGTCAAAAAAATCCAACATGGCGACCAATGTTTTGATTGAGTTTGAACATTAGATGGTTAAAATGAACGATCGTTTGTTACACCAAACCATCCCACAATCATTCATTATGGTCAAAATAATTTTATTCAAGTTTTAATCGATGTGTATGGGCTCCCTTATTGATCAGCTATGTACAGAGGGGTTGTCTTTGTGAGACAGACCCTTCAATAATGGCTTTTAATGCTCTATGGCTTCTACATAAGCTCTGCTAATTAACTAAGAAGTGTCAGAGGGGAGGGGCAGTGAGGACTTCTCGCGAGATTTTTTAATATAGTGTATAGAGTAGCTCCATTATATTGCCACTGTTCAACTCATTCTTAAACAATTTTTTTCCTGTGTCCTTTTCTAAAGTTATATCCCCAGAAATCATGATGCAAATTTTCCCTTGAACCAACTGGGTGTATACCGTGGAACTTCTCTGTGGGCGTTTGCTTTATCTCCTCTATGGGAGAAGTTTTGTGGTATACACCTAGTTGGTTAAAGAAAGACTTTGCTTCTTTACAGGGATACATAACCTTGGAACAATGGGAGGTAGGAAATAAAAAAGGTTCCGGAATCAGAACAGTGACAAGGAGGAGGTCTACAAGTGGAGGAGGTCTACAAGTGGAGGAAGTCTACAAGTGGAGGAGGTCTACAAGTGGAGGAGGTCTACACATGGAGGAAGTCTACAAGTGGAGGAGGTCTACAAGTGGAGGAGGTCTTCAAGTGGAGGAAGTCTTCAAGTGGAGGAAGTCTACAAGTGGAGGAAGTCTACAAGTGGAGGAGGTCTACAAGTGAAGGAGGTCTACAAGTGGAGGAGGTCTACAAGTGGAGGAGGTCTACAAGTGCAGGAAGTCTACAAGTGGAGGAGGTCTACAAGTGGAGGAGGTCTACAAGTGCAGGAAGTCTACAAGTGGAGGCGGTCTACAAGTGGAGGAAGTCTACAAGTGGAGGAGGTCTACAAGTGGAGGAGGTATATAGTTTAAATTAGTCCAGGGAAAGGTCATCTTTAAAAGTTAATCTTAGCCTTCAAGAGGTTAATTATTGCCATTAGTTATTAGAACTATTCTAACATATAAAGGCTTCTATTTAAAAGTGGAGACATTTAAAAATAATATATTTTTACTCTTTATGTTCCCATAAAGCCATATAACAGCCCATCTTTGGCGGTTCAGCCAGTACAATGAACTCCACTTAAATGATAATCCTATGTGTGATGATCGATCATTTCCTTCTTGTCTAAAACTACAAGTTCATCTCATGATGGACACTTCAATAAAGTCCTTAATTGAACTACATCTTCTAGGAAAAGCACAACAGAACATATAAAGAGCAATAGAAGGAGCAAAGCTGGACTTTCATCACCGTGAGTCACAAAGAAGTCAAAACTCTAGAGGAATATTCCGCCCCAATGACGACGAACGCTATTCACATTTCTGAAGTCAATTAACGATTATATTTTATTTGTGTAAACTTCATATCTTTTATGTCCTTGACACCAGGCTTTAATTCTGAAAAAAAAAATCTAGGAACGAGCTATCGCCGAGCTGCTGCATTAACAAGACGACGATAAGATACTGTTTTTCTGGAGCCGCAGCTTTGGTTGTAGGCCCAATATGAAAAATTTATGGTAATTGAAACCACTGAATCTTTAGAAATGCAGTCAATTTAAGTCAGTATCAAAAGGTCACTCTTTTCAATTTCTACTTGATGCTGAGAACAATATTGAGAAAACACCTGAAAGCAAATGATCTTATCAGTCTTTAGACCTTAACATTTACTGACGGAGTAAAGTAATTTGCTGATTAGTAAATAAATGCATTACCTGTAGCCAAGATGATTTGTACTAGATTGAGATCACTAGGGGGAGGATGTCCTGGAAACACAAGAACTTGACTTTGGAGAACTATTAATGAATGTTACATTAAATGAATATATAGTTTTATATATCTACACACACTTAAACTACCATCCAAAATGGTGGTCTTCAAGGAACGGTGGCGTTCTCAACGAATATGGCTGGAGTACATCATATATATTATACATAAATTCATCCATACAGTTGAGTAAAAAGGTCCGGCATTTACGTTGGCACTCGTGGCACCTGGGAACAATGGTTCCCCAGAAATGGTATTTAAAAGACCCTGCAAAGTAATGATTAATGACTGCGCCTCATGACATTATGAGGGTCTTATAAATGCTGGACTTGCCCAGGATGCTGTCCTTGAGTTTGAAGGACTTTAGTCGCCGGACCAGTATGCTGCAAATCTTGTTGCTCATCTCTATTAATCTAATGTGTTAAAGGGGATGTACAAGAATTGGAAAAAAAATTGTAAAAGCAAGAAAAGTCCTAAGGTAGTTTAAAAAAAAAAAACCTTAAGAGAATCTGTCAGCTGGATTTCACCCCCCAAACTATTTATATGCACATGTAGCTCTTTCAAAGACAAGTCCACCAATACCTTTACATGGCCAGTCTGATCCTCCATTACTTAGCAATCTGAGTTTGGAGATGCAAATGAAGTTGAAGTGCTTTCGACACGTGGAAGCTCCTCACAAGCCTCTGCTCTCCCCAGCTCTAATTTCCGCTGAGCGCTGCTTCTTCTGCCTGACAGCTACTTTTTGATGCATGACTTAAAGCCAAGAAGAAGGTGTCAGTCAAGGAGGAAGAGGAAGCACTGGGCGAGGAATAGAGCTGGAGTGACGGAGGCTTGGGAAGAGCTTCCATGTATCCAAAGCACTTCAACAGACCAATGGATTGTCTAGATAAAGGTATTGCTTGACTTGTTTTTGAAAGAGCTACATATGCATATAAATTGTTTGGGCGGTGAGGAAGGGAGACAGATTCCCTTTTTCATTCATCCAGTAGTTTCTGTCCTGAGTTTTTCTATCTTCAGTAATCACATGACATGTTATACATTCATGTGACTCCTGGAGTTAATCACCGCTGTGGCCAGTGATTGGCTGCAGCAGTCATGTGGTGGCATGTCTGTAATCACTGCAGCAAAGTAAAGGGTACGGACCACCGGAGTTGCAGCATTGGATCAGATGAGAGATTTAAAATATACAATAGGTCATGTTCGAACACAGTACACAGACCAATGGTAGCTGATAAGCCAGGGCACATGAGCGATTTTCCACTCGGACCTCATCTTACAGACAGAACAATGCATTTCACGCAGTCAGGTCTGGCATCTGGCCTTACCCTTTTTATTTAAATCATGGAAAACCCCTCTAAAATGTGTATCCCTCTAAGATCCGTAATTGAAGGGGTATTCTGGTAGGTAAGTTGGGTGACCACCAATATGGCTGGTGTCACACAGAGGAAGTCACGTAGGTGTCAGATTCGGCTTCGATATTGAAGCAGATGATGAATCATTGGACAATTAGGGAGATTGGTCTTTTAGAGCATTTAGGAAAAGATATATGAAAACCCCTATGGGAGCCATAAAGGCAGCCATAGTGGATGCTACTCGTAAAAAGGTGGTGGAAAAATCTCCATAAAATGTCTTAGTAGAAGAAAACAACCCCAACGTGTTACATTTACAAGAGTTTCTTGTAGTTAGAGGGAAGGTTTAATACACTGCCGGCATAGAATTGTGCTTTCCACTTAGCGGAATCAGTTTATAGAGCATAATATTTCCGTTTATAAGCCTTGGAGTGACCTTCAGGCGTGAATTTACATGGAGGAATTTATTGCAGATTGTCACATACCTGCAACTAGTTTTGTAGTGTTATAAAGTTTACCCAACCTCCCAAACCTAATCTGTGACATTGTGCAGATAAAGTACGACGCACTAATTGCAAATTTCGTTTCCATTAGAGAATCTGTAATAAAACAATTAGTCTGCGGGACACAGAGGAACTTATTTTGAGCCTATAGGTAATATGGCACATGTCATTGTAGTGGTAATGAGGGTGTCGTGTGATAATGATGTTGTAATCTGCAGGGTAATAATGATCCATCACTATAAGACTTTGGGTCGTGCGGGACACTTACATCCAGGTTTGGTCAATTCATAGGTATGCAAAAATGTGTTTCATCTGCGGATGTAGGCTTGGACTGGCACACCGGAGAACAGGAGAATCCTCCGGTGGGCCATCCCCTTCTTATATGAGCAGTACATGGCACAATACTCTTGATTCACTATGTACAGACAAAGGCAGCATCTTATTAATTTAACAATCAACTCGATTTATTGTTTTAGAATTTTGTGAATGAGGAGAAAATCATATTTGCATGTAGCTGAAAAGTGGGGCCCTGGAGTTGATATTACTGGTCGGCCCTTGGTATCCCAGTCTGACACTGTGCGGACGCCATGTACACAGCAGAGTTATCTGTGCGAAGCCTGCACCATAATTTATAGAGCGACCATGCAGCTCCCTGCCAGATTGGCACAGGTATAATAGTACTGGATTGTTCCTCCTGTAACTAAATTAGATGACTAGAGGGATCTATAAAGATCTAAGTTCAGGGATCAGGTCAGGGGCAAACATCCCGATTGTGCAACTGCAAAAGGGTCCCTGTGACGTTAGAGCCCATGACCACTATACTCAATCAGTGGCCGAAGCAGAGACCAATGCTGTGGATACTGATTGTCTGCAGCAGTCTCAGGTTGACAAAGCTGAAAGAAAAGGAAAGAAGGCTGGCGGGGTGGGTAGTGGTACAGAGAAAGAACCGGGCAACCAGTGGGTATATGATTTTTATTATTTTTTGAGCACCTTGTAAAATAAACAGGGGTGGACAACCCCTTGGAATACCTAATTGACAATCACTCTAAATAAACCAACTTTTGCAGCTGCAAAAGGCCCCGGAAGGCCCAGAATGTCAAAATCTCTGTTCCCTGTGGATGACTCGGACAATCCAAGGGCTGAAAACTGCTGAAGCCCTTAGCCTACAGTGGTGGCCAAAAGTATTGGCACCCCTGCAATTCTGTCAGATAATACTCAGTTTCTTCCTGAAAATGATTGCAATCACAAGTTCTTTGGTATTATTATCTTCATTTAATTTGCTTGCAAGGAAAAAACACAAAAGAGAATGAAGCAAAAATCAAATCATTGATCATTTCACACAAAACTCCAAAAATGGGCCAGACAAAAGTATTGGCACCCTCAGCCAACCTTTAGCCAAAATAATTGCGAACAACCGCTTCCGGTAACCATCAATGAGTTTCTTACAATGCTCTGCTGGAACTGTAGACCATTCTTCTTTGGCAAACTGCTCCAGGTCCCTGATATTTGAAGGGTACCTTCTCCAAACTGCCATTTTGAGATCTCTCCACAGGTGTTCTATGGGATTCAGGTCTGGACTCATTGCTGGCCACCTTAGAAGTCTCCAGTGCTCTCAAACCATTTTATAGTGCTGTTGGAAGTGTGTTTTGGGTCATTATCCTGCTGGAAGACCCATGACCTCTGAGGGAGACCCAGCTTTCTCACACTGGGCCCTACATTATGCTGCAAAATTTGTTGGTAGTCTTCAGACTTCATAATGCCATGCACACGGTCAAGCAGTCCAGTGCCAGAGGCAGCAAAGCAACCCCAAAACATCAGGGAACCTCCGCCATGTTTGACTGTAGGGACCGTGTTTTTTTCTTTGAATGCCTCTTTTTTTTCCCTGTACACTCAATGTTGATGCTTTTTCCCAAAAAGCTCTACTTTTGTCTCATCTGACCAGAGAACATTCTTCCAAAACGTTTTAGGCTTTCTCAGGTAAGTTTTGGCAAACTCCAGCCTGGCTTTTTTATGTCTCGGGGTAAGAAGTGGGGTCTTCCTGGGTATCCTACCATACAGTCTCTTTTCATTCAGACGCCGACGGATAGTACGGGTTGACACTGTTGTACCCTCGGACTGCAGGGCAGCTTGAACTTGTTTGGATGTTAGTCGAGGTTCTTTATCCACCATCCGCACAATCTTGCGTTGAAATCTCTCGTCAATTTTTCTTTTCCGTCCACATCTAGGGAGGTTAGCCACAGTGCCATGGGCTTTAAACTTCTTGATGACACTGCGCACGGAAGACACAGGAACATTCAGGTCTTTGGAGATGGACTTGTAGCCTTGAGATTGCTCATGCTTCCTCACAATTTGGTTTCTCAAGTCCTCAGACAGTTCTTTGGTCTTCTTTCTTTTCTCCATGCTCAATGTGGTACACACAAGGACACAGGACAGAGGTTGAGTCAACTTTAATCCATGTTAACTGGCTGCAGGTGTGATTTAGTTATTGCCAACACCTGTTAGGTGCCACAGGTAAGTTACAGGTGCTGTTAATTACAGGAATTAGAGAAGCATCACATGATTTTTCAAACAGTGCCAATACTTTTGTCCACCCCCTTTTTTAGGTTTGGTGTGGAATTATATCCAATTTGGCTTTAGGACAATTCTTTTTGTGTTTTTTCATTGAAGACAAATTAAATGAAGATAATAATACCAAAGAATTTGTGATTGCAATCATTTTCAGGAAGAAACTGAGTATTATCTGACAGAATTGCAGGGGTGCCAATACTTTTGGCCACCACTGTATGTTCACATAAGTTGATGAGTATTTAGTCATAGAGTCAAAATCCTCCTCAATTGTACATCCAATACAAGAAGTTTGGGAATTTAAAGGGGTTGTCCATCCTTTTTTTCATATTTTACAAAGTAGCAGAGTGCCCTCTAAAAATAATAAAAAACACATACCGGTACTTACAGATTGCTCATCACTCCTATATATGGCTCTCCCGGTCCCCTTCCTCTTCTCCATATGCTGTTATGGCTCATGATCACTGCAGTCAATCAGTGACCACAGCAGTTTGACTGCTACACTGACTAAGGCAGAAGAGATGGAGACCGGTGGGGGACACAGGCAGCAGTACAGAAGAACAACGTGTAATTGGTGCAGAGAATGCAACTTGCCCTTTATTCTGCATGGAGAAACCACGGATCAGTCCCCTAAAATGACAATAGGGATAATCCTCGTGTGGATCTGCGGCACATGTTATTGCAAAATACACGTCGGATTTAATCGGAGACCTGTGAGTATATCCTAGTACTTTTCACAGACGAAAGGAGGATATAATTACATGGTATGCATTACCTACACTGATACAATGTTCCAAACTATCAGCAGAGAAGGCAGATATGTTCTACTGATATATCGGATTAGCTACAATTGTAGTAATTACACCATTGAAAAATATTAAAGGGAACCTGTCATTACATTCATGCTGACTGTGCTACACGAGGTATGTTTTATTCTGAAATGCTGTAACATTTTCCATAAAACACAGCTTGAAAAGCCAATCGACGAATTTAGGGAGAGACCTGACATGTCTGATGACGTTCAACTTCTTTTTCTGCCCCGCTCCAGATGATTGACAGGTCTCTCCTTATTTACCCTCAAGGAAGAGACCTGTCAATACACTAGAGCAGGGAGAAGCCAGTGGCATTTCAGAGTTAGTGTGGATGCACACTGAGTCTTTTTATTGAGTTTTTGAAACAGAAACTCAAAGTTTTTCAGGAGTTTTTGAGAAAAATTTGGAGAATTTTCACTCTAAAAACTCAGCAAAAAGACTCAGACCCTGAGTGTGAGGTGCCTAATTTTTTGGGAGGCACACGCCTCTTAATGAATTAGCTGAGGTGCAAAGTGACGTTTGCCTCCGAGGGCCTGACCGCATTACTCCAGTCATGAACTGGAATAAGATTTGTGGCGTAAAGAACGCCGCTGCTCGTGATGAATCTGATGAGCGAGGGTCATTATGCCTGTTCACTTTGCTGGAGCCAGCCAAAAAATGGTATAAAAATGCCAAAAGTTGCAACATTTTTGTGCAGCCTTGATTTGCGCAAACAATTTTATGATTTTTCAAAGCTTTTTACTCCAGTTTTCTGGGGGTTTGATTAGTTAGGGCCTCAGTGTGCACATACCCTGAAACATACCTGGCGGCAGTCGCGCAGCCAGGCTCTTGTTTATGCGGCTTGTGGTTTGGGAAGCATGAATCAACTGACAGGGCCCCTTCCAGTTTGTATGGTATAGCCTCTGTATGTAAAGTATGCTCACATTCACTAACAGCAAGCAAGAATGATTAAAGAGAATCTGTCAGTAGGATCAACCCTCCTAAGCCATCTATATGGTCATGGAGGTCATAGGAAGCTGAATAAAATGATACCTTGATATCTGTGATCTGATGTCTAATTCCGGAGAAATCCACGTTTTTCTTAATATGTAAATGAGCTGTTAAGATCTATGGGCCGGACATAGATCTATCCAAGAACCTGCCTCCAAAGTTTATTTTAATTGAAAGGGGCGTTACCAATGTGAGACGTATAGATTAGGAGAAAAGGGGAGACAACCAAGCACAATAGAATTGTATCTGGTGGAGAAATTGGTGTCGGTGAGAGGTAAGGGAACTGCTTGCCTTTTGGGGGTGTTTAACCCACAACTGAGGAATCAAAGAATGACAACTGCTGCAGTACTCTCAGGTCCGGAGAACCCGTCATGCAGAATAATTGGTGGAGGATAGGCGTAGTAGTCAGCGCTGCTGCCCTAGATTCAAGAAATCTGGAGGATTTGATGAGGGATTAAATCATGCAGTTTATTTTCATCGCGTTGTGGTTCTCCTGATGAAGACGTTGGTTCAGCTTCGAAACGCGTTAAGAATAAACCGCATGATTTAATCCCTCATCACGTCCTCTGGATTTCTTGACTACTACTCCTATCCTCCATCAAATGCAGATCAGGAGAGCAGACTGTCAGTCATTACATGTCTCACACTGGTTACTCCTCCTTTCATTTAAAATAGATTCTCAGGAAGATCTATGTCCGGCCCATAGATCTTAACAGCTCATTAAGAAAAACGTGGATTTCTCTGGAATAAGACATCGGATCGCAGATCTCAAGATATCATTTTATTCAGCTTCCTACGACGGTTTGAGAGGGTTGATCATCATCCTACTGCCAGATTCACTTCAAAGAATTAAAGCATAGTAGACATTTTCTAAATACAATGATGATTATTATATAAGTCATTTAGTGCCTGTATTATCCTGGCATCGTGGGTGTCGGCTGCAATAAGGCGTCACTCCGGGTCACGTTTTCACAGTCATGTCTACGTTCACAATCATTAGTGGATCTGTTTCTTGTAATATGGAAGTCAGACGGATTATTGGCTTAGTTTGTGTGGCGCGGTTACACAGAGGCCTTGGTAAAAGGCTCTTACGGAAGCTTACCCCTAGACTTTAAATAGCAAGCACTAGAGAATTATCTTAAATACTAGAAAACTTGCTCGCCCTCGTCGGAGCAGATAACCGCCATATGCTTCCTTTTTTGGTAATTGCTGATCTTTTTATAGCAGCAGCGCTGATTCACGGTGCTACGTTCTCGTTATCTCTTCCACCTTTTTGGCAGACTTTGTGTTGCTGTTGGGGCTGATTCATCTTATTTTAATTCTGGCAAAAAAAGTCTTTTTTTTTTTTCTCTCCCTACATATACATATAAAACAAAATGAAATGAAAAGGGCATTATGAAAGAAAAGGTCACGTACAGCGCAGGCCGTCGCAGCGCAGCAGGGGGGGAATGGGATTTTCTCAACCTTTTTAGAAATGTAAATAAAACAGGTTGTTTTTTTTTTCTCCTTGAAATAATCATTAATGACAGATGTAGCAGAGCTGAATTTGTCATTTTGGGACCTCAGATTTCCTAAGGAGGTAGTTGTAGTTTCTTTCCGATTTTTATATTAATCTGCTGTAAAAAAAACTATATTAGCTTGGTCCGATTGTCACTGTACTGTTATTGGGGGAAAAAACTATGAAATATATTACAGTAATATTATGTGTTGTGTCATTAACAAACTCAGCTCTGCTACATCTGCAACATAAAAGTTAGCAATATCTTGGCATACAAAATTAAATGAGTTCCTACCCTTTAGTTCACCTCTCAGATAATAAAGCGCTGCTCCACATGCTACAAAAAGACGATTTCGAAGATTTTACCGAATTCCCAGTTCTCTCTAAATGATCTGAGACCGATCTTGGAATAGCTCAGACGGCATTAATAGTATACAAACTAAGATATCTCTGCCTTCAGCTTGGTATGACAAGACGTACAGACAAATTATAGGATCAGTAATAACGCTCTACCACATAATTCTAAGCCGCTGACATTTTAATGTTACTGGTAGGTACTGTAACCATGGCAACCAATGGAGTGCCAGCCGCTGTTTTGTAAAACTTGTAGGAAATGCAACATTTATGTTGTAGAAAGCAGAATTCTCAGGTCTTTCTTCCTTCTTATTCCTCCACTCTCTTTCCTACGTTCTTCTGTATCTCTCCATCTCTCCCTTTCCTTCTTCCTTCCTTTATTTCTCTCTCTCTTTCCTTCTTCCTTCCTTTCCCTCTTTCTGTCTCTTTCCTTCATTCCTTCTTTCTCATTTTTTTCTTTCTTTCCCTCTTTCTTTATCTTTCTTTCTTTATCTTTCTTTCCATACTTCTTTCTCTTTTTCCTTCTTTCTTTCTCTTTCATTCTTTCTTTCCCATTCCTTATCTCTTTCTTTCTTTCTCTCTCTCTCTCTTTCCTTCTTTATCTCCTTCCTTCTTCCTTTCTTTCTGGCTATCTTTTCTTCATCCTTTCTTTCTCATTCTTTTCATTCTTTCTCTTTCCTTCTTTTTTTTCCTTCCTTCTCTCTCTCTCTTTCTTTCTTTCTTTCTTTTTCCTTCTTCCTTCCTTTCCCTCTTTCTATCTTTCCTTCGTTCCTTCTTTCTTGTTCTTTTCTTTCTTTCTCTCTTTCCTTCTTTCTTTATCTTTTTTTCTCTTCCTTCTCTCTTTCCTTCTTTCTTTATCTTTCTTTCTTTCACTTTTTTTCCATACTTCTTTCTTTTTCCTTCTTTCTTTCCCATTCCTTACTTCTTTCTCTCTCTCTTTCCTTCTTTCTCTCCTTCCTTCTTCCTTTCTTCCTGTCTATCTTTCCTTCATTCTTTCTTTCTCATTCTTTTCTTTCTCTCTTTCCTTCATTTTTTATCTTTGTTTTTCTTCTCTCTTTCTTTTTTTCTTTCTTTACTTTTTTCTCTTTTTCCTTGTTTCTTTCTTTCTCTTATTCCTTCTTTCTTTCTTTTTTTTGTCTTTCTTTCCATTTTTATCTCTCTCCTTCCTTCCCTCCTTCCTTCAAACTTCAAAATTCATTTGCGATGGGTCAGTACAGTCCCCCCACTGTTCTGTACACTCCATCTGTGCTGCTTGCCTTTTTTATACTTTATATAGCGGACCTAAGCTCGGTGTCCGGGGCTTGCCCCCAATATTCTACATTATGGCTGTTACTACTTTTTACTATCTATGTATTGATATATCTGTTGATGTTGCTCAGGAAATGTGTTGAGGCAAATGTGATTTGTCCCATACAAGCCCCACATGTGTATATGCTGATATGCCACCTCCAGCGCTGTTCATCCAGAGCTTCCTGGTTTATAAACAAAATGCGGGAACTGCCAGTTGGAAGAGTTTCCCCATTCAGAAGTTTGCATTGTCCCCATGTTTTTCTATGTATAATGGACGCAATTATCAGATCATCTGCAGCAAACTTACAGCCACATAGGAGTTTCTTATGGTCCCTGGTTGGTCCATCAGAACCATCGGGAGGTGAAGTTACAGCGGCTCATCTTCATCATATTATTATCATAATGAATTCTGATACTATATCACCTAATAATATTCTGATAAAACACGTTTGATCCTGAGGTTCGGGCGTCCTGTGACTGAGTTCTCCATTCTCTCACTCCAGCCCTGCCGGCTACAAATGTATGGACAGCGACATGCTTCAGGCCCTACAGACATTCCTGAGACGGAGGCATGAAACTGCCTTATCCATTTCACAGTGCTGCTCGAAAATAGCTTTGTGTTTGCGACTGCTTTTAGACATCATGACTATGTCTGCGACTGAAAAATCCCAGCTCGTGAACTGATTAAAGGGGTCACCCGGAGCAGGCTGCGGAGCATCAGAGGCACCGGCCAGCACAAAGCGCCTTATCATCTGCTGCAAGATCAGTGTGTGTGCAGGAGTTCTGGGGATGAAAAGTAGAAGAAGAAAAGAGTACATGGGCCGTACGAGGTGTCTTAATGTATGTATGTATATATATATATATATATATATATATATATATATATATATACAGTACAGACCAAAAGTTTGGACACACCTTCTCATTTAAAGATTTTTCTGTATTTTCATGACTTTGAAAATTGTACATTCACACTGAAGGCATCAAAACTATGAATTAACACATGTGGAATTATATACTTAACAAAAAGGTGTGAAACAACTGAAAATATGTCTTATATTCTAGGTTCTTCAAAGTAGCCACCTTTTGCTTTGATGACTGCTTTGCACACTCTTGGCATTCTCTTGATGAGCTTCAAGAGGTAGTCACCGGAAATGGTTTTCACTTCACAGGTGTGCCCTGTCAGGTTTAATAAGTGGGATTTTTTGCCTTATAAATGGGGTTGGGACCATCAGTTCTGTTGTGCAGAAGTCTGGTGGATACACAGCTGATAGTCCTACTGAATAGACTGTTATAATTTGTATTATGGCAAGAAAAAAGCAGCCAAGTAAAGAAAAACGAGTCAGTCAGTCCAAAAAATTGGGCAAAGTTTGAAAGTGTCCCCAAGTGCAGTTGCAAAAACCATCAAGCGCTACAAAGAAACTGGCTCACATGAGGAACGCCCCAGGAAAAGGAAGACCATGAGTCACCTCTGCTTCTGAGGATAAGTTTATCCGAGTCACCAGCCTCCGAAATCACAGGTTAACAGCAGCTCAGATAAGAGACCAGGTCAATGCCACACAGAGTTCTAGCAGCAGACAGATCTCTTCAACAACTGTTAAGAGGAGACTTTGTGCAGCAGGCCTTCATGGTAAAATAGCTGCTAGGAAACCACTGCTAAGGACAGGCAACAAGCAGAAAAGACTTGTTTTGGCTAAAGAACACAAGGAATGGACATTAGACCAGTGGAAATCTGTGCTTTGGTCTGATGAGTCCAAATTTGAGATCTTTGGTTCCAACCACCGTGTCTTTGTGCGACTCAGAAAAGGTGAACGGATGGACTCTACATGCCTTGTTCCCACCGTGAAGCATGGAGGAGGAGGTGTGATGGTGTGGGGGTGCTTTGCTGGTGACACTGTTGGGGATTTATTCAAAATTGAAGGCATACTGAACCAGCATGGCTACCACAGCATCTTGAAGCGGCATGCTATTCCATCCGGTTTGTGTTTAGTTGGACCATCATTTATTTTTCAACAGGACAATGACCCCAAACACACCTCCAGGCTGTGTAAGGGCTATTTGACCAAGAAGGAGAGTAATGGGGTGCTACGCCAGATGACCTGGCCTCCACAGTCACCAGACCTGAACCCAATCGAGATGGTTTGGGGTGAGCTGGACCGCAGGGAGAAGGCAAAAGGGCCAACAAGTGCTAAGCATATCTGGGAACTCCTTCAAGATTGTTGGAAGACCATTTCCGGTGACTACCTCTTGAAGCTCATCAAGAGAATGCCAAGAGTGTGCAAAGCATTCATCAAAGCAAAAGGTGGCTACTTTGAAGAACCTAGAATATAAGACATATTTTCAGTTGTTTCACACTTTTTTGTTAAGTATATAATTCCACATAGTTTTGATGCCTTCAGTGTGAATGTACAATTTTCATAGTCATGAAAATACAGAAAAATCTTTAAATGAGAAGGTGTGTCCAAACTTTTGGTCTGTACTGTATATATATATATATATATATATATATATATATATATATATATATATACAGTTAGGTCCATATATATTTGGACAGAGACAACATTTTTCTAATTTTGGTTCTAGACATTACCACAATGAACAGGGTGGCACATGTTAAGGAGCTGAAACTCCTAAACCCTTCATCCAATTTTAATGTGGATACCCTCAAATGAAAGCTGAAAGTCTGAACTTCAACTGCATCTGAATTGTTTTGTTTAAAATTCATTGTGGTAAAGTCTAGAACCAAAATTAGAAAAATGTTGTCTCTGTCCAAATATATATGGACCTAACTGTATATATATATACACACACATTTTTATTTTTTTAAAAAGTATTCTTCTGCTATCCTACTAGTTTTTGCAATCTTAGTGAAACTTACATTCCAAAGGGCAACATAAAATTTAAAGCAGAATGACATACTGTAGATATTAGGCTTCTAAGTACCAGGGTTGCCAACTTGCCTTTTTGGGTTTTTTTCTGGACAGCTTATCAAAAAAAATCCCGGACAAACAATAGTTTTTTATGAACATATTGCAGAACCTTAAAGCACTACTCCAGTGTTTTTTCTTATTGCAACGCTGGAGTGGAGCTTTAGATGTAAGCCCCCTGACCCAACAGCAGCTTCAGTGTTTCCTGGAGTGCGCCGGAGGTCACTTCTCAGTACAGGTCTATGAGAGTCTCGATCTGGCCCTGTTTTGGCTCTGAGTTGCATTGAGCTCTTGTGACGTAACTTCTGACTTCCAGCCAGTCAGAAGTTACGGGCACAAGAAGGCGCCGCGGGACCGGAGCGGCGTCGGTAAAGCCGCCGGAAGGTGAGTATAAGAACGGGGGCTTGCATTTAATTTGCCACTCCAGCACTGAAAAAAAAACGCTGGATTGGTGCTTTAATAAATCAATTTTAGTAAGTAATGTATGTGTACAGTCCATAATTCTGATATGAAGACATCAGCTGCGTTCACTGTAAAATGATGCTAGTCTGTAGAGGTTTCTTCAGCCTCAAAAGAATAACAGACACCTTAAATTTTTTTTAACAGACAGGGCATAAAAGTGTCCTATTTTTACGGACTGTCCAGGAATCTCTGGACGGTTGGCAACCCTGATAAGTACTGCTTATGAGATGAGCAGCTAATATCACTACAGGGGTATTCCCATCTCCAAGACCCTATCCCAATATGTAGTAGGTGTAATAATAATAATATTAGCAAATTAAATTATTAAGCTACTGCAATGCCCTGCACATGGGAAAAGCGACATAGCGAATCAGGAGAACTATACTACATTTTTAATTGGAGGTATTTGTTAATATTATTATTATTATTATACCTACTACATATTGGAATAGAAATTTTGATATGGGAATACCCCTTTAAGGTTATATTCATATAACTTTTCATATTATGGTTTCCGTATATAACAAAAGCTAAGCTGATATGAAGGATTTTTCACATGATAGACCCAAAAAGCGACCAATGAACCCCTCTGATGGTTTTTATAGGTTCCCATCATTTTAATGGGAAGGATAGCACTACTTGCCAGGGGTGTAACTATAATAGGTGCAAGGGTTGCAATCGCACTCGGGCAGGGAGGCCAAAAAGTCCATTTGACCGATATGAATAGACCTATGCTATTAAAGACTTGCAATAATTGTGGCTCCATCGGAGCTTTTTCATTGAGGTCCATGAGCTTCAAGTTAGGACACTGCTACTTGCTGCTTTAATTCTTGCAGTCCAATGTGATAGATACCCCTATGAACGCTCTGTACATAGATGTGGGCAGAGCCTCATACATGTGTATGTTCTCAGAATGGAAGATATGTCAAATACAGTAAAAGTGTCAGTGGTAAAAACTATACATCGCGGCGGAATATATTGGGGCTATATAAGCAATGGGAAATCAATCATTTTTGTAAACTTTCTGTCCTTCTGAAAAACACTAGTCAGCCTCTATTCTAAGGGCTGTCTGATATCAGAGAACATAAGCTTGCACTGGGCTATGCAGGTTTTCTATGTCATTTGGTAAGTTTATGATGGTTGTACTCATCGCTCATCATAGGTGGCATCTATTGTTTTATCAATGGACCCAAAGACTGATAGGAGTGAACAGAGCCTGTTCTAGACTTTAGGATTGGTGATCTTCTATCTGTAGAACCTTCACAGATATATATTAGATAAGAGTGGAGAACGCGTCAGGATCCGGTGTCGAGATATGTTTGCAGTGACAGCAGGCCCATTATGTTGAGCGTCACGGCAGAGTTTGGCTGTGCATAGGTCCTCCCAGGAAAGTGCTGCGGCTCACTACGACTGAGCAGATACACATCTGTAAGTTTAATTAAGAACTACGGGGCCAGTGTGTTTCGATGACAGGTGCTGGCAGACCTGAGTGACTCCAAGACTCATGAGATTTTAATGACTTGAACCACTACTGGAGGCTAAATCTGCACCATGGAAGCTAATAGAAATACAGAATGGCGATGACAGATACCAACCAGTTCATCAAGACTTTCCGTTTACTTAAAGATACTGTACATCTTTCTTTAAGGGATACTCTGGTGCTAAAGTTTTTTTTTATACTTTCAAGCACTGGTTAGTGAGCTTTAAGGGTTCATAGGTTTCAAAAAGATCTTTCTATTTGGATCAGATGATGTGTCCTACCCTATTCTTTCAGACAGTTCAGTATAAAAGGTGCATAAGATAGCAGCTCCCCTTTTCCCACTATTGGAATTGCATGTAAATGAATGATGAAATAACTGTTAGGAGAGCCATGTACATTAGACAAGTCTCTCCTGACACATCTCTCCAATACTTAGGTCCCTTAGGCTTATATCACAAGATCAATACTATTGAAGACATGTGAAAATTGGGGGCTCTGTTGGAGATTTCGCATTGGGTCCCACAAGCTTAAAGTTACACTGTGGCGCCCCTGCAGGTCCAGTTGCCACAGAGGTACTGCATCTCAGCCAGAGGTGTGGTACTCTCTGGTAAGGAGGGATCACTACCCGGGACCCAAACACTCACCACTTCATAAGGGAAGGTCCAGATAGCACCTAAGGGAGAGCACAGGCCTGGTCCCTGTCAGGAGAGTGGAACTAAGTAGAGGAGGAGGGTGGAGGAAGTAGTTTAGGGGAGCACAGACAGAACAGTATAAAAGAAGAGTAGAAACATCTAGAAGGGTTGGTTGTTCAGAGGATCGTGAGGAGTAAGGTCCTGACGGCGAAGGGGCTCAGTAAAAGGGGCCCAGGAGGAGAGTGAGGAGAGAACACCGGAGCAGTGAGAGGGGCTCCAGAGATAGAAAGGATCCTAGGGGCACGGCAAGTGCAGGATTGTGGAGGGATCAGGCCGCAGTAGGGGACCGGCCCCAGACTAGTGGAGTACTTTAAGGCTCACCTAGCAAATCGGAGGTTGCGGTATCTTCATGTGTAGTAGCCAAAAACCACACACAATCGTTTAAAAGGAGGCCATATCGGACAAAGGGGAAAGACAGGACGTCGCCCAACAAGGCCCGTGGCCACTGGCTCGGGACACTGTGTGTGAGGCGCAGGGCAGGAGAGAGCCAGCGCAGGGAGACAACCTGGAGCGGTACACAGAAAGGGGTCCCGCTGAAGTGCACACAAGTTGTCTGAGAGTTGGCTGGATCACTTCCCCAGAGGACACAGGACGACGTGGACGGTTAGAACCAGCTGCAGCGGTAACCTGGAACTGCTTAAGAACTGTGAGTAAAACCAGAAGACTGCACCCTACTGTGTCCTTGAATTATTGCTGCGTCACCGGCCCTACACTACACTATATACTGCCCTGGGGCCTAGCTCTACCCGTGGAGAGCTGAACCATCTTTGCTGCGTCACCAACAGCCCCAGTGGATCTGAACAACAGCGGCGGTGGCCACCTATAGACGTAAACCACTGGTGGTGTCACAAACTTTATTCCCCTTTTCTTTATTCCCCAATTGACTTTTCCTTGATTGACCGCCCTGGGCCACGGACCGGGTCACTGCCGCCGTGACTACCCCAAATAGAATCGACCGGCCCGGCTACCGAGTACCCCACGGCCCCAGGGGGCGCGTCAACATCACTGCCCATACACATGTATCCTTGGCCAAGGTGCGAGAGGGGAGTAAGCCACTGTCAGACACTTCTTGTGGTGTCTTATATCCTGTGGAAACAAAAACATTGGGTGCCGTTCTGTAATTCAACTTGCCTGATCCTTCTTTCCCCTGACATTATTTGTCTAGGGTGAGTTAAGATGCCTTTAAAGACCCTTAAACATATTAGACTCATGTCAACCAAACCCTCCAATATTGGTGGGATTGGCCAACAGTCTAATGAGTTTGTGGGCCTCCTGACCCTACCGCGAAGATGATGTTGAGGAGAGAAGGATCCGACATGTCCGGTTTCGTAGTCCCAATCCTTTTGTTCTCCCCAAGATAATTCACCTCTGGAGGAGACTGACAGTGGCTCCCTCATGGAAAACACAGGGATGCTCGGCTGAGCCGAATAATTAGCCAAAACGTCCTTCAACCGACAGCTAACTATTGTGTATGGGGGGGCTTTAACCTAATACTGTATATAGTTTGATGGTCCCACCAAAATTGGCAAGATCAAATCACTTTAAATGGAGTCTATGCACAGAAACTGACCATTCTACCCAAGAATGCATCCTTGGCGCGGTCAACCAGTTCAGTGCAAATTCCCATCTACAGTACTTGTCTTCCATCCATCCATGACCCCTCTTCTTTGATTGAGAGCTTTGACTGTACAAGAGCCAGAGAAGGGCACAGATAGAGGAAAAACAAGTAAGTGGGAAGGTGCACTAAACTGTTTGGCCATGCCAAGGGTTTACCCAGCCTGCATGCTAGGCATGGACAGTCACTTTGAATGAAGGGTACTCTGTCAGCATAAAGTGAATTGGGGGTCTTTAGCTCGTCTGAAGCTTTACATTTGTGCTGTGGTGACAATTTAAAATGTACACAGCGCTTTCATACAATAGATACCAATGGTGATAGACAGACTCTACAGTTTCAAGAAAGGATCCACCAGGCTTCTATTCAGTGTCTAACACTTTATAGGAAATTTAGGTCGGCATACTACACTTTTTCTTGAAATAAATTTGATACGGAGTCTTGGGTGCAGATATAAATGTGACCAATTGCTTTACTTCAATTACCAACAGTAAAGATCCATTTACATTGCAAAACGCTCGTTTCAGAATGATCTTGCATTCTAAACAGGCTGCCGATCACCTGACCGACAAGGAAAACGCTCTTTCGTCAGATGAAATTATCTTTTTGCTTTACAAAGATCATCGTTCTCAGCAGCGCATCATGTTGCATAAACAAGACTATCGCTGCCGAGAAAAATGGCATCTGATGCTGACTTAATGATCTATTACAGAGTGGTCTGCCTGTGTAAACAGGTGATAAAATGACCATCTTAACGGTAGATATTTACCGATCGGTGGTTGTTTAACGCTGCAGAATCGGGTAATGAAAACCCACCCTTACAAGAAGTTTTTCAGATCAAACAGTGAGAAAAAGGAATAAAAACCCAACGAGACATAGATGTCATTTCGTCACCATAGGACCACCCTTCCCTTAATTCTAGGTTTTTTAACTTTTTCTTCTTTTTTTTATGTAAACATTCCTAATAACATTTTGTCCATTATACATCAGATCGTGTTTCTCAGTCTACAGGTATAGATTCAATGATGGCTGTCTCAATACAGTGACTGCTTTGGGATTATACTGTCTTCCAAGGATGGAAACTCTACAATTTCAATTACTATTTCATTAAGATACTACCGACTAAATAATTGTATTGTATCATTGGTGTTAATATCATTGAAGACTGAAATCCCCCTTACAATGTCTAAATGTCCCCCTGTCTGCGCATATTTGATACCATTAGCGTTAGCAGTGGACGATGAAACTTTATATAGAGTATATGCAGGGTTGGCAGACACACAAGCATTCAGCACCCAGCCATGATGCTGCTAGTTTGGCTTTGATGACATATGAAAATATGCCGTGATGATAAATTACCATGATAATGTGATTGTTGCCAGGTATTAATTACAATTCTTACATTTTTCTCTTGAAAGTCGCCATTACCATCTACTACAAGGCAGAAATATACATGCAGTCACTGATGGCAGTATGATGGTTCACCATTATGACCATAAAGTTCTAAATATTTAGGCAAAATAGCTTAAATCACTGTAATTTTATTCCTATGGTCACCAAAAACCCCAAATCATACTTTGCCTGTAAAATAAATAATAATAGTAATTATATATTAACCATTCTATTTAAAGAGGACCTGTCCCTGGCCATAATTTTGCATTTTTCTCATCTGGTCTAAATTCTGCTGTTCTCTTGAATCTGGCTACTGATCTTCACTGTGCTATCGAAGTAATAAAATAATCTACACTATCTATAACAGAGAGATGGTGAGGGAACACTTAGCTAATTTAAATGAATTTAAATCTCCTGATCCAGATGAATTACACCTAGGTTACTGAAAGAGATAGAGGAAATTGCAGAACCACTAGCCAGAATCTTTGAAAAATCCTGGAGAACAGGTGAAGTCTGAGGCAATTGGAGAAGGGCAAAGGTTGTTCCTATCTTCAAAAAAGGAAAGAAGATGGAGCCAGGAAATTACAGGCCAGTGAGCCTTACCTCTATACCAGGAGAGATGTTTGAACAAATTATTAAACAGCATGTATGTAAGTACTTGGATAAGAATACAGTAATTAACCAGAGCCAGCATGGGTTTGTAGCACACAAGTCATGCCAGACAAATCTAATTTCCTTATATGATGGAATCACTGACTGGGTGGATCAGGGAAATGGGAAGATATAGTACATCTCGACTTCAGCAAAGCATTTGATAAAGTATCTCATACTATCTTTATTGAAAAAATGACCAAGTATGGGATTGACAAGGCTACGGTTAGGAGGATTCATAACTGGCTCAGTGATTGTTCTCAAAGAGTGGTAATAAATGGTTGCACATCCAATTGGAAGAGTGTTAGAAGTGGGGTACCACAAAGCTCTGTCCTAGGCCCCAGTGTTGCTCAACATTTCTAGAAATGATCTAGATAAGGGAACTAAAAGTAAACTAATCAAATTTGCAGACGATGCAAAGCTACAGTGGTGGCCAAAAGTATTGGCACCCCTGCAATTCTGTCAGATAATACTCAGTTTCTTCCTGAAAATGATTGCAATCACAAATTCTTTGGTATTATTATCTTCATTTAATTTGCTTGCAAGGAAAAAACACAAAAGAGAATGAAGCAAAAATCAAATCATTGATCATTTCACACAAAACTCCAAAAATGGGCCAGACAAAAGTATTGGCACCCTCAGCCTAATACTTGGTTGCACAACCTTTAGCCAACATAACTGCTAACAACCGCTTCCGGTAACCATCAATGAGTTTCTTACAATGCTCTGCTGGAATAGTAGACCATTCTTCTTTGGCAAACTGCTCCAGGTCCCTGTTATTTGAAGGGTGCCTTCTCCAAACTGCCATTTTGAGATCTCTCCACAGGTGTTCTATGGGATTCAGGTCTGGACTCATTGCTGGCCACCTTAGAAGTCTCCAGTGCTTTCTCTCAAACCATTTTATAGTGCTTTTGGAAGTGTGTTTTGGGTCATTGTCCTGCTGGAAGACCCATGACCTCTGAGGGAGACCCAGCTTTCTCACACTGGGCCCTACATTATGCTGCAAAATTTGTTGGTAGTCTTCAGACTTCATAATGCCATGCACACGGTCAAGCAGTCCAGTGCCAGAGGCAGCAAAGCAACCCCAAAACATCAGGGAACCTCCGCCATGTTTGACTGTAGGGACCGTGTTCTTTTCTCTGAATGCCTCTTTTTTTTTCCTGTACAATCTATGTTGATGCTTTTTGCCAAAAAGCTCTACTTTTGTCTCATCTGACCAGAGAACATTCTTCCAAAACATTTTAGGCTTTCTCAGGTAAGTTTTGGCAAACTCCAGCCTGGCTTTTTTATGTCTCGGGGTAAGAAGTGGGGTCTTCCTGGGTATCCTACCATACAGTCCCTTTTCATTCAGACGCCGACGGATAGTACGGGTTGACACTTTTGTACCCTCGGACTGCAGGGCAGCTTGAACTTGTTTGGATGTTAGTCGAGGTTCTTTATCCACCATCCGCACAATCTTGCGTTGAAATCTCTCGTCAATTTTTCTTTTCCGTCCACATCTAGGGAGGTTAGCCACAGTGCCATGGGCTTTAAACTTCTTGATGACACTGCGCACGGAAGACACAGGAACATTCAGGTCTTTGGAGATGGACTTGTAGCCTTGAGAATGCTCATGCTTCCTCACAATTTGGTTTCTCAAGTCCTCAGACAGTTCTTTGGTCTTCTTTCTTTTCTCCTTGCTCAATGTGGTATACACAAGGACACAGGACAGAGGTTGAGTCAACTTTAATCCATGTTAACTGGCTGCAAGTGTGATTTAGTTATTGCCAACACCTGTTAGGTGCCACAGGTAAGTTACAGGTGCTGTTAATTACACGAATTAGAGAAGCATCACATGATTTTTCAAACAGTGCCAATACTTTTGTCCACCCCCTTTTTTAGGTTTGGTGTGGAATTTTATCCAATTTGGCTTTAGGACAATTCTTTTTGTGTTTTTTCATTGAAGACAAATTAAATGAAGATAATAATACCAAAGAATTTGTGATTGCAATCATTTTCAGGAAGAAACTGAGTATTATCTGACAGAATTGCAGGAGTGCCAATACTTTTGGCCACCACTGTAGCTAGGATGGCTAACACTAGAGAATACTGAGAAAGGATTCAGAAGGATCTAGATAAGCTTGAGCAATGGGCAGCAAGTAATAGAATGGTATTTAACAGGGAGAAATGCAAGATTCTACATCTGGGCAAGAAAATGAAAATTACATTTACAGAATGGGAGGAATAGAACTAAGCAACAGCATGTGTGAAAAAGACTTGGGTATACTAATAGATCACAGACTGCACGAGTCAACAGTGTGATGTAGCAGCAAAAAAGGCAAACACGGGGAGAACATACAACCTTCTTGCAGATGTCCTTGGTGGGATTTGAACCCAGGAGCCCAACATTGCAAGGCTACAGTGCTAACCAATGAGCACATGTTTAAGTTTCTATGCCAATCAATCCAGAAACACCCATAAAATTTCTCATAAGTGCCAATTTCTGTGCATTTTTTTCGCCAGCCTGGTGTCCAGAGAAATATTGAATACAGTGTTTTCCCAAATGGCTCAGAGTGACAGTTAGGTTCAAAAGTGCTGCCATCAAACACAAAAGCTACACCATAGAAAACTATAGGATCTTCTTTCTGATCAGGATTAAAGTAAATGGAGTAGGATGACGGTTAAAAGTAGCAGCGCTGCTGAGTAGAAGATACTTGCCCCAAACATAAGTGTAGGAATAAAGTAGTCTATTGATGTGTTTCAGGACCAGACCAATCCCTTTCTCAAAGTTTTAGTTGCTTTTTTGAAAAAGGGACTGGTCCAGTCCCAAAACGCATCAATAAACTACTTTCTTCCTACCCTCGATTTTGGAGCAAGTATCCTCTACTGAGCAGTGTGGCTACTTTTAAAAGTCATCCTCCTCCATTTACATTATCTGAGGTGCAGAAAAAGTTTCTTCTTCCGGCAGATGACACTGGAGCAGCTGACATTGTACAGGCTTGTATGAGAGTGGCGCCCCTACATCACAATAGGTGAGTGCACACCCTACTTCCTATTATACCTACCTGTACAATATTACCCTATGTGTGCGTTGTCTCCCTTATCATTTTCCTTCTGATCAGGATTGACAGACAGACAGGGACAACCCATTAAAGAATTTTTAAAAAAAAAATTAAATTGTTGTTCTCATTTTCCTTCTTCAGTAGAGTACAGCTCACCCATCTCTTGCCATTCTATCTGCCGGGTGTGGTATGTTTCTGATGATTGACAGTTTGCCGCTGGTCCTGCTGCTGATCCAAACTATGTGCCCTCTGATGCTATAAGCGTAGGCACTTTTGCCTCTGCAACATCAGAGGAGCGTAGAGGGACTGAAGCTGGCCGAAGACTTTCAAAGCAGTGATTACAAGCTCTATAGAAAATAGCTTTTAAGTGCTGCGCTCTTAGCCGATGAGACTGGCCACTGCTGATAGACTGCAGAAGTGGTCAGTAACTTATAAAATAAAAATCCCTTCATTTTTTGAGAACAAAATAAGTACATTTAAAAATCGGTTGTTTTAGTAAATACTTAAAGAGGTTGTCCAATACTTTTTGACTGATGACCTATCCTTAGGTTCGGTGAGCAATATCTGATCGGCAGGGGTCCGACACCCAGCACCCCCATCGATTAGCTGCTATCGGTGTCGGCGGTGGCCACTTACCGGAAGTGCTCACTTGCGGAACAGCTCCATCTTCTGGAAGTGGCCAAAGCTTGGTACTACAAATCTGCCTCCTATTCAAATCAATAGTAGGTGGATGTGTGCTACCCTGAGGCAGCCACAGTCAGAAAATGGCCAGCTCCGCAAGTGGGTACTTCCGGCCGGCACCGATAACAACTGATCGGCGGGGGTGCCGGATGTCGGACTCTGACCGATCAGACATTGATGACCTATCCCTAGGATAGGTCATCAATTAAAAAGTAGTGGACAACCTCTTTAACAAGCATTGTACCATAACTGGAATGGAT
This sequence comes from Phyllobates terribilis, assembly GCF_046119375.1. Classification (NCBI taxonomy): domain Eukaryota; kingdom Metazoa; phylum Chordata; class Amphibia; order Anura; family Dendrobatidae; genus Phyllobates; species Phyllobates terribilis. The sequence goes on along the minus strand of NW_027362761.1, from coordinate 1,119,983,132 downwards.
TTCGACCTACATGTCAGCCGCCTGCTGCATTTTTACATGCTCCAGTTGGTTATCTCTAAGTGTCTGAGAGGCAGCTGACTAGTTTGTATTTAGAGGTGTGACTCTGCAAAGTACATCATGTACTGTGGGGCACCGCATTGGATTCTAAGAAATGCATTCTGTTTTGTGCCTTGTTCTTCAGGATGGGAGAAAGGTAAAAAAATATATTTTTATAAAATAAGGGATGAGTACAGTTGTAATCCTGATCCAACTCTTCTGTGAATTACATCGAGTACTTTAAACCTTGTCCCCTAGCAGGTAAACTATTGGCAAGAGCCATGGAATGTGTGTATGACTGGGCTGCTGGATTGTCACATCGCTTCTCGTGCCTCGATCATATGATTACAAATGGCACAGAGCCACATAAGCCATCATACAATATGAGCTGTCAGAGTAATTGTCTTATTCTTTCTCATACTAATATGTACATTTTTGTCCGCCTAATCTTTCAGCGCTCACTCGATCAAGGACGTACGGAAAAGGTTGCAGTCAATGTCAAAAGTTATTGGTAAAAGACAATTAGCAAGAGAAGGAGCCATTTAAAGATTGCAGTGCTCGGACACGGGGAAAGGACAGAAACACAAGGCCGTCTTCAGCCTCCTCTGGGTAGCATTAAGCTGGGTGCATTTACCTACTGTACTTATGGATGTAGCAGAACCCAATGTAACACGTTACTCCATGTGATACATTTCTTGTTCTCTGTGTGAAGTCTGACATCTGAATTTCACCAGACCGCTCGTAGTTCTCCTGACCCAAACTCTATAGTCTCATATATGCTTATAAAGGCTTGTTCACATGTTGCGTTTTTGCCGCATTTCACAGTACAAGCAAAGTGAATGAGATTTCTGAAATCTCATGGACATTCTGCTTATTTTTTCTTTGTAGATTTGAACCTTCAAGGCCTTTTTTTTCGAATCTGCAGTATGTCAATTCTTTCAGCTTTTCTGCAACATTTTTCACCCATTCAAATGAATGAGGGGAAAAGCAAGTAAAAATGCATGAAAAAAAAAATGCAAAAGAAAGAGTGTATTTTACGCAGCATTTTTCCTGCCAATACTATATTCTGGTTTTTGAAATAGCAGAAATACTAAAAATACCCTAAAGTGGTGGAGTTTGTGTAAGGACAGAGACAGACTGCCGTATTTCTCGTGTGAGGATCACATGGTAAACCTTGTACTGGCTGTCTGCTACCTGACCTGAGCTTGACAACTGCATAAAAAACATCACGCAGTCATGTTCAGGTCAGGAGAGGTGCCAGCCAGTCCGTTCAGTGCGATGCGATCATCGCACGAGTTATACAGCAGTCTGTCTCTGCCCTGAGGAGACACATGGCCAGTCCAGGTCTCAAACATCTGAATTCAGTTTAAACACTCAGTTTACCTGCCGTCCTATACTATAGACAACACATTTGTAATGCTGTGCTACATCTGTAATACAGATGTCATATTCACATGAACAATGAAAAATTTGTATCAGCCCCTGTCACTATGTACCATTAAAGTGAACCTGTTAGGACAATTTATTTCTGAATCAATTGATCTGGCTCTACAGTTCCTAGAATAATGACAATGATACCTTTCTTGTAATAATCAGGTATGTGCTGAGAAATCAAGCTTTGAAACCACATGCAAATGAGCCTAGAAGTGCACTAGGGGGAGCTTGATGATGCACTCCCAGCCCATTGACACACCCCAAGTGCAGTTACAAGATAATTTGCTTGCAACTTCATAGTTTGATTTCTCAGAACTCACACATCAGATTATTACAAAAGAGGTATATGTATCATTCTTATTGCTTTATTAGGACCTCTACAGACATTCTATTGGTTTCAGTAGCAAAATCATCCTGACAGGTCCTATTGTCATCTTACATCTACCTCTGCATCCCTTAGAGTGACACTCCTGTTTGTCTTTCAATCAATCAAGTCTCAATGTATTAAACAACCAGTTACTGAACCAAATGTGCTCTCTTTATGACAATAGATTTAACAGAGAAACTTTAGGACTAATTAGACATGAGGGTAATTTCTAATTGGCTCCAAATTTGGCCATAGCTACAGCATGTAGAATACAAATTTGAAACAGAAATTTTCTGGGAAGACTCTTGTAGCCAACTTGGAAATAAATTTGTCATGGAAATAGGTACCTTGCTACAAATTTGTCAAGGAGATAGGTAATTTGCTACAAATTTGTTCTTTAAATGGGTAACTTGCTACAAATTGGTCATGGAAATAGGTACCTTGCTACAAATTTGTCATGGAAATAGGTACCTTGCTACAAATTTGTCATGGAAATAGGTAACTTGCTACAAATTTGTCATGGGAATAGGTAACTTGCTACAAATTGGCCATGGAAATAGGTAACTTGCTACAAATCGGTCATAGAAAAAGGTAACGTGCTACAAATTGGTCATGGAAATAGTTAACTTGCTACAAATCTGTCATGGAAATAGGTAACTTGCTACCTATTTTGGGCGAAAACGCTGAGGAATAGTAACATTTAAAGACAATGGGGCAAATCCTTGGATGGATCTGTTACTCACAGCAGCACATTTATAGCACATGCACATCAATTTTTTACCTGACATGTGAGGATCTATAGGATCAACTAATGTGGTCTTGTAAATCTACTTTCAAAGTCATACTGAGATAATGCACAACATGGACTCTACTAGGGTAAGAATATTAGGCTTTTGCTCCGAGATACCTTTACCTTGGAAAACGTATTTCTCAGGAATGCAGACTTCAATAATAATTACAGGATTCTATCCAATGTATCTGGTTTACTAACTCCTAGAAACAAAAACACCGTCAATTACAGCCTGAGCAGTCACACGTCTCGGCATTCTCCTTGAACAGAATTTTCCACTACCGAGTTACTTGTCTATCTGTAGTGGACAGATTTATGAAATGAGATATAATCGGGTCCCGTCATATGTAATCAAATCCTTCAAATGCGTCTAATATCTTCCATTGTAATGTGAAGAATATAGCACATGTGGACCAGATCTCACGGCAAACAATCAGATTTCTGCGGTGATCAATCTATAGCACATTATACTAATGGAAACCTATATCTGCTTAGCTGACATGATTGAGAGTGAGCATGCTATTTCCTCCATGTTAATAAATAATGGCCTTTGTCTGAAGTTGTCTGTTGCAGGACTGCGTATCCCGGTTTATCTTGCAATTCCCCCAGATCACAAAAAAACAATAAAATCGCATGCGTGTAGTTAGGGAGACAAAGTGAGAAAGAGAGAGGGATCACAGCTAAAATCAAAATGGAGTGTTACTCCTGATGACACCGCGACCCAGACATGGAGACCAGATTAACCGATATTGGTCCATTCTAAACCTCTTGCGTTTTGGATAACTGAAGTTGAATTATTACAGAATAGAATAGAGCCTATCAAAACTGGATCTGTCCCCAATTATGTCTACATGGCTAAATCTACGACCATAAAAATAACTTGCTAAATTAATGGCAAAGAAATTTGCTTGTGACCCCACACTAAAGTGTTAAGGCCCCCTTCAAATCAGACAAATGAAAACACTGATATTTGACAGATTTGGCCAACGCTCTAATAAGTATGGGGGCACCGGATGACTGATAGTCGGGGGAGATGTTGATCAAGCAGATGAGCCAGCCGAAGTGTCAGTCAGCGGCTTTCTCATGGGGGACACAGCAGCACTCGGCCGAACGAGCGCTCCAGTATATGGGAGAGTCAGCTGAGATGGCTGTCGGCCGAACCATAAGCCAAGACATCAATCGTCTGACATCCATCTAATGTGTATGGGCAGCTTTACTCGAATCCCCCATGTTATTCCTGCTGGGCACATTATCTCTGCTCTGTGCCAGCACTTGTAGTATAATATCCTGTGCTGTGATATCACGCACTAGATTATCACTGTACAGTGATCTCATTCTGTACATTATCCCTGTGCTATGCCATCACTTTATATAAAATGTCGGTGATGTGACATCACTGTTGAAATAATTTCTGTATTGTTGTTTTCCTGTATATTGACATAACTGTGTGCACTATGCTTGTAAGGTTACACCATTACTGTGACATCACTATGTGCAGTATTCCTATATTATAACACTGCTTTGTGTGTTATCCTTGTAAAGTGACATTTACTGTGCACATTAACAATCTGCTGTTACGTCACTGTGAGCATTATCCCACTTTAGTGAAACACTATGTGCATTATCCCCCTATTGAAATGTCACTATATGAAATATCTCTGTGCCCTAACTTCACTAACAACATTATCCCATTTGTGACATCACTGTGTGCATTAAAACTGTACCACAAGAGTAATATGCATGTTATCCCTTTATTGTGACAACAATGTATGTGTTATACCTGTCCTGTGACAGTACTGTGTGTGCTATCCCTGTCCTGTGACAGCACTGTGTGTGTTATCCCTGTCCTGTGACAGTACTGTGTGTGTTATTCCTGTCCTGTGACAGTACTGTGTGTGCTATCCCTGTCCTGTGACAGCACTGTGTGTTATCCCTGTCCTGTGACAGCACTGTGTGTTATCCCAGTCCTGTGACAGCACTGTGTGTTATCCCTGTCCTATGACAGCACTGTGTGTTATCCCTGTCCTGTGACAGCACTGTGTGTTATCCCAGTCCTGTGACAGCACTGTGTGTTATCCCTGTCCTGTGACAGCACTGTGTGTTATCCCTGTCCGGTGACAGCAGTGTTAGTGTTATCCCTGTCCTGTGACAGTACTGTGTGTGTTATCCCTGTCCTGTGACAGTACTGTGTGTGTTATCCCTGTCCTGTGACAGTACTGTGTGTGTTATCCCTGTTCTGTCACAGCACTGTGTGTGTTATCCCTGTACTGTCACAGCACTGTGTGTGTTATCCCTGTATTGTCACAGCACTGTGTGTGTTATCCCTGTACTGTGACAGCACTATGTGTGTTATCTCTGTCCTGTGACAGCACTGTGTGTTATCCCTGTCCTGTGACAGTACTGTGTGTGTTATCCCTGTTCTGTGACAGCACTGTGTGTCTTATTCCTGTCCTGTGACAGTACTGTGTGTGTTATCCCTGTTCTGTCACAGCACTGTGTGTGTTATCACTGTACTGTGACAGCACTGTGTGTTATCCCTGTACTGTCACAGCACTGTGTGTGTTATCCCTGTACTGTGACAGCACTGTGTGTGTTATCTCTGTCCTGTGACAGCACTGTGCGTTATCCCTGTCCTGTGACTGTCCTGTGACAGTACTGTGTGTGTTATCCCTGTCCTGTGACAGCACTGTGTGTTATCTCTGTCCTGTGACAGCACTGTGTGTTATCTCTGTCCTGTGACAGCACTGTGTGTTATCCCTGTCCTGTGACAGTACTGTTTGTGTTATCCCTGTCCTGTGACAGCACTGTGTGTTATCTCTGTCCTGTGACAGCACTGTGTGTTATCCCTGTCCTGTGACTGTCCTGTGACAGTACTGTGTGTGTTATCCCTGTCCTGTGACAGCACTGTGTGTTATCCCTGTCCTGTGACAGTACTGTGTGTGTTATCCCTGTCCTGTGACAGCACTGTGTGTGTTATCCCTGTCCTGTGACAGTACTATGTGTGTTATCTCTGTCCTGTAACAGTACTGTGTGTGTTATCCCTGTCCTGTGACAGCACTGTGTGTTATCTCTGTCCTGTGACAGCACTGTGTGTTATCTCTGTCCTGTAACAGTACTGTGTGTGTTATCTCTGTCCTGTGACAGCACTGTGTGTGTTATCCCTGTCCTGTGACAGCACTGTGTGTTATCTCTGTCCTGTGACAGCACTGTGTGTTATCCCTGTCCTGTAACAGTACTGTGTGTGTTATCTCTGTCCTGTGACAGCACTGTGTGTGTTATCCCTGTCCTGTGACAGTACTATGTGTGTTATCCCTGTACTGTGACAGCAGTGTGTGTGTTATCTCTGTCCTGTGACAGCACTGTGTGTTATCCCTGTCTTGTGACTGTCCTGTGACAGTACTGTGTGTTATCCCTGTCCTGTGACATCACTGTTTGTGTTATCCCTGTACTGTGTGTGTTATGCCTTTACTGTGACAGCCAGCACTGTATTATTCTTGTCCTGTGACAGTACTGTGTGTGTTATCCCTGTACTGTGACATCACTGTTTGTGTTATCCCTGTACTGTGACATCACTGTTTGTGTTATCCCTGTACTGTGACATCACTATTTGTGTTATCCCTGTACTGTGACATCACTGTTTGTGTTATCCCTGTACTGTGTGTGTTATGCCTTTACTGTGACAGCCAGCACTGTATTATTCTTGTCCTGTGACAGTACTGTGTGTGTTATCCCTGTACTGTGACATCACTGTTTGTGTTATCCCTGTACTGTGACATCACTGTTTGTGTTATCCCTGTACTGTGACATCACTATTTGTGTTATCCCTGTACTGTGACATCACTGTTTGTGTTATCCCTGTACTGTGACACCACTGTTTGTGTTATCCCTGTACTGTGTGTGTTATGCCTTTACTGTGACAGCCAGCACTGTATTATTCTTGTCCTGTGACAGTACTGTGTGTGTTATCCCTGTACTGTGACATCACTGTTTGTGTTATCCCTGCACTGTGACATCACTGTTTGTGTTATCCCTGTACTGTGACATCACTGTTTGTGTTATCCCTGCACTGTGACATCACTGTTTGTGTTATCCCTGTACTGTGACAGCACTGTGTGCATTTACCTATACTGTAACATTACTGTGCGCATTAACTTTGTACTGTAACATCACTGTGAGCATAATCCCATTTTTGTCCCATCACTGTGTACCTTATACCTTTATTGTGACATAACTATTTGTGTTATCCCTGTCCTGTGACATCACTATTTGTGTTATCCCTGTCCTGTGACATCACTGTTTGTGTTATCCCTGTACTGTGTGTGTTATGCCTTTACTGTGACAGCCAGCACTGTATTATTCTTGTCCTGTGACAGTACTGTGTGTGTTATCCCTGTACTGTGACATCACTGTTTGTGTTATCCCTGCACTGTGACATCACTGTTTGTGTTATCCCTGTACTGTGACATCACTGTTTGTGTTATCCCTGTCCTGTGACATCACTATTTGTGTTATCCCTGTACTGTGACATCACTGTTTGTGTTATCCCTGTACTGTGTGTGTTATGCCTTTACTGTGACAGCCAGCACTGTATTAGTCCTGTACTGTGACAGCACTGTGTGCATTTACCAATACTGTGACATTACTGTGCGCATTAACTTTGTACTGTAACATCACTGTGAGCATAATCCCATTTTTGTCCCATCACTGTGTACCTTATACCTTTATTGTGACATAACTAAGTGCATTACTGCTGTGCAATCAAGAAATCAAAGTAACCCTAGCTTCTCATGTCCTGAACCTGCTGCAGAAAGTAGTCATGGAACACTTTGGTTCTGTCCTAAATTTAGTGAAAGAACCCAAATGTAACTTGTTATTCCTCAATCTAATAGCTATGGATCAACTAACTAAATGAGAAATTACTAACCAGAATTATTTTCGTTATTTTACCAGCAACGAGTGGAATTTACCAGCATTTTATTACGGTGCTACGAGAATAAATTTGCTGTAACCTCTAAGTACAAATCAGAGCAGCTGTCACATTACAGTATTTTCCAATATTGTATGACTATTTTTGAAAATGTTATTTTGTCACATGCACTGTCGCTTAGAACATTATGCTTAACTATACCTTCATTCCATATTTTACATTCAAGTTTTATTATTCTAGTAAAGTTTGACAACTTGAGTCAGCATTAGTTTAGTTTCTTATTTATTGTGGTACAAATTACAATGCCATGTGTCTCCTAAACCTGTCCTATAAAATCTAATAATCCCATAAACGGGAGACTTTGGGACCTTGCCGGGTTTTACCTGCTCACTTTTATAGAGTTAAGAAGGACTAGCAATTTGCTGTATAAATTGTAGAAGCAATCACACTTTGATTTCTGTACCTTCCCGTTCCTTTTGTAATACGGGAAGAGTCTGTGATTTGAAATGGCTTCTGGCACTGGGAAGCGTCATTACAAGAGACAGCTCTGCATTGCACAATGTCCTCAGTAAAGTTGAGAAACATGAAACAATTCATACCATTTGAATTTCAATCAAATAGCTATTTGGGTGATATCATTTGAATATACATGGTTCTGTCTATTCATTTTTTTTATAAAGTTCAAGAATATGAGAAAAATAACTTGCTCAAATGCAAAGTGTGGACCAGACTGAGCATCAAACCGACCCAAGTACAAAGCCCATAAAACAGCTCAGTATTAGGACATCTCCACATTTCTCCCTACACTAGCTTTTATGACATCCAATTCTAAATCCATAGGCATTAATATGAAGTTAGTTTCCCCTTTGCAGATATAACAGTTTCCACTCATCTGGGAGGGTTTTTAACAAAATTTTGCAATGTGTCTGTAGGAATTTTGCCCATTCATGCAGGAGAGAATTTGTGACGTCAGACACTGATGTTGAAGAGGAGGGCTGGGCTTGTAATCTCCATTCTAGTTCATCCCAAAGGTTCAATTGGGTTGAGGTCCGGGCTCTGTGCGGCCAGTCAAGCTCTTCAACACCAAACTCACCCAATCATGCCTTTAAGGACTTTGCATTGTGCACTGATCTACAGTCATGCTGGAACAAAAAGGGGTCTTTCCCAAACTGTTTACACAAAGATGGTACCATACAAATGTTAAAAATGTTTTTGTATGCTGAAACATTAAAGAAGACCTTTCACTGGATTTTTGTATAATTAAAAGTGAGTTCTTCATCCACTAATGCTGAAACAGTTTTTCTTTCTCTTCTGTAACCTTCCATTCCAAAGTTATGCACCCTGGTAATAATGGTGCAAATTTTCCCTTCAGCCAACGGGGTGTATACCGCAGAACTGTTCTGAGAGGGCGCGGCTGTGTATTGATTGGCCAGTGGTAGAGAAAAAAATACAAATGCCCACAGAGAAGTTCTGTGGTATACGCCCAGTTGTTTGAAGACAAAATTATTACTGAGGGACATAACTTTGGAAAGGAGGGGCAAAGACGAAAAAGAAAACCTGTTCCAGAATCAGTTGAGCAGATCCAATTGGAGGAGCGAAATGGAAAAGAATCCAGTGAAAGGTCCTCTTTAACATTTCTTTTCAATTGAACTGTAGTCCAAAATGCTTCTACTTTTCAATACCATTCACAGTTGATTTTGAATTATTTAGGAAAAAAAAATCATAAACTAACTTCCAACGATGGCATCCTATTATAGGACCACACTGGTTTTAGCAAGTTCTTTAGAAAGAGCCATTCTGTCACACGTTAGTAAAGGCAGACGGCACAGTGAAGGTTGGATTTTATAGAAAGTGGAAATGGGACTGAATGAAAAAGCTGAATCCAGTGATCAAGACATGTGTCCCAATACTATTTTCTATCTAGTGTATCTGTGCAAAGTATGGCTTATTTCAAGTGGCTCCCATTCTCCTTCCCCATGAATGGTCAATGTGAACCTGCTTACAGTCCTCCTTCTGCACAGGCAATGCAATCTTGGCAAATGACGTAAGTGGGAAACCAGCCAGAGGGTCACACAATCCTTCTCTTCTACAAGAGCCAAGAGTTGGAAGGAGACCAAGACAGTTTTCCTGTCCCAGCATGGAAGTGGTTGTAAGAGAGTGACTTACACAACACCTGATTAGTAGAGACTCTGTATTCATGTATTCAGAAGACATTTACACTTAGAAGGACAATGCAAGAGACTATATCTGTATTGTATACATGCTAGTGGTTCACTCTAGATACCAGTTGTCTTGCTTTTATGATGAAGTAATTAAGAATATCTAGGCTCGCAGAAGATGGATATTCCTACAAATCTTTCATCCATCAAGTTGCCATGGCTCGAGATCCAACCGAGGGCCATTAAAAAAAAAAAAAAAAAATTATGAATTGTCCAAGGTTGGTCACACTGCTGCTCTATCCTCAGACCCCATGGATGATGAGCATCCCTTTTTTCATGAAACTATACAGGATTGTGTATCAGGCCGACTTCACAGATCTGAGTTTCGCTCAACAGTCTCATATATTCCCATTAGCCTGTCAAGTTCGGGTCAGGAGACCCAAAACCAGTCTGTACATTATGGTCCTTACTCAGTCCACGGAACTCGGGTGTGAAGTCAGCTTTAGAAAGAAATGTTCTCCATAGACTTTATCAGCTGTTTCCAGTTATCCACAGGAATACTTTTCCTTCTAGATCCTGTGTTGAATGCAGCTGAAACTAAGGGATCACCAATGGTGATTTTTCAGGAAAAACTGAAATTGTGCATTCATTGACCACTAAATGAGTGCGTAGTTTTAATTGAATGTCGTTATGCAGAAGCCTGAACTTATATACAGTACAGACCAAAAGTTTGGACACACCTTCTCATTTAAAGATTTTTCTGTATTTTCATGACTATGAAAATTGTACATTCACACTGAAGGCATCAAAACTATGAATTAACACATGTGGAATTATATACTTAACAAAAAAGTGTGAAACAACTGAAAATATGTCTTATATTCTAGGTTCTTCAAAGTAGCCACCTTTTGCTTTGATGACTGCTTTGCACACTCTTGGCATTCTCTTGATGAGCTTCAAGAGGTAGTCACTGGAAATGGTCTTCCAACAATCTTGAAGAAGTTGCCAGAGAAGCTTAGCAGTTGTTGGCCCTTTTGCCTTCACTCTGCGGTCCAGCTCACCCCAAACTATCTTGATTGGGTTCAGGTCTGGTGACTGTGGAGGCCAGGTCATCTGGCGTAGCACCCCATCACTCTCCTGCTTGGTCAAATAGCCCTTACACAGCCTGGAGGTATGTTTGGGGTCATTGTCCTGTTGAAAAATAAATGATGGTCCAACTAAACGCAAACCGGATGGAATAGCATGCCGCTGCAAGATGCTGTGGTAGCCATGCTGGTTCAGTATGTCTTTAATTTTGAATAAATACCCAACAGTGTCACCAGCAAAGCACCCCCACACCATCACACCTCCTCCTCCATGCTTCACGGAGGGAACCAGGCATGTAGAGTCCATCCATTCACCTTTTCTGCGTTGCACAAAGACACGGTGGTTGGAACCAAAAATCTCAAATTTGGACTCATCAGACCAAAGCACAGATTTCCACTGGTCTAATGTCCATTCCTTGTGTTCTTTAGCCCAAACAAGTCTCTTCTGCTTGTTGCCTGTCCTTAGCAGTGGTTTCCTAGCAGCTAATTTACCATGAAGGCCTGCTGCACAAAGTTTCCTCTTAACAGTTGTTGTAGAGATGTGTCTGCTGCTAGTACTCTGTATGGCATTGACCTGGTCTCTAATATGAGCAGCTGTTAACCTGCGATTTCTGAGGCTGGCGACTCGGATAAATTTATCCTCAGAAGCAGAGGTGACTCTTGGTCTTCCTTTCCTGGGGCGGTCCTCATGTGAGCGAGTTTCTTTGTAGCGCTTGATGGTTTTTGCAACTGCACTTGGGGACACATTCAAAGTTTGCCCAATTTTTCGGACTGACTGACCTTCATTTCTTAAAGTAATGATGGCCACTCGTTTTTCTTTACTTAGCTGCTTTTTTCTTGCCATAATACAAATTCTAACAGTCTATTCAGTAGGACTATCAGCTGTGTATCCACCTGACTTCTGCACAACACAACTGATGGTCCCAACCCCATTTATAAGGCAAGAAATTCCACTTATTAAACCTGACAGGGCACACCTGTGAAGTGAAAAACATTTCCGGTGACTACCTCTTGAAGCTCATCAAGAGAATGCCAAGAGTGTGCAAAGCAGTCATCAAAGGAAAAGGTGGCTACTTTGAAGAACCTAGAATATAAGACATATTTTCAGTTGTTTCACACTTTTTTGTTAAGTATATAATTCCACATGTGCTAATTCATAGTTTTGATGCCTTCAGTGTGAATGTACAATTTTCAAAATCATGAAAATACAGAAAAATCTTTAAATGAGAAGGTGTGTCCAAACTTTTGGTCTGTACTGTAGCTCAAGAGTGACCAGCAGGTGTACATTTACTAATAATAGATGATAGGGCAGCATGGTGGCTCAGTGGGTAGCACTGTCACTTAGCAGCAGTGGGGCACTGGGTTCAAATCCCACCAAGGACAAAATCTGCAAGGAGTTTGTATGTTCTCCCGGTGTTTCTGTGGGTTTCCTCTGGGTTTTCCGGTTTCCTCCCACACTCCAAAGACATACTGATAGGGAATCTATATTGTGAGCCCCAATGGGGACAGTGATGATTATGTCTATAAAGCGTCACGGAATATGATGGTGCTATATAAGCAAAGCATAATAAATAAATAATGGTAGAGCAGCATATAAAAACTAATAGTAATGCTGCCTGTAATACATTTATTAGGCCTCATTTATTTATAAACTGTCTCTGCTGCCTATAACAACCAATCAGATCTCAGTTTTCATTTCATAAAACTACTGTGGAGAATGAAAGCTGAGTTCTAAATGGCTGATACAGACAACGAAGGCAGCTTTACTGTTAGACAATTTTGCTACATGTGACCTATTGTACCCCAATTATCTAAACTATCTGCATAAAATGTTGCCCATAGGAACCAATCAGAGCTCTGTTTTCATTTTTTGAAGATCGTTGGTAAATTGCAATCTGCCTTATAATAGGTTGCTAGGGGCAACTTTAGTTCGTTTTGATTAAGCGAGGCAACACATAGGCCGGAGCTGCACTTGGCACATAGTAATCTAGATATGTTTATACACCGTATCTTACTCTAACTTGTTCTTTCAGCGTAACTATAGATATGACATTAAACTGCGCATATAATATCCGCTCTTGTAAAGCTTTTGATAGGCTTTAGTGTTTTATAATACTATCGCATACATGAAACACTCAGTTGTTAAGTAACCGGCCAGATAACCTCTCCTAACCACTTAACAACTGAAGAGATATGTCTAGAAGAAGTATAACAGCCCAAGATAATCTATGATCTTAGACAAGAAGAATTGAGGTGATTTAGGGGTTAGAACTGCTACTTTTTGTCAAACATTTAATAATGATGGGGTTACGCTGCGGCACGTGCGACGCGGCAGCTTCCTAGACACGATATGGTAGTCAACTGAACAATGCTCAGCCAGCCGCCATCTTGGCCGGATCTCCCATACACAAGAACTCTCACTCCTCCTGTGTTGTCTACAGGACAGCCACCATCAGACATGTCTGGCGGTGGCAGAACAAAAAAACATCGGCAGTCCGAAATCAGACATTCTGGATGTATACGGGCATTGGCGGACACAAAAAGAGTAGAGCCCCTGTGTAAGAACAGTATATGGGCCCCTTTGCAGTCCAATAGGTCATCATAATGCATAATACCACGTTCTTTGTAGCTGGAAATGGGCCTCCGTATCTCTTGGGCCTCCGTATCTCTTGGGCCTCTGAGTGACTGCACAGGTTGCACCAATTATATGTCCGCCTCTGTATACGAGGCTCTCATATACATTAGAGTGTCAACCAAGCCCAGCAATATAGACGGGATTGGCCGACAGTAGTCTAATGTGTATGGGGCCTATAGACAGCCATTAATTTGTGCAACTTGTCTGCAAATTGCTTTTATGCAATATTTAAGTGCTGTGAAGTCTATGGCAAGTGAGTCGTGAGCTACTTACAAGTAGCTACATAAGATCTAAAACATCTGGAAATATTTGTGATCCTGTGTCACAGTGGTGGTAGGTCACCAGTCTCAATGTGACTCCATAGGAAATCATTAGATGTGATGTCGCAACAAGGCACCGCGATCTGAGTGTCAAGCAACATGTCACCATGTACCCTAAATGTACATGACTGAGCAAACAATGCTGCCACTGACTAGATAGGATTACTACACACACTAATGTTAGTGCATTTCCTTCTACGTGGTCTACGTGGGTGAAGAAATGGTCTAATGAGCTTAATTTACACACTGTGTCTCATCATTGGCCCCCAACAGTCTACACATTGAGAGATGTAGGCAATCAGTTTGGCCTTTGCAGGCCACAAAAGATAGAAATTGTGCAAATCAAATAAAATAATCATCAATTACCATTGTTCGGAGAAGATAAAATGGCCATTCTTATTTATTGTCAGGTTATTTTAAAAATTTTGTTAGATCTATGGATAATTTGGACTTTATTGCTACACAGGTCAATGCTAACTAAACAAAATGCAGAGATTTTCCCTATTTAACGGATATATATACTGTATATACAGTATATGTATATATATTCACAAATCATTCACATACTATAGCTACCTTGTTGCTGTAGAAGTAAAGAACTTTTTAATGCATTTTTGCCCACAATAGTGTGTTGAATGTGGATTCTGAATGTGCAACATATTGGGGTCAACGCTGTTCTGTATTGGGTGTTGTATTTCACCACTTACCCTGAAGCTCATAGGCCCCAATGCAAACACTTCTACAGGGCCCCCAACTATCACAGGTTTTTAACAGTATTATAGTCTCATGCAGGCCAAAGGGATCTTTTGAGTCCCCTTAGGCTTGACTGCAACCCCTGTACCCACTTCAATAGGATTGGTCTTCTCATATAAGCTAAAGGGATCTTTCGAGGTACAAGGTGAGGGTATGACTTCAATCCCCGGCACCCACTACTGCTATTCCATTGCCTCAATGCTTACCCAATATAGCATAATAAAAATAGTTGCAGTGAACAAAAATATTAGAATTAAAGGGGTATTCCCATCTCCAAGATCCTATCCTAATATTAGCAAATACCTCCAATTAGAAATGTAGTATAGTTTTTCTGTTTCGCTATGTCTCTTTCCTCATGTGCAGGGCACTGCAGGACCTTAGGTATCCATGGTTATGACCACTAGCAACTAGCTAACTAACTGTCACTATATCAGTGGTCATAACCATGGATACCTAAAGTCCTGCAAAGCCTGCACATGAGGAAAGAGACATAGCGAATCAGAAGAACTATACTACTTTTCTAATTGGGGGTATTTGCCAATATTATTATTATTACACCTACTACATATTGTGATAAGATCTTGGAGATGGGACTAGCCATTTAACTATGCTGCACAATTTTATATGTGGAGTCAACCCTGAAAAAAAAAGACATGCATAAACTATTGTGTGAAAAGGTGGTTTGTTTCTGAGTTGTGTGCATGAGCTCTAACTCTTCAAAGGCAAAAATTATTTTGTATAAGGCATGGGCTACACAGCAACTGTGGCCATGACTGCAGCCAGAGATCGCAGTGTGCCGCTGCTACATCGCAGGATAGTGCAAGTGACAGGGGTCACAACCTGCAATTTCCCACAGATCCAGCATCCCCTCTTGTCTTAGTTTACGCTCCTGTGCAATAAAGTTACAAATACCCATATTAAAGCAGCAGCCAATCACTGGCCTCAGTGTGCAGCATTTGGACAGACCAGTGATTGGCTGCAGCGGTCATGATAATGTCTGCAACATCATCACTGCAGATAAGAAAAATCTGTGGGGACCATTGCAGTCAGCACTGGTGCAAATAGTTACTAAACTAGTTATTTTGAAAATCTTTAGGCATTTCTTGCCTTTAGCCCATTTTTTTACATTCTTGGACAACTCCTTTAAGTACAGTTTAATAGGGAAAAAAATTGGTGGTTCCAAGGGAGAGTTTTTCATGCAAGTTCTGGTTCACATCACCACAATTCAAATTTTAGGAAACCCTTCATCTTAGAATAGGATAATGTGAACCTCAAGTTCTGCACTGATTCCTAATATTATGAGAAATACTCATTATCTAGCTCGAAAGTGGACCTTTTCTTTTTGGCAACAGGACTGCCTTTTTTTTTCAGACTGCTCATCCATTTAAAGTAGGAATGATTTTCCCAGGGTGTGATCAACCCCTTACACATCTATGGGCCAGACAAGTATAGACGATGCACAGATCTGTAATTTATAGGTACTGAACGCACAAAAGGTATTGCAATGTACGCAAGAAGAATGCCTCCTTTAGTAGGCGGTACACTTCATATATTTAGAAGCTGAGCCCCCGGCAGTCATCACAATGACTTTTCCCCTCTTTAAATTACATCTCCTTCAACTTTTAGCCGTTGTAGTGAAATTAAAAATGGAAAAAAAAAAGTCAAAAATTCTATAGAGGCTCAGTTGGACTGAAAACCCATTAACATCGATCACAAGACTGGCAAATACACCGATACTTGTTTTAAAGTGAAGCCAAGTCATTTTACGCAAGATCTGGTAACTCATTAATGGGTCTTACAATGAATAACCTGCAATAGTAAAGAAGCTGGCAGATCTGCTGAACGCTCGTAATCTAACTCTACGCAAACTGATAAAGTTACAAAATTCATATCAATGCCATAGAGCTGCACGCGGGTGACGTTGGCGGAAAGTCATTCATCTTTGTAAAATCTGTCCTGTGCCAAGAATGACAAACTCTAGGCTTTTTTTGTTTTTTTTTTCCAGCTGATTCATTCTCACTTCCCTCATTTGGAGACGAGGCAGCTGCAATCATATCGGCCTATTTCAATCATCAGTAAAACAATTTGCCTTTTCCCGCTAATATACACTATGCATTTCATGAGGCCGGCATTACCGTTCTGTTATGTAAATGTGCTTTGCCGGAGTCCCAGCTTCTGTAAAATGCTCACAGACTGAGCTATAGATATAAAGCAGAGGATTTAGATTGCATTCCTAAGTGAGAATACTTGTGAGTAATGTTGACTCAGCACCCTGCCGAGAGACTGATTACCGGGTGACACCTACTGGTTGACAAAATAACAATGCTACAGGCATTTTTTGGGAAGGCCAAATCCTTTATTGGCCACGGGATACTGTTAACCCTGTCTTCGCAGCTAGTAAAAACCCATCCAAATTAAATTAAAAATTAAAATAAAAAATCCAAATACAAATGTTATTATATTTAATTACAAAAAAGGTCTATTAAATCTTTTTTTCTTTTATTATTATTTTAGAATTCCAATCTAACCAATCTGTTAGTAAGAAGAGTCTAAATAGGATTTATTCCATTCTAGATCATTTTAACCCTTATTTCTTAGGCTCTATTATTTCTTTGGACATTTTGTTGGTCTGATCCGTTTTAGGAAACAGAATACAGGAATAAGCAGGGGGGTGCAATGGATTACCCTGGGGTCCGTCTGTTTTTTTTTTTTCATAGATTTTAAGTTTGATCGCACTGTGGGGGGTGCAATGGATTATCCCGGGGTCCGTATGTTTTTTTCCCATAGATTGTAAATTTGTGAGCACTATGGGGGGTGCAATGGATTATCCCGGGGTCCGTATGTTTTTTTTCCATAGATTGTAAATTTGTGGGCACTATGAGGGGTGCAATGGATTACCCCGGGGTCCGTCTGTTTTTGTTTTTTTCCATAGATTGTAAGTTTGTGGGCACTATGAGGGGTGCAATGGATTACCACGGGGTCCGTCTGTTTTTGTTTTTTTCCATAGATTATAAATTTGTGAGCACTATGAGGGGTGCAATGGATTATCCCGGGGTCCGTAGGTTTTTTTTTCATAGATTGTAAATTTGTGAGCACTATGAGGGGTGCAATGGATTACCCCGGGGTCCGTCTGTTTTTGTTTTTTTCCATAGATTGTAAGTTTGTGAGCACTATGAGGGGTGCAATGGATTATCCCGGGGTCCGTCTGTTTTTTTTTCATAGATTGTAAATTTGTGAGCACTATGAGGGGTGCAATGGATTACCCCGGGGTCCGTCTGTTTTTGTTTTTTCCATAGATTGTAAGTTTGTGAGCACTATGAGGGGTGCAATGGATTACCCCGGGGGACGGCTGTTTTTTTTTTTTCCATAGATTGTAAGTTTGTGAGCACTATGAGGGGTGCAATGGATTACCCCGGGGGACGGCTGTTTTTTTTTTTTTTTTCATAGATTGTAAGTTTGTGAGCTCTATGTGTAAGGCTATGTTCACATGTCCAGTAATGATCAGTTAGAACAGATCCAGTAGCAATCCGTTGGCAAAAAAAGTTGTGCAGACACAACTTTTTACTTTTTAGTCCGTTTTTAAATAACTGATCTCTGCTGGATCCACTTTTTTAATATTGGAGTCTATGGAAAATGGATCCATTACACAGCCATCCATTTTTCTTTCATTTGTAACGGCTCCGGTTTATGGTTACTGGATCCAGTAGGTCAGAGGTAACGGTCACAAGCTCTCAATGTAAATCTATGAGATCCTCGTTCCGGCCTTGTTCTTACTCTCATACACTTACATTGAGTTGTGACTTCTGGATCGTCCAGCAAACACTGCAGCGATCCGGCAGGTCACAAACTGCTGGAGACCGATCAGAGCGGCGCCAATAACAGAATAAGAAGGCGGCTGGTAAGGATAAGACTAGGGGCAGGGAACTTAGATTGGTAGCACCACTACAACGGAGTAGTGCTTTAAATATAGGAACAGTAATTCAACCCCTTTAGCAAACAATTATGTAAATAACTAGGTAAAGAGTGAGAAAATTAAAGTAGTTTAAGCTTCGTTCCAGCATAAGAGAAGTCACCGCCAACCTATATGAAAATGACTATTACTAAATCAATAGTGACCATATAGTGCTGCGTTGATCTTGGGTTTGCAATAGCAGAATAAGGAGACCACTCTCTTCCCCATGTTCATACGGACAGGATCAACTGATCCTTAGTAGTATAATAAATGGTAACAATCCCCTTACACACAATCACATCCCATGAACAACTAACTAATTGGATTATAATATGACTGCCAATCAGTAGGTGTAGGTATATATTCATAAAAACCTGATTGTGCCCAGTGAGAACGCTAAGCTTGCCATGGGAAAGAAGCGCGGTCGGACGTCATTGCTTCAGTCACACAGAGCTGATTGTAGCAATCTGGCGTTACGCTGAACCCTAACACAAAAGCCCAAGTCAAGGGTGATGTGATGCAAAGTTCTGAAAAGCGGGTGCCAGTTCTCCCTCAGTTTCCTAAACCTAACCTGTAACAAAGCCGGCCTTTGTGCCTTGCTAAACCGGGTGTCCTTGCACAGACGCAGGGACACGGGTTATTGCGGAGACAATATACCTGTTGTCATACCTGTAAGTCTGAGTCTTGTGACTTTATTACTTTTTTTTTTTATTCCTGCAATGCACTCAGCCAAGACAGCCTCCCTCACACCCACTGAAAGGCACATAATTCCCTAGACTCTGGAAACAACCGGCCTCCTGCTAGCTACAGCTGGAGTCACATAAACCGAGCAGGAAGACGCAGGCCGCTCGCTCGCTGACATGCGCTCCTCCGAGCATGTGACTGAACATAATGACAGGGGAAACCTGAGTGAGCAGTGTACGCAGAGGAAAATCATTGGCAGCGTGATACAAGCCCGCTTCTACTTTGTAATCGAATTAATCAGGATTTTTGGAATTGCAGGGTTTGGCTTAAGGAGAGATTAAAAGTCATTTTACATGTCTGGTCATATTCACACGTAACGTGATGCCAAGTTTAGGAAACAGTGTAATGTAAACCCTCTCGTGAAAGAAGTCACAAGACCTAAGAAGTGGGGCAAAAGACGGGTCGTATTACTAAGGAGTCTACAATGTAGGGACTCGCTGTCCTATAAAATATGGAACACCACGTTCTTTCACTCTGTTCCAGTCTATACCATTAGGAATAATGGAATGGCTTAGGCAGATATATTAACGTCTGTCAGCAAAATAAGGTAGACTTCCAAAGTCAGTATGAATGAGAAGACCAAGATCAAGCAGAAGAGGGAGTTAAAAAACATCTGGCAAATTTGCCCTAAAAAAGGAGAAAATTTCTTCTTAAAGGGGTTTTCCCACAAACAAAAGTTCATTTTAATCAATAGAACTTGGAATAATAATAATTTTCATAATTGGATGTGTTTAAATAAAATGTTCCTGTGCTGAGATAATCTTATAAATGTGCCCCTGCTGTGTACTGTGTAATGGCTGTGTCTGACCGTACAGGAACATGGTCTGATCATACCACAGCTCCTGGGCAAGGGAGGAAGGAAAAGAGAGTATACAGACATTACAGCATGGGATCACATCTGATTCTTTTTGTGAGGTAAAACATTTCCCTGCCTGTTTTTAAACAATGTTTTACCTCACAGAAAGAATCATCTGTGAACATCTGCTGTAATGTCTGTATACTCTTTTGCTTCCCCTGCCCAGGAGCTGTGGTATGATCAGACCATGTTCCTGCACGGTCACACACAGCCATTACACAGTACACAGCAGGGGCACATTTATAAGATTATCTCGGCACAGGAACATTTAAACACATCAAATTGTGGAAGTTATTATTATTCCAAGATCTATTGATTAAAATGAACTTTTGTTAATTGGAAAACCCCTTTAACCGTACAGAGACTATTAAGCCAAAGATCTATAAAAATTAATTTGCCCATTAAACCTTTTAGCCAAATTAATGGTAATACATCTAATTTTTCTTTTTTAGGTCAGGAGTCAAATGTCTGACAAGCATTGCCTTATATTACATATAGACCTCTTTCACGAAGTCTGGCAAATTATTAAGGAAAGAAAGCAACGGCAGCAGCCCTGACCATAGCAAACCTTACTGAAAGGTACTGATTTACTTTGCAGAAATCCAGCTAAGGGTGATGCCCCTGGAAAAAACAAAATAGCATGGAGAAAAGTGCCTTTCAAGCGCCCCCCCTTGGTGGCTATGCTGCACGTTAATGTCCACCTATAGATGGCGCTCCAGAGACAGTCTTCATCTTTTCAAAAGAGAGTTAAATCAAGAGTGATTAAACCGGGAGTCTTGTTCAGTAAGCCAAACCGTGCTTTGCACTGATGAGGTTCAAGTACCGCAAAACAGCTGCATGTAGATGGGTTTCTGGCTTGGCTGCTATGCCTAGTAATGTTGGAAGGGCCTGACACTTGGTTTTTATACCTTGAGAAAGGCGCCTGTCCAGCGCAGAAATGCTTTGGTATTAATAAAAAACAATTTGGAACCTCAAAGATTTTTACTCCCGCCGAAACTTGCCAGTTTCCATTTTTGCAATTATACATCTGGAAGAACCATCTCCTCCAGCTACGGGGCAGAAGCAGCGTCTTTCCATGCTTTTATAGGTGTTTCGCCTGCAGTCAACACCTTCAGGTGAGTGCTACCATTGCTTTCACTTATCTTTCACCAGACGGTATTGCCCTCTTATGTTTGCGCTTCTGTCCCTCTCCACAGCTTCTCAAGGGTCTAACACTGTCTTACAAAGTATTACCTTCAATAGGTGGCACTAGTGAGGATTTCATTCTTTCAAGGAGAGCTAATTTGCATGTTTTTTCCATGGAGCATTGATAATAAGACTTCATACTCAGTTGGTCTCCTTAAACGAGTGCCCTTTCGCAAAAGTTTTCTCCATTTGATCAAATCATTAAAAAAAAACTTTTCTTTAATCACCCTTCCCAGGTCCAGCACTGTATCGCTGTAACTGCCCCAGTCTTTGTTGTTTAGCTCCAGCGGTGACACGACACTGACGGAGCTGCTGCCAATCACTGAGCTCAGCGGCTCCACTGATGCAGATGGCACAAACCGTTGAGCTTAGTGGTTGTTGCAGCCAAACAACTTAGACTGGGTCAGAGGTGGAGACCCAGCATTGGACCTGGGGAGGTGAGTAAAGCAAAGTCATTTATTTTTTAAATTAAACATATCAGGAAAACGGACAACTCATTAAGGATAGAAGTTTCCCGAACATGGAAATTAGTTCTAAAGAGTTAAAACTTTTTATTTTCTTTAATGCACATTATTCACACAGTAAATCAGTCTATGATTGGTACTGATGTTAATTATATACCTGGATAGTCCTTTTTATAAGTCCTTCTTGAAATGATATGACTCATGAAGAAACTATAATGCCATCGGCCTGATTAATCCTGCACCATCTCACGAGCCGATACAACATCTATATATAACGTTCCACTCTACCCACTTTGTTGGACATTACATAGGCATAGGATCCTATTTAGGATGGATCTAAAATAACCTACCAGCGACAAACTGGTTAAATCAAGACATGTTGTCCATTTCAATTAAGGCTTTTCCATCAACTAACTGCTGTAACATAATAGGGCACGTGGCTAGGCCACTCTCCTCGTTGGGTACTTGGGTTTTTTCATGCCAGTGTAATGTTACACTGACAAAGGAAGTACTGGTGAAGTTCAAGGACAACAATTGATGCAGCTGTCTTTGAAGGCATTCCACTTTAGACATGAAAGTAGTCCTTATTTGTCACTGTCTCGGAAGAGGATCCTCTTCCCTCATCTTGTGAACTGGAGGCATAAATCAATGAAGGCAATTTCTGGCAGTAGCCTATATAATTGGGGGGGGGGGTGGTTATTATTCGCTGACTTCTTGTCTCCACCAAATTTTAGGTATATTGAATAATGTTGTGAAGGAGAAGCCATTTTGGCAGAGAAATGACCTCAGGTAGGTCAAAACATAATTGAGCAATTAAGTATTTCGATAAACCTGTACTAAGACTCATTACATCCTTGAGGTTTGATTCAACTAGTCTTAGTGCAGGATTCAAAATGGCCGAGTTTATCTGCTACAATAAATATTGTAAATTTGTAGAGTTTGACGAAACCATGGAATAAGAATTTTCATAGCCACCGTTATAAAAAAAAAAATGAACCAACATGTAAAGACATTAGGAGCAAACTGTGTGAAATGACTACCTGGCTCCTGCCCTTAATTCCAGTAACAGAATTGCTAATTGATGTAAACGATATTGTGCTAGTAAAAGTATAACCTGCTAATCCATAATAATGAAGGTTAGAGATAAATAAGTCGCATTTGATATGTCTATATAGATGTGTTCCCCATATAAATGATGCATCGTGCAGCACTCCAGTTACCCACGTGGCGCTGGGCCAATATAACGTGTATAAGTGCTTATAAGTGCCACTCGAGTCCTGTTACAAGACTCGAAACAATGACTTCACCATTTCCATTTGAAACTTTTGGCCACAGGTTCTACTCCAGCTAAATATTCGGCATATTTGTAGAATCCTATGTTTCATTTCCTTAGTCTTACGAGACCTACCCAGAGAAACCCAACAGCCAGAGGGAACATAACTTTATTTATACTCTACAAGCTGGTGGCCAATAATGTATCATCCTTGTATGATCTGTAGAGATGTATTTTTTAAGAAAATCTCCCAGTCATTTCAGATACGTCGGGTCATACTTTCCAAATATTGCAAAACTTTGCACATGTTTTGTTGGGTGTTATTGCATCTGAATGTATACACATTTCACAAGAGTAACTCGAAAACACATGACAGCAAAAAAAAACATCATCTGATCCACCGGCAGGTACCGTACCTCAAATATGTTTGATGACTCGTTGCTGTATTGATTGGAAATGTTTTCTGATTGGTCACTGTACCACTTTAATCCACCCAAAAAGCTGTCTGCATCCAAATCATTTACATCAAGTTCAGAAAGATCCAGCTCCGGAAGATCGGGGCAAAGGGGCTGGTCTTCGCCAACCAGAGCAGCGCACTGCAAGAAACATATAAAAATCATCACTTTTTATTTTTTACCACCATCTGAAGACATATGATCAGCCCCTTTGTATCATGAGATCAGCTATTCTTTTCTTGGTGTCCATCAAGGTTACACTATGCTTAAAAAGTTTGGATGCCTTCCAGATTGAACAATCTTTCAACCATACATGTGGCCATCAAAATGTCTCATCAGTATATGGCTCACTGCCACATTTCATAAAGCCTCACTCAGGAGGGTCAGCAGGAGCACGCTTGCTATATTTTAATTCTTGGCCAATGAATATTTTCATAGAAAGGCTTTTCTTGAAAGTGCATAGCCATAGTGTAACCAGATGACATTTTTATGCCTATTTTGATATATCGAGGACACTTGCAAGACATTCTATCTACAAAAAGCATCGGTTTGGTAGGACATTTCAGAAAGCAACATTTTTGGAACCAAAAGAAGCAGATAACTATAAAGGATTTATTCAAGAGTCCATCTAGCAAGCTTTGGATAGCATGTTGACCAAGGAAAATCAAGTAATCTGACCTTTTAGTAGGTTCCAGGCTTCACACGCCTAACTGTCCTCTCCTGTCACAGTCACATTCCTGCCACTTTCTCACACATCTCTAACAGGTGCTTATCAATTTTTTACGCCATCCACTTTCTGTATCCTACATGTCAAAACTACATCACAAAGACGGCTTATAGGGAAAGAAAAACCAGGCTAAAAATGACCATTGGTCACTGCAAAAGTTAACGATGATGTTGGAATTCTATGCTTATAGGGACAGAAAAAACAGTCAAAAAATTACCATTGGTCACTGCTAAACTTGATGATGTTGGAATTCTAGGTTTATAGGGGTAGAAAAAAAACAGGCTAAAATGACCATTGGTCACTACAAAAGTTAACGATGATGATGGAATTTTATATCATTGAATGTAAGTATCTGTAGAACATCAGATTTAGATGGTCTTAAAGCAGAAGATGACAGGTGTCATCTGCCATCTAAAAGCACCAATTTGATGGGTCAAATCAACATTAGACTTGTATTTTGGCATTTGGGAACTGCAGATAGGCATAGAAAGAGCACCAGGGGATGGTAAACTTGTTGCAATGTGTCCTGTAAGAACGGCTCTATCAATCTTCACAATCTCCTCACACATCGTCCTCATTAAAATGTGAAACATCTGGGACTTGAGCTACGTGGGCCTTTATTAATATGAGCATCGGTCTGTCCTGTTCTGGGAGCAGCAGACAGATTGTATTTTCCACCAAGTGGTTTTTTTTTTCCTTTTTAATCAGCTTTTTTTTTTTAGTTTACCAAGCTTCACAAATTAGCATCATGTACAAAGAAAAAAAAAAATCGAAAACCCTACAGTGTTCAACGGGGATGTATGAACCCCCAGCAGCAAATTATGACTCAGGCAAGACCAAGAGTTAATCCGTTTATGCACACAATAATAAGATATTCCAGATCAAACCATGGTGATCATGAGATCAATAACTGTTGATATGTTACTTGCAATCATTGGTTTGCAAAAATAAATCTTCGGTATTTCCATGCTAGCTGCTCCTCAATCAGCTCCTAGGCAGCATCAGGAATAATGCATGATGGAAAAATGAGGATACAGCAGCTGAGACCCGAGCTATCAGCTCAACAGCAAGCCACAGGACTCTCGGGCTACTCAAAAACAATTAGGACTTTGCAGTTACAGTTCTATTAGCCTATTGTTCGCATGCATTAATATTAATAGAGCATCCAAAATGCAAAAGAGTCCAAATGCATGCACGTGTAAAATATCATAAAAATATGTAATATGTATAAATATATATTGATACAGTTCTTACTGGTTTATTTTGCTACAAAGTTTCCTTTCCGTTCTACATCACAATGTTGCAAATTGTAGAATGCAAAACATGCAGAACTGTATCTTCTACATCACACTCCAGGGACTAGTCCAGAACTGCTTGCTTTTTAATCCCCCACCCCTCAATATGAATTGTAGCCAGCAGAAGCTGTAGAATTGATGTATGGCTACCTATTTTTACACAAGCAGCAACATCTTGCACAGCACCATCCCATACACTTGCTATTCTCTAGCATTCACTCTATTATCACAAATGGAAATAAACAGCCCATCTTCTTCATCATGCAGAGTAGTGTGATACAAGGAGCTGCGAAGGTAGCTACAATCATACAAACACCATCAGTAATAACCATCAATATTATCATCGTAAATAATAATAGAAAAGAGGAAAGTAGATGCATCCTGACAATTATGCAATAATTACCCAGGCATAGGATAAGCCATACATATCCCAATGGAAGAGCAGAATGCAGGCAGCAATAAGTGAGATTATTTTAAGTTAATTGTTATATAAATAGCCATGGCTGGCTTCCAAGCAGGCCACTGGAAAGACTTCAGACACTGATTCATATCAATATCTTTGAGCATACATATTGCATGTGACTGGAGAGAGGGAGAGACAGAGCCAAAGACACATGCAAATAGTTTCCAACTGCAAGAGGCACTGATGACAGCAGCTAATCTCTGGCTCTAGCATCATACAAGTAAAAAACCTTAAAATAGCCTGCAGATAATGTTAAGACTTGTTCCTCCATACAGTGATCTGCTT
Organism: Phyllobates terribilis; assembly: GCF_046119375.1. Lineage (NCBI taxonomy): Eukaryota > Metazoa > Chordata > Amphibia > Anura > Dendrobatidae > Phyllobates > Phyllobates terribilis. The sequence goes on along the minus strand of NW_027362761.1, from coordinate 1,119,956,927 downwards.
ACAAGTCTATTGGGAAAAAAAAAGCAATAAAATAGTAAAAAAAAAAAAAAATTAAAATGTGGATGCAAAAAAAATAAAAAATCTACAGAATGCATTGATGTAGGTTTAGAAAGGATTTGTGTGCATGCTCACCTCTATGTCACTCCATACAGAGTCCTGGTTGCACATGTCCCACGCCATTCAGTCCCTGAATGACGGCAGTAAAGCTTTGGAAGTACAATCCACAGGCACACACAGAGATAACACTCATGCAGGCAACTAGCCCCTTACTGAGGCTCAGCTGAAGGCACCTGTCTTACTACTGTTCCCAGTCACATGACCAAGCTATTAAAGTAGGCTGGTCTGCCACTCTGCCTGCCCTGCTGCTGCTGCTGCTGCTGCTGTAGCTGCTGCTCCAAGCTGTGTGATGTCACAGCAAGGCAGACCCAGCTCCTGTGAAATGAATCTTCCCATCCACGGTTAACCTCTTCCACACTGACACTGCACCGACTATGCTAGAGCATGCTACACTTAACATCTACACTTGCCAAACTCAGCCTGGCAATGCCTTGCTCACACTGCAGTGTGGGCATTCCTTAGCATTTAACCCTCTCAGAAGAAGAAGAAGCCTGCTATGGAAGCTGACTGCATGCACCTGAAGATGGGACACGTCTTTGATTTTTTGGACTGCAGAGTCTTACAGGAGGAAGAGATGAGTGACAGGAGAAGAAAATAAGAATTGCTTCATGCTCTCCTGTTTGATTGATGGCTTACACTGGCCGATCTTTTTTATTTATCAGCTATATCGGACAAACAAGCAAAGAGTGGAATGGATGGCTCAACACGGAAGTGTTTGTTGGGCACACAGGTGGTAGCTAAGAGGTCTTGGTGGAAATCTGGAGGCTGGCAGATGTCATGTTGACCATTTGAGTTGCTGAGACATCTGCCTACTGGTGGACACAGACAGAAGAGGGCCCCTGTGCAAGAACAATGTATGGGCCCTGTGCAGTCCGATAATCCATCATAATGCACAATTCAATATGCTTTAGAGGTGGAAATGGGTCCTCTTACCTCTAGGGCCCCTTTGCGGCTGCACAGGTTGCACCAATGATATGTCTGCCCCTGCACCAGCTCATCCAAGTCTGGATTTAGGAAGAGCTATGGAAAAATGCAAGAGCGCAATAGGGTCTTATCCAATTAATAAATGTTACATAAAAGTATTAAAAACTGCTCACCTAGTGAGGTTGTGTGGGACACAACACCTATAAAGCCTGGACT